>NC_090937.1:77780392-80180392 GCF_040938575.1 Ambystoma mexicanum
GAGTCTCTTTCCAGTGCACACTTCCCTCTGGTTAACTTTAAAAAGCAGGCAGGGTACTTATCTTTGATATCGCGGGGCCTTAGGGTGTGTCCAGTGGCGAGGGCGGCCCCGCGAGAAGCTTCGCTGCAGCTCCGTGAGATGCGTCCTCTCGGCAGCTGAGTCGAGCACGGACAAGCTTTCTGGGATCGCGCATGCGCGGTGGCTTCTTCGCGCATGCGCGTTGTGTCGGGCGTTGTCCTGGGCGTTTCCTGGGCTGCTGGAACTGCAGGTTCAGGCCCGGGGCTGCTGGGAAGCGTAGTCCTCCTGGTTTTCTGAGTCCTGTACACCTTGTACCCCTACACCAAGTACATCTGCAATGGGGACAAAGGTGGCAGCGACTCAGAAACGTTCCACCCACAACCCCTGCAACCACCCTGCCTTTATTCTTACCATGTGGGCGTAATGCAGGCCGTGAGTTTCTGACAGAATCGTGCCGACCACCCGAGCCCGAAGGCGTGCAAGCGGTGTCTCTCGACCGATCACAACCGACCCCACTCGGAGGCGCGGACGGACCAGTGCCCTGCCATTCAAGAATCGCCAGCATTTTCTTGCCGATGGAAGCCCATTCCTCCGGTGTCGCATGCTTGGTGGGATATGCAACCCGCCGATGGGCGGAGTCCTTGGAAGATGACGGGGAAGGCGACCGATGACAGCGCTTCCGGGCGTGCCTCGAAGAGGCAGAGGAGTGGCGGGAGCTACTCCGGGACCGAGACTCACCGGACTTCCGACGACGATGTGGAGAGTCGCCCCTCGAATCGTCTGTCGAAAGCCCCGTAGACCTCGACTTCTGGGGCTTGGACACCTTACCTACCGTCAACTTCTTCTTGCGCTCCTGCAAGGCTTTGGACGTATGTCACAGGTTTCCCCTTTTCTCACCTGTTTTCTCTGTTTTGCGGAGTTCTTTGTCGGGGTTTTCTTTCGAGCAGTTCGGGTCTTGTACAAGCCCGCTTGGCCGTCTTCGGATTCCTGGATTCGTTCAGCTTCTTCGTCCGCGATCTAGGAAACTCCAGGAAGCTTGGAATGGAGGCAGCACACGGAGGCGGTCTGCTCGGAACGCGGAAGAGACAGGACAAAGGAAGGTAGTAGGAAAGGAGAAGGAGAAAGGTACGGGAACCAGGAAGCAACACAGTTCAGGAGAACAAACTACGGAGCACGTCAGGCCACAGCTATCGGTAGCGTTGAGACGCGCGGAACCGCAGGGGAGTGGCTAATTTATAGGACGTGCTGCATAGGACGTAAAGGTCGATAAACCACGTTCCGTGTATACGGCCATGTTGGGTGTACTACAGCGAGTAACCCCCGACGTGCCAGGGACCAGGAAGACCAGAAGGGGCGTGATCGATGGATCATGACAGCATGCCCCCTTCTAAAATCCGTTGCACCGGGTTTACCTGGATGGAGTTTAAATTAGATTCTGGTTCCCAGGTACTTTCACTGGGTGGATAGCCCTTCCATTCCACTAGGTATTGAAGTCGGCCTCTGTTAGGGAGAATTTTCTGTTAAGGCTAATTTCCCAAACCTAGTGAGTCCCCCAGCAGCTTTGCTGGATTTTTGGGGTTTATTTTTTTCTCCTGCTAAGAGTGAGACTCTTTTACTCCAATTCTTAGACATGATTTGAGGTGTTCCTGTATCTTTCCATGTGTTTTATGGGCTATGGGGTCTTTTACTCCATAGGGTCTCATGTGTTTTTGATGTGGGTTACACAGCACCCTCCGTGCCATAACCCAGGGGTGTCGTAGCGACCCCTCAACATAGACTCCATACCCTGGGACTGACTACTGTGTCACCATTGGCTTTAATAGTCCCAAATTATGAACAGAAACCAGTACAAACCATCATATTGTGGATGTACTGGTCGGGGCAATTCGATTGTTGTTCGAGGGGGCACGTCTCCGCCCCCCCTGATCGAGTTTTGGCTAGTGGCAGTGGATACTACTTTTTATATTCGACCACGAATATATCTCTATGGGATTTTCCCATTGTTCGAGGCTACCAACTTTAATTATTTAATTCTTATAGCCTCGAACATGCCGCCGGTTTATTTAATTATTATTAATTCCCCGGTTGGTATTTTTTGCCAGAACTCGATTCTAAAATGGCGTTTGTGTTCTCTTCTGTGACTCCAACCCAAGTCGAGCCCTTTGTTCCACTTTTTGGCGGGCTTCTCCACAGAAGCCTGCAAAAGTTGTGCCACTCTGTCTGGGTACCACAGGGGGTGTGGGAGGTGGTTTAGGCACTCTGGACTGAGTTACCTTGGTAACTCAAGTCGCACTCTTGTGTGATTGGCCCAAGTGGTGAGCCAGCCGGCTCACCACTTAGCATGTTTGATTGACAGCTAGGCTGAGTGAATGGGGGTGTGCTGCATAAAATCAGGGCTTTGGGGACTGGAACTTCAGAAGTCGCCACAGGACCTAAGAATCCGAGGAGGGAGAAGCTGAGCCGACCTTCAACGACGACACCATCGGTGGAGCCCTGCTGAACCGTCTCACCACTTTTCCCGGCGACAGAGGAGATCTCCAGTCCGGAGAGTCTTCTTCCTTTGACTGGTGGGGATAACCAGTTTTGCCTTCTCTTCACCTTCCTGGAGCATCTCGTGGCCGCCTTGCCCGTGCCAAGCACCCCGGCAACCGGAATACCACGGTTTATACCGCGAAGAGAAGGGTAGTACCTTTTAACCGGAGAACTCCGCGGCTGGTTTCTTCCCTGGCAGTGCAACGACCTTCATCTTTCCTCCACTGCAAGACCTCTTCTTCCTCTGGACGAAACACCGACTTGTACCTGCTGCCAGGAACAACTGCCCCCGCTGGAGCTTCACACTTGAGATACTGTGTCCTGCCTGGCTTCCCTTGCGACAGATCGTTCGGGGTGACAGTAAAGCCTCGACATTCTAACCTGGGCTAGCCTGGGACAACCTAGCTAACTTTTCCTGACTTTAATGTCATCCTTTTTGTGCGAACTATCTACAAGACTCTTTGGGCATCACCCCACTGTGTGAACCTGGACCCCTTCTGCTTGCTCTCTCCAAGAGTGGGCCTGGCAATTGACTTCCTTGCTCTCCAGTAGAACTCTGCCTATCCTGCCTTACTGTGGTTCTTTGTAAAAGCATTGAAACTTGTGTGCTTCCTTAACTCTGCCTTTTTCCCTCCCTTTCTTTATAACTTATTAGAGTGACATCTTATGTTAAGCGCTCACCTCTGTCTGAAAATAAGTGGTGTTTCTCACTAAGACTTGTCTAATAAGCGAATAGGGTTGTATATATATGATAGTGACTGTGTGCTGAATTTACTTACCTCGTTTTTGCTAGTGTAAATCACAAGTGTGTTTTTAAATAAATAATTATATACTTTTACACCAAAAGCTCTGGTCAGTGTGTGTTTGTGCTGTGTTTTTGTACCTATTGTGTACACTCTGCATACTGCCCACTTCTTCTTGAGGGAAGTCTGACTGCTCAGCCACAGCTACCAAGTGAATCTGTGTGGAACAGACTGCTACCAAGTGGGTTTACTGCCAAACACCTGTAGTCTTAAATCTTTTGCAGTGGTCCCTAAGGGAACTGCACAGGTTTCTGCCTAACAGCCTCGTCTATATCGGGAATCACAAATACGAGAAACTTCATATTCCAGCTGGTCATCGACAATCACAGGACTAGGTCTAAGAGTAGTCCGGGTGGTTTGGATGAATGGCTTCAACAGAGTGAAAAACTGGATGCATCTTCTTCCAGGAGTCCGGAATTTGGAGTCGAAAGGCCACAGGATTAATAATTTCTTTTATAGAGAAGGGCCCATAATACCGGGGAGCCAACTTATTCGGTCTGAGATGTCGGGGCAGAAGTTTCGAGGATAGCCATACTTTATCCCGAATAGAGTAAGAAGGACCTGGTCTTCTCTTTGAATCTGCATAGTGCTTGGTTTGGATTTGCGCACTTTCAAGATGATCCTTGGCGTCTTTCTGTACATTGATGAGTGTTTCGATCCAGGAATCGACAGTTTGAACAGGTGGTGGGTGTGGGAGAACAGAAGGGAAGGCCAAAGGGTGGAATCCTTGGCTGCAGAAAAAAAGGCTTGTCTTAAAAGCCGAATGATCCGAATTATTGTAGGCGAATTCGGACACTGGTATTAAAAGTGACCAATCATCCTGGACTTTGGTAGAGAAGCAACAAAGATATTGTTTAAGGGTTTGATTCACTCGTTCCGTTATACCATTGGTTTGGGGATGATATCCGGAGGAAAGAGCTCGTTGGATCCCTGATATCCTGCAGAGGTGTTTCCAAAAAAGAGATATACTGTGGTCCTCTGTCCGATATGATCTTGGAAGGAAGTCCATGCAGTCGGAAGATGTGTTCCAGGAAAATATCAGCAAGTTCTGATGAGGATGGTAATTTATAAAGAGGAGTAAAGTGAGCCATATGAGTGAATAGGTCAATGGTGACCATGGTAGTGGTATAACCTCTGGAAGGTGGCAATTCCACAATGAAGTCTGTAGCTATGATTTCCCAAGGTCTTGTTGGTGGAGTTGGCTGTAATAAAAAGGCCTGCTGGCTTCTGGGTATCATGTTTGTTCTGATTACAGACGGAACAAGATTGAATGTACAGTTGTACGTCGGTCTACATCTTGGGCCACCAAAATTGTCTTTGTATTAGACAGAGGGTGTTGGAACTACCACGATGACCGGAGTGCAGAGTATCATGGCAGAGATTTATTATCCTTTGTTTTAGTTTCTGTGTGGCGATGACCAGGTTAGTATCCTTGAACAAGTATCCGTCCTTGATTCTTAAGCACCCATTGATTCTTCTCTGAAAGTCCTTTCCAAAGTTCCGAAGTCTGAGTTTGCACGCAAATCTCTTCCAGGAGGTTGTTTGCTTGAGCTACAAATATGATATGAGGAAAGATCTTGGGATACGTCCGATCCTCCGGAGGTTCATAGTCTGGACGACGAGAAAGTGCATCAGCTATCACATTTTGGGTTCCAGGGACATGGTGAATCTGAAACTGATATTGGGCAAAAAAGAAGGCTGTCATGATCTCTGCTTCCAAAAGATCAGTGTTAGGCAGAAACCTGTGCAGTTCCCTTGGGGAACACTGCAAAAGATTTAAGACTACAGGTAGAGCAGTAAACCCCTTTGGTAGCAGTCTGTACCACCCAGATTTACCTGGTAGCTGTGGCTGAGCAGTCAGACTTCTCTCAAGAAGAGTTAGGCAGTATGTAAAGTATACACAATATGTACCAAAACACAATAGCACAAGCAAACACTGACCAGAGCTTGGTTTCAAAAGTATATAGTTATTTATTTAAAATACACATAAGTTAAAAACACTCTAGCAAAAATATAGTAAAAGCACTTCAACACAGTTATAATGAAAGTAAATTCAATCCTTTCTCCTATCTAGACAACTCTAGGTAAACACCACTTAATTAAAACAGAGGTGAGTGCTTAACGTTAGATGACACTCTAGTAGTTTCCAAGAAAGGGAGAGAAAAAGCAGAAATGGGTTAAACACACCACTCTAAGGTCCAGAACACTTGCAATAGGCTCAAAGAAGCACAAAGTCACAGGTGAGCAAAAGTCACTAGGCAGGGCCCACTCTTAGAGTAGCCGGAGCGAAAATGTGCCCAAGATCACACTGTTAGTTAGAGATTCAAAGTCTTGCAAAGAGTCAAAAAGAGTTTAGAGTGGCTCAGAAAGTTTAGCCAAAGTGTCCCAGGCACTCCCAGGTTCGAAAGCCGGGGACTAAATCTACCCCGTACAGTCGGTAGCAAGGGAAGCCAGGCGGAACACAGTACCTTAAGCGGAAAGGATCCTCCAGCGGGGGCAGTTGTTCCAGGCAGTGGCAGCAGGGCTCGACGTCGGTCAGGGGAGAAGAAGTTCTCGCTGAAGAGCAGAAGAAGAGGGTCGTTGCACTGCCCGGGAAGAAACCAGCCGCGGAGTCCTCCGGTTAAAGGGTTGGTACCGACTTTCGCGGTATGGGGGTAAAGTGTGGTATTCCGGTTGCCGGGGTGCTTGGCACAGGCAAGGCGGCCACGAGATACCTCAAAGAACGGAAAGAAGGCGAAAACTGGTTGTCCCCACCAGTCAAGGGAAGGAGCCACTCCGTTAAGAGTTCTCCTCGGTCGTCGGGAAAAAGTGGTGAGACGGTTCAGCAGGGCTCCACCGGGTGGTGTCGTCGAAGCAGGTCGGCTCAGCTCTTCCCTCGTCGGATTCTTGGTCCTGTGGCGACTTCTGAAGTCCCAGTCCCCAAAGCCCTGCTTTTATGCAGCAAACCCCCATTCACCCAGCCTAGCTGTCACTCAAACATGCTAAGTGGTGAGCCGGGCGGCTCACCACTTGGGCCAATCAGGACGGAGTGCGACTTGAGTTACCAAGGTAACTCAGTCCAGGGTGCCTAAATCCCCCTCCACCCCTCCTAAGTACCCCAGACAGAGTGGCACCACTTTGGAGGGCTTCTGTGGAGAAGCCCGCCAAAAGTGGGACAAAGGGCTCCACTTTGGGTCAGAGTTACAGAGGCGAACACCAACGCCATTTTAGAATCAAGTTTTGGCAAAAAGTCCCAACCGGAGTTATAAAAATAAATATATAAACCGGCGGTATGTTTAAGGCTACCGTAAATAAATAATTAAATGTGTTAGCCTAAAACAATGGGAAATCCCATAGGGAAATATTCGCGGTCGAATATAAAAAGTAGTTTCCACTGCCACCAGCCAAAACTCGATCAGGGGGGACGGAGACGTGCCCCCTCGACTAACAGACCCTGGGGCAATCGAATTGCCCCAGCCAGTACGTCCACAATATGATGGTTTGTACTGGTTCTGTTCAGGATTCAAGACTAGCAAAGTCTTTGGTGACTTTACATGCCCTGGGAGACAGTAGTCAGTCCCAGGGTATGGAGTCTATGTTGGGGAGTCCCTAGGACACCCCTGGGTCACGGCACAGAGGGTGCTGTGTGACCCACATCACAAAAATACATGAGGCCCTATGGAGTAAAAGACCCCATAGCCCATTCAACACAAGGTTTGTCCAAGATAACACACTTCAACATGTCCAAGAGTGAGGGTAAAAGAGTCTCACTCTTGGCAGGAGAAAAAAATTAAACCCCAGAAATCCAGCAAAGCTGCTGGGGGACTCACTAGGTAGAGAAATTCAGCCTAAACAGAGAATTCTCCCTAACACTCGCCCCCCCCAGACTAAGGGACAGGAGGATTTAATCCACTCCTGGATGAACCTCATACCTCTAGTCGATGATATACATCCTAGAGAGTCCATCAGCATTTTGATGGTGACACCCTGACCTGTGCTCAATGGTGAAATCAAACCCTTGCAGGCAGATTGACCATCTCAATAGTTTTGGATTTTCCCCTTTCATTTGCATTAACCATCTCAAGGGTTGGTGGTCAGTCTGAATAACAAAAGTAGAACCATACAAGTATGGCCTAAACTTCTTCAGTGCCCACACAATAGCAAAGCATTCTCTTTCGATAGTTGCCCACCTTGTCTCAGGATCCTTCAGTTTCCTACTGATGAAGCAAATGGGGTGCTCCCTACCCTTCTCATCCAGTTGGCTTAGAACTGCACCTATACCTACATTGGAAGCATCAGTTTGTACAATGAAAGGTTGGTGGTAGTCAGGAGCTCTCAATACTGGAGCCTGGCAAAGAGCTCTCTTCAGTTTTTCAAAGGCCTGATTGCACTCCTCATTCCATTTTACCTTCTTAGGGAATTTGGGAGAGGAGATTACATTCAGTGGAGAAGCTATGGTCCCATAGTTCTCAATGAAATTCCTGTAATACCCAGTGAGGCCTAGAAAAGCTCTCACTTGGGTTTGAGTAGTTGGTGTTGTCCAATTTTGCACAGCTTCAATCTTGCTGGGCAAAGGCCTTATTTCTCCACCTCCTACCTCATGTCCAAGGTAGACCACTTTACTTTGACCAATCTGGCACTTACTGGCTTTGATTGTCAAATGGGCCTGTTTCAGAGCCTGCAGCACATGTCCTAGGTGGTTCACATGTTCTTCCCAGGAGTGGCTGAAGACTGCAATGTCATCCAAGTATGCCATGCAGAAATCTTCCATCCCAGCCAGAACTTGGTTCACCATCCTTTGGAATGTGGCAGGTGCATTTTTCAGTCCAAAAGGCATGACCTTAAACTGGTACAAGCCAACTGGGGTTGAAAATGCAGTTTTCTCCTTGGCATGGTCTGTCAGGGCTATTTGCCAATAGCCTGACGTCAGGTCAAATGTGCTGAGGTACTTGGCTGCACCAAGTTTATCCACCAACTCATCTGTCCTGGGCAAAGGGTGGGCATCAGTCTTGGTGACTGCATTTAGAGCTCTATAGTCCACACAGAATCTCAAGTCTTTGGATCCTGCCTTTGGTACTAACACAACTGGGCTAGACCATGGACTAGTAGAGGGTTCTATTACCCCGAGATCAAGCATCTTCTTGACCTCTCCTTTGATGTGGGCTCTGATATGTTCTGACATTCTGTATCCTCTGCTTTTGACTGGCAGACAGTCACCAGTGAGTATCTCATGCTGGCCCCAAGGGGTCAAGCCTGGTGACAGTGAGAACAGGGAGGCAAACTGATTTAACATAGATTTGCACTCCTCTTGTTGCTCAGGTGTCAGGTCTGAAGAGAGATTGACTCCTTCAACTTTTTCATCTAAAGGTACACCTCTGAGGAGATCAGGGAGGGATTCACTCTCTTCCTCCTCTGCAGCTGAAGCTAGGAGCAAGGCTCCTACATCAGGTCTGGAGATGTATGCTTTTAGTCGGTTGGTGTGGAAGACTCTAGGAGCTTCCCTGGGTCTGCCCAGATCCACCAGATAGTTGACCTCTCCAAGTTTTCCCACAACCTTGAAGGGTCCCATCCATTTGTCTTGCAAGGCCCTCTGCCTTGTTGGGAGCATAACTAGAACTAGCTGGTCTTGAGTAAACTCAACCATGTTAGCCTTCTGGTCGTGCCAATGTTTGACCAGGGCTTGACCAGCTTTCAAGTTGTCACTTGCTTCTGCCATCATGTGTGACATTCTCCTCCGGAGACCTATCACATAGTCAGTCACTCTGACTGGCTTGAGGGGAGGAGCACCTTCCAACCCCTCCTTAATCAGGGCCAATGGACCTCTGACCGGATGGCCATAGAGAAGCTCAAAGGGAGAATAACCTACTCCCTCCTGAGGGACTTCTCTATAAGCAAAGAGAAGGCATGGCAGTAGAAGGTCCCACTTTTTCTTAAGGGGTTCTTCCAAAGCACCTATCATGCTCTTCATGGTTCTGTTAAACCTTTCAACCAACCCGTTTGTCTGAGGGTGGTAGGCGGTTGAGAACTTGTAGGTAACTCCACAGGTCTTCCACATGGCCTTCATGTAGTGGGACATAAAGTTTGACCCCCTGTCAGAGATTACCTCCTTAGGAAACCCAACCCTGGTAAAAATACCAAGGAGGGCCTTAGCCACAGCCGGAGCTGTAACAGTCCTCATAGGAATGGCCTCAGGGTATCTAGTAGCATGGTCTACTACAACAAGGATAAACCTGTTGCCTGAGGAGGTTGGAGGATCAAGGGGACCAACAATGTCAATCCCTACCCTCTCAAATGGGACTCCCACAACTGGGAGAGGCACTAAAGGTGCCACATTCTTGGAACCAACCTTACCAGAAGTCTGGCAGGTATGGCAGCTCTTACAATATCTATCTACTTCAGCCCCCATCTTTGGCCAATAAAAGTAGAGTGAGAGCCTTTCCTTGGTCTTCTTGAAGCTCAAGTGGCCAGCCAAAGGTATCTCATGGGCTAGTTGTAAGAACTGTTGTCTGTTTTCTTGTGGGACTACAAGGCGTTCGTAGTCTCCAGGTTCAGACTCAGTGGGTTCACTGTAGAAGAGGCCATCTTCCCAGTGCAACCTATACTTCCCAGGCTCTTGCCCATCAGCTTGAGAAGCTGCCTGGTGGCGGAGACCTTCCAGAGTTGGACATTCTCTTTGCCCCTTACGGAAAGCAGCCCTGCTAGGCCCACCTTCTGCCAGTAAAGACTGCAGCTCAGGATGGTCCTCAGGGTCCAAATCTCCAATAAGGTTTGGGCCTCCCTCTAGCTCTTCCTCAGAGTCTAGCTCAACCACACAGGGTTGTACCTCCCTCTCAGCCTCAGCTGGAGGTGGAGTTACAGGTGTAACTTTGGACAACCTAGGGGAAGTCCTTGTTGGAAGCACTGGAGTGCTTGCTGCTGGCTTTTTCCTAGGAGTCTTGGGTTGCCCCTTTGCTCCTGATCTGGTAGTTACTGCAGTAAGTTGCTCCAGTGGTAGAGGAGTGATTTCTGTCATCATCTCCTGAGATAACCCCCTCAGGGTTTTCTCCCTTGCAGGTTTTGTGAGTTCCTGAAACCTTTTGCTAGGAGGTCTGGGGGTATGAGATACAACTCCAAGAGCTTTGAGGTCATTACCCAACAGAACCCTACCTGGCACTTCACATTGTACACTGACAGGTATTTTTACAGCCATATCATTACATTGGATGAGAACTGGTAACTGGGGACACATCTGCACAGGCCCACCAGCTAACTTGGTGAGGCATTTGGGTGCCTTAGCAACATCCTCTGCCTTGAAAAATGATTCATCCACCACAGTTATGCTGGCTCCAGTGTCCCTAATGGCAGGAGTCTCCTGACCATTCACCTGGACACTGTCCTTATAATACTCTTTAGTATTATCTGGGATAGAGTTATAGACATCTAAATTCTGTTGCTCCCACAACCCCAGAGAGACTAAAGAAACACTAGCTGAGACTCCAGTGGGTTCATCAGCTAGTAATAGAAAGTTTCCACTTGCCATAGGTACTTCCTCTTCTGGAGCGAAGGCTAAGGAGGCAAGCTGGACCCCTGAAGGTTTACCCTTACATCTGGGATCTCCTTTCACATGGTCAGTAGCCTTACAAACAAAGCATGAGCCAAAGGCTCGCTGGAATGGAGGCTTGTTCTGACCTCCTTCTGGTCTGGGACCAGAAGGTACACTAGCCTGATTTGGTTTCCCTTGTGGCTTACCCTTATAGTTTTGTTTGGGGCCCTCTTTGGAATTTGTAGTATTAGAATTCTCTTTGGAGTCCTTCTTAGACTGTTTTTCCCCATCCTTCTTCTGAGTTACCCCAGAATCCTTGTGAGTGGCCCTGTTGGCAACCCACAAGTCAGCAGCCTTAGCTAGCTTCCGGGAATCTAATTCCCTGGAATCAGCCAAGTGTTGTCTGAGCTCAGGAGAGCAGGCATCATAAATAGTCTCCAACATAAACAAATTCTTCATACCTTCATAAGTGTTCACCTTGTAACCCTTAATCCATCCCTCTAAGTTTTTCAAACATTCATTCACCCAGGTAGCCCAAGGGGTACCATCATGCTTTTTGAGGCTCCTAAACCTCTTAAGATACTGGGAAGGGGTCTTCCCAAACCTAGCTATCAAAGCTAGTTTCACACATTCATAGTCCTTCCTATCCTCCTCCCCCATCTCCATTACCACATCAGTTGCAACAGGGGGAAGCCTAGAGAACAACCAGGTGAGTAAGTCATTTCCTGTGATGTTCTGGAGCCCATGATTATATTCAAACAGAGACAACCAATCCAACACATCCAACTTAGGCTCATACATACCAACCAATTCTTTAGGCATCCGGGGTCTTTTAGGACTGGAACTTCTAGAGGAGCCAGAGAGAGAAACATTCTCAACAGATAATTTCTTCATTTCTAAGTCATACTTGAGCTCCATTTCCCTTAGCCTTAGTTCTTTGTCAGTTTGAGCATTAAGTTTCTTATACTCCAATTCTAGCTTCATTTTCTCCAGTTCAAAGTACTGAGGACTAAATGTGGGACCTGGTAAAGGTCCAGTAGGCACAGCAGGTAGAGCAGGCAGAGGCCTAGGGGGGACAGTTACAACAGCCTCACCCTCCTCTTCTGACTCTTCCTCAGAAACATCAACATTTTGCTCCATGTTAACTTCAACACTGTCATCTACAGTTGCTGGAGTGGTAGGTTCCTCTGAACCATCACCCAGACTTTGGTTAGCTAACAATCTTTCAATCAGCTCCATTTTCTTGCCCTTAGTCAGGAGATCCTTATGTTTACAGAGCACTCTTAAACAATCAGCAGTTTTGGCTGCAAGGGACTCTTGACTATAGCTTTCTATAACTGACATGTTAGAGGTTTTACTTTTTCAGTGCTAAGCTTTGTGGTTAGTTGCACTAAGGTATCTAAAGCACAATAAAATGTATACTCAATACAAATCCCACCGCTGTACACCAGTGTTAGGCAGAAACCTGTGCAGTTCCCTTGGGGAACACTGCAAAAGATTTAAGACTACAGGTAGAGCAGTAAACCCCTTTGGTAGCAGTCTGTACCACCCAGATTTACCTGGTAGCTGTGGCTGAGCAGTCAGACTTCTCTCAAGAAGAGTTAGGCAGTATGTAAAGTATACACAATATGTACCAAAACACAATAGCACAAGCAAACACTGACCAGAGCTTGGTTTCAAAAGTATATAGTTATTTATTTAAAATACACATAAGTTAAAAACACTCTAGCAAAAATATAGTAAAAGCACTTCAACACAGTTATAATGAAAGTAAATTCAATCCTTTCTCCTATCTAGACAACTCTAGGTAAACACCACTTAATTAAAACAGAGGTGAGTGCTTAACGTTAGATGACACTCTAGTAGTTTCCAAGAAAGGGAGAGAAAAAGCAGAAATGGGTTAAACACACCACTCTAAGGTCCAGAACACTTGCAATAGGCTCAAAGAAGCACAAAGTCACAGGTGAGCAAAAGTCACTAGGCAGGGCCCACTCTTAGAGTAGCCGGAGCGAAAATGTGCCCAAGATCACACTGTTAGTTAGAGATTCAAAGTCTTGCAAAGAGTCAAAAAGAGTTTAGAGTGGCTCAGAAAGTTTAGCCAAAGTGTCCCAGGCACTCCCAGGTTCGAAAGCCGGGGACTAAATCTACCCCGTACAGTCGGTAGCAAGGGAAGCCAGGCGGAACACAGTACCTTAAGCGGAAAGGATCCTCCAGCGGGGGCAGTTGTTCCAGGCAGTGGCAGCAGGGCTCGACGTCGGTCAGGGGAGAAGAAGTTCTCGCTGAAGAGCAGAAGAAGAGGGTCGTTGCACTGCCCGGGAAGAAACCAGCCGCGGAGTCCTCCGGTTAAAGGGTTGGTACCGACTTTCGCGGTATGGGGGTAAAGTGTGGTATTCCGGTTGCCGGGGTGCTTGGCACAGGCAAGGCGGCCACGAGATACCTCAAAGAACGGAAAGAAGGCGAAAACTGGTTGTCCCCACCAGTCAAGGGAAGGAGCCACTCCGTTAAGAGTTCTCCTCGGTCGTCGGGAAAAAGTGGTGAGACGGTTCAGCAGGGCTCCACCGGGTGGTGTCGTCGAAGCAGGTCGGCTCAGCTCTTCCCTCGTCGGATTCTTGGTCCTGTGGCGACTTCTGAAGTCCCAGTCCCCAAAGCCCTGCTTTTATGCAGCAAACCCCCATTCACCCAGCCTAGCTGTCACTCAAACATGCTAAGTGGTGAGCCGGGCGGCTCACCACTTGGGCCAATCAGGACGGAGTGCGACTTGAGTTACCAAGGTAACTCAGTCCAGGGTGCCTAAATCCCCCTCCACCCCTCCTAAGTACCCCAGACAGAGTGGCACCACTTTGGAGGGCTTCTGTGGAGAAGCCCGCCAAAAGTGGGACAAAGGGCTCCACTTTGGGTCAGAGTTACAGAGGCGAACACCAACGCCATTTTAGAATCAAGTTTTGGCAAAAAGTCCCAACCGGAGTTATAAAAATAAATATATAAACCGGCGGTATGTTTAAGGCTACCGTAAATAAATAATTAAATGTGTTAGCCTAAAACAATGGGAAATCCCATAGGGAAATATTCGCGGTCGAATATAAAAAGTAGTTTCCACTGCCACCAGCCAAAACTCGATCAGGGGGGACGGAGACGTGCCCCCTCGACTAACAGACCCTGGGGCAATCGAATTGCCCCAGCCAGTACGTCCACAATATGATGGTTTGTACTGGTTCTGTTCAGGATTCAAGACTAGCAAAGTCTTTGGTGACTTTACATGCCCTGGGAGACAGTAGTCAGTCCCAGGGTATGGAGTCTATGTTGGGGAGTCCCTAGGACACCCCTGGGTCACGGCACAGAGGGTGCTGTGTGACCCACATCACAAAAATACATGAGGCCCTATGGAGTAAAAGACCCCATAGCCCATTCAACACAAGGTTTGTCCAAGATAACACACTTCAACATGTCCAAGAGTGAGGGTAAAAGAGTCTCACTCTTGGCAGGAGAAAAAAATTAAACCCCAGAAATCCAGCAAAGCTGCTGGGGGACTCACTAGGTAGAGAAATTCAGCCTAAACAGAGAATTCTCCCTAACAATCAGGACTTGCCCGACTCCCTTGGAAGCAGACCCATAACCCCGGTTCCGAGTGCCAGCCAGTCCCAATTGGGACCTTTTGGACCCTGTCCTGGCGCCAGTGGCACCAGGCTCATAAAGATGCCCAGCGCTGGAAGCGCCAGGCTCATAATGCTTGGGTGGACTTACCTGCAGCAGACCATGCTGCTTACTTACCTGCCAGTTGAACCCCTGATCCTCTTCTGTTTGGGACTACTTTTCCTGTTGGGTGGGGCAGGAGCCACTCCCTAGGTTCAGAACACTGGAACTCTTCTGGAAAGCAGGAACTCTTTTCTTACCTAGGCGTGGCTGTGGAAGGAGACACCTAAGCACCACGGGGGGCTATTTAAACCACACCCGATGGATGAATCTTGCTTTGCGTTATTCTGCATTCTCTGCAGCAGAACGCTCATCGTGTCTTCTGCTTCTGATCCTGGGCCTAAGGGAACAAAGGCTTACCATCCTGGAATCCAGTCTTCAGCAGCACCTGTAAAGACAAAGAAAGAACAGGTTAGCACTACGGTCTTCAGTGGCAGCGCATCTCTTACCTGGTCCATCGGCTGTCACCAACGCCTCGCGCTGCATTCCGGCATCTGAAAGACAAAGGCTTACCTACTCTTCGCATGCTCCGGAGGTCTTCGCACTGCATTCCGGCATCTGAAAGACAAAAGCTTACCAGCTCTTCGCACGCTCCGGAGGCCTTCGGCGCTGCATCCCGCATCTGAAAGACAAAAGAAGGTGCGTTTAAAGACATTGGGCAACTTTATTACTCACGTGCCATTACTCCTTCCCACGCCGAATCCAGTGGGTATTCCAGCACCCTTCAGCTTCTCTAAAGCTCCGAACTTGTACCTGCAAGATAAAAGGGACAGTTAGTGCGCATCGTGAAGCAGGCTACAAGCGCTTACTTACGTGCTTCCAGGCGCTTCTATTCCTCACGCGGGTTCGATCCTCAACTCTCATCAGCCCGCCATCCGCCATCGCCGGAACCCTGCAAAACAAGAGATATCATTACAAAAGACTTTTAAGAAATTTGAAGTGCCCAGAACTTACCGTTCGTGCAGTTAACGACGGACAGCAGTCCTCTGAGGTCAAGAGGCCTGCACCCTTATCCATTGAAGAAACTGGTTACGGCACCCTGCCCCGAGGCAGATGGAGAGCTCAGCGTTCACTTACCTAAGGTGAGGGCGTTAACCTTTGGGGTTCTACAGGAGAAGAGAAAGGGAAGAGGAGAGAGGCACCCAATAACCCCAGTTCATTAATCCCATATTTTCTATCTGCAGACATCTTACTCTTCGAGTCAGACATACAGTGCACAGAGGTCCAGCCCAAAGAGCCAACCGTGTGTTACACATCACCTTTGAAGATACGGCATTCACCCAGTCAAGACCGGCACCTTTGCGGGAATCAGGTGAGCGTTACAAAGGCCCACCGAGCTTGGCGACTATTCCTACATTCCAGGGCTTGGAATACTTGCAGGTTTCGATGATCAGTGCGGACATGGACCGGAAATTTGGCTCCTAGACGTAAATGACGCCTCTCTGTGAAGGCTTGACGGATGGCTAGCAGCTCTTTCACTAGGACGGAGTAATGGGTTTCACTAGGAGTTAATGTCCGAGAAAGGTAGGCGATGGGATGTTCCAAGCTATCCTCGAATTGCCGTTTTAGAACGGCTCCAATGGCGTAATTGGAGGCATCTGTCTCCACTATGAATGGTCGATTAACATCAGGCTGAGCAAGAATGGGAGCTTGTGTAAATTCAGACTAACTGTTGGGAAGGCTTTCTCTTGGGCCATGGTCCAATGAAAGGGAACATCTTTTTTCAATAAGGCAATTATTGGTTGGACAATCTCGGAAAAGGGAGGTATGAATTTCCTATAAAAATTAGCCAAGCCCAGGAAGGATTGTATTTGTTTCACTGAGGCGGGGCTAGGCCAGGATAAAATAGCCTTGACCTTGGACTGATCCATACCAATACCATCGGGAGTAAGGACAAACCCTAGGTAGTGAACAGTATGGAAGATGCATTTCTCGGGCTTCGCCAGGAGTTTATTTTCGCGTAAGCGGTGTAAAACTGCTTTCACATGTTCTTCGTGCTTGAGGGTCCTTCGAAAATATTAGAATATCATCTAGATAGACAATCACAAAAAGGAACAGCATGTCGGAGAACACTCGATCCATGAAACGTTGGAACACTGCTGGGGCATTAGCAAGTCCAAAGGGCATGACTAAGTATTCAAAATGCCCAAAGGGTGTTCTAAAGGCTGTCTTCCACTCGTCACCTGCCCTGATACGAATCAAATGATAGGCGCCCCTGAGATCCAGCTTGGTGAACACAACTGCGCCTCTTACTGCCTCCAGGGTGTCTGAGATCAAGGGCAACTGATAGCGGTCCTTGAGAGTACATTGATTTAGACCTCGATAATCCAGACACGGTCTGAGTTCTTTAGTGTCTTTTTAAGGAACGAAGAACAGGGAGGCCCCTGATGGAGATTTAGATGGTCGTGTGGTGCCATTTGCGAGATTAGTATCCAAGTATTCACGAAGGGCTTTCTTTTCAGGTTCTGATAGGATGAACATCCTTCCAAATGGAATCACCGCGGAAGGTTCCGTCTCAATAGCACAATCTTCAGGTCTGTGGGGAGGTAAGGCCTGAACAATGGCAGAGGTGAAAACATCGGAATATTCCTAGTAAGCCTCCGGGACCCGGATGATGTTTGAAACAGAGATTGTGTTCTGATGAGTTGTAGGAAGCTCCTTAGATGGTGTAGGCTCAATGTCTGGATGTAAGCAGTGGGACATACAAAACTCAGAACCCAGGAACAAGGATCCCGCTCCCCAATTGGTATAGGGGTTGTGTCTTTGAAGCCAGGGCATTCCCAAAACCATGGGGTAATGGGCGGACTTGATGATGTCAAATCTTATCCTTTCTCGATGTTGATTTATAGCAAGCTCAATCTCCTTGGTCTGCAGGGTTATAGGTCCGGAAGAAAGGGGTCTTCCATCAATTGCTTCCACAGGTTGCATGATAGTCCGGGATCCGTAAGGAATATGGTGTTTTAAGACCCATTCATGATCTATGAATACCCCCATAACTCCACAGTCGACCAGTGCCAGGATGGGGTATATTTCTTTCCTGGATGTTGTCAAGAAGGCCTGTAAGATTACCAAGGAATTTTGTCCAGGAGAGTTCAAGGATGGAATAGAGGTGGAGCAGACATCTCTCTCCCGAACCTCCGCTCCGTTTAGGATCGGGAGCTGGCGTTTCCCGAGCGCCGTGGGGGGGCAATCGGATATTCTCTTACTAAATGTTTGTCGGATGCACAATACATACATAATCCAGTACAAATCCTTCGCAATCCTCTCTTGTGTAGTAATGGGTCCACGGAAGGCCCCTAATTGTATAGGTTCAGGCTCATTGCTTGGAGTAGAAATGCCTTCTGAGCTCGAAGGGGTTCCAATGGGGTTTTTCTGGAGTGGTAACTTGATTTTCTTCTTTTCTGCCTTTCTTTCCTGAATGCGAAAGTCAATCTGTAGAGCGAGATCCATTAGGGCTTGAAAGGAACCCGGGCGTGCCACTCTGGCTAGTTCGTCCTTGATCTCTTCGTTTAGCCCACTTCGAAATAAAGTAAAACAAGCTTCAGAGGACCAATCCACTTCCTTAGCCAGCTGTTTGAAGCGTGTGACATACGTGAGCAAGTCCTGGGTACCCTGATAAAAGTCGAGTAGACGTTCCTGGGCTCTGTAAACTTGTTCCGGGCGTTCAAACATGGTCTTGAGGGTCTCTATAAAGCCGTCGTAGTCATCCAGGAGAGCATCACCAGAGTTAACCAATGGGGTGGCCCACGTCAAGGCATTCCCGGAAAGATGCGAGATTATAAAGCCCACCTTAGCCCTGGGCATAGAAAAATAATAAGGCTTAAATGTAAAGTGGACCAAACAAGAATCTAGGAATCCACGAAGGCTGTTTGCTGAACCGTCGAACTTATCAACGACGCCGCCTAGAATTACACTCTCCCTCGTGGCAGAATCACGGGATAACACCAATTGTTTTAACGCTGCGTTTTCCGCCTTTAAGTTTTGCACTTCGGTCGTCGGCTCTTGCATGCCACGCATAAGATCCTGGACGGCCGCTTCCATGTCTGTATCGAGATCGGTCAGGTGGCGTCTCAATCTGTCACAGGTTTCCCCTTTTCTCCCCTGTTTTCTCTGTTTTGCGGAGTCCTTTGTCGGGGTTTTCTTTCAAGCAGTTCGGGTCTTGTACAAGCCCGCTCGGCTGTCTTCGGATTCCAGGATTCGTTCAGCTTCTTCGTCCGGGATCTAGGAAACTCCAGGAAGCTTGGAATGGAGGCAGCACACCGAGGCGGTCTGCGCGGAACGCGGAACAGACAGGACAAATGAAGGTAGTAGGAAAGGAGAAGGAGGAAGGTCCGGGAACCAGGAAGCAACACAGTTCAGGAGAACGAACTACGGAGCACGTCAGGCCACAGCTATCGGTAGCGTTGAGACGCGCGGAACCGCAGGGGAGTGGCTAATTTATAGGACATGCTGCATAAGACGTAAAGGTCGATAGACCATGTTCCGTGTATACGGCCATGTTGGGTGTACTAAAGCGAGTAACCCCCCGACATGCCAGGGACCAGGAAGACCGGAAGGGGCGTGATCGATGGATCATGACAACGTAAGCGACTGGCAGTCGTCACAGTCATCCGTGTCGTGGGCCTCTCTGAGGCACCAGAGGCAGTCGTCGTGCGAGTCCGTCACTGACATCTTGGACCCGCAGTCCCCGCATTTCTTAAAGCCCCGAGGCGGGGTGGAAGACGAGGTAGACATCTTCACGAAGAATACTTTACACAAAAACGAACAGGTTCGAAGAACCGAGAAGGATTAGAAACTCCAAAGAGTGGAGGCACGCCAAGATCGCCGAAGCAAACAAGTTCTCGGAAAAAACAGAACCGAGGCTACAGCCGTTGTGCGTCCTACTTATAACATCTGGTGAGGACGGCCGTCGGAGGAGGTCCTCGAGGATGGCGTATCGACGTCATTGAAGCAGGAGCCGAAAGATTTTCCGGAGCAGCACAGCTGTGGACATTACTGTCAGATATGGAATACGTCAGAGGACCCAATACCATCGAACAATAGTTCAGGGTAAGTAACCAACCTTCTCCAGCCTGGGGTCTGGCATGGATTCACATGCTCATGAATAACGAATAAATAGAAGTAAACATTACACAACCACTGGAGTGGCAAGGCTCAACAGAAGCAACTAACTCTTACTGCTGGAACAGACTCACCTCAAGCGAACAGGTTACGTAGCACCGCTTAGCCGACTCTGGACTCCTCCCTGGAATCCCTGTCGACACAGTAGAACCTCGTGAAGGTATGTGTAAACCTCCCGCCTAGCAGCCCTGCAGATACCTAACAGACAGGAAAGCCATTGTCACAGCAATCGCTCTGGTGGAGTGGGCTCTCTGACAGCCGGGCAGCAGTCGGTTCGCCAACCGATGACAATGCGTGATGCAGCCGGTGAGCCACCTTGAAATGAAAGCCTTGGACAAGGCCTTCCCATGGTTCACAGGACCAAAGTTCACAAACAGTTATAAAGTCATCCGAAAACTCTTTGTTCGTGCACGTAGAACATCAGGGCACAAGCAATGCCCAGCGAGTGCAAGGCCCTTTCAGCCGGTGATGAAGGCTCATTGAGATGGAATTCCGACAACCTTCGGCATGATAGAGGGGTGCGTTCGCAGCACAACCCTCGATTTGTGGAAAGTCAGGTATGGTTGTTTGCAAAATAAGGCTACAATCTCATCTACCCTCCTGGCAGAGGTGACGGCCACAAGGAGAGCCATTTTCCAGGAGAAGAACTTGAGAGGGGCCTGATGCATAGGCTCGAAGGGGACCCCCATGAGGATCGTCAGAACCAAGTTGAGTTCCCACGCCGGGGCAGAAGCCTTCACCGGCAGGAAAGATCTATAAAGTCCTTTGAGGGGTAATATTCTGAGACCAACACCACATAGCGAAACGCTTCCACATGTGACCGTAGCACTTCAAAGTCGACAGCGCCATGGCCCTGGCGAGGACATCCATGCAGTCTGCAGGCAACTCATATCCCCCAAACTCTAGGGCTGCAGGAGCCAAGCCCTCAGATTCAGCGATCCTGGGTGGTGATGAAGGATTGAGCCTCCTTCTCTGGTGAGAAGATCAGTAACCACTGGCAGCTTGACCGGAGGCAATGCTGACATACTGAGAAGGTCCGAATACCAAAACTGCCTCTGCCACATCAGGGCGATGAGTATCATCTTGCATGACACTGTACGAGTGTGTCGATGACTCCTAGCATTAGAGGCAACGCGTTCAGGAACGGCCCTTCCAACGGGAAGGAGAAATCTTCCCCCAGGCTCCTCGGATGGTGGAATCTGCTGGCAAACTTCTGACAATTAAGAGTTTGCCGCCGTTGCAAATGGATCCATCTGGGGCGTGCCCCATATCACCAAAAGGCGGTCCACCTGATCCTGACGAAGCTCCCACTCCTGGAAGGAGCGCAGTTCCCTGCTGAGGGAATCTGTGATGGTGTACTCGAGACCCGCCAGGAGGAGAGGGACGAGGAACATCCCCTGTCCGACGGCACATCGCCACAAGTCCTGCTCTTCTTTGGAGAGCACCTGGGATCAAGTGCCCCCCCTGCTTCCTGATGTAGAGCATGGTGATGGTTTTCTCCATGAAGTCCTCCCCACCTTGCCTTTCAGAGACGGAAGGAACGACATGAAAGCCCAGAATACTGCCTTTAGCTCCAGGATGTTGATTATGGAGGTCCTTCTCCTCTGGCAGCCACAGGCCTCTGGCGTACAGACATCCGGAGTGGGCTCCCTAACCTTCCAGGGAATTGTCCGTGGTGACCGTCTCCTGGTATGGAGGGTTTTGAAACCCCATGCCCAGAGCGACGTTGGAGCAGACGCCCGACCAGCTCATCGCCCGACTGAAATCGTCGTCGAGCGGGATCTTTCCACGAAGCTTCAGGACACCTGTATTCAGCTGGTGTCCAGGAACTCCAGAAGAGGTCGCATTTGAAACCTGCAGAGCCAGATGAGGTAGATGCAGGAAGACATCATGCCGAGCGACTTGATGGTTCGCACCGTGGACGTCTTCATCAACAACAGCCACTGCACCTTCCCTTGAATGGAAGCTACCCTTTCCTCTGAGGGTGACGCCAGGCAGGATACCTTATTGAACTGTACAGGGGCTCTAGATGTGGAACCGACCTTGTTGAGCTCTATTTTATTTTGTTCTTTAATTCTGGTGGGGGTGGGGCAAGGTCACAGGTTTTGTTTGGAGGTGAAGCCCACACCTCAGTTGTTTGTTGGAGAAAAGGTTTTTTTATCCGTCCCGTGGGTCTGTTCGAAGGCTATATAGTAAGGGTCCTAGCCCCCTGTGGGGTCCTTGGTGGCGTACTGCAATTATTCCTGTAGTTACAGCTGGGCTCTTGTTAGGCCCTTAATTGCGGTAGCTTGCAGCGTAGTTGCATCCTGCTTCCGTGACTATCGTATTGAGTCTGGCTCCTAGGAACAGTGCATTCAGCGATGGTGTCAAGCAAGCAGGACTTTGGAAAGTTGATGGAGAATCCCAAATCCGTCAGTAGCTGGACGGTCGTCTCGGTGTGTCCGACGGCCAGCTCCATCGAGCGGGCCAGAATGAGCCAGTCATCAAGGTATGGGTATACATGTATACCCCGCAGACGTAGATGGGCCGCCACTGGCACCAGGCAATTTGTGAACACTCTGAGGGCTGACTTAAAACCAAAAGGTAGGGTGTCTTGGACTAGTAGTGCTGGCCTTGCACTACGAAACACAGACATTCAATGTTGTGAATGGGGACAAGGAAATAGGCTTCCTCCAGGTCCAGCGACATCAAGAAGTCTCCTTCATCCAAATGCCAAAGCAAGTGCTGCAACTTGACGATCCTGAACTTTTGGGACCTTAAAATATTTGTTGAGTTGTCGCAAGTCTACACCCCTGTCTTCTTTCTGACCAGAAAGTATCTGGAATAGACTCCGGAGCCCCAGAGCCGTTGGGGAACTAGCTCTATCGCCCCTTTTTGCAGCATAGCCCGCACCTCTTCCAGGAGCTGAGGAATGTGCTGCTCCTGAAGGGACACCTGCTTTGAAACTCCAGAGTGTGTGGGCAAGCGCTCCCATCACCCACCTGTTGGTGGTGACGATCTTCCACTAGCTGACGAACCTCGTCAGGCGGTCCACCGACTGGGGTCCATGTGTCGGGGGCCCCCCCGACGTCCCAGTCCGGTTCAGGCCTGTTTCGGAGCCGGCGTCCTGCCCTGCGGGCGACAGCGGCACTCTCCTCTACTACCATAGGCCTGGGAACGGCCTCTGTAGGCTTCATTTGTTGTGGATCTGGAAGGCTAGCGGGATGAAGAGGAGAAACTACTGGAAAAACTGCCTGACTTTCCCCTCAAGGAGCGGAAAGAGCGCTGCTATTGGAGTGCCCAAGGAACGGTCCGTCCGCCTTGATGGCTTGGAGGGACTCGTCAACTACCTTCCCAAACGAACTCTCTCCATCGAAAGGCATGTCCAACACCTTCGCCTGGACTTCCTCCTGGAAATTCGTGGCCTTCATCAGCCATGTCGACTAAGGCAGACATTCTTCCCCATCTGGCGAAACCCTGTGTCGGCAACGTCCAACGCCACTGTAATGGCGGGATCAGATGCAATTTCCCCCTCCTGAAAAAGAGTGATTGCATCCATCCTCTTATCGTCTGGGAGGAACTCCAGAACAGGGCCCAGCTTGATACCTCTCCTCAGAAGGTGCCTCTCTCTGCAACAGCCTCCCTGCCACCCTCTGTCTTGACCTTCCTCTTCTCTTCCTTTGCCATCACCCTGACCTGCTAACCTTGCTCTCTGCTCCTCCTTCTCCGCCTCCTCTCCACACACCTTACTGACTGGTCATCTGGTGTACCTCAGAGTCTCGCAGGTCCCAGGCATCCCTGCCAGTCCGTCTGCACTTGCCTCGGGGCCCCTTCAAGCCCCCCACTGCACTTGTAATAAAATCCCGTGACCAGGGACCAAATATGGCGGCCTCGACTCCGCGTTGAGATCAGGGTGAAGGAGGGGCCGAGCGCGAAGTGTCGGAGCACCCGCTGGCCCGAGACGCGGGACACAGATGGTGCCCGCATCCGTGCCCCGACACCAACATCTCACCACCCTCTTTGAAACTCTTAGTACGCTGGCAATTCAGGGCCCGCAGCCGGTGTACACAGCACCGGGGTCGGACCGGCCGGAGATCCCGATCGTCGCGGACCCCCCGCGAGGTCCAAAACATCAAGAGGGAAGCTGCCCCAATGTCTCTGGAGGACCCGCGCGGTCCACCTGAGACTTAGCGGCCGGTGTCCTCCGCAGCTGGCAGCAGCGCAAAATACGCCCTCGGCGGATGGATCGATCCGCAGCGTCCTCCCTAGCTGCAGCAAGGACACGGCAGCCTTCGGGCAGCCCAGGCCTCCAACACGCAGCCCCAACAACGGCAGCAACACAGTGAGTAAGGCTGTGGCTTTGAACGCCCCTCAAACAAAAAGAGGAAATAAAACAGAAGGAACAATATAAATAAAATAAACAATCGTAACGGGCCAATGAGCCTGACCTCTACACGCCGCCAATTGAGGAAGCACAGATTCCCCCCACCACCTGCCGTCAAACTCTTCCCCTTGAGGGCAGCAACAGGGGACTAAGCCTAACCATAACCCCAATCCGGCAGGCTGCCCTAGCAAACGACCTCACCTGCCTGCTCGAAAGCCATCCATCCATATAAAGGCAGTCGTGGGTGTCCGGACTGCCAGCCTCCAATGGAGCCCTCGGGAGTGCCCCAGGAGGAAAAACACATGTAGAGGGAAGGCTCCAGCGGAGAGGAGAGACTACATTCTGTTACGAACAGAGCCTGGGTCCCTGCAGGACGATCCCCACCGGAACTCCTGGGGGCGTCCGATACCGACCACCAGCCCAGGCCACGAGAGAGCCCAATCGCCTAACCTCCTCCAACACGTAAGGAGCACTGGACAACAGGGGTTGGCCGGGTCCACCCCTCGCAGCCTGGGGACTACCTTAGTGGCGCACATTATCCCAAACCCCCAGGAGGGTGGCACTCTGCCGGACTTGGCTAACCCCGGACGCTCAAATTACCGGCCCTCAGCACATCCCCGGAGGAGCACCCGGATCAACTCCATCAGAGCCCACAGCCGCACACAACCATACTGAGCCCCCTGAGGGAGTGGGATTGGTTGTTGGACTATTGCTCAGGGGACCTCGCACAAGGGGACAGGTACTACGCAGTGTAGAGGAACATTAGCCGGCAATTGCTCCCACCCTCCAGCTGCCTCCCATCCTAACCTTTGCAACCGCCCAGCGTTGACCCTCTGGCACACACGAGCACTCTCCCAAGTGTTGCCTCCTAAGTCCCACGTTCAGAACTTAGATCCCTACTAGACCCTAGGTGGCACGCAACACTGCTTCACCTTGCGGACGAATCGGCGTACCATAAGCAACCATGCCGAACACCAAAGGCAAAGCTAAAAACACCATCATGGAGTCATTCTCAGCAGGCAAACCCAAAGATCCGGACCAACAAACCAAGGAGTCAGGCTTAGAAACCACAACACCGGAAGGGAAAGATAAGGACAATCAGATACTGGAAGCCATCAGCGGTCTACGCTCCTTCATAGATACCAAAATTGGGGAGGTGAAAGCAGACGTGATGCTAATGCGTCAAGACCTACGGAATCTTACGGATCGCGTGTCCACCAAGGGGGCAGCGCAGAAGGAATCCACTGAGATCCTCAGGGACATACAGGGTAGAGTCCAAGAACTCGAGAAGTGCAATAAATTCTTGGAAGAGAGGGCGGAGGATGCTGAAGGACGCTCCAGACGCAACAATGTGTGCCTACTCAGTATTCCCGAGGGAATGGAGGGCTCCAACCCTACCAACTTTATAGAAACTCTTATACAAGAAATAGGCGCTGCCCACCTTTCGCAGGGCTTTGCGGTCGAACGCACACACCGGTCCCTGCAGAAGAAACCGCCACCAGGATCCTAGCCACGCTCAATAATAGCCAGAATTCTAAATTTTCAAGACAGGGAGATCATCTTGCGCTTCTCACGGGAGGGTGGGGAAATTAGAAGAGGCAATGCCAAGAATGCCATTTACCCGGACTATATGCCCTCAGTACAAAGGGAAAGGAACTTCTTCATCCCACTCAAAGCCAGGTTGTGTCAACTAAATATCAAATACATGCTAATGTATCCTTCGAGACTCAAGATAATCCATAAAGGCAGAGCAATTTTCCTGGAGTCTCCGGCGGCTGCCACCATGTGGCTAGAACACAACAACTTGGCAGACAGTGAGGAGAAGACACCATGATCTGCACGATGGCCCCACAAGATGAGTCCACCCATCAACAAACAATTGGCGCGAATTGAACCAAGGATTGCAAAATGTAACGCAGGAGGAAGTTGACCTACCAGACCGACCTACAACACCTCCCCAGTGAATGGACACGTGACAGCACACCGCCCAAGATGACCCGGATGGGCCTTGGCAGGGAGGAGGCACCCGAGCAACGCAGACACTGCACGATTGCTGGGTGCAGTTGGTCCAGTTGGACAAGTTTGGTTTGTTTTACTTGTTGTTTTAGGTCAAAAGGTCCTGTAGTCCTCAACTTAATCAACTTTCGGAGCCGAAGGACACGTCACAACGAGCCAAGGGGCCCAACCTTGTAAGCATGGCAGCTGATATTGATATATACTGACCTGGAACGTCAGAGGGATGGGGACTTACATGCGTAGAAACAGGATAAAATCCTTTCCGAGAAGAAAACATGTCTCCATCGCAATGCTTCAAGAAACACACCGTATCGCTGGAGTCGACTCTCACATCCCCGACTGGTGTGGTGGCCAAGGCTTTGGTGCAATGTACTCTAAATATGCCAGAGGAGTCCACACATGGATTAGCGGCCATGTCCCTTTTAAGCTCTACTCCAAAGAGGCAGATCCGGAGAGCAGGTATCTCATACTCCACAGAAGCATCAAACAGACTGAGGTGTGCTTGGTCAACACATACCTCCCCAAATGTGGAACCGCAGCGTACCTCTCCAAGCTCCAATCGAAACTAGCTCCCTATAGAGACTGCTTCTTCATATGGGGAGGCGACTTCAATTGTGTTTGTGATCCCGCTCTTGACAGATCTGCTCCCCCAGACGCAACCAACCAACCAACTCTCCTCTGCCCTATGGAGAACAATACAAGTATTGGACCTATCGGAGGTGTGGCGGGACCTGCATCCTGAAGGTAGGGAATTCTCGTACTACTCGTTCCCACACAAGGTATATACCTATATAGACTACCTACTGATAGACAAAGCACACCTCCCAGAGGTAGAATCCGCCTCATACCTAAGTATAACTATATCCTACCAGTCCCCGCTCCTCCTGGTATGGAAACCGAAGGGCCCTAGGCCACCCACACCGATGTGGCGGATGCCAGCGGACGCCCTAATGGATGAGGCATTTAAAGAGGAACTCTGCGATAAAATAGTGGAATATACGGACAATAATGTGGGAAGTGTGGACAGATGGAGCACCATCTGGGAGGCCCTGAAGGGAGTAGTAAGAGGGGAGATCATAGCCAGTGCCGGTGGGATCTGGAAGACACTCAAGAAATAACTGGAAGGGGGTGAGGAGAAGGTCAGACGACTAGAGGCCGCGCCCAGCAAGTCACCAGAACTCGAGGAAGAATTGTCCGCAACAAGGAGGAACTGCCAGGAAGCCAGACTAGCTAAATTCGACTATGTAACGAAAACCACCAGGGCCCACTCGGACGGAGACAAACCGAGCAGGCTACTTTCGTGGCTGTGCAAAAAAAAGAACCCAAAAACCCCAATCCTCGAGATCCAAGACCAGTTAGGTTCCACACACACAACGCAAACAGCAATTAACAGGGCATTCAAATGCTTCTACTCACAACTATATAGCCACAACTCTGTCGTCCCCCAGGGTGACATTTATGATATGCTAAATGAAATAGGCCTCCCCACACTAGAGGAGGCCCAGAGGGAAACGCTGAACCAAGAGCTCACAATTGAGGACATACAGGAGGCTATTAGACCACTATCCACATGTAAAACCCCCGGGAGCGACGGGTTACCCACAGCGTTCTATAAAACATTTGCAGCTGAGCTAACTCCAATTCTACACAAAGTCTACAAAGAAGCCTTCGAAACCGGGGTGCTACCCGATAGCATGAACGAAACCCTAGTGATCCCCATACCCAAACACGGGAAGCCAACCGTCAAGTGTGGCTCTTATAGACCCATAGCCATCCTTAATTACGATACAAAAGTCCTCACCACCATACTTGCCAATAGATTATCTTAAGTTATGGGGACCCTAATACATGAAGACCAGTACGGGTTTGTCCCCGGCCGTAGTACAACAGCAAACCTACACAGACCACAACACATAATAGCACAAACAAATTCGCAGGAACCCTATGCAGTAGTCTCCCTAGACGCCATCAAAGCATTCAACTCCATGTACTGGGAGTGGCTCTTAGCTACCCTGAAACAATTCGGCCTGGGCGGCAACTTCACCCATTGGGTCGAGATCCTGTACAAAATGCCAAGAGCAAGGGTGAAAACCATCAGAACGGTGTCTGCACCTTGGGATATACAGAGGGGCACCAGGCAGGGATGCCCCCTTTCTCCTATGTTGTACATACTTGGGGTAGAACCGCTGGCAATATTTATCAGGAAACAATTTTTTGACGCTGGCATAAACATCGGGGGCCTAAACCACGTGATCTTGCTATATGCAGATTGCGTCTTACTTTATTTAAGGGACCCACAACTTAATTTACCTACAATCCTGGAAGTATTGAGAAATTTCGCAACAGTATCAGGGATATCATTTAACCCAGAGAAATCTTGCATATTCCCACAGGCGGGAATGGTAGGGACACAAACATCAGCTCTCCCAGAAGTCGGGATGGGTTGGGAACCACACACATTTCGATACCTGGGCATCAATATTTGGCATACCCCCGATCAAACACACCGGAGCAATACCCTGATGGTAATGCAAAGACTCAAAATATCAACGAGGTTCTGGACCAGGCTTCCGCTGTCAACGATGGGCCGAGTGGCCATCGCTAAAATGATAGTGTTACCACACTTCCCGTACTTCTTCCAAAACGTCCACTACTATATACCTGTTGCCTTTTTCTGGCTGCTGGGCATACTATTAAAGGACTTGGTGTGGGGGAGCTCAAGACACAAGCTCGCCCTAAGCACATTAATGCTTCCATATAAAGCAGGCGGAGTCCAGCTTCCCGATCTAGAGTGTTACTTCCTGGCTGCCCAACTCACCTTCGTGGCCAAATGGCTCGCAGATGACTCCACCTCTGAGACGGACCTCCTAGGCTCGCAGATGACTCCACCTCTAAGACAGACCTCCTAAGCCATTTAATTGCTCCAGTGCGACTTAAAAGAAATTCTCTGGGTCCGATGGAAACAGTCTGCGAGAGTTCCACTGCTCCTCCAACTGGGCCGTAACGTCTGGGACAGAGCACTGAAGCTAAAGAAGTTGGTGAATCCATTCTCCCCAGAGACACCACTCATTGCTGACACCTGCTCTAGCAGAGTCGAATTGGCACTAACAAGACTATGGGAAAGACACGGCGTATACACCTGGGGGGATATGTATGTGGGAAATTATTTCCGTGAACTAGATTCCCTAGTAACTGACGACAGACTCCCCAAAGGCCAGCACCTCCGTTACCGGAAAATCAGGGAGGTGGCAAAACAAAAATGGAGCAAATGACCAGAGGAACCAGAACCAGATCCGACTATGACCCTACTGCACAACCTGGGAGACAGCTGGAAACCAACCTCCAGGATATATGCCCAACTCTCAGACAGACCTAACCCCAAGAGTGAAGCTCTCTCATGGGTAACCGATCTGGAACTAGCATCACGGAACAGGAATGGGGTAGAATTCAACAATACCCCAGAGAAGTGTCGAGAAATGCAAATTCAGATTGATTCAACTAAACGTGCTTCACAGAACTTATATGACCCCCAGTAGAATCGAGAAATTCAGCAGACCTCTGGCCCCGTTATACCCCCGATGCAACTCAGAGGATGCATGAATGGTGCATATGTTCTGGAACTGCTTAAAGATACAGGATTTCAGGACCAAAATTCGACAGACATGCAGGGGAGCGGGCCTGGCTCGCTACGAATGGACATCTAAGGAATGCCTGTTGGGTTTCTACCCTCGGATAGGTACGATTAGGCATATCGTCAAACTCATGGACATGGCCTGCATTTTGGCTAAAAGAGCAATTGCCATGACATGGAAAACCTCAACTGGTCCTCGTTAAGCCAAATGGCTCAAAGAACTGGAACACTGGTCGGAGGCGGAAACCAGGCTGTGGGGGGGAAGGGATAGCCAGGACTGGAGAAGGCCATATCAGGACCTATGAAGCCTGGACATCATTGCTATGGGACATGTTCCACCCATCCGACAAGCCCCCATGAAGGATACTACCCTGTCCGAAACATTGGACACACAATTGGGACCACATCCCACGACGGTCTGATCTCCCCTATTCAGTAGAAGCAGCTCCTCTGAAAGGCTGGTCTTGCACCTGTTCCGATTTGCCCCAGATCAGCTCCAGAAGACGACACGGGACTGTTACGACCTTAGTTTGTTTGTTTAAAGTTATGTTTTAATTAGGCACCCCTTCTCTCCATCCCTCTCCTTCCCCCCCATTTTCCCTTCCCTCCAACCTCAATAATGCGCTTATAATTCATTAGTGCCTGTTTGTTTGAAATGCCAATAAAACACTTTAAAATAAAAATGTCTCAGAAATTCAAGGGCTCTGAGCGACTGTTTTTCCCTTGCTCCCACCTTGAGCGCTTTGAAACACTTGCCTGTGTATAGGTGCTATATAAATAAACATTACCATACCATGTCACAGCACCCCGTCGCACCGCCCAGGATAGCTAATGTGTTGGCTGCCTTGATAGTGGACGCTGCGGTCTAAATCACCTTCCTTTCCATTGCGTTCAACTTCTTCCCCTCGCTGTCCGGAGGGACCAAAGATGACGAGGGCGGGTTGGTCGACGGCTTTCTCGCAGCAGCCGATACCGCCAAATCCTGCGATGGTTGTGACCTCATGCATGGGGGTGCGGTGTCCGGCACCTGATACTTCTTCTCTAGTTTATCTCGTTTAGCTGGAGCAGTGCAGGGGTTCTTCATGAGGACCAGGCCCTCTTCCCACATGTCATCTAGAAGAGGTACTGCCATGATGGTCTTACTCCTGGTCTCACGCCTCTGGTACAAGAAACCCTCTTTCCTGGTTTATTCGGGCACAAGCTGAAAAAGCTCAGAGGCTTTGGCAAGCATTGAGTGGAACAATCCCACCTCATTCGATGGGGACGCCTTAGTCAACTGCGGAGACCCGCAGCCGGCTGCGACAATATCCTCATCGTCTTTAGATGTGGCCGTGCCCGTACCCGTGTCTGGGTCTATTGGGGGGGGATGGGGATCGACGCAGGAGGCTGAAATGGGGGCTTTGAATGACGCAAGGCTGAACGGTGGCCTGGGGGACCACTGGAACCGGGCCCAGTGGCATCCTTCTGGATCTCCGACACCAAGGTATGAAGGGTCGACAGAATGTCCAGACACACATCCCTGAGCTGAGCTGGTGGGATCGGAAAACTAGGCCATGCGCCATCGTCCTGTTCTTCCACATCCTCCTGGACCGCGTGCAAGGACTCCTGGTCCTCCTCGTCTGTGGACGAGACCTTCATGGCTTGGGCCACCATCTGGGAGGACTGTTTCGGGGCCTCTTCCCCCTCCCTTTTTTTCACTCCCGTGGAGCTTCTACCAGGGCCTGAGCTGGTTTCCCCCCTTCCGGCGTGCCAGCAGACATTGCCAAAGTCCCTGCAGCACTCTCGTGCCTAGGGGGAAAGGATAATTTCTGTGCTGCAGGGGCTACCTTCACAGGATCAACACGCTTAGCCGTCGAGAGAGCAGCTGCCACCAACTCTATCGTTGACAAAGTCTTAGCCTGTGCCCATAGTGCCTGCTTGGGCAGTTAGGCCTTCGTCTCCTCCGTCCGTTGCTTCTCGGACTTCTACTGCAGTTTTGCTGGGGTAGATGATTTCCTTTTTCAGGAGCTTGATTGACGGCTGGCAATAGAGACAGAGTGTGATGTCAATCGTGCCCTTTCCACTTTAGGACATGCTTCCGCGGCGACCCCAGTGGACTCGAACTTGCGGTTCTTGGCCTTGACTTGGGGCCCGGCAGGTGAGGCGCCCTCAAAGGATTTAGAAGACCGCTTCCCAGACCGGCCGGTCCTGGGGGAGGCATGACCCTGCTGGGAGAGCAGGGCAAACGCCTTGGCATTAAGCCACGCCGCCAGTCTACTCTGCCTGTCCTTCGTCGTCTTCTTGGAGAACCAAAGGCATATCTCGCATTCCACCTCCTTGTGGTCCGGGTGCAGGCAGTAGAGGCATTGCAGTTGTTTGTCCTCCACAAACATATTCCGAAGCATGCACTTTGCGCAGGGCTTGAAGAGGGACCTTCCCTCCTTCTCCTCAGTCATGGTCAGAGATAAAATTAAAACCGGCGAACCTCTCAACATCATCAACTGCGAAACCATGGTCATACACCCATCAGCGAATCCAAAAACGAACATCACATTCATTTTGGTTTACAGACAACCGACATACAATTCAACCTTCGTCGGCAACTTCATAGAAGCCATCACCAACATAGCCATCAAGCACGAACATCTAATAATCCTGGGGGACTTCAAAATCTGGTTTGAAGAAAAACATACCAACTCCCAAAACTCTCTAATTGGGCAGCTAACAACCATGAAACTACAACAGTTGGTCAAAGAGGCAACACACTCGGCAGGACACACCCTTAATGCAATCTTCACCAAGGAAAATCTTATCACCACAGCACCACTGATACAAATACTGTGAAGCGACCATCTCATCCCATTCGTGATCACACTACCAACTCAAGTCCACATCCAGCCCCCCCAAGCTCAAAACCATCAAAAAAGAAAACTGAAAAACCGTCAAAGAAAGCAATCTAATGGAACAACCGGGGGCCAAGTGGTGGCCAAGTGAACAGTGCAGCCTGCAGTCCCCGTGGACCATGCTGCACTCGTGAACTTCGTTTCTGCCTGTACTTTGATTGTCAATTTCGCCATGTAACGTGTGCTCAGCGGGAGCCCAGTGCTGGAGCACTATGACTTTAATCCAGCAAGGAGGTTCGCCCGACTCCACCCCCTGACAGCTCAGTGACCACCACTCTGGCTCAAAACACAGTGGGAGCGCGAAGTGGTAGCGAAGTGGTGGCCAAGTGAACAGTGCAGTCTGCAGTCTGCAGACAAGCCAGCAAGCCAGAGTCCCACGCGCTGGAGCATTAAAACGCCAACCGGCGAACCACCTTCGCGACTAGACTCCGCGTAAGTGAGAGACCAAAAGCACACTCACGAAAAACTGTACACTCAGTCACAACCACACATCTCCTGCACAATATAGACCTCCCCAACACATAATCCAAACTGGAAGTGTCACTAAAGAAATTTGGCACTCGACTTCGAGAAAACTATTCCTGTACCCCACTACAACCAAAAGCTGTGCGAGAATGTGGAAACTGCAGGGCAACGCCCTTCGAGCAGCGCAACAAATGCCCAAGAATCTTCCGTGCAACACCAACACTACTACTCTGCAGCATCGCCATCAAACAGGAAAACAAAGAGATTCGAATCAAAACTTTTCCTCTCCACAGAACAACAAACAAAGCACAGCGCAGAGAATGCGGGGCTGTGCCCTTTGATCTGCGAAAATATCAACCCAAACAGCTACGTAAACTACAGTACCATTCTGTTCCCTGAGCCAAATATGGATTCAAATGGCGCTCACACTGGCCCACTTACGAGGCATTGTGAAAAACGTTCACTACTTCAAGGGAAAACAGAGGGAACTACCCTGGCAATCCCTAAAGAAATTTACCAAAAGAACAACCCATACAATTCCCCGGTGTCAAAACAACAGCTTAGCAAGCAAAACAAATCAGACACAGACATGTCTAATTGCTCCAGTATATGTTATCAGAGTCCAGGAAATTAGGACGACAATCACCTAGAAAAGACATCAAAATTGCAACTGAGACAATGTACGGTCCAAACAAAAAAGGAAACAAAAAGGAAAGACTCAACATCACAGTCCATTGCAAAGCATCATAAATAAGAAATACATAGATAAAGATTTCATCAGCAACAACCCTCCCCCGAAGAAATATGACCAAGAGACTCTAAAGACACAAACCGTCTGTACTTTGACCAAGCTGAAAAATGGGAAAAAAACAAGTACAAGATGACATCTGCTGCAATACAGACATGGAGAACCACATGTTGCGACAAGACCCCACAGATGCCAGTGAAAACCAAAAAGAGACAAACGACACACAACATACTACCACAAAATGCAAGGCCAATCAACAAAGAAAAATACAGAACGCATGTAACAAAGAGAATGAGGAGCCGCGCACAAAGAATCAACAACGCCAATGACCTCGTAACGCAACCCACGACGGCAGAAAAGAAAAAAGTTCTCCAAGCCAAACAATTTTGGCAAAACAACTACCACAAAGCGCAAATGGAAAATACTAACTGGAGATCAAACCAAACAAACCACGAACAACAACGCACAGCAAGACTGTCACTTGATATAACTGAGCAAATCATGAATGACCAGGAGAAAAGAAATGAAAAGAAATGAAGGGTTTGGAGGCACTTTTACACACAATCTAAGCCGGGGAGAACCAGAGAAGACATCCACCATGAGACACAAAAAGGTGGCATCATCTCCCGACATACAGACCATCTCAACATTAGATCAACAAATCGAGAGAAATATCAATCACCTCAAGCAATCGAAGGTCAAGACTTATGTTCACAAAACAAAGGGAAATAACTCCAAAAAAGAGATGAACACCAACTGCCAATGCAAAAACCCAGAAGATGAAGGTCACAGTTGCCTATACACGACAACGGCAGAACTTCAAAATATAATGATTACTGCAATAAACTTAGCCCTCATCCCATTTGTCAAACTATACAAATCCTTACACGAAGCCGTAAGAGATCATTCAACCCTAATTGCTATGATACATTCAAAACAAATGCACATGGAAGCACTAGCTAACAAGATCTAAAGCAGACTTGACTCTGAAGCTGAAGCTGAAACATGTGGCATAATCACCTGTTCAATATAGACAGACGGGATTCGCAGGGAAAAGTAGCAGATGACTACAACATTAATCAAAATACTTGAGAACAAAGGGATACGCCTCCAGGGTACACCCGAAATTATCTCGCTCTACGCTGACGACATCCTGCTTTTCGTCAGGAGCCCAGATCTCCACCTTGACCCTCTCCTTCGGGACATCACTCGTATCGGAACATACTCAGGCTTTACTATCAACTACACCAAATCCGAAATTTTCCCCCTCACACATTCCACGCTCCAGCCGGCCACTGAATACCCACTCCGCTGGTCCCCCAACGGGATTAAATATCTGGGAGTTCAGGTGTCTCTGACCAAGGAGACTCTCTTGACTAGCAATTACCTAGCAGTGGCAGAATTAGCCGAAACCAAGATTGCGCGCTGGCGCCCTCTCCCGTTGTCACTTGCTGGGCGGTTATCACTGGTTAAGATGATACTGCTTCCCAAATTATTGTACACATTCACAAATGTTCCCATATGGCCTGGCAGGAAATACTTCACTGATCTGCACAGGCTATGTGCGCAGTTCCTGTGGCACTCCGGTGCTGTGCGGAAAAAGTGGGGGGATATGACTCTGCCCTACGACAGAGGCGGGTTCACGGCCCCTGACCTGATGCGATACTGGATAGCAGCGCAGGCACAATTTGCCACTTACTGGTACCCCGGACCCTCCCCTCGCCCGCACGTCAAGCTTGAAAACCTTGCTGCCTCCGGCGCCAATATCATGACTCTAATTTTACATCGTCGGTACGTACCTGACTCACCTATAGATCCAGTCCAGACCACACTATCGGCCTGGGGGCGGTTGTTTGCTGCAGGCTCCGCGGAACACCCATACTATAAGTGGCTCCCCGCCTGGCAGCTCCCCGGGTTGGAACCCACGAATGACATAGCTCTGGCGCGTCACTGGCGGTCCCTAGGATACCTGGCCCTAACTGACTTCTATCCGGATGGGGTGTTTATAACACCATAGACTTGGAAGCCATCCCACGCTGGTACACCGCTGGAACTGCTGCAATACTACAGACTCCGAGCAGCGTTCCGGACCGCTTGGCCTGTGTTCCCTAACGAACCCCCTGACCATCCCGCTGTTGCCTATATCGCCAACTCTGGCGGGGCCCGAGGGGTAGTTTCATCGCTATATAAACTCCAGCTCACAGCTGCCACACCACCGCCCTTACGGGCCCGGGACGACTGGGCCTCTGAACTGGGGGTTGACATTACAGACCATCTGTGGGGTAAATTGTGTTCCCATACCGGCAAGGTATCCCTGAATTTCCGGTACCGAACAATACAATACAAATTGCTGAATAGGCTATACTATACCCCGCGTAGACTCTCCAAGTTTGCCCGCTCTGAGATGCGGCTCTGCCCCCGCTGCGGAGCGGAAGACGCTGGCCATCTCCACATGTTTTGGGACTGCCCCCAACTTGCCCCATTCTGGGATGAGATCTTTAAAACACTGTCCGAAATTTGCGATGTGACGATTGAGCCTGACCCGATGGGGGTGTTGTTCGGAGTGTGGGGGGATGAAGGGGTCAGAGGAGAGGCCAAACTCTTGAATATATGTTGTATAATAGCCAAAAAATGTATCCTGCAAAATTGGAAATGTGCTGCTCCTCCCACCTTTCAGAAATGGCTGAATCTACTGACCTGGTCCCGAAACTGTGAGGAAGACTATATTACTACTCTCCCATCCCGTTCCCGGCCAAAAAACATTTGGACTGCCTTCAACAGTTATCTTAACGGTCTTGATGTCCCCTCCTCTGGTGTTGGTTCTCCCTAAGTCTCCACTGTTATGTACGGAACTCTCTGCAACACTGTCTTGCTTTCCTCATCTTGGGGGTCATCCCTCGCTGCCTATGTACATCCCCATGTATTACATTTGTCTTGCACTGTTATATCATAATTGGCCTAATGTGTGTGTATGTCATCTACCACTGCCAGCAAAAATAAAAGATTAATAAAAAAAAAAAAAAAAATACTTGAGAACAAACAAAAGCAAATTTAGCTGGACAACAAATCAGAAAATAATCAATGTGACGCTCATAACCTAGAACACAGCCGCTAAACAGCTGACCTGCTCTCACCACTGATACCAGTGAATGCATATTCTACATGCAACAATGTGAATGTATCAAAGATCTGCCAAAGAAAAACGTCTCAAGGAACAATCACAGATGAAGCAGCCACAGAGACATTCCCAATATTCAAACAAAACAAAAACCTAACAAAAGACAAGACAAAACAAAACAAGGCTACACATGACGTGAGAAATCCAAATCCAATGGAAAAGGAGCAAAAAGGGGATCACACGCTTTCCTGAGAAACATGACACTTCTCATCACGAAAAAAAGGATGAGACAAAAAAAGAAAAAACATGTGGGAGAAATAATTAATCCTGCAATTGCAAAACCATTCAACAAAACAAAGTAAAAAACCCAATGGGAAAAAAATGACTGACAAGGAAGTAGATCTACTTATTGACCTATCCACTTATGAAGATCTTCAACAAAACCCTCCAGTTCAAAATAATGAAAACAACATCCTAGAAAAATCGACAAACCAACAAGTGGACACAACTTGCGACACAGCATCACTTATCATTGTTGATGAATATTTGGAAGGGAAAACAGAATGTAGCAAGGATAGCTCTCTACCATGCGAACAAATCTCAGACACAGAAGGAGAATGGTCATCATTGGAATCACCGAACGGTTATGATGAAAATGCAACATATTCCGAGCAATCTGAAATTCGATCACGCAAAGAAAACCGACATCGAGTAAACAACAAGGAAAAAAAGATTGCAAATGGAATACGAAACCAATCTCCACAATGTGAAAATACAGAAAACAAAGAGGTAGCGCTAAAACTACCCATATTCCATGACCTGAGAGCCCCAAAAAACAAAAATACAATTGAGATAAAAACGAATGACACCACAACAAGATGGGCTAATCTTAAACAGGACTAACCTCCTGAGATTGCGCGATGCCATTCCAGCGTTAAAAACGATCCAAACGGAGAAAATAGCAGCTATTCAGCCGGGAGGGAAGCTGCGATCACAGTTTTTTGCTGGCAAGTGGGAGGAGCTTCAGAGCCTCAGGGCAAAGTTGTCTGCTCTTCTAGTGGGGCAAACGGAAAGAAAGCTGGCTTTCTTAAAGCAACGCTACATGGACAGGGGGGGGAGGGCAGATAGGATTCTGGCCTGGAGGTTGAGGGAGCTCCATAATAGCAAAAGGGTGAATTATATCGTTGGTCGAGAGGGGGAAAATTTTCTGCGGGATGATCAGATAGCAGAGCAGTTCAGGCAGTACTATGAAGGTTTATATACCTCGGAGTACTCGGGAGATGGGGCGGATGTAGACCGGTTCTTGGATCCCCTCCCTATTCCCCGCTAACCCCGAGAGAATTCGGACCTTCTTGAGCTCCCAATTTCGCCCCAGGACATACTTGATGCCATTGCTTCTCTGAGGAGTGGTACGGCGTCAGGGGACGATGGCTTTTCGGTCCGCTTCTATAAAACCTTCCGCTCTACTGTGGCTCCCTTCCTGGCGAGGGTGTACAATTCTGCCCTGGAAACGGGGTCCCTCCTGGGCTCCATGATGTCTGCTCTCATTGTGGTCCTCCCGAAAGAAGGGAAGGACCCCTTGCATTGCCAGTCCTACAGGCCCACTTCTCTTCTCAACGTTAACATTTTTGCCAAAATCTTGGCAAATAGGTTGTCAAAACTTCTTCCCTCCCTGGTGCACGGAGATCAAGTGGGTTTCATTCCCGGCCGCCAAGGATCTGACAATGTGAGGAAAACTTTGGGTCTTATGCACGAGGTGTCCAGGCGGGATTCGGAGACCTACCTCCTTTCCTTGGATTCGGAAAAGGCCTTCAACTGTGTCGAGTGGCCTTTTCTGGGGAAGGTGCTCCGAAGGATGGGTCTGGGGGACAATTTGTGTGGGTGTTCTCGGCCCTATATAATGGTCCCTTTGCAAAGGTGTTGGTGAATGGCTGTACTTCGGCGGGTTTTGCTCTTTCCAGAGGGACTCGGCAGGCGTGCCCTCGTCCCCCCTCCTGTATTCTCTGGCGATAGAGCCCTTTGCCATAGCGGTTAGGGCGGATGGTGGAGTTTCGGGGGTGCAGTGTGGGGATTGGGAGTTCAAGTTATCCCTATTTGCGGACGACATTTTGGTGTATTTGACTAATCTACATGAGTCTCTTCCTCGTTTGTTAGGCCTATGTGGAAGATGTGCATGTTCACCCTAAAAAAGTTAGGGACCTACTTTGGGCCCCACCCAGCTCTGTCCCATGGGCGGTCAGATCGCATCCAACCCTGGCGGTCTTGTGGGAAGCCTAATAAGGAGAACAAGCTCCTTTCATCTTGGCCCTCTCCCCTATCTTCCCTATGGGGCCCCCCAATCAATTTAGGATCTAGAGGGTTTTGAGGGACACAGTCGTGGTTGGATCGGGGGGTGGAAAGGGCTGCCCAACTTTTCCGCCAGAGGGCTTTCTTTGACTACGCTCAGTTGTTGGAGCTTCTGGATGACAAAGCGCTCTCTGTTTTCGAATACTTGCGGTTAAAGGGAACCCTCACTCAAGCCGCTTGGCTGACTGACCTTACCAGGCCTCTGACCCCCTTTGAAAAAATCTTTGTGGAAGCCAAGTCCAGGAAGGGGGCCCTGTGCAACGCTAACCTGGTATCCACAGGGACGTCACTCAGCCGGTGCTGGCCTCTTTACAACCTCGAACCTTTCCCTGGAGGCTATTCGACTGGCGACTGGGCCTGAAACACAGGATTGGTAGAGTTTCACTCCCTATTGTCTCTGTGTGCTTGAACCCCTTCCTCCCCGGGGTCCAACCCTTCCCTTTGATCCACAGCTCACCTTGTTTTCTTGGATGGTGTGCTCTCTGTCCTGCTTTCAGCGCAGGGGTGCGTTGATTGATGCAGGATCGTTGGTGCCTAGTTACTTCACTGGCGAGAGTCCGACTGGTAAGTATAATGAGTCTTTGAACAGTTCTCTAACTTCGTTCCTTTCCTTCTTAGATGATGGCCGGTGTCCGGGGATGGCGGTGTGCTGCTGAGATGAGTGGCGCTGAAGGTCAGTGAGAGCGCGATGCACCCTTTTCGTATGTGTATTGAACTGAGTTCTTTATCTGTGTCTTTTAGGTGCCGCGACGTTGTCAGCGTGGATGCCAGTTATGAAGAACAAATGCGGTGAGTAAGCGCGGTATGCGGCGCCTCTAGATGTTTCCACACTAACCTGGAGTGTCTTTCCCCCCCCTCGCAGACGGATGAGAAGTTCCGGAGACACAGTTCCCCCAGAGCGGCTGGGATTCAGGTAAGCGTTTTAAGCTCGTACTGCATTTGAAAAAAAATAAGATAAGAGCTGTAAAATGCTTACTAATGCCTTTTATCTGTTCTTTTCCTCTTCATTAGGAAGCGGCGTGCCAGGATGGGAATGACACAGCCGAAGATGCCCGCATAACAGAAGGAGCATTGAATGATGGGCACAAGGGCTGCAAGGTAAGGCTGTTCCTAACAGTGTTCTTGCAGTAGCTGAGCGCAGAAGAAAGATGCAGGCCCATTAGAGACCGATCCGAACACAGTGAGTGTCACGCTGCAGGTGCAGAAAATGCAAAGCATGCTTCTCAGCCTGGGTGTGGCTTAAATAGTCTCTGGGTATCCCAGGTGCCTCTGAGCTGAACCACACCCAAAAGACTAGACCCCACATGCAGTTCTGGGAACCGAAATATGTGGGAGCATCCATCTTGTCCCTATCAATGCATTACAAGTCCAATCCCCAATGTTATCCTATGGGAGTGAGTGAGTCTGGTGCCACAAGCGCCAAGCCTGACTTCAAGTGAGTCTTTGGAGGGATGGAGAGGCCCTTGAGGGCCATGTAGGTGATCGTGGCCTGGCTCCAGCCTGACATCTTGGAGGGCTGGGGACAAGAGGGGAAAGAATCATGACACCCTGACCAAGATTTACCACACCCTGATCACAGCCAATTTGGAAGGTAGACAAACATTCAAGCGCATTTGGGAAGGGATGTTGGGCCTTCCCCTTGATGCCCATGTATGGCAGACTGTCTTTAAGTCAATCTTTTCTGGGTAGGTGTATACGGCAGCCATGGAGCACAATTTCAAGATTCTCCATTCCTGGCATTGCTCCTCTGTATCCCCCTCTAGAATGTATGCCGGGGTGTCACCAATGTGCCCTAGGGGGTGTTCCTCCCGTGGCTCCTCTTTCCACTTGTGGTGGGAATGCCCAGCAATCCAGGTTTATTGGTCAGAAGTGCCCAGCTGGATAAAGGACATATTGGGAAAGGGCCCCTCCCTTCACCCCGTAGAGGTCCTCCTGGGTTTGCCCCTGCCTGATGATGAGTCGATACCCTTCTGTTAAGAGCGGAGAGACTAGCATTGGCCCAAAAATGGAGGGGAGCCACCCCCCCTACGAAGGCGGAGTGGCTTAATAAGTGACTTACTATTTTTACGTATGAGAAACTGTCCGCCATTGCAAAAGACTATGGGCCTCATTACTAGGTTGGAGGTAGCCATTGAGCTATTAGCTCCATGGATGCCTCCAAAACCCTTCCGACTCCGCCCTGGTGAATGGAGCAATTACCGGTACATTCCGAGGTCGGAGGGACTGGTAATTCCCCATTCACCAGTGCCATTCCCCATTCCCATTCCCATTGAGCTCTATAGCAAATTGCGGTACCGTTATTAGCTCTAGAGTCCCTTTGCGGGTCCCGTCCTTAACGCCTGCAAAAACCAGGCATTAAGGAAGGACCCGCAAAGGGACCTCTTAGTAGGGAGGTAAGGGATTACCGGTGCCGGTAATCCCTTACCTCCCACCTCGTAATGAGGCCCTATGTCTTCTTCTTTACAGGATTGGACTGCTGTTTTGTTAAATATTGACTGTGAAGCTTTGAAGTTGTGAATGATCAGGGTGGGTTGCTTGGTTCGAGAATCGGTGAGAGTAGCCAGTAAATGGTTCTGTTGCCACATCCTGTTATGTCACCTGGGCCCTCACTGACATGGATGTTCTTTTGAAATGCCTTAGTGTGTGCTCAGTCCTTCCCTTTAGCCTCATTTGCCTATTGTTCTCTGAAGCCGGGTGTGCCTGTTGTAAGAGGGGGTGGGGGGGTTATGATTTGTTCTTGGAGGTTGTATTTGTTTGCTTATGCCAGTTGTTTGGCGGAAGCAGTGTTTTCTGAAAAGCTTAATAAAAATAAAGTGGAAAAAGAAACAATCCAAACACAAGATATAAACATGGTAGAGTTCCAAGACGAAGATTCAACAGAAGCAATATTAACCTAAATGAACTCAAACGACAAAACTCAATCAATAATGAAGCAAAAGAAAGAAATGGAAACACTAGGATTTAAATGCAAAATCTCCATAATACACCAGAACTCTTCAACTGACAGAAATGGAAAAGATACACTAACAAAACACAATGGAAACACCCAATAGCAGAATGGTACGCTTTGACAGCAAAAAACGAGAAGATCCACGGAGAACGACTTGGGAAGCAAAGCGATTGGACTTTACATTCAGAAACTCAACCAATATACGAAAAATATATTCGCCGGCTGTTCACACAAAGAAAGTAACTGAAAGGCAACATAAAAAGACAGCGACCACCTACCTATAAAGTCCACGAACATGACAGCAACAACATATATGACTATGATCTTGGAATACGCGTGGAAACACTCATCTCTTCCGACGAAGAAAAAATGACCTACTCAAATATGACATTATTTGTCTCCAAGAGACATGGCTATCCCTAGTGCCTCTTTGAGACAGATATATGACACATATGCCTGCAGCTATAAACAACAAAACAGGCCATCCAAGTTCTGGATTACTAAAATTCTGGAAAGTGGAAGCTCATCTGGACCAAACTGAGGCTACGTCAATTAATAACTGGTCCCAAATAACCATCCTAGAGCATAGTCACATGCATACCACAAACAAACTTGAAAAAAGGGACCGCCACTAGATTGCACTATTCAACATCTATTGGAGCCCGTCGATTCTGGACAACGACAAATTCCTTGACGAAATATTAACCTCCCTAGACATTGCTTATGCAAAATATAAACAACTATACGTCTTTAAATGTGGAGACCTGTTCCGAAACAACAGACATTAAACCTCAGACTCCGAAAGTAGCAACAAAGCAAAACTGTGGACATCGGCGAGGAAGAGACGAAATCTCACCCTGCTCAATGGCAACACTGTAGGTGATAAACCAGCAAGACCTACATGGCACAGAGACAAGCTGACAGGATACCTAGACTATATATACATCTCGCTCAACCTCAACAAAAACATCACAAAATTCGAAGTAAAAAAGAACAGACAGCGACCATGCCAAACTCACTGTTATTTGTAGTGCTTCGCACTACCGTATGGACAAAATGAAAGACCCACAGATAGAAGTCACCAATAGATCAAACTGCGAATATCAGATGAAAAAATCCAAAAACTGGAAGCGACCTTCAGAACTTAAGAAAAAAATCAATTATGAATGGTTGCTTGCTCCATTTATAAAAAAATAATATTCAATGACCAGAAAATAGAAACACCCATGACCATGCATACTATGAGGAAATAGCAATCTCTAAGAAAGAATCAAGAAAACAAATAAGGAAAGCAAAGAAAACGAAACACATCAAATACATCGACACTATAAAAAAAAGAAATCAAACCGAAATACAGAAATCATCTCAAAACAATGAAAGTAATGATCTCACAAAATGAAGCAGACGTGATGTTACAAGCAATGAACAAGAGAAACTCCAGAGGCTTGTGGACATACCTAAATCCAAGCTATACATCCCAAAACGGATTGATCACAGAGGTGACGGAAAAGGACTGGATCAAACATTATACAAACACACCAGCCCTACAGGAAACTACAAAAAAAACGGCATTTCAGAGAAGAAACCCTGGTATTACCAATGGGATTACAAGGAAGTCCTCATGCACATCAAAAAATTGAACACCTCCCGAGCTCCAGGGCCAGCCGGTTTAAGCAACAAAATGATCAAAAAACAGCCTGAAGCTTGGCCAAAACAATGCCTACAAATATTCATCTTAATCGCCAAAAACCAGTATATTCCCAACACCCAACACCTGGAAAACAGCCATCATAGTCCCAATATTTAAAAAAGGTGATAGAAAACTCCCAGCAAACTACTGTCAGCTGGCGATGCTGGATCCGTTAGACAAGATACTCGCCGCAATCCTCTTCAAAGGATTCAACGAGAGGACTAAAATCAACAAGACCCTAGACAGACTGGTTTCTTGAACAATGTGGGCACAAATATAAACTTGTTTATACTTAATGTGCTAAAACAAGAAACATTAGGAATAAGACAAATGTACATGCTGTCTTTGTCGACTTACAAATGGCTTTCGATAACATCAACAGAAGCACACTGTGGGGAAAACTGGAACAAGAAAAATGCCCAAACGAACTGATGGTCCCAATTAAAGCACTGTACAGTGATACAACAATACAGATTCGCCTGACAAAAGATGGTTCATTGTCAACAGCCATAAAAACTCAAAACATCTAAAACAATGATGCTCTCTGGCCACCAGCCTTTTCAAATTCTACTTGCTTGACATATCTAAAAACCTATCAAATACTGCAAACAACCTACCAAGACTGAACACAATACACTTCCCGTACATATTATACGCAGACGGCATTGTCCTCATGGACAAATCAAAGGTGGGACTGCTAAACAGCTAGGATACTTTCAACATCTATGTCAAGAAAAATGACAAGAAGATCAACTCCAACAAATCGAAAGTCATGTCATTGGGGCACTGCACCAATAAACAACGCTCACTCCTTAAGGTATACCTAGATGGAAAGAAATGAAATATCTAGGTATTGAAGTAAACCAGTCGCAAGTGGAGCAGAGCTGGTCTCTACAACTAAAGAAACGTGCATTCACCTCTGGCGAGACTAGAATTGACAATCCAAAGGAAATATGGAAGATACTCGCTGAAACCAGTGACAGTCTTCTACAGACAAAAAGTGACTGCCAGCAAACTATATGGAAGGGAGAGCCTAATCAATATCTCAAACAACATCTGGCCATTGGCCTAGAGTATATTTTGGCGCAAGGTTCTATCAGGGGCGGCCTCGCTCCCAATACAAAGGATACGGCACGAGCTAGCTCTCCAGTCGCTCCAATCTATACACAATTGGAAGCAGCTCGACGTATACCGCAAAATCACGAAAAATATTGATATACCTGCAATGAGGATTCTGACACAGACAAAGGAAAACCTTACATCGCCCACTCTGATAGTGTGGAAAGAAGCTTGCAAAGCTCTACTCGAGAAATATGACATAACAACGGAGACTCCGATCAACAGACCAATGGAAGCAAAAAAAAAAAAGATGAAGGAAACTGACTGGATTGAAACCATCGAAGGGAAAAACTGATATAAAATTAACATAATTATGTTCTTGATACAAGAGCAGTAAACAAACTACCACCATATCTGGTGAAATTTCACGCCAAATCAATACGTGACACCTTACCTGCGAGTACGACTCAACGTTCTGCACTCCAGAGAATATCTCACAGCTACAAAGCAAATATCAAAGGAAGAAAACCTATGCAGATTCTGTAAGCAAAGATATCAAGAGGAGACAATCTACCATATCATTATGGAGTGTCCTAGCTTCACTGAACACAGGAAATAATTCGCCAGTACAATGAAATTCTTGAAAACAGGCGACAAAGAAGTAGAAATGTGGCACCAAATAATATCTGGGAAAAACATCAGCATGACAGTCCAATTCTGGAATTGTATCATGGACAAAGAAACAGTACAAATCACATAAACAAAGTAATGTAAAGCTAAACAAACAATACACAATGTAAAAGTTTGGCAGCAAACTAACATTCAATGAAAAATAAATATTTAAAAAAAGAACTAGAGATGACCAAACCCTCAACTACAGAACGAGAGCTGGCTTACCTAGATGGAAAAGTGGGGCTACTCCACAAATGGATTGCTGATACAATTGAAAACATTGCCCCCTGAAAAACCATTTACACCCTCAAAAACAGAGCAATTGCTAAATAGTACACCCCGCTACTGAGCACCGTGAAAAAGGAGAACAAGAAGATGGAATTGGAATGGATGAAAGAATACAACCAAGACAAGAAAATACTGTTCCAGAAACAAATCCGGGCGTACATAAAGGAAATACAAAAGGCGAAGAGAAGGCATTATGATGACAGAATCACCAACGCCACCAACACAAAAAGAAATGTTCAACATCATTTAAGAAATGAGAAACCCACCTGGTTGCGACAAAACTCCAAACCCCACAGAGAAACTTTGCGACGACTTGGCAGACCATTTCAAGAAGAAATTCAATAGCATCCGACAAACCATACAAAACAGAAAAACCAACCACAACACTCAACCAACCGGACCTAACGAAGAGCCACAGCAGAAACTCCAAAACGTTCCTGAAATATCAGCAGAGGAATTTGCCAAACTGGTAAAACACAGCAAGAAAGCAGGATCGCCCATGTATCCCTGCCCCCCTGACATCTACAAATCAATCCTTGCACAAGGAACGCCACCTGAATACTACAGAAATCTCCTAAATCTCTCACTCACTTAAGGAACAGTACCAAGATCCTTTAAATCAGCATATATCAAACCACTGCTAAAAAAACACAAGTGGCGACGTGGAAGACTTCTCCAACTACAGACCGATTTCAAACATTCCCTACCCGGCAAAACTCCTAGAAGAACAAGTTACTTACCAACTGGTAACGTTCTTTCGACAGGATGTTCATCCAACGTATTCCACATCTTTGACATGTAATGTCCACAGCTGTGCACTTTTTTGGCAGAGGGCGTCTTGCGTCGGGTCAATCTCCCTCGAAGGCCTCCGTCGAGGGCGACGCCACAGGATGTTATAAATAGAACGCACAGCGTCTGTAGCCTCAGTTTAAGTTTTTTCCCTCAGAACGTGTGGCACCAGTCTCATGCCTGCTTGACTTCACTTAGCCTTGCGGAATCGGAAGCTGCAATCACATAGGAAATTCTCCTGAGGGGCAGGCTGGGAGGGCAATGTGGAATACGATGGAGGAACATCCAGTCGAAAGAAAGTTACCAGTTGGTAAGTAACTTGTTCTTCGAATGGATTGTGTCCTCCAAAGTATTCCACATCTTTGACAGACTCCCAAAGCAGTACCAGCAAATGGAGTAGGGAAAAGAATTTAGAGTACCCAATCAGATTGCGGAATAACGAACCACCTTCCCAAAGGCCATATCCTGACCCTGGATTGTATCCAGGGAATAATGTTTTACAAAGGTGTGGATGGAACCCCATGTAGCGGGATCACAAATATTCCTAATAGGAACACCCCGCTGGAGGGCGGTGGAAGTAGCCACACCCCTAGTGGAATGAGCTCTCAACCCTTCAGGTGGGTCCTTATCCGCCAATCGGCAACACTCTGTAATGGTAAGTATAATCCACCTGGACAAGGTCTATTTGGAAACATCCTGGCCCAAACGGTGTCCAGCATATCCTACAAAGAGTTGATCGTCCACTCTGACCCTGGACATCCTAGAAATGTAAAAGCGCAGAGCTCTCCTAGGATCCAACTGATGGAGTCACTCCTCTTCCTTACCATGATGAGGAGGAGGGTAGAAAGATGGAAGAACCACCTTTTGACTCAAATGGTATTCAGAAACTACCTTAGGTAGAAAGGAGGGACGTAGTTGCAGTACAACCCTGTCTTTGTGAAACACAGTAAAGGGTGGCTTAGATGAAAGTGCCTGCAATTCACTTAATCTGCGAGCGGAAGTAACCGTAACCAAGAACACAGTCTCGAAGGACAGTAATCTCAAAGGACAAGAGTGCAAAGGTTCAAACGGAGCACCCATGAAAAATGTCTAAACCAAATTCAAATCCCAAACCGGCACCTGGAAAAGGGATGGCAGGAATACATTACTCAGTCATTTAAGAAACTGAGAAATCAAAGGAATCTTAAAGTAAGAACATTCTTCAGACGAGTGCATAAATATAGACAGCGCTGCCACGTAACCTTTAATGGTACCTACACGAAAACCCCTGTGGGCCAAAGAAAGTAAGAAAGACAATCGTAGGAATGGAGCACTGAAAAGGATCAACATTGTGATCTCTGCACCAGTCGCAGAACCTACGGCAACGGTACAGGGATTTTGTTGTAGGCCACCTGGCCAAGAGCAACACCTCCATCACGTCATCCAGGAGGTCCCAATCCTTATACCTCAACCTTTCAGATACCAAGCGTAAAGGTTGAGAGTCTTGACCTCTGGTTGGAGAACCTGGCGCCCCCCCAACTTCGGACGAGAGCAGATCCTCTCAGTAGGGAAGACGGCATGGAGGACAGAGGTCCGGGTATCACGCTGTCCTGGCCCAATCCGGAGCAATGAGGATCATGTGGTAACCGAACCTCCGTAACCTCCGCAACACTTGAGGAATGACGGGACTGGAGGAAATGCGTACAGCAGTGGGAATTACCAATCCACCACAAACGCGTCTCCCAAGGCTCCTCTTGGAGGAAATTCCCTCGAGCAGAATCTCTCGCACTTCCGGTTGACACTGGTGGTGCAGAGATCCGCTTGTGTGGTCCCCCAAAGGGCGAAAATATCCTCAAGTACCTCCTGGGCCAACTCCCACTCGTGGGAGACGGTGCTCTGCCTGCTCAGAGCATCCGCCGCCGCATTGTCATCTCCGGCCAGATGAACTGCTGAGATCGACATTTCCTGCTGGATGGCCCAGAACCAGAGCTGCATTAGCTCTCTGCACAACAAAAGCGACCCTACCCACCTCGCCCTTTTTGTTGAGGTAATGCATGGCCACTGTGTTGTCCGTCATGATCAGGGCACTCTTCCCACGTACAGAGGGCAGAAAAGCCTTCAGGGCTAGCCTGACAGCCCTCAGCTGTAACAGATTGATGTGGAGTCTGGAGGTCAAGTCGTTGGCATGAGTGCCCCATACTGTGAGGGAAGCATCCGTTATTACCGTCACCCCCGGCCACGGTTGCCAAAACTGTTGCCCCTTCATCAGGTTACCATCATTGGCCCACCACAGAAGATCCTGGGAGACCCAAGAGTGGAATCTGAACGGGATCCGACATCTTACTGGAGAACTGTGACCACTGCATCTTGAGAGCCCACTGCAGGGATCTCATCCGCAGCCGGGTCTCTGGCACCAGAAAAATGCAAGAGGCTATGAGGCCAAGCAACCTTAAGAATTTGAAAGTCGGGAGATTCTGGGCATGTTGAAACTTGTCCACCATCTGCACAATGTGATGAGCCCTTACCCTGGGAGGCGAAACTTCCCCAAGGACGTGTCTAAAACAGCCCAGATGTACTGGAGCTGTTGGGAAGGTGTCAGATGCGACTTCTTGAAATTCAGGGAGAAGCCCAGCCTGTGGAGGGTGTGGCAGGCGACACTGAGATGATCCAATGCCAGCTCGGGAGAGTGTGCCCGGATCAGCCATTCGTCCAGGTAGAGGAAGACGTGAATCCCCCCTTCCCCCAGCATGAGGTACACTGCCACCACTACCATTATCTGGGGCTGAGGTCAATCCGAACAGCAGGACCTGAAACTGAAAGTGCGAGTCGCCAGCCGCAAACCTCAGGTACTTCCTGTGAAATGGATGAATCGGCACATGAAAGTAAGCATCCTTGATGTCCAGAGACACCAACCAATCCTGAAGTTGAAGGGCCTGGAGGACTTGAGAAAGAGTGACCATCTTGAACTTGTCCTTCCTGAGAAGTTTGTTCAACTAACGCAAGTCCATGATGGGTCTCAATCCCCAGTCTTTCTTTAGGATCAAAAGAATAAGGGGAATACAATCCAGTGTTCCTCTCCGCTACAGGCACCAGTTCTATAAGTGCCTTTCTCCAGCAGGCTCAAGATTTCCTGCGCAAGGAGCGGATCTGGAAGCTTCTAAGAGAGTTTCCCCGGTTGATTGTCTTGAGGTCGCTGAAGGAAGGGAAGGCAGTAGCCGTGAGCAATGGTATCCAGAACCCACGCATCTGAATGAATGGCACGCCATTCTTCGAGATGCTGAGACAGTTGGCCCCCAAGCGGCGAACCATGGGACATGGCCTCATGACTGTTTGGAAGCGGCTGCGGCAGTGCCTGAAGGCAAAGAAGCTGCTGCCTGAGCGGCTTTGGCACCACGATTTTCCCGACCACAATGGGTACTTTTTCGCTGGTCCCTTTGACTGGCGGCCCCTCTTGTTCTACCAAAGGAGGAGTAGTAACAAAAGGAATCTTCCCTCCACTGCTGTCCCCTACGACGAAAAGGCGGGGGTTGACGCACCGCAGCGCTTAAAGATTTCACCGCAGCTTTCGAGGTCTGGAATCTCTCAAGGCTCTCGTCAGCTTTGCTGCCAAACAAATATGCGCCAACAAAGGCCATGTTGAGAAGACGGGCCTGCACATCCGGAGCAATCCCCAACTTCCACAACCACGCAAATCTGCATATAACGGTGCTCGCAGCCATGGATCGGCTAACACTGTCGGCCGTATCCAAACCCAACTGAAGGGATTCACACATGGCATCCTTGCCGTCCTGCATGAGAGCAAGGAACCCATCCCTTTCTTCCCTCTCTATGCTCAGCTGCCAAAGAAACACAATTCTACAGAGTGTGTGAAAACCTTGCCAAGGCACTCGTGGAGTTGGCCGATTTCAGGGCCGTGGTCCCAGCAGAAAATACCTTCCGGGCCCAAACGTAGAAGCACATGTCGTCCCTAGTCAGAGGGATGGTAGGGTACGCTGCCTGCCTCGAGGTGGCCATAGCTGCCTCAACCACCAAACTCTCAGGAATGGGGTGAGTAGATAAAGAGCTGGGATCCCTAACGGAAGGGCAGTATCTCTTGGTTAAAGACTTATTTACAGCCGGAAGAGACTGCCAAGCAGCTGCCACCCTTTTCTGCAAGGTAAGATGAAATGGCAAAACAGGGTCAGAGGACGGATCTTGATCTAAAATGTCTGTTAGATCATCCTGCACAAAGTCTCCAGGAGGACTGGACCAGCCCAGATACTCCGAGACCCTCGCCATGATCCTCCTGTACGAAGACTCTGAATGAGCCCCAGGCCCAGGCTCAGGCCTATCGAATTCCACTCCCAGAGAAGTGTCCAACCCTCTGGCATCATGGAGGGTCTGCCGCAACTCCAACTGACTGCCTCCACAAAAAAGTGGAGCATCATTAAGTTCACCAGGTTCCTCAACCTCAGACCTTTCCTACTCTTCATAAATATCATCCAGAGGGAGTTGAAACCCAGGTCTGGGGTCAGAAGAGGGCCTGGAGGCCAAAACCGGGCTCACAGACTTCGACGTAGCCTTCCTTGGAGGACCTACGATATCCGGGTATTCCAATGTCAAATTTTGAGAAAAAAATTCCTGAAGGCGCTGATAGCTTCGACGTCGAGCGCGTCGACAACCTCAATGTCGTGATCGTCGAATCGGAAGGACACGGCGCCGAACAAGTCGATGCCGGCCCCAATCCCTCAATAGGTTGCTGCGGTCTCTCCAGAGACGAGGACCGAGACCTAAAGACACGTCTCTTTCGACTCTTTGAATCCTTGTCCGAATGAGACCTCGAAGGCTCCCGATGCAAGTTGCGTCGTGGACCCTAGCCCGAAGGCGTGCGAGCCACAGTACAAGACCGATCCTGGCTGGCTTCGTCTGAAGGTGCGACCGGACCCGTGCCCTGCGATTGAAAAATTGTTTAAACGCCGCCGAGTCCTCCGGAGTATGGTACGAGTAGTACGGGGAAGGCAACCAGTGACGGCGCTTCCTAGAGTGCCGGGACGAGGAGGAGGAGTGGCCGGAACCACTCCGGGAACGAGATCTCTGGGACTCCTTCCGAGGCGGAGTCACCCCTCGAGTCGTCGGTGGAATCCCCCTTGGACTTGTAAGTCCGGGATTTAACAGGCTTAGACCCCCTACCTACCTGGAGCTTCCCCTTCCGCAAGGCCTTGGGACTCAGTGACTGGCATTTCGAGCAGTCGTTGGTGTTGTGCGACACGCCCAGGCACCACAAACAAATGTGGTGGGGGTCGGTGAGTGACATTTTCGACTTGCAGTCCCAGCAGGTCTTGAAGACAGACCGCGGAGTCGGAGTGGTCGAAAAGAAAGATATTGTAATGATGAACACACGAGGCGCGCCGAGTCTCACAAAGTTAACACATTCGCGGAAAAATCAGAACTGAGGCTACGGGCGCCATGCATCATCCTGTGAAGTCAACCTCGGAGGCCGTCGAGGCAAAGTGACCCGACGCCATCGACGCAGGACACCCTCTGCCGAAAAAGTTTCTGAAGTGCACAGCTGTGGACATTACATGTCAACAATGTTGAATACGTTGGAGGACACAATCCATTCGAAACCTACGTATAAAAACGAACCCAAGAACATTTAGAAAAACACCAACTGCTAGACCAAGCACAAGTCATTATCAGACCCGCTAGCGGAACAGAATCGGCACTACTGTCCACCTGGGACGACCTAAAAACAAATGCAGACTCCAACACAACATCAGCTCTGGTACTGCTCGACCTCTCTGCAGCCTTCGACATAGTTAGCCAAAAGATTGGAAGACATAGGTATAACAAACATGGCATTACTCTGGATTAAAATAATTACTAGCAGACAGAACAGAAACCGTATGGATAAAACCCTTCAAATCCACTCCACGAGTTAACGACTCTGGAGTACCACAAGGATCCGCACTACCACCACTATCCTTAAACATCTACCGGACTCGAGTAATCAGAATCTTCAAAAAACACAAAATGACATGCTACAACTATGCGGATGACACTCAAATCATCTACAAAATCGAAGACACGCAAGCCGATCACTCAACCCTAATTGAGTGTCTAAAAGAAGTTTTTAACTGATGAATGCCAACAACCTGAAAATCAACCCTGGAAAGACACAAATCATGATTATATCCAAAAACCAGGAGAACAGCACCTACATTCCCTGGCAACGGAAATGGGAACCGCGCCAACACCATCTAAGGTAGTAAAAAAAATCTGGGAGTCCTGATGGACAACACCCTAATTTAGAAGCACAAATCAATGCAATAATCAAGAAATGCTTCTTCCTCCATCACACAAGAGGAATCCTACATTTCATCTCCTTCACCCATAAAACACTCACAGTCGTCACCCTCACCATGTCAAGAATCTGCCTCTAACTCAGGATGCCAGAATACCTCCTGAAGAAACTACAACACGTTGTAAACGCAGCAGCCAGGCTCCTCGTCGAACTATCCAGAAGAGACCACATCACTCCAGCGATAAAAATACTACACTTCAAAACAATGTGCATAACAAACAGGGCAATCAGCGGACATGAAGCTGAATTCCTATAAAAGAAAATAATCTACAAGCCAACGAGATTCCTCAGATCAAGAAATGAAATCCGCGTGGAGCCAAAACCATACGTCAAGAAAAAACTAGGAGGCTCCTCCTTCTCCAACCTGGCCGCAAAAACCTGGAACAACATCCCGAAAGAAATAAACACCAAAGACTACCTACAATTCAGGAAACTACTAAAAACCTGGCTCTTCAACACTGCAGAAACAAAGTGAAACAACTAAACAACAAAACAGGAAACACAGATGTTAGGGAGAATTCTCTGTTTAGGCTGAATTTCCTAACCTAGTGAGTCCCCCAGCAGCTCTGCTGGATTTTTGGGGTTTATTTTTTTCTCCTGCCAAGAGTGAGACTCTTTTACCCTCACTCTTAGACATGATTTGAGTGTGTTTCTTTGGATCTAGATGTGTTTAATGGGCTATGGGGTCTTTTACCCCATAGGGCTTCATGTGTTTTTGTGATGTGTGTTACACAGCACCCTCAGTGCAGTGACACAGGGGTGTCATAGTGACCCCCCAGTATAGACTCCATACCCTGGGACTGACTACTGTCTCCCAGGGCATGTAAAGTCCCCATTGACTTTACTAGTCTTAAATTCTGAACAGAACCAGTACAAACCATCATATTGTGGACGTACTGGCTGGGGCAATTCAATTGCCCCGGGGTCTGTTAGTCGAGGGGGCACGTCTCCGTCCCCCCTGATCGAGTTTTGGCTGGTGGCAGTGGATACTACTTTTTATATTCAACCGCGAATATTTTCCTATGGGATTTCCCATTGTTCTAGGCTACTATCTTTATTTAATTATTTACGGTAGCCTCGAACATACCGCCGGTTTATTTAATTAATATTAATTCTCCGGTTGGTATTTTTTGCCAAAACTTGATTCTAAAATGGCGTTTGTGTTCTCTTCTGTGACTCCAACCCAAGTCGAGCCCGTTGTTCCACTTTTTTGGCGGGCTTCTCCACAGAAGCCCTCCAAAATGGTGCCACTCTGTCTGGGGTACTTAGGAGGGGTGGAGGGGAATTTAGGCACCCTGGACTGAGTTGCCTAGGCAACTCAAGTCGCACTCCATCCTGATTGGCCCAAGGGGTGAGCCGGCCGGCTCACCACTTAGCATGGTTGAGTGATAGCTAGGCTGAGTGAATGGGGGTTTGCTGCATAAAAGCAGGGCTTTGGGGACTGGAACTTCAGAAGTCGCCACAGGACCTAAGAATCCGACAAGGGAGAAGCTGAGCCGACCTGCCACGACACCACCACCGGTGGAGCCCTGCTGGACTGCCTCACCACTTTTCCCAATGACAGAGGAGATCTCCCGCCGGAGAGTCTTCTTCCTTTGACTGGTGGTGATAACCAGTTTCACTGTCTTTTCGCCTTCCCGACCTACCTCGTGGCCGCCTTGCCTGTGCCAAGCACCCCGGCAACCGGGATACCACGTTTTACCACGACCGCGAAACAAAGGTACCACCTTTAACCGGAAAACTCCATGGCTGGTTTCTTTCCTGGTAGTGCAACGACCTTCATCTTTCCTCCAAGTCGAGATCTTCTCTTCCCCTGGACGACGACGCAACTTGCACCCACTATAACAACTGCCACCGCTGGAGGATCCTTCCCACTTAAGGTACGGTGTCGTGCCTGGCTTCCCTTGCTACCGACTGTACGGGGTAGATTTAGCCCCCGGCTTTCGAACCTGGGTTAGCCTGGGACACCCTGGCTAAACTTTCCTAAGCCTCTCTAAACTCTTTTTGAACCTTCTGCAAGACTTTCTAAGCCTAGTGTAACTGTGTGATCTTGGGCGCATTTGTGCTCTGCTCTCTCTAAGAGTGGGCCCAGCCTTTGGTCTTTGGCTCACCAGTGACTTTTGCTCTTCTGCCTTGCTAACAGTGTTCCTGAATCTTATGGTGTACCTTTCCATATTTGGTCTTTTTCCCTCCCGTTCTCACAAACTTATTGGAGTGCCATCTAGTTAAGCGCTCACCTCTGTATGAAAATAAGTGGTGTTTTACAGTGACTTATCTGATAAGGAAAAAGGGGTGTATATATTATAATAGTAACTGTGTTTAGAATATTTTACAATAAGAGTGCTGGAGTGTTTTCAACAGTGTGTTTTTAAATAAATAATTATATACTTTGATACCAAAGCTCTGGTCAGCGTTTGCTTGTATTGTTGTATCTGAGTGCCTATTGTGTATACTTTGCATACTGCCTAACTCTTCTTGAGGGAAGTCTGACTGCTCAGCCACAGCTACCAGGTAAATCTGGGTGGTACAGACTGCTACCAAGTGGGTTTACTGGCAACACCTGTAGTCCTAAATCTTTTGCAGTGGTCCCCAAGGGAACTGCACAGGTTTCTGCCTAACAACAGAGAACAGGCTGACAGAAATTAGGATGAGACAGACAACACCCAGAAACAGCTAAGGGAAAGTCCTACAGTAACGAGAGAGATAACGCTAGGTTGAATAGGACACATGCAACAAACCATGAGGACAGAATTAGCACCCTTGCCCAATTCCATACTACAACCTTACCCATTCCATGAACGCTAGCAAGTGCCAATTTTGAATGTTAACAGTTGCCATTTTGGACAGAGCCATGGAAGTTAGCATGCGCAGAGCCCGTACGGAATTGTGAATGATGGCAGATGCCGCGCCTAGACTTAGCTACGAGTGTTGGTATGTAACTCGCTTGGATGACAGGCTTGTGAGCGATAGCCTGCGTTAACAACTATTGTGACTGCCGACCATTGCCACATCTCGATAGAGTAACGGTTGTTGAGCGAAGCCACGTCCGGACTGCACTGGAATGCTACCATGGCCATATTAGGATGGAATCAGGAATACCAGCTAGCAGCACACAGACAGATTCCAATGGTGGGCAGGGGCCGCATGTAGGCACATGTTGAGAATATTGGTGAGTGTCATTTATGGAAGGGATAGTGAATATCGGCTGGTGCCAGAGTTAGACTGTCACGCAGCGATGTGCGCGCGATACACCAAGAAAAAACGTGGAAATTCAGCACATCCCTTATAGACAGTGAGCCCAAAAACCAATCCACTAACAATTTCACCCCTCCGCCTACACCTCTCAAACTCTAACCAGACAACCACAAACCCTATACCACTACAAACCTCACCAACTTCACTACACTGCAACAACAAACAAACCTCACATAGACTTGCACAACAGCACACGTTGTCTACCGACCGGAAAAAACCTGCAGTCCAGGCTGCCAACAGCACATCACGGCTCTCTTGCACTTTTCCTGCTTACTCCCACTAACTCACCCCCTCTCGTTTCAGAGCCGCCAGAGCGCCAGGGGACCACTCCGGTGGTGATAGTGTGAGGTACAAATATACTTTAACATTAACATGGTCGGAGTCCGCGAAGTAGGCCCCATGGCCTTCTGGAAACTTCGACGAACTTCAACCTTGAGGGGCACTGAAATTCACCAACAACGGGTCCCCTCTGTCGGCAGATGGAGAAAAGAGCAAACAGGCTTTTTGGAACAAAATTAGAACCCTTTTCATCAAAAACATGAAAAAACGTAGCAGCAGCTCACAGAGCAGACTCGAGGACTCCAAACACTGGAGCGTGCAGTAAAATTCTGTAGATGGCTGCCAGAGGAGGGGCTTAGGAAGAGGGGGCAGTATGACCCAGAGGACAGTGACTGGTTTAAAGGAAAAATACAGTTTGTAAGTGAAAGTGAAACTGTTTTTCTTTTACCAAGGATTCCCAGCCTGACAACAGGGAATATTCCTGAGAATGTGAATCCATGCCAGACCCCATGCTGGAGAATTAATAGAATTAAAGCAAAAAGTAATAGATGGGGCATCTCAAGCTTTGATAATTCATAAAAAATTTGATAAGTTACGATATGGGCCCCAGATTATTTTTTACAAATAGAAGATGGTTCCTACCTTGGATTATGGGTAGCAGACACATTTAATGGCTCAAAATTTAGACTGGAATTACTATGATGGTTTTGGGTCTTCCAGGTGCTCTACCAATCCATACCGTATGTTTTCAACTAGGCCTATTGTCACTTAAGGTTGTGATCAGGGGCAACGTGCTCGCCCTGGAAGCAAGGCAACACGGAGCAACACAGGTTCGATCCCCGGGTCCATGCTTAGAAACCTCTGGGTATTAAGCGCGTTATAAATAACCAATTATAATTACAATATAAATATTAGAGGCAAATAAATAATAAAATGATTAGATCCTCCTCAGGCACACTTCCACAAGTGTAAAGCTTTGTGTTGAACAACCACCCCATCCGGGCCCTCCGCGGTAAGACATTCAGTCGCACCATTGCAGTGATGCGTCTTTGCACCGGGGAACGAATGACATTGAACGCAAAATTCTCACAATAGATGCGGCAAACCCTCATCAAGTGACCCAGTGAGTGTAAAGTTTTCTATGCTATTTATCGCAAGATCAAAATTTCTTCATCTGGCTTTTGTACGCTGTGATGCTGGAAATGCATCAGAGGGACAGGGCCTCTGAATCCTTGTCCTTTACTGCTTTTTATCGTGTGTTCTGTCATGTTTTCTGCCCAGGAGTCCATGTGGGACTCCTGGCAGTGCAGCTCTCTCTTTTGGTTTGGTGAACAGACCCATGGGATACCCTTATTGCACCCATGGGTAGGGGTACAACCCTGTGCCCCTAGTGTATGTTTTTGGGCCCCTGTGGGTGGCCCACAGAGCAGGGTATGGGCTGGTGGCAGCTCCATGCTGAATTTGACAGGTGCTCTGGGTGTCCTCCATTTTGGGGTACCCAGGCCCTGCCATTGGATCAGTTGATTCCTGATAGGAAACAAGATGGCCCCTGTGGCCTCTTGCTTTCTATTGCCTGTTACCTTGTTTCCCAAAGTCCTGGGAAGCCCTGACTTTGTCCCTTCCCCCTGACTGGCTGTTGGGTGGAAGTTCCATATATGGTGTTGTTGTGAAGGCCCAGCTAGACTGACTGGAGTCTTCCCAGTGACTGTATGTTGTGGGTACCTCCTGTGGGTGGGACCTGGGTGAATGGAGTGTGTGACCAATATACACTCCTTGTTGTGGTTGTCTGGTTTCTGGTATGAGAGACAAAGACTGAGACAGCCCTGCCCGAAACTGGCCTGAATGCAGTGTGCAGTGTTGAATGGCTGGGTACTTGTCCCAAACCACATTCCTTGTTGTGAGTGTCTGAAAGGGAGGAGTGTGGCCTGAATGCACTGTGTGCCTGATTGGCTGACTGACTGCATGAATGCCCTTCTGTATGATTGGCTGCTGAGTGTGTGCCAGCAGTGTGGATGAGAGACAGAATAGTATATCTGGGGACCTCTCACCACTGGTAGAAGGATTCAGAGAGTCCCCACTCTAAGAGTAACTGGAACTGCTGATCCTCGACGTCCAGCTGGAAGAAGAAGACTTGCTGTTGCATTTGCTTTGACCGATCCGAAGGCTGCCGACATCGTCGAAGACTGACCCGAGAGAGGACCTGGTAAGGCGCCCTCTTCCCGTGCTCCGAGGGACCATCGAGCACCGCTCCATCTTCGCCGAAGCGCCCTGGAAGACAGACCCTCGAAAGGCTGCCGACCCGAGATGGGATCGCCGAGGAGATCGAAGTGAAGCACCCAGACATCGACGCCGTCGAAGTCCATTGCCGTCGACCAGGGTTCGCAGGTTTGTATAACCGCTGGAGGCCCGTCGAAGTTGGGTTGCCCAGCCGTGGGAGCGACTTGACGCCTTGCCGCCGACGACCGGAGCCGTCCGCTCCTTTGCCTAAGAACATTCGAATCGAAGGACTCCCTCGTCCGCACCGTCGACCGCCTTATCCTGCCGGAGAAAGTCGAGGACGACCAACGCGCCGAGGAGAAACCTGCCGGTGGGTTTCCCGCCACCCGAAGACCACAAAGACTCGAAGCCCTTGCTGGGCCTCCGTCTCCACAATCTTTGCGGTCCAGAACTATTGTCACTGAGGTGCCCCGCACGCCTCTGCCTTGCAGGACGCCGACGCTCCGACGCCGACGAGCACCGCTCAGACGAAGCTGCCGCCTCATCGACGCCGTTCTACCCTGTTTGTCGACGGACGTTCGACGCCCCGTGTCTCCCACTTGAAAGGGAAGGCATTCAAGAAGGGCCGTCGATTCCCCGTCGCCGAGCACCGAGTTCCTCGACGCTTCTCGACGCCTCTCGACGATCCGTGACTCCCGCTTGAAAGGGGGTCGCTCAAGAAGGATCTGTCGACGCCTCTTCGAAGAACTCGACTCCACCAGGTACATTGGGGGGGTAAAAACATTATAGGAGGGAATAAGACTTGCAGAACAATATATGGACTGGGCTTGTGCTATATCTTCATTTTACAGGTTGCCCAGGTGGGGGGGATCTCCACACAGAACTGTGCCTAGTGGTAGGGGCCAGTATTCTGCCTATTGCTCAACCATCTTATTTTCTCTCCTCTCTCTATTGCTGGTTTCACTCTATTGATCTGTGTGACATTGTTACAGTATTGTTGATGCACTTTAATAAGATCCAATACAAAGGGTGGTACCACTTTAGAATTGTATATATTTGCCATTGTTGATTTTCCTGAGTACAAAGTGAGTTATTATGATAAGTGTACATAACCTTGAATATTGATTATATAAAGACTGTGTTCTAACCAATACAATGTGTGGACATTCCTTTGTGGGGGCTTGGGGACTACACTGTACTTAAGAACCAGCCCGCATCACCTCCTGAGAAGCTAGGCCTCGATTGCTCGACCATTGCTACCGTACTAGGGAATCTTGGCTGGGGTCCTCTGTGCCTCTCCTCTACCATATAGAGAGCAGAAGTACAGACACCCCCCACCGGTCTTCTTTTCACATACGCAATTGTTGTTTGAGCCATGCCTTAATTCATCAAAAGCAATTCCATCTTGTGGAACACTTCTTATACCAGGGGTAAACAGCATACGTCACAGCATTTGCTAATTCTTCCCCCACATTCTCAATATTGGGGTTCACCAACAAGACAGAATATACTTTGCGAAAATGCTCTAAAAACCTAAATGCAGCCTGAACGCCAATATTTAAAACCCTGGTCTCCAAAGCAAGGGGAGACCTTGGGGTACAGGACGTCAGACCCAAAAGCTTTCTCAATTAAATATATAAGATACGATCCAAAGTAGTGCAGCAGACTTCGCCAGGTCTCACTGCCGTACAATATGACAGAACAGATCTTGGCCTCCAACACCTGAACTACATTTAGCAAAATAGAGCCCACCAAATTTGTGATAAAAATGTCTAATCCCACCCAGGCTTGTACTTAAAATGGCTTTCTACCAATGCTAAATGTGCAGACCACAAACGGTTACTTGAGAATGTGACACCCAAATAGCAATATAAATCATTCACACTTAAATTCACATTGTCTATACACCAATTATGATGGTTCACGTTTTTAGAGCCAAGCACAAGGATCTTGGTTTTCTTAAGATTTAATTTTAGACCGTTATCTTTAAAGTACTCAAATACATAGTCAATATTGCTGCAAGTCCCTTTGCGGTCAGATCTAATAGTATAGCATCATCTGCATAAAGTAGAGTAGTGTGCATTACCCCATTCAGACATGGAGGGAACAGGCCTGGCAGCGGACATAAAATCATAGAAAAATTATAAACAAAAGCAGAGCCAATAGACAGCCCTGGCGCACATGTTTGTTAGTGAAGAACTCGCTTGAAGGCCCTGCTCTAGAGTAGCCTCTTACAGAAGCACTAGTAACCAAGGATAGGCAAACAATCAATTGTAAAAGTGAAATTGGAATGCCCAATCTCTGGAGTTTATACTGGAGAAGAGGATGATCAATGGAATCAAAAGCCTTAGCTAGGTCGAGAAAGACTGCATATGCTCCCCCCTTCTTTTCACTTATTTAAATAAGATGGTTTAGAACACAAAAACGTGGTCCAATGTCGAAAGATATTTTCCTCACCCCATATCTCTAGCCTGTCCAATAGGCAGTTGATAAAAAAAATGTTGAGATACTGTCTAATAATGATAAGGAACAAGTTACTTACCTGTAACTGTTGTTCTCTAGCATGGGTCTGGCATGGATTCACTTGCTCATGAATATTCCCCGTCGTCAGGATGGGAATCCTCGGTAAAAAAAAAAAAAAAAAAAAAATCAGTTTCGTTTCTGAACTGTCTTTCTGCTAATAACCAAATCACTGTTCTCTGGGTCATACTGTCCCCAGCCAATTACTGCCCTCCACCTAAGTCCTTCCTCTGGCAGCCATCTTCAGATTTGCAACACGTAAAGTGGCATTAGGACCAAGAGAGCCACAGAGGGATAGGCGGGACGGTTTGCATGTGAATCCATGCCAGACCCATGCTGGAGAACAGTTACAGTTAAGTAACTTGTTCCTTGTCCAGCATGGGGTCTGGCATGGATTCACATGCTCGTGAATAACAGAATACATAGCAGTACACACATGCACAACCACGGGAGGTGGCAAGGCTCAACATTAAGCATTTCAACAACTCAACATAAGGCATCTCTTACCTCCTCATCAGGCTCACCTTCAAGCGAACAGGTTGCGCAGCGCACTGCTTGGCCGACTCTGTACTCTTCCCTGGGATCCCGGTCGACGCAGTAGAATCTGGTGAAGGTGTGCGTCAAACTGCACATAGCACCCCTGCAGAAGTCCAGCAGGGGCACACGAGACAGGAACGCCGTATTTGCAGCGATCCCTCTGGTCGAATGGGCTCTCAGACGGCCAGGCAATGGTCCGTTTGCCAACCGATGACAGAGCGCGATGCAGCCGGAGAGCCACCTGGAAATGGAAACCTTGGAGAGGGCCTTCATTTGGTTCACAGGTCCAAAGTTCACAAACAGCTGTGATGTCTTCCGAAAACTGTTTGTGCGGTCCACATAGAACTTTAGCGCTTTAGCCAAATCCAGCGAGTGCAAAGTCCTCTCAGCCGGCGTCAAAGGCGACTGGAAGAAAACAGGTTACACCAGGGGCTCGTTGAGATGGAAGACTGACGGCACCTTGGGCATGAAGGAGGGGTGCACCCTCAGACGACCCTTGTTTTGTGGAATGTCAAGTACAGAGGCTTACAAGAGAGGGCCTGGATCTCTCCTACTCGTCATGCGGAGGTGATGGCCACAAGAAACGCCATCTTCAACGATAGACATTTCAGAGGTGCTGAATGCAGAGACTCGAACGGAGGACCCACGAGACTAGTCAGCACCACATTGAGCTCCCACGCCGCGACCGGAGCCTTCACCGGCGGGAAAGAGCGGAAAAGTCCTTTCATGAACTCCTTAACCAGGCGATGGGACCACAGCGACGACCATAGTGGGAGACAGCCACCACATGAATTTTGATGGAGGCGTGCGCCAGCCCGCCTTGGCCAGCGACAGCAAGTACGGCAGCACTTGAGGGCCGTAATCCATAGAGGGTTTATCTTCTGTGCACGGCACCAAACGGTGAACCTCTTCCATTTATGTCCATAGCACTTAAGAGTCAAAGAAGCCCTGGCTTTGGCAAGCACCTCCTTGCAATCTGCAGGGATCTTGTATCCTCCGAACTCTAGTGCTGCAGGAGCCAGGCCTGCAGGTTAAGCGACCCTGGGCCGTGGTGCAGGATCGCTCATCCTTCCCTGGCGAGAAGATCGGCGTCCGCCGGATGCTTGACTGAAGGTCTGGGTACCATATTTGCCTCGGCCACGCCGGTGCACCGAAGATCACCGTCTGAGTTGAATGAGGAGTCGCAGATTCAACAGCAAGGGCGGGAACACAGAGGAACAGGCCGTGGCAGGGGAAGAATGCATCCCCCATGCTGCCCGGCTGGGGAAACCTGCTGGCGAACCTCCAGCACTTGGTGTTCATCGCCGTCGCAAACAGATCGATCTGGGGATTGCCCATCGTCGGAATAGAAGATCCACTTGGTCCTACCGCAGTTCCCACTCTGGGCAAGAGCGCAGCTCCCTGCTGAGTGAGTCGGTGACATTATTCTTCACTCCTGCTAGATGAGAGGATACCAGGAACATCACTTGTGCAACGGCCCAGTGCCATACATCCTGAGCTTCCCTAGGGAGAGCTGGGGATCTGGTGCCTCCCTGCTTTCGAATGTAGAACATTGTGGTGGTGTTGTCAGTGAAGACCTGCACCACATTGCGCTTGAGGGACGGAAGAAAAGACCCGAAGTCCCAAAACACCGCCCGGTGCTCCAGGACGTTGATGTGCAACGACTTCTACTCCGAGGGCCAGAGGCCTCTTGCGTGGAGATTTCTGGTGACGTGCCCCATCACTCCAGGGAGGCATCCATCGTCACAGTCTCCTGATGGGCTGGGGTCTGGAAGTCCATGCCCGCCGCGAGATGCGTGCGGACACCCCACCAACAGATCGCTCGACGGAATGTCTCGTTGAGGGCGATCTTGCCCTCAAAGCTTCCCGACACTTGTATCCAACGGGCGTCGAGGGACTGCTGCAGCGGCCGCATCCACAACCTGCACAGCCAAACAAGGTACATGAATGAAGACATCATGCTGAGCAGGGACTTGATGGACCTCACCCTGGCAACTTCCATGGTCAACAGCTGCTGTACCTTGCCCAGGATGGCTTTTATCCTCTCCTCTGACGGTAAAGCCAGTCAGGCCACCGTGTTGAGCCTGGATCCCAGGAATCGAGTGTCCTGCGATGGCACCAAGCAGGACTTTGCATAGTTTATCGAGAACCCCAGTTCTGTGAGCAGGTGGACAGTCCTTGCTGTGTGTTCGACAGCGATTTCCCTTGACTTCGCTCAGATGAGCCAATCATCCAGATAGGGGTACACGTGGATCCCCTGCAGGTGCAGCCGCGCCGCCACCGGTGCCAGGCACTTGGAGAAGACCCTTGGCGCCGACTTTAGACCGAAGGGAAGGGCCTTGAACTGATAGTGCTGTCCTTGGACAAAAGTGCAGAAACTTTTGGAGCCCCTTGTGTATGGGGATGTGGAAGTAAGCATCCTCCAAGTCCAACGACGACAGGAAATCCCCTTCCCTCCAGCTGTCCCAGCACGTGCTGGATGGTGACCATCTGGAACTTTTGTGACTTGATGTATCTGTTGAGGCGGCGGAGATCTAGGTCACCAACCGCTGGTCTTCTTTCAGGTGAGGAAATACCACGAGTATACTCCAGAGCCCCGCAGCCTCTTCGGGACAAGCTCTATCGCGCCCTTTTTCAGCATCGCTCGTACCTCTAGAAATAGTTGTGGAACGTGGTTTTCTTTCCTGGCCACAGGTGGAAAACAGGGATACTTCCTTTGGAACTCCAGGGTGTGTCCGTAGGCCAGGGCATCCAGCACCCACCCGTCGGTGGAGATGCATTTCCACACGCCGACGAAGTTTGCCAGCCGGCCTACCACCAGGGTGCTCGTGTGGGGCCCGATGTCCCGGCCGGTTCAGTCCTGCTTCGCGGAGGCCGCCCCACGTTGGGCCCCTTGGCGATGACGATTATTAACTCCGGCCTTGCTGCATGCTCTGTAGATCTCCTGGTACGAAGAACGGGCCGCTTGACGGTATGAGGAAAAGCTGCCGCAGATTCCTTTGGAGGCACTTGACTTGCCTCCGAAGCCCAAAAGGACAGCCGTCATCGTTGGAGCGTGCCCAAAGCACGTGCCGTTTCAGAGTCTGCCTTGATGGCCTGCAGCGAATTGTCCACCGCATTGCCAAACAAGCTGTCCCCGTCGAAGGGCATGTCCAATACCCTCATCTTGAAGTCCTGACGGAAGCTGGTGGCCTTGAGGCAACCACACCGGCGAAGGCAAACGCTGTTGCCGATCTGGCGGAAACCGGTGTCGGCGATGTCCGTGGTCACCGTGATCGATGGTCCGAAGCCACCTCGCCTTCTTGAAGGATTTGAAGGGCCTCTGCCCTCTTGTCATCTGGGAGGAAATCCAGGAGAGGAGCGATTTAAACCACAGCTCCCTGTCTTAGCGGGCCACGATGGCGAGGGCGTTGGCTGCCTTAATGGTTGCCGCCGCTGACGATATGACCCGTCGTCCAATGGTGTCTAGCCTCCTTCCCTCGCCATCCGGTGGGGAAGTGGAAGTCAAAGCCGCCAACCCCGCAGATTTCTTCCTGGCTTCGCCGAGACCAGAGTCCGGGGAAGGCTGCGCTCTGAGGCACTTCGGTGCAGAGTCTGGAATCTGGTATTTCTTCTCGTACCGGTCTCTCTTTGCCAGGGTCGAGGATGGGTTCTTCAGAAGGGACAGCCCTTCATCCCAAATGTCGTCCAACAGCGGGATCGAGGGGACGGTCTTCCGCTCGGCCACTCGTCGCTGATAAAGGAAACCCTCCTTTTCCTCAGGATTGAGCTGAAACAGCTCCAAAGTCCTAGAGATCATGGTGTGGAAGTATCCGATCTCATCGGGGGGATGAGCCCTGGGTACTGGCGATGGGAGATCTGTTCCGTCGTCGTCGTCGTCGTCGTCGTCCGTACCCGTCCTTGCCGTATCCGGCTCCTTCTCATCCCTCAGCGGAGGGGAGGGATGGTACAGTGGAGGAGGGCGAACTCATCTCCTCTTAGTTGGTGGATCCTCCGACGGACCAGTCGCCGTGTCGCCCGTTGGCGTAGGCAGCCTTGTACGTATCTCCGTGCATAGGATGTGCAGAGCTTGTAAGATGTCCTCCGATCTGTCCGTCGGTGGAGGAGGCGGCGGTTGCGATGGGAGTATCGGTGGTTCCTCCCCGCCTTGCCATTTCTCATTGGTTCCCTCGTCTCTCTCCCCATCCGCCTCGTCTGGGTCCTTCCCGTAGGGTCCGGCCTCAACGCTCTTCTTCTCAGGCACTGCCAGGCCTGAAAGTTCCTCCTCGGAAGAGATCTCCCAGTCTAGCTGGACCCATCCACCCCCCCTTCTTCTCGGCCAGGGGCGACGGTCTCGGGGAGATGATCGGCATCTTCACAGGAGTCTTCTCAATGTGCACGAATGACCGTTCCCTCCAGGCGGGCAGGGAAACTCATCTTGGCGGATGCCTCCTGGGAACCCGCATCTGCGGCCTTCGCCAGGGACGCCACCACTCCCTCAATCAATGCTTTAGCCTGGTAAACTTGGGCCTTCACGACCTTGGGCGCGTCTGAGGCCTTCACCGTGGGGGGAGGGTCAGCGCCTCGCTCTCCTTTGGCTTTCTCTGTCGGAGCCGACCGGGCCTTCTCCCGAAGCTTACCTGGGTGCTCCGACTTCCTTTTCTTTGCTGAGCCGGAGCGTTGGCTCATGGTTGACGGTGTCGGCGAAGCTGCCCCCAGCCTGGCTGCCACAGAGCCCGTACCAACGGCGCTCCCGGTGCCCGCAGACTCGCAGTGCTTTGCCTTATCTTGGGCCCCTGTCGCCGGAAATCCCTCAAAGGTCTTAGAAGACCACTCAGACTTTCTCTTGAGAGATGTGCCTTGCCGGGGGTCACCTACCGCCGGGTTCTCCATCTCCAGCCACTCGGCGAGCCGCTTGTAACAGTCCTTCATGGTGCGGGCAGTCATGTCCTTGCAGAACGCACAGGCCTCCTCCACGTGCGAGCTGTCCGAGTGTAGGCAATAAAAGGCACACGGAGTGCTCATCCTCCAGGAAGACGTTCCGTAGCCCGCATCCTGGGCAGATCCTGGAAAGAGGTGTTGAGTCTCCTTCATCTTCGGCCATGTCCATGCGGTGTAGGCCTCCAAGAGTCTTCTGGAACCCTCCAAGAAGTGAACTCGATGAAAAAAATCACCCTTGAAGGGCGTAGAAAGTTCTGAAAAACGGGTCCCCGTTAGTCGGTTGGTGGATCGATGGAGCTTGAGGCTCAATTGACCGAAACATTTGAGGATTTCCATACACCTTTGAGGTAGTTTAAAATGGGCACATTCTCTGACTTCAGGAGCCAAGCTGCCAAGTTCATAGACTGAGGTTGTGTGTGTAACACCCCCCTGTGCTGTGTAAGCATGTTGTAGGGGCACAGGAGTTTGAGTGGATCGCACATCGCCAGTTTGCGCAGATGTGAAAACCAAGGTTGTCTCGCCCAAATAGGAGCAACTAGGAATAGTGTCAATTGTTCCTGGTGCATCTTGTTCACGACCTTGCTCAGTAGCGCAGTCGGGGTAAAAGCATAGGCAAATTAGCCCTGACCAGTTCATACACAGGGGGTTCCCGTTCGACCAGCGTTGGGGAATCCTGGATGCGAAGTCTGGGAATTGCGTGTTTTGAATTGTGGCGAAAAAGTCTAAAGGGGGATAACCCCATTGGGAGAAGATATTGTTTAGGATCATTTTGTTGAGCTGCCAATCGTGCTCTTCGGGTAGAAGATCTCTGCTTAATGATTCTGGCAGAGATTTGAGTTCCCCTGGAACATGTTGCGATGTTAGGAAATATGCCCCGCTTGAGTGCCGACTTCCACATTTATTGTGCTAGCCTGAACAGACTTGGAGAGTGGGTGCCGCCCTTCTTGTTTATATAAAACATTGCAGTTGTTCTGTCCATGAGGATGCCATACAAAATTCGAGAAAAAAAAAGTGTTCCCCGATAAGAAAGTTATTCATACATTGGAATGAATCCCCACTATTCTATTAAAGGCATGGTGGTATTTGTATATTTGTTTTCTTCAATGCCTATAGACCCAATAGCATAAAGATCTCGTAATAGAACAATTTAATCTTCTTTACAATTCTCATAACAACCAAAGAAAAGACATTTTTACTTTTCATTGGTCACACGTACATTATCGATAAAAACAAGACAAGTATATAAATCACAATGGTGTCTAAATTTGCAGAAAACAATCACAAAATTATACAATAACTGCGATATCAAATTAGGTTATAAATAAAGAGAAAAAAGTTATTAGAAGAGAAGTCTCGAAAATAACACTGGATACAAGGCAATATCAAGGTGCTTCTTATTGGTAAAACAACGCCCATTGAATAATTTGAGGGGCTTTCTTTGATGACGTTAAAGAATCCCGTCAATTTAGTGAGTTTGGGGGCTCAGGTCTCTACGTCAGTCTCTAGTGCTGCAAGTCAGAGACCAACAGCCTGTGTTGGCTTGTATCATTTGTTATGCCGGGCTGGTTATGTTTCGGAGGTTCTTGACAGAAAGGTTAGATAAGAGTTTAGAAGTGTGAATAAGAACGCAGGGGGAATTTGAATCGAATCGAGTTGATGCCTGAATCTTTGTGAATGCTAGCACGAGATACTTGACATTAGACTGAGAGAACTGAACTATTAATTGTTGACAGGATTTTTGTTGACTTAGAGTAAGATAAATTAACAACAGTAGCAGTTAGATTATAGCGGCATGCTTTCTGCAATCCAATCGTTGTACCAATTGCATTTATATTTTATCTTAGGCTTACTAAGTCATAACTGTACCTACTAAAATGTAACAGATTAAGCAAGACAGCAAGACAAAGTACTCGCACATACGATTATTTCAAACTCTTTGCCATCAGCAGAGTATGCTCTGCACAAAGGCAAACTACAATTCCCAAGCAGACACGCACGGCATAAACTGAAACGTCAGGCGCTTCAACGCCAGCACTTCAGGGGCAAGACGCCTTTGCCGGTTCTCGCTGTTGGAGGCCTGAAATCCAAGACACTTCTCCGCTCACTCGGGAGAAGGCGGCGCCGCAGAAGTAAGTCATGGGGTACTTGAAAGATCTAAAACTCCTACTTGATATCCAAAAGGACAACGCATCACGATTGTTCAACAACATTTACAGACAGTGCGGGATGAAAGGGGCACCCCAGCACTCAATGTTAACATAGTGTACTCATCGATATAGGTTGCAGACCAGGCGGCATCCATAGTCAGTGACAGGGTTGCTGGGACCGAGAAAGTGGACGACAAAGGCACGCCTCCTTCAGTACAAGGGATAACTAAACAGGGCCGACAAGAGTAACCCAACATAACCAAGGAACCAACATCCGTATTAGATGGGGACACAAAAGTACAGATGGCAAACAACAACAAGAGATAAAAATGGTTTGCAAAGGTAGCGGGCGCCCCTCTCTCGATAGAACAAGGCTTGATAACCTGTTCAGTGGTTATTAACCACTTGAGAGTTCGCAGCCACTGCTTTTTCTCACTGTGCCTTTCACAGATGGGAAATATCCATTTGCATATCAGTCTTTGTCCTGCCCAGGGGCAGTCCAGCACCGAAATGCAATGGCAATTCCAACCTGAACGAGAGTACCACCAGCAACCCCATACACGTGTTTCACCCTTGTTGGGGATGCCTCTCTAAGCACAGTGAGAGGGAGACCACGTCTGGTTGCCCCCAGGAGACCTAGAGTTAGCAAATACAAGGTCCATGAATAGCCACGACCAGGATATACATGACTATCTTTGAAGGAAGCTTAGATATACTTTATTTTACAGAAACATGGCTGCAACATTTAAGTGAGCCCACGATTGAAAAGGCAGTACCTGAAGGGTACACAATACACTGTAAAAACAGAGAGCAGGGGCAAGGGAGGAGGGCTAGCAATTATAGTACGAGAATATTCACATGTTTCTGTCTCAAATTCACTGTCGGGGTGTGAAATTCTTCATTTAAAAACATACCTTGACAAAAAACAGTTGTATCAATATTATTGTGATTTAGAGACCCCCCCCCAACCCTGATGACAGAATTCAACGACAAAATCACTCAACTATTAAATAACTGCAAGGGCCCTAACACTGCAAGGCTACTTTAAGAAGACTTCAATAGATGGAGGGGAAGTGACAAGTGTAAGGGAGAATTCTCTTATAAAGCTAATTTCCCAAACCTAGTGAGTCCCCCAGCAGCTTTGCTGAATTTTTGGAGTTTGTTTTTTTCTCCTGCTAAGAGTGAGACTCTTTCACTCCCACTATTAGGCATGATTTGAGATATGTCTCTGACTATTTGTGTGATTTTGGGCTATGGGGACTTTTACTCCATAAGGTATCATCTAATTTTTATGTATGTGTTACACAGCACCCTCAGTGCAGTAACACAGGGGTGTCATAGTGACCCCCAAGCATAGACTCCATTCCCTGGGACTGACTACTGTCTCCCAGGGCATGTAAAGTCGCCATTGAATTTACTAGTCTCAAATTGTGAACAGAACCAGTACAAATCATCATATTGTGGAAGTACTGGAAGGGGTTAATTATATTGCCCCTGGGTCTGTTTTCAAGGGGGCACGGTCCAGTCCCCCCTTGTCGAGTTTCTGGCTGGTGGCAGTGGTTACCACGCAAAATATTCCACCAAAATATTCTCTATGGGATTTTCCCATTGATTTTAAACGCACCACTTTTTGGTGCAATGTTAAAGATACCGCCGGTTTATTTATTTAATATTAAAATCAAGGTTGAGTCTTTTTGCCGGAACTCTTTTCTAAAATGGCGTTCGTGTCCGTCTACGTAACTCTGACCAAGATCGAGCCCTTTGTTCAGCTTTTTGGCGGGCTTCTCCACAGAAGCCCTCCAAATGGTGCCACTCTGTCTGGGTTCCACAGGATGTGTGGGGAGGGGAATTGGCACCCTGGACTGAGTTGCCTTAGCAACTCAAGTCGCCCTCTATTCTGATTGGCCCAGTGGTGAGCCGCCTCGCTCACCACTTAGCATGTGTGAGTGACAGCTAGGCTGTTGAATTGGGGTTTTTCTGCATAAAAGCAGGGCCTTTGGGACTGGAACTTCAGAAGTCGCCACAGGACCTAAGAATTCGAAGAGGGAAGAAGCTGCGCCATCTGCAACGACGACACCACCGGTGGAGCCCTGCTGCAACAACCTCACCACTTTCCCCAACGACAAGAGGAGATCTTCTGCTGGAAGAGTCTTCTCCTTCTGAGCTGGTGGGATCAACCAGTTCGCCCCTTTCGCCTTCCAAAGACGTCTCTTGGTCGACTCGCCCGTGCCAAGCACCCCGGCGACCGGATAGCCAAGCTTCACCACTTTGACCGCAAATAAAATGAAAGCACCTTTTACCGACAAACTCTGCGGCTGGTCTCTTCCCTGGGCAGTGCAACGACTACAAGGTTCCTCCTCGACGAGATCTTCTCTTCCCCTGGTCGAATCCACGACTTGCATTCACTGCCAGGAACAACTGCTGCCGCTGGAGCTTCCTCTCTCTTTAAGGTACTGTGTTTCACCTGGCCTCCCTTTCTTCGGATTGCTAAAGGTGACCCTTAAATCCTTGGCTTTCCAACTGGTATGGCCCCAGACCTTCTAACTTTATTTCTTGAACCACCCCAACCTCTTTTGAACACTCTGCAAAGACTTTTAGTGCATTTTAAACCGTGTGATCCTGGGCACATTTCGCTTTTCTCCATTTAAAGTGGGCCTGGCCTATGAACTTTGGCTCTACAGTGTATACTGCCTTCACTGACTTGCTTTGGACTAATAAAAGTGTTGGGAACTGTTTTATTTTATGCTCTGCCTGTTTCTCTCTCTTTAACCTAACTATTGGAGTGCCATCTAGGTTACGCACTCACATCTGTTTTAACAAATGCTCTGACTTGTCTAATAGTTAGTAAGGGAGATGTTTATACTTTATCTGACTGTGTTTGAACTTGCTTTTGATTTAGAGTGTTAGTGCATTACCTAAAGTGTGTTTTAAATAAATAATTATATACTTTTGATACAAAGCTCTGGTCAGTGTTTGCTTGTTCCACTGTGTTTTAGCCTTATTGTGTATACTCTATATACTGCCTTACTCTTCTTGAGAGAAGTCTGACTGCTCAGCCACAGCTACCAGGTAAATCTGGGTGGTGCAGACTGCTACCATTGGGTTTACTTCTTACTCCTGTAGTCTTAATCTTTTTGCAGTGGTCCTGAAGGGAACTGCACAGGATTCTGCCTAACAACAAGGACAAAGAGGCATTAAAACTCGAAAAAGTACTGAATTACATTGATTTCAGGGTGATTAATAAGGAACCCACCACACCAAATGGTAATCAACTGGATTGGGTGTTTACATGTAACCGAGAAATTAAAATGGAAGAAACTATTCCATGTATATGGTCGGACTATCACAAAGTAAAATGTGTACTGCCCGCTCAAAAATTACAACCAAAAAGTAGGAATGAACATAAAAAGATCAAAAATAGAAATATTTAAAACATTACATCGGACCTGTTAGAACAGTGCATAAAAAACATCATGTCATGCACCACAGAGGCAAACTCATGTGAAAGAATAGTACAGATGTACAATACACAAATACAAGAACTAGTAGACCAGAAGGAACCCATTAAATGCAAACTAGTCAGAGCCAATCAAACCCACCAGACTGTTAGGGAGAATTCTCCTTCTAGGGCTAATTTCCCACACCTAGTGAGTCCCCCAGCAGCTTTGCTGGATTTCTGGAGTTTGTCTTTTCCACCTGGTAAGAGTGTACATCTTTTTCCACTCTTACAGGTGTTTTGGCCTATGTGTTTTTACTCATTGTGTGATCTTGGGCACTGGAACACACCACTCCAGGTGCCCCTGTTCTTGTATGGGTTACACCGCACCCTCAGTGTAGTAACCCAGGGTTGTCTTTAAGACTTCCCTCTGACTCTGTTTCCCTGTGGCTGACTACTGTCCACCAGACAAAGGTAAAGTTGCCATTTACTTTACATAGTCATTTTTACCACAGACCCAGTACACCCCATCTTACATGGAGTACTGGAAAGGGCTAATCTTTACCCCTTTTCTGTCTGTACCTCCCTGAGCATTGTTTCGCTCTTTTAACATTTAGACTTGGCTGGTGGCAATGGTATCTACCCTAACTTTTCTACCGCGATTATATTAGATAAACGTGGTACTGTTCTTGGCTATTATATTAGCCTCGAACATAAACCCGCTTGACCAAATCGTCTTTCTTTTGGCTCCGGTTGGGTTTATTCGCCATTTCTTTTTGTTAAAGTCCTTCTTGCGTTTTACTTTGCGCGGCAAACTAGGTTCACCTTCTTTGTTCACCGTCTTTTTTGCGGGCTTCTACAGAGAAGCCTTCCTCAAGGCGCCTGGGTGTCTAGGTGGGCTGAATGTGAGGGAGGGGTGTAGTCACCCCCTGCACAGTGTATCCTAGTAAACCCAAGTCGCACTTTGTCATGATTGGCTGAGGTGGTTGTCCCGGCTGGACAACCCCCCTGCTGCCTGATTGACAGCCAGGCTGTGTGAATGGGGGTTTTCACGCATAAAAGGCAGGTCTCTTGGGCTAGAAGTCAGAGTCGCCTCTGGAACTACAAGGAACCGAAGAGAAGCGAAGAGAACGATGGCTGCTGCAACCACCCCGTCCCGGTGAAGCCCTGCTGCAGTCCTGAGCTATCTACCCTTCGACGACTAAGAGGAGATCCAGTCCGGAGTCTTCTTCCCTTGAGCCTGGTGGGGATATAACCAGCTCATCTTCAGCCAGAGATCTCCGCTGTGGTCGAAATCGCTGCACACTGCTGTAGTGGTCCCGATAGCCACCTGCTGAGCCTCTCCTGTTTTTAATGAGCACATATTTGATTCGTTGTCGGTGCTGCCGGCTTCATCCCTGCGTGGTGCAGACCCCCTTCAGACGTCCTCCTTCACAACGAAGCTCCAGGAATTGTGGGTCTGCGGGAAACCAACAGGAACAACTGCCATGGCACCCGCTGCATCGTGGGAATAAGGTACTGTGTTCTACTCGAGGAAACTGGGTGAATCCCATTTCTTCATCCTCAAGGCTCATCCTTGTCTTCCCTCCTTCTTATAACTTTTGCTTCTGAACATTGACAATATTCAAGTACTTTTGGCTACGCTGAATCGTGAACTGTCTAACGGTGTGATCTTCGCCAACAGGTCTCCGGTGTCACTTAAACCTGGCTCCGACCCTTTGACTTTTGAACTCCTGTTTCTGAGTGTTTCTCGATACTGTCTGCCTAACCTAAATATTGCCTGTGATTTTTGCCTCCAACTCCCTCTGGGTATCTCATGTGCAAAGTGTGTTTTTGTCCCGGTAGCATTTCATGTCACGGATACGCTTTTATTGAGTAGACCGAACTGTCAAAAAGTGATCGCAACTGTATCCGCGGTATCGTGTTTTGTTCATAACACCAGTTCATTTAAACACAGGGTACTTACCTTGAGACATATTGTACAAAGTGAATTGGTTAGTTGTAGTATATTTAACGTCTGGTTTGCTTTAAAGTTTAATAGAAGTGTTGTGTTTATAACTGATTGTTTAAAAATAAATGTACTTATATTTTTTTACCTGAAACCTTGAGTCAGTGTTTGCTTGAGTCACAGTAATTGTGGTCACTTTGTGTAATCTCTGCTACTGCTCATATACTCTTGAGATAAGCCTGCCTGCTCTGCTACTGCTACCACTATAACTTAGCAGTACAGACTTGTACCAGAGGTAAAACCTGTATTGCCACCTGTAGTCCTAATTGTGTGTAGTGGTCCCTAAGGGCACTGACCAGAATTCTGCCTAACACAGACATTTTTCAATCCCAAAAAAAGTATCTTAAAGAGGGAGAAGAGGAAAAGGTAAAGTAAATGGTTAAAACAACCCACGACTGAAAATAAGAAAAATTGGAAGGAAACAGATGCAATAAAAGGAAAGCATTAAAGAGGCAAATCAAAACTTCTTTAATGAGCAGATTTCAACACCATTCAACTCAACAAGCAAACTGTTTCAGATCCTGAAATCCATAGAAAAACCGAAGGATTTATCCCCTCCCCTCATTCAATCATCACAGGAAGAATGTGAAAATGTCCAGAGGCGTTCAATGATAAGATCTTGAAAACAAGCGAGACAATAGGAACCACCCAAGTTGAGGAATCCGACCAACAAATTCCACCCATAGCTTCACAAGCACAGAAGGCGACAGGAAACAAATTAGATTTCAGCGCCATAAAAACAGAGGATATGAGAGCCATAATGGTGACTATGAGACCCACGTCAAGCGCTGAAAATATACTGCCATCAAAAATTATCCTGCAACACAGGGATGACATGCATTACCTACCGTAAAAGCATTTCTGATGATTGTATCTGCTTAGATTCACAGGCTGTGCATAGTCCGACATCCAGTGGTCACTGCAAAGTACTGCATTTTGTTTTTCGTAGTCGAAAAGGGGACGTCGACATAGGCCGGTCTGTAATACTAACCCTATAGTGACGTGCAGTGTACCCAAAATCCCTCACGCGTCGAGGTCCCTCTGTTTGTATTTCTTCTGCCCTGAGGGAGCCTTCTTAGACTTGAGCGAGTACAGAAAAGAGAGAAAGTAACAAGATGTCTATGTTCCTTCCATCCGAGCGGGGAAGAAGGGTGGGCGCATGTGAATCTAAGCAGATACAATCATCATACATGCATTTACAGTAAGTAATGCATGTCTTCTGATGCTCGTTAATTTGCTTAGAATCACATGCTGTGCCTAGACTAGCAAGCAGTACCCGGAGTTGAAGGTGGTTTGTGAGAAGGAACAGTAGAGAAAAGATGTCTTAATACTGCTTGTCCCACCAGATCTAGAATGGGCATCTAGACATTAGTGTTTTGTAAAGGTGTGTACAGAACTCCAGGTTGCCGCTTTGCAAATGGACTCAAGAGGGACATTTGCAATGAATGCTATGGAAGCCCCAGTGCCTCAAGAAGAATGTTCTCTTGGCTTGAAGGGTAGTTCTCTCTTTGCAAGAGTGTAACAGAGAGTGATGCATTGGAGAATCCATCTAGATATAGTGGACTTTGAAACTGCATCTCCTTCTCTTCCTGCCGCCACCAAGACAAAGAACTGATTAGTCTTTATCAGTGGTCTAGTTCTTTCCATATAAAACATGATCGCTCTGTGCACATCAAGTGTATGCAGGCTTTTTTCTCCCAAGTTTGATGGGTTTTGAAAGAACGTTGGTAGTTCTATAGACTGGTTGATGTGGAATTTAGAAATGAATTACGGTGCAAACCTAGGATGCGTGCGTAGAACCACCTTATCCTTGTGAACTGTTACAAAGGGGTCTTGTATAGAGAGCGCTTGTAGTTCACTTACTCTCTTAATTGAGGTGATGGCTATTAAGAAAGCAGTTTTAAGAGTGAGGTTCTTAAGTGTTGCTTTGTGCATGGGTTCGAAGGGGGAGCCCATAGACCTGGTTAGTACCACATTTAGGTCCCATCCGGGAGCTGGGTTAGATATAGGAGGGTGGATCCTTTTCACTCCCTCCATGAAGGCTTTGATAACTTGAACTTTCCACCATTACACTATGTTGAGACGTGCTGTATGCAGCTAGGTGAACTTTAGTAGAATTAAAGACTAACCCTGAGTCTAAAAAGTGAGTTAGGCAAAGAACAATTTGTGTGGGAGAGCAGTCAACGGGGTTGATGCTTTTAGCCCTACACCAGATGACGAACCATTTCCACTTGCTAGAGTAGCAGTAATGAGTGTTCGGTTTCCTTGCCTCTTTAAGGATGTCCATGCATCTGAGGGAGTTGCAAATGTCTGAATTCTATGACCTCAGGGGCCAGGCTGCTAAATTCAGTGTCTGGGGGCATGGGTGCAGCGTTCTGGCCCTGTCCTGAGACAGCATGTTGTACGGGCAGGGTAGTTTCACTGATGGAGACAGTGACATCTCCATTAGGTGAGCGAACCAGGGTTGCCGGGCCCACATAGGGGCCACTAGTATCATGGTAACTGGTTCCTGGTGCATCTTGTGCACTATCTTGTTGAGAAGGAGAGTCAGGGGAAAAGCGTAAACAAATTTCCCTGACCATGTTATCCAGAGACCGTTCCCCTTGGAGCGGTTCTGGGGGTACCTGGAGGCGTAATCTTGGCATTGGATGTTCTCCAGAGTTGCGAAAACAGATCTATTTCTGGGAAGCCCCATTGTGCGAAAACGTTGGAGACAATGTCTTCTCGTAATCGCCATTCGAACTCTGCGGGCAGAGTTCGAATGGCGACCACCACCACAGCGAGAGAACCAGGGCCTGCGAGACCACCACTAGATTGTCCCATTGTCTGCTGGCCTGACACCACTGGCTGTTGAGCCACTCTTGCATTGGACGCATGCGCAGCCGCGCGTGAGGTACCAAATGTATACATGACGCCATCATTCCTAGCAATCGCATTGCATTGCTTTGCGTACCGTCACCTCTCGACCGGCTACATATTGAGGGATCTGAAACAGCATATTCTGGACCCTCTCGTTGGGAGGGAAAGACAAGGCTGTCCTTTGTTCGAATTAGAGCCCCTAGGAATTGCTTGACCTGGCTGGGGTCTAGGCTGGACTTCTTCTCGTTGATGGAGAAGCCCAGTTGGAACAAAAAGGTCTACAGTCTTTTGGGTATTTGAGAAGCATATCTCGTAGGAATCCCCCGTTATGAGCCAATCGTCGAGGTAAGGGTATACTGGGATGGACAACCTGCGCAGGTGGGTAACTGCCACTGCCAGTACTTCCGTGAATACCTTTGGCGCTGACGCTATGCCGAAGGGTAGCACTTTGAACTGGTAGCGTTTGCCCTCTATCATGAACCTGAGGTATTTCCGGTGCGCTGGCAACATTAAAATATGAATGTATGCATCTTTCATGTCCAGTGTTGCCATGTAATCTCCCTGTGAAAGCAGGGGAATTACCTCCTGTAAGGTCACCATACGAAATTTTTGAGGTTTGACAGATTTATTCGCTGGGCGCAGATCTAGTACAGGGCGCATGGTTAAATCCTTTTTCGGTACAAGGAAGTACACTGAATAAATACCCTCCGTTACCTGTGATAGAGTCACAACCTCCATTGCTCCTTTTTCTAGTAGCAGTTCGACTTCTTGAAGGATGGCGAGGTGCTCTGGTGATAGGCGCCTTCCCCTTGGGGAACGTAGGGGACTGACTGAATTCTATGCAGTAACCGCGGGCTATGGTTGACAATACCCAGCGGTCTGTTATTCCCTCCCATGCTGGTAGAAAAGATGTTAACCGGCCCCTGACCGGCGATGCATGGGGGGGGCCCCGAACCTTCGGGTCATTTGGTGTTGGTAGCCGGGGAGCCTCTAGGAGTGGGGCCCCGACATCTTCCCTTGCCATGACGTCTATAGTATTTAGGGTATCAAAATCCTTCTTGGCTGTCTCCAGTGCGTCATCCACCGCCTTACCAAACAGGTTTGAGTCCTCAATCGGTTTGTTGATGAGTGATGCCTGGGTTTCTGGCTAAAAACCAGAGTTCCGGAGCCAGACATGACGCTTGAGAAGTACCCCTTGAAATAAAGACCAGCCAGCCGTCTCCGCAGCATCTAGCGTGTTCTTAATGATGCTCTGATTAACCAGAGTAGCTTCTGTTACAGTGGCTAACAAACGAGTTCATAAGGGCTCAGGAACTTCTTCGAGGTCTTGGCGTAACTTTCCCCATTGGGCATCAGCGTAGCTTGCCAGTAAGGTATTGTTATTGGCAATTCTGGTGCAGAAAGCTGCCGCAGCTGTAATCCTCTTTCCCAGGGCATGAAGCTTCTTTCCCCCCTTGTCTGGGGGTGATTCGCTAGTAGATAGCGGAACCCCTGCCCTTTGCCTTGTGGTGGTTACTACCAAAGAATCAGGTATTGAGTGACCCTTAATGTATAATGGGTCCGAGTGTGAGGGACAAAAAAGTTTCACCCAATTCTTGGGTTGACCCCTCTAACAAACGCAGGTGTTGATAAAGATGGAATAAGTCGTCTCTTGACTGAGGCAAGAAGGGGAATGGCCTGACTAGTAGGCGGTTTCTGCTTAATGATTTTCTCCACAAAGTCTATTTCTGGAGTAATTTCCCCTGTATCAATTTCAAAATGTGCTGCTGCTTTACGAAGCAGCGCATTCAAAGTGGGTTGGTCATCTATAGGTGACGGGTTTCTGATTGGCGTGGTCTGAGGAGAGGACATATCCAGAACGTCATGGTCTGTTGACGCTCCTGGAGACTGCCAAGGCTGTGAGCCACCTCCGTCTGGGTCTTCTTCGAAGCCCCCACCACCCATATCTGGGTATTCCTCAAAACCTTCTTCAGGGTCTTGTTGATCCTCAATATCCTCAATATCCTCAATATCCTCAATATTTAGGAACTCTTCATCCTCCTGAAAAGGAGAGTCTTCTTCAGTGAGGTCATATGCATTAACATCCTCTTGAAGTGGGTCAAATAGTCTTGGGTATTTGGCCCTGGGGTCTTCTCTCTTGATCTCTTTGGTGTTACATGTTCAGGGGTGGACATAAACCTATCCAGTTTGTCCATACATGATTGAAATCTTTCTAAAGTCCACTGGGGTAACCCAGAACGGTCTGGAGGCGTAAAGGGAAGCTCTTCCACCTGTAGCTGTCGAGATCTCTCCCATAGCGTGGAGGATATACTCCCTTTGCCCTCTGAGAAACCTTCTCATGGGCTAGGTCTTCCTTCGACGGAGGGGGAGGTTCCTGCCTGCCCTCTGTCTGTTTCAGCGTCTCCCTGGCCTTATGAGCGGGTCTCAGCGACTCCTTCGCCGTCCGTCTCTGAGCGTCAGTGGAGACTATTCTAGCCAAGACGACTAAACTCTCTGTCGAGGGTTCATCTCACACGGTTTTAGGTGAGGCGCGTCATCTGGCGTTTTGGTGGTAGCGCCCTTATTTGTGGACGGCCCAGTCGCTAATCGCGTATGCGGTTGCGGGGAGGACTTGCGACCCTTACGGTCGGCAGAGGCTGCCGGAAGGCCCGGCGTCTGTTGGCGCTAGGGCTTTCTTCGACTTACTTGAAGGAGTGCCGTGGATTAAGTGTTTATCCTTAGGTTTTCTATGTGCGTCTGCGTTGCCAGGGTGTACATCTTCATAAGTAGGGCATAAGCCGAACTTGTCGGGCCGGGGACAGACACGGAGGAGCGGGAACGCTCCTTAGAGATGTCAACAACCTCTGATACGGAGGTAGTGTTATCACTGTCCCCCTCGTCACATTCTGCGGCGGCGGTGGGTGAGGAATCAGCTTTAGACATAGCGTAGGCTGCCCACCTCTTGACCCTGCGGGCCTTTAAAGTTTTTGGGCGAAGAAGTATACAGGCCGCACAGCCGTCGTGGTTGTGGTTGAAGGGTAAGCAGCGGTTAGATCGCTTATGCTTATCCTTCCACGTAAATTTGCCGTTACAACGCGGGCAAAATCTAAAAGGAGTCCTCTCCATGGCTGAGGATACAGTTGTAAGTGATTACGACCCCGAAGGAAAGGGGGGTGAAAGAGAAAGGCATTCTAGAAAGAAACAGAAGTGTCCCCACGACCCCCACTCTCCCTACTGTATTGGCTGGCGAGGCCGGGCCACATGTTCGGCAGTGCCGAAGGATCGCCTCCGTCGAAATCACCGCCGTCGAAGATCTTGATCGACGGTGAAACAGCTCCAAACACACATGTTCGCCATCATGGACAAGGGCAAAGCGGGCCTGTTAGTGTTACTGGACATATCCACAGAATTTGATTTGCTGGACCATCAACAGCTCCAATGGGGACTAGAGCACACTGATAGCTGCTCTACAGAGGCCATTGGTTGCATGGTCTCATTTCTTTCGGAACAAACATCAGAAATCCACTGGGGGGATACATTTTCCTATTCAATACCCATCAACTGTGGTGTACCCGAGGGGGCAAGCTTGTCCCCGCTGCTGTTTAATTTATATGTAAGGTGCCTATGCAGTGTACTCGACAACACTGGAGCCCATTTTAGGAACTATGCAGATGACACAAAGCTGGTGGTGGAACTAAGTGGATGCTATGCCACAGATAACAGGAGAGCGGCAACCATATACAATACCTTCGAGACCGGGATGAAAGAAAATTGGATGTGCTTGAAGGGGAGCAAAAAAAGAGTTTATGATCTTCGGATTGCACCAATGAAAGTAGCACAGACATGCAATGGAATGCCGATACACTCGAGACAAGAGAACAATTACACAGCTTTCAGAAAAGCACTGAACACAAACATCTTGACTTGTAGGAACTGAAGTAGCAACCCATTATCCCACTCAATTTTGTATGTCTGTGTCTAAGTGTTAGTGCCCTGATGCCCGCGGGCTTCGGTGCAATATGAATAAACAAATAAATATATATGGTTCCGCCTTCCTCAGGACCAAAGAAAGAAGAATTTGGAGCAACCCCTGAGGAAAAAGAAATACAGGAGCATTACGGATATGAGGACTCTTCCGCATAACATCAGAGGGAGATTGTTAGAAGTTATCTTGTGCCCACTATCTCCTGATTCAAGAACCCAGTACGGGAAAAAGAAGAAAGAGCAGATTAAGTGCTAGAAACCCGACCACAAATGGTCCGATAGGGATAGAAGGAGAGGAGGTATGCACCCAACTGCATGCAAAGTTAGAGTACTATTATCCTAAATAGTAGGTGGCGATCGACAGGGCTATTGTGCTGTGACACGGCCTTTGTATTCATACAGCGTGGTGCCTGGCTTTGTATACTTGTAGAGTCATGCACAGGCTTTGAAGCTGCATATAACAGGGAACAAAAAAGCACCATACCATAACTTGATTATGATAGTTTGCCAAGCTGCCACTATAGAGATGTATCTTGTGCAAAATAGGCTGGTACAATATAATAAAACAAGTGCCTACCTTTGTCCTAGGTGTATTCAATTCCTAGGCTGGGCGGGTAGGGTACAGTAAGGATCTTGGTGGCAAAGCTCATGGGGATACTGATGTATGCTGTTACTTGACATACATTGCTTCTTATCAGCTCCTAACAATGGGTGGGCAGTCAGTATGTGGGACACTGGTGTGATTCCTGCGATGTATATAAAAAATTGATTAAACTAACATCAGGAGTCAGGATAATGTGAGCGCTCTCTCAGCGACGCTTGGATATGGCAAGGAATTACCTTCTGCGGGTTGGAGCCGTTCGTAAATTAGCGATTCCGGCTAGGGGAAGTAAAACATTGTGTTGTTGCTAGATGACAATAAAAGCAACATCCATGTTGGCACAGATCGCTCTACCGTGATTGCGACCTGTGGAGAATATCTCACAGTTGCCTACCTCGTAGGTGCATCTAAAGCGTTCTATGTGAGTCAACTTCTGGCTCCTAGTTGCCTGGCGACCGTATCCACGTTCCCCAACAGTGCTCCAAGTCTCGTGGATCCAGAATACTAGACTGATTCTCTGCTGTTTAAAAGAGGTGAGGATTTGTACTGTCTGACCTGACCAGTGCACTTGGAAAGCTTGCAGAGCTTGGAGCGCTGCTAGCAGTTCCAGAAGGTTTGTGTGGTTTTGGCCTATGATCTGTATCCACAGGCCAATGGGCTGTGTGGTGAAGGTAATGGGATCCCCACCCAGTGAGTGAGGCATCTTTTGTGACAACTGCTTGCACTGTAGGGTTGTGAAAAGGTTTTCCCTTTAACAGGTTTTCCTTTGCCCACCAGCGTAATGCTTGTACTAGTGTTAGCGAAACTACCACTACAACGTCCTAGTGACCACTTGCCTGAGACCACCGTTTCACGAACCATTCTTGCATTGGACGCATGCGCAGCCGTGCATGAAGGACCAGGTAAATGCATTATGCCATCATCCCGAACAGCGCATTGCTTTGCGTATGGTTATTTGGCGACCAGCTAGATACTGAGGTATTTGCAGATGTTTTGCACTCTTTCATTTGACGGAAAGACTAGAGCCTCTTCAGTTTTTATGACCGCTCCTAAGAACTGTTTGGTCTTGCTTGGAACAAGACTTGATATTTTCTGACTGATTGAGAATGTTATGTTATGTTAAAGGTTGGTTGGGGGGATTCCCCCGTTATCAGCCAGTCCTCTAGATAAGGGTACTCTGGAATTGATTCTCTGCGTAGGTGCGCTGCAACTACCGCTAGTACCTTGGTAAATACCCTTGGAGCGGAGGCTATGCTGAAGGGTAGTACCTTGAATTGGTGTTGTTAGTTCGCTATTTTGAAAAGCAAGAACCTTCTGTGCGCTAGGAACATTGAAATATCAAAGTATGCATCTTTCATATCCAAGGTTGCCATGTAGTCCCCCTGCTTTAGCAGTAGGATTACCACCTGTAGCGTTGTCATGCAGAATTTCTGCGGCTTGACATAGGTGTTCTCAGGTCACAGGTCTAGGACAGGGCGCACTGTTACATGTTTTTTTGGCACAAGAAGTACATTGAATAAATACCCTTGTTTACCTGGTTTGCCGCGACGATTTCTATGGGGTCCTTTAGAAGCAGTGTCTTCACCTCTTCCAACCGGACATATACTTCCTGGGCGGTGTGTCGTTGTCTTGGCGGTTAGTTGGCTGGTGGTGTTTGGATCAGCTCTATGCAATACCCCCTCGCCAAGGAAGAAAGTACCCACTTCTCCGAAATGATCCCCTCCCCTGTGTGGTGGTCAATGCTTAGGGGAGGTTGAGCCCTCTCTAGAGGAGGAGGAGGATCTGCCACTACTTCGAGACCTTCTTTGGCCTCTTTGAAAACCCTGTTCTGAGGACTGCCCCTGTGACGAACCCCATGACGAACCTTGGCCAACTTGATTGTAATTTGAGGCCCATAAGGGAGTTTTGCCCCCTGAAACGGCAAGTTAGAGCACTCTCTTTGCCGAAAGGGTTTGTCGATGAGCTGCCATAGGGATTTGAGGGTGTCGTATTCCTCTTTTGTGCTTTGAGAGCATCCTCAACTGCTTTGCCAAACAAAGCTTTGGGCTCAATGAGCATGTATAGGAGGGTTGCCTTGGTTTCAAGTTTGAAGCCCGATTGCTGCAGCCATGCATGGCGTTTAATCAGTATGCCTTCTGCCACGATTTTCCCCGCATTGTCCGTTGCGTCCAAGTTGTTTTGGAGGATGCAGTTGGCTACTTGTTTATCCTCTGCAATGGTGAGTGAGAGCTGTGTTTTGAGGGGCTCTGGGACATAGCCGATCTGTTGAGCGATTTCCTCCCACTTGTGACAATTGTAATAGGCTAATAGCGTCGTGTTATTAGCAATTCTGGTTTGGTAGGCTGCGGAAGAAGTTACCTTCTTGCCCAGGGTGTAGATTTTCTTAATTTCCTTGGCAGGAGGGGCTTCGGCAGAGGTCAGAGGGGTTCCCACCCTCTTTCTTGTAGTAGTAACTACTGAAGAGTCAGGCTTTAACTGTCCCCTAATGCAGAAGTGGTCGGGGGGCTGGTCTGAACATCTTCTCGATGCGCAGGTTGACTGCACGTGTTAAATTGGGTATGAGAGAGAGGGTTGGATGCGTCTCTGCCCAGATTGCAACAGGGACATAACTTGGGTTGCTGACTTTTTATCCCCGAGGATGTCTTCCACAAAGTCTTTGTCGACTTGGGCTTCTTGTGTACTATCTTGAAGTGTTCTGCAGCCTTTTGGAGCATGTCATTATATTGTAACAGGTTGTCCACTGGTGAGTCTGCCACCAGTGGGTCGGTGTGATCTGGGGACTGGATGAGGTATACGTCCTCGTCGTCGTCATAATATTGGTCCACGTCCACCGTGTCCCCTTCGTCGTCTGTGTATGTGCTAGGGTCCTGGGAGCCTTGCATGGTACAGTAGTAAGTGTCTTGCCCTAGGTCCTGATGCGAGGCGGTAGCCTGTGTGAGGTCTAGGTGGGCTTTTTTTTGGCGGTTGGCTGTGTGGATGCTTCCCCGCTCTGTGGTGTTCCCAGAAGATTTAGGAGGACCTCAGGGTCATCAAAGAATTTAATGTAACAGGACATCCTTCTCATAACTTTATCAAATTGTTCTGGTGTCCGCTCCGAGGAGCTTGGCAGTACAGAGGGAATAGGAATAGTGGGTGTAGGTTGGGGCCCTGGGACAGGGGTATTCTAATGGTGCAAAGCCCCTGAAAGAGTGCCATCAGGGGTAGTGAAATCCATATTTTTAAGTAGCTTGGCATTTTTTCCCCTTGGGACGTACAAGACATGTTTTTTCGACATACAGCCCTTTAAAAGGATGTCAGGAATGTGCTTTTTGATTAACTCCTTCAAGCTTTTTGGAAGCCGTTACGCTTCTTTCGACGCCCAGTCGTCTGCGCCTGAGGACTTTGGAGGTTTAGACGCGGTGTCGGAAACGGACCTTACCGTCTGTTTCGGGGGCCTGTCGTCTGGGTATCACGAACGTGATGGCCCAGATCACAGGGAAAGTTCGGACCTCCCCCTTGAGGCCACGTGTGGCCAATCGGTCGACGGCGTGGTCGACGGCGTGGTCGACTTTAGGCCGTGGCAGGTGAGCTTTGTGTGATGAGACCTGGTAATGCTTGAGTCGACGGGTGTCGTCCCTGTAGCAGAACCGCCGGCCTGCCTGGTGGGGTCAGGGGCTCACACGTGGGAATCCGATGGATCCGGATCTCCCTTGGCATCACTCAAGACGTTGATGCTGCCGTCGCTGGAGGCTCCCTCAAGGTCTATGGCAGCCTCAGCCTGCATGGCGTGGTGGGCCCAACGTTTGGTCTTGCGGCCCTTTAGAGTTTTAGGCCTGAACAGTTTGCAAGCTTTGCACTGTCCCTCAGTGTGATCCCTGGAGAGACAGAGATTGCACACACGGTGCAAGTCTTTCCTGGGGAACTTCGTATTATAGGGAGGGCACAATTTAAAAAGGTGCGTTTTCCATGCTGTATGGCAAAATAGATGGGAGTAAAGGGGAATCTACATTCTCTTAACCGACTATAATCTGAACCTTCCCCCCACTCTCCCTACTGTGCAGGGCCGAGGCCTGGTGTGGCCTTGAGAATCCATAGACCCAGGATCGTCGATACGGGTGTTACTGTCGTTGACGATTGAAATTTGTCTTTGAAGCCATCGCCGAAGATCTTGCGGTAAACGGATATCGAAAGCACAGAAAGAAATACTGGAATTAAACTTTAATTAAATAATGGGGCCAGCCAAGAAGGAACTCCATGAAATGCGTCCGACTAGGATGCCAGAAAAATAATGAATAAATAAATAGATCGGAGATACCCCAACGCGTGAAGCACCATGGGTACAGTAGACGTCACATTAGGGATAGTATTACTATCGACTGTCGACATCCCTTTTCGAGTTTCGAAAACAAAAACTAATACTCTGCAGCTACCACCAGATGTCAGCCTATGCATAGTATGCGATCTAAGCTTTCCACAAGCCTCAGAAAATTGTGTTTTCTTCCAGGAGACAAAGGGAATTAATGTCAGATCCTGGCAGAAGGCTCCCACCTATACTCCGAAGAAACAGGTGTGAGTGAAATCTGATTAAGGGGAGGTTGCAAAGGACCTCCTTTCAGATAACTGTATTCTTTGAACGACTACAGCAGAGTATGATCGCACCCAGGATTAACACCCACTTCACACATGGGCACAGACTGCAATTCGCAAGTTGTAATCTGCAGCAGACCTGAACCAGCCTTTAACCCATCTGAGATCAATACATTGGGAATCAATTAAATGGATACCATTACAAATACAGCAGGAGTATTACTACTGCAGGATTAAACTGAGTCCAACAAGGAGATGCTTACACTTGATTCCAATGGCATTGCAAAACTTGATCCCAAATTAGAACTAGATACTACTCCAAAGGAAATGCATTTAATCTTTCAAAATTCACAGCTTGAATTCACGAGAACAAAAGAAGCAGAAATCTCTGAAACTATAATCCTGGGTTAGAGGAAGTTACAAGTTAGTTACCTTTAACTATTGTTCTACAGCATGGGTCTGGCATGGGTTCACATGTGCATGAATATTCGCCGTCGTCAGGCCGGGAATCCTCGGTAAAAGAAAACAGTTTCACATTCACTTACAAACTGCCTTTCTCCTATAAACCAATCACTGAGCTCTGGGTCATACTGACCCCAGCCAATGACTGCCCTCTCCCTAAGCAGCTCCTCTGGCAGCCATCTTCAGATTTGGTAGCACGTAAAGTGGCAGTATGATCAAGAGGAACCACAGAGGGGCAGGAGGGAGGGTTTGCATGTGAATCCATGCCAGACCCATGCAGGAGAACAATAGTTACAATAACTTGTTCCCCTTCTACAGCATGGGTTATGGCATGGATTCACATGAATATATAATACATAGCAGTGCAACCTTATACTACCATGGGCGGTGGCAAGGCTTAACAGAAGCAAATACTCTTACCTCCGGAACAGGCTCACCTTTAAGCGAACAGGTTGTGTAGTACTACTTGGCCAACCCTGGACTCCTCTCGGGAATCCCTATCGATGCAGTAGAATCTAGTGAAGGTATGTGTGGACCTCCACGTAGCAGCCCTGCAGATGTCCAGCAGCGGCACACCAGACAGGAATGCCGTGGTCGCAGCAATCGCTCTGGTGGAATGGTCTCTCGGACAGCCGGGCGGCGGGCGGTTTGGCAACCGGTGACAGTGTGCGATGCAGCCGGAGAGCCACGTGGAGATGGAAAGCCTTCGGCAAGGCCTTCCCATGGTTCACAGGACCAAAGTTCACAAATAGTTGAGATGTCTTCCGGAAATTCTTTGTGCGTGCCACATAGTACTTCAGTGCACGAGCCACATCCAGCGAGTGCAAAGTTGTTATACTACGAATGCATATTGATCTGTTATACTATGAATGCATAGTGTACGAAGTGAGAGCAGGGAAGACCCAAAAGACCACCTACCTGAGATTGGGAATGGAGGCCCTTGCCGGATCTAGCTGCTCTTAGGAATTCCCCCGAGTGCACCTCTGTGGCCCGGAGCAAAAGCTTGATCACTGAGAGGCTCCCAGGGAATCCCCCTGGGGGGAGGGGGGGTGTAAAACCCTGTGGAGAGCTGCTGGTGTGCCATGTCTCCACGGGATCAGGCGCGATGGGGAGCGGATGCTAGGTGATCTGGTGCTGTGGCGATGGTTCTTGCCCAAGCTTAATCTGAAGAGAGGCAGGAAAAGGGTGATTAACACTGGGCTTGGATTCTGGCAGTTTACAGGGGTTTGGCATTCCACTGTATGAATTCCTGCTTCTTACCCCAATAAAACTTAGGCTGTCTTGGTTTGATGTGGCAGTCTTGACCCCGGGTAAGTGTTAGGGAGAATTCTCATTCTATGGCTAATTTCCCTTACCTAGTGAGTCCCCCAGCAGCTTTGCTGGATTTCTGGAGTTTATTGTTTCCACTTGGTAAGAATGTGAGCTTTTTCCCCACTCTTACCTGTGTTTTGCCATGTGATATATGATATGATATGATAAGGCATTTGTAACGCGCCTATACACAAGTGTTTCAGGGCGCGATGTGTATTTCATCTGTTTTTGTGATTGTGGACTCTGGAGTACACCACTTCAGTAGTCCCACTCTTTTGTGTGTTACACAGCACCTTTTATATTAATATTAATTTAGCATTTATATAGCGCTACGAACCCTCAGGTATCTGAGCGCATGGCCCTACCGGGATTCGAACCTGCGATATCAGGCTCTGCACACAAGTCAAAGCGAGCTGTGCTATTGGACCAGCTACCTTCAGTGCAGTGACACAAGGTTGTCTTTTAGACTTCCGCCCGACTCCATTTCTGGGGCTCACTACTGTCCCCCATAAAAGGGTAAAGTTGCCATTAACTTTACATAATCATTTAACCACAGATCCAGTAACCCCATCTTACATAGAGTATTGGAAAGGGTTAATTCTTAGCCCTTTTTATCTGTACCTCCTGGAGCACTGTTTCGCTCCCTTAACATTAAGACTTGGCTGGTGGCAGTGGTATCTACCCTAATTTTCTTACCACGATTATATTACATAACGTGGTATTGTTTTAGGCTATTTTAGTAGCCTCAAACTTTAAACCCACTAGCCCAAATACTTTTTATTTCGGCTCCGGTTGGGTTTAATCGCCATTTCTTTTTGTTAACATCCTTCTTGGGTCTTTCTTTGGGCGGCAAACCAGGTTTGCCTCCTTTGTTCGCCAACCTTTGGCGGGCTTCTGACTAGAAGCCCTCCTTTGGCGTCTGGGTGTCTAGGTGGGCTGAATGTGAGGGAGGGGTGTAGTCACCCCCTGCACAAGGTCTCATTGGAGACCCAAGTCGCACTTTGTGTTGATTGGTTGGGGTGGTTGTCTGGGCTGGACAACCCCCTGCTGAGTGATTGACAGCCAGGCTGTATGAATGGGGGATTTTGGCATAAAAGGCAGGACTCTTGGGCCAGAAGTCAGAGTCGCCACTGGAACTGCAAGAAACCGAAGTGAAGCGGAGAAGAGGACAGCTGCTGCAACCTCGAGTCCCGACGAAGCCCTGCTGCAGTCCACAGCTATCTATCCTTCAACGACAAGAGAAGATCCAGTCCGGAGTCTTCTTCCCTTGAGCCTGGCGGGATCAACCAGCTTGTCTTTTCTTCAGTCAGAGAATACTCTCCTGGGTCAAAATCACTGCTGTGCTGTAGTGGTCAGGATAGCCATCAGAAGAGCTCTCTCCTGATTTAAAGGAGCGCACCTTTTATTCATCGTTGTTCTTTTTGCTGCTGCTGGCCTCATCCCTGGGTAGTGCAGATCGCTCCAGACGTCGTCCTTCTTGTCCCCACAACTGAAGCCGCAGGAAACATGAGTCTGCATGAACTACCAGCAACAACTGCCGTGGCACCAGCTTTTCTCGAACGGAGTAAGGCACTGTGCACACTTGGTCATTCTCTCATTCTGACCAGATGGAATCGGGGTGAACCCTTTCCCTCCAAGAAGATTTGTTCTTTCTTCCCTCCTTCTTATAACTTTTGCTTCCAATTGACAATCTTTTACGAACTCTTGGTATCTCGAATCTCGAACTGTTCAACGTGTGATCCTCGGCAACTGAGCATCTGCTCCAATGACACTGGTGCAGGCCTATTGACTTTAATCTGTATCTTTGAACAAGTCCTCGAGTCCCTTTGCCTTGAAAAAGTATTGCCTTTGATTTTTATTCACTTTTCCCTTGTTTAAAATTCTAAGTACAAAGTGGGCCTCATTACGACCCGTGCGGAATGGGTTAATGGGTTCCGTTAATGGATGCGGACCCGTTAACACCATTCTACACGATTACGAGGTCCCCTTGCGGGACCCGGTAAGGACGCCTGGCAAAACCAGGCGTCATTACCGGGTCCCGCGAGGGGACCAGGGAGCTAACAACGGGAGGGTCGTAATCGGCCCGTTGCTAGCTCCCTCTCCCATTCCCATTGAGCCCTATGGGGGCACAAATGGGAATGGAAAAGGTCCAGGCCCAGGTTCCCTGAGGGAGGAATTACCAGGCCCTCCGAACTCAGAATGGCTCGGTAATTCCCCATTCAGTGAACCCGGTAAAGGAGCGCAGTTTGGCGGCAGCCATGGAGCTAATAGCGAATAGCTAATAGCTCCATGGCTGCCGCCAAGCTCGTAATGAGGCCCAGTGTGTTTTAACTTTGTGAGCATTTCATCCGTGGTTACGCGTTAGTATCGCAACACCGGTCCGTCAAATCCTAATGTGCTTATCTTGAATTTACTGGCACAAGTGGTATTGGTTGTGTGTAGTGTATTTTACGTGTGGTTTCGAATTTGTAGAAGTGAAGTGTTTTATAACAGATGGTTCAAAAATAAATGTACTTATATTTTTTACCTGAAACCTTGAATCAGTGTTTGCTTGAGTCACAGTAATTGTGGTCCTTTTGAGTAATCTCTGCTACTACTCATATACTCTTGAAATAAGCCTGGCTGCTCCGCTACTGCTACCACTTTAACGTAGTAGTACAGGCTTGTACCAAAGGTGAAATTGTATTACCACTTGTAGTCTTAATGGTGTGGAGTGGTCCCGAAGGGCACTGCACAGGATTCTGCCTAACAATAATGCTTTGAGAAGAGAAGAGCGGCTGGTGTGACAGAAGGAATAGTAAATAGACTGAAAATGGAGGAGATGACTCTGGGACTCCTGAGAATATAATGGATGGGCGGCGGGGAATAACCTACCCGCTAAGAGCAGGCGCGGTCCAGCGGAGCTCGTCTCCGAACGCCGTCGGAGGCTAGCTCCTCCAACCCGACAGGAGGGAATGAGGGAAAGCCTAAAATCGAGAGAGAGAACTATTTGAAAGATTCTATGAAGCGCAGATGAAATTGAGGGAAAAGGTATGCACCTGTGCGAGCATTTGCATACCGTGCGGTCATATCGGAGAGCTCCGAAAAGGCAGGCAAAAGCCGCACAGCAGGAAGGCAGGACTTGAGCTGACTGCGGAAGAACGTCTCTCGCTTCACTAATGGACGAGGTCAACAAGTACGGAAGAATCTGCAGAGCCGAGGCCTTCTTCTGCGTCTGGCAGCATGGTGCGAAATGTTTACACTTGTGCCCGTAGCGCTGAAGAGTCGACGACGTTCTGGCAAGGACCTCCTTGCGGTCCGCCGCTAGCTCGTACCCTCCAAACTCTAAGGCTGCATGACCAAGCCTTCAGGTTCAGCGATCCTGGGTCGTGATGTAGGATTGCGTCTCCTTCCCTGACACGCAGATCCGTGACCACCGGCATCTTGACCGCGGGCGGCGCTGACAGGCTGAGAACATCCACTACCAAATCTGCCTCGGTCAAGAGGATCATCCTGCATCAGCACTGTTCGAGATGATTGATGACTCGCATCAGGAGAGGCAATGAGGGTGAGGGGGGGGTATCAACAGGAACAGGCCTTCTCACGGGATAGAAAACACATCCCCCATGCTCCTCGGCTGGTGGATCCTGCTGGGGAATCTCTGGCATTTGGAATTTGTCGCTTGTTAGGGAGAATTCTCATTCTATGGCTAATTTCCCTTACCTATAGATTCCCCCAGCAGCTTTGCTGGATTTGAAGGGTTTGTTTTCTTCTCCTGCTAAGAGTGTGACCCTTTTTCCCCACTCTCAGGCATATTTGCTATGTGTGTTCTAGGCTATTTTTTTGTGTTTAATGTCTATGGGTTTTATCTCACCCTCAGGAACCACCTTTATCCACGTGTTAAACAACACCCTCGGTGCAGTGACACAGGGGTGTCGTAGCAACCCCCAAACATAGACTCCACACCCTGGGACTGACTACTGTCTCCCAGGGCATGTAAAGTCCCCATTCACTTTACTAGTCACTCTTTATAAACGAAACCAGTCCAACCCATCTTACTATGGAGGTACTGGCAAGGGTTAATAGATTTTCCCTTATGTTCATTTTCGAGAGGGTACCGTACAGTGCCTCTCTCAAAAGTTTCTGGCTGGTGGCAGTGGTTACTACCAAAAATATCCGACCGCAAATATTTCCCTATGGGACTTTCCCATTGTTCGAGGCTACCACATTTACTGACAGCCTCTAACATACCGCCGGTTTATTCTTATATTAACTTTACCCCGGTAGGTTTTATTTGCCAGAACTTTTATAAAAATTCTTTCTCGTGTCTTTCTCTAAGATTCTAACCCAGGTCGGGGATCCTTTGTTTGTCCTTTTTGCGGGCTTCTGCCAAGAAGCCCTCCTTTCGGCGCCACTGAGTCTAGGGTAGAACCACTGTGTGGGAGGGTGAGTACGATCCCTGGACAGGGTTGCCTCAGCAACCCATGTTGCACTCTGCCCTGATAGGCTGGAGGGTCTCCCACCAGGATGACCACTCCACTGTGTGACAGCTAGGCTGTATGAATGGGGATCTTTTTGCATAAAAGCAGGGTCCTGAGGACTGGAAGAGCAAGACGTTGCAACTGGAACTAAGAAGCCGAAGAGGAGAGAAGCCAAAGACATCTGCACCAACTGAACCACCGATGAAGCCCTGCTGCAACGTCTCACCACTTTTCTCCACACGACGAAAGAAGATCTTCATCTGCAAGAGCTTTCTTCCCTTGAGCTGATGGGGCCAACCAGTTTGCCAATCGCCTTCCCCGAACTGCCTTGGTCGAATCGCCAGTGCCCTACACTCGGAGACCAGATAGCCGGGCACCCGGACCGCGATTTAAAGAAGCGTACCTTTTATTCGTTTGGCAGCACCCAGGATGGTTTCATCCGTGGGCAGTGCAGTAACTCAAACTTTCCTCCACGAGAGTCTCTTCCTCTGCTGGATCCCCCGAACTGCAGGAACTTCCAGGAACAACCGCCACCGCAGGAGCCTCTTCTACATTTTAAGGTACTTTGTTCCTCCAGGCCTCCCTTTTCGTTTGGTAGTGCTAAAGGTGTTTTAAATCCTTTACCTACCTGCTGGGTTGGCCGCTCTCATCATCCAACATTGTCTTTCACCTTCTACAACCACCTTTTCGAATTGTTTAACAAAGACTTGACTGCAGCTACAAGAACATTTTGCTCCTGGGCTCTTGGCCCTGTACCACTGACTCTGGCACAGGCCTATTGACTCTGGCTGAAAATTTGTTAGAACTGCCTTCTCTAGATTGCTTCTCAACTAGAACAGTGTGGGTGCACCTAACTCTTATAACCACCTTTTCTTTCCCACTTTTAAAACTTGTGAAGTGCCATTTTGCTCGGTTTGCATTTAAGTATTCTACATGCTAAAGTACTGCCTTGCCTAAACTTGTTCACAAACCTATTGGGAAGTGTTGCTAAGGCACCTCAGAGTATATTCCTGTATAACTTGATCTTTCCCTCCTTTGTGAGAAATTGCTAGAGTGCCATTTGGTTTTCACTGTGCTGTTTTGCTCAGTTTTCACACTTGCTCAAACTTGTCTACAATTTAACCAGGGAGTTGTGTATACTTTTCTTGACTGATTTTAATGTGCTTTAATAACTGTGATTAATGTGTTGAACTAGACTTGTGTAAAATAAATATAAATATTCTTTTTAATACAATGCTTTGGTCAGTGTTTCCTTGTACCACAGTACTGTAGCCCTATTGTGTAAACCCTGAATACTGCTCATCTCCCACTTGAGATAAATCTGAGTGTTTAGCCACAGCTACCAACTAAATCTGTGTGGTACAGACTGATACCAAAGTGGATTTATTGCTCATACCTGTAGTCTTAATCTTCCGTAGTGCTCCCTAAGGGAACTGCACAGGATTCTGCCTGACATCGCTGTCGCAAAGAGATCGATCTGGGGTCTGCCCCATTTGAGGAAGAGGCTGTCGAATTGATCCTGTCGAAGTTCCCACTCATGGCAAGAGTGCAGCAATGGTGTTCTTGACTCCCACCAGGTGAAAATGAATGAGGAACATCTCTATGGCCACGGCCCAATGCCACAAGTCCTGCACCACTCTTGAGAGCGCCAGGGATCTGGTACCGCCTTGCTTCCTGATTTAGAACATTGTGGTGGTATTGTCCATGAAGACCCTCACCACCTTGCCCTTGAAGGCCAGAAGAAACGACTTGAGGGCACAGAACACTGCCCACAGCTCCAGGACATTGATGTGGAGATCCCTCTCCTCTAGTAACCACAGGCCTCTGGTGTGGAGACATCCGGTGTGGGCTCCCCAGCCCATCAGGAAAGAGTCTGTGGTGACCGTCTCCTGGTATGGGGGCTCCGGAAATCCGTGCCCCGGTGATGTTGGAGCACACGCCCCAACACCTTATCGCTCGACAAAACTCCTCATCAAGAACAATCTTGTCTGCAAAACTTTCAGACACCTGGATCCAATGAGGGTCCAGGAATTCCTGAAGGGATTGCATCCACAATCTGCAAAGTCGCATCAGCTAAATTCACGACGACATCATTCTGAGCAGCGACTGAATGGTCCACACTGTGGCAGTCTTCAGTACCAACAGCTGTTGCACCTTGCCCAGCATGGCCGTTATCCTCTCTTCCGAGAGAACCGCCAGGCAGGAGACCGTGTTGAGCCAGGCCCCCAGTAATAGCAAGTTCTGCAATGTTATCAAGAAGGATTTTGGATAGTTGACAGAGAACCCCAGATCCCTCAGCAGCTGGACTGTCCTCTGTGTGTTCAACGGCTACTTACCTGGACTTGGCATGGATGAACCATTCCCGGGTACACATGTATTCCTTTTAGATGCAGATGGGCCGCCACTGGCACCAGGCACTTCGTGAACACACTGGGTGTAGAATTCAATCCGAAGGGAAGGGCTTGAACTGGTAGTGCCTTCCCTGTACAACAAAGTGCAGGAACTTCCATCCCCATTCACGAGAAGCATTGGAAGTATGCATCCTCCAGATCCTGCAACGAGAAGTAGTCTCCTTCCTCCAGTTGGCCAAGCATGTGCTGCAACGTGACCATCCTGAATTTTTGGTACTTGAGGTATTTCTTGAAGCGCTGCAGGTCTAGAATGGGCCTCCAGGCCCTGGTCTTCTTCACAAAGAAGTATCTGGAGTAGACTCCAAAGCCCCGGAGTCACTTTGGAACTAGCTCCATCGCCCCTTTTATTATTATTTTTTTAGCATGACCCGGACCTCCTGCAGGAGCCGAGGGATGTGTTGCTCCTGCCAGGCCACCGGTAGTATACGTGGATACTTCTGCTGGAACTCTAGAGTGTGTCCATGGGTGAGAGCCTCCAGCACCCATCGGTCGGTGGAGAACTTTTCCCCACTCTCTGACGAAGCCCGTCAGAAGGCCTCCCACCGGGGTGCATGGGTGGGGGCCCGACGTCCTGGCCGCTTCAATTTTGCTTCAGGGCCTGCATTCCGCTTTGGGAGCGACGTTAGCCACCTTCACCGAAAGCCTTGAAGCAGCCCGTCTAGCCCTCTTGTGTCGTGTCCCGGGAGGGTTGCCGGTATGAGGACCCTCCGTTGATTCCCTTAACGATTTGCCTGATTTTCCACCGGAGGCACGAAAGAATGGACGATGCTGCTGAAGTGTGCCCAGGACACGGGCTGTCTCTGTGTCCGTCTTAATGGCCTGCAACCCCACGTTAAAGGGCATGTCCAGCAAACCTGTCTGGACCTCTTGACGGAAGTTGGTGGTCTTTAACCAGCCACAACGACAGAGGCTGTTAGGCAGAATCCTGGCCAGTGCCCTTAGGGACCACTACACAAGATGAAGACAACAGGTGGTAGCACAATTTCACCTTTGGTACAAGCCTGTACTACACAGAGTGGCGGAGCAGCCAGACTTATCTCAAGACCAAATGAGCAGTAGCTGAGATTACACAAAGGACTACAATTACTGTGACCCAAGCAAACACTGACTCAAGGTTTTTTGGTTTAAAAGTAAAAGTTACATTTATTTTAAACCATCTGTTCGTAAAACATTTCACTTCTATTAAATTAAAACCACACGTGAAATACACTACACACAACCAATTCACTTTGTGCAGTATGATTCAAGGCAAGTAGACAGACCGGTGTTGTGAAACAAAGACGTTACCGGGAGTACAGATGCAATCACTTTATGCCAGTAATGACAGTTCGGTCTTACTAAAGATTTGCGTACCTGCAGGAAGAAATGTTACCGGAGTTAAAACACACTTAGCACATGAATCAACACAAAAGAGTTGGGGATCATAGGCAATACTTTTGTCAAGTCAGATAGAATCAGAGGACAGTTTCCCACAAGTGAATAAACGTCAATAGGCCCGCGCCAGTGTCAAGTGGAACAGGATTCCCGTTGCAGAGGATCAGACGTTTAGTACAGTTCACGATTCGAGATTGCCAGGAGTACTTAGATATTGTCAGCAGAGGAAACAAAAGTTATAATAGGGAAGGAAGAGAAGGACAAGCCTTGGGTGAGGAGAAAAGGGTTCACCCTAGTTCCTCGAAGTTGGACACAGTACCTTATTCAATATGAAGACGAGCTGGTACTTTGGCAGTTGTTCCTGGTAGTTCCTGCAGACTCACGGTTCCTGTAGCTTCAGTCGTGGGGACAAGAAGGACGACGTCTGGAGCGACCTGCACTACCCAGGGATGAAGCCAGTAGCAGCAAAAGTAACAGTGAATAAAAGGTGCACTCCTTTAAAAACAGGAGAGTCTCTTCAGGTGGCAATCCTGACCACTACAGCAGTGTGCAGCGATTTCGAGCAAGAAGAGGATCCTCTGCCTGTGGAAGATGAGCTGGTTGATCCCACCAGGCTCAAGGGAAGTAGACTCTGGACTGGATCTTCTCTTGTCGTTGAAGGGTAGATAGCTCAGGACTGCAGCAGGGCTTCACCTGGACTCGGTAGTTGCAGCAGCCGTCTCCTTATCCGCTTCTCTTTGGTTCCTTGCAGTTACAGTGGCGACTGACTTCCAGCCCAAGAGTCCTGCCTTTTATCCAAAAATCCCCCATTCACACAGCCTGGCTGTCAATAACACAGCAGGGGGGTTGTCCAGCCCGGACAACCCCTCCAGCCAATGGACGCAAAGTGTGACTTGGGTCTCCAAGGTGACCCTGTGTAGGGGGTGACTACACCCCTCCCCCAAATTCAGCCCACCTAGACACCCAGGTGCCAGAAGGGGGGGCTTCCTTGGGGAACCCCGCTAAAAGACGGTGAACAAAGAAGGCAAACCTGGTTTGCCGCGCAAAGTAAAACACAAGGACTTCAACAAAAAGAAATGGCGAATAAACCCGACCAGAGCCAAAAGAAAGAGTATTTGGTCAAGCGGGTTTATATTCGAGGCTAATATAATAGCCTAAAACAGACCCATGTTTATATGGTATAATCGCGGTAGAAACGTTAGGGTAGATACCACTGCCACCAGCCAAGTCTAAATGTTAAAAGAGCAAAACAAAGCTCTGAGAGGCACAGACAAAAAGGGATAGGAATTAACCCTTTCTAGTACTCCATGTAAAATGGGGTGTACTGGGTCTGTAGTTTTGAATGACTACATAAAGTAAATGGCAACGTTACCTGTTTCTGGGGGACAGTAGTCAGCCCCAGAAAAATTGAGTCAGTGGAAGTCTCAAAGACAACCCTATGTCACTGCACTGAAGGTGCTGTGTAATACACAAACAGTGTGGTTCACGGAGTGGTGTACTCCAGAGCCCAAGATCACACAAACAGTAGAAATACACATGTAAGAGTGGGAAAAAGGCTCACACTCTTACCAAGTGGAAAAAATAAACTCCAGAAATCCAGCAAAGCTGCTAGGGGACTCAGTAGGTGACGGATATTAGCCATAGAATGAGAATTCTCCCTAACAGAGGCAGACACCGTTCCCCCCATCTGTCAAAACCCAGTGTCTGCGATATCCAGGGCCACAGTGATGGCATTGTCTGTTACCACCTCCCACTCCTGGAAGATCTAAAGCGCCTCGACCCGCTTGTCGTCAGGTAGAAATTCCAACAGCAAGGCCATCTTATTCCACAGCTCCCTGTCGTATCTCGCCAGGAAGGATGGCAAGTGCATTCGCTGCCTTTCGTGTTGTCTCTGCTGAGTAGATCACTTTCTTTCATGTGGCAACCGCAGGCACTGGGGTGCGGACTCCGACACCCAATACTTCTACAGCCTATCCCTTTTTACCGGGGCTGAGGCTGGGTTTCTCATCAGTGCCAGGCCCTCATCTGGAAGACGTTTGGGGAGAGGTACCGCCAGAATGATCTTCCTTTTGGGCTCATGTCGTTGGTTAACAAAACCTTCCTTCTTGGTCTCTTCTGGCGTCAGCTGGAAGAGCACCGACACCTGGGCGACCATGGAGTGGAATGACCCCACTTGATCCGGGGGAGAAAACCTCAGCAGCGGAGAAACGCTGCCGTCGTCAGCAGTGTCTGTAGTCGCTGCCTCCGTCCCTGCATCCCTAAGGGGGGAGGGCATGTGTGGCGGTTGTGCCGCAGTTGATGAGGAGGGGTAGGTGCTGCTTTCTCCTCTTTGCCGGTAGCAAGCCCGTCGCCACCGGTGCCAGGAGGGGCCGTCGGCATCCTATTCTGGTTCTCCGGCAACAGGATGTAGAGTCGAAAAGATGTCCAGCGACACAACCCGGGGGGTAGGCTTGCTTGGACCAGCACCCACGTCGTCGTCGGCATTTCCACCATTGTCGTTCCCTCAGTATTTCCGCCTTCGTCGTCCTAGGCGTTTCCGCCATTGTCGTCGTCCTCCGGAACCGTATGAACGGACACCAGGTCCTCTTCATCCGTGGAAGAAATATCTGGAGCAGGGTTGAGGCGTCCACCCGTCCCCCCACTCCTTTTTTTAATCCTGAAGGGTGGGTCTCGGGCTTAGGGATGGCATCCTTTTCTCCAGCGTTTTCTCCACCAGCTTGGCTGAAGCCTCCCGCCTCGGGGGTAGGTCCACTCTGGGAGCCGCCGGGGTCCCCTGGAACGGTTCAGCCCCTTTCGCCTCCGAGAGGGTGGCTGCCACCAGTTCAATCATCGGGGATGACTTTGTCTGGACCACCTGGGCTTTCAGAGGCAGGTTGGACACATTTCTCTGCGCCTTGATCTTCTCTGGCTTTTCTGCGGCTTCCCTGGGTTAGCCGATTTCCTCTTCAAGGAGGAGCTAGAGCGATCACTCGAGATGGAGGCAGATGGCGAAGATGTAGACACCCTGCCCATTGCGGGACCCGCTTGTGCGGCGGCCCCGACGGAAACGGACTTGCAGTGCCTGTCCTGGTCTTGAGCCCCTACAGATGGAGCACCCTCTAAGGACTTAGAAGCCCACTCCTCGGGCCGGCCAGACCTGGGCGAGGCATGCCCCTGCTTGACGCACAAGATAGGGGCCTTGGCGTTGAGCCAACCCATCAACCTAATGTGACGATCCTTGACGGTGTGCTTGGAGAACCCAAGGCAGATTTCACAATCCGCTTCGATGTCGTCCGGATGGAGAAAGTAGAGGCACTTGGAGTGTTTGACCTACACAAACACATTCCTAAATCCGCAGCTGGAGCAGAGCTTGAAGAGGGAGCCTAGCTCCTTCTCGGACATGGTCCGGCGTGCGGTGTAGTCCTGGTGACCTTCTGGATTCTTCGATGAAACTCTCGACGATTCTTGCCCTTGAGGGGCGTTGAAATACTTGGACAAACGGATCCCTGCTTGCCAGTCAAAGGAACAAAAGAGCTCACAAAAGAGCACACAGGCTCCAATTGACAAAAAAAGCGCAAAAACGTAGAAAAGCTCTCAGAGCAAAACACGAGGACTGTGTTGTAATTGGATGGAGTTGCGGGCGCGTTTGGAATGTTGTTCCAGCTTCATGGATCAACATTCCACACCGGCCAGTAGGTTTAGGGGCTTCTCTGGTGGCGGCTGCTGCTGCGGGTCCAGGAAATAAAGCCGATAATAACTTACCAAACTCTGCTCATTTCACTGGCGACGAGGCTGGACCCGCATACCCATCGTGTGCGGCACTGTGCATCCCTGGTTGAGTTAGCGGGGAGCAGCTGCTGCTAGGCCAGGTCAGGCCCGAGGCGCCGCGGATTTGGGGTGGCATCCCCGTGGCACCCATCCTCGAACTGCGCCTGCCGCCAGGTCTTGGGTGTAGCGTACCCCCAGTGAGGGGTGAACACCCTGTGAGGTGTCCCAGAGGGCCGCGGCAGTCTGCTGGGCCTGTGGTGTTACTTGGACAGGTCTGTGATGGGACCAGGCAGTTCTCTGGAGCGGGGGAGGAGCCCCTCCGTCGTGCTACTCCTGCAGTTTTCTCCGCTACTCGGCCCGCTTTGGAGTGCACGGCTCACTGGAGGGGCGGCTGCAAATCCGTTTGGAAACATATGCGGTGTGTGTATCTCTGCGCGGCTGTGACGGCTGGAGCGCCACGGCTGTGCCAGCGTTTGTGTGCCCTTGGGCTTTCCGTAGCCGGGAGCGTTGTTAGCTTCTACTACTCCACGGACGGCTTCCTAGGACACGCCCCACTTGTGTGATCATCAGGAACTGGCAAGGAGGTGAGGCTGGCATTTGAGGCGCGACGGGGGAGGGGCCAGCGCCAATAATATTGCGGTGACGTAGACTGCTCCTGGCGCCCCCAGCGACCTAATTGAGAACTTGTGTTTCTCTGGGTGTTTTGCTTGTTTATTTTTGCAACCTTGCCGAGGCAAGCTACAGGAGCCCCGAAGTTTGACACAACCTCATTCCAGGTGAGCACATAGAGTCTGGGCATAGTGGAATACAGTTTGCCTATTGTGGAGGTTGCTAAAAAAACAAACAAAAAAAAGAACAAGCTCTGTCGTCACCGTGTTTGGAGAACAATACATAGTGCTAAACATGTTGCATACAGCGGCCACGCCGCCACCTGCATTTTTGCCGACGCCGGGGGAACCTGCTGCTCCTTGGGACCAGTGGGTTGACTCTTTTAAGGTCTACCTAAGAGCAGCTGGTGGTTCCAAGTTTAATGATGACGAGAAGGAGGCAGCATTGTTAAACTCCATTGGCACCGAGGGATTAAGAGTTTTTCGTGATTTGCCTGGTGAGGATGCGACTGTTCCGGGCAGTGGTGAGGTGGAGAGGATAGTGAGTGCATATGAAACGGTGTTGCACCTCTTGCAGTAGGAGGCGTAGGTGTTCCGCCATCAGGCGTCTTGATTTTGGCAGTCTGTATTGAGGTGGTCTGCAAAATTCTATGCAGTACCCGTGGGCGATGGTCTTGAGTACCCACTGGTCTGTTATCCCCTCCCATGCCTGAAGGAATGATGATAGACGCCCCCCCGACCAGGGAGGCATGGGAGAGGACCCGGATCTGAGCGTAATTTCTGACCTGAGGACAGGGAGCCGCTGGGGGTGGAACTCTGGCCTCTACCCTTTCCACACCACTTTCCTCTGGGTGAATACGTGGTGGTGGGGTTAGATCCTTGTCCTGAATTCCAGTTGTTTCCCGAACCATACTGGTTTGGAGGGGAGCGAGTTTGCACACGAAAGGAACAACGAGAGCCGCCCCCACTCTGTTGTGAAGGCTTCTGGGTAATCTGTTGCAGGGACTTGAGAGTCTCATGTTCTTTTTTGGCTGTCTCAAGTGCTTCGTCCACGGCCTTACCGAACAAGTTGGTTTCTTCAATGGGCTTGTTAATTAAGGCTGCCTGGGTCTCAGGCTTAAACCCGGAGTTCCTCAGCCAGGCTTGCTGTTTAAGTAAGGTACCCTGTGCCAAGGTTCTTCTCGCTGTCTCAGCAGCGTCTAAAGTGTTCTTAAGAACATTCTGATTCACTTGCTTGCCATCTGATACAATTGCGAGCAACTTAGCCCGGATTGGTTCAGGGACTTCTTGAAGGCCTTCTTGCAGCAGGTTCCACTGTACATCTGCGTAGCTAGCCTAGTGGTGTTATTGGCTATACGGGTGGGGAATGCAGCAGCAGTCGTAACCCTCTTTTCCCAGAGCATACAACCTTTTGGATTCCTCATTAGGGGATGGCTCACCTGTAGACAGGGGTATGCCCGCCCTTTTTCTGGTCGTGGTAACTACCAGAGAATCCGGTGTGGCATGGCCCTTGATGTAAACCGGGTTGGAAGGAAAAGGGCGAAACAACTTCTCTACCCTGGGGTTAACCGCTCTCCTGTGAGCTTGTGTCAACAATGAAGGTGCCAGACATCTCTCGATAGAGTTCAACAAAGGAATGGCCTGACTGGCAGGAGGCTTTTCCTTTCCTATGTCCTCTACAAAATCAGAGTCCGGCACAGCCTCTTGTGTGGCGATCTGAAAATGTTCAGCAGCCTTCTTTAAGACTGCGTTAAACGCCATCTGATCATCCACATGTGAGGCTTGGTGGACTGGAGTGGTAGGGGGGGAATCCGTACACAGAAAGTCAAGTTCTGGAGTAGCAGTAGGGGACGCCCAAGGTGGATTATGAACTGGATGGCTGTCTTCCCAACCCTCCATTGGATCCACAGGATCACCAGTAGATTCTCCGAGGGGAGAATCATCCTGTACATAGGGGTCCATGGGGACTTCATCATCAGTAAGGTCATAAATATTTTCTTCATGAGGATCCTCAAAGGTCTTCTGAAACTTGGCCATATGCATTAAAAGGAGATCCTCACGAGGTCTTTTGGAAGCAAACCTCTCTGAAACTTTTACAAACTTCTCCAGTCTGTTCATACAATCCTCAAACTTCTCCCTGGTCCATGATGATAAACCAGATGAGTCCAGGGGAGGAAAGGAGTCATTTCGATTATCTTCCTCTCTACAGCGTCGAGATGTGTCCCCCTAAAGTGTTGGATAAAGCACAGGGCTCTCTGAATAGTCCTTACGAGGCTGCGGGCATTCCGACTTGTTTCTATGCGCGTCTTTCGGCCGTTCCTTCCGTCTCAATGTCTCTTTCGACTGTTCCTTATGTCTGACCGCCGAAGCGATACTCACGATACTATCGCTGATGCTAGGGGTAGTAGGGAGGAGTGCCGGTTGAGCTGGAGGCTGCGCAGTGGATTTCAGTGCCACCGGGGCCTTACGCGGTGTCTGCACTTTCTTCTGAAGCGTTTTGACGGCTGCGTGTGTTTTGGTGCTAGCGCCCTTTCCTTTGGACTGCCCAGACGCATGCCACGGTTGCAGGGAGGGCTGCCGATCATAAAGATCAGAGGACCCTGTCGAAGTATCCGACTAGCCCGTTGGCGCTTTGGAACGCTTCGACTGGACTGCTGAAGCCGAACCTTGGGATGTGTGTTTTGTGTGGGAATCCTGTGCGTCCCTGTCGCTGGAATACATCTTCCCCATAGCAGGACTCACGTTGTGCCTATCGGGGCCGGGGGCTGACGCTGCTGATGAAAAACTCTCTACCGTAAATTCAATGGTCTCCGAAACAGAGCCTTGGTCATCGCTAGTCCCTTCGTCACACTTGGCGACTGTGGGGCTGGGGGGGAAATTACTTCCGACATACCGTAGGCCGCCCACCGCTTTAAATGGCGCTCCTTAATCGTCATCGGACATAAGAGTTTACAGTCCGCACAGGACTCTTCGTTGTGGTTAAGGGGAAGACAATTATTGCACCGACGGCGCTCGTCCGTCCACGGATATTTTGCTTTGCACAAAGGACAAAATCTAAATGGAGTCCTGTCCATAGCGCAGGATTGAGATAGCGATGACAAAACCCAGGGAATAAAGAGGGAAAAAGGAAAGGCACTCTCCCTACTGTCTAGGCCGGTAGGGGCCCGACCATGTGGTCGGCAGCACCGACCAGATCACAGTCGTCGAAATTCCGTCCATCGTCAGCAGTCTTCGGCAGTGGCACAGGATTCTGCCGTCGAAGGAAGTGACAATGGGAATAAACGACCAAAGGTCGAGAAATATAACAATAACGCAATGTCTTATGAAGAGCTTCACATTAGGGCGACCAGATAGCTAGGCGGAAAAAAAGCAATCTGAGGGACCTCGATGCGCGAGGGATTTTGAGTAGAATACACGTCACGTTAGGGATAGTGTTACAGGCACGCCCATGTCGAAGTCCCGTTTCGATCCTCGAAAGACAAGATGCAATACACCGCGGTTACCACTGGATGCCGGAGTATATGCACAGCATGTGATTCTAAGCAGATTAACAAGCATCAGAAGCAATATTTCTTTGATGATAGATCCTTGTAATACTTTAAGAAAGTCAGCTGTGGCTTTTAAATCATTACCAATACGGTTCTCCAACGCAATAGGAGACACACAAACTCTCTGGTAAGGATTATTGGGAAACAAAGGTCTCTTTCTTACGCGAGTGCTTTGCTGAACGCTACACAAGCACGTACTACAATTCCCCTTTGTTATTTCAGACTTCCAACAACTGCAAACGATTGTACTTGCTTTCACATTTAAGCAAGGATAAATTATGCTGGATAGTTATCGGCAAGGTGTACGGAAGTGATGCAGAGAACAGATCTTTACTCACCCGCTCTGAAATCACAACGGTTGCTGGCTACTTCCACCTCCGGACTTTCGGACTTCTGCTACTGCTAATCCTGGCTCTCTTGGGATTCACACCCCTCAACAGCACGGGTGTCTACGATTCGGCTTTGATTGGAGAAGCTTCCTCCTCTGCAGCTTCCCTCGGTTTGCCTCTGCACAAGGCTACAGATCTGCATTCACAGCAATTGTACACATCTGGAAAGAAAGACACTTCCTTCCAGTCCCTTCCAATGCTGCCACAGCCAAACAGGCTTTGTGAACACAGGACCAACTCGGAGCCTGCAGGTGAAATCTGCTCTTCATCCTACCCCAACATTGCCACCTACCTTCTCGGACATCCGGCCTATGAAGCGTGCGTCAGTTGAGGCTTTCGCCACCACCTTCTCCCCCCCACCCTCCACCTCTGGCTGTCTCACATCCTGACACAGCCCTGTCTCTGCTCTACTCTTCAATTTCTGATACTCTTGATGCTCTTGTCCCCGTCATGAGGATCTGTTTTAAGTCCAAAGACAAGTGCAATTCCTGGTATGACTCTGACCTAGCTACACTTAAACGAAAATGCAGGGCGGCTGAGAGGAAATGGAGGGCTTTGTGTTCATCCTCTGACAAACTGGCCTGTCGCCTGCTCCAAAGGCAATACAGACTCTCTGTCCTCCCCATGAAGAGAGTCCACATTCAAGCCTGTGTCTCTGTGACATCTAACAACTCGGCCGAACTCTTTAAAACGTGCAAAGAGCTGGCCACCCCTGTTGCAGTCTCTACCCCTCCTGTTGCCTCCAAGGCTCTTTGCAATGCCCTTGCCTCTCACTTCATCTCAAAAACCCAGGACATCCTGTCCACCCTCTCTCCTCCCTTCCCCCTCCTCTCCCGTCTCTGACTGTGCTTGTTGACCCTGCTTAAGCCAGCCCCCACCCTGCTTCTGATCATTTCCTCTTTTCTCCCCTGATAAGGTCGCTAGACAAGTACGATCTATGAAAGCCTCGTCAAAACAGGGTCATCCCTGTTCCTCTAAAACCATCAAGGACCACACTGAGACCCTCGCTCTGGCACTTGCCGATTTTTTAAACCATTCCTTTGCCTCAGGATCTTTCCCCTCCCCCCTGAAGCACTCCCTTGTGCATACTGTTCTCAAGAAATCTCGCCCAATTTCCATTACTCCCTTTCTGGGCAAACTCCTGGAAAAGCTGGCCATCTCTCAGCTTAACCTTCATTCAGATTCTGTTGGCTGTCTCCATGACCACCAGTCTGGCTTCAGAGCTGCCAGAAGCATAGAAACTGCTGTCCTGAACATCTGTGAAGATCTGCTCTCCAACCCTGACTAACATTCCGTCTGTCCTCATCCTACTCGATATCTCTTCTGCCTTCGACACGGTCAACCAAACCATCCTGCTCAACCGTCTCCGTGATAACCTGGATATCACTGATCAGGCTCTAGCCTGGCTGACCTCTTTCCTCTCTGATCGACTCTGTGGTAATCCCCATGGGTCTAAACTCTCACCCTGGCTTTTCAACCAATACCCGGCAACTCTCGCCAACTGCATTGCCATATTCTGCTCAAATTTCCAGTGCTACGCTGACTATACTGAACTCATTTTCAGGCTGCCCTCGGCCACCTCCTCTCCTTCTCTTATCTCTGATTGATGAACTGCCATTCAAGATTGGTGTGCCGCCAATGATCTTTTTCTGAATGCCAACAAGATGGAGATCTTCCTCATTGGCACACCTTCACCATCCTTTCCCCTCACTCTCTGGCCGGCCTCCTTTGGCCCTTTTCCTACCCCCACCTGCGAGGCTAAGAACCTCGGACTCCACACTTTCCATCTCCGCGCACATCTCTGATATCTCTAAAAAGTCAAACTTCATACTGCACCTCCTCAGAGGTACTCTGCCTTTCCTCTCCTTCCCCCCAGAAGCTCACTGTCTCCCAAGCTCTGGTTCTCTCTAGGTTGGACTATTTTAACAGCCTCTTCCTAAATCTACCTGCCCCTACTCTCCGCCCTCTGCAACTAATCCAGAACTGGACTGCGAGACTTGTCCTTGGCCTCAAGCTCTGGTATTGTATATCTCCAGCTCCGAAATATCTCCATTGGCTCCCAGTGGATGCAAGGCATGAATTCAAAACCCTCTGTATTCTCCACAAGGTTTTCTGGGGTCTGGGTCCAAAATACCTCCAGCTAGCCCTCCGCAAATACCTCCCCTCTCGAGCTCTTCACTCTGCTACCTCTAACGTTTTTTCAAAGAAACGAGCTGTGGGTAGATCTCAGTCTTCTTCGGCTGGGGCCTCCCTCTTGAACGGCCTCCCTGCCACTCTCAAACTTGAGGAGAACCATATCCGGTTCTGGATGCACATAAATACATTCCTTTTTGCTTCTGCCTTCGCTCCCCCTCTCGCCTGCTGATCTGTTCTCTCTTGGCACCGTGCACCGGGCCACCCTCTGTCCTCCGGGCCCAGGTACCTGCTCACCCTAGCACCCTCCTGCACTGCCTTCGGGCCACCCCTTGCACTGGGGTCTGTATCTGTACCCATACAACCCCACTCCTTTTTCTTCCTGCACTTATCAGAAGTAACCTGTCTGCTGCCTTAAACCCAGCACTTGCCACTTGCTGGCTGCACTACCACTATTATTTATTTATTTATTATTATGGAACAAGTTACTTACCTGTAACTGTTCTCCAGCATGGGTGTGGCATGGATTCACATGCTCATGAATATTCCCCGTCGTCAGGCTGGGAATCCTCGGTAAAGAAAAAAACAGTATCAGTTTCGTTTCTGATCTGTCTTTCTTAGTAGTAACCAATCACTGATCTCTGGGTCATACTGCCCCCAGCCAATGACTGCCCTCTCCCTAAGCCCTGCCTCTGGCAGCCATCCTCAGATTTGGTAGCACGCCAAGTGACAGTATGACCAAGTGAAGAGCAGCAGATGAAGAAACGGTGGAGTGAGATTCTTGGGTTTCTCTATAATCTTTAAAGTATCAAAAAGTGTATTGGTCTTATTGGCAGCAATTTCAATTTCAGCATTAAAAAAGTTAGCCTTTGCTTCTTTATACTTCTTATTCTCAATCTTCCATTTTGCATTGTTTTCAGTGGACTTCTCTTGTCTCCACTTTCTTTCAAGGGCCCTTTTTTTCAATTTTGATTGTCTGTAGCTCAACAGTGAACCATTTCTGGTTTTTGTTATCTTTCCTAACTAGCTTAGTTTTACGTGGCGCCACTTTCTCCACTAGCTCTTAAATATGCGTGGTATTTTTCTCTAACAAGGTTACGGAGCTGTTTTGCTCCTGAATGGAGAGCAGAATTTTATCTAGGCATGGCTGAAGTTGGGCGGTGTTCAAATTTTTCAAATTTCTGCAGTCCACCTGAACATGGGAGATGTGTTGTATGGGAGGTGATTGCAGTTCTAAGTCCAGAGAAACTAAGTGATGATCACTCCAGATACAAGGTACGGTATGGCAGTCCTGGGTCAAAAGATTATTAGAGAGCAACCAATCCAGTAGATTCCCTTGTGGGGTTATGGGCTCCCCGTTTATAACATGGAAGTCAAGACTATTTAGTGCTTTTTCTAGCATGATTGCTTCCTTATCTTTCTTGTTCCCACGCCAGTAGTTGAAATCCCCAACCACCAAGGTGGACACATTGGTGGATCTCAAGCTAGCTCGTTGTGAATAGAGTTCATTTGGGAAATCTGAAGACAGTGACGGCAGTCTGTATAGTACTATAAGATTAAAACGATTGGTAGGGGTGAATACCAACTTCATCTGGATGGATTCGCATCCATTACAATTGAAGTTGACCTTGAAGAGTTTAAGTTTTTCCTTGGCTATAATTGCCACCCCACCACCCTGACCATCCTCTCTGTTGACATTATAAATGATGTAACCCTCCGGTACTGCTAATTCACATGTAGGCCCTATAGGGTCCTTAAGCCATGTTTCTGTCACACAAAAAATTTCAAATTGTTTATCGAGAATCAATTCTTTAATATTGATTGCGTGTTTAACCATGGAGCGTGTTTTTAATAGGCCCACTTTCAGGCTAATACCGAGTTCTGAGGGCCTTGCCAGCAGTTCTGCTTCTATTTTGTTTGTTACGAGATCCCCAATGCCACCTGGAGATGGCGTTTTTTGAGATGTGATCTCCTTCCCTGCCAGGAGCCATGGAGACAAACAGTTGGTCTGTTTTTCGTAGCAGTCTTGTCTTATTTACATAGAAAAGGACCGCCCTCCTTACATCTAGTGTATGGAGTTTTTTTCTCAGCTGAGCTTGAAGTGCTCTGAAAACCATGGGTGTGTTCTAAGGACCAACTGGTCTGTGGATAATAAAGAAAGAGCCTTGACAAAGGTTGTAGTGCGCAGACTCTTCTTATGGAAGTGATAGCCACCAGAAAAGCTATTTCATATTTGAGGCTGGATTCATGCATAGGCTCAAAGGGGGGGGGGCTTGCATATGCTCAAAAGGGGGGGGGGGTTCCATGAACTTTGCAAGTTGCACATTTAAGTCCCACTCTGGAGGTGGGTTTGAATGGGAGGGTTTTGTCTCTTTATTCCTTCCATGAATGCCTTAATGAAAGGGACTTTCCACCACAACACCTTTCTTTGGGAAGTGGTGTACGCAGATAGAGCCGCTAGGTGAACCTTGATACAAGTTAATACTTGCCAAGAGACTAGTAAGTGGAGCATGTAATGAAGAAGGTGAGATGAAGTACATTCAATTGGGTTTACCTTTTTTGACTGGCACCATATTACAAATCATTTCCATTTGTTAATGTTAAAGGATATTTGTACAGCGCACCATCACCACCAGAGTGGTTCCCTGGCACTCTGGCGGATCTGAAAGAGAGGGGTTTGAGGGGGGTAGGTTAGAAGGACAAGGTTTGGACAGGAGCAAGGGAGCTGTGATGTACTGTTGGCAGCTTCAGTATGGTTAACACTGTTCGCTGAGCTTTTGGTGCGGTATAGGGAACGAGTTTGTCATGTGCTGTTGTGTGAAGGTCTGTGTGGTGTGTTTGTTGGTGCAGTCAAGTGTATGCGGGTTTCTGCGGTTTAAGATATGTGGTTTTGTTGAGTTAGAGTGCGAGAGGTGTGGGAGGAGGAGTGAAGTTTTTAGAAGTTGTGGGGTTGGTTAGTAGTCTTGTTGTTTGGAGAAATGCACACTCTTATTGTGTCTCTTTGGCAATTTAGACAAGGTTGTCTTGCTTTCAATGATTTAAGTATCAGCATGATAAGGCTGTCTCTCACCTCTCTGTCGTTATGTTAAGTTAGCTGGTCTTTGCATTTCTAACTTTGTATTTGGTCAACCCTTGAATCTCAGTTTGTGGTTGGTTTAAACTAGATCTTTCGGATTGATCTACTAACGACCTACGCTCGTATCCTGCGACCTGTCTGAGTGGTTAAGGTTGGTAGTTGTGTTCTGTCCTGATGGGGTAGTCGCTTGTGTTCTGTTTCGCCTAGCACGGTCTCTCTTGTTTTTGTTGGAGTTTCCCTTGGTTAGTCATAGGTGTTGTTTGGGCTGTCATATATTCTGTCAGCCTGTTCTTTTGTACTTCCAGTTTGATTGTTTCAATTGTTTCACTGTGGTTCCGGGGTGGTGAAGAACCAAGTTTTTAGTGGTTTTCTAAATTTTAGGTGGTCTTTGGTATTTCTTATTCCTTTTGGGTTTTCTACTACTTTAAATGGTGTGGGCGCGGTTCCCTATTCATTCGACCAAGGAATTTAGGTGGTGTTCTCTTCGTTTTTGGATATAATCATGGTTTTTGTCTTTCCTGGGTTGATTTTTAGGTTGTTGGCGTTCATCCAGTCATAGATTTCTTTTAGGCATTGTACTAGCGTTGAGTGACCTGCTTGTGTATTCTTGTTTTTGGAGATGATTTAAGTGTCATCTGCGTAGTTATAGCATGTAATGTTGTATTATATTAACCCCTTAAGTGCCAAGGGCGAGCTATCTTGTCCTTGACATTACCTCCGTGGTGCCAAGAACGAGATAGCTTGTCCTTTTTGGCTCCTTGTTTTGAACGGTCCCTGCAAAGCAGGGATCGCTCAAAACACTAATACAACCCCCGGGCTATGCAAGGGGGAGGTCCCCCCTCACTGCCCGGGGGCTGGATTACCTTCAATTTCACACCGACGTGAAAGTAATTTTCACCGGAGCAGCCATTTCCGGCTGCCGCAGTGAAAATGAAAGGTGAGTCTCCACCTTTCTCCCCCTCGATCTCCGGCTGTATTTCAAGATTCTTCCCTTTCCAACGACCCCTTTTGTGAAAGCATTGCTCTGTTCAGAGCGCTCGATCCACGCCGAGCAATGCCCACTTAACACCAGGGATCTGTCTGAGAAGCAGGGGGACGTGGTGGCTGCTTACAGTAAGCAGCCCTCTCCCCCCCCCAGGTCCCAAAGCATGGGGTCACATATGTGCAAAACCCTGGGGACAGATGGCTGATCATCTGCCCCGAGAGACGGGGCAAACAAAAAACACAAAATAATTTCTGCCCCAGACAGGAGTACATGAGGTGGCCCCCCATCCAATTAGAGGGGGGGCACCAGGAACACGTGTGCAGGCCTCCCAAAGGATGGCTGATCATCTGCTCCCAGGGAAGGGGGCAAAATGAAAAAAAACCGAAAGAAAATAAAACACAAAAGGGACATTTGGGTGGGGGTAGGAGGACCACTAGCCACCAGGGATTTATTTGACGGAAAAGAGGAGTGGCTCATTCCCCTCTCCCCCTCACCCCTAGGGGAAATGGGGGCACCCCTTGTAGTCCTCCCTGGGAGCTAGGAAGGGGCATCTCACCCCAGGGAGGGCTGCATGAGAAGCCTCCCTCTTATTCGCCCGCAGGGAGGGCTGATTGAGATGGTCCCCCTTTTATTTGGTGGGGGCGGGAGGAGAGGGCCACCCCCTTTTATATTGAAAAATTCACCAGAGGTTTAGGGTACCCCTAAGCCCCCCCCTAAAGTACAGCCTGCCATTTCCAATGTTTTTCTTTGTTTACCAAGCGTGCCTTGGCGCAGAGGGGCACATTGGTGTGCCAATCTGGCCCCAGGGTGCAAGACCTTGCTGCCCCACCCACTGGGGTGCCTGTCCCATAATTTTTGGGGGCCCTCTCCCCCCACCCCAAATGGAGAGGGGTGTACCTCACGCAGCCGTCTGTAGGAGGCCCAGGGAAACCTGCATTAGGTGCCCCCACCACCCATTTGCGGTGAGGGGGAGAGGGCCACCAGAAATTTGGGACAGGCCTCCCAGTGGGTGGGGCAGTAAGGTTTGGGCACCCTGGGGCCAGATTGGCACACTATTGGGCCCATCTGCGCCAAAGGGAGTTGGGTTACCAAAGGAAAAAAACTGGAAAAGGGGGGCTGTGGGGCCAAACCGACGGGAAATTTTCTAATGGGAAGGGGTGGTGACCGTCTCCCCCGCACCCACAATGGAGTGGGGACCATGTCATGCAGCCCTCCCTGGGCGAAGATATCTGCACCTAGGAAGGGACACCTGAACCCAGGGAGGAGTGCAGGACAGCCCCCGCCCCTTATCTGCCACCCGGGAGGGCTCCATGAGATGTGCCACCACTCCATTTGGGGTGGGGTGAGGTGCACCCCCATCACATTACAAAATTCCCTGGTGGGGTAGGGTGCACCTCAGCCCCCACCCCCATAAAGTGCAGCCTGTCATTTTCAAAAGCAGCCGTTTGTAGGAGGCCCATGGAGGCCTACATGAGGTGCGCCCGCCACCCATTTGGGGTGAGAGGGGAGAGGGCCAACAAAAATTGTGGGAGAGGCCCCCCAGTGGGTGGGGCAGTAAGGTCTGGGCACCCTGGGGCAGATTGGAACACTATTGGGCCCATCTACGGCAAGGGGAGTTGGGTTACCAAAGGAAAAAAGTGAAAATGGTAGAGAGCATTTTAGGAGGGGCTGTGGGGCACCCCAGACCGACGGGGAATTTTCTAATGGGAAGGGGTGGTGGCTCCATCCTCCCCCACCCACAATGGAGTGGGGGTCATGTCATGCAGACCTCCCTGGGGGCAGATATCTGTTCCTAGGAAGGGACACCTGACCCCAGGGAGGAGTGCAGGACAGCCCCCCCTTATCTGCCACCAGGGAGGGCTACATGAGATGCGCCGCCGCTCCAATTGGGGTGGGGGTAGAGAGGTGCACCCCCATTCACATTACAAAATTCCCCGGCGGTGTAGGGTGCCTCTCAGCCCCCCCTTAAAGTGCAGCCTGCCATTTTCAATTTTTTTCTTTGTTTACCAAACCTGCCTTGGTACAGAGAGGCACATTGGTGTGCCAATATGGCCCCAGGGTGCCCCATCCCTACGCCCCATCCATTGGGGGGGACTGTCCGACATTTTTGGGTGGGCTTCTCCCCCCACCCCAAATGGAATGTGGGGGGGCACCTCATGCAGACCTCCCTGGGGGCAGATATCTGCCTGTAGGAAGGGGCAAATGTGTGTCCACTGGGGGTGGGGGGGGTGAGGTTCAGTAGACCACCAGGGATGGCTTGCAAGGGAGGGCATGCTTGGAAAGTATGAGTGTAGATTTGTTTTTGCTGGGGAAACCGTATGTAACACGTTTTTTATTTTGTTTACAGCTTTTTCTACGCGAGAAGTTGCAACGTTATGCGAGTACTGTTTTTATTATTCTATGGTTAGGGTTGAAGTATATTAGTGATAGTGAGGATCCTTGTGGTACTCCAGTCGTTAACTCATGGAGTGGATTTGAAGGGTTTTATCCATACAGTTTCTGTTTACTAGGAATACTTTAATCTAGAGTAGTGCCATGTCCGTTGTACCATCCTTTTAATCTTCAATCAGGGTGTCATGGCTTACTGTGTCGAAAGCTGCCGAGAGGTCGAGCAGAATCAGGGCTGAGGTTGAGTTGCAGTCTGCGTTTCATTTAGGTCGTCCCAGATTGATAGGAGTGCTGATTTGGTTCCTCTTGCGGGTCTGAAGCCGACTTGTGCTTGGCCTAGTAGCTGGTGTTTTTCTACATGTTCTTGGGTTAGTTTGTAAACGTATGTTTCTAGGAGTTTTGCTAGGTGGGGAATGTTTGAAATCGGCCTGTAGTCGGAGGTCTTCCACGTCGCCACTTGTGTTTTTTAGAAGAACAAGTTACTTCTTACCTTGTAACGTTCTTTCGATGCGATGTTCCTCCGACGTATTCCTCATATTTGATAATTCGTCTCCAGCTTGCTGGCCTCGGAAATGTTTTCAGTAGAGGGCGCCGCGCGTCGACGTCCGCCGAGTCGATGTCCCTCGACGGCCACCGTATCGGCGCCGACGTCCCCATGCCCATAAATAGCCTCGCGCGGCGTCTGTTGCTCAGTTCCGTTTTGTAGTATAAGAAAAGTCATGCCTGAATTGGTTATTGACCTTGAAGGAGCGTAAGCTGCAACCGCAAGGGAAGTATTACTGCGGGGATGGATGGGAGGGGCGATAAGGAATACGTCGGAGGAACATCCCATCGAAAGAACGTTACAAGGTAAGAAGTAACTTGTTCTTCGAAGGGATTGTGTCCTCCGACACATTCCTCATCTTTGATAGACTCCCATAGCAGTGGCAAGTAATTGGAGGTGGGAGTAAAAATGTCATGCACCCCTTAGGGATGAACCGAATGTAATACGGCTTTGCCAAATCTGGTCTCTTGACTAGTGGAGGAATCCAGGTTGTAAAATTTTGTGAATGTATGTGCGGACGACCATGTGGCAGCCGCACACATGTCTCTGACCGGTACCCCTCTTTGGAGGGCCGAAGAGGCTGTGATACCCCTGGTTGAATGAGCCCTAAGATTTGGGGTGGCTCTTTCCCTGCCAGTTTGTAACATTCCAGAATGGCCAAGATAATCCACCTGGAAATGGTTTGTTTTGTTATGGGTAATCGCAATTTGTGACCTGAGTATCCTACAAACAGTTGGTCTGCTTGCCTGATCCTAGCCATTCTGCTGATGTAAAAGCTTAGAGCTCGCCTTGGGTCCAGCCTATGTAGTCTTTCTTCCTCTTTCCCCGGATGGGGAGGAGGGTAGAACGAAGGTAAGGTAATTTTCTGAGTAATATGAAATTCAGAAACCACCTTTGGGAGGAAATTAGGCTTCACCTGTAGGACAACTTTCTCCTTGTGGAAAATTGTATGTGGGGGTTTACAGGAGAGAGCTTGTAGCTCGCTCACCCTCCTAGCAGATGTTAGCGCTACCAATAGGACAGTTTTAAGCATGAGAAATCTCAGCGAACAAGAGTGAAGTGGTTCGAATGGAGTGCCCATTAGGAAGTTTAAGACTAAATTTAAGTCCCATAAGGGAACCTGGAATGGTTTTGGAGGATAAACAGTCAATACCTTGAGAAATTGTATCACTAGAGGTAGTTTGAAATACGATGGTTCCTCCACAGTGCGCTTGAAGATTGAAAGCGCTGCGAGATAGCCTTTTACAGTGCCAACTTGAAGGCCTGAGTTTGCCAAGTAAAGTAGAAACGATAACAACGTTGGTGTACCACATGAAAAAGGGTCGATATTCCCTTCTCTACACCAGCTGCGAAATTTGTTCCAACGGCAGCGGTATAAAGACTTTGTTGCTGGCCTTCTGGCCAAAAGCAACACCTCCATGACGTCATCAGGGAGGTCCCAATCCTTGTACCTCACCCTTTCAGAAGCCAAGCGTGAAGGTTGAGGGTTCTGATGTCTGGATGGAGAACCTGACCTCCCTTCTGCGAGAGAAGATTCTCTTTGAGTGGAAGACGGATTGGAGGGCAGATGGACATATGTAGAAGGTCTGGGTACCACGTTCTCCTGGCCCAGTCTGGGGCAATTAGGATCATGGTTTTCCAGAATCTTCTCATCCTCCTGATCATTTGAGGAATAACAGACTGGTGGAAACGCGTAGAGGAGTGGAAACTCCCAGTCCACTACGAACGCGTCTCCTAGAGCTCCTCTCGGGGGAAATTCCCTTGAACAGAACAGATCGCACTTCCTGTTGGTGCTTGTGGTGAACAGATCCACCTGAGGGGTTCCCCAAAGGGGGGAAGATCTCTTGAAGGACTTCCTGAGCTAGCTCCCACTCGTGGGAGACTGTGCTCTGCCTGCTCAGAGCGTCCGCTGTCAAATTCTTCTCTCCGGCTAGGTGGACTGCCGATAGAGAGATTCCTTCCTGAATTGCCCAAAACCAGAGCTACATTGCCTCTCTGCAAAGTGGCAGTGATCCTACACCTCCTCTTTTGTTGAGGTAGTGCATGGCCACCATGTTGTCCGTCATTATCAGGACATTCTTCCCCTGTACTGATGGCAGGAAAGCTTTCAGCGCTAGTCTGATCGCTCTCAGCTCCAATAGGTTGATGTGTAGTCTGGACTCCGATGGAGACCAACGACCGCTGATGGTCAAGTCGTTGGCATGGGCTCCCCACCCCGTGAGTGAGGCGTCTGTGACTACTGTTATCTCCGGCCATGGTTGCCAAAACAGTTCTCCTTTCAAGATGTTCTCTAGATAGGGCCACCATTGAAGGTCGCGGGCTACCTTGTACGGAATCCGGAGATCTGTCATTCTCCCTGAGAATTGCAACCACCGAGTTCTCAGTGCCCACTGAAGAGATCTCATTCTCAGGCGAGCCTCTGGCACAAGGAAGATGCAGGATGCCATGAGGCCTAGCAACCTCAAGAAGCCGAAGGCTGGGAGACGTTGGGCATCTTGAAACTTGTTGACCATCTGCAGAATATCTTGAGCCCTCACCTCTGGTGGCGGGGCTTTTCCCAAGGAAGTGTCCAGGACCGCTCCAATGAACTGGAGTCTCTGTGATGGTATCATCTGTGACTTCTTTAAATTGAGGGAGAAGCCCAGTTTGTGAAGGAAGTGACAGACATAATCTAGCTGGATCTGAGCTTGTTCCGACGATACAGCCCTGATCAGCCAATCGTCCAGGTAGGGGTAGACGTGGATCCCTTCCCTCCTTAGACTCGCAGCCACTACCGACATTAGCTTGGTGAAGACCCTCGGGGCGGAGGTCAGCCCAAATGGCAGAATTCGAAATTGATAATGAGAGTCACCAATTGCGAACCTAAGGTATTTCCTGTGTTTGAGATGGATTGGCACATGGAAATAAGCATCCTGAAGGTCCAGGGATACCAGCCAGTCCTGGAGCTGGAGGGTCTGAAGGATCTGAGAGAGAGTTACCATCTTGAACTTGTCCTTCCTGGGGAACTTGTTCAATTCTTGTAAGTCCAGGATGGGTCTCAGTCCTCCGTCCTTCTTTGGTATGAGAAAGTAGGGGGGGGGGGGGGAGTACCAGCCCTTGTTCCTGTCCGCTACAGGTACCGGTTCTATGGCACCTTTCTCTAGCAGGTCTATAATTTCCTGCAAGAGGAGCGGATCTCGAACTTTTAGAGAGCTGTGCCCCGAGGGATGTGTAGAAAGGGTAGGCAGTAACCCTGGGCAACTGTCTCCAATGCCCAAGCATCTGACGTTATAGCCTGCCATTCCGTCAGATGGCGAGTTAACCTGCCCCCTGCAGGTGTCTTGTGTGGAAAGACCTTAGAGTGGTTTGGGGACGGCTGATGCAGATGCCGAGGGTAAAGAGGCACCTGCTGCTGCTGCGGCTTTAGTACTTTTGACCCGTCCACCTCGGGTGGATCTCCTTTGGCCTCTTTGAGCCGGCTGTCCTCTGCCTTTCCCGAATGCGGAATAATAGCGAAAGGACTTTCCTCTTCCAGAGGTTCCCGAGGGGCGAAAAGGAGTTTGGCAGATTGCAGCTCCTAACGATTTTGCCGCTGCTTTAGATGTCTGCAACTTTTCCAGACTGTCATCAGCCTTTTTTCCGAATAATGAAGAGCCGTCAAAGGGCATATTCAAAAGTCTGGCCTGTACATCTGGAGCAAAGGCAGACTTTCGCAACCACGCATGCCTGTGGATTGTTGGACTTACCGCCATGGCCCTGCTGATACTGTCAGCGGAATCAATGCCAGTTTGAAGTGACTCTCACATGGCATCTTTGCCATCTTTAATAATGTTAAGGAAGGCTTCCTTTTCCTCTCCTTCGGGTATGCAGTCAGCCGCTGATGAAGCACACTCACACAGTGTGTCTGAACCTGGCGAGCGTACAGGTGGCGTTGATGGACTTCAATGCCATACTACAAGCATAAAATACTTTTTTTGCCATAGAATCGTACCTCTTGTCATCTCTATCCTGTGGGACAGTAGGGTAAGCGGTCCTACTGCTAGATGAAGTTGCCGCTTGGACCACCAGGCTCTCTGGAGTCGGGTGTTTTGATAAGTATTCAGGGTCAGCTGCAGCTACCCTATACTTGGCTGACAATCTTTTATTGACCACAGGGATAACTTCAGGAGTTTCCCAATTAGATGTAATCTTCCTTTGTAAAGCTGCATGGAAGGGGACCACAGGATCCTCCTGTGGACCTTTGTCTAATATGTCTGTCAGGTCACCCTGTTGAAAAACAGGCGAAGGCGCAGACCAACCCATAAATTCAATAATTCTTGCCATCAGGGTTCTATAGGGTGTTTCGGCATGTTCCCCTGGGTCTGGCTTAACAAATTCCACTTCTGGGGAAGTGTCCAGCCCATTGCCTCATGTAATGACTCCTGTAGGTCCTTCAACCTTCTTTCCTCAGAGGTGAAATCCTCTGAAACAGGTAGGGTGGTCCTCTGCAACCCAAATGTTTCCTGGCCAGAATCTTCCCCCTCTTCATAAATTGAAGATACTCCAGGGTACTCTGACCTCTGAAATGGTGTAAAACCCATCTGTAAGGCAGAAGGAGCCAAACTCGTCATTATTGGGCGAGAAAACGTCAATGTCGTCGACGCCGATGTGACAGGCTTCGAAGGCGCTGAGAACGGCGTCGAGAAAACTGGAAGAGGCCTCGAAGAACTCGAGGATGTCGACGACGGTCTCGGCGTCGTGGCGGAGGCTCTTCGAATCACCGTTGGCTGTGGAGTACCCTTGGTCTTCTCTTTCGTCGGCGTCGATGTCAGCGTCGACGATGGCGTCGAGTCGATCGACCGATGCGTCGAAGAACCCTTCGACAACGGCGTCGATGGCGCCGATCCATCGAGTAGATATAGAAGGTTATTCTGACTGAACTGAGCAACGATGTTCCGAGGCCCGACGAAGCGGGACATCGACTTGGCGGACGTCGACGCGTGGCGCCCTCTACTGAAAAAATTTCCGAGGCCAGCAAGCTGGAGACGAATTATCAAAGATAAGAAATACGTCGGAGGACACAATCCCTTCGAAGTGGTTTAATGTACACTAATTTGAAGGATAGTGGTACAGTCCATGTGCGAGCGACAGATACAGGATGTTTACGTAATATTCAGATGGTGTTCCTTGTATGAGGATGACTTGTAGATGTCAGGGGGGGCAGGGATCCATGGGGGATCCCGCTTTCTTGCTATATTTTATTTTACCAGCTTGACGAATGTCTCTACTGATATTTCCGGGAAGTTTTGGAGTTTGTGCTCTGGTTTCTCATCAGGTACGTTGAGTGTTAGGGTTGGTCGGTCGGTTTTGTGTGATTTGTCGGATGTCGATGATTTTGTTTTTTAAACGGTCTGCCAGGTTGTTGCAGAGTTTCTGCAAGAGTATTGGAGTGTTGTCGCAACCTGGTGGGTTTCTCATTGCGTTTATTTTGTTGAACATTTCTTTTTGTGTGTTGGTGGCTTTGGTGATTCTGTCATAATGCCTTTTCTTAGCCTTTTGAATTTCCATCGTATACAATCTGATTTGTCTCTGGAACTGGGTTTTCTTGTCTGGGTCATATTCTTTCCTCCATTCTAGTTCCAGCATCTTCTTGTTCTTTTTCATGGTGCTTAGTAGTGGGGTAAACCATTTTGCCATTGATCTTTTTCTTGAGTGAGTAAAAGGTTTTTACGGGGACATGTTTTCAATTGTATCGGCAATCCATTCATGGAGTAGCTCCGTTTTCCTCTCTATGTTTGCCTTCTCCAGTTCTGCCATTGAAGGATTGGTCAGCTCCAGTTCTATTAGGTTGCTTGCATTGACTGTTTTCCAGTTTCTTTTTGTGGTGATTGGAAGTTTGAGGTGCTGGATGGTAGCTTCGGTTGGTAGTGTGATCACAAATGGAATGATGAGATGGTCGCTCCAAAGTACTTGTACCTGTGGTGCAGTGGTGATAAGTTTTTTCTTGGCGAAGATTGCGTCAAGGGTGAGTCTTGCCGAGTGCATTGCCCTTTTCACCAGCTGTTGTAGTTTCTGTAACGCTCAACTGGTATCCTCTTCCCTTGGACTCTTGTTTGGCTGAAGACCATGTCTGAAAACACAGGAGTAAGGTTTAGCTTGATTGTCTCTTCCAACCCCGAACCCACCTCCCTCATGGGCCCAATGACCCCTTAGTGCACTTCTCATCTTGCTTTTGATAAGGTGCGCTCTCCGTCCTGCCGCTCAGTGCAGTGGTGCATTGGGGATGGGCACGTCGCTGCCTAGTTGCTTCACTGGTGCGGGCCCCTTCAGAGTCCAGACATGCTGCGACTCCGTTCGTCAGTTAAGTCTTGCTTTGACCGTTTGTTCTTTATTTTGCAATTGTCTCTATCAATGTCTTTCCTTTGTTTGTAGGTGCGGATGAAGTTCTCGTGTTGTCGTGCTGCCTGCGTTGTGCACGAGATGGTAAGTGAGCGGAGCGCGGCGCTATGTGCCTTTTGTGGTAACCTGTTTATGGTCTTTCTTGCAGGCCGCGATGCTGATCTGGGCTGTGCATGCCGAAAAGATAGAGAGCAGTGATCCTTTTTCTTCTTGCAGGTGGAAGGCCCGGAATGGTCGTGGACACAAAAAGAGTTCAATGCAGGTAAGCGAGCGCCTGTTTTTAGAAGCGAAGAAAAAACACTTATTAATGCTGCTTCTCCGTCTCTTTTTTCCCCCAGGTTACGGTTTCCTTGATGGAGCTAGGTACGCCGAGATGCTGGATGTTCGGGTTACTGGGGCGGAGTACGAGAGCAGGGCTCGCTAGAAGGTAAGCGAATGCCAACAGTGTCTTATCCTTGTTCTTGCAGGTAATCAGGTCCGGAGTGTGGAGGAAGATTCCAACTGTCATCCGCCAGGCTGGTCGTAGCTGAAATTGGCGGTTGCTACTGCGTTGGAGCTGGAGACGCCGAGGTAGAGTTTAGTCCCCTCTTTGTTTCCGCGTCTCCAGCGATGCAGCGCAGCATGGCTGGTCATATTTAAGGCTCCGCCTTCCGGCACGACGCTGCGTTGCAACCCTCCTCTGGATGTTTTCCTGCTTCCGGGTTAACACGCTGTGTAGTTTCTGTCCTCTGGCTTTGGCTTTCTTACAGAAACTTTCCTACTTTTGCTCTCCTGTTCTCTCCGGATCCTCGCAGTCGGCACCTTTCTTTCCCCCGCTACGTGGAGCCGTGCTCTGCCGGTCTCTCTCTCTCTCCTCCGCGGCTCCTGCCGCTTGTTTTCTTTCTCTCCTTTCCTCTCCTTACCTGGCCGCTCTGCTTCCCTGAGACTCTTCCTCTTCCAGCGGTCCCAATTCCAGGTCCAGCCTTCCTCTCTGCCTCATTCTGGTCACTCTGGTGGCAGCTACCCGTACTTCTACACTCCTGGCATCTGGACCATCCCTTCACTACAGACACTATACTCTGCCTCGGATTCGAACATTGCCAACGGTCCATACTGACATCCGGATTGAAGAGCATCACTGCTCTACTGCAGGGTTTTTCCCTGTTTTCAGGCTTGGTTCCGGAAGGGAGTCGCGCGACAGTTGTTTTTACAGCGATCACTGTGGCTTCCCTCTGTGACAAGCACCATCTTCCCAAAAAACAGAAGGACTACCTAGTGAGACATCACCTGCAAGATCTTGACACTTCCAGCAGCTCAGGTGAGGAGAGTTTGTGTACTGGGGAGGCCGAGGTCGGGTTGCTTACTAAGCCACACCAGCAGACCACGGTGAACATCACGCTGCGACTAGCAGAGCAACGCGAAGCGCGTTCTGCAACTTGGGTGTGGCTTATAGAGCCTGCTGCAGGTATCCCAGGTGCCTTTGGGCCTGGACACACCTAAAATGCTAGACCGCATGGCTCAGTTATGGAACTGAGCCATGTGGAAGCATCCATGTTGTAAAAATGCCATTATGGGCCCCAATTCACTGACTTTCCACATGAGCCTGGAGCCAAAGGCGCCGGGACTGACTCCAAGAGAGTCTGGGGGGACATGACAAGGCCCTTGAGGCCCTGATGGAGGTTCCTGATGCGTCCAGATGGCCTGACGGCTTCATGGTTGTTAGTTGCCCGGTGAGTGAGTTTTGAGAGTTAGCGTGTTTTTCCTCGAACCATATGTTGCAGTCCCCCCGGATCATCAGATGCTCATGTTCCATGGCGGTGTTGCTGATGTCTTCTATGAAGTTTTCGACGAAGGTTGCATCGTATGTTGGTGGTCTGTGAAACAGTATGAATTTAATGTTTGGCTTTGCATTCGCTGATAGGTGTAAGACCAGGGATTCGCAGTTCACGATGTTTAGAGGTTGGTTTATTTTTATTTGCAGGTGTTCTTTGAATGCTATCGCAAGGCCTCCTACTTTCGTTTTTTTTCTGTTTACCTGCAGGCATTTGAAGTTGGTGGGGAGGCAGCTTTGGAGAGTGATCTTGTAGTTGTCGTCCAGCCATGTTTCTGTGATGAATAGGATGTCGATGCCGTTGTCGCAGAGAAGGTCGAAGATCTCTTAAGTGTTTTGACATGGATCTTGCGTTGATTAAGTTGCAGTAGATTTTTACGGTATGTTTGTGCTTTATTGTCGGTGTTGTCTTCTGGCTGGTGTTTTGGTTTCTTTCCAAGTCGATCTCTAGTTGTGGTGTTGGTACAGTAGTGTCCACGTCATCGAATAGTCCTTCTAGGTTAAGTCTTGGGTTTTTGTTTTCATCACCGGGTTCCTCTTCTAAATTTTGTAGCTGTTGAAGGGAGGGTCCTCTTGTTTTGGTGATGTATGGGGTTAAGGCATCAATCTTGTTCTTATTACCTCTAGCTTTGTCCGTTCTTCTGCGTGGTGGTTGTGTTTGGTTGTCGGCCTTTCTTGATTTGTTTGCTGGGTCGGCTTGTTCCGGTGAGTGGTTATTTGCGAGGTATGGTGTGAGGTATAGGGATTTCTCTCGTCACATAGCTCTGGTTTTGTTTTCGTTTTTGTCAGTGGGGGTGTGTTCTACAGTTGTGAATCATTGATGGTGTTATGTTGCAACAGTGTCTGGTGTTTGGTTTTCGTGATTCTTTGAGGATTTCCATAAACCTTTGAGGTAGTTTTATATGGACAAATTCCATGACTTCAGGAGCCAAGCTGCCAAGTTCATACATCGACGGTGTGGGTGGAACGTAGTCTCCTTGTACTGTGTGAGCATGTTGTTGGGGCACAGGAGTTTGATTGGATCGCACATCGCCAGTTTGCTCAGATGTGGGAACCACAGTTGTCTCGCCCAAATAGGAGCAACTAGGATCAGTGTTACTTGTTCCTGGTGTATTTTGTTCACTAACCTGCTCAGTAGCGGTGTTGAAGGAAAAGCATAGGCAAATATCCCTGACCAGGTCATCCACAGGACATTCCCCTTGGATCAGTGTTGGGGAAACCTGGATGCAAAGTCTGGGCATTCCGTGTTTTGGCTTGTGGCGAACATGTCTAAAGGGGGATAACCCATTGGGAGAAGATATTGTTTAATATATCTTTGTCGAGTTGCCACTCGTGCTCTTCGGGTAGAGGGTCTCTGCTTAATGTGTCTGCCAGCGAATTGAGTTCCCCTGGAGTATGTTGCGATGTTAGGAACATGCCCTGCTTGCGTTCCCACTTCCAGATTTTTTGGGCTAGCCTGGATAGATTTGGAGAGGGTGTACACCCCTGCTTGTTTATGTAAAACTTGGCAGTGGCGCTATCCATGAGGATTTGTACTGTCTGTCCTGACAGGTGCTCTTGGAAAGCTTGTAGGGTTTGAGCACTGTTAGCAGTTCCAAAAGGTTTATGTGATGTTGGTCTGCGATCTGTGTCCACAGGCCATGCGCTGTGTGGTGAATGTAATGTGCTCCCCGCCCAGTGAGTGATATGTCTGAAAAGGTTTTCCCTATAACAGGTTTTGCTTTGTCCACCAGTGTAGCGCCTGAACTAGGGTTAGCCAAACAACCACTAGATCATACCCCTGACCGCTTGCCAGAGACCACTGTTTCGCTAACAACTCCCGCATTGGGCGCATGCGCAGCCATGCGTGTGGGACCAGGTAACTGCACGAAGCCATCATCCCGAGCAAACACATTGCTTTGTGTACGGCTACTTGGCGACTGGCTAGATACTTTGGTATTTGCAGCAGTATGTTTTCCACTCTTTAGTTTGAGGGTAAGACGAGACCCTCTTCTGTCTTTATGACAGCTCATAAGAACTCTTTTGTCTTACTTGGAACAGAAGATTGATTGTTCTCTGGGTGTTTTGCTTGAAAGTTTGGAGGGTTTCCTATGTTACCACCCAGTCGCCGAGATAAGGGTACACTGGTATTGATTCTTTGCGTAGGTGCGCTGCCTACATCTAGTACCTTGGTCAATACTCTTGGAGCGGAGGCTATGCCGAAGGGTAGCACCTTGAATTGGTAGTGCTGGTTCGCTATCTAGACTCGCAAGAATCTTCTGTGCGGGGAACATTGAAATATGAAAGCATGCATTTTTCATATCCAAGGTTGCCAAGCAGTCGCCTTGCTTTAGCAGTGGGATCACTTCTTGTAGCGTTGTCATGCAGAATTTTAGTGGCTTGACTTAGGTGTTCGCAGTGCGCAGCTCTACTACAGGGCGTATTTCTATGGTGTCTTTCAGTAGTAGTACTTTGACTTCCAACAGGATGAGCTGTTCCTCCTGGGAAGTCTGCCTTTGTTTTGGCTGGTGGTTGGCTGGTGTTTCGGAGTAGCTCTATGCAATAGCCCCCTGCCACAGTGGAAAGTACCCACTTGTCCGAAGTGATCCCTTCCCATGCGTGGGTAAAGTGTGAAATGTGACCTCCTACTGGAGTGGCATGGGAGGGAACCTGCAGTGGGTGGTCATTGTTTGGGAGGGGTTGAGCCCCCTCTTGAGGAGGATCTGCCCCTACACTTCTAGACCTATTTTGGCCTCTTTGAAAACCCTGTCAGGAGGACTGCCCTTGTGAAAAACCCCATAACGAACCTTGCCCACCCTGGTTGGAGTTTGAGGACCGTTGGGAGTTTTGTCCCACTTGCTGCCCAAAGGTCTGGTTAGTGAGCCGTCACAGGGATTTGAGGGAATCATATTCTTCCTTTGTGCTTTTAAGCGCATCCTTAACTGCTTGACAAAAAGTCTTGGTCTCAATAGGCATGTTTAATAGTGTAGCTTGGATCTCCAGTTTGAAACCCGACTGGCGGAGTCATGCGTGGCGCTTGACCAGTGTGCCTTCTGCCACGATCCTTCCTACATTGTCTGCTGCACCCAAGTTGTTTTTAAAGATGCATCTGGCTACCTGTTTTCCCTCAGCAATGGTGCGAGCTGAGTCTTTAGGGGTTCTGGGACCGATTCTATCTGCTGCACGATTCTGTCTCTTTTGTGGCAATTATATCTGGCTAATAGTGTTGTGTTATTAGCTATCCTTGTTTGATAGGCTGCTAAGGAAGCTACCTTCCTGTCCAGGGTGTAAATCTTTTTACTCGCCTTGTCCAGAGGTGCTTCGGCAGAGACCAGAGGGGTTCCCGCTCTCTTTCTTGTGGTGGTGACTACCAGAGAGTCAGGTTTTAGCTGCCCCCTAATATATGGGGGTTCTGAGGGGGGACGGTCTAAACATCTTTGATGCGCGGGTTGAGTGCCAGTGTTAAATTGGGTCTAAGCAGAGGGGGTTGAATACGTCTCTCGATGATTTGAATAGGGGGGATGAATTGAGCTGCCAATTTTTTATCCCTAAGAATGTTCTCCACAAAGTCTTTGTCGACTTGGGCTTCTTGAATGTCTATTTTGAAATGTTCTGCAGTCTTTAAGAGCAGATCATTATATTGCAGTTGGGTGTCTACCGGGGAGTTAGCCACCGGTGGGTCAGTGTAGTCTGGGGAATGGATGATGTAAACTTCCTCATCAACATCATTATATTGATCCAAGTCTCCAGTGTCCCCTTGGTCCTCTGGGTCAGTGTATGAGCCAGGGTCTTGGGAGTCTTGGGTGCTCTAAAAATAAGTGTCATGAACCAGGTCCTGCAGGTCCTGATGGAACGAGGTGGTAGCCTGCATGGTGTTAGGGAGAATTCTCAGAAATGTGCTAATTCCCTCCACCTTAGAGACCCCCAGCAACTTCGCAGGATTTTGAGCAGTTGATTTTTTTTTTACCTGGAGAGAGCGAGACCCTTTTTCCCCACTCTCTCATGGATTTTACCTCTGTGTTTCTTTTGGTTGTGGAGTCTGACAAACTCCATAGGCATCATCTTTTACATTGTGTCACACAGCACCTTCAGTGCAGTGACACAGGGAAGTATTCAAGATTTCCCAAAGGTTTAACTACCTTCTCTGGGATAAACTACTGTTTCCCAGAGCAGTAAAGTGAAATTGACTTTACGTAGCATTGTAACTTTCTAGCTCCAGCACACACTATCTTACAATAGAGTGCTGGAGGGGTTATCTAGTATCCCCTTTGTCTAGCTTCTCATGTAACATTTTTTATGTTACCCGTTTCTCATTGAATGGCTGGTGGCAGTGGTTTTGTTTAAACTACCATGGTGTGCATTTACTGCGGGCTGCGTTGACAGCTGCTGTAAAGCAACCATGGGCGCCATCTTTGTCACCAAGGTCCTCCTTGAGATTTACTCCGATTGCCAAACCAGGTTTGGTCTCTTAGTTCATTTTGCCTTTGGCGGGATTCGCGAGAGAAACACACCTCTGGCTCCAGAGTGCCTGGGGTAGCCAGAAAGTGAGGGAGGTGCCCAAATGGAGACCCAAATGCATTCTGTGGTGATTGGCCAGCTGACTGTCTGGCAAGGACAGCCACCCTGCTGGGTGATAGACAGCTAGGCTGGAATGAATGGGAGAAAAAGGAATAAAAGGCGAGTCCTTTGGCTTGGAAGGCAGAGTCGACCACTGGACAAAGGTACCGAAGAAGAGCTTGAAGAGGATGCCTGCTGCAAGTCCTGGACCGTTTGTTTGCCCAGCAAAGCCGTGCTGCAGTGCCGAAACGCCAAGTTCGCATCCACAGAGAAGCCCCTGCAAGAAGCTCCTGCAAGAAGCCCCTGCAAGGATGACTTCTCCCTTTGAGTTGGTGCAACCAATCAACTCCAAAGTAAGCCACCAGATTGTGTGTGTTGCTTTTAAAAAGGCCTAGATCTTTTGGGAGATCCTCCAGACTCCCAGGAAGCAGGACTGACCAAGCCTGAGCCCCCTCAACAAAGTGCGGGACCCCAGAAGCAAGGAAAGTCCATCTCGACTGCCAGGAACCACAGTGTTGCTATTTGCGGTAGACGCGAGGAGCTGAAACACTGAACAGCGACTGAAAGAGAAGTTTACCGATTGCTAGTTTTGACCATCCCAGTGCATTGCAGGTGTCTCCCGACGTCCTCCCTCTTGTCCCCACGACTGAGGCCCAGGAACAGTGAGATCTGCGGAGCTGCACAGGAACAGAAGTCATCAGCTGCATCTTTTCTTCATTTCTAAGGTACTGTAAAACAAGTCTAAGAACTTACCTCTTACTGTAGAGTTGCTTGAAACTTCTACAACTCACAAGTCTAATCAGCTTGTAGCCCTACATTTGAATCTTCTTTTCATCAAAGACTCCTAAGAACTTGTGCAGAGACTATTCCATTTACTTATCAGAAGTGCTTCATCCTATACAAGACTTTTGCCCATTGACTTTGGCTTAGCTGATTGAATTGTATGACTCTTCTTGGAGGATCCAAAAGTATTTGCCTGCTTAAGAATATTTGTGGTCTCTTGTGTTCTAATTACCTTTGCTTTTTACCAAATTCATAAAAGTATTCTAAATGCCAACAGTAAGATATTAATGTCCCCAGCACCCTAGTTATTGATGTACGTTTTGTCTGTGGGCCATCCCAAAAGGGTCTTTGCTGATTTAGAAACTAAGAGGCTGATTCATGGAATTATTTGCGCCGAAAAACGGGATGTGAGCGCCATTCTGCCCGCAAATCCCCATTTAGAAAATTTAGAAAATGGGGATTTGCGGGCAGAATGGCACACAAATCCTGTTTTTCGGCGCAAATAATTCCATGAATCAGCCCCTAAGAGTGTACAGTATTGAAGTGTATTTGTGTTACTATTATATTGCTCCCTTATGAAGAAGGCTTTCTAACTGATTGATAAATAAATTAATAATAGTTTATGCAAGAAACCTTGAGTGTAAGAGTTTATTTGAATACCTGTAACTATAAATCTCTATATAACTCCACTACAGCTCACATTTACGCCTCTTGAGATAAGCCTGGCTGCTCAACACACTACCAAAACTGTGTAGTACAAGCTTATAACAAAGGTTGGGTTGCCAATACCTGTGGTCAGAGTTGTGTGCAGTGGTCCCACAGGGTACTACCTACAAACTTTGCCCAACACAAGGTGTCTAGGCAGGCGTTTCTGGCAGTGGGCCGAGTGACTGCTGCCCCGCTCTGTGGGGTTCCCTGAAGGTTTTGGAAGAGGGGGGAAGAGTGTGGGGCAGGGGTTCTGGGACACAGGTCTTTTTATGATGTATAGCCCGTGAGAGGTGCCCTCAGGGGTAGTAAAATCCCTAACTTTTAGTAGCCTGTGATTTTTTAATCTGGGATGTGGAAGATTTCTAATTTTTGACTTTCGGGAATTTAAAAGGGTGTCAGAATTCTTTTTTTAATTAACTTGCTTAACTTAGAGCTTTTTGAGCTCTTTCCAAGGCCGTCGACGTGTCCTTCGACGCTCGCTCGTCGGCACTCGTGGGCTTCCCAGATTTAGACAGGGCGTCGAAAACAGACTTTAACGTCTGTTTTAGGGGCCTGCCGTGTGGTGATCCCGAACACGATGGCCCAGAGGACAGGGAGTGTTCGGACCTTCCCCTCGACACCGCTTGTTGGTTATCAGTCAGCGACGTGGTCAACTCTCACCCATGGGGGATGTGCTTGGTATGATGCGACTTGGTAGTGCTTGAGCCGCCGGGTCTCGTCCCTGCAACAGAACCACCGGCAGGCATGCCTGTTGGGGTCGGGAGCTCGCATGTGGGAATCTGACGGATCCCGATCACCCTCTGCGTCAATTATGACATTGCTTGAGGCTCCCTCGACGTCCATGGCAACCTCATCTGGCGTGGCGTGGTGGGCCCTGAGATTAGTTTTGCGGTCCTTTACAGTATTTTGCCTGAACAGTTTGCAAGACTTGCATTGTCCTTCGGCATGGTCCCTGGGGAGACAAAGTTTACACACTCAGTGTGAATCCTTCCTGGGAAACTTCCTATTACAGGAATTTAAAATAAGTGTTCTCCATTATGTAGAAAGATGGCAGTTTGGCGAAATAAATTTGAGTAAAGGGAAATACACATTCTCTTAGAGAGATTAAAATATGAACCTCCCTCCGCACTCCCTACAGTGCAGGCCCGAGGCCGTAGTCAAAGGTCCGTCAAGATGGGAGTCGCTGTCGTCAATGGATGTTCTTGTGCTTGAAACCGTTGCAGGAGATGTTGTGGTAAACTGTCGTGGAAAGGACAGAAAGAAATACTAATATAAACTTTTCATAAAGTAATGGCGTCAACCAAGATGGAACTCAGCGATATGCGTCCGACTACGATGGAGAAAAAAAAAAAACATCTGAGGGACATCAACGTGTGAAGGTCCATGGTACAGTAGACGTCGCACTAGGGATACTATTACTGGCACGCTCTGTCAACGCCCCTTTCTGACTTTTGAAAACAAAAAATGTAATACTTTGCCGCTTCCACTTGATGTCAGCTCTAGGGTGTTGAAGAATAACAAAGGTCACCTTACCTCAGACTTTCCTGACCGGACAGGCCATTATCCAATCATGCATTATCACACAATGCATGCGAGCAAAGCATGGCACTGCAGTCCACCTTTCTGTATAGCAAACTCGACAGGCAGCCACTGGCACAGCGCCTGCATGCCTCCACTGGCCTTGGCGCCAAAGTCCTAGAGCCCCCTGCACAATGGTCAATGGTCAGTAGTAGTGAAGCAAATTAGTGAGGCAGTAAAGCAGATGGATGGCTGGTGTCTCCCAGACTCTTACAGCAAATTAATTTCACCAATATCCAGAATAGGGCTTCCTATATAAATCTATAGCTGGACAGTGTAGCTAACCTGCATATGTTAAAAGCATAAATCATTAGACGCCAGCTATAGAAGTCAACAAAGTGCTGTTTCCACCAGTTGTGCATTCCTGCCATTACCTGTCCCTGAGGCCTTTACAGACCCACCTTAACACCTTAGTCCACACCGAACCGCATGGTTGGCACACCGGCATGGCCTCCAAGCATTCTGGTAGAGAATATTTCACCCAAATTTAGTCACACCTCCAAAGCACCACTTTGCTTCTTCAGACTCTGGACTTGAGTGTCATCTGACCTCTTCTACCCCTCCTATCGGCTCATGAACACCAGGTGCTGGAATCAACTTTCTGCATGCTGTTCGGTGTGTCGCCGTCAAATTCCTTTAATGTTGCTAACTCATTGGGCTTGACTCACAGTCGCTGTCTCCAGTGTGGAAGATGAGCACATTAGGACAGTCAAGCAGCACCTCTGTTTGGTCACTGGTACGAGAATGATAAAGGTGAGCGGGAACAGTTTACACACAATTTCTACATACCTCCGCTGTAGTAAATCACGCTCATAGTATTGCTGCAACTATGTGTAAGCCCAGCTGCTCATGGATGTTTAAAATGTCACTGGCAAAAGCTTGCTAGTGGTTGATAATTTTTAAAAGGGCAAAAGAATACATCAACTTCCAGACAGAAGTTTGGCAGTCTTAAAATCAACCGGGGGAGGGGGTGTGAAGGGACAGGGGGCGGGAGCATGTGCATGAGACAAAGAAACATGACTACATTACGAGACTAATTGCCCTATGGACAACTCAGCCCTGCTTAAACGTAACTCTTGGAATGTCATTCATCATGTGTTCAATTTGATAAACGTTATTTAACTCTATGAAGGTTTCATGATTAAAAAATGTATACATTTTGTGCATAAGATTGCTTTCTTCATGGGAACCATGTACAGCCAAGCATGTGGTATGTGCGAGCAACAGACTAAATTGTGCAGTATTTAGTGAAGGGTTTATTTCTTCTTGTATTAAAAACATTCAACAAAACAATTTAATACGTGGATGTGGCCCTTTGGATTTGCTAATCATTTGAAAAATATGCAAGGTTTGAGAAGGAGGTTTTATATTGAAAAAACGCAAGCATGACTATGTTGCATGAAGCGATAGAAGGGCTAGGGTTAAAAACACCAGCGTGGTGTGAAGGTTTGGTGATATTTACTTCACTACATAATTTTTGCAAATAATATCTATGAGATTTTGGCATTTGCTTAGTCATACAGCCCTAATTCAGTACATGAACGATGCAGCCCATGAGCACGGGCTTGTGAGGCATCCACCCCTCGAGACACCCTGTCCACAAACTGTTCATTGGCATTTGGTACTATGCCAGGCTGTATTGTTGAAACCGGTAGACAATGGTGGCTGATAAACTGTGCGACATTGCATCCAGTAGATCGCACTTCCGGGTAAATGGTTTAGTTACAGATCTTAGTTCGGAAGAGAGCATTTAAACTGATTATGTAAATGGAGAAATTTGTCTCGCTGCAATTCCCAAAAGGAATTCACAGCACCAATACCCCACTGATGCTGAAGCAACCATCTCTGCAGAGATACGAGGGAATTGATCATACATAAAGTTACAACCAAACTCTGCCATCTGCCGTTGTATCAAGGCCCTCTGCATCAGAATAATGGTACAAACACGTTTTTAAATACAGAAATATACAAGCCCATATTGTTTTACCTGTTTATTCATATGTTCAGGGGTTCTTGGATTTATGCTGATGGGGCTTTGGAAAGTCACAGGAACAGTGATAATATTGGCACCATCTAAAGATGAACAAAATTGCGAGAGCACAGATTGTTATGGTTGAACAAAGCAATGAAATTCTCAAACCACTGTATGACCACAACTGCACCATGAACTTCACGTATAAAATGGAACAAGTTACTTACTTGTAACTGTTGTTCACCAGCATGGGTCTGGCATGGATTCACATGCTCCTGAATATTCCCCGTTGTCAGGCCGGGAATCCTCGGTAAAAGAAAAAATTGTTTTACTTTCACTTATAAACTATCTTTCTCCTATAAATCAATCACTGAGCTCTGGGTCATACTGCCACTGCCACTAGCCAATGACTGCCCTAAGCCCCACTGGCAGCCATCTTCAGCTTTGGTAGCACGAAAAGTGGCAGTATGACCAAGAAGAGCCGCAGAGGGGCAGGAGGGAGGGTTTGCATGCGCAGAGAGGCAGGAGGGAGAGTTTGCATGTGAATCCATGCCTGATCCATGCTGGAGAACAAATGTTACAGATAAGTGAGGTGTTCCTTCTCCATCATGGGGTCTGGCATGGAATCGCATGCTCATGAATAAAAAATACAAAGCAGTACATGACAATACATACATACACAACCACGAGAGGTGGCAAGGCTCAACAGAAGCCATTACTCTTACCTTGTCAGGATCACCTTCAAGCAAACAGGTTGCTCAGCACTGCTTGGCCGACACTGGACTCCGCTCTGAAATCCCTGTCGACGCAGTAGAATTTTGCGAAGGCGTGCGTAGACCTCCACGTAGCAGCCCTGCAGATGTCCAGCAGGGGCACACCAGATATGAACGCGTCGTCGCAGAGATTGGGGTCTCGGACGGCCAGGCAGCGGTCGGTTTGCCAATCGGTGACAATGTGTGATGCAGCCGGAGAGCCATCTGGTGATAGAAGCCTTGAACAAGGCCTTCCCATGGTTCACATGACCAAAGTACATTATTCTCGACACGGCTCTAAGCCACAGGTGGGGATATGCAAACTTCTTACTCCGTGGAGCAATATCTGTTATCTACAAAAAGAAGTTACCAAAAAGTGCCAACCACACATGGGTATCCTATCCAATAGTCAGAAATTACTATGATCCTCCAAAAAATACAATTTTTATTAGTTGAACCAAAGTTCATTAAAAAACATCATTTAAAAATGATCATATCACATCACATAAAATAATCTGGTCTGAAACCCACACAAGTGAAAACAGCTTAAATCAAGTTTAAGATTCAATTCAGTGTCTAGTCAAACCCATGTGGTTAGTCACACTAAGTTTCCTTGACTCATGATGTCATTCTGATTATTGCACATTTTGATTTATCAGATTCCCAATCTGATAAATCAAAATGTGCAATAATCAGAATACCCATAGGATAGGATACCTATGTGGGGTTGTCACATGACCAAAGTTCACAAAAAGTTCAAATGTTTTTCAGAAAACTGTTTGTGCGGGTAACATAGAACTTTAGAGCACGCGCCACATCCAGCGAGTGCAGAGTCCTTTCAGCCGGCGACTAAGGCGTCAGAAAAAACACAGGCAATACCAAAGGTTCATGGAGATGGAATTCCGACAGAGCCTTCGGCATGAAGGAGGGGTGTGTCAGCAGCACCACACTATTATCGTCAGATAAGGCCACTTGCAGGACGGGGCCTGGATCTCACCTACTCTCCTGGCAGAGGTGACAGCCACCAAGAAAGCCGTCTTCCACGAAAGGTACTTGAGAGAGGCATGATACAAAGGCTCGAAGGGGGCCCACTATGAGCCTCGTCAGAACCCCGTTGAGTTCCCACTCTGGGGCAGGAGCCTTCACCAGTGGGAACGATCAAAATAGTCCATTAAGGACCTCCTTGATGAGACGGTGTGACCAAAGAGAAGACCGTCCTGGAGACCTGGTGTAGCGGGAGCTAGCCGCCAGATGCACTTTGATGGAGGCGTGCGCCAGTCCCACCTTAGCCGAAAACAATTAGGGAAGGATCTGAGGGGCCAGGGCGCTCAACGGGATGATCTTCTGCGACCGGCACCAAGTGGCGAACCGCTTCCACTTGTTGCCCGTAGCACTTAAGCGTAGACAATGCTCTGACCCTGGCAAGGAGCTCTGTGCAGTCCGCCGGCAGCTCGTACCCACTGAACTCTAAGGCCGCAGGAGCCAGACCTTGAGGTTCAGCGATCCTTGTTCATGGTACAGAATTGCGCCTCCTTCTCTGGCAAGCATATCCGCGACCACTGGCAGATTGACTGGAGATGATGTTGTCGGCTGAGAAGGTCTGGGTACCAAATCGGTCTCGGCCACACCGGGGCGACGAGGATCATCTTGCACCGGCACCGTTTCAGTTGAATGATTACTCATAGTATCAGAGGCAACGGAGGGAACGCGTACAGGAACAGACCCTCCCACGGGAAGGAGAAGGCGCCCCCCATGCTCCCCAGCTGGTGACACCTGCTGGCGATTCTCCAGCACTTGGTTTCCAGCGTCGTCGCAAATAGGTCGATGTGGGGTCTGCCCCACTTGAGGAACAGGGTGTCCATTTGATCTTGCGGAAGCTCCCACTCGTGGCAAGAGCGCAGCTCGTGCTGAGAGAGTCAGCAACAGTGTTTCTGACTCCCGCTTGGTGAGACGGAATTAGAAACATCCCCTGGGCAGCGGCTTAGTGCCACAATTCCTGCGCCTCCCTGGAGAACCCCAGGGATCTGGTTAACCCCTGCTTCCTGATGAAAAACATCGTGGTAGTGTTGTCTGTGAAAACCCTCACCACTTTGCCTTTGAGGAGCTGAAGGAATGATTTGATGGCCCAAAACACTGCCCGCCGTTCCATAACTTTAATGTGTAGCTCCTTCTCCTCCGGCAACCACAGGCCTCTGGAGTGGAGACGTCCGGTGTGGGCTCCCCAGCCCTCCAGGGAAGAGTCTGTGGTGACCATCTCCTGGTACGGCAGGCTCTGGAAGTCTGTGTCCCCGGCGATGTTGGAGCGCACGCCCAACTCTCTTATCGATTGATGGAATTCCTCGTCAAGCACAATCCTGTCCTTGAAGCTTCCAGACACCTGAATAAAGCGACAGTCCAGGAATTCCTGGAGGGGTCGCAAACGCAACCTGCAGTGCCTGATAAGGTAGATACACAACGACATCATGCCGAGCAGCGACTTGATGGTGGTCACTGTGGCGATCTTCAGTGTTAACAGCTGTTGCACCTTGTCCAAAATGGCCACTGTTCTCGCTTCTGAGGAGGCCGCCAGGCAGGATACGGTGTTGAGCCTGGACTCCAGGAACAGCCCGTCCTGAGATGGAATCAAGCAGGATTTTGGATAGTTCAGAGAACCCCATATCCATCAGTAGCCGGACGGTCCTCTCCGTGTGATTGACGGCAATGACCATTGACTTGTCACAGATGACCCAGTCGTCGAGGTATGGGCAAACATGTATTCCCTGTAGGCTTAGGTTGGCCGCTACCGGAGCCAGGCACTTTGTAAACACTCTAAGCCCCGGCTTCTGTCCAAAGGGGAGAGCCTTCAACTGGTAGTGTTTCCCATGTACGACGAAGTGCCGGAACCTGCAATGTTTCTCATGAATAGGGACGTGGAAATACGTGTCCTCTAGATGCAGCGATGACAGGAAGTCTCCCTCCTCCAGTTGGCGGAGCATGTGCTGCAACGTGACCACCCTGAATTTTTGGTACTTGATGTACTTGTTGAGTCATCGTAGATCGTGAGTGGTCGTAGATCGAGAATGGGCATCAACCCCCCAGTCTTCTTTCTTACTAAGAAGTATCTGGAGTAAACTCAGGAGCCCCGGAGCCGCTTCGGAACCAGCTCTATCGCCCCCTTTTTTAACAAGGCCCGAACCTAGAGCTGCAGCTGAGGAATGTGTTGTTCCTGCCGGGCCACCGGTGGTATCTGCTGACACTTCGGTGAAACGTCCAGAAACGACGAGAGCGTCCAGCAACCATCGATCGGTGGAGATGTTTCCCTACACGCTGACCAAGTTTGCCAGCCGGCCTCCCTCCAGGGTGCAGGGGTGGGGGCCCGATGTCTTGGCTGGTCTAATCCTGCTGGCAGGCCGACAAGTCTCCCAGGGAGCCTGGATGACGACGGAGGCCACCTCCGAAGGCCTTGGAACGTACCCCTGTATACTTCCTGGGTCAAAGAAAGGGAGGGTTGGTGGTACAAGGACGATCCTCTGCCGAAACCTTTCGATGATCTGCCCGACTTCCCACCTGAGGAACAAAAGGATGGACGGTGCTGCTGCAGCGTGCCTAGGGCACGGGCTGTGTATGTGTCGGTATTGATTGCGTGGAGAGGTTCATCGGCAGCCTTTCCGAAGAGATGTCCAGGACCCTTGTCTGAACTTCTTGCCTAAAGTTGGTGGCCTTCAGCCAGTCACAACGACCGAGGCAAATCCTGTTCCCCATTTTGCAGATTCCTGGGCCATGGTGATGGCATGGTCCCACGCGACCTCGCCCTCCTGAAGGCTCCCCATTGCCTCAACCCGTAGCGGGGCCATCTTGAACCATAACTCCCAGTCGTACCTGGCCACGAGAGCTAAAGCGTTTGCCGGCTTGACTGTCGTCGCCACTAGGTAGATGACCTTTCCAACCATGGCGAACTTCTTCCCCTCGCTGTCCGGGGGAACGGAGGCAGAGGACGACCGGTTGGATGACTTCTTCCGCGTAGCAGCCAAGACCACTGAGTCCGGTGATGGCTGTGACCGCAGACACTTGGGTGCAGACACCGGTACCCGGTATTTCTTCTCCAGCCGGTCTCTTTTTGCTGGGGCTGAGGCTGGGTTTTTCAGCAGCGCCAGGCCCTCATCCCAGTCGTTCAGGAGGGGCACTGCCAGAATGGACTTCCTTTTCGGCTCCCAGTGTTGATAAGGAAGCCCTTCTTCAGCTCCTCTGGCGTGAGCGCAAAGAGTTCCGATGCAGGGGCGACCTTGGAGTGGAAGGAGCCCACTTCATCCGGGGGGAAAGCCCTTGGAGGCAGAGAGATGTCAATGCCGTGTCTATCCTGGTTTCCGTAGGGGTGGGCATGTGTGGCAGCTGGTGACACGGCGTAGGGTGCCGATTCCTTTTCTTCAGCAGTGGTGGTGGTACCGGTGTCAACACCGTTGGTGCCGCTGGTGCAGTCGACATCCTTTTCTGCATCTCTGACACCAGTGTGTGGAGAGTCGAAAGAATGTCCTGTGACAAATCTCTGGGAGGTGCCGGGGAAGTAGGCTTGCTGGGCCCAGTGCCTATGTCGTCGTCCCAGTCGTCGTCGTCACCCTCTCCCGCGACGACCACCTCTGTCGTCGTCATCCCCAACATCTTCCGGGATCGTGTGGACGGAACCCAGGTCCTCTTCATCGGAAGAAGAAATATCTGTGCCCTGGAGCATTGCCACACCCACTGCACCCATTATTTGGGTCCTGAGTGGTCGGTCTCAGGCTTAGGGACGGTATCCTCTTTTTCTGGGGTTTTTTCCACTGGTTTGGCCAAAGCCTCGTGCCTGAGAGGAAGAGCCACTTGGCTGCCGTCAGGGTACCCTGCACCGGGTCAACCCCTTTCACTTCTGAAAGTGCAGCCGCCACCAACTCGATACTCGAGGATGATTTAGCCTGTATCACCTGGGCCTTCACGGGCAGGTTGGATCCCTTATCATGCTGTTTGGCCTTCTCTGGTTTCTCCTGCAGCTTCCCAGGGGTAGCTGACTTCCTCTTCGATGAAGAACTGGAGCGATGGCTGGAGACTGAGGCCGATGGAGAGGATGAGTGCGCCCTGCTCGTCGCGTGATTCGCTTGCACGGCGACCCCGACGGAAACGGACTTGCAGTGCTTGGCCTTGTCTTGGGCCCCCACGGATGGAGCGCCTTCAAAGGACTTAGAATCCTGCTCTGACTGGCTGGATCCAGGGGAGGCATGCCCATGTGAACCACACGGGGTAGAGGCCTTGGCTTTGAGCCACGCCTCCAGTCTGATGTGCAGATCCTCAATGGTGCACTTGGTAAAGCCAAGACAGATCCCACAATCCTCCTCCTTGTGCGTCGGGTGAAGACAATAGAGGCACTTGGAATGCTTGTCCTCCACAAATAATTCCTCAAACAGCAGATAGTGCAGAGCTTTAAGAGGGAAACCCTGTCCTTCTCCTCCGACATGGTCCGGTGTGTGGCAGAGGCCCGATGGCCTTCTAGAAACTTCGAAGAAGAAACACTCAACGATTCTGCCCTTGATGGGCGATCAAAGATGCCGACGGATGTGTCGGCATCTTTAGTCGGATGAAGTTAGTCGGAGGAAGAAACGATAGAGCACACGGGCTCTATCGAACAAAAATAGGAATTTCCTAGCAAAAAAGAAAAAATAACGCAGAAAGCTGCAAGAGCAAAACTCAAGGACTCCCAACACTTGGACGTGCGGTAGAAATCTGATGATGGCTGCCAGAGGAGGGGCTTAAGGAGAGGGCAGTCATTGGCTGGGGGCAGGATGACCCAGAGCTGAGTGATTGGTTTATAGGAGTAAGACAGTTTATAAGTGAAAGTGAAACTGTTTTTTCTTTTACCAAGAATTCCTGGCCCGTCCATGTCTCGGAAGAATAGCTCAGGGGCAACGTGCTCGCCTTGGAAGCAAGACGACACGGAGCAACACAGATTCGATCCCTGGGTCCACGCTTATAAACCTCTGGGTATTAAGCTTGTTATAAATAACCTATATCATATCATGCCAGACCATATTCTGGAGAAACTTAATTCTTTACAAAATATGCATAATGATAGTTTATCATGCCATTTAGGATTCGTATTAGGATTGCCAAATCTTAAACGTAAAGAAATAGAAATAAAAACAAACATCTTACTTCTGCCTTCACAGGAATTGAGAACATCCTTCATAACACGATCAAACCGGTTTTTCTGCAAACTGAGGAAACAAAATAATTTAAGATACTGAATATGGAAATCTACTGACACTTAAAAAGCATGCAAATGTCTAGTACTGACTGCATAAGCTTAAAGAGGACCCTTTAATAACAGGAATAAAATACACCATGACGTTTTAACTGAATGCAGAGTTTACAAATAAACAATGTAAAGTTAGGAGATCAAACACGATGAGGAAACTAGCACAATGTCAGTAATATTGGCTGTTTGGTAAACAGGCGTTTTAAAAAGTAGGCTTCAGACACTTGCTTGCACCACTATCGCAGAACCAGTCACGATCGGTGTGAAAGGGGTGGGGAGGAAAGGGAATGGGGAAGCTGTAAACATCAAGTGGGGCAGGATAGGGTTGGACAATGTTGCAGCTCACAGAAATGCAGAAAATGTTTCATGACCACAACTAACACATTTCACTTCCTTGTCCATGACACCTCCAGCACAACACCCAGGAAACAGCATCCTCCTATGGTTTACACTTATCTCATGGCTGCATCTCATAGGACAACTTGAGATCTGTGAAAAAGCAAAACTTGCACATTTCTTGGATAAGGTGATCGTTATTGTAGCCGTTGATTTACACTGTTATTTCTTGTTCTTTTGCAGTTTTTGGCTCTGCTTTGAGAGTGCAAGGGGCGACTGACCTCAACTATGCGTTTCACATTATTTTAATGAAGCTGTGGGGTCAGAACGGGCATCTCGATCAGCCCCTTTTACTTGACTCTTTGATAACATGAACTTCATAAATGTTGAGTCGGTTCATTTGCATTCCACTGGTCCTGAAATCCACACTTGCTCTTTTACTTCACAACCCATACTACAGCAATGTTGCCTGCCTATGGAAGGAAGACATTTAGGAGTGGAGCACAGTAGTGATCCATACGTCATGCAAACACCAAATAAATGGACAGTAGTGCTAGGACTGCATCGGGTACCGTTTATACATTCCTAGGGTGACGTCATCAGGGTCTTTCAACCCTTTAAAATAACCATTTAAAATGGAAAGGGCCTAGAGCCTTAGCGGTCTCCAGCAACTACCCCATGCTACCAGACAACAGTCTTGTAACACGGCAATATGTTAATTACTCTATTGTTGTACTCTGCGTAATACGTGGGCCCTCGCATTACAAGCTGCGTTTCTCTTCCCACAGGATATACAGAAGTGTCAACTCATTGCCTTCTATCACTGGGTCCTGCAAATCAGCCACATGCTAAGAATGCTTTGTAGCTTTTCAGTAGGCATTTAGTGTTTCAACTCCCTACTGGCCGTCTCGTGATAATCAGCAGCTATTAACCATATATATATATCAATGCATTACTTACCGTAAAAGCATTTCTGATGGTTGTATCTGCTTAGATTCACATGCTGTGCATAGGTCCGACATCCAGTGGTCACTGCGGAGTATTGCATTTTGTTTTCGTATTCGAAAAGGGACGTCGACAAGGCGTGTCTGAAACACTATCCCTATAGTGACGTGCGTTGTACCCACAATCCCTCACGCGTCGAGGTCCCTCTGTTTGTATTTTTCTGCCCTGAGGGAGCCTTCTAGACGTGAGTGAGTACAGAAAAGAGAGATATAAAAGGAAGTCTATGTTCCTTCCATCCGAGCGGGGAGGAAGGGTGGGTGCATGTGAATCTAAGCAGATACAACCATCAGAAATGCTTTTACGGTAAGTAATGCATTGTCTTCTGATGTTTGTTAATCTGCTTAGAATCACATGCTGTGCATAGACTAGCGAGCAGTACCCGGAGTTGGCGGTGGGTTAAGAGAAGGAACAGTAGAGAAAAGATGTCTTAACACTGCCTGTCCCACCTGGGAGTCAGATCTAGAGTGTGTATCTAGACAGTAATGTTTTGTAAAGGTGTGCACAGAACTCCAGGTAGCCGCTTTGCAGATGGACTCAAGGGGAACATTTGCAATGAATGCTATGGACGCCCCCGTGCCTCGAGTAGAATGTGCTCTTGGCCTAAAGGGCAGTTCTCTCTTAGCAAGAGTATAGCAGAGAGTGATGCATTGAACAATCTATCTAGAAATAGTGGACTTTGAAACTGCATCCCCTTCTCTTCCTGCTGCCACAGAGACTAAGAACTGATTAGTCTTCCTTAGTGGTCTGGTTCTTTCCATGTAGAACATGACCGCTCTGCGGACATCTAGTGTGTGCAGAGTCCTTTCTCCCAAGTTGGAATGATTTTGAAAGAACGCTGGTAGTTCTATAGACTGGTTTACGTGGAATTTTGAGATGAATTTCGGAGCAAAACTTGGGTGAGTGCGTAGAACCACCTTATCTCTGTGAACTGTAACGAAGGGGTCTAGAACAGAAAGAGCCTGAAGTTCACTTACTCTCCTGATGGAGGTGATAGCTATTAAAAAAGCAGTCTTAATAGTGAGGTGTTTAAGAGATGCTTTGTGCATGGGTTCGAATGGAGAGCCCATGAGTCTGGTAAGTACCACATTAAGGTCCCATCCGGGAGCTGGGTCAGCTATCGGGGGGTGTATTCTCTTTACTCCCTCCATGAAGGCCTTTATAACAGGGATCTTCCACCACGACACCTTGAGTTGGGAAGTGGTGTATGCAGAAAGTGCCGCTAGGTGGACTTTAATGGAATTGAACACTAGACCTGAATCCAATAGGTGGGTCAGGTATAGAATAATATGTGTGGGAGAGCAGTCAATTGGGTTGATGCTCTTACCCCTGCACCAGATGACAAACCTCTTCCATTTGCTAGAATAGCAGTGGCGAGTGTTAGGTTTTCTGGTTTCCCTGAGGATGTCCATGCATCTCTGCGGGAGCTGTAGATGTCCGAATTCTATGATCTCAGGAGCCAAACTGCTAAGTTCATGTTCTGGGGGCATGGATGCAGAGTCTTGCCCTTGTCTTGTGACAGCATGTTGTACGGGCAGGGGAGTTTCACTGGGGGAGATAGAGACATCTCCATCAAGTGAGCGAACCATGGCTGTCGGGCCCACATTGGGGCCACCAGTATCATGGTCACTTGTTCCTGGTGCATCTTGTGCACCACCTTGTTGAGAAGGGGAGTCGGGGGAAAAGCGTAAACAAATTTCCCTGACCATTGTATCGACAGACCGTTCCCCTTGGATTGGTTCTGGGGGTACCTGGAGCCGTAATTTAGGCATTGTGAGTTTTCCAGGGTTGCGAATAGGTCTATTTCTGGGAATCCCCATTGTGTGAAGAGGTCGAAGACGAGGTCTTCGTGCAGTCGCCATTCGTACTCTTCGGGCAGGGGGAAATCTCTGCTGAGTTTGTCTGCCAGTAGATTGAGTTCCCCTGGTACATGTTGTGACAGTAGGAACATGTTTTGTTTGAGAGCCCACTTCCATATATTTTGGGCCAGTTTGGACAGTCCTGGAGAGTGGGTTCCCCCCTGCTTGTTGATGTAATACATGGCTGTGGTGCTGTCTGTAAGGACCATCACTGTCTTGCCTTGTAGCTTTTAGCGCCTTGAACACTGCTAGTAACTCTAGAAGATTGATGTGTTTGGATGCTACGTTCGGAGTCCACACTCTGAGCAGTTTGATGGGATAGGTGAGCCCCCCATCCTGTGAGGGATGCGTCTGTGGTTAGAGTGGCTTCCGGCGCGGGTGTGGCAAAGGGTTTTCCTTTTTCTAGGTTTTCCTTTGTCCACCATTGTAGCGAGAGAACTAAGGCCTGCGAGACTACCACTAGATCGTCCCACAGTCCGCTGGCCTGACACCACTGGCTGTTGAGCCACTCTTGCATTGGGCGCATGCGCAGGCGTGCGTGAGGTACCAAATAAATACACGACGCCATCATGCCTAGCAAGCGCATTGCTTTGCGTACCGTCACCTCTCGACCGGTCACATATTGAGGGATCTGAAACAGCATGTTTTGGACCCTCTCTTTGGAGGGGAAGACGAGGCCATCCTTTGTTTGAATTAGAGCCCCTAGGAATTGTTTGATTTGGCTGGGGTCTAGGCTGGACTTCTTTTCGTTGATGGAGAAGCCCAACTGGAACAAAAGGTCTACAGTCTTTTGGGTATTGGAGAAGCATGTTTCGTAAGAATCCCCGGTTATGAGCCAGTCGTCGAGGTAAGGGTAAACTGGGATGGACAACCTGCGCAGGTGGGCTGCTGCCACTGCCAGCACCTTCGTGAATACCCACGGTTCTGATGCTATGCCGAAGGGTAGCAATCTGAACTGGTAGTGTTTGCCCTCTATCATGAACCGGAGGTATTTTCTGTGCGCTGGCAACATTAAAATATGAAAGTATGCATCTTTCATGTCCAATGTTGTCATGTAATCTCCCGGTGATAGCAGTGGGATCACTTCCTGTAAGGTCACCATACGAAACCTTTGGGGTTTGATAAACTTGTTCGCTGGGCGCAGATCTAATACAGGGCGCATGGTTAGATCCTTTTTGGGTACAAGGAAGTACACTGAATAAATACCTTCCGTTACCTGAGATAGAGGCACGACCTCTATGGCTCCTTTTTCCAGCAGTTGTTGTACTTCTTGTAGAAGGATGGCAAGATGTTCCGGTGACATGCGTCGTCCCCTCGGGGGTTTGTATGTTGGGGAACTGTTGAATTCGATGCAGTATCCGTGGGCTACGGTGGAAAGTACCCAGCGGTCTGACGTTATACCCTCCCATGCTGGAAGAAAGGATGTTGTCCGGCCCCCGACCGGTGTTGCATGGGAGGGGACGCAAATCTTCGCGTCACTTGGTGTTGTTGGGGGCTTGGGAGCCTCTGGGGGTGGACCCCCGCCCTCTTCCTTTGCCCCGGCGCTGTCCTCTTTGGCTGTACTGTCCACTATTGGTCTGGAAATTGGTGGCAGGGTACTGTTGCTGCTGGTTTTGTTGTTGGCGTTGGCCACGAAAAAAGCGTGTGTTGCCATAGCCGCGCCTGGTAGAGGGCTCAGAGATTTGGTCAAGAGTTTTGATAGTATCGAACTCTTTTTTTTAGCCATCTCCAGAGCCTCATCCACCGCTTTCCCGAAGAGGTTAGAGTCTTCAACAGGTTTATTTATTAAAGACGCCTGTGTCTCCGGTTTGAACCCTGAGTTGCGCAGCCATACGTGGCGTTTTAGGAGTATTCCCTGAACCAGGGAACGTCCCGCTGTTTCTGCCGCATCCAGAGAGTTCTTTACAATACTCTGGTTGACCTGGGTTCCTTCGCCAATAGTTGTAAGCAGGCGTGTACGTAGTAGTTCCGGCGCTTCTTCGGCGTCTTTGCGCAGTTTGGCCCACTGCGCATCCGCATAGCTAGCGAGCAAAGAATTATTGTTCGCAATTCTTGCCGAAAAGGCAGCCGAGGATGTAACTCTTTTTGCAAGGGCATATAACCGCTTGCCCTCCTTGTCAGATGGTGCCTCACTGGTGGAAAGTGGTACCCCTGCCCTCTTTCTTGTATTGGTTACTACCAGGGAATCCGGAAAGGAATGTCCCCTGATGTACAGCGGGTATGAGGGTGAAGGAGTGAAAAGTTTTTCAATTCTAGGATTGACCCCTCTCATTAGTGCGGGTGTGGACAGCGAAGGGATGATTCTTCCCCTCCTCGCTTCGGTGAAGAGAATGGTCTGACTGACCGGGGGTTTCTCCTAAATTACTCTTTCCACAAAGTCTAATTCAGGAGAGAGCTCCCCAGTGTCCAGTTCGAAATGTGCTGCTGCTCTGCGCAACAGGGCATTGAATGTGGGCTGATCGTCAATGGGAGACGTGTTTCTAATAGGTGAATTGTCAGGAGGATTTAGGTTCAGGACATCAGTGTCGGAATATATTGATGGGGATTGCCAGGGGTGAGAAGGTCCTTCCTCTGGATTTTCTCCGAAGCCTTCTCCTACCAAGTCTGGGCTGTCTTCCAGACCTTCCTCCTGGTTCCGTCCCTCTTCCTCGTCCATAAAATCATCCTCTTCCTCAAAGTAATGTTCCTCCCCAGTGAGGTCATACACACTATGGCAGTCTGAGGCTGTGTCCTGGTGGGGATTGACTAATTTCCGAATCTTGGCCCTGGGTTCCTCCTGAGGCCCTTCTCGTATTCTCTTGGGAGTGGGAGGGTTCTGTGTATTCATAAACCTCTCCATTCTTTCCATGCAGAGATGGAGCCTCTCCATGGTTTCATGGGGTACCCCTGAGCGGTCTAGCGGGGGAAAAATAGTGTCTTGTAGCTGAAAACGGCTCGACCTCTCCCACAACGTCGAGGAAAGTGTCCCGTCGCCCTCCGAAAAGCCTTCAGGTGTGTTGGGGGTCCCCTCGACTGAAGGGGGTAGTCCCTGCCTTTCTTCAGGCTTTTTCGGCGTGTCTTTCGACCTCTGCGTAGCGCTCGACGTGTCTTTCGGCGTACGCTTGTGGGCGTCGGCTACGACGATCCTCGCCAAGCTCTCAGCGACTCGTTTGTCAGCGGAGGGCTGTGGTTTCGACGTTATGGGTGTCGATCGCTCTACGGCGGCATGCGCTTTCTGCTGATGCGCGCCGGCCGATGATTTGGGGGCGGCGCCCTTATTTGCCGAAAGCCCAGTCGCTGGTCGCAGCTGCGGTTGCGAGAGGGGCTTCGAACCCGAACGGTCCGAGGAGGCTGCCGGTGGAACCTGCGTCTCCTTGGGCGCTGATGCTCTCTTCGCCTTCGACGAAGAAGAGCCATGGGTTGTGTGCTTATGTGTGGTCTTGTGTGCGTCAATGTCGCCGGGGTGTTCATCCCCATAAGCAGGGCGTGAGCCGAGCCCGTCGGGGCCGGGGGCAGACGACGAAGCGCGTGTGCGCTCTTTAGGGGGGGGTTTCGACTTCCGTAGCGGAGGTCGTGGTATCACGTTCCTCGTCACTGTCGGTGGTAGCAACGGTGGGTGAAGCGTCGGCCTTCGACATAGCGTAGGCCGCCCACCTCTTGACCCTACGGTCTTTTAGGGTCTTCGGCTTAAGAAGCCGACAAGCCGTGCAACCTTCTTCTTTGTGATCGAGGGGCAAGCAGCGGTTACACCGTGAATGCTTGTCCTTCCAAGTAAACTTGCCCTTGCAAAGCGGGCAAAACCTGAAGGGTGTCCTCTCCATAGCCGAGGCAATAAATCGTGATAACCACCCCAAGGGAAAGGAAGGGGAAAAGGAAAGGCATTCTCAGAAAAGAACCAGAGATGTCCCACGACCCCCACTCTCCCTACTGTATATGGCCTGCGAGGCCAGGCCACGTGTTCGGCAACGCCGAAGGATCTCCTCCGCTCGTCCCCTCCGTCGAAGATCTTGCTCGGCAGAGACAGCTTCACAACAGCGTCGAGGGGGGGGATCGATATGTTCTATATTAATATAGGAAAACGACCAAAGGTCGAGGAGATGAAATCTGCAATGTCTCTCGAGGAGCTCCGCGTAAAGGCGACCAGTAGCTGGGCGGAAAAAAACAATCTGAGGGACCTCGACGCGTGAGGGATTGTGGGTACAACGCACGTCACTATAGGGATAGTGTTTCAGACACGCCTTGTCGACGTCCCTTTTCGAATACGAAAACAAAATGCAACACTCCGCAGTGACCACTGGATGTCGGACCTATGCACAGCATGTGATTCTAAGCAGATTAACAAACATCATGGGATACATTACACACCGTAATCGTATTTCTGATGCTTGCATCTGCTTAGATTCACATGCTGTGCATAGGCCGATATCTAGTGGAAGCTGCAGAGTATTACAGTTTGTTTTTCGAAACTCGAAAATGGGCGTCGACACAGGGCGTGTCAGTAATACTATCCCTAGTGTGACGTCCACTGTACCCAAAATCCCTCACGCGTCTAGGATCCTCAGATTGTATTTTTTCTGACATGAGGTAGCATGAGGAGTAGCGTGAGTACAGATAATCCAAGCAGAAAGGTAAGACTACAAGCAATCATGCGCCTTCTCTCGGAGGGGAGGAAGGGTGGGTCGCATGTGAATCTAAGCAGATACAAGCATCAGAAATACGATTACGGTGAGTAATGTATCCCTTCTGAGGCTTGTGGTATCTGCTTAGATCACATGCTGTGCATAGATTAGCGAGTAGTACCAGAAGAAGGAGGTGGGATGTGAGAAGGGTCATGAGCAAATAAATGTCTTAGAACCGCTTGTCCCACTTGTGTATCTGTCTTGGAATGGGTGTCAATGCAGTAATGCTGAGTAAAAGTGTGAATAGAGCTCCAAGTAGCTGCTTTGCAAATGGTGTCGAGGGGAACATTTGCAATGAAAGCCAGAGAGGCCCCAATGCCTCTAGTAGAGTGGGCCCTTGGCGTAAAAGGCAGAGTCTTTTCAGAGAGTGAGTAACACAGCTTGATACAGTTAATAATCCACTTCGAGATGGCACCTTTAGAGACGCGATCCCCCTCTCTGCCTGTAGCTACGGAGACAAACAGTTGATCTGTTTTCCTTAGCGGTCTTGTTTTATTCACATAGTAGAGGACCGCCCTACGCACATCTAGGGTGTGTAGTTTCACCTCAGCCGAGCTTTGCGGGTTCTGGAAGAAAGCCGGAAGCTCGATGGACTGGTTTACATGGAATTTTGATATACATTTAGGTGAGAACCTAGGGTGTGTGCGTAAAACCAGTTTGTCTTTATGGATAGAAAAGAAGGGATCCTGCACTGACAGAGCCTGAATTTCACTGACCCTTCTTATAGAAGTAATAGCTACTAAGAAGGCCGTTTTATAAGTCAGGTGTTTGAGACTGCTTTTATGCATGGGTTCGAAAGGGGGGCCCATGAGCTTGGCTAGCACCACATTAAGGTCCCACCCTGGCGGTGGGTTTGAAATAGGAGGGTGAAGTCTCTTTACTCCTTCCATGAAGGCTTTAACTACTGGTACTTTCCACCACAACACCTTGCTATGGGAAGTGGTGTAAGCCGAGAGAGCTGCCAGGTGTACTTTCAGTGAGTTAAAAACCAATCCTGCATCTAGCAGGTGGAGCATGTATGTAACAATAGTGGAAGGAGTGCAATCAACTGGGTTGATTTGTCTACTTTGGCACCAGATTACGAACCTCTTCCACTTGTCAAAGTAACAGTGCCTTGTGTTTGGCTTCCTAGATTCCTTTAGGATGTCCATACACCTCTGTGGCAATTTGAGGTGTCCAAACTCTATGACCTCAGGAGCCATGCTGCCAGGTTCATTGAGTTGGGTTGCTGGTGCACTGTTTGACCTTGGTACTGGGACAGTATGTTGTACCAGGCTGGAAGTTTGATGGGCTCGCACACCGCCATCCTGCATAGGTGTGGGAACCACGGTTGTCTTGCCCACATGGGAGCAACTAGGACGAGCGTCATCGATTCCCTGTACATCTTGTTCACCACTTTCCTGATGAGAGGAGTTGGTGGAAAAGCGTACGCAAACATCCCTGACCAGTTCATCCACAGGGCGTTCCCCTGGGAGTCTGGTTGGGGGAACCTGGATGCAAATGCTGGGCATTGTTTGTTTTTGCTTGTGGCGAATAAGTCTATAGTGGGGAAACCCCACTGAGAGAAGAGATCTTCTACGACCTCTCTGTGAAGAACCCATTCGTGTTCCACTGGGAGGGAGTCTCTGCTCAGAGCATCCGCTAGGGAATTGAGCTCCCCTGGAACATGTTGTGATGACAGGAAGATGTTCCGTCTGAGTGCCCATATCCAGATTTTCTGGGCAAGCTTGGACAGATTTGGCGAGCGAGTCCCTCCTTGCTTGTTTAGGTAGAACATGGCTGTAGTGCTGTACGTCCGGATTTGCACTGGCAGGTTTAGTAGATGGGGCACGAACGCCTGAAGCGCTCTGAATACTGCCAGAAGCTCTAGCAGGTTGATGTGGTTCTTGGCCACTGAGTGAGACCAGAGACCCTGAGCTGTGTGGTGGAGAAGGTGAGCTCCCCACCCCGTCAGACATGCATCTGTAGTGATTACTGCCTGTACTTCAAGATCGTAAAAGGGTTTCTCCTTTGCGAGATTCTCTCTTGTCCACCAGTGAAGGCTTTGTACCAGTGTTGGCGAAACGACCACTAGATCGTCCCACTGACCACTTGCCTGAGACCACTGTTTCGCCAACCATTCCTGCATGGGAAGCATGCGCAGGCACGCGTGAGGGACCAGGTAAATGCACGACGCCATCATGCCCAGCAAACGCATTGCTTTGCGTACCGTTATTTGGTGACCGGACTGATAATGTGGAATTTGCAGAAGTATATTCCGAATTCTTTCTTCTGAAGGAAAGGTCAACCCCTCCTGGGTATCCAGAATTGCTCCTAGGAATTGTTGTGAGGTGCTTGGCACCAGGCTTGACTTCTTCTCGTTGATTGAGAAGCCTAATTCATGGAGGAGGTCGATAGTCCTTTGAATGTTTGTCCTGCAAATTCCTGGGGTTTCCTCCGTTATGAGCCAGTCGTCCAGATAAGGGTACACTGGGATTGCCTCCCTGCGTAGGTGTGCAGCCGCCACCGCCAGTTCCTTGGTGAATACCTTTGGTGCTGAAGCTATCCCGAAGGGCAGTACCTTGAATTGGTAGTGGCGACTGTCCACCTTGAAGCGCAAGTACTTTCTGTGCGCTGGGAACATGGAAATATGAAAATAAGCATCTTTCATATCCAAGGTTGCCATGTAATCCCCCTTTTTTAGGAGGGGGATTACCTCTTGTAGCGTGGTCATACGAAATTTTTGGGGCTTGACATAATTGTTGGCAGGCCGTAAGTCCAATACTGGGCGCATTGTCAAGTCTTTCTTTGGCACAAGGAAGTAAGTTGAATAAATACCCTGGTTTACCTGATGTCCCGGGACGAGTTCTATCGCGTCCTTTTGTAGAAGAATGGCGATCTCCTCGAGGAGATGTTCTAAGAAGTGTACTTTGTTGTGGAGGATGGTTCCGGGGACGCTGCAGTAGCTCTATACAATATCCCGTGGATACTGTTGACAGCACCCATCTGTCTGATGTGATCCCTTCCCAAGCCTGGTTGAAGTTTGAAATGCGTCCCCCTACTGGGGTTGCGTGAGAAGGGACCCTGAACTGAGCGTCACTGCTTTGGTGGAGGCGTGCCGCCTCCCTTGCTGGGGCTGCCTCTGCCTTTACCACATCCTCTCCTATTACCTCTGCCGTAACCCTGGGTAGACTGTTGGTTGTTGTTCCACTGTGTACCCTGCCCCTGGGAATAGTTAGATCCTCTCTGGGAATTTTGGCCGCGTGGGCGACGAAAATTACTATTCCCTCTCTGGTTAGGGGGTTTATTGGTTAACTGGCCAAGGGATTTGAGTGTCTCGTATTCGTCCTTGGCATTTTTCAGTGCGTCCTCGACCGCCTTACCAAACAACAGATCGGCTTCCACCAGTTTGTCTAACAATGATGCCTGAGTTTCTGCCTTAAAACCAGACTGCCGTAACCACGCATGTCTCTTGATAACAGTACCTTCTGCTATCAATCTGCCTGCGTTATCCGCGGCTTCGAAGGTTGCTTTCAAAATGCAACCAGACACGGCTCTACCCTCTGCGGAAATCCAAGCTAATTGGCCCTTTAACGGTTCAGGAGCAGAGGCTATGAGAGCCGCGACTTCTTCCCACTGATGGCAGTTGTAGCTGGCCAACAGGGTGGTGGAGTTAGCAATCCTTGCTCGATAGGCGGACGTTGAGGCTACCTTCCTGCCGAAACCGTATAGTTTTTTGCTCTCCTTGTCGGGAGGAGCTTCTGACGAAGACAAGGGTGTTCCAGCCCTCTTACGAGTGTTGGTAACAACTAGGGAGTCTGGCTTCAGATGCCCTCTTATATAGAGAGGGTCAGACTGAGCTGCCCTGAAAAGTTTTTCAACCCTGGGATTGACTGCTCTGGTGAGGTTTGGGTTCACCAGGGACGGATCTATTCTCCGCTGAATGGATTTAAGGATAGGGATGGTCTGGGCAACCGGCCTCCTTTCTCCAACTAACTCTTCTGCGAAGTCCCTTTCCTCCTGTACACCGTGGGTGTCAATGTGGAAATGTTCTGCTGCGCGAGCGAGAACCTCATTTAGGAGGGGTTGATTATCGACCGGGGAGTCGGTAACCGGGGCTTCGTCCTCTACCGGGGAATCTACTCTGTATGTTTCCGGGTTATCCTCTTCTTCTTCCTGTTCCTCATCATCCCCATAGTAGCCCGTCCCGGTTTGCTCTTCTATCATACCAAATTCTTGGTCTCCACAAAGGGAAGCCTCTTCTTGATACCGTGAGTATGGTGTTGCGTAAGGTTGTACCTCGAAGGGTTCAGACCTCATTGGGGTTTCAAACCGGGCCTTCTTACTCGGGGGGATATGATCAGTAGAGCCTGAGGGTGTGGCCGTTGTGGATCATACGAGAGGAAATGTTCTGGATTTTTATCATAAAAATCAGCCAAAGAAGACAATCTTGACATGACCCTATCAATGTCTTCACTGGACCATTTTTTGGAACTGGGAATGACTCTCTCAGCAAGTCTATGGGATTTATCTCGAGTAGCTTTGCTGGTTGTGGACCTATCAGCAGACCTGGGCTTGTCTGTCTGTTTAGGGGGGGGTGGGGGTGGAGTGTTTCACAAGTGTGGAAGAATGTACAGGTAGTTTCTTCTGCTGTTTTCCCCCCTCCCCGTGCGTAGAAAAATATTTTCCCTGTCCCTTAGTGGCTCCGGAGTTTTTCGACGCCTGGCGTCGAGGATCGGGAGAGGTGTCCCTGTCCTTCGAGCGTGGGGCCTCGCTGGCTTTAATTGCGGGCTCTGCCTCTTGGAGCGCGGCCTGGGGGTGGAAGTCGTCTTCGTCTACCGACGATTGAACTTCTGTTAGCCTAGGGAGCGAGGCACTCTTGGCAAGAGTGGAGGATTGCCTGGAGTCATGCGCCGATCTTGATCGAGAGCGCCCAGAGGACACCGAATCGCACCGTTCTGTCTGTGCCTCTTTCCGAGAACTCGACGTCGTCGAGTCTCGGTTGGACTTAGTGTGTTTAGTGTGTGTAGTATGTGAAGCGCTTGCGTCGCCGGGGGTCTTCCCCATAGCCGCCCTGCCGGACGACCTTCCGAGGTCAGGGACCTGCGCTCGGCTGTCTTTCGACGCCGCAATGCCCTCGCCGTCCGTAAGTACGGCGTCGCTGCCATCGCTGAAGGCGCCCTCCGCTGCCATGGCCGCCTGCCTGGCGTGGTGGGCCCAACGCTTCGTCGAACGGTCCTTAAGTGTCTTAGGTTTAAACCTACTACACGCTCTGCAGTTCGTTTCAGGGTGGTCCCTCGGCAAGCAGAGATTGCACGTGGCGTGCCTGTCGACCCAAGGGTATTTGCGGTTGCACTTGGGGCAGAATTGAAAAGGGGTACCCTCCATACGCACCTTGAGGCAGCGGGCTGTTAAGTGTAGGAAATGTATAAGGTGTACCTATATACCAAGAGTGTAGAGTATGTACCACCCCCCACTCTCCCTACTTGCAGGGCCGAGGCCAGTGGCCTACAAGGCCCGGGCCGAGGCCAGCGGCCTTCCGAGGCCCAAATCCGTCGTGCAGCAGCCGACGGTCGATTTCTTCTCCAGCCGGCGTCGAGTGTCGAAGTTCGAGGTTGGGGTGGGGAAGGATGTCAATAGATTAATAATTTTAAATTTTAGCAAAAGTATGGCTAAGGCCAGGGGACTCCCAAGATGCTTCCGACCAGTATGGCCGAAAAAAACAATCTGAGGATCCTAGACGCGTGAGGGATCTTGGGTATAGTGGACGTCACACTAGGGATAGTATTACTGACACGCCCTGTGTCGACGCCCATTTTCGAGTTTCGAAATACAAACTGTAATACTCCGCAGCTTCCACTAGATGTCGGCCTATGCACAGCATGTGATCTAAGCAGATTCCACAAGCCTCAGAAATATATATATATTGTTTAATTAAGTGTATTTGGTTAACATGTAAACCTTTACACGGCACTAGAAATGCCACATCACAAACAAATAAAAATTAAAAAGGTAATAAATTCCATAACAATATAATGAAGACAATTAGTGTTCAAATAAAAACAGTATGAGGTTTCCCCTACACACACATTCTTAAAATAACAGACGTAATGTAGAAAAAGGAATGACTGATAATTCTTGGAGTTTCTCTGAAAAGGTATGCATTTGTAATAATCATGGAATGGGCACCAACAATAGTGGACCAAAATTGGTCCAGATTTATATCCGCAATGCGATTTACAAAAATTGCTGTAACAAATCGCATACAGGTAACGTAAGAGTGGAGAGACAACGGTAAGGACTTATACGACGCTAGTACATTTCTCAAACACATGGACAATCGTTATACTACTTCCCCACTGCAAGCACTGCCGTCACAGCAACCAATAAGCGCTGGGATGAGCCCCAATAATTCTACTTATATTAATGCTGAACAAAAACAATACTAACCTTTTACAGCAGCTAGGGATTGCATTACATCTAATTTGATTGAGCTTGCATAATTTCCTGCTGAATGTAGTGTAGCAATTCCGTCATCAAACTCTGTCTTACTTAAAAACCCCATCTCTTACAGTTATAGTCTTGACAATGTCACTAATATACCGACTTGTAAAATCAATAGCGCAGCCTCTACCCAATGTCAATTGAAAACAGCTTCACTAAATTCTCGCTCCCTTGTAAAACATGGTATAGAAATGGCAGACTTAATTCAGAGCCAGGAAGTCAATCTTGTACGTTTAACAGAAACCTGGCTCGTGGACACCACTAATCATGTTGCCTTTTAGGCCTTACCAACTGGCTTCAGGATATTTAGGATCAACCGCCTACAGGGGAACTGGGGGAGGGAGGGGATACTGCCATTATTCTTAAAGATACATTTGATGCATTCTCTTGGACTGTCAAATGTATACTGACACTCGTCTAAAGGTATCAAGATAAGTGCCAACTGTAACTCCACCATTGAATACTGACCCTGTATCGTCCTCCCACAACCACATCACTATTTGAGGAACAACTTCTGACTATTATTGGAGATTTTATGAAGCCCTCCTCACCTATTAGGTCACTTTAACCACTGGGTTTACCATGATGATGACCATGAGGCTGGTTACCTCCTTTTGTCCCTTCAAGCAATTGGGCTCTCTCAATGAATTAAGAATTTTACTCACAAAGAAGGACATATATTAGATTGGGTTTTTACCTAAAACAGCAACATCACCTCGCTTGGCATCACTGTCTGTCTGTGTTCCGATAATTTTTTTATCACCTTTTCGGTCTTGCTTCCCTCTAAACTAGCCAAAATAAATACTAATCCTAGAACTGTTACCAAAGTTAGAAATACTCACAGGATTTCATCTGAAGCTTTTGCGAATACCGTCTGTCCCCTTCTCAGTAGTCTCATATACTCTACCAAGACCTGCTAATTTACAGAATAATGTTTAGAGTCATCAGCTGTGCAAGACATCCTTGCTGCTGTAGTAATCAAAAGGATCAAAATTGAAACCGTGGATAAAACCTGGTATTCTCACAATCTTCTTGAGCTCAGGAAAATAAAGGAGGCAGGCTGAAAGAGCCTGGTGGAAATCGTCCTGTCAACTGAGTCTCGCTACATACCGCAATGCGGCTGTTAAGTATAAGAACTAAATTATTCCCGCCAAACAGGATGACATTGAAGAAAGAATTCTCTATCCTTAAAGAATTTGAGGGCAAAACTAGTGCCTACCCTGCTGTCACATAGTGACCTATGGTGCTCTGAAATTCAACAAGGCATTGCCTCAGAGTTCAATTCTCATCGAAGCTCAGCACCCAAAACTTAGGCCTAGCTGACAAGGACGTAAACATTTCAGAAACTACTTCATCAGCTGTGTGCCTTCAGTCTTTTTCAGAAGGCGATCTAATAAAGGTTGTCATGATCTTAAACCCTCTTTTTGTCCTGGTGATGTATGCTCGGCCAGCATTATCAAGGATTCCATTGGTTTCCTGGCTCCTTTCATCGGCAACATTGTTAACTCCTCAATTTCATCTTCGGTGGTGTCGGCTATTCTCAAAAATTGATGGATTACTCCAATCCTTCAAAAAGAACCGCTAGACACCAATACTGTGAGTAACTATCGCCCAATCACCAATGTTCCTTTTTTGTAAAACATCCTAGACAGAACGGCATACTTGCAGTTTCAGAATTAAATTGGAAAATGTAATCTTGGGCTCCTTACAGTCAGGCTTTCCTGCAAAGCACGGCACAGAGACCGCTATGCTTGACCTTAGAGCCAATCTGACCAACATTGTGGACTCAGGACGGAGAGCCTTGCTTGTGCTGCTCGATCACTCGCTGGCTTTTGATCTCATCGATCATGCCTTGCATCATGAGAGACTAGATAATATAGCTAAATGTTCCAAATCTGCATTATCATAGCTGGCCTCCTTTTTGGGACCTAGAAGTGCCAGGGTAGCTTGTGGAGGATGGAACAAGTTACTTACCTGTAACTGTTGTTCTCCAGCATGTGTCTGGCATGGATTCACATGCTCATGAATATTCCCCGTCGTCAGGCTGGGAATCCTTGGTAAAGAAAAAATCAGTATCAGTTTCGTTTCTGATCGGTCTTTCTTAGTAGTAACCAATCACTGATCTCTGGGCCATACTGCCCCCAGCCAATGACTGCCCTCTCCCTAAGCCCCGCCTCTGGCAGCCATCCTCAGATTTAGTAGCACGCAAAGTGGCAGTATGACCAAGTGAAGAGCCGCAGAGGGGTAGGTGGGAGGGTTCCCATTTGTGAATCCATGCCAGATCCATGCTGGAGAACAACAGTTACAGGTAAGTAACTTGTTCCTTCTCCAGCATGTGGTCTGGCATGGATTCACATGCTCATGAATAAAAGAATAATTAGCAGTATACACATGCACAACCACGGGAGGTGGCAAAGGCTCAACATTAAGCATTACATCCAAAACTCAACATTAAGCAATTCTTACCTCCTCACCAGGCTCACCTTAGGCAAACAGGTTGCGAAGCACTGCTTGGCCGACCCTGGACTCCTCCCTGGAGTCCTGATCGACACAGCAGAATCTCGTGAAGGTGTGCGTAGACCTCCCTGTAGCAGCCCTGCAGATGTCCAGCAGGGGCACACCAGACAGGAACGCCGTAGTAGCAGCGATCGCTCTGGTCGAATGGGCTCTCGGAAGGCCGGGCAGCGGTCGGTTCGCCAACCGGTGACAGTGCATGATGCAGCCGGAGAGCCATCTGGAAATGGAAGTCTTCGAGAAAGCCTTCCCTTGATTCACAGACCCAAAGTTCACAAACAGTTGTGACGTCTTCCGAAAACTCTTCGTGCGGTCCACGTAGAACTTCAGCGCTCTAGCTACATCCAGCGAGTGCAAAGACCTCTCGGCCGGCGTCAAAGGCGAGGGAAGAAAACTGGTAACTCGTTGAGGTGGAAGTCTGATGGCACCATGGGCATGAAGGAGGGGTGCGTCCTCAGCACCACCCTCGTGTCATGAAAAGTCAAGTATGGAGGCTTGCAAGATAGGACCTGGATCTCTCCCACTCGTCGTGCGGAGGTGATGGCCACGAGGAACGCTGTCTTCCATGACAGGAACTTCAAAGGCGCCAAATGCATAGGCTCGAATGGGGCCCACCCTGTAGCCTGGTCAGCACCACATTAAGCTCCCACGCCGGGGCAGGAGCCTTCACCGGCGGGAACGATCGGAATAGTCCCTTCATAAATTCCTTCACCAGGCGTTGAGACCACAAGGACGCCCGTCTCGTAGTCCTGGTATATCGGGAGATGGCAGCCAGATGTATTTTGATGGAGGCGTGAGCCAGTCCAGCTTTGGCCAGCAACAGTAGGTACGGCAGTACTTGAGGGGCCGTAATCCGCAGAGGGTTAATCTTCTGTGCACGGCACCAGACAGAGAACCTCTTCCACTTATGACCAAAACACTTAAGAGTTGAGGACGCCCTGGCTTTTGCAAGAACCTCTCTGCAGTCAGCCGGGATATCGTACCCTCCAAACTCTAGTGCTGCAGGAGCCAGGCCTGCAAGTTCTGCGACTGTGGGTCGTGATGGAGAATGGCGCCCCCTGCTCTGGAGAGAAGATCCGCGTCCACCGGCAGCTTGACTGGTGGGGACGTTGACAAGTCCAGAAGGTCCGGGAACGAGATCTGCCTCGGCCACGCCGGTGCGACGAGGATCATTCTGCACCTGGACTTCTTGAGCTGGTTGATGAGACGGAGCAGCAACGGCAACAGAGGGAACGTGTATAGAAACAGGCCATCCCAGGGGAACGAGAAAGCATTGCCCATGCTCCTCAGCTGCGGGAACCTGCTGGCGAACCTCTGGCACTTTGAGTTCGTCGCCGTCGCGAAAAGGTCGATCCGGGGGTTTGCCTCATCGTCGAAAGAGCCGATCCACATGGCCCTGCGTAGTTCCCACTCGTGGCACGAGCGCAGCTCCCTGCTGAGCGAGTCAGCGATGGTGTTTTTTATTCCTGCCAAGTGGAAGGGAACCAGAAACATCCCCTGGGCGACGGCCCAGTGCCACAGATCCTGGGCCTCCTTGGATAGGCCTGGGGATCTGGTGCCCCCCTGCTTCCGTATGTAGAACATCGTGGTGGTGTTGTTGGTGAAGATCCTCACCACTTTGTCCTTGAGGGATGGAAGGAACGACTTGAGCGCCCGGAACACTGCTCGGAGCTCCAGAATGTTGATTCTCCTCTGGGAGCCAAAGGCCTCTTGCGTGGAGATCTCCGGTGTGGGCCCCCCAACCCTCCAGAGAGGCGTCCGTCGTCACTGTCTCCTGAAACGCCAGGGTTTGAAAGTCCGTGCCTGTAGTGAGGTGAGCACGGGTACCCCACCACAGGATCGCCCGACGGAACTCCTCGTCGAGAGGGATCCTGTCCTCGAAGCAGCCCGTCGCCTGAAACCAGCGGGCGTCGAGGAACTCCTGTAGCGGGCACATCCGAAATTCTGCAAAGGGGTACAAGGTAGATGCATGAGGACATCATCCCGAGGAGGGACTTGATGGACCTCACCCTGGCCACGTCCGTGGCTAGCAGGAGCCGCACCTTGCCTAGGATGGTCTTGGTCCTTTCCTCTGAGGGTGAGGCCAATTGCTCCACTGTATCGAGCTTCGCTCCCAGAAACAGTGCTACTTGCGACGGAACCAGGTGGGATTTGGGGTAGTTGATGGCAAACCTCAGTTCCGTGAGCAGCCGGACGGTCCTCGTTGTGTGTTCGACGGCGAGTTCCCTTGTCCTTGCCCGGATTAGCCAATCGTCCATGTAGGGGTAGACGTGGATCCCCTGCAGGCGCAGCCGCGCCGCCACTGGTGCCAGGCACTTGGTGAATACCCTGGGTGCTGACTTTAGTCTGAACGGTAGGGCTCTGAATTGGTAGTGGCGTCCCTGAACCACGACCCTGAGAAACCTTCTGTGCCCTTTTAGAATGGGGATGTGGAAGTAAGCATCCTCCAGGTCCAACGACGATAGGAAGTCGCCCTCCTCCAGCTGTCCCAGCACGTGCTGGAGGGTGACCATCCTGAATTTCTGCGCCTTGATGTATTTGTTTAACCGACGCAGGTCCAGGATGAGGCACCAAGCGACTGTCTTCTTTCTGACGAGGAAGTACCTTGAGTACCCTCCGGAGCCCTGGAGCCTCCTGGAGACGAGCTCGATGGCACCTTTCTTCAGCATCGCCCTCACCTCCAACAGCAGTTGAGGGACGCAATTCTCCTTCCTGGCCACGGGAGGAATGCAAGGGCATTTCTTTTGGAATTCCAGCGAGTGCCCGTTGGCCAGGGTGTCCAGCACCCAACGGTCGGTGGAGATGGACTCCCACACGCTGATGAACTTCGTCAGCCAGCCTCCCACCAGGGTGCTTTGGTGGGGGCCCGATGACAAGGCTGGGTCAGTCTTGCTTGGAGGCGGCCTTGCCGCCTTGGCCTCCTTGGCGACGACGGCCGGATCCCCCTTGCTTGCCGCGACCTCTGTAGGTCTCCTGGGATGAGGACTGGGCCACCTGGCGGTATGTGGAGGAGCCACCGCTGGATCCTTTGGAGGGACTCGGTTTGCCTTCGGAGGTCCGAAAGGGCGGTTTTTGTTGAAGTACCCCTAGGGCCCGGGCCGTCTCCGAGTCGGTCTTGATGGCCTGGAGAGACTCGTCCACCGCCTTACCAAAAAGGTTGTTGCCGTCGAACGGCATATCCAACACTCTGGTCTGGACGTCCTGGCGAAAGTCTGTCACCTTGAGCCATCCTCGTCGTCTGAGGCAAACTCTGTTGCCCAGTTGGCGAAACCCGGTATCGGCAATGTCCGTTGCCACCGTTATGGCGTGATCCGACGCCACCTCGCCTTCCTGCAGAATTTGCAGGGCCTCCGCCTTCTTGTCGTCAGGTAGGAAGTCTAGCAGGGGAGCTATCTTGAACTAGAGCTCCCTGTCGTAGCGGGCCACGATCACTAAGGCATTGGCCGCCTGTATCGTCGTCGCCGCAGACGAGATGACTCGTCGTCCCATGGAGTCCAACTTCTTGCCCTCGCTGTCCGGCGGGGAAGTGGAAGCCACCGCACCCGCTGCTTTCTTCTTAGCCGCTGCCGAGACGACAGAGTCCGGCGTGGGCTGGGCCCTGAGGCACTAGGGGGCGGAATCGGGGACTCAGTACTTCTTCTCATATCTGTCCGTCTTGGTGGGTGTCGTGGAAGGGTTCTTGAGGACAGCAAGCCCCTCATCCCAGATGTCGTCGAGTAAAGGCACCGCGAGGACCGTCTTCCTCTTGGCCTCTCGTCGTTGGTAGAGAAACCCTTCCTTTTTTTTGTTCTTCAGGGCAGAGCTGGAAGAGCTCGGATGCCATGGTTATCATGGTGTGAAAGGAGCCAATTTCGTCGGCTGGAGAAGCCCGAGGGGGGGGGTGATGACGGTATGTCCGCTGTTTCATCGCCGCGGCCGTCGTCGTCCGTCCCCGTCGCTGTATCCGTCACCGTATCCTCTCTAGGGTCCGGCGAGGGGGATGAGGGGTCCACAGGCCTATCGGGCACGAAGAGCTGAGAGGGATGGACTCTCCTCTGCTTGTTCGGAGGGTTTCCCAACGGGCCTGGTTCTGGATCCTCCGTCAGGGTCCGTGGTAATCTCGTCCTTCTCTCGGTAGATCAGGTTTGGGTCACCAACAAAATGGCCTCCGAGCTATCCTGGGACTCGGGTAATGGCTGCGACGGACGGGATGGCTGCCCCACTGGGCCCTCTTCGTCGCCATCGTCGCTATCTTTGATCATGTCAGTGGGGACCGTCCCCTGGGATCGAACCTTCTCGAACCTCTCGTTGAGGCCTATGAACCGCTCGTTGAGGCCCTTCTCGGTTTCCACCAGCTCCTCCTCAGAGGCTGATTCCGAGTCTGTAATGGCCACCGGAGCTCCCCCCCCTTTTTCCGCCGGGGACGTCACGGGGGTCTTAACGATGGGCTGGAAAGAGGATTCCCTCTGCGGTGGCAGGGATAATCTGGGCCCTGAGGCCGTTTCCACTGGCATAGTCTCAGCCAGCTTCGCCAGGGTCGCAGCGACCACTTTGATAGAGGCCTTTGCCGGCTGGATCAAAGCCCTTACCACCTTAGGTGCGTCCTGGGCCTTCGCCTTGGGGGGAGGGTCAGCGCCTCGCTCCCCCTTCAAGATCCACCGGGGCCGCTCCAGCAGCTTACCCGGGTTCTCGGACTTCCTCTTCCCCGAACCAGAGCACTGGCTCGTGGTTGAACGTGCCGGGGAAGTCGCGCCCTGCCTGGCAGCCGAAGAGCCCTTTCGGCGCTCCCGGTGCCCGCGGACTCGCAGTGCTTGGCCTTCTGTTTGGCCCCCGTCACCGGGGCGCCCTCACAGGACTTAGAAGCCCGCTCAGACTTTTTCTTCGCCTTCTCACCTGCTGTGCCTTTCTCCAGCCAGGCAGCGAGGCCGGAACGACGATCTTGTTTGGTCCTTTCCGAAAGGTTCTTGCAGAACGCCAGTCCTTCTCCACGTGCGTCTTGTCCTCATGGAGGCAGTAGAGACATCGCGATTGCTCGTCTTCCTTGAAAACGTTTTGTAATCCGCATCCAGGGCAGCACCTGAACAGCTTGGATCCGGGCATCGAGCTTCCCTTGTACTCGGCCATGTCCGTTGAGGTAGGCCGCAGATCTTCCGGAATCCTCCAAGAAGCGTAAACTCGACGAAAACTTCACCCTTGAGGGGCGTAGAATAATTCCGAAACGGGTCCCCGTTATCGGAAGTAGAAACGGTGGAGCTTGAGGCTCGATTAAAACGAAAAAATTAGAAAATCTCCTGAAAAAGCGTGAAAACGCAGCAAAAACTCGAGAGCTAAAGCACAAGGACTCCCAACACTTGAGCGTGCAGTAAAAATCTGAGGATGGCTGCCAGAGGCGGGGCTTAGGGAGAGGGCAGTCATTGGCTGGGGGCAGTATGACCCAGAGATCAGTGAATGGTTACTACTAAGAACGACAGATCAGAAACTAAACTGATACTGATTATTTCTTTACCGAGGATTCCCAGCCTGACGACGGGGAATATTCATGAGCATGTGAATCCATGCCAGACCCCATGCTGGAGAATTAAGTCTCCATTGGAAGTGCTCCCCTGCGATGTTCCTCAGAGAGCCTGCTTTTCACCTACCCTTTTCAATATATACACTGCCCTCTCTGACCCTCGTCGTTGAGCAGATGGACAGTATTGCCTTCGGCGTAGGCAACAGGCCAGTTTGTCCAAGGATGAGCTAGATGTGTGCCACTTCCGCTCTGAAGCTTTGCACTTGTCTTTCAAAGGGGCCACGTCAGAATCATACCAAGAATTGCATTTGGAGACAGGCTTCATGCAGATCCTCATGACGGAGGCAAGGATGTCCAGGGTGTTAGAGATAGAGAGGTGGAAGTTAGCAAGAACATAGATAGAAGGAGAGTCTAATGAAGGGTGAGGAGGAGGGATGAAGGAAGAGGCAAAAGCAGCAACTGACACACACTTCATCGGTCGAATGAAGGAGAAGGGGACTGGCAGTGTGGGAGGAGGAGAAAGAGGACGGGATATCAAAGTGGAAAGAGAGGAGAGAGTGGTCAGACCAGCAGAGAGGGGTAGTGAAAGGGTTGGAGAGAGTATCGCAGAGGTCACTGAAATTAATAGTGGCTACATCAGAAGAGTCAAGATGGATATTGAAGTCCCCAAGGAAGACAAGTTTGGAGGAGGACAGTCCAAGGGGTCTGTAGCCACCTATCAGTGAGATCAAGGACGTCAAGATCTTCAACAAGATGACAGATGTCAGAGGAGTGTTTGATAGCAGAGCGAGAATTGAAGGTAGCTAAGTGAAGCTGTTTTCCCACTTTAAAAGATTTGCAAGGGGGCACAGGGGTGCTGTGCCACCACTGGGGGGGAAGGAGGGGTGGGTGGAGCTGAAGAGAGAAGGAGGACACCTGTCAAGAAGGAGAAGGTTGGGCTGAGAGCCCTAGGCCATGATAGTGCCATTATGATCGACAATAATGGTGCATTTGGAAGATGTGAAGGGAGCCAAGAGCACTTCCCATCTGGTGCCACCAGAAATGGATGAGGAGGAGAAAGTGGAGAGGACAGAGACCATATGGGTGTCCACAGGTTAGAAGAAGAAACAGCAAAGTGAACATCAGTGATAGTTTGTCTGGAGGAAGCATTGATGTAGGTGTCTGCGATGGGTCGACCACGGTTGGAACTCAGGGGTGCCTTTTTTAGTTTCTTCCTTCCAGACTGTAGGAGAAGGAGGATAGGAAATGGAGAAGCAGTTAGAGAAAATAGGAGAGACTGAGAGCACCATGGGGGCAGAGACCAGAGGAGGGGGAAGAGGCTCACAGGGAAGAGGGTCAGAGACACTATGCAACGGTGAAATCACACCAGGTAGCCAAGCAGACAAATCAGTGAGCACGCTGGAAGTGACCAGATTTACAGATCATTGACAAATTGGCAAGCACACCTAAATTTGGTTTCAGCCAAAAAGCACTAAAGGGCAGCACAAAATGTTGAATGCACATTTGGAAGCACACCCAAAATCGATTTTCACCAGAAAGCACTAAAAAACTGTACAAAATGGTGGATGCAGGTCAAAAACCGCATTTTCATAAGAAAGCGCCTCACGCCCTGATCGATCGTATATTTTAATAGTCTGTCCGTTTACGGAAAGGAAAGGCTTGAGAGGCATATTCACGTAACAAGGTCTCCCCACTTAAATAAATAACTGACTGGGCGCTTTCAAAACAGCCGGTTTTATCAATTATTATTCTTCGGGCTACGATATAATTGAATATAACACTGTCCCATACCTAGCCAATTTTAGCATGAAAATCCTCACAAGCATTTCCTCAGGTTTTCCGTAATATGAGAGACGTACCAAGGAGAGTACTTCTGTTCTTGATGCCAAACAGAGAAGAACAAGTTACTTTCTTACCTGGTAACGTTCTTTCGATGGGATGGTCCGACGACGTATTCCATATCTATGACATGTAATCACCACAGCTGTGCTGCTTCGGAAACTTTTTTCGGCGTCTGCATCCTGCGTCGATGACATCGATGCGCTGTCGTCGAGGGCCTCCTCCGACGTCATCCAATGTGATAAGTAGGACGCACGACGCCCGTAGCCTCAGTTGTAGTTTTTCCCCCCAGAACGTGTGACACTAGTCAACTGCCAGTCAGACACAAAGCCTTGCGAAACGTAAGCTGCAATCGCAAAAGAAATTCTGCAGCGGGGAAGGCAGGGCGGGAGCGATATGGAATACGTCGTCGGACCATCCCATCGAAAGAACGTTACCAGGTAAGAAAGTAACTTGTTCTTCGAGGGGATTGGGTCCTCCGACATATTCCATATCTATGACAGACTCCCAAAGCAGTACCAGAGCAAGGAGGAGGGAAAGAATTTAGAATCAAAATTTAGAATAGCCAATCAAATAGCAGAGCAAAGGACCGCCTTGCCAAAGCCAGATCCTGTGCTCGGATGGAATCGAGGGAATAGTGACGTACAAATGTATGTACTGAAGCCCAGGTGGCTGCATCACAGATGTTGGGAATAGGAACACCCCTCTGCAGGGGAGTAGACGCAGCCATACCCCTGGTAGAATGGGCCCGCAAGCCAGCCGGTGGGTCCTTACCCGCCAAGCGGTAGCACTCCGAGATGGCCAAAATAATCCAGCGAGACAAAGTCTGTTTCGTCACAGCTTGCCCCAAACGCTTTCCAGCGTAACCAATAAAGAGTTGATCGTCCACTCTGACCCGGGACATGCGTGAAACAGAAAAGCTTAAAGCTCTCCTAGGATCAAGCCTATGGAGCCTTGATAGAGGAGGATAGAATGCTGGAAGAACAACCTTCTGGGCCAAATGAAATTCCGTCACTACCTTCGGAAGAAAAGAAGGACGAACTCTAAGGACAACCCTGTCCTTGTGAAATACAGTGAAGGGTGACTTAACTGAAAGTGCCTGTAACTCACTCACTCTGCGAGCGGAAGTAACCGCAACTAAAAACACAGTTTTCAGAGTGAACAGCCTCAAAGGGCAAGAATGTAAAGGCTCAAACGGAGCACCCATAAGAAACTTAAGAACAAGGTTTAAATCCCAACCGGGCACCAGGAAAGGTGACGGAGGGAACACATTAGTGAGCCCTTTCAGAAACTGTGAAATTAAAGGGATTTTAAAGTAAGAACACTCTTCAGACGAGCGCTTAAAGATGGACAGCGCCGCCAGGTAACCTTTAATGGTACCCACTTGCAAGCCCCTGTGGGCCAAAGAAAGTAAAAAGGACAGAACCATGGGGATGTCACATGCAAAAGGATCCACATTCTGAACTCTGCACCAGTCGCAGAACTTACGCCAACGGCAACGGTACAGAGACTTTGTTGCTGGCCTTCGGGCCGAAAGCAACACCTCCATCACGTCTTCAGGGAGGTCCGAATCCCTATACCTCAACCTTTCAGAAGGCAAGCGTGAAGGTTGAGGGATCTGACCTCTGGATGGAGAACCTGACCCCCCTCCCGTGAGAGCAGATCGTCTTGGTAGGGAAGACGACGCGGAGGGCAGATGGACAAGTCGAGAAGGTCCGGGTACCACGTCCTCCGAGCCCACGCTGGAGCAATGAGGATCATCCGGGAACCGAACTTCCGTAACCTCCGCAGCACTTGCGGGATGACGGGGACTGGAGGAAACGCGTACAGCAGCGGGAATGACCACTCCACCACGAACGCGTCTCCTAAGGCTCCTTTTGGAGGAAATTCCCGCGAGCAAAACCTTTTGCACTTCCGGTTGACACTGGAGGCGAAGAGATCCACTTGAGGGGTCCCCCAAAGGGCGAAGATCTCCAGGAGAATCTCCTGAGCCAACTCCCACTCGTGAGAGATCGTGCTCTGCCTGCTCAGAGCGTCCGCCGTCACGTTTTCGTCTCCGGCCAGATGAACTGCCGAGATCGAAACTTCCTGCTGGATGGCCCAGAACTCGAGCTGCATCGCCTCCCTGCACAGAGGAAGTGACCCTGCCCCCCCCTTTTTGTTGAGGTAGTGCATGGCCACTGTGTTGTCCGTCAGGATCAGGACACTCTTTCCTCGCACAGTCGGCAGAAAAGCCTTCAGGGGTAGCCCGACGGCCCTCAGCTCCAACAGATTGATATGGAGTCTGGACTCCGACGGAGACCAACGACCGCTGACTGTCAGCCCGTTGGCATGAGCTCCCCAACCCGTGAGGGATGCATCCGTCACGATCGTCACCTCCGGCCAGGGAAGCCAAAATGGAGCCCCTTCATCAAGTTGCCTTCGACGGCCCACCACAGAAGGTCCCGGGCGACCGAGGGCGGCACCTGAACCGGGTCCGACATCCTGCCGGAGTACTGCGACCATTGCGTCTTGAGCGCCCACTGCAAAGATCTCATCCGCAGGCGAGCCTCTGGCACCAGAGGAATGCAGGATGCCATGAGGCCGAGCAACCTCAAGAACTCGAACGATGGGAGCGTCTGGGCATGCTGAAACTTTTGCACCATCTGCTGAATGTGAAGAGCCCTCACCTGGTGAGGAAAACACTGCCCCAGGGAAGTGTCGAGCACTGCACCGATGTACTGGAGCCGCTGTGTTGGCGTCAAATGGGACTTCTTTAAATTGAGGGAGAAGCCCAGCCGGTGAAGGGAGTGGCAGGTGACGGACAGATGATCTAGGAATTGCTCGGGAGAGCTCCCCCTGATCAACCAATCGTCCAGGTAGGGGTAGACGTGAATCCCCCCTTGCCTGAGATGCGCTGCCACCACCACCATGAGCTTGGTGAAAAAACCCTCGGGCGGAGGTCAATCCGAACTGCAGGACCCGAAACTGAAAGTGCGAGTCGCCAACCGCGAACCTCAGGTACTTCTTGTGCTTGGGATGGATCGGCACATGGAAGTAAGCATCCTTGAGGTCGAGTGACACCAACCAGTCCTGAAGCTGAAGGGCCTGGAGGACTTGAGAGAGAGTAACCATCTTGAACTAGTCCTTCCTGAGGAGTTTGTTCAAACCGCGCAAGTCCATGATGGGTCTCAATCCCCCGTCTTTCTTCGAAATCAAAAAATAAGGGGAATACCATCCCTTGTTCCTCTCCGCTACAGGCACCAGTTCTATGGCGCCTTTCTCCAGCAGGGCTTGAATTTCCTGCGCAAGGAGCGGATCCGGACTCTGCAAACAGAGGTTCCCCGGTGGATTGTCGCAAGGCCTGTGACGAAAGGGAAGACAGTAGCCGTGGGTTATGATCTCCAGAACCCACACATCTGAAGTAATGGCTTGCCACTCTGCAAGATGCTGCGCCAGCCTTCCCCCAACCGGCGAACCATGGGACATGGCCTCTTGACTGAATGGGAGCGGCTGCGGCGTTACCTGAGGGCAAAGAGGCAACTGCCGGAGCGGCCTTGGCACCACGGGTACCCTGTCGTCCACCTCTGGTACCCCTGCGTTGGCCTCTGTGACTGCCAGCTCCTCTCGCTTTACTGAAGGACGAGTAATAGCGAAAGGAACCACCCCTCCACTGCTGTCCCCTAGGACGAAAAGGCGGAGGCTGGCAAACTGCAGCGCCCAACGACATCGCTGCAGCTTTCGGGGTCTGCAACCTCTCAAGGCTCTCGTCAGCCTTGCTGCCAAAAAGGCGTTAACCGTCAAAGGGCATGTTGAGGAGCCGAGACTGCACATCAGGAGCAAACCCCGACTTCCGCAACCACGCAAACCTGCGTATCACGGTGCTCGCCGCCATGGACCCACTGACGCATTCAGCTAAGTCCAAACCCGACTAAACGGACTCACACATGGCATCCTTACCATCCTGGGCCATAGCAAGGAAACCATCCCGTTCGTCCCCTTCGGGAATATGTTCAGCCGCTAACGCAACACAGTTCCACAGAGTGTGTGTGAAACGAGACAAGGCACAAATGGAGTTGGCCGCCTGAAGCGCCATACCACCAGAAGAAAACACTTTCTTCGCCCAGCCATCAAAACGTTTGTCGTCCCTATCAGGAGGGATGGTAGGGTACGACGCCTGCTTTGCCGGGGCCGTGGCCGCCTGCACCACCAAACTCTCCGGAGTGGGGTGCCTGGTCAAGTAGCAAGGTTCACTACTAGCTGGACGGTATTTTCGCGACAAGGATCTGCCTACCGCCGGGAGACTCTCCGGAGCAGTCCAAGCCGCCGCCACCCTTCTCTGTAAAGCCATATGGAACGGCAGTACCGGATCAGTTGGGGGACCAACATCAAGGATGTTCCTCAGATCATCCTGCACAAACTCCCCTGGGGGAGCAGACCATCCCAAGTACTCAGAAACCCTAGCCATAAGGCGCCGGTACGAGGAATCGGCATCAGAGCCAGGCTCAGGCCTACAAAACTCCACCTCCGGAGAGGTGTCCAGTCCACTGGCATCATGCAGTGACTGTCTCAAATCGTCAAACTGACTATGGCCTGAGACAATTTCATCTGGAACCTGACTAGGAACCAGGCCATCAGAATCCTCATCCGCCTCTGAAATATAGTCCAGGTGGCGAAAAGAAGGCACCCGAGAGTGCTTGCTCTTAACCAGAGCCTTCCTAGGGGGTTCTCCCGTGCCACGGGGTACCTCCGACACGAAAGGCGTCGAGCGAATCGGCGCCGGCGTCGAGAGAACCGGTATCGGCGCCGAGGAAATCGGTGTCGACGTCAGATGCAGCGCCTCCAGCATCGGCGGCGTTGACACAGCCCTCGAGGCCGGAGCCCCGAGCGTGTCCCTCGACGACCTGAGCGTCGACGGCTTCGACGACTTCCTCGGAGCCGGAGCCTCGAGAAAGCCTGTCGACGCCCTCGACGCCTCAGACGTCGATGTCTTCCTAGAAGACCTCACAGGTGCACACGGTCTCGAACGGGTCGAGGACCGGGACCTGGACCTGGAACGGGTACGGCGAGAACGAGTCTCCTTGTCCGAACAAGACCTCTCCCGTGACTCGTGCCGACCACTCTTGCCAGCGGTGTCTCTCGACCTCTCACGACCAACCACACTCGGGGGCGCGGACGGCTTAGTACCCTGCGACTCAAGAATCGCCAGCATTTTCTTCCCGAAGGAAGCCCATTCCTCCGGCGTCGCACGGCTGGTGGGGTAAGCGACGTGCCAGGCAGAGTCCTCCGAAGAGGACCTGGAAGACGACCGGTGTTGGCACTTCCGAGAATGCCTCGAAGAGGCTGAGGAGTGGCGAGACCGACTCCTAGAAGGAGACCCACGAGACTTCCGACGATGACGCAGAGAGTCACCCCTCGAATCATCCGTCGAAAACCCCGCAGACTTCGACTTCCTGGGCTTGGACACCCGACCTACCGACAACTTCTTCTTACGTTCGCGTAAGGTTTTGGACGTGAGCGACTGGCAGTCAATACAGTCATCCGTGTCGTGGGCCTCCCCGAGGCACCAGAGACAGGCGTCGTGCGAGTCCGTCACCGACATCTTGGACCCACACTCCCCACACTTCTTGAAACCCGGACGCGGGGTCGAAGAAGAAGGAGAAGACATCTTCACATGAAGGAATCCAACAAAACGAACAGGTTCGAAGAACCGAGAAGAACAGAACTCTAAAGAGTCGAGGCGTGAACCGAGAATGACGAAGCAACACGTTCGCGGAAAAAACGGAACTGAGGCTACGGGCGTCGTGCGTCCTACTTATCACATCGAATGACGTCGGAGGAGGCCCTCGACGATGGCGCATCGACGCAGGCGCCGAAAAAAGTTTCCGAAGCAGCACAGCTGTGGTGATTACATGTCATAGATATGGAATACGTCGGAGGACCCAATCCCCTCAAATGGACTTGCCCTACTCTTGCAGTATTTATTAAATATAAGGGGGATCTTTGATCTTAATTTGCATAGATAACAAAACTAATCCCAACTCCAAACCTAAAGCAGCCACTGGTAGTGACTGAGGGATTTCGACACCACAGCTTTCCCTCAAGACATCACAAACGCTGACCCGTGTAAGTCTCCAGTCAGTATAATAACCCAGGACCACACTTATTTTATAAGCTGTGAGCAGGCCCTCTCTCGAGGACCCACCCTTATGCTCATTAAACATTCTGGCAGCACCAAAGACAGAAATATATATATATATATATATATATATATATATATCTCTCTCTCTCTCTATATATATATGTGTGTATATATATATATATATATATATGGCTGAGTTGCTCATCTCACAGGAAGAACTCTTTTTGGACGGCTTACAACTTCACTCCCCCAGGACGAATCCTCACCAAACATTGCAGAAAAAGTATATGGCCCACTCTGATTTTTTTGCAAAGTTTGGTAAAATTTGATCGGGGGGGGGGGGGGGGGGGGCAAAGTTATAGGAGAGGTCCCAAAATGTATTTGTTTCCCATAGACATAATGGGAAACACATTGCTCATGCCTACAGCCCAAACCGCTGGACGGATTTTCACCAAATTTGCGGCAGGAGCGGCGGCTTGCTCCCGAACGCTTATTTTTGTTACTTTGGTGTAAATCCGTCCAGTAGTTATTTTTTAAATGACCAAAACGTGAGGCAAAAAAAGATGTGTTTTATCTATGTGCGCTCCGCGGACTCACTTCCCTGTTCGGTCTGCGGACTGGCCTCCGACTGGCCAGAAAATTCACTGACTTTTGCGTGGTCCGCGGACATCGGGACACGGCCGCTGATTGGCTGGTGAGAAAACGTGAAATGCAGCGGTTTTCCTGAGGCGCCCACCATCTTGGGGTCCGCAGACAGCGCGTTGAATACATTTTTTAAAAATCAGCATTTCACTTGTCAAACTCAACAAACAATCTCTGGGGATGTGTGGGGCGGGATGAGGATTGGATATGGCCATAAGAAGCCAAAAAAACAGGTTGTTTCACCACCGAAAGTCCACGAACACTCCAGATGTCCTAGGGCAGTCCTGTGGTGTTCGCGGACACTTCAGATGTCCTAGGACATCTGTACCTATTTCTGCATTACAGGGTTGGGGAAAAGCAGTTTTTGGATCGCTTATAACTTTTGCGCTATCCAATGAAACTGCATGTAATTTTGCAATTTTATTCTAGAACTAATCCAAAATGGCTTTGCAAAGTTTTGTGGGATTCTGTCAAGAGGGGGCAAAATTAGAAGGGGGGGTGGGGGGGAGGTCCCAAAATATTGTAAAGGCATATAAATGTGATGTAATTTGATGAATCTGCACAACATTTGGCAAGACGATTTTGGATCTAGGTATAAATGGTTTACTAAAGTTCGGTGGGATTTACTCAAGAGGGGGCGAAATTAGAGGGGGGGTCTTAACATTTTTAGATGGCTTATAACTTTGTTGCTATTTGACGAATGTGGACAAAGGTTTTGAGAAAGATTATAGACCCCAACCTTCAATGTTTGTGTAAAGACTGAATGGATTTTGTCAAGTGGGGGCAAAGTTATAGGACTATTGTATGTACATACATTCTGACACTTTTTAAAAAATAAAACTTGGGCGGATTTCGAGCAAACTCGTGAGGAGCATTGGCAAGGACATTAAAGCATGGTTTTGCAAATGTGCCCGTGTTTTATTTTTTTACAAGTGTAATAATGTAAGTACAAAAAATAGTCGTATACCTTTGCTGACTGAGGTATAGCCTGTGGTCGTGGGCAGTAGCCAGATTGTCTGGGTCATGGCATAAGGTCATGACACAGACAATCTGGCTACTGGCCATGACCGCTAGGGACAAAAAATGGTGTTAAAGTGGCTATCTCTACCTGGGACCTATGTCTTTGTGGTAAAGTTATTCGAAAGTAGGATAGGTTTGAAAGGGGAAAAAGGGGCTTCTGGTAATATGTTCATAGGGTTTTGCAGGCTGCCATGGCAAGGGAAGAGGGGCTGTGTACGGAGCCCCACCTTCTCTTTCCATGTTGGCTGTCTTGGATAAGGACTTTCCTTCCTAAAACGGGACGCAGCAGGCGTCCCACTGGAGGAAGAATAATCCTTCCTTCTTGCAGCAGGACGCCACAGGCGTCCCGCTATAGGAAGAAGAATCTATGTTTTAGCACCCTGGGTTCCCGCTTTGGGAACCAGGGGTTCTAATGGCCTTTATCCCCCATTTCAGGGGCTGCAATGGACGTTAATGGTCTGTAGCCCTCCTTATTTATAACGCACCAATGCCCGCAGACATCAGGCTGTGTGGTTACAGTACTTGTTGAGGAAGATGAGGTGGAGGAAGACAGCGTACTACTTGCTGAGAAAGGAAAAACTTTTCAGAGAGCATTGCGGTCGTTGGGTTTGGTGTGGCGGCGCATGGAGGTGGTCCCGTAGGAGTACTGTCCACGCAGTCTGCGATTGAGTGCACTCAGTGCATTTCCCTTTGGTAGCTTTAGCCTTTGGTACAATCCCAACAGTAGCAAAGAACTGGCACACCCATGATTCGATCTTGGTGCTAGAAGTAGGCACTTCCTCTACCTCATCTCCTTGGTCCTCTTCATTGTCTTTTAAAGTACTGCGCTTTTTATGTTGTGAAGGTCCTCCAGCTGGTGGTGGTGGTGGCTCTTGGGGAGGAGGGATGGCAAGAACTGATGCCATTTTTAAGATAAATAGCAGTTTTGATAAAATTCTTCCAAGTATGTACTGTGTACTAGATTGGTAATGGATAATGAGTATGAACAGGTGTAGGAGGTGTGCAAGGGACATTTTGAAGTTGAAAGTTCCTAGATCAGTAGAAAATGCAGTTCCGAACTGTCCGCAAAGGACGGATCTTATCATGAAGTGCGGATGGGTTCTCGGACACGTCATCATGCTGCGCGCCAGTGAAAGGTCATGTGGCGCTGTCCGGAAGGTCCGCAATGAAGTCAGATGTTCGTAGATGTCTACGGATGCAAAACTAGTTGAAATCGTTGCAAAAAGTGTATAGAAGTGTTAAAAATGATTCTAGAAGGTGGGAAATGGAAAGTTTTATAGGTGACACTTTGTAAATTGGACACAAAGGACCGCAAAGGGCTGTTTGCTGTGCCGCGACGTGCCGCCGGCTGGTCTTTGCGATTGGATTTCGCTTTTCCTGTCTTCAGTGCCCGTAGTACTCGCGCTGCTTTCTGCTGCCTCTTGCTCGTGGAGGAAGTCTTTTCGAGGGACACCAACTTTGCCTGACTCGTGTGAACCAGGTGAATCTTCTATCTTCCTGCTTCCTCTTCAGAGCTCAGAGACATTTAATCAAGGACTTTCCGGACTGTGTGTGGACTGGATATTTTGAACCTTATCCAATATACTTACATATCTTTTTCTATATTCTTCCTATAAAGGTGATTCGTGGATTGATTTCTCCGCCCCCCTGCTGCACAACGCCTCTCGTTTGCTGCATTTAACTACGGCCCTCCAGCGCACCCGCGCTGCGCACCGCGAAGGACTGCAAAGGGCTGTTTGCTGTTGCGGTGCGCGGCGCGTGGCGTCTGGCGGACCGAGCGTATCAGTGAGTTCTGTGTGCCTTGCTTGTGTGGAACTTGTCTTATTGGCATTTGAGACTAACGGAGAGTGTAGAGTGTTTTTTCATCCGCCTTCAGCTCTGGTTGTTACATTATCTGTGTTGAGCGGATTTAGGGTAGATATCTAGACAGATGGAGTGTACATTTACTACCCTAAGGAACGGTAAATGTTTAATAGATTCGGGAAAACTCCCAGTAATGATGAAGCCACCCACGGCCACTTATAACTTAGGAATATCACAACATGTCTCTCCTGATAGCCCCACGCTTGCTGCTGCACAGAAATCTCCATCGGAATGCCGAGAGCCTCTTGCAAAAGGCACACATTTGACCGAGCTTTTGATGGTTCAAAACGTATGCACGCCATTTTCTTTAAAATCAGCTAACGATGAAGACCCCAATGTAGAGGTAGTCATAGGTAAAATAAGAAAATCGCCTCTTCCGATCTCTGACACCTCGATGTTGGCTCCCGGTGTAATTGATGCCCTAGAAAGACGTATCAGCCTTTCTTTGGGCCCTTCTACTCCAGCTGCAGCATCACGTGGCCTGCACGAACAGATGCATTTTCATTCTATCTTGTTGCCTAATATTGTCACCTCTCAAACAAGCGGGCAGGCTCAATTGGCTGTCAATGATGTGAGCAGTTTACTGCCAAGTGAGCCACCAATTCATAGGAAGCTACAGTTCGAAGAACCATTGAATCACGAATCCTCATCTAAACAGCTACCCTCTGGGCTCACTACTGAGTCATCTTTTCCTCGAACTTCAAGTTCTCCCATTCCGAACGTAGGGAATTCCTCCAACCTTTTAGATCAGGAACTTCACTCGTTTCCTGTGCTTACTCGTATCCTCAATCTTTTAGACAAAGGACATGAATTCACTCATGTACTTCTGAAGGATATGAAAGACCCTATTCTTGCCAATTCTTTACAACTAGCTAAGATTGAGGGATTTATGTTGGCTCAAGAAGCCTGTCATAAATTCCATGTTTCTTGCCCTGAACGCATGGCCGAAATTGTAGGAAGGAGTGCGCCTATGACTACCTTAACGCATGCCTCACTATCTCAAAGTACGCAAACGATTGATGCTCCATTACTTCTTCACAGCATGCCTACTTCATTTGCAAAGGCAGTGGCTAAAGCCACAGTAGAGGCTTATCCCAGCTCTATTTCTCCTCCTCTAGAGTTGGTAGAATTAGCCAAACAGCAGCATGATAGAATCTTACAAATTGAACAAATCATGTACAACTCTAAACTTTTCAATTTGGAAATGTGCGAATACGGGAGCATTCCTCCAACTATTCCTGTGGTTGGCATCACTCCCGACAGTCCTTCTGCACTTACAGCGCTATTGGACCCGTCTGACTCTCACGAGATTTCTTGTGACTTCGAGGGGCCCAAGCATATGTATCATCCATCACGCAAAATGAAGAAAGCATTTCAGAGAGCGATAAAACGCAAAAATAAGACGAAACAAAATAAGAACTGTCCAGCTAATGGTATCATTGCAGCCTCCTCCTTGCAAAACTCGGCCTATAATTGTGCAACATCAGATGCTCCTTCGAAACTTTTGAATCCTGAAGATACAGAACTGCAATTTGACTCTAGTCAATTAAATGAGGAGAGTCGGATTGCACTTCAATGGCAGGCCCCCAAAAATACAAAAAAAGGCATCTCCAGTTTTCAATCAATTCCGGAAAATACTCTTGAAGATCAAAGTATTCCACATCTCCCCCCTGGTGATGCAAGTGCCTTTCCATCGGTTGCTACTAATCAAGTAAACCTGAACAAGTTCTTTCCTCTGATTGAGAACAGAAAAACAGTCTGTCATGCACCTTCAAGCGCCATTAAGAACGATGCAGTCGTCACAGAGGCTCTGAACTTGACGTCAGTGCAGGCAATGATTCATCAGCCTTTTCCTGCTAGCTCAGTGTCAGTATCCCAGGGGCTTCATCGCAGAGTCCTAAGCAGAGACAAGAAACACATGCTCTAACGGCTGATTCAGCCGAACACATACCCACTTTGTCTAAACTGGAACTTGAAACATCACTTGCTCAGGCTTGGACCAGTACAGCACCTATAATTGATGGTGCAGCGATGGTGAAAACTACTCAGGCTGAAAGGCATGATGAGTTGAAGCAATCCTTGCAGTCGGTTGCAACTCGATTGCCTTCATTGTCAACAACATCGAATAACATAAGTCCTTTTTCTTTTAATGACATCTCTGAGGAAAATCAGACCCTAATCGGATGGTCTAGAAACCCTCTAATCAATGGCACGGTACCCATCAATCGCACTTTTTTTGATGAATACTCTTTATAAAATTCCTTTGTTGCGCAATCTCACCTCACAAGATGTGGATTGGATTAAGTTGCCTCTCATTAATAACAATCGAATGTTGTGCAAAGTATTATCTCCTATTATTGCGAAACTCATTTGGGAACACAAAATTGATCTGCTATTTTTGGGACTGGTATTGCAAGCTTTCTCATCTGTGGAAAAGGCAATGCAATTTCTGAAATTTCTTCCTCCGGTGGTGAAATAAGATAATAACAAGAAGGAATTGCAATCTGATCATTCAGAAAATGCTAAGATCTTAGCTCAACTAGCTTCATTGACTTTAGCACTGAATGGTTTAGTGGGTATCTTGCCTAATCCAAAATCCCCTGCGCACTCAGTTTCTTCTATCTCCATTCCTGATGCTAAATCATAATGTAAAAACCCCATCATTCAATCATGGAATTGTTGTGGCTTTAACAACCTTTTAACATGGTTTCACGACAGAGCTACCAGAATTATGCCTTCTATTCTGTTGTTACAAGAAACTATGTGTGTTTACGACCTTCAACTGGATGGCTTTACGGCCGTTCACAAGGCATCTTTCCAACCATCAGTTGGTCGCCCAGTAGGCGGTATTTCCATTTTATTAAATAACAACCTTAACTTTGTAATAAACCAGAAGGTCTCAACTTCATTATTTTTATTGTTAGATGTCACTATTAATATGGTCGAGCCAAGAAGGATAGTGCTGATTTCTCTTTATTGGAATCCTCACTCTCTTCCTATTGTTGACGCTCTGAACATGTTAAATGATGCCTTTATGGAAATCTTTTACACCAAACCAACCGCTGAGCTATTGATTGGCGGCGACTTTAATTCATATCTATTTGCATCTTCTAATGATTCAATCTCGGTTGATTCGGCACAACACTTTAAAACTTCTTTTGAGAATGGCCTAAGATGGGTTAACCTCTTTTCCAGCTGGGACTTATGCATTATTAAAGCATCTTGCTTAAAAGCCTCATTTACTTGGCATGGGGGAATGCTTTTTCCACTATTGACTATATAGTTAGCTCAAAATATCTTTCGGGCTCACTATCCTTGATTAAGTCTTCCTTTCCTCCGTATGGAGATCATGCCATCTTAGAGTGCTCATTATCGGCACTAACCGAATCCTTTGATAGGGCACAATCGTTAGTTTTAGCCCAGCCGGACAGACCGTATATATCGATCTGTTGGAATATGTCTACATGTCGTAGATTGACCTTTCTAGTTAATCGCGACTGGTGGCCTGACCCTTCATCTGACGACATCTCTTCTCAGGCCATTTACCATTGGAATAGCCAGATGACACATCGCCACCTAAGAGTCTTAGCCGACTCTGCCTTGTGTAACTTGAATACTTCTCAACCCTCTAACATCTTAGCTAGAATTGTTGAGAAACTAAAAAAGGAAAAAAACTTGGCACTTCGAGTGGCAAGGAGGGAACTTAGCAGGATGAACTGGACCAGCTTGTTCAAAGCTAAATAAAATGATACTGAGACAATTCAAAAATAAGTTAAAAGCGGCTCGTATTGCGTTTCATCTAACGGGCAAACAGAATATGGTCCGTCTAATCTGTAAACACAATATTCGAGACATATGGAAACTTCTCAGAGGACCGAATATTTCTGGTCATCCCTCACTGGAGTCTACAATAGATGCAACTCATGGTTTGTATTCTTTGAACAGAAATATCTACTTCCAAAGGGATTCAATCAAGCAAACATCTCCGATCTAGCGAAATACATTCCAGAGATTTGTCCCTGGGTTGTACAAGATGTTTTACTAGAAATAATTAAGCTAAAACCTTCAAAGTGTGCTGGCCCCGATGGGTTGCCGCCGTGCGTTATAAAAGACGATCCCACTTTTTGGGCCAACGTATTTTTGAAGATGTTCCAATCTATCTTTAAAGGTAAAACTCTTCCTCTTTCTTGGGTTAAATCCATCATTATTCCTTTTCATAAAAAAGGTCCTTTGGATGATCCACTTAACTTTAGGCCAATCGCTCTCATTGATGTTGCTGCCAAGATATTTGTGCTTCTCTTACTCAATGAGGTGGAGAAACACATTAAATCAAATAATAGCCTTAAAGTCCAGACAGGATTTAGAAAAAATATGGGGACTCAATTGAATGCGACTATTTTAGCACACTTAATTGCTGAAGCCCACAATCCAGTTCATGGCCCGATTTTTATTGCCTGACTAGACCTATCTTCTGCATTCGATTGCGTAATTCGAAGCGGACTGTGCACTAAAATGCTGAATCTTAAATTCTCCCCGGGTTTGGTGGCGCTAATAGCGCTTCTACATCACAACACCTCTATCAGAGTACCCATTACCAGCAAAGATCTCTTAACACACCCTATTCCCACTGCAATTGGTGTTAAACAGGGCTGCAATCTTGCAGCTGTCCTGTTTAACTTATATCTCTCCGATATTGAAGGGATTTGGGATCCCTCTCATTCCAATATAGTTAAGCTGGGCAAGCTTAATCTGTCATGGCTTGCATATGCATGCGACGTGTTATTATTTGACAGCACGCATTCTGGTCTTCAGAATAAATTAGAAACATTTGATCTATACTGTAGATGAAACAACCAGACTATAAACTCCTCTAAATCGAGCATTCTTGTACTCTTTTCTAAAAAAAAAAAAACTGCGCAAGTTTTGTTGGCATTTAGATTCCAACCGCATTAACATTGTTGCTCAAACAACTTATCTAGGGTACAATCTTGCAAATAACTCTTCCGCAATTTTTTGGCAACAAGCAAAAGCAGAAAAAGTTTTACCCTTTCATAACCAAATGAGAATAATCTATCGCAAATATTATACATTTTCCCTAGTACCTCTACTTGAATTTTATCTAAAAAAAGGTTGAGGCCATCATCTTATATGGTTTAGATTTGAATCTAATAGACCTATCCTCATTCTTAAACAAAGTGCAAGCCAGGTTGTGGAAAGTAACCCTATGTCTTCCTGCTTCTCTTCCCAACGCAATTGTACGTCATGAGCTAGGCTTGAACTCCTTGGCATCTCGCCATAATATCAGAAATAAACAAGAAATGGATGTCCAGACGCATCCCCAAACTATACTGGCCGAGATGAGGATAATAGGCCAGCAAACCCAGGAATGAACGCAACCGTACACGATATAAAGCGAGACCTTTAAGATGTCCAGACCCGCCTCACTACACAAGCAGAGAGAACTGACAACGAACAACGCATCAGTGCAATCGAGGACGATCAAACAACGAGAGCGAATGACCTGGATGGGGTCATCAAAGAAGTGCAAAGGCTTGGAGAAAAGATTGAGGACCAGGAAAACAGATATCGTAACAACATCCAGCTGGTTGGCCTTCCGGAAAATTCAGAAGAATCAGACCTACAATCCTATGCATACGACTTCTTTCGAGGCACCTTGCACATGGGCAATGCACGAGATCACACCATAGCGAGATTACACCAAGCACCTATCCCTAAACCTGCACTAAAAGACCGGCCTCGCATAATAACCATGCAACTCCAACATTTTCAGCACAAGATGGCCATCCTGAAAGCCTATAGGGCTGCAAACACAATTCGTATCAGAAAACCGGAATCAGGATTCCACGATGGAGGTGTCCAAGCGGCGAAAAAGACTTCCATCCAATTTTTGAGGCACTCAAATCCACAGACATCACCTCAAATTCCCCGCCAAATATTGTGCATACATCTGGACAGACAATGGCATTCCTTTGAGGACCCTGAGACGGCATGGTGATTCTTACAACAACAAAGTCTGATGACAACGGACTTCAAGCCGACAACGGCGGAGGCTGCAAAACCGGATCACTCCTCCTGGAGCGGCAACGAGTGAAAGGGAAATTGCAAAAAGTAGATGGAAGGCCTCAGGATGGGACCCTGATCGAAGAAAGCATAGTGGGCGACTTGGAAGCAACGTCACCTAACGGAATAAAAGGAACAAGTTACTTACCTGTAACTGTTGTTCTCCAGCATAGGTCTGGCATGGATTCACATGCTCATGATTATTCCCCGTCGTCAGCCACTCCTCTGCCAGCCATCTTCAGATTTGGTAGCATGTAAAGTGGCAGTATGATTAAGAAGAGCTGCACAGGGGACGGAGAGAGGGTTTGCATGTGAATCCATGCCAGACCCCTGGTGGAGAACAACAGTTACAAGTAAGTAACTTGTTCTTTCTCCAGCATGGGTCTGGCATGGATTCACATGCTCATGGATAAAAGAATACATAGCAGTATACACATGCACAACCACGGGGGGTGGCAAAAGGCTCAACATTAAGCAATACAAAAAACTCAACATTAAGCATCTCTTACCTCCTCACCAGGCTCATCTTAAGCGAACAGGTTGCGCAGCACTGCTTGGCCGACCCTGGACTCCTCCCTGGTATCCCGATCGACGCAGTAGAATCTCGTGAAGGTGTGCGTCGACCTCCATGTAGCAGCCCTGCAGATGTCCAGCAGGGGCACACCAGATAAGAACGCCGTAGTAGCAGCGATCGCTCTGGTCGAATGGGCTCTCGGACGGCCTGGCAGCGGTCGGTTAGCCAACCGGTGGCAGTGCATGATGCAGCCGGAGAGCCATCTGGAAATAGAAGACTTCGAGAGAGGCTTCCCTTGATTCACAGGTCCAAAGTTCACAAATAGCTGTGATGTCCTCTGAAAACTCTTTGTCCGGTCCACGTAGAACTTCAGCGCTCTAGCCACATCCAGCGAGTGCAAAGTCCTCTCGGCCGGCGACGAAGGAGACGGGAAGAAAACAGGCAACACCAGGGGCTTGTTAAGATGGAAGTCCGACGGCACCTTGGGCATAAAGGAGGGGTGCGTCCTCAGCACCACCCTCGAGGCATGGAAAGTCAAGTACGGTGCTTTGCAGGATAGGGCCTGGATCTCTCCCACTCGTCGTGCGGAGGTAAAGGCCACCAGGAATGCAGTCTTCCACGACACAAACTTCATCGGTGCGGAGTGCATCGGCTCGAATGGGGGCCCCATGAGCCTGGTCAGCACCACGTTAAGTTCCCACGCCAGGGCCGGGGCCTTCATCTGCGGGAACGACCGGAACAGTCCTTTCGTAAACTATTTTACCAGTCGATGGGACCACAGGGACGTCCGTCCTGTGGTTCTGGTAAATCTGGAGATCGCCGCCAGATGAATCTTAATGGAGGCATGGGCTAGCCCAGCCTTTGCCAGTAATGGCAGGTACGGCAGCACTTGAGGGGCCGTAATCCGTAGGGGGTTGATCTTCTGTGCTCGGCACCAGATAGAGAACCTCTTCCACTTATGACCGTAGCATTTGAGAGTCAAGGACGCCCTGGCCTTTGAAAGAACCTCTCTGCAATCGGCCGGTATATCGTAGCCTCCAAACTCTAGCGCTGCAGGAGCCAAGCCTGCAGGTTCAGCGACGCCGGGTCGGGGTGGAAGATGGCGCCTCCTTCTCTGGAGAGAAGGTCCGCGTCTGCCGACAGCTTGATGGGAGGGGACGTTGACAAGTCCAGAAGGTCCGGGAACCAGATCTGCCTCGGCCACACCGGTGCGACGAGGATCATCCTGCACCGGGACCTCTTGAGCTGCTTGATGAGTCGAAGCGGCAACGGAGGGAACGAATACAGATATAGGCCATCCCAGGGGAACGAGAACGCATCGCCCATGCTTCTCGGCTGGGGAAACCTGCTGGCGAACCTCTTGCACTCCGAGTTTGTCGCTGTTGCAAACAGGTCGATTTGAGGTTTGCCCCATCGTCGGAAGAGTTGATCCCCCTGATCCTGGCGCAGTTCCCACTCGTGACACGCGCGCAGCTCCCTGCTGAGTGAGTCGGCGATGGTGTTTCTTTCTCCTGCCAGGTGGAAGGGAACCAGGAACATCCCCTGGGCGACCGCTCAGTGCCACAGATCCTGTGCCTCCTTGGATAGGGCTGGGGATCTGGTGCCTCCCTGCTTCCGTATGTAAAACATTGTCGTGGTGTTGTCCGTGAAGATCTGCACCACCTTGCCCTTGAGCGACGGGAGGAACGATTTGAGAGCCCAGAACACGGCTCGGAGTTCCAGGACGTTGATGTGCAGGAGCCTCACCTTCGGGACCACCTCCGGGAGCCAGAGGCCTCTTGCGTGGAGATCTCCGGTGTGGGCGCCCCAGCCTTCCAGGGAGGCGTCCGTCGTCACCGTCTCCTGGTACGCCGGCGTCTGAAAGTCCTTGCCCGCCGTGAGGTACGCTCGAACGCCCCACCACAGAATCGCCCGCCAGAACACCTCGTTGAGGGGGACCCTGTCTTCGAAGGTGCCCGTCGCCTGCATCCAACGGGCGTCGAGAAATTCTTGAAGAGGGCGCATCCGTAGTCTGCAGAGGCGCACCAGGTAGATGCAAGAGGACATCATCCCCAGGAGGGACTTGATGGACCTCACCCTGGCCACGTCCGTGGCTAGCAGACGCTGCACTTTGCCTAGAATGGTCTTCGTCCGTTCTTCCGACGGTGCCGCCAGGCGCCTCACTGTATCGAGCTTCGCTCCCAGAAACAGGGCCACCTGCGACGGCACCAGGTGGGACTTTGGGTAATTTATGGCGAATCCCAGGTCTGTGAGTAGCTGGACGGTCCTCGCAGTGTGTTCAGCGGCGAGTTCCCTCGTCCTTGAGCTGATGATCCAGTCGTCCAGGTAGGGGTAGACGTGAATCCCCTGCAGGCGCAGCCGCGCCGCCACAGGTGCTAGGCACTTGGTAAAGACCCTGGGGGCCGACTTCAATCCGAACGGCAGTGCTCTGAATTGGTATTGGCGTCCCTGGACTTGAGGATGGGAACGTGGAAGTAAGCATCCTCCAGGTCCAACGACGATAGAAAGTCGCCTTCCTCCAGCTGTCCCAGCACGTGCTGGAGGGTGACCATCCTGAACTTTTGTGACCGGATGTATTTGTTCAAACGACGAAGGTCCAGGATGGGGTGCCAGCCGCCCGTCTTCATCCTGACGAGGAAGTACCTTGAGTACACCCCGGAGCCTCTTCGGGACAAGCTCGATGGCGCCTTTCCTGAGCATCGACGGACTTCCAACAGCAGTTGCGGGACGCGATTTTCCTTCCTGGCCACAGGTGGAACGTGAGGGCACTTCTTCAGGAATTCGATAGAGTGTCCTCTTGCTATGGTATCCAGCAGCCAACGGTCGGTGGAGATGGACTTCCACACGCCGACGAACTTCGTCAGCCGGCCTCCCACCGGGGTGCTTCGGTGGGGGCCCGAGGCCACGGCCGGTTCAGTCCTGCTTGGAGGTGGTGGCCTTGCCGCCCTGGCCACCTTGCGGACGGCGGCGAGGCGCTCCCTGCTTGCCGCGACCCCTGTAGGCCTCCTGAGACGAGGAGCGTGCCGCCTGGCGGTAGGACGACAAGCCACCGCTGGATCCCTTGGAGGCACTCTGTCTGCCTCCGGAGCTCCGAAAGGGCCGTCGTTGCTGAAGGGCTCCTAGGGCGCGGGCCGTCTCCGTGTCCGTCTTTATGGCTTGGAGGGATTCGTCCACCGCCTTACCGAACAAGTTGCTGCCGTCGAACGGCATGTCCAACACACTGGTCTGGAAGTCCTGACGGAATTCGGTCACCCGGAGCCAACCCCGTCGTCATAGGCAAACACCATTGCCCAGCTGGCGGAACCTGGTATCGGCAATATCGGTTGCCACCGTTATGGCATGGTCCGACACCACCTCGCCTTCTTGAAGTATTTCCAGGGACTCGGACCTCTTGTCGTCCGGTAGGAAGTCCAATATGGGGGCCAGCTTAAACCAGAGCTCTCTGTCGTAACGGGCCACGATCGCCAGGGCGTTGGCCGCTTTGATCGTCGTCGCCGCCGACGAAATGACCCGCCGCCCCATGGCGTCCAACTTCTTTCCCTCGACGTCCGGCAGGGAATTCGACGTCGAGGCTCCTGAGCCCGCCGCTTTCTTCTTCGCCGCCGCCGAGACGACCGAGTCTGGCGTTGGCTGGGCGCTGAGGCACAGGGGAGCGGTTTCGGGGACCTGGTACTTCTTCTCGTACCGGTCCCGTTTGGCTGGTGCCGTGGAGGGGTTCTTGAGAATCGACAGGCCCTCCTCCCAGATGTCATCGATTAGAGGCACCGCGATGACAGTCTTCCTCTTGGCCTCCCGGCGCTGATAGAGGAAACCTTCCTTTTTCTGCTCCTCCGGGCAGAGCTGGAACAATTCGGACGCCCTGGCGATCATGGCGTGGAATGAGCCCATATCGTCGGGCGGCGAGGCCCGTGCGACGGGAGACCCGTTCCCTCGTCGTCGCCCTCAGAACCCGTCGTCGAGCCCATCGCACCGTCATCTCCCGACTCGTGGGAGGATGAGGAGGGAACTGTAGGCCTTACGGGGGCGAGTGGAGGAGAGGGTTGGGTCCTCCGTCGTTTGTTCTGAGGACTTCCCGACGGGCCAGGTTGCGGGTCCTCCGGCCTGGGCCGTGGTAATTTCGTCCTTATCTCAGAGCATAAGGACTGGATCGCAGACAAAATGGCCGCCGAGCTATCCTGAGGCCTAGGTTCCGGCTGCGCCAGAAGGGAAGGCTGCTCTTCCTCGCCATCGTCGTCTTCCTCGGTTATCTCCCGAGGATCTTCCTTACGGGATCAAACCTTCTCGAATTGGACTTCGAGATTCCTCACGGCCTCGGTCAGTTCCTCCTCTGAGGCTGACTCCGAGCTCGAGGAGGCTACCGTGCCCCCCCCTCACTTCTTCCATCATGGTGGCCATGACGATGGGCTGAAAAGAGGATTCCCTCCTTGGCGGCAGGGAAACTCTAGTCCCGGAGGCAGTCTCTGCTGGCGGGGTCTCTGCCGGCTTGGCCAGAGTCGCCGCAATCGCCTCGATAGAGGCCTTTGCCTGCTGGGTAGGGGCCTTTACCACCTTAGGTGCGTCCCAGGCCTTCTCCTTAGGGGGAGGGGCGACGCCTCGCTCCCCCTCTTACGAGATCGGACGGGGCTTCTCCCGAAGCTTACCCGGGGTCTCGGACTTCCTCTTCCCTGAACCGGAGCGCTGGCTCGTGGTTGACGGTGCCGGGGAAGGCGCACCCTGCCTGGCGACCGAAGAGTCCGACCTTACGGCGCTCCCGGAGCCAGCGGACTCACGGCGCTTGGCCTGGTGTTGGGCCCCCGTCGCCGGGGCGCCCGCACAGGACTTAGAAGCCCGCTCGGACCCTTTCTTCTTCTCACCCGTTGAGCCCTTCTCCAACCAGCTGGTGAGACGGGATCGACGGTCCCTCATGGTCCGCTCCGACAAGTTCTTGCAGAACTGGCAGTCCTTCTCTACATGAGTCTTGTCCCCATGAAGACAGTAGAGGCATCGTGAATGTTCGTCCTCCTTAAACACATTCTGCAGCCCGCATCCAGGGCAGCTGCGAAACAGCTTCGGTCCGGGTGACGAACTCACGTCCTGGGCCATCTCGAAGTGGGCCGCGAATCTTCTGGAATCCTCCAAGAAGTTGATTCGACGAAATCTTCACCCTTGAGGGGCGTAGGAAAATCCCGCAACGGGTAGCCGTTAACGGGAGTAGAAACGGTGGAGCTTGAGGCTCGATTAACCGAAAAAAATTCATCTGAAAAAAGCACAAAACACACAGTAAAAGCTCGAGAGCTAAGCAGGAGGACTCCCAACACTTGAACATGCGGTAAAAATCTGAAGATGGCTGCCAGAGGCGGGGCTTAGGGAGAGGGTAGTCATTGGCTGTGGTCAGTATGACGCAGAGATCAGTGATTGGTTACTACTACGAAAGACAGATCAGAAACGAAACTGATACTGATTTTTCTTTACCAAGGATTCCCAGCCTGACGACGGGGAATATTCATGAGCATGTGAATCCATGCCAGACCCCATGCTGGAGAATAAATAATACATAGCAGTACATACAAACATAACCATGGCAAGTGGCAAAGTTCAACAGAAGCAATTACTCTTACCTCCTCACCAGGCTCACCTTCAAGCGAACAGATTGAGTAGCACTGCATGGCCGACTCTGGACTCCTCTCTGCAAATCCCTGGCTATGCAGTAGAATTTCGTGAAGGTGTGCGTAGCAGCCCTGCCGGGGCAGGGGCACACCAGACAGGAACGCCGTCTTTGCAGCGATCGCTCTGGTAGAATGGGCTCTTGGACGGTCAGGCAGCAGTCGGTTTGACAACCAGTGGCAATGAGTGATGCAGCCAGAGAGCCACCTGGAAATGGAAGCCCTGGACACAGCCTTCCCATGTTTCACAGGACCAAAGTTCACAAAAAGCTGAGAAGTCTTCCGGTAACTCTTCGTGCAGGCCACATAAAACTTCAGAGTTCTAGCCACATCCAGCAAGTGCAAAATCCTTTCAGCCGGTGATGAAGGCGTCGGAAAAAACACAGGCAACACCAAGGGTTTATTGATATGAAATTCCGACTGAACCTTAGTCATGAAGGATGGGCGAGTCCGCAGCACCACACTCATCACGTGGAAAGTCAAATAGGGCCGCTTACAGGACAGGGCCTGGATCTCACCCACTCTCCTGGCAGAGGTGAGAGCCACGAGGAAAGCAGTCTTCCACGAAAGGAACTTGAGAGGAGCTTGATATATAGGCTCAAAGGGGGTCCCCATGAGCCTAGTAAGCACAACGTTGAGTTGCCACGCCGGGAGCGAACGGAAGAGTCCTTTAATGAACTCCTTCACTAGACATTGTGACCAAAGAGAAGACCATCCCGGAGACCTGGTGTAGCGGGAGATAGCCTCCAGATGCACCTTGATGGGGGCGTAAACCAGCCCAGATTTAGCCAAAGACAACAAGTTCGGAAGGACTTGAGGGGCCGTGGCCCTCAGAGGGTTAATCTTCTGCGACCGGCACCAAGTCGCGAAAACACTTCAATTTCTGCCCATAGCAATTAAGAGTCAACAACGCCCTGGCAAGGACCTCCCTGCATTCCCTTGGCAGCTTGTACTGACTGAACTCTAATCCTGCAGGAAACAGGCCTTCCGGTTCAACAACCCTGTGTCGTGGTGCAGGATCGCGCCCCCTTCCCAAGCGAGCAGATCCATGACCACTGGTAGCTTGACTGGAGGTGCCGCTAACATGGTGAGACGGTCCGGGTACCAGATCTGCCTCGGCCACGCTGGTGCGATGAGGATCATCCTGCACCAACACCGTCCGGGTTGACAGATGACTTGTAGTAGTAGAGGCGATGGAGGGAACGCGTACAGGAACAGGCCTTCCCATGGGAAGGAGATTGCATCCCCCCCATGCTCCCCAGCTGGGGGAACCTGCTGGCAAACCTCTGGTATCCGGAAGTGTTCAGAAGTGTAGGACTGTTGGGCTGGAATCCCTGCTACGCTTCTCTTCTGCGTGTTTGTGCCAGGACTCGAAACGGGCCATCAGTAAGAAGAAGTTTTACGGCCGTGGAAACACTGCTGCACAAAGACACGTTACTTACTCAAGAAAATACTTCATATGGTTTGTACTTGTGACGGTGGACTTGTGTTGGGGCAGCGTGGCGCTGGAAATTTGTTGGCCGCATTGTGTTATTATTCTCCTTTAATTGCAGCTCCACCCTGCAACCAGCCAGTCCCATAAAACTCTGGTGCAGGCGCATCTCACACGTGCATCCGGAAGTGTTCAGAAGTGTAGGACTGTTGGGCTGTTTGGCGGGGTGGCGAAGGTGGTGGTGGTGAGTGAAATATATAACTATTTCAGCTCTTGAGCATATTGCCACAGTTATGTCACAGTTAGGTTGCAAGGGCTGGAACACTGTTCAAAATTGAAGGCATATTAGCGAACGAAGTATTCCTTGTGACTAATCCTTTGTGACTAAATATGTATTCCCCATGTGCATTGAGAGTTCAAAAACTAGAGGGGGGTTTGATGCTTAGACTCTAGATCAATTGCTCAACAGTGTTTGGCTGGAAAATAATATTATTTGTGAACAATCTGTTGCACTTTTACGGCCACATTGCCTTATGGGGAATTGCTGCCTACAAATACAAAGTGATTAACTAAAGCTTGTGTATAGGGTACAAGTTAGGCTCCTAAGCCGTGTAAAGAGGAGAATCGAGATATTGAATTGCACATCTTAACAGTGTAAATATTGGACAAACATGGTGGGTAGCTTGCGCAGCGGAAAGAGCTTAATAGAAGTAAAATTACACACAGGCCTAAATGTAACTGCGCCCATTCAATTGCACGATTCCAGCCCGGAGCTAATTGTGCCCATGCTTCAAGCTTCGCTGTATGGTGAACGGGCGATGGATGCAAATACGGTCCCCTACAGTCAGCAATCCTTAGCAATTGAACCGAATGATAGTATGAATTATCAGTTGCGAGCCTGTAAGCAATTTAAGAATTGGGGCATCGTTTGACAATCGCCTTACACATCAGACAATATGTACAAAGGGCAAATTGTTTTATGGGGAAGATTATCAGCAAACGAATTCCAGTGTCATGGAAACGTTCAACTGCATTTCTGACGTTTCACTCATGGCCCCTAAGCTTGTAAATGAATGGGAAAAAGGTGTTGAATTTCCTTGGGCCCTACATCGCCAGCAGTTTTCTTACCCTTAGAGGTGGAGAGAATACCCTTATATACTCTCCAGGATACTAATTCTCTTGAGCCAGTGTTGGGATATGGAAATCAGTATGACCCAAGGCCAGCGCGGCCGTCGACTAGTTCACCCACACATCACCACTCAGGGGTTAAATTTGGGAGGGGGGCTGGAGTACTCAGCAAATAGTCATGCTAACAAATTCTCTGCCCTTGACGATAGTGACCTATACGTTAAAGGAAATGGGAACAAGGTTGCTGCACTGTTTTCTGATAAAATCGCCCACCCCATAATTGAAAATGTGGAAAACGTGAAGTTTCCTGTAGTATACTCACTCTTGAATTTATTAGATAAAGGATATATGAGTTAACACATGTTCACTTGAACTCACTAAAAGACATGATGGTGGGTATGTCTGAAAAAAAATGCAAACTTGAAGGCTTTATGTTGGCGCATGTTACTTGCCAGTCAGAGAAATTGGACCTGTTGGACTTATGCATGTTAACATTTTTAAATCTTGATAAACCTGGGGTGACTGATAAACGGTACCCAAACAGCAGCAGAGGGTGAATTGGAAACTGCCTCTCGTTGCTCATATGCGAATGCAGTGTCGGATGGTGTGAATTCTATGACGCCATCCGCAGTCGTCGTGTCTTCTCCAGTGTTAGATGCAATTCAATTAAATTCACTAAAACTGGATGACATATTTCGCTACCTTATTTCACAACACTCCAGGTCATCTGTGGGTGGCGAGATGGGCACTTTTTCAGCTGGAATTGGGAAAAGTTTGCCAGGAAACATTGAGAATTCTCCTAACAGTCCCTCTCCCCTGGTTAAAATTATTGAGAATACAGCAGCCTTACAAGCAGAATCCCTCGCAAAAGGCACGGTGCACCAGAAACCCGTGGCTAAGGGTGATGATGGGTTAAGTGCTGTGAATAATGAGAATTATTCCAATGAAGACAATACAGTATTTTATGTGCGCAAAATGAAACGTGCACATGCTAAGGCAATGAAAAGAGAAAATAAATTAACCCCCAAAAAAATGATATAGAAATCCTGAATGTTCATAAAATAAGAAACAAAAAAAAAAGATTCAAAGTCCCCCTGGAAAGTGGGGCACAAAGTATACAATTAAAAATCTGGTTGATGTGTCAAGTAATGAGATGCTAATTGACTTGACGCAATTGAATGAGGAATCTAAAGCAGTACTCAATCTACCCACATCCATTCAACAGAATTTAGGTACTAACAAAAAAGTGCTTCTGAGGGGAAAATGAAGTAATCTGTATTGATGGTAGTGAGCATCATGCGCCTGGGTTACAGAAGCAAGGTCGTCTATCTGCATTCTATCCCCTGGCCGCAAACAAAATAACTGGTGCCGTGGCTGGAGGGAATGCAAAGTTGGCACACTGTAAGTGAGGGTCTCCACAGAGAGTCAATGATGTAGAGGTGCCCTGTCAAATTGCCCTGCCTTTAAATAGCATTCAATGTTTGTCTTCTGTGAATCTAATGAAGGGAAGGAATGTGGCGAATGCTGCTTCGCCTCACGTTGTACCTAAATTGTCCAGCTTTGTCAGTACTGATATTGTGGTGATACCTAGGGTTGATAAATCTATTGATCGGGCGGTGGAGGGGGAATCTCTGGTACCATTGCAAATGAAGATTTGGCACAAAAAGGTGAAATGAACAATATGCAGCAACATATGGAGTTGGAGAGATGAATGCACATTGTCGAGGGATACCAGGTATATCCTGGGGTGGCGTAGCGACCCCAAGATAAACGGGCAACGGAGACTGAATAGATCATTTTTGTTTAATTGTTTTCAAAGGCAGTCCACAGTTGCGAACCCTTCACTCTGATGATAGAGTGGATAAGGTTGGCTAACCATAACAACTCCCGCATGATATGTGCCTTGCAATCGCTGATCATATTAAAGCTGTTGTGGGAACATAGAGAGGCTTTTGAGTTGCAGGGCCTCTCATTGTGTCTATTTCGGTCCCTTGAGGAGGCCGAGGAATTTTTGGATGAACAAATCGCGAATTTTGAGGTGAATCCACCATGTGATTCGAGTACTCAAGTTATAGTATAGCAGACAGCGGATTTTATAAATCCAATCTCGGCACTAGTGGGGGCAGCCTCAAACATTACTTGGTTGGCGCCATTGATGACGTCCATCTTATAAATGTCGTCCAAACACAAGCAATCCTAGCCAGGTGGACTGTACAATTGTATCATGGAATTGTTGTGGGATGAACAATTTGAGAACTTGGCTCACATGTAATGAAGAAGCAAGGCTTCCGACGATATTATTCCTACAGGAAACTATGTGTGTGACCCACTTTGCTCTGGATGGTTAATCAAGTTTTTGTGTGCTTGCGGTGCAGAGAACTGCTGGGCGGCCCTCAGGAGAGGTAGCTATACTTATAAATCATGCCCACAACCATGAATCTCAAGTGGTTCATGACACCAATGGCCTTCTAGTAATAGAATACAATCCAGACAGTTTGCCCCCTCGCTCTTACCTATTGATATGCATGTATTTTAATCCTGCAATAATTACTCTGGATGCAATGTTAGACCTTTTGGATGGGGTCTTTGAGGATGCTTTGCTAAAGAATCCCAAGTATGTATTAATAATCAGGGGTGATTTAAATTCAGTATGTATAAGTTTAACACCCATTGGCAAGGAAAATCAATTGCAAGTGACAAAGCAAGGTAGGGGTAAAAATTGGACTTGCAACCTTAAGGATTGGAATATCCACCTGGTAGAATACAAATCTGGCACACATTCAGGAACATGGGCAAGAGCTGGTGTTACTTCTTATATTGATTATCTTTTCGTATCAATTGTTCTAGTTAACTGATAAGGTAGTGTTATTTGATATTCCAATTAGTGATCATGCACCAATTAAGATGAATCTACGCCAGACAACTGAACCTTTAGGTGGTGAGCCCATCTTGGGGTTTAGAAATCTAGACCGTGTGTACATTTCGATCAGATGGCAGCCAAGGGTATGTAGGGAACTGACCTACTTAGTGCACAGGGAGGTATGGCAAATACACATGCAAAATCAATTGAGTGTTAACGCCACCCTAAGAGAGGAATGGAACACCTTGGTAATAAAAAAAAATCACATCTACACATTGTTGAATCGTCCCACTCCTCCCTTCAAATCCAATTTGTTCTCGTTTAATTACAAGATTTCCAATCTCAAACGAGAAAAGTATCGTACCCCGAGGGTCATTACTCGGTTCAAATTGTCTGTCAACGCGTATGGGAAGGAAAACGAAGGGTGCCCTTGAAATATAGAAATATGATGACATCAATTAGATATAATCTAAATCTGATTGATAACCAATGGATGATGGGCTTTCTAATCAAGAGCAACACTCGAAACATATGGGCTATCTTAAATGGCAAACATCAGAGTGTCATGACTTAGGAGTTCCGATCTCTGCAGACAATTGGCAATGCTGTATTAGTGACAAATTTAAATTACCTGACACCTTTCAAAATGTTGACTCAGGAATCTTACGATTGGGATGTATGGAGAAATTAACATTTTCAATAGAGGAGATCGTAGTTGCGATCCAAGGGCTAAAAGCCTCAAAGGCTGCTGGTCCAGATGGACTACCAGCCTGTATCCTCAAAGATGATCCACAATTTTGGGCAGCCATACTATTTACCAAATTCGCAAATATCTTGTCATTTAACTCTATGCCAAACTCATGGCTAAATGCGATAATGATCCACATTTTTAAAAAAGGGGACCGCAATAATCCATCAAACTTCCGGCCGATAGCCCTAATGGACGCATAGGCAAAAGTATTTGCAATCCTATTATTAAAACACCTTCAAGATTTAATTGAAGGAAGGAATATCTTCTCGACGTATCAAATAGGGTTTCGAAAAAAGATGGGAACATCAATGAATGCCATGATAATAGCTCATATTTTTGCCAAATCCAAGAGCATTAACACCGGCCCATATATATTGCAGCGCTAGGCTTAACAATCGCTTTCGACTCGGTCATTAGGGAATTGCTCTGGACGAAATTGCTAGCTCTAGGGTTCACAAAGAGGTTGGTGCAGTTGATTGCCTTGTTGCACTCACACACCACTTTTCAAGTGAGAGTCACATAATCTGGGGTACTTACCTCACCGATCTCCACTATGACTGGTGTCAAATAAGGATGCAATCTTGCAGCCACTATGTTTAATTTACATCTTTTTGATAAGGACGTACTGTGGATTGTGCCCGCTACTTATCCTGTTAAACTAGCAGGGTTAGAAATACATTGGATTTGTTTTGCCGATGATACTGTCTTGTGCTTTAGAACCCTTTATGGCCTACAAAAGAAACTAAATAGATATGAATATGCAAGGGAACACAATCTTGTGGCAAACTCGGCGAAATCTGAAATCATCATATTCCATAATAACAAACAAATTAAATCTTACTCTTGGCACATGATGGGAGAAAGAATAGAGCATGCAAGCGCAATCCGATATCTTGGTTATCACGTAGCCGATGTGAACACGCTTACATCTTGGGAGGCGTGTTTAAAAACAAAAGCACAACCTTTGGCATCAATGATGGTCATATATAGGAAATATTGCAAATTTTCTTTGCTTCCGCTAATTGAATTCTATTTGCTAAAGATAGAACCGATATTAATATTTCGATTAGATATCAGTTTATTGGAGGAAGACTCTTTACTAAATAGGATTCAGGGCAAATTATGGAAAAGGACATTGGGCTTGGCCCCATCAGTCCCGGAATTCTATAGTTCGGCACAAAATGGGACTTTCTTCATTGGAAGCTAGATGGACATGACGAAAATTGACAAGACATGCAAAAATATTGTTAGCACCTCGCAACTCACTTTTCTACGATCTAAATGTAATCTTGATGGCTGGATCTCTTCCATCTATTGGAAGGTTTAAAGATCAAATGAATAAAATCTTACCCAGATTCGTCTATTGAAGACCTGAAGTTAGGTCTACCGAAAGTTAAGCGTAAAATATACGATCTGGATTGGTCCATAAAATTAAGACTTAAATAAAACTTATAAAACCTATGCTGAGTATGCATTGATATCAAGGAAGATAGAGTTGCGCTCGCCTTATGTGATCAAATGTCCCTGTAATAAAATAAAAACTATTTACTTGAGGTTCAAGCTCAATCAGTTTCATACTTTAGAACGCATCCCGAGTTGGCACCAGGGTGTGTTGGCCAGTGGGAACTTGTGTTGCCGCTTTTGTATGAGTGGCACCCAGATCAAAACACTAAAACATCTGGTGGTTTACTGTGCACACTTTGAAGAGGATAGATTCAAATTATTGGGAATCTATTATCCTCAGGCAACTGATATAGCAAGAGGGACATTTTGGGAAAGATGTATTTATGGTAACAGTATGTGTTTGATATTGGCTTTGGCATGCGTCCTATTTAAAATTGAAGAAGCGTTATCAAAAGTGGACCAATCAGTGGGAACAAATTGCCAATAGCCATGCAGTTAAGGATTTATTATGATACGGCATCTCTATTAGTGGTTGATCTGAGGGTCGCAAAGTAACCCATGATATGAAACTTAACCTATGAAATTAGAATATGTATGAAGGGGGGGTAGAATGTTCTTTTGGCTCAAATAATTCTGTATTGTATGTGTTGCAACTGGAATAATGTAATTCCGTTAATGAAATCTAACTATATGAAATTAAATTATCTAATAAGATATAGTAGATTGAATCTGCACTAGCTGATTTGTCAATTGTTTGGTGAGGTCTCTCGAACAAGGAATCCAGTGCCTGATATCTTGGGTAAAAATGGGTTTAATAAAATATAGGACTAAGATCACTGCAATTGCAATTTAAGATGTTTTATAAGATGATGGGTGTGTTTTTTTACAATTGTATACTGGAATATTAGCCATGGGTGCTTTTTAAATATTTTTTCTGAAACATTATTTAGGAGAATTTTATAATGGTAACTTAAGATGTGCTTGTAAAAAAAAAAAAAGAGGGTTTTCCTTTGTGGAATGTTGTGACACTTCTTTTGTATTTTTTTTGGGGGGAAGAATATGTTGTCAAAGTTTGATGTGTTATTGTAAAAACTATAAACAACTTTTAAATAAAAAAATAAAATTAAATAGAAAACCTCTGGCACTAGGCGTTTGTCGCCATCACAACTAGATCGATCTGGGGTCTGCCCCACCTGAGGAAGAAGCTGTCCACTTGATCCTGCCAAAGATCCCACTCGTGGCAAGAGTGCAGCTCCCTGCTGAGAGAGTCAGCGACAGTGTTCATAACTCCTGCAAGGTGAAAAGGAATGAGAAACATCCCCTGGGACACAGCCCAGTGCCACAGCTCCTGCGCCTCTCTGGAGAGTGCTAGTGACCTGGTGCCTCTCTGCTTCCTGATGTAAAACATTGTGGTGGTATTGTCCATGAAGACCCTCACCACCTTGCCCTTGAGAGACAGAAGAAATGAATTTAGGGCCCAAAACACTGCCCGAAGCTCCAGGACATTGATGTGGAGCTCCTTTTCCAACGGCAGCTGCAGGCCTCTGGCGTGGAGACGTCCGGTGTGGGCTCGCCAGCCCTCCAGGGAAGCGTCCGTCGTGACCGTCTCCTGGTACGTGGGCTCTGGAAGCCCGTGCCCCCGATGATGTTGGAGCGCACACCCCAACACTGTATCGCTAAACGGAACTCCTTGTGGAGAGTAATCCTGTCTTTGAAGCTTCCAGACATCTAGATCCAAAGGACGTCAAGGAATTCCAGGAGCGTTTGCATCCGCAACCTGCAGAGCCTGATTAGGTAGATACACAACAACCTCATGCTGAGCAGCGACTTGATGGGCCTCACCGTGGCGATCTTCAGTGCCAACAGCGATTACACCTTGCCCAAAATGGCCGCTATCCTCTCTACCGAGGGGGTCAGAATAGCGCGTCCTGCGATGGAGTCAAGCAGGCCTTTGCATAGTTCACTGAGAACCCCAGATCCGTCAGAAACCGGATGGTCCGCTCCGTGTGATCGACGGTGACGTCCCTTGCCCTGGCCCGGATGAGCCAGTCGTCGAAGTACGGGTACACATGTATTCCCTGTAGGCACAGATGGGCCGCCAACAGAGCCAGGCCCTTCATAAAGACTCTGGGCGCCAACTTCAGTCCGAAAGGGTGAGCCTTGAACTGGTAGTGTTTCCCTTGTACAACGAAGCGCAGGAACTTGCAATGTTTATCGTGAATGGGGACATGGAAGTACGCGTCCTCTAGATCCAACGACGACAAAGTCTCCCTCCTCCAATTGGCCGAGCACGCGCTGCAATGTGACCATCCTGAATATATGGAACTTCATGTAATAGATCGAGAATGGGCCTCCAGCCCCCAGACTTCTTTCTTTCTAAGAAGTATCTTAAGTAAGCTCTGGAGCCCCGCAGTTGCTTCGGAACCAGCTCTAGCGCCCCTTTATTTAACGTGGCCGAACCTCCAGCAGCAGCTGAGGGATGGGTTGTTCTTGCCTGGCCACTGGTGGTATTTGCGGACACTTCGCTGCAACTCTAAAAGGGTGTCCATGGGCGAGAACGTGCAGCACACATTGATCGGTGGAGATATTTTCCCACACGCTGATGAAGTTCGCCAGCCGGCCTCCCACCGGAGTGCAGGGGTGGGGGCCTGATGTCTTGGCCGGTTCAGTTCTGCTTGGAGACCGGCGCGCCGCCTTGGGAGTCTTGATCACGGCTGCCACCTCCAAAGGCTTTGGAGCAACCCCTGTAGGTTTCCTGGGTCGTGGAACAGGAGGGCTGGCGTTAAGAGGACGATCCGCCGCCGAAACCCTTCAGAGATCTGCCCGACTTCCCTTTTGTGGAATGAAAGGACAGAGGGTGCTGTTGCAGTGTGCCCAGGGCACAGCCCGTCACTGTGTCGGTCTTAATGGCCTGAAGAGATGCATGAACGCCCTTCCTGAAGAGATTATCTCTATCGAACGGCATGTCCAGGACCCTTGTCTGAACCTCTTTCCTAAAGTTGGTGCCCTTCAGCCAGCCACGACGACAGAGGCAAACACTGTTTCCCATCTGGTGGCACCCTGTGTCCACAATGTCCAGGGCCACAGTAATGGTATGGTCCGACGCCACCTTGCGTTCCTGAAGTATCTCCATCGCCTCGACCCGTTTGTCCTCCGGGAGGAAATCCAGGATCGGGGCCATCTTGTACCATAACTCCCAGTCGTAACTGGCCAGGATAGCTAAAGCGTTAGCCACCTTGACTGTTGTTGCCGCCGAGTAGATGGCCTTTCTACCCACAGCGTCCAACATCTTCCCCTCGCTGTCCGGGGGAACGGAGGCTGAGGACGACGGGTAGGACGACTTCTTCTGCGCAGCAGCCGAGACCACAGAGTCCAGTGATGGCTGTGACGGCAAACACTTAGGTGCAGACTTCGGAACATGGTATTTCTTTTCACGCCAGTCTCTTATCACTGGAGCTGAGGTGGGGTGGGGTTTTTCATCAGTGCCAGCCTCTCATCCAGATGTCGTCCAGGAGGGGCACTGCAGGAATGGGCTTCTTTTCACCTCCCGGCGTTGATATAGGAAGCCCTCCTTCGTCTCCTCCAGTGTGAGCTGGAAAAGTTCCGATGCACAGGCGATCATCAAGTGGAAGGAACCCACTTCGTCCGGGGGTGAAACCCTTGGAGGCAGAGAGATGCCTCCATTGTCATCTGTGTCTGTCGTCGGTGTGTCCGTCCCCGTATCCCTAGGCAGAGGATACTAGTGGTGGTGCCCCCTGGTGTCAACCGGTTCATCGCTGGTGGTGCCGGTGGCGTTGGTATCCTCTTCTGTATCTCCGATACCAGTGTGTGTAAGGTGGAGAGAATATCATGCAACAGATCTTTGTGAGGTGCCTGGGGAGTAGGGTCGCTTGGCCCAGCGCCTAGGTTCTCGTTGTTGCCTCTGGTGGTTACCTCCTCGACTTTCCCATCGTTGTCCCAGACATCTTCCAGGAAGGTGTGGACAGAACCCTCGTCCTCCACGTCGGAAGAAGAAATATCCGAAACCACTCTGGCTGCCGTAGGGGTACCCTGGACCGGGTCATCCCCTTCTTCAAAAGGGCAGCCAGCACCAGCTTGATAGATAAACGATTCTGCCTGTACCACTTGGGCCTTGACGGGCAGGTTGGACACCTTGTCCTGTTGTCTGGCCTTCTCTGGTTTCTCCCGCAGTGTCCACGGGATTTGCTGACTTTCTCTTCGACGAAGAGCTGGAGCGATGGCTGGAGACTGAGGCCGCTGAAGATGATGAACACGCCCTGGCCGTTGCGAGACCTGATTGCGCTGCGACCCTGACGGAACTGGACTCACGTTGCTTGGCCTTTTCTTGAACCCCCACGGATGGAGTGCCCTCAAAGGACTTACAAGCCAGCTGGGGCTGGCTGGATCCGGAGGAGGTATGCCACTGTGAACACACATGGTAGGGGCCTTGGCTTTGAGCCACAACGCAAGTTTATTGTGCCGATCCTTCATAGTGCGCTTGGTAAAGCCTTGGCAGATCTAGCAATCTTCCTTCCTGTGCATCGGGTGAAGACAATAAAGGCAATGAGAATGCTTGTCCTCCACAAAAACATTCCGCAAACCGGAGCTGGTGCAGAGCTTGCAAAGGGAAGCCCCGTCCTTCTCCTCCGACACGGATCGACGTGCAGTGCAGGGCCAATGGCCTTCTAGAGCCTTCGAAGAAGAAACACTTTCTGCCCTTGAGGGGCGATGAAAAATGCAGAGAAATGAATCTCCGTTAGTCGGATGAAGAAACTCTCACACGCTGACGAATTTCGCCAGCCGGCCTCTCACCGGGGTGCTCGGCTGGGGGCCCGACATCACAGCCGGTTTAGTCTTGCTTCGCCAAGGCCTTGCACCTTGGCGACGACGACTGTGTCCTCCGGCCTTGCTGCAGCCTCTGTAGGCTTCCTGCGACGTGTAACAGGCCGTCTGGCGTTACGACACAGAACTGCCGCCGAATCCTTTGGAGGCAGCTTGAGAGTTGCCTCTGGAGGTCCGAAAGGACGGCCGTCATTGATGAAGAGAACCCAAGGCCTCGGCTGTCTCGTTGTCCGCCTTGATGGCCTGCAATGACTTGTCCACTGCCTTGCCGAACAGGTTGTTCCCGTCGAAGGGCATGTCCAGCACCCTGGTATGCACATCCCGACGGAAATCGGTGGCCTTGAGCCAACCACGCCGGCGAAGGCAAACGCTGTTGCCAATCTGGCGAAAGCCGGTATCGGCGAAGTCCGTGGCCACCGTGATGGCGTGGTCCGAAGTCACCTCACCTTCCTGCAGGACTTCAAGGGCTTCGGCCCTCTTGTCGTCTGGGGGGGGAAGTCCAGGAGGGGAGCGATCTTGAACCACAGCTCCCTGTCGTAGTGTGCCACGATCACGAGGGCGTTGGCCGAATTGTTGGTTGTCAGTGCCGACGAGATGACCAGTTGTCCCATGGCATCCAGCTTCTTCCCCTCGCCGTCAGGTGGGGAAGTGGAAGTTGATGCCGTCGCCCCTGCCGATTTCTTCTTGGCCGCCGCGGAAACCACCGAATCTGGGGACGGCTGTGCTCTGAGGCACATAGGGGCGGAGTCTGGGGCCTGGTACTTCTTCTCATACCGGTCCCTCTTCACAGGAGCCGTGGACGGGTTCTTCAGCAGTGCCAGTCCTTCGTCCCAGAGGTCGTCCAGTAACGGGACTGAGAGGACGGTCTTCCTCTTGGCCTCCCATCTTTGGTAAAGGGAACCTTCCTTCTGCTCTTCGGGGCATAGCTGGAAAAGCTCCGATGCTCTGGCGATCATGGCGTGAATGGAGCCAATTTCGTCGGGAGGGGAGGCCCGGGCAGGGGGTGATGGGAGATCCATCCTGTCGTCACCACCGTCATCATCCATCCCCGTCATCGCCGTCTCCGTTCCCGTCTCATCCCTCGGTGGAGTGGATGGAGGTGAAGGATGGAAGGGAGGGGGAGGATGGATTCGCCTCCGCTTGTTCGGTGGGCTCCCAGACAGTACAGGTGCCGCTGGATCGTCCGCTGGGGGTAAGGGCAACCTTGTCCATATCTCCGTACACAGGGTCTGCAAACCCATCAAGATTGCACCTGAGTTATCCTGTGGCGTAGGCATCGGTAGCGACGGGAGCGACGGCTGGGGCGCGGGTTCCTCCGTTTCCTACACGGGCCGCTGCACCTCGTCGGATCCACCATTGCTCTCCACGTCTGCCTCGTCGGGATCCCTCCCGTAGGACCCAACTTCCTCGAACTTCTTGTCCAGGATCTTTTTGACAGCAGCCAGCTCATCCTCGGAAGTGGTATCTATGTCTGTTATGGCTACTGTGCCCCCACCCCTCTTTCTCATCCCGGGGTTTCACGGGGGTCTTCTTGATAGGCTGGAAAGATGATTCCCTCTGGGGTGGCAGGGAAACTCTAGGCCCAGAAGTCATCTCCACTGAGGTAGCCTCCACAGGCTTTGCCAGGGCCGCCACGACTCCTTCGATTGAGGCCTTCGCCAGGTGAATCAGGGCCTTCACGATGTTGGGTGCGTCTGAGGCCTTCACCTTAGATGGAGGGTCACCGCCCCCCACACCCCTGGCTTTCTCTGCCGGGATGGACCGGGGCTTCTCCCGAAGCTTACCCGGGTTCTCCATCTTCCTTTTCCCCAAGCCAGGGCGTTGGCTCGTGGATGATGGCGTCGGTGACATCATGCCCTGCCTGGCAGCCGAGGAGCCCGAACCAACGGTGCTCCCGGAGCCTGAAGACTCATGGTGCTTTGCCTCTTGTTTGGCCCCCGTCGCCAGAGCGCCCTCAAAGGTCTTAGAACACCGCTCAGACTTCTTCTCACCTGCTGCTGGGCTCTTCCCCTCCAGCCAGTTGGTGCACCGAATCCGACTGTTCTTCATTGTCCGGACGGACATGTTCTTACAGAACGCACAGTCCTCCTCCACGTGCGACTTGTCGGCGTGAAGGTATTAGAGGCACCGGCAGTGCTCGTCTTCTTTGCAGACATTCTGTATTCCACATCCTGGGCAGTTCCTGAACAGTTTGGATCCAGTAGGTGTTGAATCTCCTTTGTCCTGGGCCATGTCCGAATCGGGGTAGGCCTCAAAGATCTTCCGGAATCCTCCAAGAAGTGTAATTCGTAAATCCACCCTTGTGGGGCGTAGAAAAATTATGAAATGGGTCCCCGTTGATCGGAAGAAGAATCGATGGAGCTTAAGGCTCGAACAGACTGAAAAATTAAGAGCAAGCTCTTTGAAAAAACGCAATACACAGTAAAAGCTTGAGAGCTACAGCACGAGGACTCCCAACACTGCCAGAGGAGGCTTAGGTAGAGGGCAGTCATTGGCTGGGGGCAGTATGACCCAGAGACCAGTGATTGGTTATTAGTAGAAAGACAGTTCAGAAAAGAAACTGAAACTGATTTTTTCTTGAACGAGGATTCCCAGCCTGACGACGGGGAATATTCATGAGCATGTGAATCCATGCCAGACCCCATGCGGGAGAAGACAATGTATTACTTACCGTAAAAGCATTTCTGATGGTTGTATCTGCTTAGATTCACATGCTGGCCATAATCCGACATCCAGTGGTCACTGCAGAGTATTGCATTTTGTTTTTCGTAGTCGAAAAGGGGACGTCGACAAGGCGTGTCTGTAACACTATCCCTCTAGTGACGTGCAGTGTACCCACAATCCCTCTCGCGTCGAGGTTCCTCTGTTTGTATTTTTTCTGCCCTGGGGGAGCCTTATAGACGTGAGTGAGTACAGAAAAGAGAGAGAGATAAAAGGATGTCTATGTTCCTTCCATCCGAATGGGGAGGAAGGGTGGGCGCATGTGAATCTAAGCAGATACAACCATCAGAAATGCTTTTACAGTAAGTAATGCATTGTCTTCTGATGTTTGTTAATATGCTTAGAATCACATGCTGTGCATAGAATAGCAAGCAGTACCCGGAGTTGGAGGTGGGTTGTGAGAAGGAAAAGTAGAGAAAAGGTGTCTTAATACTGCTTGTCCCACCTGTGAATCAGACCTAGAGTGGGCATCTAGAAAGTAGTGTTTTGTAAAGGTGTGTACAGAACTCCAGGTTGCCGCCTTGCAAATGGACTCAAGAGGGACATTTGCAATGAATGCTTTGGAAGCCCCAGTGCCTCGAGTAGAGTGTGCTCTTGGCTTGAAGGGTAGTTCTCTCTTAGCAAGAGTGTAACGGAGAGTGATGCATTGTACGATCCATCTAGATATAGTGGATTTTGAAACTGCATCTCCTTCTCTTCCTGCTGCCACCGAGACAAAGAACTGATTAGTCTTTCTCAGTGTCTAGTTCTTTCCATATAAAACATAACAGCCCTGCACACATCCAGTGTATGCAGGCTTTTTTCACCCAAGTTTGAAGGGTTTTGAAAGAACGCTGGTAGTTCTATACATTGGTTCACATGGAACTTAGAAATGAATTAGGGTGCGTGCGTAGAACCACCTTATCTTCGTGAACTGTTACAAGGGGTCTAGAATAGATAGTGCTTGTAGTTCACTTATTCTCCTGATGGAGGCGATAGCTATTAGAAAAGCAGTTTTAAGGGTGCGGTCCTTAAGTGTTGCTTTGTGCATAGGTTCAAAGGGTGAGCCCATGAGCCTGGTTCGTACCACATTTAGGTCCCATCCAGGAGCAGGGTTAGCTATGGGAGGGTGTATTCTTTTAACTCCTTCCATGAAGGCTTTAATAACTGGGACTTCCCACCACAACACTAAGTTGAGAAGTGGTGTATGCGGAAAGTGCAGCTAAATGAACCTTAATAGAATTAAACACTAATCCTGAGTCTAGTAGGTGAGTCAGGTAGAGAACAATTTGTGTAGGAGAGCAGTCAACCGGGTTGATGCTCTTATTTCTACACCACATGACAAATCTTTTCCACTTGCTAGAGTAACAGTGACGAGTGTTAGGCTTTCTAGCTTCCTTGAGAATGTCCATGCATCTCTGCGGGAGTTGTAAATGACCACATTCTATGATCTCAGGAGCCAGGCTGCTAAATTCATGGTCTGTGGGCATGGGTGTAGTGTTTTGCCCTTGTCCTGTGACAGCATGTTGTACGGGCAGGGTAGTTTCACCGGTGGAGACAGAGACATCTCCATCAGGTGAGCGAACCATGGTTGCCAGGCCCACATAGGGGCCACTAATATCATGGTGACTGGTTCCTGGTGCATCTTGTGCACTATCTTGTTGAGAGGGGGAGTCTGGGAGGGGGGGGGGGGGGGGAAATGGGGGAGTGTAAACAAATCTCCCTGACCATGTTATCCAGAGACCGTTTCCCTTGGAGCGGTTTTGGGGGTATCTGGAGGCGTAGTCTTGGCATTGGGAGTTCTCCAGTGTTGCGAACAGATCTATTTCTGGGAATCCCCATTGCGTGAAAACATCGGAGACAATGTTTTCGTGTAACCGCCATTCGTACACAGAGGGCAGAGGGAAGTCTCTGCTGAGTTCGTCTTGATAGCAGATTGAGTTCCCCTAGTACATGTTGTGACAACAGGAACATGTGTTTAAGAGCCCACTTCCAGATGTTCTGGGACAGCTTGGACAGTCCTGGAGAGTGAGTGCCCCTTTGCTTGTTCAGGTAGTACATTGCTGTGGTGCTGTCTGTGAGGACCATCACTGTCTTACCTTGCAGTTGCGCCTGAAAGGCCTTCAGTGCTTTGAATACCGCTAGTAATTCCAGCAAGTTTATGTGTTTGGATGCTATGCTCGGAGTCCAAACTCCATGTGCAGTCTGAAGGGATAGGTGAGCCCCCCCATCCTGTGAGGGATGCGTCTGTGGTTAGAGTGGCTTCCACTGCGGGGGTGGCGAATGGCTTCCCTATTATGAGGTCTTCCTTCGACCACCACCGTAGCGAGAGAACCAATACCTGCGAACCACTACTAGATCGTCCCATTGTCCCCTGGCCTGACAGCACTGGCTGTTAAGCCACTCCTGCATTGGGCGCATGCGCAGACGCACGTGAGGTACCAAATATATACATGACGCCATCATTCCCAGTAATCGCATTGCCTTGCGTACCGTCACCTCTCGACGGGCTACATATTGAGGGATCTGAAACATCATATTTTGAACCCTCTCGTTGGAAGGGAAGATGAGGTTGTCCTTTGTTTGAATTAGAGCCCTTAGGAATTGTTTGATCTGACTGAGGTCTAGGCTGGACTTCTTTTCGTTGATGGGGAACCAGAGGTCTACAGTCTTCTGGGTATTTGAGAAGCATGTGTCTTAGGAATCCCCTGTTATGAGCCAATCGTCGAGGTAAGGGTATACTGGGACGGACGACCTGCGCAGGTGGGCCGCTGCCACTACCAGTACTTTTGTGAATACCCTTGGTGCTGACGCTATGCCGAAGGGTAACACTTTGAAATGGTAGTGTTTGTCCTCTATAATGAACCGGAAGTATTTTCTGTGCGCTGGCAACATTAAAATATGAAAGTATGCATCTTTCATGTCCAGTGTTGTCATGTAATCCCCTTGGATAGCAGGGGGATTACTTCCTGTAATGTTACCATACGAAATTTTTGGGGTTTTACAAATTTGCTCGCTGGGCGCAGATCTAGTACAGGGCGCATGGTTAAGTCCTTTTTGGGTACAAGAAAGTACACTGAATAGATACCTTCCGTTACCTCTGATAGAGGCACGACCTCTATAGCTCCTTTTTGTAGTAGCTGGTCCACTTCTTGAAGGAGGATGCAAGACGTTCTGGTGACAGGCATCGTCCCTTTGGGGGTCTGTACGTAGGGGAGCGGTTGAATTCTATACAGTAGCCGCGGACTATGGTGGAGAGTACCCAGCGGTCTGATGTTATTCCCTCCCATGCTGGAAGAAAAGATGTTAACCGGCCCCCGACCGGCGATGCACGGGAGGGGACCCGAATCTTCGGGTCATTTGGTGTTGGTGGCTTGGGAACCTCTAGGGGTGGGTCCCCGACCTCTTCCCTTGCCACGACGCTGTCCTCTCTGGGTGTATTGTCCACTGGTTCCTTGATTCGAGGACCAGTTACCTGCAGAGTATTGCTGCTGTTGTTGATGTTGTTGCTGGCGTTGGCATCGAAAAAAGCATCTGTTTCCATAACCTCGCTTGTTGGGATGCCTTGAAATCTGATCTAGGGTTTTAATGGTGTCAAAATCCTTTTTTGCAGTTTCTAGTGCTCCATCCACCGCCTTCCCAAAGAGGTTGGCATCCTCTATTGGTTTGTTAATGAGAGATGCTTGTGTTTCAGGTTTAAACCCTGAATTACGTAGCCCGACATGACGTTTGAGGAGGATCCCTTGGACTAGGGAACGGCCAGCCGTCTCAGCAGCATCTAGAGTATTCTTAATGATGCTCTGGTGGACTAAGGTTCCCTCAGTAACCGTGGCCAGAAGCCGAGTTTTTAGGGGTTCAGGTACCTCCTCGATGTCCTTGCGTAGTTTGCTCCATTGGGCATCTGCATAACTTGCCAGTAAAGAATTGTTGTTGGCAATCCTGGTGAAAAAGGCTGCCGATGCTGTAATCCTTTTACCTAGGGCGTACAGCTTTTTACCCTCTTTATCGGGTGTTGGCTCGTTGGTTGATAGCGGGACCCCTGCCCTCTTTCTTGCATTTGTCACTACCAAGGAGTCTGGTACTAAGTGGCCCCTGATGTATAATGGGTCCGATGGAGAAGGACTAAATCATTTTTCTATCTGACCCCTCTGACTAACGTGGGTGTAGATAGCGAAGGAATGATTTGTCTCTTTACTGAGGCGAGGAGGGGAATGGTTTGACTGACTGAGGGTTTTCTCCTGGATGATCTTTTCCACAAAGTCTATGTCAGGAGAAATTTCCCCACTCTCGATTTCGAAATGCGCTGCTGCTTTGCGTAGTAGTGCATTGAAGGTTGGTTGATCATCTATAGGTGACGTATTCCTGATTGGTGAGTCTTTGGGGGGGGAGGTGGGAGGGACAGGTTTAGGGCGTCAGGGTCTGTTGACGCTGATGGGGACTGCCAGGGCTGTCAAACACCTTCTACTGGGTCTTCTTCAAAGCCCCCACCACCCATGTCTGTTTTATCCTCAAAATCTTCCTCCTCTAGGTTTTGTTGTTCTTCTTTAGTTAAGAACTCCTCATCTTCATGGAAGTGGGAGTCCTCTTCAGTGAGGTCACAAAACTCTACCTCCTCCTGGAGAGGGTTAAAGTGCCTAGGGTACTTGGCCCTGGGATCCTCTTGCAGTCCCTCTCTTGGTCTTTTGGGTGTGGTTAGGTACGGAGTACACATAAACCTCTCCATTTTGTCCATACAAAACTGGAGTCTCTCTAAGGTCCCCTGTGGTAACCCAGAGCGGTCTGGGGGGGGGGGGAGGGAAGGCTTTCAGCCTGTAAACGCTTTGATTTGACCTATCCCATAACATCGAGGATAAACTCCTATCGCCTTCTGAGAAGCCTTCTAGTAGGCTAGGAGTCCCTTTCGACGGAGGGAGTAGTTCCTGCCTTGCTTCCGCCCCTTTCAGGGTTTCCCTGGCCTAGCGAGTGGTATTCGGCGTCTCTTTCACCATCCGTCTCTGGCTATCCGTGGAAACAATACGCGCCAAGCTCTCGACGACCAAATTGTCTGTCGAGGGTTCCTCTGGCGTCGACGTTACAGGCGTCGCGTCCTCTACGCAGATGGGTGCTCGCTGACGGGGCATGTCGTCGGGCGGTTTGGTGATAGCGCCTTTATCTGGGGGTAGCCCAGTCGCATCTGCGAGGGGGTCTTTGGACCCTTACGGTCTGTGGAGGCCGCCGGTAGGACCTGCGTCTCCGTTGGCGCTAATGCTTTCTTCGTCTTCGACGAGGAAGAGCTGAGGTTGTGTGCTTATGTGAGTGCTTTTTGTGTGCGTCAGTGTCGCCGGGGTGTTCATCCCCATAAGCAAGGCGTGAGCCAAGCTTGTCGGGGCCGGGGACAGACGAGGAGCGTGAACGCTCCCTAGAGGGGTGTACAACCTCCGAAACGGAGGTCGGGTTATCACTTTCCTCGTCACTTGCGGCGGCGGCGGGTGAGGAATCGGACCTCTACATGGCGTAGGCTGCCCACCTCTTGAACCTGCGGTCCTTTAAAGTCTTCGGCTTAAGAAGCTTACAGGCCGCACAGCCGTCTTCCTTGTGGTCGAGGGGCAAGCAATGGTTGCACCGTTTGTGCTCGTCTTTCCAGGTGAATTTTCCCTTGCAGTGCGGGCAAAACCTAAAGGGTGTCCTCTCCATAGCTGAGGAAACTATCAGACGTGATAACAACCCCAAAGGAAAGGGTGGGGAAAGAGAAAGGCATTCTCAGAGAGAAACAAGAAATGTCCCACGACCCCACTCTCCCTACTGTTTTAGGCCGGCAAGGCCAGGCCACGTGTTCGGCGATGCCGAAGGATCTCCTCCGTCGAAGGCACATCCGTCGAAGATCTTGTCGGCGGAGAACAGCTTTGTTGAAGGAGGGATCTGATGTAATGTTAATGTTAAGTAACGACCAAATGGTCGAGTAAATATTTGCAATGTCTCTCGAGGAGCTCTGCGTAAAGGCGACCATTATCTGGGCGGAAAAAAAACAATCTGAGGGACCTCGACGCATGAGGGATTGTGGGTATACTGCATGTCACTATAGGGATAGTGTTACACACACGCCTTGTCGACGTCCCCTTTTCGACTACGAAAAACAAAATGCAATACTCTGCAGTGACCACTGGATGTCGGACTATGCACAGCATGCGATTCTAAGCAGATTAACAAACATCAGAAACACAGTTCCACAGAGTGTGTGAAAATCTTGCAAAGGCACAAGTGGAGTGGCTGATTTTAGCGCCATACTCTATGCAGAAAACACCTTGCGTGCCCAAATGTCGAAGCATTTGTCGTCCCTATCAGGAGGGATTGTAGGGTATGTCGCCTGCCTCGAGGTGGCCGTAGCCGCCTGAACCACCAAACTCTCGGGAGTGGGGTGAGATGAAAGGTAGCTGGGGTCACTACCGGAAGGGCAGTATTTCTTAGTTAACTATTTGTTAACTGCCGAAAGAGATTCCGGGGCCTGCAAAGCAGCCGCAACCCTTTTCCGCAAGGTCAAATGAAATGGCAACACCAGAGAACGGACCTTGATCCAAAATGTCTGTTAAGTCATCCTGAATAAAAGCTTCAGGAGGACTGGACCAACCAAGGTATTAAGTTACTATAGCCATAAGTCTCCTGTATGACGACTCAGCATGAGCCCCAGGCTCAGGCCTGCCAAATTCCACCTCAGGCTAAGTGTCCATGCCACTAGCGTCATGAAGAGACTGTCTCAAGTCTTCTTTCTGATACAAAGGCAACGCTTCGATGTCCGTATCTGATGGACATGGCACCGACAGAGTTGACGTAGACTTCAGTGTCCTTAGCAGGTTTCTGTGGTCTCGCTGAGGACGAGGACCAAGACCTGGAAGCATGTCTCTTGGGACCATCCCGAGCCCTGTCCGAACGGGACATCAAAGGTTCCCGATGATCATCGCGCCGAGGACCCGAGCCTGAAGGCGTGCAGGCCACGGATCAAGACCATTCCTTGCCGGCTTCGTTAGAAGGCGCGGATGGAACTGGGCCCTGCGATTGGAAAATTGCCAACATCTGCTCCCTAGAGGCAGCCCATTCCTCCGGAGTCGAGGACTTAGTTGGACAAGCCACTTTCCTCGCGGCACCATCCTCCGAAGAGGACGGGGAAGGCGACCAGTGATGGGGCTTCCTAGAATGCAGAGACAAAGACGAATGGCAGGAACCACTCCGGGTCTGAGACCCCCGGGATCCTTCCAACGCTGAGTCACCCCTCGAATCGTCGGTGGACATACCCTTGGACTTGGATTTGCAGGACTTACTGGGTTTGGAACCCCTACCTACCTGAAGCTTTCACTTACGCTCCCGCAAGGCCTTAGCAGTTAGTAACTGCATTTGGAACAGTCGTCGGTGTCGTGACTCTCACCCAAGCACCACAAACAAATGCGATGCAGGTCTGTAATCAACATTTTTGACTTGCAGTCCCAGCAAGCCTTGAAGCCAGACCGCGGAGCGGAGGGGTTGAAGAAGACATATTCACGAGGAATACATGAGGCGCGCGGAGTCTCCGAAGCAAACACGTTTGCGGAAAAAACAGAACTGAGGCTACGGACGCCGTGCGTCCTATTTATAACATCCGGTGATGTCGCCCTCGACAGAGGCCTTCGAGGGACATCAATCCGACGCCATGGACGCAGGACGCCCTCTGCCGAAAAAGTTTCCGCAGTACACAGCTGTGGGCATTACATGTCAAAGATGTGGAATATGTTGGACACAATCCATTCGAAATTATATTTCTACAAGAAACCCACCTTAACAAATCAGAGTCAGAAAAACTACAACACGGTTAGGTGGGAACAACAACCCATTCACCAACCCAAGGAAAGCGGGGGGTATCCATCCTGATCCACAAACTGCTCCCATTTCCCGTAAAAAATAATCTGCAAGAACGGGGAGGGACAATATTCTTGTTCAGGGTTAGGCCCACCAACACACTCCACTACTGAATATATACGCCCCCACGACGGACACCCTGTCCTTCACACGCACATTCTCAGCAGGCGCGTAATATATGGGGAATCTAACCATTATGGGTGAGGATTTTATTGTAGCCCATGACCCTGATTTGGATCACCAGAGCACGGCTTCCGGCAACCCCACCAACCCAAAGAAGCATGCAACCATTTTAACAATGATGAAAGACCTACACCTAAAAGACATATGGAGACATATTCACGGAAATCAAACGTAAATCCTGGAGAGAAACAGAAACCCTACTGCCGGAAGAACTCAGACAAACTGAAAGACAACATAAATCAGCCCGAGACAGACAACTACAACCGTACTTAAAAAACTGAGGGGGCGATCAAACAAATCACTACCGTTAGGGCACAGAAGTCTTTCACAAGCTGGTCACAGACATACTACCTAGAAAGCGACAGACTGCTACACATGATGCCACTCGCATTAAAACAAATACAGGCCGCACAATTTTTTGTATCATGATTGTTTATATGCTTCTCCCTGTTTTATTGTAAAGCGCTTTGGGTTAAAGCGCTATATAAATTTAATAAACAAACAAACAATTGATCGTCTCCATTAGAGATGCTACCGGCAACCTGGTAGTAGGGGATGATCGCATCAACGCACGATTCGCAGAATACAATCATGTACTATACACTGCATCCGACTCATGCTCAACCCAGAACATGGAGGCATTCCTCGACCCTAGGACCATACCTCATATACCTACAGAACAGCTAGACAACTTAGACGCCCCCATTTCAGCCTCAGAACTTATGCGCGCAATCTCCTCGCTCTCCCCTGGGAAGGCATCCGGACTGCATGAGATTGCCATCGATCTCTATAAAATTATGAATGAGGGGATAATACCCCAGCTGGAGGCGGTACTCCGAGAGGCGGCAGACCAGAGGCGATTACCACAATCAATGTTAGCAGCAAACATAATGGTCTTCCATAAGGGAAGCAGGGACCCAGGGGCTTTCAGCTCATATGACCGATTTCGCAGATAGACTCGGATGCCAAAATCTTAGCAGAATGCCTGGCAGCGCGAATAGAAAATGATCCTCCTATATCTAATCCATAAAGACCAAACAGGTTTCATATGCAACAGGCACTCAAGTGACAACATACATAGAAAACTACATTTAATAGCAGGGGACATAGACCAGGACGACGTAATACTCACTGTTGATGCAGAGAAAGCGTTCAACTATGTACAATGGGAGTTCATGTTTCAGGTCCTACCCAGATATGGCTTCCCCCCCCGTGCCTCATACAATTGATCAAAGTACTATATACTGGCCCCACAGCATCAGTAGTCACTAATGGCATTGCCTCCCCTTGTTTGATCGACAATCTGGAACGCGTCAGGGATGCGCTTTCCATCGATTCAATTGCTATTAAATTGCGCACAGATCCCGGATGGACGGGCATCTATCAAGGCACAGAAGAACATTGTGTCTCCTATAAGCGGACAATCTACTCCGATATATCAGCAAAGCCCCCACATCCTTAACATCCATACGGACCCTATTACAAAAATGCGGCCCAATGACAGACTATAAAATAAATTGGAACAAATCTGAGGCCCTGCCCCCAAGGCAAGATATACCCTGGGACCCCGGCGGGGTAGCCCCATTTACTCTCCAACTACATCATATAACGTATTTGGGGATTAATATCAGCACCTCACCCTGCAAACTCTGGGATCTAAACTACCCACAGGTCCTAAACGAAATCAGCTCAGACCTGGGAAGATGGGACTCACTGGCTCTCTCCCTGATAGGAAGGATCAATGTGCTGTAGATGAATTCACTCCACAAATTAACATATGTCGCTATGATGCTGCCTACTAGCCCCTCACCCAAAATGTTCAAAGATCTGGACAAAGCTATCGGCAAATTTATATGGAGAGGAAAGAACGCGCGGATCAGCCTTAATGTGCTGCAGGCAAATAAATCGAATGGCGGATTGGCAGTAACATCATTAAAAGCCTATTACCAGGCAGCCCAGGTCTGCTGGATAAAATGCTGCCTGGACTAGAGTAAAAACACCAGCTGGAGGGCCATGGAGTTGGCCCTGATGGCCCCGCTATCCTCTAGAGATTATGGCTATTCCACCAACCAAACTTTGCAGAAACTTCAACTCCATCCAATTGTAGGACCGACAATAAGACAAAGGCACCAACTTCGAGTCGCACAGTGGGTACCAATACGGGAAGCGTCACCATGGTAAAGCATACGGGTGGTACCATCATATAGGCTAGGGCAGAAAATACACCACAGGCAGGAGGGAGAATGGGCACAGATAAGGATAATGGACATCAGTAAGGAGGGGACTCTACTGCAATTTCAGGCAGCACATCACATATTGGGGCAAGCGGACTGGCTTGACTATCGTACTGTACAGGCTACAATCCCCAAACATACATCAGAAGAATCACACCATTCCCTCCAGCCCTATGTAAGCAAGAAATGCAACAACATCTCAATGTCTTCCTGTATCTTCACACATTTTACACTATGTAAATCCCCAACAACATGAACAGGAATCGCACATTGGCGATGGCGTGGATAAAGATTTAGGTGTACAAATAGAAATCTCAGACATCCTTGACTACTTCATCGACATTCCGGCGGTAACCCCAAGTCTTAAAACAAACAAATTCAATAAAAGATATTTCAACGACTATATTACACCCCAGCCAAGCTCTTTAAAATGGGGCTAACCCCCACCGCTGTATGCTGGAGAGGCTGCAACAGTATAGGCACCATGGGTCATATATTGAGGTCTTGCCCTGCTCTTACACCACACTGGCGTGGGGTACATCAACGGATTTCGGACATAGAAGGGGAGAATATTACGTTCACTCCCAATACGATGCTATTGGGGCAGATGAAAAGGAATGACACACTAACGCGCAGACTCATGGGCCTTATACTCTTCACAGCTCGTAAGCTGATTATCCACTGGAAGGCAAAATCCCCACCCACCCGTGCCGCAATGACCACACTTCTCTCGAAGACATGTCAACTAGAACGGGTCACCTTTAAAATGCAATCAAAGATGGACTCAGTGAGGGGGGAAATCAGTACTGGGAACTCTTGGAACCGTACATATGAACTCCACCCGAGAAATTGTTAAAATATGGGCTTCACTCCACATTACGACGCACAGCCATGTGGCAGAGCCTTTCACAACAACAAGACAGGGTATGCATTAACAACACACAATGACACTAATGCAATGTGAGTACGCTCTGGCGGGGGGTTGAGGGGTGTTCTGACCAGAATGGCCATGAAGTTCTTGAGAGAGGGTATGATGTTTAGAACTGTTGAAATATGCTATATCTGTATAACACTGCTCGCTTCAATACTATATACAAAAAAAAGAAGTTTATACATAAAATTCATGTGTAACTAAGCAATTTAAAATAAAAATAGATTTTACAAAAAAATAATAAAAAAGACGAGTATCCACAGCCCCTCATACATGACATTTTAGAATGCACACGAGAGGCGTGCTTCTTTACCAAGTTAGATGTGAGAAGGGCATACCCCTTGATACATGCATTCGAAGTGGGTAAGAGTGGAAGACAGCTTGCTGCGTACACTTTGGGCACTTAAAGTACCGGCTGAAGCCTTTTGGGCTAGTGAACACTCCTGATGTTTTCCAGAGGTATATTGATCCCATCTTTGCTGACCACCTTCAAGTAAGCGTCTTACACGTGGATGACATCATAATCTATTATTCTTCCCAAATCATCAGATACTGGAGACAAAGTGATCCTTTTAAATAACCAGTATTCTTTGAGTCGGCCTCTAATATTCTTGTCGCTGATGAGATAATTAACATGGATGGGAGTGTAAGTTACATCATCCTTGTTGATTAGCTTTCACCACATGAAAAATCTTTTTTGGTTACCGGTACTAATAAAGGAAAAAAAAACTAAGAAAAACCAACAGAAGTCTACTCTATTGACATTTTTTCAATCATTCATGAATAACTTATGTAAGAAAAACGGGGGGGGGGGGAAACAGGCAAAAGAAAAAGGATAAAAGGACTGATTTTATCAGGTTCAGGCTAGTGAATTGATTCTTAATGAAGCAGGTCTGTACGATATAGTTAGTTGTACCAAACTGAACTCTGTAGATCAGCTGGGAGTGCGGGGGGGGGGAGATCCAAAAAAGAGACGGCAAACAAAAAGAACGGCATGGATGTCATGTCTGGTAAGAAATGCAAACAAAACACCTGCTAAAGACATCCGCTCCTATTTGCTCAAGACCTCGGATGCCCTGACAGTACCATCTAATAACTGTTTCTTTAAGGTAAAAATTGTGACTATCCCTAGCTTTTGAATTGAATAACTCAATCAGCATGGAGGGTGTAGGACAATTGTTCCATGTAGAGGAGCCCGATGTTCTCCGAGCCATGGCTCTACCTTTGAAGTTTAACGCCTCAACTAGCATCTGTTCATTACCAACAGTGGGTAGATCTTCTTTAGATACAACAGTAGAGGTGGACACCAACCGAGCGTTGGCTCTGCCATTAATGACTAATGAATCCACTAGCACTTGTTTGTTACGGGTAGGGGACAGTATCTCCTTAGATCCAAGAGTTTTTAAATCAGCACCTTTGCTAACTAACATCAGTATGTGCACGTGAAGCGCTTATTTTGATCTAAAAATACAAAGCTTGTTCTGCTTGAATAATCAACAATGTTTAAACCGTTCTGCTGTTCTCCAGTTGCTTCGTAGTAGAATTCCATTGAGCAGTATCTCATCAGATGATATTGCCATTGTGGAACAAATTGAGGATACTGAATATTCTACTGCTATTGTGCACTTTTATTCTGCATCATCCTCATAATACTTTTTTATCCATCAATGGAATTATGTTAAAAAGGCTGAAATTGCTCTATTGTTGATGTTATTCTTGAACATACATCTAATATGAAATATCGTATTACTGACAGTATTTCTACAGAGAACAGCCTTAGGCTTTCCAACCTAAGTATGAATTGCAGGTGTGCATGTGATCCCTTATGTCTAGAAGGGATGACTTTGGATCCTCAACTATTAATTTTGATACCTCTGGCAACAGGAAAATAATTGCAAAAACAATACCAGAATCTATTGAGGACTCTACCATCACTGATTGAAACTGGCTTCCCATGGTGTTGCAGCCACGGCTTTTAAAACGGCCCTTGCCCACCGTTTAATCTTTTTTCCCCAGAATATGCGGGGATACTGAAGAAAGATCTACCACCAACTCGTTGCTTGGTAGACCTTAAAGAAGCGCGAAAACCTAACATCAGACACTGCTACTCCAGCAAATGGAACTGCTTTGTGGTCTGGTGCAGCACTTAAAGCATCAATCCTATTGAATGCTCACCAACACACATGGTCCTGTACCTAACTCACGTGCTAGATTCAGGCTTGGGTATCAATTCCTTAAGAGTCCATTACCTGCACTTTCGGCTTACACCAGGTCTCATAAAAGGGTTTTGTGGAGGAAAATTCCAGTCATCCAGGCTTTCATGGAGGGGGTTAAAAGACTTCATTCCCCAATCTCCAACCCAGCTCCCTAATGGGACCTAAATGTGGTATTAACTAGACTAATGGGATCTCCATTGAATCTATGCATAAGGCGAGCCTTAAGGCTCTCACTTACAAAACCGCCTTCCTGGTGGCAGTTGCTTCAATAAGAAGAGTTAGTGAACTGCAGACTCTTTCAGTCCTAGACCCATTTGTCACGATTCACAAAGAAAAAGTGGCCCTGCGCACTCACCCACAATTTGCGCCTAAATTTGTTTCAAAGTTCCATGTCTACCAATCAATCGAACTGCCCACTTTTTTCCAGGAACTCACTAATGTGGCGGAAATAAGTCTCTATGCGCTTGATGTGAGGAGAGCTGTCATCTACTATCTGGAAAAGACAAACCCACTTAGAAACACAAACCAGTTTTTCGTTTCCGTGGCAGCTGGTAGAGAAGGGGGTTCCTGTCTCTAAATCACTGATAAGATGGATCGTAAACTGCATCACACTATGTTACACTCTTGCCAAGAGAGGTCTGCCCTTCAAGCCTAGAGCACACTCTACTCAGGGCACTGGGACTTCCATAGCATTCCTTGCAAATATTCCTCTTGAGTCAATTTGTAAAGCAGCAACCTTCAGTTTGGGGCCTCCCTCTGGAACAGCCTCCCTGCCTCTCTGAAACTTGGGGAATCATCTCCAGTTCTGGAAGCACCTCAAGACCTTCCTCTTTGCTTCTGCCTTCACTCTACCTCTCCCCTGCTATTTCGGGTCTGATACTGCACTGGTCACCTGGCTACCTTCAGATTTCGGGCACAGGTTCCTACGTGCCCAGTTGAACCCCTGCACTGCCTCCCAGCAACCCCTGCACTTGGGCCTGTATCTGTAACCTTACAGTCCACCCCTACCTGCATTTTTGGACACCTGCTGTCTGAACTTACCCTTGCACCTGCTGGCCGCACTTCTTGTTATTGTTTTGATCCCATATACAGCACTGCCCCCTTCCCTTTCCACTGACCTTTTTCCCCCACCCTCCCCCCAGCACCTCCTGAGTAGGATCGCTGTCTGTCCTCCCTCTGTTGCCCCTTCCTTGCCTTGTCGCGCCTTGAAACACTTGTGTATAGGTGCGTTACAAATGCCATATCATATCATGTTCATGCATCTTTAAGGAAGGTGGAGGTGTCCGAACGCTAGGACTTCAGGAGCCAGACTGCTAAATTGAGAGTTTGCTGGCATGGATGTAGTGTCTCCCCGCGGTCTTGTGACAGCATATTGTACGGGCATGGCAGCTTCCTCACAGGGGAGACTGACATGGCCATCAGATGAGAAAACCAGTGTTGGCTGGCCCATATCAGGGCCACCAGAATCATAGTGACTGGTTCCTGGTGCATCTTGTGCACCATCTTGTTCAGTGGGGGAGTCGGGGGCTGGGGCGTAGACACATTTATCCAGAGTCTGTTCCCCTTGGAGTTGTTCTGCGGGTACCTGGAGGTGTAATCTGGGCATTGAGCTTTCTCTAGAGTTGCGAATAGATCGATCTCTGGGAAGCCCCAGTCTGCAAAGATATTGGAGATGATGTCTCTGTGTAATCGCCATTCGTACTCTGCGGGAATAGGGAAATGCCTGCGGAGTACGTCCGCAAGGAAAATTGAGTTTCCCCTGGAACGTGTTGAAACAGCAGGAAAATCTTGTGTTTGAGAGCCCATTTCCATATGTTTTGAGACAGTTTGGATAGCCATGGGGAGTGCGCGCCCCTGTTTGTTCAGGTGGTGCTGTCAGTGAGGACTGTCAGTGAGGACCAGTACTGTCTTTCCCTGTAGGTATGTCTGAAAAGGCTCTGAACACTGCTAACAATTCCAACAGGTTTATACAGTTGGATGCTACTGCTGGGGACCAAACACTGTGTGCCGTGTGATGAAGGAGGTGAGCCCCCCACCCCGTGACAGATGCGTCCGTGGTAAGAGTGGCTTCTACTGCTGGGGTGGTTAAGGTTATGCCCTGCAAAATGTTTTCCCTCGACCACCACTGCAGAGAGAGAACGATGGCTGCCGGGACAACCACTAGATCGTCCCATTGTTCGCTAGCCTGACACCATTGGCTGGAGAGCTACTCTTGCATGCGGCGCATGCGCAAAGGTGCATATGGAAATAGATAAATGGAAATAGATAAATGCAGGAGGCCATGATCCCTAAAAGTCACATGGCTTTGCGTACGGTCACCTCGATGCTTGCTACATAATGAGGGATTTGGAACAGCCTGTTTTTAACCCTCTCGTTGGAGGTAAAGACAAGGCCATCTTTGGTCTGAATTAAGAGTCCCCGGAAACTGCTTGACCTGACTGGGGTCTAGGCTGGACTTTCTCTCAAGAATCCCAGACTGAAGAGGAGATCCACTGTCTTCTGGGTATTTGATAGGCATGTTGCGTACAAATCCCCTGTTATTATCCAGTCGTCGAGGTAAGGATAGACAGGGATGGACCGTCTGTGCAGGTGAGCCACTACTACTGCCAGTACCTTTGTAAACACCTTTGGGGCTGAGGCAATGCCGAAAGGGATGACCTTGAACTGATAGTGCTTGTCCTCTATCAGTAACCTTGGTTACTTTCTGTACGCTGGCAACATTGAAATATTAAAGTATGCATCTTTCATGTCCAATGTTGCCATGTAATCCCCTCTGTGCTAGCAGTGGGATTATTTCCTACAACGTTGTCATTCTGAACTTTTATGGCTTGACAAACTTGTTCGCTGGGCGCAAGTCTAACACAGGGCGCATGGTGAGATCCTTTTTGGGTACAAGGAAGTACACTGAATAACTACCCTTGTTTACCTGTTGAAAGGGGACAACTTCTATGGCTCCCTTTTCTTGAAGGTTCTCCACCTCTTGTAGCAGTAGCAGAATTTCGAGGTGTGCTGGCGATAGGCGTCTGGATGTTGGTGGACGGTATTGAGGTGGCCGGTGGAATTCGATACAATAACTGTGGGCAAAGGGAGGGGGGACCCGGACTGGTGAGTAATTTTTGAGTGGAGGCCGGGAGCCTCTTGGGGTGGAGTTCCTACCCCTGCCTTGGCCTCTTCGCAGAGCCCTTTGTTGGTATTGACTTGTGGCAGTTGCGCCCTGTTCGGAGGACCATGGTGCACTCCCTGTATCGTACTGGTTGTGGGGGAAACATGAGAAGGATTGCCCCCAGAAAGGAACAGCAAGACTTACCTCCTCACTGTTGATAGGGTCTTGCTGCAAGTTGATTCAGTGACTTAAGGGTTTCATGCTCCTTCTGTGCTGTTTCTAAGACATCATTTGCTGCCTTCCCAAACAAATTAGACTCCTCCACTGGTTTGTTTGTAAGGGAGGCCTGTGTCTCAGGCTTAAAGCCTGAATATTTGAGCCAGGCGTGGTTTTTGAGAAGGGCCCACCCCGCTGTTTCAGCTGCATCCCAGGTGATCTTCACAATATTTTGATTGACCTATCTCCCTTCCGAGACAACCGCCAGCAGGCGTGATCGTACCGGTTCCAGGATTTCTTGTAGGCCCTCCTGAAGTAAGTTCCATTGTGCGTCAATATAACTTGCCAGCAGTGTAGTGTTATTGGCAATTCTAGTGGAATATGCCGCTGACATAGTGATGCGCTTTCCGAGGGCGTACAACTTTTTACAGTCCTTGTCTGGTGGTGCCTCTGCCGTAGACAACGGAACTCCGGCTCTCTTCCTGGTAGTAGCGACTACCAGGTAGTCTGGAGTGGCATGGCCCTGCATATACAGCGGGTCAGAAGAGGAGTGGGGGGGGAAGCTTTTCTACTCTAGCGTTGACCGCTCTTGTAAGAGATGGGGACACCAATGAGGGTGTGAGGCGCGTTTTGATAAGAGTTAAGCAGTGGTATTGCCTGACTTGTGGGGGGTTTCTTTTTTAGGATGTCTTCCACAAAGTCTGTGTCCTGTATTGCCTCTTGTGTGACAATTTGAAAATGGTCCGCAGCCCTCTTTAGGATTGCGTTGAAGGCCATTTGATCGTCAATGGGTGAGGCTTGCCTCAGAGGAGGCGAGAAGGGAGGGTCTCGACAAAGGGCATCCGGATCTGGAGTTGTAGTGGAGGAAAGCCATGGTATTTCCTCTACCAGCTGTTCTTGACCCCAGTCTGGGCACTGGTCTGGTGTCTCTTCAAAAGGATTTTCTTCCTGGTTATAGAGGTTCTCATAGACCTCTTCAGGTTCTGAGAATTCTAAAACTTCTTGATGGGGAAATAAGACTAGTAATGTTTTGTACTTTAGAAAGAGTATGGCATGAATCCTCCTCCTCAGGTCTTTTCGGGGTAATACATTTCTCAGAGAAGTCAACAAACTTTGAAAGTCTGTCCATGTAACCCTCATTCCTAACCCTGGTCCATAGGGAAGATTCAGAGGAGTCTGGAGGGTGGAAGGGCTCACACGGAGGACAGGATTCTTTAGACAGTCGAGATTTATCAGCCATACCCTTAGTGAGGGGCAGTGACCTGTCTGAATATTCCTCTTGACATTTTGACGTGTCCTTAGATGTATTTGCTGACGAAACAATGGCCGTGCGACTCTCGTGTAGCTACGGTGGATCGGCGCGTTTTTTCGACATGAATGTAGGCTTTGTCGAGGTTTGCGGCATAGCCAAAAACCCTTGGGGCTGACGAGCCCTTAGGAGACGCGTCAGCGCTCTTGTGGTGTTTGATAGAGACTCCCTTATGGGTGGAATGCCCAGACACATGCCGTGACAACAGTTGCGGGGAGGGTGGCTGTTAGGCAGACTTGTATGCAGTACCCTTTGGGAACACAACACAATTAAGACTACAAGTGACAGTACAAATTCACCTTTGGTACAAGCCTGTACTAGACAGTTAAAGTGGTAGCGATGGCTGAGCATCCAGACTTATCCCAAGAGTAAGTGAGCACTATCAAATAGTTACACAAAGGACAGCAATTACTATGATTCAGGCAAACACTGACTCAAGGTTTTCAAGTAAAAGAATATACATTCATTTCACTCTTCAGTTGTATAACATTACACTATTATAAGCAGTTTAACAATCACACTCTTAAAACACCACACCACGCCCAATAAGTTCCAGACAAGATAAGCTCACAAAATGAAGTGGGTGCAAAATGGCACTCTAGCAATTTAAAAGGGAGGGAAAGATAAAGTTAATAGAAATTAAATCACAACAAAAGGTAAATACTCAGGGCAATTGAACAACAGGAACTACAGTGATAGAATCAGGTAGAAAAGGCTTAGGGCCAAAGTCAATGGTTCAAAAGTCTTTTGCTTAAGATCACACAGTTCAGGGTAGTTCACGGTAAAGTTTGTGCCACGGATTCTGGACGAGGTTGGTTGGCAGAAAGGTTAGTTCAAAGAGAAGAGAAGGACAGGCCCTCGGTTTGGAGAAAGATTTCAAACACTTTCACCGCGGCTGAACGAAACTAACAACCGGATTTGCACAGTCCCTTAAAACGAAGAGGAAGCTGTAGCTGAGGCAGACGTTCCTGGTAGTTGCTGCAGGATCACGGTTCCTGAAGCGACTGTCGGACTGACGAGAACTAGCAAGACTGGAGGGTCCTGCACTACACAGGGAAGAAACCAGCAGCAGAGCAAAGCAACAAATAAAAGGTGCGCTCCTTAAAACCCCAGCAGGGTCCGACCTTCATGGCTATCCGGCCCACTGTAGCTCTGTACAGTGAATTCGACCAGAGGAGGGGTCCTGGCTTGCAGTTTGGGCGAACTGGTTGGTCCCACCAGCTCAAGGGAAGAAGTTTCATGGATGATCTTCTCTGTCGTCGGATTCTGAAGTCGGACCTGAAGCAGGGCTTTACCGGGCGGTTCAGTCGTTGTAGGGGTCCTCTTCCATCAGCTCCTCCTTGGTTCTTTCGTTCCATTGGCAACTCTGCCTTTCCAGTCCCAGAGACCTACTTTTTATGCAGTTTTCCCCCATTCATACAGCCTGGCTGTCAATCACACAGCAGGGTGGCTGTCCTGGCAAGGACAGTCCCCTCAGCCAATCAAACAGGGGTGCGACGGGTTACTAAAGGAACCCATGGCAGGGATCCAAAGAACCCTCCCTCACATCCTGCCTACCAAGACTTTCAGGCGTCTTAAGGAGGGCTTCTGTGCAGAAGCCCACGAAAAGAAAGCGAACAAATGAATCACCCCCGGTTTGGCGCGCAGAGTAAAACACGAGAAATACTTTACCAAAAAGAAATGGCGAATAAACCCAGCAGGAGCCAAAATAAAATGTATTTGGTCAAGCGGGTTTATGTTTGAGGCTAATATAATAGCCTAAAACAATACCATGGTTATATAAGATAACCGCGGTAGAAAAGTTACGGTAGTTACCACTGCCACCAGCCAAGTCTTGATGTAAAGGGAGCGAAACAATGCTCCAAGAGACGCAGACAAAAAGGGATAAGAATTAACCCTTTCCAATACTCCATGTAAGATGGGGTGTACTTGGTCTGTGGTTTAAAGTGACTAAAATAAAATTAATGGCAACTTTACCTTTTCTGGGGGACAGTAGTCAGCCCCAGAAAATGGAGTCAGGGGGAAGTCTCAGACAACCCTGTGTCACTGCACTGAAGGTGATGTGTAACACACATGAAAAACATGAAGCCATGGAGCAGGTGAGGCTCCAGTGCCCAAGATCACACAAAAAGTGAAAACCCACACAGCAAAACACATGTAAGAGTGGGAAAAAGGCTCACTCTCTTCCAGGTGAAAACAATAAACCCTAGAAATCCAGCAAAGCTGCTGAGGGACTCATTAGGTAAGGGAAATCAGCCATTTATGAGAATTCTCCCTAACAGCAGCCGATCATGAGGACCGGTGGGCGCCGTCGAAACTTTCGACGGGCCCGTTGGCGTCTGTTGCTTCCTTGATGTATCTGTCAAGGGAGCTTGTGGGGTTGTGTGCTTTTCCTTTTGTGGTGCGGGTGTGCCCCTGTCGCCGGGATGTCGTCTCCCCATAGTAGCACCGGTGGCCTGCCTGTCAGGGGCGGGCACTTGGGAACCTAATCGTTCCGCGGAAAGGTCAATGGCCTCCACATCGGAGCCATGGCTGCCACTTGAATCGTCATCACTCAAGGCGCCTATGCCGACTGGGGAACCACTCTCTGCCTGCATGCTGTAGGCCGCCCAGCACTTCGTCCGCCGATCCTTTAGCGTCTTTGGACCAAAAAGTTGGCAAGACTTGCATGATTGCTCGTCATGATCACGAGGCAGACAATTGTTACACTTTCGGTGAGTGTCCATCCACAGGTATTTGCCATTGCAGGACGGGCAAAACTTGGAGTCCTCTCAATAGTTGAGGTAAAGGGCGACAGCAAGACCAGAATCGAAAAGAGGGGGGGGGGGGAAATGCATTCTAAAAAGACTCAAAACCCCAGGGCCCCATTCCCCCTACTGTATAGAGGGCTGAGGCCAGGTGGTCGACGAAATCCATAGGTGTCTTCGGCGTACGTCTAGAAGTTGCCGTCGATGATGAAAGTTCGAAAACTAACGACCAGTGGTCATGTATAATGAAGTTATAACTTTGCAATGTACAATAGGGCAACTAGCTCGGTGGAAAAAAACTATCTGAGGGACCTCGACGCGTGAGGGATTTTGGGTACACTACAAGTCACGTTAGGGATAGTGTTACTAGCACGCCCATGTCGACGTCCTCCTTTTGATCCTCAAAAGACAAAATGCAATACTTCGCCATTACCACTAGTTGCCAGACTATATGCACAGCATTTGATTCTAAGCAGATTCAAAATCATCAGAAATATGTATACAGCAGGACCTTTGCAGTTCTATAACTCAATTAAAAAGTAACCGCAATTTAGAATCTAGGTAAGAGAAAAGAGATTCTTTCAGATTAGCTAAAGCATTCGTTAGCCAACCAATCACAAAAATAGTAATATTGGTAGGTACATTAACTTTTTTGTCACTTGTAGAATAGCTAAAAGTAATTCAAGGTAAGTAAAAGCACTTGGCAATCAATACCTGGAATCACTTTTTCAGAAAAGAATGAATCAAAACAAACAGAGCAGGTAAGACTTGCATTAATTTCAGAGGCCTATGCTTTAGAAGTCCATCCCTATCTAGTTATGAATGAGTGATTGGAGGGAAGAACAAGCAAAGCACAAGCTGTAGTAAGTCAAGAGCTCCAGAGGAAGTCTTCAGTAGCAAGTAACACTCTTTATTGGGGAAAAGGTTCAGGGGCGTCAGGGAAGGCTCCCTGAACAAACACAGGCTTCGGGCCTAGACTAACTTGAATGAGCAAACTCCCAAACACACAAATCAACATTCCAGCAATACAGGAGCAGTAAAACAACACTAGGTAAGTTCTACCACAAGTGCCACAGTACCTATGAGATGAAGAAAGGGATGGAGCAGTAGCAGACCGGGTCACAAGATTCTTGGTCGGGCAGACGAAAGGGACACTGGAATGGATCTTGCAGCAGCAGTGAGTGGAGAGGCTATAGAAGAACGCTTATCGTCTAGTCGATTTGGCTTGCTTTCTCAGTCCAGCCTTCAGGTGAGGGGACTTCAAGGAGTGGAATCTCACCTCTGGAGGTCCAGAAGGAGTCCAAAGTTTCGTGAGGATTAATTTTTCAAAAGGCGATGCACCGCAGAGCGGTCACAGGCCCCTGAGTATTGGCAAATTGCAGCCGCCGAGGATCACAGCCTGTCGGGGCATGGTCCCAAATGCTGGTCTTGGGACTGGTTGGTCCCACCAGTCTAAGGGAGGAAGACGTCTGGACTGGACCTTCTCTGTCACTTGGAAAAGAGGGCCGGAGCAGCAGCAGTCAATCAGATTGCTCTGGGGGTCCCTGGAGGTTGCTGCAGAAGTCCTCCTCCTCTCGGAATGGATCTTCCAGTGGGCGACTCGAGCTTCAGAATAAATACCCTCACCTTGTATCCAGGATCCCAGCTATTCAACATGCATGCTTCCATTCGAACCTGGAGTCGGGGCTGTCCCCAACGGACAGTCAGGTGCCCAGTTTGAACTGGGTCCAAGCAGGTATACTGGAGGAGAAAGACCAGAGTAGTGTCCGAGTCCTCCCACTTTCCTGTCATCCCAGAAACACTGGTGCCTTACGGCCAGTTTCACAAAGGGACCCCCAAGAAGACAAAAGAGCATGCAATACCTCCACCCACACCTCCCAGGTTGGCAGAAGGCGGCTCAAGAACGGACAAATCACCATGAGTTGGTGAAAAAAGTACACCATTTTAGGTCAATGGTGACCCATGTGTCTCTTACTGCAGCTGCGAAAGAAGCCTGCGTGTAAAAATCACGAAAAGTCAGTAGAAAATACCCACTGCCACCAGCCACTCAAATGAACTTACCACTGTAACTAGAAAGTTAAAAGAAGTGCAAAAAGGAATACATTGTGTGCCCTCAGTGTTCCACATACAGTGGCATGTGCTGATTCCACAATAAAAAGAAAGGCAGGGTAAAAGGTATCACCCTATCCTTGGATACAGTAGTTATCGGAAGGAAAATAAAAAAAAGGCAGCTGAAAGTGCTCCCAGCAACACTATGTAGATGACGGGCCAAATCTGACCCTCATGCCCCGCGCACGACTCTCTACACGAAGACTGGGAAACGACAGATGTGTCTTGCTCTTAGGCCCATCACGCAGTCATTGATGTATCGCAGGTGTGAAAAACAGTATTCCCTTAGAGAACCGTTCAGACCATCCCCAATTGATTATTTGACGACATGGAATTGACATCAATCGATCAGGGAGACTGACTGGAGAACAAGAAACCAATGACGCCATCACTGACATCACAACGTAGCCACGCTACACATGACGGACATATCCATCCATTCATGTAGCTACAAGGACCTGCACGAGTTTATTGCATATAGGCACGAAGCACATGCTTATGACCCACCTAGCCAGACTTGGGCGACAGTAGCACGAAGACAATGTTACAATAGGTGAAGCAGAATAAATTAACAAAGCGCATAAGTGTTTAGTCAGTTAGTGTTTCTTATCAAAGAGCCAACTTTTTACTTTCGCTCTGAAGGTCCAGAAGGATGGTTCCGTTCTGATGGTGAGAGGGAGGAAGTTCCAAGATTTAGCAACCAGTACAGGAAAGCTAGCTCCTCCAGCTCTTTTCGATTTGAACCTCGGAATAGTGTAGCAGTGTGAATACAGGGTTCTGGTAGGTCTGGTAGATTGGTGTTGGGAGAATTTGTCCGACAAGTACTTGGGTGCCGAGTTTGACAGACATTTGTGAGTAATGACTAAAGTGCGGAGAGATATTCTGTCGCGCACTGGGAGCCAATGGGCATCCTGTCAAAGTGGTGATGTGGTTGGATCTGAGGATGTTCAGTGCAGATTTTAGGGCATTATTTTGTAAGACCTGAAGCCTGTTGAGGTTCCTTTCCGAGGAGCCGAGGAACAAGGTGTTACAATAATCGATTTTAGATTGTACTAGGGCCCTGGCTAGCGTGATGCAGCTGTTAGGATATACCAAGATTTGCATGCGTTAATGAGCTTGTTGGTGTAGGTAGAAGTTGAGGCTGTGGCGCTCACTTGTTTCTTGAGTGAGAGGGTTGAGTCTAAATAGACTCCCACGTTTTTATTTCCTTGGCAACTTTAATCGAATTCCCATCGATGTCAAAGCATGCGTGTCGGGGGTCTTGTTTGTTTAACCATACTTGAGATACGATGATCAAGAGCTCAGTCTTCTCGTCATTAAGGCAGAGGCTACGGTTTCCCATCCACGCCTGGATTTCCAAATATATGTCATTGATCAATTTAGTCGTCTTCGTAGCATCCTGACAGTGTGATGAGAACTTGGGTATCATCAGCGTAATTTGTGAAAGTGACACCCCTGTTATCAAAACGGTCGAAGAGGCGCTTAGTGAAGATATTGTAGAGTGTCGACGAGACCCAAGAGCCTTGCGAGGCGCCGCACTGGATGGGGATTGGGTCAGCTGAGGCTGAAGGTGCGAAGACCCTGGTAGTTCGATTGGAGAGAAATTACTGGACCCAGTTAGAAGTGTTGCTGGAGAAGTTGGCTACTATAGTTAGGTGATCTGTGAGGATCTGATGATGCACAAGATCAAATGCAGCTGGGAAGTCTAACAGCAGGAGCATGGCAAGATTGTCATTATCCTTGGTCTCATCCATTTGGATTTTGAGATCCAAAAGGGCTGTTTCTGTGCCATGTCTCGGCCTAAAGCCGGATTGTCTCAGGCCAAGTAAGTTATTGTCCTCCAGATGTTTCTAGATTTGAAGACAGGCCACTCTATCTAGTATTTTTAAGAGGATGGGGACGGTAGTGATGGGCCTGTAATTGGTAGGGGTATTCGGGTCTAAGTTTGGTTTTTTTTCTTTAAAGGGTCATAACCCATGCCTCCTTGGGTGTAATCCCTGTTTGTTAATAAACAGCAGTACATTTGCCCTATGGCTGAATCCTCTGTTCTTGTGGCTGGGAGTTTCTGATGGGCTCAAGTGCACTCTGCCTTTATCTGGGAGGACTGCTAGAGGAGCCCGGCCACGCTATACAACTGCAAAGTGCTCCAATAACAAATTGCAGAAGCTTTAAAAAGTGGAGGAACGAATGACTCCAAATAGATACATCCAAAGGAGTTGAAAAAGGTTCCCGGAGTTAGATTAAAAGAGTGAGTGGGAGGGGAAAAAGGTCCAACTCACTCAGGAGAACTAACCAAAAATCCCAGAGTCCAGCAAAAAAGTGAATTGTCAGTGTCCCAGTGACTGCCCTCCTAACTTCACGAGAATGGCTGGAAATAGTGCATCAATTTTTGATTTTGTTTTTGGGAATACTGCTTTGGTCCTGATTATAGCTGATATGATGGAGACTGCTAGTGATGAAATTGACAATATTCCACTGTACAGTTACTTTAGATGGTTATGCTTGCTTTCATACTGACAATATAGGTCTTATCAATTATAACTCTGCCAAGAATCGTATTAGCTGGAATGCCTATAATCTTGAAACAGCAAATAACATTGTGAATCTAGACATAAGCATGCTTTTTGAAGTACATAATGTTGAGGCCCTATAAACGGATATGATCATGAAGCGATTGAATACATCAAGTATTATGAGGACATTGTAACTACAATATCCAAAAATGCTATTGGCAATAGAGTAACAAAGGACGGATGACACCTAACATTAATCTTGCCCATGCTCTAAGATTTGATACGAACACCCATCATGCCCAAATAAATCTTAATGCTAATATTCATACTCCTAAAAATGAACTTCATGATTTAAGAGCTAAATACCAAAAATGGCTCAGAAGTTACTTTCGTCATTTGGATTTAGCACTCGTTGGATCTGACCTTGGACTATCACGAAAGGCACCAAAGCTAATCAACCCCTCATTAGTGGAGTTTTGCAAGAAAGCTTGGGTTAATCATATTAATAGCACTATTGGAAGAGCTAAAAATGAATGTGATAACATTAACTTGGGTACACATAAATAAACCTATTTATTTACTATTATACAACTCGAAGATCTAATACACATTTGTTTAAAAAGTATAATAGGCTAAAGCTCCAAAACTAGATGGTAAATGCAAATGAAACCTACTGTCTGGTCTGGGGCTTTGCACATGCTCTTTCACACGAGTAGCCACTCTGGCAAGATGTCCCGTACATGGACTGATAGCATCACTGTTCCATTAAATACTGGCTAAACTGGACGCACTGTCTACAATATTTACTCACTTCTTGCCTAAAGAACTAGTTAGATAGATTAGTGATTCTGGAGTTATTCCCAAAAATCAAACTGGCTTTCAGAAGAATCCTAGCACTCTGGATAATATTTTAACACTAGTCTCAGTTGCTGAACCAGCTTGGAAAATCCAAAGACAATCATTATATCAAGGCATACATTCGTTTTCAAAAACTGATCAGCAAAGTTTGCTAATTAAAATTGTCTTGATTATCAGTCTAACCCTTTGATTAGCAATACTGTTTTAACATTTCTTTTTAAATGTCACCAGTAGCCATGTTCATTTGAATCTTCCCAAACAAAATGAAATATAGTGGAGACTATATTTAGATACACTAACCTAAACTTTACTGTAAAGCATGGAGACAAATGCAACGGTTTACAGTAGCAACTCTGTAATCAGGTGTTATGTAACAGCTTACAATTTTAGGCAAAATTGCATGACTGTGTTTAAAAAAAATAAAGTTAACAGATAGGGTATAGTTGGCTTAATAAAAGTATCATCCAGATTACATCTGGTTTACAATTATTTAAAAAAGAAAAATCTTGCCTAGGTCTCTCACACAGGCCTTCAGCAGTTAAGAGTGGAGGAGATGATTACTGCTACACTCTCTCCATTAACACCTTTGAGTTTGCAGTGAACTGAGAAAAATAGGGTGAAAAGAGCCCTGAGGGCAAGATAGGAATGCAGGGTGAGCATGCCTTCAATTAACCTACAAAATTATCAACTTAATTAGCAAACCTACAGAATCTAATAGCTAATTTCTACACAACACTGCTTTTTTATGTCTTGGTATATGTTTCACATATTGGCTTTTCTTCTGCCTTTGACACAGAGGTGAGGAGTAGAGTTTGGGTAAAGTTACAGCAATGGAATATCCACAAGTGCAGCTAACTACGATTGTTGCTCTCCATTCTTATACTAAAGTCAAGAACCGATTGAATCAATATGGTGTGGTCATGATGCCGGTCTGATGCACGGCTGAATTTTGGCTTCCACCCTTTTAAATCTTTATTTGGCTGACTTGACCGCAGCACTGATCACGGACGGCATCTAATGCAATTTTAGTGTTTGCAATAAAGTCATGTTGCGCTTGTTCATAACATTCTTGATCATTCAATTGTTCAACTGCTTCTTCTAAGTATTTCGTTTGTGCCCAAACAACCACTCCTCCACCCTTACCTGCCTGTCTGATTACTAGAAGTGTCATTTTTTAAAGGTAAAAGTGCTTTCTTTTGTTCAGAATTCAAATTGGGGCTAATCCAATAGTTGTCTTCAGTGAGTCTCCTAAGGTCCACGATTAAACATTCCTCTATGGAATGAGAGCATTTTAGCCTTAGCATATGGGACTTCATTAACAAATTCCCCCACTGGTGCGTGATCACTGGCAACAGTAGTTAAACAACATGTGCAATTAATACATTGAAGCCCAGTTTGGCATATGCATTTAAACTGCGCTAGTTGCCGCAGCTTTTCTGGGCTTTGTTTTCTGCTCTCCCGAGCATGCCACGCAGAATTAGACTGCAATGGTCAAGTTAAACAACAATTAGCCACTTGGCTTTAATGCTGATATTAGATATATAAATAAAGAGGGGGCGCTGTTGCGCTTGGAAGGATATGGCCGCCTAAAGTGGAAGCTCCAGGCTGGGGATCACATCCTTGCTAATAACTGCGGTTGCACGCCGACTTTTGCCAAAAATAACCTTAGGGATCACAGCCCACACTCTGCTCCAGCTGTCATCCAACTTGGGGATTGCAGCTCAACTCCTGTCTGAAGATATTACGGGTCTGCGGCGACCGGATGGCTGCACCTCCCTGATCCGGCGGCAAGAGGTTGTTCCGCGGCTTTGCTGCCTGCTGTGGGGGAGGGGATTAACTGCTGCATGTTCCCAGTTCACCCGATAGATGTCGGCGGCTGGCTTCCAACCCTTGAGACCGGTGAGCACCTTTCCCTGCTCCGCCTCGGACATTCCTGCCTCCAACCCTGCTCCCGTACGGGGACCGAGCTGGCCTGAGGCCCGCACCGCTGCCAGGAGTTACTCTACAGGCATCAGGCTGCTCGCACTACAGCGGCCCCTCATACCTGTACCCCAACGTGGCAGAACCCAACACCAGGATGGGTGTCCCCAGGGCTGACACCGGAGACTCTATCCATGCGACGACGGCGCAATACGAGGATAAGACACGGCATTCCGGCGTATGCTTAGGCAGGGCGTTGATCGCGCTCCGACACGGTGAGTCCCCAGCCCGTTGCCAACCCTCGGCGGCATGCTCCTGCAAGGGCTCATCTCCACTTTGTCCCGCAACTTCAGTTCTTGATATTTCTTTTCTAAAGCAGCGTTGTCACAGCTACTTCATCAAGTTAGCCCTGAATACACTCCCGCAGCCACACGGCTGCTTCTTCGGTCTGAACGTTGGCGGGCTGAACTCTCATGTAGTCAGCTGCTTGAGGCCGGGCTACGTTATATTCTCATGTGCGCACTACTGTTACCTGCGGTGCGCGGCCTCCCCCACTACTATCCTGTGGCTACCGAGAGGCTAGGGATTTTTCCACACCATGCATACCACGCGGGAGAACATAATCCAGTCGAACACAGCTAAAATCAACTGGTGCTAACACTACTGCTACTGAGTTACTGCCTTTACACAAACTTACCACTGGAAGCTAGCCCCCATAATACATTTTGTTTGAGATTCTCAAGAGAGGGACTGCTGAATTGATTAATCCTTTCTGTTTCTGATTATCGTTGTGAGACCACCTGCAAGGTACCTCAGCTCCCACATAAATAGATTCAAGGCCGTTCATTTAATTTGACCCACACAGGAGCTCCGTTCCCAACCAGCTCACAATCTTAGTTGTACTTGCTGGTCCTTTGGAAACAGCACATCAGTCTCTTCAGAGTCCTGGAGTCTGAGCTTTTATGCAGTAGCCATATGTGGAACCATTGTGCCCCAATCCCCTGACAGAAGGCCAGAACTTTAACTTACTACGAAGTTGGGCTCACGTCCACAGATGTGCCAGAGCTGGTGATTTACGCACTTCCCTGAACCTACTGTCTCTCGGTCACTCATCTCATATCACCCGATTGCCACTGCTCTCTGACTGGATCAGACAGATTGCACCAGGAGTCATCTTCACCCCTCTTCTTTTTTCTGATCATCAACTGAGGATCCTGCGGATACCATAACCAAAAGGTACAGGCAAAAAACAGAGCTCCATCAATATCTTTACAAAAGCGTCATCTATAGCTACTGTTGATACCACGGAGCCAGTACCTACCACATCAGCACCTACTGACTCCAGGGAGTCACAGAAGAGGGTGGAATTCATGCGCGAAGGATTCACAGCCCTTCATTCCAAGCTTGACGACATGAATGGAACCATATCGTCCATCAAGGTCCACATCGAAAAAACTGACAACCGGGTCACAGAAGTTGAGACAAGGGTGGGCGCTGCGGAGGACGACTTGACTTCCCTCCGAGCACAGGTCTCCACGCTCTCCAGACAGGTCCTTGAGGTAGCTAAGAAGAACGAGGATCTTGAATCTCGCTCCAGATGCAACAATCTCCGCATTATCAGGGTCCCTGAGGACAGAACAGATGGAACCATGGAAGACTTTATCGAACGAAGACTGCACACGCTACTGGATTCTCCAAAGCTTTCACTGCAATTGGCAATTGAAAGATCCCACTGCGCCCTGACAGCGAAACCAAAACTGGGAGCCCAACGCACCCCATCATTGCTAGGGTCTTAAATTATCGTAACTGTGATGCACTTCTGAGGGCTGCGAGAGCCAAAGGAGAACTCTTCCTGGGATCCTCCACAATTCACCTATATCCGGACTTTTCAGTATCTGTCCAACAGGAGCGAAAGTCTTTCTTGGCAGCCAAAAAGAGATTGCGAGATCTAGAGGATACATACTCGATGCTGTATCCAGCCAAGCTCTGAATCAAACACTCTAATCAGGTCTTTTTTACTATCCCAGAAGAAGCCTCTAAATTTATCGATGAACACTTCACGAGTGCCGCACATGTTTGTATGATCATGACCACGCTTTGCTAATTACCAAGTAATGTACGACAGCCCCAAGCGCCCCTCAGGCCGGGATGCTCATAGGTTCCTCAAGCAATCTCCGTTATGATCGTCCTTATCCTGTAGTAGTTAAGTCCCATTGTCATGTTTTACTATTTGCTGATCCACCTTTTACGCCGACACACAGGCCCCCAGACTGGCAGATCAACCAGACATTATCTCCCTACATGCCGACGATGCCCTACTTTTTATTCGCTCCCAGTCAGACAACCTTGCCCCTATCCTGGAAGATGATGTTCGGTTTGGGCAGAGCTCCGGCCTTAAGGTGAACTGCACCAAATCAACCCTTTTCCCACTCACTGAGGTCACACTCCCCCTCCCCCGTTCCCCCCGTCACCCCTTGGGGTTTACGTGGTCACAATCCAGTTTTACCTACCTCGGGATAGAGGACGCACGCAGATTCGCTATAATACTAGATGAAAATTACCAAAAATACCTGACACATACTACGAAGTGTATGGGCTGGGCGAGGCTCCCAATTTCCCTTGCGGGCAAAGTCGGCATCCTGAAGATGATGGTGATCCCCCAACTTTTATATCGATTTCTCAACCTACCCCTGTGGCCTGGCAATGACTTCTTTCAAACACTGAACCACATAATCAACTCATTTGTGGCACTCTGGCGCAGTCCGCCTCAAACTAGGCACGTTAACCGCCCCCACGGATGGTGGTGGCTTTGGGGCTCCCGATTTTGGTAAATATTGGATGGTTCCCCGGGCACAATTCGTGTCGTACTGGATTAGCATCGTGGACCCCACCACCACATGTGAGCCTTGAACGCCTTGCGGTCAAGGGGCAGGACATTAGTTACCTGGTTCTCTCTCCCCTAGCTCTTGGGCATGATTCACTAGATCCTGTAGGCAGCACATCCCTGGCTCCTTCTGAAATATGGAAGTTATCCAACGTCTCTCACACCTTCCACAGCAGTCTCCCCCTGTGGAACTACCTTCCAGAAGCCCCTTGTATTCCCCCAACTGTAATATCACTATGGGCAGCGACCGGCTTTGAAACCATCCAAGACCTCTTTGACCAGGGAAACTTCCTTGAGTGGCCGGAACTGCCAGAGGCTTTGCGATGGAAGCCATCTGTACAGCTTCAATATTCGGGCCTCCGTAGATACCTTAAGCTACGATATCCTACTTTCCCCACTATAACCCCTGATAACCCTATACTTGCTGAACTTCTTAATACCGCTGCTACAAAGGGAAAGGTCTCCAGATTATATGCATTGCTCCAAACCAAAGCTACTCCTCTGTTCGATAAACTTAGGCGCTCGTGGGCAGGGGATTTGGAGGTGGAAATGACGGATGAGCGCTGGAAGTGCATGTGTGCCCGTACCCATGCTGTATCTCTTAACTCGCTCTTTAAACTAAAACAATTTAAGATCCTACATAAGTACCAACACATCCCGATTAGACTGCATCGCATGTCTCAGGAAAATGCTACATACATGTATATGATCAGGTCCTGCCCACGCCTGGCTCAGTTCTGGCAAGAGTATGCTCCACCCTGTCCGAAATTCTAGATTACACTATTGCACCGTACCCGCTGCAATGCCTCTTCCACGAATTCCCGGGGCTGGGTCGGGATTCCAAAACACTGGGGGGACTCTGCATGATCCTCGCAGTACGCTGTATTCTACTGTGTTGGCTCCGCCCGGGAGTGCCCCCACACACACAATGGCTCAGAGCAGTTACATGGGCCTGGAACACGGAGGAAGCCTGGTCGAACCAGCAGACACCCCACTCCAAACCCAGGAATATCTGGCCTCTGTTTCGCTCTTATATTACCTCTACCTCAGCAAATAATGATGGATCCTCTACACCCTCTTCTCCCACCTGAGTTTCTACCTAATTTGATGCAAGAATTATTGTTTTGAATGTAAAAGGTAAACTGTAATTGCTATGTGTTACTCAACTACTTACCTGCTCGTCAAAGCCATATTCATTTGTATATGGCGATTATGTAACCTCAGAACATTGTGTCGCTCGCACTGCCGTTGTACTGACAAGCTTAATAAATAAAGTTAAAAAAAAAGATACATGAATAAAAACACACGTAATCGAGTCACACATATATTGAAGGGGGGCCCTGCACTCTGAAGTGAAATATAACAATGGCACGAACCGAACATTCTGTTAGTGTTCAATAATATACTATAAAATGGCCACCAGCTTTTACACCACTTGCTGTGCCAGATTGAAAAAAGTCACATGATAAGGTTAAATCAGTTGACTTGCTAGAGTGTGGAAATAAAAAACAGCTAATTACTGTTTGTAATTTCGTCTGAGGAAGTCCCTGAGGTAGGGATGGAACGAGTGGCGTAATTTTACATGGCAGGACACAATAACTGTTCAGTAGGTGCATGTTGGTTATTAATAGAAGTTTTTATGCTGATTTTATGAGATAATAAAACTAAAGGTGTTTGCACATTATAGACCAAGTGCTCTAGTATTCATATGTACATCCGCGAGATTACCGTTTAAGACTACACAAACAGTACTTGGAAGGTGAACATTTGTGTTACAAATATATATATATATATATATATATATATATATATATATATATGATACATTACTCATAGTAATCGTATTTCTGGGGCTTTTATCTGCTCAGATTTACATGCTCTGCATAGTCCGACATCTAGTGGTAGTCACAGAGTATTACAAGCTTTGTTTTTCAAAACTCGAAAACGGATGTCAACAGGGTGTGTTAGTAATACCTTCGCTAGTGAGACGTGTACTGTACCCATGGACCTTTACGCGCCGTAGTCCCTCAGATTGTTTGTTTCGGACATGTGTTAGGAATAGGTTTCCTCATGATTTCATCCCTCACCATTCACGTTTTGTTCACCACTAGTATAGCTCTGTATGCCTAGCTTTGTATATAGTTGATGTCAGCAATATCAAGCCTTTTGCATATTAGTATTAGTTTCTCATGTTGTTAGTTCTCTGTGTTCTCTAAGAGGGTCACTCATGGAACCTAGAGTGTTGGTGGGAGTCTAGAGGGGGAGGCCTCCCCGGGTTCCATAGGAGTCAGTTGAAGGTTGCTGAGCTGGGAGGTCGCTGTTCAGAACCTGTTCTAAATAAATAAGAGTATTAAATCGCAATCATTTGAAGCCTTTGTAAATACCTCTTCACAACTTGTGGACGAGCTGGCTGGGGTACGGCGAACTCCTGCTGTCCAACGTGTAAGAGGATCATCTCTTACCAGACTGACGGCCACCGAAGACATGGAGGGAAGTTCAGCGAGGATGCAGAGTCCTGGAAGGTCATGTGCAACAGACAGGTGGTGAAGAGGCGATGCAGATCAATGTGAACAGCAGTTGCCAGATGTCCCTTGGACCAGAGTTCGCTGGGCACACGGTTAAAGATGAAGAAGAAAAAATAAAAGAAACCCTACAGCGAGTCGCAAGCGCAGTGGGCAGCGGCGGTCACAGAAATAAAGCGGGCTGGTGTGGAGAAACCGACTGACTGGGGAAGCAACAGCTATGCTAGGCAGGCACTGCAGCGGAGAGCCATGGCGTAAGGAATAATCAGTGACGTTATCACAATCAGAGCAAAGCACCCTAGAATGTGCACATGGACGGACATATTGTGAATGGGTTCACTGGTTCGAATAAAGCACCATAAAACTTACGGCCATTTTGGGAAGAAGGATATCAACATTGGGTAGTCATCATCTGATCAGCATCCTCCTCATCCCAGTAATAGTTTTACCCAGTATACATTCTGGTGAACTGCAACATTTGAAAATCACAGTTAAAGCACTGAACAGGGAATTGACATGGCCAACGTTCCAGGACCAATTTTCTTTTTGGCGATGCCAGGTGTACCAAAAGTACGGTGGTGCGACTGGCATGGTGGGTTCACAAAGTGTGATGGCAGTATTTGGTCCAAATTATTTTAATGAAAGAAAAAAAAGCACTGTTATTTCATTGTTTGGGGTCAGTTGGACAAGATGTTTCAAAAATACTACCGGAGCCTGCAGGCATGGATCATGCAGGTCCATATGAGAGGAGCATTGCCAAATTGGACAAACATTATGAGGTACAAGAAAATATAATCTTGGCAAGCTATCACTTTGCCACCTGATAACAGAAGACAGGAGAATCAATTAAAGTGTTTGTTACGGTTCTTAGAGGCCTGGCAGTTAAAGTAGCATTTAAGGGATACATTTGTGATAAAGTGTATGAACAATAAAATTAGGGAAGCGATGTGGAGAGAAAACAACCCCACATTAGACAGGGCTATCGAAATTGCCAAAAATATAGAGCACACGGAAGCATGCATTAAAGAGCTTAATTCGGAGAAGAGTGATGAAGGACACAAAACAGGACTATCAGAAGCAAAGATCAACAAAACAGGAGGGGGAGAAAAGATAGAGAAGAAACAAGAAGCAGGAAGAGAGCGAACCGGTATCCAGAAATAACAGGAACTGGAGTCGGCCATGTGCCCACCCAGGATGGATTCCAGATTAAACCAAGGGAAAATGTATTATAGATGTGGCAGCAGCAGACATTTGGCAAATGAAAAAGAGTGTGTAGCTGTACACATCATTTGGGGGGGAGAGGGCTGTGGTCAGAAAGGACGCCTAGCATGCTGCTGCAAAAACTTCAAGTCATTTGGCCAAGTGAGAGAAGTCAATGAAGAAGAAGGTAGTGAGGACTAGGGGTATATGTGGAAGGAAGTGATCCATTCAGTGCAGGCGGTCTCCAGCAGGGTGAGAAGAAACCCTATGCGTTTGTTACAGTGAATGGAGTGCAAGCGTCCATGTTGATAGAAAGCAGAGAAGATTACAACATTATCAGCGAGAGAACTTGGAGATACAAGTTCAAGTGTTGCACCATGGAAGAGATTACGGTCAAAGCGTGTACCTACGGTGATGTTCCCATAGACATGATAGGGCAATTTGAGGCAGAACTACTATTCAAGGACAGGAAGACAACCAGTGTAATATACGTGGCAAGCAAAGGTGGGGAGTTGTTATCTTGGGATGACCAAGCAGAGTTGTCCATCAGGCTTGATACATGCCCAATCTGAATAAGTTCTGTCAATTCAGCGAGAGAAGACAAACGAAGATGTGGCATCCTGGCATCCGGTGGTGTTAAAAAACAAATTTAAAAGAACTTGCTCCCTTATCTTCGAAACCGCACCTTGTTCCGTTGGCCTTATGGAAAGAAGTGAACAGAAGATTGGACACATGGAGCGCGAAGGAATAATAGAGAACAAAGATGCTGCGGAATAACCAGGTTTCTTACCGTAGTGACCACCTTACTCCTAGTCCATAGTCCCCTTTCCTCCATACTTATGGGACATTCCTCCGTCCTGTGGGACGAGACCGGAGCACTTTGTAAAAGGCATACAAACATTTTGCACAAATGTTTAGTCCTTCCTCTCTTTCTGCGCCGGGCCCGGCACGTGGCCGTAACCCCGTCCATCTCGGCTCTGCCCCGCGCATAACCCATCAGTCCTTTTCCATCGCTAGGTCCAAGACCTCTTCAGAAATAACAGAGGAACCTTATTAGAGGGGACGGCGGGCGGGCGTATGGAGGAAAGGGGACTATGGACTAGGAGGTCACTACGGTGAGTAACCTAGTTATACTCCTACGTCCCGTCCCCTTTCCTCCATACTAATGGGAGATTCCCAAGCACTCCTTACAGGAACTGGGTGGATGGAAAAAACCCCTACTGAAAAAGGTTCTTCAGTACAGCCTGACCATGTCTAGACAATAACGCTTACAAAAAGCAGAAGGGGAGGCCCAAGTAGCCGCCTTTGCGATGGTCTCCCAGGGGACATATTTCTGAAAGGCAACCGCGGCTGCCTTGCCCCGCACCAGGTGTGCATGAATACCTTTAGGAGGCTTCAGCCCTTTGACGGTGTAAGACTCCGTAATGCAGGCAGCGATCCATCGAGAAATAGTCGCCTAAGGGGCCTGCTTACCTTGTGGGTTACCAAAGGTCACAGACAGTTGAGAAGAACTCCTAAACTCGGATGTTCTGTCCAGATAGAACTTCTAACATCGAGACAGGGCAGAACCCTTTCTGCCTCTGAGGCAGGGTTCGGAAAAAAACCGGCAGGGAGATTGACTGGTTCAGATGGATACCACCTTCGGCAGGAAAGTAGGATTTGTCCAAAGGACCACCTTATCCTTGTGAAAGACCAAGAAGGGATGCTCCACCGACAAAGCCTGGAGCTCACTCACACGCCTTGCTGAAGTAAATGCAACCAAAAAGGACACCTTCCACGACAGGTGCTTGAGGTCCACCGTGGCCATTGGTTCGAAAGGTTTATGGCACAGTGCCGTCAGGACCACATTTAGATTCCACGTTGGGTGCAGACTACGAATCGGAGGATAAAGGCGCGTCAAGCCTGCAAAATAGCTCTTAACCGCTGGGTTAGACAGAGAGTAAGATCACTGATCCGTAGATAGGTAAGCGGAAACCGCTGAAAGATAACTTCTGCATGACAGAATATGAACGCCCGACTCTGCTAAGTAGGATACAAAGGACAGTACCGTGTCAATTGTAGCCTCCCTTGGGTCCAACTGCTTGTTAAAACTCCAATGACAGAACCTGAGCCATTTGCTTCTGTACTGGGACTTAGTCGAGGGTTTTCTGGCTGCCTGGATAATACGCACGTTATCCGCAGACAGGCCAAGATACTCTAAAGACTTGAACTAGGGCACCATGCCGCCAAGCTGAGCGATTGTGGGGAAGGGGGCCACAGCTGCTGTTTCCCCTGGTGAAGAAGATCGGGGGTGCAGGCCAGCCTGGTTGTGTTTGGGCACCGTAAACAGCCGAGAGTAGAAGCCCTCCCCTCGTTACCCAAGGGGAACGGGTTCCACAGCTCTGAGATCCAGAAGTTTCTGAACCTCGGCTCTTAGGGAGGACGACCCTGACTGCTGGAAAGGAGGGTTGAAGGGCGGGGTAGGGGGTAAGGGTAAGCAGAAGCCCGCCCGAGCGACTGACAAGACCCACCTGTCTTCGGTGATGGTCTGCCACACCTCCCAATGAAACGCAATCCCCACAGGGATTCGTGCGAGCGCGGAGAACCCTCATTTTGTAGGTTTTTCAGTGGTGTTACCACCTGAACCTGAGGAGGAGGCGGCTGAGGAGCGGGAGAAAAACCGAGTCAGTTGCTGCCTCCGGCACTTATTACCCGAAGGGGTATCCACTCTATGAAATTTCAGGTCTAGAAAACTTCTAAAATCAGAAGAGGGCCGGCTTTGCGATAACGGTCTCTGGGTCTTAAAAGGAGTTTTAACCAGGACTGACAAGGAATTAGCTGTCTGGGTGCTGTTCTTCGTCTTGGTCAGCTCCACATCCATTGTAGAATGGAACAGCTCCTTACCGTCAAACGGAAGGTCCAACACATTGTCCTGGACCTCCTTTGAAAACTTGGTGGCATGCAACCACGCCTGTCGGGAGGTATCAACTCCCACCATAAGGCCCCGAGCCGAAGTGTCTACGTGGTGAGCCAAAGCCTCCAGCAGATCCTGGGCCAAGACCCTGGCATCGGACAATCCTGCCTTAAAGTCCTCCAGCTTCTCGACCGGAATTAACTCCTCGAACTCTGACAGACCTTTCCACATCCTCATAGTCGGCCCCGCTAACACTAGTTCTGCATTGGCCTGCCGGACCTTAAAGGCCGAGTTAGCGAAAATCTTCCTCCCAAGGGAGTCGAGGAGCTTGTCCTCCTTCCCCAGAACCTGAGTAGCCATCGAAGAAGAGGATGCTGCAGGCCTGGACTGTAAAGTGGCAGCAGCCACCACTGTGGATGAGGGGGGCGGACAAGACGACAGGGCCACCTCTTCCAAAGAATGCAGCCTGTATCACGCGTCAATTTTCTTATTGACAAAAAGTCCAGAGTGTGGCTTTTCCCAGACCCTACGGACCTCAGCCAAAACGTCCTTCTTCAAGAACAGGCCGGTAAGATCCAAAGGGCACCGGAACATCCAAAAAGCACATCATGTCCAGTACCCGGTCATGAAAAGCTCTAATAGAGCGGGGCAGGTCCTCGTTGTCCTGATCGCCCTGCACCTCATCCAACAGGCCAGGATCCTGCTGAACCGTGTCAGGCACTGCCTTGTCCACAGGGGACAATGGGGGCAATGGCGGAAGGGTCGAGGGAGGCACCGGAGGAGCAGGTGGACATATCTCCCTAAAAAGCCCCTTGAAATATTCCCTCATGGGGTCGGTATGCATGAGCGTCTGAAATTTGGCAAAAAAAAGTGTCCTCCGGGGACTGTTTTGCAGCTACTGGAGGAGGCCTCTCCTGAGGAGTATAATTCCAAGGACGCAATGGGGAGGGTTGCTACATAGGCACACGAAATATTGTGCAGAAGGGGCATCCGAGCGCTCCAGTCGTAAACTGAGCGAGAAGGATGCGCACAAGGAATTTTATGTTCACCCACAGAACCAAGCCCTACACCTGAGGCCGATGGCGTAGTTGTAGGGGAAGCGCTCAAAATGGCCACCGTGGTCGTGGCGGCAACGGCCGCCAATTTGCCATCACCTGAGGGGAACTGCGGCACGTGAGGAAGTTAGGAAGGGGTCCCCATCGATGGATCACGGGTCTTAACTTTAGCCTTTATGTAAGGAACCTCGGCAGAGCTGGTACTATGAGGCCTGGAATGTTTCTGCGACATACCAATACAAAATTAGCCTCCTGAGGAAGGATCTCAGCGCTGCCCGTAAAGGAAGAACTTTCCTTCTTTGCCCCCTCAACAGTTCTGGCGTCGCCACAAGAGCGGGAACGGTGAGAAATAACTTTCACTGATAAGACCTTGTCAGGCCTCTTAAAAATGGTGGTAACTTTAGCCTCTGTACGAGGGACCTCGGACCCAGGTCTGGTAACAGCCTTACAAGCGCAGGCCTCGAACATCTGTTCGGTAACACCAAGCCCAACCAAGGCCTCTGGGCGCACCCTGGTTTTATTTTTGAGGGAAGCCGATAAAGAGGCATCAGAGCTACCTCCAGTACCCCACAACTCAGTAGAACTGGATCTGCAAGCTGCCCCCACAGGAGGGGCCTCAGAGTGTACTCCGGTATTCACAGGCCCCTTACGGAGACCCTCAGAGAAAACTCTGGTACAATTTTTAGGCCCAGAAGGCACCTCAGGGCAATCCCCAGTGACAGAGCAACTAACGCTCCTCCCGGCTCGGGAATAGCCCGGAAAGGTATCTCCCGGCCGGGGTGCTCTAAAAAGTAAAGAACTTACCGGGCGTTTCTTCTTTTCGTCGATAAAAGCTTGAAAATGCAAGGGAGGGGCAACACCTCCTCCCAGCGCTCCAACCGACGTTGAAGTGCCCGGACCGAAAGGGAATCACAGTAAAAACAGGAGTCCCAATGGGGGTCCGTACCCAAAACACTCGAGACAAAGAGGATGGGGGCCCACCCTCACAAAGCGTCAGTGACACGAACAATCTGGAAAGTCTAGTTTGAACGACAGACAGACTAGTACAGGATCGCTAGCGAGAGCCAGAGAACGAGCGGAGAAAAGGACTGATGGGCGATGCGGAGCCGAGATGGGCGGGGTTACGGCCGCGTGCCAGGCCCCGCGCAGAAAGAGAGGAAGGACTAAAAATGTTTGCAACATTTTTGGATGCTTTTTACAAAGTGCTCCGGTCCCGTCCCACAGGACGGAGGAATGTCCTATAAGTATGGAGGAAAGGGGACGGGATATAGGAGTATGGGTGATGTAACGCTCACCTGGCTCCCACGGAGGCGCTGGTCTGGTCTGGGTTGCTGTGGCCTCTTCAAGCACGATGCGCAGAATTCGGACCACCGGTTGAACAGGACCCCCAAATCTTGCTTGTCTGGCCCGTAGGAATATCCTTCTGCAAATGAGAAAGGGGATTAACTGTCTGCTGAATAGTGTGCTTGCTCCCCCTTTTCCCCCTTCGTTCTTCTTTGACTTCCTCCAAAACCCCCGGTTTAAGCTCACCTTATGGTTTGGAAGGATGAACTCTCCATCCTGCTTCTGGTGCAGGGGCGCGCGTTCATCCAGTTACTTCATTGGTTTTCAGAATGGCGCTGGCACATCCACTTGACTTTTCTGAGCGATACGCCGTAAGTATGAAGATGCAAAAGTTCAAGTGTGAGCCTCCTTTTATGTTGTTTTTTCTGTCCTTTATTTCAGGTGCAGAACAAAGGCGATGCGTTGAGGGGTGAAATTGCCGGTGGTAAAATCAGGTGAGTTAGTGATGAGGCAGACCCCTCTAAATGTCTTTATAATTCCCCAGTAATGTCTTTTGTCCTTTCCCCATAGGGGCCAGCGTGCGGTACCTGCCAAAGATGCGGCGCCGACCCGAGATGTGGAATGGTTCATCAAGAAAAGCCGGTAAGTAATATGGCTGAAAATTCGGCTTTCCTCTTGTGTTCCCTTGCTCACCTTTTGTCTCTTCTTCTCTCCCCTAGGTGCAGAGATGTGGCGACCGGTGTTGAGAGCCGCGATGGAGCCGGGCGGGGTCCCGGGAACAGGTGAATGAAGCACGGCACTGAGCAGACACGGTGAGCGTTCAGCTGCTGGGATGCAGAGCAACGCGAAGCACGTGTGGCTGTCCGGGTGTGGCTTAAATAGCTTTGGAAGAAGTTCCAGGTGAGTATTCTTCCACAGCCCCACCAAAGTAACAAAATAGTTCCTTCAGAAAAATAGACCCTCCGAAGCTTCATTTGGCTTGGTTCTTCATGCAGCATGGTCTGCATCAGGTGAGTGTGCAGCATGGTCTGCTTCAGGTAAGTGCACCAAACACTTCCCCTTATGAGCGCCAGGACTGATGTCCAACATGAGCCTGGCGCCAGCGGCGCCAGGACAGAGTCCAAAGAGCCCCTATAAAGGGCCGCTGGGCTTTTACCCGGGGGCGTGATGCCTGCTCCCGGGGGTGCTGGGCCTGGCCTGGTGCTCCGGGGGTAGGCATCATGACAGGTGAGCCCAATTATAGTAGTGAGGAAATCGAAGGGATTGGTTAGACTGTGCATAGACCTCAGTAATCTGAACAAAGCAGTTGTCAGAGAAGTTCCTGTTGCCCAGGATCGATGATCTCTTAGCAGGAGTGGCTCGTGCAAAGGTGTTTCCATTTTGGAATTAAGAGCAGCTTATCACCAAATAGAGCTGCATCGGGAATCCATGGACTTGACGGCGTGCATAACACCTATTGGCCTCTTTAGATGCAAGTGGATGCCGCTTGGAGTGGTATCGGCGGCCAGTGTGTTTCAGAATGTGATGCATAAATTGCTGGGAAATGGAAAGGAAGTAATGTTTTCTCAAGATGATGTTCTGGTGTATAGTGGTACGGCAGAAGAACATGATGCTCGATTGAGAAGAGTTCTGAACATTCTTAAAGGGTGTGGGTTAACTATAGCGAGAGAGAAGTGAATTTTCAGAGTGGATAAAGTAACATATTTGGGTCATGAGATATCTGGGAGTGTGGGGAAAGCAAAAAATGACAGGGTTGAGGCAATTAAAATGATGCCAGAGTCAAAGAACAAAGGGGAAGTGGCTTCATTTTTGGGACTGGAATAGCTCTATAGTAAGTTTGTTGAGAACTTGCAGCCAAGACACAGAATTTGAGCTAACTCACACGGAAAGGAGTGGCGTTTGTGTGGGATAAAGCGTGTGTTATGGAATGAGAATGTTAAGCAAATTATAATTCACGCACCCGATTGTCTGGATCTGAAGACAGGAACACTGGTATATACGGATGTAAGTGTTGTTGGCATTGGCGCAGTGTTAATTCAGGAACAGGAAGGGGAGCTAGTGACAGTGGCGTTTACGTCAAAGACTCTCAAGGATGTAGAAAAGAGATATTCAGTAGTAGAAAGGGAAGCGTTGGCCTGTGTGTGGGCAGTTGGAAAGTTCAAAATGTATTCATGGGGGCGCAAGTTCAGGGTGAGAACTTATCAACCACTAGTGAGTATATTTAACACGGGTGGTTTAGAAGTTGTGTCAAGGAGGATTGATTGATTGTTTATTTGTATAGAGCCTATGCACAATGTGCTTCAAAGCGCTTCAAGGAGGGAGGGAGCATGGGGAAATACAGTAGCATTCTTAAAGGTCCTTGAAACAGATCAGAATGTGAAAAATAACTATCAAATCATAACAGATAGTACAAGTGCATGGAACAATAAGGGAGAGGAAAGGGAAAAAAAGGAGAAACAATACAAGCAGTAACATTACTATGCCTGATGGCAATTGGTGCAAGAGTGACAAGAGGAGGGGGAGGAGGGGAGGTGAAGAGGAGAGGAACAAACAATTGACTATCTTAAAAGGGTCAGAGACTTACCAAGATAGTGCTGGGGAGGCAGTGGGAGGAGAAAGCAAGGAGGGGAGGATCGGGGGGAGAACAGACAACCTATTATCAGAAGTCAGGGGACTGTGATAAGAGCAAGTGCTAAGATGAAAGAAAGAAGAAGAGGTGAACAAGGGGAAGGGCGAAAAGGATGAAGGAGGCAGGCAGCTACAATCAATAGCCAGACGGCAAATCCATTGCAGAGGGGGCACACGGACACACACAGGGGGCAGAGGGGGCAGCGGGGGCATACAGACACACTCAGGAGCAGCGGGGGCACACAGTCGGGGGAAGCGGGGGCACACAGACACAATCGGGGACAGCGGGGGCACACAGACACACTCGGGGGCAGCAGGGGCACACAGACACACTCGGGGGACAGCGGGGGCACACAGACACACTCGGGGGACAGCGGGGGCACACAGACGACTCAGGGGAGCGGGGGCACACACACTGGGGGACAGCGGGGGCACACAGACACACTGGGGGACAGCGGGGGCACACAGACACACTCGGAGGCGGCACAGCGGCATACCGTGGTGGACAGGTGTAGACAGGTCCTTAGGAGTGAGCCTTGTGAGGAGGGCCGGCCAAGCCTCCCGGCCTTCCCATTGGGCCAGAAGTAAAAGCCCCAAGCCAATCACAGTCCCCCCAGCAGCACCATGCCCAGCACTCCGATGCAGGCAATGGAATCAGCTATCTTGGAATGGCGGTTCCACTGACAAAACGCAGCACAAAATAAACAACGTGGCTGTGAAAGTGGAACGATTTCAGTGTTCCCAAATTAACTCACACTTGGTAGAAGCACACAAGCCTAATCAGGCAAAGTGGAAGCAATTGTCATGAAATAGGTGCAGTCTGCAAGGTTTACAATTTCAGGAAGAACAGGTTCAAGGGATAAGTAACATAGTGGAGGATGCGTTGTCTACGTCGGCAGTTGAGTGCTCAAGTGGATTATATGGAAGGTCGGAGTGAGGAGGATCTTTCAGGGATATTTCAAGTACAAAAGTGCATTAAACAGAAGGATTGGGATGAAGGATGAAGCGTATCAGATGGTGTTGGATCTAGTAAAGAAGAATTCTCATGCAGGGGGTGATGAAAAGGCCAGAGAACATAGGAGTATGAGGGATTAATTGTGCGTTAAAGAGTCTTTTTTATGTAGAGGAGACAGACTGGTAGTTCCTGAAGAGATGCAAGCGCCAGTTATGGATTTGTCACAAAGGGCATTTGGGTCTGGCGAGGACGAAGACGCTCATCAGCGCAGATTTTTGGTGGCCTGGGTTAGATAAGGAAGTGGAGATCATGCTGAAGTAGTGCACTGATTGTAAGGATGGTGATGAAGAACAAGTTACTTACCTGTAACTCTTGTTCTCCAGCATGGTTCCGGCATAGATTCACATGCTCATGAATATCCCCAGTCATCAGGCTGGGAATCCTCGGTAAAATAGTTTCACTTTCACTTACAAACTGTCTTTCTTCCATAAGCCAATCACTGAGCTCTGGGTCATACTGCCCCCAGCCAATGATTGCCCTCTCCCTAAGCCCCTCGTCTGGCAGCCATCTTCATATTTGGTAGCACGTAAAGTGGCAGTAGGACCATGAAGAGCCGCAGAGGTGCAGGAGGGAGAGTTTGCATGTGAATCCATGCCAGACCCATGCTGGAGAACAATAGTTACAGTTAAGTAACTTGTTCCTTCTCCAGCACGGGTCTGGCATGGATTCACAAGCCCATGAATAAAGAATACATAGCAGTACAACATTACACAACCACGGAGGTGGCAAAGCTCAACAGAAGCAAATACTCTTACCTCCCGAACAGACTCACCTTCAAGTGAACAGGTTGCGTAGCAATGCAGTGGTCGGTTTGCCAACCGGTGAACGTGTGTGATGCAGCGGCAGAGCCACCTGGAGATGGAAGCCTTGGACAAGGGCTTCCCATAGTTCACAGAACCAAAGTCCACAAATTGTTGAGATGTTTTAGGAAACTCTTCTTGTGCATTCCATATAGAACTTCAGCGCACAAGCCACATCCAGCCAGTGCAAAGTCCTTTCAGCCGGCGACAAAGGTTTTGGAAAAAACACAGGCAACACCAAAGGCTTGTTGAGGTGGAATTCCGACTGCACCATTGGCATAAAGGAGGGGTGCATCTGCATCACCAGCATTGTGTCGTGAAACGCCAGATAAGGTTATTTGCAGGAATGGGTCTGGATATCACCTACCCTCCTTGCAGAGGTGATGGCCACGAGCTAAAGAACAAGTTACTTACCTGTAACTGTTGTTCTCCAGGATGGGTCTGGCATGGATTCACATGCTCATGAATATTCCACGTCGTCAGGCTGGGAATCCTCGGTAAAGAAAAAAATCAGTATCAGTTTTGTTTCTGATCTGTCTTTCTTAGTAGTAACCAATCACTGACCTCTGGGTCATACTGCCCCCAGCCAATGACTGCCCTCTCCCTAAGCCCCGCCTCCGGCAGCCATCCTCAGATTTGGTAGCACGGAAAGTGCCAGTATGACCAAGTGAAGAGCCACAAAGGGGTAGGCGGGAGGGTTCACATGTGAATCCATGCCAGACACATGCTGGAGAACAACAGTTACAGGTAAGTAACTTGTTCCTTCTCCAGCATGGGGTCTGGCATGGATTCACATGCTCATGAATAAAAGAATACATAGCAGTACACACATGCACAACCACGAGAGGTGGCAACAGGCTCAACATTAAGCATCTCTTTTGAAGGTGTGCGTCAACCTCCACGTAGCAGCCCTGCATATATCCAGCAGGGGCACACCAGACAGGAATGCCGTGATAGCAGCGATCGCTCTGGTCGAATGAGCTCTAGGACGGCTGGGCAGTGGTCGGTTTGCCAACCAGTGACAGTGCATGATGCAGCCGGAGACCCATCTGGAAATGGAAGTCTTCGAGAGAGCCTTCACTTGATTCACAGACCCAAAGTTCACAAACAGCTGTGACGTCTTCCGAAAACTCTTCGTGCGGTCCACGTAGAACTTCAGCTCTCTAGCTACATCCAGCGAGTGCAAAGTCCTCTCGGCCGGCGTCGAAGGCGACGGGAAGAAAACTGGTAACACCAAGGGCTCGTTGAGGTGGAAGTCCGACGGCACCTTGGGCATGAAGGAGGGGTGCGTTCTCAGCACCACCCTTGTGTCGTGAAAAGTCAAGTATGGAGGCTTGCAAGATAGGGCCTGGATCTCTCCCACTCGTCGTGCGGAGGCGATGGCCACGAGGAACGCTGTCTTCCACGACAGGAACTTCAAAGGCGCCGAACGCATAGGCTCGAATGGGCCCCCCTCCCCCATGAGCCTGGTCAGCACCACATTAAGCTCCCACGCCGGGGCTGGAGCCTTTACCGGCGGGAACAATCGGAATAGTCCCTTCATAAATTCCTTCACCAGGCGATGAGACCAGAAGGACGCCCGTCCCGTAGTCCTGGTATATCGGGAGATGGCAGCCAGATGTATTTTGATGGAGGCGTGAGCCAGTCCAGCTTTGGCCAGCGACAGTAGGTACGGCAGTACTTAAGGGGCCGTAATCCGCAGAGGGTTAATCTTCTGTGCACGGCACCAGACAGAGAACCTCTTCCACTTATGTCTGTAGCACTTGAGAGTTGAGGACGCCCTGGCCTTTGCAAGAACCTCTCTGAAGTCAGCCGGGATATCGTACCCTCCAAACTCTAGTGCTGCAGGAGCCAGGCCTGCAAGTTCTGCGACTCCTGGTCGTGATGAAGAATGGCACCTCCTTCTCTGGAGAGAAGATCCGCGTCCGCCGGTAGCTTGACTGGTGGGGACGTTGACAAGTCCAGAAGGTCCGGGAGCCAGATCTGCCTCGGCCATGCCGATGCGACGAGGATCATTCTGCACCTGGACTTCTTGAGCTGGTTGATGAGACGGAGCAGCAACGGCAACGGCAACGGAGGGAACGCGCATAGAAACAGGCCATCCCAAGGGAACGAGAAAGCATTGCCTATGCTCCTCGGCTGCGGGAACCTGCTGGCGAACCTCTGGCACTTGGAGTTTGTCGCCGTCGCGAAGAGGTCGATCCGGGGTATGCCCCATCGCTGAAAAAGCCGATACACCTGGTTCTGGCGTAGTTCCCACTTGTGGCACGAGCGCAGCTCCTTGCTGAGTGAGTCGGCGATGGTGTTTTTTATTCCTGCCAAGTGGAAGGGAACCAGAAACATCCCCTGGGCGACGGCCCAGTGCCACAGATCCTGGGCCTCCTTGGATAGGGCTGGGGATCTGGTGCCTCACTGCTTCCGTATGTAGAACATCGTGGTGGTGTTGTCGGTGAAGATCCTCACCACTTCGTCCTTGAGGGACGGAAGGAACGACTTGAGCGCCCAGAACACTGCTCAAAGCTCCAGAATGTTGATGTGGAGAGACCTCTCCTCCGGGAGCCAAATGCCTCTTGTGTGGAGATCTCCGGTGTGGGCCCCCCAACCCTCCAAGGAGGCGCCCGTCGTCACCGTCTCCTGAAACGCTGGGGTCTGAAGGTCCGTGCCTGCCGTGAGGTGCGCATGGGTACCCCACCATAGGATTGCCGACGGAACTCCTCGTCGAGAGGGATCCTGTCTTCAAAGCAGCCCGTCGCCTGAAACCAGCGGGCGTCGAGGAACTCCTGTAGCGGACGCATCCGAAGTCTGCAAAGGGGTACAAGGAAGATGCGGGAGGACATCATCCCGAGGAGGGACTTGATGGACCTCACCCTGGCCACGTCCGAGGCTAGCAGGCATTGCACCTTGCCCAAAATGGCCTTCGTCCTCTCCTCCAACGGGGAGGCGGCCAATTGCCCCACTGTATCGAGCTTCGCTCCCAGAAACAGTGCTACTTGCGACAGAACCAGGGGGGATTTGGAGTAGTTGATGGGGAATCCCAGTTCCGTGAGCAGCCGGACAGTCCTCGCTGTGTGTTCGACGGCGAGTTCTCTTGTCCTTGCACGGATTAGCCAGTCGTCCAGGTAGGGGTAGACGTGGATCCCCTGCAGGCGCAGCTGCGCCGCCACTGATGCTAGGCACTTGGTGAATACCCTGGGTGCCGACTTTAATCCGAACGGTAGGGCTCAGAATTGGTAGTGGCGTCCCTGAACCACGAACCGGAGAAACTTTCCGTGCTGGAGGGTGACCATCCTGAATTTCTGTGCCTTGATGTACTTTTTTAACCGATGCAGGTCCAGGATGGGGCGCCAACCGCCTGTCTTCTTTTTGACGAGGAAGTGCCATGAGTACACTCCGGAGCCCCGGAGCCTCCTGGGGACGAGCTCGATGACACCTTTCTTGAGCATCACCCTTACCTCCAACAGCAGTTGAGGGACGTGATTCTCCTTCCTGGCCACGGGAGGAATGCGAGGACACTTCTTTTGGAATTCCAGCGAGTGCCCGTTGGCCAGGGTGTCCAGCACCCAACGGTCGGTGGAGATGGACTCCCACACGCTGACGAACTGCATCAGCCGGCCTCCCACCAGGGTGCTTCGGTGGGGGCCCGCCGCTACGGCCGGTTCAGTCGTGCGTGGAGGGGGCCTTGCCGCCTTGGCCTCCTTCACGATGACGGTGGGATCCTCCTTGCTTGCCGCGACCTCTGTAGGCCTCCTGGGACGAGGAGCGGGCTGCCTGGCGGTATGTAGAAGAGCCACCGCTGGATCCCTTGGAGGCACTCTGTCTGCCTGCGGAGCTCCGAAAGGGCCGTCGTCGTTGAAGTACCCCTAAGGCCCGGGCCGTCTCCGAGTCGGTCTTGATGGTCTGGAGCGACTCATCCACCATCTTCCCAAAAAGGTTGCTGCCGTCGAACGGCATATCCAACACTCTGGTCTGAACGTCCTGGCGGAAGTCCGTCGCCTTGAGCCACCCTCATCGTCGTAGGCAAACCCCGTTGCACATCTGGCGAAATCTGGTATCTGCAATGTCTGTTGCCACCGTTATGGCGTGGTCCGACGCCACCTCGCCTTCCTGAAGAATCTGTAGGGCCTCCGCTCTCTTGTCGTCCGGCAGGAAGTCCAGCAGGGGAGCTAACTTGAACCAAAGCTCTCCGTCGTAACGGGCCACGATCGCCAAGGCATTGGCCGCCTTAATCGTCGTCGCCGCCGACGAAATGACCCGTCGTCCCATGGCGTCCAACTTCTTGCCCTCGCTGTCCGGCAGGGAAGTGGAAGTTGATGCTGCCGCACCCGCTGCCTTCTTCTTGGCTGCTGCCGAGACGACCGAGTCCGGCGTAGGCTGGGCCCTGAGGCACAAGGGGGCGGCGTCGGGGACCCGGTACTTCTTCTCGTACCTGTCCCTCTTGGCGGGCGTCGTAGAAGGGTTCTTGAGGACAGCCAGACCTTCGTCCCAGATGTCGTCGGGCAACGGCAATGCCAGGACCGTCTTTCTCTTGGCCTCCAGTCGTTGATAAAGAAAGCCTTCCTTCTTCTGTTCCTCCGGGCAGAGTTGGAAGAGCTCAGACGCCCTGGCTATCATGGCGTGAAAGGAGCCAATTTCGTCGGGCGGTGAGGCCCGAGGGGGAGGCGATGAAGGAATGTCTGTCGTATCCTCGCCACCGTCGTCGATCCGTCCCCGTATCCATCGCCGTATCATCCCGAGGGTCAGGCGAGGGGGATGAGGGGTCCACAGGCCTTGGGGGCACGAAGGGCGGAGCGGGATGGACTCTCCTCCGCTTGGTCGGGGGGCTTCCCGACGGTCCTGGCTCAGGATCCTCCGTCGGGGTCCGTGGTAACCTCATCCTTATTTCAGTACAGAAGGATTGGATTACCAACAAAATGGCCGCCGAGCTATCCTGAGGCTCTGGCAATGGCTGCGACGGGAGGGACGGTTGCTCCACCGGGCCTTCGTCGTCGTCACCATCTTCGATCTCCTCAGCAGGATCCTTCCCCTGGGATCGAACTTTCTCAAACCTCTCGTTGAGGCCCTTCACGGTTTCCACCAGATCCTCCTCAGAGGCTGATTCCGAGTCTGTAATGGCCACCGCCCCCCCCCTCTTTTTCCGCCAGGGTCTTCATGGGGGTCTTAACGATGGGCTGGAAAGAGGATTCCCTCCGCAGTGGCAGGGATAGTCTGGGCCCAGAGGCCGTCTCCACTGGCGTAGTACCAGCCGGCGTCGCCAGGGCCGCAGCGACCACTTCGATAGAGGCCATTGCCGGCTGGATCAAAGCCCTCACCACCTTAGGTGCGCCCTGGGCCTTCGCCTTCGGGGGAGGGTCAGCGCCTCGCTCCCCCTCGGGTCCCTTCGAGATCGACCGGGGCAGCTCCAGCAGCTTACCCGGGTTCTCGGACTTCCTCTTCCCCGAACCAGAGCGCTGGCTCGTGGTTGAACGTGCCGGGGAATTCGCGCCCTGCCTTGGAAGCCGAAGAGCCCGACCTTTCGGCGCTCCCGGTGCCCGCGGACTCGCGGTGCTTGGCCTTCTGTTGGGCCCCTGTCGCCGGGACACCCTCACAGGACTTAGAAGCCCGCTCAGCCTTTTTCTTCGCCTTCTCACCTGCTGTGTCCTTCTCCAGCCAGGCGCGAGGCGGGAACGACGATCTTGCTTGGTCCGTTCCGAAAGGATCTTGCAGAACGCACAGTCCTTCTCCACGTACGTCTTGTCCTCATGAAGGCAGTAAAGACATCGCAAATGCTCGTCCTCCTTGAAAACATTTTGTAATCCGCATCCAGGGAAGCACCTGAACAGCTTGGATCCGGGCATCGAGCTTCCCTTGTACTCGGCCATGTCCGTTGAGGTAGGCCGCAGATCTTCCGGAATCCTCCAAGAAGCGTAAACTCGACGAAAACTTCACCCTTGAGGGGTGTTGAAGAATTCCGAAACGGGTAACCGTTATAGGAAGTAGAAACGGTGGAGCTTGAGGCTCGATTAAACCGAAAAAATGAGAAAATCTCCTGAAAAAGTGCGAAAACATAGCAAAAACTCGAGAGCTAAAGCACGAGGACTCCCAACACTTGAACGTGCGGTAAAAATCTGAGGATGGCTGCCAGAGGCAGGGCTTAGGGAGAGGGCTGTCATTGGCTGGGGGCAGTATGACCCAGAGATCAGTGATTGGTTACTACTAAGAAAGACAGATCAGAAACAAAACTGATACTGATTTTTTCTTTACCGAGGATTCCCAGCCTGACGACGGGGAATATTCAGGAGTATGTGAATCCAAGCCAGACCCCATGCTGGAGAAGCAGTCTTCCACGAAAGGAACTTGAGCGGGACCTGAAGAGGGCCCCATGAGCCTCATCAGCACCACGTTGAATTCCCACGCCAGGGCAGGGGCATTCACCGGCGGAAACAATCAAAGCAGTCCTTTGAGAAACTCTTTGACTAGACACTGGGACCAAAGAGAAGCCCTTCCTGGAGACCTATTAGCAGGAGATGGCCGCCAGATGCACGTTGTTAGAGGTGTGTGCCAGCCCCGCCTTGGCCAAGGACAAGTACGGAAGAATCTGCGGAGCAGAGACCCTCAGAGATTCTCAGAGGGTTGATCTTCTGCATCCGGCACCACGTTGCGAAAAGTTTCCACTTGTGCCCGTAGCATTAAAGAGTCAACAAAGCTCTGGCCCTGGCAAGAACCTCCCTGTAGTTCGCCGGTAGCTCGTACCCTCCGAACTCTAAGGCTGCAGAAGCCAAGCCTTCAAGTTAAACGATCCTGGGTCGTGATGCAAGATTGCGTCCCCTTCTCTGGCGAACAGATACGCGACCATTGGCAGCTTGACAGGGGGCGACGTTGACAGGCTGAGAAGATCCGGGTATCAAATTTGCCTCGGCCACAGTGGACGACGAGGATCATCCTGCATCAGCACTGTTTGAGTTGATTGATGACAGCAGGAGAGGCAACGGGGGGAAACGCATGGGAAGGAAAATGCATCTTCCCATGCTCCTCGGCTGGTGGAACCTGCTGGCAAATCTCTGGAATTTGGAATTAGTCGCCGTCGTAAACAAATCGATCTGGGCACTGCCCCATTTAAGGAAGAGGCTGTCGAAGTTCCCAGTCGTGGCAAGAGCACAGCTCCCTGTTGAGGGAGTCTGATGGTGTTCTTGACTCCCGCCAGGTGGAAAGGAATGAGTAACACCTCTTGGGCGACGGCCCAGTCCCACAAGTCCTGCACCTCTCTGGAGAGCGCCGGGGATCTGGTACCCCCTTGCTTCTGATGTAGAACATTGTGTGGTATTGTCCGTGAAGACCCTCACCATCTTGCCCTTGAGGGACGGAAGGAACGACTTGAGGGCAGAGAACACAGCCCGCAGCTCCAGAACATGGATGTGGAGATCCCTCTCCTCCGGTAGCCACAGGCCTATGGCGTGGAGATGTCTGGTGTGGTCTCCCCAGCCCTCCAGGGTATGGTATGGGGGCTCTGGAAATCCACCGCCCCAGTGATATTGGAGCGCACGCCCCAACACCTTATCGCTTGATGGATCTCCCAGTCAAGAACAATCTTGTCTGCGAAGATTCCGGACAACTGGATCTACCGAGCGTCCAGGAATTCCTGAAGGGTTCGCATCCGCAACCTGCAGAGTCGGATCAGGTAAATGCACAATGACATCATGCCGAGCAGTGACTTGATGGTCCGCATTGTGGCGGTCTTCTGTGCCAACAGCCGTTGCACCTTGGCCAGCATGGCCGTTATATTCTCTTCCGAGACCGTGTTGAGCCTGGCCCCCAGGAATAGCGCATTCTGCAATGGTATCAATCAGAATTTTGGATAGTTGACAGAGAACCCCAGATCCATCAGCATCCGGACATTCCTCTCCATGTGTTCAAAGGTAACTTCCCTGGACTTGGCGCGGATGAGCCAGTCGTCGAGGTACGGGTACACATGTATCTCTTACACACGCAGATGGGCCGCCACTGGCGCCAGGCACTTCGTGAACACCCTGGGTGCTGACTTCAATCCGAAGGGAAGGGCCTTGAACTGGTAGTGCCTTCCCTGTACCACAAAGCGCAGTAACGTGTGATACTTCTTGTGAATGGGGACGCAGAAGTATGCATCCTCCAGATCCAGCGACAACAAGAAGTCTCCTTCCTCCAGTTGGCCGAGGATGTGCTGCAACGTGACCATCCTGAATTTTTGGGACTGGAGGTATTTGTTGAGGCTCTGCAGGTCTAGAATGGGCCTTCAACTCCCGGTCTTCTTCTTTACCAAGAATTATCTGAAGTAGAATCCGGAGCCCTGGAGTCGTTTTGGAACCAGCTCTAATGCCCCTTTGTTTAGCATGGCCCAAATCTAGAGTGTGTCCGTGGGCGATAGTGTCCAGCATCCAGTCGGTGGAGATCTTTTCCCACTCGCTGACGAACCCCCGCCAGCTGGCATCCCACCGGGGTGCATGGGTGTGGGCTCGACGTCTTGGCCGGTTCAATCTTCCTTCGGGGCCTGGGTGCCTCCTTGGGAGCGACATCGGCCACCTCTACCAAAAGCCTTGGAGCGGCCCCTGTAGGCCTCTTGGGATGTGGACCGCGACGGTGGACGGTACGAGGACTCTCCTCAGCTCAACCCCTTCGATGATCTGCCTGATTTTCCACCGGAGGCACAAAAGGATGGACGATGCTGCAGTAGAGTGCCCAGGGCACGGGCCGTCTACGTCTTAATGGCCTGCAACGATTCGTCGACGGCTTTCCCAAAGAGGTTGTCCCCGTCGAAGGGCATGTTCAGCACCCTCGTCTGGACCTTTTGACGGAAGTTGGTGGCCTTCAACCAGCCACGACGACGGAGGCAGACACTGTTCCCCATTTGTCGGAACCCTGTGTCCGCCATGTCCAGGGCCACAGTGATGGTATGGTCCGATGCCACCTCGCCCTCCTGGAAGATCTCAAGCGCCTTGACCCGCTTGTCAGGTAGAAACTCCAGCAGCAGGGCCTTCTTATACCACAGCTCCCTGTCTTATCTGGCCAGGATCGCAAGTTCATTCGCTGCCTTGACTGTCGTCGCCGCCGCCGCCAAGTTGATAACTTTCCTATCCGTGGCTTCCAACTTCTTCCCCTCACTGTCTGGGGGTATGGAGGCTGAAGATGAGGGATTAGATTACTTCTTACTCTGAGCTGCCGAGAGCACGGAGTCCGGGGGAGGGCTGCACTTGGGTGCGGACTCCGGCACCCTCTACTTCTTCTCCAGCCTATCCCTCTATGCGGGGCTGAGGCTGGGTTTCTCATCAGCGCCAGGCCCTCATCCCAAATGTCATCCAGGAGAGGTACCGCCAGAATGGTCTTCCTTTAGGCCTCACATAGTTGGAAAAGGAAAACTTCTTTCTTGGTCTCCTCTGGCATCAGCTGGAAGAGCTCCGACGCCCAGGCGACCATGGTGTGAAATGACCCCAGTTCATCCGCGGGAGAAGGCGTTGGCGGCCGAGAAACACTGCTGTCGTCGTTCGTGTCCATAGTCGGGGGAGGGCATGTGCAGCAGTTGATGAGGCGTCTTAGGGTGTCTATTTCTATTTTTCACCTGCGACGGACTCTGTGCCACCGGTGCCGGAGGTGCAGTCTGCATCCTCTTCTGGATCTCCGACACCAGGGCTTGGAGAGTTGACAGGATGTCCAGCGACACGCCCCTGGGCGGTGTCAGGAGGGGGTAGGTTTGCTGGACGCAGTGTCCATGTCGTCGGCAACGGCAGATCGTGAAGATGAACGTGCCCTGCCCGTTGCGGGATCCACTTGCGCAGCTACCCAAACAGTAACAGACTTGCGGAGCTTGTCCTTGTCTTGGACCCACATGGAAGGAGCGCCCTCAAAGGACTTAGAAGCCCGCTCCTCGTACCGGCCGGTCCTGGGTGAGGCATGCCCCTGCTTGCTGCATTGGGTAGAGGCCTTGGCGTTGAGCCACGCTGCCAACCTACTGTGATGATCCTTGACGGTGCGCTTGGAGAACCCAAGACGGATTTCACAATCCGCGTCCCTGTGGTCCGGATGGAGACAGTACGAGCGTTTGCCCTCCACAAACACGTTCCTCAATCCGCAGCTTGAGCAGAGCTCTAAGAGGGAGCCTCCCTCCTTCTCCGACATGCTCTGGCGTGCGGTGTAAGCCTGATGGCCTTCTGGAATCTTTGATAATTCTTGCCCTTGAGGGGCGCTGAAAGACACCGACAAACGGATCCCTGGATGCCAGTCAAAGGAACGAAAGAGCACACAGGCTCTATTTGACAAAAATAGAAACTTTTTTATTGAAAACACGTGAAAACGTAGAAAAGCTCTCTGAGCAAAAAACAAGGATTCCCAACACTTGAACAGTGTGGTAAAAATCTGAAGTTGGCTGCCAGAGGAAGGGCTTAGGGAGAGGGCAGTTATTGGCTGGGGACGGTATGATCCAGAGTTCAGTGATTGGTTTATATGAGAAAGACAGTTTGTAAGTAAAAGTGAAACTTTTTTTCTTTTACTGAGGATTCCCGGCCTGACGACGGGGAATATTCATTAGCATGTGAATCCATGCCAGAACCAAAGCTGGATAAAAGTGCATGCAAACTACCCATGAAGGTGCGTGAGAGTCCCAAAGTGCCATGGTATGAGATTGCGCTAGATTTGTTGGGTCCTTTAACATCAGGGGGAGCAGGGACACTTATTTGTTGGTGGCCAGGGACAAGCTGTCTAAGTGGACAGAAGTTTGCGTATTGAAGGATGTGACATCCAGTAGCATCATCAGGTTTTTGGAGCCTTTGGCGATCCCTCACGCCAAAACAAAGAAGTGTTTGTCTGACAATGGTCCCCAGTTGGTGTCAAGGGAATTCATTGAATTGTTGAAGATGTATGGTATACAGCAAGTAAATACTACGCTACACCATCCCCAGGGCAATGGATGCTTAGAGAGATTCAATTGCATGTTGATGGATATCATTGGAATAGCAGTGGCTACAGGTGGAGATTGGAAAAAGGGCAGTGATGGAAAGGACATTGCAGTATGGGTTAGTGCGACACACTGTCACGGAAGTGGTGCCGTTTGCAGTTTTGAGAGCGAGAAAACCCAACACCCATCTGTGTCCAAGGTGGATGGGCAGATCAAGGTGTGAAAGGAAAGAAGTGGAAGCGATGAGAGAAATGATGCGTCTGTCGGGCAAGAGGGCCAAGGAAAGATTTGATGAGAAGAATGTTTGCAGGCTGGTCAGTGTGAGTCCAGGTGATGTGGTGAAGCTGAATCTACCATACAAGGTGAGGAAAGGTGATTCAAGGTTTTCAGTGGGAATGCAAGTAGTGAAAGATTTGGTTGAATCAATCATCTTCAGAGGTGGCGGTGTGTGGAGCAAAGAGGATGGCGGTGATAAAGAGGAAAGGTGAGCTAAAGGGTGTTTGGCGGAAGGAAGGCAGGTGTTAGGAATAGGTTTCCTCATGATTTCATGTCATTCATGTTTCGTTCAGCAATATCAAGCCGTGTACATATTTAGTATCAGTTTCTCATGTTGTTAGTTCATTGTGTTCTGCAAGAGGGTCACTCAGGGAACCCAGAGTTTTGGTGGAAGATTAGAGTGGGAGGCCTCTCCAGGTTCCATAGGAGTCAGTTGAAGGGTGCTGAGCTGTGAGGTTGCTGTTCAGAACCTGTCCTAAATTAAAAAAAAGAGCGAGTTGTTTGAAGTAATTGGAAATACCTCTTAACAACGAGGTTGCATGATGTGTAGCGCGAGTACAGATGTGATAAAGCAGAAACAGTGATAATCCAGAAATAAACATGCGCCTTCTACTCCAGTAGGGGAGGAAGAGTGGGTGCATGTGAATCTAAGCAGATACAAGTACCTGAAATAAGATTACAGTGAGTAATGTATCCCTTCTGGAGCTTGTGGATCTGCTTAGGACACATGCTCTGCATAAATTAGCAAGCAGTATCTGGAGAAGGAGGTGGGAAGTGAGAAGATACAGCAGCAAAGAGATGTTTTAGAACTGCTTGTCCCACTTGTGAATCTGCTTTAGAGTGTCAATGCAATAATGCTGTGTTAAAGTGTGAATGGAACTCCATGTAGCAGCTTTGCAAATAACGTCTAGAGAGACGTTTGCAATGAAGCCTTAGGTAGCTCCGGTACCTCTGGTAGAGTGAGCACGGGGAGTGAAAGGTAAAACTCTTTTGGATAGGGATTAGCAGAGTTGTATGCACTTGACTAATCATTTGGAGATTCATTCTTAGATATGTGATCGCCCTCTGTCCCAGGTGCTATGGAAACGAAGAGCTGGTCTGTCTTCCTTCGAGGTTTAGTTTTGATCACATAGTACAAGACCGGAGTCTTCTTTCGGCTGAGTTTGATAGATGTTGAAGGAAGGGAGTTCAATAAATTGATTAACATGGAACTTCAAAATGAACTTCGGTGAAAACCACACACAATTAAGACTACAAGTGACAGTACAAATTCACCTTTGGTACAAGCCTGTACTAGACAGTAAAGTGGTAGCGATGGCTGAGCAGCCAGACTTATCGCAAGAGCAAGTGAGCCGTATCAATAATATACATTTATTTACTCTTTAGTTATATAACTTTTCATTATCATAAAGCAGTTTAAAAATCACAATATTAATACACCACTCCCAATAAGTTCCAGACAAGTTAAGCTCACAAAATGAAGTGGGAGCAAAATGGCACTCCAGCAATTTAAAAGGGAGGTAAAGACAAAGTTAATAGAAATTGAACCACACCAACATGCAAGTACTCAGGGCAATTGAGCAACAGGAACTACAGTGATAGAATCAGGTAGAAAAGGCTTAGGGCCAAAGTCACTGGGTCAAGTCTTTTGCTCAAGAACACACAGTTCAGGGTAGTTCACGGTAAGGTTTGTTCCGAACGAAGTTGGTTGGTAGAAATGTTAGTTCAAAGAGAAGAGAAGGACAAGCCCTCGGATTGCAGAAAGATTTCAAATGCTTTCACCGCGGCTGAAAGAAACCAACAACCGGATTTGCACAGTACCTTAAACGGAGAAGAAGCTGAAGCTGAGGCAGACGTTGCTGGTAGTTCCTGCAGGCTCACGGTTCCTGAAGCGACTGTCGGACTGACAAGAAATAGGTAGACTGGAGGGTCCTGCACTACCCAGGGAAGAAACCAGCAGCAGAACGAAACAAGGAATAAAAGGTGCGCTCCTTAAAACCCAAGCAGGGTCCGACCTTCCTGGCTATCCGGCCCACTGTAGCTCTGTACAGCGAATTCGACCAGGGGAGGGGTCCTGGCTTGCAGTTTGGGCGAACTGGTTGGTCGCACAAGCTCAAGGGAAGAAGTTTCCTGGAGGATCATCTCGGTCGTCGGATTCTTAAGATTCGGACCTTCAGCAGGGCTTCGCCGGGCAGTTGAGTCGATGTAGGGGTCCTCTTCCCTCCTCGTTGGTTCTTTCGTTCCAGTGGCGACTCTGCCTTTCCAGTCCCAGAGACCTGCTTTTTATACAGTTTTCCCCCATTCATTCAGCCTGGCTGTCAATCACACCGCAGGGTGGCTGTCCTGGCAAGGACAGTCACCCAGCCACCCAAACAGAAGTGCGACTTGGGTTACCAAGGGAATCCATGGCAGGGGTCCTAAGACCCCTCCCTCACATCCTGCCTACCCAGACTTTCAGGCGCAATAAGAAGGGCTTCTATGCAGAAGCCTGCAAAAAGACGACAAACAAAGGGACCAAACCTGGTTTGGCACGCAGAGTAAAACACGAGAAAGACTTTAACAAAAAGAAATGGCGAATAAACCCAGCCGGAGCCGAAATAAAATTTATTTGGTCAAGCGGGTTTATGTTCGAGGCTAATAAAATAGCCTAAAACAATACCATGGTTATATAAGATAACCGCGGTATGAAGAATAGGGTAGGTGCCACTGCCACCAGCCAAGTCTTGATGAAAAGGGAACAACACAGTGCTCCAAGAGAAACAGACAAAAAGGGATAAGACTTAACCCTTTCCAATACTCCATGTAGGATGGGTTGTAATGGGCCTGCGATTTAAAGAGACTACATAAAGTTAATGGCAACTTTATATATGTTTGTGGGAGACAGTAGTCAGTCCCAGAAAAATGGAGTCAGTGGGAAGTCTAAAAGACAACCCTGTGTAACTGCACTGAAGGAGCTGTGTAACACACACAAAAATGATGCTCATCGAGTAGGTGAGGCTCCAGAGCCCAAGATCACACAATTGTTAAAAACACACACAGCAAAACACATGTAAGAGTGGGAAAAAGGCTCACACTCTTACCAGGTGAAAAAAAAATAGAAATCCAGCAAAGCTGCTGAGGGACTCATTAGGTAAGGGAAATCAGTCATTTATGAGAATTCTCCCTAACACTTGTTTCGTGAAGTAGTGTAAGCTGACAGCGCAGGCAGATGTACTTTAATGGAGTTGAATAACATGCTGAAGTATAGCTCAGGGGCAACATGCTTGCTTTGGAAGCAAGCTGAGACAGAGCAACACAGGTTCGATCCATGGGTCCGAGCTTAGAAACCTCTGGGTATTAAATGTGTTATAAATAACATATGTCATACCATATCATAGTAGGTAAAGCATGTAATGTAGAATGCTCGCTGGGTAACATTCTGTTGGGTTTAGTGTTTGTGACCTGCACCATATCGCAAATCTCTTCCAAATCCTTTCTTCTTATTAAAATAACAGTATCTGGTGTTGGGTTTTCGTGCCTCCTTTAGGATGTCCATACACCTTTGTGGAAGATTTAAGTGGCCAGATTCTATGACTTCAGGAGCCAAGCTTCCAAGTTCATAGATTGAGGGCGCGGATGCAGTGATGCTCCCTTGTGTTGTGTCAGCATTTTGTACGGGCACAGGAGCTTGATTGGGTCGCACATTGCCAGTTTGAGCAGATGTGGAAACCAAGGATGTCTCGCCTACATAAGAGCAACCAGGATTAGAGTCACTTGTTCCTGGTGCATCTTGTGCACTATTCTGCTCAGGCGTGGTATCAGAAGAAAAGCGTGAGCAAATTTCCTTGACCAGTTCTTCCACAGGATGTTCCCATTGGACCCTGGTTGGGGAAACCTGGATGCAAAGTCTGGCCATTGTGTGTTTAGGCTTGTAGCGTACAAATCTAATGGGGGGACAACCCCCATTGTTAGAATATTCGTTCTAGGATATCCTTGTCGAGTTGCCACTTGTGTTCTTGCAGTGGAGTGGAGGGTATCTGCTTAGTGTGTCTGCCAGGGAATTGAGTTGCCCTGGAACATGTTGAGATGTTAGGAACATGTTCCGCTTGAGTGACCACTTCCATATATTTTGGGATAGCTTAGACAGACTGATAGTGTGTGCCTGCGTGCTTGTTTATGTAGAACATGGCAGTGGTGCTGTCTGTAAGAACGTGCATTGTATGGCCTGTAAGATGTTGTTGAAAGGCTTGAAAAGCCACGAGATCTGCCAAAAGTTCTAAGAAGTGGATGTGTCTTTGGGCTGTAGCACGTGTATATTGGCAGTGGGATGTGTGGTGAAGGAAGCGAGCCTCCCCATCCGGCGAGTGACGCGTCTGTAGGTAGGATTGTTTGTACTGGTGGAACGCAGTAGGGTTTTCCTTTTAGCAGGATGTCCCTGGACCAACAGCGAAGAGCCTGCACTAGTGTTAGCGAAACAACAACTAGATCAGCCCACCGACCGCTTCTCTAAGACCACTCTTCTGATAACCATTCCTGCATTGGACGCATGGTGTGCGTGTGTGGAACCAAGTGAATGCATGAGGCCATCATCCCGAACAAGCGCACTGCTTTGCGTACAGTTCTCTGGCAACCAACCATTGTAGTGAGGTACTTGCAACAGCATATTTTGTACTCGTTTGTGCGGAAAGCCAGCTCCTCTTTTGGTGTTTAGGATAGCCCCAAGAAATTGCTTTGGCTGGGGACTAGACTTTATTTCTTCTTGTTGAAGGAGAAACCTAGATTGAAGAGAAGGTTTGTCTTTTGCTGATTTAATTAGCAAATTTGAGGAGATTCCCCAGTGATCAGCCAGTCATCCAGATAAGGGTATACTGGGATGGACTTTCTGCGCAGGTATGCTGACACTACTGCAAACACCTTTGTGAATACTCCTGGTGCTGAGGTGATGCCGAATGGGACTACTTTGAACTGGAAGTGTACTCCCGCCTTTATGAAACGCAGGTATTTTCTGTGCGCAAGGTGCATTGAAATATGAAAGTATGCATCTTTCATATCCAATGTTGCCATGTAGTCTTCACGTTTTAGGAGTGGCATCACCTCCTGGAGGGTGGTCATACGAAACCTTTGGGGTTTGACATATTTCTTCGCAGGGCGCAGATCTAGTACTGGGCGCATGGTAAGGTCTTTCTTTGGCACAAGGAAGTACACTGAATAAGTACCCTTGTTAACCTTATTTGCCGGGACTATCTCTAAGACGTCCTTTTCCAGCAGCACCTTTATTTCCTCCAGCAGTATGCTTTGCTCTTCTGCTGTCATATTCTTCTGTCTTGGTGGGCGGTAGGGTGATTTTTGTAGCAACTCGATACAATACCCATCTGCCACGGTGGACAACACCCACTTGTCCAACGTTATCTCCTCCCATGCGTGGGTGAAATGTGAAATTCTGCCTCCTACTGGAGTGGCATGGGAGGGGACCTAAAACGGTGTAATCGTTTGGGAGAGATTGAGCCTCTCCAAGGTGAGGTTCTGCTCCTTCCTCTGCCCCTCTTATTTCCTCTTTAAAAATTGGACAAGGAACCTTGGCCATGAGACTGGCCCCAAGACGAAGACTGTCCGTCCCGAGTGTAGCCTGCAGAATGTTGAGCAGCCTGGCCCTGAAATCTGCTAGAGTTTGGGGAGCTCTGTTGGGAATAAGGGTTGTCAACTGTCCAAGGGATTTAAGAGTGTCGTATTCCTCCTTGGCACTCTTAAGGGCGTCTTCACGGCCATCCCGAACAACACACATGGCTCCACTGGCATGTTTAAGAGGGTTGCTTAAACTCAGACTGTCTGAGCTAGGAGTGGCGCTTGATGAGCGTTCCCCCTGCTATGATGCGTCCTACATTATCTGCTGCATCAAGGTTATTCTTTAGGATGCAGTTTGAGATCTGTTTGCCCTCTGAGATGGTCTTCGGTAATTGAGCCTTTAGTGGTTCTTTGTTGGCTCCCTGGAGTTCTTGCTGGCCTGTGTTACAGCTTTTTCCCACCAAGGAGTCCCAGCCATGTGCCAATACCTCCCCAAAGGGAAAAGCTGTAACACAGACCAGAATTTTACAATTGGACCGAAAAAGAAAGTCAAACCGTACAAAAAGTCTGAAAAATGCTACCACCAAAGGTTCGAACACCAAAAGTTTGAACCTTTGGTGGTAGCTGAGGGGGTGTCCCCCACAACACCCTGCTCACTATACTGTGTGGCGACATGTTAGTTAACCTCTTTAGAAATTGTATCACGTTAGCAACCTTAAAATACGATCCCTGCTCTGATGAGCGCCTAAAAATAGACATTGCTGCAAACTTTCCTTTTGGAGTCTCAACCAGCAATCCCTGATGGGTTTAATGGAGCAAAACAGCACCACCAGTGTGTCACAAGAGAAAGGATCAATATTCTTAGCTCTGCATCAGCTGCAAAACCTGTGCCAACGGCAGCAGCGTCATTGTTGCTGGTCTTCTGGCCGAAAGCAATACCTCGATAACGTCTTCCGGGGAGGTCCCAATCCTTGTATCTTGACCTCTCAGAAACCAGGTGTGAAGGTTCAGGGTCCCGACTACTGGGTGAAGACTGCAACCTTCCTCTTGCAAGAGCAGATCCTCTCTTTGAGGCAGATGGCCATATCCAGAAGGTCCGTGTACCACGTTCTCCTCGCCCAATACAGGGAAAGGAGCAACCACCTGATGTATTGAGGAATGACAGGGAATGGTGGAAAAGCATAAATGAGTGGAAATTCCAAGTCCATACAAACCTGTCTCCCAGAGCCGCTCTCTGAGGAAATTCACTCGAGCAGAACAAGTCGCACTTACTGTTGACACTGGACACAAACAGATCCACTTGAGGGGTTCCCCAAAGGGTGATCTCTTGATGGGATTCTTGAGCTAGCTCTGAATCGTGGTAAACCATGCTCTGTTTGCTCTCAGTGTCTGTCACTGTGTTCTCCTGTCCGGCAAAGTGAACGGCTGAAAGAGATTCCTTCTTGCCGTTCACAGAGCTGCATTGCCTCTCTGCAGAGTGGTATTGATCCTACCCCCCACCTCTCACGTTTAGGTAATGCATGGCCACCGTGTTGCCCGTCATTATCAGGACATTCTTTCTCCGTACAGAGGGCAGAAAGGTCATCAGTGCTAGTCTGGTTGCCCTCAGCTCCAAAAGGTTGATATGTAGTTTGAACTCTGTTGAGACCAGTGACCGCTGATTGCCAGATCATTCGCATGAGCCCCTCAACCTGTGAGGGAGGCGTTCGTAACTACAGTTATCTCCAGCCATTATTGCCTAACGGGTTCCGTCCCTTCGACATGTTCTACTTGCACACCCACCAGAGAAATCCTGTGCGACATTAATCGGGACCTAAAGTAGGTCCGTCATTCTACTGAAGAACTGTGACCACTGAATCTGAGGGACCATTGAAGAGACCTCATTCTCAAACAGGCTTCTGGCACTATAAAATGCAGGATGCCATGAGACCCAGCAACCCTACAAACTCAAAGGCCGGTAGACATTGGGCATTTCGAAACTTCATGACCATCTGTGGAATCTTTTTATCGCTCTCCTCGGGTGGTGAGGCTTTCCCTGAGGAAGAATCCAGGAAAGCACCAATGAATTGAAGCTTCTGAGAAGGTATCATGTGGAACTTGTTGAAATTGAAGGAGTAGCCCAGACTGTGGAGCGAGTGGCAGGTAATGTGGATATGTTACATGACCTGTCTGGGAGAATAGGCCCTGATCAGCCAATCTTCCAGGTAGGGGTAGATATGAACCCCCACTCCCCCTCAGAATTGCTGCCACCACTGCCATGCACTTGGGGAAAACCCTCAGGCGGAGGCGAGCCTGAATGGCAGAACCAGAAATTCAAAATGAGAACCGTCAATGGTGAACCGCAGACGTTTCTCATGCTTGTGATTAATAGGCACATGAAAGTAAGCATCCTGAAGGTCCAATGATACCTTCCAATCCTGGAGCTGGAGGGCCTGGAGGATCTGAGAAAGGGTGACCATCTTGAACTTGTCCTTTCTGAGGAACTTGTTCAAGCGTCTCAAATCCAAGATGGATCGCAGTCCTCTGGCTTTATTAGGAATTAGGAAGTAAGGCAAGTACCATCCCTGGTTCCTCTGAGATACCGGCACTGGTTCCATAGCATAGCCCCCTTCTCCAGCAGGATGCAAATCTCCTGCAAAAGGATTAGATCCAGATCATTGAAGGACTGACTCCCAGTCGGGATGCCTTTTCAAGAATGGGAGGCAGTAACCTTAGGCTACAGTCTGCAGGGCCCAAGCATCACAAGTAATGCCTAGCCACTCTCCCAGATGCTTAGTCAGCCTGCCCCCCCACCACTCAATGCCTCAGCGAAGTTTTGGTGTAGCAGTGGCGGCTGATGGCAAGGAGGTTGCAGCTGCTTGGGTGAAATTACCACCTTGTCCTCATCCACCACGAGGAAATCTCCTGTGGTCATTTTGTGTGCTCCTACCTTGAGAAACCATGTGGGGCTGTTGAGAGTGTCGAATTGCTGTGCCCAGCGATTTTGCTGCCATTTTTAAGGACTGAAGCTTTTCCAAGCTTACATCAGCCTTGGAGCCAAAGAAACAGGAGCCATCAAAAGGTATGTTTAGTAGCCTTGCTTGGACATCTGGTGCAAAGCCAGACTTATGCAACCAGGTAAATTTACGCAACACAGTACTGGCTACCATCACCGTCAGCTGAATCCAATCTGGAATGGAGCAACTAACACACCACGTCCTTGCCATTCTTTACAATATTTAAAAATCTTTCCCTTTCTTCACCATCCAGGTTGTGTTCAGCAGCCATAGCCACAACTTTGCACATCGCAAATGTACATTTTGCCAATGCACACGTGCATTGATGGATTTTAAAGTCATACTACTAGCTGAGAAAACTTTTTGCTAGAGATTCAATCTTTTTATCTTCCCTATCAGGGGGGAACTGTAGGCTAGGCAGATGCCCTTGATGAAGAAGTGGCAGGCTGCACCACTAAACTCTCCGGAGACAGATGTTTAGAGAAGAACTCCGGATCTACACTCAAAGGCCTGTATTTCCTGGTGAAATCCTTATTAACTGCAGGATTTGTATCAGGACTTTCCCAATTTGCCATGACTGCTCTTCAGAGCAGTATGGAAAGGGAGATCAGGGTCTTTAGGAGGACACTTGTCGAGAATATCTGCAAGGTCATCCTGTTCGTAGACAGCAGCCGGCCTTCCCCAGCTCAGATACTCAGTTACTTTAACTGTCTATAGGAAGCATCTGCATGTACAGAAGGCTCTGGGCTGGCAAATGCCACCTCTGGGGAAGTATCCAGTCCACTAGCATCTCTTAATGAGTCCACCAGATGCTGCATTCTGGATCAGTGACATTCTCCTCAAATTGTAGACAGACTTGAAAAGGTCTGTTAGGCAGAGGTTTGAAAACCTTCGACACCTCTGAAGACGTTGACGGCTTAAACACAGATGGCCTCGACATTGAGAACTCAGCACGAGTCCAGTCGAAGAAGTGGATGTCTGAGATTTAATCTTCGGCTTTACTCGAGACTTCGAGGTCTCTGAAGCTTCTCCAGGGAGCTTCAAATGTTTTTTGCCCGGGCTCGAGGGCACGCGAGCAGCAACCTTTGTGGACTCCTTATCGGCTTTACAAGGGTTCATAGGGTCGGAAGCCTTCTTAAACCTTTGCAAAGGGGTGGGAGAAACTGCCTTCTCAAAGACAATCATCTGGAGGCAAAAGTCCTCACATTTTGCTTTGGTTGCTGACTTGCCTAGAATACTCACTCTGCAGTCGGGCGAGGAGTCCATCCATTTTTTGCAGGAGGCAGAAGAGAAAGAGTGGTGGGAATCGACAAAGAGGTGAAGTGCTCCTTGAATATACCTCATCCGAATAATACCTCTTGGAAGGAGTGGTTGAAGGGAATTTCAAAGTGGGCCTACCCAAGACGAGCTTCCTCTTTCTCAAGACCTAAACCAGTCAGACGGACAGGAACCACAGTCATCGACCTTGTGGTCAATTCCAAGACACCAAGGTAAAGATTGTGAGTCAGTGATAGACATCTTACTAAGCAGAAGAAATAAAGCACCCAAAGCATGCTGTGCATGCAGCAAAACAGAACTGAGGTAACAGGCGCAATTCGTGTGTATATATACCAACTTTGACATCATACACAAGAGCGGACAGAGGCCACTGTCGGCCACGGGATCGACATTTCAAGACGCCCTCTGCTGTGAAAAATGTCCCAAGCAGCAGACGCTGGATGGGAATATATCAAAGATGAGGAATGCTTTGTGGAATTGGTGAAATGAGAAGCCTGGAATTGTTATCATTATTAGAAATCATAAGACTATCTGTAGAAGAACCATTAACCATTAATAGACTCACTGTTAGAGAATCATTAGAATATTTGCTATGGAATCATTCCATTATTGCATTCTGTTTAGTTCTGATTAGTACATTGCTGAAGTAGACACCATTACCCAATCACATATTAGACTGTCACCTTTGTATGATTTGCAATATGCTTTTAGAATGATACTGTATGCATATAGTGCTTGCCATTTAGGCTGCCACTTTGCACTTTGCCATTTGAAATAGAATGACACTTGCACATATTTGAAGTGCCATGGTAGTGTTTTAGAGGCACGATATACACTCACCGTGATATGCTATGTATCCATGTTTGCATTAGATATAGCGCTTAGGCTGAGAGTGAAAATGCATTACTTGCACTACACACACAGGCATATTTGAAATGCCATGAAAAGCCATTTCGAATAACACACATTGTTATGCTTTGTAGAGACACATTTAGAGACTGTCATGTATGTATGTATGTATGTTGAGTCACTTAGAATGAGTTGCTTTATAGTGCCTGGATTTGTGGTAAACGCTAGAAAGCATTGGCTGGCATTTGGATCCATTCTGATGGGGCAGGAGTTGCCTGCGCCACTGGGCTCAGTACGGAGAATTGTTTTGTAAACATTGGCAGAGAGGGAGAGATAATATGACTCTTGTCCGAGGGGGAAGCTTATCAGCTTGGCTAGTGTGCTTCGCGGAGAGACTGCAAAGGTGGGGGCTGCGCCAAGGGAGTGACATGAAGAGATCGAGAGGGAGACTGCAAGAGAGGGGACTGCACTAGAGATCGAGAGAGCCAGAGAGTTGCAGAGGTTGGCTGGAGTTGTTGGCTGGAGAGATGGTGCAGTGCTAGATGCGAGGGGAAAGGTGTCTTGGTGCAGCAGCCTGATGACGCTCTGATGAGATCGAGAGCTTGGGAGTTCGAGTGACCAGATCTTGAGAGGCAGAACCTGACTGACCTGGCACATGCAGAATGGGAAGAATGGTTTTGGCCTTGGCTAAACTGATGGAACAGACAGACAGACAGACAGACAGACACACACACACACATTTGGGTGAAGGGGAAACTAGACACGGATTGTCTAGAGTGAGAGTGTGGATTGGTGTGAATTGATTTGCCCATGGAGCTGATGGATGCTAGCGCTTGCATTAGAACCACACACTTTCAGCACAGGCTTACATTAGAAACCTGAGAGGCTTACATAGTTACTGCATGGTAACTTTGCACCAGAAGTATAAAAGGTGCAAATTAGACATAGCATTAGAACTGCTTGCATTGTTATGCATTATGCTTAGCTGTGTGTATATATATATATATAAATGTATCCCATTGTTATAAACTGAATCGATTCTTTGTGTTCTCTTTGCGTCTTAATGTTATTTGTTATTTGTGTAAGTAAACAAAGTGCACATAGGGCCTGATACAAATGCAGTCAAGGAGGGGTATAGTGATCCATAACCCCCTAGAAGATTGTCTGAAGACTGGAAAGCGTGCTTGCCCAAAAAGGGGGGGGGGTAACACGACAGTTAGGGGTTTGGGTTTTTCAGACTGACAAATGGAGGGGACACCCAGATTTTTCACTCAATACTTACTGATAGAGATAAGATGTTTTGCAGCTGGTCTGTTGATCCACTTATCGGGTTTCACAGCGGTCGAAGTTGAACATCTTGTTTGTGCAACTGTATTTTGTTTTTTTTTCTGTTCGTTCGTGGGATAGACATTTTTTTTTGTTTCATGTTTTGTCTGTCTTGGTTATGTTATTGTCTTAGAGCATGCTGTCTGCAATTTCGTTCGTCGTAGGAAGGGGAAGGTAATTGTTTGACCTTGGTTGCCGGAACTGGTTGACATTAGTCACATTTGATTGTATGAATAAATGTACATTAATTCACCGAGTGAGAGAATTTTTTTTTTTCTTGAAGACGCTCGGGGTATTGAAACTGGAGAATGAGTTAATTTCTTAGTGACCTGAAGGCAATAAGAAATCGGCTTAAAAATACACTTGCTTCCTGGGATGTATCACAGATATCAACTGTATTGAAAGTGAAAAGTGTAGCTACAGATGGGAGCCCATATATTGTTGTCTTGCACTCAGTAATATATCGTCTCAGAGACGTGATTAGTAACTGGGAAAATGTCCCATTGAAAGCATCAGACCCTTGAATTCAATTTCATCAGCAGTGATGGGCGGGAATATAGTTCCTATAGGAAAGAAAAAGTTATCTCGGAACAATGGAAGAGATAGTGCAGATTTGACAGACATGTGCAGTGTGCCTAGAGAATTGGCTAGGGGAATGCATAGAGAGTTTGCCTATGAAAACGTGAGGCTTTGTGAAACTGTCATTGAAGGGACTTATGCATGAAAAGAGTTATGTGCATGATGGTGATTTGAACAGAGAGAGAGAGAGAGAGACAGTTTTTGCAGTGGTAACATCAGCACTTTGCCTACGTTTTCGAGTGAAAAAAAATATTGTCTAATGACCTAGATATTTTGGAAACATTGAAAGGAAAGATAAATAAAAGGAATCGTGCTAAATTTGGATGTTTTAAAAGCTTGCATTCCTGGAATTTTTGTAGTTTTAATGTGTGCATGCAAAGCATGTTTGTTGACATTGGAGAACGCGCGGGACTGGCAGACTGTTTATTTGAAGCACGAGGCAGTGGATTGCAGCAATGTAGTTTGAAAGTGAATTATATTGTATATGAGAGAGGTTTTTTGAATGAAACTGATTTGATTTTTCAACATTTAATAATTCAACATTGTGAATTCTTAATGAAGAAAAATGGGGAGAGTGCTGTGACATTTAGAGGACATGGAAGTGATACAGAAGGAAATGCAGGAGTGGAACTGAATGCAGTTGTGACATGGTTGAAGTATGTGAAACTGGTTGTTTTGTTTTGAAAAGGCTAGGGATGGAATGGCAGGAGTCATGCATTAAGCATGCATGCATTATGCAGGGAGACAGGCTTAGTGAGACAGTAGTTATATGCACTGACACATTGATGATACACTGGGGAGATAGCATGGATGTCATTGAGAGACATGGGAAAGTGTAGGACTAGCACAGATGTGCACTTAACACACAATGAGAAATGCTGTTTTATTTCGGCTTTGAAAAACACCTGAAACTGAGTAAGACTGATTCTTGCACTTTTGTTTCTTTACATGAAATCTGGAGACACCTAGACCAGACGAGATGGCATCGCTACAATGAAATTACCAGACCAGGAATGAGACAGCAGCATGACGCCTGAGAGCAGCATGTCCAGATGACCGGCATGATGACCAGATGAAATGACCACACCTTGATGACCGTCTGAGATCCACGATGGCTGATGGCTGTTTTGAAGCAGCACCAGAAAGAGACTGGCTTTTGTCACAGTGCAATGTGACTTTGCATCATGGCTGTTTGTTTGCAGCAATGATGAGACATTGGCATCTGGCATTGATGCTTTGCAGCAGTACTGTTGGGGAATGCCGACCGACCTGAGGCCTTAGGGTGTTGCCTTGTCCAATGGCTGTGCTCTGAGAATGTACCAAGAAAATCTGCTGCTAGAGAGACTTTGTGGCATGACACCTATTGCCATGGGGAGAGAAGAGATTGTGACCGACTGTGCAGAGAGAGAGATACACCTTGCAGCATCCTGTGCCAAGTGAGAAGAGCAGTGAGAAATTGTTCAGCAATGAAGCAGCAGGAGAGGAGAGCAGAGAAGGGAATACCTTTTGCACCAGACAAGTTTGTGCCTGAGAAGCAATGAGCAGGAAGACACGCTCTGAAAGCATTTCTTGCCTGATCCACGTTTGATAACAGTGAAGCTTTGTTCTCTTGAGTGAAGGAGACGGAGCATGGTGCTTTGAAAGCATTTGCACTTGCATTTAACACTGGCTGTCCCTCATCTGAAGAGCATGGGACTGGCTGGCATGGCAACAGCATGATAACAGCATGACCTGGCAAGAGGAGAGAATTTGAACCTGCCAGAGATGGGCCTATGGAGAAAGGCCACTGTGTCCAGAGGAGAGTAACCACCTGCAATGTCTTGGAAACACTCTGAATGAGTGCACCTGTCGCCTTTGTTCATGAAGTGAAGGGAAAAAGGGAGCGTAAGCATCGATTGGCATCAATTGAATGTTCTGAGACACGGTTTTTCCCTGTGCTACCTTTGAAGTGAAGGGCATGTGTGATCACTCCATGGAGAAATGGGGCTCATATGGTACCTGACACTTGCTTGCTCCTTGATGGAGCCCTGTGCGAAAATCATTCTGCCATATATCAAGCAGGCCAACCTGAATTGGCTTGTACACGTTTCTGCTACCTGAACACTTTGCTGTTTCACACGTTTGCTGTTGTGGAGAACACTTTGCAACCTGAACACTTTGACCTTTTGCTGAACTATCCGTTTGTGAACACTTGCTTCGTTGACATTGCATCTTTGTTGACATTCCTTGGCTGAACCTTTTTGCATTAGAACTGAATTTGTACTGTGCACGCTTGTGAGGACACACATACCTCATGAGCGACTTGGAAATACCTTGGAATGAAATATATGACCAATACACTGCATGTATACACTGATATGTATGAATTGATCTATGGAATGTTTGGCCTGTTTGGCTTCTGCACTGACCTTTGACGCCTGTGAAAGTGATTGTCATATTTTGTGCTTGACACATTGAACTGGAAACACCTGTATACAAAGTACTTATGCATTGATTCTATGCATTGCATTTTCGTTTTCTACTTGTAGAGACACTTTCACACACCTTTGGCTTGTAGACACTTTTTGACTTGCTTTTTGGCTTTTTTGACTTTGACCTTTGGCTATGTTGTTCTGATTTCTGACACATTTGCAGTTTTGCATTTGATATTTTAGCTTGCCACTGATAGAGTGAAATGCTTGCATTTTTTAGAAGGGTTTTTTGCATCATGAAATATATGCTTTTTCCTTCAGTAATATTGCTTGGTATTAGACTGCCACTATTGTTATGCTATGTATTGTTATGTTACGATTTATTTAATGATAAAAGGGAGGACTGTGGAATTGGTGAAATGAGAAGCCTGGAATTGTTATTATTAGAAATCATAAGACTATCTGTAGAAGAACCATTAACCATTATTAGACTCACTGTTAGAGAATCATTAGAATATTTGCTATGGAATCATTCCATTATTGCATTCTGTTTAGTTCTGATTAGTGCATTAATGAAGTAGACACCATTACCCAATCACATATTAGACTGTCACCTTTGTATGCATTTGCAATATGCTTTTAGAATGATACTGTATGCATATAGTGCTTGCCATTTAGGCTGCCACTTTGCACTTTGCCATTTGAAATAGAATGACACTTGCACATATTTGAAGTGCCATGGTAGTGTTTTAGAGACACGATATATACTCACCATGATATGCTATGTATCTATGTTTGCATTAGATATAGCGCTTAGGCTGAGAAAGAAAATGCATTACTTGCACTACACACACAGGCATATTTGAAATGGAAAAGGAGTTGCTTTATAGTGCCTGGATTTGCGGTAAACGCTAGAAAGCATTAGGCTGGCATTTGCATCCATTCTGATGGGGCAGAAGTTGCCTGCGCCACTGGGCTCAGTGCGGAGAATTGTTTTGTAAACATTGGCAGAGAGGGAGAGATAATATGACTCTTGTCTGAAGATATGGGGAGAAAGTATAGCTCTGTGGAAACTTGTTTGTCTGGGAAGCAAGACAACACAGCGCAACACAGGTTTGAATCCTGATCCCACGCTTACAAACCATTCGCTGGTATTCAGCGCATTATAAAAGAACAATTAGAATTATAATAAAAAGAGATACCACAACCGTCATCAAGCTGGAATGAATGGCATTCCACTCCACAAAATACACTGGTCAGTCTAGATATCTTATCACTGCACACAATGATCCCTCAAGCAAACAAGCTACAAATGCCAGAATAACTACTATACCCCAAACGCACGTCTAATGGTACTCCAATCTCATTTATGCTATGGTGTGTAGAGAACTGTTTTATGTTCCTTGATACATTCTACAGACAAAATCCACAGAACAGCGATGGGGGCTTCAGTAGCACCCAGCCTAGCTAACCTATATGTAGAAATGCTAGGGGAAACAAAGATATATGCCGACCACAATCCTTACAAAAACTAAATTAAATTAAGGGAAAAAAAAGATACATCAATGATGTTTTAATAATATGGAATGGTAAATTAATGGATTTGTTGAATGGCTGAACAATCAAGATAGGTGTTTGCAATTTACAATTAACTGTGACCACTCTCAGATAGATTTCCTATACATAACAATTTTTTCGCTATGCTAAATAGAAAATTGGCAGTTAAACCGTATTACAAAAAATTGATAAAAATGCATTGGCGAAATTTGACAGTTTCCATCCTAAGCGTACCAGGGATAATCTCCCTTTCACACAATTCCTCCGACTGAGAAGCAACAGTTCGGTCAAAACAGATTATGAAACAAGCCAAGGATCTCAAGAGCAAACTCACGAAAAGAGGAAACCCGCAAAGCTTGTCAAGAAATCTTACAAAAGATCCTGAAACAACAGGAAAGCTTTCCTTGAATACAATAACAAAAAAGATAAAAACTCTGATAAGATGTTTTTTTAAGTAAAAACTCAGATCGCTCGATTAAATTACCAAATCTATCAAAAAGATTTGCAAAATCTTCCAGGAAGGAAAGACCCCTCTAGGACCCCCATTGATGGCCTTCAAAAGGAGCAAAAACTTGAATGACCAAGTAATAAGAAGTTATATTCGCCCCAAGCTACAAAAACAAATAGGTTTGCCAGTATTATGGAGATGTCAAGAGGACACGTATCCTGGGGGAAATGCAAATGTTGCGCCACTTCAAAAAAAAAAAGAGATCGACATGGGGCTTAAGACTAAATGGCAGCAAACAGCACTGACCAACTGCAACATCGAGATGTAGTTTATGCTATCTGCTGTCATGCCCATTGCTCTATATCGACAAAACAATAAGAAAAGTCAAAACCTGGATAAGTGAGCACAAGAGTTGCATTTACAACAAAGTGATGGAGGCACCGATGGTGGGACACTTTATGACAAAAGGACACAGTTGCAATAATATAAAATGGATAGCGATATATAAAATATCCAAAGGCAAAGTCAGCAATGTTTACAAGGACCAACTCTTAAAAAACAACAAGAGCCGATTTTCCTGACGAAATGTGATCAAGTGGGGCTAAATGAAAACATCAAATGGCGTAAGATCAAACTATAAACATAGATATAGTAGCCTTAGAAAGCTAGATACACTGAACCTAGAAGGGTAAGCTAGGATAAGTCGAATGTATTCGAGATTCAACTCAGTCTAACGAGTGATATGAATTCATATATATAATGACATATTGTATTGGGTACACCCCTTAGGGGTGAGAAGCAGCTACAACTTGTATGTATATAGAGCTGCCTACACTGTATTGACTAATTAATGAATACGCATTGTGAACTGATGCAAAGTGTGGGTGATTCATACCTGAAACATATGGAGAAATATGTAACATTTACCAACTACACAGAGCAAATGTATAGGCAGGTTCCATTAGTTGCCATAGCAACGCAGACAATGAGTACTACGGGTCAGTACGAGAGAACACATTGAGTTAGGTCATTTAAACGTGACTAACTAGGGACCCAAGTAGTATAACTTAGCCCAGCGCCATGTAATAATTATATGTTTGCCACAATAGCATCGATAAGGTTGGCAGGAGTGCATAAAAGATGATGAAAAGAATTGTTCCAATTAAAACCATTACCTAGATGTTCATTTTATAACATAAGAAACGGGCCAGTAAGCAAATGTTGCCTGAAAAGACACTGGATATGATATTATAGGTTATTCATAACGCGCTTAATACCCAGAGGTTTCCAAGTACGGACCCGGGGATCAAACCTCTTGCTTCCAAGGCAAGCACGTTGCCGCTGAGCTATCCTCCCGAGACTGGATGCAGGACGGTATATCACGCCCCCCTGCTATGTATTAGCACGCCATAGCAATTCACACCATTGAAAGATGGCGAACGCCAGTATGCAGATTTGTTTTCAACTACTATTCAACCCCATGTGACCTGGTCGCCCCTGGTTACCAACTTAAACTATTTTTGTCGGAGTTCACACGGCCACGAAATAGATACACAATTGAGCGGAATGCGGTACGATAGTAGAGAAGATAGATCTTCACAAAGAGCCAGTATGTCCCGGGAGGATAGCTCAAGCGGCAACGTGCTCGCCTTGGAAACAAGACGACACGAAGCAACACAGGTTCGATCCCCGAGTCCGTGCTTAGAACCTCTGGGTATTAAGCACGTTATAAATACGCAACTAAGACATATTCCTGTAACACCGTCTCAATGCCCCCGGGCTGTGTGAGCGCTTTAAAAATGCAAATAAATAAAATAAATAAATCTATGTATAGGGATCATACCTGGGTAATAACTACTTAAGAGAGGGGCCCGAAAGCTACGGCTTACATACATCATTGTACAGTATTTGAAGAACGCCAGAGAAGTCATAGCTGCTTCTGAATGAGAGGCAGAATTCCTTATAATACACAGTCACGCACCATTTATTGATGTTGGTCTACGAACCGCCAAGTAAGTGTGCCATTCTAGAATAGATGATTCCACAGTTAGTGTGGTTTAGTAATGTGATAGCGCAAGATGTATATTAATGTAAGCAGCCCCCTAAAAGCCAACTTTATCCATTACAGATAACCAAAAGAAAATAATGGTGGGATGTTTTAGAAGCCCCAACTACCACAAGGACTAAGCACTTTTACAACAACTAAGCGCCGGTTAATGGTAGTACTATGCAAATTACTCAATCACCTTTATGGACTATAGTAATTATCCACACAGGAGATAGTTGGACAGCAGGTGCAGGTTGGAAACCCCTCACTTCGCCTCAAGATAAGCTGGAGTAGACTGTATTACAGCAGGTACAAGCACAGTCCACTTGTAATTAGTTGAAAGGTCATATGCAACACAGTAGCTAATGAATATGTTGCATGATTTACCCACAGAGAGCCACGGGCAGTGATAAGCAGAAAGCTGGACATTGTGCCACATTGCAGGGCTTATTAAAATGGCCTCTCAAGTACAGCTGAAAATAGTATTAGGCTTACTAGGACCAAATAAGAAACGTAAAGAGATAGAATTGATGTACCCTTATTGTGTATAGGAAAAGAGTAACTACTTCATCTAGACTTCAGAGGAAGGTGGAGTGAAGAGATTGTATGGCTCATAGTAGCATAGAGCAGTTAGTACTTTTCTTAAGGGAAAAGGCAGGATGTTTACAGAGCACCCTAGAATTTAGAGCGGTACAGATGTTTTTAGAAAGTTTACAAGCCCCTGAAGAAGTTCCACAGATGGAGGCTGATAAAGAAACAAAACATGTTGGGCAAAAAAAATGGGATAATAGATCTCCAAAAGGATATTTAGATTAGTTGCAATAGTTGCACAAGTTGAGTTTCACAGTTTGGAGTATTCCGCATAGTGACACTTTGGCACACTGCACTTTACATTGGCTTTATTATATGTGTTTTAAATGTATTGATGTATTTAATTTTGTCTTGTATATATGTAATTAGACCTTCATGTCAAACCAAGGGGTGATAAGGATTTTATTGATTATTACATTTTCAAAGGAATTGAAATTTTGCAAGATACATTTTTGTCTGATTCTACCCATACAAGCAGTCCAGGTCGGTTCCGATACTATAGGAGTTTGTGTCACTAGGGATAACCTTCCTACAGCTATACCAAATACCCTGGGATCTCCGACAGTTAAATTAAGCAGCACCAGACCGATCTCTGGCAGTCAGTGGGTTTATCTCTGCCAATTATACAAGGACGATTTCCTCTGATGTTTGGCTCGCTTCTGTTGGGGTCCCAGACTTTTCGCTGGTGGTCAGTGGACTTATCCCTGGAACGAGGAAGATTTCCTCAGATGCACTGTTGTTTAGGGTCCACAACCCTTGGTGGCCCTCCGTCAGGCTTTACGCTTGCCCTGGTATGAAGCGGAGACCTCTCTACTCCTCCCACATCCCAACCCGTCTGCCTGTGCTTCTGAGACTTACTTGCACTGTGCTGTTCTCTCCCGGTACTGGGGTGGGTCTCCTTCCCTCATCCTGTAGCCGTCTGCTTCGTTACTGCTTCTGCAGCAGCTTTGCGTGTTGTGGCTTCTTGCAGTCTGAGCACCGTACAGGGACCAGGTAGTCCAACCCTCATGTAGGTCGTGCCACTGCTTTGTCTGCTTTCTGCTGGGCTTGGTCATACCGATGCAAAACCTGTCGGACTCCCTCGCCCACTTGCTGGCGTCCTCTGCAGTGCCCTTTCTTCAGGTTGAGTGCGGACTTCGAAACTCCCGGGTTCTCCGACGAGGAGGGAAGACTAGGAGTCGTCCTTCTTTTTCAACTTTGTAGGGCTTGCTTCGTCCCTGCGTAATATCGACACCTGTGGTCAATGGCTTCTTGGTATTCCTTACGCCTCCTATGAGCCACCTCGTCTCAGTACTAGCAGTTAGTATTCCTCATGTTTTCTGTGCTCTTCGTCCTAGTATTTTGTCTTAGCTGCACCCCAGATACTACAAAAATGCATTGGCTTTCTCTCAATATAGTGGTTTGAAGGGGTGCATAGGGGGTTAAGGAAGGAGTCGGTTTGATGTTGTAGAACTGGTTGTACTCAAGGTGGTCATCCTTATCCCCCGAGAGGAAGTCCTTCCCGCATTAAATCAGCCCTAAGGGGACTACTGGGTAGTGGCAACGGAATAGGCCAAAATGACCGTATCGAAATTACCGATCCCACCAAAAGACCTAAAACACATACCACAAAAAGTTTGAACTACAAAGGTTTGAACCTTTTGTGGTATTCAGTCTTTTTGATGGGGTCGGTAAAAAAAAAAAAAAAGAAACAAAGGCTGTGGGGGCGTCCCCTGCAACATCCCGCTCACTATACTATACAGTATAGTGCGCAAGGGAAACACCCCGGCAGCTCACCCGATCAAAAGTAAAAAGAAGAAAAGGATCCTGTGGTGCCAGTTCCCGATCACAGAAGTGAAAGGAAACCGGTGCTGCAGGGACACAGTGAGTCGGAAGGAAAGGTAAGTAGGGGTGTGGGGGCGTGTTGGGCTGTGGGAGGGGGTGTGTGTTTGGGGTTGTTTTAAAATGGATTTCCACATGGGAAATGTACGCAATACAATTTTTTTTCCGTACATTTCCCATGCAGACATTTCCATTGCGGGAAAATCTCACAGATTCGTGGCCACAACTCCCTAGCCTCATGCTAAAGGGTTCCCCCACGGGGAGAAGTGACTATACCTGGCGAGTCGTCACAATGTATTGAAGGTACTTTTTTATACAGCAAATTTATTTTGTAGAATGTCCATGTTACATAGCGCCACTATTGTGTAGTCCTAATTCTCTGAACATGATTTTCTTGCAAATACACTTTTTCAATGTATATTACAAAATGTAAATGGATCACTACTTTTCACTGTTTTAGATAGGTCTTGTGAATAACAGCACACTTTAGCATTTAAATACACATACTTGCATGCACTTTCTGAGGTTGGAATAGGTAGGGCATGTGGGAGGGGGACGAAGGGGGGACAGGTTCAACAGCTGATGACATGTTTGTTTTCAAAACTCCAACAAATTTCAAACCAAAAATATAAACATACTTGCCCCATTTGTATGTTGAATATGAGGCTACCATATCCACATGTATTGCATTTTAAAATAATTAATCTATTATTTTGAATGCAAGCCCACCGGGGGAGAAGTTCTTTGTTCAGTACCATACCCTCACTGTGCTTTCTCCCTACTCGCCCCATTCCAATGAAACCAATTGCCATTAACAATCAAAGTCAGCCCAACTATTAATCTCTTCAAAGCTCGGCCTAAACTTCACTTACTTGATAAAGGAGTGAGCTCCTAATACCCCGTTCCCCTCCGAACCCTTAAAACGTTTCTGAGATTCAGGGTATTCTTTTAGTCGTCTGTGACAGTTGTGAAGGGACCCTACTCGACCCCACCACTGCCTCCAGCAATGCTTAATAATGTAATTTTGTATATTTAATTAGTACTCTTTAGTTTGAAGCACTTGCCCCCTTAGGTCATTGTCACCTTTGTAGGTCACCTGTTTCTTATATACATACTGGAGCTGGAAAAGTACAGAGATGCATTAAAGCATTTGTTTGCCTGAAGGGGGTAAAAGCCTTGCTTGGTTGGAGCACATTAAACAAAATATTGTTCACTTTGAATGCATCTAGCCTTTGGACAGCCCTACATAGAGCGCTAAATATAATTAAGAAAGCAGTCATCTTCCCGGTGAAGACAAAAATGGCTGGAGAGGTGAATAAATTGAAACTGGGACCAGACTATCTTATTTGTAAAAGGGATTTTGGTCCAGAAAGTTACCTCAACTACTTAACTCCATAGTATGCTAGATCATTGTATATTAGCTTTAGGTTTGGGATACTACCGTTAGCCATTTTTACACAACTTTGGGGGCAGAGTGTGTCACCCATTTGTCCGTTGCGTGGTTTGGGCGAGGAGACATTCATTTGTTGTATGTTTACTCGTCACAAATTGAGAATGTTGAGAGAATATCTTTGCCCTGTGTTGAGGGGGGCGGGATCCGTATAACCACTGATGCTCTGGAATTCGGTAAAGAGAGCACAAGCCCAAGCACAGTGACCTACACGCATTGCTATGTTCATCAAGCGTGGCTTTGTAGACATAAAATAATTACACAGGTCACTGAAGTAACAGACTGATCTGGGGGAAATTGGCTACTGGGAATCTGTTTATTGGGCAATGAAAGTCGGAGGGGCTGTGAGTACACTCTTCCCCACTTGCCATTTTAGAACTTTATTTTGTGAATCTGATGCTGCTAGAATTTTATATACACTGTATCTTGGTCAATTTAAACTTTTTGAAATGTTGTATATGGAGTTATGATAATTTCTTCTGGATATTTTAGTAATATGAATCATGTCGCCCGTTCTTTGCACAAAATCAAATGTGTATGTGTTGCCTTCTATTTCTATGAACTTTTATGGCTTTACGTGCCAAATAAAGTTTTGATTGATCGATATACATTTTCTTTCTGTGTGTTTCGTGCCTGGTATATGTCCTAATTTTTGACACCATCATAAACTGGCTCATTACTTCTTCAGATCTTTATGCAATTGTTGAGGCACCCTTCGTGGGAATTCTTCCGCCATCTGTAAATGTGTTATTGTAATTGCTGATTGAAAATGGCACCAGTTCGTCATAGTAAATAAAAATACACCTTGGAGCTACAAACACCTTGAAACCTCTGGTGTGACAACCTTGGACATGTTATTTTTTTTAAAAGATTAGGGAATCACTGGAGAAACAAGGACATGTGCGGCTCTACATGAATGACATAAAAAGAAAAAAGAAAAGATAAAAAGATCATGTTTGAACTTTATGCTTTGGAGAAACGCTGTTGAAGGCAGAGACATATCCCACTTTGTGTTGACCCATTCCTGACACATTTCAGAAACTTTCCTTATCATTTGAAGAGATTCTACAAGTTGCTACCTGTGTTTAGGCCTACCCATTCCTTGACTTTAAAATGTAAATTAACTACCCTTTGAACCACCTAGCTATTGGTATCACTTATATGGTTGCCCAACTTCCATTCAACTTCTTTGCAGAGGAGTAGACAGGATAGGGCCCGAGCGGGCAAGGCCCAATCAAAATCTGTAAATGCCCACTCAGCGCTTTGTGGGAATTCACAGATGCCCATTGTGGCGGGCCAACTACATTAGCTTCAGGCACCACTTGTTAGACAATCCTGGCTATGCCTCTGCTTCTTTGTGAATCAACGCCATAGCAGGGTTTGAAATTGCAAGGAGCTCTTTAGCTCCTGCATCTAGCCTAGAATTTCTATTCTATGAATTTTCGAAATCCAGGTAGATAGCTACAAATGGTTCTGTTAAAAGGTGATTAAATAGATGAATATAAAACGAACATTTATTTACATACTTTTTATATACTAACAGTGCAATGTAAACAAGAACTCAACAATACAAATATAATCGGTTACCTTTCCATTCTGCAGTATCTTGATCGGTATTCATTCCTGAATCTGTTCTGAGAAAGTGTAAAAATAAAAAAATACAAGTAAAAAATTAATTAAGACTGGTTTGTTTTTCAATTCTTCTTAGCAGTGTTTACTATATAGTTTCACTTAAATGGCATCACAAAAGACATGAGTTTCCCAAGCGTAAAACAAATTCATACCAATGGGCTTTAATTAAGCATGTTGCTTTAATTATGCAGACTGAACCTCACAACTGATATACATAATGAAGCGAAGGCCAGTTATATCTGTCAGACTGATCACCACACAACCGGGTGTATGGACACTAGCAGCGGCGCTAGTCATATGGAGGGGGTGAGGAGCATGCAAGGCTATTAAGGGAGCGGGCGGAGGGGACGGCTAGATCCTCAAACGGCCTCGAATGGAAAAACGGGCACGTCCTTCCTGAGCCTCAGGGTGTACAAGCATTCCGTCGGGTAAGATTACACGAGCCCAACCGGTTCAGTCCAGGATAGAGATGACTAACGAATACCATTAACAATTTCCTTCTCTGCATACACCTCTCAAACTCCAAACCAAACACAACCAAAAACCTCTAGCGCAGCAAACCGCACGAACTTCACCACACTACAACAAAACAAAAAAACACAGACTCGCACATCAGCACACGACTACTACCGGCCGCATACACCCCAGGCCCAGCCGACGGAACCACCGGGCTGAGGCTGCCAACAGCACATCACTGCAATCTTGCACTTTTCCAGCCTCCACCCACTAACCCTCCCTCCCCTCCTCTTTCAGAGCCGCCAGAGCGCCAGGGGACCACTCCGGTGGTGATAGTGCGCGGTACAAATGACCTTTAACATTAACATTAACGTCCCAAGCTACATCTTTCAATCTTTAGGCCTGCACCTAATAATATGCATGCTCAACTCAATGCATATATGAGAGTGAGGTAGGGCATTTCGTTTACTTTCAGAGCACACACACAATGATATGCTTGGCGAGGCGTATCGGGGTTGCAGGCGACAAGGCAGTGAGAAGTGAGGACCAGCACAAGCTACTCCCAGGGAAAGATGGGTAGAACGAAAAGAGACAGAAGCAGTTATGCATTAGACATGAAAATCCAATCAGAATGCAAAACAGGGAGGTAGATCCACATGGGTTTCTTAAGAAGTCCTACTTTTATTTAATCTATAAATAATAGAAAAATACTGCACAGAATAGCGAAAAAATGATTTTAGTATTTGCCAATCAAAAGATATTGATAGTTCAAGTATGTACATGAAAGTCTCATGGAAGAAACCGAGATAACAGTCACGCTAAAAAAAGTAACAAATCTGCTTCAGACACCATCTAATCTAGGGTATACACCTCTCTAGCCGCCCCCCCCTTCTCAAACTCTTTAGCTAATTTGCATTTGGAAAACAGGTAGCACTTACCAGTCATCACTGTATCTCTGCTGTCTCTAAGCACTTTGGATAAGACACCTGGTACTTGAAAAGATCTTGCTCTTTTAATGCCTACTTTTAACGGCCCCTTCACGACTGTCACAGATGACAAAAAGAATACTCTGAATCTCAGAGACTGTTTAAAGGTTCACTTTAATATCAATTGCCAGCGCCCTAAAGAGATCCCACACTCTATAGTCTGGAAAGCACCGATCCTCCCCAGCCCAGGCATCCCTCCAAAGGTTAGGAAAGAAAATAATGACCACGCCATCTATCTATTATGGTTGACGAGCTAATGGTAGAACGCCTCATCCCTCTCAACTCCCTGAGGGACTTTCTAGAATGCCCCTACACTATCCAGGGGTTAGTTGTCCAAACAAGAATATTGGATTGTGCCTTCCAGACACACTCTCCGATTTAGTCGCCTTCATATCAAGTCCACACACTCCTCTTGCCTACTTTCTTAAAACTTTCCTGCCGCCATCTCCACCCACCTTCTCAGTCCCTTGCGTCTTTTTCCTCTGTTCCTCCAATGTCGCTCAATCTTTGCTAGTCTTGCCTCCACTCTTTGAGATCATTCCTTCCTCCTCCACAGAACTACTCCCCCTCTACACTACCACTCCACATTCTACACAAACACTCTTGTTTCACTCACACAAGCACTTCATGTTCACTCCCCACACTCCTCGTAAACACTCCTGCCACTCTTTCCCGCAACAGCACAATCTGTAGTGCCACTTGCACTCACTAACCAATGCATAACCCTCTTCAGAAATCGTCTCCACAACCTTCTCCACTGTCCTTTCTCCTGCTAGTCTCTTGGTCTGCCATCTCCTCCAGGCATCCCTCGAACAGCACACAATTTCCTGGAGTCCCTTTATACCACCCCCTCTCTCACTATCCTCTTGATGGTCTCCTGTGCCTGGCCAATAGGGTCTCACCATCCTTGCCAAGAGAGGTTGCATGATACAACAGTCTTTTGTTTTTAAATCTCTTTATTTTTCAATTTGCAAGAAAACATCAAGTTACCTCAATAAACATGACTTAGGTCACATGATTATTAAACAATATCAAAATCTTGAAACAGGGTCAGAGAAAGTATTTACTAACAATATATCCAACAACCCAGACCTAGTCCAGAAGTTAACTATGAGTATGTAAAAAGCCCTGAAACACACAATCGACAAGGACACAACAAGACAAGAGACAGGACAAAGACAACCCCTCCCCCCTCCAAAAACTCCTGTACCTAATAAATACAATTCTACTCCACACTTCATTCTAAGAACAACCATAGAGTTTATTAAAAGGTCCCCACAATTCACCATATGCTGCTTCGTTGTGCTGCTTATAAAACATTGTTTTCTCATATCTGGAAAGAGACTGCACATCAGAAATCCATCCCTCAACTGTCGGCTTCTTCCTTGTTTTCCATACCTTTAGCATCTGTTTAGTCGCCAGCAGCATGGCTCTAATAATCCAACACGATGTTGCCCAGTCAATATCACGTCCACACATAAGTGACTGCAGAATCACTGTTAAGGGATTACGTGGAAAAGTAATGTTCCAGATTTGATCAACCCTATCTAGCACTTCCCTCCAATAATCCTTCACCCTCCTACAGTCCCATAACATATGTAGTAAACCACCTCTCTCTTTTAAACACCCCCAACAACAGTCACCATCAGCCCTCACCAAAGCACACAAATGCACAGGAGTCCAATAGACTCTACCCAATATTCTCTGATGAATGTAGCATAGTTGCAAATCTACCTTAGCTTTACTTGGAACTTTCCAGAGTTTTTTTCCAGTCCTCCTCCAGCAACTCCCTGGCCAACTCCTCGGACCAGGACAGCCTCAACTTTTCCCATGAATTAAACCAATTTTCATAACACAGCATAAGCTTCAAAAAGTTGGACACCTTTTGTGACATAGTAGTAAATAGGTTACAGATCGCCAGCTTCTGACACCTTTCAGATATCAGGGTTTCCAAAACACTGTATCTCCCTAAATCCCGTTTGTTCACTCCAAAATTCTCCATCAGATTTTCGAAGGATACCACTCCCCACCCATCACAAATATCACCAATCGTTAAGATTCCACTATTAATCAAACTCCACCAATTCAACATTCTGTTATCAATCTGCAACCCTGGGTTATGCCAAAGCGAAGCTTCTTTAAACATAAATAACCCTTTCCCGCTTCCCACTATCAAGTTAGTGCATCTTTGGTAGCAACAACAGTTCTTAAATTCAACACCTTCCTGGTCAGCCTCCCAAAGGCATACAGACTTGTTGCATCAATCAGTTCTAATTTCTGCTTTTCCATTTGCACCCACCACAGCATCTGGTTCAAATCAAATCGTCAATGGAGGAGTTTACCAACTTCTTCAACAGAAAACCTTTGCAATAATTCTGCAGTACCGGATATCTAAAACCCCTGTCCTGGACACTCCGGGCCATGATATGTCGAGGAATGCTAGCCCTTTTCCCCAGGCCCCAAAGAAAGTCCTGAAACAACCTATCTATACGCCTGAGAACTCTCCTTGAGAATTGTAGGGGAAGTGAATGAACAAAGTATAAAACCTTCGGTAGAAACAGCATTTTAATTGCATCGACTTTAGCCCAAATTGTCAGATTGATAAGCCTCCATTTTCTAATATCCCTTTGGAGGACTTCAATAACCTTCTCTACATTACAATTGACAATTTTCTTAACATCCTGTACAATGTAAATATCTAAGTACTTTACACACACATCTTTCCATTTGCAATTCCAACTCAACAGCCGATCCCCAACCAGGGAATTTCTTACTGGAAACACCACTGTCTTCACACAGTTGATTCTATACCCAGATAACCTTCCCACTTCTTCAATCATATTTTTTAAGAGGTGACCCCCTTCTTCAGGCTTATTCCAAATAATCACATCCTCTGCATAAGCCAATACCTTGACTTCTCCATCTCCCACACTAAAACCCCTTATCCCCCCCCCCATTTTGTCAAATATATGCTAACAAGGGCTCCAGTACCATAATAAACAGCAGAGGAGATGAGGGATAACCTTGCCTTGTGCCCCTATGAAACTGGAATGATGCTGAAAATCCCTCATTCACCCATATCCTACCTGTTATACCCGATTGCAGTGCCCCAATGGCATTAATAAAAAGAGGTCCAAATCCCAGTTTCCACAGCGTGCAGTTCAAGAATTTCAAGTTCACCCTATCAAAGGCCTTCTTGACGTCTAAAAAGATCTCCAAATCCGGCATACTCAATATATCCAAAAGCATTCCAATATTGTTGTATCCATATCGCTGTTTCATGAATCCTGTCTGGCTTCGTTCTATCAGCTCCCTCATATATTTCTCCAACCTAACAGTCAGAATCTTAGTAAAGATTTTCATGTCTACATTGAGTAATGAAATAGGGCGATAGTTACAGCACCTAGTCACATCTTTTCCTGGTTTTGGAATTACTGTAATGATAGCTTCCCCCATTGAAGGACATACAGATCCTTCCATTAAAAAACGATTATACAGACCACATAGTTCTGGCGCCAATAGCTTATCAAACTTCCGATAAAACTCAGCTAGCAAACCTTCCATACCTGGTGATTTCCCAATCTTCAGCTCACCTATCGCTTGCAGAACCTGCGGAGATGGTAACTGGGGCCTCAATAAAAGTCCTACACTCCCGAGACAGGAAGGGAATGACAACTTTCTCAAAGAAGACTATCCAGTTCACATACTTCTGGATTGAGATCCTCAGAATACAGGTCAGCATAAAAGATACGAAAACACTCACCTATTTCTTCCTTTTTTACAACACTCCCTGACCCATTAACAATCTTATGAAAATACAGCCTTTCTGAGAAGCCTTTTAATATATTTGCTAACTATTAACCTCCACGGTCCCCTCCTTCCGAATCAATATCTTTGCTTCATAGAATACATGCCCTTCTCCATCTGCAAGTCCAATTCACACCGATTAACTTAGCCTTATCTTCCCCATCTTTGGATAACGCATACTTCTGTTGCAGGTCCCCCAATTCCAACTCAAGCTCCGTCAGACTAGTTTCTCCTACTTTCCTACCCTAGCAGTCCAGTTCATCAGTTCCCCTCTAACAAAAGCTTTTAAAACAATCCCACACTGTGAAGCTGTCTGCCGTCGCATTATTCTCGTTAAAATAGTTTAGCACGAGAGGCCACCAGGGGGCGCAGAGGCAATGGCTGCCTGAGAGCAGCTCCCGCCTTGACTGGGTTACCGCAGGGGATTGAGCCCCCCCCCCCGACCCACCCGGCAGGCCCACCTCGACAGATCCGCCTGGAGACCCCCCCCCGGGCACCCACCAGGCGAAAGAGCGGCGCTCTGGGTCCCCGGATAGCCGTAGTTCGGGACCCGGGCCTTCTGAGCGACTTGATGGGCGCGGCCTGGGCGGCCGCGGAGCCAAAGTAGAGGCGCTCCTTGCTCGCACCCTTCTGGTCCCTTGACTTGGCCCGCCCCCTCCCCGCGGCCGACCTCCTCGACGGGAACGGAGGACCGGCCTGGACGGGGACCGACCCCTTGGGGGCCAGGAGACAACGTGGCGGCCCGGGGAATGGGACCCCCCCGGCCCTCCGCCCCTCCCCTCGACCCGGACAGCACCGCACAAGGATCCCCCAGCGAGGTGGAGGACGGGGTCTCCCTTGGCACCCTAGGGCCCTACACAGCGGGTCCGGGGCCCAGTGTCCCCCATTGACCCACGTGGACAACACATACAGATCTGCCCCCCCCCTCAGGGGACCTCGATCGCAGGCCGGCGCGGCCCTGTGGAGTGACGTGGCGGTTGGGCCGCGGGGTGCCCGAGACCCCTGGAGGGCATCGGTGGGGGCCGCAGAACATCAGCGCAACGCGCTGCCCCCTCCGCCCCCGGACACAGAGACTGGGCCACATGCCCCTGGAACTACCCAGGAGCGAGGCCCCCACCTGCAGAGGGTGAGGCGTGTGCCCTGAGGTGGCTCCCCCACCCCACTACCTTCTGGAGAACAGGGTCGGGTGCGGGAGTTGAGGCACCTTCCCCCCCCCCCTGTCCGCTTGGACGCCCCGGCCCCCCCCTTTTTTCCTGGAGACACAAAGCCAGCGCACCTCGACGTGGGGGATACCCGGGTGTGAGGCCCCCGCCGGTCGCAGGTGGGGCGTGTGCCCGCCCGGGGGTGGTCCCCCTCCCCCCCATCTCCATATCTAGTGCCCACTGGCTGTGGGTGGAGGCATCGGACCCTCTCCCCCCCACCCAACGAGAACAATCCGCCTGTCTAGGCCACAGGGGCCCTCCAGGCGCCATCACCCCCTCTCAGGGAGACCGGAGGAGGCCCAAATCGGGCACGACAAACTTGTCCAGGGTGTGAGGCCCCCGCCGGCAGACAGGCGGGGCGTGTGCCCGCCCCCCCAGACTACGATACTCCCCAGGGGGCATCGGGGAAAACCCCAAACGGGGCGAGGGGTGACCGGATCGCGCCTCCTCTTCCCCAGCACGCTCCCCCCCCCCGAAGCGGTGTGGCCGGCCCCCGCCCCTGCTTGGGACTGCGGAGCATTGGCCTGCAGAGCACAGGGAAGCGTCAGATGAGCTGGAGGGAAGCCCTACAGGGATATCGCTTCCAGGACACCGCAAGGGGCAGCGGGGGCACGAGCCTCAAGAGGACCATGGCCCATTCGGAGGGTGCAACCCCGTTCTCGGCTGCAATGGAAAGGGGCTTTGCCTCGATTTTACAGGAAATCAGGGACATGTGGTCCGACATAGCCCAGAAATTTGAGAAAATGGACCAAAGAGTGGACAAGGTTGAGGACAGATTGTTGCAGGTCGAGACCAACCAATCGTCTTCAGCAGCCCAGGACGTACAAACATACATGAGGCTGGCGGCCCTGGAGAAGAGGGACGAGGAAAGAGCTTGGCAGATGGACGATTTCGAGAACAGGGAGAGGAGAAACAACCTCAGAATTTTTGGTGTGCCCGAGACAGAAGGGGAAACGGAGAGGGACATCACCCGAGTGGTGCGTGACATCATCACCCTCTTGTTCGCAGAAGAGATGACAACCGAACCCACCTTCGACAGGGTACACAGAGCGGGGGGCAGGGCGGGGGCCCCCAGATCGATTTTGGTCCGGTTCCACTACTACACGGAGAAAATGAAAGTGCTGGAGGAGGCCAGAAAAATCACCTACAATAACGCCCAGGTCTCCATATACCAGGACCTCTCGGCCTACACGCTGGCTAAGCGTAGAATGTGCCGCCCCCTCACGCAACTACTCAAGGAAAAGGGCATACGCTATAGATGGGGCTACCCGTTCTCCCTAACTTTTGAATACATGGGCCAACGCTCGACCCTGACTACAGAAGAGGATATAAGGGGGGCTATTCAGGAATACACAGTGGACTCGAACCCCAGGAGGGGCCCAACGGGGCCGGAGCATGGCAGACCTAACGGCCCTGGACCGTCCAGTGAAAGGAGAAAGCGCACCGGCGCGAGGAAATACAGGAAAATGAACACCCCTTCCCCAGCGAAAGACGGAGAACGGAATGACTCAGAGGACTGAAACGGGGACGTCCGATCGGGTCCTTGACAGATGGGCGCAGATCCTGTGATTTCACTATTTACATCGTCCTACTGAACAGCAAGTATGATGGGTTCACACGCGGGACGCAGCTGAGGGAGGGAACTGGGGGGCTCAAGGGAATGAGCATCTTACGTGGATTTCCTAGCCGAGGTGGGCAGGCTGGTGGTTCGGCCAAAAGCCAGTGATGGCGGAACTAATTGGCTGGACGCCGGGGTGGGGGGTGTGAGGGTACACAAAAGTTGGGGTTGTTCAGTTGGGGATTGGGGAGGGGGGGCAGTTGGCGTTTCGTTCTAGGCCCACCCGAGGGGCAGGGGAAGGGGGCGCAGGGGAACAAAATACTATCCAATGGGAGCATGCAGGGAAGAGCTATGGGGAGAAGTTGACCAAGAGAGAGGAAATTCTAGATCATGGCTGATAGTCTGCCCGGCCTGGGGGTGGGCTCCCTTAACGTACAAGGCCTGAACACCCCTACGAAAAGATCCCTGGTTTGCAGGGAATTCAGACGGGCAAACCTCGATTTTCTCCTTGTGCAAGAGACTCACTGGCCACGGGGGAAGGAGCCCAAGATGCGGGGAGGAGGGATCGGGGAGGTCTTCAGCGCTTCCCACAAAGGCAAAAAGAGGGGGGTCGTCATCTTAGTAGCGAGGAACGTGGGTTTCGAGAACGAGGCCACGCTGAAAGACCCAGGGGGCCGCTATCTGCTAGTGCGAGGATCCCTGCAGGGGGCCCCACTCACCTTTGCCGTTATCTATGGCCCCAACGAGGGGCAAGCGCAATTCTGGGAGGAGGTGAGCGATAAACTCAAGCATTTCGTCCAGGGCACGGTAGTGGTGGGGGGGGGAGGAGCCTTCAACATGGTCCTGGACCCAGTCCGAGATAGGAAACGTGCGGGACCCCAGCCCTCCAGAGCGGCAGACGAGATCATGGCTCGTAACTTCCAAAGGGTCAACTCAGAACTGGGCCTGGTGGACATGATTCCGACCCCCAGAACAGACGCCCCCTCTTTCACATATTACTCAGCGGTCCACACGTCCTTTTCCAAGATAGATTACATCCTGGCAGACGAGATCCTGCACCCATTCATTTCAGGCTACAGGGTTGACCCGGTCCCCTGGTCCGACCATGATCTGGTCCGCATCACTATAGCGAGGGGAGGGCTAAGCGATCACAGGGGGAGGTGGAAGTGCAATGACTCCTTGTTGAAAGACGAGGTCCTAGCCCAGGAGGTTCTTGAGGCCATCACTGACTTTTTTTAAATCAACGACAATGGGGAGGTAGGTTCGCATACCTTATGGGACGCCTTCAAGGCTACCCTTCGGGGAATCCTGATCAAAATGGGAGCCCAGAATAAAAGGGAAAGGGAGACCCAGGAAAGGGTTTTGAGGGCGAAGATTGCCCAACTCCAACCGGGGGGCCCTCCCATGGCCCCCTTGGACCGTGCTCAGGTGGCCGCTCTGGCCGACTACAGGCTCCAGCTGAGGGATCTCCTCCTCCACAAGACGGAGAGAAGTCTCCAACTGGTCAAACAAAAGTATTACGAAAAGGGAGACAGGGCGGACAAGATCTTGGCTTGGAAACTGAGGGAGGTTCAGAGAAGTAGATTGGTGAAGGCAGTGAAGAACGAGGCGGGTGTGGTGGGCCACGATACGCCCCACATTGGAGAGGCCTTCCGCCGATACTACGAGAAGTTATACTCTTCGGAATACAATGGGGGTGAGGCGGAGATTGAGGGGTTCCTAAACTCTTTACAGATCCCGGCCCTGTCCAGAGAGATGGCGGAGGGGTTGGAGGGTTCGGTGACGGAGGACGAGGTGGAACGGGCGATCCGAGGTATGAAAGTGGGCACTTCCCCGGGGGAGGACGGTTATTCGGTCTATTTCTATAAAAGGTTCTGCTCGACCCTTTCCCCCCACCTGGTGAAGGTGTTCAACGCGGTGCTGGAGGGGGGGTTCCCTCCCGGACTCCATGATGGAGGCAATCATAGTGGTTCTCCCCAAAGAGGGCAGGGACCCCGCGGAGTGTTCCTCTTACCGCCCAATTTCTTTGTTGAATATTGACGTAAAAATCCTGGCCAAGGTGATAGGGGGGCGGGTGGAGGGGATCCTGCCGCAACTGATCCATGGTGACCAGGTGGGGTTCATCAGGGGAAGACAGGGCTCAGATAACATCCGTAAAACTATTGATCTACTTCACTACGCCCAGGTGTTTGACCTAGACGCAAGCGTCCTGTCCCTCGATTCGGAAAAGGCGTTCGACAGGGTGGAGTGGAGATTCATGGAACTCACCCTCCAGAAAATGGGCTTTGGTTCACACATTAGAGAATGGGTGGCGGCGTTATATAGGGCCCCAAGGGCTAGGGTCCAAGTGAACAGCAAGTTGTCAGAACCATTCCCCCTCTCGCGGGGAACAAGGCAGGATTGCCCACTGTCCCCTTTGATCTACGTCCTCTCCATGGAACCCCTGGCCATTGCGGTCAGAGCTCACCCGGACATAAGGGGGATAAGGCGAGGCGAAGTGGAATTCAAACTTTCCCTGTTCGCGGACGATATCCTGGCCTACCTGGTGGACCCGGCGTCCTCGCTCCCCCCCTCCTGTCCCTGATGGCAGCCTTTGGCCGCCTCTCGGGCCTTAAAATGAATGCCTCTAAATCAGTTCTGCTCCCCATGAGATCCCTGGACCCAGTCTTGGAGCCGCTGGTCAGCCTGGAGGGGATAACAATAGGGAAGGTCTCCATTAGATACCTGGGAGTCCTTCTCACCCGGGACCTGTCCAACCTCGCCCAGGCCAATTATGATCCCGTAGTATCAAGAGTCACTGCTGATCTTAGGAGGTGGGGGGCAATGATTCGGTCATGGTATGGCCGGATGACGGCGGTGAAGATGAACATACTCCCGCGCTTGCTATACCTCTTTACCGCCCTCCCGACTAAAGTCCCCGACCAAACCTTCAGGGTCCTCCAGAACGCGGTGCGGGAATTTATATGGCAGGCTAGGTCCCCGAGAAACGCAAAGGCCGCCCTGACCTTGCCGAGGGAGGAGGGAGGATTTGGGCTGCCAGACTTTCAACTCTACTTCCGCGCTGCCCAGCTGCGTGTACTTTTGGAACATTTGAAAGAGGGGATGGGCACATACTGGTCGTACCTAGAGGACATGGACGCTCACCCGCTTAAGGTTTGGGACCTCCTTTGGGCCCCAAGCAAATTCATCCCGAACAGACTCAAATCACACCCAACTTTGGGAGTCCTCTGGGTGATCTGGAAGGAAGGCCCTCAGACGGCCCACTTAACGACATGGCCGTCACCGATGTCCTCGCTCTGGGGTCACCCCCTCAAACTGGGTAGCAGGGGGTTCCGCAACGCACAGTCCTGGTCCGACTCGGGGTTGGAGTGGGCGGGGCAAGTGTTTAGGGAAGGAGAGTTTCTGCCCTACGAGGAATTGAGAGAGGCCCTGGGGCAGGGGTCCCTCACCATATTTGAATATCTCCGCTTGAAGGGAATCCTTGGCGACCAATCCTGGGGACAGAATTTGAAAAGACAGCTGACCCCCTTCGAGAAATTCCTGGATACAGCGACCACCAGGAAGGGGGCGATCTCGGGGATGTACAGAATACTGAACACTGTTAACCTGGGGGAAAGGAGGAGATTCCGTGCGTTTTGGAGGGACTTGGCGGGGGAGGAGATCTCTGAAGACGCCTGGGCAAGGATATTTAAAATAGCCTTCCATGGGAACTTATTCACAGCGGACATAGAACACAACCTCAAGAACCTTCAGGGGTGGCATAGAGATCCCGTAAAGTTGTCCAAGATGTTTACGCGAGTGTCCCCCGCATGCCCGAGGGGTTGCAACCAGGTCGGTACAAGAGGGCACATGTGGTGGCACTGCCCGAAAGCACAGGCGTATTGGGTGGAAGTTAGAGGCTGGATCGCGGAGGTCTCGGAGCAACTGCTCCCCCCTAAACCCTCTAACAATGCTACTGGGCCTCCCCCCTGAGGACAGGGACATAGCCAGATACCCAAGAATGTGGGAAACAATGCTGAGGGCGGGAAGGGTGGCCCTGGCCCAGAAATGGAAAGGCCCGGAGACCCCCTCAAAGGAGGACTGGTTAAAAAAAGTTAAAAACATGTTCCTGATGGATAAACTCACGGCAATGATGAACAATGGTCTGAGCACATTCCAAGCCAACTGGTACGGGGTACAGCGGTCATGCGGATGAGACGTTCACTGATCCACAGGGTGGAGTCACGGAAGGAACGGGCGCCCAAGCCACGGGAGACGGAGGACATTACACAGCCACACATGCAGTCAACGCTCAGACTCTTTCTCAAGCTCCGGACACATTGAGCTCTCTACGCGTCTCCTTACAAGAAGCAGGCGTAAAGGGGACTAAGTTTGTTTGGGGGGGTGGGTTCGCGGGGGGAGTGGGTGGAGGGGGGGTCACCGGGCCTGTTATAAGTATAATTTTTTATCTTTGCTGAAAAGGTTTCATGCCCGTTTGTTCTATTATGAAAATGCTAATAAAACAAAGTTTTTTTTAAAAAAATAATAGTTTAGCACAATACTCCTAAGTGCCTTTGAGGCACCTTCATCTTTCAGGATCTATCTATACATTTCCCGCTTAGGGGGGCATGGCCTGGAGCTCATGCCGAGTGGAAGCTGAGTCGCCGTGCTCTGGCCGAGACGTCGTATCTCGATCCTTTTACCTGCCTGAAATTGCACCTGAAGACGGAAAGAACCGGTTCCGACGGAAGGGGAACCAACCCCGGACACAATACTATGGTCTTCTCCTGGATTCGGACCTCCAAACCCACGGATTCTTCCCGATAAAGGTCCCCTCTGTTGGCGGGACCTAAGATGGCAGCCATCTTTTGAAGCGGATGCCGGAGGAAAACGCCAGCCGCCTTTGCAGCGAAGCCGATGCATAAGCTGCTGCCACGACTGAAACAAGGAAGAGGAGCCTCCCCCTCCACCCGGGTCCGAACCTCTGCTGCGACAGCTACCGACCGGGGAGCCAACCGGGAGCTCCCGTCGGGGAAACCGGGCCCGGGCCCTGGACTACGGCACCGTGAGTGGCTACGCCGACCCCCCAGTGCGGGGAGCCCCGCCATCGACAGCAGAAGAAGGTGGAGGTGAGGAGAGCACTGGGTGAGGGCATAAACCAATCGAACATGTGCCGTTGTATATCCCTCCGAGAACTTGAACACTGACCCCGCGTAAAACGGACCACCCCACCTCCGGAACCATAAGCTCCCCAGCCCACACACCGAAATCACTGGGCTGGTGGGGGCATTGCTGAGGAAACGACGCCCACCACCATCTACCCCCACACGACCGAGTGGCGTCTCCGACCGCCCCATGCCATGGCGGCCAAGAACAAGACGAAGACAAGCACCATGGATACGTATGTGTCCGCTAAAGCGAAAACTCCTCCGCAGCCATGCACTTCCACTCCCGAATCTCCCCGAGCAAAACCGGCGGACTCTCCCGAAAATCAAGCTCAGGTACTGGAGGCAATTGCATCACTGCGCGCATTATAGATTCCAGAATCGGGGAGTTCAAATCCGAGCTACAACTCATGCGCCAGGATGCCCGCAATCTAACAGAAAGAGTAACCACCGCCGAAACAACCATAAAAGAGACGCCGGGAGACACAGCGGAGCTGAAAGCTAAGGTACTGGACCTGGAACGGAAGGTGTTCACACTCGAGGCCAGGGCTGAGGAGGCCGAGGGCCGGGCCAGACGCGCCAACATCAGAATACTGGGGGTACCGCAGGGAAGTGAGGGCCCGAATCCGACGGCCTATATAGAATCCCTGATACAACAGGAGGTGGGCGCTGGAAGGCTAACGCAAGGATTCTCGATCGAAAGGGCGCACAGATCACTTCAGAAGAGACCCCCGCCGGGCTCACACCCTCGCCCTATAATCGCTAAAGTACTCAACTTCCAGGATAGAGAGACCATCCTCCGGCACTCCAGAGAGGAGGGCCCCATTGAACGTGAGAGCTCGAAGATCACGATCTACCCCGATTACACCCCGAAAGTCCAATGGGAGAGGAACTCATTTGTGCCAATTAAAGCCCGACTCAGGCAACTGAACCTGAAGTATATGTTGTTATACCCCTCCAGACTGAAAGTGATTCACAAGGGGAGGGCGATCTTCTTGGAATCCCCGGCAGCTGCAAACATGTGGCTGGAAGACAACAATCTAGCCGCAGATAAGGACCCTCAGCCCACGGAAAATTGAAGAATCCCCTGCGCCTGAGGCATGGACGAAGCCATGACTCATAAAGCCAACTCAGACGCAAGGCAAATGACCTAAGAGAAAGTAAGATCACCCAAAGGTTAGCAACGAAGATGCGGCCCTCGCTCGGCCCACGCCAAGCACAGAGCCCTATCCCCACGAACAGTACAGGACAGGCCAGTTGCCTGACCGACCTCCCTCGTGCCCGACACCCGGATGGGTCCTGACGGTACGAGAGCGCCTGAGCACCAGCAGGACCTTCTCGTTGCTGGGCGCACCAGTTACAGTTTTGTTAATTGTTTTGTTCACACCACAGTCCTCGAATTATTAGCGGAGCGGAAACATGGGACCGGAGGCCCTCGGGGGCCGAGGAAGAGACAACACGAGAACCCAGAGGGAGAGCCTCACCACCTGGAGAAGGGCCGCCCCGTGAAAACGGGGGCGACCGGAAAGATGAAACGAAGACACAAACCCAATGGCACTCCAACTTAAGGTGATGAAGAGGAATGTGAGGGGCATGGGCACGTACCCGAGAAGGAATCAGATCCACTCCTACCTGCGCAGGAAAAAGGTGTCGGTAGCGATGCTTCAAGAAACTCACCTCACGGAAGAAACCACGGCCAAATTATCCGAAATATGGGGAGGGATCGGGAAAGGGGCGCCATACTCCAAATTCGCCAGAGGAGTGTTTACGTGGGTGAGCCCGACTGTGCCCTTCCAGCTACTGGGCTATGAAGCCGACAAAGAGGGCAGATACCTAATAATAAGGGGTACCATTGAATCCACGCCAGTCTGCCTGGTGAACTCATACTTTCCGCAACACGGAATACCCTCACACCTAGGAATGCTCAGTGCCAAAATGATTCTTCGCAGAGAGAGTGCCTTCATATGGGGTGGCGACTTCAACTGCATCAGGAACGGAGCTGTGGACAGATCAGAACCCCCCGTCATTCAAATAACCCTGCATCTAACGCGCTAAAAACCGCAATAGAACAGCTCGACCTAGTAGACATCAGGAGGGAACAACATTGCACCGAGAGGTGCTATTCTTATTACTCGGCCCCGCACAAGGTCCACACGAGAATAGACTATCTGTTCATAGATCGTGAGCTGGCTCAACAAGTGGACGACAATTGTACCTAGGCAGAACCATATCCGATCACTCACCACTGACCATGCAATGGGCTCATAGAGGACCCAGACCACCAATCCCGCTATGGAGAATGCCACCCGTAGCACTCACAGACCACGCATTTAAGGAGGAACTTGGTACCAAACTTGAGGAATACCTAGACATTAAAACAGGCTCAGTGTCAAGCTGGAGCACACTATGGGAGGCCATGAAGGTTGTAACACGGGGAGAAGTTATATCAGGTGCTGGTGGCATCCGTAAGCACCTGAAGCTGGAACTGGAGGAACTGGAGAACAAGATCACGCACCTGGAATCCGAAATCGACATCATGCCGGACGCTGAAACAGAACTGAATGGCACCCGGGAGGAGTGCCTTTTGGCCTGGAATAGGCTGTCCAAATTCGACTACACGACCTACATAGCCAGGGCACACAAAGAAGCAGATAAACCTGGTAGAATGTTGGCCTGGCTATGCAAACGCGAGTTCCCAAGACACCTCCCAACTGAAATAACTGACGAAAGGGGGATAACCCACAGGACAAAACAAGACATTAACTCAGCATTTGCGGCCTTCTACTCCAGATTGTACGCCCACGACACCAAAATACCAGTGGAGGACATAAAGGCCACACTGGCTGAGATTGAGCTCCCAAGACTGACGGAGGCCCAAAGAGAGCTACTGGACGCGGAAATCACTCCAGAGGACGTGACGGAGGCGATTAAATCGCTAACCACCTGCAAGACCCCCAGGAGTGACGGGCTTCCACCAGAATTCTACAAAGCGTATGAAGCGACCCTTGCCCCAACACTCCACAAGGTGTATATGGAGGCATACGAAAACGGAAACCTACCCAACTCCATGAAAGAGACAATTATCATCCCTATACTCAAACCCAACAAACCTGTCGACAACTGTGAATCATACCGCCCAATCGCCATGCTAAACTATGACTGCAAGATCCTGACCACAATCCTGGCTAAGAGGCTGGCGAGGGTGATAGGAACCCTGATCCACGAGGACCAGAATGGTTTTGTACCAGGACGCAACACCACCGCGAACCTGAGGAGGCGCCAACACATCATGGCAGAGACCTATGATCGAGACGAGGACCTAGCAGTGCTATCCTTGGATGCTATAAAAGCCTTCGATTCCATCTACTGGAAGTGGTTGATCGAAGTGCTAAGGGAATTCGGCTTTGGTGAGAGCTTTGTAAAGTGGTTCGAGGTATTGTACAATACACCGACAGCGAGAGTGAAGACTGGAGGGACGGTGTCCGATGCCTGGCCGATACAGCGGGGCAAGCGGCAAGGATGCCTGTTGTCCCCGATGCTATACATACTGGGCCTGGAGCCAGTGGCTGCCTATTTCAGGAAACAACACTTCGACGCAGGCATTGGGCTGGGCAGTGATCACGCCATAATATCCATGTACGCGGATGACGTCCTCCTGTATCTGAATAACCCTCAGCTCAATGCACAAGTCGCGTTGGACATCCTCGACAACTATGCCCGATACTCTGGGATAACATTTAGCAAACTAAAGACGTGTGCGTTCCCACAGGCCAGACTCAGGGGTCTGGATAAGTCTGACCTTCCAGACGTCGGGATACAATGGCAACCAGAGCAGTTTAAGTACCTGGGAATCGAAGTGTGTCATACCTCTGCGCTCACGCACGAACACAACACAGAAAAAGCAGTAAGAGTCCTCCGCAAATCTATGAACTTTTGGTCGAAGCTACCACTGGCAGTAATGGGCAGAGCGGCAATAGTCAAGATGATAGTTCTCCCCCGTTTCTTATATCACTTCACGAACGTATGCTTCTACATCAGACCTCCCTTCTTCAAAAAACTAGACTCTCTAATCAAGGACTTCATATGGGGGTTGTCCAGACACAAGCTCTCTTTGCCTACACTCACGCTCCCGTACAAAGAAGGAGGGATACAACTACCCGATCTGCAAAGGTACTAGCTAGCTGCGCAGCTCAGCCACGCGACGAAATGGCTCTCCGATGACCTGTCAGCTGAAGTGGGGCTCCTGCGACATACGACCTCCAAGCTATTCCCTAAAGAAATGCTTTGGAACCCGACGAAACAAACTTCTGAAGTTCCCATGATTGTTACCCTGGGCAGGCAGATATGGGCCAGAATTGGCTTCCTTCGACAAATGAAACATCCCTACAATCCCAATACCCCCATCCTGGCGGATGTATGCAAAACTCAGGCAGACTTAGCGACAGCCAGGAAATGGGAGAGAGCCGGAATCTACACATGGGGAGACCTGTTTGAAGACGGCATGTTCAGAGAACTTGAATCGCTACAAGCTAATGAAGGCATCTCGAACACCCAATTCCTGTGGTACCACCACCTCAAGCGGACAGCCAGGGCACAGTGGCCTGTCTGGCCAGAAGAACCCCCACCGGACCCCCTCCTTCAGATGATGTACGATTTAGCAGACGGCTGGAAGCCGGTCTCCCGCTTATACATCAAACTAAATGATAGACCCAATCCAAAAAGCGCGTCCCCGAGGCAAAAATGGGAAACCGAATTAGGGACCACACTAACTGACAGTGAATGGGAGCGAATACTACTATACCCCAAAGAGGTGTCGAGGAACACTAGATTCAAACAGGTTCAATTGAATGTGCTATACAGAACTTAAATGACCCCATTAAGAGTTGCTACCTTTAACAAACAAGCACCGCCGAACTGCCCCTGGTGCGGAAATGATAAAGCGGACATGATCCACATGTTCTGGACCTGCACCAAAACGGCGAAATTCTGGTCCATGGTGGAAAGCACCTGCACCAAAGCGGGACTCACGAGATATGAGTGGAACCCAAAGGAATGCTTACTGGGAGCCCATCCCAGACTCAGCAAATACAAACACCTGGTCAAACTAATGGACCTAGCCTGCATCCTCGCAAAAAGGTCCATAGCTATTGCATGGAAATCACCAAGGGGTCCGAGGCACGGACGTTGGCTTAAGGACCTGGAAAAGTGGACGGAGGCAGAGACCAGAGCCTGGCAGGATGGAATCCACTCAAACGATGATGATTCCAATGACACCCTAGAATCATGGAAGGCCCTGGTGCGCGACATCCAATATGCCTCGGACCACAAACCCCCCTGAGCTCTCACCCTTGCTAGAGACTTGCCTGAGGCTTACCCCCAAGAATGGACAACCCGAAAACCCATCCCCCGCGACCTTGGGTACGCCGACTACCGACCCCTCTCCGCCCGCTACAATTATGAACAACATATTGAGCTATGAAGACTGTGGTAGTTAATTAGTTGTAGTTTGTTTGTTATGTTACCGTTTGATGGTTGTTATGTACTTATATAAATGCCAATAAAATACTTAAAAAAAAATAGATTTCCCGCTTATCCCGGATTAAGATTCAACCCGCACCATTGAATGATCTGAGAGATAGCGTTCCCCTATGTCCGACTCCACCACTGCCTCAACTAGTTTATCCAACACCAAGATGTAATCATGTCTAGAATATGAATTGTGTACTGGTGAGTAAAATGAAAATTCCCCGTCTCTCCAATGAAAATTCCTCCAAATATCTACCAAATCATACACCTCTAAAAATTCCTGGAACTCCTTACTCGACTTCCGCCCCGTAAAAAGGTACATGTCGTGGATCTATCCATTTTAAGATCCATCACACAGTTGAAATCACCACCTAAGATGACCATTTCACCTTCCATGTCATGTAACGTCCCTTTTAATGACTGAAAGAAATTCCCCCCACCCACACACGGACCATATATGGAACCAATTGTAAATAAATGGCCCTCATACTTTAATTGTGCTAGTATAACAAGTCCCTTCATCATCCATACTCACTTTGTCAACACATGCGCCAAAACCTCTCCTCAAAAGAATCCCCATCCCCCTTGAATTTGAAGAGTAACAATTCAACAACACTTTTGTGCATCTTGTGTTAGTCAGGAAATTCCCAGTACCATCAATCAAGTGTGTTTCCTGCAACAGTCTTAAGCCGCACCTCCTTTTCCCATGCGGGGTCACCGTGGACCAACAATGGCATTTGTGCAGTGTCCAATGTTGGGGTGGTCTGGCCTGGCTGCCCCAAACATGGGTTTAACTTGTGGATGAGGGTCTGGGGGCGGGGTCTTTGGAGGGGGGATCATTGCATGTCTCCGATGGTCTAGAGATTTTGCCCTGATCATCTTAGTGGCCGGTCTGAGGCTGGTGTGAGGTGCGCAGCTCCGGTGACCGCCATATACAAGCTCCAGCTCCTGCCTCCATTGCTTCCTCCAGCCTCCGTTTTTTCCTCCTCCCATGGCGCCGCTTTTACACCACTCACTTAAACCTGCTACCAAAGAAGCCAGGTCTCTGTCTCTCTACCCGCTAGCTCTCTCTCACTGCTGGAGCGTTCTGAAGCACATGGGAGGAGCGCTCCTGGCTCCGTCTTGTGGGTGTTGTTCACCAGCTACCGTGGATTCTCTATAACAAAATGATAAAACAAGGCCAGCATTTGAGGTTCAAGGCCTTGGATGATGCAATTTGTATTGCAAACAAACAAACTGTCACATGGGGATGGGAAAATAGTTGGGACTCTCCCAACTGCTATTGCCCCACTCTGGGGCAGGAGCTGCTCTGGATTCCTCCCAGTTAAGTCTCCCACCTCAGGCTGAGAGGAGTTTCCATCCCCTCTTGACAAAGTAAGGGTACTGACATTGTCACACCACACAACAGTTTGTCTTTTTTGTTTAATATAGGAATTTTGTTTGCACCCTTACTTACCATCAATTGAATTCTGCTCTTCCTGAACACCCACTGTATTCTGTGGTCCTCCCCACTGTACCATGTGTTTTCCCTTGTTTATATTCTTTGGAACACATGGTTTGTGATTCTGTGCTATACAAAACAATAAAATAAATATAAATACAAGATTAAATAAGTACATCCAATATGAAAGCTAGACTGGGATTTGTTGGGGGCACCTCAGTTCGTTTGGTATAATGTTACATAAGGTATACACCAGTTTTAAAAAAATGGTTAATGCAACGTGAACAAGCCTAAAGTGCCCCCCCCCCTCAAGCACACAACAAGCGCCTGAGGCTCAGACTGCTCCCCCTAGGGGCCTCCAAATCAAACACCCAGAAGGCCAAGCCTCACGCTGAAAAGGGAGTTGAGGGCCATCACAGCTGGGTGTTACGCTCACCTGGTATCCACAGGGACGCCACCCAGCCGGGTTACTCGCTAGTATGCTTCTCAGCTTTGCCCAGATGTGGTCTACGGGGAAGGTTCTGCCTGAAAATACAGGAGGACTGTGTTCAAGGCTGACTGACTGGGGTAAGTATCCTCCCTCCACCCACGTATGATTTCAGCCCCTCTGGGGCCCTCTCCTCACCTTGTGGTAGAGTTAGGCGTGCTCTCCGTCCTGCCTTCTTTGCAGGGGCGTGTTGTCTTTCATGGCCGTGTGCGGTCCAGTTACTTCACTGACGCCGGCCCGTTTGATATTGTTCAGGTAGGTCTTATTGCTGCTCTTTAGTTTTGTTGCTATCCTGCATGCCTTTCTTTGTTTAAAATGTATTTTTTCACCCTTAGGTATGTAGAGCTTCAGCGTGGCGAACTGGCTTGGTTGAGCCCCGCTGGTAAATGATGGCGCATTAAGAGCGCTATGATACGGTAAGTAAGCGCTATGCGCAGCGCTGCAAAGTCTTGCCTTTGCTAACCTATGTTTTCCTTCCTTGTAGGTCGCAGTGTTCTTCAGCGCGAGTGGAATGTCCGGAGTGTTGCCAGCCGAGAGGCGACCAGCCAGGTAAGCCTTTTGAGCAGTTTGTAACTTGCAAATGTCTCTATTGCTTTCTTTAATGTTGCCTCTACGTTCCTCTTTCAGGTCGTTCTGTCCGGGAGGCATGCAGATTCGAGGAAGCTGTTCTCAGTAGCTGCGAGTGGCTAAAGATGAAGACTGCAGGTAAGATGCTGCTGCTAATGATGTTCCTTTTGTCTCCTTGCAGGTTCTGCTTCTCCGAGGTTCGAGGGAATAGCTGGACACGGTGAGCGTCACGTTGCAAGCTGCAAAGTAACGCAAAGCGTGTTGTCTTGCTCGGGTGTGGTTTAAATAGCCCCAAAAAAATTGTCCAGGTAAAGTAGTCCCTAGGCTGCCACACCCAAAACACTAGACCCTATAGCTTGGTTCCTTGGAACCAAGCTATGTGGAAGCCTCCATGTTGGCTGACAACACATTAATTAGTTCCCAAGCACATGTTTTTCATGGTGTATGAGCATGGCGCCATAGGCGCCAGGAGTGGCCCCAAGAGGGTTTTGGAAGAGGATGCCAGGCTCTAGAGGCCCAAGTCGTGACTCCACCTGGCCAATGGGTTTGCCAGACGGGGTTTTGGGTGAGAGCCGTGACACTGGGCCCCCCTCACCACCAACGGAGTGGACCCCTCCATCTACCCGAGGGCACAAAGGGACCCATAGACCAACAGCCAGAAGAGGGGGAAGGGGGCAAACCCTCATTTAAAGCGCCCTGCCTCCAGACCAGGCCAGAACAGACAAAAAGCACAGCAGGAGAGGAACAGGAGACGAAGGCAGACAAGAGAACAAGCCTGAAGCCAACGTGGTACCACACACTGCAAAACCCCGGCCATAATATCCAAGCAACCCAAACCTCAAAAGGCAACTGACATTGCCACCATGTTACAACCACACGACTCAAACCACAAATGCATTCGGCGGCACTGCCCAGAGCATGTTCTGTTCCACAAAAAGCTCTGAAATTTATTAAATAGGGGCAACCACTGGTCCCATAAAAGGACGTTTTCCCCAAATTGCCAAAATTGGGGGGGGGGCGTGCCATGACTTTTTGAACCCGAATATACCATGCAATTTACTTTATTGACACTTTCAGCTGTGCGGTTCCGGTCTGCTGGCTGTGCCTGAGCCGGTCTATTGTCAATAATCTATCTATAAGATGCTTCAAGAAAAACTTGCCCAAAGTTAGGTAATCATTGAGCTCAACTTTATTTCAGAAACACTTGTAACTATGTGCATAATTGCACATCAGGGTCAGAGCGCTCCTGATGGAATACAACCTTACCAGTGCCTTTGCTCAATTGGCGGTTTCGCTCCTCTGGAGACCGATGCAAGCTCCTCCTAAACATCACACATCTGCTCATTCCGTGCATTTGGGGTTCTATCTTCTATGATGTGCGTGTGAAGTAGGGCACACTACCGGACTCACCAACTTGAGATTAGCTTTCTGCAAATGCATTTGTTGAAAGACTAAGCGTACAGACAATAAATGGGGCTATGCAAAAAGCATAGACAGAAATTATAATGAGCAGAAACTCTCAACCTTTGAAAAACATCCAGTGGGATACAGATCCAGTTCCAAGAAGGATGTGGGGTTTAAAGGAATAACATATTTGCAGCAGTAGTAAAAGGTAATGTCCACAAAAGATTGGCCTTGGCCACCCATTTCACTACCAAAACTCGGGATCGAGATCTCTCTCTGCCCCCCTCAACCCTCCTCCCTGATCTACCTAGGCCTCCCTTGGCCCCCTCTACCCTTCCCCCTACTCTCCTCCTCACCCAGGAAGTCACCAAGATAGTCAGTTCTATGAAGGTCTCATCCAAACAGGTGCTCCCTTGCTCCTCTAGAACTATCAAGGACAACATTGCCGCTCTAGCTCTCTCCCTGGCTGAGTTCTGTAACCATTCTTTTGCTACTGGCGCCTTTCCATCAACCCTCAAGCACCTCTTGTGCACCCCCTCATAAAAAAGCTGCCTGCATACCCTTCCTGCTGGCTAACTACCACCCTATCTACACTCCCGGCTTCATGGGAAAACTCTTGGAGAAGTTGGCCATCTCCCAACTAATTCATTACACTGGATGTGTTGGCTACTTAAACAACCACCTGTCTGGCATAGGAGCAGCCAGAGGCACAGAAATTGCTCTCCTGAACACCAGTGACAATCTTCTCTCTAACCAGGATACCAACTCTCCCTCTGGTCTCATTCTCCTTGATCTGTCCTCTGCCTTTGAGACAGTCAATCATTACACCATCATAAATCAGCTACGTGATACCCTAGGCATAACTAACCGTGCACTGGATTGGTTGACCTCTTTCCTCTCAAATAGGCCCTCCCAAGTGCAACTAGGTCCGTTTCTCGACTCTACCTCACTCTCCATGTGTGGTGTCCTACAGGACTCCATCCTCTCATCGTGGCTCTTCAACATTTACCTTGCTGCTCTCGCCCACCTGAGCTCCACCTTCTCTCCTCATTTTCAAATGCTATGCTGAGGGCACTTAGCTCTCCTTTAAGCCTCCCTCCTCTTCCTCCTCTCCTTTCTCTCTCATTCCTGAATGTCTGACTGCTAATCAGGCATGGTATGCTTCCAAATATTCCTGCCATAATGCCAGCAAAACTGAGATCCTTCTCAGCGAGTCTCCTGCCCCCCTCCTTCCCTCCTACTCTCTGGCCACCATCCTTGGGCCCCCTCCCCCTCTGGGAGGCAAAAAACCTGGGTGTAATTTTCGACTCCTCTCTCATTTGCACCTCACATCGCTGACCTAGTCAAGAAATGCCACTTTCAGCTTCACCTCCTTAGAGATATGTTATCTTTCCTCACCTTCCCCCAGAAACTCAATGGGTCTCGTTCTAACCTTGCTGGTCGGAAACAACGGTGCCAGTAAGATTACCGGCACCGTTGTTTCCGGACCGGCAAAGTACAACTCTGGTGGGCAGGAATGTACACATCTGGTGGGCGGGTTCCCTCCTGCCCACGGAGTTTCACTGAAGCACCAGCACCGGTATTACCAGTGCCGGTTTCCATGGTCCCCATTCCCAGAGAGTCCTATGGGACTCTATCGGAATGGGGGACAACATGTTACCGGTATCTGACTTTCCGGCCGCCGGGGTTGTAATCCCCCAGTGTTAGCGGCAAGGCAGGCACCTGTAACTGTTTACGGATCTGGTGGCTACCGGCACGGTTACCGCAGGACCCGTAATGAAGCCCAATGCCTCCAGAGCTCTGGTTCTCGCCAGGCTGGACTACTGTAACAGCCTCCTCCTTAATCTTCCCCTTTCCTACCTGCGCCCTCTTAAACTAATCTAGAATAGGATTGCAAGATTTATACTTGTCTCAAGCCAAGGGATCGCATCTCTCAAGCCCCAAAATCTCTCCACTGGCCCCCTGTGGCTGGAAGGATAAAATTCAAGACCCTCTGCATCATCCACAAGGTTTTCCCCGGCCTGGGACTCCAACTCTCTCTCCCTAAATACCTCCCTGCTAGAGCTCTTCAGGCTTCCAGCTCCAACTCTCTGCAAGTCAGAGGCTTCTCCAAATAGAGAGTGGTGGGGTAAATCTCTTTCTTGGGCGGAAGCCTCCCTGCCCCTCTCGGTCTTGATCTCCTTAAATTCCAGAAGCTCCTCAAAACCATCTGTTTCTCCTCCTCCCTCCCCCTACCCTGCTAGTTCCACCTGCCTCTATGTCTTTCCTGTCTCTTCCCCACAAGCCTTACTGGTGTCAGGACCAGTCTCCCCCTCTACCAACACTTGTCCTTAGGCACCTTTCCCAGACTAGTCTTCAGTCTAGTCCACCCACTCCTCTCCCTCGTACCCACCTCCCTTGTTCCCTGAGCACTTGCCCTCCTGGGCCTCTCTTGGCACTTGCCCACACGCTATATCCTTCCCTCCCCCCTGCACTTCCTGTTATTGCACTTGCACGATCCGAATGTCACAAGGCCTAGTAGGAACGTTACTGTTATATTCTTCACTGTATCCCCCCCATCCCCCACCTTGTCTTGTGGCACCTGTAAACACGTTTGGATGCATAGGCACCATTCAAATGTTCAATAAATAAAAAATAAATAAAATAAAAATAAGATGGGTCACTGATGGCTTCAGGGATGTTCAGACCCATCCAAAACATTCAAACACCAAATTGTGCGGAACAAGCTGAGATCAAAGAACTGTTCAAGCTGAGCAGAAGTAGGATAAATGCTTTCAGGAAGAGAGAAAACAAGCATTCCTCCTTCAGCACTGTCGCATAAGAGATACATGTTTATTATAGAGTGACAATGGCCACCATATAGTTAAGATAAGGTTTAAGTTACTTACCTGTAACTATTGTTCTTCAGCAAGGATTCACATGCTCGTGAATATTCCCCGTCGTCAGGCTGGGAATCCTCGGTAAAAGAAAACACAGTTTCATTTTTCACTTAAAAACTGTATTTCTCCTCTAAGACAATCACGGTCATCTGGGCCATACTGCCCTAATCCGCAGGGACCTCCACGTAGCAGCCCTGTGGATGTCGAGCAGGGGCACACCAGACAGGAACGCTGTTTTGTCGCAGCCATCGCTCGGTGGAATAGGCTCTCGGGCGGACGGGAAGCGGTCAGTTAGCCAATCGATGACAGTGCATGATGCAGCCGGAGAGCCATTTTGAAATGGAAGCCTTGGACAAGGCCTTGCCATGGTTCACAGAACCAAAGTTCACAAACAGCTGAAGTGTTCTGAAAACTCTTGTGCGGGTCACGTAGAACTTAAGGGCACGAGCAACATCCAGCGAGCGCAGGGCCCTTTCCGCCGGCGACGAATGTTATCAGAAAAAAAAAAAGAAATGGTAACATCAAAGGCTCAATGAGGTGGAATTACCATGGAATCTTTGGCATGAAGTAGGGGTGCGTACGTAGCACCACCCTCGATTCGGGGAAAGTCAGGTACGGTTGCTTGCAGGATAGTGCCTGGATCTCACCTACCCTTCTGGCAGAGAAACTGGAGCGGGCCTGATGCAGAAGCTCGAAAAGGGGGCCTCCCCCATGAGCCTCGCCAGAACCACGTTGAGTTCCCATGCCGGGGCAGAAGCCTTCACCTGCGTGAAAGATCTGAAAAGTCCTGTTGTAGCAAGAGATAGCCGCCAGATGTACCTTGATGGAGGCGTGTACCAGTCCGGACATGGCCTAGGATAGCAAGTACGGCAGGATCTCTGGGGCCGGGACCCTCAAAGGGTTCATCTTCTGTGACCAGCACCATGTAGCGAAGCGCTTCCACTTGTGACCGTAGCACTTCAAGGAAGACAACACTCTGGCTTTGGTGAGGACCTCTCTGCAGTCCGCTGGCAACTCATATCCTCCAAACTCTAGGGCTGCAGGAGCCAAACCCTCAGGTTCAGCGATCCTGGGTCGTGATGCCTCCACTGGTGAGAAGATCCAGAACCACTGGCAGCTTGACCGGAGGCAACGCTGACAGGCTGAGAAGGTCTGGGTACCAAATCTGCCTCGACCACGCCGGGGCAATCAGTATCACCCTGCATTGACACTGCCGAGTGCGTTGATAACTCGTAGCAGAAGAGGGAACGGAGGAAAGGCGTACAGAAACATGCTTTCCCACGGGAAGAAGAACACTTCCCCCAAGCTCCTCGGTTGGTGGAACCTGCTTGGCAAACTTCTGCCATTTGGAGTTCGCCACCGTTGCAAACAGATCGATCTGGGGCCTGCCCCACTTGGCAAAGATGTGGTCCACCTGGTCCTGCCGAAGTACCCACTCGTAATGATATGAGGCAGGAGCGCAATTCCGTGCTGAAGGAATCCGCAATGGTGTTCTTGGCTCCCGCTAGGTGAAGAGGGACGAGGAACATTTCTTGTCTGATGGCCCAGCCCCATAAATCCTGCGCTTCCCTGGAGGGAGCCGGGGATCGAGTGCCCCCTTGTTTCCTAGTGTAGAACATTGTGATGGTGTTGTCCGTGAAGATCCTACCACCTTGCCTCTCAGTGATCGAAAGAAAGACTTGAGGGCCCAGAAAACTGCCCGTAGCTCCAGGATGTTGATATGGAGATCCTTCTTCCCCGGCAGCCACAGGTCTCTGGCGTACCAACATCCAGTGTGGGCTCCCCAGTCTTCCAGGGAAGCGTCCGTGGTGACCGTTTCCTGAAATTGAGGGTTCTGAATCCCTGTGCCCTGGGCGATGTTGGAGCAGATGCACCACCGCCTTATCGCCCGATTGAACTTGTCGTCCAGAGTGAAGTTTCTGGACACTTGTACCAAGTGAGCTTCCATGAACTCCTGTAGAGGTTGCATCTGTAACCTGCAGAGCCGGATGAGGTAGATGCAGGACATCATGCCGAGCAACGACTTGATGGTACGCACTGTGGCCGTCTTCATCGACAACAGCCGCTGCACCTTCCCCTGAATGGACGCTACCCTCTTCTACGAGGGTGATGCTAGTGAGGATACTGTATTGATTCTGGCCCCCAGGAACAGCGCATTCTGCGATGGTGTCAAGCAGGACTTTTGATAATTGATGCACTATCCTAGATCCGACAGCAGCTTGACGGCCGCCTACGTGCGTCTGACAGCCAATTCACACGAGCAGGCCCGGATGAGTAAGTCATCGAGGTACGGGTATACACGAATCCCCCGTAGACGCAGATGGCCCATTACCAGTGCCAGGCACTTTGTGAACACTCTGGGGGCCGACTTCAAGCCGAAAGGTAGGGCCTTGAATTGGTAATGCTGTCCTTGCACTACGAAGCTTAGAAACTTCTGGTGTTTCCTGTGAATGGGGACGTGGAAGTAGCGGAGGTCCAGCAATGTCAAGAAATCCCCACTTTCCAGTTGGCGGTGCATGTGCTGCAATGTGACCATCCTGAATTTCTGAGACTTGAGGTACTTGTTCAGACGTCACAGGTCTAGAATGGGTCACCAGCAATCTCCCCCCCACACCCCCATCGGCTTCGTTCTTACCAAGAAGTATCTGAAATACGATTCCGGAGCCGCAGGGTCGATGGGGAACCAGCTCCATCGTCCCTTTTTGTAGCATGGCACTTATCTCCTCTAAGAGCTGAGGGCTGTGCTGCTCCTGACGGGCCACCAGAGGGATCCACGGGCACCTGTGCTGTAACTCGAGGGTAGGTCCTTGGGCGAGAGCGTCCAGCACCCATCTGTCGGTGGTGATCTTTTCCCACTCACTGACGAAGCTCGTCAGCTGGCTTCCCAACAGGGTGCACGGGTGGGGGCCCGACATCTTGGCCGGTTCAGGCTTGCTTCAGAGACGGCAACGCGGTCCTCCGACACCGTAGCCTGGGAACTGCCTCTGAGCTTCCTGGGTCATGGATCTGGAAGGCTGACGGTATGAGGATTAGAAACCTTTCGAAGACCTGCCGGACTTTCCTATGGAGGAGCGAAAAGAAGAGTGGTGCTGTGGAGGGTGCCCAGGAACTGGCCGTCTCCGTATTCGCATTGATGGCCTTTAGGGACTCGTCGGCCCCCTTCCCGATAAGGTTCTCAATAGAAAGGCATGTCCGGTACCTTCATTTGGAACACCCGGCAGAAATTTGTGGCCTTCATCCAGCCTTGGCAACGAAGGCAGGCACTGGTCCCCATCTGCCGAAACCCTGTCTCTGCAACGTGCAGCGCCACTGTGATGACGTGATCAGATGCTACCTTTCCCTCATGGAAGAGGGCAATCAACTCCATCCTCTTGTCATCCGGGAGGAATGCCAAAAATCGCACCCAGCTTGTACCACAGCGCTCTCTCGTACCGGTCTAGGATCGCCAGTGTGTTGGCCGTCTTCATGGTCGACGCTGTGGTGTAATTCATTTTCCTCCCCATGGCGTCCATCTTTTTACCCTCGCTATCCAGAGGGATTGAAGACGAGCACGGGTTCGATGACTGTTTCCTCGCATCCACTGAAACCATCAAATCCGGCAATTGTTGCGACCTCTGATTCCGATACCCAATACTTCTTCTCCAGCCTATCCCGCTTGGCTGGAGCTGTGCAAAGGTTCTTCAAGAGTGCCAGGCTATGCCAGACCCTCCTCCCACACGTCCAGGAGGGGCCACGGACTGGGACCGATCCTGTCATCCTTGTCTCCCCCTTTCCACCCCGAGGGGCTGGAACCGGGTTCTGCAACGGTGTCCCCTTCTCCAGCACCGTGGGGGCTACCTTCTCAGGGTCAGCCTGCTTAGCTTTCGAGAGAGCAGCCACCTCTAGCTCTATTGTCGACGAAGACTTATCCTGTGCCGCCTGGGCCTTCTATGGCAGCTCAGACTCCTCTGTCTGCGGCTTCTCCCACAGTTTAGCCGGGTTGGACAACTGTCTCTTCAAGGAGAAGCTTGATTGCCGGCTGGCAATGGAGGCAGAAGGTGAGGTTGATAGCGCCCTGTCCGTCGTGGGACCCACTTCCACGGCTACCCGGTTGGGCCTGGATTTGCTGTTCTTGATTTTATCTTGTGCACCCACGTATAAGGCGCCCTCACAGGACGTAGAAGAGCACTCCTCTGACCGACCGGCCCTGGGTGAGGCATGCCCTTGCTCGGAGCAATGGCCTTGGCGTTCAGCCACGCCGCCTGTCTACTGTGCCTGTCCTTTCTCGTCTTCTTGGAAAAGCTGCAGCATATTTCGCAATCTCCTTCCTTGTGGTCCGGATGCAGGCAGTAGAGGCATTGCAGGTGCTTGTCCTCCACAAACACATTTTTAAGTCTGCACTTGGTGTAGGACTTGAAGAGGGACCTTCTTTCCTTCTCCTCAGTCATGGTCGGAGGGCTCGAAGAAGCCGATCGCCTTCTGGAAACTGTAACGATCTTCACCTTTGAGGGGCCCAGAACTTCACTGCCAACGGGTCCCCACTGTCTGCAGATGGAGAGAAGAGCACACATGCTCTCTCCGTCGGGAACGACCGGGACTTCTCCCGAAGCTTACCCTGGTTCTCTGATTTCCTCTTCCCGAGCCAGAGCTTTGGCTCGTGGTTGAAGGCGTCGGTGTAAGTGCGCCCTGCCTGGCAACCGAAGAGCCCGACCGATCGGCGCTCCCGGTGCCCGCAGACTCGCAGTAATTTGCCTTTTTTTGGGCCCCCGTCGCCGGAGCGCCCTCAAAGGTCTTAGAAGACCGCTCGGACTTCTTCTTCTCACCTACTGCTGGGCTCTTCCCTTCCAGCCAGTTGGTTAGGCGGATACGCCAATCCTTCATAGTCCGTTCCGACATGTTCTTGCAAAACGCACAGTCCTTCTCTACGTGTGTTTTGTCTTCGTGAAGGCAGTAGAGGCATCTAGAATGCTCGTCCTCCATGAAGACATTCTGCAATTCGCATCCAGGGCAGCTCCTGAACAGCTTGGATCTGGGTGTCGTGTTTCCTTTGTCCTGGGCCATGTCCACGCGGGGTAGGCCTCAAAGATCTTCTGGAATCCTCCAAGAAGCGAAACTCAATGAAAACTTCGCCCTTGAGGGGCGTAGAAAAATTCTGTAACGGGTCCCCGTTGGTCGGAAGTAGAAACGGTGGAGCTTGAGGCTCGATTGACCGAAAAAAATAGATTAAACTCTTTGAAAAATCGCAAAACGTAGTAAAACCTCGAGCGCTATAGCACGAGGACTCCCAACATATGAACGTGCAGTAAAAATCTGAAGATGGCTGCCAGAGGAGGGGCTTAGGTAGAGGGCAGTCATTGGCTGGGGGCATTATGACCCAGAGACCAGTGATTGGTTACTAGTAGAAAGACAGTTCGGAAACGAAACTGAAACTGATTTTTTTCTTTACCAAGGATTCCCAGCCTGACGACGGGGAATATTCATGAGCATGTGAATACATGCCAGAACCCATGCTAGAGAAAGTTAAGAATTCCAACTAAGTGTGGCATATGCTAACAAACACATTTCTATTTAGATGTGACGCAGGCTAAAGTAAGAATTCCATCTAAGTGTGGAATATGCTAACATTTTAATCTATCTAGATGTGACGCCGGCTAAAGTAAGAATTCCATCTAAGCGTGGCCTCTAGGATTAAACTGTATATAGACTGGGCATGATTATTCAGGGACCTTGTGTTGAGTAAACCCATTTTTATCGCTTTGATTGTTGTTCCACTTATTTACTGTTAGATTGTCATGTGGAATGCTTGTTGATTCTTTAGCTATATTGGGTTTCTCCTGGGATTCTTGCCGAGTTATCCCTTGTTCCGAGGGAGGCGTGCCTTCGTCACCCCCTTTCTTGGTCCTGGCTACCCTGTCGGTAAATACGATGGAAGTCGCCTTTTCTACAGTGTAGGTTGGCAAGTTCAATGTGTTATCATCAAGTACAAGAGAACTCCTTTCCTCCAGTGCTGTCTGTACATACTGCTGTACGATAGCAGTGCGTTGTAACCTTTGAATGTCGAGCCAGAGTTTTATGTCTTTCAAGTATCCCATAACTTACTTCTACTGCGCAGCGCTCTACCGTGTAGAGGGAAGAAAAGTTGTAGGTTTCGGGCCTCTAATGCCGATGACGGCGAGGAACGTCTTGCCCCTGAAGCGCATGATGTTTCAAAATATGCTGAGCGTGAGTACCCGGGAAATGTAGTTTCCCTTGTGCAAAGCATGCTCTGCTGATGACACGCATTGCAGATTATACATGATTGCGAGTGCCTTCTCTCGCGGCCTTAACAGAGATCAATTCAATGCCAATCAGTACAGTTAGGGTTCAATACACACTGCCGTACCAAAAGTAAAACACTAATGCTGATCAGTACATCAAAATGTTTGCAGAAAAGCTTGCTGCATTCATCCTGACTATTGTAAATTTCTCTTACTGTTAGTCACCGGTAATTCTGTCAAACAACACTGATTCAATTCCTCCAGTCTATTAGCAGGTATCTCGTGCTAGTGGTCACAGTGATTTCAACTTCAATATAATTAAATTCCCCAGCTTTCTCATTCACACGCACTAACCTCTTTCAGGCGGGTTGGGTACCTGGCCCCTAATCCATGCCAGAACCCATACTGGAGAAAGGGACCTTCCCTCCTTCTCCGTCATGGTCGGAGGGCACGAAGTAGGCCCAAAGAAAAAAGGTCAGTTTCTGCCATTTCCCCATACATTTTCCCATTGTAAAAGGTGTTCCATTTCACACATGCACAGAAAAACCCAGTGGACGGATTTGCGCCCCACAATAAACAAGTTTGGTAGAATGCATCGCAGATATTCGTTTTTTTGGTTTGGTGTAAATACGTCTAGTCAATTTTCTTTTTTTAACATTGATGGGGAATGGAAGTGCGGTGCCCGGTCCAATTAAACATTCAAATTTCTCCCATTGTACAGTGCAGCACTGGGGTTCTTCATAAGTGAAAAGCTACTGTTTTTGTTTGTTGCATGCAATTCTCACAATGACCACAGTAATCTCCCAGGAAGCTGAAAAAGAAAAGGGCTCAAAATGATGTCTGGATGAGGGAAAGTGCTGATATAACATCTAGGCTGCAGGTTCTTTGTGGGCAGGACCCAAATGGGGGAAATGGGAGCAGTCCAGTACCTGGGCAGATCAATCTCAGACTACTCCCAGTTAATGAGGGAATGGACCATAAGAGGACCTCAGCAACCCATTCCAATGTGGCGGATGCCTTAAGAGATGAAATCTTCAAAGATAACATCTTGGCTGCGGGTGCAATGGGGAATAAGGACAAAACAGTTATGTGGTCATTTTACTGAGGGCAGCAGAGCCCGTTTTAGAGTCAGATCATATTGGTCATCCCAAGATTAATGCAGGATCATCAAAAGACACGATCGGGAAAAAAGTGCATCACGGTAAAGAGCGGGGATTGGATAATAGGAGAGGGTCAGGAGAGAAACGCAGTGAGTGGTTATGGGTCCAAATAAATGGGTTATGCACAGAGAATGGCATTGTGGATGAGGAAGGCTTTACAATTCCGAGCATTTACATATTATTGTGGGAATAAGAAAATGCTACCTTACCACAGGCATGATTATCACAGCAACAGAAGGTTCCGTCATGGTGATCGCCAGCATCTGACCAGGGTAAATTGGCTGGGGAAACCACGGAAATGAAAGACGTGGGGAGGGGCCTGGGCCCCTGGCCATGGCCCGTGAACCGTTGTCCTTTGGACTTATGGCAATGAAGACAGTAGCCACAGCTGAAGGCCATGGCCAGTGCGGCTGGGTTATTTACTAGTGAGGGTCATAGAGGCCATTAATTTACCTTAATTGGTGTACTGACAACAGTGCTCACGGTCAAAGGTCGGGGTCACTGGCCATGGCCTGTGGGAGCTGGTTAATTATTGCAGTATGGACAGCAGCCAAGGCCTATGGGATCATGTTATTTATTTGTGAGAGGTGGGAGGTTAGCCATTGTCTTTTATACTAACTTTTGCAGTGAACACTGGCTACAGCCAATGGTCATGGCAAGTGGGCCATGGACAAGAAACAGCATAATAAAACCCTTGAAATTCAGGGAGAAAATAGGTAACAGCCAAGATCAACCAATTTAATCGCAAAAAACGTCATGAAATACAGACGGTGTGGGAAGTGACGACAATCTTAACTTAGTCACCACATTGCTCATCCCACAAGAACATAGACATACATACACAAACTGCAAGCCACAAAAGTTGCACTCGCCACAAGCTATTGGCTAGTAATAATTGACCATTGCTGAATAAGGAATGGTGTGCAGTATGTATGTGGATAATTGAGGTGGGAAGCACATTTTTATGCCTGGATAGTAGCTTCCACCTTAAATTGTTTACTTTGATATATAAATTGCCATTAATGAAGTATCTAGCATCATGATGCTAATCATACAACTCAACTCTCCAATCCATCTACGCCGTACACTGCCAAATGTACTACCTGCATGTTGAATAACTAAACAACCTAAATTAAACACAAAAAATAGCCTTAGCTAAGTACTGGCGATTAGAAATGTGTCCCAAAGTATTAGACCCTTAGACTACTACTTAAAGAAAGGTGAGGGTTTTGGGGATCCAGATGGATTCCCAAATTGTTGTGACGGCCCACATTTCAGAAGTCCTAATGATTGGCTTTAACTTTCGAAAGCTGCTTCTGAGAGTCTCACCACTTTTAACAACCAAGTAAAAGCTACCTTAAAATTTCTGACGCTCAGGATTGACTATGCTAACTAAATATACTTGGACTGCCAGCATACCCCATCTCTCAGCATCAGTGTCTCCAGAATGCAGCATGAATGCTGACCAACACTTATCACACACAATTCAGATTTTCAATATTAACGTTCTAGAAAGTGTGAGAAACTTAGGGACATTCTCCTATGTGTACCCCGAGAATCCTCTATTCAGGTGGCATGGGGCGGACCATTGCTTTTGGATCGCAACCCTGAGGTGGACAAGCAAGGGAGGATCACCTGGGTAGGGGAGACCACGGTTGCACTAAGGGGAATACCCCAGCCAAGACGCGGTATCCCACAAGACGGTAGGTGATGGAGAAGTCCCAGAAGCCTTCGTGGGATATGCAGGTACCATGGGTCCTAACCCAAGAGAGGGACAAACAAGTCACCCCGGAACAACAACCGGCAATGGGGAGGACAAGATAAGACAAAGATAACTCCAATCCCAACACTTCTTTTTCTTAGTTGGTCATAAGAAGTACTATGAAGACTAGTAATCTCACGTCAGAGTGTTTGGGGTAGGGCGTAATCTGACACAAAGGGAATCACCTGTATTACATAGAAAGAGGGCCAGGGGATTCCCCTCTCTCTTTTGCCAATCGCCTTATACTAATGTCATCGGTAGACATAAAACCCCATACCGTCTTGTATCCCCTCCCAATTTCCAACAAGCAATCGGACGAGGAAGAGGCGATCTGGAGCATAGATAATTACCCATAGAAACAACATAGGGACACAAAGTGAGGCCTACCGTGTAAAACCAGTAGAATGTCCCACTGATAGAGTCATGCATATTCAGGCAATCAACCCAAACCATTTACACCTGACTCCATTTGACAATTACTTCAGGTATAAAAGGTGTGATTCTGCCAGGAAGTATGAGCAAACTGGGATTGCTGGTTGGAACGTGAAGGCAGCAACACGAGAAGCCTGGGTGGATGGAGAACAGGATGCGGAGACACTGGCTTGGTGTACCAGAGGGGTCGCAGCGAGGCGAAAGGAACCAGGTCCCCATGAAGCCTGAGGAAGGCGAGGTACTGCTTATTGGCCATGTCCAGGCCAGTGCTCATTCCCCTGGGACATGTGCTGGTACCAGAGGTGTTTGAGGGGCGGGTGGTAAAACCCTGACCTCACACCCAGTATCCTGTGGAGCTGCTCGACGGCATTGTGCTGTCTGGGTGAGCCTCGCTAAGCAAATGAGCGGAACCCAGGCGTGCAGAGATGGCTTTATCGCCGGCTTGAATGCAGAAAGTAAAGTGGTAAGCGGATCGAAAAGGAAAGCGAGGAAAAAGCATAGTGTGCTAGGGGCATGAAGCAACAGACAATAAAGTGGGGGTGCAATAAACTCCAAACAGGAAAATGGGGTGTGAGCAACCTGACAGATTGAGAAAGTGAATTACAGAGTGAGAAAAAGTAACAAAAAGGGTGTGAGCGACCCAAAAGCAGGAAAAACAGGGTATGAAAGACCCACAGGTTGAACAGAGGAAAGTGCAAGAGGCACAAGAGAAAAGAAAGGAAGGTGCAAGGGTGCACGACCAAAGAACAGAATGTGACAGGGGCCCGATAAAGTCAAGAAGATTGTGCAGGAGGCATAGTAAAGAAGAGAGAAGGGTGCAGGTGTGCACCATTGAAAGAAAGGTGCAAGAAGGTGAAAGAAAAACTAAGCCAACGTGGAAATGATCACAAGGGGGAAAGGTGCCCAAAAAGGAAGATACAGAGTACAAGGAGAAGAGTCAGAGTGGTTGCAAAGGGGAGGAGCGAAAGCCCACGTTTTAGAAAGTCTCTGACACTACCCGGTGGAAATTACTGTGTGTTCAAACTAAGTGAATTTTTGTGCGATGCCAGGGGGGCCTAAGCTTGGGGAAGGGAACCCTGAGAGGTCCACTAAAGACATTGCAGAGCATTGTAAAGGGAGGGGAACCCTGAGACGCCTAACAGGAACTGTGTCTTTTTTTGGTTTGGAAAGGAAGGATCGAAGCTTGGGGAAGGGAACCCCGAGAGACCCAGAGACATTGTGAACTTTAATGACTTACGGCAAGAGCCCTACTTGGAAGGTTCCATGGGCTACCCTTTTGACTTGAACTATTTTTGAACTGGTAGAACTAAACCTATGGTTAACACTACTTGAAACCAGATGTTTTCTTTTTAAGCACCATTTTTCCCTTAAGGTCCCAGAACACATTTTGTCCAAGAGTGAGGGAAAGCATAGGTTTAGACGCAGACAGACTTTGGTTTTGGACTTACGTACAACGACAGCCCTTAGAAGCATCAGTTGAGGGAACCACCCGTTTTAGAGTTAGGGCCAGTTAGGCATTCCACCAACCCAATAAAGCTATAAATAAAGGTTTTCGGACGGTTACCTTTGGGTCTGTGTCTCTCTTGATATCATGCCTGTCTCACAAAAGTAATGAAAGACGGAGGCAAGGGATTATGCTTTCTCTCATCTTTACTTTATCGAGCAGCAAAACATGACAATAATAATAAATATAAACAACAATGCATAAACTACAACCTAATTTGATTCTTTGGTAGGACAATGCATTACTTACCGTAAAAGCATTTCTGATGGTTGTATCTGCTTAGATTCACATGCTGTGCATATGGTCCGACATCCAATGGTAACCGCAGAGTATTGATCTTGTCTTTCGGGGACCGAAAGGGGGCGTCAGCAAAGGCGTATTTGTAACACTATCCCTATCGTGACGTGTGTTAGTACCCAAAATCCCTCACGCGCCGAGGTCCCTCCGATTGTATTTTTTTCTGCCATGAGGGAGCCCAAAGCTAAGTAAGTGAGTACAAGAAGAGAGAAAGTAGTAAAAGTGTATGTTCCTACCACCCCGAGCGGGGAGGCAGGGAGGGCGCATGTGAATCTAAGCAGATACAACCATCAGAAATGCTTTAACGGTAAGTAATGCATTGTCTTCTGATGTTTGTTAATCTGCTTAGAATCACATGCTATGCATAGACTAGCGAGCAGTACCCGGAGTTGGAGGTGGGTTGTGAGAAGGAACAGTAGAGAAAAGATGTCTTGTCCCACTTGAGAATCAGACCTAGAATGAGTGTCTAGGCAATAGTGTTTTGGAAAGGTGTGTGCAGAACTTCAGGTTGCTGCTTTGCAAATGGACTCCAGGGGAACATTTGCAATAAATGCTATGGATGCCCCAGTGCCTCGAGTTGAGTGTGCTCTAGGCTTGAATGGCAGTTCTCTCTTTGCAAGAGTGTAACATAGTGTGATGCATTTGACAATCCACCTTGAGATTGCTGATTTAGAGACAGGGTCTCTACTGAAACAAAGAATTGTTTAGTTTTCCTCATTGGTTTGGTTCTATCCATGGAGAACATGACTGCCCTGCACACATCTACTGTGTGAGGGCTTCTTTCCGCCATGTTAGTAGGTTTCTTGAAGAACGTGGGTAGTTAAATTGACTGGTTCACATGGAACATTTGAAATAAATTTCGGGGCAAACCTGGGATGTGTGCGTGTTAGGCAGAAGCCTGTGCAGTTCCCTTAGGGAACACTACAAAAGATTTAGGACTACAGGTGTTAGCAGTAAACCCACTTGGTAGCAGTCTACCACCCAGATTTACCTGGTAGCTGTGGCTGAGCAGTCAGACTTCCCTCAAGAAGAGTTAGGCAGTATGCAAAGTATGCACAATAGGCACTCAGACACAATAATACAAGCAAACACTGACCAGAATTTTGGTATCAAAGTATATAATTATTTATTTAAAAACACACTGTTTGAAACACTCCAGCACTCTTATTGTAAAATATTCTAAACACAGTTACTATTATAATATATACACCCCTTATTCCTTATCAGATAAGTCTTAGTAAAACACCACTTATTTTCATACAGAGGTGAGCGCTTAACTAGATGGCACTCCAATCAGTTTGTGAAAAAGGGAGGGAAAAAGACAGAATATGGAAAGGTACACCACTCTACACTGTCAGCAAGGCAGAAGAGCAAAAGTCACTGGTGAGCCAAAGTCCAAAGGCTGGGCCCACTCTTAGAGAGACCAGAGCACAAATGCGCCCAAGATCACACAGTTACACTAGGCTTAGAAAGTCTTGCAGAGAGTTCAAAAAGAGTTTAGAGAGGCTCAGAAATGTTTAGCCAGGGTGTCCCAGGCTAACCCAGGTTCGAAAGCCGGGGGCTAAATCTACCCCGTACAGTCGGTGGCAAGGGAAGCCAGGCGGGACACGGTACCTTAAGTGGGAAGGATCCTCCAGCGGTGGCAGTTGTTCCTGGCAGTGGGTGCAAGCCGCGTGGTCGTCCAGGGGAAGAGAAGATCTCGACTTGGAGGAAAGATGAAGGTCGTTGCACTGCCAGGGAAGAAACCAGCCGCAGAGTTTTCCGGTTAAAGGTGGTACCTTTTAATTCACGGTCGTGGTAAAACGTGGTATCCCGGTTGCCAGGGTGCTCGACACAGGCAAGGCGGCCACGAGGTACATCGGGGAGGCGAAAAGACGGTGAAACTGGTTATCCCCACCAGTCAAAGGAAGAAGACTCTCCGGCGGGAGATCTCCTCTGTCGTTGGGAAAAGTGGCGAGACGGTCCAGCAGGGCTCCACCGGTGGTGTCGTCGTGGCAGGTCGGCTCAGCTTCTCCCTTGTCGGATTCTTAGGTCCTGTGGCGACTTCTGAAGTTCCAGTCCCCAAAGCCCTGCTTTTATGCAGAAAACCCCCATTCACTCAGTCTAGCTGTCACTCAAACATGCTAAGTGGTAAGACGGCCGGGCCAATCAGGATCAGGACAGAGAACGACTTGAGTTGACTAGGCAACTCAGTCCAGGGTGCCTAAATACCCCTCCACCCCTCCTAAGTACCCCAGACAGAGTGGCACCACTTTGGAGGGCTTCTGTGGAGAAGCCCGCCAAAAAGTGGAACAAAGGGCTCGACTTTGGTTGGAGTCAGAGAAGAGAACACAAACGCCATTTTAGAATCAAGTTTCGGCAAAAAATACCAACCGGAGAATTAATAATAAATAAATAAACCAGCAGTATGTTCGAGGCTACCATAAATAATTAAAGATAGTAGCCTAAAACAATGGGAAGTCCCATAGGAAAATGTTCGCGGTTGAATATAAAAAGTAGTATCCACTGCCACCAGCCAAAACTTGATCAGGGGGGACGGAGACGTGCCCCCTCGACTAACAGACCCCGGGGCAATTGAATTGCCCCAGCCAGTACGTCCACAATATGATGGTTTGTACTGGTTCTGTTCAGAATTTGAGACTAGTAAAGTCAATGGTGACTTTACATGCCCTGGGAGACAGTAGTCAGTCCCAGGGTATGGAGTCTATACTGGGGGGTCACTATGACACCCCTGTGTTACTGCACTGAGGGTGCTGTGTAACACACATCACAAAAACACATGAAGCCCTATGGGGTAAAAGACCCCATAGCCCATTAAGCACATATAGATTCAAAGAAACACACTCAAATCATGCCCAAGAGTGAGGGTAAGAGTCTCACTCTTGGCAGGAGAAAAAAATAAACCCCAAAAATCCAGCAAAGCTGCTGGGGGACTCACTAGGTTAGGAAATTCAGCCTAAACAGAGAATTCTCCCTAACAGTGCGCGGAACTACCTTATCTTTGTGGACTGTAACAAAGGGGTCTAAAACAGAAAGAGCCTGTAGATCGCTAACTCTTCTGATGGAAGTGATAGCCACTAGGAAGGCTGTCTTGTAAGTTAGGTCTTTTAGACTTGCTTTATGCATAGGCTCAAAGGGGGGACCCATGTGCCTGGTTAATACCACATTCAGATCTCACCCAGGGGCTGGATGAGAGATCGGAGGATAAATCCTCTTAACCCCTTCCATAAAGGCCTTAATTACTGGTATTTACCACCACAACACCTTCTGCTGTGATGTAGTGTAAGCTGACAACGCAGCTAGATGAACCTTTAGGGAGTTGATGACTAACCCAGAGTCTAAAAGATGGGTTATGTACAACACAATGTGTGAGGGCGAACAATCGATGGGATTGAGGCCCTTGGGAGTGCACTAGATGACAAAACGTTTCCATTTGCTGGCATAGCAATAACGTGTGTTAGGCGTTCTTGCCTCCCTCAGTATGTCCATGCATCTTTGAGGGAGTTGCAGATGTCCAAACTCTATGATTTGAGGAGCCAGGCTGCTAAATTCAGAGTTTGTGGGCATGGATGGAGCGTCTCCCCCCTGTCCTGAGACAACATGTTGTAGGGGCAGGGCAGCTTGACTGGTGGGGAGATGGACATCTCCATCAGATGAGAGAACCAGGGTTGGCGTGCCCACATGGGGGCCACCAGTATCATGGTAACTGGTTCCTGGTGCATCTTGTGCACTATCTTGTTCAGAAGGGGAGTCGGGGGGGGGGGAAAGCGTAGACAAATTTCCCCGACCTAGTTATCCAGAGACCGTTCCCCTTGGATCGGTTCTGGGGGTACCTGGAGGCGCAGTCTTGGCATTGGGCGTTCTCCTGAGTAGCGAATAGGTCGATCTCTGGAAACCCCCATTCTGTGAAGACGTTGGAGACAATGGGCCTCATTAGGACCCAGGCGGAGTGGGTTTCCGCCAGCGCTAATCGCGGCGGACCCGTCCGCCGTACTACGAGTTCCCTTAGCGCCATGGAGGTTTTCTCCGCCTGGTTTTACCAGGCGGAGAAAACCATGGCGCTACGGGACCTCGTTGTTAATTACGCCACCGTATTTTACGGTGGCGTAATTAACTCCTTCCCCACTCCCATTATACCCTATGGGGCAAGAATGGGAATGGGGAAGGGCAGAATGGGGATTGGGGATTTACCGCTCCGCCGAGGTCGGAATGGGGCGGTAAATCCGCCAACCCCCATGGCGCTATCGACGGCTTTCCGCCGTGCTTCGCGGTGCATTTAGCACCGCGAAATCCGCCTGGGTCCTAATAAGGCCCAATGTCTTCGTGCAGTCACCATTCATATTCTTCTGGCAGAGGAAAATCTCTGCTGAGTACGTCGGCCGGAAGATTGAGCTCCCCTGGAACATGTTGGGACAACAAAAACATCTTGTGTTTGAGAGACCATATACAAATGTTTTGGGACAGCTTGGATAGTCCTGGAGAGCGAGTGCCCCCCTGTCTGTTCCGGTAATACATTGCTGTAGTGCTGTCGGTTAGGACCAGTACTGTCTTCCCTTGCAGTTGTTCCTGAAAGGATTTCAACGCTTTAGACACTGCTAGTAGCTCCAGTAAGAGTATGTGGTTGGTCGCTACTTGAGGGGACCACACTCCATGTGCTGTCTGCTGAAGCAGGTGAGCCCCCCACACCGTGAGAGATGCGTCGGTCGTGAGAGTGGCTTCCACTGCAGGGGTGGTGAAGGTCTTCCCTACCAAGAGGTTTTCTCTTGACCACCACTGCAGAGAGAGAACGAGGGCTGGCGAGACAACTACTAGATCTTCCCATTGTCCGCTGACCTGACACCACTGGCTGTTGAGCCACTCTTGCATGGGACGCATGAGCAGCCGCGCGTGGGGAACCAGGTATATGCACGACGCCATCATCCCTAGCAAACGCATTGCTTTGCGTACCGTCACCTCCCGACCGGCTACATACTGAGGAACCTGAGAGAGCATGTTCTGAACCCTCTCGCTGGAAGGGAAGACCAGACCGTCTTCCGTCCGAATTAGTGCCCCCAGAAATTGTTTTACTTGGCTAGGGACTAAGCTGGATTTCTTTTCGTTGATGGAAAAACCCAGGCTGAAAAGGAGGTCTACTGTTTTTTGGGTGTTCGAAAAACAAACGTCGAACGAGTCCCCCGTGATGAGCCAGTCATTGAGGTAAGGGTAAACTGGAACTGATAGTCTGCGCAGGTGTGCTGCTGCTACTGCCAGGACTTTGGTAATCAATCTTGGCGCTGAGACTAGGCTGAAGTGGAGTACCTTGAACTGGTAGTGTTTGTCCTTAGGTATTTCCTGTGCGCTGGCACAATCGAAATATGAAAGTATGCATCTTTCATGTCCAATGTTGCCATAAAGTCCCCTTGTTTCAGCAATGGAATCACCTCCTGCAGTGTTACCATGCGAAACTTCTGGGGTTTTATGAACTTGCTCACTGGGCGCAGGTCTAGAAGAGGACGCATGGTGAGATCCTTTTTGGGTACAAGGAAGTAAACTGAATAGATACCCTTGTTTACCTGAAGAATCGGGACGGCTTCTATGGCGTCCTTTCCCAGCAGCGCTTCCACCTCTTGCAGGATCTGTAGATGTTCCGGTGAAAAACGTCATGGACGTTAGGCCTTGGAAATCGTCGAAGTTTCTTGTATGGAAACTTCAACGCGTGTCGTTTGGGGGGGTAGCGCCATTGTTATGTTTACTATGCCCAGTCGTCATGCGCTGATGCGGATGTGGGGAAGGCTTCGGATCCGAATGACCCGTTGGCGCTTTTGCCTTTTTCGACAATGTTGTCGAAGATGGCGTACGGGTTGTGTGTTTAGTGCTTCGGTGTGAATGTACGCCCCTGTCGCCGGGTGTGGTCCCCATAGCAAGACTAGAGTCAAGCCTGGAAGGGTCAGGGGACGGGCGTGGCGGACCTAGAAGTGTCCACTTCCAGGTCTATAACGTCCGCAATGGACGTTTGGTCATCCGAAGTACCCCTGTCACTTTCGGCTGGTGTCGCGGTAGGGGAGAGAGGTTGCACGCGTGACATGCCGTACGCGCCCCACCACTTTAACCGGCGCTCCCGAAGCGTTTTAGGCTTAAGGAGTTTACACGCCGGACACCGCTTTTCGTCGTGCTCTAGGGGGAGACAAGCATTACACGGCATGTGCTCGTCTTTCCAGGGATATCTGACCCTACACACAGGGCAGAATCTAAATGGAGTCCTTTCCATAGCAGAAGGAAGGGGTGACCAGACCAGAGAGGAAAGCATTGGAAAGGAGGAAAGACATAGTAACAAATATGGCTACCCCGAGCCCACTCTCCCTACTGTATAAGTCGGCCAGAAGGCACGACCACGTGGAAGGACGAAGGCCGGATCTTAGGCGTCGGAACCCACATCCGTCAACGATTTCCCCGTAGTCTTCGCCGAAGATCTTCTTGTAGGCAAAGTGACTTAGCGGGGAATAAATCAAGAAAATGGTAAGATAAACAATGTCTCTTGTAAGAGCTCCGCTTAGGGAGACCAGCTATCGGGGCGGAAAAAAACAATCGAGGGACTTCGGCGCATGAGGGATTTTGGGTATTAACACACATCACGATAGGGATAGTGTTACACAGACACGCCTATGCAGACGTCCCCTTTCGGTCCCCGAAAGACAAGATGCAATACTCTGCGGTTACCACTGGATGTCGGACCATATGCACAGCAGGTGATTCTAAGCAGATTAACAAACATCAGAATTCATATTATTATTGTTCCTTTTGAAAACACGTGACTTTCCTGACCAATCAGTCCATATCCAGTCCCATAAACACTGCAAACTAATGCGTCTCATCCTTTTTCTTTCGCTGATCTTCCTTACAACTTCTTTGCATCCCAACCAGTAAACGCAAACTGAATTTTAACCTCCAAGCCGCTTTTCGGGTCCCTGTCGGCTTGATGTCTGCAATGGAACCTACAACATTAAGTCATATCTCAGTAATCTGGTCTATTTGGGTGGGTAATCATCACAGAGCCTCATATACATAACAATACAGCAGTATAAAATCATCAGTACATCTGCACATTATCCCACCCTATCAATAGTGAATGTTAATCCTTCATCTCTGTGCTTTTAATAGAATTAGGACTTTCTATAACGTCAGTATTGAAAATCTGAATTCTATATTAAGACCCGGAGGCTCGGAATATGCTTGTTCAAAGCGCACCTAGCACCAACGTCGCAATCCTCTCAATCAGTTTAGAATAGAACGTTGACTCATTTGAATCTGCTGCTTTCATAATATCCTACAATCCAGCCCTACGTTGCAGGCCTTGGAGGCCATCGCCCCTCTCACCGAGTGAGCGCCACAGCTTTGGATGTCGATGCCCGCCTGCAACATCAACCATCTTGCCAGGGCCACCGCTCCGAAGGATTTCCGCAACGCTATGAGCAATTGCTTCACTCGGGCGGGTCGCAGGTGTCTTGTCATGTTTCATTCACTGTTAACCGTCGAACTGGACGAACTGGTTGATTTGGGAATGAGTCGTATGACACCATTCTCAACCCCATCTTTGTGATATAAAACGTCACTCCCATTGGGGATACCGACTTCCTGGGGACTTCCAACACTCTCACATCAGATACTCTCTTACACAACACAGACCCCACTGTGTTATCACCGCATGGATTATTTCCCCATCCAGCTTCCCATCGCTGGCGTATCTGAGAAACCTGGTGTGTCAGTCTACCACTTTGTTCTGTTGACCCGGCAGATATTCTGCTGTCACTGACACTTTTCTTTGTAGGCATAAATGCCAAGAGTCCTTTGCCAACTCTGCTAGCATTGTGGATCTGGTGCCGCCCAGCCCGTTTATCTGACTGAGGACATGTTGTCCATCTTGAAGAATGCATAACATTGCACCCTCCCCAGGGTCCAAAATTGCACTGCAAACAATCCCACTAGCAATTCTATGCAGTTGATGTGCAGTTTCAGTTCCTGTTCCGAACACCTGCCCGCTGTCAACAGCTCTCCGCATCAGGCATCCCAGCCCCATCTGCTGGCATCGGACTCTATTACCAGATCCGGGGATGAGCAAAATATTGCTCTCCCATTCCAAGCATCCATATGCTGTAGCCACCACTCTAGTTCCTTTCTCGCTTCCTGCGATATCAGGTCTCTCTGCTCGTAGGATAGTCCCCTCCCGAGATGCTGGATGTTCAGCCTCTGCAGAGCCTTTCAATGGGATGGCCCTGGGAATATAGCCTGAATTGATGATGCCAAGCGCCCCACCAGTTTGGCTATCTCCCGTAATGAAATTTTCTCTATTGTAAGAGTGTTCCTGATCTCTTTCCTGATGCTGTTCACTTTGCTCAAAGGCAAACGTAGGGTGACCTGCTTTGCGTCTAATATGAACGCCAGAAACTCAGTGGTCCGTTTCGGCTGCAGTTGGTATTTTTCCCCCCAATTTAACTAAAAAGCCTAGTTGCTGCAGTAGCTCTATCGTCACTTTCACCTGATCAAATTCTTGTCACCTGACACATTAGCATATGTCGTCCAGGTATAAGATGAGGCGGATACCTTGTTCTCAGGTTGCTCACGACAGATTAAATCAACTTAGTAAAGCACCACAGGGCCGATGCTAGCCCGAACGGCAGACCTGTGAACTCCCATGTCTGGTCCCTCATAAATCTCTGGTGTTCTGCCGCAATGGAAACTGTTAAGTAGGCGTTCCTGAGATCCATTCTGGTCAACCAGTCCCCTTGTAAAATCTCTCTCAGAAGGTGAATACCGTCCATTTTGAAATGCCTGTATACTATGAAGCCGCTGAACTCTAGTGATAACAGGCCTCAGCTTGTGCTTTGCTTTTTACCAGAAACATTGCTCATAAAGCCGTCTGCGATGTCTGCCACCGGAACAGTGCCTGCTTTCCACTCCAACTCTGTTATCGCTGTGTCTTGCAACTGCTGTTCTTCGCTGTGCCGTAATGGTCTTGGTAACCTCGCTTGCACTGGTAGGGTATAAACATCTAGATGAAACACTTCAACAGTGTCTAGAAGCCACATATCTATGGATATGAGACTCCATCTGTTTATGCATCGCGCCAGCCTTCTGCGGGTATGCCTTCGCTTATTATATGCGCTGTCTTGCGCTTGCTCTCACTTGTGCTATGCTGTTGTAGCTCTGCGTACCGCCAGCACATTCTTCCCACAGGGGAAAAACGGGTTCGGTTTACAGTAATCCTGCTCCTTTCAGTGGCTTCCGTCGCTGCAGCACCTGCCAAAAGCATAGAGGCTGGCAGAGTGGCCTCTGCCTCTGCCAGCCTGCGGAAAACCTGTTTGCCAAAGACCCTCTTCAGCAATGCTTGTGCCTTATCTGATGCGGCTTATGTATTGGCAAACATAGCTTGTTCCTTTATGAATGAGTCTCCAAAAACGTTGCTCTTAGCCACAGCTGCGGAAGTGGCAAGTTTGCTTAGCTTCGGGTCAATCTTAAATAAGATAGATCACTGCCTTTCAGTGGTTATCACACTGTTGGCATTCGCCAACAGGCAGGCGGCTCTCTACACCCACACCTCACAGTGTCAGTGCTTTCGTTCCACTCCTTCGCGTCTTCTGCCATCTGCAGGATTTTCGTAATCGGACCCACAACGTTCAGCATTTTATCCTGGCAAGAGCACCAGGATCTATCCAGACTCCTCTTTACGTCTTTAATGTATCTGCCCATGAAGGTGACCATCCGTTCTTCTATCTCTGGGGTCGCCGCAATCCCCTCCAGCAGATGTGATCTGGGACACTGCTCTAAGCTTATTTCTAGCGTCCGTTGCTAGGGGTGTCCTGAGACACCCTCAGATGACCATGCATGAATATGGAAATTCATCCAGATTTCCATGAATATGGAAATCTGGGTCAAAGTCATCCCCATCCTCTTCCTCAGTCTCCGTGCCTTTTCTTGGGAGCTTTCCTGTGTCCTCCCTCAATGGAGGATATTGTCTCAACTCATCTTCAGTGTTCATCCTCCTGCTCATCCAAGCTGCTCGAGGATAGGTCTTGCCACCTGATTTCCTTCACCCTAGATCTCACTGCCTTCCTTTTGCCACCTTTCACCTTCGGTGGCATGCATTGGTGGCCTGGGCATCTTGTGCCCTACTGGCTTTTTTTCTTCCCCTTTCTCTCTCCCAGGCTCACCGGCTCCCAAGCTCCTCCATGCTCCGGGAGAATATCAGCCAGTCCTCCCATAAGGGATAAATGATGACCCACATCCCAGACTGGCCCCCAGTACCTTCTGTATGACATGGCACATGCTGGGCTTGATTCTTTTCTGGCCAATGTGAACTCTTCCTTCTTCACTAGAGCTACTCATCTCACCCAGTGATTAATTGGAGGTTCTACACACAGGAGTCCTTGGGCCTGTTCCCGTCAAAGTATTAATATTAGAAATAGGCAGAAATGTATTATATTTTATTGGTTCAGGGTATTGCTGAGCTCTCAGCTTGTCAGGTTTTACTGGGGACTGAGTCCGTCACAATGCTTAACGCACTTGGCACTTACTGCCAGCAGGGTTCCACTGTGGAGTTGACACCTCTGGCAGTTCTTTTTCAATGTATTGTACTTCACGCAGAGCGCATGTGATCGCTGGTGCAAATCTGTTATTACAACTTCCCCTCGTTCTATGAAAAACTTTACCTGCTACTTCGCACTCTGTAACTGTCACAGAAGTGTGATCATAAGCGCTGTAACTGTGAAGCCCCGTCATCCTGTGTCCACCTTCTGCGGCTGATGTGCCCCCATCGGCCGGCATGAGATGCTGCGGAAGCCCCTTTGCGAACTAACTACCTCCTTGCGGATATGCTCCACCTTGATCTTAATGTCTGCGGCGCTGGTTATACAACCCTTGCACGAGCGCAACACAATTCAATCTTATACCATCAATGTATAACAATGATAAAAAAGCTGTGCTAAACGAGCAGTAAAGAAATAGGCTGTGACAAGATGGTTTTCAGTGTTTATGGGACTGGATACGGACCAATTGGTCAGGAAAGCCACGTCTTTTAAAAAGGACCTATAATAATATTAACTACCAAAGACTCAAACTGGGTTGGGAGTTGTAGTTTATGCTTTGTTGTTATATATATTATTGTAATGTTTGCTGCTCGAGAAAGCAAAGATGAGAGAAATCATAATCCGAGCCACCAGGTCTTGATATAGAATCTACCAGGCAAGCAGCACATAGGTTTGAAGGTTTTGCGTATTGTCCATCAAGTCCACTATTTTTTGTAATTGTATTTATTTATTAGAGGCATATATAGTATCTTGACCCAAAGCACTGTACATTATAGCAATATCAAAACGGTACAATAATATGAAATATGACATGAAAAGCCTGGGATCAACCCTGTTGGATAAGATGATATTTCAAAGATTTACGAAACATAGAATAGACAGGGATAGAGCGTAGAGAAAGAGAAAGAGCGTTCCAATGCAGGGGAGCAAGGTGAGAATGTGCGAAACCGTGACTGCGCACGGGGGGGGGAGCTGGTACTACAAGACGAAATTGAGAGTTATAGCGAAGCGAGCGGGATGGAGTATAGAATGTAAAAGCGAGGAGAGGTAACCCGGGGGAAGACTGCAGAGTGATTTAAAGACAACGGATAAAAAGTTGAATTTGAATTGAGCGATGAAGGGGAGTGTTAGGGAGAATTCTCTGTTAAGGCTAATTTCCCACACCTAGCGAGGCCCCCAGCAGCTTTGCTGGATTTTTGGGGTTTATTTATTTCTCCCACTCTTAGACATGATTTGAGAAATCCTTTGACTTTGTAATGTGTTTTATGGGCTATGGGGTCCTTTACTCCATAGGGTTTCATGTGGTTTTTGGTAAGTGTGTTACACAGCACCCTCAGTGCAGTAACACAGGGGTGTCATAGTGACCCCCAAACATAGACTCCATACCCTAGGACGGACTACTGTCTCCCAGGGCATGTAAAGTCACAATTGACTTTACTAGTCTTAAATTGTGAACAGAACCAGTACAAACCATTATATTGTGGAAGTACTGGTAGGGGTTATTAGATTGCCCCTGTGTCTGTTTTTCGAGGGGGCACTGTGCAGTCCCTCCTCGTTGAGTTTCTGGCTGGTGGCAGTGGTTACCACGCGAAATATTCCGCCTGAATATTTCCTATGGGAATTTCCCATTCATTTTAAACGCACCACTTTTTGGTGCAATGTTAAAGATACCCCCGGGTTATTTATTTAATATTTATTCCCCAGTTGGGTCTTTTTGCCAGGACTCGGTTTTAAAATGGTGTTTGTGTTCGCCTCTGTAACTCCAACCCAAGTCGAACCCTTTGTTCCACTTTTGGCGGGCTTCTCCACAGAAGCCTCCAAAATTGGTGCCACTCTGTCTGGGTCTACAGAATGTGTGGGAGGGGGGAATAGGCACCCTGGAATGAGTTGCCTCGGCAACTCAAGTCGCACTCTTGTGTGATTGGCCAGCATGTTTGAGTGACAGCAAGGCTGATGAATGGGGGTTTTCTGCATAAAAGCAGGGCTTTGGGGACTGGAACTTCAGAAGTCGCCACAGGGCCAAAGAATCCGAAGAGGGAGAAGCTGAGCCGATCTGCAACGACGACACCACCGGTGGAGCCCTGATGAACCATCTCACCACTTCCCAACGACAGAGAAGATCTTCATCCCGGAGAGTCTTCTTCCTCTGAACTGATGGGGATAACCAGTTCGCCCTCTTTTCGCCTTCCTGGATCGTCTCCTGGTCGAATCGCCCGTGCCAAGCACCCCGGCAGCCGGATAGCCACGCTTCACCACTACAGAAAATAAAAGGGTAGTACCTTTTAACCAGGAAACTCTGCGGCTGGTTTCTTCCCTGGCAGTGCAACGACCTTCAGCTTTGCTCCACGTCGAGATCTTCTCTTCCCCTGGACGAAGGACCGACTTGCACCCACTGCTAGGAACAACTGCCCCCGCTGGAGCTTTCTCACCATTTCAGGTACTGTGTCCCACCTGGTGTCCCTTGCAACAGACTGTCCAAGGTGTCCCGTAAATCCTTGACTTTCTATCCTGGGGTGACTTGGGACCTCCTAACTAACTTTTCCTGACTTGATTCAACCCTTTTTGAACTCTTTGCAAAGACTCTTGAAAAGTACTATTCAACTGTGTGATCTTGGACACATTCCACCTTGATCTCTCCAAGAGTGGGCCTGGCCTATGACTTTCTTGCTCCCCAGTGGACTCTGCCTTTTCTGACTTGCTCTGGTTCTCTTAAAGAGTTGGTATTGTGCATGTTCCTAATTCTGCCTTTTTCCCTCCCTTTTTAATTAACTTATTGGAGTGCCATCTTAGGTTAAGCGCTCACCTCTGTCTGGTTTTTTAACTCAGACTTGTTCAATAAGTGATCAGGGATGTATATATATTAATAGTGACTGTGTTTGAACTTGCTTGCCATATTAGTGTTAGTGGATTTTACAAAGTGTGTTTTTAAATAAAGCCCTTGTGTGTTAAGGGCGAGTGTTTTCTACAGCGGCTGTTTGCTGTTTGCGCCTGTGACATTTCCTCAGTCCTCCATTGCTTCCTGGCTTCCTTGTTGCCGTGGAGAAGTCGGCGTGTGGCGTGGACCTAAGCCCCGCCCCTTCCAGGAAGTGCACTGATAAAAGGAGAACCCAGGCACCCTCGCGGCGTAAACCCCTCGTATGTTAAGGTTGAGTGTTTTCTACAGCGGCTGTTTGCTGGATCGCTGGGATCGCCTTAGCATGGCTGACTCTCCAAAAGCTGCGGTGGCCAACTCAGCGCGAGGCCCCCAGACTCTCCATAAACTCTCCAACAGCGACGAATGCTGAACCCATGGACTGCCATCCCAGGAAAGAGCAAGACCGGTGCTAAGGTAAGCAAGCAAGTGGTTGTTTTAAACACACCTGTTGCTTCTAACCAAATAACTGCTCAAGTGCACCATGTTGCCTTAGTGATTAATACTGACCCTTGTGATTCAAACTCTTCAGACACTGACACATTAATGGCCATTACGCATAGTGAGACAGCTCAAGAAAGGACAATGTGCCCAATTCCGCTACTTTCCCTTGCAAATTTAAGCCCACCTCCGCCTGTGGAGGAAGGGTTGGATGACGCTTCCTCATCTATGTAAACTGTCTCTAGTGATATCTCCTTTTTCCCGTTTGACTTAACGGATGCAGAAATTATGTGTGCAGCTATTGTGGACCAGGACCAACCACCAAATGCTGCCTGTCTCCCAGCTGCTAAAATGAATGAAGCTGCATGTCCGATTAAATGTGCAGAAAATACAGAGTCTCCCACAATTAACCTGATCTCTCCATTGAGACCTGCTACTCAATCTCAAGCTCAACCGGAAAATGACTATACAGACCATAAGTCTACAATGCCTTTGCAAGTGTATCTCAGCTCCTTACCAAAAGTTACCGCTCGAGCCACGTTGTGAAACAATTTCTGCACTAAATTCCATCTTATTGGATCCACTCAACTCCATCTCAAGCATTGTATGTACTTTGCAACATGAACTTCCTGGTGGGGTCAGTGCCCCCTCACAAAAGTCATATCTTTAAAGCCCCATCAAAAATTCTTCCTACTGCCACGTCTGAGGCATTTCTGCAAGCGCGTCCTCGGAAGGACACGCTTAGTCTGGCACTGCAGAACTCTGCCCCGAACACGAGTTACCAGAACTCAGGCACTGGCATTAGTACATTGTCAGTTCCGGCATGATCGTCTCTGCAGTTCTCGCCTCAGAATGGACAACAAAAGCAATCTCAAACACCGCAACATGTAGGCAACTGTCCAGAAGGGAAAACGAGCAAAAAAAGAGTGAGTGCTACCATGACCCCATTGTCATTGCCTACATTCTTTTCCCCAAGCAAGGATCTATCAAATGAAACAAGTGCTGCCAATGAATCTTGCAAGACCCCAAGCTCAAAATCCAGTTTATCAGTTGCTGCTGCTATTCAAATCCATAATAATGTGCTTGCGGCCTCTTCTCAAGCAATGATTCCTTTTGTAAAACTGTATGAGACTATGAATGAAACCATCCGTGACCAGGGAACGATGTTACTGAACCTCATTACAAAACTTGATAGAATTGACAACTTCATCATGTTCACAAAACAACAAATGCAATTAGAAGAAGTCTCACGTTCACGCTGGCAATCGAGTATAAGCGACTCCATCTCAACTAACCAAGGGAGAAACGAAAACCTGTTAACAGCTCTCATAAACGCGATTGCAGACTTAGCAAAAAAAAAAATCATACCAGCAGACAATAGAAAATGCTAACATGGTCACACACTCTTCATCATCATCCAGGAGTGCAAATTCGATGCCTTCGTCTCTGGATGTAAGCTTACAAACTTCCAAGCCAAAGCTTGCCTCAAATGTTTCCATACCCAGTGCACGTATGGCAACAACAAGTGCAGATGACTTGTCGAAAGTAACTTCACTACCATCACTTGATGTAATACAATCTCTCATGGAAAATGATTCGTCTGCCTTGATAAATGTCGGCCCTCCAAAGGATGCTGGCTCTCTAAATCATTTTGTGCCACAAACTGTTCTTCCCAATAATCCATTTTCATCATTTGGCATTTTCTCAGGTCCATCTAAAACAGGTGACCTAGGTGCTGTGCCAAAAAGGAAAGCTGGTGTGCACAGTGCGAAGTCCTTGGTACATCTAAGAAAGGGAAAGACGACGATGTCAGGCCCAAATCCAAAGCAAGCTATACACTCATCCACCAAAAGCTTCATCGGGAATTTAACAACTCCACCAAGACTGGGCCTATTCAAGCGTAACATGAAATCTTTTACTGAGAATTTATCGACCCAAAAAATTGGACAACTTCCTTTTTCGAAACCTGGAGCTAAACAGCGACGCATAAATTCTGACGACTGCTCATCCGCCGCTTCAGTGAAATACTCCTTGCCTGATTTATGTAACTTATCAACCTATTCCATCTCAGGCGATGATGAAACGTCTCAAATTCGTGGCGAGGTAGACTTGCCGTCGCCACGGTCTCCCCGTCACACTTCACTTCCTGCAAAGAGTGCCATGCCCAAGCGGCGAGGGGCAGTCAAACCTTCAAGGCTGAGTGCAGCAGAAGAAGGGTCAGTCAAATCCGCCCTGGAGGGTTCGAACCTAAATCCAAAACTAACCTTAAACCAACGTAAACAGCTGACCACTTCCAAACTAAGGGCCCCTGAAAGTAGATCCCAGCAAACTCCAAAATGTAACTATAAATTAAGATTACAAAATATTCTTGGCGATGACAACAAGCTAAATTTGAACCGCACAAACGTTCTAAGGCAGTTTAAACACATTCCACCTCTGCGGTCGATTGACACTGATGACAAAATTGTTGAATATGTCACAGAGCAATGCTCTGATTCCGTTCTGCTGCACATCAACTCAATTGGGGTCCGTAATACTTTAAAGAAAGCTGCAGATGACCTCCTGATGTTTGGTTTCGACATTTCAACTGAACCAGAGACCGCAATTACAAATAACTTCTCCAAGAGGCCTGACAAACAATTACTTGCTAAAAAAGTTGAAGACGTTGCAAATTTTCGAAAGCTCTTGAGCTCAGTTGGTACTCAGGATCGCACAGAGCACTTTAAGAACAACTATGGGAGTCGCTCGAGAGTAAATGCACCAGTCTAGCCATGATTGACGTTAGTGGAGGTCGGTTATACCATTCTCTCTTGGAACACTCGTGGGTTCAGTCATTTATTCAATGATTTTGAAGTCCCACTTGGAAATGTGTTTGCCATCTGTCTACAAGAGACATGGCTGTCTGAGGCTCCCATGAGAGATGGCTTTACTATATTAGTCAATCCAGCCATTAAAAATGCTCATGGCCGTCCAAACGCAGGACTTATAACTATGGTCCGCTTGTCACAAAATTGGTCAACACCAGAAGCATTTAATCCAAATCCATTTGTAGAAGGAACAATTATGCACTCAATGTGCGATAACGTTGAATCAAAAAAAACATTGCTTCCAATCATCAACTGTTATTGGAATTCGGCAAACATCCGCACGAAGGAATTCATGGACGCCGTATGCTCTTTGATGGATAAAGCAACCTTAAAATACAGTAATTTAACAATCATATGCTGCGGAGATCTAAATTGCACCTGGTTTAAATATGTTCCAAACGATCAAATCTATCGTCAGATTTCCAAAGAAAAGATTGGAGAAAGAGCTCAAAAATGGTCTAAGGCAATGAAAATACGCAACTGTGTAATGCTAAACGGTGCGGTTAAAGGTGATACACCTGCACAACCAACTTGGCATAGAGAGCCCTTGCACAGCATCATCGATTATATTTGGATCTCGAGATCATTCGAATCAAAGATCAACACACTGCATGTCCAACAAATGTCCAATAGTGACCACAGGTTATTAAACCTTGAATGTATGCTGGCCACATCAACTTCCACACTTCTATACAACTTACCAGTTGAAACAAACATGGGTGGAAATCGGTTGCAGATCAGTCTTAATCAGATTGGCTGCCTAACTGACAAACTTCTGAGCTTGCCACTCGGGGTGGATTATACCCCCCTTCTATCGATATATATAACAGACAATAATGGTCCGAAAACACAACAAAAAAGTCATAAACATTTGTTCTGCAAGCTCATGCACGAGAAAAAAAAAAAGAAGGGACTTGAGACGATTAAAAAAAAAACACGTCAAAACAGAAATTACTAGTGGAAGTGAGGGAAAGGTGTGCATTGTATAGAAATTGTGCAACCTCCAATCGCATTATAATGGAGCAAGATCGGGCTGAATTAATGATGAAATTCATGCCAACTAAAAACACACGTGACAAATGGCAAATCTCGAATATGGGCCACGCAAATAGCCTGAATTCAACACAGAACATTATTTCAGCCGATATCTGGCGTGAGCATTTCACTAAAGTCTTTAACAGTCTGAACCATGAAATGGAATTAGAGCTTAGGTGCAAAGGCGAGCCATGGAACACAGATATGTCGCTTGAGGTCATAATTCGCGCAATCAAACTGTTAAAGAACTCACGCGCAGCCGGCCCTGACCCGATTAGTAATCTAATGCTAAAAAAAAAAAAAAACACGCCGTTATGGGCTCCATTCATTGAATGCCTGTTTCAGAAAATTAGCAAACACAACTCACTGCCTGAATCATGGCTAACTGCAATTGTGGTTCCGATCCACAAGAAGGGGCGTTGGGATTCTCCTGAAAATTATCGTCCGATCGCCCTACTTGACTCGATTGCCAACATTTTTGGATCAAACTTGAGATCGAAGTTGGCAACTTGGGCCTATGAGGCCGGTATCCTAGGTGACCGCCAAACTGGATTCTCAAAGGGCGTTGGCGTTGACGTAAACCTTTCAATATTAACCATCTTGAAATATGAATCCCAGAAAGCAAACACCAAAGGTACATCTGGCCTTCATTGCCATGAAGCAAGCCTTTGATGGCATAAATCGTAATCTGCTTTGGTTAAAATTACAAAAATGGAAGTGTCCAGCTGGTATACTCAATCCAATAATGGCTCTTCACTCGAATACTTCGATTCGAGTGCGTCTTAACAAGAGAATTATCTGATAAAATCATAACAACAAGAGGGGTAAAGCAAGGGTGCCCCTTGGCAGCCGATCTGTTCAAATTATTTCTAGCGGATTTACCGCCCTATTTAGATCAAGCCCACTGCTTTCCTCCTAAAATAAACCAGACCGCCATAAGACACATCGCCTACGCTGACGATCTGGTTTTGATGGATCGAACTCAAGTTGGTTTGCAGCAACTTCTTCGTTGTCTTTACGACTATCTATCGGTCAATGAGCTACAAATAAACTCTGAAAAAACAAAAATCGTGTCAATTGGCCATGTGAGAAGTTGGAAAGACAAAGCCTTCAGATGGGCGGTTGGTGGCCAGCTCTTGTCATCAGTGAACTCAATACGTTACCTAGGAGTTCAGTTTAACAACTCGCTCTATGAAAACCCATGGGTGGAAGACCTGGAAGTAAAATGTTTAAGATTGGCTCTTCAAGCAGCCAAAATAAATAAAAGTTTTGGCAAATTTTCGCTAACTCCAATCATAATGTTCTATCTGCAAAAGGTAGTACCGATATTGACCTTTGGCGCAGAAGCAAGCTGGCACATCAAAGAGCAAACCTGGAATCAGCTAGAGGATTGATTCTGGCGACGTGCACTAAACCTTCCGATGTGTGTCTCTGTCATTACCTTACGACATGAATTGTCCTTGAATTCTCTTTATAGCCACATGATTTGGAAATCCATTGCATTGTTGCGAAAGATGACAGAAAACAGCAAACCAGTGGCATATTGTATTTTTTCAAGTGAGCACGAATCCTCTTGTGACTGCCTATTAGATCTATGGCGATCAAGGGAGCAACAATGGGTTAATGCTGTGGAAATTGGTAATTATGATCTGTTTTTGCGGCCACAACATGCGAAAAGAAAATTCGACGCCTGGGCATGGATTATCAACTTGGAAGCACACGATCAGTTGGCTTCAACAAAATGGCTGAGACTGGATCACAAAAAAATTAAACGCACAATCACCCTTCCTGAGATTTCGTGTAAACATCATGAAAACAAATGAAATCTTATGGCCAAGAAAAGACACTTTATCCAAGGACAATTTATGCCGTTTTTGTCGATGGCATATCGAAACTTTAAAACATCTAATTCTCGAATGCCAAGCTATCTGCGACTTACTTTAAAAGCACCTCGGCCAATTTGCACCTCTTGATGGAGACATGGAAGCCTGGTGGCGATTAATTTCCAGTGGCAACAACGTTAAACACGTCTGTGCCATTGTAAATTACTTAAACGTGCTGCTGCAATCTCCCTGCTAACCTGTGCTACCAAAATGGGTGTGGCTCATTTGGGCTGGCTTTGTGGACTCACCATTCATTGTCCAGGCGCTGACTGGAATTGACACATGATTGATAGTAGACTCCGGTTAATCTTGTCCGTCTCTGTGTCTGAGTTTCTTTTTTTTTTTTTGTTGCCCTTTCGGCCGGCCATAATTCACTCGCAGATGAACATAGACACGTTCCGGTGTTAGGGAATTATTCCCTTTAGGGAAATCTGTGGATCAATTGTGATAAATCCTTATTTTGCTGTTTTGAACTGGACTTCTTATTTGGTCATTTGAAACAAAAGTTTTTTCTATATGATAAAACTATTTTTTTTCAAATAAAAAATAAAATAAAAAAAATATATACTTTCATACCCAAGCTCTGGTCAGTGTTTGCTTGTGCTACTGTATTTTGGTACCTACCTTGTATACTCTATATACTGTCTAACTCTTCTTGAGAGAAGTCTGGCTGCTCAGCAGCTACCAGGTAAATCTGGGTGGTACAGACTGCTACCAATTGGGTTTACTGCCAACACCTTTAGTCTTAAGCCTTTTGCAGTGGTCCCTAAGGAAACTGCACAGGTTTCTGCCTAACACAGAGCCAGCCAAGCAGAAAAGTACACAAATAGAGAGGCATTGACGACAGATTTCAAAAGGAGCAAGTTGATAAGTTGGGAGGACGAAAAGCATAGTGGAACAATAGAAGAGGCGTGAGAAAATTAACGAAGATATCAATACTGTGGTTGCATCAAAAGTCAGGAAAGCGCGAACTTTGTGAATTTTGAATAGATGATAGCGACAGGAACGAGAGGAGCTTGAAATTTGATGTTTAAAGGATAGAGCAGAGTCAAAGTAAAGTCACAGATTGCAGGCAGTAGATGGGATGGGGAGCTGAGAGGGTGGGGAAATGATTGGGAAAGAGAGAGGGGTAGACTTTAGAAATAAGGGCAAATGGGAAAGGGCAAGTTGGTGCAGCAGTAGAGTGAGCACGGGTCATCAGAAGAGATATGTCCTCGTCTGGGAAGGGCCCAACTGTCATCAGCGACAAATTAAATCAATATATGACATTCCATTTATTTTTCCCCACGTTACACACATAGCTCTTACGGGCTACACTTTTTATTGTTCAGAAAACGTTCAATATCCTGCTGCAACCTTTGAAAAATCATATTCAATTCAGCTGTATAGACCCCTTCCTTTCAAAGTTGTCTGTGCTCATTGAAATTGAAATGTTCAGTTTTCATTGAAAAGGAATTTGAATGGATTCATATTTTCGAGGGTCACGGGTCACTGAATGATAGTGAGCCTTCTTTTGAACTTACTATTTGACTAAAGTATCCCAAAATGCTGTGGAGACCCCGCTAATATTTGTGGATTGGGGACCATGGACAACACTTGAAACTCAGATTTTACAGTTTGAGGGCTATACAAGCATGGGTAGTGACTTGTGGACAAACGTTTGGAGTAGACTGCCATGTCAATGCCACAGCTCAGAATGTTCATGTTGTACAGTATGACCAAAGCTTAGGTAGACCCTGCACTATGTATATGCACAAAAATAGTGTGACACGCTGTGGAACAGGATGCTATGGTAGGTCTAAACGTGGGGATGTGCCATCAACCCAGTGGCATAAAACAACACATTGTAGGCGGTAAGGGTTTGCCGGTACAGGTAAGGGCACCGGTACCGGTAAACCCTTACCGCCTTACTACGCGGTCCCTTTGCGGGACCCGACCTTAACGGCTGGTCTAGACCAGCCGTTAAAGTTGGGACCCGCAAAGGGACCTTGGTGCTAATTACCGTACTGCAATACGGGGTACTGTAATTAGCTCCTTCCCCATTCCCATTATGCCCTATGGGGCAAAAATGAGAATGGGGAAGGGCCATGGACGAAGGGGGAATTACCGCCCCGCCAACTTTGGAATGGGGCTGTAATTCCCCTTTCCTCCATGGTGGTACAGGTATGGTACCGGCGGCAACCATGGTGCTAATAGCACCATGGTTTACCGCCTTCCGTTTAATGAGGCCCATTGACATTAAAAAAAGAGGTCATATTCCAAGCGGTCCCATCATAGGATGAGAGTAAACAATCAAAGTCTCTGCTTCTTTACATTGTAACACTTCTCACTTGCTTCTTAAATATGAATGATAAATGGATACATCAGATTGGTCAAATGGAAAAAGTAGCATTGTATAACAACCTCGCATCCATGGCGATGTTGATTACTGCGCCTAGAGACTGAAGCTCTTCCAGGGAAGGAGCAAAGCAAGAACAGGGTTTATCCAAAATATCTAAAAGTGTGATATGTCCTGCGCACACATGTTTTTAAAACGCCCATCCCAATGGAACTGTAAGCCAAGGCCTAGGACTGCAGTCACAGTGCCGACCGGACCTTCCGACTAGTGAGTGCATGGAGCACAAACAGGAACAAAATGCAGTAAGAAGAAGGTGGGTATTACCACCTTCCCCAATCACAAGGGCCGCGCTCACGCTGCGTCACACTCACCAGCCCGGAACCCGGTAACTCGTTCATGTTGTTCTGGAAGCGCCGGTGTAACGTCCGATTTTTACACCTGTCGGGATTTGGTGCAAGATCTTACTTCAATGTTTCGCCTAAATCGCTCGGTGCAGTTTAACGACTTCCGAAGTCGTTTTTCCGAGAAGAACATTATTGCGCATGCGTTGTTCAAGAGACACATTAGCTTGCTGTGCTCAGGCGTCCTGTGTTTTTGCAATTGCCGTTGCAATTGCCGTCGCAATTGCCCCGATGAGCGCAATTGGGCTGGTAGGCGAAATTTCCCTCGCGGCTGCGCGATTGCCCTGAGGCGGGCAGCGGCAGCAGGTGCTGGCTCTGCCTCTTCTGGACAGAGTTCTACGTAACGGTACGTGGGTCAGAGGCTCTCTGAGCCCGGCCACCATTTTTGTTTGGTGGCCGCCTTTGTAATCCAGTGTGTGAGCCACCAGACAGGATCGAGTCATTTTTGAAATTTCAGCATGGTTCAAAGATAATGTTGCAAGTGGGAAAAAGGGCAGAGCCCCTTTAAGAGGGAGGATCAGCACGATGGGAGGGGGCAGGAGACAGGAGGAAAGGGAGGAGCAGGGAAAAGGAAAGGGCAGTAATGTAATGGAGGAATAAAGGGAAGGTTGGAGTGCACAATGGCTCCTGTGTGGTTATTGAGCGTGCACGAATCAGCCCCATGGGGGGGCCTAACAACTGGCGACGAGGCGATACATACGCCAGCAGTGCCTTGATGGAAGTTCCCTGGAACGGGGAGCGCCGCGTCTGAAGGAAGAGGACGGCCCAGCAGCGTGGATTAGGCGGGCTGAGTACGCCCAGCAGCAGAGGAGGAGGAGGGCCTGTGTGCCCAGCAGCATCCCAGGGCCCCGTGTGCCCGCAGTGAAAGAGGGGCCTGTGTGCCCTGCAGTGTTGGTGGGCCCGTGTACCGTGCAAGAACGGAGGGCTTGCACGCCCTGCAGCAAGGTGGAATGGTGGGCCTGGGTGCCCTGCAACGACAGAAGCCAGAAGAAGGACCCGAGTGCCGAGCAGTCCAGGAGGGCCCGTGAGCCCAGCAGCGGTGGACCTAAGAGCCCAGCAGTCCAGGAGGACCCGTGAGCCCAGCAGCAGTGGACCTAATAGCCCAGCAGTCCAAGAGGGCCTTTGAGCCCGGCAGCGGTGGACCAGAGCGCCCAGCAGTCCAGGAGGGCCCGTGAGCCCAGCTGTGCGAACGAACACGCACACCAGCAAGGAGGTGGGCCTGTGTGCCCTGCAGAGGGAAAGGAGAGGGTCCGTGTGCCCGAAGCCGCAAGGGAGGCCCGTGCGCCTCACTACAGGGAAGAACATTGACCGGAGCAGTGGAGAACGCCGCCGCCGAACTCCGACACTGCGCAACAGGCCCGGCTGGAACATCCCTCCCACCCGCGAGAGGGAGAAAAGGACAGACTACCGTGGACACATCCGCCAGCAAGTAAGGAGCTCTGCCGGGGGCTGGGAAGGGACACTAAAAGCGGATTGCGATTACCCGCGCTTCCCACCCCACATCTGCAGGACCGACAAGCGCGGGGCCCAGCAGCAATTAACCCCGCGTCTCCCTGTAAGTGACACTACAGAAAAAAATAAAAATAACCCGCGAGTGCCCGTACCCTGACCGACGAGCAAGAAAATATTGGTCACAAGGGACACGTGCACCCGATACATGCAATAAGTGGCGCCACACGCACACGTGAGGTCCGGTGCCTCTGATCAGAGGAACGGAACACACCGCCCTACCCACTTTAGAGCTATCGGCCCGCTGCACAGCGCCCCAGCTGCCCCAACCATAGTGAAGACAGTGAAATTTGGGCGGGAAGCCCACCAATGAAATAAACGGCCCAGAGGTCGTCAGCACAGCACCCGTGGCTGCCCCTACCTAATGCGCACAGCCACAACACTAGCAAGTCTGGGCGGGAAGCCCATGACCCAGATACATGGCCCGTAGGCCGTTAACAAAGCACCCTCGGTCACCCCAACCAACGCACGTTTCTACAACGGTGCCCCAAATGAGGGGTAAGGAGAACAACAGAAAGACTGCTACAGAGAGGGGAGTACCCCCCCAGGAACAAAACAACCAGACAACTGTAAACGGAGAGCACTAACGGGGACACCCACACCACGCTAAAACACCCAGAGCCACCCACCCAGTGGATCTATGTTATTGGAACCCCCATGCAGCTCTAGAACAGCAAAGGGACACATTAGTGTCCCTCACCACGCAGGCCACCGGTGCAGAAAATTGACAGGCCCACAGAAGGACGAAACCAACACAACTGTGCAGCACCACGGGGATAACCACAAGGTGGAGAGCCATCACGCCTCTCTCACCCCTGTAGACGACCAAGGGAACACACCTGAATTCTGCCAACAGCCCCAAAAGAATAAAGCTGCACCTGGACTGCCGCTGCTCAACCCAAGGATGCGAGTAACCACGCCACAGGCCAACTAACTGCCCATGACCATCCAGAAGGCTAGGAGAAACAACCAAGGCCCAACGACCACGCAGAGCACCACGACGCGCCCCACACCATGATTGACCAAGCACAAGCAGATGCCGACGCAGGCGCTCAAGCCCTAGCAAACCTGGGCTCACATCACATGCTGCCGCCATGAGAAGACCCGACCCATTCGCCTTGCACCCACGCCACGACCAAGGAACAAGATGGGAAGAATGGATCGAAGATTTTGAGGACTTTCTAGGTGCAATTGGGAACAAAGACCCGCCAAACAAGCTCAGCGTATTTAGGAACTTGGTAGGAAAAGAGGTAAAGGACATCATCAAGACAATCCCAGCTACAGACAAAACCACGTACCAACTTCTCCTCGATGCAGTCAACGACAAACTCCTAGTAGGATCCAACAAACACTACGAACGCCTTGCATTCAACCAACACAGGCAGCGTCCACACGAATTTATTGGAGAGTTTGACATACGTCTCCAGCAGAAGATAGGAGACTGCGACTTTGCCAACTTCAATGATGAAGAAGCTATAAGACTAAGGATCACAGACGGGTACACCTCGTCAACATTCAGAAAACACCTTCTCATAAAGCCCCTACCCCTAGCGGAAATACTCAATCTGGCAAAAACATACGAGAGAGTTGACGCAGACAGCTGCCATTGAAAGGAAAGTTGAACGCGACGCCATTGCGGCCCTCACGAAAGAGCAACCGCAATACCCTGAGCCCACTCGACCCTGGAGAAGGAGGAAACTGAGAAGACTCTGGCAAGAAAGCCCGAGCACAGAGCAATGCCACGGGCGAGGGTGGAAACACACCCACAAACAACCATACCCAGCCTTTGGACGAACATGCTGGCGCTGTGGCCGGGAAGGTCACCTTCAGAGAATGTGCAGAACAGGACCACCCACAAGCTCGGCATGCCAACCCACACCCCAGGCAAGAGACCCGAGTGCACCTAGAGCACGGTTAGACACCAGGAAAAACATCAAGGCCATGAACACCAGCCCACCCAGAGGTCTCGGGCATGCACACCCCCTCTACCCTGAGTTAGCTCACCACAAAGAGGACGGACCAGCACTTGGCACACGAACCGCACCCGCTCTGCGAGAGGACTATGAGCTTCGCAACCGCCCAGTACCCTTCGAAATATCGTGCGGGGGGGCTGGAAGTCACAGAAAACGTCGGCACAAGGCAACTGTACCAGACAAGGGCGGAAGAATACCCCCTAGACAAACCACAAAACCATGCTGTCAAATGGAGGACGGCACAGACAGAACAGCCTAAAGGACAGTCACGACGTGACCCAACCCAAGGAGACCGCAGAGTGCCGGACACCATCCGCATGATACCGAGTCCCGCCAGAGGGCACATCCGTCTCGGTCACCGGACAGCACTACAGCATGCACTCATCAGCGTCCACTATAGGTCATTCACAGTAACCCACAAGAAGGATCACATGCCCGAGCAAGATGCAGGAGAAGCAAGCAAACCCAAAAGACAGATGGACCGCATAGACCCCATCCTAGCGACAAAGGACAAAGAACAAGTGACAACTACGACAGGGAATCACGGCAAAATGACGCCAAAGGACTCCCTCCTCCACGAGCTATACTTTGAAGAGCATGAACCAACGGAAGGAGAAGCGATCGAGAGGAAGGAAAAGGAGAGAGCAGAGACTCATGAAACACTGCAACGAGAAAGCGCGGAAGAGACCCACGAGCAACCAAGCAGGCCCCATCGAGCCACAAAGAGACCCCAACGCCTCATCGATCAAATGTGACCCGGGAAGTCTCATGTTAAGCAAGGGGGAGGTGTTGCAAGTGGGAAAGAGGACAGAGCCCCTTTAAGAGGGAGGCTCAGGACGATGGGAGGGGGCGGGAGACAGGAGGAAAGGGAGGAGCAGGGAAAAGGAAAGGCCAGTAATGTAATGGAGGTATAAAGGGAAGGTTGGAGTGCACAATGGCTCCTGTGTGGTTATTGAGCGTGCACGAATCAGCCCCATGGGGGGGCCTAACAAGCAATACCGTTTGTTCAAGGTTGTTTTGACCAGCAACCCAATTAAAAAGGGAAAACCTGGGATCAGAGGCAAGTTGTCTTTGAAAAGGCAGAGGGAGCCTGACCAGTATCAGTACGCAGATTAATGGTGGACTGGTGGCACCATTTTTGGAATGGAGGCTCTCCTTTCTGATAGCTGTTGTACAAAGCGCTGAGTTTATCTCGGAATGATGGCAGGCGGTTGGTGTGCAGAATGATCCATGGCAGAACCCCGGCTTCCGCACCTAGTCACTGTGCGCATGCCGCAAACCTCTGATGTGTATGGAGATGGGTCAGTGTTGCCTTAAGCCACTTTCACACTGGGGAAGACACAGTAATATCGAGTGGGGAGGAGTTTGCCAAAAAGCCTAATTAGCTAATTGCGCTTTCCAAATAGTCTCTTGTGCACATGTGTTGTGCTAAAAAACACATGCTCTACCGCATTGGTTGTTGCATGTGTTAGCTGTCATCCAAATGAAAAATGAACATTAATTTTAATAGGTTTTCTCTGGATGAACAGGTGCAGGTTGGAATTGTAAAAACAATGAAGAATTTTTCTTCAGCGATGTTCTCTCTGAGGGTGGTTACAGGAAAGACCCCTGAATACTTAGACAGGGGGTCCTTAATCCGAACGAGCATAACCTGTGTAGTTCATGTTGTGCACTAGGTATGGTCGTTCTCTAGCCGACCGGTTTCTGTGGAACAAATTAGTGGGCCACATTCATCAGGGCTTCGCAGGGCATCTGGGTATGTGCCTGCTGGTAATCACGTCTGTATCTCTTCATAAACACTCCCTGTAGAGGTGACAAGGAGGGAGGGGAGAGAGATTGGGCACAGGTAAACATCTAGTGCTATATCTAAGGATTGTCTCGAAACACTACATTAGTATCTAATGAGGGGAGAAGGCTTACCCGCTCCGTGTGGTCTGGTAACTTAACACGGTGGGTGAGACGGCCCGGAACCTGTTGGGCCAAAAGACAATGAATACTGTCAATAGTGATGCCTAAGTGCATCGTTTCGGAAAAGCAACAGGTAGCATGATAATTGCTATCTATTTTAACCAAATTGAGTGTGTATCCTGTCTAAAGTGACACGCGCTGCGTGGTCACTGATGGTTTAGCAAACATACACAAGAGGACATCCTAAGTCTACACAATGAGTCGCGTGTCTGAGTCAAGGACACCACGCTCGAGGGGAGGGAGTGGGTGGAGGAGAGTGGCAGTCCCAGGCAAGCTGCGAGGGGTGGTCGCTTACCTTGGAGTGTTCGTCTCTGTTCGCGTAACGGACCGCGCGCGAGAGATGTGTTTCTCAGCGGGCGGCGTTTGCAGACTGTTTTTATTTCCATTGTGTGCCGCGCGCACGCCTGGTTCTAGCATGGCCGCCCTATCGGAAGGAGGCGGCGGCCATCGCAGAGTCAGGCAACGCGCGTCGCTGGTCGCAGAGACATCGGCCAGCCACATTATACCTGGAGGGCACTGGTCACCAAAAAGGTATGAAAGTCTGTTTCATTACTGTATGTTCAATGGCAAAAGCTCACATGACCCCATAGCTCTCACACAGTGCGAGCGAATGCAGAGGAATGCAATGTAGAGAGAAGCACAAATCACAACACTATATCACAACATGAAATTAGAGGGATAACCACTGGTCCACTTTCAATCTAGCTCATAGGGTAGCCAATGATTGCCAGTGCGTCGCCCAAATTTGTCTATTTTAAGACAGAAAATCCAAAGTTGTTCCCGTCTAAACAGCAAGTTCTGTATATTCCCCCCTCTGGTGGGGATAGCCATTTTTTCGATTATTGTCCATGTGAAATCTGCCGGGCTGTGCTTATGGGCTGGGAAGTGTTCCACCATAGGTGCCGTAATCTTCTTCGTGCGGATTAAGCCACACCATGATCCGGAAGATCCATTCTGTGGTTTCAACAGGTCACTTAGAAACCCCAGGTTACAGTTCAGCTTGCCTTGAAACAACATAGTTATAGAATGTACTAATGGAAAACTGCAGTGGATCCCAAAAAGCAGGTCAAGCATCTCAGTGGGTTAACGTGCTTGCTGTAGAGTATGCATGCCGTGCACCCCATCATTGTAAATAATCATGCCTGCACCTGTGCAGATACACACTGCGTGAGTGGGTGAAGTATGCAGCCACACTGACTTTCCCCATGCCCTGGGCACCAGAATGTGCAGATGTGGAGAAAACCTATGCAAATAAGTTTTGCACGAATGTTCTGTGCATCCGCACAGAGCAGAATGCGCCCTTGGGAGCCGCAACTCAAATGATGATATGACAGTCGATTGAAGGTTTGTCGAAAGGCCACTTTATTTCAAGGCAGGTCAGTTTATAATATACAAACATCATATGCGTATTTCCTTACCCCGGTAAATGATCTGTCCTGTTTCAGTGCCTCCTGTAGTTCCCCTTCCACCTCCCTCTCTTACCCAGCTGGTGTCTTTTTTTTCCCAACATTATTTTTATTGTTTTTTGGCACAACAAGCTTTGCAAATATTCAAGTGTTACATGCTTTTCAGACTTGCCACGGCACTTATGAGAAGAAAACTGCAAATGACATAACTGAATCATAACAAATCATAGATTTCCTCCGAGAACAGAACAAGTAATAACTGGGAGGGGAGGGGGATGAGGGAGGTGGGGGAGCAACATACAGGGTAGGAACGGGAAGACCACTTCATTCACGGTTGGCGGGTTATAAACCTCTCGGTATGTCCTTATGTTTGGGCTTAGGATGGGTTCTTCCAGCGGAAGTTTCAGCGGATTTGTGCCTCTAGCCTACGCAGCCTTTGCTGACTCAGTTGTGATCAGAAGTCTTTCCAGTCACCGGCTATATGTTATGCCCCTTTCTTTTCAGTCCTGGGTTTCCATCCAACGCAGCGTCGGGGGCTGTCTTACCATGCCATGGAATTGCTGTACATAGACCAGGAAGGGGGCCCAGGTACGCTCAAATTTAGACCTGTTGCCGAGTCTGATGGCTGTGACTGATGGCTGTGACTTTTTCGACTGCTACGATTTCCCAACATTTGGACCACCACATTTGAGCGGATGGACCCTCTGGGTTTTTCCATAGTCCAGCGATGGAGCTTTTGGCAGCTGTTAGGAGGTGAGAGCAGAGGTCTGCCATGCAGCCTGTTAAGGGGAGTTGACCATCTCCCGTCGCCCCCAGCAACACAATTCCTGGGTCCCAGGGGATAGTAAGCCCCGTAATTGCTTTGATCTGTTCAAGGGTGTTCCTCCAGAATTGGGTGGCTTTCGGGCAAGTCCAAAAGAGGTGGAATAGGGTTCCTCGGTCTGGGCAGCGCCTCCAACTCTGAGCAGGGATAGCTGGGTTGCGGTACCACCTATAGCAAACTTTGAATGCCCCTTCTTTGTTTGTCACACATTTTGAGCTTTTTTGCGCTCTGGTCCAGATGTGATACCATTCCTCCAGTTCAATCGTTCTTCCGATGTCGTCTTCCCATCTTAGCATGTATGGTTCTTTTTTAGGGGGGTCTGTCCGGTCCAATATCTTGAACAGTGTGGAGATTTTCCCCCTCGGGGGACTGGAGGGGAGGGTGGGGGTTGGCAGTAAGGGTGTGTTCTAGTGCTGTCAGGTCCCTGCTGCCATGCTTCTTGACTTGTTCATTCGAGAGCCAATGTCTCAGTTGCGTGTAGCGGAACCGTTCGGTCTCCGGGATCTTAAATTTGGTTTTGCACTCCTCGAAGTTGAGTGGGCGTCCATTCTCAAAGAAGTGTCCCAAGGTCTCTAAGCCCCCGTCTCTCCATTTCTCGAAATGATTTGGTGCGATTCCCGGAGAGAAGTCTGGGTTGTCTCAGAATGGTGTGATGGGGCCCGTTGTACTTTTGCACTTCCATAGGCGGGCTGCCTTTTTCCAGCTCGCGACTGTATTCCTCGTTGAGGCTAGAGGGCCCAGGTCTTGGGTCCCCTTGGAGTCTTTGCAGTGGAGCAGCGTCTCAATCGGGGTCATGCACCAATCTTCTTCCATTTGGAGCCACCGGGGGCTGTTAGAGAGAAGTTTCCAAGCAAAGGCTGTGGCTAGCTGAGCTGTGAGGCAATACCTGGCCACATCCGGGACCCCTAGGCCACCCAATGCTGCACTCCGGAGCATGATGCGCTTCGGGATGCGCAACTTCTTTCCTTCCCAGACAAGGTTCAGTATGTCCCCTTGCAGCTTTTGTAGGGCTGTTTTCCGGATCGCCACTGGGAGGGCCTGTGCGAAGTATAGCAGCCGTTGGATTAAATTAATTTTATCGCCGTGATCCGACCAAACCATCTTGTTTTCTCCAGCGTCCAATATCGTTCTTTAACTCTTTGAAAAGTGCCGGAAAGTTTGTCTTGTACAGCTTCTCTGGTTTGCTGGGTAGTTGAACTCCTAGATAGTTGATGCTCCTTTTTACCCATGGGACACGGCGCTCAACTTCCAGCATCGTTTTGAGTTTTTTTGGGACGTTGATGCCCATCGCCACAGATTTGGAAAGATTTATTGTGAACCCTGAGGCTGTTCGGAATTCCTCAAGGGTTTGCCATAGGGCTCCTATAGAGTCTTTCGTTTGGGTGAGCGTTAGCAGCACATCGTCCGCATATATGGCTATTTTGTAGGATTCTTTTTTGATTGTGAGACCTAATATTGATGGGTTCAGGCGGACTCTGTCCGCAAATGGCTCCATAGACAGGGCAAAAATGAGTGGGGAAAGGGGACATCCCTGTCTTGTACCGCTAGTTATGTTGATTGTGCCGGACCTGGCCCTGTTTAAGCGTAGTCTCGTGGAGGGACTTTGGTAATTGGCTAGGACCTATTTTACGAAGTTCGAACCAAAATGCAATAGGGTTTCCTTTATGTATCCCCAGTCGAGCATATCAAACGCCTTATGCACATCCAGGGAGAGGACTGTTGGCTTCGAGCCCATCCTGTTTGCGGAGTCTATAATGTTGATGGTTCTGCGGATGTTGTCCTGAGTGCCCCGCCCTGGGATGAAGCCTGCTTGATCTGGATGGATGATCTCTGGGAGGAGCAGGGCTAGCCTGTTTGTCAATATTTTAGTGAATATTTTTGCATCGTAGTTTAGAAGAGTTATAGGCCTATATGATGCACATTGTGTCCGGTCTTTCCCCGGTTTTGGGATCAGCACCGTTAGGGATTCGTTCATGGCCGTCGTAGTGGAACCTGTGGCGAGAAATTAATTGTATAGGTTTGCCAGATGGGGTGCTAGCAGGTGAGCGAACTTCTTGTAGAATTTTGAGGTCAGCCCGTCTGGTCCGGGTGTAGAGTTTTTCAGGAAGCGGAACGTTTCGCTTACTTCATCAACTGTGATTGGGCGCTCCAGGTCGGGCATTAGGGGATGTGGTTGCTTCTTTGGGATCGGGACCAGGAATTGTGCGGTGGCCGGGCCTGACGTCGGGGGAGCTGCCATTATTTCTTCGTGATGCTGAACCATTGTCTCAAGCTTTTCTGGTTCCATGTGGTGTAGGGTGCCATTTTTGTCGACCAGGCATTGGATGAAGTTCCTGGTTTGGAGCTTTTTCAACTTATGTGCTAGGAGACGGTTAGCTTTGTTGCTGTGGAGGTAGTAGAAGTGCTTGGTATAGGTTAATGCTCTGGCGGCCTGGTCTGCTAGGTGCATTTCCAGCTCCCTCTTTACCCTTTTTAGGTCTGGGTTTGTTGTTTTCGTGTGGCGCTTTTTGAGCTTATTTTCCAGTTTTATTAGCCTTTCCTCCAGCTTTTGTTGCTTCAGGAGATTTTGACGCTTGAGTCTAGCTGTTGTGTAATCGCCACCCCTCGGATTACAGGTTTCATGGCGTCCCACACAGTTGCCATTGGGGAGTCCAGGGTTGTGTTTTCCGTGAAGCAATTCCAAAGCGCCTCAGCGAGGGCAGAGCTTGCGGCTGCGTCGGCCAAGATATGATCCTGCATTTTCCATTGCCGTTGGGTAGGTTCTGGAACTCCATGGATAAGCAGATTCATTGTGACTGGAGCATTATCAGAGATTGCTATATGCCCAATTTGGATTTCCTCCACATAGGGGGCCATCGCATTTGCGACGAGCAAGAGGTCGATCCGCGAGTACTCTCTGTGGACATGTGAAAAGAAGGTATAGTCCCTTTCTCCCTGGTTGCGTAGTCTCCATATGCCAATCGTCTCGGTTTCCCGTCGAATTCGGCCATGGCCAGGGCTTTGCTAAAGTCTTTCCTTGAGGGCGGTAGGGTCTTGTCAACACTCAGGTCTGGGGGAAAATTGAAGTCTCCGCCAATTAGTAAGTGGCCGGCAGAGAAAGTAGTGATGGTCGGGAGGAGGTTGCGAAGAAACTGGTTTTGCTCTTTATTTGGACTATAAATTGCCACTAGGGTAATTGGGAGTTCAACTAGTAAGCCTTTTAGGAGCAGGAATCTCCCATCCGGGTCTCTTTTGGTGGTGATCTGGGTTAATGGCAGATTTTGACTGAGCAGAATTGCAACTCCTCTCTTTTTCTGTGCGGCGGAGGCGAAGTAGCATTTAGGGTAGCGTTGGAAGCGTTTCCGTTTTTCGTCCGCTGCTATCAGATGAGTTTCCTGGAGGTAGACCATGTCAGCTGCTAATTGGTCTAGTCCATGTTCCACTGATTTCCGCTTTCTTGGGGCGTTGAGACCTTGTACGTTCCACGTCGTGATGGAAAGTGTTTTGTTTAACAAACCCATCCTTTGAGCCCATGATAGTTCAGTTGGTGGTCTTCCCTGAAGGATACTTGTAGCCAACCTCTCGACTCCTTTTTCCGCCGTGCCCCCCCCTCTGTGTAGACCCCCCCCCCTCCAACCACCCCCCCAAAAAATAACAAGGCATCCGGACCAGCTTTCAACCAACGGGGCAGCCGGCCGGACCGGTGTAATAACTCTGATGGAGGCAACTGTGCCTCTTCTGTTGCCCAGTAAAGTTTGAGAGTGTTCGGTTTCTGATCTTAGGCAGGACTGGTACCAGTTTCCGATGGTGCTCAGGTCGCCCTCCTCGGGCTAAGCAAACTTATGGGTCGCTTGGGCATCCGGGCCTGAAGGTTCCAGCAGACAGATAGTCCATGGTTTGGGCCAAGCGGTAGCTGTCTCGGACTCACTCCCCACCAGGTAGGTGATAAGACCGGAGGGGGGTCCGGTGACTCCCCCAGCTTGAGATTGTCGTTGATGGGGGCCACTTTCTTAGGGGTTGTTATTCCTCTTAGATTTGGTCGGGGGGCCCCGGAGTCTGCGGCGCCCCTCCACCTTAGTCCAGGGCCTGGGGGGCGGTCCCTTTGGGGATGATCTGAGTCCTCCGCGGACCCCCTGGAGGCCCCCGCCTCACTGTCTGGATTCATGAAACGCTCGGCCTCCCTGAGAGAGGGGATTAGTCGTGATTTACCATCCCATGTGAAAATTAGGGCTGTGAGGAACCCCCATCGATAGGTCGTCTTCCTCTCCCGCAACCATTCAGTAAGTGGTTTAAGGGCTTTACTTTTTGCGAGTGTAGCCGCCGCTAAGTCTTGTTAGAGGGATATTGAGGCATCTCTGAAGCCAATTCGGGCCGAGCTTCTGGCTTTGCGCATGATTTCTTCCTTGACTGTCTAGAAGTGGACTCTCGCTAGGACATCTGGTGGGGAGGTTGCGTTCTGTTTGACTCTAACCCTATGGACTCTGTCCAGTTCCAGGGGGGCTTCATCTGGAAGCGTTAGAATGAAGCAGAATAAGTCGTTGACATAGGCGTTTAGTCCTTCCTCTGGGACAGAACTCTGAATTACTCTCAGGCGGATGTTGTTGCGCCTAGACCTGTTTTCCACTTCTTCCTGCTTCTTTTCAAGGGCTTCGCATCTGGCCTCCAGCGCAGTGAGCCTGTCAGCCCCAATCTCAAAGTTTTGCTCAAAAAGAGTTGTTTCGATTTCTTCTGTTCTGGTTTCGATTTCACCCACTCTCTTGTCTAGGGATGAGATTTTGCTTTTCAATTCTTCTGTACCTTTATGGTATTCCTTGGTTATGGCTGAGAGAAGCTCTTGGAGGTCTGCTTTTGTAACTGCTTGGGTCGGCAAATCAGAATTGGGTCAGGGGGTGCGCTGGGATTTGCAGTCTCATTACGCTCCCCTTTCTTGGGTTTCTCCCCTATGGTGGTGGACAGCAGGGTAGATATATCGATCTGTTTGGAAGGTTTCGGGTTCCTGGACATTGCTCTTTGTAATTGTAACAGGGAACTGGTGCAGTTCTTCCTGTATAGTGGGGAGCTTTAGCTAACAGGAGACACTCTTTTGGCTCAGACTCCAAAGTCCTGGAGACCTCCCGGGCCTGCTATGTGCTACTTGGCGACTCTGCCGAGGGGACGCTGAGGCGTGACTGCCCCCGGTGTACTGCTAATGTGCTGGTGCCCCAGTGGGAAGGCAACCCCAGCCAGCAAAGAAGACCTCCAGTCCCCGCCCGGGGAGTGGAAGGGCCGCAATCGGCACCCAGCCTCGCCCGCTCCTGCGGGAAGCTGGACGGAGTTGTTGGGGGGAGATGTACTGGGCTCCCCAGGACTGCGGGATGGAGCCGAGAGGGGGAGTTGTGGCTTCTCTTTCTGGGTCCGGGTGGCCAGGTAGTTAATTTCGGGCTGGCGGGTGGAGCTGCAAGAGGTCCCGGGTGGTACGGCAGGTGCCGCCCTACCTTCTTTCGGGAGCGGATGCCGTGTCCTGGATGTGGGGCCGCTGGGAGGTCGCCTCCTCTTTCCACGTCAGACGCTTGGGGGGTGCGAACTGCCACGGCAGACGCGTTGATTCCCCAGAGCCGATCGGGACACCGGGTTCCATGGGCCGCCGACAGAGGCCTGCGGGGAGCTGCCAGCCCAAGGATGTAGGCGGTGGAAGGCTGGTTAGTTGGAGGGGTCGGCAGGCACTTTTGCTACGGTTAACTGCGTTGAGACCCTACTTGCCACTGTTGGCCTCCCTCAGACCTGGTTGCCTGGCATTATAATTGCTGGAGCGGTTTGGTCCGTCGGGTCTCGGCGGGAGTCGGGTCTCGCTGCATTCGCACTCAGTGCCGTTGGCGAGCGCGTCCCCCGGATGTTGTCAATAGATTTGTTCCCTGCCGAGCCAGGGGAATACGCCGCCGCCGGCCTCCGGGTTAACTCCTGTCCCCACTGCCAAGGCTGATCGGAGAAAGGCGGCCGGATTACGCACCGCCGCAATCCGCCATCTTGGGACCCCGCCGACGCGCCGAGTCACCTCGCCGGGAAGCTCGGCCAGAACTCCGTCCCCCACAGGCTAAAAGCATCGAGGTTGTGGCATGAGCTGCAGCAGCCTTCCGGCTCTTCGGGGCACCGAATTTTTACACAGAAGATTTGGCTTTACTGGGGCATTTTGGATAGACACACGGTCTCGGCCGGGAGCTCTCACCGGCCAAAACCTTTCGCCATGGCGCAAAGCCACGCCCCACCAAGCTGGTGTCTTTTATCCATGGCCCTGCCTGCCCTTACTTTGGGAAATCCTTCTTACTATTGTGGCTTCGCATAGGACTCAACTCCGCTTTCAGTGTGACTTATTTACTCACATCCAAGAAATGAACTATGTACATAATAAAGCGGCTCCACTGCTTGATTGTCTGTTATCATAGTCCAAAAGAACAGTCTATTTATAGATAGTCTACTTCATTATAATGTGTGTACTTTTCAAGTCACATTTATAAAATAGAGTATTGTTGAAAAGTCAAACATGGCGTTGAGGTAGGAAAAGGGGGAGAGCGCACGTCAGCCAAGATCATTAGCTCGGGATGTGGCAAGAGAGGTTGCTGGCCTGGATGGTGGAGTGGTTGATTTTCAATGCACACATCGGAGGATAGGTGCTACCCACCTTTTCCAGATGGCAGATGCCACCCCCTTGCATTATACTACGGTTGACATTATAATATAAACATTTTTTGCTAGTGTGCTTGGCTAGCAGCATTCGATCTCCAGTCGTCACATTCCCAGGGCAGACACCCACACGACCACATGAAAGTGTCATCAACGCATGTCTTATATTTGGCATTTTGCTTTCCAGGGAATATTTAAAAATAGATTGTTTAAAAGGTGCACACCTTTTATATTTTGCTAGCAACGTTATAGGCAAATCTTCTATCAAGTTATTTTTTGTGTGGTGATTCATTTTTTGAAAGGCCAACGCTCATTTGCCCTTTGCACTTTCTTTTATTAAAAAAGGTCCAACTGAATTAAATGTTAACTCTTTAAGAGGTGTTCTCTCCTGGATGTACATCAATGAGCGAGCCCCTTCCCACATGTTTTTTAGATCTTGAACCCTGTTGATTTATTGAACACACGAAGACCTTTGAAACTGTTTACCCTCATTGCCGTGCTGGTAAATAGGGTCTGCTTCGATCGGGCCCAATCCCTGCCCTAACATAATTGAAACCTGCGGTCACAGCAGTAGATATTCTGTAGGTATGTAACTTAAAATAATAAAGGCATTGCTTGGAGATTCATTCAAAAATAATTCTCTTTTCTGTGCATTGTTTATTAGGTGTCTCTTGTAGGGTATCCTTTCCTGTCTGTATATATAATTCCCTTAAGATGTTTCTATATTGGGGTTGGGCATCCTCACACTGAGACCCAGCCCCTCCTCAGCTAAAATTCGCCAGAAACAAGACGCAAAAGAGCTCTTATAACCCATTTGAGTGGTTGATGTTGTAGCCATTTTATACTCTCATCCAAAGATTTAAGCTGTCCAAATGAGTATGGTTACAAACATTTTAATGTTAGGATGCGTATTGTGAACAGTGACGTGAGCACCGAACCATTTGTCTGTTACGTATTTAGAGATTCACACACACAACCCTTTTATGACATACTTGTTTATCAAATATAGAGATCTCTGATCACTGGTATATTCCTGAAATGCTCTGTAATTGAATGCAAAGCAGACAGGAACACTCATTGGTGCTATTTGTCCCCTTTCCAACTCTCATAGAGGTATTTTGAAATATAGGAGTGTACCAGATTGTCCATCTTGGAATGATAACCTTCTATCAGAAAATAATTCATATGGTTAGTCTAGTCTTGCCTCTGGCGAAATACTAGTTGGTGGTATGAACAGAATGCCTGCAACAAAGAGACAGTGGGCCCTCAGACCCCGGCAGGCTGGCCACACCACAGTGTGCTTTTACAGACGGTTTGAAAAGTGCATTCAGGCAAGGCCTTCCCTAAGAATAAGGTCAGACAGCTGTGTTTTAACATTATATTTCTTCTGTAAATTATTTAAATTACAATGTAATGAAACCGACTTAATTTGTATAGCAATGATGTATTGATATTGAGGAGGGGTTTTGTCGTGCTACACAAAGGTGTAGTTTGGGAGTGATGTGTGACAGTGTAGGGGGCGGGAGGGCGCAGTCTAATGTTTCGCGCTGGACACCAAGTTGGCCAGAAACTGCCCTGTCCATAGTCCACTGACTTTAGTGTGTATGGACAAATTGACACATTTCTAGCTTGAGCAATACGAACATATTACATTAGAATACAGATGGGGAGAAATGGCATATGAGGAGGGACACAAAGCTTGTAGGTGTTGTTTTTGTTTGGGACACCGATTGACTGTCGATCGCCATTGTAATCCCTACAGCGGTTTCCACCCACTACCTCCACACCATCCTCACCCTCCTAGGATCTCTTTGGGCTAGCTTTAATCAAGCCTTACCATCAAACTTTGCACTTGAAGTGCCTGCCAATGTTTTTCAAAGCAGTCTTCCAAGTTAATTACTTAACTGGACTTGTATATGTAGTAGTGTAATAAAAGCCATTGGGCCTCATTAGGACCCAGGCGGTAAGGGGTTTACGGCGGCGTAAACAGCGCCGACCCTTACCGCCTGATTCCGAGGTCCCTTAGCGCCATGGAGGATTTAACACCTGCTTTTAGCAGGTGTTAAAATCCATGGCGCTAAGGGACCTTGTTGTTAATTACGCCACCGTAATTTACGGTGGCGTAATTAACGCCTTCCCCACTCCCATTATGCCCTATGGGGCAAAAATGGGAATGGGGAAGGGTAAATGGGGATTGGGGACTTACCGCCCCGCCAACCTCGGAATGGGGCGGTAAGTCCGCCAACCACCATGGCGTAATCGTAGTTTACGCCATGGTGGTAAAGGTACGACCCAGGCGGTAACTTACCGCCTGGGTCGTAATGAGGCCCCTTGATTTATATGCAATATGCGTGTCCTTCACAGAAGCTCTGTTAAAAACAATAATTGTCAAAGCCAACACTTTTGGCTTGTGTACAAGTATTAGGCATTTGCCGAGCACAGCTATTGGAGGCGCATCAACGGCCAATTAATACCACTACGGAAGTGCCTTTCACTTGCCTATACAAAAGCCCAAACTTTTGGCAATGGAAATACTTGTTTACAAATTCAATCGGTACTCTGCCCTCTGTTTTATGTTCAGGCTTGAATACCAGAGGGCAGGAGCATTAGCAATGTTGTCTCTCAAAGCTTTAAGCTAGGGTGACTCACTTTACAAAATGGTTTTGCAGGACAATTTAGAATGATGCAGTGGTGCATCAGAAGTAGTTTGTTTAGCCAGGTTTCAGGTGGCATCATTCACGGCCTCTTTTTGCTCCACCCTATCAACTTTAATTGTAAAATGCCTTTCAACAAAAGCACAGCCAAAACAACAAAAGTACTATAGAAGTGTTATGCATAAATGGACTGACCTAGATTTCTCTTCAAGGCCTATCTTGCAACAAAAGACATGCTGTCCCACTAATCCTCATCTGCATTGACATCATCAGAAATGACATCATGGAAAATAACATAAGGAGTGTCAGCCTTTGATACGGACATTCAAACTGTGTTAGGACAAGCCCTAGGATGACATTAATGACGTTTCTATGTATAAGCCAAGAGACAAATAACTTTATGGTATGGAATATGTGACTGATTACACTTATGTATCAACTCTAAAGTTTAGTAAACCACAGAAGATGTTTTCGGGTCAAAAGCTACACACTAAATCACTGATAGTCAATGTGGGATGAAATGATTTGCTCAGGATCACACACATTGCTTAAGCAGGGAAACCAGGACTAGGGCCCACCCTGCGATTTTAAGTACTTGACCACATATCTTCACAGTTATTGTCCTTTAAATATTTATTTGGGCTTGCGGTTCAATGAAATAATAGTTTCAGGAGTGACACTAGGCTGGAATTTTGTAGGGGCTAACCCTTCAAAAGTTGGAAGAGGGGCAAACTTCATAGACTGTGGGGGATGGGCAAACTTACTTGTATGGGGGCATCCAACTTCTTCACATTCTAATGAGACTATATGGGATACATTACTCACCGTAATCGTATTTCTGATGCTTCTATCTGCTTAGATTCACATGATGTGCATAGGCCGACATCTAGTGGAAGCTGCGGAGTATTACAGTTTGTTTTTCGAAACTCGAAAATGGGCGTCGACACAGGTGCCAGTAATACTATCCCTAATGTGACGTCCACCGTACCCATGATCCCACATGCGTGTAGGACCCTCAGATTGTATTTTTTCTGACATGAGGTAGCATGAGGAGAAGCGTGAGTACAGATGATCCAAGCAGATAGAAAGAAAGGTAAGACTACAAGCATCCATGCGCCTTCTCTCAGAGGGGAGGAAGAGTGGGTCGCATGTGAATCTAAGCAGATTCAAGCATCAGAAATACGATTACGGTGAGTAATGTATCCCTTCTGAGGCTTGTGGAATCTGCTTAGATCACATGCTGTGCATAGATTAGCGAGCAGTACCTGAAGAAGGAGGTGGGATGTGAGAAGGGTCATGAGCAAATAAATGTCTTAGAACCACTTGTCCCGCTTGGGTATCTTTCTTGGAATGGGTGTCAATGAAGTGGTGCTGAGTAAAAGTGTGAATAGAGCTCCAAGTAGCTGCTTTGCAAATGGTGTCAAGGGGGACATTTGCAATGAAAGCCAGAGTGGCCCCAATGCTTCTTGTAGAGTGGGCTCTTGGCGTGAAAGGCAGAGTTTTTCCAGAAAGGGAGTAACACAGCTGGATACAGTTAATAATCCACTTAGAGATGGCACCTTTAGAGATGTGATCCCCCTCTCTGCCTGTAGCTACGGAGAAAAACAGTTGGTCTGTTTTCCTTAGCGGTCTGGTCTTGTTTACATAGCAGAGGACCGCCTTACGCACATCTAGGGTGTGTAGTTTCACCTCAGTCGAGCTCTGTGGGCCTTGGAAGAAAGCCGGAAGCTCGATGGACTGGTTCACGTGGAATTTAGAAATAAACGTAGGTGAGAACCTAGGGTGTGTGCGTAAAACCAGTTTATCTTTATGGACAGTAAAGAAGGGATCTTGCACTGACAGAGCCTGAATTTCACTGACCCTTCTTATAGATGTAATTGCTACTAAGAAGGCCGTCTTATAAGTCAGGTGTTTGAGACTGCTTTTATGCATGGGCTCGAATGGGGGGCCCATGAGTTTAGATAGCACCACGTTAAGGTCCCATCCTGGTGGTGGGTTAGAAATAGGAGGGTGAAGTCTCTTTACTCCTTCCATGAAGGCTTTAACTACTGGTACTTTCCACCACGACACCTTGTTATGGGAAGTGGTGTATGCCGACAGAGCTGCCAGGTGTACCTTCAGTGAGTTAAAAACCAGTCCTGCATCCAGCAGGTGGAGCATGTATGTAAAAATAGTGGAAGGCGTGCAATCAACTGGGTTGATTTGTTTATTCTGGCACCAGATAACAAATTTCTTCCATTTGTCAAAGTAGCAGTGCCTTGTGTTTGGCTTCCTAGATTCTTTTAGGATGTCCATACACCTCTGTGGTAAATTGAGATGTCCGAACTCTATGACCTCAGGAGCCATGCTGCCAGGTTCATTGAGTTGGGTTGAGGGTGCACTGTTTGACCTTGGTGCTGGGACAGTAGGTTGTACCAGGCCGGAAGTTTGATGGGTTCGCACACCGCTAATCTGCGTAAGTGTGGGAACCACGGTTGTCTCGCCCACATGGAAGCAACCAGGACAAGCGTCATCGATTCTCTGTTCATCTTGTTGACCACCTTCCTGATGAGAGGAGTTGGTGGAAAAGGATACGCAAACATTCCTGACCAGTTCATCCACAGGGCGTTCCGCTGGGAGTCTGGTTGGGGGAACCTGGATGCAAATCCTGGGCATTGTCTGTTTTTGCTTGTGGCGAATAGGTCTACAGTGGGAAAACCCCACTGAGAGAAGATATCTTCTACGACTTCTCTGTGTAGACACCATTCGTGTTCTTCTGGGAGGGGTCTCTGCTTAGCGCATGCGCTAGAGAATTGAGATCCCCCTGGAACATGTTGTGATGACAGAAAGATGTTCCATCCGAGTGCCCAGATCCAAATTTTCTGGGCAAGCTTGGACAGATTTGGCGAACAAGTCCCTACTTGCTTGTTCAGGTAAAACATGGCTGTAGTGCTGTCCGTCCGGATTTGCACTGACAGATTTAGCAGGTAGGGCTCGAACGCTTGAAGCGCTCTGAATACTGCCAGAAGCTCTAGCAAGTTGATGTGATTCTTGGCCACTGAGTGAGACCAGAGACCCTGAGCTGTGTGGTGTAGATGGTGAGCTCCCCACCCTGTCAGGCATGCATCGGTTGTGACTACCGCCTGTATCTCAGGATCGTAAAAAGGTTTCCCCTTGGATAGATTATCTCTTGTCCACCAGTTTAGGCTTTGTACAAGTGTTGGCTAAACGACCACTAGATCGTCCCACTGACCACTTGCCTGAGTCCACTGTTTCGCCAACCATTCCTGTATGGGACGCATGCGCAGGCGTGCGTGGGGGACCAGGTAAATACATGACACCATCATGCCCAGCAACTGCATTGCTTTGCGTACCGTTATCTGGCGACCGGACTGATATTGCGGAATTTGCAGCAGTATATTCCGAATTCTTTCCTCGGAAGGAAAGGTCAACCCCTCTTGAGTGTCTAGGATAGCTCCTAGGAACTGTTTGGAGGTGCTTGGCACCAGACTTGACTTTTTCCTGTTTATTGAGAAGCCCAATTTAAAGAGGAGGTCGATTGTCCTTTGAGTGTTTGTTCTTCAAATTACTGGGGTCTCCCCCGTGATGAGCCAGTCGTCCAGGTAAGGGTACACCGGGATTGCTTCCCTGCGTAGGTGTGCTGCCGCCACCGCCAGTACCTTGGTGAATACCCTTGGAGCCGAAGTTATCCCGAAGGGCAGTACCTTGAACTGGTAGTGCTGACTGTCCACCTTGAAGCGCAAGTACTTTCTGTGCGCTGAGAACATGGAAATATGAAAATAGGCATCTTTCATGTCCAATGTTGCCATGTAATCCCTCTTTTTTAGGAGGGGTATTACCTCTTGGAGAGTAGTCATGCAAAAGTTTTTGGGGCTTCACATACTTTGCAGGCCGTAAGTCCAATACTGGGCGCATTGTCAAATCTTTTTTTGGCACAAGGAAGTAAGTTGAATAAATACCCTTGTTTACCTGGTGTCCCGGGACTAGTTCTATTGCGTTCTTTGCTAGCAGATTGACGATCTCCTCGAGGAGGATTTTCTGGTGTTCCAAAGAATGTATTCTTTGTCGTGGAGGATGGTTCCGGGGACGCTCTAACAGTTCTAAGCAGTACCCTGCGGATACTGTGGACAGCACCCATCTGTCTGATATGATCCCTTCCCAAGCTTGGGTGAAGTTGGAAATGCGTCCCCCTACTGGGGTTGCGTGAGAAGGGACCCTGAACGGAGCATCACTGTTTTGGTGGCGGCGTGCCACCTCCTTTACTGGGACTGCCTCTACCTTTACCACGTCCTCTTTTATTACCCCTGCTGTAACCCTGGGTGGACTGTTGGTTATTATTGTTCCACGATGTGTACCCTGCCCCTGGGAATAGTTAGATCCTCTCTGGAAATTTTGGCCGCGTGGGCGACGAAAATTGCCATTCCCTCTCTGATTAGGGGGTTTATTGGTTAGTTGGCCTAGGGATTTGAGTGTCTCATACTCGTCCTTGGCATTTTTCAGTGCGTCCTCGACCGCCTTAACAAACAGCAGATCCGGCTCCACCGGTTTATCTAACAATGATGCTTGGGTTTCAGCTTTGGATTCAGACTGCCGTAACCAAGCGTGTCTCTTGATAACAGTTCCTTCTGCTATCAATCTGCCGGCATTATCCGCGGCATCAAAGGTTGCTTTTAAAATGCAACCAGACACGGCTCTTCCCTCCGCCACAACTCGTGCCAACTGGCTCTTTTAGGGTTCTGGGGCGGAGTCTATGAGTGCCGCGACTTCTTCCCACTGATGGCAGTTGTAGCTGGCCAACAGGGTGGTGGAGTTGGCAATCCTTGCCTGGTAGGCGGAAGTGGAGGCTACTTTCCTGCTCAAACCATACAGTTTCTTGCTCTCCTTGTCGAGAGGAACTTCGGACGATGACAAGGGTGTTCCAGCCCTCTTACGGGTGGTTGTAACAACCAGGGAGTCCGGTTTCAGATGCCCCCTTATATACAGTGGGTCTGATTGGGCTGCCCTGAAAAGTTTCTCAATCCTGGGGTTCACTGCTCTGGTGAGGTTAGGATTTAAAAGTGAAGTCTATTCTTCTCTGAATAGACTTAAGGATAGGGATGGCCTGAGCAACAGGCCTCCTTTCTCCCACTAACTCTTCGGCGAAGTCCCTCTCCTCTTGAGCACCCTGGGTGTCAATGTGGAAATGTTCTGCCGCTCGGGACAGAACTTCATTCAGGAGAGGTTGATTGTCAACAGGGGAGTCGGTAATCGGGGGTTCTTTCTCTACCGGGGAATCTACTCTGTAGGTCTCAGGGTCTTCCTCTTCCTCTTCTTGGTCCTCATCATCCCCAAAGTAGCCCGTACCAGTTTGCTCTTCCAACATGCCCAAATCTGGATCCTCACAAAAGGATGTATCCCCTTGATATTGAGAGTAGGGCTGTATATAGAAGGGGTCCAAAGACCGTGTTGGGGCTTCAAACCAGGGACTTCTTACTTCGAGGTATTGGATCCTTAGAGCCTGAGGGTGCTGACCCGTCGGGAGTATAGGAGAGAAAGTGTTCATGGTTTTTTGCGTAAAAATCTGCCAATGATGACATCCTTGACATAACCCTGTCTATGTCATCACTAGACCATTCTCTAGAACTGGGAATGACCCTTTCTGGGACTTTCTCCGCCTTACCCTGACTAGATTTACTGGTTTTAGCAAGGGTCCTTGGGATAACAGAAGACTGGGACTTGTCTGTCTGTTTATGTGGAGTGGAAAGTTTTAGAGGTGTGTGAGGCGGCTGAGACTGCTTCCTTTGTTGTTTTCCCCCTCCCCGTGGGCGGAAGAGAGTTTTCCCTGTTTTTTCGCCCCTTTGGAGCCTTCCGACACCTTGCGTCGAGGTTCAGGGGTAGTGTCCCTATCCTTAGAACGTGGAGGTAGGGACTCGCGAGCCGCCATTACACGGTCTGCGGGCGCCGACTCCTGGAGTGCGGTCTGGGGATGGAAGTCGGCTTCGTCTTCCGATGATCGAACTTCTGTTACCTTGGGGAGCGAGGCACTCTTGGCAACAGTGGATGATTGCCTGGAGTCATGCGGCGATCTAGATCGAGAACACCCAGAGGACACCGATTCGGACCGTTCTCTATGTGCCTCTTTCCGAGAACTCGACGTGCGCATCGAGTCTCGGTTGGACTTCATGTGCTTTGTGGAAGTGCTGTGGGTAGCGCTTGTGTCGCCGGGGGTCTTTCCCATAGCCGCCCTGCCGGACGACCTTCCGAGGTCGGGGACATCTCGGCTGTCTCTTGACGCCACATTGCCCTCACCGTCAGAAAGCACGGCGTCGCTGCCATCGCTGAAGGCGCCCTCCGCTGCCATGGCCTCCTGACGCCTGGCGTGGTGGGCCCAACGCTTGATCGAACGGTCCTTAAGTGTTTTCGGTTTAAACCTACTACACGCTCTGCAGTTCGCCTCGGGGTGGTCCCTCTGCAAGCAGAGATTGCACGTGGCATGTCTGTCAACCCAAGGGTACTTGCGGTTGCACTTGGGGCAGAATTGGAAAGGGGTACCCTCCATACGCACCTTGTGGCAGCGGGCTAGTATGTGTAGAAATATATAAGAATGTACCTATATACCAAAAGAGTGTAGAGTATGTCGACCCCCCACTCTCCCTACTTGCAGGGCCGAGGCCAGAGGCCTTCCTAGGCCCGGGCCGAGGCCAGAGGCCTTCCGAGCCCCAAATCCGTTATGCAGCTGTCGACGGTCGATTTCTTCTCCGGGCCGGTGTCGAGTGTGGACTCGACGTTGGGGTGGAGAATGGGGAAATATAACGATATTTTGCAAAAGTATGGCTAAGGCCAGGGAACTCCGCGAAATGCTTCCGACCAGTATGGCGGAAGAAAAACAATCTGAGGGTCCTACACGCGTGAGGGATCATGGGTACAGTGGACGTCACACTAGGGATAGTATTACTGGCACGCCCTGTGTCGACGCCCATTTTCGAGTTTCGAAAAACAAACTGTAATACTCCGCAGCTTCCACTAGATGTCGGCCTATGCACAGCATGTGATCTAAGCAGATTCCACAAGCCTCAGAAATATTGTTATAAAACATGTTGAGCAAAACAGTCCATCTTTATTTTTCCCATCCTGAGTGAAAGATTACAATAGCAGCCTCCAAAGGTATGCACGCTTAAACAAATCTCATTTGGGTTTTCAAACTGTTTGCAATGAAAAAAATGTAGAGCATTCATTACCCACTATTCACACCTCTTAAAAGACCTTCAGCAGGCACCTGTTCATCCCTCTTACTGTAATGCTTTGCTGACACGAAGCACCATAGGGGCAGCCGCACTGTACTTCCCTGCAGAATGCCTTCCCTGCTAAGTTGCTTCAGAGGAACAATGCAGGGCTTTTTCCATCACATACAGGCTCTGTGCAGATCATGGGACAATGCCCTTGAAAACGGCAAACTCACACAAAATACGGAACGGTTGGCCACTCTACTTTTAGCATTAAAGTAACTTGACTTCCCAAAACATAATGCCGTCCACATGACTTCCTCTCAAATGTTAATTGAGCACTGTATATATCAGTAGTTTAGTGCGCAAACAAATGTGATGAATAGAACTAAGGCAAAAAGTAAGCATTACTTTGTGCCCACATGAAGTCTATCGTGTCATGTAGATCTCTATCACACAGTGAGCCAGCATGCTGCAAGGCATAAATTAGTTTTCAAAAATTGATAGCAGAGTTTGCTAATTAAATTGCTCTTGATTAGCAAACAAACTCATTTGATTAGCAATTTTGTACTAATGTTCATAATGCCACCAGAAGATACTTGTACCCAAGACATAAAATGAGCAACAACACAGCAGTTTTGTATACCGCTGAAGTAATACATTAGTGAGAAAAGTCAGGCCTTGCAAATTGTTACTGTAAAATGGTGCATGTCACCACAAACCCACTTTAATTTGGCACACTGCTGTCACCCAGAGGTCAGCCATGCACAGTGAAACTTCAATTTGACATTTACTGCAAACAATGTAAAGTTTAAATAAGTTTCCAACATCCCCTACAAATGGTACTGGCCCTTCTTAAAATCTACTCGACTATACAAGTGGGCGGAAATACTTTGCGAGCCCTGGGTGAGTGTCTGTAAAAAGGTTAGCTGCATGAATGGACACAAATTAATAGACATGATAAAAAAGGCTTGTAAAACTGTTTGGCCAGCTCTCTCTACTGCAAGTGCAAATATATAATGCAATCATAATCATAGAGAAAAGTGAGCTCTGGAGGCCAACTACAGTGTACAGTTTTGCAGTAGGTCTGTAGATGTACAGACTGGATGAAACTATTGATCACTACTTTAAGTAAATATCAACTTAGCTTTGTGTATTCATTATGTAAAATACTAAGCAGAGTGGAAGGCATAGCAGCAGAGAACTGGGCAAAATGGGCAGAATATTGTAGTTTGTGGCCATCTCACTTTCAGGGTAGCGGGTATAAACCAACATGGTAAGATAGAATGTCAAGGAGTATGGGATCAGCTCATGGGTTGAGCAGTAGTTGCAAGCTGTATGTAACCAGCAGCCCACAGGACTAGGTTTTCATCAAAGCATTTGGCCGCGTGGTCATGTACATTTTCAAAGGTGTCCACTCGTCCATATGATGCACCTTCCCAACAAAATGAAATCTAGTTGACACTGAGATTTAGATACAATTCACTGTAAAGCATGGAGACCATGCAGTATTTTACAGTAGCAACGCTGTAATTATGCATTATGTAAACTATCACATTTTTAGAAAAATAATTGAAAGACTTTTTTTTTAAAATGGCTAACACATACCAGTCTTTGGCAGACGTGATAGTTAGCTTAACAGTATTATCCCGATTATTTCTGGTTTGCAATTATTTGAAAAATAAAAATAAAATGTGCATAGTACTCCAACCACCATACTTAGATGAAACTGTAAATGTTAGCATGTGCAACACCTAGATGGAACTTGAATGTTAGCATGTGCCACACTTAGAATTGAGAACATTAGCCTGCGCCGTACCTAGATAGGATTGTGACGGTTAGCGAGTGCCACACTTAGACGGAATTATGTAGGTCAGTGAATGTGAATGCTTGCATGGTAAATGTCATATAACCCACTAACCAATATAAACTCGCTGCATACTCATCTAAAAGAAACCTCACACAACTATCTTTCGCACAACAAGCTGCACGCACTTCACCACATTGCAAAAACACATAAGCCTCACCAACAGCACCGATCCAATACTCGCAACAATGCTCAGCATACAGTGTTTACCGAGTTGAAGCTGCCAACAGTACACCACTCCTCTCACTATCCTACTCCCTCTTCACCTTACTAACCCATCCCCCCTTCTCGTTTACAGATCCGCCAGAGCGCCTGGGGACCAATTCCGTTGGTGACGGTGCGCTATATAAGTACCTTTAACATAACATAACATAACTCCCACACAGGCTGTTTGGCACATGAGTGAAGGGGATGATTACTGCTGCTCTCTCTCTCTCTCTCTCTCTCTCTCTCTCTCTCTCTCTCTCTCTCTCTCTCTCTCTCTCTCTCTCTCTCTCTCTCTCTCTCTCTCTCTCTCTCTCTCTCCTTTAGCCCCTTTGATCTTGCAGTGAACATAGGGCAGAGAGAGCTCTGAAGGCAAGAGAGGAATGCAGGGTGAGCTGTGCTTTCATTGAACATGGTAGAACGGAGTTGCTGGTCGCACTAACTCAGAGTTCCAAGTAGAGCGATAGGTAGGCCTCTTTATCATAGCGAGCAGAGATGTCCCCTGGTCGTGCATGTATACTGGCATTAGTTCCAAAAAGAGTTGAGCGATGCCAAATGTCAATACATAACATCCCTCCAAAAGTTTAAACTATACTGCAGATAGTCTTTGGTGTGCACTACCTTTTAGGTAGTGGTAGTCACAACTAGCAGCTTAAGTCGTAGTGCCTCAACCTGGCAGGTGGTCACCGATCTCGTCAAGGGTGGTAGCGGGATTCACATTCATTATCCTGGTTACTTGTGGTGCAACAGTGTGTTTCTGATGACATGCCTCCTTAAGCTTTCTCTGCATTGTTGTTTACAATATCTGGGCTGGAGTCGTCATAGTCATCTGTTCGTGGACCTTCTACCATTCCAGGATCTACTTGATAAACATTAAAGCTTCTCCTTTGTGTCTCTTTCCACAATGGTCCTTATTGTTTCTTGAAATGCGTTGCTTTTTGGGTTACGGGTGATGTGGAATAAGGATCACTTACAACTGGTGGATTGGTGATTTTTCTTTTTGTAGAAAGCGGTGACAGCACGAACCCAACAGAAACACGAGACAAAGTTCAGAGCGTCCCTTCCCTCCGAACCCCCTGGCCTATATGCCCCCAGTGCTCATACTTTCCAATGTAAATGATTGGTCCCGAAAGGACAAGGACATCAGCTGTACTCTTTCGTGTAAACCAGTGTTATCAATGAGGTCAACCCATCGTAACCCAGCCAATCAAGGTGCCCATACTTCTTAAAGATTCCCATACGCTTTGGGGCAAGCAAGAGCGATAGAAATTATGATGAATTCCGCTCCCCTGGGACGCTTTTTTTTTTTCAAGAAAGCAAGAGTTTAGATCCTGCTTGCAAATGCCAAAAGTGAAACCCATCCGAAGTGAGAAATGAGAAAACGAGGCTTTCAACAAGCTAGACGAGGCCTTCATTAGAAAGATCTGCGCAGTACGTTCTACAGTGTCGTCCTCGCATAAGCAAGAAACGCTGTTTACAAATGGCAGGTTACAGGGCCTAGTCACTATACTACTGCGGTGCCAGGCCTAGAGAGTACATAACATTTTCATTTCCCAATAATCCCCTCCTATGAGACCTTCACTCCAGCCTCATTACCATCAGCTCTTTAGGAAGATAGCGCATTCCATCAGTTCATAACATTTTATATCTTTTTTAAAATGACAGTAAAGCACTTGAACAGGTTGTGACACTTCAGAACAGGTCTTACATACCCAATAGCAAAGGTTTTTGCCTACCATTAACAGACAAGACAGCCCTAAAATAACTACGAATAGGATGTGGACGATAGCCATCCCCAGAGACCCCAGTTGCCCCGTGATCCACGTCCCGAAGGACCAGGAAGCCTCAGGCCTCGTGTGTGCGATAGGCTTACCGTGTGCTAATGTGAGTAATGATGTCAGAGCTATTGCTCGCGTAATGGAGTATAAAAGCGCAGCACTCACTCTTTACAACTGCACAGACGCCTCCCTTGGAGAACCCTGGCCTGCGACAAAGTCTTCCCAAGAAACACGTTGCCTAGGGTGGGCTGGTGCGTGGAACGTAGAGGTGTGATGCACTGCCGGCAGAACATGTAGCAAGAAGTAAGTTCTTATCAGATGGCAACACGTTAAAAAATCATTTAAAACTACGGAGACGTTACATCAATGATGTGCTTGTCATCTGGAACAGAGATGTAAACAGTTTTGAAATATTCTTCTCTTGGTTGAACGATCAGAACCCTTATTTAAAATTCACAGGTAACCAAAGTGATCGCAAAATAAATTTTTGGGATATTAGTATTAACGCAGACCAGACAAATAAGATACTAAAGGTAAAACCTTTCCACAAAGAAACAGACAAGAACTCTTTCCTGCCATTTTCTAGCTTTCATCCCAAGCATACAAGAGAAATGTACCCTTCTGGCAGTTTTTCGCATTTAAAAGGCAATAGTACTAACAAAACAAAGTTTGAAGTGGAAGCTCCATCCTTGAGTTCAAACCTGAATGAAAGAGGGTATCCCAAGAAAAGAATAAACAAAGTTTACAAAAGAGCCTCAAATAATAACCAAGAAGCGGTGCTTCAAAATAGAAAAAAGAAACAAGTTACAACATGATTTAAGTACTTACAATTTCTTGTCTGACTGGACCAAAACAATAATTTCTAAGAATTGGCATATTTTAAACCCAATTAAACATCCGAGATACGCATATAAAAGGAGCAAAAACATATAAGAATTACTTGCATGCAATGACTTCCATGAACAAGCTAATACACAAACTACGATAACAGAACAATGGGGATTACCCAACCAAACGGGACACAGTCCCTGCAGAGGTTGTAGATGCTGCTCACAAACTGAAAGAACTTTTTAAATAGACACAGGATTGACTAAACCCTGGCAACAAAGAAGCTTAATCAATTGTTATACTACCTGGGTAGTGTATGCGATCTGGTGCCCTTGCAGCAAGATCTATATTGGCAAAACTGAACATAAAATTAAAATGAGAATCACTGCGCATAAAAGCTGCAATAGGAATATAGCTTTAACAGCTCCAATGGTAGGATATTTTCTAGCAGCAGAATAAGTGTGGTGGACAATATTATGAAAGAATCAGCCCAAGCAATGATAAGATGATACTAACAAGAATAGAGCTACGCTTTATTTTTTTAACCAGCAGCTACAAATCAAGTCTAAATGACAACAGTGATTGGCATAACCTCACAAGCTAGAATAGTGCAGCTAGATGTAACATTAACTCTTTTCAGTAAACATATCTATAAGTGATATTAGCACAACTGGTTTGCCATCTCACTCGTGTAATAATCGAGTGATATGATATGGCATTTGTAACGCGCCTATACACAAATTATCAAGGCACAACGAGGAAAGGAAGGCGGGAACAGAGGGAGGACAGAGACAACGATCTTACTAGGCCAAGTGACATTGAGATCGCGCAAGTGCAGGAGGGGGGAGGGGAAAGTACCAGAGGAAAGGGGGGGAGCAGTGCTGTACACAGGATCAAAACAATAACAAGAAGTGCGGCCAACAGGTGGCCAAAAGCAAGGCATAAAATACGCGGTATTGCATCGCAAATTGCGATATAATTAAGCCCTTTTGCTGTTTGTCCATAATCATGTCGCAGTTAAGGCAATATGATTCTCCCCCCCCCCAAAAAAATTGCTTCCTTTTAATGCCTGCGTATGTGCACAGCGCGCACTGCAGACGAGGCAGGCAGAAGCTCCTGGGCTGGGCTCAAAACATTGTATCAATGTGAGCCCAGCCCGGGTGCAGCGTCACGTGAGATTGGGATCTCCGCCCCCCTCTCACACTCCACTCCGGCTTCCACACTAAGGAGGTTTGGGTGGGGAAGCCGGGCCCTTTTTTATTAATTTATCTGTTGGGTGCTGGGTGTAAGTGGCTGATAATACGTCTCCGGACCGTTCGGCCGGGAGAAATATTCTCAGCCACTTACACCCAGCACCCACCGTAATAACACAGCCTTGTGCTCGTAGAAGGCCTCTTCTACGAGCACAAGGCTGCGTTATTACGGCGGGTGCTAGGTGTTACAGAGCAGGCGCTCTCTTAACACCCAGCAGCCATACCTGTCTACGTTTGAAAATCAAAATTCCTGAGATTTATGCCCTGCCCACAGTGAGTCACACAAAACCACGCTCTGCCCTCATGTCAAAAAGATAAACTCTGTTGTAATGTGATGTCAGAAATTTGCGGTTCAAATTCAAATATGCATATTTCATTACATTTCCTTTTCACAGCCACCCAAATTGCATTGGACAAAAGGCATTCGCCTTCCATAAAATCAACACTTTAAAATGTGCACATGTAAACTCCAAGAACCAATACAAAGGTTTTCCCTGAATTTTGCAGTACCGAAATTGGACATTTCACCTTAGTTGTTTTTCATCAGCTTAGGTAGAGGGGCACAAGGGACACTGCCCCCCTCCTAGCTACGCCGCTGTTCATACAGTGAAGGTCATTAAATAAGATAAATAAGAGCACAATATAGACGCCAGGGTGCAGGACAAGATATAGAACCGTGGAGGGGACTCTGATGTGTGCCCTCCGGCCTCCCTACTGCTGATGGTGAAAACAGTGCGGCAGGGTCAGACTGGGGCATACAATTGTCTCGGGCTCCACCCGAAAAAGTGCTCCACAGTGAATTAATTCCTTTTGTGACATTGTTTGAATAACCCAAAGGGGAGGTGAGGCAAATTGTACATTTTAATTCAGCAACCCTGGTCAAAACTATTGGGGCAGTTTGATGAGTTACTAGACTCCAGTAACTCATGAAACTGGCCCACATTGGCCATAAAGGTGGCTCACTTTGACCCAATAAATATGGGCCCACACAAGCATTTTGCGTTTTTGGTTGGTTTTGGTTGGTTTTGTTGGCCTATTGCCCTATATAGGCCAGTCCGAGCAGCCTGCAGTGGTGCATGGAGGTTTGCTGCCGAATTTATCACGAGGCAAGCAGCCAGAGCCAGTATGAAGCTTTACACTGGCCAGTTTGCGGATTGGAACCATGGGGGCAGTTGCTGGACCTCCTCCACCCCAAGAGCCTCGAAGCCTCACTTGTTTGTAAAGGTGAAAGGCCCCAACACTGTCCCCGTTTGCTGGGCTGGGTGTTGGCAAGTGGCTGCGCTGGCATTTGTTCGGCTGTCGATTTTCGAGCCCCCCCCCCCCAGAGTGAGTGTGCATTGTTGTGGGTAGCCGGTAAATTAGTTGCTTTTTGCCTATTTCGTAGGAATTGGTCTGCAGTGTAGAGGAAGATTAAGCAGAGAGGACCTTCCCACTTGATAACAACGGCCCTGAGAGGTAAGCCTAGCCCAACATTTTATTCTAAAAATATCTTGCAGCGAACCTTTACATTTTACAGACATTGCACTGACGTTATACTTCAGAGGTACATAGAAATCATTTCTACATTCTTGCTAATTCTATATCATGTGGTACAACTAATTCTGGTGACATTCAATATTAGCACAACATTGGTAATCAAATTAGTTCATTTGCTAATTAAAAACAATTTTATTAGCAAAATCTGCTAATCAATTTTTGAAAACTAATTTATGCCTTGCAAAAATACAGGTAGGGGGACTATAGGGTTGCAGTTACAGACCCAAGTGCAAGGGTTGCCAGGTGGCAGTGCAGGTGTGCAACTGGGCGGGCAGGGACCTAGGCCCGAAATCAGAGGGTACCCAGGTGACCAGTGCAGTTTAAGACAGGAAATCAGCAGGGGAGAGGAAGAGAGAATGCAGAAGCAAAGAGGAAGGTCTTGAGGTGCTTCTGAAACCAGAGATGGTTCTCCTCAAGTTTCAGAGAGGCAGGGAAGCTGTTCCAGAGGGAGGCCCCAGCCGAAGAAAGAGATCTACTGCCAACTTGTTGCTTGGCGAAGCGACTGACCCTGAGAGAGTTGGAGGTGGAGGAGCAAAGAGCTCGAGTAGGAAAGTAAAAGGTAGAAAAAGGTTGTTGCAGTAGTCCAGCCTAGAGAGAACCAGAGCTCTAGAGACAGGGAGCTTCTGGGGGAATGAGAGGAAAGGAAGAATACCTCTGAGGAAGTGCAGCTGTTAGTTTGACTTCTTGTGAGGAGAAAAGGAGAGTGTGGAGTCGAAGATGACCCCCGAGGTTCTCACCCTCACAGGTGGGAGCAGGAAGAGGGCCAAGGGAGGCCGGCCAGAGGGTGACAGGAAGGGAGGGTGCAGGTGTGCCGATAAGGAGAATCTTTGTCTTACTGGCATTAAGGCAGAGATCGTTGGCGGCACACCACTACTGGATAGCAGACAGACAGACAGAGATAAGAGAAGGAGAAGAGGTAGCACAGGGGAGCCTGAAAACGAGCTGAGTGTCATCCGCATAGCACTGAAAGTTGGAGCAGAGTGGCAATGCGGTGGGCAAGAGGTGCCAGGTATTGATTGAGTGGTCATTAACATTAAAGTACTTTGATATAAATTAGTTACAATAACATCAGCTTTTATCAGGCGTACACAAAATTAAGTTCCCCGCAAAATAATGTAAGACATAGAAAACGTACACTCAGCATAGGAGTATTTTGATCAGAGCAGGAAATAGGTAACCTTAAACACGGTTCATTTGAAAACATGCGAGTGATAATAATTTACAGAAATTGTAACAGTGAAAGGCACCAGGTGTAGATATTCAATAGCGATGTATAGTGATAGCCCGATAAGTGATCCTGCATCCTCGGCGTAGGTTTTTTCATTATATACATAGGCCAAGATGGACGCCAATGTTAACTAACATAGCCACGCACTACTCTAGTCACATGACAGGCTTGTAATTAAAAGAAAGACCAGCAGACTTGTCTATGTCATCACTTGATCCCCGTGGAGGTTATGGAACCGCTGGTCCTGGCACCATTAATGTGCCCTGTGATAAGGCGGAGGCGGAGGAAGAAAAGGAAGAACAGAGCTAGTCAAAACTACCACAAAAGCCGCCTGAGTTGAATTATGAAGCAAGAAAGAGTTAATGGATGAGCTCAGCAAGGGGGGGGTCTCTGATCTGTTGAAAGACAGATGTTTCCTCCAATGAGAAAACAATGCTTGGATCTCCTGTAAGGTACCTTATTCTTATACTGTTTTTTTTCTCTGTTGATTCTTATGTGCGCTTAAAAAGAGCGAACTGGAGAAGTACATTGCCGAAGAAGAGCCGACTTACGAGTGGGTTTATTGAGCGAGGAGAAGGGCGTGAAACAAAAGTTAAATAGCACCCGTTGTGTGAGAAGTCTATATAAATGTTGGCCAGTTTGGGGCCGAGTTGGAGTCTTATAAAAGTTACCGGGCCGAGAGTATTCTGAGGGAGGACCCGATCGATGAAGCTCGTTGGCTGCACTGAACGCCACAGAGATTTTCCCTGACTCTCTGCCGAGGCCCCCACCTTCCCGAGGAAGGAGCTACGGCGGGGGAAACCCTTCGTCATCTCCCGATCAGCTGGGAGAGCCTGCGCCAAGCCCCCACCTTCCCGAGGGAGGAGCTACGGCGGGGAAACCCTTCGTCATCTCCCAATCAGCTGGGAGAGCCTGCGCCGAGCCCCACTTTCACGAGGGTGGAGCCGCCGCCGCACATTCAGAGCATGATGACAGCTGAAGGGATGGGACCTGCCTGAATGAGAAAGTGAACGCAGAGGAGCCAGAGCAGCTGCAGCAGTGGAGCGGGACTACAGAGAGTTATTGAGCCGTTACCAAGGAGGAAGAAGATTAAGAAGGAAAAGGCTGGTGAGCTGCACTGACGCTCAAACTCTAGTCTACAAAAGGGACGCAAATTTAAAGTACAGCCTTAGAGGAAGTCCAGTAGTTTTGAGATGGACTGTTAAAAGGGAAGTAAACCTGAAGTTCAACAATACAATTTGGGAGGCTGCATAAAGAGAAGACAGTGATAGGGAAAGGAACTTTGCTATGATTGTCTTGAATTAGTGGACAGCAACAAAAATCCTTAGGAGGATCACTAAGTCTCTTCCCAATGTTGACCTCTATGAGGAATTGACTCACCAGAGAACTGATAACCGCCATGATATAAACACTGGGAGAGTCTATGGCCATATAACGGTTGAGAGGAAAGAAGACAAGGTGTAAAGAAAATTCTATAAACATAGAATGAGAGACTTTAAGGATCCCTGTTCTGATCTCCAGTCCACGCTTCCCAGAAAAGAAAGATCCTTCGTTGTTATGAAATAAAAGCAAGTTGTCTAAATCATCTGGTCTGCTGTGTCGTCTGTCCCATCCGCATTGTAACATTTGGTGGCAGCGGTGTGATAGAGCGAAACACGATGGAAGACCTGATAAAGACATTGACCGAGGGACAACAGCTCCTGCAACAGGCCTTGCAACTTCAAAGTCAACAGGCACAAGCTGATAGGCAAGCCTTCCAACAAGCCCTGCAGCTACAACAGGCTCAGCTGCTGGAAGCCACGAATATGAGGAGTCATCCCCAGGTACCCACTTCGGACCTACAAAAGTTCAGCAGCGGCGAAGATCCTGCTCACTTCTTCGTCAACTTTGAAAGAGTTGCCAGGAATGCTCAGTGGCCCGCCGAGAGGTGGTGCCACTATATTGCCCCCCTCATGAACGAGGAGATGGAGGTAGCTAACCAGGCTGGAGACACCAGTTATCTGGAGATGAAGCGAGTCGTCCTGGAGAGACCAGGACACGACGACGAGGCCTACAGGATTAGGTTTCGAGATACAAAATTGCCGGCAGAGGAGACTCCTAGGCAATTGTTTTACCGAGTGAAGGAGTTGGGGGATAAATGGTTGCAGACCAACTCCTCCAGCAACCATGAGATGGCCGAGAAGGTGGTTCTAGAACAGTTTGTCGAAGCTCTCCCTCTTCCCATGCAGAGATGGGTCAGACAGCATCATAGACCCACTTTGGTCGAAGCAGTCAACATTGCCTCTGCATATCAGAAGGCAGGACAAGCGAAATGGATGTCCTACTCCTCCTCCACCAAAATAGGGGGAAATCCGTCCATCTCAGGGGCCAGACCATCCAGTGGCACTCGTTGGCCGAATTCTATGCTACGAAAACCTGATTGGGGGGTACAAGGTTTTGCCCCAATAGTGAAGGATCACGAAGTTCACACATTGCACGACCTCCGAGCCTCAGTGCCAGGGGACCCCAATGGTTTGAGTGTGGGGAATGGGGGCATTTGGCCAGACTATGCCCGAAGAAAGTCAAGGCGGAGCCTATTGATATTGGAAATGCCAGCCAAAGAGGTCAACCAGAGTGGTTCTTCCCCAGTCCAGAAAGCGATATATCCGTTTGACTGCGAAGCTGGGGTAGACGGGCGTTCCACCAGAGCGATGTTAGACTCAGGAAGCTTGCAGACCGCCGTCAATCCCGACCTGGTAGGTGGTGTGGAAGAATCCCTATTCGTTGTGTGCATGGGGATGTCAAGATATGCCCAGTCAAAGATATCAGGGTTAAGGTAGCTGGGGAACAAATGAAAATAAGGGCAGCAGTAATGTCAGCCCTACCTGAACCCCTGTTGATTGGCTCTGATATTCCGAATCTTCCCCGCCTTATTAAAAAAGTAGAAAATCAATGGTTAGAAGAAGCCCCTTTCTATGGTCAAGAGATGGAATCAAATATTGATAAAGTGAAGAAGAGTAAAAATTCTAAAAGGATGGAGAAGCGTACTTGGGTTGAACAGAACATGTACCCAGTGGCTGTAGATTGGAGAATAGATTAACAAGGGGACAGTTTCCGTATGGCTCAAGAATTTGACCCTCTCCTGAAACATGCGAGAGATTCAGTGGAAGATAAGCCAACAAAACAATTTCCACACTTCATAAAAGACAACAGTCTATACTACCAGATCACTATCACTCCCGGAAAAGAAGAGATCCTGCAACTATTGGTGCCTAGCAAATCCTATCGGCCAGTGTTGGAAGTTGCTCATCTTCAGGTGGGAGAGGGTCACCTAGGCGTTGAGAAAACCACACAGAAAATCCTCGCAAGATTCTATTGGCCGGGTCTATATGGCCAAGTGGCCCAGTTCTGTCAACAATGTACAGAATGTCAAAAAAATAACTCCCCTAATGTTCCTAAGGCTCCCCTCCAATCTATGCCGTTAATCCTGGAACCATTCCAACGCATTGGGATGGATATAGTGGGGCCTATGGACTCTACAAATAGAGGACACAAGTATTTTTTAGTGATTGTTAATTATGCGACATGATATCCGGAGGCTTTCCCTTTGAGGTCCACGAATGCCCAGCAGATTTGTGACATCTTGGTTCCATTTATATCCAGAGTGGGCATTCCCAAGGAAATCATCACTGACAGAGGTACTAACTTTATGTCGACTGTGTTGAAGCAGGTTTCTGAAACGCTCCACATCACTCAACTAAAGACTGCTGTTTATCATCTCCAAACGTATGGGCTGGCTAAGAGATGCAACCAGACAATTAAACAAATGTTGAGAAAGACAGTCCACCCAGAAGAAAGAAACTGGGATAGAATACTGCAATGGATTCTGATGACACTCAGAAACACTCCCCAGTCCTCTACAGGGTTTGCCCCGTTTGAATTGTTATTTGGCAGACTAGTTAGGACACTACTGGATATTCTGAAGGAGAGTTGGGAGGAACAATCAAGTTCTGAAATCACTCTAATCAAATACGCATCCCAGCTAAAGACCAGGGTAGAGAAACTACAGTCAATAGCGCAATCTCATCTGGAACAAGCTCATAGTAAACAAGAACAGTACTATAACCAGAAGATACGTATACGTAATTTTCAAGTTGGAGAACAGGTTCTTGTGCTCTTACCCACTACTGAAAACAAAATGCTGGCATTGTGGAGAGGACCCTATACCATAGAGGAAGTGGTGGGTCCCGTGACCTATCGAGTGCATCAGCCTGAGAATAAGATTCAAATTCAAACTTATTATGTTAATCTATTGAAGAAGTGGACGGGGCCTGAGGTTGCCATGGCCATGATCAACGTGGAGGAAATTTCAGCAGAGTATCTGCCAACCTCAGAGACCCCGATAGGGAAAGAAGCTCTGAATATAAACTCAGAGCTGGATCCTGTTTGGGGGAAAGAACTTTTGAAGTTAGTGGATCAATACGAAGATATCTTTTCTTCAATACCAGGAAGGACATCATTGACTTGCCACCACATACAAACAGCTTAAGGCACAAGAGTGAGGATACGGCCGTATCGAATTCCAGAGGCAAGACTGCAGGGGGTTAACAAGGAAATACAAGAGATGCTTTAGTTAGGGGTGATTGAACCGTCACATAGTGACTGGTGTTCACCCTTAGTGATGGTTCCGAAACCAGATGGTAGCACCCGTTTCTGCATGGACTTCAGAAAACTCAGCGAAGTCTCCAACCAAGTCTCCAAGTTTTATGCTTATCGCATGCCCAGAGGTGATGAACTTCTAGAAAAACTTGGTAAGGCAAGGTTCCTAACAACAATTAATCTGAATGATGGGGAATGAAGATGGGGAAAGTCTGGATTTACCCATAAAGGAGGGAGAAATATTAGGGGAAATTAAATCAATGCAAACTAACAAAGCACCGGGCAGCAATGGCTTCCCGGTGGAATTTCATAAGACGTTTGCAGACATCTTAGTCCCACAACTGAAACGGGTCTATGATCATGCGCTCCAGAAGGGACTACTACCAGAATCAATGAGGGAAGCAGTAATTACAGTTCTGCATAAAAATGGGGGGGGACCCACAACAATGCGCTGCCTATAGGCCCATTTCTCTATTGAACATAGACACGAAAATGTTGAGGAAGGCGAGAGCGAACAGATTAACTAACTAAATATTTTCTTGTATAGCGCAACTCTCACCGAAAGGTCTCAGGGTGTTCACAAGGACAAAAAACAAGACATAAATTCAGGTAGAGGGTTCAGAAGCCATTCTTAATTAAATGACAGACAGTGTCATAAGGAGAGGCAGGGTTTTTTGGGAGCAGGTGTCAGTTTCTTTTTAGCCTTCAAACAGGAACGTCTTCCACCGTTTCCTGAACTGTTGCAGCGTTGCACATTGTTTCAGATGAATTGGGATCACATTCCAATTTCTTGGGCCCCAGGCTGCAAAACATGCTCAGCCTACTTTTTTTGTGATTGTGCATGCTTGAATTAACAACATCTGATTATTTGAACGTAAGCTACGTTTAGGTGTTACCATTTTTAATCTTGCCTTTAGAAATTCTGGAGCACTACTTAGTAAACATTTAAAGACTATGACTAGCCCCTTGAAGGTCAGTCGTTGCTCAATAGAGAGCCAGTGTAGTCTTTTTCGGTGTTCTGTAATGTGGGATTGACGCGTCAATCCACAAACCGCCCGAACTGCTCCATTTTGAATTGTTTGAAGACTCTTTATATTGGATTTGGTGGTGCCAATAAAGAGACTATTACAATAGTCCAGTTTAGTATTTACAATCGCAGCTGTGATTGATGCTCTATCAGCTTCAGATAGATAGGGACGTATTTGCCAAAGAAGACGTGTAAGAAAAGCACAGGATGATTTAAGATAGGCCACATGCTTTTGGAAGGTCAGGTGGGTATCAAAGAACACTCCAAGGGTTTTTACGTATTCAGATACAGCAATATTGTTGCCATCTATCTCAAAGGTCTTGTAAGAGTCATGTAGATTTTCTAGCCTGTGGGGTGTGCTGATGATCAATAGCTCTGCTGTCCTATCATTAAGAGAAAGAGAATTCAGGGCCATCCATTTCTGGATTGCTTCATAGATTCTATTAATAATTAAAAGATCATCTTTATAGACCCCATATAGTTTAATTAATTATCTGGGTGTCATCGGCGTAGTTTGCAAATAGTATGCCCATGGATTTTAGCATATCACATAGACATTTAATATATATATTCAACAATAGTGGTGACAGGCATGATCCTTGGGGGACACCACACTCAACAGGAACTTTATTGGATTTCCAGGAGCCCTTGGCTACACAAGCACTTCTAGGACCAAGAAATTACTTGAAAATACTGCTTCAGGGGTGTGTGGCCTATATTCAGAAGTCTGTCTGCCAGGAGATTATGATCAACTAAATCAAATGCAGAGGATAAGTCTAGCAAAAGAGCAGGACTACTTTCCTCTATAATTTCTATAATAGTGGCCTTCAGATCCAAGAGCGCTGTTTCTGTTCCATGATTTATTCTGAAACCAGACTGTTCATTAGCCAAGATCTTATTAGTTTCAACACATTTCTGGAACCGAATGTATGCAATTTTGTCGGGAAGTTTAAGAATAAACAGAACATTGGTAATGGGTCGATAGTTTTCTGGGGCCATGGGATCCAGATTATCCTTCTTCAGAAGTGGAGTAATCCAGGCCTCTTTAATAGCATTAGGAACGACTGCCTCATCAAAGGAACGATTTACAAGTTCCGTAACCCATGGTGTGAGGAAGGAAGCAAATTCTTTGAAAAGTGTAGAGGGGATTATATCCCCCTTGCAGATGTTGGTTTGAGCCCTTCTATAATTGCCATGATCTCCTGTTCTGACATTTTAATAAAAGAGAAGGGTTCTATCTCTTGATCATGTCCTCTCAAGGTTGGGGTCATGGTATCTTCAACTAGAGATTGTGATATCATTTTTTCCTTGATGTTAGCTTGGTGAAGCTTTGTTTTTTAAATAAAAACTATCAAGTATATCTTGACACCAGTCATTGGGCCTCATTACACGGTAGGCGGTAAGGGTTTACCGGTACCGGTATTTTACCGGTACCGTTAAACCCTTACCGCATTACTACGAGGTCCCTTTGCGGGTTGGGGATTTTAACGCCTGCTTTTTGCAGGCGTTAAAAACCAACCCGCAAAGGGACCCAGGGAGCTAATTACAGTACCGCAATTTGCGGTGCCGTAATTAGCGCCTTCCCCATTCCCATTATGCCCTATGGGGCAAAAATGGGAATGGGGAAGGACAATGGTGGAAGGGGGAATTACCGCCCCTCCAACCTTGGAATGGGGCGGTAATTCCCCTTTCCACCAAGGCGGTGCCGGTATTTTACCGGCATGAACCATGTCGCTAATTGCGCCATGGTTCATGCCGGTGTAATGAGGCCCATTGTTAATATTTATTCTAGGTTCTATAGCGGGGCCTTTAAGTTCCTTTAGAACCGAGAAAAGTTCTTTGGATTTAATGGAAGCATTTTCACTTCTTTCATTAAGAAATAGTTGTTTAGCTTCTAGCGTAGAGTCCTTTATATTCCTTAGCGGCTACTTTATAGGCTGCTAAAGTGATAGGAGAGGGGTGATTCCGCCATTGACGTTCACATTTTCGTTTGTTTTTCTTCGCAGAAATCAGTTCAGGTGAAAAACGATGTTTATATCCTTTTTGTTTTTTTTTATTTTTGAACGGACGGGAAGGTGCAAGAATTTCAAAAGCATGATTAATAGCATTTCTAAAAGCAACAGTAAATTCTTCCTGTGACAATTTGCCGCCTAATGGTGGTAGAAGAGGTTGGATAGTTGTTTGGAAGGCCTTAGCTGTGACATTTTTTATATTTCACATTTCGCTATGGACATTTATTTGTTAAGAGACTTATCAAGTTAACGAGAGTGGCTCCTGGTTTAATACACCCAGACCAGTGCGTATTCGTAGGGGAACGGGACACTGGCATGAACTTACGCACAGTGCATCACGTCATTGACTTGGTAAAGAACTCACAAAGGGACTTGGCTCTGGTGGCAGTGGAAGCGGTCAAAGTTTTTGATTCTCTGGAATGGCCAAGGCTATTTAAGATTCTAGAGGCCTGTGGTCTGGGGGACGGGATCCTGAGGTGGCTGCGATTGTTATATAATTCCCACACGGCCATGTAAGAACAGGGGGATAGGTCTCACAAAGATGGGGACTGGAACGTAGAACACGCCGGTTTCCCCCATCATATTCGCCCAAGCGCTGGAACCACTGGCGAGATATTTTCCAATCCTACATTCCGGATACAGTATTTGGGTGGGGGGGGGGTGACACACAATATCTCGCTCTACACAGACAATGTTCTGCTGCATGTGGACAATCCACTGGAAAACATACCGGTGATACTGGAGGTGCTGGGCAAATTTCGTAAACTGTCAGGGTTTTAGGCAAACAAAGAGAAATCTCTGGTATTCCCACTGGCGGGGCTTGAGGGACTCGAGGGGGGTTGAGATTTTGTGCGGGGAGCTTCGCTGGGAATGGGAATCGTTCAAATACCTGGGGATCCAAATCTACCATGAGGTGGGGGAGACGTTCGTGCACAAAACTCAAAGGGCACTCTCCCGGTGAGGGGATGCAGTGAAATTTTGGAAGAAACTGCCATTGTCTCTGATGAGGAGAATCACACTATGCAAGATGGTGGTCCTCCCGCACCTTCTGTATTACTTCACAAATATCCCATATATGGTGAATATCTTTTTCAAGATATTAGACAAAATGCTGGGGAACTACTGTGGCATACAAGGCGCACTAGGGTGGCCATGCAAACATTACACCGCAAGAGAGAATAGGGGGGACTCAGTAGGCCAGATTTCAAACTGTGCCATCGTTCCGTCGTCTGCAATTGCGCTGCCATGAAGTAAACTGGGTTGGAAGGGGAACTGGCAGGACTGCTGGGGGGGATACAGCCAGAGAGGCAAGGAATTGAGCTACTGTGGGGAGCAATGAGGGGCAAAGGGGACACAGGGCTTTAAAACTGTTTGTGTGGTGTGGGCAAAGGTATTGAAGAGAATGCGGGGTAAACAGTTATATAGTAAGGGACTCCCATTTGAGTTTGCCACCACCATTAGACTGGTGTTGCAAAGCGTGGACCTCAAAGTATTGAGAGATAAGCAATGCACTACTCTGTGTGATCTCTTCAAGGATGGTAAACTACTGACATTTCAGAAATGGAGACAAACGTATCAAGTAGCGAAGGGCCACTTCCTCACATAGGCCAAGGTGGTAAAGCGCATAGCAGCTTTACGGGACAATATCCCGGAGGAACCAGAGGAGCACCCAGTGATGCAGACACTACTAGAACTAGGGGACGGTAGGGGGTACAGTATCAAGGGTATAGAGCATTGCAGTCAGCAAGGAAGGACGGGGAGCTAACAGTTAAGGGCAAATAGGAAAGAGACTCCGGAGCACCTATTACAGAAGTACGGCGGGTACGGATGCGGAAGCAGGTTAAGAAGACGTCCAGGAATGCACGATTCCAGCTCACCCAACATCACTATTTACATAGATTATATCTGACGCCGAAAAAACTGCATGCAATCAGTCCCATGGTGCTGGAGGGGAACATGCCGGCTTCTGGCACATGGTATGGGGCTGCCCAGTGGTGATGAAATATTGGAGGGAGGTGGGACACAAAGTGAATGCCATACTGGGGAGTAGTTACGAAAGCTCTCACGATGTGTGCCTGTGGGGCCTCCTACCAGGAGCGAAGAGGTATAAAAATCAGAATAAGATTGCACAGTTCCTACTAATATTGTCCAAGAGGCGGATTGAGATAAAATGGAAAAAGGTGGCAGTCCTTCTGTGCGGCAGTGGCTACACGAGTTACGCCGATGGGATCTGGCTGAAGTGGAATACCTAAACAAACATATGGACCCGGAGGTGGGGGGAAACACACTAGTAGTGGACTAGGGACAGTTACTGAACAAATTGGTGTCCACACAGGACCTAAAGCCACCCTAAATACATATAAAGTGGAAGGAACAGTGGGAGGAAAGGGTGAGATGAAATAGATGATGGGGGCGGTCTCCCTCACTCGGAAAATATGGAGAAGGGAAGGGGGCTATGGGAAGCAATGGGAAGACACAGCACTCAGGACTGGGGGTTGGGGGGTTAAGGGAAGTTGGGGACAGGGGAGTTGGGGAAAGGGATTGGGGGGAGGGGGGTGGGGGGAGGAAGGAACCTGAGATAAGGTTTCACCTGGGAAATTAGTTATGGTGAGACGTATAGTGGTCATGGTAAAGGATAGTCACCAATAAAGGGGTCACATTAACACAATTGAGTGATACACGGATGGACTAGAGACAGATAAATGCCAAGAAGGCCGTGAATCAAAATGACATGTTAGGAACTAAACCGTGGCAAGGTATGTGGTGTAACAGCTCCGGTAAAGGAATATGCATGGACCACAAGACCCTGGGAACAACACATCGAGACGACCAGACCAATCTAACAGATATAATAGAGGAAGTAATGTGCGTTGTGATGCTTATTGTATTGCCGCTGTTTCCTTTTCCTTATGTATATTGTCTTTATTCTCTAAAAACCAATAAAAAGATTTATTTTAAAAAAACGGCAGGGAGCGAGCACGCAGACCCATCGTGAGGTTGGAATACTACGAGACAGTGATCCTTTTTGATCAAGCAGAACCTGAATATTCGACATAGAATGAAAGCCAATGATTAAACTAAGTAAGCCTTGTCGGATTCCCCATCTCTGCAGTTAAGCTCACAATAGGCCCGATCTACCGCGTCAAAAGCAGAAGAGAGGTCTATTGTAGCCAAGTAGACTGAGTCATGTTTCTTCTGCCAAACCTGAGTATGGCCTTCCAAATAAAACCATTCAAATAGGTGCAATGATGCTTGCGAAAGCTGGCTTGCCATTGCGGAATTGTGCCCGATTTCTTTTGCCACGATTCGAGATGCTGTAGTAGAAGAGATGAAAATACCTTACTGTCAGCGTTGAGAATCGCTATAGGACGATAATGTAATCTTATTCCATGAGCCTTTTTTATCAATTGGAAGTATATAAGCGGTAGGCCAAGAAGGGGGGCTGAGGGGGAGGAGCAGGTTGAAACCCTTTCTCAAACAGGAGCGACAGGACCGAGGACCAGATATCCGGGTCCCCCTTAAATAAAATATTGTAGAGATTATTATGGCCAAGAGCTCATGAACAGCTAATCTTTGTGATAATTTCAGAAACTGAATCTGTGTCCACCGTCAAGCACCAATTTCCATCTACTGACGTAATTGACACAAGCGGATTGTCATACACTCCCATGTGATCGGTAAACACAGTGCTAAAATTAGCTACCCAGGAAGTTCCAAGATGGCTGCCAATGGGTAGGGACGTGTAATCCCTAGCTCCGGTCGTGCAAAAAGAAGCAAGCCTGACTTGTAGATAAACGAGGGGGGCTGGGCGACAACGCATGAGCCCCTTTCGATGGGGAAACAAATGAAGGGAAAGCTGGGAGAAATGCCTGCCCCTTCCCCATAGCAAGAGAAGAAAGCCAATGCCGACGTGGAGGAAGGGGCGTGACCCGCACAAGCTGGCTGAGGAAAGCATTGTTGGTTCCCCCTACTCGAGTTGTAAGAAAGAAAACGCTGGATGTGGAAGAGTATCACACGGAAGCCTGGGAGAGGGATGGGAACGGACCGTGGCCCATGAGAAGCGCTGGAGAAGGAGCACCCCGGATCTGAGAGAGACATGAGTAGGGAGCGATACATCGCTGTGTCCCCGTTTTGAGTTTGCAGGGATGATGCGAGTCAACCAGCAAGGGATGTATCGCAACTAGGAGTACCCCGGTAAGCCAAGCAATTGTGAGGTCTGTGCCAGCACAACACTGTTCTTTAAAACAGTTTGATGGTAGCTTCCAGCCTCCAGCTACATGGTGAATGGTGGAAAGTGGTGGATAGAGGGAGGCAAGGATTACTGGGCAGATGGCCAAAGGGTGATTGGATGGACTGTTGTACTGTGAAAGTGGACCAAATAAAGGGGAACAACTCCCCATCTCCTCCACATTGATGTGAGCGTAAACTGGATACGGTAATCAAAAGGCTTACAATTGAAGTCATATTACAGTTGAAATAGCTGGGGCCGGGTGGGATAGGTGGTGAATCCCTGGTGTACAGAGGCATTAGTATTATTGCTGAACCTGCAATTGAATATATGACACATATTGGTGACATTACAGCTTTTGATAAGTTGAGAAGCAAAGAAGTTGCACATACTCTGGAAGAGAAGTTGACTATAGGCAGCAAGGGGTGGAGGAATAGCCATCGCAAAGAGCTGGTAAAACCTCCCGGATGGCAAGGCCCAAAGGAAAGGGTATATTGGCAAAAGGAAGACCACCTACAGTTGAGCAAGAAGGCCAAATAGAGCACTGCTGGAAACTGAGTGGGGACACAAAGGCAAGGGGCGAGAGGAAAAAGGTAGACTATCAGAAAGGGGAAACTCAGGAGATGGGGTGGGGGATGGCTTTCAGCAGGGAGGACTTAAAGGAATGCCTCTGTGAAATGGAAGGAAGAATCACAAATAACTTTCAGCAACAGTTTTCTCATTAAGGGAAGACCCGAGAAATTTGATGACGAGAGTTAAGGGGGAAATGAAAGAATTAGGTCAAAGAGTGGACATAGTTGAGAAAGGTCTAACGGAGAAATCGGAAGAAGTGTGCCAGAATAGTGAACTGTTACAACAATTGGCCAGAGCCTCACACAACTTAGAGATTCAAATGGAGGACTTAGAGAATCGCTCAAGGAGGTCAAATATTAGGATGAAAGGTTTAAGTGAGTCAGTTCTGGATGCGGACTTAAAGGGCGCAGTGAGCAATGCTTCAGAAGCTTGCTGACGGAGGTGCCCCCAGAGGACACTGGAATTGATTGTATTCATAGAGTGGGCGCGAGGAGGGGAGAACCAGAGGCAAGGCCTCGAGACGTTCTTATTGCCCTAACTTCATATGGAATGAAAGAGAGCATTCTGCGTGCAGCAAGGACGGAGGGGAATATTACAGTGAATGGGGCACAAGTTCAGCTGTATCAAGATTTGGCTCTTGCAACCCTGCAGAAGCGAAGAGGAATGGGTCAGGTTACGCGTGCTTTGATCGTAAGACAGATCTCATATAAATGGACGTTTCCGTTTGGAATGCTCCTCACTTTGGAAGGAGTACAGCATTGGATAACATGATGTGCTGAAGGGTTGACGCTGTTGAACCTGGAGGAATAAGAGGGACATGGAGAGAGACGATCAGGGGTTTTCTCTCAGCGAGGAATGAGACAATGGGACTGGTCCACGGTGCAAGGGAAAAGAGGAGGAAGAGGGGCAAACCTGAAAGGTCCGGCAGAGAGAGGGCAAAGGGTCGGTGCGAAAGGAGGAGGTGAAGGGGTATCGCAGGTGTAAAAGGAAATGTTTGCATAAAAAGGGAAATGCTCAGTCAAAAGGGGGCGGATATCTGGGCAGTCAGGAAGGGTGTCTTGGAATCCAAGGGAAGTGTTAGGATGCTTCCCAACGGGAGGGACCTCAGGAAATGTACTGGACCTTAGCCTTGGGGATCGCCCCAGGGGTATTATATCATCTTTGGTCTAGTCCTGAGTGGACTGTTTGGGGATTATGATTGGGGAAGTTAGAGGGGAGTTTGGGAGCAGGGGGTGGAGGGGCAGAGAATGTGAGACTGCTACTAATACGAGGGCCAAGGAACAAAACCAGCGGTACTATGAATGCCTACTTAATATCTTACCTTCAAAGTATTGTCTTATAATGTTAGGTGGTTAAATTGCCCCGTTAAGTGGCAAAAGGTGGGAGCAATGCTGAAAAAGGAAAAGGTGGATGTTATTATGTTGCAGTAGACAAATATTAAGAGGTTTGGGAAAACGGGGGTCAAGATACAGTCATTCTCGTGAATCTATTAAGCCAATGCAATGGAGAAGACTCTGGGGGTTATGATAGGGTTTAGAGACACACTTAAGAGTTACGATGCAGAGGACCTTAGTGGATAAAGAGGAGAGATATATTTTTTTACTTGTACAGTTGGAACATAAGTTATTCACTCTTGCTATGGTATATGCACTCAATATAGGACAGGCAGGGTTCTTGAGTGAGGTGGTAGCCACGTTCGAAGATTTTGCAAGGGGGGAGATAATACTGGCAGGGGATTTTAATTTAGCGTGGGTCCCAGTGGTAGATAGAAGTGGGGGTGCAGGGAAAGGGATGGTGCGCCCTTCACGGGTGTTAAAGAGAAATATGGGCAGATTGGCGCTGTGCGATGTTAGGCACAGTAAGATATGAGATGAAAGAGGATACATGTGCTTATCTCTGTCTATAATCGATTATGTTTGGGTTACACCCAGGTTAATGGGGGAAGTTAGGGAGATGGACATAGGTTCTATATCACTGTCGGATCAGGCCCCTCTCATAGGCTTTTATAGATGTGGGGACGCGAACTGGGCTATCGAGGTGGACGTTCCCTCAGGAATTAATAAACGATGTAGTCATGGTCGACAAGGTAAGGTATAAGATAGAAGAATATTTCTCTGAAAATACTGATCAAACGGTCACCTATGAGGCGACATGGGATGCCTTTAAGACTGTAATGCGGGGGGGGTGGGGGGAGAGAATTATAGCTTTGCGAGCCTTTGCGAGCCTAACAGGACAAACAGAGGGCAAAATTGGAAGGGGACCTTGAGGAGCAACTGCTAGACTCAACAAGCTATAGTGCAGCATAGGACGAGGGATCTGGGCAAAAGGCTGAAGGAATTACACAGTCAGCTAGAGCGGACTCAAAGGGCTGAGAGAGCTTTATTGATGACTAAACAGAGGTATTATATATGGGCCAATAAGGCAGATAAATTACTAGCTCAACAGCTGAGGGGATCAGAGGCAGCTAAAATGGTTCAGAGGTTACAGCAGCCCGATAGGATGTTGACAACTGAATCTGTGGTTATTGTATAAGCCTTCGCCCAATATTAAGAAACACCGTACACATCGAATCACCCAGACCAGCGGGAATTACAACGCTATCTTTCGGATGTATCTTTGCCTATGATAACCCCAAGGGAGCGGGAGGCATTAAAGGGGGACATTATACAGAAGGAAGTAAAGACAGCAATAAGAGCATTGCCATTGAATAAAGCGCCAGGACCTGACGGGTTCACAGTGTGTTTAAATAAAAAATACGCAAAACAACTATCCCCCACCCCAGACTGGCAGAATTGTTGAATACGATAGTGGCAAACAGGAGGGTCACACCGACTATGGCAGAAGCGTAACTTGTAGTGTTTGGGAAACCAGGCAAGGATATGACGAAATGTGGGTCATAAAGACCCATTGCATTAATGAATATTGATGCAAAACTATACACGGGTGTCCTAGAGGCAACACTGGCACCGCTCCTTGCGGGCTTAATGCTGATCAATCAGGATTCATCATAGGTCGCCAGACCTCAGATAATATCGGGAGGGAGATTCCTTTGATAGAAAAAAGTTAGTATTAAACAAATTCCCTCAGTGTTGATAGCATTGCATGCCGCGAAGGCGTTTGATCGTGTGGAGTGGCCTTTTCTGTTTAATGCAATGGAAAAGATGGGAATGGGGACCAAATTAATAAAGATGGTACAAACGAATTTTCAGACTCCTACGATACGCTTGGCGATTAATAATCATGTTTACCGTATTGTAGGACTAGGTAGAGGTACTTGACAGGGATGCCTGTTGTCGCCACTCCTATATGCAATATATCTGGAGTCGTTTTTGCATAGAATTAGAAAGAGGTCGACAATAGGGGGCATTCCTCTTGGGTGGTGAGGATCACAAAGTTGTTGAGTTTGCGGATGACATGTTGCTTACATTATGTAATCCTGAACAGTCAATATTGGCACTTCTGGAGGAATTGAAGGATATAGAGAGGGTTGCAGGCCTACCGATTAACATGGGGACATCAGAGATTTTAGAAGTAGGTCTCACTACCATACAGAAGAAGGCTTTACCCTCCTACTCTCTGTTCGCAGAGGCAGATACTTGCATTAAATATCAGGGGATTAATATCACTAAGGGGAATCACACAGCTATATGACAATAATTACCTGCAACTATTACAGAAAGTAAAAGACGATTTGGGAAAATGGTCCCCACTTCGTATTTCATGGTTAGGAAGAGTAGCCACCATCAAGATGGTGATTCTTCCGAGATTGCTATATACATTTCAGGCTCTTCCAAAAATGGCCTGCACTCCTTTTTTAAAGCTCTGAACAGAATGGTTTTGAGATTCTTATGGTGCAACAAAACCCCTAGAATTGCACTGCATAAGCTAATGGCACCTAGAGAAAGGGGTGCGGGGGGTGTACCAAATTTCATTAAATATTTTGAAGCTGCATAACTACGGGTAGTAAGGGAATGGTTTACGGGAAATACTACTAAACCCTGGGAAAGGATGGATAGGGCGGTGGCGGGATGTTTGCTGGAAGGGGTTCTCTGGCTATACAGACGAGATAGGCCCCCAAACATGCAAGCGAGCTAGTTATTAGTTGTGGTATGTTATATATGGGACCGATTGTTAGAAAAGGGATGTTTGTCCACGCACCCATCCCTGTTTACTCCCTTGTTTGGGAATCCACAATTCGGTCCAGAGATGATGCAAGGAGCGTTTAGGCAATTGTGGACAGTGGACTATGTGAAAATGCGAGACACGATGCAGGGAGGAGATATTTGTTAATTTGAGGATTGTAAACAGTCGATGGGCCTAATGGAAAAGTACAGGCTAGAATACTATCACCTAAGACATTGGATACGGTGGCCAGGGGGTAAAATAGCAGCGGGGAGAGAATTCACAGGGCTTGAAAAATCAATAACCACACATTCGGGAGACAGACAAATGGTGTCTAAACTATATGGGATTCTGATGGAAGGAGAAAGCGAACATACCTGCGGATATATGCAAAAATGGGAAAACACTTAGGAAGTGGAACTGCCTAGAAATCATTGGATACATTTGTGGACAAAGATTCCCAAATTGGCAAAGTTGATTCAGATGAGAGAACGTGGTATAAGATCATGGTTCAATGGCATTATACCCCGGAAAAGCTAAATACAGTGTTCCCAACAGTAACGGAACAGTGCTGGCAATGTTGTGGTAAGAAGAGTGATTGGAGACATATATGGTGGGATTGTCAACATTTGAGGAAACTCTGGGAAGATGTTACGAAGCACATACAGACTGTAGCTCCCCCAAATGTGATCCTGACGCCCACAGAATGGTTGTGTGGACTGTTTGATCCAGAGATACATTTGTTTACTAAGATGCATAGCAAAGCCTTTATGTTAATGTTGATAGCGGCCTGGCTGGTTATAGCGAGAGAGTGGAAACAGAAGAAACCACCAACGGTTAGAGATTGGCTGTTTAAGTTATGGGGGTTTGTGGGAAAGGAATGGATGACATATATCGTGCAAGGTCAATATGTAAAATTTCAACAGGAATGGGCATTGCTTTTGGACTTTCTAAAAAGAGACTTTGTTCAGCAATGGTGTCCACGCAACCTGAGAATTTGGAATATTATGTAAATTAGAATGAAAGACTTTAAATGTAGGAGAAGGTCGTTATATTGCAACTCTGCCTGGGGGCAGAGGGTGGGGTAAACATGGGTCTGGGGGGAATTGTTATAATTAAAAATGTTAATAAAAATAATTGAAATTAAAAAAATTAGCAACCCATTGATTTGATCTTCCGAGACACAAGACAGTCTGAGGGTAATTCATAGAATTCAGCGCACAAGCGGCGCACGCGGCTGGCGCAGTGTGCACGTGCGAATCCCTGCGCCAGCCTCGTGCGCCAAAACCCATTTCCGCGCACAGCGTATTCATGGATAACAGCCACCAAAACCAGCCGTGGCGCAAAGTGGCGCAGCGACCCTGCAGCAGCGCCAGTTACGCCCCCAAGAACGCCTCTCGCGCAGGGAAAAGCCATCAAAATCCCCAATCCAGCGCAAAGGGCTGCGCTAACCCTGTACCAGCACGGCAAGCGGGCCACGTGTATCACTGGGGTGCGCGGGAAGTACCTCACGTCAGTTCAGCTGGGTACGTGCATTTCAGGGGTGCGCGGGAAGTTCCACACGCAAATGTCCTGGCTACGTGTATTTCGGGGTGCGTGGGAAGTTTCACACGCGATATCAGCAAGGTACGTGTATTCCAGGGGTGCGTGGGAAGTTCCACATGCGAATGACCAGGCCACGTGTATTTCGGGGTGCGCGGGAAGTCTCACACGCGATATCAGCAGAGTACGTGCATTCCAGGGGTGCGCGGGAAGTTCCACACGCGAATGTCCAGGCCACGTGTATTTCGGGGTGCGTGGGAAGTTTCACACGCGATATCAGCAAGGTACGTGTATTCCAGGGGTGCGCGGGAAGTTCCACATGCGAATGACCAGGCCACGTGTATTTCGGGGTGCGCGGGAAGTCTCACACGCGATATCAGCAGGGTACGTGCATTCCAGGGGTGCGCGGGAAGTTCCACACGTGAATGTCCAGGCCACGTGTATTTCGGGGTGCGCGGGAAGTTTCACATGCGATATCAGCAGGGTACGTGCATTCCAGGGGTGCGCGGGAAGTTCCACACGCGAATATCCAGGCCATGTGTATTTCGGGGTGCGCGGGAAGTTTCACACGCAATATCAGCAGGGTACGTGTATTCCAGGGGTGCGCGGGAAGTTCCACACGCGAATGTCCAGGCCACGTGTATTTCGGGGTGCGCGGGAAGTCTCACACTTGATATCAGCAGGGTACGTGTATTCCAGGGGTGCGTGGGAAGTCACACACGCGAAGTCAGCAGGGTACGTGTATCACAGGGGTGCGCTTGAAGTTCCACACGCGATTCCATCAGGGTACGTGTATTACAGGGGTGCGCGGGGAGCACCACACGTGAATTGCACGTGTGGGTCCTCCCAGGTGTTCCCTCTACACCCTCCACGACCCCTGCAGGTGGCTCACACCACACCCTGCACATGTCCTGCAGGCACCCCATCCACCATGGCCATGCCCCCCAGCCAACCCACATGTCAACTTGCACTACTGCCCACCAACGCATGTCCCCCTGCACCCCCAGCCACCAGGGGCACCCTCCACCAGCCCCCCACCCATGTCTCCCACCACCCCCATCCCCCAGCAGTGCAGGGTCACCCTCCAGCAGGCCCCCACCCATGTCCAACTCATGTTCTCCACCACCCCCCACCCGCCAGCACTGTGGGGCACCTGCCAGCAGGCCCCCACCCATGTCTCCCACCACCCCCATCCCCAGCAGTGCAGGGTCACCCTCCACCAGGCCCCCACCCATGTCTCCCACCACCCCCACCACTGTGGGGCAACTGCCAGCAGGCCCCCACCCATGTCCAACTCATGTCCCCCACCACCCCCACCCCCCAGCACTGTGGGGCACCGGCCAGCAGGCCCCCACCCATATCTCCCACCACACCCATCCCCGAGCAGTGCAGGGTCACCCTCCACCAGGCCCCCACCCATGTCTCCCACCACCCCCACCCCCAGCAGTGCACGGTCACCCTCCACCAGGCCCCCACCCATCTCTCCCACCACCCCCACCCCCCAGCAGTGCAGGGCCACCCTCCACCAGGCCCCCACCCATGTCTCCCACCACCCCCATCCCCCAGCAGTGCAGGGTCACCCTCCACCAGGCCCCCACCCAAGTCTCCCACCACCCCCATCCCCCAGCAGTGCAGGGGCACCCTCCACCAGGCCCCCACCCATGTCTCCCACCACCCCCATCCCCCAGCAGTGCAGGGTCACCCTCCACCAGGCCCCCACCCATGTCTCCCACCACCCCCACCCCCCAGCAGTGCAGGGTCACCCTCCACCAGGCCCCCACCCATGTCTCCCACCACCCCCACCCCCCAGCACTGTGGGGCACCTGCCAGCAGGCCCCCACCCATGTCCAACTCATGTTCCCCACCACCCCCACCCCCCAGCACTGTGGGGCACCTGCCAGCAGGCCCCCACCCATGTCCAACTCATGTTCCCCACCACCCCCACCCCCCAGCACTGTGGGGCACCTGCCAGCAGGCCCCCACCCATGTCTCCCACCACCCCCATCCCCCAGCAGTGCAGGGTCACCCTCCACCAGGCCCCCACCCATGTCTCCCACCACCCCCACCCCCCAGCAGTGCAGGGTCACCCTCCACCAGGCCCCCACCCATGTCTCTCACCACCCCCATCCCCCAGCAGTGCAGTGTCACCCTCCACCAGGCCCCCACCCATGTCTCCCACCAACCCCACCCCCCAGCACTGTGAGGCACCTGCCAGCAGGCCCCCACCCATGTCCAACTCATGTTCCCCACCACCCCCACCGCCCAGCACTGTGGGGCACCTGCCAGCAGGCCCCCACCCACGTCCAACTCATGTTCCCCACCACCCCCACCCCCAGCACTGTGGGGCACCTGCCAGCAGGCCCCAACTCATGTTCCCCAGCCAACATGTCATCACAATCTAGATCCCTGGTCCCTATGGTCAGCCTCCAAATGCAAAACACCCACCCGAGTATTGCATCCACCCACTCATAATTGGCAATTACATGACAGAACACCAATTGCAAGTTCCAAAACAAACACATTTCCCTCACATACACCCAATGGGTGTCAGTGAATCTCAAAACCCATATCATGATATGCATGAAACCAATGAGATACTACATATTGAAGTTCGATAAAAAAATATGTATTAAAGGGAACATAAATAGAATAAAAAATAAAGAAACAGAAATGGGAATGTACAAAAATGAAAAGAAGCATGTCAGTGAAAAAAAGCAAAACCAAAAATCATAATCCAAAGTAATGGTGTCCAAAGTCACTGTCCACAAAAGAAAATCCAATGGGAAATAATAATTGAAAGCCATTGCTCCATGGGTAAATTGGGAAAGAAAAATACAACCCAACAGTGAACTATGTACAGACGAACAAGCCAGGGTCCATTATCCCAACAAAAGAAATGAAACCTATCTAACTACACTAACTGATAAAATAAACTATATACAAAAATGTGGCCAATGTCCAAAATAAATAAAAAAAAAAGGAAACCTAACACTACCTACATAACTATGTACAAGGGCAGCGGGCTAGTCTGACGGCTCACTTTTGGATGTCCCGGGCCAGGGCATCATCGAACTCCTGCTCAATGTCCCGGAGGCGGTCCTCCTCCATGGCCCCGAGGGTCCGCAGGGCCGTCGACGTGTCCACCTCCAACCCCCTGCGGATTGCCTCGAGGCACTCGGCCCGTCTCAGGGCCATCCGTATGGAGTTCTCCGCCCTGACCATTGTGAGCCGTGTCTCTTCCGCCTGCTGCCGCTCTGCATCTATGGCGTGGCCCAACCGCTGCCACACGGAAGACACTCTCTGTCTTGGGTCCTCCTGCCCTCCGGCCGATGCCTGCCCCTCCGATGTTGAAGGCCCCGAGCCTTCATGGCTCCCACCACGTTGCTGCTGCTGCTGTGCCTCTGCCCGTGCACTGCCTCCTGCTGCCTGCACATCCTCTGCCGGCTGGGGTGCAGTCGTTGATGTGGCCACCCCTGCTGGACGTCCGACTCCCGACTGTGGCAGGGATGCCTCCTACACCAGCCTGGCCGCACCGTCAGAGGCAGCTCCACAGGGCACCCAGGTGACTGATGGGTGGGAAGATGGCACGGAGGACGAATGGCGCGTAGGGGGTTCAGTTGAGGAGGGGGTCGTAGCAAGCCCCATCAAACGGAGGAATCCGGCCTGGGTGACCTGTCCCAGCAGGCTGACGTGGTCAACGAGCCATTCGAGATGACGTGCAGTCTCCTCATGAAAATACTGCAGGTCACCTCGCATGGCCCGTTGACGCAACGCCACACCAGTCAGGACAGGCTCAACCCGGACCTGGATAGCCACGTCCACAGGCAGAGGAAGGCCAGTTGTCGTTTGCTCATCCCCTGCCTGAAAACGGATCTGGACGTAGGCATCCCTGCTGGTGCAAGATGATGCAGGGACAGGATCAGGGACAGGATTGCACACAGGCACCTCCGCGGCGGCCTGTGCTGCCTCCTGTCCCTGGTCCTGCACTGCACCACTAGCACCAGTGGGATCCCCACCTCCAGACCCAGTCTGTTGCTTGCACGGCCCCCTCCTCCACCAAACCCCCCACCAACCTGGATGACTCCGTGCCATCTTCCCCCGTTGGGCCCTGTGGGGTCCCAGCTGCCCCTTCTGCTGCCGAGGAGTCCAACTCCAACCTCCGCCTCTTGGACCTCCCCCCGGCAGCTGCGGCCTGGGACGCGGCACCGGACTCCTCACTCCCTGACGAGATGACAACATGGGAGGGGAGCCGGGCCTTGCGTCTCCGGCTGGCGGTGGGATCCTCGCCGCTATGCTCCACAGCACCTTCTACGCCCTCTTCATCAGTTGACGCTGCAGACAGGGAGAAATGAAACACAGGCATCAGGGCACTGTACAATGGACACATACACACATGACAGTTGTACATGAGTGGCATTGGCAAACCTCAGACATGCCATCACAATCCCCAACACACCTCATTTCAACTCCCACACATGAGCCATACCACAGCCATATCACAACTGCCAGCACCATCCATACCCATACAACAGCATGAGCAGGCAAACCTGAGGCAGACATCACATGCAACACACAAAGTGCACCACACTTGTACACACACCACCACACTTCCATGCATGTGTACACCTCTGCCAAGTGTCGCAGTGTTCAGATGGGCATCCATGTCACATCTGCCAATCAGGCTTCCACATCCGGCTGTCACATGCATCCATGTTGCATCACTGTTGCACCCTTGTCAAATACACACAAATGCACATGTACACAGTGCTGATACATGCAGCTGAAAACAACATACATGTGTGAAATCACGGACATGTCTACTTACATACACATTCATCCAAACATTGCCCACACAACTGCATTTGGCATGCAAGCCTACAGACACAAGCACCATCCATGTCTCACACATTCCAGCCCTCGCATGTGTTAGCACCACGGCCCTGTACACCCCCACCCATACTTCACCCCATACAAACAGATGTGCAACCTGCACACTACTGAAACATCACCACACGCACAGCTCACAATCAGGATGCATGTAAACTTACCGCTCGACTCCAGACGGGTCTGCCTCTCAAGGACCTGGACGTGGAGCACGGGGGATATGCGTTCCAGGACCCTCATCTGATCTTCCGACAAGTGGCCCCGGCGCCCCTTGGCATCCGCTGCCTTCAAGAGGCGCCGGGCCTTGTTCATGACGGGCTTCTTGACATGTTGGAAGTCGCGGACTGCCACCCCCTCCGCATTGATGGCAGTCACGATGTCAGTCCAGATCCGAGTCCGTTCTTCCTTGTCGGCGCGGGAACTTCCGAAGAGGGCATCATACTGCCCCAGGACTTGCTCCACAGGACACCAACTTTGGTGGCACTGAAGCTGGTGCCCCTCTGCCTCTCTGGCCGGGGGTTGTCAGTGGTGCCAGATGTTGCATTGCCCGACATGACAACCCCAGAGGCAGGAGTGGGTGGGCAACTGGGTCCTGGGGCTGGGCTGTGGAGCGATGGAATCCCAGTCGGGAGTCTTCGGTTCCAGCAGGGGTGGTCACAGCAACAGCACCCCTGGCTGATGTGCAGGCAGCAAATGGCAGGGCACGTGGGCAGCAGGCAGTCAGGCAGCAGCAGATGGCAGGTGTGAGCGTGCTCGGGGCTCTGGGGGACAGTAGTTCGGCCTTCTGGGCAGGAGCGTGGTCTTCCGTGTGCTTGCGCGTGGCCAGCTTGATACAGAGTGATTTGGCACGTGAAAATTCGGCACGTCAGCCTGTAATTCGAGGAAAGACCCTTAGCGCGTAAGCGCTTCTGCACGCATACGCAATTTCATTGGACAGAAGGCCCCTGAAGCGCAAGCGCCCCTGTGACGTGACGCGCACAGGAGTGCATGGGCATTTCAGCGTGCGTGAAAAACTGCACGTCCGCGTGTAATACGAGGAAAGGGCCCATGCGCGTAAGTGACGTGACGCGCGCGTGCGTTTCCCTCAGCACGGGTTAAAGGTGAGCAGGCCCAGCAGTTCGCTGTACGTGCCTTTCGTGGAGAATGTGTGTTGCTGCTTCCTGTTGTTTCGCGCCATCACAACTTCACAGCTATCAAGGACGTATCTCTTCTTTTGGCAGGGGTATTGGCTACGCGTGTTTTTCTGCATCGCGCTAGTCAGACGGTGAGTCGCACACGCTCTTTTTCCCACTGCGGGTGCCCCTGTGTATCGCACCCATTTTCGATGTCATAGTAGCCTGCGTGTCCCACGCGTACGCGTTATTCATGTTCCTGGGTGCCGCCGTGTACTGCGGGAGGTTGAATCCACGCACGTAGGCTGCAGGGTTGCGTGCACGGTTTTACTGCAGTTTTGGGGTGCCTGAGCGTTGCGTGACCCGTCACCACATCACCGGGGTCACATACAGCCTTGCAGGTGCAGGGGGGCTGTTAACATCTTGCTTCCCACCCCCTTCACCCCAATTGCCCAGGTCAATTGTGGTGTACACCTCCCATTGGCACCACTCCATCTGTGCCAGCACTACTACATCTTTGCCATGGTTGGGAGGGCACCTCAGCTGGGCGTCCTCCTCGTGGCGGGCGTGGTCGGGGATGTGGCCGTGGTGACCGGGGAGTAGGGGCACTCCAGGGTGTCCAGGGCGGCCACAGAGGGGGAAGAGGCAGGGGTGCGCCACTTGAGCACAATGTTGTGCCATGTGTCGGTGCAGTCATGCCACCACCCCCTGTGGTTCCGGGGGATGCAGCTTCTGCATCTGGCAGTCCGTTCCATCGAATGCCACGGGCCCAAGGGTAGAGGTAGCTGCAGGTGCAGCTGTGGACACCGCCACCCAGGCTCGGGGTCTGCCAGCGCAGGCTGCGTTGGCACTTGAAGAGCCCTTGGTAGATCTCCAACTGGCCAGGGGGGAAACCATAGGGGCAGGCCGGGCTGCTCAGACCAAGACACGTGTCCCTGGGGCAGTCATGTCATCTGCTGCCCCGAACAGCCAGGTGTTGGCAAGTGCAGGGGCAGATGCACCCAACAGCACCCCGGTTGTGAGTCTGCCAACCAGGACCGTTGCGGTCAATGACCCTGCCACCGCTGGTGTTGCTGCGCAGGGTCCATTAGTGGGCACCCAGCTGCCACTGACACAAGTCAGGCCTTTGGTCATCCCTCCACCTGCCACTCCCTTGGCTCCATCCACCGAACCCACTGGCCATACTGGTCAGGGCGGCATTAGCCAGCCAGGGTCTGCGCCACAGTCCAAGAGGAGGAAGGTTGCACCTGCAGCACAGGCTGGGACCCCACACACAGCCACGACCTCCTGCACGTCGAGGAAGAAGCCTTTCTGTAAGCAGGAACTGGACTTCCTCGTGGACTACGTGCAGGGCCACAGCCGTGACATGCTAGTGGGTGGCAATAGTCAGACTACGGCTGCCCAACGTGACACCAACTGGAAGCATGTTGCGGAACATGTCAGTTCATTCGGCCATGAGGTGCGCACGGCGCAAGAGTGCAAAAAGCGTTGGAATGACATCAAACGCAGCACTAAGGCTAAGCGTGCCTCTAATTAAAACTTGACTCTGGTGACTGGCGGTGGGCCTGCACCATAGGAGGAAGAGCTCACTCCGCATGAGGCACTCGTTGCGGAGTTCATACCACCTGAATTGGTCGAAGGAGTGGGAGAGATGCTGGACTTTGATGCCCAGTCCAGTGAGTGTTGATGCGTGTTTGTTGAGGACGTGTTTGTTTCACTTGTGGGATGTGTTGTGCATGATTGCCGCTACATGTGACGTGTACATGGTTCTGATGTGTAAGTAATGCAATGCTTCCGTCATGCATGTCTCCTCTGCCTGCATGCGGGGACTTCATGTAGGCATGCTCCCTTGCCCCTCCTCCGCCACTCTGCACCCCAGTTCCACCTTTGCACTGGTGTTCTTCAATCTTGCCAATGTGTACTTTCTTGTTCATGCGTCCTGTGTAGATGCTAACTTCCAGCGTAGAATCTGCCAAACATATGCCGTGTGGTACAGCCTTAGTACTTGATGCAGGGTATCTCACTTGTACTGTGCATAGGTCAGATCTCCCACAGGGACATGAGTGCCCAATCATGCTCCATGTGCATTGCACGCATGCCCCTATGTGTCCTTGACTGGATGATCACTGTAATACAAGTCTTTGGTTACATACATTGCCTGCCATCTCATCAGCCTTCCCATGTCAACTGTGGCTCAGTCCTGCATTGCACACATGTTTACGGTTTTGACAATCTGTGTGGCTCACAGGCCTCAGCCTGTTCAATGGCCAATGACTCTGTCCAACTGTTGTTGTGTCTTCTTCACACATGGGCAGAATCCAGAGTTTTCATCATGTGTCCTGCTTACTGTCCCTGCATCATTTGCAGTGTTGTCACTTGAATCACATTCAGCTGTTGATGCCAGTCAACACTGCCTGTCAATACACAGGTGTATGGTCAGCCTTTTGATACCATGCTAGGCATCCCTGCTTTGGTACTGGGGTGGAGGGGTGCTTGGCTTCTAGATATGGTACACATTGAATGCACAATGCATGTGATGTCTGAATTTGACATTGCACTGCCTTCACATTTCCTGGCACACACCATTGAGTCCTTGTACATGTAGGTAGTGAGTGGCGTACACATTTTCTGCACTGCATAGACCCACTTCCATGGAAACTGCCACCTTTCAACAGGTCTGATCACAGAAGCAATTCAAAGTTGACCCAGCATGCATGGCAGGTTATATGTTGTGTGTCACATGTCTGCCTGATGCGTTTGCTGTCGGTGTGTGTGTGTGTTGTGTGCTTCTGACATGTGTAGTGACCTTTTTTCTCTCTATTTTTCAGGTGATGACGCAATGGAGGCGGAGGATGGTGATGTCATGCCAGACACAGGGTTGGTACCGCTACATCAACCCGGCACGAGTGGGGGTCGTGGGGTGGTAGGCCACGAAAACCCCCAAGTGCTACAGTCCATCTTGTCTCTGGCTGCCTATGAGTCCAGCCTTGATGACGACTCTGACGTCCATGTTGAGTTGGATGAGCATCAAGTCCATGTGTCAGGGGTGAGTGATTCTGATGTGGACACTCCTCTGTCTGCGACACCTGCACTGAGGGATCAGACAGTCTTGGTTCCTCCGCCCGTGGCGGATCGGGACGCAGGGTCACCCTCCACACCAGTCACTGATGTGCCTGGGACATCACGTCGACGGGGGCATGTAGTCGTGCAGCCGCGGGAGGTGCCAACACAGCGAGGACCCCTGGTCCTTGGGTCCCGCAGGGGTCAAGCCCGGCAACGCGGTCGCCACGCGCAAGCGCAGTATAGTGAGTGGGAGAAAGACATGACTGCCAATTCAGAACGGCAGGGGGCAGCAATGGAGAACATCGCTGAGAGCATGGAGCGTGTGGCCCGATCTGTGCTCCCCTCTGCTAGGCAGGTGCTTCTCCAGCAGCAGGCGGCACGGTCCACGGCCCGCTCGCTCAGGCTGGGCATGGCGGCCTCAGACAGGGCACGCCAGGCTGAAATGTCGTCTCTGCGTCAAGCAATTGCTGCTCACGGAGAGGCGCACATGGATGCCCTGAGGGAGGAGTATGCTTCCCTCAGATCCACTCTGGGTGTCCTTATGATGTCCCAGAGGCAGCAGGCAGAGGAGAGGTTTGCACAGCTTGAGCGTACCATCTCGGCTGAGCTACAGGCTTGTCGGGAGGTGCAGCGGTTGTCCAGCCAGGCCTTGCAGGAGGAACTCCGTGTTACACGTGCTACCTTGCAAGAGGAAGCACGTGTATCACGTGAGGTTCTGCATGCAGACCTACGTCACATCGCCACACAGAACCAGGCTCACCCGTCCGGCAGACTTGCTGCCGACGAGAGGCAAGCTGCAGCTAGGCGTGGCCAGCCTACTGTGCCACGTCCTCCTTTCCAGGATGAGCCAGACTCGGACGACCATCTATCTCCCACATAGGTCGGGCTGTGCAGGCGTTGAGCCCATGGAGGTTTTCTTTTTGGCTCAGCATCATCGCATGTGGATGTTGAGCAGCACCCTGTACCTCCCCCCTCCTGGGTGCCTCCCCTCCCCCCCCCGGGTCGTATGTGGCCATTTTTGATTTTTCTTTTAGTTTAGTTAGTTAAGTTTCTGTTTGATAGTTAGTTTAATTAGGTAATGTAGGTTTTCCATAGTTAGTGTAATTAGTTAATAGTTACTATAGTTTAAAATTGCCCGTCTATTGTGCTTTCATGAGACAGTGCGGTGCTTTGTGGCTTTTGAAGGCATCCACCGTCTGTTCCAGCTGGGCCCTTCAGGCTTGTCTTGTGTATGTGTTTGCTGCTTGGGGTCCTTGACTCACATATGCCACTCCTGCCTCCCTTATCCATGGGCTCGCAAGGATGGTTCGGTGTTACAAAATTTTACACAAGGGCCTTGGACTGTCATATCTGTGGCATGTCTGGTGCTGTGTGATTTGTGTTTACACCCCTAGTGGGGATGATTTTGGTGTTATTGTCCACTGTTCAGCTTTTGCTGGATGGGGTGATTAATGTGTACATTCATTGCTATGCATTGTGTAGTATGTTTCTTATATTTACTGTACACGTGCTTGTTGCAATTCATGCTGTAGATAGTTTTACAGACTTTGGATGTGAAAGACGGACTGATGGTGTGATTTATGCTGTGACTCTCTGACATGGTCAAGTAATGAGATGCCTGAAGAGACACACACAGGTGACTTTGAAGCATTAATCATGTGTTCCATGCCCTTTCTGCAGGGGGATGAGCCTCCCGAGCACCTTAGCCAGCAGACATGGCCCATTGGACGATGGAATCCTGGACACGTTTGTTGGTGCCCACATGCACATGTGTGCACAAGCAGAGGCACAGGGATTGCAGACCTACATCCTAGAACTGCTGACGTGTTCCAAGGAACTCCAGGCAAGGTGAGCAGCACAGGGGGGGCCACTACACAGCAAAGCTTGCACCAGGCGAGTTGCACATGCAGGCTTAGTCACAGCACTGAGGGTGAGCTTGGACGAATATTGGTGTTGAAGCACACAATGCAGCTCAGATGTGTTGGTGGACTGATGGCTGATGATTGTAGGGTTGTCTGGGACACCTGCAGGGGCAGTGGCACATGCCCTCCGGTACACCAAGGTCCATTGAGGCACTTGTATCAACCATGTAGCCTTCCGAGACATGGAAAGGGGCAGCTCACAGGGACATACAGCAAGGGACATACTCGGGTGCAGTGCATTTCATTTCCATGTACTTTATGATAAATGCACTGCCAACTTTGTTTCGGTCATGGTGGTACGCAACTTGCTCTGAATTCATGGCTTGCTATATGGGTCTGTCTGCTTACCCAGGGAACATTGCATGTTGTGTGAATTGTGACACATTGGTGTTCCATTTGCCACGCACCCACCGGCGGCTGACTTACTGCATTGACTGTGTATGACCCGTCACAGGGGTAATGTTATATATGGGTACGAAGCATCTACACCAGATTGTCTGTTTGTAGAGTAGTTTGTTGCTATGGGGCATGTTTGGTGGTGTGTTTTTGTGTAATTGGCACATACAGGTTGTTGACTGTGGCTCTCTTTGCAGCATTGCAGTGCTCCTGTAACCGGACCTGAGAGTGCACAGGCAGGAGGCCAGCACTCAAAACCAGAGCTAAGTGTCTTGTTGTTTTTCTTTCAAACTGCTCTGCATAGGCTTGCTGGGGGGTGCACTAATGCATGGATGTATGTGTGATTCGATTTGGTATGTTTTTTCCCCCTAATCACCCGGAATCCTATGCAATTTTGAACCCTGTACCCTCTACCCGGTGTTCCTGCTTCCCGTACCTATCCAAGCAACGTTCCCTAACCCTCTTTCCCCGCTGGGGTTGCGGATGCCTGTGTAAGCCCCGAACTTGCAGGCGCCAAAACCCTAGAGGGGGTGGTTGGTTCGTACCACTCCTAAGCCTGGACTACAGAAGGGCATGACAATGATGTCCAAGTTTGTTTGGATTGTGTATGTGTTCATGCAGGTAGTACATTTTTGTGCATTCCCTACTTTCATGTGTCATTCCTCCTCCCCTCTCCTGACACTCATTCCAGTTATCCAGTGTGCCAACACCTGTCCCGACTGCATATCCCTGAACCTCCTTCCCCACCAGAGTCTCAGGGGCCTGTGTGAGTTTGACCTTGCAGGCACCTGGGACACGGTGGGGGTGGTTGTTTCGTGACACTTCCGTGCTTGTACACGGGACCTGTGACAATACACATCCCTTCATGATGCATCATCCTATGTTATGTACCACACATGGTTCACATCCTGTTGTGACATTGTTTTACTGTGCTACCTTGGTTGTTGCATCATTGTGGTAGTACTTGGCCTTTGTGAGGTACTACTACGTCAAGTCATCTACTGGAGGGTGTTCGGGTTCGTTTTTATGCCTTGGATTTTGTGATTTGGAAATGAGTGTGGATTCTGAGGGTGCAGGCATCTTTTTACACACAAGGTGGGAGATGGTGACGAAGGGTAAAGGTGATCGTGTGGCCAGGTGGAATTGAGGGTTGAAGGCTCCATGACCCAGGTGCAGTTGTTCAGTGGGTCATGGTCATTTGTGAGGGAGGGGGTGTTGTTGTTGATAGTTGCCTTGCCCCGCAGTGTGATGGGAACTCTGACATTTTAATGGTGGTATCCTATGTACATGTTGTGTTCTGCTGATCAATGCCGTTAATGTGTTGTGTTTACCTTTCAGGTGCAAGGGGATAGTTGTGGTTTGTCATGCTGGGGTGTACACATGGTGAATGTTCACATGTGATGTGTAGAGAACACTGATGGTCACTTGAGTGCACATGCATATGTTGAGTGCATGTCCTTGCAGACCCACACACTTGCACTCTGATGCACTACATGTACTCCCACCCTTGCATATCCACGTGTACACTGTTTGCCTTCTGGTGGCCACTGTGTCCCTGCAGCACATGTTCTGTGACCAATTATGGATCCTGTACATGCCTAATTTGGTTTTTGATGTGGTCTGTCGCTTAGATGTGATGCTCAGGGTGTGCATCACACACAATGGCTGTTCACTGTGCTGTGCACTGAGCAGTGTGTTGCAGGAGTAGGACACAGCACACAGAAGCTGCAGTGTTGATTTTGCAATGCACAATGTGCATGTAGACAGGCATTCATTGTTATGTTACGTCTACAACTCTTGTAATGCATTTGGAAATGACTTATTTTGGGTGGGAGGTTGTTGGTCTGCCATTTCATCTGATTCCTGGTCAGGCCTCATTGTCTGATGCCACTGTACATTTTGGACATGGCAATGTGTACCTTATTGTTGCTGTGTTGGTGTATGGGTATTGCTTGCCATGTCATGTTGTGGTTTGGGAGGGTTTGAGTGACATAACAGTGATGTGTTGTGCAGGTGTGTGTGATGCACACCTTGCATGTCAGGGTCATCCGCTTCTCATAGCAACTAGCTGGGGGTAGATCTCTCTCCGCGGCAGGGCCCTCCCTCTGGAACAGCCTTCCTGCCTCACTTGAACTTGAGGGGAACCATCTCCGGTTCGGGAAGCACCTCAAGACCTTCCTCTTTGCTTCTACTTTCTCTCTGCCTCTGCCTTGCGGAATTTCACTGGAACTGCACTGGATCTGCAACTGGGCCACTCTCACCGACCTCGGTCCCTGGCCCAGCCACTCTCCACTTGCACTGGCTCCCTGGCAACCCCTGCACTGCGGTACTGTCTCTCTATCCCTACAGCCCCCCTTCCCAGCACTTGTCTGCACTTACCTTTGCAGTTGCCACCAGCTGACCTGTGTATTTGTTTTTTGGTCTACTTCCCCTGTACTGCACTCCCCCCTCCCCTTCCCCTTGCACGTTTCCCTTCCCCCTACCCCTGAACTTGCACAATCTGAATGACACCTGGCCTAGTTGTACCGTTGTCTGTCTTCCCTTGTTCCCCCCTCCCTGCCTCATCGCACCTTGAAATACTTGTGTATAGGCCATATCATGTCATATGTCATATGGGTGCCTTTTGGTCACACAGGATAGCTTGTGTTTAAGTAGCTAGGGATGCAGACGATGTGGCACTTCCATGGCAACATTCTCAGGGTGGTAGGGTTGTGACAGTTGACTGTCGCTTTGTCATCATCGATTGTCACCTGGTATGTGCCAGGCCTGTGTGCACTCCGCAGGTGTGGGAGTTTAGGTGAAAAATGTGGCCACAAGCTGGGTCCGGGCTTCCTCGCCACGTGCCCTGTCCCCCTCCCATGGGCAGCGCCTGTGCCTGTGGTTGGGGTTGTGGGGGCACCACCATGTCCACCGGTACGCCCACCGGCAGGACACATGCTGCCACAATGATCCTGCACACTACTGGTGGTGCATAGAGTAGTTGCCCACCAGAGCGGTCAAGGGAGCGGAAACGTGACTTGAGCACTCCGAATGTGCGCTCCACTATGGCCCTGGTTGCAATATGGGCGGCGTTGTATCTTACCTGGGGTGGTGTGGTGGGGTTCCGGATTGGCGTCATCATGTGGTTGCTCAGAGGGTAGGCACTGTCCCCTGGAGAGGTGATAATAGTTGAGATTGTTAGGGTTTGGGTATTTGTCTGTGTGTGACTTGCATGCATGTGCAAGGGCATTTGTACTCACCTACGAGCCATGTGTCGCCATGCTGCCCAGCTTCCAGGGCCCGGCTCAGGGTGGACATTCTGTATATGAAACTGTCATGGGTGGAGCCAGGGTAGTTTGCATGGACAGAGGTGATGATTCCCTTTGCATCGCATACCACCTGTACATTGATGGAATGCCAGTGCTTGCGGTTTCGGTAGATGTGCTCAGTGGCCCTAGGTGGACGTAGGGCCACATGGGTGCAATCTATGGCACCAAGCACTTTGGGGAAGTGTGCCACCCTGAAAAAATCCAGGACAACGGCCTGCCTTTCTGCGGGTGTTCTGGGCATGTATATGTGCCTGCGGACTGAGGGGCGCGCTGTCATGATTGCCAGTACCTGGTGTAGGCAGCGTGACTGCGTGGCCTGTGAGAACCCCCACTATGGCAGTAGTCCGCTGAAATGACCCAGTGGCCAGAAAATGCAGGACATTGAAGGGGCTAAATGCTTGGGAGCAAAGGGTTGGGGATGTAAGGTCATCTTCCCACTCCCTGACCAGGTCTAGGATGATGTGGGGTGGAAACCTATACCTGCCATAGACCTGGTCGTCAGGCATCCCAAAAAGGCTTGTCCGTGGTGCGAAAATGCATGCCCTGGCTATTCTCCTCCTCCTGCGGTGTCCCACGATCAGTGCTGCGACAAATGGGGCATTCATCGTAGCTGTATATACGTGTTTGTTGTTTGCGCGCACTTTTGTACTGTGCGCGGGGACGCTTCCGCCTGCCTTCGTGTGGCGGACGCGTTGACGCCTGTGTGCGTCTTTTGCCTTGCGCGGGTTTCCCGTATTCGGATCCATGAATACGGGTTGTTCACGTGCGTGTGGGCGTTCCGTGTAGTTCCCTGCAGTACTTCCCCAGTTACGCCTTCTTTTTCACGCGTTGTTCCCCATTCCGCGTGTTACGCCCACTGTTCGGCCCACTTTGGTTGTGTGCGCCGCGCTATGTGCGCTTTTGCTGTGCACATAGCGCACGCCGCGTATGCCTGCATGCGCCATGGCTGGATTGGGCGCACGGACAGCGGGAAACACGTTTCTCACGCTTGCGCTCCCTTGCGCCTGCTTGCGCATGGATTTTCGGCGCACGTTTGTTCCATGAATCGGCCCCTCTGTGTTCAGGCAGGGAAGGTTCCATGTCATTCATCAAATGCCAAAATGAACGGGCGTCTTTATTTTGCAGCACATGTAACATACTCTCTGCATCCTGTTGATATTGCTTGTCCCGATTGCCCTTCACCCAATTTTTATATACCCGTTTCACTTTCTTGATTTGCAGGATCTTGGAATCTAAGATGACCCTCACATTACATTTCAGAGATCTAATTTCTGCCCACATGTCCAGTTTTCTAATAGCCATGTTGAAATCAAAACAATGAAGGTGTCTCTTAAAAGGTTTATCCACTAGTTGGTGTTGTGGTAGGCTATACGATAGGATGTCCGCCAGGAATTTGCCATAATTCTATGTCAAGACCAGAGGCTCCCATTATGCTTCTCTTTCTTTAATTCAATAATAAAGAAAAATCTCAGCAGCAAGATATTTGTGCACCCAAATGTGTCATGAGTAATGTGCATAAAACAGGTGCACTAAATATATAATAAACATAGTAACATAATAGTAACATAATAACTTATAGCCAAGCGTCTCTGAAGGAACTGCATTTCCCAGGGGACTTTGCTCCAGTTCATTTAGAGGCCACCAACAGGTGACCTAGTCCTCCAATAGTTGTCCAGATCCCCTCCATAAACAGTCCTAAACATGATGTCACTTCCTCTTTCTTTGCGGCTCACAAGAGCTAAGTACTTCAAGTTTAGCACTGTTTATGACATGCTTTTATAATTTAAAGACAACGTTATTTTTCATAATTATTATATGTATTTCATTGTTATTTAAGAGTGTGCTCTGTTTATATTGATTTACTTTCAATATATATTGATTTACTTTTCATTTCGTATGATTATTACTTGCTGTACACTCCGACGCCAGTTGCCTACTACTGGCCTCGGAGACTGTGTGATACAAAGCCCTGCTTCGCGCAGTTACAGCTGATCAGCTGTCTTTCTTTGATCAGCTCGTCGCGGGCGGATCCCTCGGCAGGTTCGCGCCGGCTTCCCCGTCTCTTCGGTGCGCTCCTTGGGCACAGGGGACCAGCGCGGCCTAGCCGGAACACGCAGCGCCGCCCGCAGACCACCAGGGGAGCTCGTCCTCTCCCTGGTCCTTTCCTCAGCATTCCGGCGCTCGAGTGCGCATGACTGTTAATAGTATCGCTCGAGCGCTGGAATCCCTCTCCAAGCGGCAAACGATATTTAATTGCAAATTTCATTGCGGATTCACAGAAATATTCACGCGAGTGACTATATATATATTTAAATTCGGAAATTTGCATTAATTAAATAGAAAAAAAAGGGGAGAAAGAAATCTCCTGTTCAGCCTACTAAGGACAATAACAAAGCTGAACTGAACTGATATTACTGGGCAGGCATTCTAGAAGCCCAGAAAAGAAAAAAAAAAGTGAGTAAGGAGAATTTATTTTTATCATGGCAGCGCAGTACTCACCTCAATCAGATCAGGCTTGGTCTGAGGCTTAGGGAGATCACTGCTATATAGATGAGGTGGCAATGGCTAATAGCTTACAGAAGGTTCTGGGATCCTCCGAGGAGACCAGTATTAAAAAAGCTGTAACAGACATGCTCATTCCCATACAAAATCGCCTAGACACTATGGAAGAGTGTTCTCTTCCTCCCCTCTGGGAGGAAGAGAACACAAAAAAGGAAGCACCTTACTGAAGGGGGATGTACACCGGCTTGCAAGAGCAAGAGCTCTACGACCCCCTCGAGCCAGGCAAATAATGCCACAGCTGCCGTAACGGACGCCTTCTCAAGGCTGAAACAAGCCTTTATGAACAGGAAGGTAACCCCTTCCCATGAATCCTCTTACCCAGAGGAAGAAATCAGGGGAGATAGACCCTCAAGCCCGGAGGAGTATGGACACGGCACAGAAGACGACCACAACAGGGGCGTCTATGACGCTGATTATTCCCTCTCTTCATCTGAAGAGGAATCCCAAATGGAGGGTTCAAAGCCCTCAAGTTCAGGGATTGTGGCAGACCCCATCCCCAAGAACGCAACCAGGAACAAGTCTCCTGCAGAAGGGATGTTCACTCCGGAAGATCTTATGCACCCCAGATCCACCGACTGGGAACCGTCTTCAAAGACAGCAAAATACATTGATTTCAGGCTGCGCAAACCACTCGATAAAGAAGTCAGGGCCAGACTTCGGGCCGAATGTCCGCGTCCGGATATTCCAGACAAAATTGCTCTAACACCGGAGCTAGATTCAAAGATGGTTACCTTTTTAGGTAAAAACGTGAAAGATCTGAGGAAAGGCATAGACCGAGCCTGGAAGTTCTGTCAGGACAAGCTACTGGATGTAGCGGGGCCACTAGCCAAGATTTTAGATCTAGCAGAAAGCCAGCAGCTCATCTGATCCCATTGACCCAGTTATCCTCTGCGGTTGGGTTCAACGGGCCATTTGCCTGCTAGGCAACGCCAATTGTGCTATTTCAGCGGAACGTCGGAAAGGCATTCTATACAAAATAGACGCCAAACTCACTGAATTGGCAGACACAGAATCAGGCCCAATGGCACAAGGTCTGTTCTTCGGAGATCATTTCATGAATGAGATGGCAAAATTTGTCGGGACAGTCACAGCATTGGACAAAGCACAGGCTTCAATCAAAAGAGTATTCGCAACCAAGGTTTTCTCCAGGGCCGGATGAGGCAGAGGTCGCTCTTCCGGCCGTTACTTCTTCGACAAGAGACCTCAACAATCCAGAGGTCAGCATAACTCCTGGCAAGAACGCTCCGACACATTCTTCCCCTCGAGAGGTCGCGGAAGAGGGCGTCCCTGGAGGAGAGCAGCTAGATACCCAGCCCAACAACAATCTACAGGTAACACCTATAGGAGGGAGGTTAATGATGTTTGCAAATGCTTGGGATCACTTATCGAGAGAAACCTGGGTAAGGGACACAGCTCGGGGTCTGTGCTGAAGAGTTTTTCGAGCAACCCATTCAGACATGTCGCCCTACTCCCATAGTTATGTCTCAGACAGATCAAAACAGCCTTAGACAGCGAAATACTCAGTCTTCATCAGAAGCAAGCGATTCACCCCTGCTCAAGGCAGGGAGGCTTCTTCAGTCCCATATTCCTGGTACGCAGGAAGCAAAAGGTACACCCAGTCATAAACCTCAGAGCTCTCAACTAATTCATCATTTACCGGCATTTCAAAATGGAAGGTATACACATGCTCAGAGACCTTCGGAGGCCGAACGACTGGCTTATGCGCCTAGATTTAAAAGACGCTTACCTTGCAGTGCCGATTCATCAGGCACACATAAGTTACCTGAGATTTTCTTGGAGAAATCGAGATTGGGAGTTCACAAGCCTACCCTTCGGGCTCTCTTCAGCGCCTTGGGTTTTCACCAAACTCTTAAGGCCCGTAGTAGCTCATTTAAGAGAACAAGGTGTCCGTCTCATAATTTACCTAGACGACATAATTTTCATGGGCCACTCGCAAGAACTGGTTCAGAAACAGACCAGACTAGCAATAAACTTACTACACAGCCTCGGTTTTCTCATAAACTGGGAAAAATCAGTTCTTCTTCCATCCAAAAGTATGGAATTTCTAGGGTTCGTAGTGGACACCCAGAATTATCAACTTCGACTCCCATCAGCCAAGATTCACTCTACCAAAAGAGAGATACGCAGGCTCTTACAGAAGAACATGTTCTCTCTTCGAGAACTAGCAAGAGTGATAGGGCTACTTTCATCTTCCATTCAAGCAATATTTCCCGGCCCTCTTCACTACCAAGACCTGCAAAGACTAAAGGGCCAACACTTAAGGCGAAGCCTTTCTTATTCTCAACTCCTGACACTGTCACCTCAAGCGAGGACAGAGCTCAACTGGTGGCTCACTCACATGGAAGCCTGGAACGGCAGAGCCATCTTCGGTTCTGCTCCAGATATTATCATCAAATCGGATGCCAGTCGCTCCGGCTGGGGAGCGAGATGCGGTTCCGTAGCCACGGGAGGGACTTGGTCCCCTCAGGAGCTGGATCTGCATATCAACCGCTTCTTGCAGGTTCCTTTGCAGTACGCTCTTTTGCCAGAGACAGAGCGAGTTGCTGTATCTTACTAAAAATTGACAACATCTCATCAGTAAGATACATCAACCATCTGTGCGGCACCAAGTCGAGACCTCTGGCAGAGTTAGCCAAGGACTTCTGGCATTTCTGTCTGGATCATCGGATTTCAGTGACAGCGGAAAACCTTCACTGTCTCTCAAATTTAGTAGCGGACCGATATTCCCGTCACTCGACAGATTACAGCGATTGGAGGATCAACAGAGAGGTTTTCCTCCACCTACAGGATATTTGGGGTCCGATGTCCATAGACCGCTTTGCTTCCAGACTCAACACTCAACTTCCAGTGTTTTACAGCTGCAGGCCGGACCCGGCAGCAGCCGCAACGCACGCATTCCTGCAGTCATGGTCCCAGGGAATACTGTATGCCTTTCCCCCTTTCACTATGATAGCGAGGATCCTGGCGAAGGCCCGTCAGGAGCATACGGATCTGATCTTTATAGCGCCAGTCTGGACATCTCAGACCTGGTATCCAGTTCTTCTGGAACTTTCTTCGGTTTCTCCAATCCTACTACCCCAATTTCCGGATCTCCTACTAGATCCAGCACATCAGCGTCATCCTCTTCTCAGCGGATCTCTGACCCTTGCGGCCTGGCGGATTTCAGGTCAAGATGGAGAGTCCCATGCGTGTCTCGCATGGCGATCAATCTCATCGAAGAGAGCTGGGTTCCTACTACCCTTAAGAGGTATTCTAATTCTTGGAGCACCTGGAGTTCCTTGTGCCGAGAGAAAGGATTACATCCAATTTCAGCACCTGTAGATATTGAATTTACTAGCATCCTTGGCAGAAAGAGGGCTTGCCTACAGGACTGTGAACGCCTACCGTTCAGCAATTTCTGCAGGTCATGACCTTATTCAAGGAGTATCAGCAGGAGAACACCACCTTGTCTGCAGGTTGCTCAAGGGTGTGAGGCTTACCGTCCCACCTCCAGCCCGCTACGACAAGCTTTGGGGCGTTAATAAAGTACTGAACCTGTTCTTGTCATGGCCCCGTAACGAAGAACTATTACGTACGGCTCTATCCGGCAAACTTAATACCCTACTCTGCTTGGTATCCTGCAGGAGAGTCTTTGACGTCAGAGCTCTAGATTTAGCAGGCAGGGTTTTTTTCTCCTGATGGCATCGTATTCCATATTCATAGAAGAACGAAGTGCAATTCCAGGGTAATTTCTTATTCTGACGTTATAGATCAACCCAAGCTTTGCTTGGTTAATTGTTTGAAAGTCTACGAAGAAAAGACAGCTTCACTCAAGACCTCCCCTAAAGGGCAGCTACTGATAGCTCTACATAAACCGCACAAAGCGGTGTCAGCGCCGATTTTAGCACGCTGGGTGCGCTGGACTCTAACTCAAGCAGGGATCGATACCCAGCACTTCGGAGCCCACTCAGTTAGAGGAGCCATGGCCTCAAAAGACTTTCAGGCAGGAGTTTGCCTTGAAGACATCATGAGGATGGCAGATTGGGCAAGCGAATCAGTATTCAAACAATTCTACCTGAAACCAGTAGATCAGCCAGCATCCATTGTGGTAAGTACAAGCATGATGGGAGCCTCCAGTCTTGACATAGAATAAAGATTTTCCATAATAACTTACTAGAAAGTCTTAATTCTAATAAAGACACAGAGGCGAGCATTATCCCACCCGGCGAGAAAATAACATCATATCACTTGATGTTAATTAAAGGCTTAATGTGAATAATAATGATTTGGAACTTATATGTATTCTATCAGAATAACTTCATCAATTTCTCTCCCACCCTAATAAGGGATCTAGGGTTGTCATATATGATATGAAGTAATTTCCCCCTTTTTTTCTTTGACAGCGCCTGCAGACAAGTCCGTCTGATCACAACCCGACACAGGTTCTTCTACAAGTTGGCTACAGTTATCGTCTACTACAGACAGCCAAGTTCGCAGCCTCGAATGAGGAAGTGACATCATGTTTAGGACTGTTTATGAAGGGGATCTGGACAACTATTGGAGGCCTAGGTCACATGTTGGTGACCTCTAAATGAATTGGAGCAAAGTCCCCTGGGGAATGCAGTTCCTTCAGAGACTCTTGGTTATATGTTATTATGTTCCTATGTTTATTATATATTTAGTGCACCTGTTTTATGCGCATTACTCTTGGAACATTTGGGTGCACAAATATCTTGCTGCTGAGCTTTTTCTTTATTGTTGAATTAAAGAAAGAGAAGCATAATGCTCGCCTCCGTGTCTTTAATAGAATTAAGACTTTCTAGTAAATTATTATGTAAAATCTTTATTGTCGACCCTGAATGTATGGTTTTGCCATGCCATTGAAGCAGCAATTAGGCAGGAAGAGGCTGTCCCATTGACCTTTTGTACGGTCCCCCCATTTTAACGTACCTGATTGCCTACTGGATTAACTCTTATAGAAGGATGATAGCAGGGAACCACATCATGCATAGTCAGATTAAATTGAAACATAGTAGACAGATAACAATGGTCGCTATAATCAGTAGGTATAATTAAAACATCTGTATATCTGTCAAACAACCCATTGCTGACAAAAATATAATCTGAGGTCAAGCAAGAGGATCCATTCATCCATGTAAATTAACCAGGAACATCTTCGATGATCGAACCAGCATTGTCAAACCCAAACCTTCCAAATTATTGACCAAATATGAAGTTTTTACTGTGTGCTATATTTGGAAGATCTGTCAGTTTGTATGGTTGAGCAGGAGGTGTTAAGGTCCCCTAGGGTAATCACTTGGCCACTCTGATACATTTCCAACCAATCATTAACGCATACAAGTATTAAGTCAATGAATATTTCAAGGTGTTTAAGGCCAACAAGCCAATGAATATTAAGACTCAATATGATGATCACATGACATTTTATTAGGTATAAAACCATAAAAGCATAGTTACATCACAGTATAAAAACAAGTAAATTAATAACAAGAATCAATATATCAATAGATGTATCTAGGGTCAGCCTGACTTGCATTCCCAGGATACCAAACATTAAATCAATCGAGTTGACAATATTTAAATGGCGGGATCCCTGGACTATTGTAAGAATGCCACCAAATGGTCACCCCAAGGCCCCCTTTCTGGCAGCTTGAAAACTAGGTGTATACCCATCGACTGCCGGGCATTGAAGCAACAACGTTTCTTGGAGGCAGACCAAACTATGATTTTGCAACAACTGGCCAACTTTAGGATTGGTCAGCAGCAGCAAGTGGCCCCTGGAATGCCATGATATAAGGATCAAAAAGAAAGAAGACAAGTGATCATTAGGAACGATAGGAAATTTGCGACTCCTTTTCAGTGGCCAAGGCCCCCAAAAGTCAAGACCAGTCTTTGTACTGCTCATGGGCATATGGAGTACCCCTATCCAACGGGGGTTGTCTCAAGTATTAATTTTCACGTCGAAGGGAGATGACATTCTCCCTGGGTGAGAGCCACTTCTTACCCCCCCCCAATAAAATCACCCCTCTGTAACTTAGGTACAATGTAGTGTGTAAGATTGAGGCCTAACTATCTAATTTTCTGGAGTTCCTTAATCAACAGGCCATATAGAATCATAGATTTTATACATATCTAAAATGTATTATATATATATATATAATAGCCCTATCGGGTCTCAAATGGTCGATAAAATTGACACGTTCAACGTCACCACTGGCTATAGCGTGAAGGGAAGGAATGGAGCGAAGAATTCTTAATATGTTCGAATGATTACGATTAATGTTCCCATTTTCGGGCAACACACTTTCCAATAGCAAATGAATTGTGTTGGTCGCCCCAACCCCCTGATCCCTGTAATGGCAAAGAATCACTATAGGGGACAACATGCCCATTTTTTCGAAAGGGCAAATTGGTTTCTTCCTAGGACCCCTCAGCACACTATGTACAACATTTGCTGATTTAATGTAGGTTCTTTGGTCAGACTGTGAATGTTCCTGCTTCTTGAGATACGGCGGTATATGATACTTTTAAGACCAATGGAGCAAACATCTGAGCATTTAACAAACTTGAGTTCGGTGATACCTGTTTCACAGAGGAAGGAAGCAACCAATGCAATACCCAGTCCTGCTGTGGCTGATTGCTAGTCAGTCCCATGAGAGTGTTAGATGTAAAGTGTGTATTTAGCAATGTAGACACCCCAGCCAGATGCCTTTTAGTGCTTAAGTCAGCATTAACTGCCCTTGGAGCATGGTTATTTAAAAGGACACTTGTTGTAACGGGTAAAGAGCCCACCCAAGGGAGGATTGAAGTGCACGAATCTGCACATGGGGTATTAGCTAAGCACAGAGTCTGCTGAGAAGAGGATTCAAGCAACTGGTCCCAAGGTGGGGGCTTAAACACTAAAGCCCCCACTAAGGAATCCAGTTGCCTAGGAATAGTTGCTTGAGTGCTAGCCACTTCAGAAGCATTAGCGTTGTCAGAGACCATCCCTTTAGATTGGTTTTACCTGAGGATCTTATAACAATGTACACAGAATCTTTATTTAAACGTGTCTGTTATTTTTTACTTAAAGGTATGTTCTTTAATTTCCTAGTGTTTACATGGAAGAGAAATTTGATTGCCAGTGGGTGGCGAAGGGGCCACATTCTCAGAGTGATAAGCAACAGTAGGCAAAGCATTTGGAGTTGGTGTAGAGAGCAATCCAGTCGCACGTAAACTTTCGCCCGCTGAGATTGCTAAGCATGTATCAGAGGTAAGGTCGACAAGCGTCAGATATGGGTTGCGAACAGGAATGGTTGCCGAATTGCATGTTATGGATGTAGCATTAGCAGAAGCCACCAATACGTGAAAGGGGGCAGAGCCATTGGAACTCAGCCAATATACTCAGTAGACGGGTCCAGCCCTGATCGCCTCCAGACGAAACCTCTGAAAGTACATACGCAATGGGGTTGGTGTGAGGTAGGTGCCAGTTCAACTCGGCCACCAATCATAGAGTCCTTCCCACGAGTGGAAAGGAATTCCTTTGCCATGTTGTGCATCTTAAAGTTTTCAAATTTAAAAAGAAGTGACTCTAATAAGTGTGATTTAGATTCAGATTTTAGACCCTCATATAGATTCAGATTTTAGACCCTCATATAATGACACCAAAACACATAAAACTTGTTTAATTTCTGTCAAGACATCACCAATCAAAGAATGTGTTCTCCTGAAGATTTTTAGAAGCTGCAGAAAGTCTCTGTGGTGGAACATGATGAGGAGGTGAATTAAACAAGGAGAATGAAGAGTCTGAATGGAAGTGCTGGACGGGGGAAACAGTTGGAGGTGTATTAGTCATACTGTTTGAGTCCTCCTCTTGAGGAGAGTCAATGATCATATTGGAAACAAGGCCAGTTATTCTTAAACTTGATTGCGTGAGGGCAAGTTTTCTCAGTCAATGAATACAAAGCCGTAATTTTGCCCCTATTTGCAAGACCTTCATGCAAAATAGGAGGGGCACAAGCAGGCAGAGGGGGTTCAATGGTGACAGGCATAGTAATACGAGTAGCGGCTATAGCATGAGCCGCTGCACTGACTTCCATGGGCGAGCACGGCAATGGTATTTTAGTTTGATCAAGCGTGTAGGAAGATGGAAGGGGTGGTATATATGGCAGTAAGGGTTGTGGATTGACTGCTCTTAAGAGGGATTATAAAAATGTTGCTGAGACGGAAACAGAGAGTTTGCTATCAGACAATGGGAGCAGATAGAGAAGGCTGTTTCAGCGAATGTTGGTGATTTGACCAAATCCATGTTTTTGAAAGAGTGAGGTGACCAAATTATATTTTTTTTCCTGCGGGGGGTCGGAGGGGACTCATCGCACACCCACCCTCCTTCCCCCTACCGTTATTAATATCCCTTACCCCACCCCCACATATATTTTATTTAAAAGTTGTTTTTTTTGGGAACAAAAGAAAAAAGCAATTTGGTCACTGCTTCCCCGAAAAAATTGGATTCAGTCATTTCTACGGTATTGGTTTCAGCTAATGATTATAAGTTATGTTGGAGGTTGGTTACTGGGGGATTTGAACCATCATCCGAATACAATGCTGACCCTGGCTCAATTTCTTTAGAACGATGAGCACTACATTTTGCCAAGGTCACATATGATTCCGGGCAGGCGGGCAAGGTCACTTTGGTGGAGGGCAGGACAGAAACGTAGTCTTCTCCATGGATGAGACAGGGGCCTTTGTGAAGGCTTTACTATCTGGAAAAGCGGCCTGGCCGGATGCGATGAGATCTAAAATGGTGTCAAGGTCTATGGGTCCCTGTTTTTGTTAAACCTTTTAATGCTATATTGTCGACTGGCATAACAGCTAAATCCTGGAATAAGGCTATAATAGTCCCAATTTTTAGAAAGGGGTCAATTAACGACCCACATTGTTACTGGCCCATCTCCTTACTAGATATATCTAGAATTGTTTTTTGCAAGTGTCTGAAAAATCAGACTGGGGGATTGGGCTGGTTCTAATAATATTATGCAACTCTTGCAGGCAGGGTTCAGGGAAGGTTTGTCTTTGATGGACCGCTGTTTTATTTTAAATTTTTTAATAAAAAAATCTTGTAAGGTTAGAGAGGGTAGACTATATGTAGGGTTTCTGAGCCTTTGACTCAGTGGACAGGGAGGTTATGTGGAAAATGTTGAAGGCTATGAAGATTCTTAGTGGTTTGTGGCAAATCGTTAAAAGAATACTCAGCGGGGGTCTGGGGCAGAAGGGAGTAGTTTCTTACCTGTAACTCCATTTCTCCAGTGTTGGTATCGTTCATGGATTCACATGCTGTGAATATTCCCCGTCGTCAGGCTGGGAATCCCCAGTTACTTTGACTTATTAATTTTCCTATGGAAAAACTTGACATCTTGAGTGTTCCATCAACATCGTTGTGGGTGCTTGTAGGAGTAGGAATATTTGGGGGGGGTTCTAAATAGCTGGGGGGCTGTGAGTTACAGGGATTTATTAGCTTAGTATGCACATGTTGTTTTAGTGGGCTTATGTAGAGACGGGGAAATAGAAACTCAGGCAAGCATTGACAAATGCAGCCGGCGCACACCCGATGGGAAATGCACACATCTAGGAACAGAGAGCACATGTTTAAAAGTGTTTTATTTCAGGATAATATTTCATTTGACTGGCTTGCACTAAATATAAATACTAATATAAATTAACATGCTAACCCCTCCTTCCCAGTAACCTGTAACATGTCCTTAATATAAATTAGTGCAAATTGGTTCAGATGAAATAACTTAAACAATTTTGGAGGAAAATGCTCTTCTGCAATGAGGTTTAAGTGTGCAGTTAGGAGATGTGTGGCTTCATTCAATTCGATTTTTAAACAAGCAGCATAGCAGCAACTTGTGACAAGCTGTGAATATGGAATGTGCCCTGCTTAAAAACACCATTGTTGAATCAGGAAGCGAAGGACAGAAATGTATCTTATTGCTGTCCAGCAGTAAAACTACGTGGGGTTCAGTGGGATGATCTGGTTGAGGGGAAAGATTTCTTTTGAATGACAGATGAAGATTATAAATGGAACTGTGAGTGGATGTGCTAGGCAGACATTCAGGAACCTCCTGGGAGACAGGCAAATACCTTTTCTGAATGCTTAGCTGAGACTGGCTGAGGCAGGCTTGGATCCTATCCAGACGGACCGTGATTTGCAGCAAGCTGGCAGGCTGACAGATTCTCGAGTTGAAGTCTGCTCATGGGTTATCTGCGCAACCCCGGATTCCTTGCCAAATAGGACCAGAAGTATCACCTTCTGATCTAGGTAACATACAGTAAAATTTTAGGTGCAAGCAGAATGTTTGGCAAGTAGTCAGACAGGGTTAGCAGATCGCTTTCATGTGTAATGTTTATCAATGTTTAAAGCAAATACGATTTCAAATGTTCATGAAGGTTTTTGCACTGTGTCCTTTTCTCTTTCTCAAATGATGTTTCCTGCCAATTTCCTCGTGTCCAAGGTCAAAGGGTAAGATTGTACATATCTTGGCCTGTTAACGTGGGTGAACACTGTAATGTACCAGCAACATGTATCGCATGATGTCATTGAACAGTTTTGAATTTTAATATTTGATAAAACCCAAAAGATTTAAAGACAAACAGGGCCGCGTTCTCATTACATGACTGCATTTTGTATTGCATAGACATAGGTCCAACAGGAGAGGTTTATTTTACCATAGATTGTTTTCTCGTGAGTTTTAGGAGTGCCTGATGATGTGTGTATACAATTATTGCTGATCTATACATTTTGGATTTAATGATAGCTACCATCACCCCACTGAGTGTATGAAGTCCAGTATCTGGCACAAAGAGTAACCGTGGTAATGAGTATAGTTGTTAGGCAATACTCTGTAAGGAGCCTTACCACAATAAGATACCACTATTTACCACCAGAATAAATACCACAGAATTAGGTATAACTCCTCCAAAAAATATATCCTACATATTTGGTGCATTGGCCAGGAACTTTAAAACAGTTACTAGGCGTGGCATCGCATTATAGGCATAGCCAGAATGTGCACTTAAAAGTGAATTAGTGCTGTGAAGTGATAGTGCAGCGTTGTGTGCTCATTTGAATCACACAAAGGGTCACCATGTCTCATATTGAAGCTGATGTTTCTGATATGGCAAACTAATTTGAGGCAAAACTCTTTGCTCATGGAGTTTGGTCTTCAGGAAATGCAACAATATGGAAAGACAGGATTTGCGGGGAAGTGGAGAAAGAATTGCTTGCAAATATTTTTGAGGAAGGAAGCATTGTGCAGGTATGCCTCATGAGGCTATTTAGAGCTCCAGGTCGAAAGGAGGAGAAAAAATTACATTATAAGCCTTTGTGCCAAGTGGTGGTTTCTATTGCACAGGTCTTTAAAGATGCAAGGAAATGATACTAAGATGATTAGTATGTTAAAATGCAGTTTGGAGGGGGGCGCTAGACAGCCCGAACAAGATGGCAGCAATCTAAGAGAGCTCCTGCGGGTCGAGACGAACGCAATGACTCTCTACCCCAATAAGCGCAATTAACTGCCTATGGAAGGGGTAATACCTCCCGGAACATGAGCCAAACAAACAAGTGAAGTTTGGAAGTGATCTGTACAGTGGAGCCGGAGCAATGCGCAGCTGAACACCAGACCACTGAAGACACCAGGGCCAGCTCTGTAGACAAAAGGCGCGAACACTACAGCTCAGGCGCCAGGGACACAGCCGGCTCCAAAACACACCAACCGGGACGCGTTACGGAGTGGGATCCCGGCCACAGACATAATGCCAACTGCCCACCCGAGGACCAGAACAGCCCCTGACCTGGACGCGGAGGGAAAGCAAGACCGGCAGCCCAAAGCTCCCGGACTGCGGAAGTCCAGACTGAGAGGCGTGGGGACTGCCCACCAACAGCACACGCTCCCCCAAAGAGAAGGCGACCGACACAGAGGAGGCTCATTGGGCTGCCCTGAGGGCTGCATCGCAACCGCCAGACCGGATTACAGTGAATCGCTGAGGGGACTGAAACAGGAGGAAGCAGAGCACCAGCCGCAGCGCCCGCCCGGCAACCTCAAACCAAGCCCAGACGGAACGCCAAGGCAACGCCAAGCAAAGCCGGGGTGCGGCGGGGGTGGGGAACGAAACGGCAGACCCGACACAGCCCAAACTTTACAGGCGCACAAGGATCCTGGCCCGAGACCCTAAAATAAAGTGAAATTATAAAGACTGGGGGTCGTGTTTTAGACCGTGCGCTTGTTGGTACCACAGATATAGGAGAGTGACATTGGTCTGCAGCAATGAAACACTTCCACTGGCGTCCCCTAATATACACCAGTACAGGTAAATATGGAAGTGGTAATGGAAGTGTAAGTTCAGTGCGCAGATCCTTAAAAAATTCTTATTGCAAGTCCACAAAACAAATGTATTTGGCTTCAGATCCAAGTTTATTGGTTACTAAACAGCCAATAGTAGCCAATAGTAATAGTAGCCAATTAGTAACCAATAAACTTGGATCTGAAGCCAAATACATTTGTTTTATGGACTTGCAATAAGATTTTTTTAAGGCTCTGCGCACTGAACTTACACTTCCATTACCACTTCCCTAAAATAAAGTGGTATGCAGAGCAGCAACCTCCGACGCCAACATCACCACCCGCACGTCCCTGCCAAGGCCCTGATGGCAGACATCGGACACTTATCCAGCCGGGCAGAGGCCAAGCAGCCCGGGCCTGCAATCGATACCCGGCCGGGGGCCCCCACAGAGCGGAGCAAAGCAAAACAGACAGGCAAACACACGCAACTTGTGGTGCTAAAACCATAAGGGGGCCAATTACCCCCACACCACTTCCCGGAGGAGAAGGGGCGGAGGAACTAGACCCCCACCGCCCGAGTCATCTTACAAGACACGCAATGCCAACTGCCCTGTCAGCATAGACGCTGGCACTAAACGGGGGCGGCCAAGAGACCACAAAGCTGGTTAGAAAACTGACCAGGCGTTAAAACGCGCAGCGGAGACGGCGACACCAGGCGGGGGACCCACAGCTTCCACCCCCCATTCCACGCTGCAAGAAGCGAGCAGGGAAACAAACTGACTTGCCCACGGGAATGAAGACCACGCCACTACAGCCGGGGCCCACTCCAGTAGATGGGCTACGCACCAGGGGGGCCCTACACAACAACCCCGACCTCCAACACGAGAGGCCCGCCTCCTCCAGTCATCACGGATCACGAGAAATAAAAAACAGGGGCGAAATGCACATGTGAGAGGACAAGACGAAAACAAAATAAGAACGCCTCGGGCCCAGCGCAGGAGAAATCCCTGGCCACTGATAGCACGCAGGCGCCCCACATGGGCGGACTATAAAGACAACCCACAGGCCACACTAAGGGAACAAGACCTGCAAAACCACCAGCCACCAGGCAAATAACAGCATCAGGCGATCACGCCGCAACCGAAAGAGCAAGGAGCCGAAGGCAAGTGAAGGGCCAGAAAAGGCACGAAAAATAAAGGGACGAAGGCCAACGAGGGGAGACACCCTGCGCCTCCCTTCACAGGGAACATACAAATCACCAAATACACACTGAAAGCCGCCACCAAGGCCATCCCCGAGACACCGTTATACCGGGGAACAGACGCCAAAGGGCATGCAACAAGCTGCATACAATACAGAGCCGAAGTATAACACAGAGAAGGAGAAGCTGGGAAGTCTCCCACAGCGGTCAACGCGCAATAAAACCAACATGGCTGTCCTGGACGAAATGAAGTTAATCGGCCAAAGTACCGAAGAGATGAACAGCATGGTACAAGAGATCAAAAAAGACTTCCAAGATGTGCAAAACCAAATAGCCACCCAAGTGGAACGGACCACGGTTAACGAACAGCGCATAAGTGCGCTGGAAGACAATCAGGTAACCATGGTAACCGGCCTAGAAGGGGTCATCCGAGAGGTGCAGAGACTGGGTGAAGAGATGGAGGACCAAGAAAATCGCTCCCGCAGGACAAATCTAAGGGTGGTCGGCATTCCAGAAAATGCTCAAGGCGCTGACCTGGAAAGCCATATCTACAACCACTTACCAACGCTAGGGACCTTACCATCGAAAGAGTACACATGGCACCGATTCCAAAACCTGCACCAAACGAACACCTAAGAGTCATCACTATGAGACTATTGAACTTTCAGCATAAAGCCCTCATACTAAAGGCCTATAGATAGATACCCCCGATACGCAAAAGTGGCTCGGACGTCAAGATATTCAATGATTACTCAATAAGTGTCCAGAGGAAGAAAGGGCTTTAACCCCATCTTTGAAGCACTGAAAACAACGGAACACAGACACTATCTGAGATTTCCTGCGACATGGTGCATTCAGCTAGAAAGACAATGGTACTCATTTGAAGATTCGGAGTCGGCATTGCAATTTCTACAACAGTAAAATATAGTGACGTCGGAATTAACCACACCAACACCGGAGGGGACAAGATCACCACACACCACATCATCCCAAAAAGAATGCCCAGGACCAAGGAGGCGAAAGCAGGCAGGGGACCCAGGGGCTGGACCCGGATCATAGGAACCACACCAGCAGAACATGAAGGGCACCTGACAAGGCCCTGAGAAAAGAGCACAAGGTGCAACACATGACACTAAAGGGCTTGGTAAAGAAAACTGAACCGAACGCTCCACAACAATGGACCATACACGAGCTCCAAATACTAGAGAGACACCCCCAAACAGCTGAAGGGGTAGGGGGCAAAGCGAGAGCGGGAAAGACAAATGTAACTGCCCTCATCGAGCTTGTGCTCCCTACCACCCCTCTAACTCGTTACGAATGACATATGGGAACCGATGATGAGCCAACTGCTCTCATCAACCGATCCCATATGTGGGTACTCAAACCCAGTATTGGGCGTGGACCAAATGGTTGGCACACCCAATGTTTTCGTTTAAAGTTAAACACAGGTCAATGTTCAGACCAAAGTTTTGATGTTCGTGGGGCACTCCCCCAAAAGTTAAACATTACGAGACGAAGAAGAACCTCACACCCACTCCAGACAGATAAACCAACTGACCCAATGGTTGCAGACCGCAGGGAAAAGCACACACGACCAGCTTCCTCCATGAGAAATAGCTCAGCTCACCTTGGTGACCCTAAACATACAGGGCCTGGACCACCCCATCAAACGTAGGCCATATGCTGAATGCAATGAGTGATATGCAAGGAGACATAATTTTCCTACAAGAGACCCATCTAAACAAAACAGAAGCAGAGAAACTAACACATGGATGGGTAGGGGCGGCAGCATACTCGCCGCTTCACCGGAAACGTAGGGTATCAATTCTGATCCATAAGCGGGTTCCACTACAGATCCAATACACGGTCAATGACAAGGCAGGCCGCTACGTCCTAATTCAAGGTCAGATATTACAGCACCCAATTACTCTAGTAAATTCATATGCACCCACTACAGACCCCCCAGCATACTATGTGGATACATTTGCATAATGTGCTAAATACATGGGCAATCTCACTATAATAGGGGGGACCTTAACATAACCCTGGACCCGGACAGAGACCGCAAAGGACCAGAACTAGCAAAAATAACCAACACAAAAAAAGACTGGCCCTAAACACCCTGATGACCGCCCTACACCTGATAGACATCTGAAGGCACTCCCATCCAGACAAACATGACTATACCCATTACTCCCAAAACCATGACAGCTACTCCCGCCTGGACTACTGGCTAATGCTCCCCAACACAACTCATGTGGTAATGAACTGCGAAATACAACCGACCACTATTTCAGACCATGCACCGATCATACTCCGCCTCACACTCCCGGAGGCGCCCTGGAGACCCCCAACATGGCGCCTGAACCTCAGAACGCTACACTACCCAGACATAGTGGAAAACCTGACGGATGACGCAGATCATTTCTGGACAGACAATCTAACACCGGGATATACACCCTACAGATGCTGGGACGCTTTTAAGTCCTTCATAAGGGGCCAATGCATATCGCGCTAGGCACAAAGAAACAAACAGTGCGGGAAAGGGAGGCTGAACTAACAAGGGAACTACAGCAGCTAGAGGGAAGACACAAAGAGACACAGGACCAAACACTCTGACCACAAATGGCGAAAACAAGGAGCGCGATCAAACAAATCACCACAGATAGAGCACAAAAAGCATACACCAGCTGGGCACAAAACTATTACCTGGAGGGCGACAGACCCTTACGTAGGATGGAACTCGCCCTCAAGCCACGCCAATCCACACAGCTAATCCAAGCCATCAGGGACGACACTAATACTCTAGTGGAGGGTGATGAACATATAAATGCACAATTCGCTGAGTTCTATCGCAAACTGAACACCGCCACAGACACATGCACGCCTCAAAGAATAGAAGCATTCCTAGATACAGTGCCCCTACCCCGAATCACAGAGGTCCAAGTAGGGACACTGGATACACCCCATCACCCCAGAAATCAGCCAAGCAATACAGTCCCTATCCAAAGGGAAAGCGGCGGGACCCGACGGAATCCCAATAGACCTTTACAAATGCCTTGCAGACGAAAGCACCCCAAATCTAGCAGCGGTCTTTGAAGAAGCACTAACCCGCATACAATTACCCAAATCTATGCTATGCGCCAACATAATAGTATTCCACAAAAAAAGGAAAAGATCCAGAATTATGGGGGTCCTATAGACTGATCTCGTTGATCAACTCGGATGCCAAATTTCTGGCTAAATGCCTGGCCCAGAGAACTTCATGCCGCAGCTAGTGCACAGAGACCAGACTGGCTTTGTCAAAGGGCGACACTCTGGAGACAACATCCGCAGGTCACTACATATAATCGCAGGAGAGAGACCCCCCCACGACGCAATCATAGCGGTAGATGCTGAAAAAGCATTTGATAAAGTGCAATGGGAGTTCATGTTCAGAGCTCTTCACAGATATGGCTTCCCCCTCAGAATAATACAGCTAATCAAACTCCTATACACAGACCCAACAGCAGCTCTGGTCTCGAACGGAGTGGGGTCAGCAGAATTCACGTTACAATCAGGCACACGCCAGGGCTGCCCACTACCGCCGCTCCTATATGCTCTGTCTATCGAGCCCATGGCAATAAAGATGCGCACTGAACCAGCATGGTCGGCGATACATCAGGGACCGGAAGACCACAAAGTCTCATTATACGCAGACAACCACTTAATCTATATCAGTAACAGCCCTAAAACCCTCCTCTACATTAGATCCCTACTACAAAACATCAGCCCGATGGTGTACTACAGAATAAACTGTAGCAAATCTGAAGTAATGCCCTTCCGACAAGACATTCCATAGGACCCAGGAGGCGTAGCACTGTGCACGCTCCAACCACACTCCCTGAAATACCTAGGGATTCGAATAAGTGCATCAATAGCGGAACTTAGAGATCTCAACTACCCACAGGTGCTTGATAGCATCTGAAAAGACCTCAAAAGATGGGACATGCTAACACTCTCCCTATCAGGGAGGATTAACGCCCTAAAAATGAATTCCTTCCCCAAGCTCATCTACATCACAATGATGCTGCCAGCCGAACAAACGGCACGCATGCTGGAAGAAACAAACCAAGCCATCAGTAAATTTATCTGGCGAGGTAAGAAAGCCCATACCCAACTCCCAATCCTACAAGCCCACAAATCCGCGGGAGGGCTAGCGGTTCCCTCAATCAAGGCATATTATCAAGCAGCCCAAGTGATCCCTGCGAAACGGTGGCTCAGCACAAGCAAAGACACCAGCTGGCACAACATCGAGACATCCATAATGGCCCCGTTACACCCCATCGAAATCATGGCAACCCCACTACACAAGCTCCCAACCAATATCAAGACGCACTCTATCATAAGACCAACCCTTCAACAGTGGCACAAACTCCGGGCGGCACAAGGGGCACGGGTCAAGTATAAGATCGGTCATGACCTATGGAGCGACGCAAGCAATACACCACCACCAAACAAGCACGTGGGCCAACGTTCGGCTAATGGACATAATGGTGGCGGGAACACTAGCAGGCATCACGGAAGCGTGAAATAAGCTGGGGTTGGGGACAGGCGACTGGCTACAGTACCGCTCTATTCAGACGGCGTTACTCCAACACACCACAACAGAATCCAGACTACAATCCCCCTACCCGTGTGAGAAGGAAATGGGCAAGAACACCAACGCCTTCCCAAGCATCCACACCTTCTACTCGATGGCAATACCAAACAATCAATACAGATTAAATGCACCCGAGGTAGCATGGACGGAGGACTTGGGAACCCCAGTGAGCACTCCAGACATCCAAAGAAGCTTTGCAGCTATTCCTAACGTCTCCCTCAATCTCAAACATAGGGAAATTCAGTTCAAAATACCACAGCGATTATACTAAACCCTAATAAGCTACACAAAATGGGAATCCAGAACACAGACCAATGCTGGAGAGGCTGCAAAGACACAGGGACAATGGGCCACATTCTTTGGTCCTGCCCCCTCGTCTCCGCATACTGGTGGCAGATCTTTCAAGAGGCATCGAAGGATCCGACATCTCATTCACCCCGCACATGCTGGTGCTGGGAGACGATGGTGGTACGGTCTGGCACAAGGACTCATTGATCCGCAAGCTGATCTCCGTCATCACGTTTACAGCGCGGAAACTCCTAATCATACATTGGAAGTCAAATACAACACTGACAGCCGCTGAATGGTCAAACCATTCTCCAAAACATGTAGACCCAAACGAGCAGCCTTCAAAAGACAAATCAACCTAAACCCCATCAGAGGACACCGCTTCGGGGAGATTCTAGAGGCCTACATATGATACAACAGGACCAAGGCCAGAAAATTAGGTGCCCCCATGGTTGACCCCAACTAACCAAGATCCTCTACTGGGGAAGCGAGACAGGAGGTGCTGACGACATGGGATGAGAACAAGGCTCCGGAAACAAGCAAAGGGAAGGGACAGAGGGAGAAAGGGCAGAAGGGGCTGAGGGAGCAATTGCCAATCACTCGCATATATTCTGGGACTCGCGGACACCAAGAGATCTGGACCCCTGGAAGGGAAAACAGTGTGATTGATTGTCTCGTATTTATGAGAAAGTTGTATTAATGGTAAAGTTATAGATGTTTGTTATAAGTGATGAACTCTTGTATATCAGAGATGGAAAACTGAATAAACAGAGTTTGAAAAATAAAAATGCAGTTTGGATGGTGCAGTTGATCAAATACAGAAACTTAAAGCGGAATTAGAACAGTGCAACACAGAATTGCAATCCAAATGCAGCAATATGTCTACTCAATTGGTTAAAAAAGAGAAATAATTTAGTGAGAGCGAGCAAGAATGAATACACTTAAAAGGGATTGTAGATGCAATAAGACAAGACACTTAGAGAGCATAACATAGAGAAAGATAAGGAATTCCGTGCCGTTGGAAAGGAAATAGTTAAATTGTTGGAAGAGAATGACAAGAAAGACAGAGCATTTGATCAGTGCCAGGTGCAAATAAATGAGTTGCAAACCGTAATTAATAAGATTAGGGATGAGAATTCTAATCTCTGTCATGAGGCGGAACAACTTCATGGACAGTGTAAGAACCTAGAACAGCAAATATTTAATCAAAAATCTCAGGAAATGCAATACGGCACTACATTCAATGGAGTTGATGTTAACAGCAGCTCTTCCCAAGGGAACAATATACCAATAGCTACTCCTGTGTCCACACCGGTCTACAGCCCAATGGTGGGGTATGAATCACCAGCCAATGTTTACAATCATTCTTACCCACCAGAGAACAGAAATGAGCGACAGATTAACACACACCAAAATGCACCATGTAGCCCTATCAAAATCATTAAGTTGATCAAAACCCAAAAAGGGAGGCGATTGTTGCATGGAAGACCATTTAGAAACAGTTCACGATATATTTAAAGCTCTCCAGATACCTAGGGAACAGTATAGCCAGTACTTTCACCCAACGCACGATTCAGCAGCTGCTAGTGTCATTTGGGGTCTCAACGAACAGGAAAACATGTCATGGACGGACTTTGAGAAAGAGGTCAGACATCAGTTTTCACCTTACCAGTCGATACAAGATGCAAAAAAGCAGCATATACGATGACTGCAAAGCCAGATATGTCCCCTCGCCAGTTCCTCCAAGATTTAAAAAGAACATTTTCACGCTTTGATGTGGCCTTTTAATCCTAATTCTGTAGAATTCAAGACTGCATACTTTTATGGACACCAAAAATACATTGTATCCCACTTAATTTGTGAATTTGATAGGGAAAATCACTAAAATGGATAATAGAACAGGGGACCAAACTATATGGAGTAATTTATGGTCAGAGTGCCAGGGCCTAACAATAAAGAGACTAAATCTAAAGAACCCATACCGGCGATAATGGAAATAAAAACTGCAAAAAGGCTGCTTGAATCAGCCCAAACCCAGGTAAGAAAAAACATGACACCTAATCAATGGGGCATGTTCCAATCTGTTGATCCCAGCAATAGAGTCTTACATTAGCCCTAGCTTTATGGACAATGCCCCCTGAGTGGGATTTTGCCTCGATATGGCAGGCATGAATAGAAATCAAAATCAAATGTACAATGGCCCGTACCAGACACTAGGGGCGCAGAGCAGATTTGACCCTGATACCATGGTGTATGACCACCAAGAAAGACCAAGGTATGTGGATAGGTTCATTGAAAATGGAAACCAGCATAGGGAACAATTCCCACCAAATGAAAGACAAAATATGAACTATCCCCCTTGCCATTATAACCAATTGCCACCACCAGTCAACCATGGTCAAAGGATGGTCACTCCACGTTCTCTACCTCCAATGTCCCATGATTTCAGAGGTAACACAAATAGAAATCAATCTCCTGAGAGGTACCAGAATAGGCCCAATCGGGGTGAATTTAACCAGTACTGGCCCAGGCCACAAATAAAAGAATCCAGAGACATGGACAGGTTTCAATGTTTAGAGGCCCAAGTCAAAATGTTGTCTGAACAAATAGGAAAGCTCTATGCAGTTAAAAAACAACAGACAAGTGAAGGTGCAGAATGCCATAGGAGTGATCCTATGCAGTTTGACAAGTGACTATTTAATAATTTAATAGCCCCTGCACTGATAAAAACACAGAAGATCATGATCATGTTGTATAACGGTCCTGAATGGACTTCTGATTCAAAAATAAGGACACAAACAAATGAAAGTGAGACAGGGAATTTTAACACACACAAAAAGGGAGTGTGGTTCAATTGAGAGTTGAATCAGACTTTTGAAGTGTGTGAAGAAGAAGAACAAAAAGGGGGAAACGAACAAGAAAAACCTAAAGGACAGAAACAGATTTAAAAAGAGCATCCAATGTGAAAATAAAACACAAGATGAAGAGGTAGGACCAGTAGTTAGAATATCCTCCCTGGATAGTCAGAATACTGTTAAGCTTAAGACAGAAAACAGGACCTCAAAAGGAGGATACAGGTCAGTCACCTGAGGAGTATTTTGAACCACAAATATTCCAGGAGACAGAAAGGATAGGCACCATGCAAAACACAGATAAGTGTCATGCACCGGACATTAACAGGCTGTAACATGACACTTGTGAAAATGTTCAGTCAAAAATGAACAGTGTGAACACTGGTAGTCCCAAGTCAGAGGCTACACTCCAAATGGGTTCTGAACCCAGGAAAATAGACAAAGAAATCCAAAAGGAAGTGGGCAAAAAGGAGGGAAAAATATAATTTCACATGCCCATGTGTTTGGCAAGGAGCGAGAACGGGCTAAGGAAGGTGAGTCCTGAAATCAGTAAAAACTCAAACATTTTCAAGGTATAAAATAAGCAGTATCGCATCGCTATTTGCGATATAATAATGCTGTTTTGCTGTATATTTTAACAATCATGTTGCACCAACTGCGATATGATTTCCACAGCAAAAAAACAGCAAAAAAAAAAGATTGTGCCTTTAACGTTCTGTCTGCCTGCCTCGGTGCACAGCGTGCACTGTAGGCGAGGCAGAAGCTCCCGGGCTGGGCTCAAAACATTGTATCAATGTTATGAGCCCAGCCTGGATGCGGCCACAATGTGAGAGGAGAATCTCCGCCCCCCTCTCACACTCTGGCTTCAATTTTCTACAGGTAAGGAGGCAGAGGGAGTCACTGAGTGCAGGGGGCGGTTTGGAAGGGGGGGCCAGGCCCTTTTGATTTGGAATGTGTTTGGGTGCTGGGTGTAAGTGGCTGATGATAATATTTCTCCCGCCCGGCACACTCTTGTGACCTCCTCACTCTGCGGGGGAAGACACAATGATGCCCTGGAGCACTGAGTTTGCTACATTGTTCCGAGTGATAGGGAACAAACTCCTGAGGTACCCCATTTAAAGACACTTGTCTCACCTGCAAAGGAGTGCATAGGCGCAGGGTCTCATTATGGTGGAACACAGCAGACAATCTGTTTGTACAGCAAAATTAGGAAAATCCTAATCTAAGTGATTCCCCCCAAATCACCCCAGAGGCCTGAAAACTGGTTCATCAGTCGAGCATGTAAAATCATGGTCAGAAAATGAGGTGCAGGCGTAAGTGCGCACGCATGTGTATGGTAATGCCAGCCCATTACTTCTGCCCTATATAGGCCAGTCTGAGCAGGCTGCAGTGGTGCATGGAGGTTAGCTGCCGAATTTATCACGAGGCAGGCAGCCAGAGCCAGTAGGAAGCTTTACACTGGCCATAACTTTAATGTGAGCACTGCAAAGCACATATTAAAAGCCCCAGCACGGAAACTGTGACAGTTGCTGGACCCCCTGCCCTCCAGAGGCTCGAGGCCTCTTTTGTTTGTAAAGACGAAAGGCCCCAAACTGTCCCCGATTGCTGGGCTGGGTGTTGGCAAGTGGCTAAGCTGGCAATTGTTCAGCTGTCGATTCTCAAGGCCCCCCTCCCCACCCAGAGTGAGTGTGCATTGTTGTGTGTAGGTAATGAGTTGCTTTTTGCCTATTTTGTAGAAATTGGTCTGCAGTGTAGAGGAAGATTAGGCAGAGAGGACCTTCCCACTTGATAACAACGGGCCCGAGAGGTAAGCAAAGCCTAGCCCAACTTTTTATTCTTAATATATCTTTTTAATGTAGACTATTCAAAGGCCTTCTGCAAGCAAGATATGTTATTGGTGCAGGTGGCCGCGCGGGGAATTAATTTTCTCCTGCCCGTTTGGATGGGAGAAATATCAATACCAGCAACTGACTGGAGGGCATCCCTGTCAGAAGAGACCGTTGAAAGACTCATTAGTATTAAGAAGCAGGGCCCTTCTCCTGCAGAGTTCAAATCCAAAAAGGCTGTAGATGTATTTTTTAGCATGAAACCAAGACGTCCTGCTATTGCTGATGATGACTTAAGGCCTACCTACCTCTCCCAAAAAGAGCAGCTCATGTACACCAAGCATGTCTCAAGACACAGATTCTTAGTCCTACACATTAATTTTAAAATGTTTTTCCCAATTTTAAACTAAGTAAAGTTGCTTATGACCGTTATGCCAAACACTTGTTATATGTTAACTTGATATAATAAAATAAAAATTGCATGCACACACTAAGGGCCTCATTACACGGATGGCGGTGGACCAAGGTGCTATTAGCACCTTGGTCCATGCCGGTAAAATACCGGCTCCGCCTTGGTGGAAAGGGGAATTACCGCCCTATTCCAAGGTTGGCGGGGCAGTAATTCCCCTTTCCCCCATTGCCCTTCCCCATTCCCATTTTTGCCCTATAGAGTTCTATGGGAATGGGGAAGGAGCTAATTACTTTGCCGCAAATTGCGGTACCGTAATTAGCTCCCTGGTCCCTTTGCGGGTTGGTTTTTAACGCCTGCAAAAAGCAGCCGTTAAATTCTCCAACCCCGAAAGGGACCTCGTAGTAAGGCGGTAAGGGTTTACCGGTACTGGTAAAATACTGGTACCGGTAAACCCTTACCGCCTAGCGTGTAGTGAGGCCCTAAGTCTTTAATTGATGTCTTGTTAACAATATGAAGGACGCAGCGCTGTGCTGCAACACTGACTGCATGAGCCAGCCACACATCCTTGAACTGAAAAAATGTTTTTAGGGCTTTATTTGTTTGGCCACATTCATGCAGCGAATCTTTACATTTTACAGACATTGCACTGATGTTATACTTCAGAGGTACATATAAATCATTTCTGCATTCTTGCTAATTCTATATCTTGGGGCACAACTAATTCTGGTGACATTCAATATTTGTACAAAATTGCTAATCAAATTAGTTCATTTGCTAATCAAAGAAATTTGAATTAGCAAAATCTGGTAATCCATTTTTGAAAACTAATTTATGCCTTGCTTTTTGTGTGTGCTAGAGGAGGTTTAAAATGGGTACTATGCTCCTATGACTGGAAGAAAAATGTAATGCATTTGCAATGATTGATACGGGTGCCCAGGCCACGATAATGTCAAAAGAACTAGTAAAAAGTATCAATGAAGGGAGATCCCCACAAAATCACATAAAGGCGAGACAGAATGAAGGCCCCATGCACAACTTCAATTGTGAAGAAATACCTATCGAAGGTTTCACTGAGGTTGACGTAAAGATAGGGAAGCATTGGATGAGACAGGAAGTACTGATCACATCTATCAGTGAAATACTTTTCCTCATAGGGACGAATTGTCACCCCTCATTTATGGGGTAAATGGGGTATTCTGGTCCCTAGCCAAAAAACTATTGAGGCCTAAGATAATCATGACATAAAACAACAATGTGAGAGAATACCATACTGTGGCTAAGTCAGAAAGTGCAGTGGAGGTATATCTTCAGAATGGCTGTGTGCATAGTGTCACTGTCATTCTCATGTGTCAGGGTGAAATGCGGGGTGAAACCACATTGCAATTTTATCTAAATTATTTATTTTTAAACAAAATGCTACTCCAGAGATAAATACCAAAAAACACATTTCAACCCTTTCTTAAATACACATGGGAGATGGGCAGCCATGGATTCCCATACATGTAAATGGGCATTCTGAAATTATAGAAGCCACTTTAGCGCTCAAACATGAAAGAAGTTTCATTAATGAAAAGCACTCAAGCAGATAATTGACAGGGATGAGATCCCAAAATTCAGAATAAAGAATCAAACATTGTTTGGCCTGGATGATTCAGAGTCAGGGCAAAGGATTGTAGGAAGATGCATGTCAAAGATTACAATTGGTCCTAAGACTAATCATTACAATGTGTGGATTGTGAGTGGGACACAAAACAAATTTTATTTGGGAAATTACATCATGCACAGAATGCAGTTGAATTACAGGTGAGAAAGGATGTTACCATTCCCACACTCACCAGACAAGTTTCGACAGCATTAAAATACAGAAAGGGACAACAGTTAAAAGATTCTGATGCATTTGTATGTCTAAATGAATCCATGAGGCAGCAAAGGCTAGAATGAGAATATACACCACTGATAGAGATTGGGGATGGACCCATTAAAATTCTGATGGACAATAAAGGATGCAGGACATTCATTTACAAGAGAATTCAGCAATAGGAATGGCAATACAGAAATCGTACTATACTGCAGACTACAGTAACGCAGTGATTGGGAACATCCCGGAATGATATGTGACTGCGCAGGATGAGTTGCCAGAATCCTTGGACACTCAGCCTAAAGGAATCTGTTCAGTCTGTGTATCCTTATGAGTCAAGTGAAATAGTGTGCTGTCATCAAGATGATTGCATCCTATTCGAATTAAATGAGGCTAAAACAGAAAAGCAACATATTGAAATGGAAGTCAATATTCCAAAATATTTAAGTGTGTCGACTCTCCAAAGATATTCAGCCACACGGTTGGAGGAGAATACAGAGGTTCCTCCGTTGGAGGACTTCCCAGAGTTTTCTAAAATGGTAGAAGAGCAAATTCAGGCTGCAGATGCATGCACAAATGAAGAAGAAAAGACCCATTGAGGGGTTTTTGCCAAAGATGCATATGATTGTGGATTAATAGATGTGCATGTTGCCACATTACCAGAAGGGGAACCAGTATGTGTGCAACAATATAGGTTACACCAGGCATGTTTGGAATCACTAGCTGAAATAATTAAACATTTAGAATCTAGAGGAATCATTAGGCCCATTCATAGCACATCAAACACTCCCATATTAGGCGTGTTAAAACCTAATGGCCACTGGCGTTTGTGTGCAGATCTATGAGAATTAAACAAAAGGGTACCTGTATCAAGGTGGATACCTTACATTTATTGATCAGGGTCTCGCACAGGTTCATGGGTCAAAGGTGTTTGCCACATTGGTTCTCACAGCTGCGTGGTCCCGGACACCTTTTGGGTATGTTAATAGTGTGAGTGAGTTTGGGATATTCCTGAGCAAGGCGCTTCCGGATGCAGCTGAAAGGGGGACAATAGTTTAATGGATAATGTGCTAATTAAGAATGAGAACCTGAAAAGCCATTTTAATGAGATTAGACATGTACTTCATCAGCTACAGAAAGCTGGGGCCAAAGTATCCTTACAGAAAGCACAATGGTGTAAAAAGAAAGTGAATTTCTTAGGTCTTGAGGTGACCGAGAATCGGTTAAACCTGCAAAAGAAGAAAGTGGAGGCGGTGCATAAACTGAAAGATCCTACCAATCTGAAAAGATTAAAATGTTTATGAGGGATGACAGGTTACAACAGGAAATGTATTGAGAATTACGCAGAGATTACACAAACTTTAACGAGATTAATAAAGCAGGGTGTACCCTGGAAATGGGAAAAGAAACAAGGTGAAGCAGTGGCCAGGCTAAAATAATGTCTCATAAAGGCACCATGTTTGGCAGATCCAATAAAGAATGCAGATTTTCTTGTAGAGATAGGATTTACTGATCAATGCATGTCAGCAGTGTTATATCAAAAGCATGATGTGAATAATAAGACTATTCCATACGCCAGCAAGGCCTTGTCACAAGTAGAAACTAAGTTCAGTGAATGCGAGAAGGCGCTGCTGACCACTGTCTGGACGTTACAGCATTTCCGTCCTATAATTCAAGGGCGAAAAGTAATTATTGAAACAAATCATCAGCCTCTGCAGTTTCTGCAAAGTAAGAGAATCAGATCGGGGAATTTGGCCCAGTCCAGAATGACTTCCTGGACATTAGCACTTCAGGGATTTCCTGTAGAAGTGAGATCTGGACAAAATAAAAAGAGACCGGTTGCATAGGGGCTAGCAGACTTGCATGATTATGCAGTCGAATGTGCATCAGATGAAACAACTAGAATCAAGTTTAAATGAGTTTGAGCAATCCCCACACAAGGTATTCAACAAAGAAATATGTAGGGAATGGCCAACTGTGTATGTATATGGTTGTGCGTACCATGTAGAAAATAACACAGAAAAAGAACTTGTGGCAGGTATAGGAAATATCTGGTTTAAATGTGACAACATTCCAAGGGTAAGCATGAGGAATGGTCCTACAAGTAGTCAGGTGGCAGAATTGGCTGCTATTTACAAAGCAGTCTCTACAGCGGTAGAAAACAAACTCAAAGAGCTAGTTCTAGTAATTGATTCTGATTATGCACAAAATAGTTTTGTGGAATATTTACCTGGCTGGAAGGCAAAAGGCATGCTCACCTATAACAGAAAACCACTTAAACATGGCAAGATGATTCAAGCCATAGACAAACTTGTATCAGAAAATGATTTGGTAATAAACTGGAGAAAAATACGTGCCCATTTGAAGACGCCATGTGAGGACAAAGAGGGGAATGACAAGGCAGATTACTTAGCCAAAATTGGAGCTGTGATGGGAGAGTTGTTTTCTATTGAACATTTGCTTTGTGAAATACAGGTGGATGTGATAACATGCTCCAAAACTCCAAAAGCAGTTGAGCAGCTTGTGGTGCAATGGTGTTTTGACACTCCAGATCAGGACCTGATCAAAGCGCAAAAGGAAGACCTGATTTTAGGCCTATTCTATAATCATTTGTTAGATGCAGAGCAAAATCCTCTGACTGAAGAGGATTGTAAAGGGAAAGAGGAATTGAGGGTGTTGCTAAAAAACAAAAATAGAATTGGATTAAAAGTTGGACTGATGATTAGGGAATCTGTGACGGGTCAAATACAATGGGTAGTGCCCTTGTCATTTCGGGGATTGATATTACATCATGCCCATGATGCTATAACTGCAGGATACAGAGGTTCACAGAAAGCTTTGGACATTTTAAAAGATTATGCTTATTGGCCACAGATGTTGAACTATACACCAGAGGGTGTCTAGTATGTGCACAGTTTCAACCTGCGTCACATACTCATAATGCACCATTAATAAATAGGGGTTTGACACTCCCATGGTCTGATTTGCAAATCGACTATGTCAGGCCTGTAAAGAGATCAACAAGAGGATATCAGTATATGCTAACAGTAATTTTTTAATGTCCAAATGGGTGGAGTGAATTCCAGCACCGGATTGCAGTGCACAAACGGCAGCCACATTACTTGTAAATCATATTTTTTCAAGATTTGGTTTACAAGAAAGGATAGAGTCAGACCAGGGAAGTAAATTCACTAGGGCATTGATGACAAAGATATGGCAGATTTTGGGTGTGAAGAGAAAACTACACATTTCGTACCGGCCTTCCTCTTCAGGGGGAGTGGAACAGTGTAACAGGTCAAAAGTGGATATGTTAAAGAAATGTGTGGCTGAAGCAGGTTCTAGTTGGGATGGCCATTAGGTTGACTCCCGCTAAATCAACAAATCTCAGCCCTCATGAAATATTGACAGGAAGAAAAATAGTGCTGCCCCAACATTTACTTTACAAGACAAATGAGCAAATGCCTGTAAATGCACCCACAATTCACAAATATGTGGAAGAGTTGAGGAAGCACTTACAACATGTGTTTGCATTTGTTCAGCAGAATTTCGAAAAGGTTGCTGATGGTGCAAAAACATGATAGGAAGGCATCTGTAAGGGAATATGAGGTAGGAGATCAGGTACACAAATTTAGCTTTGGAAAGGGAAAACACAAAAACTCAGAATTTCTTGCAGCGTGGCAAGGGCCATTTAAAATTACAGATAAGATTTTGTCCGTAGTGTATAGGATTGCAAAAAAGGAGGGTGAGTTGACAGTGGAACAGTTTGTCCATGTTAACCAGATCAAACCTTTCCACCCGAAACTTGAGGTGGAAAGGCTTGAGCAAGTTGAGGCTAGTTAAAAAAGAAATTATATATATATATATATATATGCCATAGCAAATGAGTAAGTGTAAATATTTCTGGTGCATGAAAAGGGCTAAGGGATTGTTGTCAGAAAGTGCAAGGTGGGTGGTGTGTAATTTAGAAAATGTTTTGGTGGCGTGATATGTTATTTCTATGATTTGCATTATAATACTTAGAATAATAAGATTTGATTTCAGGTGCTCCAGTGTGGCATGTTGCGTTTAAAATTTGCATTGGTGTAATAATAATGAAACTTGATTTTGTTTGCTCCAGTGGAAAAGGGAATGAAAAAAAGTATTGTTTGGTACTTAATGTGTCTTTCTGTTTACTCTAGAAAATTAATTAATTTCCTCGTCAGCGCGGGATCCTTGAAGCGCTGGACCCCAGAAGGATACCACTGGATCAGAGACCACTGGAAAGCTCCCTGGACTGAAGAGGAGGGTGGAGATAAGGAGCCCGAAACACCATGGAGATGAAGCCCTGGAGGGGGACCCATGGAGTCCTGTGCTGGAAAAGGTCTGCTAACAACAGTCTTTTGTGCGATGGTACCACAAACTTTCATTGACAAGATGTACCTGATGCATAGACTGTTCCACTATTGCTATCACAGGGTACTTTGCTACAGGACATATTTACATAAAATCTTATTTCATCACAAACTGTTTTTTTATTTTTGTTTATTTTCATTTTTTTATTGATTTTACATCTCATTAAATGACACAGATGTGAATGCTGTCTGAAAATGTTAATGATTTAATTGTGCTTAAAAATATATATATAATTGAATCGCCAGTAAAAAATAATAATAATAATAATAAAAGATGGTGATCAGAAAGATTTAAAAAAAGACAAATATCTCATACAAAAAATAAATGTTCTTAAAAATTCTTTTTCAAAAGAAGATAAAAAATAGACCATGAAAAAGAAAAGATAACAGACCACCAATAAAAAAAAATAAATACATATAAACTAATTATTTTAGCTTTATTCCTTTTCAAAGATATTGTTCTTGTGATTAAGAGTCATAAGTATTTTTGTCAAGGCTGAAAATGTGTATATAATGTGCTAAAACATGGAGTCAATGTACATATTATTTATGTTCAGGTATGGGTAATTGTTACGCTCACCTGGTATCCACGGGGATGCCACCCAGTCCTGGTTGGATGATTTGCACTCTCGAACCCTCTCCCGGTCCTTTGGTAAGGCCTCTGGTTAAAGCTGGGTCTGCAATATAGGAGAGCTGGATTTAATACCAGATTGTCTTTGTTTTCTCACCTCCCTTGGCCTCAACTCCTTCCTCCCCCTTGGGCCCTCTCCTCACCTTAGTATTGTAGAAGGTGGTTTCTCCATCCTGCTCCTCGTGGCAGGGGCGCGTAGATGTGGGGGGCAAGCAGCGACCAAGTTACTTCACTGGTGCAAGCCCCACCTGTGGGAATCCAGGCCTGCTGCGACTCCGTAGGTTTGCTGCTTTAGTCTTTATATGCAGTTCTTATATTCCTCTTAGTTTCGAATAATAATGTCTTGCTTCTTTCCTTTTAGGTATGGAAAGGTATTTTGGAGTTGTCATGCAGTTTGAAGATAAGCATGGGCCGGTGGGCGAAAGCGCGGTGTGCGCGATGCTGTCCGGTGAGTAATGCGTGATGCGCGGCGCTGTTTCACCTTTTATATTGCTAACCTGTGTCTTTTCTCTCCTTGCAGGTTGTGATGTTCCTCGCCGAGCAATGTTCCAGCAATGATACTGACCAGGAGGTGAATACCCAGGTAAGAATTGTGTGGCTTTCTTCATTCGGAAGGAAACGTGAGTAAACGCTTACTAATGCTCTGTTTCTTTCTCCTCTTTCCAGGTTATGCTATTCCAGGATGCATGCGGTGCCGGATGATGGAGTTCGTACCTTCAGGTGAGTGGAACTGAAGTCGGCGATGGATTGAAGACAGGATACTGTTCCAGGTAAGTTTCTTTCTCTCTCTGCAGGTTCTTGGTTTCAGGTAAGCTGGCATCAAAGACCTGGACACGGTGAGCGTTGCACTGCCCACAGCAGAATAACGCAAAGCATGTTCTGCTGTTTGGGTGTGGTTTAAATAGTCTCAGGTAAAGTAGTCCAGGTAAAATAGTCCCAGGCCTGCCACACCCAATGTAGTCCAGGGAAAGTAGCCCCAGGCCTGCCACACCCAAAAGACTAGACCGCATAGCTCAGTTCCTATGTGTGTGCCTCCATGTTGGCTGAACTAACCCAAGTTAAATAGTCCCAAGTAAATGTCCCATTCTAATGGTGGTCTTCATGATGGTTATGAGCCTGGTGCCAAAGGCGCCAGGACTGACTCCAAAAGAGTCTTGGATGAGGTTTTAGGGCCTTTGACTTGGCACTAACTGGAAGGCTGACTTGCCAGTGAGGGCCAGGGGCAAGGGTCATGACAGCATCACCACGCGATCTCCGTCCCGGAGTTACGGCACCTGCAGAATACAAAAGAACAGCAGGTTAGTTGCGCAAAAGAACAATACCGCATGTAAAGACGTTATTGCATAACGCTGGAGTGAAACTTACCTTGGAATCCAGCTCAACGTTGCTGGGAAGAAGTCTGCTTCATCTTTTCGCACCAAGGGGAAACCTGTAAGAAAGAGGTACAGAAGTGAACTTTTGGCAACCTGAACTCTAAAGCAATCAATACCATTGGTATAAAGACTTACCCCATTGAGTCATAGTTGTCTGGAACGCTGAGAATATGGAATGTGCCAAGCTTAAAAACACCATTGTTGAATCAGGAAGCAAAGGAAAGAAATGTATCTTATTTCTGTCCAACAGTAAAACCATGTGGGGTTCAGAGGGATGATCTGGTTGAGGGGAAAGATTTCTATTCAATGACTGGTGGAGATTATAAATGTAACTGTAAAGTGGATGCGCTAGGCAGACATTCAGGAACCTCCTGGGAGACAGGCAAAGACCTTTCTGAATGCTGAGCTAAAACAGGATGAGGCAGGCTGGGACCCTATCCAGAGGGACCGTGATTTGCAGCAAGCTGACAGGCTGACAGATTCTCGAGTTGTGAGCTGCTCACTGGGTTATCTGCGCAACCCCGGATTCCTTGACAAATTGGACCAGAAGTATCGCCTTCTGATCTAGGTAATATAGAGTCAAATTTGAGGTGCGAGCAGAATGTTTGGCAAGTAGTCAGACAGGGTTATCAGATCATTTTCATGTGTAATGTTTATCAATGTTTAAACCAAATACGATTTCAAATGTTCATGAAGGTTTTGCACTGTGTTCTTTTCTCTCTCTCAAATTAGGTTTCCTGCCAATTTCCTCGTGCCCAAAGTCGGAGGGTAAGATTTTATATAGCTTGGTCTGTTAACGTGGGCGAATACTCTATTGTACCAGTAACTTGTATCGCATGATGTAATTGAACAGTTTTGAATTTTAATGTTTGATCAAATCCAAAAGATTTAAAGACAAATAGGGTTGTGTTCTCATTACATGGCTGCATTTTGTAGTGCATAGACATAGATCCAACACGAGAGGTTTATTTTACCATAGGCAGTAGTAATTTATATTGCCCCATGTGGCAAAATATGAAGTAGATTGTTTTATGGTGAGTCTTAGGAGTGCCTGACTTGTGTGTGCATACAATTATTGCTGATCTATACATTTTGCATTTTGCCCATAATGGCATACGGCAGCATTGTACATAACATGCTGTGGGTGGATATGATAGCTACCATCACCCCACTGAGTGTATAAAGTCCAGAATCTGGTGCAAAGAGTAAGCCTGGTAATAAGTATAGTTGTTAGGCAATATTCTGTAGGGAGTCTTACCACAATAAGATACCACTATTTACCACCAGAATAAATACCACAGAATTAGGTGTAACTTCTCCAGAAAATATACCCTACAGTGCTTCTGGTCCCCACCAATGGGACGTCGAGTGTTTAGCTCCGCCCCAGCAGCTTCCCCTTAGATTTTAACCACTCCAGCTGGAGGATATCCCGCTGTAGAGGATGTTTGCCTGTAGGGGTTAGGCTGGAGGGTGCATGTGAATCCATGAAAGATACCAACTCTGGAGGAATGGAGTTACAGATAAGAAACCACTCCCTTCTCCAGCACTGGATCTTTCATGGATTCACATGCGGTCAATACATTTTATAGCAATATACATGTTAGCAGGTGATCAACCAGCAAACACAGATTAGATACTTTCATATTTTTTGCGTTAATGCGAGAAGAATACATACGTAAGTAGAGAAAGAAAACCACCTCGAAAGCTGCAGGGCTTACCTTACTGGAACAGCTGTTGAAGGTCTGCCCGCCCCATCTGCTCATATCTTACTCTCATTTGATAGTGGTGCCTGCAATGTGTTCTGGGTTGGAGACAAGCAGTTTCACTGTGAATCTAGAGCTCGCAGAAATTGATGGCACAGTATAGAGAAATGTTGTGAATTTTCCTGTGTTCCAATAACTATGGTAAGGAAAGGAATTAATTCTATGTCTTGTGTTATTGCTTGGAAAAGGGTGTCATTATATAGAAAACGTAAGGTGGCTAAACCAGGGTCTTTATATTTTCATCTTTGTAAACAAATGGACAATGTGAACGCAGGCTTTCTGAATAAAAAAAAAGGAATGCCTTAAGACTCTGGAGGGTAGGGGTATATCTAGCGATCTTCATATCCATAATCCCGATCTGACAAAGCAAAAAAATGTATGCTCTAGACTGGATTGAAACATGCGATGGAAGAATCTTGTATAAGATGTACACTGAGATTAATTTGGAAAGTAAAAGATGAGACACCCTCATGCTGCAATATACAGTCACAGTACACATATTTCAAAGGAGGAACTCACAGATGCCTTCACTGAAGTAACGCTTCCCTCGCTCACTAGTGGTCAGCGTGACCTCTTAGATCAACCTTCCTCCTTGCAGCACCCGAAGGAGGCGATAACTGCGTCCGCTGCTAGCAAGGTGCCGGGAAGTGATGGCCTCCTGGCCGAATTTTACAAAACATATGAGGAAGAGCTGGCACCAACGATCCTGAAGGTTTTTGAGGAGGCTTTTGAGACCGCGAAACTTCCGGACTCAATGCGAGAAACAGGGGTTGTACCTATTCTTAAGCCTGGGAAACCGGCAGATGCATGTGACTCGTATAGGCCATTGGCCATGCTCAACTCTGATGTCAAGTTACTGACAACTATGCTTGCATCCCCTCTCCGGAGATGTATAGCGACGCTGATACATTCAGACCAAACTGGTTATGTCCCCAGCCGTAGTACCACCCTGAACTTGCGTAGGTTACAACACATAATCGAACAGATGAATGGAAGTCCGGAGCAGTATGCAGTGGCCTTACTTGATAACGTAAAGGCTTTCGATTCAGTGTATTGTGAATGGATAGAAGCAGCAATGAGAGCCTTCGGATTCGGGCAGCATTTACGGAGGTGGGTGAAGATACTTTATACCAATCCCACTGCTAGAGTCAGAATGGGGCAGCACATATATAAATTATGGGACATACAGAGAGGGACACAACAAGTGTGCCCCCTCGCTCCGATGTTATACATACTAGGGCTGGAGCCCATTGCAGTGTACCTTAGGCAAGAATATCTGGGAGCGGGGCTACGTATAGGAAACACTACTCACTTACTCTCATTGTACGCAGACGGTGTGCTGCTCTATCTCTGCCAGCCACAACACAACCTGCCCCTGCTATTTGAAATACTGGATAACTTTGCTAGACTGTCGGGGATCACATTCAACAGACACAAGTCATGTCTTTTTCCTCTAGCGGGGCTGAATGATGTCAACCTAACCTCCATGCTAGATTGGGGATTTGAATCGGAGCACGATTGCTTCAAGTACCTGGGCATATGGGTGGTACATACTCCAGAACGGACACATACATACACTAAATACACTGAAAACAGTGAAGGAAATCAAAAGATCAATGGTGTTTTGGTCTCCCCTCCCTCTCTCGCTCATGGGCAGAGTAGCGATCACAAAGATGATTTATACTACCAAGACTATTGTACGGCTTCACAAATGTTGCTTACTATATTAAGGTCTCTTTTTTCTGGGACCTAGAAGCTACATTGAGGAACCTTTTATGGGTCCCCAAGAGACATAGGCTGCCAATAAACATACTGACAATTCCATTTGAGCACGGTGGGGTCCAACTACCTAGACTAGAATTCTATTACTTAGCTGCTCAACTCAGTCATCTTACTAGATGGCTGGCAGATTAACACAATATTAAACACACCCTGCTAGAGGCCCAGGTTTGCCCGTACGGTTGCGGGAAACAATCTGGCATCCGCCCCACATGTAACGCCCCAGTGGGCAGACAAATCTGGCTGAGGACAATGAAAATCCTGAGGGCTCCATACCCCTATCTCCACACAGACCCGTAATGATCAGCAACAAATGGGACCCTCAGGAAATTAAGATTGCGCGGAGCTGGGAGGAGGTCGCCATTGCAGCATGTGGGGATTTGTATGAAGGTGGTATATAAAGGGAATTCCTGGACCTTGTCCAAAGGGAAGGCGTCCCAAAGGGGCAGTTCCTGAGACGTATGCGGATTACCAAATGTGTTAGACATGCCTGGCCAGATTGGCTGGCGGAAACCCAATCAAACGCACTCCTGTCACTTATGTACGAACTGGAAAGTGGCTGGAGGCCAGTATCCCGATTGTATAAAGCCCTCACAGAAGGTACGCTTAAAGGACATGCACAGATTAGGACCAGATGGGAGGCTGATCTGGGCATGGACTTCACAGATAAGCAATGGCTATGGGTGCCCAGTCACGGTAAGAATGTTTCACGCAATGCAAGATTTAGACTTCTCCAGGTCAACGTTTTGCACCGCACATATTTGACCCCGGCCAGGAATGAAAAGTTTAATAAGGATGCAACATCTGACTGCCCTAAATGCGGCAGGGCGGAGGCTCATATAATGCACATGTTTTGGGATTGTGTGAATGTGTGAATGTGCAAAGGTTCGTTCTAGAATGAGATTAAATTTACCAGTATAAATGCTTGGGTATATACTTTAGGGCCAGCAAACATAAACACGTCACCAGATTTATGGATTTGGCCTGCATTTTGGGTAAGAGATGCATAGCCATGATGTGGAAGTCGAACAAGGGGCGAGGTTGGAGGTGTGGTTAAAAGAAATGCAGCGCTGGTGTATGGCCGAGACGACAGCATTGGGACGGGCCATTGATGTGCATGGTGGCGAGGTGGGCCTTCTCTTTGAGGCATGGAAATCAATGGTTAACTCAGCATTGTACACATCAGATGACAAGCCCCCATGAGCCTCCTGATAATAGACACATCCTACCTATAATCTTACTAGACGGACGGCTAACAGAGGTGGGGCTTGTACCCTCCTCTCTGCTAGGCCGGAGCCATGGATTCAGTGACTCACACCCATACCTGCACGAGAGATGATGTTGCCAGAGATCAATATAAGTATATGATACATCAGCATCACTGGTTGGTTTGCTTTCCTCCTGTTTTTTTTCCCCTACCCAGTGTTGTTACCCTATCCGTTCATCTTGCTGTCCTTCTGTATTTACCCCTTTTTTACTGTTTATTCTGGTGGCCTGCTATGACATGATGTACGTTGATACACTCATGAACTTAAGTGTTGCCTAATTGCCATGTTTGACAAAATGCCAATATATATATATTTTTTTTTAAAAAAGGGACACCCTTCCGAGATACTTGATACACTGTCCTAATGGCCGTGTCATGAGATCTTATTTAAGGATGACAAGGATCTTATTTATGTGGCTTAACCTCATACATACACGTGAGATACTGTTCATTAGAGGTTTAAGCGATAACTTGTGTAGATTTTTCCAGCAAGATGTTGAAACTCCCATATGTATATTCTGTGTCTCTCTTCAGAGTGAAAGAGAAGTTTTTTTAAAGATTATGTACACAATATTGATTATGTGAATGTAACCTCATTTTGGATTCGAATTTTAGCAGGTAATTCTGTATCTCTTTTAATCAAGGTTGTAACTTTTTTAAAGGAGTTGAATTTTATTGATTATTAGTTTGGGGATATTATTATAATGTATAATAATGTATTTATATAATGTATTTGTATTATTAATGTATGGTTTGAATATATAAGGTTTCTAATAAACCGTGTAAAAATTAAATGTTTTTTTAAAAAGTAGGCTGGCATTTGAATCTAGATGCTGTTTTGTGCCACTACTCTGCATCTTTTTCCACATGGGCAGTGGTATAGCCTTGCATTTTGTTTCAGCAGGATTTGGCGCTGGTCTCTCAACTCACACCCCCACCCATTCCCCCTGACTGCACCCAACTGCCCAGTACTTCACAAAAGAGATCTGCCTGCACTCTCATCCAGCTATTGCCGACCTATCATTTGATTGTGACTGCTCTCGGCACTTTTCCCACACTCGTACACCTCCATATCTTAGGACCAATGCAGCACATTCCCCGTCACGCCTAGCAGCTCAAATGTTAGAGGTGTGCTCCAGCACACCAGAAACCCCTCGACAGGCATCCAAACCCCACCCTTACATGCCACCTCTCCCTCCTCTACCTGCCGCCCTCCCCCAAGAGAACACATCCCCCGGCCTTCCCAGACACACACTCCCTCCTCTTCCACTCAAGCCTCCCACCTGACTTTCTAGGGCCACCTGTGTCGTAGCACATTATAACGCACTTGAATTTGCAGAAATGTCGTCAGGCCTACTATGCTTATTATTAATGTATATCATTCAGAAATTTCTGAAATTTCCAAGGCCCTATGAATGATTATATCCCTTGTTTCCCCTCCCGTCTTGGAGCGCTCTGAAGTACTCATTTTGTGTATAAGCGCTTTATAAATAAACAATACAATACAATACACCTGCACTTCGCCCTGCCCTCAATCAGACCCTGCCTCCTACGGGCTTCTACCCCCTCCCACATTCACCCATCTCACCCACACCGCCATGACTCCACTCTTTGCATCTCTAAACTTTCTGTACAATCCTAGCCACAACCCGCCACTCAGCCACCCCTCCAACCCTCACACACACACCTCAGGACCCCCAGAATCTCCTAAAAAAACAGACACTGCACTAACCAGGCGCAATCCTTACTGCACACCTCACCCTATCTCTATTCCAGACCCATTACATCCCCCTGACATACACACTTACTGCGACCCCCAAAACCCCCAAAACTCCCAACCCAGTGAAATATCGCTTCAACCTACCAAACAACACGTTGCACTCACACCATTCCCCTTGCTCCTCAAAAAGTCAGTTCTCAGACCCGATCACTGACCTTAGAAGACCATCAACTGGCCTCTCCCTCGCAACAGGAAACTACTGTAATGTCCCCAGTCACAGCTCTGCACAGCCGATCCACCCTCCCACCCTCCTCCCCTCCTCAGTCTCCACATCCTCTTTCACACCTCAAAACATTGCCTCCACCCCTCACCATCAACCACTACACCTGCCTATACCAAACCTCTCTACACACACACACACACACACACACACCCCCCACCACCCCCCGCCACCCCTCCCCCCCCCCATACGCCCACCCCTAGAAGCCTCTCACATAATAACTACCGGTCAGGACACCCTTCTGATCCCTCAGACACTTCCACACATCACAACCTGTCTCCCGGCCCTCCAAGCAGATACTCCCCACAGAACTATCTCAGCCTCTCCCACTCTTACGCCCATACCACTTGTGCACCCCCTTCCTGATGGCAGCCACCCTGCCCTCCAGTCCCTCCAAAATCTGCCACCCCTCGCATCAAACACCCAACCTAGCAACAGACTAACATGCATCCTGATCAATGCCAGATCCGTTGCGAAAACCACAACTTCTACGATTTTATTTCCTCTGGGGCCTGAACATCCTCTTCATCACAAGAATCTGGTTATCCTAATACATCTGGCCCCTTTCAAACAAGGCCTTACCTCCAGGCTAGACTCTTTTTGTGCATAACTGAGCAGACTATCCTATACAAATCCCTCCTCTCCATCTCACCCCGAGGAACAAGCATGCAACTCAGACTGTGAATCCCTCCTAGTAAAATTTCTCATCACACCCTCACACACTCACAACATCTTATTCATATACAGACCCCCGGGCTACAACAGAAATTTCACTGAAAACCTCAGGGACTCTTAGCACCCATCCTGGTTTATCATGCCTCCCTCACTGGACTAGGGGATTTCAATATCTGGTTCGCCGTCCCTCATAATCCCATGACACAACCCATTCTGGACAACCTAGAATCCATTCATCTGACACAATTCATATCGGGCCCCACACACACTGCAGGCCACACAACAGATGCAATCTTCAGCTCCCCTGAACTGATAACCACGCGCCCACCTCGGCCACTAGTCAGATCGGACCATGAAGTCATTTTCTTCACTCTCTCGACCATCGACCCTACTTCCTGCCCAACAGCCCCAGGACCCCCACCTACTCCCTTTTATGGAACAAGGTCAAAGTAAACCGGACCTGGTTGATTCCTTGCTTGCTTCCCGACCCTATCTTCCACTCCAGTTGGGTCAACTCTCCATTAGCCATTTTGGCCAATGGGACTCAGAAGCTCTTAGCCCACTCACCCCTCTTAGACCCATATTCAACAGGCAGGGTCTCTGCCCAATTGGTTCACCTCAGCTCTCAAATCTCTCAAAGCCCAGAACCACATCCTTGAATGAAGATGGCGAGCAGACCTGTTGCCACGGAATAGAACCACTTAAGCCCAGCAGCTCAAAGCCTACAGGACAGAAATACACAAGACCAAAAAATCCTTTTACTGGAATAGAATCACCAACTCCCTAAACTTCTGTAGGGAACTCACAAGATTATCTCAGAATTCAGGACCCTCATTTGCACTTTTCTTTTTCCTCCCCATCCCACACCCAAGCACTCTGTCACTCACGCTCTGACCACTTTGACAACATAACCCTGGAAAGGAACCTCACCATTAGCACTCAAAATAGCGTTGCTCTTGCCTCACCCCCCTGCATCCACATCGGGCTCTTAGACCTCCACCCGCTCGCTCTTTTCTTCCTTCTCATCTATCTCCCACCCAGAATTTCCAAAGCTACTAGCTCATATCGTCCCGAGGCCTCCAGATAACTGTTGTACCAGGCCTTTTTAAGTATTAAAATCTTGCAAATACGACACCTATTTATCTTTCTATCCGTACATTTACACACCAGTTGAGAGCAAAGGTCACTGCAAAGGGCAGGTGAGTTGGCAGAAACCAGAACACATGTTTTGATCTGCATGGAAGAAACCGCAGACCATGAACGAGAGCAGCACAGAAATGTTCTCTAAACTTTGTTCTCTGAGCACACATTGAGATGGGAAATGACTTATTTCTGTTGAATTGCTGCTGTGAAGGCATTATGAATGCATATTTATTTTCTTAGCATTTTAGGATTTTAGTAGTAACAAGATGAGACACTTAGTCACAATTAGGAAGTATCATTTTAACTAACAATTGATGCTTTTTCAGTGAATGCTTACTTGCATTGCACAACAGTATTTGGGGGAGTTTGTGTTGTGGGCATTTATCATAAAGTTGCATTCATGCAGTGCTCATACACAATGTGTTGGAGAACTTTTTCCACAAATGTAATAATTTGTTTGAATCCAGACCTCTTTGCTACACAATTGTTTTGGTTATGTGTTCTATTCATTTTTAAATTCAGTAATGTTCTGGTTGCTTGTCCCTTAATATTCACACTCTTGCTGAGGCAAATTATTTTTACTTTTACAATTTAATTTTGTTAAACATTGTGTACAATACTTCCCACATTAAAAAAGTATTTTGGCTATGGATTATATTCAATATATAGGGCCTCATTACACGGAAGGCGGTAATGGTTAACGGCCACCGTTAATGGTAACGGTGACCGTTAACCATTACCGCCTTACCACGAGGTCCCTTAGCGGGTTGGTGCTTTAACGCCTGCTTTTTGCAGGCGTTAAAAACCAACCCGCTAAGGGACCTCGGAGCTAATCACGGCACCGCAAAATTGCAGTGCCGTAATTAGCGCCTTCCCCATTCCCATAGAGCCCTATGGGGCAGAAATGGGAATGGGGAAGGGCAATGGCGGAAGGGGGATTTACCGCCCCACCAACCTTGGAATGGGGCGGTAAATCCCCTTTCCGCCAAGGCGGTGCCGGTAATTTACCGGCATGGTCCAGGGTGCTAATAGCGCCCTGGATCACCGCCTTCCGTGTAATGAGGCCCATAGTTTAAACTGTAACTTGGGAGTCAATGTGGTAAATGCTAATTTAAACGGTCAGTGGCAGCAGGACACTTGCTCAATGGTGATTGTCATTACACCAATAACCGGGGTCATAGCCTCTTTCAAATCTTAAAACATAAAAAACCTGGGTCTCCAGCCAGTGCAAGCACTGTTACAAAACAACAATGAAATGATTGCATTTGAAACTCAGCAAAACATGTCTCTGCAGTGGTAATCCAGATATGCATTTCAGTTTTTATGTAGCGCTTAATTCAGGATTCCTCCAACTTCTAAGCACTGTGATTATTATTAGCTCAGTCGATAGTCAGTTTACTACTATCTGAAGGATGTAAGGCTAACTCGGGCCATCCAACATTTGGCCATGAGATTAAATGTAGATTTTAGCATTGAGCACTTGCCACTCTGCGCTATTGTATCACACCACTCGCATGACATTAAGCACTACTAGTTCCAGTAAAAGAGGACTTTCATTTATCATAAAAAGACAATTCTGCTCACACTTCAAAACACATAATAAAAGTCATGTTGCTTTACTATGTAATTGGCCTGCTTTGTTTGTGTCTTAAAATTCTAATATATAAATAAGGGATCAAATGTGCAGACCTTTGTAGAGGAAAAATGAAGGGCATATTGAGTGACTTAGCCTCCTGTAATATTAACATCCCCTTCTGCGACATGCTTTTTATTTTTTTTTAAATATCTTAATTGGATTTTCAACAAGTAGTGACCAACAAAGGATCATTGATTAGTCAATGCAATATGCATAATCCAAAAAAAAACATAACATTCCCAACTCTCTCGCCCCACACCCCTCCCTCTGAGACCTCAGGTACATCCACTTTATTCTTCTGGACCTCGCGTCGGGCCGGGACTGTCCGTACTGACGGAGGTGCTGTCTTGAGCCGCTGGGTGGAGCAATGGCACTGTTAACGCCACCCAACGGAGTAGTTCATCACTGGAGTCCAGCCTCTGCACCTAAATCGCTGTCTCCCAGGCCGCGGTCTCAGCGGCTATCCATCTTTTGAGGTCATCCCACCAAAGGGCCTCGCTTAGGCCTCCGGCGCTTTTCCATCCCATGGCTATGCGTCTTTTCGCTGTGATGTATATCAAGTCTTTGAGTTTATTTAGGGGCTTATTCTTACTGTTTCGCTTATACCTTCCCAAAATACAGGTTGCTGGTTCGTGAATTTCCACTTCAATCTCTGCGTTTGCTACCCTCTCCTTCACCTGGGCCCAGAACATGTGGGTCATTCCCGCCCTCGGCTCATTGCATTTGGGCATGTCTGGGTTGTGGTTCCTTTGAACCTCGATATGGCGTCAGGTGTAAGGTAGGCCCTGTTGGTAATGTACAGTTGGACGAGTTGGAGTCGAGCATTTCTAGAGATTTTTTTATGGTAGTGAGTTATTCTCTCCCATGCTTTGTCCTCAAATTCAAGGCCCAATTCCCTCTCCCACCTCTCTCTGCATTTAAGTTTGTTCTTGGTAGTTCCCTGCAGTAGGGCTTCGTATAGTCTGGAGGTTGCGTGGGCCCCCTCAGCAGTGTCCAACATCGACTCAATGATATAATTCTCCATGACTTGGTCGGTGGCCTCTGGCCATCTGTCCTTCATGACCTGTGTCACTGCTCTGTGGAGCAAAAACAGGCCTGTGGGCAGGCCTGTGGACTCGCTGAGGTCAGTGAATGTCATGAGCTCCTGTTCGTAAGTGAGTTCTCCTAGTACTGCCACCCCATAGGGTTCCCACTGGGTGCGTATTTCCTTGTGTCCCCATGAGAATTTAGCCATGACTGCTGCAATGGGGATCTGCGGGGAATACGGGTCTGTCGCCTCCACTGATTTACAGGCCCGCTTCCAGAGCTGGGATCCAAGACTAACCGGGTATGGGTAATGTCTCGGAGCCCCCTTGTCAACCCATAGTAAGTCTCGGAGTAACAGATGAGGCATAGCTGGTTGGAGAAGTCGGGTGTCAGAGGTAGTTTCATCTGCCATCCATTGCGTCACATGTCTTAGTTGGCTAGCCAAGTAGTAAAGTTTGAAATTAGGGACCTTCAATCCCCCCCTCTCATAGGGTCTATGGAGAATGTCCAGCGCCACCCTGTGCCTACCTCCCTGCCAAAGGAACCCCCTACAGAGTTTGTTTATGTCTCTGAAAAAGGAGCGAGGGATGTTGAAGGGGACGTTGGAAAAGCAATGCAGTAAACAGGGGAGTGCCACCATTTTGAGGAGACCCGCCCGCCCCGCAACTGAGAGTGGGAGCTTACCCCAGAAATCCATGGACTTTGCAAGGGCATCTTTAGCCCTAACCATGTTAAGAATGTGTTCGGTGCTAGGGTTACGGTGTATGGTAACACCCAAATATCTAAACGATGTCACCTGCCATTGAAGGTCTAGAGGGGGCAGGGATCTGTGCTCCTCTCTGTACAATGCAACAAGGGGAGAGGCAAGACTTATCTTTGTTGATCTGGATTCCTGTGTGTTTGTGGAAACCATCTAAAGTCTCTAAAATGTAGGGAAGGAGGTGTTCCGGGTTGTGCAGGTACAGCAGCATGTCGTCTGCGTACATAGAGACGAGGTGTGTCTCCCCGTCAAGTTTGATGCCTCCGTCTCCGTACTCCTGCCGGAGATATGCAGTTACAGCCTCCGCGGCATAATATATAGCATAGGGGACAGTGGACAACCCTGCCGTGTGCCTGTGTAGAGGGGCCATTTCTCCGAGTATGTCTTATTGGTGCGCACTCCGGCAGTGGTATTGGTGTAGACCAATTGGGTCCACTTAAGGAAGGCGGGTCCGATCCCCATCCTAACCATGGTGGCATATAACCATTCCCATCTCACCGAATCGAAGACCTTGGTGGCGTCTAGTGACGCCACAGCATATTTCTGAGGCCCTCGCTCGGAGCTGTATATTATGTGGTGTAACCTGCGCAAGTTTTCGGTGATAGAGCGCCCTGGCACGTAGCCAGTTTGGTCCTGGTGAATCAACAGGGGGATCGCTCTACCTAATCTATTAGCAAGGAGTGCAGTCAGTATTTTGTTATCTACATTTAACATAGATAGTGGTCTATATGACCCACAGTCCGTCCCATCTTTTCCAGGTTTCAGCAAGGGGATTATTATGGCTTCACTCATGGAGTCAGGGAGGATACCGCTTTTCGTAAGCCTCGTTGTATACCTGTGCTAGCAGTGGGGCAAGGGTCTCCTCATATGACTTATAGAATTCCCCGGGTAGGCCATCCATGCCCGGAGCTTTCCCAGATGGTAAGGATCTAATTATTGCTTTCACCTCGTCGGGGGTGATTGGGTCGTCTAGGGCTTCAGCCATCTGTGAATCTATTTTGGGTAGCTCTATGTTATCCAGGACGTCCTCTATCTCGGTGTCAGTGGGGGGTGGGGTCTTGGAGTATAGGTCACGATAGAACTTGGAAAAGACTGAGTTAATCTCTGCCTGGATGTGCGCTGTGGTGCTGTCAGGTCTGAGTATGTGGCAAATGGGAGTCCTAGGGGTTTCCCTTTTGTAAAGCCAAGCTAAGAGTTTACCGGGTTTATCTCCCAGCATGTGCGTTCTTTCAGTGTGCTTAGCATAACTTAGTTTTCCCAAGGTTTCCCAGTGCGACAGGCAGGTTTGTCACAGTTTGGTAATTTCCTGTAGATGTTCTGGAGTCGAATTGTCCTACTCTCCAGCTCCCCCAACTCCCTTTCTGCGCCCACCAGGGAATTGGTGATGGACCTCTGGGCGCCCCCCCACCGCGGCTATCATCTCTCCCCTCATGACTACCTTATATGCCTCCCACGCGGTACCGACGCATTCAACGCTATCCAGGTTGTTTTGCCAGTATTCATCGGTACTGTCTTTTATGTGTTCGCAAAAGGCTGCATCGAGCATGGCTTCGGCCCTAAGTCTCCACGTGGGGATTGGGGTCTGGGCGGGTATGCCTCCCAGGTGGCCAACATGGGGGAATGGTCTGACAACACCCTTGGCAAATACTGTGCGTCGCTAAACGTGGCTTGCTGCCCCAAACTGACTAGAATATAGTCCAGCCTAGTGTGGACGTTGTGTGGCGGGGAGAAGAAGGAAAATTCTCTTCGCTCAGGGCCCTGTTCCCTCCACAGATCACATAGTGACAGCTGGCTTATTAACTTAGACAATATTTTGGCTGGGGGTGGATGGGCGGGAGTGTTTGGTATCAGACCTGTCTTTGAGGGGATTGAGGGTGCAATTATGGTCTCCCCCCCAAATCATAGTGCAATTTACATAAGGGCTCAGTCGCGAAAACAGGGAGTGGAAGAAAGCGGTGGCATCATGATTAGGAGCATAAGTACTAACCAGGCATAGTTCCTTCCCTTCCATGGTACCTTGCACAAGTGCCATCCTGCCCTCGTCGCCCGTCTTGGTGCTCACCACTCTGAATGGGATGTTCGGGTCGATCCAAATCAGGACCCCTCTTGCATAAGAGGAGTAGGAGGATCCGATCAGGGTCCCTCGCCATGTCTTGGCTAGCGCCTTCAGTTTTTCAGTCGTCAGGTGTGTCTCTTGAAGCATAGCAATTCCAACCTTGCATTGTCGCAAATATGCGTGTATCCGGCGTTGTTTCACAAAGCTGTTCATGCCTCTGAATTTCCACGTCATTACTTTTATTTTTTCAGCCATAGGCGCCGTGGTGTCCTTTGCTCCTCCTCTACTTCGGTCGAGGTCCTGTTAATGATGGAACTGTTGTGAAGTTATCCCGAGGTCTCAGTGTTTTTTGTTCAAATTTCCCAATGTGGGTGCTAACTCTCCATTTCTCCCTCCCATTTAATAAACTTCCCAAACATAGAACCGGTCCAGCGAGGTGACCCTCGTTCTGACTGTCCCGTTTCTGCTCCTTAGGACTAGGCATGGTCTTCGGGTGCCCTACGGGCGGGTAAACATACCCTGAAAAAGAAACTCCTGGGGGTTGGGGGAGCACTTGCTTCGGCTTTCCCCAAGTAGGATCATATCAGCCGTTTAATAGGCTAGGTCCTTCTGCGGATAAGCAGTTGTATTAAGGAAAGTTCTCCTACGGTTTTTGGGAGACGGTTCGATGCGGCTTCGCCTTTTGTCTTCGATGTCGAGTAGTTGATGTCCGTCCATCCAGTCCCGTGCCTGTTCCGGGGTGTCAAACAGGAGGGCCCTGTTGTTGTGTATTACCTTTAGCCTTCATGGGTATAGAAGCATGTACCGCAATCCTACTGCTTTCAATCTGGCTTTGTATGTATGAACTGAGCTCTGCTCATCTGTACTTGGAAGGTGTAATCGGGATGAATCGCAATCTTGATCTGGCCACCTGATCGTGAATACGCCAAAATGACCTCTCGGTCCCTGTAATTCAGTACTTTCGCTATCATAGGCCTAGCTGGACCGCCTGGTGGTGGTTCCTTCGCAAGTGACCTATGAGCCCTCTCTATGGAGAAGCCCTACAACAGCTTTTCCGCGCCAATCTCCTGCAGCAGGAGGTTCTCCACGTAGTTGGTGGGATCTGGGCCTTCAATGCCCTCCAGCAGGCTGAGAAGCCAGATGTTGTTGCGGCAAGCCCTCCCTTCTGCCTCCTCCGCTCTGTCCTCCAAGTTCTTGACTCTCTGCTGGAGGCCATCTACGTCGTGTAGGAGTTGGGTTTTTGCTTCCGTATTTTCACATACCTGTGTCTCCAGCGCTTCGGTTCTGCCAGCCAAGGAGCGGACATCCTGACGTAGGAGGCCCAGATCTGTGGCCACGGCATCGATTTTGTTCACCATTGTTGCTTGGAATGTCTTAATGGCCTCCAGTACTTCGGTGTTGCTGGGTTCGGCCACCGTTACAGTGGGGCCGGTTTCCGTCTCAACAGATGCCGTGTCTGAGGCCTCGGGGTCGGGGAGTCCGTTGGCTGTGAAAGCGTCTATGGTGGTCTGGCGCTGCTTGGACCTACCCCCCTTCGCCGTCGATTTGCTCGGGCGCGACATTCCCCTGGTTCCGGCTATGTCTGTGGGCTTCGGGCGCTGAGGGCTGTTTCGGCGATGTGCTCTTTCCTTTGTGGCCTCGGGTGAGGCTCGCGGCTTCGAGGTGCGGAGGCCTGTGTCGTGCCTATCGTCCACGGCCCTCGGGTGTCTCGGTAGCCCATGCAACGCCGCCGATGCCCCGTTCGGCAGCTGTGCCACCAAAACTCTCTTCCTCTTCCTCTCACGAGCGGTCTGTTGGGCTGGCGCTGTGTTCCCCGGGCTCAGAGTGTGAGAGCCGCCATCTTGGTTCCTTGCTGAGCGGTTATCCGCAGGCGGCAAAAACAAGTCTTTCAGGCTTACACCCTCGAGTGTGGAGGGTCCTGGAGCTTCACGTAGGCGTCCGCAACAATCGTGGTGCTTCGCAGGGTCTGTTTAATGTTTCAGAGCCGTAGAAAACAGTTTATAAGTGGCACATCTAGTGGAGCTCGCCGAAGTCACGTCCTCTCTACATGACAGTTAGCCACGCCCCCACTTCTGCGACATGCTTTAGGACGTGGACCAGGTCTAGAGTGGCCGGAAAATGGTGCACAATTCGTTTGTTGTTCCAAGGTTGCATTCATTGTAATTAGTTTATTAAACTGCTACTTTGTGCAGTTTTTCTGATTTTGGAAGCGGTTAGCCCATGTATTTGAACCAGTCGCTATCAATGCTATATTAGTTCCATCTGTCAGGAGCTTGCACTGCAGAGGCAATTGAAATGAAATTATATTTTATTTATATCGCACAAGTGTTTCAGAGCGCGACTAGGCAAAAAGGGAGGGGAACAAGGGATAACACAAAAAAAACCAGGGATCTTACTAGGCCCAGTGACATCTAAGAAAGCACAAGTGCATGGAAAAGGGGGAAAGTGCATGGAAAGGGGAGTGGGGAGTGGAAAGTGCGGAGCAGAGGAGAGAAAACAGAATAAATATAAAAAGGTGATAAAGCCATGGTAGTGCAGCCGGCAAGTGGCAGGTGAAAGTTGGTCAGATAAGGTATATCTGATAAGTTCAGAAGAAAAGTGGGAGGGGGACTGTATGGGTACAGATACAGAACCCTAGTGCAGAGGGTGGCCTGGAGGCAGTGCAGGAGGGTGACCGGGTGAGCAGGTAGCTGGGCCCGAATGACAGAGGGTGGCCAGGTGCACGATGCCAGGAGAAGAAACAGATCAACAGGGGAGAAGGGGGGAAAGGCAGAGGCAAAGAGGAAGGTCTTGAGATGCTTCCGGAACCGGAGATGGTTTTCCTCAAGTTTCAAGGTGGCTGGGAGGCTGTTCAAAAGGGAGGCACCAGCAGGATGTACCCCTAGCTGGTTTCTTAGCAAAACGACTAACTCTGAGGGAGTTAGAAGTAGAGGAGCGAAGGGCTCGAGAGGGGAGGTATTTACGGAGGGATAGTTGAAGGTATTTTGGACTCAGGCCCCAGAAAGCCTTGTGGACAATGAAGAGGGTTTTACATGTAATCCTTGCATCCACTGGGAGCCAATGAAGGTATTTCCGGGCAGGAGAGATACAATCCCAGGGCTTGAGGCCAAGGACAAGTCACGCAGTCCTGTTCTGGATTAGTTGTAAAGGGTGGAGAGTGGAGGCAGGTAGATTTAGAAAGAGGCTGTTACAGTAATCCAGTCTGGAGAGAACCAGAGCTTGGGAGAAAGTGAGCTTTTGAGGGAAGGAGAGGAAAGGCAGAGTACCTCTAAGGAGGTGCAATAAAAAGTTTGAATTTTTGGATGTGTGCAGAGAAGGAAAGTGTAGAATCGGAAGATGACCCTGAGGTTCTTGGCAGCGCAGGTGGGGGTAGGAGGAGGGCCAAGGGAGGCGGGCCAGAGCGTGAGAGGAAAGGATGGAGATGGTGTACCAATAAGGAGGATCTCGGTCTTGTTGGCGTTTAGACATAGATCGTTGGTGGCACACCAATTTTGAATGGCGATTAGACAATCAAGATGAGGGAAGGAGAGGAGGCTGAAGGAACCCTGGAAATGAGTTGGGTGTCATCAGCATAACACTGGAAAGTTGAGCAGAAAATGGAGATGCAGTCGGTGAGAGTTGCCAGGTATTGGTTGAAAAGAAGATAGAAGATGGAAAGAGGTCAGCCAGGCCAGAGCCTGATCAGTAATACCCATGTTGTCACATAGACGATTGAGCAGGGTGGTATGGTTGACCGTGTCAAATGCAGAGGAGAGATCAAGTAAGATGAGGACAGAAAGAGCGTTTGAATCGAGGTTGGAGAGCAGGTCTTCACAGATGTTCAGGATAGCAGTTTCCGTGCTTCTGGCAGCTCTGAAGCCACGTTGGTGGTCATGGAGGGTGCCAACAGAGTCGAAATAAAGATTAAGCTAAGAGATGGCCAGCTTTTCCGGGAGCATACCCAAAAAGGGAGTAATGGAAATTGGACAGTAGCTTGCCAGACACGATGGATCAGCAGTCGATTTCTTATGGAGAGAATGCCCAAGGGAGTGCTTAAGAGGGGAGGGGAAAGAGCCAGAGGCGAAGGAGAGGTTGAAGAAATCGGCATGGTTTTAGAGGACCAGGGATGGACATGTTTTGATGAGGTTTTCATAGATCTGACTTGTCAAGCTACCTCATCGGGGGAGAAAAAAGGAAAGGAGGAGAAAGGGGGAGAGAGGTAGCTGAGGGAGGGTCAGCAAGACGAGAGGGAGGGGGAGTGGAGGAGAGAGTGGACAGGATGTCCTGGGTTTTTTGGTTTTAGAGATAAAGTGAGAGGCAAGGGCATTGCAAAGAGCCTGGAAGGTGAGAGGAGGGGTGGAGACTGCAGCAGGGCTGGCCAGCTCCTTGCAGATTTTGAAGAGTTCAGCCGAACTGTTAGATGCCGCAGAGACGCAGGCTTGTATGTGGACTCTCTTCTTAGTGCGGACAACAAGTTGGTATTGCCTTTGGAGCAGGCGGCAGGCCAGTTTGTCAGAGGATGAACAAGAAGCCCTCCATTTCCTCTCTGCTGCCCTACGCTTATGTTTAAGTGTAGCTAGGTCAGAGTCATTCCACTTTGCACTTGGATTTGGACTTCAAACGGATCCTCATGACGGGGGCAAGAGTATCAAGAGTAGCTGAAATAGAGTAGAAGAGAAAAGAGAGGGTTGTGTCAGGGTGTAAATCAGCCTAGGGTGGAGGAGAGGGGGAGAGGGGTTGCAGCGAAGGCCTCGACTGGCACATGCTTCATGGGACGAATATTCGAGAAAGTGGGTGTCTATCTAGGAGTGGACTTGGCTTGGGGGGAGGAGATGGAGAGATGAGAGGAGGCAGTGATCACTCCAGGAGAGAGGAGTGGTAAGGTGGGGTAGAGAGGGGGAGGCCGCTTGAGATCAACACATCAAGTGTGTGCCCAGCAGAGTGAGTCGGGCTGGAGGGAAGGATAGAGAGGAAGAGTGAATCGCAGAGGTCGCGAAAGAGTGCAGATGAGGGACAGGTAGAATCAAGATGGATGTTGAGGTCACCAAGGAGAAGAAGTTGAGTGGTTGAGGCCAAGAGGGAGGAGAGGTCAGCCCACTCAGAGAGAAAAGAGGTGATTTGACCAGGTGGCCAGTAGAGGGTAGAAACAGTAAGAGAGTGGCTAGGAGAGAGAGAGAAGAGAGCCTGCAGACTAGGCATTCAAAAGAGGAATAAGCATGAGTGGGAATGAGAGGCAGGAATCCACTCAGGGAAGATTAGGGCTTAGGAATAAGGTGAAGGACAAACCGCTGGTTGAACATTTTACAAGGGCAAACCATACAGAAACTGACATCAAATGATTTATTTTACAAACTGTCAGGACCTGCACATGTGGAGGGGATATGTGCATGATGATACACAAATTAGAACAGCATTGGATCTACTCACCTGATACAGTAAAACACGGCATGAACATCTCCATGGAATAGACTGTTCTAGGATGATTGGAAATGAGGCACTATACATGATCTAAATTTGCTCAGAAGTATATCCCTTAGATGGTATGTCATCACTAGAATTATGGAATAGTGACAGCACTATTTAAATAGTTGGTCTAGGGTTATTTGAGAGAATTCTGAATTTCAAAAGCATGCAACACATGTGAAATAAGCCGCTACGGATGGCAACACTGGAAGCGGTGTGAGGAGATTGCATGCAAATTTAAATGAATGTTAGTATCTTTTAATAATCTGTTTGGAATCCGTAGCTGTAAATACACAGTAGCCCCAGAGGGGAAGGGAGGTATGCCATAGGAGTACCCACATTGTGAGTATGGCTAATATAATTCATTATTTGCTGAAATTGTGGTATTTATATATCACACAATGTGCGCATGTGTTCCCATTATGTCCGATTTAGGACAAACTATGGTTCGCAACACTAACAAAGTACTTTATCACGAGGAGTGGTCACCTTTGGGAGAGAAGACCATCTAATTTATCCCATTGCACTGGTATGTAATTAGGCGAAAGGCCAGTCCCCTTTCCATGGTTATGAAAGGATAAACAGAATGTATATAGAGACGTGGTTCATGCAGAGCTCTGTTTGGAGATGTTGCCACAGAGACGTTACATGCACCAAAACAGTGAGTACCAGTATGTGTATGGACGTTTCAAAGACTTTTTCATAAGCGTTGAGGACATGGAATGTCTCTTTTACCTAGCGCTTTACTCATCTGGCCACTGCGTTGCACACACAAAAGTAGGGAGTACCAGTATGTGTACGGACGCTTGATCGAGATCTTGATAAGTGTCGAGAACACAGAATGTTGATTTGGTCTAGCGTTTTACGCATATGGCCATCGCGGGCGGTCTTTTCAGCCTTCACAGTTAGTGTGGCGGATGAGGTCGGCATTCGAGGATAGATTGTATTATGGAGGAATATATATATTTGAGCATTAGTCAGAGTGATAACAGTGTTTTTGCAACCGGTGGCGGAAGCGGTTGCATTAGTGAACGTCAATAATACATATAGGGCCAAGTGGTGAGATATTTGAGAGCCCATCATGCTAAATGGAATGTCTAACATTGTAGTACATACGGGGAGGCAGTATGAATAGACATGACTGTTTGATAGAAACTTACGAGGTGGTGTTTAACTCCACAGATTTTTGGAATCTGACAACAGCTGCGCCAACGATTACTGGCACTGAACAGGAATAACCAGGCCTCCAGATAAGGTGGGTACCAGGCCTTTTTACGCATGAAAATCTTGCAAATACACCAGCTTTATTATTTTCCTGGGTACATTTACACACAGGTTTAGAGCAGAGGGCAGTGCAAAGGTCAGGTTACTTGATAGAAACTAGGAGGCTTCTTTTGATTTTTATCTACATGGATGTAATTGCAAGCCACCTCTGAAAAACAATGTATTTCTCTGAAGCTTTTAAAAAAAAAGACCCTGCAAACTGTGATAAAAGGAATGGTTTCTTTCTATTCAGCTTTAGAAGCACTGTGCATAATTTCCTAGAATTTTAGGATTGTATAATTAATAAGATTGAAAATAAAGTTGCAATTGAGAATTAATATTTTGTAACAAATTATGTTTTTTTCCAGTGAAAGCAAACCAGTATTGCACAATTGTAATTTTCAGAGTTCTGGTGCTGTGTGAATATTCATGCGGAGGCAGATCATTTTTACACTGATCATTTCATTTACACTCTAATTATAAGTGTGTAAAATGATGACTATGCACAGTCTAGATTATATCCATTCAACCTTGCAGTCAATGGGGTACATTACTATAAATGGACAGTGGCAGTAGAGTCTTTGCTCAAGGTTCAGTGGTTGTCATTACACCAATCACAGGCGTTCTAGCCTCTAAAATCTTCAAGACTACAATTAAAACATCCAAAACCTGACTCTCCAGGAAGTGCAAGCGCAGTTCAAAAACAAACAAATAAAAGTTACATTTGTAATTGAAATAGAAACTCAGCAAAACCTGTCCCTGTGATAATCCAGATAGGTATTTAACTTCATGTAGTGCTTCATAAATGGTTCATCCAACATCTAGGTACTGTGTTTATTATACCTCAGTCGATATTCAGTTAACCGACTTCTGAAGGATGTTAGCCATAGCTCAGCCAGTTCAGCACTCATTGCTCAAATCTGTGCGTGATTTGTAGGTTGCAGGCTCGGATCCCGGCAAGTCCAACTCAGCCCTTCATTCTTTCGAGGTCGATGAAGGAGTACCGACTTTGGTTTGGTGATAATTGTGATAAATATGTCCTATGTACAGCGCTTGGCCAAAAGCGCTATATAAATAACCATTTGAACATTAGATTAGATGGAGAATTTAGCATGGAGTCATTGCCTCTCTGCATTGTTGTATCATAACATTGGCATACCATTAGGTAGTAATAGCTCCAGAAAATTAGGGCTCATTAAACATCAAATGACAGTTCTGCTATCGAACCTCAAAACACACAATACAATTCATGTTTGCTTTATTACGTAATTGGCTAGGATTTTGTGATTTCAACATTTAAATATACACAGGAGAGATCAAATGGCCAGACCATAGAGAAATAATGAAAGGTGTATTCTGTCACAATGCAGAAAGCTGCCGTACGGTAATGATTTCCATACGGTTTGTGCATGCATTGGCTGGATGTCGCATACATTTTACTCTCTTGCAAAGGAGAAAAGTCATTTTTACTCTCTTAAAATCACATTTACTCTCAAAGTTTAAAAACAGGGAGTAAAATACTCCCACCTCAAACTCTTATCTGGAGCACTGGGAATAACTACTGATACAGTGTTTATCTGTAGAGGCATCTATCTATCTAGGTAACACCTGAACAAGGATGAGTCTGATAAATGGGAATTAATCTTCGAGATATGTACTGAAGTGAATTGCTCTATATTATAGGTGGGGCATATTAGAACCACATAGCGCTGACGTTGTGTAGACCCTGAGGGGCACATGCTGAAGGAGAGCTGGGCTGTTTTAAGAACTGGACAGCCTTAAGAAGTAAGTTACACTAGTGAGGAGTACGGTATAAACTATGTATATTCCCACCTAGGTCACACATGTGGTGGCTTCCCTCTGATACATTTGGAGTGGTCTCGGGTATTCTGAGGAAACCAGTTATCTCGAGCGCTTGGAATTGATTTCTGCTTGACTTGTGCAATCTCCACCACTAAGATGGTGGAGGTGAGCACAGGGTTTTTTTTGCAATCATTAATGGTTGTTTAGATAGAATTTACTTAAGATGTCTAGGACGTATAAGAAGGAACAAGTTACTTATCTGTAACTGTTGTTCTCCAACATGGGTCTGGCATGGATTCACATGCTCATGAATATTCCCCGTCGTCAGGCTGGGAATCCTCGGTAAAGAAAAAATCAGAATCAGTTTCGTTTCTGATCTGTCTTTCGTAGTAGTAACCAATCACTGATCTCTGCGTCATACTGACCACAGCCAATGACTGCCCTCTACCTAAGCCCCGCCTCTGGCAGCCATCTTCAGATTTGGTAGCACGTGAAGTGGCAGTATGACCAAGTGAAGAGCCGCAGAGGGGTAGGCGGGAGGGTTCGCATGTGAATCCATGCCAGACCCATTCTGGAGAACAACAGTTACAGGTAAGTAACTTGTTCCTTCTCTAGAATGGGGTCTGGCATGGATTCACATGCTCATGAATAAAGAATACATAGCAGTGCACACATGCACAACCACGGGAGGTGGCAAAGGCTCAACATTAAGCATTACATCAAACTCAACATTAAGCAATTCTTACCTCCTCACCCGGCTCACCTTAGGCGAACAGATTGCGCAGCACTGCTTGGCCGACCCTGGACTCCTCCCTGGAATCCCGATCGACGCAGTAGAATTTCGTGAAGTTGTGCGTTGACCTTCACGTAGCAGCCCTGCAGATGTCCAGCAAGGGCACACCAGATAGGAACGCCGTGGTAGCTGCGATCGCTCTGGTGGAATGGGCTCTCGGACGGCCAGGCAGCGGTCGGTTTGCCAACCGATGACAGTACATGATACAGCCGGAGAGCCATCTGGAAATTGTGACGTCTTCCAAAAACACTTTGTGCGGTCCACGTAAAACTTCAGTGCTCTAGCCACATCCAGCGAGTGCAAAGTCCTTTCGGCCGGCGACGAAGGCGACGGGAAGAAAACAGGCAACACCAAGGGTTCGTTGAGGTGGAAGTCCGACGGCAACTTGGGCATGAAGGAGGGGTGCGTCCTGAGCACTACCCTCGTGTCGTGAAAAGTCAAGTACGGGGGTTTGCAGGAAAGGGCCTGGATCTCTCCCACTCTTCGTGCGGAGGTGATGGCCACAAGAAACGCTGTTTTCCACGACAAGAACTTCAACGGAGCCGAGTGCAGAGGCTCGAACGGAGGTCCCATGAGCTTGGTCAGCACCACGTTCAGCTCCCACGCCGGGGCCGGAGCCTTCACCGGCGGGAACGATCTGAACAGTCCCTTCATGAATTCTTTCACCAGACGATGAGACCACAAAGACGTCCGCCCCGTGGTTGTGGTGTATCGGGAGATCGCAGCAAGATGAATCTTGATGGACGCGTGCGCCAGTCCAGCCTTGGCCAGCGTCAGAAGGTACGGCAGTACTTGGGGAGCCGTAATCCGTAGAGGTTTAATCTTCTGTGCGTGGCACCAGACAGAGAACCTCTTCAATGTGTGTCCATAGCATTTAAGGGATGAGGACGCCATGGCCTTTGCAAGAACTTCTCTGCAGTCGGCAAGTATGTCGTATCCTCCAAACTCTAACGCTGCAGGAGCCAGGCCTGCAAGTTCAGCGACTTTGGGTCGTGATGGAGGATGGCGCCTCCTTCCCTGGAGAGAAGATCCGCGTCCACTGGCAGCTTGATTGACGGGGACGCTGACAAGTCCAGAAGGTCCGGGAACCATATCTGCCTCGGCCACGCAGGTGCGACGAGGATCATCCTGCACCGTGACCTCTTGAGCTGGTTGATGGGCCGGATCAGCAATGGCAATGGAGGGAACGCGTATAGAAACAGGCCCTCCAAGGGGAACGAGAAAGCATTGCCCATGATCCTCGGCTGGGGAAACCTGCTGGCGAACCTCCGGCACTTGGTGTTCGTTGCCGTCGCGAACAGATCGATCTGGGGTGTGTCCCACCGTCGGAAGAGGCGGTCCACTAGATCCTGTCGTAGTTCCCACTCGTGGCACGAGCGCAGCTCTCTGCTGAGCGAGTCGGCGATTGACAGATGAAACGGCACCAGAAACATCCCTTGGGCGACGGCCCAATGCCACAGATCCTGCGCCTCCTTGGACAGGGCTGGGGATCTGGTACCGCCCTGCTTCCTGATGTAGAACATGGTGGTGGTGTTGTCGGTGAAGATCCTCACCACCTTGCCCTTGAGGGACGGAAGAAAGGACCTGAGGGCCCAAAACACTGCACGGAGCTCCAGGACGTTGATATGGAGGGAATTCTCCGTCGGAAGCCAAAGGCCTCTCGCGTGCAGATTTTCGGTGTGCGCTCCCCACCCTTCCAGGGAGGCATCCGTGGTTACTGTCTCCTGGTGGCCGGGGGTCTGGAAGTCCATGCCCGCCGTCAGATGCGCGCGGGTGCCCCACCACCGGATCGCTCGTCGGAAACTCTCGTCGAGTGTGATCCTCTCCTCGAAGCTGCCCGTCGTCTGGATCCAACGCACGTCCAGGAACTCCTGCAATGGGCGCATCCGGAGCCTGCACAGGCGGATGAGATAAACGCAAGAAGACATCATTCCGAGGAGGGACTTGATGGACCTCACCCTGGCCGCGTCCGCAGCCAGCATCCGCTGCACCTTGCCCAAGATGGCCCTCGTCCTTTCCTCCGACGGAGAGGCCAGAAGCGACACTGTGTCGAGCTTCGCTCCCAGAAACAGTGCGTCTAGCGCGGGCACCAGGTGGGACTTGGCATAGTTTATGGAGAATCCCAGGTCCGTGAGTAGTTGGACAGTCCTTGCCGTGTGCTCCACGGCGAGCTCCTTCGTCTTTGCTCGGATGAGCCAGTCGTCCAGGTAGGGGTAGACGTGGGTCCCCTCTCGGCGCAGCTGCGCTGCCACCGGTGCGAGGCACTTGGTGAACACCCTGGGTGCCGACCTCAATCCGAAGGGAAGGGCTTTGAACTGGTAGTGACGCCCTTGGACCACGAACCTGAGAAACTTTCGGTGTCCCTTTAGGATGGGAATATGGAAGTAGGCATTCTCCAAATCCAACAACGACAGGAAATCGCCCTCCTCCAGTTGACCCAGAACGTGTTGGAGGGTGACCATCCGGAACTTCTGTGCCTTGATGAATTTGTTCAGTCGTCGTAGGTCCAGGATGGGACGCCATCCTCCCGTCTTCTTCTTCACGAGGAAGTATCTTGAGTAGACTCCGGAGCCCCGAAGCCTCTTTGGGACGAGCTCGATGGCGCCCTTCTTGAGCATCGCCTTTACCTCCAAGAGAAGTTGAGGGACGTGATGTTCTTTCCTGGCCACAGGGGGGACGCACGGGCACCTCTTTAGAAACTCGAGCGCGTGACCCTGAGCTAGGGCGTCCAGCACCCAACGGTCGGTGGAGATGGACTCCCACACGCTGAAGAAGCTCGCCAGCCGGCCTCCCACCGGGGTGCTTCGGTGGGGGCCCGACCCCACGGCCGGTTCAGTCCTGCTTCGACGAGGCTTTGCCGCCTTGTCCTCCTTGGCGACGACGGCGGGGTCTGCCTGACTTGCCTCGTCCCCTGTAAGCTTCCTGTGACGACGAACGGGCCGCTTGACGGTAGGTGGAAAATCCGCCGCTGGAACCTTTGGAGGCACCCTGTTTGCCTCCGCCGCTCAGAAAGGGCGGCCACCGTTGCTGGAGAACCCCAAGAGCCCGGGCCGTCTCTGTGTCCGCCTTGATGGCTTGAAGGGAATCGTCCACTGTTTTCCCAAACAGGTTGTTTCCGTCGAACGGCATGTCCAAGACTCTGGTCTGCACATCCTGATGGAAGTCAGTAGCCTTGAGCCATCCACGCCGCCTAAGGCACACGCCGTTGCCCAACTGGCGAAATCCAGTGTCAGCGATGTCCGTCGCAATCGTAATGGCGTGGTCCGACGCCACCTGCAAGATCTCTAGGGCTTCCGCCCTCTTGTCGTCTGGAAGGAAGTCCAGCAGGGGGGCCAGTTTGTACCACAACTCCCTGTCGTAGCTGGCTACGATAGCCAAGGCGTTGGCCGCCTTAATCGTCGTCGCTGCCGACGAGATGACTCTGCGTCCCATCGTGTCTAATTTCTTTCCCTCGCCGTCCGGCGGGAAGGTCGACGTAGAGGCCGCGCCCCCCGCTTTCTTCCTGGCGGCCGCAGAGACGACCGAGTCCGGGTTCGGCTGTGCCCAAAGGCACAAAGGGGCCACGTCCGGGACCCGGTACTTCTTCTCGTACCGATCCCTTCTAGCCGGCGTCGTGGATGGGTTCTTGAGGAGGGCGAGGCCCTCATCCCAAATATCGTCTAGTAGAGGTACAGCGAGGACCGTCTTCCTCTTGGTCTCGCGCCGTTGATAAAGGAAACCTTCCTTCTTCTTCTCTTCCGCGCAGAGCTGGAAAAGCTTGGATGCCCTGGCGATGATGGAGTGAAACGATCCAATCTCGTCGGACGGGGAAGCCCGGGTGGGAGGTGACGACGGGAGATCCTCGTCGTAAACCTCGTCGTCTGTACCCGTCGCGGCCGTGTCAGTCCCTGTATCATCCCCACGTGTCGTGGACGGGGAGGAGGGCTGAACAGGGCGCGATGGCTGAAAAGGAGGGGGAGGGCTCCCAGAAGGGCCTGGCTCCGGGTCCCCCGTCGGGAGCGGTTCCTCCGTTGGTGGTAACGGCAGTCTCGTCCTTATCTCCGAGCATAAGGACTGTATAGCCAACAAAATAGCTGCCGAGCTGTCTTGCGGCACTGGTTGAGGGGAGTCCGACGGGCGGTCAGGAGCCCCGTCGGCACCCTCGACGTTCTCGTCATCTCCTACGTCGGGGTCCCTCCCGACGGGCTGGTCTTCTTCCACGCCAACGCCGTGGCTTAAGACTTCGATCAGCTCCTCCTCAGAGGTTGAGGCCGAATCCACGACGACCTCCTGCCCCCCCTTTTTCTTCTCCGTCGGAGGTTTCACGGGGGTCCTGTCGATGGGCATGAAAGAGGACTGTAACGCTCACCTGATTCCCACGGAGGCGCGGGTCTTGGCAGGAAGGTGTCTGTAACACGAAACGTGATGTGCAGGATTCGGTTGGCTTCTGGGGTCGAACCTCTCCGCACTGTGTGTCGGACTCGAAGGGTGAGGTTTCTGCAGGTAAAATAATATGGGGGTTAAAGGTCTGGGTTGTGAATGTCCCTATCTCTCTCCTCTCAGCCTGACTGTTGAGCCCCCCTCCCAGGTCAACGTGCTCACCTTAGATAGGTGAATTCTGGGCTCTCCATCTGCGTCTAGTGCAGGGTGCCGTTGCCAGTTCCTTCACTGGTGAAACGTTGGCCTCTTGACTTCAGAGGATGGGTACCGTCGTTGTCTGCACGACCGGTAAGTTTCTGGACACCTTTACTCTTTATAGTCTTTTTATGCGTGGCGGAGAAGCGCCTGGAATTGCGTAAGTATGGCAAGCGCTCTTACTGTCTCTTTCTTTGTCTTTGCAGGCGACGATGCAGAATGAAGAAATCCGGAATTCGCCGCGTGCCGGTAAGTGTAGCACTGCTGTTTATCTTTGCAGGTGAAGATGCAGCGTGAAGAATCCGGAATGCACAGCGTGCCGGTACGTAGAATAATGCTGTTTATCTTTGCAGGTGAAGATGCAGCGTGAAGAAGCCGGAATGCACAACGTGCCAGTAAGTATGATAATGCTGTTTATCTTTGCAGGTGAAGATGCAGCGTGAAGAAGCCGGAATGCACAGCGTGCCAGTAAGTATGATAATGCTGTTTATCTTTGCAGGCGAAGGTGCAGCGTGAGACACGGCCGCTGCCGATGGATCAGGTAAGTAAACACTGCGTGTTAAAGTTCGTTCTGCTAACCTGTTGTTTCTGGTCTTTTGCAGGTGCTGATGTTGATCGGGTACAGGAATGGTAAGTATAATTCTTGCAGGTTCAGGATCCAAAGAAGAAAGGCTGGAACAGACTCGGTGAGCGTTCTGCTGCAGATGCAGAATAACGCGAAGCACATTTCATCAATCGGGTGTGGTTTAAATAGCCTAGGAGTGATGAGGCGTCTCCTTCCACGGCCCCGCCTAGGTAAGAAAAGAGTTCCTGCTTCCAGAAGAGTTCCAGTGCTGTATCCAGGGAGTGGAGCTGCCCCACCCAGGTAAGAAAGTAGTCCCAGTTCACCGAGGACTTCTAAGAGTCTGGTAAGTAAGCAGCATGGTCTGCCACAGGTAAGTCCACCCAAGCACCTTCACACCAATGATGAGCCCGGCGCTTCCAGTGCCGGGACCGATGCTTCTGATGAGCCTGGTGCCACCGGCGCCAGGACAAGGTCCAAAAGGTCCCTGTGGGGACCGGCTGGTGCCTAGGATCAGGGATAGGGGCCTGCTTCCAAGGACGTTGGGCTGGTCCTGACTGCTTGGAAGCAGTGATCATGACGGGACTCCCTCCACGGTGGCAGGGAGACACTGGGCCCCGAGGTCGCCACCACTGGTGTAGCCTCCACAGGCTGAGCCAGGGCCGCCGCGACTGTCTCGATAGAGGCCTTGGCCGGATGGATTAAGGCTTTCACCACCTTAGGTGCGCTCACCGCCTTCTCCTTGGGGGGAGGGTCACCGCCTCGCTCCCCCTCCGATGGGGCCTTCGAGCTCGACCGGGGTCTCTCCAGGAGCTTCGCCGGGTGCTCGGCCTTCCTCTTACCCGAGCCAGAGCGTTGGCTCGTGGTTGATGGGGCCGGGGAGGATGCGCACTGCCTGGCGCCCGTAGTGCCCGACCGTTCGGCGCTCCCGGTGCCAGCGGACTCGCGGTGCTTGGCCTTCGGTATGACCCCCGTCGCCGGGGCGCCCTCAAAGGTCTTAGAAGACCGCTCGGACTTCTTCTTCTTCTTCTCGCCTGACGGGCTCTTTCCTACCAGCCAGTTGGTGAGACGTTGATGGCGGTCCTTCATGGTCCGCTCCGACTTCTCCACGGGCGTCTTGTCCTCATGTAGGCAGTAAAGGCAAAGGGAGTGTTCGTCCTCCTTAAAGACATTCTGAAGCTGGCATCCAGGGCAGACCCTGAACAGCTTTCCGGGCGTCGAGCTTCCCTTGAGGGGCGTAGACGAATCCGACACGGGTCCCCGTTAATCGGATGAAGAAACGGTGGAGCTTGAGGCTCTTTTGACCGAAAAAAGAGAAATTTTCCTGAGAAAAAACGTGAAAAAAGCACTAACGCTCGAGAGCAATAGCACGAGGATCCCAACACTTGAACGTGTGGTAAAAATCTGAAGATGGCTGCCAGAGGCGGGGCTTAGGTAGAGGGCAGTCATTGGCTGTGGTCAGTATGACACAGAGATCAGTGATTGGTTACTACTACGAAAGACAGATCAGAAACGAAACTGATACTGATTTTTTCTTTACCGAGGATTCCCAGCCTGACGACGGGGAATATTCATGAGCATGTGAATCCATGCCAGACCCCATGCTGGAGAAATGAGGCTGATTACAAGTTAATGTGTTTTGTTTATTGTAGGGAGTGAGATACCGTAGGAGGGGCGAAGACACCTTCCACCGACACATAAAAAACAGGAGTGAAGACACGGTCACTCCTGATGTTTGTCCTGAAAGAAGGTTGACTAAACATCACGCCACAGTTGATTGCCACCGATCGACCAAAACATATGTAGACAAAGGGAGTCTATATGAGAACATCATTTGACTAATTTATATATTGAACATTTCTATGAGTACAACAAAACTGGGAAACTGGGTGTATAAGTGGTGGGGAAGACTGCATTGAGTATTGTTTATCTTGTTCACTGTAATTGGTGGTGTGAGAGTGTACATATGATGGTATGAATGTGTATGAGAGGTGTAAGAGAGAGGTTTATGTGATATTATTAATACCCTGTACGGTATTTGGATATTTTTTATATTGTTTGGATAATAATTGTGGAGAATAAAATATTTTCGATATAAAGTTTGATTAGTTTGGTAATTCAGCCTCACTATCATGGTTCAATTTTCTGTTATACAGCTCTACTGCTGTGGCTGACTTCTCTGTGGTAATTTTGTACTGTTGAGACCCATGACATTCCTGTTACATGTAATGATCTACCAAGGTCCATACCTTATTTATATTAGGAGGTCTCACTATCATGGTTCAATTTTCTGTTATACAGCTCTACTGCTGTGGCTGACATATCTGTGGTAATTTTGTACTGTTGAGACCCATGACATTCCTGTTACATGTAATGATCTACCAAGGTCCATACCTTATTTATATTAGGAGGGGAGTGTGCACATCTGAATCCTATGTTGCACCTGTTCTTAGACCCATTCCTTATCGACCCTTGCTTAACTGATCCACTCCACCTGTTCTACATGATGGAAGCTTGCATTGCTGTTGCCCTGATTTGCCTTTTCTGTTTGTATGGTGGAAGCCGAACCGGCTCATACTCAAGATGGCCTGTTCTGTGTGAGTGAAACGTAAATATGTGTGAGAGGGTGTTTGTTCTACTGCACACTTTATCTGTTAATTATAAGAGAAACCTGCTTTTCTGTCATGATGCGGACCACTGCTGCATAATGATTTCCATGCAGCTTTAACTCTGGATGAGTCAGCTGGATTCTCACATACGTTTACTCTCTTCTGGGGACAAAACTCATTTTTACTCCTTTGAAATTTCATTTACCCTCAAAGTTTAAAAATAGGGAGTAAAATAATCACACCTCAAAATCTTATCTGAAGCACTGGCCGTCACACAGTATCCCATGGAGATCCCTGCCCCTTTCTCTTCTACAAGAAATGATATCCTCAAGGTATGCCAGCAACATCACAAGATTGCTCATTAACTCATCTTTCACTTCAGGCATTTTCCCAGCAGTTTTAAAGACCTTGTATATCAAACCCCTCCTAAAAAAACACACCCTTGACCCCCTTCTACCGGCCAACTACAGACCTATCTACAAAAAGCTGTTTCATAGCAAAATGAATCGACTAACCGACTAAAACCAGCTATGCCTTTTCACAGAAAGCAATCTCCTCCTCGACCCCACCCAAATCGGCTTCAGACATATCTGATGAATTGAATTGTGCCTATTCTCTATCTGGGTTGATCACAAAGGAGCTCAGACTCGGAAAGTTTTGCTGCACTAATCCTTCACGACCTCTCCGCGGCCGTTGACACCATTGACCACTTAACCCTCAAGGACGGACTCCACTCTCTCGGCATCAGGGATGCAGCCTTGAAGTGGATTTCCTCTCCAACAGAGCCCAAATAGTACACGTGCCTCCCTTCTCCATGACTCCTGGAGTACCACAGGGTGCCTGTCTTTCTCCTCTGTTCTTTAACCTCTACCTGAGCCACCTCCCCACTATCATCCACTCACATGGCCTGTTCTGCTACAACTATGCAGATGACATCCAAATAATCTTCAAGATCCCAGAGGACCTCTTCCAACACCACACCCGACACCGACATCCCCTCATGCCCGACAGAAATCTACCACTGGATGACGGCTAATCACCTCCTTCACAACCCCGTAAATTCTGAAATCATGATCTGCAGGAAGCCTGCCCTCTTCCCCCAACCCACCCCTTTGCCGCCCTCTCTAGGCTCACCCCCCTCAAAGAACCTTGAATTCAGACCTAACACGATCACATCACATCAACTCATTGTCAAAATACTGCTAGTTACACCTCCGCATTCTCTGACACATCTTCCTCTACCTGAGTTGCCGCGGTCACGGGCATCATCCTCTCTCATCTGGAATATGCTAACACCCTATCTCTGGGCGCCCCTGAATCACAGCTCAGAAAACTCCAATGGTTCAAAACTCTGCAGCAAGCCTCTGTCCTGCCATAGGCCCCAGAGAACACATCACACTGGCTCTCCGTGTTCTTCACTGCTTACCGATCAGGCGACGATCCACATTCATGGCAATGTGCATCCCCCAACGTGCTCTGCACGACACATGTCTAGAATATCTACATCACAAATTCTCACCCTGCAGGCCCACCAGAAAGCTGAGATCAGGCACAGCTCTACTCCTTGTCATCCCAGTTGCAAAATCAACCAGAATAAGGGGGATCCTTTCTCCGTCCAAGCTCCCACCATCTGGAACTCTATCCCTTTTAACATCCACTGCATACCTCGCCTTCCGCAAAGCACTCAAGACCTGGCTCCTCCTTTCTGCATCTTAACAGATTTAGTCCACCTCATAGGTGAATTATCACCCCCCAGACAGTAGGTGGTTGCACCAATGAGAGGATTTCAGTCGAGCCGCCTGATACTATCTTCATACACTCAAGCCAACTATATATCAGCTGTGACTCTGGTACGTATAACACTCTCTAAATGGAACATAAGGCTGTAACTCTCCCGTAGCACAGCCACTCACCCGCATACATCTACAGCAATCCACTACTCGTGGAGTTGATTCCCACGCTAATAATTCAATCCAGCTGAACACATAATCAATCTCCTGGACTTGCATACTTTCCCAATAACCTATCACAGCACACTACACTAGGCAGATCTCTGCGGGTCGCTAGCAGGGACTTAGCTTCCCCTCCCTATTTTAGCACTGGCTAAAATGCAGACACTTTCTAAAATCCTCTCTTCAATTCTCATACCTCAGACTTTGGTCCTCCAAGGGCGTTCACCCACAGCGCTTTGAAGCCATATCAATGGCATTAGGCGCTATACAAATGCCATAACATAACTTGTCAACTCACCCTTATCTGGAGGCATTCACCTTGAACTAAAAAGCCATCTCCGGTGGTCGAAGTGTACGAAAAGAAGCAGTGGAACTATGTTCCCTCCTGGCCTGTACCCGATCCCCACAAACCCCAAGGCCAAACCCCCTCCCATGCGCAATACAAACCCCTAAATAAATGCGCTTGCTGTTTAATGGAACGTTCAGTGCAGTGCACTGAAGTGCATGTTTCAACTTCTTCCTACAATTTTATTTTAAAACAAAACCATTCCAGAACGTTTTTTAAAATAAAAGTATAGGTACAGTAAAAACTTAATTAAAAAAAAAATTGGAGGACCGCTCCCACCCACTTCACTGCTTCCCCAAACTTCAATGGCATTACTTTGTAAAAAATGTTCACCCCCATTGGCCATGATGCGATCCCCCACTAAAACTTCACTCTACTGCGAGAGATTTGAAACGTATGTTATTTTATACTGATTCTGGGAACCAGGGGCACAGAGTACCTGGGTGCTCTGGGGCCTGGGCACCTGCCAGTAGAATTAGTGCGGGCTGAGCCCCCTCTGGGTGGCAGAGAGGGAATTAAAGCCCCCAACCCCCTTTTGTCACAGCAGGCATCACTCTGCTGTTAAGCCCAGCTGGGCTAGGCCAGAAAAAACCTGTCACATTTCTCACCTCGGAGAACGGTGTATTTACTTACGCAAATACACTGCTCTCCGAGGTGTGAAAACCGTCATTGAAGTGAACATAGAGGCAGAGGACAAAAGCCTGCACAGGGGATATAAATAGTCTCCCCTCCCCCTATGTTGCAGCTGAGGCTTAACTGCTGGCTCAGGTTTTACATGGCCCATGCTACCAATTATCAGCATTAACTAACAAAAGTATATTTGTGTGCATGCAGGGATTTTATGTATGTATGAATTTATTTATTTTATTTATTTATTACATTTGTTACAGGCCCAGACCCTGAGGTATCACGGCATAGTTACAGGCATTTTAGCATAGAAAATCAGGCGAACATCCAGTCAATATTTACATTTTGATGATTAGATATAGTTACATAAGAAAAGGCATAGTTAGATAATTTCAGTGAACACAAAGTACAACACACATAATATTTACATTAATCAGCTCCAGCTCCCAGGAGTGTAAGGTGTCTAATGGCAAAGAAGCTAGTATGAACTAGGGAGGCTAACTTGTATTTGCTAAAATGTGTTAAATAGCCAGGTTTTTAGGGCTTTTTTGAATTTCAGGAGGGAGTCTTCCCTTTTGATGTAGATAGGGAGGGAGTTCCAGTGTTTGGGAGCGAGGACTTGAAAACTACTGCCTCCTGCTCTAGAGCATTTGAAACGAGGGATCTCCAGGAGAGCGTCATTATTGGATCTTAACATTGTGTTAGAACTTTTTTTCTTAATGGCGTTGTTCAAATAGGTCGGGGCTTTATTTTCTAGGCATTTATAGGTGACACATAGTATTTTGAATAGAATTTTAGCCTTGATGGGAAGCCAGTGCGTTTCCCTCCTGAGGTTGGAGATATGATCTGATTTTTTTATTCCCAGCGCTGCATGTAGTGCTTTGTTCTGCATGAGTTGAAGTTGGTTCATGTTGGTATTGGAGGTTCCTAGTAATAATGCATTACAGTAATCCAGTTTTGACAATATTAGTGCTCTGGCTAGGGTAATACAGTTTGATGGTGTGAGGAATTGGTGACTTAACGCAATAAGTGTTGACGTATATGAGTTGGAAGAGGATAATGCTGAGATATGTTTGCCCATGGTGAGTTTGGCATCCAGATAGACTCCTAGAGTTTTGACTTGTTTGAGTACTGGGATCATGGTATCGTCAATATTGATTGCTGAATAATCAGCGTGGAGTGAGCCTATTTTTGATTGGAGCCCACAATGAGAATCTCTGTCTTCTCATCGTTTAGGCAAAGGCTGTTTAAGGCCATCCAGTTTTGGATGACGGCGTAGAGTTTATTAATGGTCAGTGTGTCTTGGTCATAGTTCCCCGAGATGGGGATGAGGATCTGGGTGTCATCTGCAAAGTTGGTGTAGATGACACCAATGTCGTCTAGAGCTGTGAAAAAGTTTGGTATATGCGTTGTATAAAGTTGGAGACAGGCAAGACACTTGCGGTACCCCTATGGACTATTATGGGATCAGCAGCAACTTTGAATGTATGTGTGCATGCATGCGAGGGAGTGTGTAAGTGGTTGTATGTTTGTATTCTAGGATGTGTTTGCAAGTGCACACCTATGGATGAATGCAGTGTGAATGGTGTACATGGGTTTGACTGCGCGTGTTAATGAGCGCACAACCTAAATGCTCTGGGTGCTCGCGTGAATGACAGATCATCTGTGTGGGTGCTGAGGAAATAAGGGCTCCAGGCAGCAGTGATGAATAAACAGTAATTTATTTCATTACAGCGACAGCGGCCTATGAGAGCCGAGTGCCAACATGGCTCTCTCCCTGCAGTCTCTACTGTCTCTCATCCACATTCTTAGAATAACATTCTTAGAACTTAATGAGCTCATAGTGCAGCTCAATGTTTAACTAGGATCTGGTAACACATTTTTATGAACTTGTTTTAACTTACACTTACATCATAACACATCTCATCCCTTATGTGCATACAGCTTTTTACTCCACATAATAATCCTTTAACCAGCCGTGTTTGTTCTTGACTCTATTTGAAAGTGTCTCTGCTGCAGACCTTGAATTGTTGTCATCCTTGGAGCACTCATCTATGACACTAGAGTCTCTGATACTGTTATTAGCAAATTCACCATTGTCATGTTCACCATTGTCAGGTTTATCATGTGCATTGTCCTTCATGCATTCTGGACATTTCACAATTCTGGACATTGACCAACACTCCCCCCCTTCTACAATTACTACATTGTTTCTTACCGCAGATATTTTCTTGGGACCAATGTATTTGCTTTCTACACATTTGGGAGTGAATCTAGGGTTCTTTATGAGAATACAATCTCCCACTTTCCAGGTATTACTTTTGACACTCTTGTCCTCATCAAATCTTTCTTTGTACACATCCTGTGCTTCTTTGATGAGAGTCATAATTCTCTTGCGATCAATGTTGGAACTCTTTGCTAAGTCCATCCACCCTGGACATAGTTTTGTTCCAGGTTGTCTCCCTTTCAATGACATGAACGGAGATACATTTGTAACTGAGTGTGGTGTGGTACAGTAGTTCCATATCATTTCTCATACTACACCAAACCATCTTAGATTAGATGCCATGGCCAATTGCAAACCACCCTTTATGAACCTATTGGCTCTCTTTAGTCTAATATGTTGTTCGAAGTTCTTGAGTCTGCCCAGACCTTCGGTGAAGACCTCTGGGAACTCTCTTGACCACATATCATCAATCTCGGCAATGGTGACAGGCTCAGTGGCGCTAGCTTGCACCCTGACTCTCAGCTTCCTTTGTTCCTCCCAACCTAAAAGGGAGGCTCCCTTTCTTGCAACCAAAATGTCAGCTATGCATTCTCCACCTCTGTATTACACACTTGCAGTAAACCGTCCCAGCATCTCAATAGGGGATTCCGCATAGCCGCAAGACCGAATTCTTGGTGGATCCAGCATTGATTCATCTTTTTTTTAGAACATCTTTAAATGTCTCTTTAGAAATGATGGTCCATGGTCCATGGGGAACATGTGTCAACTTTCATGAGTATTTCTTGACCATCAATTACAAAAACATCTGTTGGACCTTTGCTGTCTCCTCCTCCAATGGTCGAAATCTCGAAGACATGTCTGGGGTTGTCTTGCAAGGAGTACACCTCCTGTATGTTGCAAGCTGAGTGAGCACCTTCTTCTTGGTTGTCTCTGGTTTCTAAGAGATTTATTGATGACCTCTTGCATACATTAGCGAAATGTCCTCTGGTCCTACACTTGAAACATTCAGCATTCCTTGCTGGGCACGAAGGGTAATTCGGACCATGCTTGACACTGCCACATCTGGTACACTTCGCACCCCATGTTCCTTTCCTGCTTGTATTGACATTAAGTCTCTTCCTGTGATCAAGTGCGCACACAGCTTGGGTACTCTGTTTGTCAGACTTCAGTTCTTTGACATATTGTGAGGTTTGTTCTATGCTTCTGGCTCGGTCCACTGCTTCATCCAACTTCAAGTCTTTTGCCAACAATTTCTCCTGTATCCTAATATTATTTGTGCACCTCACTAACTGATCTCTAATTAACTAGTCAGATAGATGTTCAAATTCACAGGAGTGCCTTAATGTTCTTAATGAGGCTATGTACGATTCCACGGATTCTGAGGACTCCTGCGTACGCTCAAAGAACTTGTGCCTCTCGAATGTAACATTTTTCTTAGGCTCAAAATGATCCTTGAGTTGTTTAATCGCAAGGGCATATTCATCTGTGTCCTCCGCTTCACCAGCTTGTGCACTGCCTAACCCATCAAACACTGCACGGCCTTCCACACCAAGATTGTGAAGTAATAATGCCTTTTTGCGAGTTGAGCTGAATCTCTCTCCTCCCATTGCCACTAGGTAATTTTCAAACATGTCTTTCCACCTGTCCCACCTAACTTGGGGGCGTCCAGGTTCATTCAAAAATGGCATTGGCAGAGGTATTGAAGCTGCCATGTCTTAAGCGGTAAAAAGGTGGTAAAGAGTAGGCTTGCTGGATGCAACCAAAAGACTCTGGATCAGTTCAAGTATTGCCAGTCGATGTACACACTGAGCAGTGTTAGTGCTGTGCTATGCAGACAAAGGGATCAGTCTTGTATGAGTACAATCCCTTGTGTATGATGTCACAATCCTCCTTACATCAGTCTGAATTGGAACATGATGGCTGCTCATCCACAGAATGGATACATGTCATAATGGCTGGCTCCTGAAAACTTGCCAGAACTGCATGGGCAGGTTGCACAGCAACGATAATGTCAATGCTAGGGATCCTTGAAAGCAAACACTGTTGCTTTGAGACAGAGTCAATACAGTAATGGGGAAGGCAAGATTACCCCCCAGGGGACGCGCCTGCTGACCTGTTGTTCCGCTCCTCCTGACCTTCCTGCAGCGTCCGCTGTCGCACGGGAGTGTGGAATAATGCAGGCCGCGCTATGACGAGACTTCAAAGGAGTAGGGAGACACTGCTGAGACACTGCTGAGAGCCATCTTCGTCGCCAATGAGGAAATAAGGGCTCCAGGCAGCAGTGATGAAGAAACAGTAATTTATTTCATTACAGCGACAGCGGCCTATGAGAGCCGAGTGCCAACATGGCTCTCTCCCTGCAATCTCTACTGTCTCTCATCCACATTCTTAGAATAACATTCTTAGAAATTAATGAGCTCATAGTACAGCTCAATGTTTAACTAGGATCTGGTAATACATTTTTATGAACTTGTTTTAACTTACACTTACATCATAACACATGCATGTGTCTGAATATGTTCATATCTCTGTGTATCTGTGTGTATGCATGCTTGGGCCTGGAAGGGGCATTGGAGCATGAACATTTTTTGCCATCAGCATGGCATGTTTTACTGCCGTTTTTGGGCAAAGGAAAGCCAACTTGAGTGTTTTTATGTGATGGTGCGGTTGGAGCAGGGGTGGTGGAGAATACTACTGTGGGGCTGGCCTGGCTGGGTCTTACTGTGACATGTGTAATGTTATGCTATTTATATAGCGCTTTTGCCAAAGAGCTGTACAGAGAACATATGTACATAAAATGTATAACCCAGCCGAAGTTTGCACTCATTAATGAGCTTTATTTATTTCATTTATTGACAGCGCCCAAACTCATAAGTATCACGGCACTGGTACAACTTGGTGAGCAGGTAAAACAGTACAGTACACAGTAAGAGAGAGGTAACAAGGTGCAAAAGCAACATAATAGTAAAAGGTCCATAGAGGAGGGTAGAGAACAGGGAGGTAACTTTGCAGTATCAAAGGCTAAATTGGCCCTGCCAGGATTTGAACCTGCAAATCACTTGTTATACGACAGCATGGCCTCAGCACGCTGAGCTATCTTACGCGCTAGCCAGCAAGAGCATGTTTTCTTCCTCTGGCATTGCAGTTTATTACTGGTGTTAAGGCCAAAGGAGGCAACATAAGTATCCTTACATTGGGGTGGGGGCATTCGTGCAGCATGCAAGGCTATTTTCTTTACTGTGGCATGACATGTTTTACTGCCGTTGGGGAGCAAATACAACATTCTTATATTGGAAGTGGGGGATTTGTGTAGCCAGCAAGGATATATTTTCTTACTGTGGCACGGCTTTGTTTCACTGGCATAAAGGCAAAGCCAACAGGAGTATGTTCTTACATGGACATAATGGCATGTATTGGGAGAGCTAGCATAAACATTCTTTGTAATAGTATTGTTAGTAGCATTATGGACAAAGCAAACATGAGTATTGTCCTATGTGGGGGAATAGTGGCATATATAAGTGCACCAGAATGGACATGGACATGTGTCAGCACAATCGATATGACATTTTTTTTACACGTGCAGAGCGCTGGTATATAGTGGGCAAAGGCATTATGAAAATGTGTTTGAAAATACTCCTGTGCATCGGTGGCTTGGCATCTAATGGACTTTTTATTTCTTACCCTGCAACACCGATTGTAAACTGTGTGGCTTTTTACCTAATTTATCACAGACAGTGTACTGTAAAATGCATTATTTTAACCTATTATTTAAAAACTTTTCTTAAGGCGACAGCCCCCCCCTTTAATTTGTTCGCCCTCCCTCTCTACTCTCTGTCACTCCTATGCATTTGGCTAACGGCACAACAAATGCCCTTACTTCTGCAGGCTCTTCTTTGTGTGGGCATTGTTAGGGAGAATTATCATTGTTGGCTAATTTCCCTCACCTAGTGAATCCCCCAGCAGCTTTGCTGGACTTCTGGAGTTTATTTTTTTCCACTTGGTAAGAGAGAGCTTTTCCCCCACTCTTACCTGTGTTTTGCTATGTGTTTCTATCTATTTTTGTGAATTGTGGACTCTGAGGTACACCACTTCAGTAGCCCCCTTATTTGTGTGTGTCACACAGCACCTTCAGTGCTGTGGCACAGGGTTGTCTTTGAGACTTCCCTCGACTCCATTTCTGAGGCGACTACTGTCCCCCATAAAAGGGTAAAGTTACCATTAACTTTACTTAGTCAATCTACCACAGATCCAGTACACCCCATCTTCCATGGAGTACTGGAAAGGGTTAACTCTATCCATTTTTATCTGTACCTACTAGAGCATTGTTTCACTCTTTTAACATTTAGACTTGGCTGGTGGCAGTGGTATCTACCCTAACTTTTCTACCGCGATGATATTAGACAAACGTGGTACTGTTCTTGGCTATTATATTAGCCTCGAACATAAACCCGCTTGACCAAATCGTCTTTCTTTTGGCTCCGGTTGGGTTTATTCGCCTTTTCTTTTTGTTAAAGTCCTTCTTGTGTTTTACTTTGCGCGGAAAACTAGGTTTGCCTTCTTTGTTCACTGTCTTTTGGCAGGCTTCTGTCCAGAAGCCCTCCTCAAGGCGCCTCGGTGTCTAGGTGGGCTGAATGTGAGGGAGGGTGTAGTCACCCCCTGCACAGGATATCCTAGGAAACCCAAGTCGCACTTTGTCATGATTGGCCAGGGTAGTTGTCCGGGCTGGACAACCCCCCTGCTGGGTGATTGACAGCCAGGCTGCGAGAATGGGGGTTTTTCGCATAAAATGGCAGGTCTCTTGGGCTAGAAGTCAGAGAGTCGCCACTGGAACTACAAGGAACCGAAGAGAAGCGTAGAGAACGACGGCTGCTGCAACTACCCCATCCCGGTGAAGCCCTGCTGCAGTCCTGAGCTATCTGCCCTTCAACGACTCAGAGAAGATTCAGTCCGAAGTCTTCTTCACTTGAGCTTGGTGGGGATAACCAGCTCATCTTCTTCAGCCAGAGGATCCTCTTCCATGGTCGAAATCGCTGCACACTGCTGTAGTGGTCGGGATAGCCACCTGAAGAGCCTCTCCTGTTTTTAAGGAGCGCGCCTTTTATTCTGTGTCGCTGCTGCCGGCCTCATCCCGGTGTGGTGCAGACCCCCTTCAGACGTCCTACTTCTCGACGAAGCTCCAGGAATCGTGGGTCTGCGGGAAAACAACAGGAACAACTGCCAGGGCTCCAGCTGCACCATTGGAACAAGGTACTGTGTTCTGTTGAGGAAACTGGGTGAATCCCTTTTTCTTCATTTCCAAGGCTTGACCTTGTCTTCCCTCCTTCTTATAACTTTTGCTTCCGAACATTGACAATATCGAAGTACTTTTGGCTCTGTTGAATCTGGAACCGTTAGACCGTGTGATCTTCGGCAACTGGCCCAGGTGACTTTCGACCCTGGCTCCGGCCCTTTGACTTTTGAACTCCTGTCTCTGAGTGTTTCTTGGTTCTGCCTGCCTAACCAAAATATTGCGTGTGTTTTTTGTCTCCAACTCCCTCTGGGTATCTCAGGTGCTAAGTGTGATTTTGCCCCAGTAGCATTTCATGTCACGGATACGCGTTTGTTTAGTAGACCGAACTGTCAAAAAGTGATCGCAATCGTATTCGCGGTAACGTGTTTTGTGCCTAACACCGGTTCATTCAAATACAGGGTACTTACCTTAAGATTTACTGTACAAAGTGAATTGGTTAGTTGTAGTATATTTAACGTGTGGTTTTTATTGAAGTTTAATAGAAGTGTTGTGTTTATAGCGAATGGTTTAAAAATAAATGTACTTATATTTTTCTACCTGAAACCTTGAGTCAGTGTTTTCTTGAATCACAGTCATTGTGGTCCCTTTGTGTATTCTCTGCTACTGCTCATACACTCAAGATAAGCCTTGCTGATCCGCCACTGCTACCACTATGACATAGGAGTACAGGCTTGTACCAAAGGTAAAACTTGTATCACCACCTGTAGTCTAAATTGTGTGTAGTGGCCCCTAAGGGTACTGCACGGGATTCTGCCTAAAAGGCATTACTACATTAGCTTCAGGCCCCACTTTTTACAGAATCATGGCTACGCATCTGGTGAGTTGGGTTGAAAGTGGGATGTAATGGACCAAAGGAAAGTTTAATATCTACTCGGCCTCGGGGAGGGTGCCGTAGGACAGGGGGATCAGTAGCGCAATAGGTTTTAATGTCCCTTCTCAGTAACAGTTTTAAAAACTGCACACCCAGTCCCTCCAAAATGTTGAGGCTGGCTCCGCCCCTGCATACAGACTCTAGGGTCCGTGGTGGCTAGGCTGCAAGTCGTGAAGGTGCTCAGGTTGTATTTGCAATTGCAATGCAAACACATTTCTTTTATGGGAGTCAGAGTCTCAGCAAGTGTTTGTGGCACACATTTATAATCACCTTCAGCTACGATAGCCCATGCTTTTCTTACTTCTCAGGTAATGCCCTGCCTTTTCATAATTCCACATTTCCACTATTTAATTCCATTTACACGTGCACTCCCAGGTGAATGTTTATTTTTGCTTTGTTAGAATTCCTTTCTCTTTCAATATTTTGCCCATCTATAATTTTCAGTGCACTCACCAGTGCATGTTGTTTGTTGTTAGGTGCAACCCCCATCTGCACACTTAGTACACATTTGTTACAATACATTTATAATCCGTATCCTGCATCATCTACATTCACTCCTGAGTTTATTCCTGGCCCTTCTATATTTCGAATTGCTCGTAGTACCTTTCACCTATTTTCAGTGCACAATTTCTCAGCATGTTTATTGCCAGACCTACATATATCAATATTGTCTGATATTCGCTGTTCTTCCTATGTGGTTTCATTTGACCTCCCAATCTTATTTCTCACAATATTCTATTTGTTAAATGTGCATGATCGCGGTTTTCGCACACAATTTATCCCATCTTGTTTTCAGTCTCTCACTTTCTCAACACTGTCCCTTTCACTCCTCTGGGTGCACGCGTCCTCCATCACGTTTCCTATTACAACACATCAATGTCCGGCAGCACCTGCCAAGGGGCTGCCTGCCCCACATCTGCCACAGGGGTAAACACAGGCGTGTATGGCCCCTCCTCGTGTAGTACTGGCCCCTGTGCAAACTCCTCTAATCCAGGAGTCAGTACCCTGTGATAGATGCAGCTGGAGTACCGGCTCTCTGTTGCTGTGCTATCTGTCCCAGAAATCCTTGCTGTGATACTATCTGTCAAGGTAGACTTTGCCCTCGTCAACCCCAAGAGGGAGTTACCTACCCCTATAATCTAACCCCAGGCAACTCTTGTCCCTTCATTGCACCAGGGAATATCTGCCCCTGCTGTTCGTGCAAAACTTGCCACTGACACTGTCCAATCACATCAGGATCATCGCCCCCATGCCAATTGCCCAGGGCCTACCTATCCCAATCATATGCATGATGGAACGTTTCCAAAACCGCCCTTTGGCCTCGTAGCCAAGACAATCTTGCAGCTGCAGCCTGTGCTTTTGACAGAGTGTAGTTCGTTCGTCCTCCTTTCATGGCCTTGTGCACCCTCTCCAACTCACAGCCAGAGCTTTCACGTTTACTCTTGCCATGTATGAGAAGGCCACTGTACTGTTCTTGAGCGGATGAATAATGAAGCATCACATCTTCAGATTTTTACGTTTTGTATTTATTCTTTTTGTTGCAACAAAGTGCAAGTAACTGAAAAGTTAAATGCAGTATGTATGTTGTTTCTGCCATGGCACGGAGCATGACTTCTCTGGTCCGGAGCACATGTCTTCATATCTGTCTGAATGCAGGTTAGTGCCCCCATGCACCTTCTCTCATTTCCTGATCTCACTTAATCTCCCGCAAGATCAGGATACCACATTCCTCCCCCACTTTCTTCAAAGTCAAAGTTCAGTTAGTCTTTCTGAACCTAGTTGGCAGCCAGCCTCACCACTCTGCTGGGTCATTTGTTACTACAGCCACTGCTCCATTCAGGTATCTCTGTGGGTTCCCCTTCATAGAGATCCCTCTCTGCCTCTCTCCCTCACTCTTTCATCTGTTTCCTATCTTTTCAACTCTCTCGTTTCTCCTCCTGCTTGCTTCATTAACGTTGTCTCTTGTGCAGGTGGTATCATCACTCCTGGGTGCATCACAGTCAACAAGTTCAGTGGGTTCTCTTCCATTTATTCTGGCTATGCTGCAGGTAGTGAAGGTGCTCAGGTTGCAATTGTAAACATTTTTTTAGTTGACGTCATTGCCTTTCATATGCATGATGGAACGTTCCCAGTTTCCAACTGAAAGAGCTTGCAAAACATCAGTTACCTTGCAAATCTGTGATAGTAAAAGTGAGTAACACAAAGCATCCATTTAAAGACTATCTGGGGATGTGAAAAAGGAAAATCGCTTTATGTCACTAATAAAATGTTTTCAACATCATGATTAACAACGAGCCAGAGGTTTGTTGCAAGGAATCTGCATATCTATGTTTGTTTATTACACAACTTCTTTTATTATGTTTTAAAAATCACTGAAAGTACAGTGGGCTTAAATAGATTTTTCAGGTTGAAATTATCTTGCATTCTGGAACTTATAGTTTAACATTCCGGATGTAAAAATGAAAGTCACAATGATATTCTTTTGGCTTAACATGTTGCTATAAATATTTGCATGTTGTCATGTGGCTTTATTAATGTTAATCAAAAACAAAAAATGGGGAAAAAGCATAATATATATATTCACACGGAAGATGGACCCAAAACAATATTACTGTCCAATCGTAAGTCTGCCCGGTTCTTAGGGGTAGTAGTTTCACTTGCACCAGAGTGCAGTGACCTAACTTCCGGAGGGTCCTTCTGGTACAAGAATACAGTATAGTGGAAAACCTGCTATAGCTTCATGTGGGCATTTAGACCACCTTTGGGGTGATGGTCCTGCTGCGGTATACAGGGTATGATGTAGATCGTGGCAAAGCACTGTTGTCCTTTTTAATCAGGAAACTTCTTTACTCCTTGTTTTCCCTTGAATTGGGAATGTTGTGTTGGTTGTGGTGGCACTACACCTTGCAACTGTACCTTGTTTAGTGAGCATGTCGTTCTCCAATCCTAGTCATGTTGCTTGGCGTTTTGAGGGCTGCTCCACCCTGGATGATTATAGAGGGGTCGAGTAGGGGCAGTGATGGCTTACTGAAATGCAAATGGAAGGCTTCAATCTCCTTCTTACTTGACTTTAGTATATGCAGTACATACTAGACAATGTGTCCACTGTTCTGCGCCACCTCAACCCCCCCTTGCACCAAGTTGGTGATTACGTGCAAATGCGTCATATAACTGCGGTGAGCACCCCCGGAAATTCATAAGTCGGCTACCCTGCTGGGAAGGTGTCTCTGGGCCAGTTCTGGTGCGTATTTCTCCAGTAGACTGCCTGCTGTACAGGCTGCTATCGTTCATTGGCGTTAAGAAATGAAATATATGGGTGTCGGTAGGTATGCAACCCCTCTTACCGTCACCACAATCTGCAGCTCAATTCCACTTCAGCCGTGTGCTCCTGCACTACCTGAAGATCAAGGCGTTTACTATGAGCGCGCTCCTTAATGTTAACCTCTGCGCATGCCCTACTGCACCGCGTGTGTGCATTTGACGTGTCAGCTCCTACCCCTTGTCCACATTTTTAAATCAGGCCACTTGTAATCCCAGATCAGGGACAACATGTGTACTTTCAATGAACACTTTCAGCACGAGATGGTATAAAAAAGCTGGTTTAAATAGAAATTGGGGAAGTAGAGGACTGAACATCTATAGGGATAGTGAAATTGTAAAAAGCTAGCTCTAATAAATCGTGACGCAACAGAAATGTATCAAGGCCATTTTTTCGTTATAATCATTCCCTGCTTTGGAGGTCCTTTACACATTCTCTGCTAGACTTGTGATACGGCCTACAACAGGGAACAAGAGAATTGTCATGTGAGAATGAGTCAGTTGATAATCTGCCCACAGCCGATCACAAACCCCTTAACAAATGTGCCTGCTGTTTAAGCGATTGTCCAGTGCACTTAGGTACAAGTCAAATATTTTTAAAAAATTAGTACCCCGGCGAGAGACAATCAGAATGTAACAAGCAGCGGCCCCTCTTCCGAGCTGTCACGGACATAAGCAGCAGAGCACCGCGCGAGCTGCCTCCGTTGCTTTAATAGATAAAACACTGTTCATTCAGAGAGAAAGCTTTGCATTAAAACGCAAGGCTGTCTTTGAGGAAGCCGCTGATGTAAAGCTTTCTCTCAGAATAATAAACAGTGATTAATCTATACCCACAACGGAAGCTCGGCATTGCATAAACTTTAACTTGTCTTTAATATACGAGGCTTCGACTGAAGCCATTAATGACTCCTTACAGTTCATGAAATGTCAAGCTGCCCTTTGTGGTAATAACAAGACAGTTACATCTTATGAAAAGCCTCCCTATATTATCCTGTAACTAAGTGGAGTATTCAGCATTGCAATATGTGGTGAGGGGGACAGCCACAGTGAAACTCCTGCTACTTTCCCTTCAAATGCAGTGCACGCAATTCCAGGTTGTCTCATTCGCGCACACAAACAGCCCACCCCTGCCCCAATCTATTTTTTTGGTAACATTACTAGTCGCATCTCGCATTTTAACACAACAAGAAAAAACGGCAGTATCATTACAGATGCAGCGAACTCATGTATTAGAGCTCTGTCCAGGTGCTATGGGGCAAAATACATGCACATCAACTAATTTGCATATGGATTGCACCAACAGACATTACTTCACAGAAAGCAAATCACAAGGAGCATCATCTGTCTTTGATACTTGGAGGCAGAATGCAACTGACTTCAGAATAAGTTGTCATTAGTAAGCCAAGTGGCAAATAATTTTGTGGTGCAAAATACCTAAATTGCACTGTTATATATGGAGCAAGTCAGGCTTTTCTTTTTTTAAATAACAGCATGATATATTAAAGCTTTGAACTGAATCACTTCAAGAGCTGCAGATAAAACACAGTCTGATTACATGGTCTGCTCAGGATTACACACTTTGGTTAAATGGTGAAACAATTTAAGCAACTGAGCGCATCTTCACAGTTTTAGTTTATATAGATATTTATTAATGTTTCCCTTTGCATTTCATGTGCTTAAATAATACTTTATAGCAATGCCTTAGAAGCAAAGCACATTACATAAGAAACTACCCTTTCATTATTAACTTTAACTATACATCGTAATAGAAATATGTTGAACAATAAGAGGATGGATTTAGTTTTATTGTACCCATCCTGCATGCAAAGTCACAATAGCATCATGCAGATTAATGTGAGCCTAACAAACCCCCCTTGGGTAAAGCCATACTCATCATTTCATAAAGCCTGCAGCATTATGCAACCGTCTCACACCGGATCAATCCCTCCCATGCACATTTCTAAAGGGACAAAGGCCCCTGCTAATAATCCACCCTCCCTCCCATCAGTGCCTAATGGTTCACATTGAAATGCTCTGTTGACACAGAGCAACTTGCGAGCCCCTCTGCTGCTGCCCTGAGCTCCTTGGGACATTGTCCTGGCAGAGGTTTCGGAAAGGGTAAGGTGTCCTGCTGCCAAGACAATTACTGTGCTGAGCAGGAATTACTCAGCACACATTGTCCTGCCAGGGGGACACCATTCCCGTTTGGGCACCTTCATTGAGGTGCCGAACAGGAGAGGTGGCCCACTGACGAAAGTCCCGGTCAGGCTCTCAAAAGAGCCTGTGGGGTGGCAGTGTGCCCCCCCAGCACCTGCTAGGTACGCCACTGTGTCCAGGTGTTCTCCAGCCAATCCAGGTATGAAGCTTTACAGTCCCTGGTGCCACATCTATGAGTTCATGATCCACCCTTCTGCATTTCACCCATCCTCCTGATTGAAGGGCTTTAACACACCACATAAGACTTCCTCCATTAGGTTCTACACCTTTTTTGTCAAAATGTTATATTCAAGAAAGAGCGTGAACAGTAATTTCAACAAAGTGATACATCCTCATCAAATACCGCCACAGATTCCTTACATAAATCAAGAAATGCAACCTTTCAAATACAATTTTCTATCAAAGAGGCACTAATAAAAACACCCACAAACAGCAATACATAAGGAAAGTCAGTGGGTACAAGGTGTGTTTGTGACAGACAGCAACAGGAACATCTACAAGACGGAGCACACTGATACAACAAGCATTAGCAATGCAAACAGTTTGGGCTTTTTTGTAGGCATGGCAAAGGCACTTGTTAGGCACAGTCATATTGGTATTAACTGCCCATTGGTCGTTGCAGGTGCAAAATGGTGGCAGTACCTTGGCATCTAAGCAGTGGCCGGCAAGTTCCTAATATTATACACAAGCCAAAACTGTTGGCTTTGCCAATGCTTGTGCTTAACAGCACTTCAATTAAATAAACACAGAGTGCTTATAAATGAAGTGGCTGAATGCAGACCTGGCTTCAGCATTTTTATTACACCAGTAGCGTGTTTACAGCAGCAATTAAGACTGCAAGCTGTGTGACCCTCCTCATATGCCGACACCTGAACGGTTTCCGTCAAAGAGGCTGATACCTTAAAAGTAGGTACTGGGACAAGGAAGAGGAACATGGAGGTAATATTCCTGAGAGATATGTGTAGAAATGAGCATTTCTACACATGAAGTTGACTTACAACTGTGCCGGCCTGGTAACAGCTGCTATCACACCCGGCTGGTGTGCATAGTGTAGTTCACTCCACAAGCAGGAGAGCTCCATGGGAGCAACCTCTCTGCCTGCCGCTCTGTGCTTTTCTGTGCAGCGCCCTGCGAGACCCTCACACGCCTCCTCGACCACGAACGGCGTGCCCTTGTGGCGTGGGGCAGAGCGATGCGGGCAACACAGTATGCTGTGCAGAAACATCAACACAGTAGGCATACATGCTGTGCCTCTCACCCCTTACAGCATCTGCAGGTAAGAACCCCTCAATTCCGAACACAATTGGGATACTGCTTTGGTGCATGGGTGCAGTAGGCACGCATTATGTTGCCTGCCTTTTACAATGGCCTGGGCTCAGACCCTGAGTCACGAGATAAGTGAGATTTTGTGCTGCTGCAAAGTGCCACCTCTTCTCTCCTGCATGTCCTTTGGTCTCATGTCCTTAGTTCAGAAGATGTGCCTGAGTGGAGTACTGTACTGATGTATTCCTCTTTTGTGCAGATCAATACAGAAGCCCTGCCAGATTATTTGTCAGTGAGCAGGATTGATACAGCCTTCCCTTTCAAACCCCACTGCCACAAGCTTGTTAAAGCTTGTTCGCTGCTTATTACCAGTCTAGCTATCTTATAGGCTGTGTATATCATACATTTGTTAAGAAGGAGATGCATACAGCAGGCACAGGCAGTATGTAAAAACATATTAATTGGCATGCTTATTAATGCCGGTACAAGGGTGCCCCAGTGATTGGTGGTGTTCCACAGGTGGGGATTATATTTAAAACATGTGTTTATCCCTTCCATGATGATTTTCTGGATGCCATATTGGGGGCTGGAATGGTAAGTGTTTGTCTTTATCTCTCTCTACCTGTCTCTCTCACACAATCTTTGACAACACACCCTCCATAAACTAAATGCACTCTTGCCACTTCAATAATACACCTTGACCATTAACTTCATATAATTTCAAGGTCTTTGATAGACCGTGAAAGTACAAAAGGTGCAGTCTAGAGGTGTTCCTCAGATCTCGGTGGTGGGGACTCAACCCACAGAACAACCTTACTGGCTCAACAGATGGCTATAATCGGCCATGGTCCACAATCGATGTCCATGACCGGCAAGACTTGACCATGATTGGCAATGCTTGGTAATGGTTAGCTATGATTGGGGATGGTGGGCCATGGTTGGCAATGATTGACTTGGGGATAGGCAACTGTGGTTGGTTTGGACGCTGGCTAAAGTCAGCAATGGCCAACTGTGTTTGGCAATGGTCGCCAGTTGTCTGATCCTAAAAAACGTTTGGTAATATGAATAATACAAAATGCAAAACCTTTTAACTGCAGATAACCAAGACAAAAGACAGTTCAGCCAAACAAAAGCCAGACTCTATATCTGCCTCTGCCAACCCTTATGTCATGCTTTGCCTACTTGGTGCTTATCTGATCAGGTTTCATTTTGGAAACGCTTTCAAATTGCGTCCTGATCCAAGATGGCACCCAGACGCTCTTGCCACGCAGTGAAATCATCGCGTTCACATGCTCGGCAACATCTGATACCCGGAAATAAATAGAGGTAATTCAGAAGGCTTCTCGCATTGCAATTGTTTTGTATTGCGGAACGCTAGTTTGCCTTGCAACCTCTTGTTTTCTACTTGTTCCTGGTTCCTGTAAAGACAAATTCCCAGAATAACAAATTTACCTGGAACGTCTTCTCAGCACCTTGTTTTTTTCCCCCTGGGACCTGGCTCCCGTGGTTTCCGTAGTGCTTACCTGTTATTCTGTAATCGGGTTGCATGGTGGCTACCTGAAAGGACAGGCCTTACCTCTTCCCAGCAAAGGAGTTCAGAAGCAAAGAGGTAAGGACTGAACCTGACACCTTATCTCCTAGTCATCATTTAGGGCATTCATTTTGGCTCACATGCAGAAGGGAACTAAACCACCACCTCATGGAGCCAAAACTTAAAAATTCAAATGTAATCAGTACTCAAATAATTCTACTAAATTAAAAAGTAAAATAAAAATGAATCAAATAAGAGATAAAAGTAAGTTTGAGTCCCTGTAATATAGCCAGGGGTGTTAATGTCTCTGTTACAGAGATATACTTGTATCCTACGGGTCCGAATTTCCCATTCCCAGTTAGATTGCACAAAGGGTTAATATGCCTGCTCTGATTTGTCTGTTACATGCACTGCACATACCTACCATTCTAAACAATGGAAGAGCTGTGGCCCCTGCAGCCCACCCCTGAAAAACTGAAAAATATATTACGATTTGCTCCTCATAAAAACAAATGTCCCTTCTTCTGGGTGCTCCAGCACGGGAGCAGGACTTTTTTCATTTAAATAGGGCACTGCTGCTACACCAGAATGGGACAGCCTTTGAAAGACTGCCCATGCTGGTGTGGCAGCGGCGTACTATTTAAGTGATAAGCTCTCCGCTCGTACACAGCAGCTTGGAGCTTTTCATTTAAATATGATGTTGCTGCTACACCAGTACAGGAGTACAGGGTAGCTTCTGAAAGGCTTCCCTGAGCTAGTGTGGCAGTGGTGCCCTATCACCCACCAGATACAGAAGGATGCCCTGCGGCAGACCAGGCTTACAGCCGCCCATCTGCCCCATGGGGTAGAGCTTGCTGAGGTGGGTCGTAGCAAGGTTCTGGACCGAACTGGGCCTGTACTTCAGAGACCTATTCTAGAATCAGAACACGCTGCTCTAGTATTTGTGTGAGTGGATGGGGGCTGTGCATGGGGGATGTAGCCGCTTCCCTCGTGTGCTGAGGAGGGACACATTGAAACAATCAGCGAGGGATCCTAGCATTCTCAGTGTCCCATAAAGAAGTCTGTTTGGGTTGTAGCTGAAGACTGTGATGGGAGGCAGACCTAGTTCTCAGTTGTCAAACCCTCAGAGGAAGCCACTCCCCAGCTCAGTGGGACAACTTGTCAACTAACTACCAACTCACCCTAGTTTTGGCAGAGCCTCCATTGTTTGTGATTGCCCAGATACAATTCCCTTTTACACTTTCCCTTCAACATAAAAAACATACAGTAGTCACTCAGTAGCCGATTAAAGCTTGCACCCAATGCCTGTTTAACCGCTGTGAGAAACCAGAACGTGTCACCCTGGCTAAATCACCCGGAGATCTGTCGCCCAGGTGGCCAGGACATGGCCAGCGCTATTGGATCATGTGGGTGGACTAGTGAGGGAGGATCACCTGGATGGGGTGTCCTCGGAAAGTGGGACACTGACGGGTGAGACGTGGTATCCCCCTTCCTTCAACACCTTTTCCCCATCCTCTTCCGTAGGACATTCAAAAACACTGCCCCCCCTTTTCCGACACAAACACTTTCGTACAACATGAAAGACAATGGACTAACACCAGAGCCGTTTACCTGACTTGTCCCAATACCAGGGTCAGGCAAAAGTCAGGCAATTTATCAGAATCACACACACCTGATGGCCTTTTCCCTTCCCCAGAGGGACAAAAAGGGGAGCAAGAGAGCATAGAGAGCACAGTATGAGCGAGGCAGACCGCACAATGAGACAGCTATCAAGACCAGGCAGTTCAAGAGGAGGACAAAGGCGACAAACATCGAGAGGCAGACCAGGAGAGACACAACCTTGCCCTTCTTGACAAAACCCAGCGAAACCTCTGCAAAAGGAATCGTAAGACCGAGGGCAATAGCCCAAGTGTCCTGCAGCAGAAGTCAAAGGTACACCAAGCGTATTGACGCTGATAAGCTGGATCGAGGGAGACTCCTGCTACCATGGTACCAGCTTGACTCCAGTTGCAACGAAAACCAATCGGTTCATCACCGCCAGTGAGTCGAATGGAAAACTGATAAGAACCGGGCTGTGGGGAATGAAAGTTGCAAAGTGGCAAAGTAAAAGAAGTTCAAAGAAAAATTGTAAAGGGGAAACCAGCTGCAGAAGGGGACCAGCACCACGTGGGTGCTGTTTCGAGAAACTCTGGTTGACTCTGATTGATCCCTGAGTGAAACTACAGACACCAGAAGGCCGTAGGAGAGCCGTCGAGACAGCTCAAAGTGGTCATACAGGAGGTCAAGCAAAATCCCTGTACAGTCGAAAGCCTTTGACCTAAGAATTATAAGAAAGCAAGGGAAGTAAGGAACAAGTTACTTACCTGTAACTGTTGTTCTCCAGCATGGGTCTGGGATGGATTCACATGCTCATGAACATTCCCCGTCGTCGGGCTGGGAATCCTCGGTAAAGAAAACATCAGTTTCAGTTTTGTTTCTGAACTGTCTTTCTACTAGTAACCAATCACTGGTCTCTGGGTCATACTGCCCCCAACCAATGACTGCCCTCTACCTAAGCCCCTCCTCTGGCAGCCATCTTCAGATTTGGTAGAACATAAAGTGGCAGTAGGACCAAGAGAAGAGCCGCAGAGGGGTTGGAGGGAGGGTTCACATGTGAATCCATGCCAGACCCATGCTGGAAAACAACAGTTACAGGTAAGTAACTTGTTCCTTCTCTAGCATGGGGTCTGGCATGGATTCACATGCTCATGAATACAAGAATGCATAGCAGTACACACATGCACAACCACGGGAGGTGGCAAGGCTCAACCTTAAGCATTTCAACAGCTCAACATTAAGCATCTTTTACCTCCTCACCAGGCTCACCTTCAGGCGAACAGGTTGCGCAGCACTGCCTGGCCGACTCTGGACTCCTCCCTGGAATCCCGGTCGACACAGTAGAATCTCGTGAAGGTGTGCGTCGGCCTCCACGTAGAAGCCCTGCAGATGTCCAGCAGGGGCACACCAGACAGGAACGCCATGGTAGCAGCAATCGCTCTGGTTGAATGGGCTCTCGGACGGCCGGGCAACGGTCAATTTGCCAACCGGTGACAGTGCATTATGCAGTGCATGATGCAGCCGGAGAGCCATCTGGAAATGGAAGCCTTCAAGAGAGCCTTCCCTTGGTTCACAGGTCCAAAGTTCACAAACAGCTGTGATGTCTTCCGAAGACTCTTTGTGCGGTCCACGTAGAACTTCAGCACTCTAGCCACATCCAGCGAATGCAAAATTCCTCTCAGCCAGCAAACAGGTAACACCAAAGTCTCGTTGAGATGGAAGTCCAACGGCACCTTGGGCATGAAGGAGGGGTGCTCCCTCAGCACTACCCTCATCTCGTGGAATGTCAGGTATGGAGGTTTACAGGAGAGGGCCTGGATCTCTCCCACTTGTCGTGCAGAGGTGATGGCCACAAGAAACGCTGTCTTCCACAACAGGAACTTCAACGGTGCCAAATGCAGAGGCTCGAATGGCGGCCATATGAGCCTGGTCAGCACCACGCTGAGCTCCCACGCCGGGGCCAGGGCCTTCACCGGCAGGAAGGACCTGAACAGTCCTTTCATGAACTCCTTCACCAGGCAATGAGACCACAGAGATGACCGCGCCGGAGTTCTGGTGTAGCGGGAGATAGCCGCCAGATGGATCTTGATGGAGGCATGTGCCAGCCCCGCCTTGGCCAGCGATAGCAAGTACGGTAGCACTTGAGGGGCCGTAATCCGCAGAGGGTTAATCTTCTGTGCACGGCACCAGACAGAGAACCTCTTCCATTTGTGTCCATAGCATTTGAGAGTCGAGGACGCCCTGGCATTTGCAAGCACCTCCTTGCAGTCTGCCGGGATATTGTACCCTCCAAACACTAGTGCTGCAGGAGCCAGGCCTGCAAGTTCAGTGATCCTGGGTCGTGATGGAGGATGGCGCCTCCTTCCCTGGCGAGAAGATCCGCGTCTGTCAGTTGTTTGACCGGGGGGGAGCTGACATGCCCAGAAGATCTGGGAACGAGATCTGCCTCAGCCACGCCGGTGCGACGAGGGTCATCCTGCACTGGGACCGTCTGAGTTGACTGATGAGTCGCAGCAGCAACGGCAACGGAGGGAACGCATACAGGAACAGGCCGTCCCAGGGGAATGAGAAGGCATCGCCCATGCTCCCCAGCTGGGGAAACCTGCTGGCGAACCTCCAGCACTTGGCATTCGTCGCCGTCGCGAATAGGTCGATCTGGGGATTGCCCCATCGTCCTTGATCCTGTCGAAGCTCCCGCTCGTGGCACGAGTGCAGCTCCCTGCTGAGTGAGTCGGCGATGGTTTTCTTTATTCCTGCCAGATGGAAAGGTACCAGGAACATCCCTTGGGCAACGACCCAGTGCCACAGATCCTGCTTCCTGATGTAGAACATTGTGGTGGTGTTGTCGGTGAAGACCCTTACCACCTTGCCCTTGAGGGACGGAAGGAACGACCTGAGGGGCCAGAATACGGCTCGGAGCTCCAGGACGTTTGTAGTGACCTCTCCTCGGGGAACCAAAGGCCTCTTGCGTGGAGATCTCCGGTTTGCGCTCCGCATCCTTGCAGGGAGGCGTCCGTCCTCACCGTTTCCTGATGTGCCGGGATTTGGAAGTCCAAAGTCCATGCCCGCCGCTAGATGCACGCGGGGGCCCCACCACCGGATCGCTTGGCGGAAAGTCTCGCTGAGTGAGATCCTGTCTTTGAAGCTGCCCGCCACTTGAATCCAACAGGAGTCGAGGAACTCCTGCAGTGGTCGCATCCGCAACCTGCATAGGCGCATGCGGTAGATGCACGATGACATCATGCCGAGTAGGGACTTGATGGACCTCACCCTAGCCACGTCCATGGTCAACAGCCGTTGTACCTTGCCCAAGATGGCCTTCTTCCTTTCCTCCGACTGCGAAGCCAATCGCGCCACTGTGTCGAGTCTGGCTCCCAGGAACAGGGCGTCTTGCGACGGTACCAAGTGGGGTTTTGCGAAGTTGATCGAGAATCCCAGATCTGTGAGCAGTTGGACGGTCTTCGCTGTGTGGTCAACGGCGAGTTTCCTTGACTTTGCTTCGGATGTGCCAATCGTCCAGGGAGGGGTAAACGTGGATCCCCTGCAGGCGGAGCCGCGCCACAACCAGTGCCAGGCACTTGGTGAAGACCCTGGACGCTGACTTCAATCCGAAGGGAAGGGCCTTGAACTGATAGTGTCGTCCTTGGACCACGAATCGTAGGAACTTTCGATGTCCTTTGAGAATGGGGATGTGGAAGTAGGCATACTACAAGTCCAGCGACAATAGGAAGTCGCCTTCCTCCAGCTGTCCCAGCACGTGCTTGAGGGTGACCATCCAGAATTTCTGGCACTTGATTTATTTGTTTAGACCACAAAGGTCCAGGATGGGTCGCCAACCGCTGGTCTTCTTTCGGATGAGGAAGTACAGCAAGTACACTCCGGAGCCCTGGAGCCTCTTCGGGAAGTGTTCTGTCGCGCCCTTTTTCAGCATTGCTCGTACCTCCAGAAGTAGCTGTGGGACGTGGTTTTCCTTCTGTAGACGGGGACACTTTCTTTGGAATTCCAGAGTGTGCCCGTGGCCCAGCACGTCCAGCACCCAACGGTCGGTGGAGATGGACTCCCAAACGCTGACGAATTTCGCCAGCCGGCCTCCCACCGGGGTGCTTCGGTGGGAGCCCGATGCCGCAGACGGTTCAATCCGGCTTCGCGAGGCCTTGGCGCCTTAGCCTCTATGGCGACGTCCTCCGGCCTTGCCGCGGCCTCTGTAGGCCTCCTGTGACGATGAATGGGCCGCTTGGCGGTACGACGAGGAACCGCCACCAAATCCTTTGGAGGCACCTTGAGACTTGCCTCCAGAGGTCCAAAAGGGCGGCCGTCGTTGTTGAAGAGAACCCAAGGCCCAGGCCGTCTCGGTGTCCGCCTTGATGGCCTGCAGTGACTCGTCCACTGCCTTGCTGAACAGGTTGTTCCCGTCGAAGGGCATGTCCAGGACCCTGGTCTGCACGTCCTGACGGAAATCGGTGGCCTTAAGCCAACCGTGCCGACGAAGGCAAACGCTGTTGCCCATATGGCCGGTGTCGGCGATGTCCGTGGCCACCATGCTGGCGTGGTCCAAAGCCACCTCACCTATCTGCAGGATTTCAACGGCTTCTGCCCTCTTGTCCTCTGGGAGAAAGTCCAGGAGGGGAGCGATCTTGAACCACAGCTCCCTGTCGAAGCACGCCACGAATGCGAGGGCGTTGGCCGCTTTGATGGTCGTCGCCGCCAACGAGATGACTCGTCGCCCATGGCGTCGAGCTTCTTCCCCTCGCTGTCCAGTGGGGAAGTGGAAGCTGATCCCGTCGCCCCTGCCGATTTCTTCTTGGCCGCTGCGCAGACCACCGAATCCCGGGACGGCTGAGCTCTGAGGCACATCGGGCGGAATCTGTGACCCGGTACTTCTTCTCATAACGGTCCCTCTTCGCAGGAGCCGTGGACGGGTTCTTGAGTAGCGACAGTCCTTTTTCCCAGATGTCGTCTAGTAAAGGTACAGAGAGTACGGTCTTCCTCTTGGCCTCCCGTCGCTGGTAGAGGAAGCCCTCCTTCTGTTCTTCGGTAAAAAGTTGGAAAAGCTCCGAATCCCTGGCAATCATGGCGTGGAAAGAGCCAATTTTGTCGGCAGGGGAGGCCCGGGCAGGAGGTGATGGAGATCCGTCCTGTCGTCACCACCGTCGCCATCCGTCCCCATCGTCGCTGTCTCCATTCCGGTCTCATCCCTCGGTGGAGGGGAAGGAGGTGAAGGCTGGAAAGGAGGGGGAGGATGGATTCACCTCCGCTTGTTCGGTGGGCTTCCCGACGGTCCAGGCGCTGCTGGATCATCCGCTGGGGTTAAGGGCAATCTTGTCCTTATCTCCATACACAGGGCCTGGATAGCCATCAAGATTGCTCCTGAGTTGTCCTGTGGCATAGGCGACGGGAGCGACGGCTGAGGAGTAGGGTCCTCTGTTTCCTCCACAGTCCGCGGCTCCTCGTCGGCTCCACCGTCGCTTTCTACATCCGCCTCGACGGGATCCCTCCCATAGGACCGGACTTCCTCGAACCTCTTGTCCAGGATCTTTGCGACACCAGCCAGCTCATCTTCAGAGGTGGTATCTGTGTCCGTTATGGCTACCGTGCCCCCCCTCTTTCTGCACCCGGGGTTCCACAGGGGTCTTATTGATAGGCTGAAAAGAAGATTCCCTCCAGAGTGGCAGGGAAACTCTAGGCCAGGATGTCGCCTCTACTCAGTTAGCCTCCACAGGCTTCGCCAGGGCCGCCACGACTCCTTCGATCGAGGCCTTAGCCAGGTGAATCAGGGCCTTCGCGACTTTGGCCGCGCCTGAGGGCTTCACCTTGTGGGGAGGGCCGCTGCTTCGCTCCTCCTCGGCTGTCGCCGTCGGGATCGACCGGGGCTTTCCCCTCCAGCCAGTTGGCAAGTCGGGTACGACGATCCCTCATTGTCCGTTCCGACATGTTCTTACAAAACGCAGTCCTTCTCCATGTGCGATTTGTCGTTGTGAAGGCAGTAGAGGCACCGGGAGTGCTCATCTTCCTTGAAGACATTCTATAGTCCGCATCCAGGGCAGCTTCTGAACAGCTTGGGTCCTGGAGTCGTGTTTCCCTTGTCCTGACCATGACCAAGCGGTGCAGGCCTCAGAGAAGTGAAAACTCGATGTAAATTCGCCCTTGAGGGGCGTAGAAAATTCCGAAAAGGGGTCCCCGTTGATCGGAAGTAGAATTGGTGGAGCTTGAGGCTCGATTGACCGAAAAAATAAGAGTAAACTCTTCGAAAAATCGCAAAATGCAGTAAAAGCTCGAGAGCTATAGCACGAGGACTCTTGAACGTGCAGTAAAAATCTGAAGATGGCTGCCAGAGGAGGGGCTTATGTAGAGGGCAGTCATTGGTTGGGGACAGTATGACCCAGAGACCAGTGATTGGTTACTAGTAGAAAGACAGTTCAGAAACGAAACTGAAACAGATTTTTTCTTTACCGAGGATTCCCAGCCTGACGACGGGGAATATTCATGAGCATGTGAATCCATGCCAGACCCCATGCTGGAGAAATCCTGCAAACATTGAAAGTAAATGTGAATTTGAAGTTGGCCAGAGTGAACCCGGAAGAGTGATGCTGACTAAGAGGGGACAAAGTCTAAAGTCCCAAAAAACAGTGCTTTGACAAACGTGAACCTGGTAGAGGGATGGCCCTATGAACTGTTAGAAAAGACATTAAGATTTGGGAACCAAGAGAAAGCCATAGTGAACCCGGTGGAGGGAGGCTGAAAGCAAAGAGGGGTCTGTGCCCGGAAGAGGGGGACCTAGTGGTGAAGCCATCCCCTGAGAAATACGTAGAACGGAACTTTGCGTTTGTTAGTCATTTTTGTAAACCTATCAGGCCCTCGGAAATAGGAGACTCAACCACTGAAGGCCTTGATATCGATAGAAACTGTTTTAGGATCCAAGCCCAGAAGAGGGGGTTCCCGGGGTGGAAGTCATCATCCAAGACCCACTGAAAGGGGACTGTATATTTGATTTGTGGAAAGCGATTGGTACCTGAAAAGGAACTTTGTGTTTGTTATTTTACTCACCCTAGAAGGCAAGAGACTTTTTGAAGATAAAAGAGACTTGGCCATCGAGGCTCCTGATAAGCTGAAACAGAACTGTCGTCTCATGCTGGGAGAGCTCGAGACTGTGCTGTACTCCAAGATCCCACCTTACCCCGGGCTCAAAACGTGGGCAAGGAAGACCCAGGCTACCATATCCTGACATATTATTTGTGAACACTTCTTTCTATTTTTGAAAACTATCCCACACCCTTTTTCTATTAGTTGGAAGGCTTTGCAATAGGTTTCTTGGTATAGGCCTTTTTTCATTTGACACAATGCCACTAGGACTGCCTTATTTTCGTATGATGGTCGACACTTGCTCCTATCTTAGATTTAGGTTTAGATTAGGCGTTTTTCCAACCTGCATAACTGTGATCACTTGTGTCTGTCTTTACTGTTGCCACCATGAGTTCCTTACACCGCCCTCCCCCTTTTTCTATCCGCCCCCTCATCCACAGAACTTCCTGACAAGAGTTAATATCTACCAACTAGATATATGCCACACGTAGTGCTATAGGTCTATAGGAGGCACAATTAGTGGCGTCTTTCCTGGGCTTCAGGATTAGTGTAATCATGGCTTCACCATAGAAGGAGGGAGGGAGCCTTGCTGGAAAGCTTCTTGCCAGACTTTCAACAAGTGCATGGACACTTTAGGACTAAATTCGTTAAAAAAATACAGCCGTTAAACCATCCGATACCAGGACTTTTGAGGTGGGTAGCATTGCAATGGCATTCATTATATCCTTTTCCGTGATTGGGGCATTTAAAAGTATAGGGTGCTCTGATTTAACTTGCGCATTGGCATATCGTATAGGTTTGCTTTGAGTTCCATATGGAATTGTGTATTCTTCCTAGCATACAGTGTCTTGCTAGAAGTATGAAACATATACACTTAGTCACTCAGATCTGACATAAGTGTCCCTTCATCGTTCAATATGGTCGCTATGTTGGTAGGTCCCCGTTCAGAATGCAAAAAAAAAAGGTGATGGCTGAAAGGTTTAGAATTAATCTTGACTACGGGCATTGCTCTGGGCAACCCTCCAGGCCATTGTTCTTTGCCTGCCAAGCCATTACAAAAGGGGAAAGCAGGCTTGGTCCCACCCCAAAAGGGGCAGTCTAGCCTGAACTACTAGGTCACATCCCTTCTGCACGAGACCACAAGCATCCACAAACATGTTTTGGACTTGTTAGGCCTCATCAGTGAGGAGTAGCTTGGGTCTCTCGGCCCAGCAGTCATGGGACCCATGTCTGGGCATACCCGTCCCACTCGGGGTGACTACAGCAAAACAAAAGAGGTGATGGCTCTTTCAGAACACAACAGTAAGGCTAGTAAGCGGCAGGTCTTCTGTCCTCTCCATATTTCGGGTCTGTGTCTGGGCAGAAACTAATTTCACCTCCTGATCTGCCAGTGAGCGGAATTGGTCCAGTTGAACTTTTATGGATGGAAGCAGGATGTTATTGCTGGACCTGATCCATTTCAATCTCAAGTTGTCTGATCTCTACCTCGAGTTCCGTCAAAACTCCTCCTTATGGTTTTATGGACTCCATTCTCTATGCCTATGCAGCATGAAGATAAACCTTGACTGTGTCCCAGAAAGTAAATATTCAGGGGGACCAAGCCGATATTATTTTAAAAAAAGGTGTTAATGACCACGTTGATGTCACTTTTAAATGCTACATCCGACAGTGCATGCAATTTAAAATGCCAGAGCAGTTGCTCAATCACATTCTCAAGAAGAAATGTCCACAATAAGTGGGGGTGTTCTGATAGAGTCCCGAGGAGCAGAATACACTCCCGAGACCTATGTAACAGTCCCGCCCCGATTAAGATACATTCAATCCATGACTGCATTTCATGGACTGAAGACTAATATGAATATTCCCTATCACTTGGATGGAGTGTCCTCCACAGGTCTAAAAGCTCAAAATCATAGATACCTGTGTGAATTTCCTGTGCAGACAATGAAAGAGCTCTAGCAACTCTGCTGGATCTATCTAGGGAGGTGCTTAAAATGGTGTTGAAATCGCCAGCCTTTATAAACTGGGTATGAAGATGATTAGCACATTTACTGCTGTTTTTGCTGCCTATGCTCACGTGAGGTGGAGGAGGAGGAGCATTTAACCCTAACACAAGCGCGGAGTGTGGCGCGGAAGAAGTGAAGGCACAAGTGATTATTGGTGGGGGACTGCCAGCCTTTCCAGTCTGTTTTTGCTGACTATGCTCATGTGAGGTGGAGGAGGAGGAGCATTTAACCCTAAGACAAGCGCGGCGTGCTGCACAGAGGTGAAGTGGAGGCACAAGTGGTTATTGGTGGAGCGGCATGGAGGGGGTTACTCCAGTCACCAAGGTCTGCAAGTAAGTCATTGGCCGACCTCCGTTTGTAACCCAGGTTTCCTCACCCCTCTGCACTTTGGAACTTCCGCATGATAATGGAGTGGGGAAAACCTGTAACCCGAAAGCGGGAAAGTGAAAGCTGGACTGTTGAAAAACTGTACGTGAATATATTTGCACTGCCCTCCACTTTTGCCTGCTACTCTACGTCCAGCCAACTGAGTCGCTATTTACTTATTCCGGCAATTGAATAAGGAGGAGTGTGCCAAGCTAGAATCCCTCCTGTGAGCCGTGCTACTGGTTGACTATTGATTTGCCGCTGAAATCTATCGCTCTCCAATGCCTCTGACTGTTTCAAGTTTTGTGTTTATGAGAGTGGGGTTAGGGAGAGACAGACAGACTAAGGCTGCTCCTTGAGCCATCAGGCTTTCCCTGTCCCCCCTCTCTGGGTCTCTGGAGGTTTTTCCTGAGGACTGGCTGCCGGTGGCCATCTGTGACCATGGGTGTTGTGGCTGCCTTTGGAGACGAACAGTCCTTACTAAGCTATCAATCCAGGGTGTCGGGTGGCTGTATTTGTCCCGCAGACGGTTGTGGTCCTCTGTGGCCAACAACCCACTACCATTTATTTTGTATACTCTGGCGCATGCCGGAAGGTCCCACTGCATAGTCACCATTTAGACATTGACGTTTTAGCAGTCTGTTTACTCTTTATAACCAATTTTATAATGGCTCAATTTTACTGTTGTTAGGTGCATTTCCACCATGGTGAAAAGAAAAGCAAGGGATGATCGGAGACCGGGGGCGCTGACAGAAAGGACAAAAAAAGAAACAAATTAAAACGGCCCAGGAGCTTGCCAAGGTTAAGCCCCATCTTTTGCAACACTCCCTTGATTCGTATTTGGAAGACATGGCCAGCAAAATAGTAAATCGCATTACTGTTACTGGAAAAGCAACATGGGATGATAGTTCAGGTTTAGGAGGGAATCCCAAAGGTAGCACCACTGAAAAAAATAGTTGTATTGAGGGTGTGGGGGGCTCAGGGGGCACAGTGGTTCAGGTAATGGCTCTACAGGAGCAGTTGATTGGGGTCTGTATGCCTCAGGATCCTCTGCACCCTGGTATGGAGGCAGATAAGGAAGTAGAAGTGGAAGGGGAGGGGGTGAGACTAGGGATGGGGGACCGGTGGTGAGTGTTATAGGTTACAGTTTATCATATTAGAAGTTATTATATTTAAATGTCTATGTATTGATGGGCTTGTGTGTGCAATACATCTCATCCATAACTTGGTTACTGTTGTCATAATATGTTCACTGACATCACCTCCTGGAATGTGGAGTCTCAGCATCTGGGGGACTCCACATTCCACTAGGTCAGTTGCAAAGATTTCCCCTGGCTGGGGGTCGTTGCTGTTACTCATGAGGAAAGGTGTGTTGTTTGATTGGGATGAGAAGTGTATGAAGGAGTTTACAGACATTAAACAGGCTGTGGTGAATGCTCCCGTGTTGAGCAGTTTTGTAGAGTCAAGGAACACTTTGTTATTTGTGGATGCAAGCAACTAGGTCTGTGATGAAAACAGTAGAGAGTGGGGAAGGTACTGTCCATGAGGAGTAAGAATCTGGTGAAATCTTTAGAAGTGGAAGGGGAGGGGGCGACACTAGGGATGGGGGACCAGATGGTGAGTGTTAGAGGTTACAGTTTATCATATTAGAAGTTATTATATTTAAATCTCTATGTATTGATGGGCTTGTGTGTGCATTACATCTCATTCATAACTTGGTTACTGTTGTCATAATATGTTCACTGACATCGCCTCCTGGAATGTGGAGTCTCAGCATCTGAGGGACTCCACATTCCACTAGGTCAGTTGATAGGATTTCCCCTGGCTGGGGGTCGTTGCTGTTACTAACTCAATAAAGAGTTCATTATAACTTTGCGCAGTGTGGACCCATCATTATGTGTCTTAACAGTGAGGGGGTGTAGTAACAGATCAATTGGTGAATAGCCATATGGGTGGGAGCCCGGAGAGGGAACTGAGACAGGATCTAAATTCCTCCTCCAGGGAGGAGGAGGATAAGCTCTGGTTGGAATCACTTCTAGATGTAAAGCTCAAGCCCCTTCAGACCATCTTAGGGTCATTGCAGATGTTTAAGTCTGGGGTAATGAACACACTGGCTATCCTCAGAGTTCTAACAAAAAGAGTGGCAGAAATAAGTACGGTTGGGGCAAAGCCAAATGGTAAGATACTATCGGGGGGGGTGGCGTTGAGTGGTGAGCATCCTGGCCCAGTCCCTGAGGTTGGTGGGCTGGTGATGCCAGCAAAGGATAAGGCAGTAGCCACACAGTTAAGCTCAGTAACTGTTAATTCAAATTTTACGGGTACTGGGAGGTCCGACTTAAGCTTTAAGACTTTCATAGGGGTCACTGGGGCTAACATGCATATAGGAGGGCTGGAGAAGAGCATTTTGAATTTACTGCCTGCAGCAGCCCCTCTTATGGGGATTATTATGGGTGTACCGGGGTTCCCTAAGTGTGGATTTGAATCAACTATTTCACTGATTAATAAAACGACCCATTGGATCAACACCAACCTGATTGGACCAAGCATTGACCCAAGCCTTATATTAAGGGCAAGAAGGGTAGGAAGGGTAGGCCAAAAACCCAAATGTATGAATGGGGGACTGCATAGTGGTTTCCTTCTCGGATGCAACGATGGTTTGTTATTTGGTCAACTCTAATTTATCCAGAGGCCTTAAACCAAACAGCTACAATCTCCATAGTAGGCTGGTCTCTCAGAATTTGGTTTACGGTTGTACAGGGAGGGTGGCTGATTCAGGGAACTGCTTGAGCAAATTTGTTAGGAGGAGGGAAGCACAGAGTTACCCCACGCACAGGGGCCTTTGTATCCACCTCATGGCCACAGATTACCCTTGGGTTGGAGGTCCAACCCTAATTTAGAAAGATTGACCCCACAGAAGGGAGAGGCACATATTATTGAGGTTGAGCTAGCTAATCGGTATGAGGCCCTAACCTCCTGTGAAGATCTGGACTGACGTACGGCTGACCGGCCCACAGGCGACTGGGAGCTTTGTGAGGGGAGGTGGGTCCTGAGATTGAGGGGGTACACATGTTATCTAAAGCAGCCCCTTTGGTAGCTAGCTTGTTATCCTGGAATATAGCCAGCCCAGGGGAAAATTCAAAGGGGAAGCCACTGTGGAGATTTAAAAAACCCACAATTAGAAGACCCAAGAGTGGAACAGGGTACCCCACGGGCTCCATCGTGGCCCAGAGGCCTTCCGCTGACCCTCGGAGGTGCACTAGCCCGGTGCCTGGAGTAGAAGTAAACCAAGAGAGCCAAACCCGACCATAGGAGAGAGTTCCCCCTGAACAGAGGCGAAGGTGCCCCCATGCTTCGTTGGTGAGAGACCTTCCCGGGGGACCCCTCGGAGCCGTGGGGCAGAGAGAGGGTTTGGAACCAGCTTGTCACGGAGTGGGGAGACAGACGATGGGCGGTGGCCGGGGGGCCTCAAAGAACACGGGGGCCTTGCAGCACACGGCCCAATGCCGCCTCGCCTCGGAAGGATCCAGAAGAAGAGGTGAGGAGGTCTTGGGGGGATGAGGAGGCCCAGAGGAAGCCAAATCACGAGCCAGCTTCCCCCCCCCACACCTGGCACATATAAACTTGACGAGACACGCGGGCATTGGAGGGGAGGGCGGCTCGTGGACCCCGGGGGCATGGAGGGGGATGAAAACAGCGGCCCTCAGGGGCTTCCACATCGAACCCCGGGGTGCCAACAAACGGGACCCTGTCCCGTTCCAGCACAGAGCCCGGGAACCCCTTTGGAGACTGAAGCAGGCGCAGAAAATAAGCAGGCAGCAGGTGCCCCGCCATCCCAGTCCTCGGTGGAGCTCCGAGCCACACAATCCAGCCCACCCACGCCAGGGAGAGACAGAGAACACGGAGGGAGCCTAAGGCCAGAAGCAGAAGGCTCAACACGGGAGGCCCCACAAGAAACTGGGCCCCAGACCTCATCTGAGGAATCTCTAAAGAACTCTGGGCTTGCAGTGGGGCCCCTGCAGGGCAAAACCATATCTGGGCTCAGGACATACAAAACAAAGGAGTCTGGAACGAGGTTCCAGGGGTACAGACAGGGAAGCCTGGAGTCTGCACCAAACTATTGGAACCCAGGGAACCGGAAACCTGGAGCAACCATTGATAGGCACCCCTGAGCAACAAGCACTTACCTACGCAATCCTATCCCTCCAGCGTTTCCATAGGCCTCAAACAACATCAGGAGCTGTGCCTGGCGACACGCACTACAATATGGCCACAGGAAGTGCCCCCCTGCACCACTTACCAGGGATGATCTTAAAGAGATTCTGCAGGAAATCAAGACCATAAGGACAGATACACAGGCCTCGATAGTGGCTCTTAAAGGGTGAGTTGACACTCCAAATGGAAGGTATAGAGAATAACCACCTCCACACTGATCTGCTGGACATGAAATATGAAGCGAGGCTGACAAACCTGGAAATGAGAGAAGAGGACATGCTGTTGAAGATGGACGACCTTGAAAATAGGGAACTCCGATATAACCTGCGTATTCTAGGGGTGACCCAACAAAAGGAGGAGACAGAGGCAGACGTTGGGAGGATAGTCCTAGGCTTAATAAAGCAACTCTTCACCCTGGAGTTGGGCAAGGAAGTCCAGCTGGAAAGAGCTCATAGGGGTGGTGGAGGCAGATGAAAAGGCCAAGATCCATCGTGGTGAGAAGAGACTGGGGAGCTTCTCCTTTGAGGGGGACACAATCAAGATCTCTCCACCCTCACACTTACCTTCAGAAGGGAATGCCGTCCCCTCACACAATGGCTCACTAACAGGATATACGATATAGATGGTCCTACCCATTTGCCCTCGCATTTGAATGGGATGGACTGGATTATTGAGTCACGGGGGGAAGGAGGCTTTACGAAGGGACCCTGACGCCCCAGGAGCATAGACGAGAACCACAGGGCCCCTGGGCCAAAAAGAAGATGAAGGGCAAGAGAAAATAAAAATAAAAAACACCCTGACGCATGATCGAGAGGAAGATTAAAAGATCAGGGCTGCATCAGAGGTGCAGGAGCTGGGAAAAGTTAAACGACTCCAGCCGGGGGTGGTGAGGAGATAAGAAGGACAGCTAGGGACGGACGGACATGTTCCCCGAGTGGCTTGCCAACTGGCAAGCGTCGCAGACAAGGGTGGAAGGGGGGTCGAGGGGAGGGAAAGGGTTGGGAATGTATGGGGTCAGGCACAACATAGATCGCACTCTAGAAGTGAGCTGATCGGCTTCCATATGGCTGGAAGAGGTGTGAATCCAAAAATGTCATTCGATGACAGACAATGAGAAAAGGGGCCGGGTCGAAACTTTAAGGCTAGGATCGCTTAATGTAAAGGGCCTTAACTCACCAGCAAAGCGCTCACTCCTGGAGAGGGAAATGAAGAATGCAGGTCTGGGTGTACTCCTAGTACAAGAAACTAGAACAGTGAAAGTGGAAGAAATGCGCATTCCAGGTTTACATGTGGGCCAGATATTCTGGGCATCGGGCCCCACCAAAAAGGGAGGTGTTAGGATCCTACTCCGCAGAAACCTTAGGCTCACAGTCGTCAGTTTGGGGCAGAGCAGATGGAAGAGCGGTGGTGGTCTTGGGAAACCTGGAAAACTCCAGAATTACCATAGCAGCCATTTATGGCCCAATTATGGGTCAGATGCAATTCATGAAGGAGGTACTGAGGGAGGTATTGGATAGGGCAGAGGGGCTCATCCTCTTGGGAGGCGATTTTAACATGTGGGCGGACCGGGGATTGGATCATAGTGGGAAGCCGATCCCCAGAGGTAGTAGGGGGGTGGCAGCCATACAGAGGGTTCTTGGACTTAATGTGGAACCACAGGTTGGTAGATCTTTGGAGGGAGACTCACCCAATTATGAAAGGCTATACATTTTACTCCGCAGTCCATGGCTCCAGAACCAGGATTGATTACATATTTCTGAAACACCAGCATATGAGCAGAACTGATGCTTGTAACCATCACCGGGTTAGCTGGTCAGATCATGACCTGGTTTGAGTAGACATTATTATATTGGGTTTAAAACCGAGGGAATCATTGTGGAGGTGCAACAACCTCCTATTGAAGGATGCGGTTTTTAGAGAGGAGATGATGTTTTCAGCCATTAGAGAGTACTTTGAGTTAAACAACACTGGTGAGGTTCACTTGGAGACAGTATGGGAGGTGGCTAAAGCTACATGGCAGGGTGGATTGATTAGTGAAGGGGCGGCCAAGAAGAGAACTAGAACGCTCTTGGCCCACAAACTAAGATCTGAGATACGCCTATTGGAGAGAGTCGAGGGGAAGGAAGAGGAAGAGAAGGAGAGAGACCTGGGGATCACCAAAACCAAGAGACAGGAACTTAGAGAAATGGAGATGGGTAAAATAGTAGCAGGCCTCCAACACCTGAGACAGAATTATTACGAAAAAGGGGATAAGGCGGGTGCCAGGCTGGTGGCGAAGCTCCGCGCCCAGCGGCCAGATAGATGGGTAGCAAAGATCAAGAATGGAAAAGAGGGGGAAAGATCGGACCCAGAGGCGATAGCGGGAGAATTTGCCAGTTTCTATGAGAGATTGTACGAGAAGGAAGGAGTTATAGGAGGGGAAACATTAGAATCCTATTTGCAGGGAGTGACCCTCCCGACCCTTAGACCTGGAGAAGTCTCCACCCTAGAGGCCCCAATAACAGATGAGGAATCCTCCAGGCAATAACAGGTTTGAAGCTGGGGAAGGCCCCAGGAGAGCACAGGTCCACGGCAGGCTTCTATAAGGCATTTGTAGGCCAACTGGCGGATTCCTGGCGGATCTGTTCACGAATATTATGTCCACAGGGAGGGCCCCTCCATCGTTTGGGAAAGCATTAATCACGGTCATCCCCAAAGAAGGTAAAGACCCTGCAGACTGCCAATCTTATAGACCAATCTCCCTCCTGAACGTGGATGCAAAGTTGTTCACCAGAATAATTGCAACAAGACTAGAGGGCCTCCTTCCGAGGCTCATCCATTCTGATCACGTGGGCTTCATACAGGGAAGGTAGGGAGCAGACACCCTCAGGAAGACTCTCCATCTTATGAGGGAGGCAGCACCCAGGGGGGGGCAACCCAGTCTTGGTGGGCATAGATGCCGAAATGGCCTTTGACCAAGTCAACTGGGAGTTTCTACATGGGGTACTAGAGAAATTTGGTTTCGGTGAGGATGCCCGATGAGCGATCAAGGCTCTGTATGCAGAACCGTCAGCCAGAGGTACGGTAAATGGGTGACTATCACGTAGATTTAATCTTCAGCGAGGGACCCGACAGGGCTGCCCCCTCTCGCCCTTATTGTTTGCAATGACCATGGATATTTTGGCGGAATATCTGAGGGGGTCCCCTGATGTGATGGGTATAGATGTGGGAGACAGAACCTTTAAACTTGGTCTCTATGCAGATAATATAATGCTTCACGTGAGGCAGCCAGCCCAATCTGTCCCAGCTGCTTTGCGGGTGATAGAGGAGTTCGGGCATTTTTCAGGATTGAAGGTGAATGTGGGCACATTTGGTCCCCACCGGTGAGGGACGCGATCCCTGGCCACAAACATTATCAGTCCTAGTTTGAAGCGGGGCTTTGCAGGGTGGGTCACTTGGTGAAAGAAAATACATTCATAAGCATCCAGGAACTGGAGGAAGCATTGGGCATTGGCAGGTTGTCCCCACTCCTCTAAGATTGAAGGGGGTATTCATGGCAGGGAAATGGAAGCAGCATATACAGAGGCCACTCACCCCATTAGAGAAGGTCTTGGACACGCATGTAGATATGAAAGGTCTCATCTCCCTCCTGTATACGGCGCTTTTGTCCTGCTGTGAAGGAGCAATCAGGGATCTAAGAACGAGATGGGAGAGGGACTTGGGCTATGAAATTGGGGACGGTTTATGGGTGCGACTCTGTAGTAGGGCATTTAAGACCTCAATTTCGTGTCAATATAAGATGCACGCCATAAAACTGCTTCACACGTGGAAATATGACCAGTTGTACTCTCCAAGATGTTTCCAGCTGTGATTCCCCGTTGCTGGCATGGATGTGAGGAATAAGCCAATTATTGGCATATGTGGTGGACATGTCACAAAGTGCGCACATATTGGACAGAAGTGTTGAGCTGGATCAAAGAGGCGGACGGAGGATCCCTCCCACTAGACCCAATCTTAGTATTATTTGGACTTGAAAGAAGGGATGAGCGGTTGGACAAGCTTCCACACCTGTCACATTGTTTACTTTTAGCGGCCAGAGCCTGTCGAGCTAGAACTTGGAAAAGGACCTGCCTCCCCATGAAGAAAGAACGGGTGGCAGTGGCCAGGGATATTTATTTTATGGAAAAGATCACAGAAGCTATACAGGGGTCCAGCGTTCTGATAGAGACTGAATGGCTCGGGTTCTTTAGTGCTTTTAGTAACATGGAAAGTACTGGTTGAAATTCCCAGAGAACAGTGACTTGGCCCCATCAAATAGTTAACTTGGAAAACACAGACTTTAATTCAGAGGAATCGGCCCACTTCCAACGATCTAGTGCCCGGTCGGGACTGCCGACAACGGATTGAACAGTATAAGTGGGAGGGAGAAGGGAAGAGTGTATACGCCAGGGAATTATCTAATTTCTTTTCGTATAAGGTTTATAGGGACACAAGTCCCTTTCATGTTTGCTCCAAAGGTTCTCTGTTGTTTCATAAAACCAATAAAAATAAATAAAATTAAAAAAAACACAATGTCATTCTCCTGCAAGAGACCTGGGCCTTGGAGACCACACTGTTAAATGGCTACACATCGTAGGGGATCTCAGCGAACAAAATGCTTGAGTAAGATGTTATGGGGGTCTGGCGATTTTGATTAAAGCCTCCCTAACCTGTAGGTTTAGGGTAGTGGAGACTAACATGGACTACCTAGAGGTGCTCCGTATTTTACCCTCTAGGTTGGAGGGGGGTGTGGCCAGCAAGCAGGCAATGAGGACGTGATTACTCGCTGCTCCCAGTCCGCCAGCTAGATCCTGCTTTTATCCTAACAATTCATGTTGTTAAACTCACGAAAATAGCTCCCAAAAGCGGCGGAAACCTTCTGCAACGGGTCGCTGCACTATGGACCTGAACCGATGTGTGGTTCCGGAGATACACGCTGTGGAATCCAGAAGCGGCTGACTGCGTATGCCCGACAAGATGGTTGCCGGGACTGCGAGCTAAGAGGAAGGTGCGCATTACGTTAAGGGCTCCACTGAGCCAAGCGCCCCGTGACAGCAACTACCATCACATCGCTGAGGCCGAAATCAAGAAGACTAAAACACTGATCCTGTCCCCAAACAACACTGCGAGTAGGCGGCGAGCGCACCCATGAAAGCAGGCGGGCACTGGAATCCCCTGCTCCGATACGAGGTGGAGCAACCCTGCTTGAGGACGACAGAGAGGACCAGCCGACGTTACGATCCTGATCACTGCAGCGACAAGGTGAGCCGCGCTATGGGTCCTCCCCCTGATGGGATCTCCAAGTGCCAGCGAGGCTCGGCTCCTACCTGCTGCCCCGGCGGTCGATGGGGCGGTCTCATCTGAGGCTGCGAGAAGCTGCTGTGGGCCCCTGGGAACGACGCTACCCGAGCTAGCAGGCTAACCGAGGAAGGCTGCCTGAAGGCGCTCCGGTTGCAGGAGAGCCAGGCGGACAGCGAAGTGAGCAGCGCCTGCGACAAGGAGTGAGCGGGGGCAACCAAATCAAACACGTCTCCTTCCCAGAGATGGTGCGAAGAAGCTAAACTGCCTACCAACAACGATACGCAGCAGAATTATCCCTGGACACCAACCGCTCACAGTGGGACCCTGAAATTGGAACTCAACACGTGGATTGCAACACACGTTCCACAAAGCAACAGAGAATGGAAGGTAAGCTGCCTACGCTGAGGGCATGGCTGTTACAAGGTGAATGAGAACTGCGCACTGAATCTACAACGCTCCGAGCTCCCAATAAAGTAGTGATGTGGCTGAGCGCTGAGTGTCCAAGGTGAACCCAATAAGACTAATATCCTGTGAATACATCACCTAGCCGCCATAACACGCAGCAATAAACGTGGTTTACACACTTAAAATCGCTTGTGAGCCCAGACTGTTATCAAAAGTGACCACCTGCTGGGAGGCGAGCTTGTACACAACTGGTGCGCCGACCTGAGTGGCAGCACGCACTTCAAAAGCTGCAGGGATTTGAGAGAGCAAAACAACATTCTGATATCAGCGGCCCGATCAAAGACTACTACTGAGGACAACTGAAAGAGCACGTCTTCCAGGAAAGGAGGCAACTGGAGTACTGGCCTGCTTGTCCGTGGCGTGAAGCGGCAACAGGGCCCCTAATCCTGCACTGTACGAGTCTAAGACACACGTTTGAACTGAGACTAATAGAAACACCTCCTTCCCGAAAGATAGGGTGCCGACCAAGCCAATCCTCAGGCCAACAAAACAAATGAGGGAGAGGGCATAGGTGATAACACAGCAGACTTCTGGCAAGAAAACCACAAAGTGGACAGTGCATATAAACCGTAAGAGAAACCAAAAGGAGGGAAGAGGTGTTATAGATTACAATGGCACCTCCCTAGCGAGATAGAAGCCAAGGCTTGTGGCTCTACCGTCTTCGGAGTACCGCAGCCGGGTGGTTACGGACAGCACTATTTGGTAATAAACGCTGGACAGTGCACCTGCGAAGGCGGAACAAGTGTCTCTGGTGAACCACTTGACCAGTATCCACAAGATCCTGAACCAACAGCAACAACTGGATGGTGCCTTGCCGAATCGTTCCGCCCAAAGCGAGCACCCCACTGACCGAAACAGCTGCACCAACATCGGCTGAGAGGAAAGGGAGCAACTGCAAATCAACACTGGCTTCACCACCATGGGGAAAGACAGGGCAAAAACGCGACAGCGCAGAGCAAAATGGAGCAGTACACAATCGCTACCCAAGTTCCCCCGCAGGAGCAGGGCAACTCTGGCATTGCACTGGGACCGAAGGATGACAATATATCCCTTAAAGACATCATGAATGCTATCCCCAACTCAAGAACCTCCATGGAAAAAAAGATGGATGGTATAAGTACTGAGGTGTTGCTATTGCGCCATGACTGCAAAAATTCACGGCTCGTACCGGGGAAGCAGAGGGCCGCATGTTGGAAACAAAGGACAGCCTGAGGACTGTAAATCACCAAATGACCGGAGCGTTGGCACACCTCAAGGCACTGGAAGAATGATTGGAAGAGGGTGAGGGCAGAGCAAGATGGAACAACATCTGGATCCTTGGATTGCCTGAAAACTCCGAAGGCCCGTGCATGGAGCTATTCCTAGAGCAATTGTTTGCAGATCTATTCGCTCCCAAGACCCTATCAAAATTCTTCTCAGTTGAACGTGCTCACCAACGGGCAGACAAATACCAGGAGCTCCCCCATGCACAGTAATAGCAAATCTCCTGAACTAAAGGGATCAGGACCCCATACTGCAGATGGCCAGAACTAAGGGCTCCATAACATTTAATGGCTCCATAATCGCCTTTTTCCCAGACGTTCAGAAAGCAAGACAGTCCTTTGACCCACTCAAGAAACGTCTTCAAGGTCTTCACATAAAATACGGACTTCTGATCCCAGCACAGGTGAAAATATACCACAACGGTACGACAGTGCATTTCACGGATCCCAGAGAAGCGTGGAGCTGGGAGGAAAGAAACCTAGAGACCGAATCAGAGGCAAGACATTGACAGGAGTAGCCCACAACCAGAGAGAGCACCACCTGAGCTACCACAACAGGAGATAGAAGCACTGCCAAATGAAGGCAATGACTTCTAGAAGCAATCTCATCCTTTTTTTTGAAGGGGATACCAAATATAATGGCTAATATAGGGTTGTAATATTTGGCATCCCTTTGATGTTGAGGGGTAACATTTAACAACGCACTGCTTGAACTATCCCTTGCATTGGGGAGAGGAGTACATCATAAGCCTTCACTGTGACAGCTTCTGATGCAATCCCATCCTTTTTTTGAAGGGGATACCAAATATAATGGCTAATAAAAGATTGTAATATTTGGTATCCCCTTGATGTTGAGGGGTATCATTTAACAAAGGACTGCTTGAAATATCCCTTGCATTGGGGAGGGGAGTACATCATAAGCCTACAATGTGACAGCTTCTGGAAGGCATCTCATCCTTTTTTTGAAGTGGATACTGTTATGACCGGCTCTTGGTCATAGGGTTCACTCCAAGGGACACTCAGGATACACAGGCAAGGTACGCTTAGCGGTTACTTTATTAGCTTCTTAGGTTACAGGATCAGATGTCATCATAATTATTAGGAGATAAAGAGGAAAGGGACAGGAGCCCACTAGCTCCACCACCCAGGCTCACATCTTGTAACTGCTTCAGTTAGAACCAATTCTACTCTAAACATTCTAACCTCACACTCACAGCCTACATTCTAATGATGTCATCGATCCTGGCACAGCATACATGCAAGCACAGGAGCCAACCCTAACACCTCCTTTCCTACAACAAAACAAACATACGTCAAACTCACCAGAAGGAAGCCAACCCTAACACTTCCTCCTGTTGCATAAAGGCAAACCCACTACCACACTCTGCACATGACTTCCTCGCTCCGACCATGTTCCACTTACACCGGGAAATTGAACCAGCAGGCTTAACTAACATCCTACAACAGACCCAGCCGCCACACCTAACGCTCCTAACCAATCAAGAACAACACAATTCTCCTTCCGTTCCCACCTGCCACGGGGAACCTCGAAATGCCACTTTCGAGCACTAACCGCCCACCTTGGCAACTACAACAAACGCTACCAAAACCAATCAAACACAAAACTCCTTCCGTTTCTCCCTGCCACAAAGAAACCTCGAGCTGCCACTTCCGAGCACTAACTCCCAAAACCTGGAAAGACCAGGTACTGTCGTAACAACACGAGACACTTACTAACAACCCAACAATCTACCCGGGTCAACAGAGAACTACACTTACAACTCATGCCACTGTTAGACCCATTCAGAAATTCAAGTGAACACAGCCACACCAGATCATCACTCACCCACTCAATCACACCATAATTAAAGGCAACTAGCTGTCACTAACACAAACACAACAAAACCCAGCTGCAAATGTTGGCCTGACACTTGAGCCCTTCTGAACAATTCAAAACACCCCCATAGTGACCACAGCCGAAGATGAAACGTTGCCAAGGTTCTGAGATTGACCAAGAGGAATTCAATGGCAATCCCAGAAACCACCTAAAACTTCACAAAGAAAAAACACAAGATACAATATCACTTACATCTTAAGAATTTCAAACGAAACCCCTGGACCTTACCTACTCCATAAGGTCACCAAAAACAACATCTAAGCTTCATATAGCTTCGGGCACTAGTGCTATGCTAGATGCCTCTGGGCTCCGCAGAACCACAACCCAAAACAACATAAAAGCTACTCAAAGCTTCACGTGAACTCCGAAGAGCCACAAATCACCACAACATAAAAACTTTGCAAAGCTTCTGGTACTAGTCTCCTACTAGATACATCAGGACCCCGCAGAGTCACTAACCAGAAACAACATCAAAGCTTTGCAAAGCTTCTGGTACCAGTCTCCTACTAGATACCACTGGACCCCGCAGAGTCACTAACCAAAACCCATCAAAACTCCTACAAGTTTCTTGACCAGTTCCTGGTCATGCACAACCTCTAAAATCTCTTACAAAACCCGCAGGGTTCCTTGACTAACCACATGGGCCACACTCACACTACAACACTACCAACTCCGCAGAGTTCTTTGACCACTCCCTGGTCATGTACTAACTTGACCCAGAACACTCACATACTCCTCCAATACATACATCAGACACAAGGTACACAGTGTACAAACACCCCCACATGGAATGTTAATTGCCAAGCAGCGCTGCAGTCGCTGTAGCAGTCTTCATGGGTCGCACATCCATACACACACTAACCAAACATAACCTACAATGCCTCAAAACTGGTTATACTAAGAATTGTTTGACATATGTATAATCACTTTATGAATTGCAGATCTCTTTTCCTAAAAGTTCATGTTGCCAGTACGCGGGCAACTCTAAACACTGAAATGCCTCAAAAATGTTATGCTATGCATAATGTGGACTACATCACTCTGATCATGCACCAAAACCATATACCTCATACAAGCCACTCAAGTAAAAGACATCCTGACATGTTAGAGTGCAATCATGTTTAGCTGCAACTTAAAAGTTCATGTTGCCAATACGCGGGCAACTCTAATAACCTAGAATGCCTCAAAATGATTACAACTAAACATGCGGTGCATCATGAAAATACAATAAAATGCTGCTAATAATAACATTGATACCTCATGGTTACATTTTCAAAAACCACGTATTATGCATTCAACAGAATTACTCTCAAGCACTACCAACACTCATGAAATCACCCATCCAAAATCTTCAATACAGTATATCACAGCGGTAACAACCATAACACGCTTCCAGCGCTGACACCATTGTTCAGGCATCAGTCCATTTCCATAAACAGCATTGAGTCAAATGCTGGATAAAAATACAAACAAACTTGGTAAGGTCCTCAGTTGATCACAGCTTTTTGGGGCCCGCCACTTTAAACATACGCTGGACAGTGCAGGCTTGTTGACGCCCACCACGTTAAACATACGCTGGACAGTGCGGGCAGACGACTTTGTTTCGCTCAACATTGCTCTCTGCTACGCGGCGTTGCCCATTAGTCCCAACAGTGCGTCGCCGCACATAGAATGCTCCACTAGATGAGGTCAGAACACTCTTCCTCCGTCAGCGTATCTCGTTTCCTCGGCACGTTGTCACGTTCCAGCAGGTGCCTTACTCTGAACTCACTCCACATCCTCCGAAACGTCACACATCACAAACACCGGCTAATTAACCCGTACAAGTTCCAGAAAACGAATGCTGTACAGCCATCATTCCACTCAATCGCCATCACCAGGTTCAGGTCCTGTGACGTCACTATTCTCACAGAGACCACCCTAGTCGACAGTTCTCTCAGCTCCAACTGCCACTGAGCACAGCGGACCGCACAGCTCCTTAGGCACCCTTGCCTAACCAAGGTCTGCAGCAGACACCACATGATAGTACATGTCTTAGTGGCAAAAATGCTACTTCACTGGAAAAAACGCTACTTCCCACTGCAGACAGAGTTCCCTTTCTGCCTTCTCCTCGCAGGGATAACGCTACTGGGCAGCATTCAAAGTAGCACAAGTGCAGGCTCCCTGCTATTCTACTGACAGCCTCTTAGAATGCCTAGACAGCAAAGGGATGCCAAACTTCTCTGCTTGCCTGTCCATAGCTCCCTTCCAGGCAGCCTAATTAGACCCTGACTGGGCAGCAGCAAGTCACGAATGTCCCAAGTGCCACTGAGGCAGACTGCCTCACACAGCCCTGAATGGTTGACTCAAACAGCCCTGGGTATTTCGGTTATCCTGTCTCTTTGGCAGCACCTAATGACTCCTGGACTCCAGCGGGTCACTCTCCCCTCTCCCCAGGGATCTCCTCGGACAGGCTGTCTCTTCCAGCCCTGGGTGGTGGGCGCTAAACAGTCCAAGGGGGCAGTGGGCTCTCCCTCTCTTTGCATTCACTTGTCCTCTTGCCTGCACCCCCCGCAGCAGAGTCTCTTCTCCTCTCTCACATGACATCACACAGGTACCTGCTTATCTTTGCTTTCATGAAGTCCACTCCAAGGTCAAGGTCCTCCTTCACCATACCTTGGACCATCCTCGTCGCCAATTGTTATGACCGGCTCTTGGTCATAGGGTTCACTCCAAGGGACACTCAGGATACACAGGCCAGGTACGCTTAGCGGTTACTTTATTAGCTTCTTAAGTTACAGGATCAGATGTCATCATAATTATTAGGAGATAAAGAGGAAAGGGACAGGAGCCCACTGGCTCCACCACCCAGGCTCACATCTTGTAACTGCCTCGGTTAGAACCAATTCCACTCTAAACATTCTAACCTCACAGCCTACATTCTAATGATGTCATCGATCCTGGCACAGCATACATGCAAGCACAGGAGCGAACCCTAACAGATACCAAATATTAAAGCTAATATAGTGTTGTAATATTTGGTATCCCCCTTGATTTTGAGGGGTAACATTTAACAAAGCACTGCTTGAACGATCCCTTGCATTGGGGAGGGGAGTACATCATAACCCTACACTGTGACAGCTTCTGGAAGCCATCTCATCCTTTTTTGGAAGGGGATACCATATATTACAGCTAATATAGTGTTGTAATATTTGATATCCCCTTGATTTTGAGGGGTAGCATTTAACAACGCACTGCTTGAACTATCCCTTGCATTGGGGAGGGGAGTACATCATAAGCCTTCACTGTGACAGCTTCTGATGCCATCCCATCCTTTTTTTGAAGGGGATACCAAATATAATGGCTAATAAAGGATTGTTATATTTGGTATCACCTTGATGTTGAGGGGTAACATTTAACAAAGCACTGCCTGAAATATCCCTTGCATTGGGGAGGGGAGTACATCAAAAGCCTACACTGTGCCAGCTTCTGGAAGGCATCTCATCCTTTTTTTGAAGGGGATACCAAATATAATGGCTAATATAGGGTTGTAATATTTGGTATTCCCTTAATGTTGAGGGGTAACATTTAACAAAGCACTGCGTGAACTATCCCTTGCATTGGGGAGGGGAGTACATCATAAGCCTTCACTGTCACAGCTTCTGGAAGCCATCCCATTCTTTTTTTGAAGGGGATACCATATATTACAGCTAATATAGTGTTGTAATATTTGATATCCCCTTGATGTTGAGGGGTAACATTTAACAACGCACTGCTTGAACTATCCCTTGCATTGGGGAGGGGAGTACATCATAAGCCTACACTGTGACAGCTTCTGAAAGCCATCTCATCGTATTTTTGAAGGGGATACCAAATATTACAGTTAATATAGTGTTGTAATATTTGGTATCCCCTTGATGTTGAGGGGTAACATTTAACAAAGCACTGCTTGAACTATCCCTTGCATTGGGGAAGTGGGTACATCATAAGCCTTCACTGTGACAGCTTCTGATGCCATCCCATCCTTATTTTGAAGGGGATACCAAATATTACAGCTAATAAAGGATTGTAATATTTGGTATCCCCTTGATGTTGAGGGGTAACATTTAACAACGCACTGCTTGAACTATCCCTTGCATTGGGGAGGGGAGTACATCATAAGCCTTCACTGTGACAGCTTCTGGAAGCCATCCCATTCTTTTTTTGAAGGGGATACCAAATATAATTGCTAATATAGGGTTGTAATATTTGGTATCCCCTTGATTTTGAGGGGTAACATTTAACAAAGCACTGCTTGAACTATCCCTTGCATTGGGGAGGGGAGTACATCATAAGCCTTCACTGTGACAGCTTCTGGAAGCCATCCCATTTTTTTTTTAAGGGGATACCAAATATAATGGCTAATATAGGGTTGTCATATTTGGTATTCCCTTAATGTTGAGGGGTAACATTTAACAAAGCACTGCGTGAACTATCCCTTGCATTGGGGAGGGGAGTACATCATAACCATACACTGTGACAGCTTCTGGAAGCCATCTCATCCTTTTTTGGAAGGGGATACCATATATTACAGCTAATATAGTGTTGTAATATTTGATATCCCCTTGATGTTGAGGGGTAACATTTAACAACGCACTGCTTGAACTATCCCTTGCATTGAGGAGGGGAGTACATCATAAGCCTTCACTGTGACAGCTTCTGGAAGCCATCCCATTCTTTTTTTGAAGGGGATAAAAATATAATGGCTAATAAAGGATTGTAATATTTGGTATCCCCTTGATGTTGAGGGGTAACATTTAACAAAGGACTGCTTGAAATATCCCTTGCATTGGGGAGGAGAGTACATCATAAGCCTACACTGTGACAGCTTCTGGAAGCCTTCTCATCCTTTTTTGAAGGGGATACCAAATATTACAGCTAATATAGTGTTGTAATATTTGGTATCCCCTTGATGTTGAAGGGTAACATTTAACAACACACTGCTTGAACTATCCCTTGCATTGGGGAGGAGAGTACATCATAAGCCTTCAATGTGACAGCTTCTGGAAGCCATCCCATTCTTGTTTTGAAGGGGATACCAAATATAATGGCTAATATAGGGTTGTAATATTTGGTATTCCCTTGATTTTGAGGGGTAACATTTAACAAAGCACTGCGTGAACTATCCCTTGCATTGGGGAGGGGAGTACATCATAAGCCTACACTGTGACAGCTTCTGGAAGCCATCTCATCCTTTTTTGAAGGGGATACCAAATATTACAGCTAATATAGTGTTGTAATATTTGGTATCCCCTTGATGTTGAAGGGTAACATTTAACAACGCACTGCTTGAACTATCCCTTGCATTGGGGAGGGGAGTACATCATAAGCCTTCACTGTGACAGCTTCTGGAAGCCATCCCATTCTTGTTTTTAAGGGGATACCAAATATAATGGCTAATATAGGGTTGTAATATTTGGTATTCCCTTGATGTTGAGGGGTAACATTTAACAAAGCACTGCGTGAACTATCCCTTGCATTGGGGAGGGGAGTACATCAAAAGCCTACACTGTGCCAGCTTCTGGAAGGCATCTCATCCTTTTTTTGAAGGGGATACCAAATATAATGGCTAATATAGGGTTGTAATATTTGGTATTCCCTTAATGTTGAGGGGTAACATTTAACAAAGCACTGCGTGAACTATCCCTTGCATTGGGGAGGGGAGTACATCATAAGCCTTCACTGTGACAGCTTCTGGAAGCCATCCCATTCTTTTTTTGAAGGGGATACCATATATTACAGCTAATATAGTGTTGTAATATTTGATATCCCCTTGATGTTGAGGGGTAACATTTAACAACGCACTGCTTGAACTATCCCTTGCATTGGGGAGGGGAGTACATCATAAGCCTACACTGTGACAGCTTCTGAAAGCCATCTCATCGTATTTTTGAAGGGGATACCAAATATTACAGTTAATATAGTGTTGTAATATTTGGTATCCCCTTGATGTTGAGGGGTAACATTTAACAAAGCACTGCTTGAACTATCCCTTGCATTGGGGAAGTGGGTACATCATAAGCCTTCACTGTGACAGCTTCTGATGCCATCCCATCCTTTTTTTGAAGGGGATACCAAATATAATGGCTAATAAAGGATTGTAATATTTGGAATTCCCTTGATGTTGAGGGGTAACATTTAACAAAGCACTGCGTGAACTATCCCTTGCATTGGGGAGGGGAGTACATCATAAGCCTTCACTGTGACAGCTTCTGATGCCATCCCATCCTTATTTTGAAGGGGATACCAAATATTACAGCTAATAAAGGATTGTAATATTTGGTATCCCCTTGATGTTGAGGGGTAACATTTAACAACGCACTGCTTGAACTATCCCTTGCATTGGGGAGGGGAGTACATCATAAGCCTTCACTGTGACAGCTTCTGGAAGCCATCCCATTCTTTTTTTGAAGGGGATACCAAATATAATTGCTAATATAGGGTTGTAATATTTGGTATCCCCTTGATTTTGAGGGGTAACATTTAACAAAGCACTGCTTGAACTATCCCTTGCATTGGGGAGGGGAGTACATCATAAGCCTTCACTGTGACAGCTTCTGGAAGCCATCCCATTTTTTTTTTAAGGGGATACCAAATATAATGGCTAATATAGGGCTGTCATATTTGGTATTCCCTTAATGTTGAGGGGTAACATTTAACAAAGCACTGCGTGAACTATCCCTTGCATTGGGGAGGGGAGTACATCATAACCATACACTGTGACAGCTTCTGGAAGCCATCTCATCCTTTTTTGGAAGGGGATACCATATATTACAGCTAATATAGTGTTGTAATATTTGATATCCCCTTGATGTTGAGGGGTAACATTTAACAACGCACTGCTTGAACTATCCCTTGCATTGAGGAGGGGAGTACATCATAAGCCTTCACTGTGACAGCTTCTGGAAGCCATCCCATTCTTTTTTTGAAGGGGATAAAAATATAATGGCTAATAAAGGATTGTAATATTTGGTATCCCCTTGATGTTGAGGGGTAACATTTAACAAAGGACTGCTTGAAATATCCCTTGCATTGGGGAGGAGAGTACATCATAAGCCTACACTGTGACAGCTTCTGGAAGCCTTCTCATCCTTTTTTGAAGGGGATACCAAATATTACAGCTAATATAGTGTTGTAATATTTGGTATCCCCTTGATGTTGAAGGGTAACATTTAACAACACACTGCTTGAACTATCCCTTGCATTGGGGAGGAGAGTACATCATAAGCCTTCAATGTGACAGCTTCTGGAAGCCATCCCATTCTTGTTTTGAAGGGGATACCAAATATAATGGCTAATATAGGGTTGTAATATTTGGTATTCCCTTGATTTTGAGGGGTAACATTTAACAAAGCACTGCGTGAACTATCCCTTGCATTGGGGAGGGGAGTACATCATAAGCCTACACTGTGACAGCTTCTGGAAGCCATCTCATCCTTTTTTGAAGGGGATACCAAATATTACAGCTAATATAGTGTGGTAATATTTGGTATCCCCTTGATGTTGAAGGGTAACATTTAACAACGCACTGCTTGAACTATCCCTTGCATTGGGGAGGGGAGTACATCATAAGCCTTCACTGTGACAGCTTCTGGAAGCCATCCCATTCTTGTTTTTAAGGGGATACCAAATATAATGGCTAATATAGGGTTGTAATATTTGGTATTCCCTTGATGTTGAGGGGTAACATTTAACAAAGCACTGCGTGAACTATCCCTTGCATTGGGGAGGGGAGTACATCATAAGCCTTCACTGTGACAGCTTCTGGAAGCCATCCCATTCTTGTTTCGAAGGGAATACCAAATATAATGGCTAATATAGTGTTGTAATATTTGGTATCCCCCTGATTTTGAGGAGTAACATTTAACAACGCTCTACTTGACCTATCCATTGCATTGGGGAGGGAAGTACATCATAAGCCTACACTGTGACAGCTTCTGAAAGCCATCTCATCGTATTTTTGGAGGGGATACCAAATATTACAGTTAATATAGTGTTGTAATATTTGGTATCCCCTTGATGTTGAGGGGTAACATTTAACAAAGCACTGCTTGAACTATCCCTTGCATTGGGGAAGTGGGTACATCATAAGCCTTCACTGTGACAGCTTCTGATGCCATCCCATCCTTTTTTTGAAGGGGATACCAAATATAATGGCTAATAAAGGATTGTAATATTTGGAATTCCCTTGATGTTGAGGGGTAACATTTAACAAAGCACTGCGTGAACTATCCCTTGCATTGGGGAGAGGAGTACATCATAAGCCTTCACTGTGACAGCTTCTGATGCCATCCCATCCTTATTTTGAAGGGGATACCAAATATTACAGCTAATAAAGGATTGTAATATTTGGTATCCCCTTGATGTTGAGGGGTAACATTTAACAACGCACTGCTTGAACTATCCCTTGCATTGGGGAGGGGAGTACATCATAAGCCTTCACTGTGACAGCTTCTGGAAGCCATCCCATTCTTTTTTTGAAGGGGATACCAAATATAATGGCTAATATAGGGTTGTAATATTTGGTATCCCCTTGATTTTGAGGGGTAACATTTAACAAAGCACTGCTTGAACTATCCCTTGCATTGGGGAGGGGAGTACATCATAAGCCTTCACTGTGACAGCTTCTGGAAGCCATCCCATTTTTTTTTGAAGGGGATACCAAATATAATGGCTAATATAGGGTTGTCATATTTGGTATTCCCTTAATGTTGAGGGGTAACATTTAATAAAGCACTGCGTGAACTATCCCTTGCATTGGGGAGGGGAGTACATCATAACCCTACACTGTGACAGCTTCTGGAAGCCATCTCATCCTTTTTTGGAAGGGGATACCATATATTACAGCTAATATAGTGTTGTAATATTTGATATCCCCTTGATGTTGAGGGGTAACATTTAACAACGCACTGCTTGAACTATCCCTTGCATTGAGGAGGGGAGTACATCATAAGCCTTCACTGTGACAGCTTCTGGAAGCCATCCCATTCTTTTTTTGAAGGGGATAAAAATATAATGGCTAATAAAGGATTGTAATATTTGGTATCCCCTTGATGTTGAGGGGTAACATTTAACAAAGGACTGCTTGAAATATCCCTTGTATTGGGGAGGAGAGTACATCATAAGCCTACACTGTGACAGCTTCTGGAAGCCTTCTCATCCTTTTTTGAAGGGGATACCAAATATTACAGCTAATATAGTGTTGTAATATTTGGTATCCCCTTGATGTTGAAGGGTAACATTTAACAACGCACTGCTTGAACTATCCCTTGCATTGGGGAGGAGAGTACATCATAAGCCTACACTGTGACAGCTTCTGGAAGCCATCTCATCATTTTTTGAAGGGGATACCAAATATTAAAGCTAATATAGTGTTGTAATATTTGGTATCCCCCTTGATTTTGAGGGGTAACATTTAACAAAGCACTGCTTGAACGATCCCTTGCATTGGGGAGGGGAGTACATCATAACCCTACACTGTGACAGCTTCTGGAAGCCATCTCATCCTTTTTTGGAAGGGGATACCATATATTACAGCTAATATAGTGTTGTAATATTTGATATCCCCTTGATTTTGAGGGGTAGCATTTAACAACGCACTGCTTGAACTATCCCTTGCATTGGGGAGGGGAGTACATCATAAGCCTTCACTGTGACAGCTTCTGATGCCATCCCATCCTTTTTTTGAAGGGGATACCAAATATAATGGCTAATAAAGGATTGTTATATTTGGTATCACCTTGATGTTGAGGGGTAACATTTAACAAAGCACTGCCTGAAATATCCCTTGCATTGGGGAGGGGAGTACATCAAAAGCCTACACTGTGCCAGCTTCTGGAAGGCATCTCATCCTTTTTTTGAAGGGGATACCAAATATAATGGCTAATATAGGGTTGTAATATTTGGTATTCCCTTAATGTTGAGGGGTAACATTTAACAAAGCACTGCGTGAACTATCCCTTGCATTGGGGAGGGGAGTACATCATAAGCCTACACTGTGACAGCTTCTGGAAGCCATCCCATTCTTTTTTTGAAGGGGATACCATATATTACAGCTAATATAGTGTTGTAATATTTGATATCCCCTTGATGTTGAGGGGTAACATTTAACAACGCACTGCTTGAACTATCCCTTGCATTGGGGAGGGGAGTACATCATAAGCCTACACTGTGACAGCTTCTGAAAGCCATCTCATCGTATTTTTGAAGGGGATACCAAATATTACAGTTAATATAGTGTTGTAATATTTGGTATCCCCTTGATGTTGAGGGGTAACATTTAACAAAGCACTGCTTGAACTATCCCTTGCATTGGGGAAGTGGGTACATCATAAGCCTTCACTGTGACAGCTTCTGATGCCATCCCATCCTTTTTTTGAAGGGGATACCAAATATAATGGCTAATAAAGGATTGTAATATTTGGAATTCCCTTGATGTTGAGGGGTAACATTTAACAAAGCACTGCGTGAACTATCCCTTGCATTGGGGAGGGGAGTACATCATAAGCCTTCACTGTGACAGCTTCTGATGCCATCCCATCCTTATTTTGAAGGGGATACCAAATATTACAGCTAATAAAGGATTGTAATATTTGGTATCCCCTTGATGTTGAGGGGTAACATTTAACAACGCACTGCTTGAACTATCCCTTGCATTGGGGAGGGGAGTACATCATAAGCCTTCACTGTGACAGCTTCTGGAAGCCATCCCATTCTTTTTTTGAAGGGGATACCAAATATAATTGCTAATATAGGGTTGTAATATTTGGTATCCCCTTGATTTTGAGGGGTAACATTTAACAAAGCACTGCTTGAACTATCCCTTGCATTGGGGAGGGGAGTACATCATAAGCCTTCACTGTGACAGCTTCTGGAAGCCATCCCATTCTTTTTTTGAAGGGGATACCAAATATAATTGCTAATATAGGGTTGTAATATTTGGTATCCCCTTGATTTTGAGGGGTAACATTTAACAAAGCACTGCTTGAACTATCCCTTGCATTGGGGAGGGGAGTACATCATAAGCCTTCACTGTGACAGCTTCTGGAAGCCATCCCATTTTTTTTTGAAGGGGATACCAAATATAATGGCTAATATAGGGTTGTCATATTTGGTATTCCCTTAATGTTGAGGGGTAACATTTAACAAAGCACTGCGTGAACTATCCCTTGCATTGGGGAGGGGAGTACATCATAACCATACACTGTGACAGCTTCTGGAAGCCATCTCATCCTTTTTTGGAAGGGGATACCATATATTACAGCTAATATAGTGTTGTAATATTTGATATCCCCTTGATGTTGAGGGGTAACATTTAACAACGCACTGCTTGAACTATCCCTTGCATTGAGGAGGGGAGTACATCATAAGCCTTCACTGTGACAGCTTCTGGAAGCCATCCCATTCTTTTTTTGAAGGGGATAAAAATATAATGGCTAATAAAGGATTGTAATATTTGGTATCCCCTTGATGTTGAGGGGTAACATTTAACAAAGGACTGCTTGAAATATCCCTTGCATTGGGGAGGAGAGTACATCATAAGCCTACACTGTGACAGCTTCTGGAAGCCTTCTCATCCTTTTTTGAAGGGGATACCAAATATTACAGCTAATATAGTGCTGTAATATTTGGTATCCCCTTGATGTTGAAGGGTAACATTTAACAACACACTGCTTGAACTATCCCTTGCATTGGGGAGGAGAGTACATCATAAGCCTTCAATGTGACAGCTTCTGGAAGCCATCCCATTCTTGTTTTGAAGGGGATACCAAATATAATGGCTAATATAGGGTTGTAATATTTGGTATTCCCTTGATTTTGAGGGGTAACATTTAACAAAGCACTGCGTGAACTATCCCTTGCATTGGGGAGGAGAGTACATCATAAGCCTACACTGTGACAGCTTCTGGAAGCCATCTCATCCTTTTTTGAAGGGGATACCAAATATTACAGCTAATATAGTGTTGTAATATTTGGTATCCCCTTGATGTTGAAGGGTAACATTTAACAAAGCACTGCGTGAACTATCCCTTGCATTGGGGAGGGGAGTACATCATAAGCCTTCACTGTGATAGCTTCTGGAAGCCATCCCATTCTTGTTTCGAAGGGAATACCAAATATAATGGCTAATATAGTGTTGTAATATTTGGTATCCCCCTGATTTTGAGGAGTAACATTTAACAACGCTCTACTTGACCTATCCATTGCATTGGGGAGGGAAGTACATCATAAGCCTACACTGTGACAGCTTCTGAAAGCCATCTCATCGTATTTTTGAAGGGGATACCAAATATTACAGTTAATATAGTGTTGTAATATTTGGTATCCCCTTGATGTTGAGGGGTAACATTTAACAAAGCACTGCTTGAACTATCCCTTGCATTGGGGAAGTGGGTACATCATAAGCCTTCACTGTGACAGCTTCTGATGCCATCCCATCCTTTTTTTGAAGGGGATACCAAATATAATGGCTAATAAAGGATTGTAATATTTGGAATTCCCTTGATGTTGAGGGGTAACATTTAACAAAGCACTGCGTGAACTATCCCTTGCATTGGGGAGGGGAGTACATCATAAGCCTTCACTGTGACAGCTTCTGATGCCATCCCATCCTTATTTTGAAGGGGATACCAAATATTACAGCTAATAAAGGATTGTAATATTTGGTATCCCCTTGATGTTGAGGGGTAACATTTAACAACGCACTGCTTGAACTATCCCTTGCATTGGGGAGGGGAGTACATCATAAGCCTTCACTGTGACAGCTTCTGGAAGCCATCCCATTCTTTTTTTGAAGGGGATACCAAATATAATGGCTAATATAGGGTTGTAATATTTGGTATCCCCTTGATTTTGAGGGGTAACATTTAACAAAGCACTGCTTGAACTATCCCTTGCATTGGGGAGGGGAGTACATCATAAGCCTTCACTGTGACAGCTTCTGGAAGCCATCCCATTTTTTTTTGAAGGGGATACCAAATATAATGGCTAATATAGGGTTGTCATATTTGGTATTCCCTTAATGTTGAGGGGTAACATTTAATAAAGCACTGCGTGAACTATCCCTTGCATTGGGGAGGAGAGTACATCATAACCCTACACTGTGACAGCTTCTGGAAGCCATCTCATCCTTTTTTGGAAGGGGATACCATATATTACAGCTAATATAGTGTTGTAATATTTGATATCCCCTTGATGTTGAGGGGTAACATTTAACAACGCACTGCTTGAACTATCCCTTGCATTGAGGAGGGGAGTACATCATAAGCCTTCACTGTGACAGCTTCTGGAAGCCATCCCATTCTTTTTTTGAAGGGGATAAAAATATAATGGCTAATAAAGGATTGTAATATTTGGTATCCCCTTGATGTTGAGGGGTAACATTTAACAAAGGACTGCTTGAAATATCCCTTGTATTGGGGAGGAGAGTACATCATAAGCCTACACTGTGACAGCTTCTGGAAGCCTTCTCATCCTTTTTTGAAGGGGATACCAAATATTACAGCTAATATAGTGTTGTAATATTTGGTATCCCCTTGATGTTGAAGGGTAACATTTAACAACGCACTGCTTGAACTATCCCTTGCATTGGGGAGGAGAGTACATCATAAGCCTTCAATGTGACAGCTTCTGGAAGCCATCCCATTCTTGTTTTGAAGGGGATACCAAATATTATGGCTAATATAGGGTTGTAATATTTGGTATTCCCTTGATTTTGAGGGGTAACATTTAACAAAGCACTGCGTGAACTATCCCTTGCATTGGGGAGGGGAGTACATCATAAGCCTACACTGTGACAGCTTCTGGAAGCCATCTCATCCTTTTTTGAAGGGGATACCAAATATTACAGCTAATATAGTGTTGTAATATTTGGTATCCCCTTGATGTTGAAGGGTAACATTTAACAACGCACTGCTTGAACTATCCCTTGCATTGGGGAGGGAAGTACATCATAAGCCTTCACTGTGACAGCTTCTGGAAGCCATCCCATTCTTGTTTTTAAGGGGATACCAAATATAATGGCTAATATAGGGTTGTAATATTTGGTATTCCCTTGATGTTGAGGGGTAACTTTTAACAAAGCACTGCGTGAACTATCCCTTGCATTGGGGAGGGGAGTACATCATAAGCCTTCACTGTGACAGCTTCTGGAAGCCATCCCATTCTTGTTTCGAAGGGAATACCAAATATAATGGCTAATAGTGTTGTAATATTTGGTATCCCCCTGATTTTGAGGAGTAACATTTAACAAAGCTCTACTTGAACTATCCATTGCATTGGGGAGGGAAGTACATCATAAGCCTACACTGTGACAGCTTCTGGAAGCCATCTCATTGTTTTTTTGGCGGGGATACCAAATATTACAGTTAATATAGTGTTGTAATATTTGGTATACCCTTGATGTTGAGGGGTAACATTTAACAAAGCACTGCTTGAACTATCCCTTGCATTGGGGAGGGGAGTACATCATAAGCATTCACTGTGACAGCTTCTGATGCATCCCATCCTTTTTTTGAAGGTGATACCAAATATAATGGCTAATAAAGGATTGTAATATTTGGTATCCCCTTGATGTTGAGGGGTAACATTTAACAAAGGACTGCTTGAAATATCCCTTGTATTGGGGAGGGGGGTACATCATAAGCCTACACTGTGACAGCTTCTGGAAGCCATCTCATCGTTTTTTTGAAGGGGATACCAAATATTACAGCTAATATAGTGTTGTAATATTTGGTATCCCCTTGATTTTGAGGGGTAACATTTAACAACGCTCTACTTGAACTATCCATTGCATTGGGGAGGGGAGTACATCATAAGCCTGCACTGTGACAGCTTCTGGAAGCCATCTCATCCTTTATTGGAAGGGGATACCACATATTACAGCTAATATAGTGTTGTAATATTTGATATCCCCTTGATTTTGAGGGGTAGCATTTAACAACGCACTGCTTGAACTATCCCTTGCATTTGGGAGTGTTGTGATGTCATCTTTCACTCCATTCCACCCGGAGTGAGGAATGTTCGGTTTCCCCACGTTCCACCTGGAACACAAAACCGCATTGTCCTAACCGCCCTCCTCACCTCCGGGGGACGTACAATAAAGCTCCCTCCCCAAACTTATTTAGCTTCGGTATCATTTATTCCATTGGCGACGAGGCACCCCTTTCCCCGGTGACCTGCATCCGGCCCCCGGAGCTTCCCTGCTCGCCCTACTGCCAGTCTTCAGCACCAGAGGCGGCCCCTGCGGCTCTCCACATTGCCGCTCCTGCTGCCTCCCACTCCCCAGCCCCGAGTGAGAAGGGAGAGGGCCGCCCAACAGACTCGCGGAACGGCAGAACGGCACAGCAAGTACCCTTTTCTTTTACTTTGGCCCGTAACAGCGGCAGCGCTCAACGCGCGTCATATGATTTCACACCAACGGCCGTTTGAGGAAAGCACCTCACAACGTGCCCCACGTGCCGCCATTTTGTCCGCACCAGCTTCCACGGCAACCGCGCCGTGGATTCTCAGCTGCTGATCAGCTGATCGAAGGAGCCCCAAAGATTAAGCCGCGTACCACAGCGCCCCCACTGGCTGCAGGGGGCAGTTAAAAAAAAAAAAAGGGAGAAATTCTGTTTGACTTAGAGAAGGAAGCCTGCTATAGACAGGATTCCAGATCTGGACTGGCATAGGGTGGAGAATTTCCGAAACTATGAAACTCTGCCTCTTTTGATAGACACAATCCCAGTTCGGGACTTGGTTGCTAATGAGACGCCATAACCACCGTCCCAGCAGCCCCAAATACATATAGCCTCACACCACAGCGCCCTCACAGGTCACAGGAAGCAGTGAGAGGAGCACAGAAAGAAATTGCGAAACACAGAAGAACACGTTCACTTCACCCTATAGACTCTGTGACTTAAAGAACTTTGTGCACAGAACTCATAGTGCATATAACAATTTTCAACATCAGATACTGCACTCAAGCACATTGGGCAATCACAAAGAGGAGACACTGAAAGGGAGAGTGACCATACCCCACACCCTCCTCACAGCCAACCATGCAGAACGTGCCACACCCCACCAAGTTTCTTCCTTGCCCCGGTACTCCAACATGCCCCTGGGAGCAATGGTTAGATAGCTTTCAGATATATCTCAGAGCCATTGGTGGCGGTAAATTCAATGATGATCTCAAGGAAGCGACCCTCTTGAACTGCATAGGGGCCGAAGGCCTAAGAATATTCAGGGCACTTCCCGAGCCAGATCATGCAGAGGGCGACGGCAACCGGAAATTTGACACAGCCTTGGCAAAACTCACCAAGCATTTTGGCAGCAAAACAAACGTAGTTTTGGAGGGATACAAGTTCTTTTCCCGTAAACAGGCAAAGGGTGAACCAGTTGATGCTTACATTGCCTCCCTCAGGGTGCTCATGTCTACGTGTGACTTCACTGGTGTTGGAGATGAATATTTGAGAGACCAGTTGGTACTCAATGTAGCAGATCCCCGCATACAACAAAAACTGTGGCAAACGAAGAACCCCTCATTAGATCAAGCCACTGAAATAGTGAGAAGTATGGAATTTGGGGACCGATGCATGAAGGAGAGACTGGTCATAAAAGAGAGTGTTGAGGTGAAGTCCATAGATGGCTTAGATGGCTTCTCTGAATCTGAACATGATGGAGCCTTGGTAGCAGCCGTGAGGAGTGCACCTCAAAGAAGCAGAGGTAACTCCAGAAGAGGGAGAGTGTCAGTATATGACAATCAAAACCCCACGCGCTGTCATAAGTGTGGGTGGTATAAACGCCACAACGCGGGGAAGGTGTGCCCTGCCAACAGTGTCGAGTGCTACAAATGTGGTTTATTGGGTCATTTCGCCAAAGTCTGCCGCAACATCCGAGGGAGACCAGGAAGATCCGGTAACTCCAACAGACGACCACTCAACAAGCATGAGTCTGTGATAACAGTGGACTACGACCAAGTGTCAGAGAGCATGTTGTCCATCAACCAGACACGTCCACAAGTGCAGATCCTCACGGTCACCTCTTTCCAAGAGTCGAGCGGTCCATGGGTTAACATGTACGTCAATGATATACCCTTGAAGGTTATGGTAGACACAGGGTCCCCATATACCATGGTGGATCTTGAGACCTTTGAAAAAGTGCTTTCTGGCAAAGTCCATGATCTACGGAACTCCTCTGTGAGAGCCACAGGGTACAGAAAAACTCCCATTGACATCATTGGGTACACATGGGTCAAACTCAAGTTTCACGACAGACAAACATACTGTAAGTTGTTTGTAGCCAAGAACGGTTCCTCAGTAATAGAATGGGAAGAACAAGCGGCTCTCCAAGTGAAAATCCACCCTGGAGAAGATATTCCTATATTGAGCGTGCTCAAAGGCAACACTGACATCAAGTCCAATTTGGCTCATCAATTCCCCAAAGTGTTTTGCAAAAATATCGGTCTGCTCAAGGGTTTCCAACACAGAATCATATTGAAAAGAAGAGCCGTCCCAGTGGTCCATCGAGTACGTGGAGTCCCCTTTGGGACTAAAGCAGCACTTAAAGATGAACTCACACGTCTTTGCAATGAGAACATTATACAACCCATAGAGAGTTCTGAATGGCTTGCCCCCATCGTCCTCGTAAAGAAACCCGACAATTCCATACGGATGTGTGTTGACTTGAGAGATCTCAATAAAAATATATGGGTTGACAGACACCCACTTCCTAACATAGCTGAACTCTTATCAACCATGAAACCAGCAAGCTATTTCAGCACCTTAGACCTCTCCTCAGCATATCACCAAATTGCATTAGATGACAGCTCAAAAGCCCTCACCTCATTTGTCACACCTTTGGGAGCATACATGTTCAACAGAATGCCATTTGGGCTTGCTTCCGCCGCAGCGGTCTTCCTAAGAATCATGTCACACCTCTTTGGAGGCCTCGATGGAGTACAATGTTTCCAGGACGACATTCTCATATCAGCAAAAACTGAAGAAGAGCACGACGCCAAATTAATGGGCGTATTATAGATAATTAAAAAAAGTGGACTCACCCTCAAACTGGAGAAATGCAATATAAAGTGTAATGAAGTCTCCTATCTTGGTCATTCCATCGACGCCAGGGGCATCCGTCCCAAGAAAAAACTCCTTGACACGATACTGAGCTTAGCTGAGCCCACCAACAAAGAGCAATTGAAAAGTTTTTTAGGAATGACGGAGTACTACTCCAAATTTGTGAATAACTATGCCAACAGAACACAAAACATGAGAAATCTTATGAAAAAATCCAACAGATTCGAATGGTCCACAGAATGTAAGAACGAATTTGAGAACCTCAAGTCTGACATCAACCAAGCTCCAGCCCTTAGTATGTTTGATTATAAAGCCAAAACGATAGTGTCGGTAGATGCCAGCAAGATCGGCCTTGGTGGAGTACTGGAACAACAACAGAACGGTAACATCGTAACCATCGCATTTGCATCCAGTGTACTAAGAGGTGCTGAATTGAACTACTCCACCATCGAGAGAGAAGCTCTGGCTGTCAAGTGGGCCCTACAACATTTCAGGAATTTAATAGGGGGTCTACCGATCCTCCTAAAGACTGATCACAAACCTTTAGTCAACATTCTAAAATCCAAATTGCCACACCTTATCTCACCAAGGATAAGGCGTTGGTTTCTAGACATTATGCAATACAATCTTCAAATTTGTTACAATCCTGGTCCACTAAATCAAGTAGCAGACTGCCTGTCGAGACTATCTACAATTCAAGATAATAAAGATGTCGAAATTGAGGATCAAGAAGAAGATATCACAGCCACCATAAATCCTGCCATACCCTCCGACGAATGGATACGCATCACCAAAGCTGACACAGAACAGCAGGAAATCAGAAGAGCCGTAATGAACGACTGGGTTGGTGTTGGGAAAGAGTTGACAAACTTCAATCCATTCAAAGATGAGATATCCATGAATGAAAATCATATCTTCAGGGGAAATAGAGTGATTCCAGCCCTGACCCTCAGAAAGAAATTACTTGACCTAGCCCATGAAGGACATCTGGGAAGGAGTTTGACAAAGAACAGGATAAGGAACAGCTACTGGTGGCCCAACATGTGGAAAGAGGCAGAAGAGACAGTAAAAAACTGCAACGCCTGTGCTTCCAGTGACAAATCGAAAGTATTATGGAAAACCCCACTTCAGCCGGTAGAAACACCCAAACATGTATGGTCAAAACTGGCAATAGACATCATGGGTCCCTTCGAAAATCTGGAGGAAGTAAAAATATTCATCATCGTAATCGTCGACTACACCTCCAAATGGACCGAATGGGGTGTGGTAGATACCAGCACAACCACAAAGAAAATCACCGACTTCTTAACAGAAATATTCAACAGGGAAGGTGACCCCAGAGACATAGTCTCAGACAACGGGTCCCAGTTCACTTCGTCAGAATTTCAAGAATTCCTTGACAAAAGATCCATCAACCACATCACTACGTCACTTTACCACCCAATGTCCAACGGGTTGGTAGAAAGAATGAACAGACTGATAAAAAGCGTCATCCAACTGGCCACTGCCAATACTATGCCTTGGAGAGAAACCCTCAAGGAGGCTCTGTACGCATATAGAACAACGCCACACTCCACCACCAACGTAGAGCCTTTCACCTTGATGCGGGGCAGAACCGCAACCAACCAATTAAGACCGGCATGGATCTTTTTAGACACCGGTGAGGCGAGAATGAACATAGAACGAAAATTGGACATAGAACAAATCCATAAAACTATAAAGGAGAAGCAGAGGAAGTACAAAACATACTACGACAAAAGAAACAGAACTAAAAGGGTGTTCCTTCAGGAAGGAGACTGGGTATGCATCAAAGAACCCAGGAAAACACTAAAGGGCGAATCCAAATTTAGATCTCCACAAAAGATCATACAATGTCACAACAAATCTGTCACACTGGATGATGGAGGGAGATGGTCTCACGATGACCTCGTGTAAAAAACCAACGACACCAGCAAACCTAGCACTTCAAAAAACCATTTCTATGATGCATGGTCAAGAGAGAATGTGAAGAGAACGACCAATGACACTCACAGACCTGGTACATCCCCAGATTCACAGGATGGCATAAGATCAAAAAGTGAACATTTTCCTGAAGAGAAATACCACGCCAGACATACAAGAAAGAGCGAACCCTGTCACACCAATGGAGAAAAACCTGCCACGGGCCTCTCGAAAAGGAATCGCAAGATCATCCGCAACTTCAGCGATGACTTCATCTACTATTGATTACCTATTAATGTAAATATTCAGCTTAACAACAATCCCACCCCTGCCTACCCTGTTTCCCCCTCCCTCTCCGTTCCCCTCTTTCCCATAGATAAGGAGATGTTGTGATGTCATCTTTCACTCCATTCCACCCGGAGTGAGGAATGTTCGGTTTCCCCACGTTCCACCTGCAACGCAAAACCGCATTGTCCCAACCGCCCTCCTCACCTCCGGGGCCGTACAATAAAGCTCCCTCCCCAAACTTATTTAGCTTCGGTATCATTTATTACAGGGAGGGGAGTACATCATAAGCCTTCACTGTGACAGCTTCTGATGCCATCCCATCCTTTTTTTGAAGGGGATACCAAATATAATGGCTAATAAAGGATTGTAATATTTGGTATCCCCTTGATGTTGAGGGGTAACATTTAACAAAGGACTGCTTGAAATATCCCTTGCATTGGGGAGGGGAGTACATCATAAGCCTTCACTGTGACAGCTTCTGATGCCATCCCATCCGTTTTTTGAAGGGGATACCAAATATAATGGCTAATTAAGGATTGTAATATTTGGTATCCCCTTGATGTTGAGGGGTAACATTTAACAAAGGACTGCTGTTGGTGTCGATTGAAGGAAGGGAGGTGTTAGGATAGTTAGGCTTTGAAGGAAGGGAGGTGTTAAGAGTGACTCCCTGTCCTCGTGGAGTATGTATGATGAGTGCCTGAGTAGTGATGTCATGAATGGAGTGTTTGGGTATGATTAGGTGGAATGCTGTGTGGTGAGTTTTCTACCCAGGGACAGTTGATATTATGTAGCCTGGGTGGTGGGAGCCAGTGGGCTCCAATCTGATCCTGTAACTACTAAAGAATCTCCTGATGACACCTGATTAAAGTAACAATAAGTACTTCTGGCCTCCAGCGTATCCTTTACCCAGCTGACCCCGCCTAGGGTCATAACATATATTGGCGACGAGGCATGGCATTGATCAAGGCGGACCCTGAGAAGAAGCTGGATAAGACAGGTACCTGCATGAATGGGGCCAGACATTGGGAGAAAAGGATGAGAGAGAGGAGAAAGGACTGCTGTGGGGGGTGCAGCACAGGATCACAGAGACTGAGAAAAAGGAGGGGGCCCACTGCCCCCCATGATGAGTCCCACCACCCAGGGGAAAAGAGGGCATCTCTAGTGGCTTTCAAAAGATGGTAACAGATAATGGCACCCGGTAACATGACAGGTGGTATTTTAGTTTCCACACAAGGTAACCCAAGAGACTGTTCCTGTTGGCACTACAGGGTTAAAATGTTTGTACCAGAAGTCGCTCTTGTTGTACCAGGGAGAGGCGCCAGAGACACATCCGTCACTGCTGGTGTAGAGCTGACGTGGAGCTAGGAAATGCAAGCTCTAAGGAGTGAAGTGAGTGCCATTCCTGGAGAGCCGTTAAGTCGATAGTATGCTGAGACTGTCTAAACGAACCTGCGTCCGTGGAAAAACACCCATTGCTGTAGGATGGCAGTAAGAGTGTGCTGCAGTGAAGGGTTGTCAGCTTGCCAGCCGCCTAATAGATCACGATGTTATGTGAGTGAGGAGCCGTGGTACTGGGCACGTCCCACTCATGGGGATAACATGTCTTAGTCTCAGACGTCCCGTAACGCGCAGGGTGACAGTTGGAGCCCTGGAGCTCCATGCGGCCTCATCTCCCATCCTGTAGTGATGATGTCATCAACCCAGCAGGGGGACTCAGAGATTGTCTGGAATGATGGATCATGAAGATTCTGTACTGTCAGAGAATGCCCGGTGCTTAGAAGTTCGTGTCTATCCAGTGAGCTGTATCAGGGTTTCGAGTAAAGGACCCTGCAACGTCATTCAGTGTGTCCAGGAAATGAGTTTCCTTTCCGTGTACCGGGTTCCTAAATTAGCTGCGTCGTAGTGGAGACTGACACATGAATTGACTACCATTGCCTTTCAAGGGGAAGGAAGGAGTGCTGCGTGAAATGATGGGGCAGTGTTGCGAGCCTGCCTCTACTAGAGTGGCATTAAATTGAACTTTGACTCGAAGCAAGTAAGGTTCTCATCGTAATGCAGCTGAGCCTTGTTATTACCGTTACTGTTTTTCATGTCCCAAGCAGAGTCAGTCATTGCAAAGTATTTTATGGACGAGATATTGATTTAACGGAATGTTCCACAGCCAAGAAAATGCAATGTTGGATTTTGTGAGGTTGTACATTATTGTTGGAAATACCAAAGAGGGATTGTTTCGCTAGTTCAGTAGATTGAACTATAGTTTTGTGTGAATGGAGTGTGTGGACGGTTTCGTATGTTGCAGATTTTAAAAGCTTCGACCATAGTGATTTTGTGCGGAGAGTGCAGCAATATAGCGAGCTATTAATAGTGGTTCACTGCATATCAGAATAACAGTTTGAGGATTTGCAGGAGGTTACGTTTCATCATGGAACCATGCAAAGTGGACTTTATAATGCGGCAGAGTTTGCCTTTGCACTTCTTGGAATTTACATTTGCATGGAAGTGTGAATGGGTAGGTTAGCTTGTGTCAGTTTAACAACTATTTGAGGAATTGCAGGTTGTTTACGTTGCAGTTTCAGGCAACATGGACTTTTAGTGTTTCTTTTACTAAAAGAAGATGTTTAAAAGTGCAGACTTAGGAAATGTCAAAGTGAGTAAAGTTTAGGAAATGTTAAGATATTTGTCTACTTCCGAGAAATTTTCTGTAGTTATGATGTGCATCTTGTACATGTCATTAGCATGGGTCTGTGTGGCCCATTCATGAGTATGTTGAGCATGGGTGAGTGTTGTCCATTCATGTATGTTATGAGTATGGGTGTGTGTGTGGCCCATTGAAGTGTATTACAAGTATGGGTGTGTATGGCCCTCTGATGTGTGTTTCGAGCATGAGTGTGCGTTGCACACTGGAGCTTGTAGTGAGCAGGTGTGTGTGTTGTTCATTAAAGTGTATTATGAGCATGGGTGAGTGTAGCCCATTGAAGTGTATTGCAAGTATGGGTGAGTATGGCCCATTGATGTGAGTTACACTTGGTGTTCTCAGAGGTAACTGGTTTTAGGAATGGTTGTTTGGGTGTGTGTAGCCCATTGAAGTGTATTTCAAGTATGGGTGTGTATGGCCCATTGATGTGAGTTACACTTGGTGTTCTCAGTGGTAATTGGTTTTAGGAATAGTTGTTTGGCAGGACGCTGCCTGCATGCTGTTCGTGGCGCGAGAGTGAGGGGACGCCTTCATGTCTCGTGTCTGATGGTGAGTTAAAGGGTGTGTGTGTGTTTCACCCCAAGGTCACCTAGTGGCATTTTGTCCAAGTTGTGAGTTGGCTTGGGTAGGTTTTCTTGTTTCTTAAATTGAGTTGCAGAGAGTGTCATTTTTCGGTGGCACTTCCCTGTAATTTTTGGGCTAATTTGACTTTTCCATCTAGTTGCCGGAGGTTTTCGTTGTTGTTAGATGTGTTGGGTTGAGACCTGACTGCTGATGGCTCAGATTGGAACGGCCGCCAATCTGGGATCGGTGTTTGGGTACTTGTTGTGGAATTCCTCTGGTGGGAGTGGCCCTAGTGTGTATGAGTTGTGAGTGAGTTGCTGACTGTCCGGTATCGTGTGTGTGGTATATGGGATCTGGTGCCCTTCTAAGATCGCCCTGTGGTGACTGTGCATAATTAGTTATTGTTTGCTTTGTCAGAGCATGACCTGGTTTATCCCGAGCTAGGGAGTTTGCGCGTGGGTGTGGCAGCCCCATGATTTTGCCCGTGGCAGGGGTCAAATAAAAGGAGTCAAGAGTTCTTTGAGGGTCTGTGGATTTGCTTTGGCGTGTATGCCCACGGTGGGCCGGTTTGCGCTCGTAGGTGGCAGCTGCGAGGTTCCCTGGTGGCGGTGGGGAATGGAAGGTGATCAGTGTTTTCTGATGGATTGTGAGAGTAGTTGAGGCGGCTGGGTCTTGTGCTTGTTTGGTTTGTCATGTTGGAGACATTCCCCCAGGAGCCTGGTACTGGCTATGGTGTGCTTGTGTGTGTGTTGCGCCCTCCCGTGCGAGTGTTGTGCATTTTATGGAGGAAAGGTGTTGGTGTCGATTGAAGGAAGGGAGGTGTTAGGATAGTTAGGCTTTGAAGGAAGGGAGGTGTTAAGAGTGACTCCCTGTCCTCTTGGAGTATGTATGATGAGTGCCTGAGTAGTGATGTCATGAATGGAGTGTTTGGGTATGATTAGGTGGAATGCTGTGTGGTGAGTGTTCTACCCAGGGACAGTTGAGATTATGTAGCCTGGGTGGTGGGAGCCAGTGGGCTCCAATCTGATCCTGTAACTACTAAAGAATCTCCTGATGACACCTGATTAAAGTAACAATAAGTACTTCTGGCCTCCAGCGTATCCTTTACCCAGCTGACCCCGCCTAGGGTCATAACAGGGGAGTACATCATAAGACTTCACTGTGACAGCTTCTGATGCCATCCCATCCGTTTTTTGAAGGGGATACCAAATATAATGGCTAATTAAGGATTGTAATATTTGGTATCCCCTTGATGTTGAGGGGTAACATTTAACAAAGGACTGCTTAAAATATCCCTTGCATTGGGGAGGGGAGTACATCATAAGCCTTCACTGTGACAGCTTCTGATGCCATCCCATCCGTTTTTTGAAGGGGATACCAAATATAATGGCTAATTAAGGATTGTAATATTTGGTATCCCCTTGATGTTGAGGGGTAACATTTAACAAAGGACTGCTTGAAATATCCCTTGTATTGGGGAGGGGGTACATCATAAGCCTACACTGTGACAGCTTCTGGAAGCCATCTCATCCTTTTTTGAAGGGGAAACCAAATATTACAGCTAATATAGTGTTGTAATATTTGGTATCCCCTTGATTTTGAGGGGTAACATTTAACAACGCACTGCTTGACCTATCCTTTGCATTGGGGAGGGGATTACATCATAAGCCTACACTGTGAAAGCTTCTGGAAGCCATCTCATCGTTTTTTTGAAGGGGATACCAAATATTACAGTTAATATAGTGTTGTAATATTTGGTATCCCCTTGATTTTGAGGGGTAACATTTAACAACGCTCTTCTTGAACTATCCATTGCATTGGGGAGGGGAGTACATCATAAGCCATCTCATTCTTTTTTGGAAGGGGATACCACATATTACAGCTAATATAGTGTTGTAATATTTGATATCCCCTTGACTTTGAGGGAGGAGAGTACATCATAAGCCTACACTGTGACAGCTTCTGATGCCATCCCATCCTTTTTTTGAAGGGGATACCAAATATAATGGCTAATAAAGGATTGTAATATTTGGTATCCCCTTGATGTTGAGGGGTAACATTTAACAAAGGACTGCTTGAAATATCCCTTGCATTGGGGAGGGGAGTACATCAAAAGCCTACACTGTGCCAGCTTCTGGAAGCCATCCCATTCTTTTTCTGAAGGGGATACCAAATATAATGGCTAATATAGGGTTGTAATATTTGGTATCCCCTTGATTTTGAGGGGTAACATTTAAAAAAGCACTGCTTGAACTATCCCTTGCATTGGGGAGGGGAGTACATCATAACCCTACACTGTGACAGCTTCTGGAAGCCATTTCATCCTTTTTTGGAAGGGGATACCATATATTACAGCTAAAATAGTGTTGTAATATTTGATATCCCCTTGATGTTGAGGGGTAACATTTAACAACGCACTGCTTGAACTATCCCTTGCATTGGGGAGGGGAGTACATCATAAGCCTTCACTGTGACAGCTTCTGATGCCATCCCATCCTTTTTTTGAAGGGGATACCAAATATAATGGCTAATAAAGGATTATAATATTTGGTATCCCCTTGATGTTGAGGGGTAACATTTAACAACGCTCTACTTGAACTATCCATTGCATTGGGGAGGGAAGTACATCATAAGCCTACACTGTGACAGCTTCTGGAAGCCATCTTATCGTTTTTTTGAAGGGGATACCAAATATTACAGCTAATATAGTGTTGTAAAGTTTGGTATCCCCTTGATTTTGAGGGGTAACATTTAACAGCGCTCTACTTGAACTATCCATTGCATTGGAGAGGGAAGTACATCATAAGAGTACACTGTGACAGCTTCTGGAAGCCATCTCATCGTTTTTTTGGAGGGGATACCATATATTACAGCTAATATAGTGTTGTAATATTTGGTATCCCCTTGATTTTGAGGGGTAACATTTAACAAAGCACTGCTTGAACTATCCCTTGCATTGGGGAGGGGAATACATCATAAGCCTTCACTATGACAGCTTCTTGAAGCCATCCCATTATTTTTTTGAAGGGGATACCAAATATAATGGATAATATAGGGTTGTAATATTTAGTAACCCCTTTATTTTGAGGGGTAACATTTAACAACACACTGCTTGACCTATCCTTTGCATTGGGGGGGAATACATCATAAGCCTTCACTGTGACAGCTTCTGGAAGCCATCCCATCCTTTTTTTGAAAGGGATACCAAATATAATGGCTAATATAGTGTTGTAATATTTGGTATACCCTTTATTTTGAGGGGTAACATTTAACAACTGCTTGAACTATTCCTTGCATGGGGGGGGAGTAGATCATAAGCCTACACTGTAAAAGCTTCTGGAAGCCATCTCATCGTTTTTCTGGAGGGGATACCAACTATTACAGCTAATATAGTGTTGTAATATTTGGTATCCCCTTGATTTTGAGGGGTAACATATAACAAGCACTGCTTCAACTATCCCTTGCATTGGGGAGGGGAGTACATCATAGGCCTTCACTGTGACAGTTTCTGGAAGCCATCCAATCCTTTTTTGGAAGGGGATACCAAATATAATGGCTAATATAGGGTTATAATATTTGGTATACCCTTTATTTTGAGGGGTAACATTTAACAACTGCTTGAACTATTCCTTGCATGGGGGGGGTACATCATAAGCCTACACTGTGACAGCTTTTGGAAGCCATCTCATCCTTTTTTTGAAGGGGATACCAAATATTACAGCTAATATAGTGTTGTAATAGTTGGTATTGCCTTGATTTCGAGGGGTAGCATTTAACAACGCACTGCTTGAACTATCCATTGCATTGGGGAGGGGAGTACATCATAAGCCTTCAATGTGAAAGCTTCTGATGCCATCCCATCCTTTTTTTGATGGGGATACCAAATATAATGGCTAATATAGGGTTGTAATATTTGGTATCCCCTTGATGTTGAGGGGTAACATTTAACAAAGGACTGCTTGAAATATCCCTTGCAATGGGGAGGGGAGTACATCAAAAGCCTACACTGTGACAGCTTCTGGAAGGCATCTCATCCTTTTTTTGAAGGGGATACCAAATATTACAGCTAATATAGTGTTGTAATATTTGGTATCCCCTTGATTTTGAGGGGTAACATTTAACAAAACACTCGTTGAACTATCCCTTGCATTGGGGAGGGGAGTACATCATAAGCCTACACTGTGACAGCTTCTGGAAGCCATCTCATTGTTTTTTTGAAGGGGATACCAAATATTACAGCTAATATAGTGTTGTAATATTTGGTATCCCCTTGATTTTGAGGGGTAACATTTAACAAAACACTGCTTGAACTATCCCTTGCATTGGGGAGGGGAATACATCATAAGCCTTCACTATGACAGCTTCTGGAAGCCATCCCATTATTTTTTTGAAGGGGATACCAAATATAATGGATAATATAGGGTTGTAATATTTAGTAACCCCTTTATTTTGAGGGGTAACATTTAACAACACACTGCTTGACCTATCCTTTGCATTGGGGAGGGGATTACATCATAAGCCTACACTGTAAAAGCTTATGGAAGCCATCTCATCGTTTTTTTGGAGGGGATACCAAATATTACAGCTAATATAGTGTTGTAATATTTGGTATCCCCTTGATTTTGAGGGGTAACATTTAACAACGCACTGCTTGAACTATCCCTTGCATTGGGGAGGGGAGTACATCATAAGCCTACACTGTGACAGCTTCTGGAAGCCATCTCATCCTTTTTTGGAAGGCAATACCAAATAATACAGCTAATATAGTGTTAATGTTTGGTATCCCCTTGGATTTTGAGGGGTAACATTTAACAACGCTCTGCTTGAACTATCCATTGCATTGAGGAGGGGAGTACATCATAATCCTTCACTGTGACAGCTGCTTCTGCAAGCCATCCCATCCTTTTTTTGAAGGTGATACCAAATATAATGGCTAATATAGGGTTGTAATATTTGGTATCCCCTTGTTTTTGAGGGGTAACATTTAACAACGCTCTGCTTGAACTATCCCTTGAATTGGGGATGGGAGTACATAATTTCTGTGCACTGTGACTCTGGGCCAGCCCAATGGGTGCTCGGTGCACCAACACAAAATGAATGTGGCAGGGATCACCCTGATCGTCGTGGTCACACAACAAGACCGCAGCTGCTGTGGGCTCCCGGACAAGCAGCTGCTCTGCGATCACACCGAGGGCCAGTGGCCTGGAGGCACCCTGTTACACATGCTGGTCTGGGGCACCCAGACTGCCCCCAGACGAGCAGGGCCGCAGGCCTGTGATCACAAGGGGTAGGCCTGCAGGCCCTACACAGTGAGACACAGAGACAGAGTGCCATTACATTTAGTCTACCACCGTGGTATTGCACGTACATGCGAAGGCTCCTTCTTCCATTCAGGGATGAGGCTGTCATGATACATCCTTAGAGGTTGTGAGAAAAATGGGGCGAGACCCTCTTTTTTGTGAGGGGGCCTGACTCTAGAGGGTCCAGAGAGGAATGTCAAGAGAGGATTAGAGTCAAAGGCCTAGAACAAGGGTAGACTTTGAGTTTAATACTCTCTTGACATCCTTAGAGGGGCAATACATGTTCTTAAAAGGGAAACACCACAAATACTCCCACTATGCTATGAGATGTGTAATATATATATTGTCAGTCTCGTTTATTGTGTGATTTATCTGCGTTTCATGTCAACCCTGTAAAATGAAATATTATTTGTATGTGTTTTACATGCCTGCTATGATGACTGCCCCGCTATATAACACCATCTACAGTGAACCTATCTATCGGGTCAATTTCCCTAAGGAGGTAGTATTTTTCAATTTCCAAGCGTAGTTTGTGTACCCATTTCCATCACTGTTGGCAGCTGTGATTTATTCAGCTACTAATAACCAAATAACCCACCAAGTGTTGGCAGCTGTGATTTTGTTTAAGCTACAAATAACCATATAACCAACTAAGTTTCATTTAACTCAATGCAGTTCAGCTGACTGATCAACAGTGGCGTACCGAGCCAGAGGTTTGGAGGGGGCACGTTGCCACCCCACAGGCACTTTTTAGAGCCTGACCGGGACTTTCATCAGTGGGCCACCCTTCCCATTCGGCACCTTAATGAGGGTGCCCAACGAGAAAGGTGTCCCGCTGGCAGGACAATGTGTGCTCAGTAATTCCTGCTCAGCACAGTAATTGTCCTGGCAGCAGGACACCTTACCCTTTCCGAAACCTCTCGCAGGACAATGTTCCAAGGAGCTCAGGGCAGCAGCAGAGGGGCTCGCAAGTTGCTCTGTGTCAACAGAGCATTTCAATGTGAGCCATTAGGCACTATTGAGAGGGAGGGGTACTATTAGCAGGGACTTTTGTCCCTTTAGAAATGTGCATGGCAGGGAGTGATCAGGTGTTAGAAGGTTGCATAATGCTGCAGGCTTTATGAAATAAGGACTACAGCTTTACCCAAGGGGGATTTGTTGGGCTCACATTAATCTGCATGATGCTATTGTGACTTTGCATGCAGGGAGAGGAGAATAAAACCAAATCCATCCTCTTATTGCTCAACATATTTCTATAATGATGTATAGTGTAAAGTTAATAATGAAAGGGAAGTTTGTTATGTAATGTGCTTTGCTTCCAAGGCATTGATATAAATAAAGTATTATTTAAGCACAAGAAATGCAAAGGGAAACATTAATATCTAAATAAACAAAAACTGTGAAGATGTGCTCAGTTGCTTAAATTGTCTCCATCCCGGTTTCACTATTAACCAAAGTGTGTGATCCTGGGCAGATCATGAAATCAGACTGTGTCTTATCTGCAGCTCTGTAAGTGATACACTTCAAAGCTTATGTGTTAATATATGATGCTGTTACTTTAAAAAAAAAGCCTGACTTGCTCCATATTTAACAGTGCAATTTAGGTATTGTGCACCACAAAATTATTTGCCACTTGGCTTACTTATGACAACTTATTCTAAAGTCAGTTGCATTCTGCCTCCAGGCATCAAAGACTGATGATGCTCCTTGCTATTTGCTTTCTGTGAAGTAACGTCTGTTGATGCAATCCATATGCAAATTAGTTGATGTGCATGTATTTTGCCCCAGAGCGCATGGACAGATCTCTAATAGATGAGTTCCCTGCATTTGTAATGATTCTGCCGTTTTATTTTGTTGTGTTAAAATGCGAGTTGCCACTAGTAATGTTACTAAAAAAATAGATTGGGGCAGGGGTGGGCGGTTTGTGTGCACGAATGAGACAACCTGAAATTGCGTGCACTGCATTTGAGGGGAAAGTAGCAGGAGTTTCACCGTTGTCCCGCCAGCCTCTCTGGCAATGCTGAATACTACCCTGACTGGACAATATGGAACTCGGGCATTATGACGGTGTTGTGCAACATTTGGTACCCCATACCAAGGCTCGGAACTCTCCTACTTTGGTCTGCGATCTACGAAGACAGCCGAAGACAGGGGGTACCGGATCGGTATGGGATACCAAATATTACAGAACAGGGCGACCACTCTTAAGTAGAGGACCGCTCCTGCTCACTTCATCCACTGCTTCTCCAAACTTCAATGGCATTTCTTTGACAAACATGTTCACCCACATTGGCCACTATGTGATCCGTCTCTAACATTTCACTCGACTGCTGCGAGAGATTTGAAAGGAATGTTACTTAATACTGATTATGGCAAAGGTGTCTCTGGGACAGTTCCGGTGCGTATGTCGCCGGTAGGCTGCAGTTTTTGCTACCGGACATTTACTAGAAAAAACGAAATATATGGGTACCAGTAGGTATGCAATCCCTCTTACCATGATCGTCGCTGCAGCACAAATCCACTTCTACCGTGTGCTTCCGCACTGCCTGCAAAAGGACGTTCCGTATGAGCGCGCTCTTCTCTGTCACCTCTGCGCATGCCCAGCTAGTGCTTAGTGCACTGCGCGTGTGCATTTGACGTGTCAGCTGCTACCCCTTCTCCCTTTTTTGAAATCAGGCCCTTTGTAATCCCAGATTAGGGACCTTTGTACTTTAAAATGAACACTTTCAGCACGTGATAGTGAAAAAAATATAGAGATTGGGAAAGTATAGGACTTAACATCTGTGTGTAGAGTGAAATTTTAAAAAGCTAGCTCTAATAAATCGTGATGTAACAGAAACTTATCGAGGCAATTTCTCGATTATAGATAATCATTCTGTTGTGGTCGTAACAATAATTACATGCAGGCAGGAGATTTAGGAATGGCTCTTTTATTTATGTAGCACACTTAACTATGGCTCCACCCCTAAGCAGGGTCGGACTTGGACAAGAAATAGGCCCAGACACCCAAAAAAAAGAGGCCCGCCCATCTCCTCAAAAAAAGTGGCCCTCAGACCATCATCGTGAATCGCCTCAATTCACAACTATCCAGAAAATGCTATCCCAAAAACTCACATCTGGATAAATTGCCCTTTGCAATAGAGTGACCAACTTTTCAAAATGGCTTTGCAGAACACTTTATGCCAGGACGCTCAAAAATGGTTTGTAGCATGGGAGATTTTATAGTGCCATTTCGCGCCAACATATGGGTACTTTTGTTTACAGAGGACTGTTGTGATTTTCATTTATCAAAATTGTTTACTGAAAGTTTAGCAGAAGTTAATTAACCAAACTACTCAATAGTGTTCCTTTTATTGCATCCAGTCGGACTGCTTGGCTAACATTATTTGTAGTGTCAGAACTTAAAACATCCAGCAATCAGTGGGTGTAGTGTACATGGCATACAACAGGGAACAAGAGAATTGTCATGTGAGAATGAGTCAGTTGATAATCTGCCCACAACCGCATACAAACCCCTAAACAAATGTGTCTGCTGTTTAAGGGAATGTCCAGTATCCTTAGGTACACTGAAATGTAATTTTAAAAAGTAGAGGATCGCTCCCGCCCACTTCAACCACTGCTTCTCCAAACTTCAATGGCATTACTTTGTCCAAAATGTTCACCCTCATTGGCCACAATGTGATCCCCCTGTAAAACTTCACTCGACTGCGAGAGATTTGCTACAGGACATTAATTGACAAGAAGAAACTAAATATATGGGATCAGTAGGAATGCAATCCCTCGTACCATCATCGCAAACTGCAGCACTACTCCACTTCTACCGTGTGCTCCCGCACTGCCTGCAAATCAAGGCGTTTACCATGAGCGCGCTCTTTTTTGTCACCTCTGCGCATGCCCTACTTATTGGTACCTAGTGCACTTTGCGTGTGCATTTGACGTCACAACTCCTAGCCCTTCTCTGCCTTTTTAACTCATGCCTCTGGTGGTGGCACTTAAATGCATCCTCGTTCCCAAAAACGAGGAAAAGGGTGCTTTTTTGATGTGTAAAACACAGAGGTCTGCGTCCTTGAAATCATAACAAAAGGGCTATTTTTTTGGTTAATATAGGTTGGCACAAGAGAGCTTTGAAGTAACAAAGCAAAGCTATGGGAAAAGCCATAGCTGGGCTTCACAGGCCCCATGCCATTCCCCAAGTCTGTTTCTTTGATGTCTTATCTTTTACCATTGGTCTGGGGCAGACACGTCTGAATTGGAGAGTGGAAATAGCCCATTTTCCTGAGAAGTCAGAGCACACTAGGAAGGGGCAATAAGTCTAAAACAGTTTAATGCAAGCACACTTGCACATTGTATTCAGAAGGTGCTTGTGTAAAACAATTCTGTGATGTAAAGACAAGTCAGCCAATACACAGATGTCTGATTGTCTTGTGCAGGTAAGACATTTTCAACAATCAAGGTGTTGTAAATGTTTGCAGACTCCTTGATTTCGAGAATAAGTGGTGTTTAAAATGAATGTTGCATACTAGGAAAGGGTGTGTTTTTAAAAAAATGGAGACGCGCATGGGTACAACTTTAAACTGAGAGAGCTACAACTGGGATCAGGCCCTTTGTAATCCCAGATCAGGTACATCATGTGTACTTTCAATGAACACTTTAAGCACGCGACAGTAAAACAAAAAAAAAGCTGGTTTAAACAGAGATTGGGGAAGTATAGGACTGAACAACTATAGGGATAGTGAAATTGTAAAAAGCTAGCTCTAATAAATCGTGACACAACAGAAACTTATGGACGCAATTTCTCAATTATAGATAATCATTCTCTGCTAGACTTGTGATACGGCCTACAACAGGGAATAAAAGAATTGTCTTGTGAGAAGGAGCCAGTTGATAATTTGCCCACAGCCGTACACATGCCAACCTTCTGTGAGCAGAAATATGTAGGAATCGTAAAGTTTCAAAAATAGTAATTAGCATAAGGATGACATCACAGGAAAGGATGTCACATCAATGTCACCCAATGAAATTATACGACATGACAACAGGCTTCTAACCACACATTTAAAGCTCTGGAATTAAAGTTATATAGAGAGAAATATATTGCGATTTTAATAAAACTGCTCACTGGCAACAAGGCGCAGTTGCTCAGGGCCACGCTGAGGCTCACAGCCCCTTTCAACTGAAAAGGTGAAAAGGCTCTGATGCCGTCCCTGCCCTTGACACATCAATTGTCAAATATTTGTGAAAAGGCAATGAGATGGTAACACTTCTTTTTTTTTTTTTTTTTTTTTCTTTATTGAATTGGTTGAAACAAATCAACCTTTCAAAAGAATTACAAAACAAAGGTAAATATTATACAAAGGTAAAAAGAAGACATAATTAACGAAAAATGAAAAATGTTAAAACAGTTGAATAGTGTGCAACAGAACACCACATCTAATCGTATTGTTAAGAGTGAACTGTCAGACTGAATAAGCACATATAACACATAAAACAAAATGAACATGATAACGAATTATCTCTGGCAATACATTCATTGTTTCATACTACAATTATTTATACACGAAATCAAGAGGCCAGCAAATAGATCTCAATAAGTATGACCTAATAATAATGCAATTGTGTTTGTAAATCAAACATCTGAACTTGCCAAGGACAGACTTTCAATAAATTTAACAACTGCAATTTGAATAGGCAAGTACGCAGAATTCAAAATTGTGAACCAACATGCCTCATATTCTAAAAAACCCAGATGCCGACAATGACGTCCCAAAAACTTAAGTCTATGAGAAGTAAGAGCAGGACACTCAATAATCAGATGCTCCAAAGTCTCAGGTTGGCAACTGTTCCTGCAAAAGCGGCAAAAATTATCACAATTTGATATTATCTTGCGTCTGTAAAGAATGGCTTTGGTGGGCCAAAGGTTAAAACATAGACGCATGATTGCTGAGCGGATATTGACTGCTGGGGCTTTGACTAGATAGAGAGGAAGTGTTTTCATCTTTTTTGGAGGAAAGCGGAGAGCATTGCCATCACAATAAGTTAGGCACAATTTATTTGTCTTAATCCAGTCAAATTCATACAGCTGTTTCTTTGCCTTATCAGGATTATTAATTAGTGTATCAAGAGAAACATCTGCACTACTTAATGCAGAGTATGCAGTAGTCAGCCATGAGACAAAGAATTTTTGTGTAGTGTGAAACATATGAAATGCAAGTTCTGATAGTAAGGTACGATCTCTGGATGCTAAGAGATATTTTCTGAAGAGCGCACACAGACGCCAAATGTATAAGGTTTCAAGTGAAATTAGGCCCAACTCATATCTGATCCACGAGATGGGGATACAAGCTGGTAATCGTAATATCTTTTTCCAAAATTGGCTTTCCCATTTATGAAAGACAAGTTTAGACTGGCATGTGAGAGTTTCAAGACCATACAATATTGATGGCACTGCTTTCTGGTTCCAGTAAGCAAGAGCCGGTATAATAGAAAATTTGCCATATCTGGACATAATCAAACTAGCTTGTGACGAGGCCGTTGACACCTTTTTCAAAACTCCATCTAAATGTGCATTAAAGGACCCCCGCAGTTCAAATATCATACCTAAATAGGTGTATTGAGGGACAATCAGCAGATGTACCTGATTGATGTTCCACATAAATGATTTGTTTCTTTTGGTCGGTTGATACAACATTATCTGAGATTTATTGGTATTAATTTTTAAATCATTCTGAATAATATAGGAGTCAAAAGCTGTCAACAATTTCTGCAAGCCAATTTGAGTTTTTGACAACAATACCATATCGTCAGCATACATTAAACTTTGAACGTGATGATTATTAATTTTTGGAGAGTCTGAACCAAGATTTTGAAATGCGAGAGCTATGTCATGAATAAAATAATTAAAAATGGATGACGCCAGAAGACAGCCCTGTTTGAGCCCACGAGCCGTGGGGATAGAGGAAGACAAGGCTCCATCGAGGCTTAGTCGAACATGAATACACGTATCAGAGTGGAGAGCCAAAAGGATTTCAAACAATGTTTGCGGACAGTGGTCACGTTTTAGTTTTGTGAAAAGAAGAGAGCGAGAAATGGAGACGAAAGCAGAATGTAAATCAATGAACGCCAGAAATAAAGACTGTTTCGACTCTTGGCACTGTGCTTTAATAGAGTTCAGTGCAAAGAGGTTAACCTGGGTACCCATACCCGCAATAAAACCAGTCCGGAACGGGTCTCTATATGAATTCTGAAGCGTCCACTTATTAAATTCAATCAGTACAAGTTTAGTGAAAATTTTACTCGGTGAGTCTAAAAGTGCAATTGGACGGTAGTTCTGAGGGGAACACCTTTCACCTTTTTTGAAAATCGGGATGATAATAGAGGATTTCCAGGATAGAGGTATGGTGCATGAATGCAATATATCTTGAAAGATGCAATAAAGTATACAAGCCCATATGTCAGGATTTAATTTCAACATGGCGTTGGAAATGCCATCTGGGCCAACAGCTCGTGAAGGACTAGCTTTTTTGATGATTAATACAATGTCCTAAATTGTAAAAGCCAGGTTCCAATAAAGTGCTCTAACAGAGCGAAAGGAGTCTGGATCAAAGTTGGCGTCAGCATACAAATTTGTGAAATACAAAATCCATTGTGATTCATTTACTGCATTTAGTTGTGCTTCAGCATCTCTATTATATGCATGATTGTGTAGAAGATGCCACATTTGGGCCGAGTTTTTATTGGCAAGGGATTTTAACATTATTTCACTGTCATGTTGAAACATCATTGATTTATGTCCCTTGAGCCAGTTTTTGTATTGTGTTTTCAGATTTATGAGCGCTTGCCAGCGATCGCGAGAAGAGGAGTTTTGTATCTGGCGCTTTAAACGCCTAAACTCAGTCTTTCGTTCTTTAACCAACTGATCATAGATATGGGGGTGTTTAGTTTGGAGTTGCGTAGGAGTAGAAATGGTATGCGCAAACGGTGCAAGTATATCAGTGTATTGTACACCCAATGTATGCAAATTTTTTTGGATTAATTTTTCAAATTCATAGAGACGGTGATCTGTCCATTTCAGTCTGGATCTGGCCGAGTTGATGGCAAATCCAAAACTGCCTGAAGAAAATTTAGGAGCAAAAGTTTGCCATAAGATGGTCAGGAAGAGTAGCTTATGATCACTGCCAGGATAGGCAGTGATTGAGAGGTCCTGACAGAATTTAAACAATGGTGAATCCACGAAAATGTAATCAATTGTACTTGCACTGTTATTGCGATACCAGGTCGATTGAGGAGGTGAATTACCTTTGAGGGCCCCATTGATCATAATAAAATTACGTTCATTCATGAGTTGGATCCACCGGGAGCTATCTTTTGAGTATGGGTTGTTAGCAATACAATTCATGTTAAGATCCCCCAGTATGATGGTAAAATTGGTGATGTTCGCCATATTAATAATATCCAACAATGAAATAAGACCACAATAAAAGTCATCATCAGAACAAGCAGCAGGATTTCTATACACATTCAACAATGCGAGCGAGGCAGTATTCAGATCAATTTTGACTAGTTGTAGGTGAGCCCCAGAGGAAGCCCATGCGTGTACATGAAGACCAGCTTTTTGGAGAACGGCAACCAGCAAGCCTGAAGTGGGTCTGCCTTTAGATCGAATGGCCGGTAGCAGAGTAATTTCATACCCATCCCACACCGGGGGGACTAAAAACCAAGTCTCTTGTAAGGTGAGAATGTGATAGATTACAGGCATGGATTTAATAGAAACGTGTAAATGATTATGCCCCCTGGTATTCCAACATAACATGCAAGATTCAGAAGATTGCCATTCTGGCACAATGATGGTTAATTCTGAGTGAAGATCCGAGGATCATGCACTGTATTAATGTCACTTCTATCAATTTGTTGTCTTTCATAAATGCGTGGATTTGGAATGGGGACCCTAGATTGGGGCGTGGTGACATTCGGCTCATGTGCCAATAGAAAGCCCATTTCAAACAGAGTCATTCTCGCTCGCCAAATAGTATTGGCAACAATGGTCGATGGGATCCATAGTCTGATGACAGAATTGGAGGAAGCAGAGATAAATTCGATTTGTGCTATATCAAAGGTAGTAATATCCCTTAGTTCATTAATGTCGCTAAAGATGTTTAAGACACTCCTTCTATTCAAGTTATAAGCAGGGTACGAACCATCTCGACATTTTAAAATGAATGTGCAAGGCGAGAGAGTGGAAGGGGCTTGAGAGGATTGAGGAAGAGGACGCCTTGTTTCAGAATGGTGAGGCTTAGGCAGTCTGAGCTGGTGCGTGTGTTGAGAGTGCAAGTCTTTGAACCCAGACACTTGAGACTCAAGATTGTACTGCTCAAGACTAGAATAATTGGACATATCAGAGGGTTTAGAAATAGGTTGAGGGGGATCTGTCATGGCAGACGTGAGTTGTGACGTGGGTACAGCGGAGAACCTTTCCTCCAGAAATTTGTCAACGGCTTGTTTCAACTCATTCAATGGGTCCTGATTTAAAGCAGATGACACAGCAGCGGGCCGTCTAACACTTGGGGCAAAAGAGACAGTTTTTTTGGGTGGCATATCGATTACAACTCGATCAGCATCTTGCTCTAACGTCTCAAGTGACTCAACCAAATCGTCTAAAGGGGGGTGGGGAGCTATCAGTGCCGGAGTGTCAACAGGCACGGCAGATGCCGTGTCCTTTGTGTGAACAGACGATGGAATACTCGCTTGCAACAGTACAGGGGCAGAGGTAGCCAGGGGATTTGTGAGGGGGAGACTCTGGTGAAGAACTTTCGACCCTGCTTCCAGAGACCCACCTATAGCTTTAAAGAAGGCATTCAGAGTGTTTTTGTTGCCTCGACGAGGCAACTGTTTCTTTGTTTTTTTCAATACGGCATGTGGATTTTTTGAGATCGTTGTGGTCCTAAACTTGCCGCTAGAGGCTGCCGGCATTACTGCCACCATGGGATTTGCTGGAGAGGAAACTTCAAAGGTGGGCAATGTGACAAGGGAAGCAGTGGCAGCAGACTGGAGAGGCACCTCAGGGACAGGCACCGAAACAATGTTATTTATGGCAGGCTGAGTAAGAGGCACAGGGATAGGGGTCACAGAGCTAGAAGAAGCGTCAGGAGCACAAATAACATTGTGGAAATGTGGCAAGGAAGATGGAGCATTCGCACTTTTCACATGTGAAACACAAATCGCGGGGGCTCAGCTGTACCTGTCTGCCTGTCTAGAGTAGTGAAGCTACCACAGGTAATAATTGAGGCCTCATAGCTTTCCAATGGCCTTTCTGATGGTAAAGGTGGAGAGGGGTTCAACTGAGCATGGCGACGACTCCAGTGTAGGAGTTCCTCCAGAAGTATGCCTTGAGTTGTGATTTTTGTATTCATAATATCAAACATTTTATGCATTCCAAGAATAGAGGTGTTAATGGCCTGCAAAGCTAATTCAACCCCAATGTTGGAGCCTGTAGTAAGCGTATTGCGGGCAGGCACGACTGCACGAGGCGTAGGAAGGGCAAAGGAGGCAATTGCAGAGTCTATCGGTGTAGTGTAGGTATCTTGAGGAGAGTGGCCGGATTGGGCCACATCACAATGGGATTGTACAGACTGCAAAGTTTCATGGTGGCTAGCATATAGTGAAATACTAGTGCTATCTAGGATTATAGGCGCACCTGGGGTGATAGGCGAGAGGGTTTGATTAGAATGAGTACTAAATTTCCTCTTCACGTTCCGTACTTTCAATGAGGCAAGAATCGTTTTGTCGGAAATGCCCCGAGTACGAGCAGGACTCGTCAGAACAATGGGTGAGCAGAGGGGCGCCACACATGGGACAGTTTGCTGACCCATAGTCGGAATGTGGGACCCCGCAGACCCTTGTGACAAGGAGGGGATAGTCCGGGGGGGACCAACCGACGGGCCCATGGTGGAAGTGGTAGAAGAGGTGCGGACTGGGGTTCTCGGAGACAAAATAAATGCTGGAAATTTCGTCTGGATTAGCCCAGTGCTAGAACAGCTAGGCTTGGGATGTAAAGCAAGATCTGGCATATTTGATTTCAGTGAGTACGGCACAAAGGACATTCGTTGTAAGACAACACTTAAACTGACCTGGGAGAACTAGATAAGGACTGGGTAGAGGAACACCAGCGCTAGGGAGCCAGGCCGCGACCGCAGTAATGCGGTGAAGCGGTAAAGCGGAACTTAGCCGTGAACTTGCTCGTGCGCGCGCGCTGTGCGCGTAAGGCTGTCTTTAGTAGGAGGTGAGAGAGTGAAAAACACGCCTTTTCCTGGGCAGGGCTAGCAGGAGGTGTCAATCACCGAGGCTGGTGTAACCAGTAATGCAATCCGCTTCAATGCGAGAGGAAACACTGTGAAACAAAACAAACAAACAAACAAACATATGTCAAGGGATTGCTAAAATGCTGAAAAGCAGAAAACTCCCTCTAGTGGGCTTAATGGTCCAAATCCTCTAGCCAGAGCAATCACCTGGCTAGGCGAGTGGCAGTCCAGTCCAAATGCAAAAGTACAGAGAAGCAACATCCACAAAGTCCTCACGAGCGGTAAAGCGGAACTTAGCCGTGAACTTGCTCGTGCGCGCGCGCTGTGCGCGTAAGGCTGTCTTTAGTAGGAGGTGAGAGAGTGAAAAACACGCCTTTTCCTGGGCAGGGCTAGCAGGAGGTGTCAATCACCGAGGCTGGTGTAACCAGTAATGCAATCCGCTTCAATGCGAAAGGAAACACTGGCTAGGCGAGAGGCAGTCCAAATGCAAAAGTACAGAGAAGCAACAGCCACAAAGTCCTCACGAGCGGTAAAGCGGAACTTAGCCGTGTATACCCCAAGGGAAGTGACGGTGTGTTGTTGTCCCGCCTACCGGCTCCAGCTGTATCCTGCAAGTTTGCTCTGTCCTGCTGGCATCGGCAATCATTTGACTGCACTCCAGGGAGCTGCACGCTCCAAATCAGGCAAGCGCTCCAAATTTCGCGCTCCAAGCCTGTAACACGCTTATCAAGAGGCCTGTCAGCCCCCGTCCAGGCTGCATCTGTTGGTGCCAAAATTCACACAGTGGCATATTTACAAACAGCTCGAAGGACTAGAGACACTGAAACAGAAAGGCAAGAGTGTGCACACACTGCCACTTTGCCTGCACCATCCAGAGAACATATTAAAACACTCCACGGTTCTCTCCATCGACGTTCAAAATGTCAGATGATGATGGTGTTAGCAGCACCTCGCCTCAAACGCCACTCTCACCTGCACCACCATGACCCACTAGGGAGGAAGAGGGTCATAATTCACTACAATTATAGGCAGTCCCGCCTTTTGATATCATTGATACCAGCAGTCTGGCACGACGCTGGAACAGGTGGCTCAAGGAGCTCAACATATACATCAACGCCACTGGTGTGAGTGAGGAGCATCGTCTCAGAGGGATTTTGATGCACTCAATGGGACTAGTTGAATGAGACATTGGGCCTTATTACGGGTCTGGTGGTACCCAAAAAACATTACTGGCGCCTGATTTACCTGTAACACCGGGGTATTACAACCCCGGTGGCCAGGAAGTCAGGTGCCAGTAATTCTGTAAATCCCCATTCCCCTTGGGAATGGGGACCACAGAAGCACTGGCATCGTTGATTACGGTGCCGGTGCTTCCGTGAAACTCTGTGGGCGGGTGCTGTTCCGCCCACCAGGTCTGACCCTGGTGGGTCAGACGGCACCCGCCCGCAGAGTCGTAGTGTGCTGGTCCAGAAACAACGGAGCTGGTAGGCTGACCGGCACCGTTGTTTCCGGACCGGCACACTCATAATGATGCCCATTGTGTTTCAAATGCCTGCAACCACTACTAACTCATTCCAGGGCATCATTGACGCGCTAAACATTTATTTCACTCCACTAAGAAATGTGAACTACGAATGCCATATTTTCCACACATCCACCCAGGAGAAAGGCGAAACCATAGATAACTTCGTCATGCGACTGCGCAAGAGTAAAATACTGTGATTTTGAACACAACTCAACTGAGGAAGTTCTAAAATCCCCAACAATTGCTGGCTGCGAATCAGCTGAATTGTGCAAGAAATTATTACAAAAGACCAGATCTCTGGATGAAATCTTGCAACTTGGCAGGGCGGACATGACGCTTTCCTTACAAACTGAATCTCTAGGCACTATTAAAATCACGCAAGGTGCGCCAACTGTACCCATCTGTCAAATGAAGTCAACTGAAAAGGCTTTGAAAAATTATCAAAGGAAGTGTTATCGTTGTGGTTATAATTTCCCGTATGTGGGCCACTGTCCAGCCATTGGCCACAACTGTGACGAGTGTGGTGGGGAAAATCACTTCCAATCAGTCCACAAAAATGTCAATTATCTTCAAAGAGCCGCAAATCACAATGACCAAAGTCAAAAGAGGGAAGGGTCCCAGCACAGACAAAGGAGATCTCCCACCAACAGACGAAACCGATCGTCGAGCAGACGGCGAGAATCCCCACACAGAGCCAGGCGTCAGCGAGACAGGAGGGATGAATCCCGCCGAAGGTCCACGCTGGAAGACACAGGGTGGAGGTCAACTCATCATAAGGGGAGGTACATAGTAGTATCACCAAGACATCACAGTAATTCTGATTCATCATCCTCCAGCGGAGAATGCAAGAGGGAATATGTACATACAGTAGGCAACAAAACAGCCACTGACTATAGCCCAACACTGCTGTTACAAATAAATGGAAAGGCCCGGGAATTTCAAATGAAGATACATATCAAGGACTAGAAAATAAGAAAGCATTGAAACCAGTTTACATTGACATCTATCCCTAAGGAGCAAACACACCTCTGGAATGAAAGGCATGATCAAAGCCACGTGCACCTACAAAGACAACTGTCATGGTCATGAAGTTAGGGACACAGGCATGCAGGGGTCGCATGCACAGGAGACCTGGGTGGAGCACGACACGCTCCATTGTCAGCAGCAGCGCCTGCAAGGAAAAACAGAAGACAACGTTAGACATCGAAAAAACAGTCAGTTTAAGGTTGCGCTTTGCCATACTTTGCGCTTTTCATTAAACCATTGCTTACCTGCTGTCGAACATTGCGGTAGCATCCATCTTCCATCCGGCTACGTCTCGCGTCTCACAGCTGCATTGAGGCCGCATTTCCATCTAAGGGAAGAAAACAGAAGAGAGACATTATTGCGGGCATAAATTGGAGCAACATATAAAGACATTAAACAGAATGAACAGCATCACAAGAGCTCAACAAAGACTTACCAATCATAAGGAGAAGCACAGTCACAGCTGAACTGTACTAATCCTTATCAGGGATCAGTGAAGGAACTATATTCCATTCGACGCACTCCTGCCCGAAGTAGCAGGATGGAGAGCTTATCTTCCATAGTTCACAGGTGAGCTTTATGGGCCGGCGTATGCTCACAGAGACCGTACTTTGGGGTGAAGGGTTCGAGAGGTACAACAATCACAGATTGGTGCACTCACACACTGTTATCTCCACGCAAGAGCAGTATCACCACGTACCACCGCTCACAGCTTTTCTACTGAGGGAGAGGCCTGAAGGGGGTGATTCAAGTTCAGGGAGGGCTGCGATTGTGCCCCAGCGCCTCCACAGAGACCTGGTGAGCATAACAGAACACAAAGCGTCTAATACTCTCTGCCTGGGCCTTATGGAAACTTCAGAAACAGATCAGTTAGCCCTCTTACTAGGGGAATTACGGGCTGAAGTACATGCTTCAAGACAGGAAACCAATGAATTACGGAGGGATTTTATTGTAAGTCGAGAAAGAACTGACGAATTGGCAAGACAAATGCTACAAGCACAAGCAGGACAGGTTCCACTGCCTGAAGTGACCCATTCTTCTCATTCTTCCACACCACAACAATCAACACCGGTTCAGGTGGTTCTTCCAGGAGCAGTGCCTCTAGCCCCTCCCGAACACTTAATCGGCGACCCAAACAAGTTCGCTGTATTTATGAACCAATGTCGCCTTCATTTCTTGTGCAGACCAGGAGCCTTTCCTAATGACCAAGCCAAAGTGGCATTTGTACTCTCGTATTTAGGAGGTAGTGCAGCAGACTGGTCTATACCTTTGGTAAATCAAGATGACCCTTTCCTCCGGAACTTTGGACATTTCAACATGAGATGGAGAAATTGTTTGCCCGTCATACTCAAGGGCAAGCTCTGGACAACGAGTTGTTGTCACTCAGACAAGGGAGTCAAGATGTCATGATTCGCCATTTCCGTCCCTTTTGGACTTCCTGGTCCATCATGCACCGAAACGTCGTACCTGCTATCCTACCAACATGGCCGACACCAGAGAAACGCTGCTGTCTAGTGTTTATGCAAGACTTGTTTCTTCCTAGAAAATAGGCACGACCCCGTGGCCCTGCGTGTCTCAGCGCTAACCTTCCGAGAACCCGGCAAGTGCGTTCCTAACTTCCCTTCTTCTTCCGTGCTACCCTCCGATAGTTATCGGTCCCATATTCCTTCCTGGTGTGCTTATCTTGCTCCTGGCGCTCCCGCCTGAGGGTCCGCTTGTTCCTCTCCTTCCCCGGACCTTCGGTCTAGTCCTTCCGTGCTCCCACATTGTTTGCTGCACTCCGCGAGCATCGTTACTCCTCCCTGATTCCTAGATCCATCCTGGGCATTGACCGTACTCACCTTACCTTCCTGGAATACTGTACGTTTACCTTCTCTCCGAGGCTGGTGTCCAGTCTACACACTGGAGGCAAAGGATACCCGACCATACCTGTATAAGTCCCGAACAACCAGGAACAAAGAAAGACCTCCAAGAAAGAAGAAAACACAGGAGAAACAGGTGAGACAAGGGGCAGAGTGTGACAGTTTGAGACGCCAAAGACTTGATAAAGAATTCAATATGGAGGCTGCTGTCCAGGACCTCATGAGAGGAATGCAAGAATTGACAACAGAGGTTCAGAACCTCAAAGCCGAAAATGCAGCGCTAAAAGAACTCGTGCTATCCAGAGGCTCAGCATTCCAGGAAAGTGCCTTGGTAGGGGGCATAGTGGACAAATACGATGGCTCCTCTAAGGCACTGCGTTCCTTCCTCAATTCTTGTCTGGTGCATTTTACATTTAAACCCTACTATTTTTCCACACCCAGAGCCAAAGTGGGATTTATAATCTCACATCTCCCTGGAAATGCTTTAGCCTGGGCAACCCCATTGGTGAATGCGGGTGACCCGCTCCTGGACAACTATGCCGGATTCGTGGCGGCCTTCAAAACCATGTTTGACCGCCCTGAACAAGTGTACAGTGCTCAGGAAAAGCTGTTGGAGTTCCAACAAGGAAATCAAGACATGCTGTCTTATGTAACATACTTCAAGCAATTGGCTAAGGAGGCAGATTGGTCCCAGGAGGCATGCTTACCTTGTTTCGGCGAGGATTAAATGAGGAAATCAAGGATGAATTGGCTAGAGTAGCCCGTCCAGGTTCTTTCCAGGCTTTGATAGATTTGTCTCTACAAATTGATTTCCGAATTCAAGAGAGAAAGGCAAAGAAAAAAAAAGACACAAACAGTTCCACCAAAAATTCCTGTGGATTATCCTAGCCCTAAGGAAACAACCACTCCACACCCTTCTGATCCTGAACCCATGCAACTAGGCTCCTTGCGGGGTCCAATCTCTCCTCAAGAAAGGATTCGTAGGATCAACACTGAACTCTGTATGTATTGTGCTTCTGATAAACATCTTGTACGAAATTGTCCGATAGCTCCACCTAGGCGTTCGGGAAATGCCAGCTCCCGATCTTGAACGGAGCCCAGCTACGGGAGAAAGGTACTTGCTCCGCTTCTTCTCCTTCCTTGAACTGTCTTCATCAGAACACCTTAGTGGTTCTACAAGCATTCTTGTCTTCCACCAATAAGGAGACACATTCCATCCTGGCCCTAGTTGATTGTGGTGCTATGGGAATATTCTTGGACCACGAATGGGCCTTAAAGCACAACATTGCTCGTGAATTCAAAGAAACAATCCAGGCAGTCGAAGGGATAGATGGGAAACCACTGTCTTCTGGACCCATAACCCAGCAAACCACAGAGCTTTTACTCTCAATAAATAACCATCAGGAGATGCTTTGTTTTGAAATCATAAAGGCAGCTCATTACCCAATGGTTCTGGGCATGCTTTGGCTTCAAAAACACAACCCAAACATTAATTGGGCTCTGGATCCTTATTTCTAGGTTACGAATTCTGTCTGTCACATTGTTTATCCCAGAATGTGTTACAGACCATATCCTCGGAATCCTGGATCCCCGAACAACCTTCTATATGTGTTTCCAACATTATCCAAGTTCCGGAGATTTACCAACAATACTCAGATGCTTTTTCGACAGCCATTGTTCAATCACTACAACCCCATCGACCAGAAGATTGTGCCATTGATACTGAAGTCTCTGCAGTAATACCATTTGGAAGGATGTTTATTCTTTCAGAGTCGGAGAAAAGAGCACTACGTAAATACCTGGACAGCAATCTCGCCAATGAAACCATCCGTCCTTCTAAGTCTCCTGCTGGGGCCTCTTTGTTCTTTGTTCCCAAAAAGGACACCCAGGAACTCCGACCATGCCTGGACTATCGGGGCCTTAACCAATGCACTCTCAAGGACCGCTATCCTTTACCACTCATTTCAGATATATTGGAAGCAGTACGTGGAGCTGTAATTTTTACCAAACTTGACTTACGGGGCGCTTACCATCTCATCCACATAAAGGAAGGCGATGAGTGGAAGAACGCCTTCAGGGCGCCCTTTGGTCACTTTGAATACTTTGTTATGCCGTTTGACCTTGCCAACGCTCCTGCGGTTTATCAGCGCTTTATGGACAGAGTCTTTTCAGATATTCTGTTCCTCTGTGTCATTGTTTACCTGGATGGCATGTTGATATATTCCAACAAACCCAAAGTACATCAAGAACATGTGACCTTGGTTCTACAACGCCTACGAGAGAATAAGCTACTGGCCAAACCAGAAAAATGTATCTTTCATGCCCAAACTGACCATTACCTGGGATTTGTTTTGAGTTCCAAAGGAATAGAAATGGATCCCACCAAGGTCGACTCAATTCTTTCATGGCCGGCCCCTACAACAGTAAAACAGATTCAATCTTTCCTGGGCCTTGCAAACTTTTATAGGAAATTCATTCCGACATTTTCTGCCATTGTACAACCTATATTTGCATTGTTAAAGAAAGACATTTCTTTCAACTGGTCTGTTGCTCAAGAGACTGCCTTTCAGGAACTAAAGCAAAGGTTTACTCAAGGTCCCGTCCTGGCTCAACCTGACATTAATAAACCCTTCCTGGTGGAAACCGATGCTTCAGATTACGCTATTGGGGCAGTGTTAAAACAAGAATCCGAGGACAAAGAGGAACATCCCATTGCTTACCTATCTCGAACTTTGAATCCCAGTGAGACCCATTATTCAGTCCTGGAGAAGGAATTGCTCGCCATCCGGCAGGCCTTTACTGAGGGGCGTCATTTGCTTCTGGGTGCAAAATTCCTGGTTCAAGTGCAAACTGTTCACAGGAACCTACAGGTCCTGCAATCCCTGGAGTGTAGGATCACTCGTCAGGCTCGATGGGCTTTCTTTTTTGCCCAGTATCAGTTTCGCATTCATCACGTACCCGGAACTAGCAACATAATCGCTGGTGCCTTATCAAGATGCCCTGATTACGAACCAGTTGAAGCATGTGCCTTTCCTAAGATGTTTCCCGACACTGTTTTCGTGGCCCAGGCCAACTCCTTGTTGGATAATGTCTGTGCTGAGACACCCCTTTCTGATCTCTGGAAGGATTATACCAAGACTAACCAATGGTCCCTAGTTGCTAAAGATGGTTACCTTTTTAACAACAAGAGATTGGTGATACCTACTCAGACTCTGAAAACCAAGATTATAAACCTCTGTCATGATACTTTCCATTCCCGCATTGGGGCATTACAGCCACCCTCCAGACATTTTTGGTGGCCTAGAATGATCGATGGGGTGAAAGCATATATCCAAGCCTGCACTGTCTGCAGTCAGAACAAGTGCGACAATAGAAAACCTGCTGGTCTTCTCCATCAACCCACATTGCCAGACCATCGTTGGGAAATAATTGCCACCAATTTTATCATGGAATTACCTCCCTCCAAAGGTTTCACTACCATTATGGTCACCATCGATCTATTCTGCCATATGGCCCACTTCACCCCCTTGTACAAGCTACCTTCAGCACAAGAAATGGCAGGGATATTTTTGAACCACATCTTTAGACTGCATGGTCTCCCTTCCAAGATCATTTTAGACCGTGGGCCTCAATACATATCCCGATTTTGGAAGTATCCGTGTCAGATGTTAGGTATTCATTGTGCATTATCTTCAGGCTACCATCCTCAATCCAATGTGATAACCGAACGAGTAAATCAGACCCTAGAACAATATTTACGATGCTTTGCAGCCAAGGTCCAGGATGATTGGTCAGTCTTAATTCCAGTTGCTGAGTTTGCATACAACAAATCTGACCACTCTGCTATCGAGGCAAGCCCTTTCTTCTGCAATAAAGGATTCCATCCATCTGTCCTGCCAACACTCCTACCTCATTCCACCCCGATTCCTTCGGTTGATTCTTGGATTGAACATCTGGTTACTGTACATAAGGAGGTTAAGAATCATTTGGAAAAAGCCAGAATGGATGTTAAAAGACATGCTGATACCAGGAGGAGAACCGGTCCCGTGTATGCCATTGGCGACAAGGTCTGGCTTTCCTCTAAACACTTGCCTCGACACCTGCATCCCAACAAATTGGCCCCTCGATTCTATGGGCCTTTTTCCATCAAGGAAATAATTAACCCAGTGGCATATCGACTTCAGGTACCCGAAACCTGGAAGAAGACACATCCTGTTTTTCACACTTCCTTATGTAAACCCTATTCCCAATCCACCAGATCAGCTCATCGACCTACCCCTGTGGTCGTCAATGATCAGATTGCATTCGAGGTCTCGAGGATATCTGATTCCAGATATAGAAGAGGTTGACTACAGTACTTGGTGGAATGGAAAGGTTATCCCCCCAGCGAACGAACATGGGAACCAGTGTCCAACATGAATGCCCCTCATTTGGTACGAAGATTCCATCTAACCCATCCAGGTAAACCCAGTGGATCGAGGTTTAAGAGGGGGTATGCTGTCATGATTCGCTGTTTCCACCCCTTTTGGACTTCATGGTCGATCATGCGCCGCAACGTCGTACCTGCTATCCTACCAACATGGCCGACACCAGACAAAAACTGCTGTTTAGTGTTTACACAAGACTTGTTGCGTCCTAGAAAACAGGTACGCCCCGCGGCTCTGCATGTCTCAACGCTAACCTTCCGAGTATCTGGCAAGTGTGTTCCTAACTTCCCTTCTTCTTCCGTGCTACCCTCCGATAGTTATCGGTCCCAAATTCCTTCCTAGTGTGGTTATCTTGCTCCTGGCACACCCATCTGAGGGTCCGCTCGTTCCTCTCCTTCCACGGACCTTCGGTCCAGTCCTTCCGTGCTCGCACATTGCTTGCTGCACTCTGCGAGCATCGCTACTCCTCCCTGGTTCCTAGATCCATCCCGGGCATTGACCGTTCCTCACCTTACCTTCTTGGAATACTGAACATTTACCTTCTCTCCGAGGCTGGTGTCCGGTCTACACACTGGAACCAGAGGATACCCGACCATACCTGTATAAGTCCCGAACATCCAGGAACAAAGAAAGACCTCCAAGAAAGAAGACAACACAGGACAAACAGGTGAGACAAGGGGCAGAGTGTGACACAAGATCTATCAACCTATATTGCAACCTTCAATCTTCTCATAGGCCAGACCAACTGGCCAGAAGAGAAGAGGACTACACTTGTTTACCGAGCGTTACGTGGAGAACTTAAGGATGTGTTGGCACAAGTGGTGAATCCCTTAGAGAGGTGTGCGGACTACATAGACCTGACGATGCAACTCGATCATAGGTTGCAGAATCGGAAAATGGATCGTGCTAGATCAGAGGGACGGTCAGTTTACGTACAACCTTGTGAGAATCAGACTAAACCAGAAGAACAGTCTGAGCCAATGCAAATTGGTGGATTACGAAGTCCCCTTACCAAAGCAGAAAGGGAAAAAAGAAGACTGTAAAGACTGGAGGGGGGTGTCTTACTTCCGCTTTCTATATGGTAGAGGAGAGGCACAGAGGACCCCAGCCAAGATTCTCTATTATTGGTAACGTAGTCGAGCAATCAAGGCCTAGCTTCTCAGGAGGTGATGCAGGCTGGTTCTTAAGTACAGTGTAGTCCCCAAACCCCCACAAAGGAATGTCCACACACTGTATTACTGAAAACACAGTCTTTATATAATTAATATTCAAAGGTAGGTACACGATCACAATAACGCACTTTGTACTCGGAAATCAACAATGATAAATATAAACAATTCTAAAGTGGTACCACCAATGTTATCGAATCTCATTAGAGTGCATCAACTGTACTTTTAAAATGTCACAAAGATCAATAACGCGGAAACCAGCAATAGAGATAGGAAGGAAAGCAAGATGGTTGACACGGTAGGCAGACTACTGGCCCCTACCACTAGGTACAGTTCTGTGTGGAGATCCCCCCACCTGGGCAACCTGTAAAATAAAGATATATAGCACAAGCCCAGTCCATATATTGTTCAATAGCCTTATTTCCTCCTATCAAGGTTTTACCCCCCAATGTACCTGGTGGAGTAGAGTTCTTCGAAGACGCGTTGAAGGATCCTTCTTGAGTGACTCCCTTTAAAGCAGGAGCCACGGATCGTCGATGGTGAACTTGGCGTCGACGGCAGCGATGAGAAGTTCAAGGGTGCCGAGACCCCGATGTCGATCCAGGCGGTGCTCGCCAGCGACGTCCTGCGAGGATGAGGTGTGCGGGGCACCTCGGCGATGGATTGTTCAGGACCGCAAAGAGTTTCAGAAGAACTGTGGCCCAACCAGGGCATCGAGTCGTCGAAGTCTTTGTGGCCTTCAGGTGGCGGGAAACCCACCGGCGGATTCTCCTCGGCGCGTTGGTCGTCCTCGACTTTCTCGGTGGGACAAAGCGGTTGACGTTGCGGGCAAGGGAGTCCTTGGATTCAAATGTTCTTAGGCAAAGGAGCGGGCGGCTCCGGTCGTCGGCGGCACGGCGTCAAGTGGTCCCCACGGCTGGGCAACACAACTTCGACTGGCCTCTAGCGGTTACACAAACCTGCGAACCCTGGTTGGCGGCAATAGACTTCGACAGCGGCAAAGTCCGGGTGCTTTGCTTCGTTCTCCTCAGCGGTCCCGTCTCGGTTCGGCAGCCTTTCGAAGGTATGACTTCCAGGGAGCTTCGGCGAAGGCTAGCGGTGCTCGATGGTCCCTCGGAGCACGGGAAGAGAGTGCCTTACCAGGACATCTCTCGGATCAGTCTTCGACGAATTCGGCAGCTTTCAGATCAGGTTGAAGCAAATGCAACAGCAAGTCTTCTTCTTCCAGCTGGGCGTTGAGGATCAGCAGTTCCAGTTACTCTTCAAATGTAGACACAGCTTCTGAACAATTTCCAGTGGTGAGAGGTCCCCAGATATACTATCTTGTCTCTCATCCACACTGCTGGGTCACTCTCAGCAGCCAATCATACAGAAGGGCATTCATGCAGTCAGTCAGCCAATCAGGCACACAGTGCATTCAGGCCATCCTCCTCCCTCTCAGACACTCACAACAAGGAATGTGGATTAGGACAAGTACCCCGCCATTCAATACTACACACTGTATTCAGGCCAGTTTCGGGAAGGGCTGTCTCAGTCTTTGTCTCTCATACCAGAAACCAGACAGCCACAACAAGAAGTGCATATTGGTCACACACTCCATTCACCCTGGTCCCACCCACAGGGCGTACCCACAAAATACAGTCACTGGGAAGGCTCCAGTCAGTCTGGACTGGACTTCACAACAACACCATACATGGAACTTCCACCCAACAGCCAGTCAGGGGGAAGGGACAGAGTCAGGGCTTCCCAGGACTTTGGGAAAACAAGGTAACAGGTAATAGAAAGCAAGAGGCCACAGGGGCCATCTTGTTTTCCATCAGGAATCCACTGACTCCAATGGCAGGGCCGGGGTATCCCAAAATGGAAAATACTCAGCGCACCTGTCAAATTCAGCATGGAGCTGCCACCAGTCCATACCCTGCTCTGCGGGCCACCCACAGGTGCCCAAAAACATACAGTAGGGGCACAGGGTTGTACCCCCACCCATGGGTGCCGTAAGGGTATCCCACGGGTCTGTTCACCAAACCAAAAGAGAGAGAGCTGCACCGCCAGGAGTCCCACATGAAGTCCTGCACGGAAAATATGACAGAACACACAATAAAAAGGCAGTAAAGGACAAGGATACGGAGGCCCTGTCCCTCCGATGCATTTCCAGCATCACAAAGACAACAACAGCTTTGCTTATATTGTGGACAAGCAGGTGACTTCCTCTGTGACTGCCCGGTAAAACCACCCAGGAAAACGGTTGGGGCAACAGACAAAACTGATGAAGAAGAAGAACAGAACTCGGGAAATGCCAATGCCCGGCAAGTGTAGGGGTCCACTTGTCGAGAATGAAAAAGGAATCCATACAGACCTCACATCCAGTCCTTCCAGTACTTTTGGTGAATCACAAGCCACCATCGAAAGTACATGCCTGGGAGGCATATATTGATTGTGGAGCTGTGGGTAACTACATTGACCAAGATTTGGCTCTCCGAATAGGCCTTCCTCTCCGACAGAAGCAGAAATCGGAAAACGTCACTGCTGTGGATGGTTCTCAGCTATCATACGACCCGGTGACACAATACACAGAGAAAGTCAAGCTTCTGTGTCAGGACGGGCATCAAGTGGACATTACTTTCGATCTCATTGCTGCTCCTCAGTTCCAGATGATATTGGGAATGCCCTGGCTGGAGACCCACAATCCTAGGATCGACAGGCAAAAACGAGTTCTGACATTTCCTCATGATTGTGCCGACACATGTTACAAAAAAAAATGACACCAATCTGAAACCAAAGAAAGGAATCGTGTTGGGCCTCATCAGCTCCTTACCGCTTGAATACCAAGATTAACAGGATGTCTTCAAAAAAGAGCAAGCCAACGTTCTGCCCCCGCACAGACCCTACGATTGTCAAATAGATCTTGTGCCCAGATCCCTTGCAGCCGAATTTACGCTCTGACAGAACAGAAAAATCAGCATCTTAGAACTTACCTGGATCAGTATCTGGCAAATGGTTTCATTCGCCCATCCAAGTCACCTGCCTCCTCGCCCTTATTCTTCTTGCCTAAAAAGGAGGAGGACTTAAGAACTTGCATCGACTATAGAGCCATCAATCACATCACAATAAAAATTCGATATCCTTTACCACTTATACCAGAGCTCCTGGACCAAGTGAAACATGCTCAAATCTACACAAAACTGGATATAAGAGGAGCATACCATCTTGTAAGAGTAAAAGAGGGAGACGAGTGGAACACGGCCTTCCACACAACGTACAGCCTCTTTGAATACCAGGTCATGCCCTTCGGGCTATGCAATGCCCCCGCAGCGTTGCAATTCTTTATGAATGATGTACTCCGTGAACTACTGGATGTTTGCGCTCTTGTTTACATTGACGACATTCTTATCTACTCAAATTCCATGGAAGAACATGTAGACCATGTCCGGGCAGTCTTAGAGAAGCTTTGACAACACCAATTCTATGCCAAGTTGGAAAAATGTTTTTTCCATGTAACCGAGGTCGGGTTTCTCGGTTTCATGCTCACACCATAAGTTGTACATATGGATACACGAAAGGTGGATGCAATCCTCCAATGGCCCTCACCAACATCCATGAAAGTAGTGCAAAGCGTGCTCCGATTTGCCAACTTTTATTATCAGTTTATACCTGGGTTTTCACAAATTGTACATCCAATTACCTCCTCATTAAAGAAAAATCAAAAGTTCCATTGGTCAACAGAAGCTGAAGAAGCCTTCCAGAAGTTTAAACTAGCATTCACTACAGCACCAGTCCTTCGAAACTCATGACCAGACCTACCTTACATAGTTGAGACAGATGCTTCAAAATAGCCTTGGGAACAGTATTGTCACAACGAGAGCCTGAAACAGGACAACTACACCCCATCGCATTCTGGTCCTGCAAATTTTCAGCCCCAGAGTTGAACTACGCAATCACAGATAAGGAATTACTGGCGATTAAAGCAGCATTCAGGCCTGGAGACATTATCTTCTTGGGGCGAGACATACAGTCATTGTCACCACAGACCACCGTAACTTGCAATACTTGAAAACCGCCAAAGCACAATCCTCGCGTCAACTTTGTTGGGCTCTCTTTTTCACAGAATACGATTGTATTATCACTTATAGACCTGGAGTACGCAATGGGAAAGCAGATGCTCTATCACACATGAGTGAAGAAAAAGAGGCTTTTACAGCATCCGACCCCGTGGCCATAATTCCTGAGGAAAGGATTCAAACCAGAATAGCGGCCACCACGTGTGTGGATGACCAAAGAACCACTTTGCAATCCCCGATGGATCAATCAACACAACAGAAATGGCTGTTACAAGGTGACCAGTACACCATCGAAGACAATCTACCGTATTTCCAAGGACGATTATATGTCCAAGACCAAGAACTGCAAAAGCAAATCATCACAAATTACCACAATTCATTAGTGGAAGGACACCCAGGAATAGCCAAAAAACTCAGGCTAAGGTAAAACAAAACTGTGGCCAACCTGGCGAAAAGACATTGCCCAATGTATTGAAACCTGCGGTGTCTGTGCACAACACAAGTCTCAGAAACAGAACCCCGCTGGCTTACTACATCCCCTAACAGTACCGCCAGCACCTTGGCATACACTGTCGATGGACTTCATCACGGATCTTCGACCCTGCAATGGATACAATGGATACAACACCATATTAGTCGTTGTGGATTTATTCTCCAAAATGGCCCATTTCATCCCTCTGAAGGGACTCCTAAAGCGGCTTAGTTCTCCGCCAGAGCCCGAAGTAATAGATGGAGAACCAGAATATGAAGTCAAACCCATCCTGGACTCCAAGGTGGTTCAATCAAAATTATATTACTTAATTGACTGGAAAGGTTACAGACCTCAAGACCGAATTTGGGAACCCAGTGAACACGTCCATGCTCTGCATTTAATCAGACAGTTCCATCGCAATAATCCCACTAAACCAGGACCGCGAGGAGAACCACCATTAAGAGGAGCCTTGAGGGGGAGTGCTGCCATGGTCATGAAGTCAGGGGCATAGGCATTCAGGGGTCGCATGCACAGTAGACCTTGGTGGACAATGTCCTGGCGCCTTTGGCGGCAGGGTCATGAACAAAAGTAAACAAGAACATCCATTTAACACTAAAAAGCTTTTATTATGGACATAGCACTTCAGATGCATTAACCTTGAACATTCCATCCATTAAGCAGGATGCATTAACCTTGAACATTCCATCCATTAAGCAGCACAAGTGTATTCTTGGGTGTGGCTGCTAATGGATTGCCTTTGCACATTCTCACTCTCTAGGAGTGGCAGGGTGTGGCTGGTAAGCCGGCCCTAATAGGCATGCCCACGATCTCAGCTATATAAGCTGCCCCGATCCTCAAGACAGATGCTTCACGTTATTCTGCACTTGCAAGCAGCGTAACGCTCGCCGTCGCCTGAGGTAAGACTTGCCTTTGAAGATCCTGCTTCCTGGACATCCTGCTTCCTGCCAGCATACTTACCAACTGAGGGAAGCTGTTCTTACCTGTACATCTCTTCGGAGAAGCAAGTATTCATCTGTACACTTTACGGAACGTCGAAATCTTCATCTTGGCACCGCAGCACGACATGCTCCATCGTCGACAGCAGCGCCTGCAAGGAAAAACAGAAGACAAGGTTAGACATCTAAAAAACAGTCAGTTTAAGGTTGCACTTCGCCATACTTCCCGCTTTTCCTTAAACCATCGTTTACCTGCTTTCGAACATTGAGGTAGCATCCATCTTCCATCCGGCCGCGTCTCGCATCTCACAGCTGCATTGAGGCCGCAATTCCATCTAAGGGAAGAAAACAGAAGAGAGACATTTTTGCGGCCATAAATAGGAGCAACATATAAAGACATTAAACAGAACGAACAGCATCACAAGAGCACAAGAAAGACTTACCAATCAGAAGGAGAAGCATAGTCGCAGCTGAACTGGACTAATCCTTATCAGGGATCAGTGAAGGAACTAGATCCTATTCAACGCGCCCCTGCCAGAAGTAGCAGGACGGAGAGCTTATCTTCCATAATTCACAGGGGAGCTTTATGGGCTGGCGTATGCTCACAGAAACCGTACTTTGGGTTGAAGGGTTTGAGAGGTACAACCATCACAGATTGGCGTACTCACACACTGTTATCTCCATGCAGGAGCAGTATTACCACGTACCACCGCTTACAGCTTTTCCACTGAGGGAGAGTCCTGAAGGGGTGATTCAAGTTCACGGAGGGCTGCAACCGTGCCCCAACGCCTCCGCAGAGACCAGGTGAGCATAACAACAACATGGCAAAATTGAACATATATGTAGTTAAAGGTGGAGTAAGAGGTGACAGCATTCTCATTTTTAAATCGGCCATACAAATGGGACTGGTACACATAATATACCAATTCATAACAGCCTATACAACAAGCCCGTAAGACATGATAATCAGTTCCCCACACTATTCAGCGGATTGGGACGACTCAAAGGAAAGCAAATTAAACTGCATGTTAACCAAGACGTCAAGCCGATGGCACAGGATCACCGAAGGATCCCTTTGAGCATCCAAAAGCAAGTAGAGGACGAACTCCAAGCACTCCTCACGCAAGACATTATCGAACATGCAACTGCATCTACACCTTGGGTCTCACCCATTGTACTGGTTCCCAAGAAAGAAAATGACTGACGTATTCGCATATGTGTGGACATGAGGGCACCAAACGTTGCAATCGAAAGAGAAAGACATGTCTCCCCGAGAATGACCGACATGGTGCACCTGCTGCATGGGGCAAAAATGATCTCCGAACTAGACTTAAACAAAGGCTACCAACACTTGAACTACACCCAGATTACCTGTATGTTACTATATTTTCCACACATCTTGGACTCTTTCGTTACAAGCGGCTCAGCTTCGGAGTGTCCTCCACAGATGAGATCTTCCAGAATGAGATGCACCAAATAATTAAACACATCCCGCAATGTCTAAATTACAGCGACAATTTTTTTTTTTGGAATGACTCAAGAAGCACATGATGATGCTGCACGCCGCTAGAGGAGGCAATCTGACCTTGAACACAGCAAAATCAATTGAGTAAATCCACACTTAAATTCTTTGGCCACATATTCTCGCATGATGGTCTAAAACCCAACCCTGACAAAGTGCGAGCCCTTGTAGAGACACCAACACCCACGTGAACATCTGCTGTACGCTCGTTCCTGGGCATGGCCAGCTATTGCACCAGCTATATACAGGACTTTGCAGCACACCCCTACGACAAGAATTCAGTTGGTCAAGAGAATGTGAAGAGGCATTCCAAGAAATCCAAATGCACATCTTCTCTGCCTCATGCATGGCTTACTATGATCCCGACATGGAAACTGAGTTGACAGTGGACGCACGCCCTGTGGGTCTAGGGGCCATACTGGCACAATTCAGACCGAGTTCATCCTCCTCATCCTCCCGTCGCATCGTGGCGTATGCAAGTCGCAGCTTATCTCCGACTCAGTGTGCATACTCCCAACCAGAAAAAGATAGCCTGGCAGTTGTATGTGCCTGCGAGCACTATCATTCATTCCTATATGGCAGGAAATCCACCATCGTCACAGACTACGAGGTGCTCACAACAATATATGGAAAATCAAATGCAAAGGTGCTACCTCGCATTGCAGGTTGGGGACTCAGTTTGCAGGAATACTCATTCACAATGGTACATCAGCCAGGAAAAGACAATATCCTGATACAGCATACCTGCAAAGGAAGAGACACAGTCCATCACGGCAGACCAATACATTAATTACATTGTAAGAAACACTCTTTCCAAGTCGCTCACAATGCAAGAAATCCTCCACAGCATGCGTCCGGACCCGGTACTCATGCAAACAAAGGACAGCTTAACTTCTGGAAGATGGCACAGATCTGACTCTGGAGGAGTGTGTACCTCCGAAACAGACTGGAAGATACTCAAAACATTTCACCTCCTAAGACACGTCCTATCCATCTGGCTGAAATGATTATTATTAAAAGAGAACTGAAATGTCATACCAGAAACACTGCAGGACAGAGTAATCAGCATGACTCATACAGGACGCCAGGGGTATTGTATCTACCAAAAGACAACCCAGAACAAAGGTTCAGAAACTGCATCACTTGCAAGGCGGTAGCACCTCGCTCGTTCCCAGAGCCATTGAAGATGACACTCATGCCATTGCAAGTATGGGGCAAAGTAGCGGTTGACATGTTCGGCCCCTTACCTAACGGAAAACATGCCCTAATCATCATGGATGAAATGTCAAGGTTCCCAGAAAGACAACTAATACACTCCACAGCAGCCCATGCCGTCATCCCAGCTCTGGACAAAACATTAGCAGACTATGGCATCCCAACCATTGTAAAATCTGACAATGGCCCACCGTTCAGTGGACATGACTTTGCAATGTTTGCCGAACACTTAGGATTTCACCATCGAAAAATCACACCCCTGTGACCACAAGTGAACAGCACTGTTGAAAGATGTATGGCTATCCTGAAAAGAACTCTCCAAATATGCTCCATTACAAAAGAGTCATTTATGGAAGCCATCAGCACCCTTCTCAAAGACTATCGTAACACACCACAAAGTTCCACTGGCGTGTGCCCCTCTGAACTGATGTTTGGCACAACCATAAGAACCACGCTGCCACAAACCCTACCACGGAGGTAGCGCCGGACACTGAAGTACGAGCTCAGAACAAAGATGAAGAAAGCAAGGCAAAAATGAAGGCATGGTGGACCACCAGGAGGCGCGGACCAAGATGGCTGTGTAAAGACTGAGCTCCTCCGAACTTTGCCTTACTAGATCGCCAGAAGTGTCCCCCCCCAACCGCAGTGAGGATACCCTGGTGCGTGAAATCAATGGAGATCCAAGAGAGCTTTGGGGGTGAGTGCTCTCAGACTGCTAGGGTTGGTAGCTGTAACCGGCGCAGCCGACTACCACAGGCCGCAGGGAGCCCAGCCTGAAGAGGAGGAGCCAGTGCTCTGGAGCCATGCAGCGGCCTCAGATTACAGGAGACTGCAGTGGTTAGAGGGAGGCCACACAATGGAGATGAACGGCCAGCTGAGTGGAGAGTGTTGCGGCTGGGTGAGCAGCTGGCTGCCTCGTTTCGTGTGAGGGACGAAGTGGCTCGCCGAGCCCACCGGGAGTTCGGAGCGGTTTGAGGGATGCTACGGCCCGCAGAGCCACAGGCTGCCAACAAAGACATTGTGGGCTCCGTGGCAGCTCCCGGGATGGTGCCACGAGAAGAGTTGGCTTAGACCTGTACATTGCATCCAACGGACCCAGGGGAATCACGGCGGGAGTCTGACCCAATCATAGTGGAAGGCTATTCCCGTGAGGAATAGATCAGCAGGTGGAACCACAAGCTGCACGGAGCGTACTGATGAACCCGGCGGCTAGCAGAGGTGGCGACCTTCCATAACGGAAGCGCCCAGGACTGGGGGCTGAGCTTAGTGACTTACCAGAGTTGGGTTGGAGGACCCATTGGGGCAAAGGAGGCCAACATTAAAGAGCAGAGATAGGAGCAGCGAGCTGCAAGCAGTGACAGTGCCAAGACCCGGGTGATGCCCTGATAGTGCGCAGGGACACCAGAGCTGAGAGGCTTGCCGGAGGGGTGCCTGTGAGAGCCGGGGGTGGCCCCTAGAGAGCTAGAAGGGGGTGCCTTGCTTACTGCTCTTAGAGAGGGACAGCTTCACCTCACTGATGATGCCCAACTAGGCTGAAACACGTGTATGGTGTTGCTGTGGTACTCTTGTTCAGAGGAGAATTGCCTAGCATTTCGGTGCTGGATTGCCCCTGGGCAGGACAAAGACTGATGTGCGGGGACATTTTCTCTCTGTGAAAAGAGCAGTGAGCTAAAGACTTGGTTGAGACTCTCCCAGGGGCCATCCACCCAAGAACAAGTCAATGGGCTGTGTTTGTGCTGGTAGAGAGTTTCCCAGAGCCCCCTCTGTTTTGCATATATAATAGTTGTTTTCATTTTCCCAGTGAGTTAAAAACACGCTCAATACTAAGTGGCATAAAAGAATGATTGGTGCCAGGAATAGACTGTGAACCAATGGAAGCACTGGAAATAAGTTTCAAAATGACCCCATATTACACAGTTTGAGCTACTTCAACCCTTTTTCTAGGACAAAATGTGAAAATGAAATACAAAATAGAGCCAGACTGCAAACGTACATCAAGAAAATCTGCACAGTACCCTGTAGGCCACTCCAGCCCTGATTGCTACTCTTTTCGCTCACCTCATCCACATCCATCCCCCCTCCAGTATCTAAAGCAGTTCACAGCTATGGTGTGCGCTTCCAACTGGGCTGGGTGAATGGGAACACTCTAGTTACCAAACACAATGTGCACCTCAAAATGATCTTCCGCACAAACACATTTGTTCACATGGCCTCCCCAAACCCTGTTTCTCCAGACTTTCCTCTCCAAGACCCAGGCAGGCTACAATTAATTTGTTGTTCAGCCGTTTCTAAATCCCATCATGCATAACCTGGACTCATCTATCCATATACCGAACATTAAGTCTCTCACTCTCACAAATTACATTGTGTAAAGTACAATAATATACTAATCGACTATTACATCACGACGGAATGCACCAGCAATGTTCGTGAGATATCTTAATGGTTAAACAAAGCAAATAAATACAGTCACAATAACCAATCCCCTTTGCGCTTCGTGCATTAAACAGTCCTACACAAGAGTAAGCTGGGCTTTCTATGCAGTTTTCTTGCAAGCATGACATATCCACAACCGTTCCAGCAACACACACCAATCTACAATATTCACACGTTCACGGTGCGTAACCTATATCAAAATGCTATTTAAAACATGCATTGTACTCCGTATTATTTTTAGTGCCATGGCTCCACAAATTTGAAACCTACTGTCTCTACCTTGGATGACTGAGAACAAGTTTCCTTTGTAATTTGACCTCCTTGCTAGTCAGCAACAGTTCGAATAGCCACACAAAATGATAACATTTACTATATTGAGAGTGCACATTCAAAAAGGTACCTTGCACTTCTGCGATCCGCTGTACAGAACGCGTCTTCATTGACAGAACGGCACAATGGAACTTCCCAAAAATTTGTAAGTTGAAGTTTACATAATATTATTATTGGAATTAAAAACAACAAGAATGCTCCATGCATAACAACTAATTAAACAACATGCAAACTAGCCTTGTTCTCAGTTAGCTATAGCATATTATAAGTATTAATCATCTACGTTCCGCAAACATTACCGGTGTACAAAGTACTAATATGTGAACTGCTTTGTCCCATTGTACATACCCTTGCATCCTACAGACTCATAAAGTCCCAGTTCGGGGCACTGGGCAGTGGGTAAACATTGTCCATGGGCACTGGGTTTGCTTTTCCATCACTAATGTTCTCAGTTAATTTATAAAAAACATCTGTCTGCACTATAACCTCAAACATTCATATCTGTCACCTTGTTTTCTGGATCTACTTCTTCATCCTATTGCAAACTATACCCAGCGCTGCTCAATGTGCCACCTTTCGACGGATCCGACACCAGGTATGTAGCCAGGTCTCTGGATTCAACCAGCATTAGCACCAAATAGCCCTTAAAAAATAAACCTTTGAAAAGACTAAACAAAAAACAAAGAAATCGCTTTGCACACTACAGTAGGTGATGAGGGGCGCAGCCGCACACAACACATTAGCCCCACAAGCGCTATTCTGGCTCCGCCCCCTACCTATGTCATGGGCAATAGAAGCCGAGACATACCCTCAGCGAGCCTGGTGGCTCCCCTCTCTAGCGAAATGTGCTCTGTGCAGTTTTAACAGCACGTCGATTTTTTCCCTGTATTTACCAAAGATCATGTTCCCCTACCGACTTTGTACTCAAAAAGCAGCCAGCGAGAAATCTAGCTATTTTTTTCTATTGGTGTGGAGAGTTACACTTAATTGCATTGGGTAACAGATTCGCTTCATTTACACAACTTTCCAAACCAATAGAAAAAAGTGTAACTCTCAAAAACAATGCAAGTACTATAACATTGAACCGCAGTGCTGTGCGCCTCTGTTGCTGAGTATGAAAGGCTCCTGCAAAAGTTGTTACCAGGATGTACAGTAACTATATAGTGTGCACAATGTAAATCAGCAAATAGAGTGACAAGAGAGCAAACAGGCACGGAAAGCGTGGTCAATGGGCATACATCTAGGCACATGGATTTTAGCTGTGCGTTCCTTCCATCAATGTTAGCATGTTGCATGGCCGAGCAGTGTCGCTCTTGCAGCTTGGTAGACTTTAGCACAGTAAGCACATTTTACCACAGTTGGTCTATGGTTCTACTTCCATTCGTTCTCCTGCCCATATTTGCATTTTGTACACTTTCATACAAACGATGCGTTTGGTAAGTTCCAGTAATATATCACATTTTTTTAATGTGACAGTCCTATGGGCATAGCCCTTCAGCAATCACCCATCAGGCACATGGCCAATTATGTAAATTAGGTGATGACGTAATTTAGCTACTTTTAGGACTGCCAATAGTTACTTCCCTTACTAACCAGTTCGCTACACTGGCTTTCTGCAACCGCACTGTGCACAGCGTACATGCAGAGACCACATCTCATCACTAAGGCGAGCATCCAGGTTCACCGAGAGTTAAATACCCTGTTATTCACCGAAAAGCAGAATCCATTTTGAAAACACAATTATCACTGAGCAACCACCTATCCAAGCTTGCTGAAACTTCCTTTCTAAATTGAATTGTGGTATTTGTGTGTTCGCATTTCTAACTACATTTTCACATGGACGCTGCTCGCTTGAACAGTACAGAAACCTTAGCAACAAAAGCTTACTATGATTTGTGTATTTTTCAAACAATTAAACAAAGTCGCCATTTTCAAAATATCATTTTTAACATTTCTTTTCATCGAAGTTCAACTGGCACCTCCGCTCCTTCTGAACTCTGCCTCCTCTGAACTCAGCCCCCTCCTCCAAATTCCGCCCCCATACCAGCCCGTTGTAGAATCCCACTCCACATTTCTTCCATTTTCACCACTTCCTCTGCCGACTTCACAGCGCTCACCTTTTACGCAACTCTTGCTGTGAAACTCTCCCCCATGTTCTCATGCGTGTGTTCAATGTATGTGGTTTGTGTTTATAATTATGTTTCATCCAATTATCAGTTATACTATAACTTGCTGGCTGCACTTCCACTTTTCAGATTTTATTATTTGGTTTATTTATTTACTTTTATTGTTTTGCATAGCACTTTCCACTTCTCCCCACCCCCCATGCACTTTCACCCTTTTCCCCTCCCATGCACTTCCACGTTCTCAATGTCACTTGGCCTAGTAAGATCGTTGTTTAGTTCTCCCCTATTCCCCTGCCTTCCCTCGTCACACTCTAAAACACTTCTGTACGAGGGCAATACAAATAAAATATCAATATAAATTGTTATATTCCAGTACAAAACAGCGACTAAAATGTACTTTCAGTGTCTTATCTCAACAGATATCTTCTACCGTACTGCAGGTGCCACAGATTCCAGCTACCACCCGACAGATTATTTAACCAGCACTGGAAAATAACTATCCACGGAATTTTCTACATCACCGTGATATAGGACAACCGACATGGGCTAATCTGTCGTTTCTCAGTACCAGTAACAAGAAGCAACACATCAGCCTTACAAATGTAGCAACGTGCAGAAGCAAAAACATTCCGCTTCAAATTGTAAAAAAAAGAACTTCTTCTCCCAAAAAACCACCATGTGCGTCACTCCAATCCTTAACTGCTGCAACATGAAAACACATAATAAATGGCGTTCTTCGTAATCAGCATATCATGCAGACATTGCAAACCACAATAGAATCATGCGATGTTCCTTAGCTGTAACTTACATGGGAAAAGACATATTGTTGATTTTGTGTACTTAATAATGTCTTGCAAATGTTCTTTGTTAAACAAAAGCACTTGTTACATTGAAAACTGTTGCTGTTTCCTTACAAAATTATATATGTCAGTATCATTTTTAGCAAGAATGAAAACGTACCCTGTCTATGAGGATGTCTGTGTTTAATAACGTTTTGGCGTAAATGATAACGAGGCACGTTTGGGTGCGATACACATAAACGTAATAAAACCAGGTAGAGCAGATTGTTGGGACTAAGTATATCACTTTCAGAAGCAGCCCATCTCTATTATTACCGCAAGGAAATTTGAATTTAGGGCAACACATCAACTATTAACATTAGCACAACATCATCACACCCAATACGTTGTTTGTGCATGTATGAAAGTGAGTAAAAGTAAGGTAAAATGCATAGAACAACTGTTATAATTGATCACAGTGTGCTTAACAGGAGATGCCCGAACAATCAGAACAGTAACATTTTTGAATGCACTTCCCCTTTCATTTCACAAAAATGTTTCCACCGTGGTGTACTTCATAATCTCATTGACAGTGTAACGCTCCTCAAAAGGAAATTGTTTATATTAATTTTAACCAGAATAAAACCACTAACAGAATTAAGCAGGAAACTACAAAAAGTAGTTAGAAACATGCCAATGTCAACAAAGATACCTTGCAAACTTCTCTGCAATGACTGTATTCACACAACCAACACAGAATATATTTCAATTAAAATGCATAGACACAAGAGCATAAAAACCAAATTGCCATACATAGCAGTGGTCAACGATATTGCATTTACAGACAACACCATTATGTCACAAGAAACCCCCATTCAAAAATATGTGCCCAACAAACTTACCATCAACTCTCCAATGCACCAGAGCAATCCGTCCACTCTAAAAAATGCCCCTGTACCTCAATGTGTAATATATGAAAAAAAGTACCAGTTGCACTTCAATGGTATTGTCTTACTGTGTTCCAAAAAGTGTACACTGCCTATACAGTATGTATAATCACTATACACATGTGATTGCAATACTTCTTTCCATTAGCCAAATTCCATTGCTGTACACATATTATTACAATGCTTATAGCCAGTGGCCAAAATCTTGGGTGAATGGCCGTATGATGCTGTGGTGGCGAGTCCGTAGACTCTTGGGTGCATGGCCGGAGGCCATAAGCCATAGGCCATGCACCCAAGAGTCTAGGGACTGGCCACAGCACCACAGCATCATACAGCCATGCACCCAAGAATCTAAGCAGTAGCCACAACCCACACACATAACCCAGGCACCTGGATACATTATTGCTGGTATGGCCGTATGACACTGCAGTAGTTGTGCGACTGCGTAGATTTTTCTGTGCAGAGCCTATCTGTAACCTATGCAAACATCCTCATTTCACTTAATTCCACTCACTTGCCCTAATAAAGCCTCCCTCCATTCACTAGAGAATCCGTGCAGTAGTCCTGTCTGTGGACTACCATTGTGTCCTCGGACTGCTGCGCCCCACACAGTCTACTTCCACCTAGACAAATACATCATAATAACCATCTTTCACTGCCACACCCTTCCCACCCCTCCTTCAAACACCAAACACCCCAAAACATGTTTCCCAGCCCTGTCCCCCACTGCGCTATACGTAGATATCTGTCAAACCCCGGGGATACCTCCCGATACTCCTCCTCACCTTTATCTTCAATAGAGTTGTCTGGAGTTTCAGAGTCCATCTTCTTGCGTGGTCCCTTGAATTCCTTAGACTTCCTCTCCTTCTTCTGACGGAGATAGGAGCGAGCTCCCTTGGAGGCCACCTTGACCGGAAATAGAATCCAATCCAGGGGATCCCCAACGAGCAAGCCCCCAAAAGATCAGGGAAAAAGCCTTCTGGCGTAAAAAACCCTGATTATTATTGTTACTGTTGTTTGCCCAAGAAGTTGTTCACGACAAGGTAAAAGGATGAAAGTTAATGATGATATTGCAAGGTGGTAAGGTCTGAATCCGAAGTGAACAAATAAGTACTGGCAGTCACTGGCAGTCATTGGTGGAATCCTGGATAGTATCTTCCTTCACGGTTTGGAATAACTCCTTCAGCAAGAGTACAACAGAAGACAGTCTGTTGCTAAGGATCTGGTGTGTAATGGAAATAAGAAGCAGACGAATAAAATAGGAATAGAAAAGAGGACAGAACTGCGGAAGAAGAGTAAGAATAGGAACCAAATAGCCAATAGAAGGAGATAGATCGGTAAACAGGAAGTAGGCAACAAGGTGTTATTGGTCGCCGGAAGACTAGGAACAGTAACACAGGCTACAGCGACCCGAGTGGAATGAAACAAAGTACACCGCAGGCACCGGGAGAGGGAGGAGAGAACCACCGACAGACACGGCCAGTAGGAGCAGACAGGTAAGCAGATCGCGGCCACAGGAGGCAGGGCTACCGGTAGCCGCGAGCGGAAGGATAAAGAAAATAGAAAGTAATGTTAAAAGAAATAGGGAAATAAAACTCAGGGTACAGACAAAAAAAGACAAAGAAACTAAAGATAAGAAAGTTTATACAAAAGCCAAAAGGTAACTACGCGAAGAGAGAGAGAGAGGAAACAAAAGTAAAGGAAGTAGAGAAAGTAGACCACACATAGAGAGTGGAAAGTACAAGAGCTTACTGAAGTCACGGAAAACCCCTGAAACGGAAAGTAAACAACACTAAGGTGATAAGAACAGGGAGAACACAATGCAGGAGGAAAACAGCTGGCACACGAGAACACTGTACGAAAACAGTCTCCAGCAGCGTAATCCAAGAGACGGATACAACGCAAGGAAACAATGGTCTTCCCCTGGTGATAAGGACTAGACCGACAAAATGGAACCGTAACCAGCCATGTTAGGTGTATATCCATCTTTGCCAGAACTTCCAAGGGCGATGTATGACAGTATGCCCACTTCTGTACCCGTCCGGACTAGGTTTTCCAGGGTACCGTCTATGGTATTGCTGAATGAGTCTAGGAGCATGTAAGTGAGATCTGGGTTCCCAGGACCTTTCCGAACTTGGGTAACCCTTCCAATGGACCAGATACTGGAGTGTACCCTTTCTGTATCTTGAATCCACCAATCTGGCCACCTCGTATTCTTCGGGCTCTGCTGGCTCTGCTGGCTCAGCGGTAGCAGTTCTCCGGATCGGTCTTTTGAAAGGATCTTCTTTATAGACCTTGAGTATTGAAGTGTGAAACACAGGATGTATTCTTTTCATAATCCTCGGCAACAACAGCTTATAGGCCACAGGATTGACCTTAGACAAAATCCGATATGGACCTAGGTATCGGGCAAAAACTTCCCCAAATGCGTCCATCGAGGCAGGTATCAGGTAGACAACCATACCCGCATACCAGGCTTCCATTCCAGATTGGAATTCCGTTTCAGATCAACCCTTCGACTTTCATTCAGGGCATTGAGTGCATCCTTGTGCACCTTGTCCAGATCTGATAGGAGTTCATCTACTGCAGAAGACTTGGAAGTCGGCAATCTGGTCAGGGGAATTTGGCTAGAGTTATAGACATGTGATGGGTGTTGTTGTAGGCAAATTCTGCCATCGGTATTAATTCCGACCAATTATCTTGCTCCCGGTTACAGAAACACCTAAGGTATTGCTCAAGATTGGCGTTAAGACACTCTGTTTGATCATTGGTCTGTGGGTGGTATCTAGAGGAAAGAGCCCTTTGGATACCCAATAGTTCGCACAAGGTAGACCAAAACATAGAGGTGAACTGAGAACCTCGATCGGTAACGACAGTACAAGGAATGCTGTGTAGCCGGGCTATGGCTTTGAGAAAAACAGTCGAAGTTTCGGAGGCAGATGGAACCTCAGGCAGAGCAGAGAAGTGTGCCATTTTAGAAAAGGTATCCAACGTGACCATTATGGCAGTCTTACCACTGGAGAGAGGTAAGTCAACCACAAAATCCATTGATATGTGCTCCCATGGTCTGGAAGGCAGCTCTCCTTGTTGAAGCAATCCCAGAGGTGTCTGTTAGGCAGAATCCAGGGCAGTTCCCTTAGGGAGCACTACCCCAGATTAGTACTACAGGTGAGGGCAATAAATCCCCTTTTTTATCCGTCTGTACCACAAAGATTTAGTTGGTAGCTGTGGCTGAGCAGTCAGACTTATCTCAACAGGGAGATGAGCAGTATTCAGGGTCTACACAGTAGGCCTACTGTACTATGGTACAAGGAAACACTGACCAAAGCTTGTAGTTAAAAAGTATATATATATTTATTTTATACACTTCTAAGAAAGTACATGTATCACAATTATCAAGCTAGTTAAATTAAGTCAATAAAAAAGCATAGACAACTCCCTACTCAATTGTAGACAAGTTTGCGGTAGAGTGAAAACTGAGCAAAACGGCACAGTGAAAACCAACTACAAATGGTGCTCTAACAATTTAACAAAAGGGAGGAAAAGCACAAGTTAAACCAAAATATCTTCAGACACCCCCTAGCAACACTTCCCTGAAGTCTTCTCAACAAGTAATGCTCAGTAACACTTTAGCCAAAAGATAAGTGAATGAAAACTGAGCAAAATGGCACTCCACAAGTTAAAACAGTAGGAAGGAAGAGGGGTTTAGAAGATTTAGGTGCATCAACACATTTCTCATTGAAAACCAATCTAGTGAGAGCAGATCTATCAAATTAGCCAGAGTCAATAGGCCTGAGCCTGAGTCAGTGGTACAGGATCAAGAGCTTAGGAAAGAGCCCTTTGGCAAGGAGCAAAAATGTTCTTGTAGCTGCAGTCAAGACTTTAGTGGAAAAATATTGAAGAGGTAGATGCAAGGTAAAAGACAAGGTTAAGGGAGAGGGCGGCTGACCCCACAAGTAGTTAAAGGATTTAAAACACCTTTTGGGCTACCACCGAGAAAGGGCGGCCAATGTACCTTAAACGTGAAGAAGTGGCTCCTGCAGTGGCGGTTGTTCCTGGTAGTTCCTGCAGGTCGAGGGATCCAACAGAGGAAGAGAGGCTCTCGTCGTGGAGGAAGGTTCGAGTCGCTGCACTACCCAGGGATGAAACTAGCCGCGGTGCTGCCAAACGAAGTTTAAAAGGTACGCTCCTTTTAATCGCGGAGCGGGTCGATAGCTGCCTGGCTATCCGGTCTCCAAGTGCTAGGCACTGTCGATTCGACCAAGGCAGGTCAGAGGAAGCGATAGGTGAACTGGTTGACCCCACCAGCTCAAGGGAAGGAGGCTCTTTCGCTGAAGATCTCCTCTCGTCGTGTGGAAGAAAAGTGGTGAGACGATCCGGCAGGGCTTCACCTGTGGTGTAGATGCTGAAGATGTCTCTGGCTTCTCTCCCCTTCGGTTCCGTAGTTCCAGTGGCAACATCTTTCTCTTCCAGTCCTCAGGACCCTGCTTTTATGCAGAAAGAGAGCCAGTCATACAGCCTAGCTGTCACTCACACAGTGGAGTGGTCTTCTTGGCGGGAGACCCTCCAGCCTGTCAGGTTAGAGTGAGACCTGAGTTGCTGTGGCAACTCTGTCCGGGGGTTCTACTCCCCTCCCAAACAACAGACCCACCCCAGACTCAGAGGCGCCAAAAGGAGGGCTTCTGGGCAGAAGCCCGCCAAAAGAGCGAACAAAGGATCCCCGACCTGGGTTTGGAATATTGAGTAAGACTCGAGAAAGAAGTTATATCAAAGTTCTGGCAAATAAAACCTACCGGAGCAAAGTTAATATTAAAATGCATCGGCGGTATGTTAGAGGCTGTCAGAAAAAGTGGTAGCCTCGAACAATGAGAAAATCCGATAGGAAAATATTTGTGGTCGAATATAAAAGGTAGTTACCACTGCCACCGGCCGGAAACTTTGTAGAGGGGGACTTTAAGGTACCCTCTCAAAAATGAACATAGGGGAAAAACTATTAACCCCTTACAGTACTTCCATATTAAGATGGGTTGTACTGGTTAAGTTCATAAAAATCGACTAGTAAAGTCAATGAGGACTTTACGTGCCCTGGGAGATAGTGGTCAGTCCCAGGGTATGGAGTCTATGTTTGGGGGTCGCTACGACACCCCTGTGTCACTGCACGGAGGGTGCTGTGTAACACATGTGCATAAAGATGGTTCCTATGGGTGAGAGAAAAGATCCCATAGACATTAAACACAAAAATAGCCTAGAACACACAAAGCAAAGATGCCTAAGAGTGGGAAAAAGAGTCTCACTCTTAGCAGGTAAAAAGAAATAAACCCTTCAAATCCAGCAAAGCTCCTGGGGGGCTCTATAGGTAAGGGAAATTAGCCATGAAATGAGAATTCTCCTTAACAGTTTCTGCCTGGATACCTTGCTGGATGCACATATGGGACAGGAAGACACATAGGACTGTACATCCCAGCGCATTGACGGCCACCAAAACACACGAGATAAAAGTTCTGTAGTGGCCCTCTCTCCCTTGTGTCCGGCTAATGGCATGTCATGACAAAATCGAAGAGCCTGTGATCGCAAGGAGGGAGACGGAAGAAATAAGGCAGACTTATGAAAAAGAAGGTCTCCCTTTTTTTAGAGTTGGACTGCTGCAGTGTTATAGTTCCTAACACCTTCCTTTACCTCTTGAAGAAAGGTATTGTACACGGCTAGAAACCTCTCACCAGGTATGAGCCATTCAAGTCCTTGAAAACCATCAATGTCCTCTACCCAACTACGTGAGAGAGCATCTGCAACGGTATTCTGTGAACCGGGAATGTAGGTGATGTGAAAATCAAAACCGGAAAAATAGTAGGCCCATCTGGCATGTCTGACATTTCTGCACTCCATTTGCTGGAGCACCTTCAAGTTCCATTGGTCAGTTCATACTATGAAAGGATGGGACGTGCCTTGCAGTAAATGCCTCCATTCTTCGCAGGCCAGTCTAATGGCCAGCAACTCCCTCTCTAGGACAGAATAATTTCTCTCACTGGAGGTAAGAGTTTGTGAAAAGTAAGCTATAGGGTGTTCTTGATGATTCTGATCTTCTTGCAACAGTACAGCTCCTAGGGCTCCACCGGAGGCATCCGTTTCTAGTATAAAAGGCCTGGACTGGTCTGGTTGAATCAAAACAGGTGTGGTTGTAAAGAGCTCCTTCAAAGGCCGCCTGCGCTTCTTGAGACCATTCAAACAATACCCCCTAATTGAGTAAAGAGGTCAAAGGCAAAACCACGTTAGAAAAGCCAGGAATAAAGCAACGTTAAAATTAGCCAGGCCCAAGAACTTTTGTATGTCCTTAACCGAACTTGGTTCTGGCCATCGAAGTACAGCCTTGACCTTCTCAGGATCCATTCTTATTTACCGGCTGACACAATATAGCCCAAATAAGGTACCTCAGTGGCGTCAAAGATGCACTTCTCTGGTTTGGCATACAATCAATGGTCTTTCAACCACTGAAGGACTTCATTAACATGGGTACGGTGCATCTGTAGGTTGGGCAAGAAAACTAATATATCGTCCAAGTAGACGACTACTGAGATGTAGAGCAAGTCGACAAATATCTTGTCAAAGAACCTTTGGAACACCGCTGGGGCGTTCACCAGACCAAAAGGCATTACTCGGTATTCGTAAATACCACAGCGGTGTCCGAAATGCCGTCTTCCACTCGTCACCCTTCTTGATCCTCAACAAATGGTATGCTCCTCTCAAATCCAACTTGGAAATCACCCGGGAGCCTTGCACTGCCTCCAAGATTTCACGAATAAGAGGCATAGGGTATCTGTCATGGATTGTGATACTATTGAGACCTCGAAAGTCAATACTAGGGCGTAACTCGGCTGTCTCTTTCTTCGAAACAAAAAATAGTGAAGCTCCTCCAGAGGATTTGGATTCCCTATTGAGTCCATTCTTGAGGTTAGCCTCAAGAATGGATATTGTATTTAAGTGTCTCATGAAAACATCACAAAGTACATCTTTTCTTGTTACTTTAATTTAATATTTTGCTATCATTAAACACATTGGGCCTCATTATGACATTGGTGGTAGCCGTGCAGGTAAATACCGGCACGGCTGCTGCCGGAGTTATGAATTTTCAGGCGCCCGGGAATGCGCAATTACGCGGGCAGACCTGGTAAATGCCCATTCCCGGGCACTGAAAAATATTACTCCTCATTCCCATGTGAGTCCCATTGGACTCAATAGGAATGGAGAGGCTGGATGCACTGTCAACATTTGTGAATGGTGCCGGTGCATCCCACATGCTCTGCGAGCGGGTGCCGTTCTGCCCGCCAGGTCAGACCTGGCTGGCTCAAAGACTCCCGCTCGCAGAAATCATAGTTTGCCAGTCCGGAAACAAAGGTACCGGCAAGCTTACCGGAGTAAATACCGGCACGGCTGCCACCGGAGTCATGAATTTTCCGGCACTTGGGAATGCGCAATTACCGGGGCATTACAGCCCCGGCTGACCCGGTAAACGCCCATTCCTGGGTGCCGGAAAATATTACTCCCCATTCCCATTTGAGTCCCATTGGACTCAAATGGGAATGGGGAGGTCGGATGCACCGGCACCATTCGTGAATGGTGCAGGTACATCCGACATGGTCTACGAGCGGGTGCCGTTCGCCTGCCATGTCAGACCTGGGGAGCTGAAAGGGTCCTGCTCGCAGAACTCGTAGTTTGCCTTCCAGAAACAACAGTATCGGTAATCTTACCGGTACCATTGTTTCTGGACCGGCAAACTCATAATGAGGCCCATTGTTACGCTCATCTGGTCTCTGCGGAGGAATTGGGGCATGGTTGCAGCCCTCCCGGGGGTGAGGTCGCTGGGGTCCGACTTCACCCTCGGATGCGCTGTCCCTGGAAAGCTCACCTGTTGAATAGTTTTGGCGAGCACTCCATCCTGCTGCTTCTGGTAGGGGCGCTTGTATGATCTGGACTGAGTTCCTTCACTGGTCCCTTGCACGTGGTAGTCCAGTCCTGCTGTGACTAAGCCACTATACTTCAGGTAAGTGTTCCTGTTTGCCTTTGTCTTTCCTCGTCTGGTTTTGTTGTATTGTAAAGTTAGTTGTTTTGTATTGCTGTCCGTTCCACTTTTGATGTATGCTCTTTTGCTTTTTTCCCTTGCAGGTGATGTTGTCGGCCCGGCAAAAGCTGCGGAGCTCGAGGCGGCAGCCGAAGAGAATGAGGAACAAAGCTGCAGCGGTACAGTAGCTGGTAAATTGTTAACCAGGGGGCGCGCAGGGTTCAAATGCGGCGCGGCCCTGGGACGGATGTTCTAACCTTGTCTTTCTTCTTCTTCACAGGGTCTGAGTTTGTGGATGCGGAGTGCGGTGCTGCGGCGTCGGGATCAAGATCACTGAATGTCAGGAGATGAGTCTGCTGATGAAGCGATGAAGCACCGGTTTGCTGGAGGTGAGTATGCAGGAGAACGCCTGGTTTCAAAGGTAAGTAAACTGGTTCAAACGGCAGTGAGCGTCACGTTGCACGCAAGTGCACAGTAACCCGAAGCACCAGCCTTAAGGATGGAGCAGCTTATATAGCTGAGCTTCTGAAGCCACGCCCACCAGGGTCAGCCTGCCTGCCACACCCAATGAGTCAGCACATGAAGACCAGGCCTAGGGAGCCACACCTGATGAGTCAGCACATGAGGATGTTGTCTGGAATAAAGGCTTTCAGCTCCTGGAAAGTTCTTGTTAAATAAAAGCACTCCTGCACTGAAATAAAGTGTTCCTGCTCACATCTCCATATGAGCCTGTGCCAAAGGCGCCAGGACTGAGTCCAGCTAGTGCCCCTGTGTTTATGGGTCTGAAAGGGACATAAGAGAGTCAAGTAACCCATTACCCCCATCACTAGATGGTGTGTTTTTTGTGTTCTGGGGCCTGTGGTCATGTCAGCACTCCCCCTCAAGGGCAGCACCACCCATGTCCCCTCTCATGGGTGGTTTCCCCCATGGCCCTGGTTTAGTGGGGTTATTGCAGTGGAATTGCCTGATTAATCGTGGAGCATGGACATGCTCACTGGGTTCCCAGGTCCGATCTTGGGGTCCATAACCTTTCCAGTCTATAAGGTAGTATAACTTAGACTGGACCATCTTAGAGTGTAGGATCCTTTTAACTTCGTATTCTGGTTCTCCTTCAACTATTTTGGGATCCGGTGGAGTATCGATCCACGTACCTGGTCTCAACGGTTTTAGGAGGGAGACATGAAACATCGGGTGGATCCGCATGTGGGCCAGTAATTCTAATTTAATTGCCTCAAGGTTTATCATAGCCTTGATAGTGTAGGGTCGCAGATATCTGGGACAGTGCGCACGTGGTCCTTTCAGGGGAATGTTTTTGGATGCTAACCAAACCTTGTCTCCGACTTGGTAGTTGGGAGCTTCCCTTCGGTGTCCATCCGCAAACTGCTTCTGTTTCTCTTTGGCTCTGGCAAGATGCTCTGCTGCTTCCTTAAAAACCTGGGTGATGGTTTTGTGTAAGGTTGTTAACAGCAGGCATTTCTAATGATTCGAGTAGGTCGAAAAAGGATGTCCGTGGATGTCGACCGTACACCATGTAGAATGGGCTTTGTCCCCTACTGGTGTGAATGGAGTTGTTATATGCGTATTCTGCTAACCATAGTATGTCCTTCCAGGTATCCTCGGTTTGTTGCAGCATACACATTATGTATTGTTCGAGGGTCTGGTTAGTCCGTTCAGTCTGGTCATCGGTTTGGGGGTCATGGCTTGTAGATAACCGGAGGTCGATTTTGGCAATTTTACAACACCTTTTCCAGAATGCAGAGACAAACTGAGTTCCTCTGACTGATATCAATATTGATGGGAACCCGTGTAGCCGGACGATCTGTTCCAAAAAGACGGTAGCCAGAGTAGAAGCAGTTGGGAGACCTTTCAGGGGAATAAAGTGGGTCATTTTGGAAAACAGATCTACGACGACTAAGATGGTATTGCATCCGTTACAGGAGGGAAGGTCTGTAATAAAATCCATTGATAGCGTATGCCAAGGTGCTGGGGGTACTTCTAAAGGACGTAGAAGACCTGCAGGACTTTGTTTTTGGTACTTGTGTTGTGCACAGGTGCCACAGGTTGTGATGAACTGGACCTTTCGCCAAGTAGGCCACCAGTACTTTTTCTTTATTTTACCTTGGGTTTTGGCTATTCCCGGATACCCTTCTACAAATGAATCGTGATAGTTTGCGATGATATGATTCTGTAATTTCTTATCCGGGATGTACAATCGTCCTTGGTAGTATGGTAGGTTGTCCACGATCGTTTACCGGTCTCCCTTCCATAGCAATTCCTGTTGCGCTGGTTGACTCATCAAGTGTTGCAGGTCAGATTTTGAGTTGTCTAGAGTGGTGGTTGCAGCAATCATGCCTTGGATTCGTCCTTCAGGGATGATGGCCACGGGGTCTGGTGCAGTGAATGCCTCTTCTCGCTCACTCATGCGAGACAGGGCGTCTGCTTTTCCATTGCATACTCCGGGTCTATAGGTGATGATGAAGTCGTATTCCGCAAAGAAGAGAGCCCAGCGGAGTTGGTGTGATGATTTCGCTTTAGCGGTCTTCAGATATTATAGGTTGCGATGATCCGTGACGACGGTGACTGTAGGTCTAGTTCCAAGAAGATAATGTCTCCAGGCTTTGAACGCTGCCTTAATTGCTAGCAGTTCTTTATCAGTGATTTCATAATTCAATTCAGGGGCTGAAAACTTGCGAGACCAGAATGCCACGGGGTGCAACTGACCTATTTCGGGGTCTTTTTGTGACAGGACTGCTCCCATTGCTATGTTGGAAGCATCAGTTTCAACCATGTATGGTAGTTCTGGTCGAGGATGCCGTAGAATTGGTGCTGTGGTAAATGCTTGTTTTAGCTCCTGGAAGGCTTTCTCTGCCTCTGCGGACCAATTAAATTGTTTATTTTTCCATAGTAAAGAGGTGATTGGGTGGACGATTTGGGAGAACCCGGGAATGAACCAGCGATAAAAGTTGGCGAACCTAAGTACACTCTGTACTCTCTTTATGGATGTCGGTGAGGGCCAGTTAAGGATAGTGTATACCTTGCGCTTGTCCATGCGTACGCCCCTTGGTGTGAGAATAAAGCCGAGGAATTCTACCTCTGTCACATGAAAGAAGCATTTCTCCAATTTGGCATATAGCCGGTGTTTCCGCAGTTTCTCCAAAACTGCCCGGACATGGTTGACATGGTCCTCCTTGGTGGTTGAATAGATAAGAATGTCATCAATATAGATAAGAGCGCAGACGTCCAACAGTTCCTGGAACACATCATTCATGCAAAATTGGAACGCCGCCAGGGCATTACATAGTCCAAAGGGCATAACCTGATATTCATAAAGGCCATATTTCGTGCGAAAGGCCGTCTTCCACTCATCTCCTTTTTTGACTCTTACTAGATGGTAGGCCCCTCGTAAATCTCGTTTTTTTAATATATCTGAGCGTTTTTGACCTGATCCAAGAGCTCGGGATAAGCGGTAACGGGTACTGTTTTTTTACTGTGATCTGGTTAAGTGCTCTGTAGTCAATGTAAGTTCTCAGGTGTCCCTCCTTTTTAGGCACAAACAAGAGGGGCGAGGATGCAGGGGACTTGGACGGACGAATGAAGCCATTTGCCAGATACTGATCAAGGTAGGTTTTTAGATGTTGGTTTTCCTGTTCTGTTAGGGTGTATATCCGGCTGCAGGGAACTTGAGCCCCAGGTACCAGAACAATTTGGCAGTCATACGGTCTGTGCGGAGGTAGGGTGTTTGCTTGCTCTTTTTGAAAGACATCTGGTAATCCAGGTATTCAGGTGGTAGTGAACTGGTGAGACCCAGTATGGTTTCTTTCTTTGACAAACCTGGGTTGGTAAGACCTTTTAATGAGAATCCCTTGCTATAACAGGTGTCGGCACAGTCTTGGGGAAAGGTCAGAACTTGTTTACACCAGTCAATTCTGGGATTGTGGGTCTCCAGCCAGGGCATTCCCAACATCATCTGGAACTGAGGAGCACCAATGAGATCAAAGGTGATGTCCTCTTGGTGACCGTCCTGACACAGAAGTGTGACCATCTTGGTGTAATGCGTCACTGGGCTGGATGATAGCTGAGATCCATCAACTGCTGTGACGTTTTCCGAAAACCTGCTTCTGTTGGAGAGGAAGGCCTATCCGGGTAACCAGATCTTGGTCCATGTAATTTCCCACAGCCCCACTGTCAATGTATGCCTCCAAGGCATGTATTTTCGACGGTTGCTTGTTGTTTACCAGGAGCACAGGGATGACTAGATGTGAGGTCTGTATAGGTTCCTTTTCACCGCTCGACAATTGGACCCCTACGCTTGCCGGGCTGTGGAGTTTCCCGAGTCCTGTTCTTCTTCTTCACCCTTGTCAGTTGCTCCAACTGCTTTCCTGGGTGGTTTCACCAGGCATTCTCGGAGATAGTGACCTGCCTTACCACAGTACAAACAAAGCTGCTGCTGTCTCCTTTTTTCCCTTTCTGCCTTGGTGAGTGGGCTCTGCAAGCCTCCGATTTGCATTGGCTCGGACTGATCGTGTTATTTGGTTTGATTCTCACAGGGTCGCACGTAAATCGACTGCCCCTCGGCCTTAGCCCGATACATCTTCCGAACCTGCAATCTGCGATCAAGCTGCACTTTCAGGTCGATGTATTCAGCACATCTTTTTGTGGGATTTACTATTTGGGCTAATACGTCCTTAAGTTCCCCTCGCAAGCCTCAGTAAAAGAGCGTAGTTCTTTTCTCCTCTGACCAGTTAGTTTGTGCTATCAGAGGATTGAAGGAAGTGATATATGTTAGTAAGTCTTGATTTCCCTGCCGTAGTGATAACAGTTCATTGTCCAGTGCCCGCCCTTGAGTATGCCGTGCAAATAGTTTCTCCATTTCACGCTGGAAACCTCTGAAGTCAGAAGCAAAGGATCATCCTGGTTTACCAAGGGTATTGACCAGTCCGCTGCACTACCTCCCAGATATGAGAGTACAAATGCCACTCTCGGTTGATCATTGGGGAATGCCCCAGGTCTGCACAAGAAATGTAGGCAACATTGATTCATAAAGATGGCATACTTATTCGGATCGCCTGTGAAACGTTCTGGTGGGGCCAGTGGAACCCCCCGTGGAAGAACTGCCTGTACTGGCGTGGGCTGTGGAGGCGTGGCAGGAGGGGCATAACCCGGCAGTGGGACCTGGCCTTCCTGTGCCTGGAGCATTTGCCTTGCTAGTTCATCTGTTTGCTCCCGGTTCACAATTAGATCCCTCCTTAGGGCATTGGTTTCCTGTCTTGAGGCATGAACTTCAGCACGTAACTCTCCCAGTAATCGGGCCAACTGGTCTGTTTCAGAAGTTTCCATAATGCCCAGGCAGAGATTCAAAGAGGCTTCACGTTCTGTTACGCTCACCTGGTCTCTGCGGAGGCGTTGAGGCATGGTTGCAGCCCTCCCGGGGGTGAGGTCGCTCGAGTCCGACTTCGCCCTCTGTGCTTATGAGGTGACTGGTGGTAATAGGTGATGCTGCTTGGGACTGCTCCTGCGTGGAGAATAGGGGGTGTGAGCATGCCAGCTTGTGCGCCTGATCCCCTTCCAGACCCTTTCTCCCAAACCGTGGCACCCGTGGGATGCGCTGTCCCTGGAAAGCTCACCTGTTGATTAGTTTTGGCGAGCACTCCATCCTGCTGCTTCTGGCAGGGGCGCTTGTATGATCTTGTCTGAGTTCCTTCACTGGTCCCTTGCACGTGGTAGTCCAGTCCTGCTGCGACTAAGCCACTATACTTCAGGTAAGTGTTCCTGTTTGCCTATGTCTTTCCTTGTCTGTTTTTGTTTTATTGTAAAGTTTGTTGTCTTGTATTGCTGTCCGTTCCACTTTTGATGTTTGCTCTTTTGATTTCTTCCCTTGCAGGTGATGTTGCCGGCCCGGCAGAAGCTGTGGAGCTCGAGGCGGCAGCCGGAGAGAATGAGGAACGAAGCTGCAGCGTTATAGAAGCTGGTAAGTTGTTAACTAGGGGGCACGCAGGGTTCAAATGCGGTGCGGCCCTAGGACAGATGTTCTAACCTTGTCTTTCTCCTTCTTCACAGGGTCCAAGTTCATGGATGCGGAGTGCGGTGCTGAGGCATTGGGATCAAAATCACTGGATGTCAGGAGATGAGTCTGCAGATGAAGCGATGAAGCACCGGTTTCCTGGAGGTGAGTATGCAGGAGAACGCCTGGTTTCAAAGGTAAGTAAACTGGTCCAAGTGGCAGTGAGCGTCACGTTGCACGCGACTGCACAGCAACGCGAAGCACCGGCCTTAAGGATGGAGCAGCTTATGTAGCTGAGCTTCTGAAGCCACGCCCACCAGGTTCAGCCTGCCTGTCACACCCTGCCACACCCGATGCGTCAGCACATGAATACCAGGCCTAGGGAGCCACACCCAATGAGTCAGCACATGAGGATGTTCTCTGGAATAAAGGCTTTCAGCTCCTGGAAAGTTCTTGTAAAATAAAAGCACTCCTGCACTGAAATAAAGTAAAAGTACTCCTGCACTGAAAAAAGGTGTCCCTGCTCACATCTCTATAGGCAGATAACAAAAATCACATTTATTGATTAACACCCTGCATTAATTTATCAGGGTAATTTTTAACACACCCTGGTAGCCTCTTTTCTGTAAGAACAATCGGTCTTCTGCAGAGGTTCCAATTAACTTGATAACAATCATTTGAATTGCTCTGATGATGACCTCTTTCTGTTATTTTGTAAACCATGTATATATTATAAATGTTTTGTCTTATGTCTTTTCTTCTCTCAATCATTTTATTAAATTTATGTAAAAAAAGATTTATAAGTTTGAAGAACTTAAATATAAAACACCTTTTCTGTATTAAATTAAACTTGCACTCTTAGGACTTCTCTTTGGTTTCTTTATGTGACTTTTTTCAAGCACACGCCCCTTTTTTATTTTTGGAGATAATCAAAATCAATGACAGAAATAAGGACTTTCTGAAGCGTGGGTAGGTACTCTCTGTTTTGCTAAAAAAGTATACCTTGCCCTGTCTCACGCTTGCACAAAGGGGCACCCCTATTGTTTGCATAAACAAAACTCTATATGAGCCTGACGCCAAAGGCGCCAGGACTGAGTCCAGCCAGTGCCCCTGTGTTTATGGGTCCCAAAGGGACATAAGTGAGTCAAGTGACCCATTGCCCCCATCACTACATGGTGTGGTTTTTGTGTTCTGGGGCATGTGGCCATGACACCCATTCACTTAAGAATTAAACTATCTCCAGATATAATGTAGCCGGGACAACAACACACACCCTAAATATCCATAGGAAATGTTAGTACAAATATAATAACTTGTACACCACATTTTATGTAAATAAGAGAAAGAATAGATCCTGAGGCCTCCTAAATGAAAACCATGGCGTGCGGCGACCCGAGGAATACCGGTCACTGCTAAAGGAGGAAAACACAGCACCAGCTGACAATGTCAGCTGGCGCCCACATCAAGGGGACTAATCCACCAGGGTGGCTATAATGAGTAATGGCCTCCAGGAAGGCCCTGATGCGGACAATTCCACTAGCCCACCAGGCAATGGGAAGATAAAAAGGCCTAGAAACCAGAGGGAACAGCCCCCTGTAGATGGTAGGCCTTTCATGACAGAAATGCTGCAAGAGGACAAGAAAAGGGATTGGGGCTTACAAGCACTCTTAAGCCTTCCCTTAGCACTGCCCATGATGCACACCCCTGGAGCATGGTAAGATATTGGTTAAGGTAAATGGCCAATCCTGGGAGGGGGTGAGGTATTTAAGTAGGTGCATGTGAATGATTCAGTGTGGTTTAGTTGGGTGAGGACAGGAGTTGGCGGAGGACGTTTGAGAGACCAGAAGAGGTAAGAGCGACCGGATTGTGAAGCTGTTGGAGAGAGGGAGTCTGTAAAGTAGTTGTGAGTGAGTGGAGAGTGTGAGGAGTACAAGTAGGGTAGCATATAGAAGTAGTAATGGCAAGGTAGTAGTAGTTTGAAGTGGAGATAGTGGGAGTAAGAGAGTAGCGAGTGAGGGACTGGTAATAAGTAGTAAGTAGTGGTAGTGTGTGTAAAGTATAAGCTGGAGGTGGAATAGGCAGTAGAACGGTAGAGGGTGGTAGTGAGTGTTAATAATGCAGTGGGAATAGCAGTAGAGTGAGAGTAGTAGGAGTACCAGGCATTGGTAGAATAGGAGTATATAGTGGAAAGAGTAGAGGGAGAGAAAATAACAGAAGACTAGTAAGAGGCAAAGAAGTAGAGTGGGAGGAAGGAGTGAAGAGACAAGAATGGAGGTAGAGGGGTAGTGAAGGTATGAGTGATAGTAAGGACAGGGGTAAGATCAAAGGGTGGAGATGAAAGGCAGAGTGAGGAATTGGAGGGACAGTGACGTGGTGGGAGGAGAACATCTGATGAGACCAATATAGCGAATGGTCAGGTATGAGCGGGTGTGAGAGATGCAAGCATGACAGCGGGCAGAAGAAGGCACCATCCCTAATGCCCTATAACTACTAAGCGGTGTAGGTTATGGACAAGCTAGAAAATCCCCAGGGAGTTAGTCAGCCGACGTCTTAGGGGAACTACTATTAGAGCAAGAATAAGGTGGGTTTGTACACTCTGTTGTGCGCCTATTGTCCTTAATATAGTTTTAAAAGTGTACGTCTAGCATGACTGAGAAACACCTGGTGTATTTCCTTGACCCCAAGGACATGATAATGCAATTAACTAAAACAGGTGTACCAGGAATCACACACTTAACTCTTAATTCAATATGTGAGATCTTGAATCAATCCGCTATGTATATGCAATTCAAATTCTTCAAGTTATCAAAGTTGATAGTCACAAGTACCATTACCAAATAAGTTGTCATGAGGATTACCACATCAATTGCTGAATTAAAGGACCAGTTTCCTGTTCTACATTTACATGTGTGTATTTTTAAAACCGGATATTCTCATGAATAGCCACAAGTTATATTGCATACATTGTCATATGTTTTATCTCATGAATTGGCAAATGCTCACATAAATTACCACATCAATTGCAAAGTTTCCATTTCCAATTCTTCATCATCAACAAATTTATTCGGCCATGAGGCCATCAAAGTACAACATAACACATAAGTGCATAACAAATCAATATTCAACCTCAAGAGTTTCAACCCCAAAACCAATCCTGAGGTCAGCAATCCCATGTTCAAATAAATTCATGTGTATTGACCAAATGTACAGAATCTCCCCTTTTATGGGCTGAGTCCTAGACCCTTTTTCCCCACAGGAATTGCGTTGGCATCAGAGAGCAAACTGTTTTCTGACATGTGTTTCCTGAGGAACTGCAAAAGTATGGAGGAGGTATGGGCTGATTTCAATCATGCTGTGAGATGATAGGCAGTGTCTCGTTGCAACGCCTAGGATACCATCAGCCATTTTTCTGTCCCTCAGGTCAAAACCTATGTGACTAGATGCGGACCCATCCTTATAGTTAAATCTTTTGCACTTGATAATGTCATGACATATTCATGATGAACATCTGCATACCACACAGCACCAGTAAATACATTTTTTGATGAGCGATTCCCTGGATTCTGGGTAATCAGGGGGTGCTTTGGGTACTCTGTGCATGAAAACCTGACCGCCCCCTAGTCCCTTTCGTATTAATGTATTCCACTTCTTGCCCATATTGAAATCTAGCACCCCCTTGATTAGCGCTTCCGATTGTTGTATTTTGTTTGACATTGCCCAACCCTCCCCCTGGCCTGCTACCCACATGCATCCCTCTAGACCCCTGGACTACCTGCTGGTGTGTCACCTGCCGTGGCGGATGGGAGATTTTTTGACCATTAGGATGGGGTCTGGATGGGGCTACATGGAACAACTGAAACCAGCCCCATCTCAAAATGGGCATTAATGAGGCCAGTATAATCACTAGTGGGGTCAGGCAGATTCCAAATAAGGACCTTATTACAGTGAGGTTTGGGTTCGAAATCCTCTATGTTACCCTCTGTTGTGGGGTTATGCTCTCCCATGACTCCTCCTCCTCCTCCTTTTTGTTCATTCAGGACAAGCAAACGTAGCTTCTTTATATCCTCCAATTCATGCAAAATATGGTTGCATTTTCAGCCCGTTGATCCCCCAGCAGTATAATTAGGGTCAGGAGTGGGGGGATGGGCATACAGGTAGAGTTTGTGCTTGGCTGTGTGCCATTGTCAGCGTCCACAAACCAGGTCTTACATTTCAATGCTCTTTGTAAGGTGGGGGGGGGGGCTAGTCTCAGAAGATAAGAACCCTGCCCCCTGCAATACAATGCCTGGAGCTGCATTAGCTTCATTAACCATATGGGGGTTCAGCTGCACCTAAACAGTTTATAGCATGATTTGCGGACAAGGCAATATCAGAGTTGTGTGTGCAATACTCCAGGCCTTTGCCCTCAGGGGTCATTATTTTTTCCTTTGCAGGGGATGACATGGGGCTAAGGATATTAAAAAGGCTAGGGGCAGTCTTAATATCTTTTTCTGAGCTTGAAACCTCTTTGGCACTAGGTAAATCCTCAGCTATAACTCTGTGAAGACACTAATAGAAGTGTTAGCTGCACCGTTAATAGTTGCTCCGTTCCCCGGACTGTTGGAAATCTCACTGCTATCATTGCTTTTAAGTCAGTGATCTTACTCCCCGGTACATCTGAATTGTTTCCAAGGAAGGAGTCCATTTCTTTAAGAAGACTATAGGCATCCCCCGTTAGCAGGATAGGACTGTGTGGTTGTGGCTCAGAGCTGTCAACATCCCCGCTTTTGAGAGAAGAAGGCAGCAGCACTTTCCTGTTGATGATTAATTTTCTCTGCTCTCCCTTTCCCTGTATAGGCATCAAGGCGCTTCATGGTGACAGCAAGGGGTGGAAGAATTCAAACATATTTAAACACTGTTGGTGAGCCAGAAAGTGGGTCAGATAGATGTTAAATGTTAAATGTTAAAGGTATTTGTACCGCGCACTGTACCCAACGGAATTGATCCCCAGACTCTCAGGCAGTTCTATAAACGAGAAGGCGGGTTGGATTAGTAAGGTGAAGAGGGAGTAGGATAGTGAGAGAAGTGGTGTCCTGTTGGCAGCTTCACTTCGGTTTACACCGTGCTTTGGTGCGAGTATCGGATCTATGTCAGTCCTCGTGTGCTGTTGGTGCGGTTTATATGTTGTTTGTTTGTTGTTGCAGTATGGCGAAGTGCGTGCGGCTTGTTGTGCGAGAGGTGGTTGTGTGGGATATTGTATGAGTTAAGTATGCAGAAATGTTAAGCTCTTTGGTTAGTGGGTTATATGTTTTGTAGCTTACCTTCGCAGTGTGGCTAAATGCCTAGATTTCAGAATCCTATACCGGGGCGGAGAGGCACAGGTCTCAGAATACACCACATTTCACCATACAATAGAGAAAGATGTAGGCCCCGCCTAGATTTGAGTGGCCTGCAAAGTGCTGGAGAGGCCCAGGCTTCACAATGCATTACGTTTCACCAAACAGTAGACAAGGATGGAGGCTATAACTAGTTGTGAGAGTCCTGTGCAGTGGGAGAAAGGCCCAGGTTCCACAGTAAGTATTGTATTGTATAGTATTTATTATGTTTATATAGCGCTTTACTCCAAAACGCTGTACATTTTAACAACAGATACATATAACATTATAACAGTAGAAGCAATTTACAATTATGAATCAGTCCAACAAAACAGTAAGTAGAGCAATTAAACTGAAGGGAAGAGGGAGAGTAGTGCAGTAGAACTGAGAGGGAGAGGGAGGGGTGAGGAGGAGAAGGAGGAGGGAAATGGAAGGGGTATGAGGGTGAGAATGAGGTGGAGGGAGAGGGGAGGGAGATGATCATGGGGAAAAGATAAAGGAAGGAGGGGGAGCAAGAAGGGGGAAGAGTTTCATGGCGGGGAATGGAGAAGGAGAGATTTAAGGGATGTGCGGAATGAGGAGAAGGTAGGAGTAGAGCGGATTGAGAGAGGTAAGGAGTTCCAGTGCAGAGGGGCAAGGAGCTGGAAGGATCGGAAATGGGAGGGGGCAAAAGGGGATGGAGGAACAGTGAAAAGGAAGTGGTCGGCAGAACGAAGGGAGCGGGAGGGAGTGTAGAAAGAGAGGAGGGAGGAGAGATAAGGGGTGTAAGACCATGGAGAGATTTAAAGACTAAGCAGAGGAAATGAAATTTAAGTTGGGAGTGAAAGGGAAGCCAGCCAAGGGAGGAAAGGGAAGCAGAGATGGAGTCACGTGAGGAAAGGAAACAGAGGGTACGGACGGCAGAATGGCAGATAGATTGAGCGGGGCGAGGTGAGAAGTAGGTAGTCCAAAGAGTAAGGTGGAGCAGTAGAAAAGGCGAGAGAAGATAAGGGAGGAGATTAAAAGTTTAGTAGCATGGAAAGTGAGAGAGGGGCGGACTTTGCGAATATTAAAGAGGTGGTAGCGACAGGCACAAGAGGTGAGAGAGATATGATGGGAAAAAGAGAGAGAGGAGTCAAAGTGAATGCCTAAGTTGCGAGCGTGGACAGAGATAGGGAGATTAGAAGGAGGAAAGTGAATGAAAGGTGGAGGAGAGGGAGGGGGAAGAGAGTTGGAGGGGAAGAATATGACTTCAGTCTTATCAGTGTTGAGGGAGAGAAAGCGGGAAGACATCCAGTTTTTAATGGCAGTAAGACAGGAAGAGAGTTTAAGGTGGAGGTCGGTAGAGAAGGAAGAGATGGAAAGGAAGAGCTGGGTATCGTCAGCATAGAAATGGTGAGAAATGCTGAAAGAGGAGATAACAGGGGCAAGTAGGGAGGTGTAGAGTGAGAAAAGGAAAGGGCCAAGCACCGAGCCTTGGGGTATGCCATATTCCAGAGGCTGGGTTGGTGAGGAACGGCCTCCCCAGGAAATAGTAAAAGAGCGGGAGAAGAGGTAAGAGGCTAGCCAATTAAGAACAGAGCCTTTGAATCCAAAGGAAGAAAGGGTGTTGAGAAGAAGGGGGTGATCGACATGTTGAAGGCAGCAGAGAGGTCAAGAAGAATAATGACAGAGGATTGCTTAGAGTGTCGAGGGGAGAGGAGAGAGTTAAGGATGTAGGTGAGGGCCGTTTCAGGAGAGTGTTTAGGACGGAAGCCAGATTGAGAGGGGGGTAGGAGAGAGAGATTGGTGACAAAGGTTGAGAGCTGCGAGTAGGCAAGGTGCTCGAGTAGCTTAGAGGAATGGGAGAAGAGAGATAGGACGGAAGTTAGAGGTGAGAAGGGGATCAGCAGAAGTGGGTTACGTGGGTTAAGTGGGTTTCAACATAGAATAGACATAGATGGAGGCTACACCTAGATTTGAGAATCCCGTAAAGTGGAAGAGAGGCCTGGGTTTCATAATATATTGTGTTTCGCCATACAGTAGACAAAGATGGAGGCTATACCTAGATTTGGGAGGCCTGTATCATGGGAAAAAAGGCCTAGGTTCCACAATAAGTGGGATTCAACATAGAATAGACAGCGATGGGGGCTACACCTAGGTTTGAGAATCCTGTAAAGTGGGAGAGGGGCCTAGGCTTCACTATTCATTGCATTTCACCATACAATAGGCAAAGGTGGAAGCTACAACTCCAAAGAGATCCTAGAAGCTCCAGCAGTGGCCAATTTCCGCCATCTTCTGAACAGCTTATCCCTTTGACCTCAATGTTGGTCTGGCTGAAGATTGGTTGGTACAGACCCTACAGTAGACCCCAACAACACAGGGGCTCCAGAAGGCGCTGCAGAGACTTCCGGGGCTCCAGAACCAAGTTGGCTAAGGGGCTCTGCAGAGTTGTGAGGCGCATTGACTGCTACTCGTCAGCCTTGTATAGGCTTGTGTAAGCTCATGTGCTCATGTGTAATCATAACTCCTTGAGTCCCTGCAGCATTACACCAGATGGGACACTAAAACTTTGAAAACCGCAGAGTCCACAAGGAGCCACGGTCTGCTAGCGCACACAGCAACACAACGCAGAGCTGCACAGGACCACGGGATACAGCACACTAGTGGGGCTGGAGGCTGGTGGCTTCAGTGGGCTTGCCGGCTAGCGAGAACATTTTCGGCAAATGTACAGCAGGCTTAACAGATTTAGCAATGTTGACTGCATCCAGGTGTTTAATGAAGGCAGCATGCAATCAGCAGACCCAGCAAAACAGCAAAAACAGCCCGCTCCTGGCCCCCGCTCAGCTCTGCTCCGCTTCGAGTGTGAGTATGAGTATTATACCCCCCCAGGTGCTGCTTGGTCTTAAAGTATCGGGCAAGTATACTTTAGTATCGGGTAATATATCAATAATGTAATATCTTACTGCAATTTAACCCATTAAGATTTTTAGGAATTTTAAGATTTGTTTCTTCTCGGTAGAGGTCGATGTCAGGATTTACTATGACATTTCACTTCAATCTGTCGAAGCATATAGAATCATTGTCTATATTGGCAACATATTATAACAAGTTATAATTAATAAACAAGGGAAAGCAGCTCACCAACTGAAGGTGCCATCAATTTGCTCAAAATCGTGTTGTCTATTTTTTCTTGTGGTGTATAGTGTATGAATTGTTAAAAAAGCATTTGGTATCAATACCGACATATAACAATTCGTCTATCGTGAAATGGTAATATAAATGAACATGTGTTTCACCAACCTCAGATTTGTTAAGGCAACAGTGCGCTATCCCTTGATTATATATCTAGTTGTCCATCTATGGATCTGATTTGCTTATGTAATGTAATTGTAATGTAATTGGGCCTCATTACGACCCTGGCGGTAAGGGGTTAACGCCAGCGTTAGCTGCGCCGACCCCTAACCGCCAATTATGAGGTCCCCTAGCGCCATGGTGCTTTTAACACCTGCTTTTAGCAGGTGTTAAAATCCATGGCGCTAAGGGACCATGGAGTTAATTACGCCACCGTAATTTACGGTGGCGTAATTAACGCCTTCCCCACTCCCATTATGCCCTATGGGGCAAAAATGGGAATGGGGAAGGGTAAATGGGGATTGGGGACTTACCGCCCCGCCGACCTCGGAATGGGGCGGTAAGTCCGCCAACCACCATGGCGTAAACGTAGTTTACGCCATGGTGGTAAAGTCACAGCCCAGGCGGTAACTTACCGCCTGGGTCGTAATGAGGCCCATTGTCATTTGTATAGTGCTGTTCACCGTTGATATGGTCCAACGCACTGTAGGTTGAATGCCCTTTGGGGACAGAAGTCCAGGCGTGAGAAATTTGTCAGAGGGTTATTGAAAGCGTGTGTGCATTTAGCCAATACAAAGCTAGGTAGGGGTGGCCAAGTCCCTGCTAGTCACTCATGTCGAGCAACAATGTGGATGGGTGTAGAGAGGTTGTCTGGAGAGTATGCAGGAAGACATTATGTGTGCAGCTAAACCGAATTTGTATCATGGGTGAAAGCTGCATTCTAATGGCAGAGGTGCTGCAAAGTGTGTCTTAGAGTAGTGCATGTAGTGGAATGGTGCTGAAAGTTAGTCTGGAGAGTATGTGAGAGCAGGGGAGACATTTTGTAGAGCTCCTATGTATTCATTATTTTCACAAATTGTATAGAGACTTTCTCCCAATGTTATCTAACCCATTGAGATTTTTAGGAATTGCAAGATTTGTTTCGTCTTGGTAGAGGAAGATGCCAGGATTGAATTTGACATTTCACCTCAATCAACTAAACGTCTATTTTTTCTTGTGGTGCATAGTGTATGAAATTAGGTTTCCCTTCTCACTACAGGACTGCAGGTGCCATTGTAATACAAATTCAATTTTTATTACAATGCATATACTTAACAGATTGATTACATATCTCACACATTGAATTAAGAGTTAAGCTCATGATTCCTGGTACACTTGTTTTAGTTTACCACTAGATTAAGGCAGCAAAAGACAGCCAGGCGTTACTGTTGGCAATAACTAACATCCCTGGTAAGGATGCTAGAGCTAGGGAAGTGGAAAAGACCAGGGAAGATGAAACAGACAGGCGCCAAACCTCCCAGAGAACCCAGTCGGCTCAAAAAACCTTTTTAAGAATCTTCAGCTAATCTATCTGTAAGACATCAATAAAGACCTGTGACCTTACTACCTGAGTCAGCGTGGTTCTTTGTTGGCCGGGCCGCCCTGTTACAGTAAGCATTCCAAAGATATCAACCAGGCGGCCTTAGCGGGAGCCGCAAAGGGACCAGGGAGCAAATAACGGTACCGTTATTAGCTCACTCCCCATTCCCATCGAGCCCTATGGGGGCTCAAATGGGGATTGCCATTTTCAATGGGGACTTACCGGTCCCGCAAAGGTCGGAATATACCGGTAAGTCCCCATTGAACCAGGGCGGACTTGGTACCGTTATTGGAGGCAGTCATGGCGCTAAAAGCGCCATGACTACCTCCAATCTCGGAATGAGGCCCAATGTCCTAGTAAACATTGGGAACTAGGTCACGGAATGAAACACTATGTCCGTCTGGTGCTGAAAGGTACACAAACTGCTCAAAGGGTTCACAGTACACAATTTGATGATGACAACCATAAGAAACATGTAACGACTCATATGACAAACCGACAAAAGAGTCAACAGGAACATATTCATTTTGCAGAACCTCAAAGACTGACATGAGAAACTCATGTGCATCTTGGTGAGAGGTTTCAGAAAAATATGAACGTTGACAGCTGCAACCACATGACAAATTGAAGATGCACAATGCACATCTTGTGGAGCTGCCTTAATCAGTGTTTCCAAAGTGGTTAATTCCGTACGGAGGATATTCTCTGCATGAGTGCACTTTTCATTAGCGTTGCCTACTGAAACAGTAAAGTCAAAGTTGAATTGCAATAGCATTCTGCAATAGCATTCAACTCCTGTTGTGGTACTGAGAGCCGATTCAGTAGATCCATTAAAAGAAACAGTACTGTTCTCTTCCTTTACCAATATTTGCTTTTTTAAAGGGATTCTTTCATCTCTTTGCCCTTCGGTAACACCTTCTGTCCTCCTTCTTTTACAACTAGCATTCACAGCAACTGCCAGTGCAGCCAAGAGAGGAGCATACTTTAAACATAGCCGGTTATATTCTACAACACATTCCATGTCAGCAGCAACTTTAGACTCCTCAAACACTATCTATATATATATATATATATATATATATATATATATATATATATATACATAAAACGCTTAGGTATGTTTCTGTACTCAGCTGATGCAATGTATCAGTGTTAGTTTGCCATGTGCTGCCCAAATGGCAAAGTGCACCCGTTTTAACAACAGCTATCATTTCAACATATGGATACAATTTATCAGTGTTAGGTTGCCCTCTGCTGTTCAAATGGCAAAATTCACCCACTTCAACAACAGCTACCATTTCAACAAACAGAATGAGCATGGTTCTACGCGGTCACCTTCGCCTTCCACCATAGCAAACATTTGAAAGTTACTTCGTTCCACCACCACTTCTCTTCACACAGATCATGGTGGTTCCAGTGTCAATTAACAGTCAATTACCGGCTCAACGTTTTAGTCTCTAATGAGCGAAACATTGTAGGACAAATGCCTCCTCAGGAGCTAATACTGAAAGTAGGTGCTGTAATTATGCTACTGCACAATCTTATGTCATCACGGAGAGTCTGCAATGGAAAAATGTTGACAATTATGCATCAACAAAGACACATCATAGAGGCCCGTGTGATTGATGGAACTCAAATACTATTCTTATACCGCGCATGCCACTCATTCCATTTGATAAGTTTAGCCTTTTCAATTACCATTAATATGCCACAGGGACCTATGCCCTCTTCCTGGAAGCGATCAGTGGTCATTTCGATGTTTAAGAAGGAGGACAGACATGACCCTATGAATTACTGATCGATATTGACCTTCAAGATATGCTAGACTGGCATAGGTTATGCCCGGAACAGCTAGTTAAATATAATCCTTGTAAACTTGTCACACGAGACAATGTTACATGAGACATTCCTTTCTAAAAGACAGTCTGTCCAACATCCACCAGTGTAACATGCAAACTTAAACCTTGAGATGTTTGTACTGTAATGACATATGCAGAGCACAGAGAGGAACTGTGCCCTGTGGACATACATGTCTTTAAAAAGTTGAAACTGTGCAGAAGTCCTCTCAACCAATTTCAGTTCCTTAATGTGGCCAAAGTACACAAGAATTAACTGTATTGAAGTACTCTGGGAACAAGGCACAACACTAACTACTCTTCCCATTGCTCCATGAACAAGTCCAATCTCCACATTCAAGTTACGTATCATCATAACTCAGAATTTGACAAACACAGTTTAAAAGTCAATTCTAATCCTACTGTTCAAGATATTAACTTTTCCAAGTTAAGTCAATTAGACCTTTGCTCTTCTATTTAATTCTAATGGCATTGCTTTCCCTTCCAAACCATCTGCACACACAATGTCTTCATGCTGACTTGCCATCATTACAGAGTTGAGATCAATCACATTCTGCAATAGTAGACAACAAGCAAACACATTCTATCTTCCATTGTCACAAATCCCACATAACCTCAGAAGCACTGCATCCTTTGTGGTATATTCTAGAAATTGGCCGACTTCCTAAGGCCTTGCATGCACCATCGTTCAACACTCCCACATAGACATCTTTTTAAAAAATGTTTAATTTGTATTGAGTTTTGCATGGCAAACATTACAATATGTCCCTCCACTCTCCATTCCCTCCCTCCTTTTTCTCCCTAAGGCCCCCTTTCGGCAACATCCGCCAGAGCTATAACTCCTCATGTCCATCATTCCTAGGTATTCTTTCCACCATTGCTTAGATAATATCCAGTACTCTCAGTTTGTGAGGTCACCACTGCACTTAGAAGTCATTTCGGAGATGTGACAAGCCTTGTCCCCATTCTTGCTTGAATGCATCCCGATACACTTGGAAGCTATAAGTTACCCATTCAAGGGCCACAAAGTTCCACACTTTTGGAAGCCAGTCACATTCTGCTGGGCCTGTCTCTGATTCCACTTCTGCACTATAACTAACCATGCTGCTATGAAGAGGACCACGTATGCCTTCTTGTGCTTTTTGAACAATATCTTACTTTCTGGGTCCCAGAGGCCGCATTGCCATTCCATTTTGCCTACCTCTTTGTTTGTGGTGAATATCTCCCCCTTTTGAACCTGAATTTCTGCCTAGAAGGGTTTGATCACAGGACACCCACGTCAGAGACGAGCACAGTCCCCTTTATTCTCACACCCTAGCCAGCATTTGGGAGAGTTCCTGGGGTAAATAACATGCAGTTTTTCTGGTTTATAGTGCCATTCCACCATCAATTTGTACCATATTTCCCTGAGTTGGATGGAGTGTGTTAATTCTGGTATGTTGCCCCATAGCCACTCACACCTTTCTCTTGGTATATCATTGCCCAATGTAGCTTCCCATCATTTCATATAGCTCCATTGCACTTGAGTCAGGGTTTACGTTTATGAGCTTATAAAGTGCAGACACAAGCTTCTTCGATCCTGATCTATGTTACACATTTTTCAATGGGGGTCAGTTGTCTACAAGCTGCAGCCTTAATTTTGGGATCAACTAACCAATGCCTTGACTGGTAGTACCATAGTTTCTCCCCTTCGTCTACCCCCACCTGTTGCTTACACATCTCAAAGGACATGATTTTCTGCTACTGCATCATATTCCTCAATTTTAGGCATCCAGCTATCTGCCACCACTTAAAGTCTTCTGTTCTTGACCCGGGGAGAATTGTGTGTTGTAAAAATAGGGGTGTGAAAGGGGCTGGATGAGTATAGGACGCCCTGTGCCTTCAGTGAATACCATGTGTCCGCCAATAGGCCCATAATGCGACTAATATGCACACTGGATGGTCTATGTGCTTTTTCTAGCCACATGATCCCTGATAGCGGCATTCCCGCCAATGCACTGTCTAGTTTTGGCTGCCTTTTATGAGTATCACCCGTGAACCATTACTGGATAACCTGAAGTTATGCTGCTTCTTAATATTTACGAAAATGCAGGAGTTCCAGTCCACCTTGATTCCTTGGCGCCATTATGGTTCACATTGCTATTCGAGGAGGTTTATTCTGCCACATACATGCCGATATTATTTTGTTTAAGGAGCAAAAAAATTAATTGGGAAGTGGGATGGGCAGAGCCTGGAAATAGTATTGATCCCTCGGCAGTATCACCATTTTAATCAATGTTATAATCCCAATCCATGATACTGATATAGGGCACCATTATATTAAATCAGCCTTGACTTTTCGCAATAATTGCGGATAGTTCACGCCATGTGGTTGCTCCAGTGTCTTGGTAATGATTATCCATAGATAAGTGATCCCTCCTTGCTCCCTTTTGAGATGTGTGTGTGATGTGATCCAATCAATCTGACCCATTTGTACCGATAGGTTTAGTATTTCAGACTTTTGCATATTTATTTTGAGACCAGCCACCTCCCCAAATGTCTCTAATTCCTTTATTATTGCATTGAGCGATTCCTCCAGATCCACTAACGTCAGTAGCATATCGTCTGTGAAAGCCATGATTTTATGCTCTTCCCCACCCATACAGATCTCCTGACTTTTTCTGGGCTGTAGATTTTAGCTAAAAAGGTTCTAAATATATGGCATACAGTAAGGGTGATAGTGGGCACCCTTGCTGCAAACCTCGTGTTATCAAGATGTGTCTGGAAAGATTGCCATTGATTGAGACCCTTATGGAGGGGGAGTAATAGTTCACTCAAATCATTTGGAGAAATTTAGACCCAAACCCCATTTGCTCAAGTGTGTGAAAAAGGAAAAACCATTCTACTCAATCAAATGCTTTTTCAGAATCCACAGAGACCGTTAATTCTGGATTCTTTCTGATGGAGTTCTTCTCAATCAGGTGGCATACTCGTTGTATATCATCAAGCGTCTGTGTATCTGGGATAAACCCAGATTTATCTGGCCCAATTAACTTTAGTAGTAGTGGGCTGGGAAGGGGCTTCTTTCAAAAACTGCTACAACTATCCACCGCCTTCGTGTGGGGAGGGAAATCAGTAAGGCTCAACTGGCAAAAGATGTGCCAAAGATATGAAACCGGAGGGCTGGCGGCCCCAGACTATACATTATATTTTCATGCCGCACAGGCACACTTTGCTAGATACTGGGCGGATACAGCTGAACCAAACGCTCATGTACGGGCCGAAAAGTTTGCAGCAGCCCCCTCCAACATACAGGCGATGCAGTTTGCAAAAACTAAAGGGAATATGAAGGAGATAGACCCGATGACCACAACGGTAAGAGCCTGGTCCACCCTGTTTTCAAGGGTGGGATGTGAGAACCCGTATTGGCTGTATGTTTCCTTATGGCACTACCCGGATCTAGAACCCACATTCGAAACTGCAGTGCAGAGGAAATGGGACCGCAATAAGGAAATGAGACAAGGGGATTTATACCCAGAGGGCAAGTTCGCCACATTGAAGGTTGTTCAGGATAAAGTGGGCGCAGGGCTCATCACGACATTTCAATACTACCGCCTGAAACCGGCATGTAAAAGAAAATGGCCTACATTCCCCAAAGCCCCTGAGCCCCACCAATTTATAATGGCAACTATGTCACAAGATGGTTTTACAGGTACGATATCCAGTCTGTACAGAGCAGCCCAAGAACATACTCCGTCCAAAAACTGCATGAAACAAAAGTGGGAGCGGGACCTCAGAATCACCATTGATTATACCAAATGGACCAAATATTGCCTACATACCAAATCTATCTCACTCAACTCCAATTTTAGATTAATTCAATTTATAATCCTAAATTATTTACACATAACACCACACAAGACATCCAAGTTTGACCCTACCCGGGACACAACCTGCCCTAAATGCAAATCAAGTACGGCAGACTCCATGCACATGTATTGGAACTGCCCCCCTGTTAAAGCCTTCTGGGAAGAAGTGGCCAGAGTTGTAAGCGACGCCATCGGGATGAATATTCCGGCTACCCCTCTGAAGTACTTGTTGGGCGACATAGGCGAGGCATTCGTCAAGACCCGCTGCTTTGTAGCTATAGCAGGGGCAGTTGCCAACAGGAACATATTAAAGGTCCTGGAAAGCTAAAACAGCCCCAAATCACAAGGCGTGGCTATGCGATCTATTGTATGTCCAGGAGAGTGAGGAACAGTATGTGAGAAGTGTGACTGCAGTGTGTAGACCAAATGACATATGGGCTCCATTGCGATCATACCTTAACTGCACCCGAGACAGTGACGGGGAAACTACAGAATGAAAACTACAATAGAGTGATGTACATTTTGAACTAAATATAAGAATGAAAATGCGATTTTGTTGTTATACCCTGTTGTCCACCCAGGTGGTGTAATAATGTACCTATGTGAAGTACCTGTCAGAATTAAAATAAAGGTTTAAAAAAAACTTTGGTAGCAGTGTAGTCAGCCTTCTTGCTAAGATTTTAGTATACATTTTTGCGTCCAAGTTTATTACCGCTATAGGTCTATAAGACCAACTTAGAGTCGTGTCCTTATTCGGATTCGGTAACACCACTACTATAACCTCTTCCATTGATGGTGTTATCCTCCCTACTGACCAGAACGAGTTACGTAATTTTGTAGGCCATCGGACTAGTTTCGTCTTGCATTTTTTACAGAAAATGGCCAGATAGCCATCTGGGCCAGAGGTTTAATTAAGTGGAAGATCTTTAATTGCATCGGCCACCTCCATTTCTTGGATCTCTTTTTCCGAATCGTCCCTTTCAAAGTTAGTGATTTTTGGGAGTGGGATTGTGTTCAAGTATTACCCTTGCTTATCCACATCTGGGTTATCTAAAGAGTATAATGTGGTGTAATACTCTGCGAATACTTCAATAATCATGTCACTCTCAGTGATTAGTTCACCCTCTCAAGTTTTCATTTTAAGGATACTTTGGGCCGCTGTCTTATTTCTCAATTGTCTCGCCAGCATATGGTCTTCTTTGTTCGCCCCAATATAGTATCTGTATTTTGCATATAGTAGGGTTTTCTCAGCTCGCTTTGTGCAGAGTCATAATAGCTGTCCATTAATATGGTTCAGTACCCTTTGTAGCGCTTAAGTCGGTTGTATCGCGCCATTATGCATGGTCTCTTTAAGTTAACCTTCTAACTCCTTTTCTAACTGTCCCCTTTGTTTATCCCTCCGGGCTTTCATACCTATTAATTGTCCCCTCAGTACAACCTTGAAAGCATCCCATACAGTCTCCTGCTTCATCCCCTGTAGGGAATTCTGTGTGAAATATGTGCCTATTCTTTACGCTTTTGGCTCTGTGAGAACCTGGTCCTGTAAAAGCTCTCTCCAAAATCCCAACTGCCATAAGCCTAATTTGTTCGCAGAGATATCAATCCTGGCTGTGATCGGGGCATGGTATGAAAGGGAAATAGCGCCTCATTACAAGGTTGGCGGTCCGGTAATAACGATACCGGTAAGGCATTACCGGCATCGTTTACGGGACTGGCCCATCATGACCTGCAATGCCGGTCCAACCAGCATCGATAGGGACCTGCTGGGGCCGTGTACCACCGTACCGGCATCCAGGCATGCGCGCAGGCGCCGTGCCCGTAATACCGGCATGCCGCAAGGAAGAGGACATTACGAGTCGCACAGACATGCACATACCGGCATCCAGATGCCGTTAAGAAGGCCCACCATGATGCTGGCAATACCGGCATCGCGAATCACCCCCTAATAGGAAACTGCTATGTTCCCAACTGCCACAGGTGCACACAATCAGCACAGGTGGAGGCAATGGAGCCTGGCCCTGCACAAAAGGAGCACACCCACACACCACACACATTCCAAGACCAAAATGATACCACTTGCAGTCACCATACTGGAGCTGGAGGACATGCCTGCACTGGTACTCCTTGAGCAGGCAGTACAACATGCAACACAGAGGAGACGCAGGAGGAGAAGGAGGGCGAGACTGGCCCAACAAATCCCACCAGTGCAGGCAGAGGTTCCCCGCAGGCAGCCACCAATCCCACGTATAAGGGCCAATCCATTCAACTTAACCCCAGCACAGATTCACACCTGTACCGCCTGGACAGAGACACCATTACCACCATAGTGGAACTAATACATGAAGACTTGGTTAGCCTGATCAACATCCGCAACACCATCCCCCCTCTGCTGAAGGTGGCATCTGTGCTCCACTTCCTGGCCACAGGCACCTACCAGCACACAGGGGGCCAGCTGCATGGCATCTCGCAACCATGTTTCTCTGGTGTACTAAACCAAGTGCTGGATGCACTCCTAAAGCACGCAAGGGCCTACATATCCCTACCACGGACACCACAGGAGGTGAATGACACCAAAATAGCATTACATGCACTGGCAGGCAGGCCCAATGTCATTGGTGCCCTCGACTGCACCCACGTGGAGTTGGTAGTCCCACATGCCTTGTAGGTGATGTACCGCAATCGGAAGCTATTCCACTCCATCAATGTGCAGATGGTGTGTGATGCCAGCAAGATGATAACACATTGCTGTACCAGATACCCAGGATCCACGCATGATGCAATGGTTCTGCGGAACTCCTCGCTACCCCGCTATATGGAAGGAGATGCCGTAGGACGTGGCTGGCTGCTGGGTGAGTCTGCTCCCTGGGCCATGAGAGAGTGTTTGGGGGGGTGTACCTGCATATGCAAGCAGTCTGCTCTCTGGGCCATGGGAGAGTGTTTGGGGGGGATGTACATGCATACGCAAGCAGTCTACTCTCTGGGCCATGGGAGTGCCCTCAATGGGTGTCTGGAAACTGTCCATGATGCCAAACACTGTGCCCACAATTAACCAAATAAGATGCATGACACAGACGTGTGAAGACGTCGAGGGACACGTGCATGGCGTCTACAATAATCCATATGCATCATTGTCTAAACAAGCAGTATCATGTAGTCCATCAACCTAATGCATCAAACATTGCCCAACATGCATTTGTTCTCATCCCCTGCCACACAACCCTCACATGTGTGTACATCATGGACCTTGTCACTCCATCTGGGTGGCTGGTGATTCCAATGTCAAGGCCCCTAAGTCGTGAACGTCACCCAAGACAGCACCATGGATTGCCAAGTAGTGTATAGGGCAGATAGTTGTGCAGATGTGAAGTCAATAGCTGCCATTGACAAAATACTGCATGTGAGCATGAAAGATGTACAGGCCGAGCACAAATGGAAATTGAGAAATACCCTTACACATACCTTTTTGTGCTCTCATGCAGGTGATGCAGGGTATCCCCTGAAGACGTGGCTCCCTACCCCTGTCAGGAATCCGCAGAACAGGCACGAAGAGGACTTCAATCATGCCCATATCGTGCATGGCTTCGCTGCCTCAGCAGGTCGTGTGGCGCCCTCATTTACGGGCCTGAGAAGGTGGGTAATATCATCATGGTATGTGCCATGCTGCACAACATGTGCATCCGGCGGAACATACCTCTGTCACCTGAGATGGACCAGTCACCACCAGGTGAAGTTGAAGATGAGGAAGGTGTAGATGTTTGACATCGGCCAGGTCGCGATACGCTTGAGGGACGTGCTGTGTGCCAATCAGTAATAGACCATTCTTTCTGATGCACTGGGATGCAGAGGGTGCTATGTATGTGGGACTCTGGGCACTGGGTGTGGGGGTATATGGGCACTGTGCACTGTCATGCAATAAATTGACACACACCGAAGAAGCAATGTCCAGTCATGTGTTGTTTTTTACACAACAGGTGTATTGTACAGATGGTATTTACAATGTGAATGAACCCTCCACCCCCCCACACACTTGACAGACGTTCCTCGACGTCCCGTATTGCGGTGTTGGAGGTGGATGGTTGGTTTGCTAGTGTGGATGCGGCCAATATGGGGCTGTCCTCTATTGGAAAACACTCTCCATGTCTGCCCTCTCCTTCAGAATTATGATGAGGGGTGCCCTGTGGGGTGCCCTGTGGGGTGACCTGTGTTACGCTCACCTGGTCTCTGCAGAGGTGTTGGGGCACGGTCGCAACCTTCCCAAGGATGAAACTCCTCTTGTCTGTTCCTCCCTCTGCGTCTTTGTGGGGAACTACAGTGATAAGCAGTGCGGTTCCTGCGTGAATATAAGGGGGAGTCGTATGAGTATGCAGCCTGTGGTCCTTGACCCCTTCTCTAGACCTCTTCTACCTGGATGTTGCTTCCCTGGGGTTGCACTACTCTTGAGGCTCACCTGCTAAATGATGATGATGAGCTCTCCATCCTGCTGCTTCTGGGGCTTGTTGAAGGCAACCGAGTTCCTTCACTGGTCCCTTGTCGTGGAAGTCCAGGCCAGCTGTGACTAGTCCACTTCTCTTGTGGGCAAGCGTTTCCCTTGTTTCCACGTGCCCGCTTGTCTTCCGACTGTTGTAATTGTATTTGTAAAGTTTGTTCTCTGTCCTTTGTATGTAATGTCTCTTTTCTCTGCTCTCTCCCCTTGCAGGTGGTGTAGCGGTGCCGGCGGTAGCTGCGGTAGAAGAAGCGGAACCAGCGGTATGGCGGAGCGGGGCTGAGATGGCCCGACAGCTGGTAAGTAGCCTTTAATGGTGCCTTAGGGTGCGTGTTGGGTTTTAAATGCGGCACGACCCTGGGTTGGGTGTTTTCAGGAGTTCTAACCTTGTCTTGTCTTCTTTTCTTGTTTCAGGACTTCGGCTTCGTGGGACAGAGAGCGCAGGTGCTGCGGCGTCGATTCGGGATCTGCCATGAAGATGGAGCGTTGCCGTGAGATGCGAGCCAGGGTCCAGGTAAGGATGCTGTTGTTGCAGGATCACGAGGTAAGTAGCTGGTCCAGGCGGCGGTGACCGTCACGTTGCACGGAGGTTGCTTGAGGGATAGGTGGGTTTATATAGTCCTGTTCCCAGCCACGACCACTAGCTCTGGCCTGCCTGCTCCCACGCCCTGCATCACCCAATGAGTCAGCACCTGAAGACCAGGCCTAGGGAGCCATGCCCGATGACTCAGCACATGGGGATGTTCTCTGGAATAAAGGCTTCCAGCACCTGGAAAGTTCTTGTAAAATAAAAGCACTCCAGCCTTGAAGTAAAATAAAAGCACTCCTGCACTGAAATAAAATGTGCACTAAAGTAAAATAAAAGCACTCCTGCACTGAAATAAAGTGTTCCTGCTCACATCTCTATATGAGCCTGGCGCCAAAGGTGCCACGACTGAGTCCAGCCAGGGCCCCTGTGTTTAGGAGTCTCAAAGGGACATAAGTGAGTCAAGTGACCCATTCCCCTTGTCACTAGATGGTGTGGTTTTTGTGTTCTCGAGCCCGTGGCCATGACAGCACTCCCCCTCAAGGCACCTCTCAAGGGGGTTTCCCCCTTCCCTGGTTTAGTGGGGTTATTGCGGTAGAACTGCCTGATTAATCGTGGATCTTGGGGTCCATAACCTTTCCAGTCTATAAGGTAGTATAGCTTGGATGGGACCATTTTAGAGTGTAGGATCCTTTTAACTTCGTATTCTGATTCTCTCCTTCAACTATTTTAGGATACCTGGTCTCAATGGTTTTAGGAGGGAGACATGAAACACGGAGTGGATCCGCATGTGGGCCGGTAATTCTAATTTCATGGCCGCAGAGTTGATCACGGCTTTGATGGAATAGGGTCCTAGGTATCTGGGACAGAAGATTTGTGGCCCCTTCAGAGAAATGTTTTTGTTTTTGGAAACTAACCAAACCTTGTCCCCAACCTGATCATTTGGAGCCTCCATTCCATGTCGGTCTGCAAACTGTTTCTGCTTTTCTTTGGCTCTGGCCAAATGTTCTGTTTCCTGCTTAAGGACTCGAGTGATGGTTTCATGTAAGTTTGTTACTGCTAGCATCTCCAGTGCTTCAAGCGAATCAAAGACAGATGTTCGTGGATGTCGACCATATACTATGTAAAATGGCGTTTGTCCTGTACTGGTGTGGATGGAATTGTTGTATGCATATTCGGCCAACCAGAGTATGTCCTTCCAGGTATCTATGGTTTGTTGTAACATGCACCTTAAGTACTGCTCTAGGGTTTGATAGGTCCGTTCGCTCTGGCCATCGGTTTGGGGATGATGGCTTGTGGACAATTGTCGCACTCACCTGATTCCCACGGAGGCGCAGGTCTGGCTTCGAGTGCTGATGCTTCTTCAATGGTGAAGCGCAGGACTCTGATGATGGACAGGAAGGGCCCCTCTACTCTGGCTTTTCTGGCTCGCAGGAATATTCCCCTGTGCGTGAAAAGGGAGTATTACCTACTGACGGAATAATGCTCAAGCCTCCCACTCCCTTCCAACCCTCCACGATACCCTTCCACGATTCCCCGTGAAGTCTCACCTTAGGGTCTGGAAGGTTGAGTTCTCCATCCTGCTTCTGATGCAGGGGCGCGTTGAAACCCAGTTACTTCACTGGATTGAGGTTTGATGGGAGTTCAAAATAAGCTTGACTATTCAGGTGAGGCGCTGTAAGAGTTCTGTTGCAAGTTCAAAAGTTCAAGCTTAATAATAATGTTCATTGTCTTATTGCAGCAAGCGCTAATGCTTATGTCTTTTTCCCCTTAGGGGCCGGGGTTCGGAATGCCGGAGATATGGCGCCGACCCGAAGTGTAAGTTCTGGATGAGCGTTCAGGTAATGTCTTTGCATTCGCTCATTCAATGTCTTTGTCTTTTTTCCCCATAGGGGCCGGGGTCCGGAATGCCAGGAAGCGGCAGGACCCGAAATGAAATGGGAATGACCCAACAGGTAAGTCTTAGAAGGAAACAGAGCTTTTCCTATTTCCCTTCCTTCTCTCACCTTGTTTTCTTGTCTTTTCTCTCTAGGCTCTGGGAAGTGGGTGTGGATCCGGATGATCGCTGCTGAAGATGCAGGCGCCCAGGAAAGGTGAGTGAAATGCAGCGCTGCAGCGATCGAAGCGAAATGCTTTTAAAATGATGTCTTCCCTTTCAGGATCGTCGGTGTGATGTCTCAGTGATGCAGCTTTAGCAGGTAAGGTCTCCTTTCTCTCCAATTCTCTCTTATCTCCCTTTGCAGGCGACCCAGGATGCTGACAGGCGTGGCTGAAGTCCAGATGCAGGAGCTGACACGGTGAGCGTCCAGCTGCGAGGAGCAGAACAACGCGAAGCGTGACTTGCTGATCGGGCGTGGATTAAATAGCTTTGGAAGAAGTTCCAGGCATGTATCCTTCCACCGATCAGGTCTGTATCCTTCCCCGACCACACCCAGGTGGAAAGTAGTCCCACAGGTAAAGTAGTTCCATTCAGGCCTCAAGAGGGCCTGGATGTAGCAGCATGGTCTGCATCAGGCAAGTGCACATTAAAACACTTGAACACATGTCTAGCTTTATGAGCCTGGCGCCTAAGGCACCAGGACAGGGGTCCAACATGAGCCTGGCGCCTAAGGCGCCAGGACTGTGTCCAAAGGGCCCCAGCTTGGGCCTGCTGGCACTTCCCTGGGGGGAATGATGCCTGCCTCTGGGGTTGCTGGGTCGGACCTGGCTCCTTGGAGGTAGGCATCATGACAACAATTGAAGGTCGATTTTGGCGATTCTGCAACATCTTCTCCAGAAAGCTGAGACAAACTGAGTTCCGCGGTCTGATATCAATATTGATGGCCAGAGTAGAGGCCGCCGGGACCCCTTTTAGAGTAATGAAATGGGCCATCTTAGAGAACAGATCCATGATGACCAGGATGGTGTTCTATCCGTTGCACGGGGGAAGATCAGTAATAAAATCCATAGACAGCATGTGCCAAGGCGCCGGCGGCACCATCAAAGGAAATAGAAGGCCTGCAGGACTTTGTTTTTAAGACTTGTGCTGAGCGCAAACAGGTCGCAATGAACTGGGCAATATCTTTTTGCCTAGTGGGCCACCAGTAATTTTTCTTTATCTTAGCTTGAGTTTTGACCATCCTGGTGTCCTTCTATTAAAGAGTCATGGTAGTTTGCTATAATTTGGTTTTGCAGGTCTTTATCCAGAACGTACAGTCTCACTTGAAAGTCCAGTAGATTGTTCACTATAGTGTATTGGTCTCCTCTTGACAGCCATTCCTGCTGTTCTGATTGGTTCATCAAGTGTTGAAGGTCAATTTTTAGGTCGTCCAAAGTGGCAGTTGCTGCAATCGTGTTCAGGATTCATCTTCAGGGATGATTGCCACAGGTTCTGGTGTGGTGAACGCCTTTTTGTCTTCGCTCATTCGTAATAGGGTGGCCGCTTTTCCATTGCGTACTCTGGGTCTGTAGGTAATGACAAAGTAATATTCCGCAAAAAAGAGAGCCCAGCGTAGTTGACATGATGATTGTGTTTTTGTGTTGTTTAGATATTGTAGGTTACGATGGTCCGTAATGACTGTGACTGTGTGCCTGGCTCCAAGAAGGCAATGCCTCCATGCCTTGAATGACGCTTTTATTGCTAACAGTTCTTTAAGTGTGATTGCATAGTTCAATTTGGGAGCGGAGAACTTACGAGACCAGAAAGCCACGGAATGTAATTGACCTGTTTCGGGATCTCGCTGAGTCAAAACCGCTCCCATTCCATTGCTACATTGGAAGCATTTGTTTTTTACGACGTATGGCAATTCGGGTCGGGATGCCGTAAAATAGGTAAGTGCTGATGTGAATGCTCGTTTTAGGGCCTGGAATGCTTCTTCTGCTTCTGTGGTCCGCTGAAATTGTTTGTTCTTTTGCAGCAGGGATGTAATGGGGTGAACAATCTGGAAGAATCCTGGGATGAACCTACGATAAAATTTGGTGAACCCGAGCACACTTTGTACACCTTTTGTGGAACTTGGTGAGGGCCATTGGAGGATGGTATCTACTTTGTGTGTGTCCATGTGTACCCCTAGCGGTGTGAGTATAAACCTGAGGAATTCAACCTTCGTCACGTGAAAGAAACATTTCTACAACTTGGCGTACATCCAATGTTGTCGAAGTCTTTCTAAAACAGCCCGGACATGTCTGACATGATCCTTGGTGGTTGAGTAAATGAGGATGTCGTCGATATAGACGAGTGTGCACACGTCCAATAGTTCACAGAGCACGCCGTTCATAAAATATTGGAACGCTGCATGGCATTACATAGCCCGATGGGCATAACCTGATATTCATAGAGCCATATTTTGTGCGAAAGGCTGTCTTCCTCTTGAAAGGGGCCCCTAGGGGACCCTGACATCTATGGAAACAAGGCGGGTCACCACACACGATAGAGACGCCAGACACGAGGTTGTATTCCCAAAGCTAGGGTTTTATTGCAAAGCAAAAGTCTCAGTTGGCCAACTCGGTCTCACGCCCCGCGACGTGTATCTCTAGACCTCGAGGGACACAAGAGAGTGAATTACGTACATCAGTTACATATATACAAAATGCATATCAAACAATCAGCTATGACATGGTTAACACCCCTCTTTATTGGGTTTCTTTGAACTTGGTGTGAGGATGGACATCTCCGACCACTATGACACCTTCAAACATCTATTCTAGTAACAATTTGCAATTTGTGAGTGCGTAGGCATCTTTCGGTTATTGAATAGAACACAGCGCTTCTGTTCTTGGAAGTGAACTACATACGGGGGAGTTGCATTCCGGACCTTGCTATCTATCAGGTGCTATTCGCGTCCTGGGAGCCGACATGCTCTTAGCGGGCTCAGCAAAGGGGGGCCGTTAGAAAAGCATAATTCAAGCCTTTAGCGGTATTATTCTAACATATTCTACCATATAACGAGACTGGTTGGCAGCTGTGAAATGATTAAATGCCCTGCAGCTCTGCTTCAAGGCTACATTAAGGAGGGAGCCAGGCATTTTTCCTGGCGCTGCCTACGTTTGTGTTTCAGCGAACTCTTGTTATCCTCTTGGCCCTGTGGCCTTGTCCTTTTCACATACAGACAACAATGTTCCACAGTCGAGCAGTGTAAGCGGAAAATATACTGCAAAGCAATAGGAACAGAAAGCAATGAGCAATGGTTAGAAAACAAAATGGTGATTCTTGTTACATCAAAATAGCCGTTCATTGGCAAACTCGAAAACCTATATTCTGTCGTATCGTGCATGAGACGGTTGGTCCACGGCCACCAAAATGCGTTTGCGGTCTCAAATTAGAGGTATCGTATTTCTAGACTGACAAACCCTCCTTTGGCCGTATGCCAAACGTCTCATCTATTTATTGAAACCTCCTCTAGTGATGATGAATCTGAAGTACTTATGTCTGAGTCTCGCATGCTATCGTGGGCATCATTGTCTTCATCAATATCTATTGCCATCAACTCTTTCACTGCTCTCATCTCATTTGGGTCTGGGCTAGTTCGATCATGAGGTTGTTTTTTCTTTGTTATCATATGCATGCATCCTTCCTTACATCCCTCAGTTACCTCTGCACAAACTATGGGTAAACAATGTATACAACAACAGCACGTTAGGAATATTCCAAATACCACTACTAATATTGAGATCAACTTCCATCCCCAAGATCGTAGTATTCCCCAAAACCAAGATCCTATTCCCCAGCTCCCTTCTCCCGTGGGGAGTTCAGAGCTTAGAACGTGCATTTTCTTTATTGCTTCAAAGATCGTGGGGGAATAGTCATCAACATAAACGCAAAATGCTGATCCCACTATTTTGCAAATTCCCCCACGATCAACCAGGATTACATAGAGAGCCATTCTATTTTGCAGCGTCATTAACCTGATTCCTTTTTCTTCCAACGTCATGTTAAATAATATATCTGTTGTGTTTATTGTATTCTTTAGGATTATGGACAGTTGCCTTATATTATAGGAGTTCACTATCTGTCCTAAGAATGGAATGAATGATTCTGCTACATCAGTTGCTATTAAAACACCTTTGTCAGTCCTCTTGACTCTAGTTCTGGATAATCTGGCCAGGGCTGCTGTTTCTAAGAGGAATACTCCTGGGAACAGTAGCCCTAGGTAACATGTACCTCCCCAGTTTCTGGGCAACCAAGGGTATGCTTTCTCTCCACATATAAAATAAACTGGATCACCTACGTATAATGGTTCTATTTCCCATTTTAGTACCACTGTATTCATACAACCAGTATATGTTCCGACTGAAAAAGAGCCTTTCTTTTTTAGACAAAAAAGGACAGTTCTTGGGCTATAATTCACCGTGTAAAATGGGGGAATTGCATCTTTGTTCCCTTCTGTTCTTACACGAAACATCATTAGAGATGTTATTTCTGGCGGGGACAATCTATCTCATCTATTTTGTTGTGTTATCTTCCGTGTACTTTTCCTCGTGGGCTCTGGGGCTATTACTTGTGCTTTATGGAAAATGGAACAATCCACAGGCTTCATTATTATCTCTTCAAACTCATTCATGTTGGTTCTGTCTAATTGACCCGTATTACTCTTATTCCACTTCCCATAGAACATTGCACCTAAAGATGCACTACATGCAGAACTTAATGGTAATGGCTGCACATACCACCCTATTCCTTTCCCGGCATGCTGTGATAAATGGGCACATACCCAGCAGTTTGTTTTCTTTAGGATTGCATGTGTCATGTTCATTATCAGAAGTAAGGTGTTATTTCTAAAACCTTCCCTGTGTTTTTCTTCCATTGGTGATCGCCTGACCCCGGCTTTCAGTAGTGGATATATTAATTATTGGTAAAAACATTTCTAATGGGTGTATTGTTTCTACCCACCATAATATTAGGGCTGTCGATATTGGTGCTACCACGCTCATAAAGCACATTATTATCGTTAGTGTCAGCATACAATTTGTTTTACCATGCGTTCTTCTTAAACTTATAGTCTTTATAACTGACTCATTCTCAGCAGTTGTAGTGCAGGAGGAGGCTGGAACCGGTCCCGGCATGTTTCTCGTCATCCTTCTTCTTCCTTATCACAGTTCGTTGTGGATATCTCTCTTCGTCGCGCTTGCTCTGATGTCTATAAGTTCAATGGAATTCTCACAATTCAGTTTTGCCTGTCCTTTTTAGCCTGGATTCGATTATTCGTTTTTAGGCGAGATCACTTGTCCCTTCTTATACTGCTCAGAGGACCTTTGATCAGTTATTGCCTCAGTATCATGTGCACCCAGCTTGTCCGCTCTGGTTCCGGACACATGTACTGTCAATCAATTATCTCACTTGCCATAGTACCATGTGCGCCCAGCTTGTCCGTTCTGGTTCAGGACAAATGTACTTTTTATGATCGCACCGAGGAGCCGCGGGTCTTGAATTGTCCAACTTGCACAATCCTCACGCTTCTCTCCTCTACACCCCTGGTTCCTTCTCCGTCCATGAGCTGAACCAGAAGTTGACATAAACACCAAATGCGGATCACTTTGCCTTCCGAGGCCGCAGGTTGTATCGCCTTGCTCCTGGTATCGTATGATCCGTGAACAGTGCCGGTGCACTTTCAGATTCAGGCTTGAAGTCAGCCTGTGGCGCTACTGCAGGTGCTGGTGTGCGCCGCGCCAATGATGCAGATTCATTTTTTGGCGTGCTGGCAAGTGCTGGTGGGCGCCAAAGGGGTACACGATTTGGGTTTGCTGGTATCTGCAAGGCAGATTTCACGTCGGTCAGCAGTGATGTCGATTCTGCTGGGCAACATTGGGGCACTCTTTGCCCTTCCCCCTTTTTGGCAATCGTCTCAGGCTTTGTTTCGAGTTTCACTTCATGTTTTGGCAGATCAGGTGGCTGCTCACTGGCAACAGTTTCTTTCGTTTCTGGGACCGCAGTCTCTTTCCGGTCAGCAGTGTCAGGCAAGACTTTCAGTGCAGTTGGAATCTTTTTGGCATGGGTGGCATGGATCCACGACTTCCTTCCATCCACCCGTATTGCCATCTGCGTTGCCAAAAGTACTTGATGGGGCCCGCACCACCTGGGTGCTAATGATGACTTTCTTTCAAAGTTTTTTAGCAGCACCCAGTCTCCTGACTCCAGCACGTGCCCCGGACCGGTATACTGTACGGGTAATGCCTCCTGCACCTGCTGATGCATCAAACGCAATTTCTGCATTAAAAGGCCACAATAAGTACTAAGCACAGGATGTTCTATCTCACTTAGTCGTTTTGGCTGAGGTGCGCACCAAACATTTGCCGGCCTCCCCATCATAATCTCGTACGGGGAGAGCCCAGTTTTAGCCTGTACAGACGTACGCATGCATAATAGTGCTATTGGTAATGCATCCACCCAACTCAACTTGCTTCCCGCACAAATCTTGCTAATCTTTGATTTAGGAATCCTGTTGTGCCTCTCCACCAGACCGGCAGAACTCGGATGCCTTGAACTATGGAATCTCTTATCAATCTGAAGACCTGCACATATCTGTAACACCACTGCACCCACAAAATGTGGTCCATTATCGGACCATAGGACACGGGGCAAGCCAAATCTGGAAAAATACTCCTTCAACATTACTTTTGCCGTAGTCATTGCTATGCAATCTTTTAAAGGATATGCCTCCACCCACTTACTGAATGCACAGATTACCACCAAGAAGTATTTTAAGTTTTGGCACCTCTCCATCTCTATGAAATCAAAATGAACTACCTCAAACGGCATGGAGGGCGGGCCAAAACTGCCTGTTGGTGTCACTGTTCCCTTTCCTACATTGTGTTGTAAACACGTGATACAGTTCTGCGCCAACCTCTCTGCATTCTTTTTTATGTTTACATTCTGCCATACTGTAGAAAGGTGCTGTATAATTTTCTTGGCACAGATGTGCGTAGGGCTGTAGGCCATTGTGACCATTGCAGTCACACATGAATTTGGCAACATCCAGTTTCTAGTTCCCTTGTCCACCCAACAACTCTCCAAATCCAACTCAGCAGATCCCTCTGCCCATCCCTGTATTTCATCGGCCGTAGTCTCGGCCTGCATTTCTTTGACAGTCGCAACTCCATCTTCTATCATACAGGGTACTTCCTCTGTCTGAACCGTCATCATCTTGGTATTCAAATCAGTTTGTTTCGCAATCCTGTCTACAAACGCGTTTCCCTCTCCTATTTTGCATGTTACTTTTTTATGTGCCTCGCATTTCACTATTGCTAGGCGCTTTGGAAACGTGAGTGCAGACAGCAATCGTACAATCAAAGGGCCATGTTGAATTCTGGCACCATGTGATGTCAGAAACCCTCTCTCAGCCCAGAGTCGACCAAAGTTATGAGCACTCCAAACGTGTACTGACTATCAATATATATATTCACATTCAAATTTTCAGAAATCTCGCAGGCTCTGGTTACTGCTATTATTTCTGCGGTTTGTGCTGAATTATAGGGGATTCTTTTACTTTCTACAACACTCTCTAGGGTAGTGATAGCGTATGCGGCAGTTGTCGTGCCATCTGGTAATTTAAAACATGAGCCGTCACAAAATAACTCTCTATCCGGCTCTTTCTGTGGAATATCACTTAAATCAACTCTCCCCTTGGTTTCTTCCTCAGTAACCATTAAGCAATCGTGCGGGGGGGTGATTCATTCTTCCCAATTTCTTTTATGGTTAGTGGCATTAATTCTGCAGGATTCAAAGCGCTACACCTCATAATTTGGATATGGTGCGCGAACAAGATAATTTCATATCGTGTCAATCTAGCAGAGGTGAGGTGTTGCGTCTGTGTCCTATTTAATAGAACGTCTATGGCATCTGGCACCATCAAAATTAAAGTGTGCCCCAATACCATCCCTTCCGTTTGTTTCACTGACGCAGCAGCCGTCGCGACAGATCGCAAACAGCGTGGTAGTGCGCGCGCTACAGGGTCCAGCGCAGAAGAAAAATAGCCGCACGGCCTATTTCTTCCACCTTGTTCCTGTGTCAAAACCGCCAATGCACATCCTTCACTTTCACACACAAACAGTCTAAAAATGTTCTGATAGTTCGGCCTACCCAAAACTGGAGCCAAGCATAACGCAGTTTTTAATCCATCAAATGCTCTCTGACATTCCTCATCCCACTGCAAAGGCATAACCGCATCTTTTCTAGTCAAATTCACTAATGGTTTCACAATTAACGCAAAATTACAAATCCATTGTCGGCAATATGAAGCCATGCCCAATATCGCTCTGACTCCTTTTTGTGTCTTTGGAATAGGCATACAAGAAATACTTTCTGTGCATTCTGGCGTTAGTCTTTTCCCTCCTTTTGAAAGTAGGTAGCCCAAATAAGTTACCCCCTTTCGATTATATTGAAATTTCTTCAAACTAGCTTTATGGCCATGTGCCGCTAGGTGTGACAGTCGCAATACAGTGCTTTCTTTACAAATCTCCTCTGTGTCTGCAGCTAGCAATAAATCGTCTATGTATTGCAAAAGTACACAACCCACGGGTAATTGCAGCATGTCTAGCTGTTCTTTTAATGCTCTACTATAAATACTTGGACTTTCCGTATAACCTTGCGGAATCTGCGTAAATGTAAATGATCGTCCTCTTAATGTGAACGGGAACAAATATCTACTGTCCTTGTCCGCTGGAATACTAAAGAATGCGTTTTTCAAATCTATTACACTAAACTATTCTGCTGAAACAGGTATCATTGTCAATATTGTAGTGACGTCTGGCACTAGAGGAAATTGCGGATCTACTACCTTATTCAATGCGCGTAGATCAATTATGAAACGGTAGGGTACCTCATTACCTCCTTTTTTATAAACCGGAAGAATCGGGCTGTTACATGTACTGCCTGTGATTTCCTCTATTACCCCTAATTTCACCAAATCGGTAACAATACTCTTCAATCATTTCTCACCTTCAGCCGAAATTTTGTATTGGGTATTCGCGGTAGGGTAACACCTTCTTTTAAAATAATCTTTACTGGCTCTATCTTTAAACATCCCACATCATTGTCATGCATTGCCCATATACAGGTTGGTACTTTACTTAGTTCCCCTGGTAACGCTTCGGACATGAATTCTGACACAGGGGCATCGTTTGGCCATATCGTTAGAAACACTCCGTCTGCCGTGCAATGTATAACAGACCTAGTTTTTTCAACAAATTTCATCCCAACAAATTTTCTCCACAATTTTCTGTTAGAAGGAAAGGACAATGTTCGGTAAATGGTCCTATGGTAACTGGGACTGGTTTGGACACTGGGTTTATGACTGGTGTACCTGCGAACCCTACGGAAACATTCTTTTGCCCTGACAGTGGTATATCCGGAACTAAGTGGTGGTCTATTGAACACTTTTGCGCTCCTGTATCTACAAGAAAGCGGTGCTCCTCATTCTCGACTCTCATTTCTACGTAGGGTCCTCTCTGATTCACGGGAATAGACACGGGTTCCGACCCCTGTCCTGGGCTGTCCTATTGGGGAAATAACACATTGTCCGATGTGTAATCATTGCTATTACTGTAATACGTGTTTGGCTGTGTATCGAAAACATTTCCACTCTTCCCTCTATTTCCACCACTCTGATTTCCATATTGTTGATTTTGCTGTCCCTGACTCTGGTTTGGGGCATTTTGGTTTTGGCCTTGGTTTTGATTACCTCCGTTATTCTGATGCTGCTGCATACTATTCCTATTTGGTCCATTCGCTCCTGGGTGTCCTCTATGCTGTCTCCTTTGACCAGACCCATTTCTATTCTGTATATGCGGGCATTGCGCTTGCCAATGCCCTTCCTCTTTACAATATGCACACTGATTCGGCCCCACTGTTCCCCCATGCATATTCGAACTACTCCTTCCTTGTGCGTTCCCTCGCCCTCTATTATGTCCTACTACTTGCTGCATTAATACTTGTGTCTTTAGATTTACCCTATCCCTCTCTTCTTTTTCTTTTCCTGCAGTCACTCTGCGCTCATAATATTGGGCCATATGCAGTACTTCGCCCAACGTTTTTGCTTGCCATGCACTCTCTGATGTCATTATTAGATCCTGAATTGGAAGTTTTAACCCCCTCAGATATTTGTCAACAAGTAATCTCTTTCCTGCTTCTGAACCCACATCCTGCCCGATGAAGTCTGTGAATACTTCTTCAAATCTATTAAAATAATCTGTAGCCAACTCATCTTTGCCTTGTACACATGCAGTCAATTTGTCCCATTGGATTCTTTTCTCTGGGACAATTGTTTTGAACTTCTGTACTATACGTGCTGGTAACGCTGCCAGGTTCGCTCCTGGTATCCCTCCAACCGTTTTATTTCTATCTTCTATTATCAAGTCCACCCATGTGGCGCCAAAGGCCGTTGTGTCATCTACCTTCTTTATTTGTTTCCATGTGTCTGCTAGCAGGATCACCGGGAATATTAGGTCTATATCACCCATGGTAAGCACGGATGATTGTAGGCAGGACTCTACTTCCTTGTAAAACCCTGCAGGATTCTTACTTATATCAGGAATCGTCTGCTTTATGTTGTTCACCTCCTGTCTGGAAAATGGGACATGCACATATTGGGCGGTGTAATGGGCTGGTGTCACCTGCGCCGCTGCACCGCCAGCTGCGGGAACCTCCAATATGGGCACAATGGTAGGTGGGACCTCTCTCATAGGGAATGCCCCACTTACCGTCCCTCCCCCTTCTCTTAGATGTAACAATATTCCCAGATCCAATGATAGGGCTGTTTCTCCTGTCCCTCGCTCTAGTGCTCTTCTATATACTGCCATTATTTCGGGCGGGCTGGCCTTATCGTTTTTTATATCTTTATCTAATAAATGTTCAACCATCGATTGTAGCGCTTTTCTTTTCATAGGCATGGAATATTCATCAAATATCTTGTGTATCTCCATTGTGGGAATACTAGGATCTGACATCCATCTAAACGCTTCTCGCATACATACTTTTAACTTGTCGCCCCTTTGTACTGATGACATCGAATGTCGTCGTTGTATATATGGCTCTACAGTTTCCATTCTATTTCTCCCGATATCTCTACTTCTGTACCCAGGTGCAGTAAACATTTCGGCATAGTCATTATGTAATTCATCTTTAAGCTCAAAAAGTCTATACACATGTTCTCTCACTTCTTCATCCCTCTCCCTACAGCGTGCTAATGCATTCAAATCTAACAATCGCTGCAGTGGTAATTTCCCAATTAGCTGTTTCCATCTATCCACCAAATATTCACCCATGCATTCCAACACTACCTGTCTTTCGTTGCTTCTACGAAAGTCATATGTCGAAGCCAATGTTGCCGTCCCATCATTCCCGTCTATATACATCTCTGCCTGTTGCTGCAATTCCACCTTCCTTTCCTTGCTGATTGCGTTGTGGGTTACCCTCGTGCACTCCTGTTGGTCAGTCCCACCTCTTGCCCCCGTGGTTTCAACTTCAACCCTGGGATGAACGGATGGTACCGAGTCTGTGTCTAAGGCGGGAGGTGCGGATGGGACGATGGGAACAGCGAGTGTCTGTTGTGGGCCTGGTTGGCTAGTAGGAAGTGTTACGTGCGCGGTCTGTGGCTGTGGGGGGGCTTGAGCTACCGGAGGGGGAGCTTGGGCTACGGGCGAGGTCTGGGCAATAGCTACTGACGTATCTGGTCTTACTTCTGATCTTGGGCCTTGTTTCGTATGGGTCAATATATTTTCTATCAACTCATCTTTCATGTGTAATTCTCGTTGTGGGTATATCTTTTCTATATTCAACTGGTCACGCCTGCCTGCCTTTCTTAGACTCTAAGTCCACTCCTCCTCTTCTTTTTCTTCCGCTACCTCACCTTTTGATTTATGCCTGCGCGCATGCTTTGCTCTGCTTTTAAATCGGAGCATTGCTTCCTTTCTCCAGTCTTTAATAGTTTCAAATGCTGCAGGACGCGCTTTCTTTCTTATCAACACCCTTTCCAAGTTATCTATCCTCGCCATCTCAAAACTACCATTAATCGGCCACTGATGGTCTTGTTGCTTTCTGGTTTGCCTATGCCAAGTCTCACAAAATATTATCACAACCACTCCATACTTCACATACATCTCATAAGCCGGCGTTCCCCCAGGTGGTACAATTTGGCCATTTTCCAAAGATTGTCTACCACAGCAGAAAAACCCTGCTAAGGTGGACAATACCCAGGGCATGTTTCAACCTTCCCCCTGGTTAATCAACCTTACCTAGGGCGTTTGATTTTGCAAAGTCAACTCTCAACCAATATCAGGATACTTTGAATCGGGGAATGACTCACCTGATAAATCAAGTTGTCTGTATACTGACGCACCAAAGGACGTCGTGGCTGCGTTTCTTGGCTTCCGCCTCGTTTCGTGACCCTCGCCTCCTTGTTCTCTGACCAGGCACGTCGATCAGGGATCAGATATGTGCAGAACTGCAAAGGAGTCTCTCATCACTTTTACAGGGTGCCCCGAACACCTCTTGATCCCGGCTCGATCGGCCCGTCCTCGCCGTTCTCTGCCTTTCTCAATTTCAACGTTACGCAAAGGAACAAGTGGCGGAGGGTCCCTATTCGGGCGCCATCTTGAAAGTGGCCCCTAGGGGACCCTGACGTCTATGGAAACAAGGCGGGTCACCACACACGATAGAGACGCCCGACACAAGGTTGTATTCCCAAAGCTAGGGTTTTATTGCAAAGCAAAAGTCTCAGTTGGCCAACTCGGTCTCACGCCCCGCGACGTGTATCTCTAGACCTCGAGGGACGCAAGAGAGTGAATTAAGTACATCAGTTACATATATACAAAATGCATATCAAACCATCAGCTATGACATGGTTAACACCCCTCTTTATTGGGTTTCTTTGAACTTGGTGTGATGATGGACATCTCCGACCACTATGACACCTTCAAACATCTATTCTAGTAAGAATTTGTAATTTGTGAGTGCGCAGGCATCTTTCGGTTATTGAATAGAACACAGCGTTTCTGTTCTTGCAAGCAAACTACATATGGGGGGAGTTGCATTCAGGACCTTGCTATCTTTCAGGTGCTATTCGCGTCCTGGGAGCCGACATGCTCTTAGCGGGCTCAGCAAAGGGGGGCCGTTAGAAAAGCATAATTCAAGCCTTTAGCAGTATTATTCTAACATATTCTACCATATAACGAGACTGGATGGCAGCTGTGAAATGATTAAATGCCCTGCAGCTCTGCTTCAATGCTACATTAAGGAGGGAGCCGGGCATTCTTCCTGGCGCTGCCTACGTTTGTGTTTCACCAAACTCTTGTTATCCTCTCGGCCCTGCGGCCTTGTCCTTTTCACATACAGACAACAATGTTCCACAGTTGAGCAGTGTAAGCGGAAAATATTCTGCAAAGCAATAGGAACAGAAAGCAATAAGCAATGGTTAGAAAACAAAATGGTGATTCTTGTTACATCAAAATGGCTGTTCATTGGCAAACTCGAAAACCTATATTCTGTCGTATCGTGCATGAGACGGTTGGTCCACGGCCACCAAAATGCATTTGCGGTCTCAAATTAGAGGTATCTGTATTTCTAGACTGACACACTCATCCCCCTTTTTGACTCTTACCAGATGGTAGGCCCCTCGTAAATCTAATTTGGTATAAATGGATGCTTTTTTTTACTTGATCCAGAAGTTCTGGAATGAGTGGCAACAGGTACAGTTTTTTTTATCGTGATCTGATTGAGGACTCTGTAGTCAATGAAAGTTCTTAGGTCTCCCTCCTTCTTAGGCATGAAAAATAAGGCTGAGGAAGCACTAGATTTTGACGGGCGAATGAAGCCATTGGCTAAATACTGATCCAAGTATGTTTTTAAATGTTGGTTTTCTTGCTCCGTTAGGGCGTAAATCCGACTGCAAGGAATCTGGGCCCAGGGTACAAGATCAATTTGGCAGTCGTACGTTCTGTGCGGGGGTAAGGTATTCCCTTTCTCCTTTTTAAATACATCTTGATAATCCAGGTATTCAGAGGGTAAAGAACTGGTGAGACCTAATACGATTCTTTTCTTTGAACTTGGTTTCGTGTGATCTTTCACTAAGCATTCTTTGTTGAAACAGGTGTTAGCACAGTCTGGTGGAAAAGTCAGAACTCTTTTACACCAGTCGATCTTGGGATTATGGGTTTCCAGCCAAGGCATCCCTAATATCATTTGGAACTGAGGAGTGCCAATGAGATCGAAGGTGATGTCCTCTTGGTGACCTCCCTGACACAGAAGCGTAACTTTTTCGGAATAATGCGTCACAGGGCCAGATGATAACTGAGATCCATTACCCGCTGTAACATTTTCCAATCTCTGCTTCTGTCGGAGAGGAAGACCTATCCAGATAGCCAAATATTGGCCAGTGTAATTCCCCACAGCTCCACTGTCAATATATGCTTCTAAAGCATGCATAGATGGGTGTTTGTGGTCTACCAAGAGCACCGGGATAACTAGGTGTGAGGTCTGTATTGGTTCCTTTTCACCGCTCAACAAGGGGACCCCTATGCTTGCCTGCCGTTGGAGTTTCCCGAGTCCAGTTCTTCTTCTCTCTTGTCAGTTGCTCCGACTGTTCTCTTGGGTGGTTTCACCAGACATTCTCGGAGAAAGTATCCTACTTTGCCACAATACAAGCAGAGCTGTTGCTGTCTTCTTTTTTCTCTTTCCGCCTTGGTGAGAGGGCTGTGCAAGCCCCCGATCTGCATTGGTTCCGACCATTCATGCGGCATGGCCTGATTCTCATGGGGTTGCACATAGACCGACCGCCCTTCAGCTCTGGCTCTATCCATTTTCCGATTCTGCAATCTATGATTGAGTTGAACTGTTAGGTCAATATATTCAGCACACCCCTAAGAAGAGGGATTTACTACTTGAGCTAGAACGTCCTTAAACTCCCCTCAAATCCACAGTGGAAGAGCGTAGTTCTTTTTCCCTCTGGCCAATTTGTTTGGACTATAAGATGGTTGAAGGAGGCAATGTAAGTTAACAAATCTTGGTTACCCTGCCGGAGTGACAATAACTTGTTGTTCAGAGCCTGACCTTGGACATGCCGTGCAAAAAGTTTCTCCATTTCGTGCTGAAAACCCCCAAAGTCCTGAAGCAAGGGGTCATCTTGAGTTACCAAGGGTATAGAACATTCTGCTGCACTTCCTCCCAAATTTGAAAGAACAAATGCTACCCTAGATTGATCGTTGGGAAGGCCCCAGGTCTGCACAGGAAATGAAGGCGGCATTGATTCCTGAATACAGTGTACTTATTTGGATCACCAGTGAAGCGTTCGGGCGGAGCTAAGGGAACCGCCCCTGGAAGAACCACCTGTACGGGCATTGGTGTTGACTGTGGTGGCGGAATAGGGTGGACCAGCCCCGGTAATGGGGCTTGGCCAGCCTGTGCTTGGAGCATCTGCCTTGCTAAATCGGCAGTGCATTTTCGATTCACAATGAGGTCCCTCCTTAAGGCTTTGGTTTCCTGTCTTGAGGCATGAACTTCAGCCCGTAACTCTCCCAGTATCTGAGCCAACTGGTCAGTTTCTGAAGTTTCCATAACGCCCAGGCAGAGATTCATAGGAGGCTTTGCGTTCTGTTACGCTCACCTGGTATCCGCGGAGGCGTTGGGGCACGGTCAGAGCCCTCTCAGGGATGAAACTCCTCTTGTCTGTTCCTCCCTCTGCGTCTGTGTGGGGAACTGCGGTGATGAGCAGTGCGGTTCCTGCGTGAATATAATGGGGGTTGTATGAGTATGCAGCCTGTGGTCCCTGACCCTTTCTCCAGACCTTTTCTGCCTGGATGTGGCTTCCCTAGGGTTGCACTACTCTTGAGGCTCACCTGCTAAATGATGATGATGAGCTTTCCGTCCTACTGCTTCTGGCAGGGGCGCTTGTTGAAGGGAATCGAGTTCCTTCACTGGTCCCTTGTCGTGGAAGTCCAGGCCAGCTGCGACTAGTCCACTTCTCTTGTGGGTAAGTGTTTCCCTTGTTTCCACTTGCCTGCTTGTCTTCCGACTCTTGTAATTGTATTTGTAAAGTTTGTTCTCTGTCCTTTGTATGTAATGTCTCTTTTCTCTGCTCTCTCCCCTTGCAAGTGGTGTAGCGGTGCTGCCGGTAGCTGCGGTAGAAGAAGCAGAGCCGGCGGTATGGAGGAGCGGGGCTGAGATGGTCCGACAGCTGGTAAGTATCCTTTAATGGTGCCTTAGGGTGCGTATTGGGTTTTAAATGCGGCGTGACCCTGGGTTGGGTGTTTTCGGGAGTTCTAACCTTGTCTTGTCTTCTTTTCTCGTTTCAGGACTTCGGCTTCATGGGACAGAGAGCGCAGGTTCTGCGGCGTCGATTCGGGATCTGCCAAGAAGATGAAGCGTTGACGTGAGATGCGAGCCGGGGTCCAGGTAAGGATGCTAGTGTTGCAGGATCATAAGGTAAGTAGCTGGTCTAGGCGGCGGTGAGTGTCACGTTGCACGGAGGTGCAAAGTAACGCAAAGCGTTTGCTTGAGGGATCGGTGGGTTCATATAGTCTTGTTCCCGGCCATGCCCAGTAGCTGTCATGACCCCTGCCCCTGGCCCTAACAGGCAAGCCATCTGGACTGCACCACGGCCTTCCATCAAGGCCTCAAGGGCCTTACCATTCCGCCCAAGGCTCTCTTGGAGTCAGTCCTGGCGCCTTTGGCGTCAGGCTCATATGTGAAGCCAGGGAACTTGAGAACTGGGACTTGCAATAGCCTTTGAACAACATGGATGCCCTCGCATAGCTCAATCCCAGAACTGAGCTATGCGTTCTAGTGTTTTAGGTGTGGTCAGACCTAGGGGCACCTGGGATACCTGCAGGCTATATAAGCCACGTCCAAACTGAGGAACATGCTTCGCGTTACTCTGCTAGCTGCAGTGTGACGCTCACTACATTCTGTTTGGATCCTCATCTGCATTCCGGAGCCTTACCTGCAAGAACAAGAACAGTGTTAGCATACACTTACCTGCAAGCAAATCCTGCTTCTGTCCACCGCCCCTGGGTCGTGAATATACAGCATCTCGGCGAGATGGATCTGGAAAACCGCACCTGGGAAGAAAAGAGAACCGAAAAGCAGCATTAGTACGCGTTTATTCTCCAATATCGAAAACAATCAGAACAAGCGCACGCTTACCTGGAATTGAATCGCCTTTGGCCCACGTCCATTCCGGGCCATTGAACGACCTGCAAGGAAGAGAGAACAACAGGTCAGCGCAAAAAAGGCACATAGCACCGCGCTTCACGATTTCACTTACCATCTCGTGCACAGCCCCAAGCAGCACGGCACCATCAGAACTCCATTCGCACCTAAGGAAGAAGGAGAGACTTTAATAAGGGGCAATAGCAAAGTAAAGGACAAACTGCCAAACCAGCAGTCTTACCTGGACAATCGGAGTCATAGCAGGTCTGGACTCTAAGGGCCTGCCCCAGTGAAGCAACTAGGTTGTGTCGCTCCCACTCAACAACGCACCCCTGCACAGAGCAGCAGGACGGAGAGCACACCATATAATAAAGCAAGGTGAGGAGAGCAATAAGGGGGTTGTTGGGTCCACAAGGGAGGTGGTCTCCAGGCTAGAAGAGACAATAAAACTAAACCCCAAATTTCCGTGTTTCAGACCCGGTCCTCGGCCGAACAAGAGTCCAAGGGAGGGGGTTCAAGGTCAGAAGTGGTCCAACCAGACTGAGTGGCGTTCCCGTCGATATCAGGTGAGCATTACAGTAGCTCTGGCCTGCCCGCTGCCACGCCCTGCCACACCCGATGAGTCAGCACCTGAAGACCAGGCCTAGGGAGCCACGCCCGATGCACACGGGGATTTTCTCTGGAATAAAGGCTTCCAGCACCTGGAAAGTTCCTGGAAGTAAAATAAAAGCACTCCTACACTGAAATAAAGTGTGCACTGAAGTAAAATAAAAGCACTCCTGCACTGAAATAAAGTGTTCTGCTCACATCCCTGTGTTTATGAGTTCCAAAGTGACATAAGTGAGTCAAGTGACCCATTGCTCCCATCACTAGATGGTGTGGTTTTTGTGTTCTGGGGCCCGTGGCCATGATAGCTGGGGCCTTGGGGGTTTGTCCAACATCCTCAGACAAGATGCGTCGTACATGAGTGTTGTCATCGTGGCCCTCTTCCTCATCGCCACTATGAGGTGCGGATGCAGCTGTCTCCCCAACCGAACTTGTTGCCGCGGACTGTGAGCCGTCATGCTCAGTTTCCACAGATGTGGCCTTACCCTGTGTGGATTGTGTCTCCAGGGGTACAGGGGCAGGTGTCTGCTGGTCCTGTGTTGGTGGCGGCGGAGCTGGTTGGGCACTGGTGAGTGACTTGTGTGGCACTTGGACCATCCCTGTTCCCCTCAGCGTGGATGCCTGGTGCCATCATCCCGGCCCTTGGGCCTTTTGGCAGGTGTTCTGGCCTGTGCACTTGCATCGTGTTCATAGCTGTCTGCATCCGTTCCTGTGGGGGACAGAGAGAGGCAGGGCATCAGTGATGGTAGCGCTTGCATCATGCATGCATTTGTCTTTGTGCAGTTAGTGCCATGTGGATCGTTGCATGATTGTTGTGGTAGCGGACAGGGTGCGTGCAGGCTTTGGGGGGGGAGTATTGCCATCTCTCAGGTGTTCACATGTTCACCATGGTGTCTGCTGTGGGTCCTACGGGCGTGTTGTGTCTTGCGTGCTGTGTGACACGTGCAGTTCATCTGTGTATCGGGTGTGTATTTGGGAATGGGAGTGGCATGCAGCATGCACTTTGATGTGACAGTGGTGGGGCCAGCATCTGGACAGGGATATGTGAATGTGTGTATGATGGGCCATGTATTGGCTGGCATCACAATCACATTTGCTGGACAACTATGATCATTGGATGTCAGGTGTTTGTGGGGACACTCACCTTCATCTGCCGATGATGGGACTCCGAACTCTGCTCCACTAACTCATTCGATGGACTCAACATCAATTAATGTGCTGCAGATCTCTTCCCACCTTGGCAATTTTATGGGTGAGTGGGCACTACTGCCCGTTGCCAACCCCTGGCTGCGATTGGCCGACAGGATGTTCCTTACTCGTAGACACAGGTCATCCCACTGCTTTTTGAAGTCCTTAACGGTGCGTGCGGTGGTGCCAACCGCACTCACTTTCCTCGCTACGTCCTCCCAAATCTCCTTCTTCCTGAGCGTTGCTGGACGCCTCAGGTCAGCACAGAAGACCACGTCTGCGTGCTCCACTAGTGTGTCAGCTAACATGTTGAGCTCTTCATCCTTGAATCTGGGATTGCGCAAGCGGGCAGTGCCTTTCTGGGTTGCTTTCGACATATTCTCCAAGGTGTGTCAGGGGTGTTGCTTCACAGGTCCAGTCTGTAGAGGATGGCAATGGATTGTGTTTTTGAAGATAGACGCCGGAGCATTTCCCATTCTGGCGCGATGATGTTGCTTCCGATGCTGATAATAATCGACCTGTTAATACCACTGTGTTAATACCGGTACCGCTATTTGGGGGATGCCGATGGCGGAGGAGGTATCTGCACATTTCATGATGCCTCTATGTGGGGGTTTGAGGGTCGTTACCGGCATGGCAATGACAGATTTTTAGCGCAAATCTAGTAATGAGGCCCACTACTTACCAACAGGGTAATTCATCCATCAAAACATAACAAAAGGCAGTACTGACATTGGAGAATGTTATAATAGAGAAATACAGTAAAAGAGGGTGCTAGTGAGCCCAGACAAGATGGCGGCAAGCCCGTGACCTACCGGGCAACCTTGTAAATCCGGTCAGAATCCTGCTATACGCCGCACCTCTGATACAATCATCGGCATGCCATCTGTTGTGTAACGCTTTCAGGAACACTGAGGGGACGTTTTGTCGCTCTGGGTACCGTTACCCTGCTGATGCAGGTGTTGTGGAGGAGCGGCGAGGGTTGCGCTGTGGAACACATGTCAGGCTGGCATTGACCGTGACCGGAAATCAAGCTGCCTTGGCGCTGCTGTGGAGTTCATACCTTATCCACCGGCCCTGCTGGAGTGAACGCTGGAACCGGCAAAGGGTGAGCAGCAATCTGAGCCATTGGAACAAGTCAAACCACAGCAGTGGTGAGGGGCGGGCAGGCCCACGAGCTGCACTCTGAGGACCGCATGGCTTGAGGTGCTGATCTTTGCTGAGCGGTGCAGCCCCAGGGGCCTGCACCGCAGGAGCTTTGGGCACAGGAGTGCCAGCAGGACAGGGAGTGCAGGACGGCCGGTGCATGGGGCCTGGACCCTCTAGATGGGTCCCTTAGAGACTACAATCCCCAGGATGACCTTAGGTCAAGGACCTGAGCCACATTGAGGGCTGCTACATTGGGTTTTTTCTGCAGCCTGTTTCACCACGTGGACTAGGTTGCACGCACAACTGGCTTTCCTTGGTGCTCTTGAGGGACTGGTTGCTGTGCCACCTGTGGGGACCATATTTGGATACATGGAGGAGCGGGGGGGATTGCCACCCTGCTGAATACTGAGAGGTGCATTAGGAGGAACCAGGTGATTGAGTATACTCCAGAGGTGTTTGTTGTAAGCTGGGGGCACCTCACTTTTGGTGGACGGTGAGTCTTGGGGGGCTGGTTTGTTGCTTGGAGACAGCTGCTGGTTTATGCTATGGCTGCTGTGCCCTGTGAGGCTTTCATGGTGGCAGGTGCGCTGGAGGACCGTTGTCACTGCTTGGCCACCCTTTAATTACAGGTGAGGGGCGTGAACCCGTTTTACACTGACGTGATGTAGAGGAATGTTGTGGACTGCTGGAGGAGTGGGAGCTGATGGCCTTGGTTGTAATCACGGTGTGTGGGTTTGTAGCCTGGGTGGTGACAAGAACAGAGTGGATGGCTATTTGGTCAGCAACTGGAAGTGGGGGGACTGGTAATTGTTGGGAACATTCGAGTGATTCACAACCAGCAGCGCTGTTGTAAACCCCCTGTGTAATAGTGGTTGGTCGGTGGGACAGGTGACACATATCATGAAAATGTCTAAAATGCGGAAAACAGGGAAGCAGCAGTCGAAGTTGCAGTTTGAGACTCCCTCCAATTCTAAGGGCAGCACAATGGTGGAAGGTCCTGCATGTGTGAGTACTCCATCGTCTATGCCTGATTCGACTGGGGCGTTCAACGATATTAAAGTAATGTTCAATCAATTGCAAGTCAGTATACAATCTCTAGATGACAAAATGGATACCTTCATGTGTAAAGTAGATCACATGCCGGTCCGGCTGGACAAATATGGAGAGAGGTTGGATGAAGTTGAACCCAGAGTGCCAGCGGTCGAGGATGAATCATCCGCAACCTCCAGAGAGCTTGTTCAAGTCAAGAAGGCTCTTAAAGAACTGGTGGATAAAAAGGAGGATCTTGAATCGAGATTCAGAAGGAACAATCTCAGGATAGTGGGAGTGCCCGAATCGGTTGATCAGCATTCCATGAAGTCACTGGTGAAATCAATCCTGCATGAAGCGCTGGGTGATGAGGGCTTTTCTGCAGTGTTTTTTGTTCAAAGAGCTAATCAGATCCCGAGTTGTAGGAAGCCGGTCCCAGGTGCGCCGTCTCCACCGATTATTGGTGGAATGTTGAATTACCGAGATCGGTATCTGGCTCTCTGAAGAGGCAGGGAGAGGGGTCCCTTGATGTATAAAAGTGATTCCATCATGTGTCTTCCAGATTTCTCCAACAAGGTCCAGGCATCACAGAGGACTTACATCAATGTTTAAAAAAAAGGCTCGGAAAGAGGGTGTAGAGGAGCAGACGTGTACATCCGCAGAAGATCCTACCTTCCTACCTCTCTTGTATTGGAGCCATGAGACCATGTCCTGTCTAACCTCAGCTACTGTACCAATAGTGCAGTGAGTATATGGAATATTCTATCCATTAAGGTGACTGTATCGAATGTACCCTCGAGTTGATGACAGCTTACAGGAGGAACTCCCTGAAGGAATATGAGAAAGAGCTAAGAAAATTAACTGATGATGTCATAAGAAAGTGTGCACGATGTCCTGAGATATTGAAGGAAGATTATGCATGTATCCTAGAGGAGAAAAGACAAAGTAAAGAATCAAGTAAACTCTCAAGTGTAAAAGAAGAAGATTACGATAAAAAGCTCTCTGAAATCAGAGGCATGAAGAATGTACAGACGCTGAAACGCAAGATAGATCAAGTCATCATATAGGCTAGTGTCATGATGCCCGTTCCCAGGGAGCTGGTTCAAGCCCGGCGTCCATGAAAGCGGACATCCAGTCCCCAAGGAAGGACCCAGCAACCCCATATAGGGGCCCTTTGGACAGTGTCCTGGCGCCTATGGCGCCAGGCTCATAAAAGACATCAGTCCTGGCGCCATAGGCGCCAGACTCATTATGGGAATGCTTGGGTGCACTTACCTGATGCAGACCATGCTGCAGGATCCCGGCCTCCTTGAGGCCTGAAAGGAACTACTTTACCTGTGGGACTATTTTACCATCCGGGCGTGGTCGGGGAAGGATACATACCTGATTGGAGGAAGGATACATACCTGGAACTTCTTCCAAGGCTATTTAAACCCCACCCGAACATCCACACGTGATTCGCGTTGTTCTGCATCTAGCAGCTGGACGCTCACCGTGTCTGCTCCTGCATCCTGACTTCTGCCATGCTTGCCAGCATCCTGGATCACCTGCAAAGGAAGAGAAGAAGAGAACAGAAGAAGGAAAAGTCCTTACCTGCTAAATCCGCATCCCGGAGACATCTCGCCGACAATCCTGAAAAGGAAGACTTTAATTTAAAAGCTCATCGCGTCCATCGCTGCAGCGCCGCATTCCACTCATCTTTACAGGGCGCCTCCATGTTCAGCAGTGATCATCCGGATTCACAGTCACGCCCCAGCGCCTAGGGAGAAAAAGACCAGAACAAAAGGTGAGAGAGAGAAGGGAATAAGGAAAGCTAAATCTCCATGTTAAGACTTACCTGTTGATTCATTCCCTCTTCATTTCAGGTCCGCACCGCATCCTGGCATTTCCGGACCCCGGGCCCTAAGGGGAAAAAGAGACATCAGCGTTAATGAGCGAATGAAAAGACATTACCAAAAAACGCTCATTAAAGACTTACCTGATTTCTACAAGGATTTCACCTCTCATCTCGGGTCGGTGCCTGTTCCCCGGCATTCCGTACCCCGGCCCCTATGGGGAAAAAGACACTAGCATTAGTACATTAATGCATGGACACAAGGGGAACCTCTTATCAAAAATACTTACCTGGAAGCCAAGCAAGTTTGGTTCTCACCAATCCGAAAATCCAGTGAAGTAACTAGATACCGACGCGCCCCTGCATCAGAAGCAGGATGGAAAGCTTGTCCTTCCAGACCCTAAGAAGGATACTTCTGCGAGCCAGACAAGCCAGATTTGGGGGCCCAGTCCAGTCCGTCTTCCGAACCCTGCGCATCACCTTAGAAGAGGTCACAGCAGCGCGAACCAGGCCAGCGCCTCCGTGGGAGTCAGGTGAGCGTAACAGAACGCGAAGCCTTCCTACAAATTCCCACCCAGGCGCTATGGAAAGTTCTGAGACTGATCAGTTGGCCCAATTACTGGGGGAATTACGGGCCGAAGTACATGCCGCTCGTCAAGAGACTAATGCCCTCAGGAGGGAATTAATAATATCAAAGGAAAGAACTGATGACCTGGCCAGACAGCTTTTGCAAGGTCAAACTGGGCAAACTCCTCTACCCGGTTCCGGAGGGAACCCCGCTCCTGTGGCTTCCAGTAACCCTGTGCAGATTAATCTACCTGGAAACATGCTGCTAGCCCCACCCGAACACTTTGCTGGGGACCCCAAACGATTTGCCGTATTCATGAATCAGTGTCGTTTGCACTTCCTATGCAGACCTGGGGCCTTCCCTAATGATCAGACCAAGGTAGCCTTTGTATTGTCATATCTCAGCGGCTGCGCTGCCGATTGGTCAGTTCCACTGGTTACTCAAGATGATCCGATTCTCCGTGATTTTCAAAGGTTTCAAGCAAGCATGGAAAGGTTATTTGCTCGACACTCTCAGGGGCAGGCTCTGGATGACGAACTTCTATCCCTGCGACAGGGCAATCAGGACCTCCTATCCTATATTGCAACCTTTAATAGACTAATTGTGGAAACGGGATGGCCAGAGGATAAAAGAGTCACGTTGTTTTATCGAGGCCTTCGCGGAGAACTTAAAGATGTCTTGGCCCAAGTTGTAAATCCGCCCCAAGAATGCACAGAGTATATAGACTTAGCGGTCCAATTGGATCACAGACTTCAAAACAGAAAAGCAGATCGGTCCAGGTTTGAGACCCGGTTGTTGGTCAAGACCCATGCTAATCCCAAGGGAGTTAATGTCTCTGAGCCTATGCAAATTGGAGGGGTTAAAGGACCCTTAACTCAAAAGGAACGTGAAAGGAGGCGGCAGTTACAATTATGTCTTTATTGTGGGAATTCTGGACACTTTCTACGAGATTGCCTGGCAAAACCGCCCCGAAAGGCGGTAGGAGGCGCTGATAAAAACCATGAAGACTCTGTTTCGGGAAACGACTCTGCCCGACAAGTGTAGGGGTCCGCTTGCCGAGCTTGAAAACTAACTCTCAGACCTCGCATTTCATTGTGCCAATGGTTCTCGTAGATCCAGAACAGCCTAAGCGGTTGCATGCAATAAAGGCATACATCGATAGTGGGGCTATTGGAAACTATGTGGATCGTGAATTGGTCTCTAGGATTAACCTCCCTCTCCGTCCTAAAACCAGCAAAGATGTCATCACCACAGTCGATGGAACTGAAATTGCCTCTGGACCGGTAACACATTCCACTACTGAGGTGACTCTTATTGGTCCCGACGGCCATCGGGAGGGTGTTGTGTTTGATGTAATCAAGGCTCCACAGTTTCAGGTTATTCTTGGAATCCCTTGGTTAGAGACACATAATCCTCGAATTGATTGGCGAGCTAAGAGAATAACCTTCCCGGATTGTATACAAACCTGCTACCCAGAAAACCTGAAGATTAATCTAGCATCTGTAACCTCTGCCTCCATGCAACTACCTCCGGAATACCAAGACTTTCAGGACGTCTTCCAAAAGGAACAGGCCAACACGTTACCTCCTCACAGATCGTACGATTGCCAAATCGATCTGGTGCCCGGTGCACAACCCCCTTGTAGCAGGATTTATGCCCTTACCGAACCTGAGAATCTGCATTTGAGACAATATTTGGATCAATACCTAGCTAATGGTTTTATTCGCCCGTCAAAGTCCCCAGCATCCTCGGCTTTGTTCTTCGTGCCCAAAAAAGAAGGCGACCTTAGAACTTGTATCGATTACGGCGCATTGAACCAGATAATGGTTAAAAACCGTTATCCTCTGCCTCTGATCCCTGAACTCCTTGACCAGGTGAAGGACGCTTGCATATACACCAAGTTAGATCTCCGGGGGGCTTATCATCTGGTACGAGTTAAAGAAGGCGACGAATGGAAAACTGCCTTCCGTACTAAATACGGATTATTCGAGTACCAGGTGATGCCTTTCGGATTGTGTAACGCGCCGGCTGCCTCCAATACTTCATGAATGATGTCCTTCGGGAACTCATCGATGTTTGTGTTGTCGTATATATCGATGACATTCTGGTGTACTCCTCTTCGGAATCTGATCACAGAAAACACGTCAGGGCAGTACCTGAAAAACTGCGCCAACACAAACTATTTGCTAAATTGGAGAAATGTGTTTTCCATACCACAGAAGTCGAGTTTCTAGGTTTCATCCTGACACCCAAAGGAGTCCGAATGGACTCAAGAAAAGTGGATGCCATCCTCAAATGGCCATCACCTAGCTCTGTAAAAGGGGTTCAAAGCATGCTCGGCTTTGTCAATTTCTATCGCAGGTTTATCCCGGAATTTTCACGCGTGGTACAACCCATTACTGCACTCTTGAGGAAAAATAAACGTTTTGAATGGTCTGAAGAAGCCGAGCAGGCCTTTCAGGATTTAAAAGCTAAGTTTACCTCCGCACCTATATTGAAACACCCGTGTCCAGATCTCCCTTATGTTGTCGAGACTGACGCATCCAGCCTAGCCATGGGAGCTGTCCTGTCCCAAAGAGATCCCGAAACCAACCAACTGCATCCCGTAGCATTTTGGTCCAGAAAATTCTCGGCACCCGAGGTTAATTATGCAATCACGGACAAAGAACTGTTAGCCATTAAGTCCGCTTTTAAAGCCTGGCGGCATTATCTGCTTGGCGCTCGACATACCATCACAGTGATCACTGATCACCGGAATTTACAGTATTTGAAAACTGCCAAGGCTCAGTCATCTCGGCAGCTCCGATGGGCTTTGTTTTTCGCTGAATTTGATTTCGTGATTACCTATCAACCTGGCTGCAAGAATGGCAAAGCAGACGCCTTATCCCGAATTGGAATGGGAGAATCTGATAAAACTCAGAACCAGTACCAATAATTCCCGAACAGAGGATTCTAGGCATGACTTTGTTACAGACGCTTGAAGACATTCAAGCCAGAGTGAAACAACTCCTGGACCCTACAACCTTACAGGAATGGATACAAAAGGGATCAGACTTTACCATAGATAATGGTTTACCTTATTTCCAAGGACGCTTATTCCTGCCACATAAGGAATTACACAAACTAGTTATTTCCGGTTATCATGATACATTAATAGAGGGACACCCCGGTATTGCCAAGACAGAGGAAAAGGTGAAACGACAATTTTGGTGGCCCTCTTGGCGAAAAGATGTTAAATCTTTTGTGATGTCCTGTGGTGTTTGCTCCCAAAATAAAAGTCAAAAGAAAAGACCAGCCGGTCTCCTTCAACCTCTAGACATATCACAAGCACCCTGGCACACCCTATCAATGGATTTTATTACGGACCTGCCTCCTTGTTCGGGGTACAATACTATTCTGGTAATTGTGGATTTGTTTTCCAAAATGGCCCACTTTATTCCTTTGAAAGGTTTACCTTCAGCTTCTGTCCTAGCCAAAGAATTCCTCGAAAATATTGTTCGGCTACATGGATTCCCATCTATACTAATCTCTGACCAGGGCACCCAATTCATTTCCCACTTCTGGCGCAAATGTTGTCAAATGGCGCAGATCGACGTAAGATTATCGACCAGTCACCACCCTCAGACCGATGGTCAGACCGAGAGGACAAATCAGACCCTTGAACAGTACTTACGGTGTATGTTACAGCAATCTGAAAGCAACTGGAAAGACATTCTTTGGATAGCCGAATACGCATATAATAATTTGGTACACTCTGGAACCCGCCACAGTCCTTTTTATACTTTGTTTGGGCATCACCCTTGAACCTCAAACCTTGACTCACCTCAGAACCTCGGAATGCCTGCAGTAGAACATCTGCATTGTACAATTACCCAAGCCTTCAAAGAGGCAACTACACATTGACAACAAGCCAAGAGAAAATACAAGGAGAATGCTGATCTACATCGGAGTGAAGCACCTCCGTATCAGATTGGGGATCAAGTGTGGTTAGCTACCAGACATTTACCACTCAAAGGGCCTTGAACTTTTAACCCAAAATATCTGGGACCTTATTCTATTACGGCAATAATTAACCCAGTGGCTGTTAAATTTGATTTACCAGCTAGTATGCGAATTCACCCTGTTTTTCATGTGTCACTTCTGAAACCAATGGTACCCGGAACCCGACTACTCAAACCTCCAGAACCTATTCTAATAGATGGGGAGCCCGAATTCGAAGTGAAGAACATTTTAGACTCAAAAATGTTTAGGTCAAAACTGTTCTACCTAATTGATTGGAAGGGGTACGAACCTCAGGAGAGGTCGTGGGAACCCAGCGACCATGTGCATGCACCTCGATTAGTCAGGAAATTCCACCGACTCTTCCCAGACAAACCAAAACCCCCGGAGGGAACAACCTTGGGAGAGGCCTTGGGAGGGAGTGCTGTCATGATGCCTGCTCCCAGGGAGCCGGTTCAAGCCCAGCGTCCCCGAAAGCGGACATCCAGTCCCCAAGGAAGGACCCAGCAACCCCATATAGGGGCCCTTTGGACAGTGTCCTGGCGCCTATGGCGCCAGGCTCATAAAAGACATCAGTCCTGGCGCCATAGGCGCCAGACTCATTATGGGAATGCTTGGGTGCACTTACCTGATGCAGACCATGCTGCAGGATCCCGGCCTCCTTGAGGCCTGAAAGGAACTACTTTACCTGTGGGACTATTTTACCATCCGGGCGTGGTCGGGGAAGGATACATACCTGATTGGAGGAAGGACACATACCTGGAACTTCTTCCAAGGCTATTTAAACTCCACCCGAACAGCCACACGTGCTTCGCGTTGTTCTGCATCTAGCAGCTAGACGCTCACCGTGTCTGCTCCTGCATCCTGACTTCTGCCACGCTTGCCAGCATCCTGGATCACCTGCAAAGGAAGAGAAGAAGAGAACAGAAGAAGGAAAAGTCCTTACCTGCTAAATCCGCATCCCGGAGACATCTCGCCGACAATCCTGAAAAGGAAGACTTTAATTTAAAAGCTCATCGCGTCCATCGCTGCAGCACCGCATTCCACTCACCTTTACAGGGCGCCTCCATGTTCAGCAGCGATCATCCGGATTCGCAGTCACGCCCCAGCGCCTAGGGAGAAAAAGACCAGAACAAAAGGTGAGAGAGAGAAGGGAATAAGGAAAGCTAAATCTCCATGTTAAGACTTACCTGTTGATTCATTCCCTCTTCATTTCAGGTCCGCGCCGCATCCTGGCATTTCCGGACCCCGGGCCCTAAGGGGAAAAAGAGACATCAGCGTTAATGAGCGAATGAAAAGACATTACCAAAAAACGCTCATTAAAGACTTACCTGATTTCTACAAGGATTTCACCTCTCATCTCGGGTCGGTGCCTGTTCCCCGGCATTCCGTACCCCGGCCCCTATGGGGAAAAAGACACTAGCATTAGTACATTAATGCATGGACACAAGGGGAACCTCTTATCAAAAATACTTACCTGGAAGCCAAGCAAGTTTGGTTCTCACCAATCCGAAAATCCAGTGAAGTAACTGGATACCGACGCGCCCCTGCATCAGAAGCAGGATGGAGAGCTCGTCCTTCCAGACCCTAAGAAGGATACTTCTGCAAGCCAGACAAGCCAGATTTGGGGGCCCGGTCCAGTCCGTCTTCCGAACCCTGCACATCACCTTAGAAGAGGTCACAGCAGCGCAAACCAGGCCAGCGCCTCCGTGGGCGTCAGGTGAGCGTAACAGCTAGCTATAAGTAGTAAAAAGAATGCAAGTGAATAGAAACTGGACATTGGTATCATGAAATAGTAAGCCAAGGAATCATTGAGAAGGAACGAGAAGCTGTGTCGCAATCGAATACTAGGTTGCTGGAGCTGCATGGCGAGGCTGTCTGGCCTGAAGTCAAGATCCTAGTAATCGAGGTAAACTATCTACACTGAAAAAGAAAATGCTTGCAGAGGATGAATCCTCTCACGTTAGGGAGCAAGGAAGAACACAGAATTTGCCAAGTCTTAATTTATTAGACATTTAAAGCTTGCAGAATGAACAGAATTGTGGTCTTGTGTCACGTGAGTCAAGGCTGAAAATAGGGCTTGAACTTGGAGTTGCAGACACAATAGCGAGCGCCTTTAGTCCCGTTGAATTCCTAGGACGAGAATAGTCTGCAAGGGCAAGTGCAAAGACAATTTCCTGGCACAAGGCATGGGTGATGAGAGATGCTGGGCTAATTCGGTGGTGAGGTACCTTCATGTCCTATCTCCCTGAACCTGGGTCTTGGCTTACTTGCTGCTAAATAAACCAAATATTCCAGACAATGCACAAGCGTGCCAACCAATTGCATTAGTCCATATAACAAAGGACCTTAGAGCTTGTGAGACCAATGAAACACTGTGTATCTGATGTTTCTGAAATTACATATTTGAAGAGGTAGGCATGAGTTATCGCACAGCCAATAACAATCCTAGCTCCTATATGATTGTATATCTAGATGTTTCACTTATCCAATCCAAACCCTTGATAGGTTTTTCACTATTGCCACATAGTATGATGTCACTCTAATGCATAATGAAGTATATCAATAGTATTTTTTGTGGAAATCACTGAGGGACTGAGTTTCCATCCGTGGATGTTCATTGTAACATCCCTGTTTTAGATCATTGTTAATAAAACAGTAACTTGCCATCTTCTTGTGTGTGTCCGGTTATTAGGACTCTGAATTATTCTGGTGTAATCCCATCCAGCTATAAGGGCACGTTCCAAGGGCCATAAACTCAAGGGGAATAAAATATGCAATGCTCTTCCTGCAAAGCTCCATTTGGAGCATGATGGCAGGTGCAGTTTTCTCAGCCTCCCTTCCTTGATTAGCTGCTGATGATCCCCAGGAAGAAGGGGGGTAATGAGCATGGGGGTGGCCCCCCTGAAGGAATGCTGTATAACTCTGGCACATGGCAAATATTTGAGGTCACATGTTTGGAGTTATGGAAGGTGACACCTACTGTTGTTGGAGGTCTGATAGGGTGGCTGGGCACTAGGGCAGCCATCAAGCGGAAGCCTATGATGTGTTGTGTTTTTTGGGGGGGTTTTAGGGTTGATGGTGGGGGTGAGGGGAGTTGTGGGGAATGTGGTTGTTCTGGGAGGGAAGCAGGGGGTCCAGCGTTCACCTTCATCCAGTTTTGGGGTTTCCCCTTTGTATGGTCCAGTTGATGTGTGGGACGTTTGAGGGGGGTGGCTAAGGCTTATGGAGCATGTGACTGGTTAGGTGTGCAGAGGGGCGGGTGTCGGGTCTTCCAGAGGTGTACTGGGTGATTGTTCTTGGTTATGGCTAAGGGGGTGTGCAATATGACATGGAATGCGAAAGGCCTCAATTGCCTGTCTAAAACATATAAGGCATTGCTCTACATGAAACGGCACCATGTGGATATAGATTTCCTACAGGAGATAAATCTAGCTGCCTCTGGGGAAGCACAATTTGGGCAAGGATGGGATTGTCACCACTATTTCTCATCCTGTGCCACTTATTCTCATGGGGTTTCCATACTGATATATAGGTCTGTTGGATTCCGCTTGATGGACACAGTGAAGGAGTAGGAGGGAAGATCGTTGTTGGTTATAGGGATTATATATGTCAGCCAATAACCATGGTTAATTACTTTGGTCCTAACACTGATATGGTAGATACTTTGGAATGGCTAGATCAGCAATATAATTGTATGGGCGGAAGATTTCAATGCAGTGCTGGAGCCGGAAGTAGACAGAACTAGGGGTGTTTGTAGACCTCTGCTGAAGTCGACCTGTAAACTAAAAGATTTATGCTGGGCATGGGATCTGAGCGAAATCTGGAGGGCTAGTCATGCGACAGATAGGGGGTACACATTTCCTCAGTGGTGCACCGGATTTTTGATTTTGGATAGGGTGATGGAATGGGTAACTGCGGTCGGGATACTTGCTCACACTCTGTCGGATCACATGCCAGTGGTACTGGGGCTTCATATTCCAGGGAAGATGTGTGGAAGACAAACCTGGATATTTAAGAATGGAGGTCTGTCTGATGTTGTGCTTCAGACAGCTATTACGCAGACTATAGGGATTTCTTTAGGGAAATGTTCATATTCAGTGTTATCGGAAACCTTTAAATGCGCTGTCAGATGTGTGAGAAACCTGAGGGCATCCTCACATCTACTTCTCATGGGTCCCTCTTCTCAGGTGGCCTGGGAAATGCCATCACTTTTGGATCCTGACCCTGGGGGTGGAGAGGCGAGGGAGGATCACCTGGCTGGAGGGTTCTTGGGAATGGGGAGAGGACATCCTTAGGGGAGATGTGGTATTCCCCCTTCGCATTCCACGATGAACCCAAAATCCCAGGCATACTTATGGGGTGTTGTTAGCCCTTTTTCTCTTGCCAGGATAACATCAGGAAATATAAATCAAGAAGCCACAGAAGGAGGGTAAAAGAGAGGAGGGTTAATAATGAGACATAGTATCCCCCTTTTGCTTCTGAAGACCCGCCCAACCCTTCCCCAGCCTTTATGGGCTATTGTAACACATATTCCTGCATTTTCCATCATTCAACTGGGTCGAGTAAGAGGCAACTAAGAGTGATGAACACTAGTAAGTAATTTCACCACTCTAGTACTGAGACGTAGAAGAGGCCTGCAGAGTATTGTAAAGGTCATGCATGTCCCTTTAACTATGGTCAGGCAATTGGACTAAATGACCACCATCTGTGGTCACTTAGTAAGCCCAAAGACATAAAAATGCAGGCTTTTCACAAGAAGTGGGGACGCAGAGCAGGCTGGAGCATGGAGCCGGCTGGAGCTGGATGCTGCCGAACCGGAGAGAGAGGAGCAGGAGACACAAGTGCAGGAAGCCATGTCAGGGGAGGACCAGAGATGCCAGTGCAGAGGCAGGCTCAGAGAAGGTTGGGAAGTCCTCTGCACCCTCTGTGTCGGGCACAAGCAGGAGCTGTGGGGCACCAAAGCACTCTGGTCATCGCGGACCAGAGGGAGAGTGAGCAGCTCTCTCCCCAACCTCCGCGAGAGAAGATCGGAGGCGGTGGAAGCGGGAAAGGCACAGCACAGAAAGGAGCAAAGCTGATGAGAGCTACCACCTGAAGCCAGTGACGGCAGATGGGAAACACTCATACCGGGGTGCTCTGAAAACCGCCAATAAGCCTTTCTTGAATGTCGAACATTGTGGAAACCTTCATAAGTACTTTTGAACACTGAAGCAAGTGCTTACAATCTTGAAATGAAGTGAAGATAGTTTCAAGGGTGAAACAGATAACCTTTTGAATACTGAACAAACTGAAAGCATTATTGAATACCGTATAGAAGTAAAGCAGAATGAAAGTATAATTGAATAAGCATTTCTGAATGCCACACAGAGACAAGCAAATAACAATAATGTTTTGAATGGAACAAAAGCAAGTTGGTACATATGACCAATACCACAGAGCAAGTTGATTGAAATACAAGTGTTGGCAAGCTAAATACAAACCCAAGAAGGGTGTAAGAAGAGAAACAAGTATTGACACAAGCCAAGTAGTCAAGAAACTAGAGGTTGAATGGAAACCTGTATTGGCAAGGGTCCGAGAAGTATCAACAGTGTAACCAAGTGAATGGTGACCAAGCTAACTACGATAAAGTGTTGGAAGGAGATAATTCTGATACAAGAAGTACTTTTCACTGTCAGGGGGGAAAACAGCGGACTATTGTTATAAAAGCAGATGGAAATGGGGTATCGGTTGCGTGACTTGTGGACAGTAGGGTCTGTCAACTGCGCCTAGAGCGAGGGAACCCCTGCATGGGAGCAGTATTAAAGAAGAATGACCAAGGAAGGGTTATCGGTTGCATGACCTGGAATGGGTGGACCGCGTGGTCTGTCAACTGTGCCTAGACCGAGTGCCCTGCATGAAAAGCAAGTGAAAGGAGGAATCAAGAGTGTTAATATCCAGAAGGAGCAAGTCAATGAAAAGATCCATGGAAAGACTTGTGTTGTAACAGACCTGCATTGGTGAACCAGAGAAATTACCATTGGTAAAAGGGTTGGGGAGGATCCGCATCCTTTGAGAACTGTTTTGTTTGAACTTTGAACTTTCTGTCTTGGACTTGGGGAAGGGAACCCCAAAACTTTGTGGAACTGTCTTGGACTTGGGGAAGGGAACGCCAAGGGTTTTGTGGAAAAGTTTAGACCTTGCAAAGTGGACCTGAAAGGTAAGCCAGGAGCTGGAAGAAGTTCAGAACGTTGTTTGGAACACTATTTCATTTATTGCTGACATCCCTAGACATTGTCTAGCTTTAGTTGTGAGGGCAAGTATAGGTTTTGTACACAGACAGACTTTTAAAATGAACTCTTTGAATGAGAATGTCCTTAGTTTCTTTAGTTAGGGAAATCCCACCATATCTTTGGGCAAGTTAGGCCTTCATCCATCCGGACCATTAAGTTAAATAAAGTAAGTTTGCTTGAACTTTGAATCGTTGCCTGTGTCTTGCTTCATGATGCCGTCACAGAGGGGAGTGCATATCAAGAGAATCTGATATTTTGAAAATGATTAGGAAAGAATGAGCAGATAGTAAAGCAAAAATTAGATGAATATAGGCTGAGGTTTTGCTAAGTGGGAGACTCAGTGACACAGAAATTGGTTTGTTATGAGCTGGACAAATTTCATGCTGCAGCTCAGCGGGAAGGGCATTTCTGAGGAGGAAAGTGGCGGTATGACAGTACGGGGAAGGTCAATGCCCCGGTAGATTGTTAGCTAGGGCGGCTAAGGCTGATGCACCCAGAGCACACATTATAGTGGTTATAGGATGCGCAGGGGCTTCTGCAATTCACTGATAAGGATATTCTCCAGGATTTTTCGGAGTTTTACACATGCTTTTACTTTTCACAGAGTCGAGCCTCACAGTCCGATTTAGATAAGTTTCTTGATCAGGTGGAGCTATACTTGTGTGACGCTGGACAAAGGGAGTGGCTACGTCAACCGTTTACATTGCAAGAAATTCTGCAAGCGTTTGAAGCTTTATTACCGGCAAAGGCCCCCGGACCAGATGGCCTTACGGCTGACTTTTATAAGCAGTTTGCATCAATCCTGGGGCTGCATCTGCTGGAGGTTTATTGGCAGGCTTTAGTAGATGGAAAATTGTCTGAATGTATGCGGGAAACAGTAGTCACTGTATTGTTGACGCCTGGAAAAGCCGCAGATGAGTGCTCCTCTTACCATCCAATCTCTCTAATTAAACTTGATAATAAGATCTTGGCTAAGCTTCTAGCTGGGCGATTAGCGCCATTGATACATAAATATGTTAAGTCAGATCAATCTGGCTTTATCCCAGGGAGCTCTACCTCTTATGGGTTGCAGTGGATATTTGGACTAATGTCCGCAGTGCCAGTGAGTCAGGAAGAATCTATTGTGGCTGCGTTGTTGGATGCTGAGAAGGCGTTTGATTAGGTGGAAAGGCCCTTTCGATGTGTAGTATTGAGGGGGTTGGGAGTGGGATTTATTTCTATGGTCTCCTTGCTTTATGCTTTTCTGAATGGTCAGGGGTGTCCTCTCTCTCTCCTCTGTTGTTCGCCTTAGCAGAATTAATTAGAGATAAACATCTGCATAGGGGGATACAGATGTACAGTCAGAAGTTGGTTAGTGGTGTCTTTATATGCAGATGACATGGTATTATACATCAAGGATACAAGGTTAAATCTGTTGCTGATTATGGCTGATGCCTTGGAATTTGGGGAATTCTCAGAATTGAAAATGAATACTATGAAATCAGTGCTTTTTCTGCTTAATGATCACACTACCCAGTACAATGATGGTTTACATTTTCAGTGGCACATGGATTGCCCCCACTATCTGGGAATAGATATTGCTTGTAACAGATATTTTATATCAACGTAACTATGGGAAGATATTGGAGCAGGCCATGGTGGTGGTTGGGAGGTGGATGGAGCGGGCCCTCACCCTGTATGGAAGGATTTCCATGGTTGAAATGGTCCTGCTGCCGTAGTTTTTATATTTTTATTCAAATGTGTCACTGGTACTGCTGCAGCCTTACTTCAGAGATGTGCAATTGGTTGTGTCTCATTTTATATGGGCAGGTAAGCAACCTTGTATGCAGTGGGGGAAGCTGATTGCTTGCTAGATAGAGGAGGTTTGGTACTACCTGATTTCGAGGCATACTATGATGCAGCCCAGGCATAATTTCTGGCATATTGGTTTATTGCTGGTACGGACAGGAGGCCTGTGGAAATAGAGAGAGCACTGGCGGCTCTGTGGTTATTTAGGGCAGTGATTCTCAGTGCTCCTGGTACCCTGCCAAAGCCTAAGAATATGGCAGAGTTGACATGTAGGGCGTGGGTAGACATTGAAGGTAAGGGGAGGGGAGATGTCCTCTATTCTCCTAAACTACCGGTTACATATATTCTGAAATTACCGCTGATCAGCTAACCTGGGTTCACACAGTGTATGGGGAAGATGGGTAGCTCTATATTTCAGGATTTATTTCCCAGTGGGCAGTTTCTCTCTATAGCTGCATTCAGGGAGAAGCAAAATATTATGTCTCTGGATTTATTTTTTGACTTCCGGTTGAGAAACTCCCTGAAGGAACTATTTCCGACGTTTCAGAGTTTGCCAGAGGTGGCTACCATTCTGGATGGGATGATTGGGTTAGTTGATTTGGTCAGTCAACCTCTATTGCAAAATAGTGGATACTAAGGTGAAGTGGTTGGAGACATCCCGGGGCAAATGTGAGGCAGCTCCGGGTTACAATCTTACTGATGAAGTATGGTGATACTGTTGAGCGCAGACTTAGAAAATAGCTCTTAATAGCAGGTTTAAGTTAGTTTATTTTAAATATTTACACCAGTTCTATTATACACCTAAGATTCTCCATAAATGTTTGCCTGACACACTGAACGAGTGTTTACAATGTGCGGCCTTGCCTGTGGAGTTTCTACAAGTGGCATGGCGGTGGCCCCCCGCCCCCAGTGTTACAATTTTGGGAGGAGGTCTTCAATGTTCTTAGTGTCATTATTGGGGAGAGGGTGGATCCTACGCCGGTGGTGGCATTGCTGGGATACACTGGTCAAATTGCAGGGCATGTGCGGAGGTTGGTGGGGCTGTTGCTGTTATTGGCAAAGAGGAGGGTGGCAATGGTTTGGGGCAGGTGAAAGCTGCTCACAATAGAACAGTGGAAGGAGGACATTCTCTACTGCAATGAAATGGAGATGGAATATGGGACTATGGTACATCCAAGTGCTCGGCCAAGGGATATCTGGGACCCCTATAAACAATTTCTCATCTGCTTAGCACGAAAGACTGCTTTAGAGTCAGAGGACGTGATCCCCCAATATAGCTTAGTGAAGGGTGCTGGAGAGGTTTTAACTGGGGCACGCTTGGCACCGCTTATGTTCAATATGTACTGGTTGGAGTTTTGATTAGTGAGGGGGCAAGGGTTGGATAATGCTGTCGGAGGTGCTGAAGATGATACTGGGGAGGTGGATTGCTGGACCTTTGTTCTTATTGTTTTTGTCGTTGGATTGCTTTGAAAACAAAATGGATTTTGAAAAAAGAGAAATACAGCAAAACATTTTTACTATGCATATTAAAACTTCAAAGAATCACAAACAAATCAAAACACAAAATACAATTTTTGGTGCTAAACTAGTATCAATATATACACAAAAAGTAGATCTTTGTTGTCCATGCACAAATGAAAATTTGAATATCTTTCTCATCCTTAGCGCTTGGACAACAAAGATCTACTTTTTGTGAATTAATTACTGTTGGGCAAACACAGCAGTGTATCTTTCACCAAGCGACAAGGAAACCAAAAAAACAGATATACAAATAAACTTGCCTAGAAATTGAGTAAATGTTTGCAAACATATTTTAATATGAATATATGTATACAAATAAAAATCACAAAAATAATGTGTGGAAGAACACATATGTAGGTGTTTTACCCCTGAGGAATGTCCTGCTGTGGTTGTCGTATGGACAGAAACATGTAGGGTGGCATCATAATTTGTTTATGGTTATATTAAGACTGAATCATTCAGTTTTTTTATTAAATTCGGTTCCGATCAGTTAAGGCATGTGAAGGTGGACAGTCCTAATAATATTGATACAACAGTGGTTGTGGTTATATGAGATCTCCTACGGGTTGTGTTTGGACACTTCTAAATGCATTGCATATATGGTGTTTAAAGATCTATATTTCACATATTACTGCATTATGCCTTATATGTTCATATATTTTTCATATGTGTTCTTCCACACATTATTTTGGTGATTTTCATTTGTATACATATGTTCATATTGGGTCAGTTGCAAAATGATTTTTGGGTGTTTTGCTTTGTTTGTGATTCTTTGAAATTTTAATATGTATAATAATGTTTGTACTGTATTTCTCTATCATAACACTCTCCAATGACAGTACTGACGTTTATTATGTTTTGATTCATATTTTAATAAAATGCTACTTTGATCGTAATTTTGACCAGCTTCTAACATAAAGTTTTCTCATTTAAAAACATCTTTTTTTTGGCCCAAATATCTTAAAGTTGGGCACTTCAGTTTTGCCAGTTTTTGGTATGCTCCTAGATTTCTTCAGGAATTGTTGCACTGAAAAACAAAATTGGAAAATCGACTTGATTTATTTAAATATATTAACATTTTATGATTTATATGTATTTGCCCCGGCCCAGTTTTCCAGAGTTCATACGAAGTGTGGCAAGAGGCGTATGAGTTTCACAGTTTATACATGACACCATTACATCTCCTGAAAACTCACATGAAACTGACTTTGATGCTAGTTTTCAGGCAATTTAATTAATGTGCACAAACTGTACAAAGATATGTATGAGTTTTACAGCTCATAAATTACACATTTTAGATCTGAACACTCACGTCAAGTCAGGGCTAACTTGGATATCCGTTTTCAGGAGATTTGATGAATGGATATCTTTAATATGAACTGTGGAAAGATGCTATGAGATTCACAGTTAATACAGTACACCATTAGATCTCCCCATACCTCACATCAAAGTCAAGGCTGCCTTTGATGTCCGTTTTCAGATGTAATTAAAGTGCATAACGTATACGTTTTACAGTTCATACATTACATATTTTAAATTTCCTAAAAACTCACGTGAAAGTCTGGGATGACTTGGATGTCATTTTTCAGGAGATGTACATTGCATACAAGTACAAACCGTAAAAGTTCTATATACCCCTCTTGTACGTATTGAAAACACACATCAAAGTTAGATTTGACTTTAATGTGAGCTTTCGTACATGTAAGAGGCATACAAGGCATGAGCAGAATGAAGGTACATTTTATATTAAATCCCTACATGTAAGTCGGTAAGATGAACATTTTATATATCTACACTAATAAAACACTCTCTTACTACACATGGTCATAGGACACACACTCCAAGGACACACGCTCCTACAGCATGTGCTCCTATGGCATGTGCTCCTATGACACATGCTCCTACAACATGCGTTGCTACAACTCACATGATTACAAGACACACTCCTATGACATGAGTGCCTATGACACACACACCCCTCCAACACACACTGCTATGACACATACACTCAAACGACCCATGCTTCTACTACACGCACACTTTCAACACACGCTTCTATGACATGTGCTCCTACAACACACCCTCTAACAACACATACTTACAACACACTTTTACCACATGCTATTATGCGATTAGGACAAATGCTCAGAATCAATGTACACCTCCTACACAAAATGTACAGGTACATGTAGAAGATGTACATTTTGTACATGTTCACTACTATACATATGAAAACTATTGCGTGCATGTAGTAAATGTAAATAATGTAGCTCATATGCAGGGTTTCCAGTTTTCTGCTTGTACTAACTTTTGCACTTAAATACAGGCAAAAATCACTCTACTTTCAGTGGGATTTTTTTTTAAAAAAAGAACAAAGCAGAAATGTCTTTGTCTGGGTTAGCTATTCAGAGTGTCAATTATTCCTTGCAAGTCAATGGCTGTGCAAAATAACACAATTGAAAAGTGATGTATTTCTCTTTGAAGTTGGCTAAAGGGCTACAGTAATGTTTATCATTTCAGCATAGAGAGCAGCTGTTTGTATTCAAGCTGAAAAGGGATCTTGGATTAAAGTGCGGGAACCCAGTTCGCTGAGCCTCCCTTGCAGGCATTAAAGTGCTACATTTTTTATTTGAATAAATTCAGAAAAGCATTAGTTTCTACTTTTTCTTTACAGAGCAAATACAGAGATAAAATGACTAAAAAATAAATATGGATAAATACAGAGAAAAAAGTTGAAAAAATGAATATCATAAAAGCAGGAGTCTTACTCATATGTTATACGCTAACACAGTCATAAAGCAAACACTCATACTACAGGCACTCACTCACACTCAAAAGAAAATCACCATCTACCAGTCGAATACAACACTCAGATCCAGTGACAACATCTGTCTAGAAACTAAACCATACATGAGGAAAAAACTTGGTGGCTCAGCATTCTCTTGTAAATCAGGCCAGGAGTGGGAATAGCATTAAGGTACTGTGATGAATCACTGGTATTTGCCTCTTCTCTCCAACGGGAAGCTCCCCTGTCAGGCTCGGGGGTGAGCCTTCTCCACAAAACCCTCCCTAGAGGTCGAGGCAAGTGACTCTTGTTCCTGTGAGGAACTCCCTAGACAAACAAATATGATTGCACACATGGGACTACCTGGTAAGATGAAGAATGGGGCATCCTTATTGTTGGCTGAAGGCAATGCAAGACTACCGGTAAACCCTTACCGCATTCCGTGTAATGAGGCCCTTTGTCTTCAGACAAAAGAAAGGACTCTGGATGCGATTTTGCAGTAGCAGTCGATTGGAGAGGCTCTCAGAAAAGGAATCTTTGGTGCTTCTCGCGGCTCTGTGGTTTTGGCTACCTTTTCAAGACACCGGATGAAGAACGATTGCCGTCCAAACTATTTGCCTTGGTTTCTCGGTCCAGTTCTCTGGATAGGGGACTTCAAGGAGTGGAATTTAGCCTCTGGAGGTCCAGAAGGAGTCCACCAATGGTTTAGAGAGAGTCATTCTTAAGAAGTTTATGCACAGCACTCAGCCTTGAGGTTCCAGGGTATTGGTGGATTGAAGGTCACAGCTCGTCGTTGGGTGGTTCGAAATGCAGGTCTTCTACCGACTGATTGGTCCCATCAGTCCAAGGGTCAGAACCATCCTCTTTGGGGCTCCTTTGTCGCATGGAGGAAAGGGTCACCACAGCAGTGGTCACTCAACAGGCATCTCTGGTTGCTGGAAGTAGCTACAGGAGTCTTCTCTTCTTCTTCCTTATCGGATTCAGTTCCAGTGGTCGACTTGTCTTTAGCCTTAGGATCCAAGCCATGTATCCAGGAGCCCAGCCAATCAGCACTCATGCTGTATTCAAACTTTGGGGGGTGGCAGTCCTTTTAGGACAGCCAGTCTCCTAGTTGGAACTGGTTACAGGCAGGCATGGCAAAAGACAAAGGACTGCAACGTTTCGGACTGCTCCCTTATTTCCTGTCTTCACAGACACACTGGAGCCCCGGCAGGCGTCACAAAGGATTCCAACTGAAGACAAAAGTCAAACCAGGACTTCCCCACCCAGCACAGCAGAAGAAGGACCAACAAAGGACAAGCACACAAAAATGGCAAAAAGAATACAGCCACCATTTTGGGTCAATGGGGACCCTTCTGCGCATTACAGTGGCTGTGAACAGAGCCAACGAGTACAAATCACACAGAAGTCAGTAGAACGCGTCCATTGCCACCAGCCATTCAATCTTGTCACTGTAACAGAAATGTTACAGGAGCAGTGAGAACCTGTCAGCACTCCACATAAGGTGGTGTGTGCTGATCTCACAATATAAAATGTAGAAAAGATAAAAAAGTATCCCTGTGTTGTTACCAGGAAAATAGCATAAAATGCAAAGGGAAGCCCAAAGGGCTCCCCAGCAACATTGTACAGTAAGTGCTTTGTGCTGCAAAAGGAAATTACAGATGCCTAAAACGTTATAGGAAAGTATGATTCCAAAAATAAAGTATTGAGAGACACACAAATGACTCCCTTAGTTAGAGTAAAAGAAAGGGTGAGTGGTGGAAAAAGTTCTCACTCACCCAGGAACATAGAAAAGAAATCCACCAGTCCAGCAAAAAGTGCCGGGGGTCTCACCGGTGAAGGACATTTGGCATAAAATGTAAAATCAGACCTAACATCAAAACATTGAAAAATATGTTAAAATTCAATTATCATGTAAACCTTAACTCACCCACAAACTTAAAAGCATACAATATTATCAAAAAAGAATCATAATGAAACGCTTACAAACAAGTAATTTTATAAAATGTAAAAACTATTAAGAGGCAGATTAAATGTACACCTATAATAAATGTTAGAACAATGTACAACATGTTTTTGTAATGCACAATTATTTTATGATAAGAAACTGAAATTATAATGTACACAACATAATTCCCCCTGAAAAGTGCAATTACAAAAAAATCTAAAACACAGAACATTTTGTAAATAATTAAACAAAATTAACCATACATTTACAGTACCAAAATATATATAAACATGTCAATATCATAATTTACATATACAAATAATATCAATAATGAACTACAAGTAATCATTACAAATATATAATTTAATAAGCAAAAACCATAATATAAAAATAAAACATACACTAAACAACTAAAAACGATTCAAATATATACATTAAAACTTAGTAACATTTACTTCAGCAAATAACATCAATATATACACATTTATAATTTACAAAGTTAGTAACATTTAAGTACAATAGGCATTACATCAATTTCACTATAACATATTTTATAACAAAAACAAAATATTGCAAAAAACATGGTGAGTTAAGGTTAACATATTTGATTTAATTATAATGTTTCATGTATTTATATATGGGATTAAGTACCCCCTACTGTAAGTTATAAGGATATTGCAAGTTACTGAGAATGTTCCTGACCTATAGAGGAACGAGGCCGATGGCTGTGCTCTTTGTAAATTCTCGGAAGTCCAAGGTAACTTGCAATATTCTTTTTATGTATGGTAAGGGGGTATTTTATTTCTTGTAATATATGCACACGCTGACAGTCATTCCCTTTAATACCTCATCTCTTTCATGACATAATGTAATAGAGCTTCCATTTGCTGATCCATACATTTACGAAAATGCAGATCCCAATGTGTTTCAGAAAAATAGTTAAAGCAGTTTAATAAAAATGAATCTGAAAAAATGTTTTAATTTTCGGCTATGGGGAGGCGAAAGTGCAGCCCATGGAGACCCCGAGAGCCCAAAAGCTGGCAAAATCCACCGAAACACCAGGACAGCTACTGGCCCGAGTTTGGCCTCCCGGGACCCACGGGTAGTACCGGAGGGAGAAGCAGCCGCCAACGACGCAGGAGGCCCAGGTACGCGGCTCAGTGCTTTTGGCACACAAGTGCCTGTGCGCAGCCCGGGACCCACTGGCTGCCTCGTCTCATGGCCAGAACTGGTCCCGACAGCGAGGCGCAGTTCAAGAATTCGGCTTGCCGCTGAGTGAAGAGGTCGGGCGGCCCACAGCATTGAGCTCCCGCAAGGGGAAACGATCAAGAAGTCCTGATAGCCTTGGAGTGGAGGTGTTGACTGGCACCCCGGAAGGTGTGAGCGGGGCTGTGGCGTGGCAAACTGTAGATGTGGGTCCGGATGACATTGCAGCCAGCCGAGGGAAGTGAGCCCCGCTGCGGCCAGGGACCGGCCCTGCCTGCCCAGCTCCATCGAGTCGGGACACAGCTGCTCTGGAACGCACTTGAGTCCCCGTCTGCGCTGTCCCCGAACGATGCCGACTCCCAGTTCGCAACATTGGTTCTCCCCCAGGGAGTGAGAAAGGCGAGCGCTCAATGCTGATGGAGTGGGGATGGGGGAGAGCTGCCCTCACGCCACCAGTAAGTAACCTGGATTCCCTCACATTGACACCCCAGGAGGTGAAGGCCATTAATGCATGGGATCTTAATGAATGAGGACCCCTTTGGGCACCATAGGAGTCAGTGCCTGCATCAGTGAATAAAGGCCATTACCCCAGGCTCTTTGACCTGCAACACAGAATAGCCTTCTGGTTTGGGAAGACCAGGGGAGAGCAAGGCCATAGAGCTCTTGGGCTACTGGCAACCCCAGAGAGAAAACAGTGGCAATCAGAAGGTGGGCTGCATGAACATAAGCTTATATGAGGAGAGGGTATGCACAGATGGAATGAGAGTCAAGGGGAAGGAGCGGGTGCCCTGAAAGGAAGGGTGTAGGAACAACAGAGGAGATCCTCAACCCCTGCAGTACACCCGGGGCATCTCCAGAAACAATTAGCAACCACAGCCCAAAAATCACCACAATAACTTGACCGATCAGTGGTGGAAGTCAGAGAGGTACGACTGGCAAACAGGGGAGTGAATAGGGTCACTATGGTCATAGAATAAACTCCCTCGGTATACAAGACGTCAAAACCCTGCGAGGCGACTGAGGGGAGAGCAGCATCATCCCCAGCTGGAAACAGTGGCAGTGACCTCTGAAAAACATAACAGAGTATCCCCTGGAGGACAGGAGAAGGATCCCCGAGGGGCAAGAGCAGACGGAGAGGGAAAGGCCCATGCCTGAGCACACACAGAGTAATAAGTAGGAGACCTTGCGATCATCACTCTGAACTGCTCTGATAGAGCCTAGCGTAAGACTACACTGAGTGCGCCCCAGCACAGGGGACACCCCTTGCCCCGACAACACCGCCAGAGAAGTGAAAATACGGGCACAACAACTCTCCCTCACAACCCTGGAAAGTAAGGGCCACACATCACAAACTGTCCACACTGGCACAGCAATCAGTGGGAAATCTCCCCAGGCAGTGCAGGCTCTGCGCTTAGGGCGCAGTGAAGCGGATGCCACGAAAATATTTATGGCAAAAGGCAACAACAAGCGGCAATCCCGCCTACCGTTCACCCAGAAAGAGGGACTGACCAAAGGCAACCCCCAGTTGACAACTCCTTAGGAAGCCCCTACGATGGCGTCCTCTGAGCCCCAGAAATGAATGATCCTCCATTGGAGTTGAGTCTGGTGCTAGCAGAAATGCGATGCGGCTTTGCAGCCATCAATACAAAACTGGATGGTATGGCATATAAAGTGGACATAATGCAGGAGCACATAGACTAAGAGAGTAGCAGGACTTCAGAGGTTGAATCCTGTGTCAGTGCACTTGAACACACTAGCAACGAAACAATGCAAGCCATTACAGAACTGCAGAGAGAGGTGAAGTCCATTAAAGATAAGAATGAGGACCTGGAGGCGAGGTCCAGAAGAAATAACATCAGAGTGGTGGGGGTACCGGAATCTGCTCTGCAGCAAAACATGGCGGTCTTCATGGAGAAGCTCATTATGGAAGTGCTGTAGAACCTGTCTCTGCCCTCCCAATTCTTGGTGGAGAGGGCGCACAGGGTGTCACAGGTCGGCCCCAGACCCTGCTAGAACCCTCGCCCAATCATAGCATGGGTTTTGAATTGCCGGGACTGGGACGCCATACTCCGCAGAGCGAGAAAACCTGTAGATCTCACCTATGAAAATACCAAGGTATCCTTCTACCTGGATTTCACTCCTGCAGTTCAGAAGGCCAGGCTGACCTTCCTCGCGGCGAAAAGAGCACTGCAGGAACATGAGATACGGTACTCAATGCAATAGCCTTCTAAATTAAGGGTGCAACATAATGGACAGAATAATTTCTTTACGGACCCAAGAGCAGTACACGACTTTCTCGAATCTTTGCCGAAATGACCAAGTAAGACCCACAGTCCCAAATATGGAGAGACCCGATGAGATGGGCCCAGCCAAGAGTACTGTTGATTCCTGCTGTGAGATGATGTTAATAAGGTGGACATCGAGAACGGGGCACTCCCGATGGGTCTTGGTAACATAGTGCTAAATATGTAATGAGTAAGTCCAGTTGCTTAGGTACGATTTGTTTAGTTAATCAGGTTCTCCCCTCGAGGTCCAGAGCGGACAAGGTCACTTGGGAGGCAGTGTCCACTGCCCGTGGGCCGTTGCCCAGGGTAATGAGGATGTTGAGGGATCCGGGATGGGGGGCTCTAGTCACTGCAGTTTGTGGGTGGGCAGTGTGGGTGGGCGGGGGTGTTTGGGATTGTTTGGGAATGTTGATGAAAGGGCGTGGGAGGAGTTGTGGAAGTTTTTTGTTTGAGTTACATACAAAAGATTCGTACCTCAAGGAGTAGGCTGTAAGTTGGATATACAGCTGCATGATTGGGCAGGGTGAATTAGCTTTTGTATACTGCCCTCACCCTAGCTATGGCATATAAGGTCATTAGTTGGAACGTGCAGGGACTCAACAACCCGCGCAAATCTCGTAAGGTGGTGCAATATTGTGAACGCCATGGGGCGAAGATTGCTATGCTTCAAGAGACTCACCTTATGGCGGGGGGAAACCTGGGAGTCGCCAAAAGCTGGGGAAGCTACAAGGATAACACCTCATACTCTGCTTACTCTGCCGGGGTAATGACGCTTGTGCAGAAGTCACTGGGGTTCCACCCAAGTGAGACACATAAAGATCCGCAATGAAGGTATGTCATAGTCACCGGATGCTGGGGGTCCACATTGCTCACACTTGTCAATATATATGGTCCAAACTTAATCTAGTGAAACTGTGCCAGAGGTATATGCATACAAATATAGTGTGGGCAGGGGACCTCAACGTGGCGTTAGACCCTGACAGGGACAGAACCCCGGGACATGGGAGACGGCGCTCCAGGGCTGCGGAGGTGGTCCTCAGTGATATGAGTGATTTGGAGCTGGGGCATGTTTGGAGACTTCTGAGGCCAGAGGGAGAGGGGTATTCACACCATTCAACTGAACACAACACCTCGTCCCAGTTGGACTACATCCTTGCAGGCCAAGCCTGGTGAACTGCACGGAGGACTGTGTGCTGCTATTGAGAACACTCTCTGACCACTCCCCTGTGTTGTGGTCACTTCGTCTATACATGGCACAGCCTGGCCCCCAATGGAGGTTTAAGTCCGCGGCGCTGGGGGACGTGGTGTTCAAGAGCGAAATTCATAGCCTGATCCAAAATTACTTTACTGAAAACCTAGGCACTGTTTGCACAATGGGCATGATATGGGAGGCGTTTAAGGAGGTCCTCCATGGAGGCTGTGTGTCCTTAGAACTGGCGGTGTTAAAACAGATACAGAGGCAGTAAATGACACCGAGCATGATATTAAAAGGTGGGACGAGGAGGTGGACAGGGGAGATGCACCGGGCCCACAAGCTAAATTAAGATATGAGCTGGACCGCTTCGGTGCCCTAGCCGAAAGAAAGGTCAAATACCTAGCGCGGCCAGCAATGGCCCACAGATATGGTGAGGAAGGCAGGCCCGGCAGACACCTGGCTGCTATCGTGAGACATGAATGGGGATACAGGGAGATAAGCGTGATAAAAACACCAGAGGGGGAGGTAGTAGTACAACAAAGCGCGATAGCGGACATCTTTAGGCAATACTAAGAGACCCTGTACACCACCAGGGGGACTCAGCTGGAAGCGGAACTGCAGAACTACGTGAGAGAGGCCACTCTCCAAAAAATAAGTAATGAGGCAGCGGAGGCCTTGGCAAACCCCATTACGGTAGATGAGATTGTAAATGCGATTGGAGCTCTGCCCTCCTCTAAGGCTCCGGGCACAGATGGCCTAACTGCCGAGTTTTAGAAGGAGTAGTGCCCCATAGTAGCTCGACATATGCTGGCAGCGTGGGAAGAAGGGCTGACAACGGGACAGCTCCCCCCTTTGATGTGCGAGGCGGTGATCTGATCACCCTTATCCTTAAACCAGGCAATGACCCCCTTGAATGCTCATGCTATCTTATCGCCCGATATCCCTGTTGAACCTTGACACAAAAATGTTTGGCAAGGTACTGGCGGACCGGTTGCTTCCGTATGTCTCGCAGGTTGTCCACATGGACCAATCTGGGTTCATCCCAGGGAGGCCAACGTCCCTGAATATCCAGCGATTGTCCGCTATTCTGGCCCACAAAGACCCCAATGCACAGGCAGGGGCAGCTCTCCTAGACATGGAAAAGTCTTTTGACTCCATGGAGTGAAGCTACCTGTTCAAAGTGCTGACTCAGTTCGGGATCCAAAAATATTTCCTCAGGGCGGTGCGCTCCGCTGTGCAGGCTCCAGCGCTCAAATAAATGTGGGCAGCACGCGCTCCTGCATTTTCAGGCTGGGTCGTGGTACCAGACAAGGCTGCCCCCTCTCGCCCGTGCTATTCGCCATGGCAATTGAAATAATGGGAGCCTGACTGCACAGATACCATGGGCATAGGGATCTGGCAATAGGGGTGGCGAGAGAATTAATATCTCAGTATGCGGACGACGTGATTGTCTATATCAAAGTCCCCACTAATAACCTAGCTCCGGTGACTCTGGAGACTGAGCGGTTTGGGATGGCATCAGGCTTGAGAATCAACAAGGCTAAATCCTATCTGTTCCCCCTCAATGAAAACACTTCTTGTCCCCCGAACATCCAGGGATATGGGTGGGATATTGATATTGATATTTTATTTCTATCGCGCTCGTACACAAGTGTTACAGAGCGCGACAAGGCAAGAGAGGGGAACAGGGGAGAACAAAACAGCGATCTTACTAGGCCCAGTGACATTGAGAACGCGCAAGTGCATGGGAGAGGGGCAGGGGAAAAGTGCATGGAAGGGGGGAGAAGTGGAAAGTGCAAAGCAGAGGATAAACAGATAAATAACAATAAATAAATAATAAAGGCAACAAATAGTGGTAGTGCAGCCAGAAATTTGCAAGTGCTAGGTTTAAGGCAGCAGACAGGGTAGGTCTGATAAGTGCAGGAAGAAAAAGGGGTGCTGTATGGGTACAGATACAGACCCCAGTGCAAGGGGGGGTGGCAGGGTGAGCAGGTACCGAGGCCCAGAAGACAGAGGGTGGTCAGGTACACGGTGCCAAGAGAGAACAGATCAGCAGGGGAGAGGGGGAGCAAAGGCAAAAGAAAAGAGGAAGGTCTTGAGGTGCTTCCGGAACCGGAGATGGTTCTCCGCATGTTTTAGAGTGGCAGCGAAGACAGAGATTTACCCCAAGCTTGCTTCTTTGAAAAATGACTGACCCTGAGGGAGTTGGAGGTAGAGGAGCGAAGAGCTCGAGAGGGGAGGTATTTGCAGAGGGATAACTGAAGGTATTTTGGACCCAGGCCCCAGAAAGCCTTGTGGACAATGCAGAGGGTTTTGAATTGAATCCTTGCATCCACTGGGAGCCAATGGAGAGATATCAGAGCTGGAGAGATACGATCCCAGGGCTTGAGGCCAAGGACAAGTCTCGCAGTCATCTTCTGGATTAGTTGCAGAGGGCGCAGAGTAGAGGCAGGTAGATTTAGAAAGAGGCTGTTACATTAGTCCAAGCTAACGAGAACCAGAGCTTGGGATACCATGAGCTTCTGGGGGAAGGAGAGGAAAGGCAGAGTACATCTGAAGAGGTGCAGTAGGAAATTTGACTTTTTAGAGATGTTAGGCAGAAACCTGTGCAGTTCCCTTAGGGACCACTGCAAAAAGTTTAAGTCTACAGGTGTTAGCAGTAAACCCAATTGGTAGCAGTCTGTACCACCCAGATTTACCCGGTAGCTGTGGCTGAGCAGTCAGACTTCTCTCAAGAAGAGTTAGGCAGTATGTAGAGTATACACATTAGGTACAAAAATACAGTAGCACAAGCAAACACTGACCAGAGCTTTGGTATAAAAGTATATAATTATTTATTTAAAAACACACTTGTAAAAATACACTGGCACTAATATGTAAAGCAAGTTCAAACAAAGCCACTAGAAATATATACACCTCCCTGATTAATTATTCGACAAGTCTTAGGAAAAGAACACCACTTATTATCAACACAGAGGTGAGCGCTTAACCAAGATAGCACTCCAATAATTATTTAAAAAGTGAGAGAAAAGGCAGAAATAGGAAAACACACAATACCAACACTTTTAAAGAACCACAGCAGGTCAAGAAAGGCAGGGTCTAATGTAGAGCAAAAAGTTCATAGGCCAGGCCCACTCTTGGAGAGAGCACGGCGGAATGTGCCCAAGATCACACAGTTGAAGTACACTTTAAAAGACTTTGCAGATAGTTCAAAAAGGAGTTAGATCAGTTCAGAAAAGTTAGTTAAGAGGTCCGAGGTCACCCCAGGATAGAGAGTCAAGGATTTACGGGACACCTTGGACAGTCTGTTGCAAGGGAGACCAGGCGGGACACAGTACCTGAAATGGTGAGAAAGCTCCAGCGGGGGCAGTTGTTCCTGGCAGCGGGTGCAAGTCGGTGCTTCATCAAGGGGAAGAGAAGATCTCGACGTGGAGGAAAGCTGGAGGTCGTTGCACTGCCAGGGAAGAAACCAGCCGCGGAGTTTCCCGGTTAAAAGGTACTACCCTTTTATTCGCGGTAGTGGTGAAGCGTGGCTATCCGGCCACCGGGGTGCTTGGCACGGGCGATTCGACCACAAGACGATCCAGGAAGGTGAAAAAAGGGCGAACTGGTTAACCCCACCAGCTCAAAGGAAGAAGACTCTCCTGGAAGAAGATCTTCTCTGTCGTTGGAAAGTGGTGAGTCGGTTCAGCAGGGCTCCACTGGTGGTGTCGTCGTTGCAGGTGGGCTCAGCTTCTCCCTCTTCGGATTCTTTAGGTCCTGTGGCGACTTCTGAAGTTCCAGTCCCCAAAGCCCTGCTTTTATGCAGAAAACCCCCATTCATCAGTCCTAGCTGTTCCTCAAACATGCTAAGTGGTGAGCCGGGCGGCTCACCACTGGGCCAATCACACAAGAGTGGGACTTGAGTTGCCGAGGCAACTCAGTCCAGGGTGCCTATTCCCCCCTCCCACACATCCTGTAGACCCAGACAGTGTGGCACCACTTTAGGAGGCTTCTGTGCAGAAGCCCGCCAAAAGTGGAACAAAGGGCTTGACTTGGGTTGGATTACAGAGGCGAACACAAACGCCATTTTAAAACCGAGTCCTGGCAAAAAGACCCAACCGGGGAATAAATATTAAATAGATAACCCGGCGGTATCTTTAACATTGCACCAAAAAAGTGGTGCGTTTAAAATGAATGGGAAAATCCCATAGGAAATATTCCGGTGGAATATTTCGTGTGGTATCCACTGCCACCAGCCAGAAACTTGACAAGGGGGGACTGGACAGTGCCCCCTTGCAAAACAGACCCAGGGGCAATCTAATTACCCCTACCAGTACTTCCACAATATGATGGTTTGTACTGGTTCTGTTCACTATTTGAGACTAGTAAAGCCAATGGTGACTTTACATGCCCTGGGAGACAGTAGTCAGTCCCAGGGTATGGAGTCTATGTTTGGGGGTCACTATGACACCCCTGTGTTACTGCACTGAGGGTGATGTGTAACACACATACCAAAAACACATGAAGCCCTATGGAGTAAAAGACCCCATAGCCCATAAAACACATTACATAGTCAAAGGACATTCTCAAATCATGCCTAAGAGTGGGAGAAAAAGAGTCTCACTCTTAGCAGGAGAAAAAAATAAACCCCAAAAATCCAGCAAAGCTGCTGGGGGACTCACTAGGTTTGGGAAATTAGCCTATACAGAAAATTCTCCCTAACACTCGCCCCCCCCCCCCCCCAGACTAAGGGACAGGAGGATTTAATCCACTCCTGGATGAGTCTCATACCTCTAGTCGATGACATACATCCTAGAGAGACCATCAGCATTTTGGTGGTGACACCCTGACCTGTCCTCAATGGTGAAATCAAACCCTTGAAGGCAGATTGACCATCTCAATAGTTTTGGGTTTTCCCCCTTCATTTGCATCAACCATCTCAAGAGTTGGTGGTCAGTCTGAATGACAAAAGTAGAACCATACAAGTATGGCCTAAACTTCTTCAGTGCACACACAATAGCAAAACATTCTCTTTCAATTGTTGCCCACCTTGTCTCAGGATCCTTCAGCTTTCTGCTGATGAAGCAAATGTGGTGCTCCCTACCTTTCCCATCCAGTTGGCTAAGGACTGCACCTATACCTACATTAGAAGCATCTGTTTGTACAATGAAAGTTTGGTGGTAGTCAGGAGCTCTCAGTACTGGTGCTTGGCAAAGAGCTTTCTTCAGGTTTTCAAAGGCCTGATTGCACTCCTCATTCCATCTGACCTTCTTAGGGAATTTTCGAGAGGAGATTACATTCAGTGGAGAAGCTATGGTCCCATAGTTCTCAATGAAATTCCTGTAATACCCAGTGAGGCCTAGGAAGGCTCTCACCTGGGTTTGAGTAGTAGGTGTTGTCCAATTTTGCACAGCTTCAATCTTACTGAGCAAAGGCCTTATTTCTCCACCTCCTACCTCATGCCCAAGGTAGACCACCTTTCTCTTTCCAATCTGGCATTTGCTTGCCTTTATGGTCAGGTTGGCCTTCCCAAGAGCCTGCAAAACATGTCCTAGGTGGTTAACATGCTCTTGCCAGGAGTGGCCGAACACTGCAATGTCATCCAAGTATGCCATGCAGAAGTCCTCCATCCCAGCTAGAACCTGATTTACCATCCTTTGGAATGTTGCAGGTGCCTTTTTCAGTCCAAAAGGCATAACCTTAAATTGGTATAAGCCAACTGGGGTAGAAAATGCAGTTTCTCCTTGGCATGGTCTATTTGCCAATAGCCTGACGATAGATCAAATGTGCTGAGGAACTTGGCTGCATCAAGTCTATCCACCAACTCATCTGTTCTAGGCAAAGGGTGGGCATCAGTCTTGGTGACTGCATTAAGAGCTCAATAATTCACACAGAATCTCAATTCTTTGGATCCTGCCTTTGGTACTAACACAACTGGGCTAGACCATGGACTAGTAGAGGGCTCTATTACCCCGAGGTCAAGCATCTTGCTGACCTCCCCTTTGATATGGGATCTCACATTTTCTGCCATTCTGTATCCTCGGCCTTTGACTGGCAGACAGTCACCAGTGAGTATATCATGCTGGCCCCAAGGGGTCAAGCCTGGTGAAAGTGAGAACTGGGAGGCAAACTGATTTAACATAGATTTGCACTCCTCTTGTTGCTCAGGTGTCAGATTTGAAGAGAGATTTACTCCTTCAATCTTTTCATCCAAGGGTAAGCCTCTGAGGAGATCAGGGAGAGCTTCACTCTCTTGTTCCTCGTCTGTTGAAGCTAGAAGCAAGGCTCCTACTTCAGGCCTGAAGACATACGCATTTAGTCTGTTGGTGTGGAAGACTCTGGGAGCCTCCTTGGGCTTGCCCAAGTCCACCAGATAGTCCACCTCTCCAAGATTACCCACAACCTTGAAGGGTCCCATCCATTTATCTTGCAATGCCCTCTGCCTTGTTGGGATCATAACTAGAACTAGCTGGTCTTGAGTGAACTCAACCATGTTAGCCTTTTGATCATGCCAATGCTTGACCAAAGCTTGTCCAGCTTTCAGGTTATCACTAGCTTCTGCCATCATGTGTGACATTCTCCTTCGGAGACCCATCACAAAGTCAGTCACTCTGACTGGCTTGGGGAAAGGAGCACTCTCCAACCCCTCCTTAATCAGGGCCAATGGACCTCTGACTGGATGGCCATAAAGAAGTTCAAAGGGAGAATAACCTACTCCCTCCTGAGGGACTTCTCTATAAGCAAAGAGAAGGCATGGCAGTAGAAGGTCCCACTTTCTCTTAAGGGGATCTTCCAAAGCACCTATCATGCTCTTCATGGTTCTGTTGAACCTTTCTACCAACCCGTTTGTCTGAGCGTGGTAGGCGGTTGAGAACTTGTAAGTAACTCCACAGGTTTTCCACATGGCTTTCATGTAGTGCGACATAACATTTGACCACCTGTCAGAGATTACTTCCTAAGGAAACCCAACCCTGATAAAAATACCAAGGAGGGCCTTAGCCACAGCCTGAGCTGTAACAGTCCTCATCGGAATTGCCTCAGGGTATCTAGTAGCATGGTCTACTACAACAAGAATAAACCTGTTGCCTGAGAAGGTTGGGGGATCAAGGGGACCAACAATGTCAATCCCTATCATCTCAAATGGGACTCCCACTACTGGGAGAGGCATTAAAGGTGCCACATTCTTGGAATCAACCTTACCAGAAGTTTGGCAGGTATGGCAGCTCTTGCAAAACCTATCTACCTCAGCCCACATCTTTGGCCAATAAAAGTAGAGAGCCTTTCCTTGATCTTCTTGAAACTCAAGTGACCAGCCAAAGGAATCTCATGGGCTAGTTGCAAGAACTGTTGTCTGTTTTCTTGGGGTACTACAAGCCGCTTGTAGTCTCCAGGTGCAGACTCAGTCGGTTCACTGCAGAAGAGGCCATCTTCCCAGTGCAACCTATACTTCCCAGGCTCTTGCCCATCAGCCTGAGAAGCTGTCTGATGGCGAAGACCTTCCAGAGTTGGACATTCTCTTTGTCCCTTACTGAAGTCTGCCCTGTTGGGTCCACCTTCTGCCAGTAAAGACTGCAGCTCAGGATGGTCAACAGGATCCAGATCTCCAATAAGTTCTTGGCCTTCCACTAGCTCTCCTTCAAAGTCTAGTTCAACCATACAGGGTTGTGCCTCCCTCTCAGAATCAGCTGGAGGTGGAGGTACAGGTGTAACTTTGGAAAACCTAGGGTAAGTCCTTGTTGGAAGCACTGGAGTGCTTGCTGCTGGCTGTTTCCTAGAAGTCTTGGGTTGCCCCATTGCTTCTGTTGATTTAGAGACTGCAGTAAGTTGCTCCAGTGGAGAAGGAGTGATATCTTTCTTCATCATCTCCAGAGAAGAATCTCTTCTGGTTTTCTCTCTTGCAGGTCTGGTTAGCTCCTGTAACCTTTTACTAGGAGGTCTGGGGGTGTGTGACACTACTCCAAGAGTTTTCAAGTCATTTCCTAACAGAACCCTTCCTGGCACCTCACATTGTACACTGACAGGATCCTTCACAGTCATATCATTGCACTGGATGAGAACTGGTAATTGGGGGAGCATCTGCACAGGCCCTCCAGATAACTTGGTGAGGCATTTGGGTGCCTTAGCAACATCCTCTGCCTTGAAAAATGATTCATCCACCACAGTTATGCTGGCCCCAGTGTCCCTAATGGCAGTAGTCTCCTGACCATTCACCTGGACACTGTCCTTATAATACTCTTTAGTATTATCTGGGATAGAATTATACACATCTGGGGGACGCTGACAGTGCCATGGGAGTGAGGGGGGGTAGGAGTATTGGATATGGAACTATATTTCATGGCGGCACAACTGTCCTTTGCAAAATTCTGGATGCCAGCAGCCCAGAGTGCCCCCCACATTTGTATCGAACGAGGCTCAGTACACCCGCAAAGGGATTGCTGTTCTCCGGCATGTCACAAGACAGGTGTAGATTGAACCCGGTGGCATGCACAGTACACACCTGGAAAAGGGCTCTAAAAAAGATGGGAGTGGATCGCCCATTTAACTAGGGCATCTCACTCTGGAATATAGAGACCTTTGTCCCAACTTGCGACAAGGCCATTATTCAAGACTGGGAGGCAGCGGGTATCGCTCATATGGATGATATGTACCCAGATGGGAAGTTTGTCTCTCAGGAATTATTTGCAGAAAAGATGGGGGGCAGCTTCCAACGCAAACTCCAGTATTTCAGAATGAAAGCGGCTTTCAGAAAATGGTCCCCGGAATTCCCAGAGATGCCTCAAACAACCCCACTACTACACTATATTAGAAACTCCCCCGGGTGTAGGGGGGTGGTGTCCGCACTGTATAAAATACTCCAGACGGATATACCCCGGGAACCACTGAAATGTAGGGGAAATTCGGAGCAAGACACCGGGGTAGAATTCACAGACAAACAATGGGAGGCACTCTGTCGCACCACGCACAAGGGAGCGTTTAACTCTAGGCTACAGTTAATTCAATTTAAGGCTCTGCACAGAATCTACATCTCTCCAGCACGCATACACCAGAACAACCCCACAAAACCCGCCAATTGTCCGAGATGTAATGTGGACCCGGCAAATATGGTACATATGATGTGCAATAAGATCCGCCCCTTCTAGGAGGGAGTGGTCAAGGTTATGTCAGAAATGTTGGGACATCCGGTGCCGGGAGAGCTGTTGTGTTGCATGTTTGGGGGCTCCCCTGGGTGCCGAAGCAATATCGTAAGCTACTATCTACATGCATGATTATAGTGAGGAGATGCATTCTAATGAAGTGGACAAACTCCTCCCCACTGGGGGTGCAAGCATGGTTGAGAGATTTAATATGGTTCAGCGAGACGGACTAGGAATACGCAAATCTTTGTGGACTCCCCAACCGACCCAAGAATATTTGGTACTCTTTCACTATGTACCTACTGAACAGAGAAGGTCCTCAGACATGCCCCGACACGACAGTGGGAATAAATAGTGTGCTGCCATAACTGTGAGCCTTCTCGGGGGCAGTGGCGAGCCCGACCAAAATGGCCGCAAGCCCGTAGTGCTACGCTGCACACACCAATCCGGTCGTAAATCCGGACGTTGACCAGCGGATGTCGGCGCTGCGGTGTGGAGAGTGCCCGGACCTGGAGGGTGTCCTTTCTTTGTGGATCGGAGCTTTGGAAGCCCGAAAACTCCGAGTGTGGCAGGAAGCTGGAGGTGGTTGAGAGCTGCGGCCGAGTTGGGGAAGGGCCGCAGCGATCCCAGGCGGTGCAGCCCATCTGTGGCACCCGGGAGAGTGCTGCCCAGCAGTGTATCCGGGCGGTGGCCCCTCCGGACTGTGGAGCTCGTCAGGTGCTGGTGAGGAGGCGGATTGCCGTGTGGGAGGATCTGCGCACCCGTCTGGGCTGCGAGCGGGCGGCGGGCTTGGCAGCCCGCGGAAGGAGAGTCCCTGCAGCCCGGGCCCTCCTCCCTGGATTGATACGCGGGGATGGGTCTGCGGACGGATCCGGCCTTGTGCGCATTGGAGACAATCCGAGCGGCAGCTTGCCGGAACGCCAGTGGAGTACGGCGGACCGGCGGTGGAGGGAGGACGTTCTTCAGAGGAGGAGGGGGAGCCTCACGGTGTGCCTGCGCTGGGAGCCATAGCCTGTGCGGAGCTGCTCTCCGGCCTGAATGGGGAGCCTGTCTGACCTGCGGTGAGTCCCCCATGAGTGGTGTCCAGTGGCTGGGGACCGCTCCGGGGGGAGCTGGGACTTGTGTGGGGCTCTCTGGAGACTGTACCGGGCACAGGGGTGACCCCCCCTCAGCTGGAATTGCTTGCCTGTACTGAGGTCTCTCTCTTGCTGTGGAGGAGGGCCCCGAGTTATCTGCAAGGATTGATGGCATTTGGCACTTCTGGAGCTTATAACCTGTGGACATAGAGTGGAAGTGACCGTGGCCTGTGGCAGCTCCGGGGGTGGTGGAGACTTGCCTCTTGTGGGAGCCAGCTGGGGGGGCCGAGGACACCTGGCTGGAAGAGGGTGTATCCTGGCGGACTGGGTGACCGGGCACACTGGAAGGTGGTGGTGGACTGGGCTCAGCGGGCGCCTGGCTCTGGGGCCGACAACCCCGCTATTCAGGTGTTAATTTGCACCTGGATGGTGGCGGTCTGCTCTATTCATCCATGGAGCCTGGTCACTTGGGGTGCCCTGTTGTGCGGGGTTGGAGACTGCTGGGGCGGCGGACAGGCAATGTCTTGTGCTTGTGGAGATTTGGAGGCCCAGCTAAGGATCAGGCCAAACTGAACTTTGACATGGTGCCACAGGGGAAGGGGGGTAAATCCGCTGAGGAGGCGCTAGAGACCAAAAACTCATCCTTTCCCGAAGATCGCGCCTCGGCCTTTCAGGAAATTAAGGTGATGTTCCCGCAGTTGCAGTCGGGAATACAATCCCTGGACGGGAAACTAGACTCGCTGACGTGCAAGGTGGATCATATGCAAGTGAGGCTTGACAAGCAAGGGGAGAGGCTGAATGAGGCCGAGGGCAGGGATTTCGAGGGTGGAGAATGAAATGGCTTCCATATCTAGGGATATGACTGCTGTTAAGAAGGCTTTGAAGGAACTTGTAGAGAAACAGGAGGATTTGGAGTCGCGTTCCAGACGGAACAATGTCAGGATTGTGGGTTTGTCGGAGTCTGTGGACTGGGAAACATAGAGGAGTTAGTGGATGAGATCCTCCGGGTAGCGCTGGGCCCTGAGGCTTTCTCATCATTCTGTGTGGTGGAGAGGGCGCACATAATTCCGAGTGGCAGGAAACCGGTCCTGGGGGCTCCGTCCCGCCCACTAATAGCTTGCCTGTTAAACCATCGAGACAGAGACACGATCCTCCGAAAAGCAAGGGAGAAAGGCACGGTCTGCTATAAAGAGGATGTGATAAGGTTTTTCCCTGACTTCTCCGATAAAGTACAAGCGTCTAGGAAAACATTTATTGCTGAAAGAAGAGACTGAGGGAGAAGGGCATGAAATATGCTATGTTGTTTCTGGCTAAGTTAAGAGTGGAACACAATGAATAGTCCATTTTTTTTCAAACTCCGGAGGAGGCTAGCTCCTTTCTGGATTTGTTGCCACGATCCCCCCAGCCCACGGGATGAAGATGTGTGAGATACTCCTGGGCTCGTGGCGTGATCTTGGCTGCTAGTAGGCACCGTGGTCCGCGGCAATGGGTGAATCTGGTTACTGTAGGCTTACTGTGTGTGGGGAGGGTCAGCTTCTAACCGCCCTCTAAGCGAGAGCGGGTTAATGCTTTATGGTTGGGGTTGTTCATGGAGGGGAGGGTGAGAGTATTATGAAGGGGGAGAGGGGTTGGCAGGCTATGACCTGGTTGTGAGGGGGGGGCTGGTGGGGTGGATGAGACACCGACAAGTTGGGGGGTTGTTGGTAGGGGTGGGGGGTGGGGGGATAGTCATACTGAAGACACGGGAACGTAGACTGATGGGAGGCGACTTGAACATTTCTGATAGACTATTGTGCGATGGCGGCACTTAATCTCATGACGTGGAATATCAGAGATCTTAATAGCCCGCCTAAATGCAGGAAAGTGTTACAATAATTGAGGCGCCATCAGGCGGGGGTGGTCTTTCTCCAAGAGACCCACCTGATGGCAGATACTGAGTCTAAATTTGGCAGGGGCTGGGGTTGTCATAGGTATTTCTCGTCCTTCTCGTCATATTCCAGGGGTGTGGCTATCTTGGTACATAGCTCGGTAGGGTTCAGATTGTCCACGGTTTTGAAGGATCGGGAGGGTAGGGCATTAATTGTGCAAGGGATGATCCAAGGGAAGCTATATACATTAATTTGCTATTATGGCTCCAATCAGGACACAACGGATTCTCTCCTGTGGATTGAGAAGCAGTTGGGGGGCCTCCCGGAAGGCGAGATAGTCTGGGCTGGGGATTTTAATACAGTCCTGGATTCATCCCGGGATCGGACGGGGAAATGCCCCCCGTTTGGGAAACAGGAGCCCTGATTGGGTCCGGGGAATGCTTGCAGTGTGGGCTTTGACGGACGTATGGAGAGTGAGAAACACGAAGGTGAGTCAGTTCACGCACCACTCAGCGCCACACAATTCAGCTTTGCGCCTAGATTATTTCCTGGTATCCCGGGCACTTTTGGGACTGACAAGCGATGCAGGGATTTTGGCCCATACCCTCTCGGATCATGACCCTGTGGTGTTAACTATCGTGCTGGCGGGGAGAGTTGGGACAAGACCTCCCTGGAGGTTTAAGAGTGAGGCCCTTTCGGATGTAGTTTTTAGGGAGGAACTGTCAGCTGCTATAGATTCATACTTTGGGGATAATGAGGGGTCGGTATCATCTGTGTCCACTTTATGGGAGGGGTTTAAATGTGTGATACTGGGGTATGCATAGTCAAGGAATTTTTGCACCATCAAACGGATTCGGAAGGAGCTGGCTGATAAGGAGGAAGAGATCCGTAACCTGCAAGCAGTTGCCCCCACCCCTACTAAACTTCAGCAAGGAGAAATAATGCAAAGGCTTCAGGAATTTCATGCTCTTGTCCAAAGGGAGGTGAAATATCTGTGGGATAGGGCAGTTCCTCGTCAATATTGGGAAGGTCAGGCCCCGGGAAGGTCGCTTGCTAAGGCTACTCGAATGAACGGGCAGGAAAATAGAATTACAGCAATTACGGATGCTATGGGGATGGACCAGTTTGAGGATGAGAAAATAGTCCTTGAATTCCATAAATTCTACAGCCGCCTGTTTTCCACACAATCACGGGCCACACAAACGGATATCGACACATATTTGGACGGGGTGGGTTTGTACTGGTGCTCTGAGGAGCAACGGGAATGGCTGAATAGACCACTGACCCTGGAGGAGGTGGTCGATGCTATTAAGTCACTACCGGGCGGGAAGTCTCCCAGGCCGGACAGCTTTACAGCCAAATTTTATAAAACCTATGTGACTAAACTGGCCCCATACCTACTGCGAGTTTATCAGCAAGCGGCAGATGAGGGACGTCTCCCGGACACCCTCAGGGAAGCTGTGGTGGTGCTGCTGCTAAAAGCTGGCAAACCTCCCAGTGATATCAATCATAAATCTTGATAATAAGATACTGGCCAAAGTGTTGGCGACTAGATTGGCTCCGTTGATGTCGACCTTGGTTAGGGCTGATCAAGCAGGGTTTATACCGGGGCGGTCGACATCATTTGGGCTGCGTAGAATGTTTGGCCTGATGGCAGCACTCCCGGAGAGTGAATCGACGATTGCGGCCTTATTGGACGCCACTAAAGCGTTTGATTCCGTCGAGTGGCCGTTCCTGTTCACAGTGTGCGGCGGATGGGGCTGGGGGCGTAGTTAATCTCCCTGGTATCTCTGCTATACGAAGGTCCGATGGCCAGGGTAAGGGTGAACGGACAGGTGACTGAGTTGATACCGTTGGAGCTCGGAACAGGCCAGGGTTGTCCGCTGTCCCCTCTGTTATTTGCCTTGGCAATAGAACCATGGGCTGAGCGGGTAAGGGAACTTCATCTGCACCGGGGAGTCCAGCTACACACGCACCGAGTGGTCATTTCTCTGCATGCGGACGATATGGTCTTATTTATTCGTCACCCTGAGGTCAATCTGGACCCGATCATGGCTGATGTGCAGCTGTTTGGGGAATTGTCGGGGCTCACAGTGAACCCTAGTAAATCTGTCATATTTCCGTTAACATAGGCAGCGGTTCAATTTCAAGACAAATGGGGATTCCAATACAATGGGAACGAGAGAGTACCCAATATTTGGGGATCACGATAGCCAGAGAGGAAGGTGTGGGGTATCATAGGAATGATCTGGTTGCACTTGAAGCGATGCTCAGGTGGAATCCAATCCCGCTTAACCTGATCGGTAGGATCTCCGTGGTCAAGATGACCATTTTGCCCCGGTTTCTTTATGTGTTCCTTAACGCGCCCATTACAGTACCTAGGACGTTTTTTCGGGAGTTCCCCTATGCGGTGACTAGCTTTATCTGGGCTGGTAAGCGAGCAAGGATCTCTTGGAACAAACTGATAGCACCCGTTTGGGAGGGGGTCTGGCTTTACCAGACTTTGAACTATATTATACCGTCTCAGAGGCTAGCTTTCTAGGGTATTGGTACGGAATGGTGGCTGAAAGCCGACACGTGGAGATAGAGAGGTCTATAGCGTCTCCGGCGTTGTTACGAGCGGTGGTTCTTACTGCGCCGAGCCGAATAGGCAAGGTCAGAATTATGGTGGACCTGACTTGCAGGGCTTGGACCTTTTGCAATGGAAGTCTAAGGGGGGAGGTATTGTACTCACCGGAACTCCCAGTCACGTATATACCCAAGGTCCCCTTGTCCAGCGAAAAGAGCTTTGTGGATATTATGAAACGGCTAGCGGTGTCCAAGTTTGGTGGTTTGTTTCCAAATGGGCGGTGGGTAACCTCTGATCAACTGAGGGAGCGAGGGGCCATGTCCGCGTTAGATGTGTTCCTATATCATATATTGCGAGTGACGCTGAAGCAACTGTTCCTATCTTTCCCTGAACAGCCCCGCGTGGAGGATATGCTTGACAAAATGATACGGGGGGTGTGGAGCAGTGAGTAACATCGGTATTGTATGCAATGGCCCTGACATACAGATCGGGGGTGGCAGAGTCATCACGGGAGGTCTGGGAGCGGACTCTGGGCAGGAAGATATCGGTAGCCATGTGGGGATACTGCTGTGATAGGACAAGGAAGGGGGTGTCATGATGCCTACCCCCGGGCACCCGGATCAAGCCCATCAGCCCCGGGAGCAGGCATCCAGACATTTACAAAAACCCCAGCAGCCCCAGCTAGGGGCTGTCTGGGTTCAGTCCTGGCGCCGTAGGGACCAGGCTCATAATAAAAATCAGTCCTGGCGCCGTAGACATTACTTACCTCATGCAGACCATGCTGCAAATAAATCCAAGCCAACCTGAGGCCTGGATGGGACTATTTTACTACAGGGACTATTTTTTTACTCGAGTTTGGTCCTGGGGAACTTCTTTCCTGGGACTACTTTGGAGGCTATTTAAACCACGCCCGAACAGCAGCACATGCTTTGTGTTATTCTGCATCCAGCGTGTTATTCTGCATCCAGCAGCGTGACTCTCACCGTGCCTGCAGCCAGCATCCAGTCTTCTGCCACGCCCGCATGCCTGCGGCTAGCATCCAGTCTTCTGGCACACCCGCCTCGAATCCGGAGCTCCTAGAATAAAGAGGAAGAAAAGGACAAGGTTAGAAAACAAACTTATTTCAAATTCCTCACCTGATTCTGGATCCATTTCATCTCCCGACCTGGAAAGTACATCAGTCCGGCACGCGTCGCATCGCCAGCTCCAGCACGGCGCCATACTCACCAGTTCTCACAGCATCTTTCGATCCGGCACTGTCTCCATCATTTCTTCGCCGTACTCCGGCACCTAGGGGCACAAGAATAACAAGTTGAGCCAAGGGAATCAACAAATACCTCTTACCACCATAGATTTACCTGATTTACCACCAGCGGTATTATTCCCCATATCTTCATATGCCGCATCTGTAAAGAGGGAGAAAAACAACACGTTAACACATTAACGCATGCAATAGTTACCGGACAGCGTTGGGTAACACAGACTCTTACCTGAACGCCAGCAGCAGCTACGAGACCTTCTTCTCACAAACTCAGTTGCAACTTAAGGAAGGAAGGGGACAAGAGTGAACATCGGGCACATTGAACTCTTTGAACTTGATACTTACCAATCCCGCCTGGGACTTCAGAGTCAATGCTTAACGGAACTCTCCCAACGCCTTCAAACCAGTGAAGTAACTGGTATCTAAGCGCCCCTGCAAGACACGCAGGATGGAGAGCTCATCTTTTACAAACATAAGGAAAATACTTCTTCGGGTCCAACAGACAAGACTAGGCGGGCCAGTCCAGACAGTCATCTCTGCACTACGCATCACGTTGACGGAGACCGCAGCTGTCTGGGTCCGATCGACACCCCTGTGGGGTCCAAGTGAGCGTAACAGGGGGCGGTCTGTTCTAGATTTAAATTGATTCATTTTTAAGTTTCTACATCAGTATTATTACTCTCCAGCCCAGCTAAAGGAATACTTTCCCCAATGCACGGGTGCCTGTATTAGATGTGGGCATGCCACAGCAGACTTCCTCCATGTGGCATGGGAATGCGTGGAACTGCCGCATTACTGGGAGCAGGTCTTTACGGTGGATGGTGAGATAGTAGGGGATTGGGGTGCCTGTATTAGATGTGGGCATGCCACAGCAGACTTCCTCCATGTGGCATGGGAATGCGTGCAACTGCCGCATTACTGGGAGCAGGTCTTTACGGTGGTTGGTGAGATAGTAGGGGACCATATAGCTCCAGACCCGGTGTTGGCTCTACTGGTGTACACTAAGCAGATACCCAAGTGGACCAGGAAGCTGATTGGTCTCCTTCTGATTCTGGCAAAACGGAGAGTGGCCTTGGGGTGGGGTAAGAAGGGCGGGCCTAAAGTTACTCAATAGGCAGAGGATATTCTGTATTGTAATGATATGGAGTCAAGATGGGGAGCTCTGCAAGGGAATCGCTGGGGGGATGGACCTATGTGGGATGCGTACACGCTGTATTTACTCAATCAACCGAAAGCCGGGGATGCTGTGCCCCCTTCGTCACAGGAAACTGTCAACTACTCTTCATCTTCGAGGTGTCTGAACGCTAGAACTGTACCTGGTTAAGGGAGTAGGGGGCGGGTGGTAGCTGAGGTGCTGGGGACACTGGGTGTGGAGTAAATGCCTGCCTGCAACTCGATCCTCCCACTGACAGAACCCGGGACCTCTGAACTGTTGTCCGCCATATGCTAAAGATCAATGTAGTGTTCACCATTGCAATACTGCAGTTCTGGTAATTATCGCCTTGTCATGCATAGTAGGTTTTTTTTCCGTGGGCACTGGGAGGATTGGAGGGGGGTTGTTGTTTGGAGTTTTGTTGTTATTAAAATGCCGATAAAGAAAGTTTAAAATAAACTGTGAGCCTTCTCCACGGAGGCAGTAGCAATAACATTTGATTTCGCCGGCTCCCTCTCCGGGTGTTCTCTCACCCCGTATTAAGTACATTTATGTTCCCAATGGCGCCTACCTGCACAAATGTATGCTTTATTGTAATATCTGCAAAAGTTAAGCTATACCTAGTCGAACACTCAATTTAAAAAGATGTGCAAACTGTATGTGGCCGAGGTGGAGAAGGTACGAATCAAACAATAAAGAAAGTAAAAAAAAAAGAAAAACACTTATAATTTTTTTATTTCCAATTATAGAGCAGCAATAGTTGCCCTATAGTAAAGATGAGTCGGACTCCCATAGGATCCCCACAAAATTCTATCGTTAATAGCTTTTGATTCGAGTAATGTTCTTGGCCGACATTTCTAAGGTGATTAAAAACCCTGGGCCCCCAGACTGTAAAGTTTCGTAAAAATTTGTTAAGAAATAAAAAAGTTATTAATTGACACAAAAGAAATGTTCTACAAAAGTGTGGCATACTTCCCATTCTTTTTCCCATAGACAAACAAGGTTAATTTTTGCCAATGCTCACAGCCCCAATCGCTGGAAAGATTTGGACCAGGTCCAAAACAACTTGGGCACGAAGTGTTGACTCGCGATTCATGCGTGGTTTGGGGTTATTCCATGCAATCGTTTTTTTAATATTTGACAGAGAAGGGGGTTGCACCGTCCCAAAAATAGAAATATCTCTGGGAATTTCCCCCAACTTAGAAATGAAGTGACTGCTATCTTGTTTTTCTCTCGACACGAGAGATATCTGTGGCTATAGCTGAGGATATGGGAAAATGAAATGCAGGAAAAAAGCTATTTGCAGGTCAGAAAACATGCACATACCAGCAGAGTGGGGTGGCTAGAGGGCACCAAGTGAAATTTCGGACTTGGATGGTGTCTAAGGACTGAGTTTGTTAAACAAAGCTTTCAGGAAGCCTTGTATAGCCGACATTTCAAAGAAAAATGTTTCACAGAAACAGCGTGGGCCTCATTCCGAGTTTGGAGGTAAGTACCAGTTATTACTGGCATGGTGCAAATAGCTTGTCCGAGCTGGCAATAGACCGCTAAAAGCGCCCTATTACGACTTTGCGGGCACGAGCTTTGCGCCATGCCGGTAATATACCTAGCGCAATGCCGCAAAAGGGACCCAAAAAGCCCTTACCGGCATCAAGCGCAGTGTACATAACACTACCGCCATAGAGTAAAGCAGCAATAGCGGTGACCGTAAATAGTGGTGACTGTAATCAGTGGTCACTGCTATTTACGGTCACCGTTAAATAGCGGAACCGGAAACAGCGTCATCGCACAGGAACGGGAAGGAGCACGGCGGCCATCTTTAAAAACACAATCCATTGCCATCCTCACCGCACAGGACCCGGAGCCATCTTGTGAATACAGATATCGACCATCAACACCAGCATCATGCCGAAAGCACCAAAAAAGGGAGCTGCCCGCCTCAGGAAGGAGCGCTTTAACCCGGATGAGCTCCAGATGATGGTGGACACTCTCCACAAGCATTCAGACACCGTTTTTAGCGATGACATGCGGAGGGTGACGATTATTAAAAAGAAGGAGATCTGGGCCATGGTAGCACAGAAGGTGAGCGCCGTGGGAAACCCCCCCCGCACCACCAAGGACTGCCGAAAGTGGTGGGACGACCTACGGCTGAGGATGCGGAGCATCCTCTCGGCCAACACCTGGAGACAGGAGGAGGGCCAGGTTCCCTGAACAAATTGATGCCGTGGGAGGAGACGTGTGAGGCCATGATAGGCCCAGAAGCCATTGAAGGGGTTGGCGACATGGAGTGCGGGGCAACGTCATCCTTCGATGGAGGTGAGTGTCCAAAGTCAATACTGACAACGCATTTGTAATGAAAGTCACTGCCAAGGGCTGGGCAAGGTGTCACGTCATGGTTGGCCAAACCCCACCCCCCTTTAAATAATGCCGAAACAAGTGAGACCCAGGCTAATGCCAGGTGCAAGGCTGTAACCCATGTGGCACATACCACACAAAGAGGCCTATTCCGTGAGGCACACAGGGCAGTTGATGTAAATATTGTGCAGGTGAGCCAACACAGTACCCGGCCAACATGAGTGACCCAGACATATGCATGCATTTAACATCCAAGCATGGATCAATGTGCCGCTCACCACCCAAATGGCGACAACCCACTAGAATCCCATTGTGATATTGTAGGCATGTCCAAATGCTGAATCTAAAATCATTGCTCATGCCGTCTCTCTCTTCCACCCCCACGGGCAGCGAGCATGACAGCGAGGACCAGGCAAGCAACCGGCCCAGTACCTCCAGGGGCCAAGTCAGGGCCCGCCGTCTACCTGCAAGCAGGAAGACACCGCAAACCACACCACCAGCTCCCGCAAGGCCCATGGAGGGTGCACAACCCCACCCCCACCGCTACCCCACCCTGCACTGGCGCAGAACACATGCCCCACGCCTCACTATGAGGAGTCCAGTGTGGCTGGGGAGAATGCAGCCACGGGCCCCCTCGATGTTCCTGACAGCCCCTCATCTGTATGCGGAGCAACTGAGGAGGACACTGATGTGATTGTCCACACCCCTGACGCCCAAACCAACCCCCAGGTGTCATACAGCGACTCCGGTGAGAGTGATACACCAGGGCATACAGGGCAAGGAGGTACACTGGAACATGCCAGTCCTGTATCCACTTCCCTTATTGAAGCAACGGAAATACATGCAAGCCCAATTCCCCGCGGGCCAACCACATCTGCCACATTAGCCATGGATGCAGAGCGCTGGCAGCAGCTCACAGGCCTCATTAATGAGTTCATCCGAGACAATCGGGAGTCCAGGGAGGAGTGGCGTAATGAACTCAGGGCACTGGGTGAGGTCATCACAGCCAGCACGAACTGGCTCTGCGAGGTCCTTGGCCAGATTGCAGACGCCCTGGAGGCTGCACCTCCTGCACGACAGCCCCAGCAGGAGGACACACATTCTCAAAGCTCCTCCACCCAGACCAGCCCTCTCCGCCGACATGGATCCCCTGGCCATGGGAGCGCACATTGACAATGCTGGCAAACACATGTGGCCTATGTTGTCCTTATGGCACTAGTGTGGGGTTGTTGTGGGGGGGAGGCGGTGGGGTGTGAGGGTGTGTTTGGGAGTTGTGGGGGGAGGGGTGGAGGGTGAGGGTGTGTTTGGGAGTTGTGGGGGGAGAGGGTGGGGGTTGGAGGTTTTGTTGTTCACGTTTGAACCTTATAATTCAATACACCGGTTGTTCATCCAAAAAACAACAGAGTGGACATTGATCATTGCGCATGTGTCATTTGAAGTTTCACAGTGCATAGTGTACATGTATCCCCATACCCAGTGCCGATGTCCTGACATCCTCACACCCTCTGCTGACTTATGTGTCAGAAATATTGTCCAATCAATGATTGCCGCACGGCACGTCCCTCCTGTGCATCGGCACCGTGATGCTGTCCTGCCACTTCTTCCTCCTCCTCCTCTTCATCATCATCAGGTGCTAGCAGTTCCATGTCAAGGGGCAGGGGTACGTTCCGACGTATGCACATATTGTGCAGCATTACACATGACATGGTGATCTTGGCCACCTTCTCATGGCTGTACATAAGTGCCCCACCCGACCGGCTGAGGAAACGAAATCGTGCCTTCAACAGGCCAAAGGTCTGCTCAATCACCACACGTGTACGGGTATGGGAACGATTGTAGTCCTCCTCATGCCTGTTCTGTGGGTTTCGGACAGGGGTCATGAGCCACGGCGTCAAGGGATAGCCATCATCACCTGCATGAGAGGGGAATGAAAGTAAGTGTTTGTACATTCATGGCAGACAACTGTGGTAGTCTTACATGGCAGCAGGTAATTTCTGCCCATACACACATGTCCCTGGATGCATTGGCCCCATTTCTGACCCCGCTATGTGTCCTGTGCAATGGGATGATGGAGTGGGTAGCATCTTCAGGATGGGTTATGGTGTGCACTCACATCTTGTTGCACATGCATCGTATATGCAATGCAGCAGTGTTGGAGTGAAATCATTGCTGTGTTGTGTTCTGTGAGATTTGGTATTAGGGAGTGTTGGCTGTTTTCAGTAGCATATTGGTACCACGCTGTGGTATCCCTGTTAGGCTGTGTTCAATGCACTCCCAGGGATGACTCTCCGGTGTGGTGATACGCTGGAGGCAGCGACACAGTGCATATGTAGTGCATAGTGCTAGATGCCCTTACGGTGTGTGAGGGCCACCGATGAGTGGTGCATGTGTTGTGGGATGTGACCTGGTCACCTGTTAGTTATGTCGTGTTAGGTGTCAGCCTTACTTCATCACTGTGGGATTTGGTAGTCATGTGCCGTTTCACTGGCTCTGCGGCACAGTGTTCGGTGAGGTGCACATCGTGCACTGGCGTCAACATTCCCACCCAGGTGGTCTATGCAGCCACCCATCTCATAACCCCTATGCACGTCCAGCATGTCGCTCCATATAGCGTGGTAGCGTGGAGTTCCGCAGGACCAAAGAGTCATGAGTTGATCCTGGTTGTCGGGCACAGCAATGTGCGATGATCTTGCTCGCCTTGCATACCATCTGCATGTTGATGGAGTGGTATTGCTTGAGGTTGCGATACGCCACCTCCATGGCATGCAGGACCACCAACTCCACGTGGGTGCAGCCGAGGGCACCTATACAATTTGGCATGCCTGCCAGTGCATGGAAGGCAACTTTTGTATCAAGTATCTCCTGGGGAGTCCGTGGCAGGGATAGGTGGTCCCTTGTGTGCTTGAGGAGGGCATCCAGCACTTGGTTCAGTATCTGGGAAAATAAGGGTTAAGATATGCCATGTATGTGCCCTACTGTGTGCTGGTAGGTGCCTGTGGCAAGGAAGTGGAGCACAGACACTACCTTCAGTGGAGGGGGGATGGCGGTGCGTATTTCTATGGGGCTCACTATGTCATCATGTATCAGGGTCATTATGGTGGTGATGGTGTCACGGTGAAGCCGGTACAGGGTGTGGAGCTGCTCAGGGGTTAGGTTGAAAGGTCTGGCTCTGATGCGAGGGATTGGGGGCTGCCTGAGTGGTAACGGTGGCTGCACTGGTGGGGCATGCTGGGCCTGTCTCACCATCCTTCTCCTCCTGTGTATCCTCTGTGGTGGGGGCTGTGGTTGTTGTTGTTGCTGTTGTTGTTGTTGCTGCCTTGCAAGCAGGGCGTCCAGCTCCAGTAATGCTATTACTATTGTTATCATCTTGGTGTGGGAGGGGGTGTGGTGTGTGGGTGTGCTCCTTTTGTGCTGTGCCAGACTCCATTGCCTCCACCTGTGCTGATTGTGTGCACCTACGGCTCTTGGAAACACTGCTCAGGGTTCTTAACACCTTATCTGAGATGCCGGTATTTACTCCATGCCGGTAAGGTACTTTTCGGGCTTTAGGAGGCCGTTATTTGCATGTCCGCATTACTTGGGATCAGCTCCGGTTTACGGCATGCCGCTAATATCGGCATGGTGTGTCGCGTGCGCGACCGCAGACCGATATTTACGGCATCGTACTTTACGGTGCCGTAAATAGCGGTCTGGTTGGTCAGAATAGCCTGTGGCAGTAAGGGATGCCGGTAATCATTTACCGGCATCGTTCTTCCCTTACCTCCAACCTCGGAATGACCCCCTGTGTGTTGTGGGAGGAAAGGGAAGGCAAGAAGGCCATATTCGGGATGCGGGGAGCTGGCACAGATGAGCGGGGCACTTGGAGAGGGCTTGTGGGGGGCAGGAGCCATTTTGCCAATATGTTTTGGGAATGTGTAGTTCAGTACCTGTGGTTACAGTTTATTTTTTCTCCAAAAGATATGTTTACAGCTATAGTGACGTCAGGTGTGAAAGCTCACTGGTCATGGCCAAAGCCAGTGACACTATTGCCATCCAGGTCTCCCATCTGTGCAGTAACCAGGACAGCCCCTGCTTAGCTTCCAAGTGAAGAAGGGGCCAATCGACTCAGGCCATGTTACCCAATATATAATCGAAATTGACAAGACCACTTAGAGAAATGGGCTGGCCCTTTCCTTGCTTTGAAGCTAAGCACGGTCAGCCCTGCATGTTGCATGGATGGGCATCCACATTGTTTTTTTAAACAGTGCTACTGCCAGTCCTTGAAAGTTTTGCACTAAGAGGCAATGTTTTGCCTTTTGCTGAATTGCATTCTGGTAGTTGTAGTCTCTGAGTCAATAATAATAAAAATAGATATTTTTACAGCAACAGTGGGTTTCCCATCCCGGCAGTAACTGAGACAAACCCTGATTAGCTTCAAAGCAAGAAAGGGGTCAGCACCCTAAGGCCATGTTGCCTAATAAATAAGCCCACCTTACGATACCACTTAGAGAAACATGGCTTAAGGGGGCTGGATCCTTCCTCGCTTTGAAACTAAGCAGGGTTGGTCTCAGTTACTGGATGGATGAGATACAGTCACGAATGCCATGTGTTTTCTTAGTTTTAAATATCTCATAGTACACGGCATCCGCATTATTTATTTTTTAAACTGTGCTACTGTCATACCTTGAAAGTTTTGCACTCAGAGACCATTTTTTGCCTTTTACTGAATTGCATTCTGGAAGTTGTAGTCTCACAGTCAAGATGGGGGTAATAATGCCACAATTGTAAATGTTTTGCCTTACATAGTTCTATAAGGATTTGTATAGTAGAGAATGAGCTAAGTACCCGCCCCTCAATCGCTTCGCCTGTCTTGCCTATATGCTGGGAACCGAGTGTGAGACACATGCGGGACCAGTGAAAATACCAATACCAAGGAGAATCCTGGAAGCAAGGTTCCCATTGAGAAAGCCATACCTGCATATAAGAAAGTATGATGGCCATTTGAATGAAATCCCGGAAAAAGCAGAGGAAATGAATGGTCAAGATGAATGGTGACGTCACACAAAATCAAAACTGACGTACACAGAAGGGATGCAGACTAAAATAATGCTGCTATTCTATAAGGAATCAAGAAAGGATCGAAGATAAGTGGCATCTTGGGATCAAGATTAAGAGACATGCTACAAAGTGGATTAAGATATCACTTCAGTTTACACGTGTACAGATGCAAAAGAAACGCAAGCAGACAAAGTATTCTTGAGGCTAGCTTAATAGTGAATAGATTGCGGCATGTGCCAACATATACATATATGCATAAGTGAGTAAAGATTGGATGTTTCCACTACAAACTATAGAAGAGCTGGGCTAAAAAAAGGAAGGCCTCTTTTCCAGTGTCTCGCAGTGAGAAAACAAATGAATTACAAAGTGGATCTCAGAAAGGCGAGGCTGGATGAACCATGAAGCCAAGCCATGGTCTTATCAGGCTGGAGTGAGCAGACATTGGATACAAAATATTGTGAAAGAATGGAACTCCTGTTCAGGAGGCATGCACAAAACAAGGAAGACGTCAGAGGTTTATTAGAAAATAGTATTTTAATACACTAGAAGCTCCATTTAGTGGTCTTCAGTCATGTGGATGGATGAAGTTAGACGAACATGATGGTCACACCTACGGAGGAGGGCAGAGCGTGCCTTCACTCCCCTGAATTCTCCAGAGCTAAGAACACTCCCAGGGACAAGTTCAAAGTCCTAATTGACAGCAGACCACTGAGGTGATGATAGATGAATATGCTAATTGGTGGGAAGCTATGATTAAGACTAGCTCACCAGCACCTGGAAGCTCAGCCTGTGTGCTGCTATCGTAGGATGAAAAGTACTGGCGGGGGTTAGAGTGCCAACCAATAGTAGGGGACTGCATGATTAGGGGCCCTATAGTTTGTGTAACCAATAGGACGTTGTGTATTTTATTGATGTTCATAGTGACTGTTTATGGGAAGGGCTTAGTTGCCCCACCTGATGTTAAGAAACAAATCATTTTCTTTCACTGCCTTAGATGAGTATGGATTGTATACTTAGATATTCCCTTAGACCCTATCCCTTTCTTCAATAGGTTTTTGTAGTTTGCCACGTAGGATGACGTTAGTAATATGTAGGTTAACGTCATCAATGACGATTTTTTGCTATAAAAGAAAGCTTTTTTTTAGATGCATTGAGAGTTCTTACGCTGCGAAGTCCATTGATGTCCGTTGTACTCCCTGTTTAGATAATTGATATTAAAACAGTGATCCTTTTGCCAACTACCTGAGTTGTTTCGATTATTTATGTTTGAATAATTTCTGCATCCCCATCCACCTCAAGGGTATTACTACCTCATCTTAAAGGGATGGGATCTCCAGTTCACGTGGTAGCAGAGAGAGGATGGTTAGATAGCCATCGAGATAAGTAGGCTTTAGGGTCCTGGAAATATCGCACAACACCTGCCATTTGGCTGAAAGGACGTGATGCTCCCTGTAGATAGCGGTATTAGTTTAAGTGTCAACGCTTGAAAGCAGGGTGAGACGGGTCCCCCGGTTTCCACGGAATCCCCTCCCGACGCCTACAGGAAGCTGAACGGACAGACAATTGAAAAGGCTAATGAGGAGGCGTACAATCCCGAGAGTCGGAAGTTGAACAACCGAATGGTGAGTAAAGACTGAGTGAGGTGGCAAAAGTGTGAATGGGCAGTGGGTGAAGAAAGTGATAAAGAGAAAAATGAGTAACGGTGGGAGGCTAGGGTAAAGTAACTTAAGAAATGATGAGTATTGGAAATTAAGTAATTGACTTGAGGAGAGGCCAAGCAATTAAGAGGTATTGTGAGGAGAGGATACGATAAAGAGTACACCCAACATACCTGCCTTTTAAAGAACATAACAGAAGGAACAGTACCTAGAGTTCCATAGCGAATGACGTAGGAGATGAACTTGGTTAAAGACGAGTTTAAAGAGGACAGTTCAAACTCCGGAGGAGTATTTTTAGAGGGCAGGACAGTATTAGAGAGAAGACTGAGAGATATATGTGGCCGATCGAGTATGTTTGTTTGTCTGTTTGTTTTATGTGAACTATATATGGTGCAGAAGAATTGATAGACACGAAAAAGAATATATGAGAATTGTGAATTAAGTACTTATTTGTTGGTATTGAACTAATGGTGTTTAGTGAAAACATAGATCAAAAGAAATAGAAAACGTAATATAGAGGGTTTGGAGCCTGCGATGATTGGTGCATGCTCATATTGTTTTATTTTTCTGAAAAGTATTTTTAAAATCTGCAAAGTGGAAGACCACCAGGGGCCACAGACATGATGTCAGCCTGAGCCTGTGTCTCCCTCTCCAGGTCGAATACACGTCAAAATAACATTGACAATGGAACACAAATAGCAATTTGAACACAGGTTGCTGCTCATAAACTCATCAGGCATTTTATAGCAAAGCGTGAAAGGAAATGGCAGCGTGTCTCCAGGAGAACGGAATTCGACGAGATAAGCACCCGTCCCAACACGATAGTACCAAGATGGCAGTCAGCTGGCGTACCCTACAGTGAAGAGGCACCAGACCAGCCACGCGAGCAAGGGACCTACCGGGCAAAGCAGGCAGCTCAAACCTTCATCTCGAGGAGCAGCCCCTCAACAAAGTCGCACAAGAGCTGCCGGTAAGGAGAGTGGGGGAAGGCGCAAATACTGCCAAACAATGACTAATCCCCCTCACTAGCGTGAGAAGGGGGTTTAGATTCTATTAAAGACAAGGAGGCGAGTATTATGTATTTAAATCTTTACTCTGAAACCACAGCAGCAAAGAAAAAAAAGTTTGAAAACAGAACTAAATAGAGTTCACTGTCAATGCAAGTGGGGACTCCCCAATCCATCATGGAGGACAGGTCATGCCCTGCAGGAGACCAATGGGCAGGGACCCTCCTCTATATAAGTCCTTTACTCCAATCCCAACTCCTCTTTCTGTAGCTGTCTTGAAGCACACGTCCACTGCACAGACCAGATGATAAATTATGAAGACAAAATCCAGCGAAGCTCTCGTATCACACACTCTCCACCTCTTATAACTGTGACCCATGTTCCTGAACAGAATCTCTCAGCCCGTAGCTGTAATAACAACAAAGAAGGGGGGGTGGATGGGAAAAACCAACAAACCAAAAAATATTCTCACTTGAAACACCTATGTATAGGCGCGCTATAAAAGCCATATCATATCATTTCAAGGGTTGGTGGGTGGGATAATACTCGCCTCCTTGTCTTTAATAGAATCTAAACCCCCTTCTCACGCTAGTGAGGGGGATTAGTCATTCTATGGCAAGACAGGAGGCTCATATTATGCAAGTTTGAAGCCCTTGCATCACATTAATTACATCATGATCAATACAATAGTGAAAGTACAATAACAATAGGAGAAAAAGTGTTTTAAATGTTTCCCTTTTTACCAATCCACTGATTGCAAAATGTATTCCCCCAGGCTAAGCTGCCCCAATAACTGTCCTGTAAGGCAGAGCAGTCTTAACTGCAAGAACTAGGAAGCTGTGCCAATTCCAGCATTCCTCACAGGCCCCCCAAAACCAACTGGTTAAAAAAGAGGTGGGGAAACACTAGGCAAAAGTCTTCCCATAGTAATAGGTAGTTAAGCATAGGAGTAATAAGCTCTATTGTTGTCAACATTAAACATTGAAAACACTTAGGGCCTCATTACACGGTAGGCGGTAACCATGGCGCTACTAGCGCCATGGTTGCCGCCGGTACCATACCGAGTCCGCCATGGTGAATGGCGGAATTACCGCCACATTCCAAGGTTGGAGGGGGCGGTAATTCCCCATTCACCATGTCACTTCCCCATTCCCATTTGAGCCCCCATAGGGCTCAATGGGAAGGGGGAAGTAGCAAATAACGGTACCACTATTAGCGGTACCGTTATTTGCTCTGGAGTGGTCTGACCACACCTTAAGGACGGGACCTGCTGAGGGACCTCGTAGTATGGCGGTAGGGGATTACTGACACTGGTGAGGCCCTTAGAGTCATACCATATTATGGTAACCTAGATAACAACATAATAAGTTAAACACTTAGTTCTCCTGGAGATAAAGAAGTTACCCCCTAGGGGGTGAAGGCTTTGTAGGCTCCATCCCATGTGTTGATGAAAAATATTGTATTTAGAAACAGAACATATCACATGAGTATCCTGGGGACCAGGGTTTGAAAGACAAATCTTCATAGAAGGCAAAAGCAGGCGTCAAAGGGACATTTTATTAACCTGTTATAGGACAACCCAGCTTAGGTGGGGCCACCATGCAATATACTTGAGGGCCTTGTGCACCCAGAAGTGTCAACTCCAAGTCCTGTACATAACTACACAATAGCCCCTGTATACCAGTTACCTTTCCCAAACCAAGAAAAGTATTACTTCTTCTGGAGGCAGAATCAGGATGGAAGAGTGGGGCCACACCTGAAACCCAGAAGATAGCTGCTTAATAACCTTCTGACTTAGAAGAGCCCGACCAGGGGATACTAATGACAAAGCGATACTCCCGAAAGTTCTTGAAAAACACCAGCAAGAGTTAAATCCGCCAAACCGTAAAAGCCTGAGCCCCCCAAACCTCCTGAGTCCTCAAAGAAAGACTCTGCTACCATGACAATAGGAAAAAACTTACAAAACCTGACCCTTAAGAGACAAAACTTGGCAAAGAGAAACTTATCTTACACCCAATCGCTACCATCATAGCGATGCCTGAAATCCCTGCTAGATGCGCCAGGTGCTTGGACCTATCCCCTCCTTCAAGGTTGATAAATCTCGTATGGGAACATAAACCAACCGTAGGGGGACCCACAAAATTCCATAGTCTTGAGAAAAGACTCTAGACTGCAAAGAAAACTGATCACTAAACAATTGAAATAAAGTTGCTTACCGGAGGAGGACTAACCCCCGTTTTAGTAAATCTTAACTATCTTGACATCCCCCGCACACTGTGCTGGAACATTAGTGCGGAACCATCCCCAGAGGAAACCAAAAGGTCTACCTGCCATGCAGGCGGCTAATTGAACCCCAGTCACTAACGAAGTGTCTCCCTGCCAGACACTTGCGGGGATGGCTAATGTTGGGCGTTGAAACGCCCTGTGATAGAGAGGCCGTAATACCTAGGATAGAAGATGAGTACCACCCAAAGACCCCTCTATCCCACCAAGGGATATTGACCCTTTTTATAGGAGGATATAAACCTCCTCCACTTATCCAAGGAAAAACCCTTTCCACCCAGAAGGAGAAGGATGCAAACCATGAGGTCCACACTGAAGGCCAGAAGTTGATCCCCTACACCTCTTCAATATATATATATATATACTTTTGCACTTATAACCAACCCCAATGACCGTAGAAGGGGCTCCCCTGAGGTGAACCTGCATCCTGTTAAATGAAAACACAGAAACCATGAGGTGTTCCTCCCAGAGGTGTAACTATGATGCAAACCCCCTCCCCCTGCAGAAAGGGTGGTGGGGGGGATGTGGAAGGGGGAGGGGCAATGACATTGGGGCAATTATCGTACTCAGTGAACGAAAAGGCTGCAAAGGAATACTGGGACCACCGTCCCTTCAACCCTAAGGCCTGAGCCTCTTTATGCATGCCAGGCTGACTGGCCTCATCGGAGATCAGGGGAAGGAAAGAAGCACATTGCACATAATAAAATAGCACTTATATAGTGATACGAACCCTCAGGAATCTGAGCGTTGCTATTATTACTACCCACGGTGTGTGGTGTGTGTGGAGTTCATTAATTGACCTCAGAAGGATGAAAAAGGCTGATTTTTACCGCTCCAGAATTCGAACCTGCGTCAGCAGGCTCTGAACAGATGTCAAAGCAAGCACTCTGCTTGCTGCGCTGAAGGGAACAAATAATGAAAATAAACAGGTGAGAAACCACTGCCTTGAGGGCAAAAGCTGAGCTTGTATTCCTCGAGCAGAGGAGAAATTGCATACACCGCTAGACGTATTAGCCGGAACAGGCAAAGCCTTGGGAGAAAACTATAGGGTAGATCCACAATGTTATTATTTGGTAACTTTTTTCTCTGATCCCAGCAAGTGTTCCCTAAACACTGCAGCCAGGTCAGAAACTGGGTGCTCAACGTTGTCTTGCTTACAAGACTAAACAACTACCTTTGAGCTGACCTTGTCCCGTCCAATAGTTAAAATTGGCTTGATCAATGCCATATTGGGGCAACAGTAAGGGAAATCACGCCACTATTTAAGAGTGGAAATGAAGTTGCAGAGCAGGCAAACCCTATCTGCACATGAAACCCCACAGCCCCTGTTCATCAATAGGGACATTAGGGGTTATTTCCCTCTTCAGCCTGTCGAGAGAAAAAACCTGGTTACAAGCTCACCACTCGGATACCATCCTTCCAGTCCTCATCCACCCCTCTTACGGGGTCTTTCCCTTTCCTTGGAAAAGAAGGATACCAGCACTGCTTCATCAAGAGGAAAAAAGGGGGTGTTCTAATATTTTCAACGCCTTATGAAGGCGAGTAGAGTAGAGATCTCCACTTATTTGTATAAGAAATAAGGACTGAACAGCCTAAGGAAACGAAAGGACTGAGTTGTCCTGTAACTAACTAATGTATGGGCTGACAGAATTACTAAAAGACCAAGGTTAACGCCAGAGTGATGGCCAGAAAGGAAGGTAAGGCCCCCCTAAGGTCCTGTTAACAACCTCTTCCAAACACTCTTTTCTTTGAAGTACTAAATAAATAATGAATACATAATAAATACAAAGTAATCCTTTCCTAGGAAGTGGGGTTACGCCGGACAGGTGTCCTAACCCTGAGCCCTTATATAAAAGCTGATGCTTACTGAGCCATCCGGGCTACTGCCAACAGGAAAACATTAATGTGCCTCACACATAGCTTAAAATACTGTTTAGGAGAAAAATACACTGAGCAAGTGCAACTCAAACCACTCACCCTAACACGCAACCAGCAGTACACTAGGTGGGGACAACCTCGCACTAGAACACAGGCAAAGCCTTCCACCGATCAGGTTATGGCCCACTTACAGTGAAGGTAATTACCTATGCCATATGCAGCACCTAAACAAAGGTGCCAAATTAAGCGAGGAATACACTGAGCAAGTGTACCTCAAACTGCTCAACCGACCAGGGTGTGGAACCAGCAGAACACGAGGGGCAACCTCGCACTAGAACACAGGCAGACCTGCCACCGAGCAGGTTATGGCCAATTTACAGAAAAGGTAATGACATATGCCTTATGCAGCACCTAAACAAAGCTGCCAACTTAAGCGAGGAATACACTGAGCAAGTGTACCTCAAACTGCTCACCCGAGCAGGGTGTGGAACCAGCAGTACATGAGGGGCAACCTCGTACCAAAACGCAGGCAAAGCCTGCTACCGAGCAGGTTATGGCACACATACAAAGAAAGGCAATTACCTATGCCATATGCAGTGCTAAAATAAAACTGCAATTGGCAGTGCACCGCCTATAAGCCTGAAATTATTTATATACAGCGCTTCATGAACTGTGGTAGACTCCTAAACACTTAGGTAGGCACAGTCCTTATTACTCAATGAAATTGGTACTTATTTTACTTATTAAAATATAAATAAATATATATTAGACACGGCAGGATCGAACCCAGGTCCTCTTGTCTGGTAGACATGCAGCTTGGTCATTGAGCTATCCTGCTTCTGCACTAACACAGAAGCTTTTGCTACATAAACACAGAAAAAGAAACATATGGCTCCGTGAGCGCCAGGCCTGAAGCGGAAGCTTCTCACCTCAAACAACAACAAAGACCTGTGCTCACTGTGTCTGAAGCAGTAGCTTCCTATGAGACCAGTGCGCACAGGGAGCACACAAGGCAGGCAGGCCCAACATTCAGCACCTGGAATTCCCAGGACAATAATTTATCAAAGAGGCCTGCATGTGCCTGGAGAGAAGCAGAAGCTTCCATTAGCCCAGTGCGTGCCGGCTAAATAAACACTAGAAAGGAAACATTATCAAAACGGGCTTAATAGCCAGAGGCATACCAGCGCGAGCACTACATTGTTCAAAGAAAACATATTAGCAAAAGTAATGGCCGCACGTGGCCTTTCCAGATACAATGATAGAGGAACCCAATATAAATTAAGTAATACATTATATTTACAAATTTTTAAAGGCCTAATGTACTACTAAGGCCCACTACTGACTAACATGCAAGACACAACGAAAAGGAGTGACTTAGCTGTGGTGTCAGCAGCAAAGAAAGAGGAGTTGGGATTGGAGTAAAGGACTTATATAGAGGAGGGTCCCTGCTCATTGGTCTCCTGCAGGGCATGACCAATGATGGATTGGGGACTCCCCTTTGCATTGACATTGAACTCTATTTAGTTCTGTTTTCAAACTTTTTTGTTTGTAAAAGTTTTTTTTTTTTGCTGCTGTGGTTTCAGAGTAAAGATTGAAATGCATAATATGAGCCTCCTATCTTGCCATAGAATAGGGAAGCAGAGTGAGTTCATCCCCTCCCCTCGCCTGCCCGACTCAAGCTCCACTACAGCCGCCACTCTCAACGGCAAAAGCTCCTGTCTCCTGGGGCGCACAGTGCGCATTCAACGTGTGAGCCCATAAAGACTCTCCCTGCATGAGCCTGCAGCCAGCATCTGCAGGATCATAAACACGAATCATCCCAGCAGCTGTTTCCCTGGCCATAAGCGGCAAAGGCTGACTAACGCTGGTCACTCCCGAGGTACGGAATTACACGCCTCCCTCTAAAGCAAAGCGGGCGCACTCTCCACACGGCCTGACACACAGCACCTGCACCTAATGCTCTGAGGCACCCTGGAACCTGCTTAGCATACATCTACACTAATACCTTATGGCAGACCCTTCGCCTTTGCACGGACGCCATCAGATAGCGCACAGCTGCACAGGTACAGAAGCAATCACTTGGACAGCACAACGCTTACACTGCTCCCCTAATATTGTGCTTTCAACTGTGGACAGCTAGACCCCAATCAGGGCAAGAGATGAACAACTTCATACTCACAGCCAACGCAGGAGCAGCCCGGGAGAACACCCTCCATTCCCCTCCATCAATACACATTGGGCCTCATTACGACTCAGGCGATAAGGGTTTTACGGCGGCGTAAACAGCGCCGACCCTTACCGCCTGAGTACGAGGTCCCTTAGCGCCATGGCGGATTTAACACCTGCTTTTAGCAGGTGTTAAAATCCATGGCGCTAAGGGACCATGGAGTTAATTACGCCACCGTAATTTACGGTGGCGTAATTAACGCCTTCCCCACTCCCATTGTGCCCTATGGGGCAAAAATGGGAATGGGGAAGGGTAAATGGGGATTGGGGACTTACCGCCCCGCCAACCTCGGAATGGGGCGGTAAGTCCGCCAACCACCATGGCGTAAACATAGTTTACGCCATGGTGGTAAAGTCACGGCCCAGGCGGTAACTTACCGCCTGGGTCGTAATGAGGCCCATTAGGAGGCAAAACCTAGGGTAGCAGGTCCACAATCTATTGCACAGTGGGGAAGCAACCCTGTACTAACCAGCAAGTCCCCACACCTATGCTCTCACCTCAATAAGCCGCTCCACGCGCAGGGGAAGAACAGCAACTGCAGCTACACACCATTCACAAGGAACAAGCAGTGAAGCTGAAAAAGCACTGCTGGAACGGTAGAAAGAACCCTTACATCATGATAGGTGCAAACGGTGTTAACATATGGTTTTCACACGTAACACTCTACCACTTGGAATTCTAAACAACTAATTAATAACAGAGGTATACCTGAATTAAGTGCTGTCAAACAAACAAAGAGAACAATGATCTCCCTCTAAGGGCTATCTCAGCTGCCGCACTACAAGGACACTTGATCCATCCAGACTCTCGCCCCCGAGGAGGAAAGCTGGACCTGTGCAATGTTGCCAAACTGAGATCATTTAGTCATGTTCCAAGCAGTATGAAATCAAACGAGGTTCAGAGTTCCTCTGAAATACCCAGAGACGACCTGGACAGTGCCACCAAATCCGCCATTCGACTCTTGCTCGGGGAGATCCGCACAATCAAAACCAGCCTCACAGAAACAGTTTCGGACCTTCAGACAAGAATTACCAAGGTTGTAGACCAAATGGAGGCAGTAGAAAACCACCAGCAGTCGGAGGACATAACAGCAATGAACTACGAGGCTAGGTTCCAGGATCGAGAGCAGAAGGAATGCGAGATAAAGCTCAAACGCGACAATCACAAAAACCGGAAACAGAGGATGAAAATCTGCATTATGGGCCTGAGTGAGAAACAAGGGAAAACCCAACGTGGCCTGGAATCCTGAGTCAAAGCCCTGCTAACATACCTATATGACAATTCAAATCCCCCGACCCCGAATTTGACAGGATTCACAGAGCAGAAGGTCCTGCGAGAGGCCCACGATCAGTCCTCAGAAAATATCATTACTACAAACAAAGGCAGGATATCTTAGAAAGAGCGAGAGATAGGGAGCCCATAGAGTTTGAGGTGTCAAATGTCCAGCTATTCCAAGATCTCTCCACTGCCAATTAAGCAAAAGAAGAGGATGTCACCCCCTAACTGCCTGGCTACAAGACCGGGGAACCTGTTACTGATGGGGCCACCCTTGCTCTCTGAACTTCGAGCATGAAGGAGAAAGTTATAGACTTACTTCGGAAGAAGAAGCCAAAAGAGCCCTGGATCATCTGCAAGCATCGGCAACAGGCCCAGACACAGACAGATCAAGGAGACCCACAGGACCCTCACAAGAGACTCTGCCTATGTCCCCCAGAAGGGGCTGAGCCCCAGAAAGATGGAAATTCAAGCGACTTAACAACCCCGAGACAGATCACCCCTCAGAGTTTTTTCTATTTACATGTCCATCAGAAACGGGTCAAACAAAGCTTTATGTTAAAGGCACTCTGACGCTGCGCAGGGACTGAAGAAAAGCCTGACGCTCTGCTAGGGACAGACTACTGTAGACTTTGCAACAAAAGTTACAGGGAATTACTGTTCGTGTACTGAGAACTTTACGTCATGTGTTCTTGCCGTTTAACACATTTGTGGTATTAATGTTATTGATTACATGCCTGGAGAGGGGCCCCATCAGAGTGGCCCTTATTTTTTCTCAAGAGCGTCTCCTTTGTCGGAAAACGCCCGCCACAGTGTTTTGGGAAGGGAAGGGGTTGTCGGAGAATGCCAGGCTTGGTGTTCTCCGGAGTGGGAGGGGGAAAGCTTGCGTCGAGAGGAAGAAAATTCCCAATTTCACATCTCACCACCACCACACTCGCAGCTCATCCTACCACTATTCCAGCCACCTGTCGCCTGTAGACCCTTCAAGCACTCTCTCTTAGCAGGGCAACGCAGCAACAACACACACTTCTAAATGGCTCCACCTGACCGCATAACATTTGGGTCCCTCAATGTTAAGGGCCTCAATTCCCGCCATAGACGTTCAATTCTGGCACAGCAATTCAAACTTTAAAAACTGGACATTCTATTTGTCCAAGAAACCAAATATGTACAGGGGGAGGAGCACAAGATATTTGGCATGGACACCGGAGATCCTATATAGGCCACGAGGACCGAAAAGAAGGGGGGGGGTGATCATTCTGTATAGGAAGTCGATAGGCCTCCAAATACAGCACATCTACAGGCACAGCTCAGGTAGATATGTAGCCCTTAAGGGTGCGCTACGATCACACACAATTACCCTATGCACCGCCTATGCCCCTAATCCAAACCAATCGCAGTTCAGCGACTCCTTGCTCGATTTCCTAGAGAGCTGGCGAGAGGGTACTCTGGTGTGTGGAGGGGACCTCAATCTTGTAGCAGACCCCGACTGGGATTGGGACTCCATGAGATTAAATGCCCAACCACCAAACACCCTACGAGGGATACTGATATCGGAGGGGGCACACAGGAAAAAGATCCAATTAAAAAGAGAAGAGGAACTGAAAGCTGAGATTGTGCATCATGAACGGAGACTCCGTACCCAAACAGCAGGGGCAGATCTAGTCTTAGACCACATCAAAACACTTCGGGAGGAACTGCGTGATATATGGCAGAAAAGGGCTCTAACGCAACTCAGGCTGTTGAAACAAATATTTTACGAGAGAGGCGATAAAGCCCACACTATGCTGGCCAATCGCCTACAGAAACAGAGGGCGGATAGGGCAATATATAAAATTAAAAGTGAGCAAGGACTACTCCTGACCAACCCCCGAGACATAACAGATAGTTGTTCGAGATTTTACACTAGCTTTTACACCGCTGATGAGAATGGTTCAGAGTCTTTTACGCTCACCTGGTATCCACAGGGACGCCACCCAGCTGGGTTACTCGCTGATATGCTTCTTAGCTTTGCCCTGATGTGGTCTGCGGGGAAGGTTCTGCCTGAAAATACAGGAGGACTGTGTTCAAGACTGACCGACTGGGGTAAGTATCCTCCCTCCGCCCCCGTATGCTTTTAGTCCCTCTGGCGCCCTCTCCTCACCTTGTGGTAGAATTAGGCGTGCTCTCCGTCCTGCCTTCTTTGCAGGGGCGCGTTGTCTTTCATGGGCGAGTGCGGTCCAGTTACTTCACTGACGCCGGCTCGTTTGATATTGTTCAGGTAGGTCTTATTGCTGTTCTTTAATTTTGTTGCTATCCTGCACGCCTTTCTTTGTTTAAAATGTCTCTTTTTTTTCCCTTAGGTATGCAGAGCTTCAGCACGGCGAACTGGCTTGGTTGAGCCCCGCTGGTAAATGATGGCGCATTAAAAGCACTATGATGCGGTAAGTAAGCGCTAGTCTTGCCTTTGCTAACCTGTGTTTTCCTTCCTTGTAGGTCGCGGTGTTCTTCAGCTCAAATGGAATGTCCGGAGTGGTGCCAGCCGAGATGCGACCAGCCAGGTAAGCCTTTTGAGCAGTTCGTGATTTGTAAATGTCTCTACAGCTTTCTTTAATGTTGCCTCTATCTTCCTCTTTCAGGTCGTTCTCTCCGGGAGGCGTGCAGATTCGGGGAAGCTGTTCTCAGTACCTGCGAGTGTTTAAAGATGAAGACTGCAGGTAAGATGCTGCTGCTAATGATGTTCCTTTTGTCTCTTTGCAGGTTCTGCTTCTCCGAGGTTCGAGGGAATAGCTGGACACGGTGAGCGTCACGTTGCAAGCTGCAAAGTAACACGAAGCATGTTCTGCAGTCAGGGTGTGGTTTACATAGCCCAGGTAAAGTAGTACCAGGGAAAGTAGTTCCAGGCCTGCCACACCCAAAACACTAGACCGCATAGCTTGGTTCTTAGGAACCAAGCTATGTGGATGCCTCCATGTTGGCTGACAATACAATAAAGTAGTTCCCAAGCACATTGTTGTTCATGGTGTATGAGCCTGGCGCCATAGGCGCCAGGACTGGCCCCATGAGGGCTTTTGAAGAGGATGCCAAGCTCTAGAGGCCCAAATCCTGACTCCACCTGGCCAATGGGTTTGCCAGAGGGGGTTTTGGGCGAGGGTCGTGACAGCGTCAGATATTGAGGAACACTTGTCAAGCTTACCCCAGCCCCAATAGTACAAGACCACTTGAACATACTAAATGCCCCTATATTGATCGAAGAGGTCAAAAATGCCATCTCCCATCTCAAAGCAGGCTCGGCCCATGTGCAGGATGGATTCACCACAGCATATCTATAAAGCGAACGCTAATGCCCTCACCCCTTATTTAACTAAACTCTTCAACTCAATCCTAGAATCAGGTCAGGACCCCCCCCCACCCCTGTCATTTGCTGAATCAAGAATAGTTGTAATTCCCAAGGAAGGCAAAGATGCTTCGGAGTGCGCATCATACTGCCCGATATCGCTCATAAATGTGGATGCCAAACTTTACGCCAGCATCATGGCCTCCCGCTTGGCACATGTCCTCCCCCAACAAGTCCACACTGACAAAGTAGGCTATATAAAAGGCAGGCAAGGGGCGGATAATGTACGAAAGACCTTAGATCTGATGGGCGACCCCGACACTGAAGATGAATGGCCCATTTTAATGTCCATCAATGCCGAAAAGGCGATCAACCATGTTGAATGGCCTTTTCTGAACGCAGTAATGAGATGGGCGGGCCTGTGCGAAGTGTGGGCTATGGGTGCTGGTGTGTTGTATTGCAACGTGTTAGCAAAGGTTCTTCTTAATGGCATTGCCTCTGACTCCTTAGACTTAACCCGTGGCAGGCGACAGGGCTGTCCGCTCCCTCCCTCCCCCCTCGTTGTATGCCCTGGTAATTGAGCCTTTTGCACAGAAAGTCCGGTCAAATTCCCAAATCAATGGCATGTCAAGAGGGGGGAAAGAATATAAATTGGCGATGTTTGCCGGCGATATCCTGACATACCTCACACGTCCATTAGACTCTGTCCCTGCCCTCTTCAAAAGCATGCAGGAATACGGAAGGCTGTCAGGATTCTGAGCTAATTTGAAAAAGACAATTGCGTTGCCCCTTAACCCAACCCCTCCCCTCCCACCTCGGCTCATAGCAGAGTGGGGTTTACAAGTGCAAACAGAGGTTATTCGATATATGGGGGTGGACATTACGTCTACTTTGGGCAACCTGTTTCAAGCAAACTTCTTATATCTGTGGAACGCTGTTAAATTAGACCTGAACAGATGGTCCAAACTCTCTCTATCCTGGGCAGCAAGGTTCACATCCATTAAAATTAATGTTCTCTCCAGATTTCTGTTCCTCCTCCAGTCGCTGCCAGTCATGGTTCCCGACACATTCTTGGTGGAAGTCAGGCGAACGCTGTTGGCATTCTTATGGGCAGACTCAAAGCCCAGAATTCCCTACACAACGCTGATCCAACCAAAAGAAAAGGGAGGTGCATGGTTTCCCGATTGCTCAGAATATTATAGAGCCTCCCAACTTAGAATCCTCTCTCATCACCTCTGGGAAAATCATTAAAAGCAATGGGTCTCTCTAGAAAATACTCTCTTTGCCCCGGTCATCTTGGGTGAATGGTTGTGGGTCCCGTGCGCCCTTATGCCCCGCAGGGTCCAGGAAAATCCAGTCCTCACTGTGCTATGAACGATGTGGCATCCATCACAGTCCATGAAGGGAGTAACGACATGGCCCTTCCCGCTAAACTGTATCTGGTCCCCCCCATACGTAATAACATCAATGAAGTTCTCAGTTTCCAGCAGTTATATGAGGAGCGGTTGGTAAGAGCCAGGCAAATGTGGAAGAAGGGGATTTTCCTTTCCAAAGAAGAGCTAAAAAATGCTCTGCATGGCATCATAACTCCCTTTCTCTATTTGCAATTGAGCAGCGCCCTGCACGACCCTCGTTGGGGCAGCTCCCTATGTCACCCTCTCACTACATTTGAGCAGGTCCTATCGACGAATCGAGGTTCGATGGGACTGATTACAAACATATACAATGCACTCCTCACCAGGGCCCACCTGGCGCATCCTACCTCTGAGGCTAAATGGGAAACTGACCTCGCACTTCATGATTGCCCAAACGTCGAGGTGTATGGGGTTTGTCAATCTCCATTCAGTACAAAATTCACAATGTAAAACTGTTGATGAGGTGGCACTACACTCCCCAGCGGCTCTCCGAGATGTTTCCAGGGACCTCTCCATAGTGTTGGAGGGGAATGCAGAGAGGTGTGGGACTACTGGCACCAATGGTGGAACTGTGTGCATGTCCAAACTTATTGGAGCAAGGTTTGGGGTGTATGCAAGCAGTAGACGGCATCTCCAGGACGCTTTCTCCATTACTGGCACTGTTTGGCATAGAATCAGATGGCGAAGACTCGTACACACTGCTATCACACATGCCTCACAACCTATTCCTAGCAGCAAAGGTATGCCTGAAGATCAAATGGAAGTATGATATCCTACCTACAAAAGGGGAATGGATCATTAAGGCACACGCCATATATGAAATGGAAAGTCTCACCACTGCCCTACAAGAGTCACATAAACACATTGACCTGATATGGTTTCCCCTTCATAGAATATGATACAACATACTGAGAATCCTTGCAGAACGCAACTAAGCAAGTAACAGTTTGGAGTTCAAAGCCCGCTATATCTGTTCTGTCAATCCTTACGCAGATCACCCCCTCAGGCTTGAAAGGGGGGTCGGAAGAAATGGGCAGGTCCCGGACTAGGTTTATTGCCACATGTGGTGGATACATGGAAAAAGCAAAAGTGAAAAGTGGACTTTTTGGGTTATTGTTCCATGCTATGTTAACCTTCCTCGTGACAAGTTGGGAGCGGGGAGGGAAGAGGTGGAGGGAGGGAGGAGGCGAGGGACGGGATGGGGGACTGAGGTGGAGTGCAAAGTTTAATGAAAATTGGGTTTTTGCCACTGTTTACCACTTTTGGTTCGACACATCTTGTGACTGTTGTAGTGTATGTAATATGCATATTTGGTTACTGTCACGCTTGCTATAAAACCAATCAAACCTATATTTTAAAAAAAGAATCTGCAAAGTGTAAAGGTGAGTATTGACAGTCAAAGAGTGACGTGTCAAAATGGAGGATGTTACTCTGCTTATACATCTTTGCAAAAAGCTACCCAAGCATGCGCCTATGCTTAGTACAGTGCGGAGTGGGTGAAGGGCACTGTAGACGAAATGTTCATGCCGTGGCCACAATGGGGATCATTATCAAAGGCAGTTCTGCAGCATATGACAACATATTTGCATGCTGCATATAAGGGAAAAAAGTTAGACAAGCGATTACCGAGCTTAGAACTCTGGAAGATGTATCAGGAGGAGAAAGAAGACCCGCCTCCTGTAGACTGGATACTTAATATGTGCAAAGAGGGGGGTGAGGAGCCTTCTGCTCCACTCGCTGCACCTGAAACAGATAGCGATAGTAAGAAAGATGACGGGCTGTACCCAGTAAGGGAGCTTAAGGCAGCGACAGGGTATAGTAGCCGAGCATATGACTCACCTGCGCAAAGCAGCGGCGAGGGCTCAGAGAAACATACTGAGAAAGATGTAATCTGTAAGGTCACCAGGGACAAAGAGAGACGTGATAAAGAGAGAAGTGATCGACCAAGTACATCCGTAGATATAGGACAATAAATAAAGAGATGGAAAGGAGAAAAGGATAAGACTGATGAGTTAGTGCTTATAGAGAACAAATGGATGGGTGGTCAGATTTTGCTCAAACTTGATGGTAAGAGGCAAAGGGAAGATCGAGATGGGCAAGACGAAAAGAGAGGAAAGATTGAAAGAAGATGGGGTAAAAAGAAAGGATAGACAAAGACGGGAACAATTGTATCAGGAGGAGCAATTTAGAAAACAAGAAAGGGCAGAGGAACAAAGAAAATATGACAACAGACAGAGGGCAACCGAAGAGCAGGAAAGATTAGAAAGGAAGAAAATGGAGGAAGAGGAACAGAACTTAAGGTATAAAAAATGCAAAGACATAGAGACGAAGAGATACAAAGAGCAAATGAGAGAAGACACATGAAGAGAAAGGAGGAAGAAAGGGTGAGACAGGAAGCAAGAAAGTGAAGAGAAGTTGACGATGAGTTAGAACGAAAGAGAAGGCAGAGAACACGCAACATTGATTGTATGGAAAAGGAAGTCATGAATCCTAATCCAGTAGTGTCATGGGAAGACATAGAAGAGTTCTTCCCAGCACATGAGCCAATAGCAGGTCTGCCTAGAGCAAATCTAGAGGATGAGTTTGACTCAAGAAGCATTGGGGATGCTATCGATAAAGTTTATCATGGTATGAAGATTAAGAAAGTGTTGTAGTTGAAGGGTAAAAATGATTGAGTCGGGAGTACGCAGCTGTACGATAAAGAAGGAGTCTCATGTAGTTTTGAATCAAAGAAGTTGTCTTTAGACAGACTGACTCTGGATAGAGACGAAGAGGAGAGAAGTCACACAAGCTGGGGGCAGGATATGTCAGATGAAGACAGATTAACCTTCCGTGGGGGAGAGGAAGGTGACGGATGTGGCCCTGAAGGGTGTTTTTCAATGGAGAAGGAAGTAAGGTGGTCATGTCTAGACCTACCCGAATCTCGGGCGTCAGGGTCATTGACGCGGTTAGATCCACCTAAAGGGTGATCCCATGGTCAGAGGGGTGACTCGCCACCTTATGTGAGCAGGCTAAGGTCACTAAACAATGAAAGAAAGAAGATTCAGCCTAGGAATCCTCCCGTCCCCTGCACACTTTCAATTGTTTGGATAAGAAATCCACTACTATGATTAGTCAACAAATATAACAAAATGTTATGTGAAACAAAGTTAGACAACAAGAATCTTAGGAGCAAAGTATTTTATATAGAAAAATATATTTTAACGTCAAAAGAAAGTAAATATTTACAAGGAAAGAAACAATATAGCATCATGAGTCAACATCAAAAGTCAAGAGGAAATGGAGTCCGATAAATTCAGCGACGCGTTTCGAGGATACTTTCCTCTTCTTCATATGGCCAAAACAGACTCATAAATAGTGCGTGATGGAAGTCACGATATGGTAGGAAAATTCAAGAAATAAAATAAAAGATGATTAAAAAAATAATAGTAAAACAGGGTTTGTTGCTTAAGCACGATTCACCTATAATGTGTATTCTTACATATTTTGAATGGATATAGTAAATCAAGAATAGGCATGTAGAGTGCATATCTCAAAAACAACAGGTACAATGTGAAGACATCTGACAAATAAACACAGGTTCTTTTAAACAGTTCACTCAGTACAGTACGTTATACAAATCTGTCTCATTAGAAGTTTGAAGATCACAAATAACAATTCAAGGAGAAATCCGCATTAAGACCCCATGGATGTATGGAGCCCATCATGTCAACCCAGTATGCTTCTCTTTGCAGTAAAAGGGATTGAAAGTCACTGCCTCTTGTGGGACGCTTCACTACTTCAAGGATCTGAAATTTCAGTTGTGCAATTGAATGCTTTTGTAAGTTGAAGTGGCGTGCCACTGGCGAATGTTGGTTATTACACCTTATATTGGACTTGTGTTCAGTCAATCTCAATTGCATTGGTCTTTTAGTTTGTCCAACATATACTTTACCACAAAGCATTTCAACAAATATATTACTCCTGATGACATGCACGTGGAGTAATCTCTGAGTTTTATTTTTTTTCCCGTTCTAGGGTGAGTTACTACATCGCCTTTAATGACATTATTACAGTGTGTACACCCCAGGCAAGGAAAGGTGCCTAGTTTTCTGGTGGTTAGAAATAGTTGTTTGTCTTTGGGGGTTCTTTCGGCTTTAAACAATTTGTCCCTGATGTTTTTACCCCTTTTAAAACACATCATTGGTGGAGTAGGGAATAGTCTCAGAAGGGTTTGATGGTTATGTAAAATATTCCAATGCTTCTTGATACTTTTTGAAATTTGGAAGCTTTGTCTCGAGAACTTAGATATAAACAGAAGCTGAGTGTCTCTAGCCTGTGTTTTGGGTTTTAGTAAGTCAGTGCGTGTTATCTCAGAGGCTCTGTTTTTGGCTTCTTCTAGAATCTCAAGAGGATAATCTCTATTTTGAAACTTGTCAATGAGGTTTGTACATTCCTTATCTAATTATTCTGGATCAGAGATTATTCTCTCAAGTCATAGGATCTGACTGTAAGGCAAGCTCTGGAGCATTGCCCTAGGATGAAAGCTTGAATAATGCAATAAATTATTAGCATCAGTTGGTTTGTGATAGATAGATGTAACAATTTTGTTGTCAGCAATTCTTAAATTGACATCTAAAGAAAAAGAGAGGGGTTACCGATCTCTATGGTGAACTTGATTCTTGAATGCACAAGGTTAAGATATTCAAAGAATAGATTAGGATCATCTTTTGTACCACACCAGATGCAAACAATATCTTCAATAAACCTTTTCCATGTAAGAATATAGCGGGACCAAATGGGGTGTTCTAGCACATGCTGGCCCTCAAATTGAAACATAAAGGTGTTGGCATATACAGGGGCCATCGATGAGCCCATCGAGGTACCTGAAGTTTGTAAATAGTATTTGCCTTGAAATCTGAAATAGCTGTTATAGAGGATTAGGTTTAGTAATTCCAAGACAAATTGAGGATTGCCTTTCAACCCAGAGCTATTCAAGAGCAGCCATTCAACTGAATCTATCCCCTCATTATGATGAATTGATGTATACAGACTGCATACATCAAGACTGAAAATAAATAAATAAATAAATAAATAAATACATAAATAAAACTCGGAGATTACTCCACGTGCATGTCATCAGGAGTAATATATTTGTTGAAATGCCCTTGTGGTAAAGTATACGTTGGACAAACTAAAAGACCAGTAAAATTGAGATTGACTGAACACAAGTCCAATATAAGGTGTAATAACGAACATTGACCAGTGGCCCGCCACTTCAACTTACAAAAGCATTCAATTGCACAACTGAAATTTCAGATCCTTGAAGTAGTGAAGCGTCCCACAAGAGGCGGTGACTTTCAATCCCTTTTACTGCAAAGGGAAGCATACTGGATTGACAGGATGGGCTCCATACATCCATGGGCTCTTAATGCGGTTTTCTCCTTGAATTGTTATTTTTGATCTTCAAACTTCTGATGAAACAGATGTGTATAACGTACAGTACTGAGTCAACTGTTAAAAAGAACCTGTGTTTATTTGTCGATGTTTTCACATTGTACCTGTTGTTTTTGGGATATGCACTCTACATGCCTATTCTTGATTTACTATATCCATTCAGATTATGTTAGAATACACATTATCGGTGAATCGTGGCTTAAGCAACAAACCCTGTTTTACTATTATTTTTTTAATCGTCTTTTATTTTATTTATTGAATTTTCCTGCATATCGTGACTTCCATCACACACTATTTATGAGTCCGTTTTGGCCATATGAAGAAGAGGAAAATATCCTCGAAACACATCGCTGAATTTATCAGACTGCATTTCCTCTTGACTTTTGATGTTGACTCATGATACTATATTGTTTCTTTCCTTATAAATAATTACTTTCTTTTGACGTTGAAATATATTTTTCTATATAAAATACTTTGTTCTTAAGATTCTTGTTGTCTAACTTTGTTTCACATAACATTTTGTTATATTCTTTGACTAATCATAGTAGTGGATTTCTTATCCAAACAATTGAAAGTGTGCAGGGGACGGGAGGATTCCTAGGCTGAATCTTCTTTCTTTCGTTGTTTTGTGTAGGGGTTTTGTGCCATGACCCCAGTTCGTCCCCCACACCTAAAGACACAGGATTGACATTTGAAGTTGCTCTCGTTATAATTCTTTAAAAATTAGGTGTGCACCGTTGTCCAAACCTTGTCATTTTGTTCACTAGTCATCTAGTGTGGCACATTACATTGGTTGCATCCCATCGCTTGAATCTCTATACTCTAGAATGTCCTTCTCTAGACTCAATGAGCCTACCGACAAACATGCTACTACACTAGCCTTTAGTGCAGAAGAAGCAACCTGCATCTTAGGTCTCATTAAAACCACAGAAAAGACACTACAAAGTGAAAACAATCCTGAGAAATCAATTAAAAAACTAGAAAAACTCATCAGACGGGAGAATTCACAAAAACTGCATGCTAGCACATTAGTGGAATATTATAAGGCCAAGAGAATTCCTAGACACCTGAGAGTCTATTTAAGACCGACACTATGTAGTGAAAATAAATCTTTTGTGCTAAAATGGGACCACATTTTGAACAAGTGCTAATTAGACTTGATACTTTTAACTATTGAAGAATTGTCTAAGTCTCTTGAAAGTATTGACAATGAGATTACATCTTTGAAGGAACAATTGTCTAAATTTAAATCGTCAAAAGATCTCTTGGATATACTAGAGGATATTAACTCCAAATTGGCAAACTATAAATCTGAAATAGAATAAAGAAAACTTAGAAAATTCAAGAGGGATACTTTCGACAATTTAAATGACATAGTATATAATTGGCAGGAATATTACCGGAGGCGGAACTTTAATCATAACAGATTACAAAACACAGGTTCGTCTAATTCAGAGAATAGCAGCGACAGTAGTATTGGAGAACCTATACAGAAGTCCGTCCCAGAACAAGCAGGTGAACGCAACCAACCCTAGGACCTAAATAGATCATGAGCTCCAACATCCCCAGTCAGTAGAGAAACTGAACCCAGTACTACAAACAGGGTTTTTTTAGGCACAAGAGAAAGACCAGGAGAGGCAAGAAAACAACCAACAAAAAAGAAAAACAAATAAAGGAGAATCACTTGGTTGTTAATATCTCCAGCAAGATACTTTCAACTGAACAAATTAACATACTTAACAAGGGACTATATTTCGTTCCCACATGCAATACGTCGTTGTTTCAAGAAAAAATCTGCTTACATAGATTGTTGAGAAAACTGAGACTTAAAATCTTCTTTGATTCACAGATTGAAATAGAACCAAAAATGACCCATGAGGATACATTAGAAATGTGACCCAAAAGTGTATTCAATCCTAATATACAGAATTCAGTCTTGAATTTATTTCAGAAGAGTGTTTTTAATGATTTAAATAGAATTGACTACAAAAGAAAAACACCAGTTAACATTAAGAATTGCCAGCACGACTTAGTGGACAACCTAGCCAAAAGTGAAGCTATTACCATCAAACCTGCTGATAAGGGAGGTGCCATAGTAGTCATGGACACATCCCTTTATATGAATAAATGTATGGACCTGCTTAACGACACTGACACTTTCGCGATCCTTGATAGGGATCCATTACCGGAGATTAGAGAATTGATCAACAAAACACTACATAAGCCCAAAGACACTAAGTGGATCAATGACAAAACTCATCAATTCTTTACCAACTGTCATCCAATAGCACCAGTGTTCTACGGTCTCCCCAAAATCCATAAGGACAAATATAATCCTCCCCTAAGACCTATCGTCGCTGGGACGGAGAGTATTTTTGATCCCTTGGCAGTATATATCGATAGATTAATACAGCCACTTATACAGGCATCATCAACCTATCTGAAAGACACCACAGATTTCCTGAATGGTTTGAAAGATTTTACAGCACCAGGTGCAGACTGCATACTGTTCAGTCTTGATGTATGCAGTCTGTATACATCAATTCCTCATAATGAGGGGATAGATTCAGTTGAATGGCTGTTCTTGAATAGCTCTGGGTTGAAAGGCAATCCTCAATTTGTCTTGGAATTACTAAACCTAATCCTCTATAACAGCTATTTCAGATGTCAAGGCAAATACTATTTACAAACTTCGGGTACCTCGATGGGCTCATCGATGGCCCCTGTTTATGCCAACACCTTTATGTTTCAATTTGAGAGCCAGCATGTACTAGAACACCCCATTTGGTCCCCCTATATTCTTACATGGAAAAGGTTTATTGACGATATTTTTTGCATTTGGTGTGGTACAAAAGATGATCTTAATCTATTCTATGAATATATTAACCTTTTGCATTCAAGAATCAAGTTCACCATAGAGATTGGTAACCGCTCTCTACATTCTTTAGACGTCAATTTAAGAATTGCTGACAACAAAATTGTTACGTCTATCTATCACAAACTAACTGATGTTAACAATGTATTGCATTATTCAAGTTTTCATCCTAGGGCAATGCTCCAGAGCTTGCCTTACAGTCAGATCCTACGACTTAAGAGAATAATCTCTGATCCAGAATAATTAGATAAGGAATGTACAAACCTCATTGACAAGTTTCAAAATAGAGGTTATCCTCTTGAGATTCTAGAAGAAGCCAAAAACAGAGCCTCTGAGATAACACACAATGACTTACTAAAACCCAAAACACAGGCTAAAGACACTCCACTTCTGTTTATATCTAAGTTCTCGAGACAAAGCTTCCAAATTTCGAAAAGTATCAAGATGTATTGGAATATTTTATATAACGATCAAACCCTTCTAAGACTATTCCCTACTCCACCAATGATGTGTTTTAAAAGGGATAAAAACATCAGGGACAAAATGGTTAAAGCCGAAAGAACCCCCAAAGACAAACAACAATTTCTATCCACCAGAAAACTAGGCACCTTTCCTTGCCTGGGGTGTACACACTGTAATAATGTCATTAAAGGCGATGTAGTAACTCACCCTAGAACAGGAAAAAAAATAAAACTCAGAGATTACTCCATGTGCATGTCATCAGGAGTAATATATTTGTTGAAATGTCCTTGTGGTAAAGTATATGTTAGACAAACTAAAAGACCAATACAGTTGAGATTGACTGAACACAAGTCCAATATAAGGTGTAATAACGAACATTGACCAGTGGCCCGCCACTTCAACTTACAAAAAGCATTCAATTGCACAACTGAAATGTCAGATCTTTGAAGTAGTGAAGCGTTCCACAAGAGGCGGTGACTTTCAATCCCTTTTACTGCAAAGGGAAGCATACTGGATTGACAGGATGGGCTCCATACATCCATGGGGTCTTAATGAAGATTTCTCCTTGAATTGTTATTTGTGATCTTCAAACTTCTGATGAGGCAGATTTTTATAACTTACAGTACTGAGTGAACTGTTAAAAAGAACCTGTGTTTATTTGTCAGATGTCTTCACATTGTACCTGTTGTTTTTGAGATATGCACTTTACATGCCTATTCTTGATTAACTATATCCATTCAGAATATGTAAGAATACACATTATAGGTGAATCGCGGTTTAAGCAACAAACCCTGTTTTACCATTATTTTTTTAATAGTCTTTTATTTTATTTCTTGAATTTTCCTACCATATCGTTACTTCCATCACGCACTATTTATGAGACCGTTTTCGCCATATGAAGAAGAGGAAAGTATCCTTGAAATGCATCGCTGAATTTATCGGACTCCATTTCCTCTTGACTTTTGATGTTGACTCATGATGCTATATTGTTTCGTTCCTTGTAAATAATTACTTTCTTTTGAGGTTGACATATATTTTTCTATATAAAATACTTTGCTCTTAAGATTCTTGTTGTCTAACTTTGTTTCACATAACATTTTGTTATATTCTTTGACTAATCATAGTAGTGGATTTCTTATCCAAACAATTGAAAGTGTGCAGGGGACGGGAGGATTCCTAGGCTGAATCTTCTTTCTTTCATTGTTTTGTGTAGGGGTTTTGTGCCATGACCCCAGTGCCTCCCCCGCACCTAAAGACACAAGATTGACATTTGAAGTTGCTCTCGTTATAACTCTTTAAAAATTAGATGTGCACCGTTGTCCAAACCTTGTCAGGCTAAGGTCACTGCCAGGTAGAAGGTGGAGTGGTACCATTGTCCCTGATATGGATAGACTGATGATGAGTGACAAATATGAGTTTGGGATTTCACAGTTTCCTTTGTTAGAAAAGGGAGGAACGAGGCCACAGTACATACCTTGGCCAGAGATGGATAAAGATAATTTAAGGTGCAAACTCCAGGGTTTAACTTCTGGCGCTGGGAAGTGGATACATGAGTTAGAGAAAATGACAGGAGGTAATACGTTAGCTGTAGGGGACATTAAAGGTCTCCGGATTGCTATCCTTGGGGAGAGGGCTGATAATGTTTGGTCAAGAGCAGGGTTTTCTGGTGTCACCACGGTGAACACTGCTCATGATGGAGCACCGTTCAATAACTGTAGGGCGGCGATCTGGAAAGGGCTTAGAGTACTGTATCCGGACATGTCAGATATGGGAGTTATAATGATGAAGAAGATGCAGGAAGGAGACGATCCGCTTGTTTACATTCAAAATTTCCAAGAACAGTGGGCCTTCGAGACACGGGAGGCGTGGGGGAAATCTATTGTCACGACCCTCGCCCAAAACCCCCTCTGGCAAACCCATTGGCCAGGTGGAGTCAGGACTTGGGCCTCTACAGCCTGGCATCCTCTTCAAAAGCCCTCATGGGGCCAGTCCTGGCACCTATGGCGCCAGGTTCATACACCATGAACAACAATGTGCTTGGGAACTACTTTATTGTATTGTCAGCCAACATGGAGGCATCCACATAGCTTGGTTCCTAAGAACCAAGCTATGTGGTCTAGTGTTTTGGGTGTGGCAGGCCTGGAACTACTTTCCCTGGTACTACTTTACCTGGGCTATATAAACCACACCCTGACTGCAGAACATGCTTCGTGTTACTTTGCAGCTTGCAACGTGACGCTCACCGTGTCCAGCTATTCCCTCGAACCTCGAGGAAGCAGAACCTGCAAGGAGACAAAAGGAACATCATTAGCCACAGCATCTTACCTGCAGTCTTCATCTTTAAACACTTGCAGCTGCTGAGAACAGCTTCCTCGAATCTGCATGCCTCCCGGACAGAACGACCTGAAAGAGGAAGATAGAGGCAAGTGGTTTTTACAAATTACGAACTGCTCAAAAGGCTTACCTGGCTGGTCGCCTGTCGGCTGGCACCACTCCGGACATTCCACTCACGCTGAAGAAACTGCGACCTACAAGGAAGGAAAACATGGGATAGTAAAGGCAAGCCTTTGCAGCGCTGCGCATAGAGCTTATTTACCGCATCATAGCGCTCTTAATGCACCATCATTTACCAGCGGGGCTCAACCAAGCCAGTTCTCTGCGCTGAAGCTCTGCATACCTAAGGGAGAAAAAAGAGACATTTTAAACAAAGAAAGGCATGCAGTATAGCAACAAAACTAAAGAACAGCAATAAGACCTACCTGAACAATATCAAACGGGCTGGCGTCAGTGAAGTAACTGGACTGCACTCGCCCATGAAAGACAACGCGCCCCTGCAAAGAAGGCAGGACGGCGAGCACGCCTAATTCTACCACAAGGCAGAACCTTCCCCGCAGACCACTTCAGGGCAAATCTGAGAAGCATACCAGCGAGTAGCCCAGCTGGGTGGCGTCCCTGTGGATACCAGGTGAGCGTAACATCTATACCTGTATTTTATCATATATTATGCCAGGGGCTGCCAGACCCAGTACAGAAGCCGCTCAAGAAATTAGTGGGTATGGAAGCAAAGCCATGGTCAGAAATACAGCTGACCATCGGCCATTATTGCAGGCTTTGCAAGAAAAGATTTGAAAGAAAGAAGATGTTAGGAAAAGAGAAGAGGCAAAGCTAGTGCAGAAAAACTATCCAAGTACGCCATCGAAGGGGCAATGTTGACTAGTGGAGACGAATCGGGTGCACAGCAAACAGCGAGTATGCAGCAGGTGAATAACCAAGGGCAGTTCGATCAAGGTAATAATGGGTTTATACCACAAGGAAGGAAAGGTTTTCGGGGAAGAAACTTCAAGAACAATCAAGGTGGGTTCCAAAACACGCAGAATGATAATCAAAGCATGCAGGAAGGGCAGATCAGAAGACCTCATCCTATATGTTGGACATGTGGTCTGACAGGGCACCTCTCCCACACATTTAGAAGTCAAGTCATCGTGCAGAATGGGCAATTCTTAAGAGGGGAACTACAAACCCACCTGCATATCGCAGAAGAATGGAGATGGGTTTGCTCAGAATCAAACGGTGCAGCAGACACAAGCTCAGAGAGCACAACAAGACTTTCAAACACAGCAGGCAACAATGAATCCACCACAGAGGCAGTCGCAGCAGTCACCTATGCAGATACAGCAGAGCACAAACACAGGACAATTAATGACTCCTAGAGTAGGGGGTGTCACTGTTGATGGAAGGAATCCTTTGACAGGTACGGGAATGAGAATGTACCCACAATAGGACAGCTCACTGGAAGACTTGATGTGTTCAATACTATCTATAACGCCAAATCCTCAAGAGGAACCTAGGGTTGCCGTAAATATAGGAGGCAAATCCTTTTCATTTTTAGTAGACACGGCTGCAACACGCTCATGCATACGTGAGGGGACATTTCTGATGTCTGGAAATGCCATGAATACTCAAGGATTCACAGGAGCTACAAGCAGAGTTCCTTTTACTGATTCATTGCCAGTCTCTATAAGAGAGTGTGACATGTCTGTGTCATTATTATATTCAAGGCAGACACCTGTCAATATATTGGGTCGAGATTTAATGACCAAGTTGAACATGGCGATTTCATTCACTGATAAAGGCATAGTGTGCTCAACACCAGGAATGCATTATTTAAACGTGAGTGAAATTATTATGGCATTTGCAGGACAGGTGGCCATACGAGGAATGCCACTAGAACCAGAAGTTTTTCAAAATGGGGTACGCATTTTGTTAGCATGGCTTCCAGGCTTAGTGGGCAAAACTGTGAGAATACCTGATGATTTTTATTCAGGCCAAAGATACCTATGGATGAAGAGGAAGGATGAGCCTTTCCTTTAGAGTTACAAGCAGCTATAGTGCGAGGAGAATTAGCTTTTCTTGATGGGAATGACCATGACGGCCAACGATGGTGCACAGTGATTGCTATTGAGGAAAGTTACCAATTGACTGGCGTCACTGATGAGGATCTGTTTGGAGATCATCCCACACACGACTAAGTGATATTCGAGATGAGTATTACTTATTGGGTGAGAGCAATTAAACGTGAGGTTCCTCAGAAAATAATGTTGGCTCAGAAACGCCCTGAGTATTATGATGAAGACATGGCAAAGATGCCAGCCTCATTATGGACAAAAGTCCCATAAGACGTAGGCCTATTGAAGGGGACTGGAGAAGTAGAGATTAAATTGAAGCCAGGAGCAATTTTACCTCGAGCATGACAGTATCCCATGTCTCGAGAGGCAGATGAAGGTATTTTTAAGACGATTTCTGCTATGATGGAACAAGGCATCCTAGTGATTTGAGAGTCACCATGTAATACCGCAATTTATCCTGTGAAAAAAGGGAAAGGGGGGTTGTGGCGTTTAATTCAAGTTATGAGGGCAACTAACCAGATTGTAGAGGCCGAGTTCCCTCTAGTTCTTAACCTAGCGACAATTCTATGTAATATAGGTTTATTGTAATATGTCATCCACGCACTGCATACAACACTCTCTAAATCTATTGAAAATTGATGGGGACTCACAGTACCCCTGAGGTAAACGAGTGCATTTCAGGCAAGTTTGTCTGAACGTAAATAATGTCAGATCTTGCTAATCTTTTCTGCAGTGGAATTGAGAAAAATGCATTTTTAAAGTCAATCACAATGAAGTATCGTGACTTGACATGTATACTTCACTGTGATTGACATATGCAGAGATTTTTGAGACTGTGTAATTATGTAAGAGCATGGGTCTTTGATTACAGTTCATATATAAGACCCTTGTTGCAAGCTTTGAAAAAAGCACAGGTAAATCAGGAAAAAATTGTTTGGAATGAGGAGATGGAAGAAGGGTTTGACGAATTGAAAAAAGCTATTTGCACAGCTCCAGTTTTAGAGATTCCCAGAATCTAGAGGAATTATTTTTATTTTTGCACACGAATGGCACTGTTATGACAGCTATTCTTATAATGAGGGGGTCACTTTCCGTGCGAACAATCTTTGGCAGCCGCTGCGTTCGCCATAGAGAAGGCTGCTAGCATAGCGATGGGATGTTCTATGACGTTATTTGTTGAACATGCATTATTTGCAATTTTGGGAAAACCTAAAGGCACGTTGACTTCTCAAAGGGCTTCTGTCTACGAGGTAATCATGTCAAATCCAGCGATCAAAATACTCAGATACAGAATAGTGAATCCTGCCATCTTTTTAGCAGAACCATTGGCAGAAGGCGAGTAGGCTTATGATTGCTCGAACTATGAGGAGTTCTATGATGAGCTCCCGAGGGTAAAGGAAAATGCGTTGGGAGCTGGGGAGATACCCTTTATTGACGGTTCTTCGAGAATCGATCAAAAATATGGACAAAGATATACAGGTACTGCTGTTGTGAAGCACATGGCAATGGGGAGTTTCAAGTGTTGGTAAGCGCACGGCTACCGTCTCACTTTTTAGTACAGGCTGCAGAATTAGTGGCATTGATAGTCATGCTCGAGAATCATGCAGACCAGAAAGTAACGGTGTACAGTGACTCCGCCTATATGACATCGACAGTGCATGCAGGGCTAGCACTTTAGAAAAGGAGTGACTACCATCCGAGCGGATGGGCACTCCAGTGCAGCACAAAGCCTTATTGGACAGGCTTATTAGGGCACTACAATTCCCAGTAGCCATCACAGTAGTTAAATGCGCAGCTCATACTAAGAGAGCAGATTTTATCTCATGTGGAGATCAAAAAGCAGACGAGGAAGCAAAACACATTGCATACACGGAAGTTATAATGTCCTTTGATACGCCTGATGTGAATGAAAGCATGGGGGTGGTGATGAGTAGGTCTGAGTGTTATAACAACCTGTCTAGGACTCAATTGGTAGAGATCCAAGGGGAAGCGCCCCAAGACGAAAAGGACATGTGGACGTGGAGAGGGTGTTCTTTAAACCCCTCTGAAGCATTGTGGCAACAAGACAGGACTGGTAAACCTGTGAAGCCTGTAGCCTTATTAGGGTGGCGTTGGAACAGCTACACTACCGTGCAACGTTACTAGAAAGAGCCTCACTGCAACAATTGTGGAGGATTGGTTTGTTCCAAATATAGTAGAACACGTTGCATTTTATGTAGTAAATTGTATTGTACATCAAAGGTTTACTGCTGGGCACACATTGCGCACAATTAGAGGAGTTATTCCGAGACCAAATGGTCCCTTTCATCATTTACATATCGACTATGTCGACATGCTGCAAGTCTGTAATGAATATAGATACATGATTGAAGTGGTATGTCCCTTTTCAAGGTGGGTTGAAGCTGGACCATCCACACATCCAGATGCCACCTGTGCAGCCAAATTTCTAGTACGAGAAGTGTTTCCTAGATGGGGAATATGTGAAGTATTAAGATCAGATAATGGCCCTCATTTTGTTAACGAAGTCTTTAAGCAAATAAGCTTGTTGCTTAGAATAAAGCACACGTTTTAATTGGTGTATCACCCACAAGCAAACAGTATCTGTGAGTGACTCAATGGCTTGCTTAAAGAGAGAATAGCCAAATTAAAATTGACCCTGAAGAAAGGATGGGTGTATTGTCTACCACCGGCATTGTATGCATTGAGAAATCCACTGGGTTCAGACCACCATCTTATCCCCCACGAGATAGTGACAGGGAGGCAAATGAAGAAACCTCTCACACCTCCGGCTAGGGTTAGAAGTGTTGCCCAGCCGACAGCAGAATTGTTAGGAAAGGAGCTATGTGATTAAGTATCTCTGTCATTTCAGATCAGCTCAAGCAGAAGGGGTGTGGGGCAACTCAGAACACATAAGGAGATGCTATAGCAAACAGAGTTAAAGAGCTATGTTTTCCCAAACTTTTCCCTGGAGATGCAATCCTAACCCGAAACTTCACTAGAAGGTGGCACAAGCTGCATTTTCACGGCCCCTTCATAGTGGAGGACGTTACACCATCTGCAGTCAAGGTGCAAGGCAGACGCGCTTGGATAGTCCTTGGTGACGTGAAGACCTACACTGGAGAACCCCCTTCACCCCCACCACCATCGGAAATAAGCATCGGGGGAAGAACCACAGCACATGCAGACCAGGTCTATGACGAGGAAGAAGGACGTAGAAGCTGTTGAATAAAGATAAAGAGTTTATTGGACTGTGGCTTATTTCGGGACACTCTTTTTAGTCATTAAAAAGGAGTTAAGGGAAGTTATTTGTTCTTGAGCCACAAGAGCTTGTTGACATTGGACTGAGGCATGCTTAAACCTTCATCGAAAAATAAAGATATGCCAGAACTGGAGTTCCTTTTCGACGACTGGAAGAGGGAGCAGTTCCCTGATTCCTTTCTCACTGAGGTCCTGTTCTGAGGTGCCTATGGTGGTGCCCAATGACAACGTTTCGAGGATCGTTCTTGTAGTTTTTCTGTTCATATTGTGCGCTTACCCTGCGCTTGTGGGGAGAACTACTAGCGTTCATCTGTTCTTGCAAGATCCTAAGAATGGTCCAATTGTGAGGAGATGGCTTGCAGCTATCATTAAGCAAATTCTTCTGCTTCCTGAGTTCAGTGGGGAGAACGCAAATGTCCCTGCCACCGGATAACGCATATAGACTGGTCAGCTTAGTATTCTACTACCTGACTGAGGAGTGCCCGCATCTTGTTGGGAGGCAAACTGATGTCCAAACGTTCCGGAGGGACCTGAGGAACAATGCAGCGCTCAATAGAATATTGAGAGACATCATAATACAAGTGAATGGGTACTCTGAGAGAACATTAAGAACTGAATGAGACTTTTAAGGGAGAAGATCCAAAGGTCTACTGATTAATGAACTTTGTTTCATGCTGAGAGAGGATCTTCATGTCTTCGGGTCAAAGGTCAATTCGTGGTGTCCATTGGGAATTTGTATTCATCATCGCCTAGCCAGCTGAAGCTGATCGAGGATCTTTTGGAGCCGACTCAGCAGCATCCAGAAGTAGTGCATGATGTTGCATGATTAAAGTTTATTTTTCCTTCCATAAAAGTAAAATGGGCAGCATCAATAGCAATGTTGTCATGGCAGATCACGAGAGACGTCCACGATGTGCAAAAAGCTATTGCTGCAAGTGGTCATACTTATGTGTCATCTACTCTTGTATCTTATTCTTAGTGATATTGCTCTCACTTACAGTAGGAACTGCTTACTATGCAGACATAAGTGGAGCAAAGACTTCTGTGTATCCTCCTATAAAAGAGAAGGGTACTGATGCGGCAACTACAAGACCGGACCTTGTCTACAACTACAACTACAAGACTGGACAGCCGGACCGTATGTGATTATTCCTACACTAGAGATACACACAAGAGCACCTGGTCCTGTGCTAAGTAAACCTGGGTTACCTTTTAGAAGGTGATCACAAATGGAGATTATGCGACATATTTTTATGCCTAAAGAGTATATCAATAGGATGAAATTTCTGAAGCTTTCTCTTACATAGGTAGTACATGCAAAAACACCCAGTCCACTGACAAATGTTTCTAAGATTGGTCCTGTGAGAAGAAAGTATGCTGACATATTGCATGAGATGGTTAGAGAAGCTTGTAAGAAAAGAACCAGACCTAAGAGAAGCGCTAGGGAGGATGATCATGAGTTGAATGATTACCTGGACAGCACAGCACACTTGGGGCATTACATCTGGTATCAGCATATGAAAGAAGTCAGAAGAAGACCTCAAAGGAGGAATGCTTGTATGTGCATCCTGCCTTATAGCATGGGAAAGTCTAAGATCTTCATAGCCATTGAAATAGACGTCCAGACAGCACATTGTCTATCACACATAGCACTTTGCCGCACCAGAGGTCAGTTCATGGGCTGAGATGCCTATCTCAAATGGGCAACTGAATGGACAGATCCAGACGAAAATGACTACATTCAGGACACGAAGACAAGAAATGGGGCGCATACTAAGAATCATGTGATCGGATAAGAAAAACTTGGAGTGAAAGGAGCTGGAATGAGATGGGAAGTAAACAGAAGACTTGAGAGTCCAGAAAAATCGGCAGAAGAAATTTGTAGATGCAAAAACAGAGGCCAAATGCAGATTTGGGGATCAGTGTTATCACCTGATGGATGGGAAGAAGGAATGTTATCTGCAGAGCTTGGGTGGTCATTGGTTGTTATCAACCAGCCATTGACATAGTGCAAAATGGATAAGCCACTATGTCCAAGACTTGCTAAGCTACTGACTGGCTCAAAGATAGAGGAGGACCCTTGAAGATAGTGCCTTTGGAGAGTGCAAAGCTGTGCTTCAGAAATAATGGCACAAGAAAAGTTAGATTGAATCAAAACTGTGCTTAAATCTTTGATGTACCAGGAATGAAGCTTGGAACAGCAGTGATCATGGAACACTATTGGGCTTGTGGATCCAGAGCATATATGAAGCTACCCAAGGATTGGGGAGGACGATGCTCACTAGTGAATGTTCATGTTCCAGCATTGGTAGTTCCTAAAAGTTATCTGAATATTGATAGTTTCCCGAAAGCAGATGCGCACCTGAGGAAGAAGAGATCTGTAGAGCTGATTAATCGAATGAAGTGGAAGACTATTTCTCTGCCAAGTCAAGTCAATAGAAGCTTTTGACTCTATCTCATATGAACACAGACTGTTCAGCCAGACTTTGGGCCTCATTACACGGATGGCGGAGAACCATGGCGCTATTAGCGCCATGGTTCATGCCGGTAAAATACCGGCACCGCCTTGGCGGAAAGGGGAATTACCGCCCCATTCCAAGGTTGGCGGGGCGGTAATTCCCCCTTCCACCCTTGCCCTTCCCCATTCCCATTTTTGCCCCATAGGGCTCAATGGGAATGGGGAAGGCGCTAATTACGGTACCGCAAATTGCGCTACCGTAATTAGCTCCCTGGGTCCCTTTGCGGGTTGGTTTTTAACGCCTGCAAAAAGCAGGCGTTAAATCCCCCAACCCGCAAAGGGACCTCGTAGTAAGGCGGTAAGGATTTACCGGTACCAGTATTTTACCGGTACCGGTAAATCCTTACTGCCATCCGTGTAATGAGGACCTTTGTCAGTATTCACATTGATCTTTATGCCGAGAATCCAAGTTGGAGCTAATACCAAATGGCTGCAGATTACCAGATGGGAATTGCTGCAGATGATCAACACAAACATAAAGGGATTTAATGCTATCAGAGAAGAGATGCAAGCCATAAGACTGATGACTCTCCAGAACAGATACGTCTTGGAGATGATCATAGCCCTGGATGGAGGTGTTTGTGCAAAAATGGGAGAATCATGTTGCACATTCATACCTTCTCATGATGACGTGAATGGCCCCTTGAAAGAGGCCATAGAGATGTTGATGAAGCTACACGTTCAGATGATAGACGAAGTAGAGGACATAGCTGATGACAGTTGGTTTGGATCACTCTTTTCTTGGGTTCCACAATGGATGGCAGACATGTTCAAGTTACTTGGAGCCCTGATCGTGCTGGTGTTGCTTGAATTCTGTGTGATCAAGATAATAATCACACAATGCAAAAACACAGCAAAGAAAGTTATAGGGATGAAAATCATGATCCATGTTGAGTCAGGATGGAAGGCTAGAGACTTGATAGATGAAGAAATCAGAGACTTTGTGAAGGCCAGTATCCATGTACCTGAATTAAAAACATTCCTATATCCAAAGAATCATAAGAAATATGTGGGAAAATGGATCAATTGCAGTCCAAGTGGACAGTGCATGCGCATGACTTGGAGCAAGGATGAGCATGTGAAATCAGCTGGATGCCTGAAGGGAGTCATAAAGAAATGGATCCCAAAGAAGCATTTCTTCAGACAAGGATGTCTAAAAGGATGATGGGAGAGTGGTTGATGAATTGCCCAGATGAGGGAGTGTAGAGAAGGAGCTAAGTACCCCCACCTTAATCGCCTTGCCCATCTTGCCTAAATGTTGGGAACCAGAGTGTGAGACACGTGCAGTACCAGTGAAAATACCAAGGAGAACCATACCTGCATACAAGAAAGTATGATGGCCATTTGAATGAAATCCTAGAAGCAGAGCAAATGAATGGCCAAGATGAATGGTGACGTCACACAACATCAAAACTGACGTACATAGAAGGAATGCAGACTAAAAGAATGCTGATTTCTATAAGGCATCAAGAAAGGATTGAAGATAAGTGGCATCTTCGGATCAAGATGAAGAGACTTATGCTACAAAGTGGATGAACGTATCAAGTTAGTTAACACGTGTACAGATGCAAAAGAAACGCAAGCAGACAAAGTATTCTTGAGGCTAGCTTAACAGTGAATAGATTGTGGCATGCGCCAACATATACATATATGCATAAGTGAATAAAGATTGGATGTTTCCACTACGAACTATAGCAGAGCTGTGTTAAAAAAGGAAATCTTCATTTCCAGTGTGTAACAGTGAGAAAACAAATTAATTACAAAGTGAATCTCAGCAAGGCGAGGCTGGACGAGCCATGAAGCCAAGCCAAGAAGCCAAGGTCTTATCAGGCTGGAGTGAACAGACATTGGATACAAAATCGTGTGAAAAAATGGAACTCCTGTTCAGGAGGCATGAACAAAAGAAGGAAAATGTCAGAGGTTTATTAGAAAATAGTATTTTAATACACTAGAAGCTCAATTTTGTGGTCTTCAGTCACGTGGATGGATGAAGTTAGACGAACATGATGGTTACACCTACGCATGAGGGCAGAACGTGCCTTCACTCCCCTGAATTCTCCAGAGCTAAGAACACTCCCAAGGACAAGTTCAAGGTCCTAATTGACAGCAGACCACTGAGGTGATGATGGATGAATATGTTAATTGGTGGGAAGCTATGATTAAGACTAGCTCACCAGCTCCTGGAATCTCAGCCTGCATGCTGCTATCGTAGGAGGAAAAGTACAGGCGGAGGTTAGAGTGTCAACCAATGAAAGGGGACCGCCTGATTAGGGGTCCTATAGTTTGTGTAACCAATAGGATGTTGTGTATTTAGTGACGTTCATAGTGACGTTCATAGTGACCTTTTTATTTATTTTTTTAATTTATTTTTTATGTTTTATTGGTTAAACAGATTAAACCTTTAACATTTCTCCATCTTCAATTACTTCATATCGAGTGGATGTCCATTGTTTATTGATATGTAATGATCTTTCCTATGCCGGTTTTAAGCGAGGGAATGCTGTGGGCCCGCTTGATTTTCTCACTCTTCAGGTCCTTCTTCCTCCAAACCCAATTTTAGGGATTCCACAAATTTTAGGGCATCTAATGTCTTGCCAACCTTTTCAACTGTCAATAATGTTTCCCAGTATTCCTCCTCCGTCACAGAGGAGATGTTGGTAGTATAGCTTCCCATAGCTACCATAGCTACCTGGCGTTTCGATACCAGGGCCGGGCAGTAGCATCACATGTCTAATGGGGTTTATAGTGATAATGTCGAAAAAAAATGTCGACTTACAAAAATGTTGAAAAAAAAATGTCGAAAACAATAATGTCGAAAACCTATACATATAATGAAAAGAGTCAATTTTTAGAAAAAAAAATGTCGAAAAAAAATGTAATTTTGCACTATCAATAAATACATAAACAAGAAGAGTCCCCCCAACCCCCCTCACCCAACACCCCCTAACACCCCCCCACCCCCAACACCCTCTCACCCCTCATACTCAACACATTTTAATTATTTATTTATTTATGTATTTATTCATTCAATAAATAAATAAACAAGAACAATATCATTTACTAGGGGGGGTCCCCCACCCAACCCCCCTCACCAAACACCCCCCTGTGACCCCCCCACACCCTTTCACCCCTCATATTCAACACATTTTAATTATATATATTTATTTATTTTTTTCTAAAAAATTCGAAAAAATGTAGAAAAAATGTCGACTTACTAAAATGTCGAAAAAAAATGTTGAAAACAATAATGTCGAAAACCTATACATATAATGAAAAGAGTCAATTTTTAGAAAAAAAAATGTCAAAAAAATGTAATTTTGCACTATCAATAAATACATAAACAAGAAGAGTCCCCCCAACCTCCCTCACCCAACACCCCCCTGCCACCCCCCCCACTCCCCCACCACCCTCTCACCCCTCTTACTCAACACATTTTAATTATGTATTTATTTATTTATTTATTCAATAAATAAATAAACAAGAAGAATATCATTTACTAGGGGGGGTCCCCCACCCAACCCCTGTCACCAAACACCCCCCTGCCAAACCCCCACACCCCTCGCCACCCTCTCACCCTTCATATTCAACACATTTTAATTATATATATTTATTTTTTTTTTTCTAAAAAATCCAAAAAAATGTCGAAAAAAATGTCATTTTGCACTATCAATAAATACATAAACAAGAAGAGTCCCCCAACCCCCCTCACCCAACACCCCTCGACCACCCCCCCCACCCCCCACCACCCTCTCACCCCTCATACTCAACACATTTTAATTATATATTTATTTATTTATCTATTCAATAAATAAATAAACAAGAAGAATATCATTTACAAGGGGGGTCCCCCCAACCCCCCTCACCCAACACCCCCTGCCACCCCCCACACCCCCCACCCCCTCTCACCCCTCATACGCAACACATTTTAATTATATATTTATTTATTTATTTATTCAATAAATAAATAAACAAGAAGAATATCATTTACTAGGGGGGTCCCCCACCCAACCCCCCTCACCAAACACCCCCCTGCCAACCCCCCACACCCCTCACCACCCTCTCACCCCTCATAGTCAACACATTTTAATCATATATATTTATTTATTTTTTTCTAAAAAATGCGAAAAAATGTAGAAAAAATGTCGACTTACAAACATGTCGAAATTTTTTTTTCAAAAACAATAATGTCGAAAACCTATACATATAATGAAAAGAGTCAATTTTTAGAAAAAAAATTTCGAAAAAAATGTCATTTTGCACTATCAATAAATACATAAACAAGAAGAGTCCCCCCAACCCCCCTCACGCAACACCCCCCTGCCACCCCCCACCCCCCCACCACCCTCTTACCCCTCATACTCAACACATTTTAATTCTATATTTATTTATTTATTTATTTATTTATTCAATAAATAAACAAGAAGAGTATCATTTACAAGGGGGGGGTCCCCACAACCCCCTTCACCCAACACCCCCCTGCCACCCCAACCATAATCACCCCTCATACTCAACACATTTTAATTATATATCTATTTATTTATTTATTCAATAAATAAATAAACAAGAAGAATATCATTTACTAGGGGGGTCCCCCACCCAACCCCCCTCACCAAACACCCCCCTGTCACCCCCCCACACCCCTCACCACCCTCTCACCCCTCATATTCAACACATTTTAATTATATATATTTATTTATTTATATTCGACATTATTGCTTTTCGACATTATTTTTTTCGACATTTTTTTTTTGACATTTTGACTGTCGACATTATTGCATTCAACACTATCACTGACCACCGTCTAATGGATTGCAGATGTTCTTTGTTTTCACAGAACCTACAATGCACTTTTGACTTTTCCATTAGCTTTCTTCTCCATTTTACCTCTCTAGAGTTCCAGATATTAGGTCTGCATCTCAGCAGAAGGTCTCTGTAGTGGCTTGATGGGAATTTCTTCAGGTTCGGTGGGAGTATGTTTAAAACTTTTCGCTCCCATATGATGTTATGGCACTGATTTCTTATCAGTCTGATCGCCTGAGTTTCCTCCCAGTCCCTTTCCTGGATGGTTCTTTTAGCCTTATCTGGATTGAATTTCAAGGTGTCCGCAGAGATGCCGAACTGTTCCAAGATAGCCTTACATTTCATTTTCCAATATTGGAATATCGTGTCTCCATTTATTGTCCCTGTCTGTGCTAGTATTTCATACGGTTGAGGTGGTTTATCAAGGATACATTTTCTGTAAAGAATTAAGGTTTTCCACAGCACTATTGATACCAAGGATTGGAGCCTTAATTCCGTTCTTATGAGCTCAATCGGCAGCGAATTTGGGAGGCATAAGATCTTCCGCCAAAAGTAAGACTCACACAGATTCCAGACTTCCCAGCGCAGGGCTAACAGGGCCTCTGCTCCATAAGTAATTACAGCCACCACCTTTTGTTTATAAAAAGATGTTATGGGCGTTAAAGAGAACTTTCCGTACCTTCGGTGTATAACTAGTCTTTGGTTAGTCAAGGTTGTTAGCTTTTCCCGGATCAATGCGTAGTGCCCCTCTTCATTGCAGTTTTTCTTTATCCTTATCCCAAGATATAATGTTGTGTCCACCACCTCCAGTTTTTCCTTCTCTAGTGACCAGTCTTGGTGTTTCCCTGCCGGTTTCTTTCCTCGACTGGACTTCATTATTAGTATCATGGACTTCTTGATGTTTATTTTCATGTCATTTTCTATTGGGTACTTATTAAAGGCCCCTATCCGTCGCTGAAGTCCTATGGTCGTTTGGTCGGCAAATACAACATCATCAGCATACAACATCCACGGCACTTCAGTCCCATTTATCTTTGGGGGGAAGCCATGGATCTGGGCTTGCATAATCTTCATATCTGCCATGTATATGACAAATAGAAAGGGGGCTAAGGCGCATCCCTGTTTAATTCCACGGGAAGTTCCGATCTTTCTGGATAGCCCTCCATTAGCTGTTGTTTGAATCTGTGTCATGGTGTCAGTGTACAAGGATTGGATAGCTTCTAAAAGATCTACCGGGCATCCCCAGTTCTTTATTTTGAGCCACAGGCGCTCCAGGTTTATCCCGTTGAACGCCTGTTCGAGATCAATAAAGGCTAAGTAGGTCGTTTTTTTTTTCTCTCCAGGGCCTTAGCTTTCATCAGATTGATCAGGAACAGATTTAAGGCAGTTCCTACTGATGAAAGCTGTTTGTCTTTCGGCCAGGATTTTTGCCTGTGTTACCCATTTTTTTTAAGTCCCTTAACAGAATGGACACAAATATTTTGCCAATTGAATCCAACAACGCTATCGGCCTATAATTTCTGGGGTTCCCTTGGTCCCCTTTTTTATAGATTGGCACGATGTATGCCTCTGCCCACGAAGAGGGAATTTGCCTTGCTTGTTTTATTTGTTGAAACAGCGCATATATTAAGTCCGACCAGTTTTCGCAGCTATCTTTGAGCATCTTGTTCGAGATGCCATCTGGGCCCGCTGCCCTGGAGGCACTAGGTTTTTTTATCAACATTACTATGTCGTCTCTGTCAAATTCCAGAGCCCAGGGAGTTGCATCGGGGGTCTTCTCTATAGCCTTTTTCTTGTTTTTCCCATCATACAATAGGGTAAAATGGTTAAACCAATTTTCCTATGAAACTTGTTTTACACCTATTGCAGATTGGTTCAGGTCTCTGTTGTTAATTATGTCCCACGTACTTCTTGCATTGTTTGTTGACACTGCAGCTAGAATTTTCTCCGCATCTCTTTGTGCTCTCAAAAATCGAGTGGAGCGTAGCCAGTTTTTGTATGTTTGCCGACACTTCCTCCGTAGATCCTATTTTTCACCGGAGTTAGCCTTTTTTATACGTGTCAGATCAGCTCTGTATTGTTTCCTTCTGGCCACTAAAAGTTCATCATAAGCGTGTTTCTTTTCAATTGTTTTCACTCTATTAGGATCGTACTTGACCTTGAAGGCTTCAAGCAGCATTTGTATTCGACCACGTCTTCACTGTTCTCAATGACCTTGTTATAGTCTTGCACCAGCTCTATTATTGCCTGTTTTTTAAGCCTTAATCGATTTCTTCCCCAGGTCACCTCTGTTTCCATCATTCTTTTTCTCCCTGGAATTGATCTTATTTTCCAGGAGGGTTCCGTTTCCAGTAGGCTATGGCCGCTGTTTGCTTGCTTCTTTATTGTGAATGAGTTTATCCATGCAAGAGTATTACCTCCTACGAAGCAATAATCCAGACAAGCTCCCGATTTTCCACAGTGCCATGTATTAGCACCAGTCAGGTCACCTCTCGTCTGGCTATTTAGCATCCTCATGTCTCGGGTTCGCATTTCCTCCATCCATTGTTGTTCTTTCCCTACTAGATGCTCTGTCTTTTTGATTTTACCCTCCGTGTCCAGCAGTTTAATGTTTAAGTCCCCGCTAAGGAGTATCAGCTGGTCTTTTTCCTCCGCCATTGATTTATCAAAGCCATTCATAATGGCTTTTAGGTAGCCCACCAGCTTCGGCATATTTTCGCTCCAATAGGTGTTGATCAACAGCATCTTTACTGGCTCTTCTCTCTCCTCAGATTTGAATGCTATTTTCAATATTTGCACATAGGGGTTCGGGATATAGTGTTCCAGCACTTGTAGGGGACTATCTAATTTTTTTAGAATCATAAGGCCCACAAATGGTCTCCCTTTGGGCCCCTTTCTAGCCGTGTTTATATACACTTCATATCCCTCACACACTGGTGGTTCACGCAGCCAGGATTCCTGAATAGAGATGAGGTTGTATTTGCCCAAGAAACTACTGTCTTTAGAAAACAGATGTTTAAAGCCTCTGGTGTTCCATGAGGCACAGTAGACAGATCTCTGGGACTCCTCAACAATCTATTGTTTCTTCTTTGTGTTTAAAGTGCTAGCCATCCATGTCCAGTCATTGAACTTCTTTTTCACTTCATTAGGGTTTATTTTACCCTTCCTCAGGTTCCCTGAATTATCCACAGTAAACCTCAGGGTTTTCAATTTCTCTGCGCTTTTTTTTATTGTGGATAAGTGTTCCCTTTGGATTTTTGGGTCTTCTTTTGTGTTTTCTCTTGAGTCCTTTTTTGTATCATCCACTGGGATCGGTCTGGTTTTTCACTACACTCCTTGTCGATGACTTTTTCATGTTATTTACTTCCCTCGCCTCCTTGTGTTCCTTTTCTTCCTTCTTTGTTTCTTTTATACTGTCAGGCTTGAGATTATCCTCCAGAGTTTCCAATTGGAAACCCTTTTTTTTAAGGATGTCACTGGCCTCCAGCAATTTCTGCTTGATCTTAATGGAGGTTAGATATTATATAACTTGGTCCATCCGCTTTTCTCTTGGGATTTCCACAATTTATATGTCATCTGTTGATATTGTGCATAGTACTGAAGTTTGATTACAGAGAGTCATCACATAGCTCCTATTTAACACCCCCCTTCTTGGGCCTTTTGATGTTATTTCTAGTTTTAGATAGCAACCTTTAGGTGGCCTAGGTTTTCTGGGGCTTTGCAGAGGAAGGCATGACTTGGGTCATCCTCAGTATTCTCCCCTTCTTTTTTGTTACGTTTTGATTTTGGGTGGAGCTTTCCTTGTTGTTTTTGTGCATTCTTATCTTTGATATCAAGCTCCTTCCTTTTTTGTCCAGGGTTGAAATGGATGGAGTCTCTTTGATCCTCACAGAGGGACCTCTATGTAAAGAGTCTGCCTTCTTCTCTGGTTTCTTGGTCATCTTTGTCAGTTTCTCTCTTTGGGGTTTCAGCATCTTTCAACCTTTTGGTTGCGCTCCCGGGTCGACGGTTTCCCAATTATCTATGATTTTCCAATCAGATAAACTGATGCTATCCCATTCTTCCTCTTCCCTGTTTTTGTCCATTATTTCAATGAGGTCACTTAGGTCTGCAGATAGCTCTGTCTCTTCCCATTCTTCTTCATCTATTGCAGCAGTGTTTTTGGGTTCCTTTTCCCTGTCGTCCTCTAGAGTATCCGGCTCACTCATTATCAATTCTCTTCTGGGCTTCTTTGCACACTGTTTGCTTTCTCTTTTGGGCGGTGTTCTCAAATTTCTCAGGAAAGCTCTCGTGCCATTGACTTTCCGTTTTAGGATTTAATTCTTTGATTTCTTTTCATTTTCTACTTTTTTCTTTGGCACCCCCTTTCCCTTCTGAAGGTCCTGGCCGTTGGAGGTGCCACCTGCAAAAATGGCAAAATTTGATTGATCCAGTTTAGGTGCAGGCTCTCCTCTATCCTCCACCTTCTTTCGTGTAGAGACCAAGATTACATCTTCAAGAGGTTGGCCTGTTTGTTTTGGGTGAGTACCTTCACCTTGTTTCAATTTAATTGGGCCCTTTCCTGCCTTTATGTTAAATCCCAATGGGTCTGGCTCGTTTTACTGTTTGTAAAGGCTTCTCATCCATTTGCAGTCCTCAAGGACTGACTCCATCAGTAGTGATTTGTCATTAGCGTCTCTTCTCGCTAATTCGCTGAGGCGGTTTTGCCAGAGTTGTGTTTGCTCTGCTTCCTTGTTCATTCGTATGTCCAATCTCTGCAGGGAAGATTCCATTTGCAGATTTGCCTCTTTGATTTGTGTATTAGTGCTGGTTACTTCTTGAACAGAGTCCTTTATCACCTCGTAGAGTTTTAAGAATGGGGCGAGTGTGATATTTAAAGATGCCATGATCATTTTTTGAGTGTGGTCAGTGTCCTTTAGTCTTTCAGTTTTACAAACATCATTGATTATTAGTGAGATTTGCTCTTTAGACAGTTCCGCTTGGCGCAGACTTTCATCTTTCAGCTGATGTTTGAGTCATTTTAGTTGATGTTTTTTTCTCATGGGGCTTAGTCGGGATTATGACAGGGTCCTCATCATCAAAAGATCCCCCTTTAGCTTGTTCTTTATCTAATGCTGCCATCTTCTCATTTATGAAGGAGAAACATTTTCTTTTCTCTCTTTCAATTTTCCCCATCAGGATCGTTATGTCTTGCATGATTTTATTTGCTAGACTTGAATTGCTCTGGCTGGCTGCTGGCAAGTTTGGATATTCATTGGCCCTCATTACGACCCTGGCGGAGATCGTGGTGCTAAATGCACCATGGAGCACGGCGGAAAGCTGCCGATACCGCCATGGGGGTTGGCGGATTTACCGCCCCATTCCGACCTTGGCGGGGCGGTAAATCCCCAATCCCCATTTTACCCTTCCCCATTCCCATTTTTGCCCCATAGGGTATAATGGGAGTGGGGAAGGAGTTAATTACGCCACCGTAAAATACGGTGGCGTAATTAACGACGAGGTCCCGTAGCGCCATGGATTTTTCCGCCCGGAAAAACCGGGCGGAAAACTCACCATGGCGCTACGGGATCTCGTAGTAGGGCGGACGGGTCCGCCGCGAATACCGCTGGCGTAGACCCACTCCGCCAGGGTCGTAATGAGGGCCATTGTCTCTTAAACTTCCTGATAGTTTCGCTCTCTTAGCTAGCATCCGGGCTTGATCGTCACTCCACCCAAATATGGGGTCGCCATAATCCTTTCCTGAATGGGGCTTGAGTAGTGGCTTGGTTTATCTCCTAGGTTTTTGTTAACCGTAGCCATTGCTTCATTTTGTTGGCGTTTTTGGTAGTCTCTGCCCTTGTATTCTTGGTTTCGGTGATCTTCCATGTATGGCTGGAAGATGTCAAAAACAACTGGTTCTGCACCTGTGAGACCTATTTGCTGGGGGTTTTTCCCCACAGCAGTAGTAGAGTCCTGTAGGGCTTTTTCCAAATGGCCTAGCTCAGTCAAGTCCCAAGGACCTGCATTTTCCCATAAGGCCTCCGAGTCTGCAGCTGCGCATGGGGTTTGATTAAGGAGTACCTTTACACTATTGAGACCATCAATGGGTATCTTAGGTTCCTCCCCTGACATGCTTTCAATCAAATTACCTGATGGACAATCATTCGTTCCCTTGATTGAGGAGGGCATTTTCGAATTTTGACTTCCGACTTGCTCACCTTCCCCCTTGTCAAGGAGTTTTTGCCCTCCACGGGGCGAGTCAATAGAGTAATCTTTCTCGCTTACTCTAGATTTTTCACTCAGCTCTGGATTCTCTTTCTCAATTTCTGTTCTCGACCTGTCCAGAGACTCACACAGTTACAATCTTGTTTGGCCCAAGCAGATTCCGGGCTCTTTAAAGGGGATGGAGCAATCTGTCTGGCCATTTTCCCCTGAATCGCAATCATCTTGATCTCCCGAGATCCAATGGTCCAGACGAACTTCAGCCGACTGGGTTATGCCAGGATCCATGGGTGGCTGCCTTGTACTCTCCGCTGGGGTTGGAATGGTGCGGGCATCATGGGGATCAAGGAGCTTTGGGGCAGGATCTAATTTGTCCTCAGTTTCCAGGGGTAGCAGTGTGTTCTTTGCAATTGTCAGATCAGCCCCCACTGAGAGGCTCTTTTGCTTCTTAGTGCTAAAAGGTAAGTCTGTCTCTTTTAACATAGGCAGATCCTTTTGCATCATTCTAAGTGAATGGTCAGGGTTTCCATCGACTTCTGGGAGGGAGGTAAATCTTTGTCTTACCGGAAGGTGGGTTCTTAGACCCGCGGTCGGCGTTTCCACAGGTACCGACTTCATTTCGTCGTGCAGCTCCTCTTTGAGCTTCCCTCTTGGCTGAATTCAGCTGACCTCTGCCGTGAGGTTAGTTGGCTGGCAAAGCCACAGCAAGCAGCCAAACAGCACAACAGCAGGTAGTCCCTCAATATCACGCCCTTTGCTTGCACAGGCTTGGCGCCGCAAGGGTGCCTGGGGCAATGTTTTGTAGGCACACTTCCTGCATAAGCGGGGCCTGGAACAGAGGGGTCGGGGCTATTCGGCGCAACGGCGCTTCTCCTCACTCCGATTCCGGGAGGATTTCTTCCTGTTCTTCCTAATTCAAACAGCTGATAGGACCGCTAAAGGGACGCAGCCACAGCACAACAGCAGTTAATCCCTCAATATCACACCCTTTGCTCGTACGGGCTTAGTGACCTTTTTATGGGGAGGGATTAGTATCCCCACCTGATGTTAAGAAACAAATCACTTTCTTTCACTGTCTTAGATGAGTATGGATTGTATACTTAGATATTCCCTTAGACCCTATCACTTTCTTAACTAGGTTTTTGTAGTCTGCCGCGTAGGATGACGTTAGTAATACGAAGGTTAACAATCATCACCAATGATGATTTTTTGCTATAAAAGAAAGCTCTTTTTTTAGATGCATTGAGAGTTCCTACGCTGCGACTTCCGTTGATGTCCGTTGTATTCCCTGTTTTAGATAATTGATTTTAAAACAGTTATGCTTTTGCCAACTACCTGAGTTGTTTCGATTGTTGATGTTTGAATAATTTCTGCATCCCCATCCATCTCAAGGGTATTGCTACCTCATCTTAAAGGGCTGGGAGCTCCAGTTCAGTATATTTGAGTGACACAATGGCATATGTACTTTTCAAGTTAGCTTTATAAAGCTGAGTATTTTTGAAAGCTAGACATGGCGTATGGAGGGGAAATGATGAGGGAGAAAGTAAGTCATGAGTATTTGCCCAACGTGGCAAGAGAGTTTGCAATCCTGGACACTAGTGCAGTTATTTTCCCCTGATTGTGGTTGCTTTTCATGCCACCAGTAAAGGACAAGTGGATGGACAACGTAACTTTTTTTCAGAGGACGGACGCACCGCTTTGTTTTTTTGAGGTTGGCAAGCTTGCTCAAGTATTTGGCTACTAGGATTTTACTCAGGTTGTCATGTTCCAAGTACAGACGCTTACTCACAAGACCACAGGCACTTGTTTCCTATTGGGATTTAGTTTTCCAGAAAATATTTCATGACGGATGGCTGGGTTAAAAGGTGAGCACCTTTTATACTTTGCCAGCATATTTATTGGAACCTTTCCTCTCTCTCAAGTTATTTTTCTGGTGTTCATTACTTTTTTTTAAAAGTCCAATGATATTTTGTCTTGTGCACTGTCGTCTAAGGATTAGGTTTATTCAACTACTTTTGTATTTTTCACTTTAAGATATATGTTCACTTACTGTGCATATATTCATGGGTGCCAGCTTTTGATTTTCGCTATGGGGGTAAAATAACCTGGGCACATGTCATTTTGTTATTTTTGCAGCTGGTCATTTTTTTCCCTTTTACGTGCTGTTTGAATGTGGTTAGTTGGAAGAGACCGGCCATAAAACAAGAGGCTTGTAGCACGTTGCTTAACTAAAATGTGTGATCATCAGCAAATAATGTAATCGCACAGGGCATTGACTCTCAAAGCCTGCAATATTTTATGTATAATAAAAAGCAATTGATATTTTTACAGCTACAGTGATATCAAGGGTAAAAAATTACTGGTGACCTGGGTCTCCCATCCATGCTGCAAGCAGGATTGAGCACAGGGACCTCTCGGCACAAGGATGTTTTGGCGCGAGAGGGCGCAATTGGCATGGCATGAACCTGCAGGCACTTTGCATTTTGTACCTCTCAGTGCAAGGATGTTTTGTTACGAGAGGTCGCAATTGGCATGAACCTGCAGGCACTTTGCATTTTGTAATATGGATTAAACGTGAAAAACATTTATTTACTGCAACATTATAAAACGGAACGGAACATGTATTACACCGTGCCTGGGCAACATTATAAAACTGAAAAAACTAAATAAAAACACATGTGTGTTGAACTCTGCCTTCGAGAATCCTGGCCTGCAAGAGTTTGAGACGCACCACTTCACCATTATGGTAGAATTACATTATTGTGTGGATGCTCACAAATTTCATACTTAGCCTTTAACAATTGGACAATTTTAATTTGGAGGCTAAGTATGACATGTATGCAGCATAGTGCACTGAGTAATTGTGGCGTATTGGTTGCATGCTGGTCCTTGAACTTTGGCAGACTAGGGTTCAAGACTTTAAAAAAAAGAAAATGTAAAACAGTATATTTTGGTAAAGACTCTTCTGTATGTAGTCTTAACAGGCATGCCTTTGATCCATGTGGCCTCCTTCATGGAAATGTTCACCCAATCACTGCATGATTTTGAAGGTCTATTGAGCTGTACTACCAGTGGGTTAAGAATAGTTGTGTGTCTTCCATTGCACTTGAACCAGCGCAAACAAGACTTTCTTTGCAGCTCAAGGGAGGGGCTTGCCACACAGTCCTATTATTCCCTTTGTGTATTGCACTACTTTTAGCCTTTGAAAACGGCGTGGGCAAGTAGACACCTCTCCTCTACAGCACCTTATTCTCATTTTCCCCAGCTGAAATTTCTTTTTTACTTTTTTCCCCTCCTCTGAATCTACACTACGCACCTCCTCCTTGAACAACTTCAGATCTCCTACTGCCATTCAACCCAAACAAATAGAGGTGCAGGGGAAATTATGAATATAGCCAAGTTGCATGTGTTGTATATATTGTTATTTACCACACATACCTTGTTATTTGGAAGATGATCATTCAGATTTCCTTTTTACTTTGCATTTTGGGACTTGTAGTACAGGACACTTGATGGTCAAAACAAAACTACAAGTCACAAAATGCACATAAAAAAACAAGAAATGGATGGGCATCTTCTGAATTACATGGAGACATGCCCTCCCCCTCATGCCTCCCCCCCACACACACTGATACTGAAAACTCACACTTGATGTGTCACATTGCTCACATACACACACGGGTGCACAAGCGTGCACACACACTAACACTCGCCATCACGGAGCAAATGCACACTGCATGCACAATCCCTCACACACACCTTCACATAATGTACACACACACACACGCTCACATCAAACACACACCCACTGCATGTACACCCTCTGAGATGACATGCACACCCTCACACCACACAATCCCCCTTGCACTGTACATATATTCAAAAAGAGCACTAAACCGTCTCTGAGCAACATTATAAAACAGAAAGAATGTAATAAATAAAATCACATTTATCCTGAACACTGCCATTTGAGAACCCTGGCCCGCAGAAGTTTGAGATGCAGGACTTAACCACTATGTTACAATGATGTTATTTTTTGGATTCACACAAGTTTCACCTAGCCTTTTATCACTGAACATATTAAAATATAGGCTAAGTATGAAATATTTGCCCTATGAAGCAGCAACCTATTATGGTCTAGAGGTTAAATGCTGGTCCTTGAACTCTGGCAGACCAAGAATCAAGGACGTGTGTTTTTTAAAATGTAACTAATTGAATTAAACGAAAAGCAACGCAACAGGGAGGTGGCAGGGATTGTTGCAGTTCAGTCCTGTGATCTTATTTGGCATGAGGGCATTTAGACGTGGCTGTAATGTCAGCCACATCCAAACATCCCTCGCACCAAAATAACAGCGCCACAATGTCTTTCTCGCTGAAAAGGACGCTGCGGTGGAATGGCTCTGCCAAATCAGTGAACAGCAAAATGACAGCACTGAAAAGGGGTGTACCTCTTGGAGCATGCTGCTTAACCAAAGTGTGTGGTCCATCGCAAATAATATTGTCTCACTGCGCATTGCCTAAAAGCATTGTGGGTTCTCAAAGCCTGCAATCCGAAGGCCGTGGTTAGTGGTCTGGTAGCATTTTAAAATGGACAGTGGGCACCACTGACCATGGATGAAGAGCATTTTAGTGGTTTGGAAGTGTTCTAAAAATCTATGTAATAACAAAACCCTTCAAATTCAAGGAAAAAACTTTAGTTGCAGGGGCCTTAAGGTGAGCAATAGATTGTAACAAAACCTTTGAAATTCAAGTAAAAATCTTTAGATGCAGGGACGCTGAGGTGTGAAATTAACTCAACAAAACCCCTGAAATTCAGCTAAAGCCACCTTAACTTTGCGCCCCCTGTTGCGCAGCCTGTGACCACAATGATGACATCACAGATAACATCACTGATGACATCACTAAAGTTGGGAAGGAGCCTGCTCCTTTTCTTCATTTCCAAGTTTCCAAAGCGTTTTAGAATTAGGAAAGACTTCTGTTAACTGTTTTCTTTTTTAACATTTTGTTTTAATTTGTATGTGGTTTAACAAAACCTTTACAAAAATACATTTTCATAAAAAGGAGAAAGACAAAAAAAACCCAAAAAAACATTAAAAATTTACCAACAACTCAATTATTTATATTTGAAAAATAAATTGAAATTAAAAGTCAATTTAGATTGAGATCAACTTAGCTCAATTTCATTTACAGCAGTTATCTAATATTCAATTAATGTTATAATGCCACACACTTTTGTTAGAAACTTAACAATCGCCAATTTTAGCTGTATATATAGATTTTCCATGTAACATTTCAATACATAGGGCATGCAGGTCAACATTCTCAGAATTAAACACAAATTTTACAAAGGTCTCAATCTATTAAAAGATGTCTCGAAGTTTCCATTTCTAAAGGGTTTTTACAAAAACGACAGGGAATACATTTGTTTCCAAGCTCTTCTCTGATTCCACGGATTTCAGCTGTCATTAAAACATTAAAACGGAAGCACATATACTTAATACGCAGACCGGGGTCAGGAAATTTTGTAATATAAAATTCCGGATTTCCCAAAGGTTTCACATGTAGGACTAATTGATGGTATAACCTTGATGCTCGTACACTATCTGTTGTTTTTATCCAGTCCGTATTCTGAAGTGCTATTTTTGCCTTATTAGGATTTAGCATCAATGTAGAAAATTAAGAACCTATCTTTACCAATATTTGTCGGCAATCGAGATGAAGAGTAGTTAACCATAGCCCTTTCGATGTACCATTCCCCATCTTCAAGCCTATATCTGACATTAAATTGTTCCGATTGGAGCCCAACAAATTTCTGTACAATGTGAGCCTTCTCCATTGTACATCACAAACTATTGATTGGAGTCCCAATTCGTATCTCAGGGCAGCTAGTGGTACACATTTCGGAAGAAAATAGATAATCTTTCTCCAAATTTTGGATTCTAAGTTGTTAAGAAAAAGCTCAGACAAAATGGGTAATAGTTCTAGTCAATATACAATTTTTGGAATGATTTTTTGCTTATAGTATCTTATAAGAGGGGTTAAAGAGTACCTGCAGTACTTATTTGCTACCTTTTTCATTTGCGGTATAGAATTGAGTACTCTTTCCAGCACACTATTCCTATACAGACAGATTTTTCTTGTATCAAAAATAGGAAAACCCAAATAACGCATAGACCTGGTACGCGTTAACATTTATTTTTTAATATCCCATTTACATTTTTGGACTCTTTTTTTCTGATGTGTCAAACACATTATTACCGATTTTTTCTCATTTATTGTAAATCCATTTTCTTTTGTGTATTTTTCAAATGCAGAGAGTTTCCGTTGAAGACCTATACGTGTACCATCTATTAGTAGAAAGTCACCTGCATATGAGCACCAATTTATCATTATTCCCTCTATCTTAGGTGAAATTACAGATGCTTCGTCCAAAACCCTGCCAGAATCTGATACATAGAGATTAAACAGTGTTGGCCCAAATAGATAACCCTGAAGTAATCCATTAGAGGTTTTTATTGGGCAGGATAGCAGTCCCTCTGAATTTAACCTCACCTGCACTATTGATCCTTCATGCAGATGAATTAAAATTGCCAGTATCCCCGAGGGTAGTCCCAGATATTGAAGCTTAGTCCATAACAGTAGTCTGTCAACCTTGTCAAAGGCAAGGGAAAGGTCGATCGCAGCTATGTATGTTGGAATGGCTGCTCTTTTACATGCCTTTTCCAATAGAAGGCCAAAAATCAAAGCTCCAATTTGGGTACCCATCTCCTTACAAAATCCAAATTGTTTTTTGGAAAGAATGATATTTGAATCTGCCCAAGCTACAATGTTTTTAAGAATTAATCCCACAAAGATTTTAGATTCTGGGTCCATAATTGCTGTAGCCCTGTAGTTTAATGGAGATTGTCTATCTCCCTTCTTATAGATGGGCACTATGTAGGAGATATTTCATGAGGTAGGTATGTGTCTTCTCAGCCTTATATCTGAAAAAATGCAAGTAGAGAGCTTTTGCCCAGGTTTCCGGATTAGCCTTAAGATTTACATTGGACAAACCATTTGGTCCACACGCCCTAGATGGATTCGAGATTTTTATCTGTGTTTCTATCTCTGAGATGGTAAAGTCACATTCCCACAGATAATCTGTCATTTCCAAAAGTTCTTTCGGGAATGCGTATTTCCCTGCATATAGGGAATGGAAATGGGAGGTCCAAGTCACCTCTGAAATACTATTTGATAAAAAAATGTCCCTGTTGAGACTCTAATTTATTAATTAATAACCAAAATTGTCCTCCCGAGGTGTCTTTCAAGGTTTTAATCATAGCTTCACTTTCAGCTTGTAACATTGCCCCCTTGTGTGGAGCGAGAAATAAAAAGGAGGTAAATCACAAGCAAGTACATCTTCTGATACAGAAAGAGGGGGCAAAAGATGGAAAGGAAATGAGGATAGAACTGATGAGATAGTATTTACACAGAACGAATGGATGGGAGGTCAGATTTTATTTAAACTCGATGGTAAAGGCATTGATGACGCAAACCGAAAACAGAAGTTAGACGATGTACAGAGAAAGGAGAAGGAAAAGGAAAAAGGATTGAGAGACCAAAACATTTGGAAAAAAGATAGGCAGAGACGAGAGCAGTTACATTGTGAAGAGAAAGAAAGACAACGAGATCATGAACAGAGAGCAGCTAACGATCAGGACAGACAGGAACAACGAAGAATAGAGGAAGAAGAACAAAAGACACAGGTGAAAAGAATAAAGAGACAAAGGGATGAGGAGATACAAAGGGCAAATGAATGTATAAATGCAAAGAAAGAGGAAGAAAATATGGTCAGAGAGGAAGCGAGAAGGCGCAGAGAATTCAATGACGACATAGAACGTAAGTGAAGACAGAGAGCGCGCGATCTTGAATATTTGGAAAGAGAGGTTAAAAAACCGGATCCAGTAGTAGTGTCGGAAGACATCAAAGAATTCTTTCCTGAGTACGATTCAGTACCAGGCACGTCTAGGGCAAATATCGAGGATGCCTTTGAGACCAGAAGCATTTGAGAGACGAATGATAGAATATACAATGAGATGGGGCTAGAGCAAGCACCCCAAGAGGAAGGGGTGGACGAGTGCCTGGAGAGTTCTCAGCTTTATAATGCTGAGGACGTCTCCCAAAATAGTAGAAATAGAGAGCTATCCCTAGATAGGTTGAAAATCAGTAAGAACAAGGAGTATGCTAGAAGTTGCACAAGTTGGGCACAGACAATGTCAGACGCAGAAAGAGAGGAATATGAGGAAAAGGAAGATGAGAGAAGACGCAAATAACGCTTCTGAAGAGGAAAGGGAATAAGGTGGTGGGATTCTAGTGTGTCTGCACCGAGGGCATCGGAATCAGCCACACAGTCAGGCCGACGTGAAGAAATATTTTACGGTCAGAGGGGGTGTCTCCACCACCCTATGTGAGCCGACTGAGGACATTACCAGTTAGGCGGTGATGCGAGAATATCACTCCTGCAATAGACAGAAAACCAATGACAGAAGAGAGAGAGGGCTATGCATTCCAATTTCCGTTGCTCGAAAACAGTGGAACGAGACCACAGTATATTCCATGGCCACACATGGATCGGGAAAACCTGAAAAATAAGCTTCCACTGCTGACTTCGGGAGCCGGAAAATGGATACATGAGTTAGAACAAAATTCCGGCAGGGAACACGTTAGTTATAGGGGATATCAAAGGTCTTTTAATCGCCATCGCATTGCAGAGCTGCGGTATGGAAAGCATTATGATTGCTATACCCAGATACTTACTGACATGGGAGCTATAATGACACGTAAAATGAAGGAGTCAGAGGACCCTTTGCTTTACATTCAGAATTTCCAAGATGCTTGGGTACTAGAAACACAGGAATCTTGGGGGGAAATCTATACCCGTGTTTTACCATATATTATGCATAGGGCTACCAGATCAGGTACAGAAACAGCTCAAGAAATTGGTAGGAATCGAGGCTAAACCGTGGTCTGAAATACAGTTGACCATAGCTCACTATTGCAGGCTGCTGCAAGAGAAGAATCACAAAAAAGAGGCTGCACGAAAAGCAGAGCCATAATTAGTGCAGATAAAATTGTCAAAATATGCCATTGAAGGGGCAAAGATAACTAGCACAGACGGACCGAGCATGCAGCAGGTCAATAATCCACAACAAGCAAATCAGGGGAATAATGGGTTCTACCCCAGAGGGAAAGGATTTAGGGGAAGAAAATAGCAGAGTAATCAGGGAGGTTTCCAAAACATGCAAAATGGAGGTCAGTATATGTAAAATGGGCAAATGATCAGACCACCGCCAATATGTTGGGTGTGTGGGATGACATTGCACCTAGCACGCACATGCAGAAGTCAAGACATGATGCAAAATGACCAAGGAACCAGAGCAGGTATGGTGAATCCACCTGTGGTGTTACAACAGGGAGAAAATGGAGTTGCACAGAATCAAACGGTACGACTGCAAATGCCAGGGGCACAGCAAAGCTTGCAACCTTAGAATTTGATAAGTTTTCCACAGGCACTGTCCCAACAATCACTGATGCAAATGTCACAGACAACAAGTATAGGTCAGGCTGTGAACAATGGGATAAGAGTTAACACTGGTGATGGGGGAAGACCATTCACGAAATATAGGACAACATTCTATATGGATTAGGACAGCTCACTGGGAAACCTGATGTGTTCTATCCTATCAGTGACACCAGACCCTCAACAGGAACCAAGGGTGGATGTCGTTATAGGGGATAAAGAATATTTTTTCTTAGTTGACACAGGTGCGCACGCTCGTGTATACGTGAAGGCAAGTTTTCCTTCTCCGGTGATGCAATAAATACTTAGAGATTCACAGGAGCAACAAGTCAAGTTCCTTTTACAGATGCACTTCCAGCCTCTATAGGAGAATGTGACATGAATGTGCCACTGTTATATTCAAGGCAAACCCCAGTAAATATATTGGGACGAGATTTAATGACAAAGTTAAACATGACAATCTCGTTCACATAGAAGGGCATAGTATGTTCGACTCCAGGAATGCACTATTTGAATTCATACGAGATGATTAGAGCATACGCAGGACGCACAGCCATGAGAGCTATCCCATCAGAGCCAGAGATATTTGCATATGGAGTACGTGTGCTGATGGCATGGCTACCAGGCCTTGCAGACAGAACCATGAGGACCCCAGATGAGTTTCTATTTAGGCCAAGAATACCTATGTACGAGGAAAAGTATTTCCCTTGATGATGCACACAGCCATAATACGAGGGGAAATGGCTTTGATCAATGGTTGTGATGATGAAGGCCGACAATGGTGCACAGTAATCGCCATTGAAGAAGGGTAGAGATTGACTGACGTCACGGATGACGATCTGTTCGATAAACGAACAGACGCTGAGGAAATAACAGTTGAGGTGAATCTCATTTTCTGGGTGAAGATGATCAAAAGAGAAGTGCCCCAGAGAATGATGTTGGCGCAGAGCCGTCCTGAATATTCTGAGGTTGATATGGCCCAGGTGCCTGTCTCAGTATGGACCACAGGCCCCTATGACATAGGCTTATTGAAAGGAGTAAGAGAAGTAAAAATTAAACTGAAGCCAGGAGCGATTTTAACAGGGCACGACAGTATCCCATGTCTAGGGAGGCAGATGAGGGAATTTTCAAGACATTTTCGGCTATGATGGAACAGGACACCTTAGTGACATCAGAATCGTCATGCAATACCGCAGTTTACCCTATCAAGAAATCAAAGGGAGGGTCTTGGAGACTAATTCAAGATTTACGCCTGATAAACGATATTGTAGAGGCCGAGTTCCCTTTAGTCCCAAACCCGGCCCCAATCCTATATAATATACCTGTTGAGGCAACATATTTCACGGCGATTGACTTGAAAAATGCATTTTTGTCAATCCCATTGCACCGAGACTCACAAGATCTGACGTCATTTACATTCAGACAGATGCATCTGAAAAGCACAAGGTTACCCCATGGGTACTGTGAGTCTCCTTCAATTTTTAACAGAGTCCTGCAGATGGACTTAAGCAATATTGCAGTAGAGAGTGTTGTCTTGCAATATGTAGATGACATCTTAATTTGCTGCACCACAGAGGAAAGATGCAGACGTGATTCTATTCAACTATTGACTATATTAGCTGAGAAAGGATATAAAGTTGACAAAGAAAAGTTACAATATTGTCAGCAAGAAGTGTTGTATATAGGCGAACTGATCTCACATGAGGGGAAAAGAGTTACCCCGGAAAGGGCTGAAGCCATACTGAACAGAGCTAAGCCACACACGATAAAACAGGTGCAGAGCTTTTCAGGTCTTTGCAATTATGTCAGAGCTTGGGTCTTTGACTACAGCTCATATACCAAGCCCATGTTACAGGCCCTAAAGAAGGCACAGGTGACGAAAGAAAATAATCGTGTGGTCCGAGACCATGGAGGAAGGGTTTACTGAACTCAAGAAAGCCATTTGCATGGCACCAGTTTTAGAGATTCCCAGTTATGCAGAGGAATTTTACCTGTTCTCACACACGAATGGCAGCGTCATGACGGCAGTGCTCACACAGTGAACTACATTGGGGTACAAGCCCCTGGCGTATTACAGTGGGAATTTGGACCCATTGATGAGAGGCCACTTCTCATGCGAACAAAGTTTAGCTGCCGCAGCGTTTGCCATAGAAAAGGCTTCAACCATTGTGATGGGATGCTCAATGACGTTGTACGTCGAGCATGTGCTATTTGCCATTCTAGAGAAACCAAAAGGCACGTTGACATCTCAGAGAGCTTCTGCTTATGAAGTGATCATATCGAATCCATCAATTAAGATCGTTTGATGCAAGATAGTTAACCCAGCTATGTTCATAGCAGAGCCAGTCACTGAATGAGAGCCAATACATGATTGCGCAAACTATGAACAATTTTATGATGAGATTCCCAGAGTGAAAGAAGAATGCATTGGCAGAAGGAGAAATTGCCTTTATGACGTTTCCTCAAGAATCGATCAAAACGATGGGCAAAGATATACAGGCGCTGCTGTGATGAAGCACACGGCAAATTGAGAATTTCGAGTGCTCCTTAGTGCACAATTACCATCTCACTATTCAGCACAGGCTGCAGAACTATTGGCATTGATACTCGTGATTGAGAAGTAACAGTATACAGTGACTACGCCTATGTGACATTGACAGTGCATGCAGGCTTAGCGCACTGGAAAAGGAGGGGCTACCTCCGAGCGGACGGCACGCCAGTGCAGCATACAGCCTTATTGGACAGGCTGATTAAGGCTCTACAGCTCCCAGTGGGCATAGTGGTCGTGAAATGCGCCGCTGACACGAAGGGGACAGATTTTATCTCACGAGGAAATCAAGCAGCAGACACAGAGGCCAAGCGTATGGCGTCCAAGGGCGAAGTTATAATGTACGTGGACACAACTAATGTAAACGAAAAAATGATTGTTGCACAAAGTGAACCTGAGAGCTATAACAACATGGGGTAAACCCAGTTAATGGAACTGCAAGGGGAGGCACCACAGGAGGAGAAGAACCCCTGGAAGCGGCAAGGGTGTTCTTTAAACCCCTCCGAAAGCTTGTAGCGACAAGACAGCACTGGTAAACCAGTAATGGCTATAGGCCTGTTAAAATTAACATTAGAACAGCTGCACTATCCAGCACACATGACAAAAGAGAATCTCGCTGCAACGCTCGATGAAGACTGGTTTATAATGAATTTAGCAGAACACGTTGCATTTTTTATGATGAACTGTATAATCTGCCAGCAGTTCAAGGCTGGGCACACACTAAAAGTAATTAGAGGAGTTATCCCAAGGCCCAATGGACCTTTTCAGCACTTGCAGGTCGATCAGGTCGATATGATTCAAGTATGTAACGGATACTGGTACCTGATTGTTGTGGTGTGTCCATTCTCTAGATGGATAGAAGCAGGTCCATGTACACACCCAGACTCTACCTGTGCAGCCAAATTTCTAGTGAGAGAGGTATTTCCCAGGTGGGGAGTATGTGAAGTCATGAGATCAGATAATGGGGATCACTTTGTCAACAAAGTTTTTGAATAGATTAGCTTGTCGCTTGGTATAAAGCACAAGTTCTCGTTGGCATATCACCCGCAAGGTAATGGTATTTGTGAGAAGCTCAACGGCTTGTTAAAGGAAAGGATAGCCAAGTTGAAGGTTACTCTAAAGAAAGGATGGCTGCACTGCCGTCCACTGGCACTGTACGCACTCAGAAACCAACATGGTTCTGACCATCATCTTATGCCACACTAAATAGCAACAGGAAGAAGGATGTGCACTCCCCTGACACCCCGAGGCAGAGCTAGATGTGATGCCCAGCCAACCAGAGAATTCTTAGGGTCTGAAATGCAAAATTACTTGAATTGCATGACATCTTGTCTTACTGTAATTTCAGGCCAGCTGCAGTGATGACGAAAAGGGTGCAGGGCAGCAGAGAGCACAGAAGGAGATGCTACTGCAGACACAGCTCAGAGTCTATGTGTTCCTTCAATCGTCCCTGGAGAAACGGTCCTGGTGAGGAATCACATGAGAAAAAAGTGGGACGAGCCAAGGTTCAATGGACCTTTCACAGTTGAAGACGTCACTCCCTTTGCAGTAAAACTACAAGAGAAAATAGCTTGGATCTTCCTGGGTGACATCAAACCATACTTCGTAGAAATCCCCTTTCTGCACCCCATCGCGTAGAGACTACAGACAACGGGGAAGAACCACAGCACGTGCAGACGAGATCCATGACGAGGAAGAAGAACGCATGACCAGCAGCAAAGCAAAGACAAGGAATTTTTGTGAAAATTGTGGCGTCATTTTGGACCTTCCTCTCAGCAAAAAGAGAAGGATATAAAAACGGACACTTTGTGCATCCTAGTTGCAGGGTGAAGAAGAGAAGTGCACGTATAAATCACAACATAGTCTGTTGACTTTGAACTTTGAACTTAGGCACACTGAAGCCTTGATAAGAAAAGAATATGCCAAATTTCAATCGCAGACACACACATTGGAAGAAAATACAGTATCCAGACTCTTTCAAAACAGGAACATTGTTTGGACTCACAAATGACGTCCCACAGCCGCGACATCACTAAAGACGTTCTGAATTACCTTGACCTAGTCTTGAAATCATACCCATCACTAGTGGGAAGTCTCACTAGTATCACTGTATTTCTGCAAGACTCTGAAAATGAAAAGACAATAAGGAGGTTGCTCACCGTGATCGCCGAGCAGTTCTTCCTGCTTCCAGAATACATAGAGGAAAAAACAATTGTCCCAAGCGGAAGAAGAAGCGAATACACTTGTCAATGTGATATTTTTTCGTCTAATTGAAGACTACCCAAACTTTGTCGGAAGACACACTGATGTCTTAACATTTCTTCGAGATCCAGCAAACACAGAGCATAATTTTGAATGGAGTAATCATCCAGGTCTCTCTCCACACACCTAAATCGTAGAAGCCACTCACAGTGAGTACCGAACTGTTCCAGAAATTAGCAAGGACTAGACAAATGTCCCTGTCACCAGAAGATAGCAGATTGGCGAATAATGTCTTCTTTCGCCTAATTGAGGACTTTCCAGAGCTTGTGGGGAGACCTGCCGGTGTTGACGTCCTCATGTTCATCTGAGATCCAGCAAATTCTACCCAGCTAAGCATGCTCCTGCATGGTATTGTAGTGCGAATCAAACTCTCCAATCTCCATCAGAGTTTCCAGAGGAGACCGTGAAGCTTTCCGCTGAGGGACAGATCGAGAAAGCATTGCTGGAGACTTTACTCTTGTTTATACCATCGAGGACAACATTTCGTCCAGAGTGAAAAAGTTAAGAGGAGTAGATGTAGGAACTTGTGTATTTTGAACTGATGCAGGGAAAAGGACTTGTAGAACTCATTGCCTTGATCGACATTTTTTTAGAATAACAGAAAAGAGAACTGTATCCAGAGACAAGGGAGGACAATTGTTCCAGGACCTGCAACCAACATACAGAAACAGCAGGATCCAAAGATTTTGTTACGAAGAGTATATTAAAACATTAGCCTTTTCCTTAAAATGTTCGAGAGGGGAAATCAAAGTAGCAACTGTGTCCTCCTTCAGGAGGAGAGACACTCTTATTTTTCCGGAAGTAAATGCTGTAGATTAACCTATAAGGGAATCATGTACTTATGCATTATAGTCATCAATGTTTTACTGTCACTGGCGATTAGAACTGCATTTATTATTGGTATACAAAGTGTTCACAGTCCAGTGCACCCACCTAACGATGCACACATGAAGCCCACAAAGGCACCCAGACCCTATGTAGTCATTCCATTCCCTAGAAGGTCTGATAATGGAGTGAGTGAGCTTGAGATGGATGTGAGTAGCAATAACACACACACATTTGCAGTAACAAGCAAATTAAAAAGCCAGAGACAGGGTCGGCAACATGAGAATGAAAAAAGGTTACTGACAACCACACGCATACAAACGATGAGTGCACACACACCAGGTCTAGTTTCAATAACTGCAGAACCACAGGCCAATGAAGGGGAGAAGGTTGAGCAACCAACTGTGAGAATCTACCCTACAAGTGAAGAGAAAAGACAAAGGAGAAAAGCCAAACCTTTAAAGAGCCAAAAAGAGTTGTAGAATGAACCAACAGAGACAGCATTGACAAGCACCTCTAATCCAATTAAGAGAACAAGCACAAGTCCTGCAAAACTATCACGTGCGGAGATGAAGAGGCCTGAACATGAATGGAAGTGCCTGAGAATCCCCCAGTGAGAAGAAGCTACATGGACGCTATTAAGGATGTAATGATAGCACACTACATGAAGACCTTGAGGATAAAGAGAAGCATACAAGGAGATGACAGTGAACTAAACGGTTACCTGGACAGCACAGCACATTTGGGAAACAACATATGGTACCAACACATGAAAGAATTTGTAAGACGGAACTCAGAGGAGGAATGCTTTGTTTGCGCACTCCTACCCTACAGCACAGGAAAATCAAAGATCTTTGTAGTCGTAGAAATTGATGTCCAAACAGCACACTGTCTGTCACACGTAGCAATGTGCAAGACCAGAGGTCAGTTCATGGGAAGTGATGCCTCACTGAAATGGGCAACTGAAGCAACTGATCCAAACGAAGACGATTATGTCCAGGACATAAAGACAAGAAACAATGGAACATAAAGACAAGAAACAATGGAAAGATGAAACACATTGTGATCAGGTACGAGAAGCCTGGAGTTAAAGGGGCAGAAATCAGAAGAGAAGCAAATCAAAAAATGAACGTCCAAGGAAGAACTCCAGAAGAGGCCAGAAAATGGAAGAACAGACGCCAAATGAAAATCTGGGGAACAGTGCTTTCCCCAGACGGATGGGAAAAAGGGGTAGTGATCTGCAGGGCATGGATGGTCACCGGAGCCTGCAAAGAAGCAATTGAAAATGCACAGAAAATATGCAAGGCTCTATGGCCAAGACTTGCAAAACTATTGACATGGGTCTAAGATAGAGGAGGACCCATACAGATAATGCCATTGGAAAATGCCAAACTGTGCTTCAGAAACAATGGTACGTGAAAAATGGGAGAAAATTAGAAATGTGGACGAATCTTCGAAGCCGCAGGAATGGCACAGGGTACTGCAGTGATCATGGATCATTATTGGGCATGTGGATCCAGAGCATATATCAGGCTGCTGAGAAACTGGGGAGGTATATTCATAATGGTAAATGTCCATGTTCCACTACTGGTGATCCCAAAAAGTGATATGAATATTGACAGTTTCCCGAAAGCATATGCTCACCTGAGGAAAAGGAGATCAGTGGAGCTGATGAGCAGAATGAAGAGAGAGACAGAAGAAGCCTTTCATGCAATCCCATATGAACACAGACTGTTCAGTCTGACCTCATCAGTGTTCACGACAATCTTCGTACCGCAAATCCAAGTTGGAGCAAATACTAAATGGTTACAGATTACCAGATGGGAGTTACTGCAGACAATCAATACCACCATAAAGGGATTCAACGCGATCAAGGAAGAATTAAGGGCGATTCGACTAATGACTCTCCAGAACCGATACGCCCTTGACATGATCACAGCTATGGATGGAGGAGTTTGTGCAAAAAATTGGAGAATCATGTTGCACATTTACACCTTCTCACGATGAAGAAAATGGAACTCTAACAGAAGCCATAGGTATGCTGACGAAACTACAGAATCAAATGATTGATGAAACTGACAAAGTGGACAATGACAGCTGGTTTGGATCACTGTTTTCATGGGTTCCACAATTCAAATTCCTAGGAGCCCTGCTAGTGATGATATTGCTCGAATTTTGTGTTATCAAGATAATAATCTCTCAGTGCCAGAAAACTGCGAAAAACATCATAGGGATGAAGATCATGATTGATGTCTAGCCAGGATGGAAGCCTAAAGACTTGACGATGAAGAAATAAGAGACTTTTTTAAAGCTAGCATTCACGCACCAGAAGGAACAAAGTTTCGGTTTCCAAGGAAAAACAGAAAGTATGTGGGAAAAAAAATGTATTGCAGCCCAAATGGACAATGTCAATTTATGACATGGAACAAAGATGAACACATGATAACAGCAGGAAGCTTGAAGGGAGTAATAAAAATATGGACCCCAAAGAGGCATCTCTACAGACTTTTATGTGTGAACCCAGAAGATGAAGGTGAAATGAATACAGAGGATGCAGAAAAGGTGGATACCAAGGGAAAAGTGAAAGTGGTCGATGAATCGCCCAGAGGGGGGAGTGTAGAGGAGGTCCCAAATATGGCCCGCACTCCAACCAACTATTTTGAAGTACCAGGAACGTTCACGCTGAAATATGCGACGTATGATGAGCAAATAAATACACCAGCAGAGAGCCGCAGTGGGGCTCTGTCCAGTACCTATCAGACTGGCAGCACCTATTGAAGTACCTACACTTAAGAAACCTTGGACAGTAAGGTACCCATTGAGAAAACCATATCGACAAGTGAGACAGAATGACGATTGTCAAAACGTAATGCCTGAAGAAGCCAAGAGACTCCTAAAAGAAGATGAATGGTGACGTCACAAGAACTCGGACTGACTCACAGATAAAGAAAATGACGACCTGTGAATGACAAAAAGAGACGAATCACCATGAACAAGTGACATCCTGAGTTTGAAGTGAAATGAGTGATGCCAAGTAAAAATCTTATGCCATAAGAGCGATGAAGATATGCAACCAGTTTACACGTGTACATATGCTTGGAACCGTAAGAAAGCTGAGGTAATCGTGCAGCTTGCTGTGCTTAGTAGAAAGATAGATTGCGGCAAGCACCACCTATACATAGCTACCTCAGAAGGAGCACTTTATATAACGTATATGTCCACTTTGCACAAGAGCAGAATCAACCGCAAGTTACTAGAGGCCCCAGAAGAGGAGCCCCTCAAACATGGGAATCAAAAGCCAAGTACAGAAACGAAACTCAGATGCACGAAACCTGTGCGAAGAAGCCAAGGTCATCTCAGCTGACACAGACTAATACAATGTATGACGCCAAGAGTAGAGTATCCTGTTCAAAGGAGTCAAGATAAGCAACAGAAGGCATTTGGTGGACAGAAAGCTGAAATCAAATACACCAATTGCATGAGACGGAGACGATTTCACAGTGCCTGAAACACGCTACCTGCAAAGCAAGAAGAGTCGGGGCCTTCACACCTACGTGCAGCCTTGAGCCATGCACAGATATCTGAATTATTTCAGACAGAGAGGCAGCATCGAGGCCTACTAACAAGAGATTAATTGACACAAGGCCAGTGGGGTGGCGATGGATGGTGGTACTGGTTGGTGGGAGGCTGGGGGAGCTGACGGGCACCCTGCACCTGGCCGACCATTCTGCATGCTGCTAAGCGAAGTGGAAAAGTACAAGGGGTCTTGGTGCCAACTCAATCACAATGGACCAAGTAATCTACGATCCTATAGTTTGTAGAACCAATGAGACGTCGTACTTTTAGTGACGTCCACAGTAGTCATTCTGAAGGAAGGGCTTAGATGCCCCACCTGACACTAGTTATCCAATCCTTTCACTCCACTATCATATACAGATATAGTACCTATAGTAAAGTTACCTTCCTATAACCAATAGAATTACATGCAACATTTTTGTGTTTCACGTCAGCGATGACAAGTTTTTAGTATAAAGGATTTGATTTTTGTGAAGTTCATCGGAGTTGTGAAGCGAGAAGGAAAATCATGCAACCGCAGATATTCATGAAACTCCCTGTTTTTTGTACTTGTCATTAAACAGAGTCCCTTTGCCAAACCATTGAGTTGTCATTAGTGATTCGATGCTTGAGTATTAATCTGCTTGCCCATCCATCTCATGGTGCTGCTATTCTATCTTAAAGTGCTGGTTGGGAAACCCCCAGTCCTCTGGGCTGGCTGGGGTCCCTCCTGTACACCTTGGAAATAAGATCTCTTGTTGTTCAACTCCTGAGGAGTCACTTTGTTATTATTCTCTTCTCCTCCCCTACCCATCCCTGATCCTCTACCAAAAACAAGGATATCATATCCCATCCTGTTAAACTGTTCATATTCCCAGAGAATTGCGTCAAACACACCTCTAGTGTTTAGCACAACCCTCACGTGATCCAGTCTATCAGGATGTATGAAATCTATTTGTTTTATATCTGCCGTAGATATTAATCTCAGGCCTGGGATTTCATTTAGTAGGGATAGGGCCCACCCTCTATGGAGTGACGGAGGTCCTCCCTGATCGTAGAGGTTATAAAGGAGGATACTAGGTAGCTCAGGATATTTGGGTTTGCGCATTGCACTTTTCGTAGATCACCATCGTCAACATGGTTGGGTAGGGTAGATTTATCTTTTGATGATAGTAAACGCGCCTGTTGATCCACCTCTTGATTTGTCAATTTTTGGTGCAGGCCGAACAAATCAGCTCCAAATTCAGCTCCCAAACTATCTTTACCTGTTTTGTTTTCCTCAGGGTGCCCTTTTCTGAGTGGGATAATTCCTATGTTAACCGAAGTACCAAATGTTGTTAAACCTGTAATTAACTCCTTTAAAGAAGTTTTAACGAGATTTGTAATCAGTTCATGATTCACAATGTTACATTCTGCTTCTAGTGTTATACTATTAGGTGGTAAATTTCCCATTTCTAAATTCTGTATTTTATTAGTCACTACTTTATTCTGTACAGAGGAGACATTTTCTCCTTCTTCCCATTCCCTTTCCACAACTTTAGTTATAATTTGGGGCTGACTTTGTACGTTTACTGCATATCAATTATCCACCGCTACTTTTTTTATTTGTTGAATTATTTCAAATTCATTTCCTACCCTATATTCTTGCTCCCTCAAGTTTGGAAATCCTGGGAGAAGGTCCATCAATGTTGATTTTATAAGATTTGTGATGTTAGTATGATTCCCCTCTGTGATTTTCATATCTGGTATACCAGGTAGTTGAATTTCTTGAATATTACTTCTAGTGGGCAGAAATGTTTTTCCCCTTGCAAATTTCCCATTCCCAAATTCTCCTGACACAGCGGGAACATATTTTGACCAACCCTCTGAGATTTCTGTTGCATTTCCGACAGTTGGTTCACCCCTCCCCCTAGCGTATGGTGTGCTAGAGTATTTATTTGAACAGATAGTTTCTTTGTAGACTTTTTTTCTAAAGGGACCAGTGGTCTTGATGTCATTGGTAATTGCTATCTATTAGATGTTACACAGTTTTCCCGTAGTTCCCCGATAGTATAATTACTATTTTTCCTAGATGTCGATTTTTCCACCATATGGTAGAAGGTAGATAATTGGGATTGTTTAGATTCTTTTGGCACAAGTGGGGATTTTCCTTGTAATAACTCTGTGGTGACTGGTTCCTTTGTAATAGTAGCCTGCATGATAAGGGTGCCATTCTTTTGTTCTTTGTTTTTCTTTTTTTTCTTTTTATTATTTTTATTATTAACAATGGTAAAGTCCTCCTTCTGGAGTTGTAATGCCTTTTGGCTTTCCTCATCCAACTGTATCAGGTCCGAGATAGCGACCTCATTTACAGAACTATTTGCTTTTTGTCTTTTTACTTTGCTCTTTTTTGGGTTTTTTATTTACATTTTTTCTTTGCCTTAAGATCTAGGTGCTTTTGGCGCCTTGATAAATATACTAAATTTGGATTTTCATCGATTTGTTTTAAGTCCTGAGTATATTCATTTTTAGTTTTATTTCCCTCTTCCTCATTTTGTTTTTGCAACAAGTCTGTAAGAGCTAATTGACTGTCTGGGGAGTCATTTGTATAGATAACTTCTTCACCCATAATCCCTTTATGGTCCCTGGACTCAATCAAAGATGTAACTATAGATGCTAATTCAGTAATTCCCATCTCTAAATTGGATACTTTTTCTGTGACTCCTAACAGATAGTACAGTATCTTTGCATATTGAGTGGCATTCGAGAGGGAATCTTTTGTTGCCTTTGGTGCCAATATCTCTGAATAAGATGGTACAGGTTGCAAATCCAGGTCCTGATCAGATGTAATTGGATTATATTGTTCACTCAGGCATTTAAGTGCTAAATTTAGCTTTGGTCTAAGCTCAGATGCAGTACAACATTGACATGTCTTTTGTCTCCTACCTTCAGACGACCTCTCCCTACCAATCAGGAAGCCCTCCAATTTATTTGTTATATTTAGATTATCCAACGCCAAATGTTTTAGATCTCTAATTTCCATGTGAGTTAATTCATGGCCTTTGTCCAGCAAATTTAGTATTCTTGTTATTACTGGACAGTTCTTCTCCAAATCCTCGTATTCCGATGTATATAATGCATTTGTACCAGCTACTGATAGTGAGGCTTCCAGCTTGGCTAGATAGATCGGTTCTTCCAGCAGGGAGCTGGACATGGTGGCGTGGTTGGAGAGTAACTGATGGTTTTCCTTCCCTTTTGATTCAAAATGTGATTGTTCCTCTTGGAACAAGGAGGCTGAGGGTTGTGGAAGAAGTTTTTCCCCTTTGCCAAAATCCCTAAAAGGAAATGTATCTCGCAACCAGGAGTGATATAAATGCACATTATCTATTCCATTTCTGGATACATTCACTGGTGTCGAGGGGCCTAAAGATAATCTCGTTCTTCTGCCCAGCTCCAGTTTTACAGCACGAGCCATCATAGATATGTCATCTATCAGCATGTTGTCTGATGGTATGCTGCAAACGGTTGGGGGAAGCACTGAAAATTTTTCATGCATACTCAGGAAACTATTTTGAAGTGGCAACTCCCTATCTCAAGTCTTCTCTGGACTTAGTAGATTTGAATCATTTTCCACCTATTTGTGGGATTTCAATTTCAATTGAATCTGAGCCCGCATACAGTCAAAATCCACCTCCACCTCCTCCACTATCGCAGCTTTGTGAGTTTCCATATCTGGCAACCCCATAACTTTGGGTGACAGAGGTGGAAAATCCTGAGTGCTGCCCAAATTTATCATTGTTCAGATTTCTTCATTTCTGTTATCTTTAGATGACATAACCTGGGAATCGTTTCCCAAAGTGGATAAAGACTTTGTTATTCGTACGCACAATTTTCCACTTCTTAATAGAGTGGCCATAGGGGGGCTTTTGTCGGGGCTCAAAGGGACAAGGCCCGCAGTCACCCCTTACCACACATGCACTATAGGATAGTTTCAGTTGGATTATTTTCTCAGGGCTCAAAGGCACAAGGCCTGCAGTCACCCCTCACAGCTCATACACAGTAGGATAATTTCAATTAAATTATTATCTCAGGGCTCAAAGGAATGAGGCCCGCAGTCACCCCTCATAGTGCATACACAGTAGGATAATTTCACTTAGATTATTATTTCAGGGCTCAAAGGCACAAGGCCCGCCGTAACCCCTCACAGTGCATACACAGTAAGATAATTTTACTTAGATTATTATTTCAGGGCTCAAAGGCAAAAGGCCTGCAGTCATCCCTCACAGCGCATACACAGTAGGATAATTTCACTTAGATTATTATTTGAGGGCTCAAACGCACAAGACCCGCAGTCATCCCTCACAGCGCATACACAGTATCATAATTTCACTTAAATTATTATCTCAGGGCTCAATGGCACAAGGCCCGCAGTCACCCCTCACATTGCATACACAGTAGGATAATTTCAGTGAGATTATTATTTCAGGGCTCAAATGCACACGACCTGCAGTCACCCCTCACAGTCCATACACCGTAGGATAATTTCACTTAGATTATTATTTCAGGGCTCAAAGGCACAAGGCCCGCAGTCACCCCTCACAGCGCATACCCAGTAGGATAATTTCACTTAGATTATTATCTCAGGGCTCAAAGGCACGAGGCCGGCAGTCACCCCTCACAGTGCATACACAGTAGGATAATTTTACTTAGATTATTATTTCAAGGCTCAAAGGCACAAGGCCCGCAGTCACCCCTCACAGCACATTCACAGTAGGATAATTTCTCTTAAATTATTATCTCAGGGCTCCAAAGCACAAGGCCCACTGTTGCCCCCACTTACTTAGTTTTTTTGTGAGATTCTACCTCTTCACCAACAACAAAAGATTTCCGCCTAAATCAGGGCTATGATCCTGAAGCAGTTCTTCTGGCTGTTTCCAAATTCCAATAATAAGCAGCAATTGCTGTTAGTCATTACTTTGTAAGATCAAAAATTCGCAGTTGGTCCAACTAACACGTATTTACTTCCGTGTTCACAGAGAAAAGAACACAGAAAAAAAACTCAATGGGTATGTAACTAAATTCCCAAGCACAGATATTTTCAGTTATAGGCAATCAGCACTTTTTGTACATCATTAGTCTCTTTAGGATGAATAGAAGCACGTATTAATTCTGTATTCCTAGTTCAGTGCAAAAAAAGACGTGTTAAAGTTATTAGAGAAATTTAGTATATCTTAAAGTCAGATGACGATTGGGACCGCTATTTTCAGATGAATATGTCCTCCAGAGTCCTCTATAAAAGTTTTCTGTTTATTACCGTTATATGCAATAGAGGGAACGAAAGCAATGAAATTACCAGGCAGGGATATGTTAGCGGAGCGCTTACCCTCCAAGCGGTTCAGAGCTCAAACAGAATCTTTCCTGCTTCCGCTGACCCGCGAGCCCCCAAACACTGAACATACTGCAGCACACTGCTGCCCTGTGCTTCCAGTGGAGTTTTTGTAGCTGGTGCTGTCTCTGCCTCCACTTGCAGGGACAGAAAGAGGACTTCCAGGGAGTTTGCAGCAAAAACGAAAATGCTCCACAGCAAAACGGCAGGAATGGCAGAAAGAAACACACAGCAGCACTTCCAGTGGAGTTTTTGTAGCTGGTGCTGTCTCCAGGGGTGGACTGGAAACTAAAAGAGGCCCTGGAAATAATTACTGGGGTCCAAAAGAGGCCCTGGAACTATTTTTCAAAGTGGCCCCATATGACACATTTTCAGCAAGCCCAATGCTTTTCCTATGAGAACATTTGGAAATACCACACAAAAGAGGCCCAGGGTGCAGAGGCCCACCGGGAAATCTCCAGAGTTCCCTATAGACCAGTCCACCCCATGCTGTCTCTGCCTCCACTTGCAGTGACAAAAAGAGGACTTCCAAGGAGTTTGCAACAAAAAATGAAAATGCTCCACAGCAAAACGGCAGGAATGGCAGAAAGAAAATGTTTTCTAAGCATTACAAGAGTCCGGGGGGGGAGGAATGCCACTAAATAAAGATAGGTAGTATTTAAAATATAAGGTGCAAATAACCATTAGTTGAAAACACGTGTAAATGTTATTCTGTGTAGCTTTAAAATCTCAAAGCAGGCTCTCTCTCGCAGAGCACACAAAGTGGCTGAGCAGCTGTTCCTGTCCATCAAAAGCCCATGCAGACTAAGAATAAGAGAATGTACATGCTCATGCACACAATCCAACATTATGTAAAAAATAATGGTTTTTATGAGAATTACTGGACCAAATGAAATATCATTTTATTGATTGAAGTGTTGAGAGAATGGCGGAAAGATGTGTTTATGTATGAATGATTATAACATAGCAAATTTTGCTAAGCAATAGCTACAATGTATTCTTATAGAGGCAGCAGTATGCTAAGCAGGATTGGTCTAAATGTAAACCTGGCATTGCAACACTGGAGACTACAGCATCCCTTGTATGGCAAGAAGAACCGTTTTGGATGAGCTCTGCTGGTATCCAGTGACCAAGTTGAAGAGTATTAAGGCGCCTGCTTGCCATTAGAATGGAGGAGCCAGCCAAGGAAGACAGAATGCTGGTCGGAATGGCAGAGACCTCTGCCATTCCCCCCAATCCTCATCTTTGTAAAGATTAAAGTTTATCTCTTGCAAGATAGACTCATGGCCTTAATTACCTAGAGGGGTGCATTTAATCTGGTGTGAGCGTGACCAAGGGGTACCTCAATGTATTAAGGGGTACAAGTATGGCCTACCTTTCACTAATTACATGTTGTATGAAAACACTGATGACATTACAAATCACATCACTGATGCCATCACTGGTGACAACACTAATTACATTGAATATAACTGATTACATCAATAATGGAATTAGGCATAACATAATTTATAAGTTAGCTCATGAAAACTTTGATTACCTGATTACAATTTGGGCCGTGGACTTGGCTATGACAAAGGGTGTGGTCACTGACCAGTACCAAAGGCCATAGCTAGTGGTCCGTTAGTGTTCAAAAATACCAATGTGCATGGTTAAAAGCCATGACTAGTAGCCCATCAAAGTTGTAAAATATATACTGGCCAATTTTGAAAGAAAGCTGTAGCCAGTGGCCATGACTAAAGGCCATAGCTTGTGCCCATTAATATGTTAGAATATACAGTCGACACAGGCAAAGGCCATGGCCTCTGGCTAGTATTTTGTTGAAGGCCATTGCTAGTGGCTGGTTAGTGCATATAATAAACAGTGGGCATCGCTTATTGAATTTTATTCTTTTAAAATATACTTTGGACATGGCCAAAAGATGGACAAACTGATCAAGGCCAAAGGCCATGGCTAGTGGCTCATTTATATGTTAGAATATACTGTGGGTACAGCCAAATATTGTGGCCACTGGCAAGTATTGTGCTAAAGTCCATGACAAGTGCCTGACCAGTGTATATAATATACAGTGGACACGGTTGAAAGCTGTATCCACTGGCAAAGGGCTACTATGGTTGGTAGCCTGTTAGTGTTTTAAAATATTCAGTGTGAAGGTTGTGACCACTGTCCATAACTAGAGTAGTGTCCCCATCTCCCACAGTTCCAGCATGACCCTTGTGGTCCGCCTCTCATTCCTTGGCCGCCAAATCCCCTATTTCCCATACCTCCAAACCCCCCTCTCTGGCCACGGTACCCACCTCTTCCTCTTGCTGGTCTGTCTTGCCACTGTTGTCCACCGTATTGCTCTTCTCCGTTCCACTGTCCTGGTCCTACTGTAGCCCGTAGTGCTGCTATCGTTGCTGGTCTGTTCCCTGCTCCCTCATCCCCCTCGTTTTCTCGGTCTGTGGTTGCGCTGGCGTTGACGGCGGCGACCTTCACTAATTTGTTCTGTACCAGCTTTGCCTCGTCTGCCAACCTTTTTTGTGCTACCTCCTTTTCTCTTTCTTCGATCCTCCTGCAGTGGTGCACAATTATACTCTGTATTTCAGGCCAGCCCTTGGCTTCTATCCCAGCTATTTTGTCCAAGGCCTTCTGCACCTCCTTCGGGAGCCCCTTCTTGATGATAAAATAAAACAAGGCAGTGGACTGGTTCCACGCCGTGCCAGTTTCACTTCTCCATGAATCCTGCACCCGTAGTATGAATTGCGTAGGATCCTCGTACTCTTCCATTGTACACTGCATTACTAAATATAAATCCAAAATATTGGGAAACGTGCGCCTCAATGCATCCCATACTTGTGCTCGAACATTATTGAACGCTGATCCATCATGGCGATCACAACTCATAGTTACTCCCGGGAATCCGGCCCTTTCCCACACTGCGTCTGCTTGGTCACCGATTGCTGACACTAATAAGCTCTTCACATCCCCTATTGCTAGCGGCACTCCCGCTGTGTTTTTCTCAATGGCGTGTATCCATTTTCCGGCCCCTCCCGACAGTGGGGGGAGGACCTTGAGCAAGTTGTTTTTGTCCATTGTGCCCACGGAATGTAATGTGGCCTACCTGCTCCTTTATGTATCAATGGCATTTTGCAACTCCCTATCTTACTTAACGCACCTTTCTTTGTCTTACTTAACATCATATTTCCCTCTCGCTGTCTTAACCTACCCTGCCATAGTGGTGGCGATGGTGTGTCTGGGTACCGGCGGTTTGGCAGTGGGGACCCTGTCTCGGCAGCTGCCTCTTCATACTCGTCTAAGTCACTCCACACTTCTTCTATTTCTGACACCTGTTCATTGTTCCCTTCACATCTTTCTCCCCTCTCACTTTCTGGGGTAGGTGGGCGTATAATTTTCACTGGCTTGTCATTCAGATGGAATTGGAACTCCCCCGACCGCTACTCCTTCTCTTGCCCTTGCGGTGTGCGTGTTTCTTGTGATGATACTGACCGTGCTGACTGAGATTGCTTGCGCCACTTCTCCTGCTGTGCTTAATGTTGGTGTTAGATCCGCTATAGATAATGGTGGCACCTCTCCTCCTCCTGGCAGCATCTGGCTCCTATCGCATAATGCTCGTAGCCGCGTTATCTCTATCTGTGCATGCGTTATCTGGCGGTCTAATTCTCCAGTGATATGTGCTAAATTCACGGGGGGTGCGCTTGTTGGGCCATACAAACCTCCTTTATCATAAGGGGTGGTGCTGTAGCAACTGCTCCTACTGTAGGTGTAGGAGTTGGACAGGCTGGTACGTACAGGGGCTCACTATATCCTACTGCTGGTCTGGACATTAGACGGTATATCTTTGTTGTATCAGCTTCAGCTGTAGTGGTTGTGCACTCACCCTTTGGTGTTCCACTTACCTCTTCCTGTGTTTTCTGTGTTTCATTCCTCTTCTCCTTGCTTACCTCTGCTGCAGGTGCAACTTCCTCAAACATTCGCCATAGGTCTAGTACTTCCCTTCTGTTTTGCAGTTGTTTCCCCTTATACCTTGCTAACAAGTGTGTAGATACTAGATCCAATACTCTCTTGTCGAATGGCCCACCCTCTGGCCAGATTGTCGTCACACTGTCCCCTTTTATCTCCGTTAACCATTGATCATGATATTTTTGCATTTTCTCACTGTATAACGGAAGGTGCTGACAAATATGTGCTAGTGGTGTTATTCCTCCCATGTTAATATGTTTCCTTCCCTCCCTCTGGCTGTACTTACCTTTTGACCTCCCTTTCCACTCAATCACTTCTTGACCAGTTGAATAATATATCACAAACTTTGTCACTTACTGGTAATTTGTATGTATATATGTGTATCAAGATATATATATCATCCCCCCTTTCAACGTTAACTCTTTAATTATTGCATGTTCAAATTAAACAGTTCATTATTGCATATTTTGCCACTTTAACCACAAATCAACCACAGTAATTGGATATCATTGACAATAAATGGACATAACACGAAAGCACATATAACACTTATCATGCACATGCACTGAATATGACAATCTCCTTTACAGAACGAGGAATAGTGTGCTCAACACCGGGTGTATGCCCAGTACGAGCAATGTTGATGATCAGCACATTGATGAATGAAGTTGTGGTGCGAGGAGTACCCATTGATATAAGCATGTTCATATATGGAATCAAAGTGTTGGCACGGCTGGTGCCAGAAATAACGAGAAAAGAATGGAGAACACCATCAGATTTCATATTCTGACCAATTGTACACACAGACATTGTACCAGGCACGATAATGTCTATAGACATTGAAGAAGTTCAAGTATCCAGTAAACGCATTTTGGTCATAGGACTGGACGCGCAGGGGTGCGAGTGGAGGACTGTGTTATGCATAGACCCAAATGTAATGCTACGAGACATAACAGATGAGGAATTGTTCACTGATGGTGAGGATGATGGAGAAATAATAATGGAAATAAGCATACCATGTGATATTATGGTCCAATACAGAGAGGTACAAAACCCATTGATGGCTAGCGTTAAAGCGCCACTGACTATATTTGAGGAAGACATGACAAAAGTAGCACCTGAAATTTGGACTACTGGGCCCCACGATGTAGGGCTGCTGCATGAGGTGACACCAATAAAAATAAAACTCAAACCAGGTGCAATGCTGCCGAGAGTAAGACAATATCCCATATCAAAGAAGCGGAGGAGGGAATTAAAGAAACGATAAATGCACTCCTGAAACAAGGCATTATAGTGCCATCAACCTCCCCATGTAATACAGCGATTTTTCCGCTCAAAAAAGCAAAGGTAGGGGCGTGGAGGATGATCCAGAATCTCCGCCCACTCAATGACGAAATTCAAAAAGAGCTCCCTCTAGTCCCTAACCCGGCACCAATACTGTGTAGTGTGCCAAAAGAATCAACATGTTTTACTGTAATTGATTTGAAAAATGCCTTCTTCTCAATACCGCTTGACCCAGGATCCCGATATCTGACAGCATTCACATTAGGGAGCAACAGGTATGAACATTGCAGACTCCCACAGGGATACTGCGAAAGCCTCAGCATTTTTATCAGGGTATTGCGGGAAGACATTGGAAACATAGACGTAGAAAGCACCATCATTCAATATGTAGACGATTTGCTCGTTTGTAGCCATACAGAAGAAAGGTGTCAAGAAGACTCGGTAACACTATTGAATGTGCTAGCTGCCAAAGGATACAAGGTAGACAAAGGGAAATTGTAATACTGCCTTGCTGAGGTTGTATATCTTGGACCACTGATATCAAAAGATGGGAAGCAAATACTCCCAGGCAGAGCAGCTGCTATACGCAACATAATCATGCCAAAAACTGTGAAAGACATGCAAACATTTCTTGGCATTTGTAATTATTGCCGAGCTTGGATCCTTGATTATGCGGCATACACACGCCCCTTACTGCAAGCATTAAAAGAGGCACAGAAAAATAGGGCTGCAATAAAATGGACGCAGGAAATGATAACACAGTATTTGAGATTAAAAGACTTTATCGCAGACGCCCCAGTCCTCGCGAACCCAGATTATGAGCGGGAGTTTTTCTTATTTGCACACTGCAATGGGACACTGATGACAGCAGTACTAACACAGAAGACATCACTAGGTCACAAACCATTGGCTTACTACAGTGGAACACTAGACCCAGTAATGCAAGATCATTTCACGTGCGAACAGGCCCTCGCAGCTGCGGCCTTCGCGATTGAGAAAAGCGCCACCATTGTCATGGGATGTTTGGTAACGCTGTATGTAGAGCATTCCTTGTTTGCCATCCTTGAGCGAACAAAATAAACACTAACAACCCAACGAGCAACATCGTATCAAGCCCCAACGTACAAGTAGTGAGGTGCAAGACAGTAAACCCTGCAACATTTATTACAGAGCCATGCACGACAGAGGACATACAAGAACACGATTGTGCCACGTATGAGGGGGAAGGTGACGATATCCCTAAAGCAAGTGAGAATGCCCTACAGGAGGGAGAAATATACTTCATGGATGGGTCAGCATCAATAGACCCCGAGACAGTAGAAAAACACGTCGGAATGGCGGTAGTGCGCATGGAGGAAGATCATGCAAAATTGTTAAATGAGCTGATAGATGCATTAGCAGTACCATCAGTAGTGGCAGTGGTGAAGTGCCAAGCCCATACCAGCAACACAGACGCAATCTCATTGGGAAACGCGGCAGCCGACGCAGCCGCGCAGGAGGCCTCGTATTTCAATATGACACCAACACTTGAGTTTATCACAAAAGCAACTACAGTAGAGCCACGAGAAGAAGCATACACTAATACCCCAATAGCACAGATAATAGAGTTACAAAAACGTGCATCCCAAGAGGAGCAAGAGCTGTGGAACAAACAGGGATGCACACAATCAGCCATATATCTCATTTGGACACAAGAGACGACAGGGAAGGTTGTAATGCCCATAGAGTTACTGGAAATAGCATTCCAGCAGTTGCATTTCCCCGGCCATATAGCAAAACAACACATTGCTGCAGATATCCAAGAACACTGGTTTGTTCCCAACTTACAAGAGCACCTGTCAAAATTCATTGTAGAATGTATAACATGCCAAACATATAATTCTGGAATGACATTAAGAACACTGCGTGGTACTTTGCCCCGCCCAACAGGACCATTTAGAGAGCTCCACATAGACTATGCTGATATGGGAGAGCGGTGTAACGGATCGAGATATCTGATTGTGGTGGTGTGTCCCTTTTCAAGGTGGGTGGAAGCAGGCCCCTGTCCCCATCCAGACGTGAAATGTGCGGCCAAATTCCTTGTACGGGAGGTGTTTTCACGATGGGGGATATGCGACATGATCAGATCAGATAATGGCACGCATTTTGTGAATGACCTCTTTAAGGAAGTGACATCACTTTTGGGGGTGAAGCACAAATTATGCTCGATTTATCACCCAATGGCGAATGGGATGGTAGAAAAGATCAACGGGTTACTGAAGAGTAGGTTGTCTAAATTGTGTAACACATTGAAGAAGAACTGGGTTTATTGCTTGCCCCTAGCACTGTTCCAACTCAGGACGCAGCCGTGCAAAGACTACCACCTAAGCCCCCACGAAATTGTGACTGGGAAGCAAATACACACACCAGTATCCCCAATTAGGAGAGCCTCGAATGCGCACAAGGCTGCCACAGTGCTGGGGGAAGAGTTCAAGGAATACCTAACTCAGTTAACACGTGCAGTACGTAGCATAGCTCGACAAATAGCACCGCCCTTTACTGAAAATGTGATGACTGATACTACTACACCCGCCGCAGATAGTTCCAGCAGGCCACTAATGCCGGGGGCATGTGTGTATGTCCACAGCTTTGTGAGAAGGTGGAATTCACCCAGATTTCATGGCCCCTACAAAGTCATTTATAGTACCCCCACTGCGGTGAAAGTGAAGGGATTGAAGTTTTGGGTGCACTTATCTGATGTGAGGAGGGCACACAGTAGTACAATCCCCCCAGAGGAGCAAGACAGTGCCACTGGGACCACAAACGAGGTTGTAGGAAAATAACAAAAGAGTCAGTAAAAGAACATGCAGAGATAAAAATGATGATATGTATTTTGTTCTGCACAACTTCCCTTTTCCTTCCTTCTTTCCTGCCTCTTCCCCACTCTCTTCTTCAATTGGCCAAGCATACTATTTACACCTCACCTATCTCTCCCCCTCTATCTCCCACCTTCATTTTTTTTTATGACTGTCTCTACAGTAAAGGAACATGAACAACAGAGTAACAGAACAAGCCTGACTGAAAATAATGATTAAATGTGAAGTTGAACAAGACTGTAAATAATTGTATATATTATGATGACTTAACAAATTTATATCGCCCCTCCAGGTGACCAATGGCCCAACGACCCATGATCGGAGAGAGCGTATTAATGTTAGATAGCGATAGGGTCGCCACTAGGCCTAAAAGTTTCAGTGATGTTGAATGCATTTTGAAATGTGCTGCAATTTTTATGTTGGTAATGCTGTTCTTTGCAACATGGTACTACACCCTTTTGTCTCTTGTTGATGACATGCAAAGGGGAGGGAGCGGGGCTAACTTGATAAGAGAAGGATCACAAATGATATGGACTGGGGTAAGGACAATATGGCAGGAGTCACATGGAATTAATGTTAACCAAACAGATGGAATGCACCCCTCAGAATACATAACTGTGGAATCAACAAGTGTGTCAATGTCGGGTTTCAATGTAAATACGAGCAATGCTTATGGATATAATGAATATGATGGAGAGTATTATTGGACAAATGATTTAATTAACACTAGTATTAATGCACAAACAACCATACACTCTACTTCACACAAAATTGCTGCTACTGATGACGATACACATGCCATATTGAATAATAATGATACAACATCGGCTGGGATGTTTCCGATACATTACAAAAGAGTGAAAAACAATGATCAGGAAGGGAGGAGGAGGAGAAAAAGGGGGGCGGGAGGGAAAAGATACAACATCTATCACGATTTGGGATTAGATGAAATAGAAGATCCCCGCCACCCTGATCAATCAAATAAATGGTATCCTGACATGAGTGCCACGGCGAAGCAAGCAACCAATGAGAGCTGTTACGTCTGTTCACTCATCCCGCACGCATCAGGAACACCGAAAATGTTAGTACCCCAAGAAGTGCCCTTGTCGGAGGCCCAATGTTTGATTCATCTGGTTCTATGCAGAATAAAGAGCACATTCCAGGCGCACACTGTCACATTGGAAAAGCTGGAGAACGAGAAAACATGCACAAGCCGACGCCAAGGAGTAGTTTGCCTCGTAGAACCATTTCTTGTCATCAAGGGGACACGATTTGCAGACAATAAATGGCACGAAGAAACAATACAATGCAAAGCAGAAGCGCTTCGAGGCCTACCAAATGACACCTTCCAATGGATAAAAGGGGCATGTAGCCACATCTGGTCACAACACGTCGCAAAGCTAACATGGGTCACAGCACTAGAAAAACCTATCAAAATACAAAAAGAAGTGCCACATGAACTGTGTTTCCGTGGGGAAGAAAGGGTAAACATGGGTGAAGAAAAGAGATGTAACAAGACGGTAATAATCCCCGACATGAAGAAAGGCACAGCTGCATTAATGGACATGTATTGGGTTTGCGGCAAACAAGCTTACCTGCACCTCTCCGCATCGTGGAAAGGAACTTGTGCTTTAGCGACCCTCCACAGAGCCCTGATGGTAATACCGGAGAGCCACATCCAAGGGGCTGCAGAGCAATCGGCTGGCATATCAGCAGCAGAGCAATCGGCTGGCATATCGGCAGCAGGGCAATCGGCTGAACCATCCACAGGGCCCCAACTAACACTAACAGAAGGTCCAGCATATGAACTATTGTCAGAATATGAACTAAAGAAAAGATTGACATGAAGTAAACGATCCTCCAATTACATCTCATCGGAATCATCAAAACTACTTGCTGAGATCCCGCAGAAATACAAGCTCTTTTCATCAGCAGAGACATTCTTTGCCTCACTTCTCGCCCCTGGACTACAAGCATGAGCAAACTCCAAATGGTTACAGATCGTGCGCTGGGAGCTCATTCAATTGGCTAACGACACTGAAGAGGGTTTCAACGTGATAAAGCTAGAACTCCAGGCGCTGCGCCTAATGACAATGCAAAATAGATATGTCCTTGATCTCCTTATGGCAATGGACGGTGGTGTTTGCTGAAAAATTGGGGAGACGTATTGCACATTCGTGCCAACTGAAGACGCTGATAACGGGACACTCTCCCATGTGATAAGTGCAGTACACAACCTAGGGGAGAGGATGAGAGTGGAAGGATGAGCAAAGGAAAGTACATGGTTCGACAATTTGTTCAGCTGGATACCATCATGGGTAAATGTGGCAATGAAAATACTGATCCCCATCATCGTTTTTATGCTCCTGTTCTTTTGTGTATACCAACTGGGACTACGGTGTTGTGAGAAAAGCATGCCAGCCTTGACTATGATGATGGTGACAATGGGCCGAACGACAAAGGTAGCTACCATGATAGATGCACAAATGCAAACAGGGGAGTACACCACAGTACAGGATGACAGCAATATACAGGCAATATGGGGACATAGTCGATAATTTGCATTACACGACAATAAAGGAGCCAAGAGAGTTGCAATGGTACCAAGAAGTATGGGTAGATCTAGATGGGGATGGAGGTATTTACTTAATGTGTACCCCAGATGAATATGCCAGAAGAGGGAACAGCCTTAGAAGCGTTTGCAGAGCTTGGATGCCCATAAAAGGTACCCCCGCGTGGGACGAGGCGGTGGCAGAGGTTGAGTACTACCGACGGGAGAATGAAACGAATAAAAATTAGAAGTATTCGTTACTTTAGATGTAACGAAAGGGGGGAATGTGTGGGAGCGAGGGGCCAATGGGCCCCTCTCTACCATCACTTCTCAGTACAAAACTTGGACCAAGTGCCTCTAGTGGTGGGTACGCCCCTCACCCTTATGCAATACTAACTTTTGGTTATATTTGCATAGATGGGACCACCGAGCAGGACACAGGGCATCAATTTTCTTTTCCCCCCTTCGACTCCATGTTGGTAACTAGGCCTCACTGCGATAGTACAAAATGCATCTCTCCCTTTTTCCTGCCGCTGTAGCTCAGAGCACATGGCCCCCACCCTTGTCCCAACTCCAACTGGAAAACTCTGCGACTCCATTCTCACGCTGAGGCCGGAGCTGCTTGCAACAAATGATGAATGTAACATATCCCTTTTCCTGTGAGATCACTGTCCTGCATGTGAACCAACATGAGCCAAGCACATAGCTCGTCCATCTCCACAAAAGTGTCCTTGCCCTCTTACCCTCGCCAATCGAAACTTATTGCCATTCTAACCCTGTGTCCTTGCAAGGCATCCCTTTCATGTGCCAGACTGCCAACCTCGCCATGAAGCCCACCCAACAGACCCCCCAGCTAACATTAGACCCCGGTGCAGTATATCGTGCCCAATATTAACAAGTGCCACATACCTGAGATTCTTGTGAGACTAACCCTATAGTTCAATGACAGTATTATAGTGGTCAAGGCCCTTAAACCTGTGACCTGTGTAACCCAAATGTGTAGATGGTATAAACCCTTGAGTGATTTGTATAACGACATGAGACACTACTAAGAGTCTTTTGATCAACTGTTATTTAGTGCATGCATTATTCAGAATGTATTTTCTTAGCTTAGATAGTGACCACCGTGTTTCACAGCGACCTGACCTTCACCCATCCGGAGCACAATGTCTGACATCAATCCTCCCGCCAACCCAGCAACCAACCCGGAGGAAGAGATGGTGCCCACACCTAAGTCACCACCACGGCTGACCAATCCTGGTCCAACGTAGCATCATATGTCAAACTTGCAGATATACTATATAAGTGTATTGTAACTTTTATGTGGTCAGAGCGCTCTCAGAGATCTACATAAACCTTCCTTGGAACTCTCACAGCCTGCACTTTTGTGCCTTATTCCCTGTCCAGGGAGTGTCTGTCATGCCCGCGCCGCTGGCGCACGCATTGGCAACCATCATGGACTACTTGGTACTCATTGATCCTTCTAATAGTCTTTGAACAACTCCTATTCACGCCTTGGTCTTTTATTTCCATTTGCTCAACTTTGGTTCTTTCTTATTTTATTCAATTAACTACATTTACCATAATGCACCTGGCTACAGTCCTCAATTCCTGGCTATTCTCATTCATCGTTATTGGGACCACAATCCCCAGAAGCCCTAGCGGCCAGTGCTGCTTCCCCCTGCTCAGGACCAGAGAGGGAGGAGGCAGATTGCCTTCAGGTGTGCTGCTCCAGGTGCTGTCAATTAGCCTGCCTCAGAACAGGGCAGGGCTGTATATAAGCAGCTGCCTGCAGGAGCACAGTGTCTTGCATCTTGAGATCTCTCCGCTCCTGTTTGCCTTGACCCTCTACTTTGTATGCTGTTCCTGTTGCTGCATTATCCTGTTTTGATCCAGTGCCCCTTCCGGGCTCCCCACCTTGCAGCCAATCTCGCTCCGCTGCCTTCTACCTACATCCCTTGTCCTCCGGACTTCCTGCCTTGCAGCCTACTACAGTCCTCTGCAGCCCTCTACAGTCAGCGGTCCTGCTCCTCTGGGCTCACTCCTTGCTGCCCTGCTCATCTGGGCTCCTTGCCTTACAGCCTGCCTCACTCCGGCTGCCTACAGTCCTTGTCATCTGGGCTCCCAGCCCTGCAGCCTGCCTCACTCCGGCTGCCTACAGTCCTTGTCCTCTGGGCTCCCTACCTACAGCCTGCCTCACTCCGGCTGCCTACAGCCCTTGTCCTCTGGGCTCCCTACCTTGCAGCTTGCAACCCTCTGCTGTCTCCAAGCCCTTGTCCTCTGGGCTCCCTACCTTGCAGCCTGCACCTCTTCGCTGCCTACAGCCCTTGTCCTCTGGGCTCCTTCTTTGCAGCCTGCTCCCTCCGCTGCCTACAGCCCGTGTCCTCTGGGCTCCTTCTTTGCAGCCTGTCTCCCTCCGCTGCCTACAGCCCTTGTCCTCTAGGCTCCCTGCCTTGCGGCTTGCTACACTCCTCTGCCTTACAGCCTGTTTTACACTTAGCTGCCTAGGGCCCTGCTCCTCTGGGCTCCCTACCTCGCGGCCCTATTCTTTTGGGCTCTCTGTCTGTCGCCTACTACTAATCTCTCTCTGTCCTGTTCTTCTGGACTCCCTGCCTTGCAGCCTACTACAGTCCTCTGCAGTCCACTACAGTTTGCCGCACCTAGTGCCACTCTTGACTGCAGACCTGCTTCCTACTTTGCAGTCCTTCTGTTTTCCTGACTGCTGCTCCCTTGTTCTCTTCCTTGAGTCCTCTTGTACTCCACCTTTGGTTATCTACTTCAGTCTAACTGTCTTTCCTTCTTTTCCTTCTGCTAGATTGCTCATTGACTTCCTTTTCGCTGGATATATCTGTTCTTGTCTTCTCATGTGTCTTATGTAATCCCTTTGTACAGAGCTTGCCTGTTGGTTTCCGGCAGGCAACCTCTGGCCCTTCCCTTGTCGCGTTTTCAGTGTTACAGACACCCACTGCTGTTGTTCCCAGCCATGAGCATACAGCGTGGGCCTCTGTTATAGCAATCTGTGCAGAAGGCTGGAGTTTCCTATGGTTCGTGGAACACTCTTTCCCATTTCAGCATACACCCCAAGAGGGAATCCAGTTTGTTTGTACCTTTGTATCTTTTGCCCCTTTTGGCTCACAGCTACAGTTTCCTACTCTTCTTCTTGTTGAACTTCCTGCTGTGTGTGCTTATCTGCTTCCTTACTTCAGCACAGCCACCCAAAACCTAACTGGGTACCCTGTGCCACTCTTGACAGAGTGCCATTCTTGACAGTGTCTGTCTTATTTATTTTACATGTTTTAGACAGGGAGGGCACTAACACTAGTACCCATTCATGTGTTAAAATATATCTGGCCATGCACACAGCCCATGGCTGAAGGCCAATACCAGCAGTTACTGTTGTAATGTATTTAGTGATGTCATCAGTGATGTCATCTCTGATGTCATCATTGTGGTCGTAGACGGCGCAACAGGGGGTGTTAAGTTCAGGTAGCTTTAGCTGAATTTCAGGGGTGTCATTGTGTTCATTTCTCACCTTAACGTCCCTGCAACTAAAGTGTTTTCCTTGAATATATTTACAGACACAAAACATGAGCGATACCAAACTTTCAACAATATGCAAATTTGCATAGCAAAGCATTGAAGCTCCGTAAGCAAAAATGCTGAATAATAAAAATGTGTCCTCCCTCGCAAGGAAAATAAAAATTTGGCATGACAAATAATGGCAAACGTTTTAAAAACGGGGCTCATATAAGACTCCGGCTGGCCTACAGGGCAATCGGGCAATACCCGAAGCAAAAACATAAGATGGTATTGTGGGACCGTTTTTTGGGTCAAAGTGGCCCCGTTTTTTGGCTATGTGGGCCAGTTTTATAAGTTACATCACCATGTGGCTAGTAGTTTGGACCAGTGTTATTGAATAAATATTCTTTAAAATGCGCAATTTGCCTCACATTTGATCAAACACTTCCACCCTGGGTACTACTCAGTCAGTCTGTCCCAAAAGGAATGAATTGCCATTTGCAACGGGTGGGCCACTTTTTCATTGGTGCCCGAGACAATTTTATGCCCCAGTCCGACAGTGGCTCATATATGTGACACATTAGGAAAACAATGGGAGACGCTAGCAGAAGGGTGAGGTTGCAGATTTCCCACCCCCGAAAATTCAGTATATTTGCTGAGGGTAAAATACGTCGTGTCTCCAGGGCGAGGAGGTGTCTATCTCATGCCAGGCCGCCAGGAGATGCAGCAGAGCACACACGGGAAGTCCGCGAGAGCGCAGTTGCGTTGCAGCCTCCTCCCACAGCTAGGGTTGCTGAAGTTCACGGTAGACCAGAGTCAGACGCCAAGTGCAACTTTCACCCGCAGCGCCGTGGAGTGGCGGGACACTGTGCAGTCAGGGAGAGTGGGCAGGCGAAGTACCGGAGTGGATCTCGTCCTCCAGGAAACTCACACACCTCCCCATGTCGTCTCCGGTGGCCCCCAGGGCCGCCCCCAGGAAGATTTTCCAGGAGAGGCAGAGGATAACCTCGCTGCCCCTTTATTTCGATGGGTTTCTGTGTGTGAGGCGCGCCCGGCAGCAGGTAAACAGCTGTGCACATTGTGAACTGTCAGTGATCTGGGATTTACCGAACGTCAATACAGTAGTATGCGGAGATGCGTTTGAGGGGAAAGCAATGTGTTTCTCGCGTTTTGTTTGAATTCTGGAATGTGAATTGCTGGCACCTCTGCACGCGGACTTTGCTCTCCGAATCTAAACACATATAGTATAGCTGTGCGGGGAAATGCTTATGCTTAGCCTGTATTGTATGACGCACTTTCAACGTGTTCGTGGTGCTTACAGTAGTTCACTTTTATCACCTACCTGCGTTGTATGTTTGTGCAGTGCTTCGAACTAGCGCAGTAAGCGCTCCACTTTTGAGTTATAATGGCTCGCCTGTTTGATCTTTTTCATGTCCTTATCTTCTGTTATATAACTCCCTCTCCTCATTCTCCCATGTTCTCTCTGAGCTGCATTTCAGGTGCCCTGTTTCATGTACCACCACCTCTCTTGTGTATAGACGTCAGTCACCTTTTCTTCATCTCTTCCTCTGCGTGCTGTCAGGCCATTGTTATTGGTTGGTCTCTACAAACTTCCCCAATTCCCACCTGTCTTTGACCACACGAGCAATTTATTTGTACATTATTTTACTTAGCGAGATGTCATGAGGAAGAGGCTTCCCTATGGTGTTTCATAAAATGATTTACACCTTCGACCAACGTTATATTTATTGTACGACTTCTGTTTTTACAACCATTTAGTGAGCGAGCGTCCTTACACACAGTTTAATACAGTCCATTCAGCAGGGCGTTCTCTAAACAATAATGCGCCGGCCGAGGGTAAAACAAAACACCAGAATACAAGCCCCACGGCCCCACTTTGCTCCACTACTGCACTCCCGCCTTACATCTTTGTAACTTAAACACAGGTCTGTTGCATGTACTTACAATGTATAAACAGATAACATACTAGTTTAAACAGGAATTCATTTTCTATCTCATGTTTTTTTGTAGACTGTCCAAATGAAACGCACTCTCCTGGATGTTGCTGCCACAATAAAGTCTATAGTTCAGGGAAATCTATTTCCCAACAATTTCGCTGTGGATGGAAACCATAGCAAGAGCCAATAGCTTGCTTCGGTTGGTGAACATAGGCAGTAGAATGGAAGATGAGTGTGAAAATTGAAAGAGTTAGGTGGTGGTGAAAAAGGAGGCAGCTCCCAGCTATATTAAGTAAGGTTAGGTTACAAAGAGTTCCTTGAAGCTACTTCAATGCGCTGTAGGAGAAGACCAGAGAAGGAGGTAGGCAAAGAGATGAATCAGTAATGTTGACATATGATCGGCAAACCTAGACAAAGTATAAAAAAATCTGCCGAATAGTGTGAATGCATGGGAGTATAATGGTAAACCTGCTATATGGTGAGAGTACCCAAGTATAGGATTGCACAATCTAGAAAATAGCATTATCACCCGAGTGAGCCAGCCAATCAGGTGGCTAGGACCGCAGGCTTGAACTGAAGCCTGCGTTTTTGCCGCCTGACGGCTGGCTCCCCCTGCCGCCATCTTGCCCCACGCCCGTCCCGTTACATTTTTATTTTTTTTACTTCCTTCCCCCACTTACCTTATTTCAGCTGCAGCAACCCTCGACGCCACAGCCGCACCTTCCTCTCAATGTCCCACGGCTGCCATGGAAAGAGAAGAGGGGCTTCATATGGAGCCCCGCCTTCCCTTTACATGGCAGCCATCTTTGTAAAGGATTTTCCTTTGTTGAAAAGGAGGCACGCAACGTTCCGTTCAACGAAGGAAAATCCTTTTTTTTAGCACCCACGCTTGGCAAAATGATGTTATGCACCCAATCCACGGGCAACACAAGGGGGTAACGGCCATGGGCCCACGTTAATGGCACTCGCTTCGCCCGGGCCGTTAACTGGGGCCGCGGGCCATTACCGCTCTGTGTTCCCCCTGTGGAACGGGTACATAACGCCACATGAATGTGATGCTCATAGTTGCGTAATGGTGTGAGTTCCTGGGTATATAATGTTAACTGCTGGGAAATAGTTGCATGCCGGAATGTTACCTCATGTGCCACGTGCTAGTTTTTCAGAATGAGAGAATGCCATGAAACAAGTTTGAAACCTGGTGGCACTGACCAGGAGAGTTGCTAGGTCTGGAAAAGACCCGGGGCTAAGCTGATGTCGGAGCTATTGGGACTGGGGGCTAGCTAGCCTTCTGGCTGTAGCTCCTGAGATTCTATCCGGGGCTACAGACAAAAGATCAGGGGCTATAGCCCCCTTAGCCCCCCCCTAGCAACGCCCCTGGCACTGACAAGGCCCATCTTCATTCAGAGGGTGATGAATCGAGTTCAATAATAACGCACGTTAATACAGAGCTTGGAAGTGATCCATCTACATGAAGCACTATGAAAATCAAATTATAAATAGATGCAAGTACAATGCCAACATATTTAAATACCTGGCACATTGTGCTTGTTGCTATTGTCTGATGGCAAAAGCTGTCCATTTGTGTGAATACCTGGCAATGATGCGAGTTCCTTACTGTATGATGACAGAACCTGTAATAGGTTCGGTGTTATCAGATCTTGGCAAAGCCTTTATAAAATGATGGTAACTTGGACATGCAATTGTAACAATAGACACATCGCGAATGTACATGGGCGTGTGATTTCAATAGCTTCAGCCAGTACCAAGAAAGAAAACGGTTTCACTACATACACGTCAAAACTGTTTTACCTTCTCTCTCTCTCTCTCTCTCTCTCTCTCTCTCTCTCTTCCATTTCTCCAACTTGTGGTCCCTTTGCTAAAACTTCAAGGGCAGCAACAAACATAATTGCTAACAATATTACTATTTTTACTACTTACTGAAACTTTTTCTTTTTGCCTCCCAGTAAAGAGCATAGTTTGGCAAGGTGAAGTTCCCAGAGCATGTGTTTCCAGTCCTGGGCTTTCTGGGAGGTGTAGCCTTTTGTCTCCTCTGAATTAACATACTGGAAAACAATGGTTTTTACCCCAATGGTGTGCAGATGGCACGTGGTTTGTTATTTGATTGGTCTAAAATATCACGTAAAAAATAAAATGAGCCTATAATCACCTGTGAAGGAAAAAACATGAATGAATGCCAAACCCCTCTTCTCATATTACGCCTTCCTTTCACCATTGGTTTCCCACCCCTGCCCCCACAACCGCCTACTGCTGCAGGCTAGCACTGGCCCTTTTGATTAAGCTAGTATAAAATAGAAAACCTTGAGTCCACTAGAAATGCCAAACCCTCCATTCAAGCATGCCAATTCTCTGCACACGTCATTCGTTATTCCACTGGTTGAGCATGTTTAGTTTCTGAAGTATTCTACACGATGCGAGGTAGAATAGCTTCTTTATTACTTCAGCAGGAAAAAGTGTACAGAAGTACGACCCCACGAACACTGCTCCTTCCAGCACCCAGCTCAGTCAACCGTCTCCCACAGTAAGCCCTCTCAACCTTCCACGTTCCGCACTCCAACCCTGTCCTACAGTAAACAAAACATAGAATAGAATACAACAGATGCTCATTTGGGAGGTGGGAACCTTCTTAAAAAAACCTCTGAGCATTGTATTAACCCATTGACGGCATCATAGAGGTAAATGGATAGGGGCGGGGCAGGCGTTTGTCCCCTGCATCGGTCTGCTTATTGCGCAATGATGTTGAATGTGAAGGCTCCCTGCTTTCCCAGGGCAAAGATTTAACAGGCTGCCTGCTGCGTCCCTTGCCCCAACTGTGCCGCAAGCTACCGCCTGTTTTGCCCAACCAGTACTGGTCATTGAGCCAGCTCTCGCCGGATCCGAAATCCGGCGCTAGATGTGTAGCCGGATCTTGGGATCCGGCCAGAGTCAGCTGCTGCAAAATCCAAATTATTTTGGAAAAAGTTTTTTCTAACAAAAAGCTCCTGCGACGGCACGGAGCGGGGGGGCGGAGCAGCTCATTGCCGCCATGAGCGCTCTGCTGGCTGCGCCCTCTGCGTATACACAGCAGGACTTGGATACAGCTCACAGCTGCAGGAAAAGCAAACTAACTTCCTCCAGTGACCCCGTGCAAGGGGTCACCGGAGGAAGTTACAGTTCTCAGCCAGGAATCGGTTTATTTATTTATGCAATGTTTGTCGGATACATGGACCACGTTTATTTATTTATGCAATGTTGGTCGGATATCGGTATCCGACAAACATTGCATAAATAAATAAATATACAGGTATCCGACAAACATTGCATGAATAATAGCCCTATTAACACTGAAACTATCACACAGATGCAGCCACCCAACTGCTTTCAGAGGGGAGCTGCAGGAGATGTGCTTGGTGTGGTTCAGGTAAAAGAAAACATTGCTTATGTCGAACAGAAATCACCCTGTTTGAATAGTACCAAGGGGAAGGTTTTTTTAATAAAATGGGATGGAAATTGTGCATTTTAAAGAATATTTACTCAGCAACACTGGTCAAAACTATTATTGGCACAGTGAAGTAACTCATCACCAGTGCCACGGAAGTGGTTTAAAGTGGAGTTGATATAGTTTGGAAAAGAAGCAGCATGAAAGAAATAGCGCTGTTTAAACTATTATTTTGGACATCTGCTTTGATCGGAGGTCCACTGCCTGCTCCGCCCCCCCTAAACCCTGCCTCCTCTGGCACCGTCCCCCCAAACTCCACCCGCCCCCTCCCTTGTGGGATCCTCCACCAATTTCTCCCCATTTCCACCATTGAGGCCACCCCTAAATACAGGCCTGCCATTCAAGTACCTCTTACACGTATGGCATATTTTACATGAACACGCACAGGATGGGCACAGTGAAGTTAACACAGATGAATTCATCCTAATTGCTGCCATTACTTTGGGTAATCTTCCACGTCACCTTGCCTACAGTCCGGGCTTGCCTACACCCATTGATGGCAGCACTAAGCCTGATTTGCATATGGCTGTTCCACTTCAGCAGTATATGGCTGTTCCACTTCGGCAGTGGTGCCGACGTGCTAAAAAACGATGGTGTGGAAGGTTGCCCATAGCAACACCAACTGTTAATATTAATTCAGCACCTAACACCCATTACATTTTTTGGCTTATAGTTTTTTCTCCCCAACAAAGACAGTTAAAGTGAGTCCCAAAATAAAACATATTTTTAAAGCTTTGTTCATAGCTATGCTGTCTACTTGCTTTTATGTGGATATTCACATTTTCTTATCATGCATAAGAATCTGGAACTTTGAGCCAAACCATTTAAATAGAAAAGTAACCTTTTTTTGTGTGCCTTTAAGTGGGGAAAATATAGTGATGCAAAACAGAGGACATTCAAGGATTCGATTACTTTGCATTCTGGGACTTGCAGTCTTTCAATCAGGATGTGGAAAATAACTCTGCAATAATTCTTCCTTCGCTTAACATGTTTCAATCAGGATTCATATGTTGTAAAGCTGCCTTACTACATGATTTGTGTACTTTGCAAATAAACTATGTAAAATAGTTTTTTGTAAATATTGTTTCCAACTACTACTCCTAAGGTTTGTTACAAGGCATTGGTAAAGGAGAGCTGGTTCTACTGCAGACTGTTCAAAATAACATGGTCCGGGCCGTGGGGGGCTTACATAAGAAAGATCACATCTCAGAGGTTAGGAATGCCCTACATGGGCCCCTTGTGGCATCCAGAATTATTTTAGACTTGTTGACCATCACACCCAAGTGCCTCCAAAGGCATAAATTAGTTTTCAAAAATTGATTAGCAGAGTTTGCTAATTAAAATGTTCTTGATTAGCAAACAAACCCATTTGATTAGCAATGTTTACTCCGATTTTTAGCACCACCAGAAGTTACTTTTACCATACAAATTGAAATGAACAATGCAACAGTTTTGTGTACCACTGAAGTAAGACATTAGTGAGATAAGTCAGATCTTGCAAGTTATTTAAAATTCCACTAGACCTGCAGGTCTAGTAATTTAGTTTACCCACTCGACCGAAGAGAAATGCATTAGACCCATGGCAACGAATGACAACACATTTAAATGTGCTTTCTGTAAAATGGTGCATGTTACAACAATCCCACTTTAGTTTGGCGCACTGCTGCTACGCAGAGGCCAGCCCTGCACAGTGAAACTTTTGTTTGACATTTACTGCAAACAAAGTAAAGTTTAAATAAAAGTTTCAAACATCCCCTGCAAATGGTACTGGCCCTTCGTAAAATCTACTCGACTACATGAGTTGGTGAAAAAGGTTAGCTGCATGAAGGGACACACATAGATATGATAAAAAGTCTATGTTAACAGTTTGGCCAGCTCTCTCTACTGCAGGTGCTACTACATAATGTAATCATAATCCTAGAGCAAAGCAAGCTCTTAAGGCTAACTACAGTGATGGTAGTGCAGTAGATCTTTAGATGCACAGACTGGATAGAACTATTGATCACTGCTATGTGTAAACATCTAGTTAGCTTTGTCTATTGATTATGTAAGAGGAAACAAGTAAGAGACTAAGCAGAGGGGGTGGTGTAGCAGGCAGACAACTGGGCACACTAGGTGGAATATTGTAGTTTGCAGCCATCTCACTTTCAGGGCATCTGGTATAAAGCAACAGGGTGATAAGACAGAATGTCAATGAGTATGGGATCAGCTTGTGAGTTGAGCACCAGTTGCAAGCTGCATGTAGCCAACAGGTTGCATAGCTAGGTTTGCCATCAAAAGCATTTTGCCATTTGATCATGTACATTTTCAGAAGTGTCCACTAGTCAATATGATGCTTCTTCCCCAACAAAATGAAATATAGTCAACACTATGCTATTTAGATACACTAACCTAAAGCTTTACTGTAAAGCATGGAGACAATGCAGTGTTTTACAGTAGTAATTCTAATTATGCATTATGTTACAAATGAGATTTTTAGAAATGGAATTGAATGACTGCTTTTAAAAATTAAAATAAAGTTAACACAAAGGTGTCTTTGGCAGACAGGATACAGTTGGCTTAATAAAGGTATTATCCCGATTACTTCTGGTTTGCAATTATTTGAAAAAGAAAAGAAAATCGTGCTTGCGTACTCACATAGGCCTTTGTCACATAAGGATGGAGGAGACTGCTGCACTCTCTTTCCATTAGCTCTTTTGAACTTGCAGTGAACAGAGTAAAGAGAGTGGAGGGAGCCCTGTAGTCAATAGGAATGCAGGGCGATCTGTGCTTTCATTGAACAGGGTAAGTTAATTAAATAGGTTTGCTACACAAGTACCAATTTAATTAGCAAATCTACAGAATTGCTTAGAATTGCTTAGCAAATTGCTATGCGACACTGCATATTTTAAACCTTGTGCTGTCATGAACCATCGGACACGCCCCTTCTGGGCCTCCTGGTCCTTGACACGTCGGGGCTTACACTCTGTTGTACTTCCAACATGGCCGCAAGCACAGAACGCTGCCTACCAGCCTTCACGTCCAATGCAGCACTTTCTATAACGTGGCCACACCCCTGCGGCCCCACGCATCTCAACGCTATTGTTAGCTGTGGCTAGACGTGTGCTCCGTAGTTCGTCTTCACGGAACTCTGTTGTTTCCTAGTTCCTAGACCCTCCGCCTTCCCCTATTACCCTCTCTCCTTCTTATTCTGCCTCCTTCCCGAATTCCATGCACCCGCCTCCGAGTGCGCCTTCTACTTATCCTGGACTTCCTGGAGTTTCCTATCGATCCCGGACGTTGAAGCTGATCGAACACTGGAAGCCGAAGACGGCCGAGCGGGCTTGTACAAGACCTGAACCGTACGGAAGAAAACTCCTCCTAAGGATTCCATCAAACAGCGAAAACAGGTCAGAAAGGGGGAAACCTGTGACAGATTGAGACGCCACCTGACCGAAGTCGATACAGAAATGGAGGCGGCCATTCAAGATCTTATGCGCGGCATGCAAGAACTAACAACCGAAGTACAAAACCTAAAGGCAGAGAATGCTGCGTTAAAACAATTAGTCTTATCCCGCGACTCTGCCACGAAGGAAAGCGTACTACTGGGCGGCATTGTAGACAAATACGATGGGTCAGCAAAAAACCTTCGTGGATTTCTTGATTCCTGTTTGGTCCACTTTACTTTTAAGCCCTATTATTTCTCTACCCCCAGGGTTAAGGTGGGCTTTATTATTTCACACCTTTCCGAGGAATGCATTAACCTGGGCCACACCATTAGTTAATGCCGGAGATGCCATCCTGGATGATTATGACAGATTCATTCAAGCCCTTAAGACCATGTTTGACCGCCCAGAACAGGTCTATAGTGCTCAGGAACGTCTACTCGATTTCCAGCAGGGCTCCCAGGACATGCTCACGTATGTAACACGATTCAAGCAATTGGCTAAAGAAGCGGACTGGTCCTCTGAAGCCTGCTTCACTCTCTTTCGAAGAGGGCTAAACGAAGGCATCAAGGATGAACTAGCCAGAGTGGCACGTCCAAGTTCATACCAGGCCCTTATGGATCTCGCTCTACAGATTGACTTTCGCATCCAGGAAAGGAAGGCAGAGAAAAAGAAGACCAAGTTACCCTTCAAGAAGAACCCCCATAGAGACATCCTCGAAATCCGAAGGTGTCCCTGTTCCTAGTAACAAACCCGAACCTATGCAGCTAGGGGCCTTCCGTGGACCATATCCCCCCAAGAAAGGTTGCGAAGGATCCATACCGGCTTATGCATGTATTGTGCCTCGGACAAACATTTAGTGAGAGAGTGTCCTATAGCCCCTCCACGGCGTTCGGGAAACGCCAGCTCCCGATCCTAGATGGAGCACAGTTTCGGGAGAGAGATGTTTGCTCCACATCTATTCTATCCTTGAACTCTCCTGGACAAAACAATCTGGTAATGTTACAGGCCTTTCTATCGCCATCCAAGAAGGAAACCTACCCAATTCTGGCACTGGTAGATTGTGTGGTCATGGGAATATTCACAGATCAAGAATGGGTCTTTAAACACCATATTCCTTACGAATCCCGGAATATCATGCAACCTGTAGAAACAATTGATGGGAGATCCCTTTCTTCAGGACCCATAACTCTTCAGACCAAGGAAATTGAGCTCGCAATAAACCACCATCGAGAGAAGATAAAGTTTCACATCATAAAGTCTGCCCATTACCCTATGGTTTTGGGAATGCCCTGGCTACAAAGACACAATCCATACATCAATTGGGCAGCAGGTTCCTTGTTCCTGGGTTCTGAGCATTGCATGTCTCATTGCCTACTCTTGGACCCCGCTCCGACACCATCGGAAGGACTTTCAGCAAACCATCAAGGTCCGCTCACAGTCTCAAACATCATCCAGGTTCCTAAAGTCTATCAGGAATACTCTGATGTGTTCTCTTCTGTTATTGTTCAGGCTTTACCTCCTCATAGACCAGAAGACTGTGCTATTGAAACCGAACCTTCAGCTGTGATTCCCTTTGGAAGGATGTTCATTTTATCTGAACCTGAGAAAAAGGCCCTCCGTGAATACCTAGATACTAACCTTGAAAATGGCACCATACGACCATCCAAATCTCCAGCCGGAGCCTCACTGTTTTTTGTTCCTAAGAAAGACACCAATGAGCTCAGACCTTGTCTTGATTATCGAGGTCTAAATCAGTGTACCCTTAAGGATCGCTATCCGTTGCCCTTGATCTCAGATATCCTGGAAGCAGTAAGAGGAGCCGTAATATTCAGCAAATTGGATCTCAGAGGTGCCTACCATCTCATCTGTATTAGAGAAGGTGACAAATGGAAGACAGCCTTTAGAACACGCTTCGGTCATTTTGAATACTTCGTCATGCCCTTTGGACTTGCTAATGCCCCAGCGGTCTTCCAAGGCTTCATGGATCGGGTGTTTTCAGACATCCTGTTCCTCTTCGTCATCGTGTATCTGGACGATATCTTAATATTCTCTAAGGACCCTCTCAAGCATGAAGAACATGTCAAGGCAGTATTACAACGGCTACGTGATCACAAGCTCCTGGCAAAACCCGAGAAGTGCCTTTTCCATGCCTCTACTGTTCACTATCTAGGATTTGTCCTTAGCCCAGAAGGTATTGGAATGGATCAATCCAAGGTAAAGGCCATACTATCTTGGCCAAGTCCGACCACTGTGAAACAGATCCAGTCCTTCCTGGGCTTAGCTTACTTCTATAGGAAATTCATAACTTCCTTTTCTGAGATAGTCCAACCGATCATTGCCTTATTGAAGAAAGACACTCCCTTTCACTGGACAACATCCCAAGAGGAGGCCTTCCAACGGTTAAAAACAGAGTTTACACAAGCCCCCATCCTGGGTCAACCTGATATCAACAGACCCTTCCTTGTGGAGATGGACGCCTCTAAATACGCCATTGGAGCAGTTCTAAAACAGGAATTCGATGATAGACTGGAACATCCTATTGCCTACCTTTCACGGACATTAACTCCCAGTGAAACCCATTACTCTGTTTTAGAAAAGGAACTGCTAGCCATCCGTCAAGCCTTCAAAGAGTGGCGTCATTTACTTCTAGGAGAAAAACATCCTGTCCAGGTTCGCACAGACCATCGAAATCTTCAAGTATTATAGGCCCTGGAATGTAGGAATAGCCGTCAAGCCCGTTGGGCCTTCTTCTTTGCCCAATATCAGTTCCAGATTCATCATGTTCCTGGGACGCAGAATATAATTGCTGACGCCCTGTCTCGACATCCTGACTATGAACCCCCTGAAGACCGGACATTCCCTAAGATGTTTCGTTGTACGATATTTGTAGCTCAAGCAAACAGCCTTCTGGAAGACGTTTGCATTCAAACCCAGTCTCCTGAGCTCTGGAAGGATATTTCAAGGATGAATCAATGGAATCTGAGAACCAAGGACAGATATTTGTTCAAGGATAAAGCTCTAGTCATCCCCACACAAAAACTACGACAAAAGATATGAAACCTCTGCCACAATACCCTTCACTCAGGACATCGTGGCATTACTAACACCCTCCGTCTAATACAAAGACAATTTTGGTGGCCTAGAATGAAAACTGACGTACAACTGTACATCCAAGCCTGTTCTGTCTTTAGTCAAAACAAACATGATAACAAGAGACCGGTGGGTCTCCTATTGCAGCCTACACTACCAACAAGGCCCTGGGAAATCATTGTTATGGACTTCATTGTGGAATTGCCACCTTCCAGGGGATACACCACTATCATGGTCACCATAGACCTGTTCACTCATATGGCCCATTTTACACCCCTGTATAAACTGCCATCCTCCTCAGAACTTGCTGGAATCTTCCTGGAACACATATTCCGACTTCATGGACTCCCTTCCAAGATCATATCAGGCAGAGGGCCTCAATACATCTCCCAGTTTTGGAAACACCTTTGCCGGATACAAGGAATTCAACGTGCCCTCTCCTCAGGCTATCACCTCCAGACCAACAGAGCTACTGAACGTGTGACCCAAACCTTAGAACAATATCTTTGTTGCTTCACTACCAAGGTCCAGGATGATTGGTCACTTTTAATACCTGTGGCTGAATTCCCCTACAATAATTCGGATCACTCGGCTGTTAAAACCAGCCCTCTTTTCTGTAGCCAAGGATTCCACCCTTCGGTTCTACCTTCTGTCCTCCCGCATCCTACACCAGTTCCTACAGTCGATTCCTGGATTGAAACACTCATTAATGTACAAAGAGAAGCCAAAGAACATTTAGAAAGGGCCCGGAATCAGACCAAGTATTATGCAGATTCAAAGAGAAGACCAGGGCCCTCCTACGCACTAGGAGATAAAGTATGGCTATCCTCGAAATGTTTGCCCCGGCATCTACGGCCAAATAAACTGGCCCCCCGGTATTATGGACCTTTTCCTATAAAAGAAATCATTAACCCAGTGGCCTTTCGGGTCAAATTACCAGACTCCTGGAAGAAAATTCACCCAGTTTTTCATACATCTCTAATGAAACCTTACATCCAGACCTCTCGGACTAACCTCAGACCCAGTCCTATACTTGTCAATGACCAACTGGAATACTAAGTCTCCAGAATATGTGACTCCAGATATAAACGTGGTCAGCTCCAGTACTTGGTAGAACGGAACGGATACCCTCCCAGTGAACGCACTTGGGAACCAATCTCAAACTTAAATTCTCCCAGATTACTCAGAAGGTTGCACCTCATACACCCGGGCAAACCCGTCGGAACGGGTTTTCGGAGGGGGCATGCTGTCATGAACCATCAGACGCGCCCCTTCTGGGCCTCCTGGTCCTTGACACGTCGGGGTTTACGATCTGTTGTACTTCCAACATGGCCACAAGCACAGAACGCTGGCTACCAGCCTTCACCTCCAATGCAGCACGTTCTATAAAGTGGCCACACCCCTGCGGCCCAGCTCATCTCAACACTACTGTTAGCTGTGGCTAGATGTGTGCTCTGTAGGTCGCCTTCGCAGAACTCTGTTGTTTCCTGGTTCCCGGATCCTCCGCCTTCCCCTATTACCCTCTCTCCTTCTTATTCTGCCTCCTTCCCGGATTCCGTGCACCCGCCTCCGAGTGCGCCTTCTACTTATCCTGGACTTCCTGGAGTTTCCTATTGATCCCGGACGTTGAAGCTGAACGAACACTGGAAGCCGAAGACGGCCGAGCGGGCTTGTACAAGACCCGAACCGTACGAAAGAAAAATCCTCCTAAGGATTCCATCAAACAGCAAAAACAGGTGAGAAAGGGGGAAACCTCTGACATGTGCCTCTATGGAACAAGCCTGGTATACTTGTCCAACAGGCTTCTATGGCAACCCACACGCTCTCTTACCAGGCTCAAGCGTGGCTTAAAGACACTGCTATTCCCGTAACTCCTCTTGTTACTTGCCTGCTGTCCATTTGTTGCCTTCATCGAGTCTGATGGTTTATGTTCTTTGTAGTCTGTCTTGTCAGCGCTCCTGTACCTACGGGTCTTATTTCAGTGCTATCTAAAAAATAAATGATATAAATGTCTAAAGGAGTTTGCATGTATATTAACTCCCTGGATTACAGAGCTTGTAAATCGCTCTTTCTCAGAGGCACCTGTGCCTGTAGCCATTAAGGAGGCGTGGATCACACCACTGCTAAAAAAGGATAACCTGGATCCCCCGGTTCCAGAAAATTACCGCCCCATAACAAACATGCCTTTTATATTAAAAATCCTCGACAAGATAATGTACTCACAATTCCAAACTTTTGTTGAGGCGAATAACATTCTGGCAAAAGAGCAATCCGGGTTTCGAGTGAACCATGGGACCGAAACAGACCTGTTGGATTTAAAAACAAATATTACAGAGATTATTGAGGAAGGAAGCCCTGCCCTGCTTCTCTTGCTGGATTTGTCCTCAGTGTTTGATTTGGTTGATCATGACCTACTGGCAGACTGAGAAACGTAGGACGAGGCTCTCCTGCGGCAGTATCTTAGCTAAAATCTTTTCTTGGCCCTAGAACAGCATGTGTAGCCAAGGGAACATCACAAACACGGAAAACGTCAGTAACGTGTGGTGTTCCCCAGGGATCATGCCTATCCCCCAGCTATATAATATATATATTAAATGCCTGTGTGACCTTCTCCAATCTCTTGGTGTGAAGTTCACCAACTATGCCGATGATACCCAGATAGTTTTTAAACTATATGGGATCTAGGAGGAGGATCTAGCCAACATTAATAAGATCTTTGGGGCAATCCAGAAATGGATGGCCCTAAACTCTTTGGTGCTCAATGATAAAAAGACAGGGCTGCTCATTGTCAGTACCCACCATAGACTGAAGAACTTAGATGCGCAATACAAGACCTTCGTCATCAATGGAAACTCTATTCCAGTGTCTGATTCTGTAAAAACGTTGGGAGTGTATTTTGACTCCCACCTCTCATTCCAAAAACATGTAACATATCTCAAATCATCCTGCTCTTATTTTATACATCTACTATGGCAAATTCGTCCCCATCTGTCTGAACCTAATAGAGCCTTGATTGCGGTGGCAATAGTCAATACAATGTTGGACTACTGTACCAGCCTCCTTTTAGGAACATCTGAAGGCAACATTAGGAGACTTCAGGTCCTACAGAATGGCGCAGTCTGTGCCGTCTGTGGGCTTAGTCGTCAAACTCATATCACAGAACATTGCAGGAAGTTACACTGGCTCTCCATAGAGCAACGTATCATCTTCAAAGGCTCAGTCCTTTTATTCAAATGCCTCACAGGTGAAGCACAGACTACCTTGCATCAAGAATTACAAAAGTCACTTCACAACGGAACTTGCGCTCAAATGACCAGATGCTACTGACCCAACCGCGCACCTTCAGGAATGGAGCGAGCTTCAGTGCATGGGATCCACTTATTTGGAACTCAATTCCCTTAAAAATAAATGAATGTGCTACCATTCAGCAGTTCAGGAAGTGCCTCAAAACATTTCTTATTGATGTCTAACTGAACACTTATTTTAATTAAATGACATCCTGGAATGGCCGTCATACTCAGTCCATATAGTTGCACTTGCAACCCCCTATGTTTCTTTGTTTGTTTTGTTATGTGAGCGCTCTGAGACCTGCGGGTTAGTGTGCGCTATATAAGAACTTATTTAGTTAGTTAATTAGTAATTACTTTATTAATATAAATGTAATACTTTAACTTAATTATTATTACAGAATTGCATAGCAAATTGCAATTAAATTTAATTAAAAAAATCATTTAATTTAAAAAAAGAAAAGAAAAATGTCATTAAAAAAGTAAATGTACTAATTAATTTCAATTTACATAAAAAAATCAATGTAAATTAATTAAATAAATAAATTGCAATTACATTTAATTGCTATTAAATTATAGATTTAATAATATAAATGTATTACTTTAATAATTTAAATGTATTACTTTAATTTAATTATTATTACAGAACTGCATAGCAAATTGCTATGCAACACTGCTTATTTTGTGCCTTGGGTCTCTATGGAATAAGCCTGGTATACTTGTCCAACAGGCTTCTATGGCAACCAGCAAGCAGAGTGCTTAGATTCAACAAATATTTCCCTTTGCATGCCCCTAGGGCTAAATTGACTTGGGTTGCTCAAGGGTCCTTCCCCTATGTTGCGCCTGAATGCTGGAATGCTCTTCCACCTGACCTGAGGTCCTGTCACTCTCTTACCAGGTTCAAATGTGGCTAATGCCCGTAACTCCTCTTGTTCCTCGCCTGCTGTCCATTTATTGCCTTCATCCAGTCTGATGGTTTATGTAGTCTGGCTTGTCAGCGCTCCTGTAACTATGGGAGCTTGTTCAGTGCTATATAAATAAGAAATAATATAAATAAATATAATGTTGACAAGTGCCTCAATTGCATAAGGTGTTAACAACTCAGCTTTGCTTTTTAACCAAACAGTGTGATGTTGGCAAATAATTGAATCTCATTGTGCCGTATCTGCAAAAATTGGGAGCTCCTAGAAGTTTATCAGTTCACACTATTCAAAAATCTCTCTTACTGTAGGACAGATATGTTTATGAACACAATGGTGTCCCTCCATGCTCCTCTACAGGTGACCCCAGGACTGTAGCCTAGAATTAAGTTATTGTAGCATCCAGCCTGCCGCAGTCCATAATTACTTGATTTGACCAGGAGGATATACTTTCTCACCAGCTGGTCAGGGCAGCCGAGATTCCAATACATCAGACTGACCATAGCCGATCCAACATTCATTTACTCCTCTCCTGCCAGTTGCAGGAGTTGCTTGAGCTGGGCCAAGCTCCGTCCCAGAGGAGAATGAGTGAAACTCTTTGTAATGCTCTGTTAGGCCATGTTATTTGATCTTGCACCACCATTATTTTCATGGTCTCTTGGTACTTTATGGTTTGCAAGATGGAGAGTTGGGGGAGATCACTAACGTTGGCGTAGGCAACAAGGTTGCTTTGTTTCAATGTTGAGATGTGCAGATCTGAAATGGTATGGCTCTATATGGTGTGCATATTTTAGTCATTTTGCCAGTTCTGGAGCTTTGGTTAAGGTGCACTCCAGCGTCCAAATGATTAGAACTTTGATCTTCTGCAAAAAATGGAGCAAATAGGGTTTGCCCCAATCAGTATTATCTAACGGTGTTTTTGCAAGGTCAAAAATGAAGCAGACTCGTTTTTTTCTATGTTTACTGCATAGCAAAAAAGAAACCCAGTGAACATATTTATTTGTTTGATATGTAGAAAATATATCATAAAATAAACCCTGCTTTATTTTTGCTTTAGTGCTAAAAATAAATGTGTTACTGAGGATGCTCGATTACATATTATCTAAGCACTTGATTAATAGTTGGCAATGGTGACACCGTTAGATAATCTGGTCCCAAGTTGGCAATGTAAATTGTTTTTGGGGTTGTGTTTTTGTCTGGCAAAGTAGTGCTTAAGGACAATTTGGAGAGTTGTGTTGGTGTATCTGTGGTTGGTTGGCGTGGTGTTTAGCAAAATACACAAGGTAATTCGTGGAATAAATGTGCCCCAAAATCGGGGGCGCAAGTGTGAAAATCGCAGCGCACGCGTGCGAAATGCGCACAAGCGCCCGTTTCCGTATTCATGGAACACATTGTGCGCGGCTTCCCCTCGACCTGCGCTGAATCCGCGTGGCATCACGGAAGCCCTGCGCCAGATGCCCAGAGAAGGCGCACACCGTCCAGCGCACCCACCTAAAAAGGGGAGGGAACATGCGGAATGTGGAACAACATGCGAAAATGTGGGCGTTACAGGGGAAGTTCCGCTACGAAATACTCGCAACGCCCATGCGCGCATTAACAACACGTATTCATGGAACTGAACAGGACAAACCTGTGCGTGCCAAAAGACACGCAAAGCCTGAAACATGTACGCCAAGCGAAAGCAGGCGTAAGCGCCCTCGCACAGCATAAAAGTGCGCGCAAACAACAAACAAGCATATACAGCTAAAATTAATGTCCCATTTCTCGCAGCAGTGATCATGGGACACTACAGGAGGAGGAGAATAGCCAGGCCCTGCATTTCTTTAACCAGGACCAGCCTTTTTGGGATGCCTGATGACCAGGTCTATAGCAGGTATAGGTTTCCACCCCATATCATCCTAGACCTGGTCCCTGAGTGGGAGTATGACCTCATATCACCCACCTAGCGCTCCCAAGCACTGAGCCCCTTGCAAAAGGTGCTCAATGTCCTGTATTTTTTGGCCACTGGGTCATTTCAGCTGACAACTGCCATAGTTGGGGGCGTGTCACAACCCATGCAGTCACGCTGCCTACAGCAGGTGTTGGCAATCATGACTGCACACCCCTCAGTCCGCAGGCACACATACATGTCCAGAACACCCGCAGAAAGGCAGGCTGTGGTCCAGGACTTTTACAGGGTGGCACACTTCCCCAAAGTGCTTGGTGCCATTGATTGCACCCATGTGGCCCTACGTCCTCCTAGGTTTACTGAGCACATCTATCGCAACCGCAAGCACTTGGATTCCATCAACGTGCAGGTTGTATGCAATGCCAAGGGATTCATCACCTCTGTCTATGCAAACTATCCCGTGTCCACCCATGACAGTTTCATATTCAGAATATCAGCCCTACACCGGGACCTGGAAGCTGGGAGGCATGGCAACACATGGCTCATTGGTGAGTACAAATGCCTGTGCACATGCATGCATGTCACACACAGACAAATACACAAACCCAACTAATAACAACCATCATTACCTCCCCAGGGGACAGTGCCTACCCTCTGAGCACCTACATGATGATGCCAATAAGGAACCCCACCACACCACCCCAGGTAAGATACATCGCAGCCCATATTGCGACCAGGGGCATAGTGGAGCGCACATTCGGAGTGCTCAAGTCATGTTCGCGCTCCGTTGACCACTCTGGTGCGCAGCTACTATATGCTCCCCCAGTAGTGTGCAGGATCATTGTGGCAGCATGTGTCCTGCACAACGTTGCAACACGGCGGGGTGTACCGGTGGACATGGTGGTGGCCCCACATCCCCAACCACATGCACCCCTGCTGCACATGGGAGGGGAAAGGGCATGTGGCGAGGCTGCCCGTACCCAGCTTGTGGCAACATTTTTCACCTAAACACCCACCCCTGTGGAGTGCACACAGGCCTGGCACATTGCAGGTGACAATCGATGATGACAAAGGGACAGTGAACTGTCACAACCTTACCACCCTGGGAATGTGTCCTCAGAATTGCAGCATTGTGTGCATCCCTAGCCACTGAAACAAACACAATCCTGTGTGACCAAAAGGCACACATGCAAGCTACGGATTCCACCACCCCCATGCAAAACAGAACATCAAAATCCTGGTGTGTCACCTAAACCCCCCTCAAACCCATGTCACCCGCCCGACACACCATGCCATGGCATGCAATGTGAAAACTCCAAAATAAATTCACAACACATGACACAACTGTCACAAAGTGCACCGTGACAAATGGAAACAGGCCAGAGACAATTCCCTCAGACATGGACTCTGACGAAAGGACTGATCCAAAAAATCCAACCTATACCAAAAGGACGTAAATGCATGCCACCAAAGGTTAGAACACCAAAAGTTCGAACCTTTGGTGGCATGCATTCCAAAAAAACAAATGAATGCGGTTGCTGTGGGGGTGTCCCCCACAACACCACGCTCACTACACTACACAGTAACGTGAGCGGGGTTGCGGGCTGGAAACCCCTGCAGCTGCAGAAAAAATAATCAAACTAAAAGAACCGGCAGCGCCAGTTCCCGATCACGAAAGTGAAAGTGAACCTGCGCATCAGGGACACAGCATGCCTCTGAGGGTAAGTAGTGTGTGCGTGGGGGTATGTTGGGGTGGAGTTTGGGGTGGGGGTGTGTTGTGTGTGTGTTGTGGGTGTGGGTTTGCAGGGGTATTCAAAGCATGTTTGCATGTGAAATGTACGAACCTTCAGTGTTGCATACATTTCCATGTGAACCACTCTGTTGTGGACTCATCGGTAACTGAAAAATCTCCCTGATCCCTGACACCTCAAAAGCAAATCCAACACAGGACTATTTATTTACCAGCATAACAAATCATGATCACAGGACCCAACAGTGACAATGTCAGACAGTGACCAATAACTATAACACAAGTGCCTCAATGTGACATTGCCACCACCCAGCCCCCTTCCATTTTGAGTGTGTCTCTGACAGCTAAAGGGGCCAGGGTACCGCATACAGCATGAAGTGCATCAACAGTGTAGACAGGCAAGGCAATACATGAATAAGCAACATGAAAATATGCACAGTTAACAATATACTCACAAAAATGCAGGCCAACTATGCACTGGAGAAACCATCATGAATCCCCACTAGGGGTGTATACAAAAGTTGGACTTCAGACTGGCCAAAGGTATGACGGAAGCCCAATGCCACTGTGTAAGATACTGTCACACGGTGGCATCCCTGCGAGCCCATGGAAAGGGGAAGCATGAGTGGCATATGTGTTCCTACCCCAAGCCACAAACACTAACACGAGACAAGGCTGTATGGGCCCTGTCGGAATACAGTGGATGCCTTCTTATGCCACAAAGCAATACACTGTGACAGCACGCATGCAGGTCTGGTAAGCCTGGTCCTGCAGGAAGATGGCACGGAGGTCCCCATGCAGCACCTCATGTGTAGCACGGAGTTCTGCCTGCATGACCTCATGTGACAGACGGACCTCCTCACGGCTTGCATGGAGTTCAGCCGAGATGGTGCGTTCCAGCTGGTCCATCCGCTGTTCTGCCCATGTACCCTGGCCCATCAAAAGTGTAGCCAGAGTACGTCTGAGGGAGATGTTCTCTTCCCTCAGGGCTTCCCTTTGGGCCTCTGTGTTACGCTCACCTGGTCTCTGTGGAGGCGTTGGGGCACGGTTGCAGCCCTCCTGGGGTTGAGGTCGCTCAGGTCCGACTTCGTCTTCTGCGCTTATGTGGTGACTGGTGGTAATAGGTGACGCTGCTCGGGACTGCTCCTGCGTGGAGAATAGGGGGCGTGAGTATGCCAGCTTGTGAGCCTGATCCGCTTCCAGACCCCTTCTCCCAAACTGTTGTACCCGTGGGATGCGCTGCCCCTGGAAAGCTCACCTGTTGATTAGCTTTGGTGAGCACTCCATCCTGTTGCTTCTGGCAGGGGCGCTTGTATGATCTGGACCGAGTTCCTTCACTGGTCCCTTGCACGTGGTAGTCCAGTCCAGCTGCGACTAAGCCACTATACTTCAGGTAAGTGTTCAGTACCCTGATGCTTTACCCTGATGCTTGTGTTCAATGTCTCCCTATCTACAATGACGATGGAGGAAGAGGGAGGAGGCAGCGCTGTGGAGCCAAGCGGCGGGGATGTCTCCACCAGCCGGAGACGCAAGGCCCAGTCACCCTCCCAGGTTACTACATCTTCCGGGAGTTAGGGGACTGGTGCCCCGTCCACGACTACAGCCACAGCTGCAGAGGGGATGCCCAAGAGGGCGAGGTTGGACGTGGGCTCCTCAGCAGCGGAAGGGGCAGGTGAGCCCCCACAAGGACAATGCAGTGCGGAAGACGGTGCAGATGCATCCAGGTTGGTGGTGGTTGAGGTGGACGAGGAGGCAGCATCAGACCCGCACATGGGGCCTCGAGGGGGTGATGCCACCAGTGCAATTGTTGTAGTCCAGGGGCAGGGGCAGGAGGCAGCGCAGGTCGCCGTGGAGGGGCCTGTGCCTAATCCTGTCCCTGATCCTGCGACTGCATCACTGTGCACCGGCACCCATGCCTCAGTCCAGACAGTTCCGCAGGTAGACGATGAGTCCACGTCAACTGACCTTCCTCTACCTGCGGACCAGGCAATTCATGACAGGTTTGAGCCCATACTAGTCAGTGTCGCGATGCGCAAAGCCTTCATTCGTGATGACGTGCGTGGTTCCTGGCAGGACCATGCACGTCATCACAAAGAGGTCTGCGCCATCCTGAACTGGCTAGCAAGGCTCATTTTCACGGGTTTGCTCCATGTGCTGGGCACTGCTGCGACACCCTCCTCCTCTTCACCCAGTATGCACCAGTCGTCCTCCCAGCTGTCTTCCGGCCCAGTTGCCACCAGGGCCCCCTGTGGACCTGTCCCAGCCACTGCGGCCACTCTGGTGGAGATCACATCTCTGCCACAGTCGGGAGTCGGAGGTTCAGCAGAGGTCATCACCCCAGCAACAGGACCACTGGCAAAGGAGGTTGTGCAAGCACCTTCGAGCAGGGCACGTGAACGACTGCCCTGGGGGTGTCATCATCCCGCAGGCAGTCCTGGCAGAGCAGGCACAGGGCTTCAAGGCAGCCGCAGGCTCAACATAGGAGGTGTCCGGACTCGGGGCCAACAACACCACGGGGGCAGGCATCGGCCAACAGACAGGAGGACCCAGGAACAAGTGTGTCTTTCGTGTGGCAGCGGATGGGCCAGCGAATTGATGCAGAGCGGCGGCGGGCACGGAGGGCACGACCCACCATGGCCAGGGCGGAGAACTCCATGCGTCGGGCAGGGAGGTGGGCGGAGTTCCTGGCGGAGACTTGCAGGGAGTTTTAGAGGAGCATGACGGAGTCCCTGTGAGCCCTCATGGATAGAAATGAGTCCCGCTTCCCGGATATTGACACAGAGTTCGATGATGCCCTGGACATGGTCATGGGTGATGGGCTGCCTGCTGGGTATGGACATGGGTGTTGGGACTCCCCTGTGGTGTGGGCTACCTGCGGGACATGGTCACAGGTGATGGGCTGCCTGCGGGGCATGGTGACAGGTGTTGGGGTGTCCACTGTGGTGTGGGCTGCCTGCGGGGCATGGTCACGGGTGATGGACTGCCTGCGGGACATGGTCACTGGTGATGGGCTGCCTGCGGGGTATGGACACGGGTGTTAGGGGTCCCCTGTGGTGTGGGCTGCCTGCGGGACATGGTCAGACGTGATGGACTGCTTGCGGGGCATGGTCATGGGTGTTGGGAGTCCCCTGTGGTGTGGGCTGCTTGTGGGGCATGGTCACGGGTGATGGGCTGCCTGCGGCTGACTCCAAACCTAACACACTTCACACACACTGCGTTGTTTGTTGCAGGTTTAACCGCAAGCACAGTGCATATTACACAGTAAAGAGTTTTGGGGCTAACATAGAGTTACCTTCAGCCTTTTAGTATGGCAGTGCAATAATGCAGCAATAAAATGGCGTTAATGGAATTACCACCACTTTATGGCCATTTTGAATGCATCACCATACGTGTAATGACGACAAATGTGTGTAAAGGTAACCTGTTTTTTTTCACTGTCTGACAAAAGGCTAACTTCAGATATGATGGGAGGAAAATATGGCATTCTATCCGTTTTGGTGTGTCAAAATGAGGGGGAGATGTTTTTTGTGTGACATATGTTAATTATCTTGGAAGAAAGCATATCATTGGGGGGCTAACTGGTGCTTTTGCGTAGTTTCTAAGTAAAAAGACCCATTTTGCAGTTCTTATCACTGAAACGTTAAGAGCTCTTGACTAAAACAATAGTTAATTAAAAGAACATCACGTGGCACTTAATTGTCGACTTCTGATTCTAGAGCTCTCAGTTTTCAAGTGACCATGACTGAGAAGGCGCTCCTGTCTTATTTTAATTTCCTTTGGATCTTGGGACTTGCTTTTTTGTTTCCTATTTGAAAGGTAGGAACGCTTCTTCCCAGAATTCCAAGAAAAAGGGCACTAGATGGTCTTCTCGCATGGCCATGGGAGCTCTGTGATTTCGGCCTCCATGCCAATTTAAGAGAGTTAAGCATTTGAGCCTTTCTGCAACATCAGTGAGCTCAAACGAACCTCAAGAAAGCATGTTGGTTTGCCTCCATTTGCAAACCAATGGTTAGGGTGGTACATTGTGATCTGCCCATAGCCATTTTCCCCTTCAGGCCCCGACTCCAGTCTCCAAAACAGGACAAACTGAAAATAAAGAGTTGCTCTAAATATTTCAGGAAAGGTTATGGGAAATGCAAAGTTATAACCCATAGCCACTCAAAAAGCAGACCAGAGAAACGTGTGCAGGGACTTAGACAAACTAGGAATGGAGTGCATACAACATGCAGAAAACACATTTACATCAAACTATTAAATTATCAAGGAAGCGGAAGTGTTTACCTTTTGAAAGCTGCCACTGTGCTAATGTCCCATTCAGCCCAGTAACAACAGTGGCTACAGTAAATGGTTCGATGTAAAGAATATATTCACTCAACTAAATTTAATAATCGTGTGCAAGGGGCACCGCTGCTTTAAAGTTACTCATGAACAATCACAAATCAAAACATGTTCTTGTACCCTTCAACACATTGAAGGTCGGGAATGTGCCTAATATAATAGTCAAATGAAATCACATTACTTTAGAGCTCATATACCCTCCCATATCAGGTTTGAGAAGTATGAGAAAGTGAGATAAAACTGTTGGCTTTATCACTGCTTGTTTTCAACAGGACTTTAGTACAAGGGAAATATATAAATCAAGGGGCTGCAGGCACACTTGGTTAAGACATGTTTATTACACAAGTAGCACATTTTACAGCTTCGATTAAGCCATTACCTCTCAGCAGACAGATTAGAAAGAATACAGGCAGGCCAAAGTTTGATGTTGCTATTTGATAAAGAAAGTTCAAAGAGAGGATGTGTTTTGGGCGAGCAGGGGCAGATAGTGGGTGCACATGGCCATAGGAATTACTACGGGCATGGGCAGTCAATGGGTGTAAATAACCAAACAGCACCTAGATACACTCCAGTGCAACAGTTTCAGCTTTCAGCGCCACCTTTTAGGCAAAACTAGAAAGAGTCTGTCTGAAAACAGTAAAGGACCTATAGAATACAAACTGTTTAAAACTCTATGCTTCAACACAGTGCGTGCAATTTAAGCACAGCTGCAAAAATCTCACTGTACCAGTGCAAAGTTTCTGTAATACGGGCCTCATTGTCTTTAAAAGCTATTTTTGAATTTTTAGTTTTTGAATTCATTTATATGGCGCACCGTACAACCTAAATCATAGTTGGGCGCTGATGTAACAGTTTACCATTGATCTTTGCCGAAATCCATTTTAATAATATAAGATTGGTATGCACCACCTCAAGTCTAAAGTTTTCTAGCAGAACAAATGAGTCTTCAAAAACCTGCGGAATACCGGGAGAGTCTTGATCTCACACATTTCTTTAGGTAGTTTATTCCATACTCTTGGACCGTAGACTCCAAATCTACAGTCCCCTTTACTCACATACTTAGTACGTGGTATCTGAAGCAGATTGTGGTCTGCTGATCGCAGCTGCCGAGTTGGAACATGACTCTTAATTTTGTCTGATATATATCTTGGCGCGTGTTTTATTGACACATTTAAATACCAGACAGAGAGTTTTAAACTCAATTCTCTCCAGTGTAAGGCTCTTCTTAAATTAGAAATTGGGGCTGATTTTTTTACCTCATATGCCAACCTAACTGCTGCATTTTGAGCCACTTGCAATCTTCGCACCTGATAGGCTGGTCTACCTGTCAACAGTGCATTCCCATAATCCAGTCTTGAATTGACCAATGTCCCAATAACCACCGCTCTGTCTTCATTAGCAATAAATGTTAGAATATGTCTCAGTAGACGTAGGGAGTGGAACGCTGCCTGCACCTTCGCACTAACCTGGGCTCCTCATCCCATATTGCCCTCCCAGATGCAGCCCAAATTTTAATTTCTTTTAGCAAAATTCAGCGGTGTCCCCCGAAAACAAGGTGATTGTAACTGATTCCTGTATTGCAGTTGATTTTTTGAGGCAAATAAAGCCACTTCAGTTTTGCTAGCATTCAACAATAACTGATTAGCACACATCCAGGCCTGTAGTTCTTGTAAGCACGGTTCCACTATCTCATATGTCTCCTCTGAATTGTGTATCCTCATGAACACCTGAGTGTCATCTGCATACAAATGAAAATGTATGCAGTGCTTCCTCAGTATGTCCTTGAACAATTTGACATATAGATTAAAGAGCAGAGGGGAGAGTGAGGATCCTTGCGGGACTCCACATTTTTGTATCACTGAGTCTGACAGAAAATCTCCCAGCCGGACTCTTTGTTCTCATCTAGTAAGAAAGGATTCAAACCATAGAAGGGGTTGCTCCGTCACCCTTCCCACTTCCCTCAAGCGTTTCAGCAGGATCCGATGGTCCACCGTGTCAAAAGCGGCGGACAGGTCTAACATGGCCAACAAAGACATATCCTCCTGATCCACCGTTTCCAACAGGTCATCTCAGATCGTCAACTGCGCTGTCTCTGTCCCAAAACCTGGTCGGAATCTGGACTGTAATGGATCTAGCAAATTCTCTCCATCCACATGTTCATGCAGCTGGGCTGTCACAACTTTCTCCAGAATTTGTAATGGCCATGACAGTCCTGCTACTGGTCTATAATTCTGGAAATTCTTGGGGTCAAGGTTAGCCTTTTTCAACAACGGGGTAACCACAGATTTCTTCGGAATCTGTGGTACTATGCCTGATGTGAGAGATTTATTAAAAAACTTTGTAATAAATGGTGTGATATCTGGAGCTGTTCGTTTAGCTACAGAGGAGGGGATGGCAAAGAGTACCTCCTTAGTTGCCTTCAGAGCGGAGAGCAGGGAACACACCCTCTCCTCCAATACTTTGGTAAACGCAAATAGCTTCTGATCCACCACCATTATCTACACCGGGGGCTCCATCCCTCTCTACGTCATTCTGAATCTCTATACGTTCTGGGCCGGTCACCTCTGTTATCTCTAGATCCTCTTGAGAATGTAATGGTTTAATTTCTGTGATCTTTCCTCGTATCAGCTCTATTTTATTTATAAAATAGTTATTGAAAGCCTCCGCTTGTGCTTGTGACGATTCTGGCGCTGCGGACACCCACCTAGGGTTAGCTAACTGGGAGATCACTTAGTGCAATTCCCGTGGCCTATTGATAACTTTGTAAATGTTCCTGATTGTGAATTTGGATTTGGCCTCAAAACGCCTTTCCATATTATCTTCGGCTGTTCTTAACCAATTCTAAATTGATCTCTGTGTGTTTTTTTCTCAATTTTTTCTCTAGAGATCTCAGCTGTCTCCTTTTTTTGGCCAAATCTGGTGAAAACCAGGAGCTAGTAGACTTCCTTACTTTTTTTTTGTTGGAAAGGGGCCTGTTCATTGCATAGCTTGGCCATGATCTCAGTACCCTTATTAAAAAACTCCTCACATGAAAGGGTATCCTCAATCTGTGTCAATGCATGTTTCAGAGCTTCCCCCGAGATATTCTGAAAGTCTTTCAGTTTGTGGAACTGACCAATCCAGTTATCCATCTGCCCTTCCAAAGTTTTCTTAGGCAATATCAATTCAAATACTTAGCATAGTGATCTGTCCATGATATTGGGATTGTCTCTAAGAAATTAATTATCTCCCTTCGATATAACAGGACATCAAGACAATGGCCCTGGAGATGTGAGGAAGATGATAGTAAAAGTTCCAAGGCATGAGCATCCAAATTGTCCCTTAATTCTCTACCATCTGCAGATGTCATGTTCTCAACCCATATATTAAAAGCCTCCCAAACATAACAGCTCATTATGCTTACTCCCTATATCTGCCAGGAATGATTCTAAGTTATCCAAAAAATCCTTTGCTGGACCCAGTGGTCGATAATCAAACAACATTTTTATAGTTCTGTTTGGAGTACACTGGATGCAGGTATTACCAATCTGGGTGTCATCATCCCAGTCTAAAGGTTGCAAATGTTATCGTTTCAATTGTGCTCTCACAATAGCTGCAATGCCACCTCCTCTTTTTCCAATTCTATTGATATTCTGTATCAAATAGCCTTGTGGAACTGGGAGGTGATACATGGCCTGTGAGCTTCATTGAACCATGTGTCCATTAGGAATAAACAATCCAAGTCCTGTGATAAAATGAGTTCATGAATCTCTAATGCATGCTTCATAGCTGATCTAACATTGAGTAGCATTGCTCTAAAAACGTGTGCCCCATTATGATTTTTAAAAGATATAGGTTCCGTTCTATTAATCCTTTCAATCCCCAAATTCCTAACTTTGTCCAGAGTGCGTAAGGATATGAAGCCTCCTTCACTCATTAACTCCTTTAGTTCCATGTCTGAATAACCTACCCTATTGCTGTTATTTTCTAATGCCCATTGGACTAAAGGCTTATGCTATTCTCACCTGATAATCTTGCAGCTGTTAATCCAATGATGGCTCGATATGGCAGAATTCCCTGCCACACGCCGATCTACGGCCACCAACAGGCCTATAACAGGCTTTGCGTCAGCGCTGACACGGGCCAGTTATAGCCCGCGGTGCGTTATCAGATGCATCACAGCTGGCGCGCGGCCCTCAGCAACTTGGGAACTGTAGTATTTCCTCGCATACACTAAAGTGTGCAGGTGAGTGCCTCCGTTTCCCTCAGGTGCTAGGTACGTTTTCTTCACCACATCTCAATATTCTACTAAAACGAATACCCTGATAAACCAAACTAGTAAAGCACGTTATAAACACATTATATTTTCACACTGATTAAAAATTCACACAATTCTAAAAGCACGACTAAAGAGCGTGTACATCTATGAATATCCCCTAAAGTGCAATTCTCTCTTTATTAAATATTTCGGCAATCATTGAGCATCCGATTCAAGTCGGATTACTCAGCCCCGCTGACGCAGGCCAGTTATAGCTAGATGCGCATTTTCAGATGCGTCAGAGCCGGCGCACAGCCCTCGGCAACTTGGGACCTGTAGTATTTCCTCACATACACTAACGTGTGCAGGTGAGTGCCTCTGTTTCCCTCAGGTAGTAGGTAAGTTTTCTTCACCACACCTCAATATTCTACTAAAACGAATACCCTGATAAACCAATCTAGTAAAGCACGTTATAAACATATTATATTTTCACACTGATTAAAAATTCACACAATTCTAAAAGCGTGACTAAAAATCATGTACATCTATGAATATCCCCTAAAGTGCAATTCTCTCTTAATTAAATATTTCGGCAATCATCGAGCATCCGATTCAAGTCAGATTACTCGGCTCTGCTAACGCGGGCCAGTTATAGCTTGCGGCGCATTTTCAGATGCGTCAGAGCTGGCGCGCGGCCCTCAGCAACTTGGGAACTGTAGTATTTCCTCGCATACACTAACGTGTGCAGGTGAGTGCCTCAGTTTCCCTCAGGTAGTAGGTACGTTTTCTTCACCACACCTCAATATTCTACTAAAACGAATACCCTGATAAACCAATCTAGTAAAGCACGTTATAAACATATTATATTTTCACACTGATTAAAAATTCATACAATTCTAAAAGCGTGACTAAAAATCATGTACATCTATGAATATCCCCTAAAGTGCAATTCTCTCTTAATTAAATATTTCGGCAATCATCGAGCATCCGATTCAAGTCAGATTACTCGGCTCTGCTAACGCGGGCCAGTTATAGCTTGCGGCGCATTTTCAGATGCGTCAGAGCTGGCGCGCGGCCCTCAGCAACTTGGGAACTGTAGTATTTCCCCGCATACACTAACGTGTGCAGGTGAGTGCCTCAGTTTCCCTCAGGTAGTAGGTACGTTTTCTTCACCACACCTCAATATTCTACTAAAACGACTACCCTGATACACCAATCCAGTAAAGCACGTTATAAACACATTATATTTTCACACTGATTAAAAATGCACCCAATTCTAAAAGCACGACTAAAAAGCGTGTACATCTATGAATATCCCCTAAAGTGCAATTCTCTCTTAAATAAATATTTCGGCAATCTTCGAGCATCCGATTCAAGTCGGATTACTCGGCTCCGCTGACCCGGGCCTGTTGTAGCCTGCAGCGTGTTTTCAGATGCGTCAGACCAGCGCGCGGCCCTCAGCAACTTGGGAACTGTAGTATTTCCTCGCATACACTAACGTGTGCAGGTGAGTGCCTCAGTTTCCCTCAGGTAGTAGGTACGTTTTCTTCACCACACCTCAATATTCTACTAAAATGACTACCCTGATACACCAATCCAGTAAAGCACGTTATAAACACATTATATTTTCACACTGATTAAAAATGCACCCAATTCTAAAAGCACGACTAAAAAGCGTGTACATCTATGAATATCCCCTAAAGTGCAATTCTCTCTTAAATAAATATTTCGGCAATCTTCGAGCATCTGATTCAAGTCGGATTACTCGGCTCCGCTGACGCGGGCCTGTTGTAGCCTGCAGCGTGTTTTCAGATGCGTCAGACCAGCGCGCGGCCCTCGGCAACTTGGGAACTGTAGTATTTCCTCGCATACACTAACGTGTTCAGGCGAGTGCCTCAGTTTCCCTCAGGTAGTAGGTAAGTTTTCTTCACCACACCTCAATATTCTACTAAAACGAATACCCTGATAAACCATGATAAACCAATCTAGTAAAGCACGTTATATTTTCACACTGATTAAAAATTCACACAATTCTAAAAGCATGACTAAAAAGCGTGCACATCTATGAATATCCCCTAAAGTGCAATTCTCTCTTAATTAAATATTTCGGCAATCATCGAGCATCCGATTCAAGTCAGATTACTCGGCTCTGCTAACGCGGGCCAGTTATAGCTTGCGGTGCATTTTCAGATGCGTCAGAGCTGGCGCGCGGCCCTCAGCAACTTGGGAACTGTAGTATTTCCTCGCATACACTAACGTGTGCAGGTGAGTGCCTCAGTTTCCCTCAGGTAGTAGGTACGTTTTCTTCACCACACCTCAATATTCTACTAAAACGAATACCCTGATAAACCAATCTAGTAAAGCACGTTATAAACATATTATATTTTCACACTGATTAAAAATTCACACAATTCTAAAAGCGTGACTAAAAATATTGTACATCTATGAATATCCCCTAAAGTGCAATTCTCTCTTAATTATATATTTCGGCAATCATCGAGCATCCGATTCAAGTCAGATTACTCGGCTCTGCTAACGCGGGCCAGCTATAGCTTGCGGCGCATTTTCAGATGCGTCAGAGCTGGCGCGCGGCCCTCAGCAACTTGGGAACTGTAGTATTTCCTCGCATACACTAACGTGTGCAGGTGAGTGCCTCAGTTTCCCTCAGGTAGTAGGTACGTTTTCTTCACCACACCTCAATATTCTACTAAAACGACTACCTTGATACACCAATCTAGTAAAGCACGTTATAAACACATTATATTTTCACACTGATTAAAAATGCACCCAATTCTAAAAGGACGACTAAAAAGCGTGTACATCTATGAATATCCCCTAAAGTGCAATTCTCTCTTAAATAAATATTTCGGCAATCATCGAGCATCCGATTCAAGTCGGATTACTTGGCTCCGCTCACGCGGGCCTGTTGTAGCCTGCAGCGTGTTTTCAGATGCGTCAGACCAGCGCGCGGCCCTCGGCAACTTGGGAACTGTAGTATTTCCTCGCATACACTAACGTGTTCAGGCGAGTGTCTCACTTTCCCTCAGGTAGTAGGTAAATTTTCTTCACCACACCTCAATATTCTACTAAAACGAATACCCTGATAAACCATGATAAACCAATCTAGTAAAGCACGTTATATTTTCACACTGATTAAAAATTCATACAATTCTAAAAGTGTGACTAAAAAGCGTGTACATCTATGAATATCCCCTAAAGTGCAATTCTCTCTTAATTAAATATTTCGCAAATCATCGAGCATCCGATTCAAGTTGGATTACTCGGCTCCACTGACGCGGGCCAGTTATAGCCTGCATCGCGTTTTCAGATGCGTCAGAGGAGGCTCGTGGCCCTTGGCAACTTGCGAACTGTAGTATTTCCTCGCATACACTAACGTGTGCAAGTGAGTGCCTCAGTTTCCCTTAGGTAGTAGGTACGTTTTCTTCACCACACCTCAATATTCTTCTAAAACGAATACTCTGATAAACCAATCTAGTAAAGCACGTTATAAACACATTATATTTTCACCAGGGACGTCATTTAGGGGTCGCCAGAGTTCGCAACTGCGACCTCTGATGTCTCCCATGCGACCTCTGTGATCTCCCTTGCGACCTCTCTAAAATAAAAATAAACTATTTTTATCCTTTTATTTTCTTCTTTTTTTGTAATGCAAGTTCCTGGCGTGGCTGGCTTTCTTGTTCAGGCCCTTTACCTTTAAAAAAAAAGAAGAAAAATAAGAACAGGAGTGCCACAGGTCTAACACTTTCAGCACTGACCCTAAATAAGAAAGAATAGGAATACCAAATAATGTGTCTTTCTGGAATTCTATACAATAATTGCCAGACTCATTAAAGGTTTATTTCAGGCACACTTCAGGGGGTGAGTCACTGATTTAGTCTGTTCTAAAAATGCCTCAACTCAGCCTTTCATCCTACTGAGGTCGATAAATGAGTGCCGACACAGGTTGGATGATATTGGGTGTATATTTTTTCTATATAAAGCGCTTAAGCGTAAGTGCTATATAATAACACATCATTATCATTTGGTCATGGCCGTCTGCTTGCATTCACAGTAATTTGATAATATGGGCCTGTACACACTGATTTTAACGCTACATATGGCGATCCATTCTTGCATGAAATGTACATCACATTATAGTGATATCGTAACCATATTTTTCGTAGTGTTCAATGCTATGTGATGTCACTTCCTGTTTTGTCAACGGGTGAAAGGTCGTGTTCCATCGCTTCCCACGATATCACTTCGGGGTGGGGTCAAATGACATCACTTCCTGTGATGTCATCAGGGGTCAAGGGTCGTGTGATGCCACTTCTGCTACCCCTGGTATTTTGGTGAAATGACGTCCCTGATTTTCACACTGATTAAAAATTCCCACAATTCTAAAAGCACGACTAAAAGTGTGTACATCTATGAATAGCCCCTAAAGTGCAATTCTCTCTTGATTTAATATTTCGGCAATCATCGAGCATCCGATTAAAATCGGATTACTCGGCTCCACTGACACGGGCCAGTTATAGCTTGCTGCGCGTTTTCAGATGAATCAGAGCTGGCGTGCGGCCCTCAGCAACTTGGGAACTGTAGTATTTCCTCGCATACACTAACGTGTGCAGGTGAGTGCCTCCGTTTCCCTCAGGTAGTAGGTAAGTTTTCTTCACCACACCTCAATATTCTACTAAAACGAATACCCTGATAAACCAATCTAGTAAAGCACGTTATAAACATATTATATTTTCACACTGATTAAAAATTCACACAATTCTAAAAGCGTGACTAAAAATCATGTACATCTATGAATATCCCCTAAAGTGCAATTCTCTCTTAATTAAATATTTCGGCAATCATAGAGCATCCGATTCAAGTCGGATTACTCGGCTCCGCTGACACGGGCCAGTTATATCTTGCAGCGCGTTTTCAGATGCGCACTGCCCTCGGCACCTTAGGAACTGTAATATTTCCTTGCATACACTAACATGTGCAGGCGAGTGTCTCAGTTTCCCCTTAGGTAGTAGGTAAGTTTTCTTCACCACACCTCAATATTCTTCTAAAACGAATACTCTGATAAACCAATCTAGTAAAGCACGTTATAAACACATTATATTTTCACACTGATTAAAAATTCACACAATTCTAAAAGTGCAACTAAAAGCGTGTACATCTATTAATATCCCCTCAAGTGCAATACTCTCTTAATTAAATATTTTGGCAATCATCGAGCATCCAATTCAAGTCGGATTACTCGGCTCTGCTGACGCAGGCCAGTTATAGCCTGCAGCGCGTTTTCAGATGCGTCAGAGCTGGCGCGCGCACTCTGCAACTTGGGAACTGTAGTATTTCCTTGCATACACTAACGTGTGCAGGCGAGTGCCTCAGTTTCCCTCAGGTAGAAGGTAAGTTTTCACCACAACTCAATATTCTGCTAAAACGGATACCCTGATAAACCAATCTAGTAAAACACGTTTAAACACATATATGTTCACAATGATTAAAAAATCACACAATTCTAAAAGTGCGACTAAAAAGTATGTACATCTATGAATATCCCCTAAAGTGCAATTCATTCTCTCTTAATTAAATATTTCGGCAATCATTGAGCATCCAATTCAAGTCCAGGTCAGCAAGCCACCCATGTGAAATATTTTTCAAACCTGACTTAGTGCTTGTTTTATTGACATACCAGGTGATGAAATCTGCAAGACAAACATTTGTAAAATCATAGAATCATGCAGACTACTTCCCAGCTAGTAACAGCTGAGCCAAATAAATTAATGCTTTTTAGGGTATAAAGACCTGCCTACATTTGAAAATCAAAAACCCTGAGTTTTCTGCAGTTCGTGCTGGATGTATGTGTATATATATATATATATATAGAGAGAGAGAGAGAGAGAGAGAGAGAGAGAGAGAGAGAGAGAGAGAGAGAGAGAGAGAGAGAGAGAGAGAGAGAGAGAGAGAGAGAGAGAGAGAGAGATTATAAAGCACAGAAGGATAAACTGATTTACCCAGGATCAGTGGTGCAGCTGGGATTTGAGACCAACCTGCAATTTAGGGACTTGACCACACATTTGCTCAGGTCTAGTTGGTAGAAATGTGTCCAGTGTGTGGATTTCAAGAATGCTCTGTTTTAACTTCAAAAGTACACAGGTCCTTCCTGATCAACTTGATGAATATATAAACCCCCAAAGCAATATGTTCAGCAAAAGGAGAAATATTGAAGACTCCCCTTCCCAGAATCTTGATTGGAAGACTACAACTACCAGAAGACAAGGTGCTATGTGTTGGGTAACCTATTACATAACAGAGGCTGTAAAGTCAGTGTGATTACACAGCCTACCATGTAAACCCCCACCCACATTGCATAGTATGCCCCTAACAACTCTACCTCCCTAAATGTTTGTGACTGTGAGGGGTAAGGTGTCAGGTCAAGGGGCACAAAGCTAATTAAACCCTGTACCTAAGATATAGCTCAGTGGGTTGAATTTTGTTGATGATACTGTGCAGTGCAGAGTTTTGAATCTTGTTAGGGGATCCAAGCTTGAGCCTTTTTCCTCTTCGGACGTTGCAGCACATCACAAATAGTGTAGGTCTCCCTCTTTCCCACAGAGACCCAGAGAAAACCCGGAAACCCAAAGACACTTATGATGATACGCTCCGTTTTAGTGCCTCATATAAATTCAATGTTTTTACCACGTTTTTTCTTTTAAATATTATTTGTACGGATTGTTTTATACCGGATAATGATAAAAACAAAGCTGGAAAAATGTTTAGCCAATGTCGCATATCACCTCACGTGCGCTACATCATCTAGTGCAGTGGTATTCAAACATTTTCATGCTGAGCATTCATGTGATAAAACATATTGTTGTTGATTCCCCCTCACGTAAAAATAGTGTTGCTGAGCCCCCCCCCCCATATGCCATATCTGCTTATAATTGCTATTGAACGCTGTTCCCGTACTCCCTTTTTAAAGAGCCTTGGGCCCCCCTGGCCAAATTTCTGGCCCCTACACCCCCACAGTTTGAAGAGCACTGATCTAGTGTGACCTAAATGCAAAATGAATCCCTCTTCCCTGCAAGTGCATTCTCGGTTCCATGATGGTAGGCCTGATGTCACATTTTGGATGTTGATGGCCTCTACTCCAGCAGAAAAGGAAAGATGTATTTGATAAGGGATGTTAGCATTTGAAAATAAAAGGGGGCTTGTAGTTGAACATTCTCTGGTGACATAAATGGTAAATAATTACAATTATATAAATGGCTTATTTACAGCCAAACTGGCAAATCAGCTTGTGAACAGGTAGGAAAAGCTCACAAAAGTGGGTGTGATGAAGTCGCATTCCTGGTCCATGGGGCGATGGTTGGGGTGGTCAAGAGTGCCACCCCTTTTACAATAATGTAATCTCACTAGTGACGGATCCCATGGCCAACCTCACCACACCTTCATTGTTTGGCAGGAGCACTTTCCATTCCACACAGTCATTTGTGTAATGACAAATAATAGGCAAGCTTGGTCGTATTATACGAATGACAAGTCTAGACACCCCCATATGCAGAGAAAAACATAAGTCTTACAGTCCCAGCAACCTCGGAGAAACCCTGTCAGAGAATTGAAAGTACGGGGTCAGAACCACGGGCTGAAGCATGGAGAAGGCCCAATTCACATGACTGTCCCCAAATAGCAGTCACAGTCAACCCTTTCGAATTCCATATAACCCTGTAGTCCTGCAGCTCCAAATGTATTACAACTGTAGATAATAATTTGTTAGTAGTCAGCCAATCGCAATCACACACTCGTTACAGGAGCCTCATGCACCGCTTTAGTGTGACTGAGACCCGCAGGGGGAAACAGGTTTTATAAAATCACTGGCTCTTTTAGTCAAGGTGTGGGTGTGTTGCAAAGTTCATTCAGAGATGGGTGGAGTGGAGAGAGCTGACAGAGCTGGAGGGTAAGAGTTGAATAAAGGAGGAAGAAGAAGGTGAGATTAGAAGAAAGGTGTAATATAGGAATATCAGGAGTTGGAGAGAGTAGGCAGAAAGGAACAACAGAAGAGATGAGAAGGTAGATTGGGAAGTAGGGATGGAGCTTAACACCCAAGGAGGAGGAGGAGGAGGGCGGGAGCTAGGAGAAGAGTACAGTGACAACAGAGGAGAGGAGGGTGAAACCTGAGAGGGGATAAGGAGAGGGTAACAGGAGGAAGATCATTAGAGTGAGTGGAGTGGAATGGAGGGATTGACATGTGTGCCCCAGAGTATGCTAGGGTGTTAGTCGAAAAGAGGGTGATTTTAGAAGGGGGATCCTGAGTCAGATGGAGGAACAAGCATGCAGCAAAGCATAGAGGAGGAGGAGGTGAAATGCAAGGACAGTAATATGGAGAGTAAGGAAGCAAGAGAAGGCCCGATGGATATAACGATGTGGCAAGATACATAAGAAGAGAAGGAGAGACTGGACTGGTGGGGAATAGACCAGGACCCTAAGCCGGGGATGTGGCGAGACATCCAGTACTATGTGAAAAACCAGAGGGTGTTTCACTGCCCATATCCTGGGGATCCATTGCCAGGGCAGGGCCATCGCCTTTGGATCCAGACCTTGGGGGTGGACAAGTGTGGGAGGATCACTTGGGTGAGCGGTCCTTGGGCAGTGGGGGAGGGACACCCGATGGCGAGATGCAGTATCCCTCCCTTTCCAATACCCCTACCCAATCCTATTTTTTGGGAAATTCCAACTTCCCAGACCACCCCCCTTTTCCTACACAAACACTGAGCCTAGGAAGAGGATGCCTAAGGCTGAAAGGATTACCACCCATGCAATACATTGGACATGTCCCTCTAACGAGATCAGGCAGGGTCAGGCACTTGACATTAGTTACATACACCTAGTACCTAATAACTCTCCCCACATGGTTAAAAGGTGGAACACTGAGACACACTTTGTGCAAGGCGTTGCATGATAAGGAGCAGTTCCTCGAGGGCTATGGCGAACCAGGCGAAGGAGAGTACCAAACCAAGGGGTTAATCTGAAGGGGCGGGAAGACATAGGAACCTGGCGAGAGATCGTTATTTCTGAAAGGCCGTGAGGATTGCACACAACAGCCCAGCTGCAAGGGAGAAAGAGTCTTCTGAGTGCTACAAGGTTGCCAGCCACTGTTGCGGGTGAAAAACAGAGTTGCGGATGTGCAGACGCGGCAGTGGGAACAACCTTGACTCCTACATCAAAGGCGCGAAAGACAGAAAGCATCTTAACATAACCAGTGAGTTGAAGGAAACAAAGAAAGCCTGGTCTGTGTTCAATTGAAATGTTTACGACAGTATATGAGGGATGCATGTTACGTGAGCGCTGATAAGCTGCGAGAGAAAGTGAATCCATTGTTAAGAACTGTGAATAGGAAATGCAAAGTAGCAGAGTGGTCCGGCGAAGTGAGATTGCCCAATCGAAAGTCTCTGTGAAATGTTTTGAAGCTGTAGAGGCAGCAGGAAGTGAGAGATGAGCGTTAAGTGAAAAGCTCACAAACTGTTGAACTTTGTTTTGTTGAATGGCATGGGAACGAAAGGAGTGCCCGAGTCCGACTTAAGGAGACCCGTGTGAAAACAACAGAAGGGTCGAGCCCAACCGAGGGAGAGCCGTGTGTGAAAGTAAAAAAAGGGTCCGAGCCTCACCGATGTTGACCCATGTGTGAAAGAAAAAGGAGCGTCCGTGCCCAACTGAGGGAGACTATTATGGAAAGCAAGTTGTACATAACAAGAACATTTTCCAAAAGACATTGGAATGGAAGGAAAATATGTAACGTGGAAGTAAAGAAAGAAAGGAGGGTCAAAGTGGTCATGTAGAGGAGAGAGCGAAAATCCTCCCATTTTCGACAGCTAAGTCAAAATACAAAAGGAGTTTTGAGACCATCTGAGGGGAACCTATACTGTGGAATGTGAAGAAAACTTGGGGAAGGGAACCCCACCACGGAGAAAAGGTTTGAGCCCAATTGAGGGGAACCTATAGTGAACTGTGATCAAATACTATATTTAGAAACTGTTTTGCTGAAACTGTGTAGAAGCTTGAAGGAGGACCTGGGCTTGGGTGAGAGGAACCCAAGAGGTTAAACCTGTGAACTTGTGACTCAGACTTGAAGGGCCAAGAAGGCTCCGGGGGGCAGAGCCAGCCACCTAACTGTGTTCGAAAGCCAAAGTGTGCTCATCCATCAAGTGTTTCACCTAACCCCGTTAGTACAACGTGGGGACGTGGGGACGGGACTTAATACTAATTCATAATGCCATGCTGGCATTTCGTTTCATCACTGATTTTTCCTTTTGTAGATACATAACCCTACATCACATTAGAGTGTATTAGAGTGAGGGCAGGCATTAGGTTTTTGTTATAGGCCTTTATTGTTTGACTATTTGATGGTCGAGATGACCCCCATGTTAGTTTTAGGGCCAGACAGGAGTTTTTCCAAACCCCGTGAATTTAACAATAAAGGTTTTGAAACTTGCAACCGTTGTGTCAGTGTCTACTTGTGATACCATGCCTCCCTTAGAACTACCAGTAGGAAACCATTCAGTGGCCTCCTGTTCGATTAAGAATTCGGGTCTTTGCAAGAGACCATACAACATCTGGCACAAACATAGTGGCCAGCTACAACACCAGACCAGGGACCCCAGAGGATGTCTCCCTACCGCACCCAAGCAATCAAGTCACTGGGGGAATTATAAAGAGTGACAGGCAAGGCACCCACTGTTTGGATCTCCCTCTTCCCCAGAAGGTTAGCAGTGACTGAGTAAGGAATGCATAGTTTCTGCCTCTTGGCGGCCCTGGCCCATATGTTGCCATACTCTCAGGATGATGGGCTTTTCCAAAACTAAACGGATGTTCTGGCTCTAGTTAGTAGCTGTAATGACAGGTGGCTGGTACAGGAAACCCTCCAATATTTGGTGGTGAGACTTCAGGAGGCAGAGGATGAATAGGCCAGGGGCTCTTCCTAGAGAGAGGAAATAGTCCACCTCTTCAACCCTTAGGTGCTGGACTCAGTTCATTCTCTTCACAGGCTCTTTTGAAAAAGAGCAACAGCACATTTCTTGCCCTCTTAAGGTCTCCTCAGCACTGGAAGGGTCCATGATGGATTATGACCCCCATTGAGGTATCAGCCAATCAAATATATTAGGGTAACTTAACTCTGATATTCTCGCATCTTGATCAATTCTTAAAGTCCTCATATTTTCCCTGCAGTTCATGCACAGCATTCTGGAGTGTAACTTTAGCTGTGGCTGCAGCTACAGCAGGCTTGTGGTGGTCACTTATGCCTGCTTCATTTTTCCCTTAAACACTCAATCAGGGCTTCAATCGCTTTTCTTGACCCCTCATTTTGTGAATGGTCCGCATAGGTAGTCCATTTCTTTTTCTTCTAGGTGGCATGGGGGCCTGTCAGGCAGGCATTCTGCACCCACCCAACAACCCAGTAAAGTCGGCAATGTTGGTCGTTGGAGTGCACCAAAAAGGTGTATTATGGGCTTGCTGGGAGCCCTTGTGTGAGAAACACCTACTGCAAGTGAGCTACCAGAAAGAGTCTCCCCAAATCTTCAAGTCACATTTGCTTTCTGACTGGGCCCCAGTGCCACTTTGACACCCAGATCAAAATTGTGAAAGTCCAGGAAGGCTCCCTCAACTGCAGCACCTGCAACTTAAGCTATTGGCAGTTTCCACTCATACGCACCCCAGGCTGCAGCATTAGCTCCACCCTGTCACAGAACTGTCGAGCACCAGAAATGGACCACCCACTGAGGAGGGGGTTCCACATGGAGTTCGATGTTAAAGAGGTCATTGACAGTGCGCTCTCACATGGGATATATGGTCCAATAGATCATGCCTGCAAGTCCTTTCTACTCACGGCATCAAGACCATCTCTTCATCTGCATCTTCCCAGGGCCACTTGTGTCACCCCACGCTGTCTTTAATTTCCCTTTAAATCAAGACGTCCACATTAAAAAACATTCACCCAAAGATGGATGAGAGAGATATGCGCAAAGAGAGATAGGATTGCTGATACAGGCAGTAGGAAGCCCCAAGCCTCACAACACCGAACGAGAATTAAGGAACCCGCTAGTTTCAAACTCATGGAGAAGCTATTCAGGATGCCAATATTGTGACAGAACCGAGACCCAAGAGAACTACAGGGCGGGAGCCCAAACCCGCGTGAAGTTGGTGGCGAGACCAAAGAGGGAAATCTGTGGTGGGCCATTGGTCCGACGAACAGCGCCGGGACAGCCAACAGCAGAGGATTGCAGGGTATCCATGAATGCAGCCTGGCACGGAACACCATGAGAAGGAGAGAGAGCTAAGGATACGAATGCCTGGAAGAAGAGAGTGTCTGCAATACTGCAAGACGGTCAAAAACCCTGAAGCTGAAACCCTTTGACAACTTTCCCCATAAGGAAAGAAGGTAACCGAGAGAATGGGAGGTATGGGGAGATCAAAGGCAATCGTATAGCGGGCAGCTTACTCATCACAGTAGAAGACATGAACCAAAGTTAGCTTTAAACCCAGATGGATATAAAGATTGTCAAGCAAGAGAACATCATTATAATATACTGCTAACTCATCACAGTAGAAGATATGGAAATAAGTTAGCTTTGAAACCAAATGACTATAAAGATTGTGAATCAAGAGAAAGTTATTGCAACACAAGTTGATGCTGCCCAGTACAAGAAATGTAACAAATGTTTACTTAGGAAAGAAATAGATACAAAGGTGGCAAACTTAGAGAAAAAGCAGAGGAAAACGTGGGCAACAAGAAAGAGAACCAGAGTGAAAAAATACCCTGGGAAGAGGAGAAAACAAATCGCTATCCCGAACAAGAGCAACTTAGTGAAAAAGAAGATGAAAGACAGGGCGATGACCCTATATGTATGAAACAGAGACAAAATCCTGTGAGTCAGAAAAAAATGAACTGTTATAGAGTGAGAGTGAAAACTCATGAAAAGTATATTCCTTTAAAAGGATCCAAGCAGGTCTATGACCAAAATCATAAACCAGATAAGAAAGAACCAAAGGCAATACGAGAAGAAGAGAAAAAGTGCAAGATCCCAATTCAGGAATTGAAGGAATTAATCCAGGAAGTCACGAGAGAATATTTATGGATAGTGTATTAAAGACTGGTATTAGAAGTACCATCGGGAGAAGGGAGTCATTCTCTTGATTTAAGTTAGTTTTCTCTCAGTGGTAGGGCCAGTTAGGGTACATTTGGACAGCAAACTTGTTACTTTGGGCATTCATGACTGACAAATGAGCACCTTAGTTAGTCAACTAGACAGGGATGACCCACAATGATTAGGAAAATGAGGCCTTCTATTTTTATTTGAATAAACCAGTGTACATCATGTCCTCTAAGAGTCTCTGGGCCTAATTCTAAGTTTGCTGTTTCTGGAAACAAAGGCACCTGTAACCTTACTGGCACCATTGTTTCTGGACCGGCAAACTACAGGTTTGCCTGCCAGGGCCGCTGTGCCCGACAGGTCTGACCCTGCCGGGCACAGTGGTCCCGGCAGGCAAAGCGGTCACGAAAGCACTGGCACCGTTAACAACAGTGCTGGTTTTTCCTTGTCCCCATTGAGACCTTTAGGAGTTCTATAGGAATGGGAATGGGGATTAACGAAATTGCTGGCATCTGACTTCCCGGCCGCCGGACTTGGAATAGCCGGTGGCACCGGGAAGTTAGGCGCTGGTAAGTTTTATGGGTCCAGTGGCAACCCGCCGGTAGCACTGACAGGGTTACCGCTGGACCCATAATGAGGCCTGCGTCTTTCTTCTGACTCACCACAAAGGGTATCAGGAGAGGTATCAGTAGTAGCTGATAGAAGATGGAAAGCAATAACGTTAACAAAACGAACTTCCAAAGCCAGAAACCCCACATTGGCTACAGCGGAATCCTTAGGATGTGACCTGCAGAGCACTGAAGAAATTGAAATTCCACCAGGTGAGAGGCAGTTAATTCCCACAGATCAGACCCTAACCCCTCCCAAAGGAAGCTATGTAGGCTCACTTATACGCCTGGGTTGGCCTGGAGACATTGGCTAGGATGATATGGAAAGAGTCATAGTGCCTGATTTCCAGGAAATATCCTTTGTTGAGAAAAGGGGAAACGATTTCTCAAGGCATTCTAGAGGAGGCACTGTTCCCAGTACCTCAAGAAGTGGCAGAACAGGAAGAAACGGAGAGATGCTCCAAAGGTTTGAGGAAGCTGACCTACCGGTCGTAGAAAGAAAACCTGAAGAGTTAGGAGAGTTGGTTCCCTTAACTGATTTAGCTTTTGGCCAGAGAAATTATCCCAACCTCAGCAAATCCTTTAACAAAGTAATAGCTGATGAAGAGGGTGGTAGTCAGACTAGCCCCTTCTTTTTCTTAAAGAAAGGGTTACTATACAGAGGTTGATAACACCTGAAGCAGTACGTTGAACCAAACTGGTAGTACCCCAAAGTCCTAGACACACAGTGTTAGAACTAGCACAATCCCATCTAACTACAGCTCACCAGGGAATAGGGACCATTCAAAATCAATTATTGCCTAGGTTCTATTGGCCGGGTGTCTTTTCTGATATGAGATCTGTCATAAGACTGCCAACACTCCCATACCTCCTGCACCATTACAACCTTGGCCAATAATTGAAGTCCCGTTTTCACTGATTGCTGTAGACATAGTGGGACACCTGGAAACCTCAAAGTTGGGGAATCACTTTATCCTAGTAATTGTGGACTATGCTACTCACCATCCGGAAGCTTTCCCTCTACGCAATAACACCACACAACAGATTTAAAAAAAACCTGTTGCCATTCCTTTCCAGAGTAGGATTTCTAAAAGAGATCCTTACAGTTCAAGGTAGCACCTTTATGTCACATCTGATGCAAGAGGTAAAGGAATTATTAAATATCATGATTCTCTGAACCTCAGTTTATCATCCCCAGGCAGATCGGCTCATAGAACATTTCAACCTAACCCTGTAACAAATATTAAGAAAATTGGTAAAGACAAACGGGAAGAATTGGGATGTAATGATACCAGGGGGTGCTTTTTTGCAGTCAGGAAAACAATTCAAGCTTCTCTGTGATATTCTCCCTCTTCTATATGGAAGGGCACCGCACAATGTCTTCGACATGCTAAAGGAAACATGGGGGAGAGAGAAGAAGCTCTGTTACCAATTTCTCATCACAAAAGTTAAAATCTCATATACAAGCTGTCTGACAAATTGTGAAGAAATGTTCTGACTTGAGTGTCGTGTAGACCGTTGAGACCTCTGTCCCCAAGTGAAGCACAGGGGAACCAAAAGAACCCCGCTGTGCGACCTTTGGGACCACAGGTGGGAGATGTTACTTCCCGGATCCACGGAACCTCTGGAACACCGATGCTGCTGCAGAAAGAACGAGTTTAAGTACCAGGCAAATACAATATAGCACAAGAACCAAAGGATCTGAATAATCTTACCTATCCGGTGTTTGGAAAACCTGGGAAACCTAGGAAGGAGGTTCGAGACTCAGATGAGAGGCGGTCCCCAGAACAAGAGGGGTCGCAGTCAAGCGTGGACACAGGATAGGCCACCTGTAGAGCTGAAGACATAACTTGAGTTCCCAAAAGGGCAATGGCGTAGAAGTCCAACAAAGTACCAAGGGATGATCCGAAGACAGGTGAGGGTCGTGTCGAGATTCAGCAATAGGTAAACAGTTCCAAGCAAAGGTACAAAAGGGTAATCCGAGGGAGTTCAGGTGAGAGATCCACGATCAAGGTAAACCAACAGAGTTTATCAAACGTAGCGCCAAACAGAGTCAGAAGACAGCTGAGAAGCGATGAGTGCTCCGTGCATCAGGCTTTATATACTGTGCGCTTCTGGGTCATGTGACGTCCACCAAGGTCACGTGGGAAACGCCGCTCTGAATCACGTGAGCAAATGAATGATCGATGCGGAGGTGTTCCGCCGCCCCTACTGCTGTATTTTCTCCATTTTCTCCATGGCAACTGCCAATGCAGGAACGGCTGCAACCGGGCACGTAAATTGTACCTGGTACGGAACTTTTGGTCCTTTGGGGTAACCAAATCACGTGAGTCTCGAACCCTGGAGGGAGTCGTGTGGGAACCCCGGGAAGGTGTTGTGGAGATGTTAGCAGTGTTCTGGTGTGCAGAGGATCGTCTAACATAGCCCCCCCCCAACGGCCCACGACCCCGTGGGCAGGATGGGTGATCCCTATGGAACCGGGCCACCAACCGAGGAGCGTTAACATCCAAGGCGGAAACACAAGAACGTTCCTCCGGGCCATAACCCTTCCAATCCACCAAATACTGGAGCCCACCCCTAAACCAACGGGAACCCAAAATAGCTGACACTTCAAAGACATCAGGGGAGGCCAGGGACACCGGGGCTGCTGGGGCCCGAAGGCGAGAGGAATCAGGGCATGGCTTGAGGAGAGAGACCTGAAAAACAGAATGGATTCGCCAAGAGTTCGGGAGAACCAGACGAAAAGCCACTGGATTCACAACCTGAGAGATCACATACGGGCCAACAAAGCGAGGCAGAAGTTTCCGACAACCAACCAGGCGAAGGTGACGGGAAGACAATCACACCCTGGAACCCACCGTAAGGGGAGGAGCAGCCAAGCGCTTGCTGTCAACACGGGACTTCATAGAGGCCTTTGCTTCAGTAAGATGGACCAAAGTACTAGCATGAACAGCAGACAGATCCCTAAGACAGGCTGTGGCCGCAGGATTCAAAGAGAAGAGGTGTCAGGGACAGGCAAGACCTTGGGGTGTTGGCCATAGAGGGCGTAGAAAGGAGAAAAACCTGTAGCAGAATGAGCCGCGTTATTGTATGCGAACTCGGCAAGCCGTAAAGCACTCAACCAGGAGGACTGCTGCTGCAGGATAAGGCACCGAAGATACTGCTCCATAGATTGATTCGTCCTTTCAGTCTGCCCATCAGTCTCGGGGTGATAGGCCAAGGAATACTGGTATCGATGCCAAGTAGCTTAGTCAAAGATCTCCAAAAACGAGAGGTGAACTGTGACCCACGATCGGAAATAATGACAGAAGGAAGCCCAAACAACGTGAACACAGATTCAAAAAACAACTCAGCCAGGACCGGGGCCGAAGGGATCCCCTTACAGGGAACAAAGCAAGCCATTTTTGTGAATGTGTCCACCACCACCCAGATGGTATCAAAACCCCGTACCTTGGGGAGATCGGTCACGAAATCCATAGTCAGTGTGTGCCAAGGTCTTGGGGGTACCGGTAGCGGAAGCAGCAGGCCGATTGGACGACCTCTTCGATGTTTGGCCTGAGCGCAGACAGAACAAGAGTTGACATAGCATTCCACGTCGCGCTTCATAGAGGGCCACCAGCACCAGCGCTTTAGGAGATCCATGGTACGCTCCTGGCCGGGATGGGCATTAAAGGGGGCATCATGAGACCATTCAAGGGCCAGGTTACGGGTGTCAGGCGTGGGGAGGAACAAGCGATCATGTACGAAAGGCAAACCATCACAATATACGGGATCCCAATCCTGCAATAGGTCAGAATGATTGCTCGTCCATGCTCGCACAGAATCCAACAATGACAGAGAGGGAGTGCAGAGACAAATCACATGACTCTTACCTAGAACAGTATTGGGGAAGGTTGGCAATGAGACTCCACCCGGAGAGCGTGACAAGGCGTCCGCTTTTCCATGAGTGATCCCAGGACGATGAGTAATGTGAAAATCAAAGGCGGAAAAGAAGAGATGCCACCGAACCTGTCTGCTGTTGATGCACTGTAAGGAGGCCAGATCCTGTATGTTCTGATGATCGGAGTAGACAGTGATTGGATGCTTAGCCCCCAGGAGATGATGGCGCCAGACACGAAAGGCGTCCATGACAGCCAGAAGTTCCTTCTCCGTTACAGTATAATGGGTCTCAGTATTGGAAAACTTGCGAGAGTGGTATGCCACCGGGTGCAACTTGCCTGTCGTAGGACATGTCTGAGACAACACCGCAACGAGGGCAAAAGAAGAGGCATCCGCCTCGACTATGAATGGAAGTTCGGGATTGGGGTGCTGAAGAATCGGTGCGGTTGTGAAAGCGGTTTTCAAAGCCTCAAAGGATTCCTGATGTTGCTTTTGCCACTGATAGGGTACTTGAGGGCTGGTCAGAGCCGTAAGTGGGGCCACAATTCTGGAAAAGGACGAAATAAAGCGCCTGTAAAAGTTGGCAAAGCCCAAAAAGGCCTGCAAGGCCTTGAGTGTTTGAGGAACTGGCCAATCTAAGACTGCCTTAACCTTGGATTCGTTCATGGATAGTGCCCCAGGGGTAATGTGGAAGCCCAGAAACTCAACAGACGTTTTATGGAATTGACATTTCTCGGGTTTGGCAAACAGCGAATGTTCCCTCAGACGGGATAAGACCTCCCGAACATGCTTTACATGGTCATCAAGATTCCGTGAAAAGATCAAGATGTCGTCCAGATAAACAACCATGTATACGTCCAGAATGTCCCTGAATATGTCATTCATAAAACGCTGGAATGTTGCCGGGGCGTTGCATAGACCGAAGGGCATGACTAGATATTCATACAAGCCGTAACTGGTGCAAAAGGCAGTTTTCCACTCATCGCCCTCGCGGACGCGCACTAGATTGTATGCGCCGCGAAGATCCAGCTTGGTAAAAACGGAGGCATGGGATAAGCGGTCCAGGAGATGGGTGATCAAAGGGATTGGATACCTATCCTTTTTCGTGATGGCGTTAAGGCGCCGGTAATCCACACAGGGACGTAGGTCCCCCTCTTTCTTGGGTACAAAGAAAATGGGGCTTGCAGCTGGTGAAGTAGAGGGGCGGATGTGTCCTAGTCGTAGGGCGTTCTGTACATACTGTTTCAGAGCTTGTTCTTCCGAGGGGGACAGAGAATAAATCCTACCCGAAGGAACCGTAGAACTCGGGATTAGTTCAATCGGGCACTCATATGATCTGTGTGGAGGAAGCACCTCGGAAGAACCGCGATCGAAAACTGACTCGAATGCTTTGTACTCAGAGGGAATCCCGGTAACTACCCCTCCGACGGTATGGGAATTCACAACCTCTGATCCACCATCATTCAATGTGAGTTGAGCAAGAGCTCCCAAGGCCCGTGAAGGAGTATCTGTTTCTTGATGGGCTGGGAGACAAAAGTTCTGACAGATATCCGACTCAAAGAGCACCGTGCCTGTTTGCCAATTAATCAGAGGATTGTGTTCACGCAACCATGGTATTCCTAATATGATACCGAACTGGGGTGTGGCGATCAAGTAAAAACTTAGCGTCTCTGTGTGAACGTCTTGTATAGTCAATAATAGAGGAGCAGTTTGGTGTCTAACAGGACCAGAGACTAGGGCAGTGCCATCTATGGCCTGAACCGGTTCAGGTCGGGTTTTCACCACTAAAGGTAGATTGAGAGAATGGGCTAAAGCAATGTCTATGTAGTTCCCAGTGGCACCAGAGTCAATGATGATCGTGACTGCGTGAGAGATACCCGCAGAGGGACAAAGAGTGGCCTGTACAAAGATGGGCTGGACACGAGCGAAAGCAGGAGTGGCACCCGGAGAAGAGGACTGGAAAGTCGACCTGGTCTCCGGATCTAAGGTCAAGCTGTCCGAAAAACCTGGGACTTCTTGGGACGCCGAGGGCATTCCTTAACATAATGTCCCGTGGTGCCACAATAAAAGCATGCATTATCCACCCTCCTACGTTCTCTCTCGGATGTCGTGATAGGACTACGTAATCCTCCCACTTGCATAGGTTCCTCAGTGCTGGAGGCGGGAGTACTGACAGCTGTAGGATGAGAAAAACCCAACTCAGCCCTGCGCTCTGAACAACGTGCATCTACCTGCAGGGCAAGATCCACTAGTTCTTGATACTGAGTGGGCACGGAAGGAATCACGGCTAAGGCATCTTTCATTGGATTATTCAACCCCCTATAGAATATGACCGCCCGCTTGCTTTCTGGCCATGATGTCTCGGCGACCAATTGGTTGAAGCGGGTGATGTAATCTATCAAGGTCCCTCTACCCTGGGTTAGCTCTAACAAATCCAGATCCCTAGATTGTGCCTTGTGTCGGGTGTCGAAGACTCGAGACATCTCTGTAACTAACAAATCAAAATCATAGAGAACCGGGCTATTGTTCTCCAGTAAAGGATTATCCCAAGCGGCAGCCGTTCCGGCCAGGTGGGAAAGGGTAAAGGCCGCTTTAGCAGTGGAATTAGGAAAGGCCAGAGGTCTACACAGGAAGTGTAACTTGCACTGATTGATGAAGGTCCTGAACTTCTTGGGGTCGCCTTGATAACGTTCAGGAGCGGCCAAGGGAGAAGGGGTTGGGAGGACCACCGGGGTTGGAGCTGGGGTACTTGCCAACGGACGAGGTGTGGTTGAAGTGGCAGCATCCCCGAATTCAGAGTCTGCAGGGAGGGAATGCTGGACACTCTGTATGGAATCTAGCCTTTGGTGAATCACTGTGTTAGCGGCTGCCATATCTGCCCTTAATACTGTAATTGCCTGGACTAAAGCAGCTATGGGTTCTTCCGTGGGCCCCTGCATTATCTAACACGACTATACGGCTTCTCAGTCTGTTCTGACTTGAGTGTCGTGTAGACCATTGAGACCTCCGTCCCCAAGTGACGCACAGGGGAACCAAAAGAACCCTGCTGTGCGACCTTTGGGACCACAGGTGGGAGATGTTACTTCCCGGATCCACGGAACCTCTGGAACACCGATGCTGCTGCAGAAAGAACAAGGTTAAGTACCAGGCAAATACAATATAGCACAAGAACCAAAGGATCGGAATAATCTTATCTATCCGGTGTTTGGAAAACCCGGGAAACCTAGGAAGGAGGTTCGAGACTCAGATGAGAGGCGGTCCCCAGAACAAGAGGGAACGCAGTCAAGCGTGGACACAGGATAGGCCACCTGTAGAGCTGAAGACGTAACTTGAGTTCCCAAAAGGGCAATGGCGTAGAAGTCCAACAAAGTACCAAGGGATGATCCGAAGACAGGTGAGGGTCGTGTCGAGATTCAGCAATAGGTAAACAGTTCCAAGCAAAGGTACAAAAGGGTAATCCGAGGGAGTCCAGGTGAGAGATCCAAGATCAAGGTAAACCAACAGAGTTTATCAAACGTAGCGCCAAACAGAGTCAGAAGACAGCTGAGAAGCGATGAGTGCTCCGTGCATCAGGCTTTATATACTGTGCGCTTCTGGGTCATGTGACGTCCACCAAGGTCACGTGGGAAACGCCGCTCTGAATCACGTGAGCAAATGAATGATCGATGCGGAGGTGTTCCGCCGCCCCTTCTGCTGTATGTTCTTCATGGCAACTGCCAATGCAGGAAGGGCTGCAACCGGGCACGTAAATTGTACCTGGTACGGAACTTTCGGTCCTTTGGGGTAACCAAATCACGTGAGTCTCGAACCCTGGAGGGAGTCGTTTGGGAACCCGGGGAAGGTGTTGTGGAGATGTTAGCAGTGTTCTGGTGTGCAGAGGATCGTCTAACAAGAAACATCTAGGGCAGGCCCAGGAACAACAACAGGTTGTCTATAACAGCACACCTTAGAAAATAGAATTATCTCATGGTGGTACAGCCCCTTTAAGGTCCTAGAACAGAAGGGTCCTTTGAACTACCTTATAGCACAACCTGACCGACATCAGAGCATGCATGTCTATCACATGAATTTACTTAAGGAGTGGAAAATAGACCCAGGTGAGAAACCACTGTTACTATGGCCTATGGCAGCCCTTCTTACTAATTCCCCTAAGGAAAATACATTAATCTTCCCAGAGCTAACCCCCTGACCCACCCCCCGCCAACAGAATGATCTCCAGGAAATGTTTGACCATTTTCCTGATGTATTGTCAGACCAACCAGGAAGGGTTACCAACTTCTTACACTTTAGTAGAACACTGGCAGGGAAAACCATAAATCTTAAACCATACAGAATCCCTGAAGCCCGAAAGAAAGTGATAGAACAAGAAGTAAATGATATGCTTCAAGCGGACATAATCGAGCCTTCAGCGACCCCTTGGTGTTTTCCTATAGTCTTAGTTGCTAAACCCGATCTGTCTTACTGGTTTTGTATCGACTACCGGAAACTGAACTCAGTATCCTTGTTCAATAACTATCCAGTGCAAGGATCGATAAACTCATCGAGAAGTTGGGGTCTGCCAAATATATCAACGTTAGATCCGACTAAAGGATGCTGGCAAGTATCACTGAATTCTGACGATCGAGAGAAGACCACCTTTTCAACCCCATACAGTCTGTTTCTATTTAAGGTTTTGCCCATCGGCCTCCGTGCAGCCCAGCTACCTTTTAGTGATTAATGGACAAAATTTGAAGACCTTATTCTTCCTTTTGTAGGGCCTACCTGTGGTTCATAGTGGCAGTTGGCGAGGACATCGTCATCAGCTCTATGAGGTTACCCGAGCCCTAAGAAAAGCTGGACTCAGAGCCAGCCTCTGTAAAAATGCCATCTGGGCCAGTCCAAAGTACAATATGTAGACTTCTTCGTGTGCAACGGACTCATTCAACTACAAACTGAGAAAGTAAAGGCAGTTCTAAAAACAGCAATCCCTAAGACCAAGAGAGAAAATAGCTCTTTTTTACGATTCACCGGTTACTATAGAAGATTCATCCCTAACTATTCAAGCATCACCGCCAATCTCACTGACGAATTGAAATATGCACAGCCACAGAAATTGATTTGGAACAAGGAAGATCATGAAAGTTTCAATGGTCTTAAGAATATCTGAATATCTTCTACAGCAATCCCATCCTTAAAATACCCGACTTTAGTAAAGAGTTTTTATTATAAACTGATGCTTCTAAATTCGGGTTAGGAGTTGATTTGCATATGGTATTTCCCCTTCTGTAATGGCTTGGCATGTGAAGAATGATGGTCTGGAGGGTTGCCCAGAGCAATGCCAGAGGTTAAGATTAATTCTAAAACGTCCAGCCATCACCTCTTGTATTTTGCTATAGTCACCCGGAGTGTGACGGGTATGCCCAGACGCGAGTCCATGCCTGCTGGGCCTAGAGACCCAAGCTACTGCTCACTGATGAAGCACAACAAGGTTGAAACATATCTTGGGATGCTAGAGGTCTTGTGCAGAAGGGATTTGACCTAGCATTTCAGGCTGGACTGCCCATTTTGGGGTGTGACCAAGCTTGATTGCATATGGGCTTTCCCCTTCTGTAATGGCTTGGCAGGCGAAGAACAATGGTCTGGAGGGTTGCCCAGAGCAATGCCAGAGGTTAAGATTAATTCTAAAACTTTCAGCCATCATTTTGTGTGTTTTACCGATTAAATTGGTCAGATCATGTGGCTATTTTATTTAGCATACCTCAGTCCATTGCAAACCAACCTAAGTTACCCAACAAGGTACTGTTACGAGTCATGAGATCAACACAGACTCTTAAAGGACATGATGTACACTAGTTTATTAAAATAAAGATAGAAGGCCTAACTTTCCTTATGACTATGGATGGTCCCTGCCTATTTTACTAACTAAGGTGCTCTTATGTTAGTCGTGAATGTCCAAAGCAACAAGTCTGCTGCCAAATCTATCCTACATGACCCTACCACTATGAGAAAACTAACTTAAATCAGGAGAGTGACTCCTTTCTCCTGAGGGTATCACTAGTACCAGTCTTTAACATACTATCCACAAATTGTCTCTCGTGACCTCCTCAATTGATTCCTTTAATTCCCCAATTGGGATCTTGCACTTTTTCTCTTCTTCTCGTACTCCTTTTGGTTCTCTCTTATCTGGTTTATGATTTTGGTCATAGACCTGCTTGGATCCTTTTAAAGGAATATACTTTTCATGGGTTTTCACTCTCATTCTATAACAGTTCTATTTTTCCTGACTCACAGGATTTTTTTTCTGTTTCATACTCTCAGATTCAGTCTGATCCTTGTTATCTCCACCAACCCCCTCCTCACCTGAAGTCTTTATGGCTGAGGTACCGTCTGAATCAGAGTCCCAGGATTCATCCGTTGGTATCTCCTTTCTTCTCTGTCTCCAAGTGTCGCTGGGCTTCTGGGGCGTCCTTACTCCTGGTTTGGTGCGATGGGTATGGGCTCCACTAGAGGCCACTTTGCCTGAGATGCAATTTGCCTGGCAGTGGGGACCCCAGGGAGCCCACCCCACACCAGGGAAAAAGCCTTGCCGAAAAAACCCTGGTAGGTTGTGATATCTTGCTGGGACTACTGGTCCCAGAATGTACTGAGATACTGAAGGAGTAGGCAAAGTCCACAATGGCTCCAGATAAACACCCAAGAGGGCAGCAGCAGGATACTAGGAGTCCGGAGGGCTAGGTTGCAGAAGAATATCAGGTTCCTCGCAAGAACTGCGAGTTAGGAAAGAGGGAGTTCCAAGAAGGTAAGGTAAGCAGTAGACAGCATACAGCGGAACAGCCGTCCGAGAACGGCAGAAACGGAAAGGGGAAGCCGTTCGGAAAGCGGCCAGGAGGAAAAAAGGAAAATAACACACGAGCGCTGGGAAACACTTTCCAAACACTGGAAGTTGCAACGCAAGTGCGTTAGCAACTTCCGGGAATATAAAGTCAAAAGACTAGAACGCGCATAGCGATTCCAGGGAAGGAGTCCGTCTTCTACCTTCTTTCCAGTCTCCATCTTGGGTATAGTCTCCACGGCGGGCGAGTTGTGACAGTATGACCCCTTTTTAGGCCTCCACCCCCTGGTTTTCCGGGATGGAGGTGATGGAATCTCCGTAGTAGACGAGGAGCAGAAATGTTCTTAACTGGTTCCCATGTGCATTCTGACCTTGGGTATCCTTTCCAAAAAACCAGGTATTGTAGTACACCTCTTTTGTATCTGGAATCCATGATGTCGGAAACTTCATATTCCTCAGTGGTCTTTGGAGACTTTTGCGGGGAGCTTTTTGTCTTTCGTGAATGAGGGTCCTCAATATATGGTTTAAGGAGTGAGGTATGAAAGACCGGATGAACTCTTTTGAGAATCGGGGGAAGGTCCAGTCTAAAAGCCACAGGATTGATCTTGGCTGAGATACGAAAGGGCCCAAGATACCTGGGTGCAAACTTTCCTGGATGAACCCATCTGGGTAAATACTTGGTGGATAACCACACCTGCCTTCCTACTTCCCACTGAGGATTTGGGCTTCTTTTTTGATCTGCCCATCTTTTACAGTCTTGTCGAGCTTTTGCGAGATTGGATTCTGATACTCGATGCATCCTCTGTATGGTATCCAGTAGATGATCCACTGAAGGTGTGTTTGTAGGAGGGATACCAGAGAGAGGTATATGCTTTGGGTCGTAACCATAGGTGCACTTGAAAGGACTCATGCCTAGGGAGGTATGTCTAGTGTTGTTATAAGAGAACTCGGCCATGGGCAGAAGATGGAACCAATCGTCTTGTTCTTGGTTACAAAAACACTGTATGTACTGTTCGAGAGTGGCGTTCAAACGTTCAGTTTGCCCATTGCTTTCCGGGTGGAACCCTGAGGAAAGAGATCTCCTGATTCCTAATGTTCTGCACAGAACTGTACAGAATTTGGACGTGAATTGAGCGCCTCTATCTGAGACTATATTGGTGGGAATCCCATGAAGCCTGACTATGTCCTTCAGAAAGACTTCTGCAGTCGTGCTGGCAGTAGGGAGTCCTTTAAGAGGAGAAAAGTGAGCCAGCTTGCTAAAGGAATCGATTGTGACCATTATGGCGGTGTGTCCACAGGATTCTGGCAGCTCCACTATGAAATCCGTGGATATCTGTTGCCAAGGTCCTTCGGGCTGTTTTTCTTGTTGTAGAAGTCCTAGGGGTTTGTGGTAATCGTACTTGTTTTGAGCACACACAGGGCAGGTCTTTACATACTCCTTCACATCCTTAGCCAGGGAAGGCCACCAAAATTGGCGAGATGTTAACTCTAGTGTGGCTCTTTGGCCCTTGTGTCCAGCAGAGGGAATATCGTGACACCAGGACATTGCTTGTACTTGGAGTTCTCGGGTTGGTATATACAAAGCTTCCTTTTTAAAGAGAAAGTTGCCCTTCCCTTTCAAATCCATTTCTGAACTCCTATTGTTCTGTTGTTCCGCTTTTACCCGTTGCAAAAATGTGTTTATGTTGACGATGAATGTCTTCCCTGCTAACATAAGTTCCTGTTCTGGTAGATCTCCCGAATCTTCACCCATACTCCGAGAAAGGGCATCTGCCAGAGTGTTGTCCTTTCCTGGGAGATAGGTGATCTCAAAGTCAAATTGTGAGAAGAAATACGCCCACCTAGCATGTCGTGAGTTGCGGCATTCCATCTTTTGAAGGACTTTAAGGTTTTTATGATCCGTACGGACCAAAAACGGGACTACAGAGCCTTGTAGCAGATGTCTCCATTCCTCACACGCTTGTCGGATGGCCAGGAGTTCTTTTTCTAACACGGAATAGTTGCGTTCACTAGTGGTCAACGTGCGTGAAAAATAAGAGACAGGATGTTCTAAGCCGTCTTCCTCCTTCTGTAGTAATGCTGCCCCGATGGCACCGAGGGAAGCATCAGTTTCCACTATGAACGGGCGTGTTTGATCTGGTTGTCTGAGGATCGGAGCTGTTACAAAAGATCTTTTCAAGGTTTGGAAGGCTTGTTCAGTGCCGGAATCCCAATGGAATTTCACCCCCTTTTTAAGAAGATTGGTGATAGGTAGAATAATCTCAGAGAAATTGGGGATAAACTTTCTATAGAAGTTCGCTAGTCCTAAGAATCGTTGGATTCCTTTGACATTAGAGGGTACAGGCCAATTTGTAATGGCATTCGTCTTGGCTGGATCCATCTGTAGGTTATCTGCAGATAATATAAAACCCAAATATGGTACTGTGGATGCCTCAAATATGCATTTTTCGGGTTTAGCTAGTAGACTGTTTCTCCTTAAACGTTGTAAGACTTCTGTTACCAAGACACGATGTTCAGCCAGGGTGGCAGAAAAGACAAGAATGTCGTCTAGGTAAACGACCACTGAGGAGTAGAGCATATTTGAAAACACATTGTCCATGAATCGTTGGAATTGTGCCGGTGCATTGACTAGTCCAAAAGGCATTACTCTATATTCGTAATGTCCTAGAGGTGTCCGGAAAGCCGTCTTCCACTCATCCCCTTCGCGGAGTCTTAAAAGGTGATAAGCTCCTCTTAAATCCAGCTTGGTGAAGACCCGGGCCCCCTGGACAGCTTCAATGATGTCCTTCATTAATGGCATAGGGTATCTATCTCGCACTGTAAGACTATTCAGACCTCTGTAATCTATACAGGGACGTAGTTCTGTTGTTCCTTTCTTTGGAATAAAAAAGAGAGAAGCCCCTGCTGAGGAAGATGACTCTCTAATAAGGCCGTTCTCTAGGTTGGTGGCAAGGTACTCTTTCAGAGCTTGCTTTTCCGGTAGTGACAACGGAAACATTCTCCCGAAAGGCACAACTGCTTCCGGTGTCAGATCAATCTTGCAATCTTCTCTGCGATGTGGTGGTAGAAGGCGGGGTTGTGTGTCTGTGAATACATCAATGAATTCCTGATAGGGAGCTGGTATCATGTTGACACTGAAGGAATGATGCAGTGTTGCTTGAATGACTGGGGTGATTTCTGTAGTTAAGCAATGTTGACTGCAGTACTGTGATTTGAAGTCTACTGTATTCAAACTCCAATCAATGTGAGGATTGTGCTTTCTTAACCAGGGAATACCCAGTATTACCGGAAAATGTGCCGCCCTGATCAGATCAAATGAGAGGTATTCCTGATGATTAGCCATCTTTATCTTCAACTCCTGTGTTTCGTGACTAATTGGGCCTGATGTTAGTGGGGTACCATCGACTCCTTCCACCGGTATAGATCTGATCTTCGGTCGTCTGGGTAAGAGATGTTCCTTGGCCCACTTGTCGTCCACAAAGTTGCCAGCCGCTCCACAGTCTAACATGGCTATGCACTCCACGGACCCTGTCGGCTGCCATTCTATTAGTATCTTGATCACCATAAGACTGCAACAGTCCAAAGCCGAAGGCTGCGCTAAGTGACAGGGATTTATGGTGTTCACCCCTTCCCTTTCCCTGTTTAAGGTTGGGGTCCTTCGTTTCCCTGTCTTTTGGGGGGTACTGCAGGACAATCTCTTAATAGATGGCTGTTCGACCCACAATACATACACAAGCCGAAGTCCCTTCTTCTTTTGCGTTCGCTAGTAGATAGAGGTCCACGTGTGGTTCCAATTTGCATAGGTTCTTCCGTGGATCTCTTTTCAGGCATCGAAGAGGGGTTTGGTCCTGATAAAAAATTGCGTGGTCTTCTTCTTTCTGCCTTCCTTTCTGCCATACGGAACTCTACTTGTAAGACTAAGGAGACCAGGTCTTGGAAAGAATTAGGTCTGGCAACTCTTGCCAGTTCGTCCTTAATGTCTTCGTGGAGTCCTCTTCGGAATATAGTCTGTTGGGCAGTTTCGGGCCATCCTGCTTCTGCAGCTATCCTTTGAAATCTCACAAGGTACGTTTGAACATCCGATGACCCTTGTCGTATGTCGAGTAGATTTTCAAAGGCGGAATACAAGACCTCCGGTCTCTCGAACCTTTCTTTTAGTCGTTGTGTGAATAGGCCGTAATCAATGAGAACCGGATCTGAAGTAGTAACAAAAGGCGTAGCCCATGCCAGAGCGTTGCCTGTCAGATTGGATATCAAGAACCCAACCTTAGTTCTGTCTAATTCGTAGGTCCTGGGGCGAAAGGCGAATTGGATTGTGCAGGCATCCAAGAATTCTTTTAATTTCTTTGGGTCCCCATCATATTTCCCACACGACAAGGGAAGAGGGAGTAGTTCTCCTCTGTTATCATCCCGTTGAGGTGCCCGTTGTCCCAACTGTTGAACCTGTTGCTGTAATGCTGTATTGTCAGCTCTTAGGGACTGTACTTCAGCCGTCAGGGCCTGGATGGCGTTTACCATTTCCTGGTATTGTTCTAGGGAGGCCATAATCTCTAGGCGTTGCAATCTCTCAGATTCAGTCTGATCCTTGTTATCTCCACCAACCCCCTCCTCACCTGAAGTCTTTATGGCTGAGGTACCGTCTGAATCAGAGTCCCAGGATTCATCCGTTGGTATCTCCTTTCTTCTCTGTCTCCAAGTGTCGCTGGGCTTCTGGGGCGTCCTTACTCCTGGTTTGGTGCGATGGGTATGGGCTCCACTAGAGGCCACTTTGCCTGAGATGCAATTTGCCTGGCAGTGGGGACCCCAGGGAGCCCACCCCAGACCAGGGAAAAAGCCTTGCCGAAAAAACCCTGGTAGGTTGTGATATCTTGCTGGGACTACTGGTCCCAGAATGCACTGAGATACTGAAGGAGTAGGCAAAGTCCACAATGGCTCCAGATAAACACCCAAGAGGGCAGCAGCAGGATACTAGGAGTCCGGAGGGCTAGGTTGCAGAAGAATATCAGGTTCCTCGCAAGAACTGCGAGTTAGGAAAGAGGGAGTTCCAAGAAGGTAAGGTAAGCAGTAGACAGCATACAGCGGAACAGCCGTCCGAGAACGGCAGAAACGGAAAGGGGAAGCCGTTCGGAAAGCGGCCAGGAGGAAAAAAGGATAATAACACACGAGCGCTGGGAAACACTTTCCAAACACTGGAAGTTGCAACGCAAGTGCGTTAGCAACTTCCGGGAATATAAAGTCAAAAGACTAGAACGCGCATAGCGATTCCAGGGAAGGAGTCCGTCTTCTACCTTCTTTCCAGTCTCCATCTTGGGTATAGTCTCCACGGCGGGCGAGTTGTGACACATACATATAGGTTCACCGCCCTGTCTTTCTTCTTCTTTTTCACTATGTTGTTCTTGTTCAGGATAGCAATCTGTTTTCTCCCCTTCCCTGGGTATTTTCTCACACCGGTTCTTTTTCTTGCTGTCCTCGTTTTCCTTGTCCTGTTCTGTTAGTTTGCCACCTTTGTATCTATTTCTTTGCCAAGTTAACTCGGTTTAATTTCTTGTACTGTGCTGAGTTAACTGTGTGTGATAATGACTTTCTTTTGATTGACAATCTTTATAATCATTTGGGTTCAAAGGTAACTTATTATCATATCTTCTACTGTGGCGAGTTAGCGGTATGTCTCAGGAGGATAGCTCAGGGGCAACATTCTCACCTTGGAAGCAAGACAACGCGGAGGAACACAGGTTCAATACACGGGTCAGCGCTTAGTAACCTCTGGGTATTAAACGTGTTATAAATAACCAATTATAAATTATATTAAAATGATTTTCTCTTGCTTCACAATCTTTATATCCATCTGGGTTTAAACCTAACTTTGTTTCATGCCTTCTACTTTGACGAGTTAGCTGTCCGCTATATGGATTCCCTTTGATCTCCCTGTACCTGACGTTCTCCCGGATACCTTGGGGAACGTTGTCGTAGGGTTTCGGCTTCGGGGTTTCTCACTGTCTTGCATTTTTGCAGGCACCTTCTTCTCCCTGGCGTTTGTACCCTCAGTCTCTCCTTCTCGCGGTGTCCCTCTGCCCGGCTGTATTCATGGGCACCCTATGATCCTCTGCTGTTGGCGTTCTCAGCGATGTTCGTCGGACCAACAGCCCACCACAGATTTCCCTATGAGGTCTTGCCGCCACATTCACTCGAGTTTGAGCACTCACTGTGTAGTTATTCTCAGAAACGTTTTGGCCTTATTGGGCCAGCTTGGGTATCTAGGCCCTGCAGGCTCGGGACCGCCCCGAGGTGATGGCTGGCAGGCAAAAACGATGGTCTGGAGGATTGGCCACAGCAATGTCAGAGGTTAAGATTAATACTAAACCTTCTAGCCATCATTTCTTGTGTTTTGATACAATTCAATGGGTAGGCAAAGAAGTACTAAGTACATTTATGCAGGAGATTACCAATATTAAGGGCTCTAACTTTGATTGGGTTGAATCCAGGGGATAAAATGAAAGCCAAGCCCCTTCAATGTTTTACCAATAAGAGCAGAATGGGAATCCTTAGGGTCATTAAAATCTATATTACGGTTCCATAATGTCATTAGGGGCATGACAAACTATGACATCTGATCGATTTTGTAAAATGTTTGAATCGCAGTTAGGAGGCCAATAAATGATGTGCAGCTTAATGTATGAGGAGCTCCGAAAGAAAAAACTACAGGATAGCAGCACATGGATGCAAAGTTAAAGATGAGTGCAGTACCACTCTCTTTTCCCAGCTGTCTGCTAACATTAAGCATGGATCAAAACTCAGGAAGGGTCACCAGTATTGAAGGACCTGAATATTCTTTAAAGCAAATGTTTGGTTACAGTGAGAACATAGATTTAGTTAAACATAAACTGCAGTCAGTAGTGTGGCTGGGGATTGAGCAGGCATTGGTTAATGCACATCAGAGTTTCATAAAGTCATCCTTACAAGGTTTATCTAGAGTATTGCAATCAGAATTATCCAGAAATAATTTCCCTTACCTCCATCTTTTTGTTGCTTTCTGTGTTGTCACTTTATCATCCACAGTTGGACCCAATCACCCAGCTCCCTATTTTAACCACGAATCTAGTGTTTCTGGGACCAGGTTAATAACTTGTAGCTATTATGTTTATTCATTTTGTTCCATGACACAAACCACACTGTTGAAGAGCTAAATGTACTTGTTTGAGTTAGGAGGTGCTGCAATATATTAATGCATTGTCAAGCTGCCAAGCTGTCTTTAAGATGAACAAAGGATGGATTGATATTGCCGAATCGCGCTATACCTCTGTAATATTAGTAACACATAAATATTAAATGGACAAGTCAAACTTGTTAAGTATTCAAATGTTAGTGATTCAATCCCAAAAATCAGCCGACACGTGTTTCGACTTAAGTCGTCCTCAAGGCTGATACAATAAACATAAAACTGTGATCAGGTATTGAAAATGATTATAAACTTGTATATTCAGACATGAAAACTATGGTTAACATACAGAGTGGAAAAATACAACAAAATAAGCCTATTTGTTACATTACACAGTGGTAAATGCAGAATTGATAGCTAAATGTTGGTAAATTCAACAGTAAGTTACATTCCCAATTTCATGTCACAATTGTAGGGGTACGCAGAAGCAAGAAGAACAGACAAGAACAAATTCCCTCAGTTATTCACATGTTATGTTATGTTATGTTACTTGGCATTTATATAGTGCCTTATGTATCATTGGTATGACCTCAAAGCGCTGGTAGGTTGAACGCCCTCGGGAACTGCAGTTCAAGTCAGTAGAGAGAGAGAGTGTTGTATGGTGCGTGGGCGCACTGGATATGTGTGCAGCTGGTGTGGTTGTTGTATGATAGCTGCTTCTTAGCGGTAGATGTGGTGCTAAGGAAATCAGTTGGAATGTGTTTGGTCTGGAGGGTGGGCACCCAGACTGAGTTCTGGCTGTGTTAGGCCTGAGGAAACGCCTAAGCTAGTCGGTATGTGCTCAGCTAGCTGTGTTTTATTAGGATGATGAGGTGTTTGTGGGGCCATGTTAGTATGAGAACAGCTAGGCCGAATGTGTCATAGCATAGCTGTGTTCTAGTTGAATGATGGTGTATAGGGGAGAGTAAGCGTAGCAGTGTGATATGGTGGTTATCAGTAATGTGCCTGCGACCAAGCATGAGAGCAGGACAGGGGGCGTACATAGCAGCATACGTATATAGAGCGACAAGATGGATGGATGGATAGGGTAAACATGTGATACAGATAACAAGGGGATACAGGTACTTAGCATATACATAGCATAAATAAGAGATGTGAAGATATACAGAGCTATACAGTCTGGCCTTTCCACCACTCCATTCACTCTATCCTTTCCTTCTACTCATCCACTTTTCCATCTGTTCCATCCGTTCCATCCTTTCCATCCACTCTATCCTTTCCATGTCCTCCATGCACTTATCGGTTTCATCTACTCCATCTGTTCCATCCATTCCGTCTGCTCCATCCACTCAATCCGCTCCATCTACTCCATCCTTTACATCCACTCCATCCTTTCCATCCACTCTATCCTTTCCATCCACTCCATCCTTTCCATGCACTCATCCGTTGTATCTGTTCATCCATTCCATACACTCCATCCGTTCTATGCACTATCCATTCTATCCATTCCATCCATTCCATCCATTCCATCCACTTCATCCGTTCCATTCTTTGCATCCGTTCTATCTGTTCCATCCTTTCAATTCTTTTTCTATCCACTCCATCCACTCCATCATTCATCCACTCTATCTTTTCCATCCATCCTATTGAGTCTATTCCATTCTATTGATCCGTTCTATCCACTTCATCCGTTCCATCCACTTCATCTGTTCCATCCCCTTCATCCGTTCTATCCACTTCATCCGTTCCATCCAGTTCATCCGTTCAGTGCACTTTGTCTGTTCTGTACACTTCGTCCGCTCTGACCACTTCATCTATGCCATCCGCTTCGTCTGTGCTATCCACTTTGACCGTGCCATCCACTTCTTCCATTCCATCCACTTCATCCGTTCCATCCACTCCATCCGTTCCATCCACTCCATCCGTTCCATCCACTCCATCCACTCTGTCCATTCTATCCACTCTGTCCGTTCTATCCACTCCGTCTGTTCTATCCACTCCATCCGTTCCATCCACTCCATCTGTTCCATGTGTTCCATCCATTCCATCCACTCCTTCCATTCCACCCACTCTATCCGTTCCATTCACTCTGTCCATTCATCCACTCCATCCACTCATATCCATCCACTCATCCACTCCATCCACTTCATCCATCCATTTCATCTGTCCTTTCCATCATTCCATCCATTTAATTTGTTTCATCCACTTCATCCGTTCCATCCGCTTCATCCGTTCCATCCACTTCATCCGTTCTATCCGCTTCGTCCGTGCCACCCACTTCGCCGTGCCACCCACTTCGTCTGTGCCATCCACTACATCCGTTCCATCCACTTCATCCATTCCATCCACTTCATCCGTTCCATTCATTCCATCCGTTCCATCTACTCCATTCGTTCCATTCATTTCATTTGTTCCATCCACTCAATCCGTTCCGTCCACTCCATCCGTTCCATCCACTCCATCCGTTCCATCCGTTCCATCCGTTCCATCCGTTCCATCCACTCCATCCGTTCTATCCACTCCGTCCGTTCCATCCACTCCATCTGTTCCATCCACTCCATCCGTTCCATCCACTTCATTCGTTCTATCCATTCCGTGCGTTCTATCCACTCCATCCATTCACTCCGTCCGTTCTATTCACTCCGTCCGTTCTATCCATTCCGTCCGTTCTATCCATTCCGTCCGTTCTATCCATTCCTTCCATTCTATCCACTGCATCCATTCACTCCATCAATTCCATCCTTTCCATCTGTTCTATCCCTTCATCTGTTCCATCCACTTCATCCGTTTCATTCACTGCATCCACTCCATTCACTGCATCCACTCCATTTGTTCTATCCATTCCGTCCGTTCTAGCTACTCCATCCATTCACTCCATCAAGTCAATCCTTTCCATCTGTTCTATCCCTTCATCCGTTCCATCCACTTCATCCATTCTATCCCTTCATCCATTCCATCCACTTCATCCGTTCCATCCACTTCATCCGTTCCATTCACTACTTCCACTCCATTCACTGCATCCACTCTATCTACTCTGTCTGTTCTATCTACTCCATCCATTCCATCCGTTCCATCCACTCCATCCGTTCCATCCACTCTATCCGTTTCATTCACTCTATCCGTTTCATCCACTCTATCCATTCCATCCACTATATCCATTTTATCCACTCTATCCATTCCATCCACTCTATTCGATCTATTCCATTCATTTCACTTACTCCATCTGTTCTATCTACTCCATCCATTCCATCCGTTCCATCCACTCCATCTGTTCCATCCACTCTATCCGTTTCATTCACTCTATCCGTTTCATCCACTCTATCCATTCCATCCACTATATCCATTTTATCCACTCTATCCATTCCATCCACTCTATTCGATCTATTCCATTCATTTCACTTACTCCATCTGTTCTATCTACTCCATCCATTCCATCCGTTCCATCCACTCCATCTGTTCCATCCACTCTATCCGTTTCATTCACTCTATCCGTTTCATCCACTCTATCCATTCCATCCACTATATCCATTTTATCCACTCTATCCATTCCATCCACTCTATTCGATCTATTCCATTCATTTCACTTACTCTATCCATTTCACTCAGTCTATTCGTTTTAGTTACACTATCCGTTTTAGTCTTTCTAGCCGTCCCATCGGTTCTCTTTGCTCTTTTATTTTCTTTGTTGAAGCAACCTTGGATTTCTGTTTGTTGTGGCTATTCATTCCATTTGCTCTACGCGTTTATTTCTTTGTTCAAGCAACCTTGGATTTCTGTTTGTTGTGGTTATTCATTCCGTTTGCTCTATCCGTTGATTTTTTAAGGAAAGAGACATGTTTTCAGTAATTTGCGGAATGACAGGTAGTCTTCGGTGTGTCGAATGTGAGGGGGAAGCGAGTTCCATAAGGAGGGGGCCAGGGCTGAGAATGATGATCCTCCTACCCTGACTGAGTTGTTGTTTGGTATCACTAAAAGGGGGGCAGAGCTTGATGTTAGAGTGTGCAGTGGGCGGTAGGGTTTTAGCTTGTTCTGTAGGTATAGAGGGCCGGTTTTATTCATTGCTCGGTGTGAGATGCATAGGGTTTTGAAAGTCACCCTTTGTCCAACCGGGAGCCAGTGGAGAGTTCCGAGAGCTGGAGAGGTGTGGTCTCTTGGGCCAAGTGCTAGAAGCAATTTGGCTGCAGGGTTTTGTACTCTTTGTAGTTTAATGAGATGGTATGCTTGGACCCCGAGGTAGAGGGAGTTTAGTCCAGTCTCGACATTACAATAGATTGGACAGTGGCGAGTCTGTTGGGAAAGGAGAGGTACGGAAATATGCGTCTGAGAATTTTGAGGTGGTAATGGCAGGATTTAGAGACGCTGTTGATTTGGCGAGAGAGGGTTAGGTCAGAGTCGAGAGTGCATCCAAGGTTTTTTACTGTGGTCGAGGTGGAGGGTGGGTTGCCCATGGATGATAGCCATGGTAGAGGATGTGGGAGAAGCTCAGTGTTGCCACACACCATGATTTCGGTTTTAGTGGGGTTTAAGAGGAGGTGGTTTATGGTCATCCAGCGGTCAATGTCAAGGAGGCAGGACGCGAGGTTGGGTTGACAGTTGGTGTTTGAGTTGAGGAGTTTTAGGATTAATTGGGTGTCATCGGCGTAGTTATAGCACAGGATGTTGTGCGTGTGGATTATTCCTGGGAGGGTGGACATATAGAGGTTGAACAGGAGGGCTGATAGGCATGCTCCTTGTGGAACTCCGGTATTGACTGGTCAGGCAGCGGAAGCAAAGGTGGAAAGGAGGGTTATTTGTTTCCTATTGTTGAGGAAGGATGCTATCTACTTGAGACCGTTTCCACAGATTCCTAGGGAATGGAGGCGGTCGAGGAGGATTGAGTGGTTGAATGTGTCAAAGGTGGAGAAGAGGTCTAGAAGGATTAGTGCAGCGCATCCCGCAGAGTCTGCAGTGATCTTAAGATCGTCCCAGATTGAGGTCAGATTGGTTTCAGTTCCGTGTCGAGGTCTGAAGACTGATTGTGCAGGATCTAGGAGATTGTTGGATTCGACAAAGGCATTTAGTTGGGAGTATGCGGTTAGATCTATGAGTTTAGCAAGGAACCTTGTGTTTGAGATGGGGCGGTAGTTTTTGGGGTCAAGACGGTCGAGGGAAGGTTTTTTTAGAAGAGGTTTGACATGAGCAGTTTTGAAGTCGTCGGGAAAGATTCCTAACGAGAGGGAGTCATTTATGATTGTTCTTGCGTACTCTCCTGCGCAGGTGGATGAGAATATTTCTTTGAGGATTGAGGTGGGGCAGGTGTCTAGGGGGGAGCCAGATATCCGGGCAGAGACAAGTTTGAGAAATTGGTCTCTTGGTATTGGCCTGAACGAGTCGAAGGTGGGTTGGGTTGTAGTTGGTGTGGCTTGCGTGGGGGTGACTGGTAGGGCGGGTGGAGAACCTGGCAGGGACATGGTGGCTAGTTTGTTGTGTAGTGAATTTGTTCTGTCGAGAGCAGTGGTGTAGAAGTGGAGAGAGAGTGAGTCACAGAGTGACTCAGATGGGGTCGATTGGGTGGTGAATTCACAAACGATTTTGTGGAGTTCCCTGCTGGGGTTTTCACAGTTGAGAATTCGGGAGTTGTAGTGGACTTTTTTTGCTTTTCAGATTTCGGCTTTGTAGTGGCAATGGTGCTAGGCCAGGTTGGATCTACTTAGGTTGGTTTTATCTTTCCACCATTTGCGTTTGAGGGATATATACCGTTGTTTTTGCATGCAGTCTTCAGTTCTGGTGTAAACCATCTGGGATAAGGGTAGCGACGAGCGGAGGACTGGCAAGTGGGGGTGAGCGGGATTAATGAGATATTGAATTTATTGCATTCTGAATTCATTCTATTTGTGCTCAGGGAGTGGGTATGCTACACACCCCATCATACCATGGCCACTCTGTGATTTGCTTCTGTGAGTTAGTCCCATGTTGATTCCTTAACAGTCGTGATATCGTGCATAGCATCTGGTAAGTGTCAGGTAAGTGTCAAAATCTCGGTGTTAAATACTAATGTTATGTGAAATGTCATATACTATTATTAATGTTAGATGGGTCTGTGATCAGTGCCAACTTGGCCACTCCCCAAAGTGTAGGCTAATGCCCAAAGCGGGTATTACTGTATCAGGGGAATGGTACAAACTCACCCTTGGTTTCAATGCTAGTATTGTGGATCCTAACATGTGGAGAAAAAATAGAACACTGTCTGAGTGTACTATGGAGACCCTAGTATTATTGACAATTGGCTGTTGGTTTCGCCAATGTACCATTTTACCAGTAACTGGCGTGCTGGTTATGTAGAAATGTATTCTTTGACAGTTCCTTATACAGCATGGTTAAATCCCAAAGTAGAATCTCTGTGAAAAAGTAAATAGAACAAAGTCTAAATGTACTATGGAGCCCCTAATGTTTTAGACATTGGCTATTGATTGGGTGTATACTATCTTACCAGTATTGGGCACGCTGAATATGTGGATAACTTTCTTGCATTTGTCTCCATCAGTTGCTAGAAGTACAGGATTAATTCCCAAAATAAGGTCTCTGTGTCATCAGTGGTACCTATATATGGCCAGAGATAACATGAGTGATAATCTTACTCATGCCTCCTCCTAGGACCAGAGGTCCATGTGTGGCAAAGATTATTAAAATGCAAAGTCCTTTCCCCCAAGACTTACCATAATGGTTGGCATCAAGCTTTGTCCATGGGTTGAAATCCCGGGAGCCATGCGCATGCTTGGTCGCACCACCGCCATATTTGTTTGCATTATCACGCGGACGTGCATGTGATGTCATGCACGTATAGCGTGTGATGTCATACACGCATCGCGCATATCGTCGCACCTATAACCTCCACGGCTGTGCATAAAGCTGCGCATTTATCTAAATGTATGTGGATACTGTATAGTGCAACAAGTTACCCTAAAAAGCATTGAGGGTGTGTCAAACTGTACCTTCTCTTGAAGATTGGAATCATGTGGTGCCACTTGTCAACTAAGACATTAGGACAGGACCCAACGCTGGTCTTGTATGTTGTGAATATTAACCACATATCATTGGATGTGTGTCATTAGATTAATTGGGTATATCCCAGCAGGCATGGTGTGTCTAACATTGTAAATTGTGTCATTTAGTGCCGAATCCCAGCTATGACATTATACCATGACCCAAGCTGTAGTCATTGTGTGCACAATTCTGGTATGCAATACAGATGTCAAGCCTAAAGGAAGATTGGTCATGCAAGATAGGTGATGCAACCATCTCCACCAATGAGCCCCTAATCTTCACGCCATGTAATGCAGTGTCCTTTCACTTTGTGGTCTATATTTAGACCCACTCCAGTACAACGCCAATGACAATGTCCATTGAGGATTGTTATACATCTTGTATCCCTCAGCATTATATTGTTAAGGAACCTACTACAACATGGCCCATGGAAATTACTGCAGTTAGACATTGGACATCAATAACCCTGGGTTGCAGGCTTGGTCAGTACTAATCCTCACTCTTGTTCTTGAGTGACAGAATTCAATGAAGTAGGGATTTTGCCACAAAGCTGTATCTCTGAAAACAATAGTTGAAGGTGCTGATGATGCACCAGTGGGCGTTTATCCAAAGCAGACACTAAAGCCACCAATCCCAAGCACTCGCAACGTTCTCTTGTATCCAGTTTACACTCCATTGGATCGTCTGCTGAACCTGTGGGCCATCACATGCAGGTGCAGCTGACTTCTCCTTTGCCAGCTCCTCAGGTGCCCTTCTTCTGCTCTATTGCTGTTGTTAATCATGTGGTGTGAGAACTTATTCATACGTCCTTACTCTTCACACCTTCCCCTTTTTGTTCTTTCTCTACTCTTCTTTCTTCAAGTGCTGTTGTCAGGAGCCACACTCGCCATGCTACTTTGTTGCCTTGTGGGATGTGCCTATTGTATGGCCTGCTGTTCTACGATATCTTAGTGTTCAGGTTACTGTCCAGTTCTTTCAATTTGATGTCAACATTTGCATCAGATCAGTGTGTTTTGCAACCACAGCTTATGTCAGTGCATTTCTTAGCAGACCGCACAATTAATTAAGTAGTAATGCCTTAGATGTTCTCCTGCAGAGGCAGTCCAAATGTTTAACTGATTGGAAACCTATTTTCAGGGCCGGTCTTAGACCAGATTCCACCCCAGGCAGGAAGCATCCTTGGTGCCCCTACCCCAAAAATGAGAACAAAAATTGCATGTTACATTTTTTTTTAAATAGAAGTGTCCTATTTTTTTTAAATAGGACACTTGAATAACTAGATGAAAATGCTATGGATACATTAGATACTAGGTGACAGTCTTAGAATGTTACGTGTATTATGTGTTCAAAGAATTTCTTCCTGACTTTGCCCTTGTAAATTGAAGCACAGCGTCGGATAGATCGAGAGACTGACCAATGCCATTTTCAATTGATCAAATAGCCAGCTATGTCAGGCTTCCATTGGCCATTGTTGATCAGAGGTACATTTTAATGAGCTTCAGTTTGGAGAAGCTGCGCTCATCACTTATAAATGTGATGGGCAATTCGTATGCATGGATTTGTCGGGTTGCACGTTTCAATTAATTTCTATAAAACAGAGTATTCTTAAAAGCCAGGCATACGCACATATTTCTAGCAATTAGACATGAGAAGATATGTACTTAAGTGACAAAGTTAAAGACTGGACTCAAATGCCAGCTTCCCTACAAAGTGTGTGATCCTGGACACATGATTATATCTCACTGTGGTTTACCTGCTAATATTAGAAGGGCCTAGAGATTATTATTTTCACACTGCACCATATAGTGCACCTTGAAACACTTGTCTATAGGCACATTACAAATGAACAATAAATGAAATACATACCAACATTATACATTATATTAGGGAGATGCTAGTCCAATCCTGGTTTTAACTTTACATTCTGGGACGTGTAGTCCTGGATTTATAATGGGGAAAACCAGGACTAAAAGTCCCAGAATGCAAATATAACCAGGACTGGGCTAGCATCTGTTGAATGGAAGAGATATGTTGGCATGCATGGAGTACACTATTAAAAATAAAGGCTTATTCATGGTATTTTGTTTCATGTATATATCAATGACCATTTATAAATGCACATCAAAACGTTATGTGCATCTTGGTTTACTGATGACATCTTGCATGCAATGTGACTGACTTCCTCTGTTGCCTCTAGTATCAAAGAATGAGGTCACTCACTGTAAGATAATTTTCTATGATGTCAATAAATATGCAACATAGGGCACCCTAGATGTCCTTTGCCACACAGCACCTCACAATCCCTAGAACTATCCCTGCGTATTTCAGTGGAAATTGACATCGTTTGTTAACCTTAAACTAGTACTAACAGCTTGCTCGCCTAAAGCCACGCAATCTTTAAAACCCACATTTAATACCATTCAGTGTACTACAAACTATCTGAAACCGAAATCACTGCACTTTCATCGTGTTATTTTAGTAAGTGCACAACAGGACACCGACCATAAAGAAAGGTCATTAGTTAGTGTGAGTTTTTATATTACAGGTTGGAGAAAGTGTCAATGTGGTGACTCCACTCTCCTGGCAAAGGTGACATACTTTATTTTTGTAGTGCCAAAAATGGCACCCATAAACCCGGTTGTGCGTGATGGGTGGCAATGTTTAATTTCCATGGGACTGAATATGCACAATGCACCAAACAATAGTAATTTCTGACCCTTCTGTGAGTTTATTTCAGGTTAAAAGCAGCAAACATTTTACTCAGTTCGCATCACAGCAGGCACAAATGCATTATTTTTAAATGCTAAAAGCATTTTGTGAGATTCTCATTTCCAACATACAAAACGTTCTGTGAACAAAATGTTTTTTTCTGAAATGTCCACAACTGCATGATGCTCGACACGGGTCCTCTTCAGTTAACTACTGCCCCCTTCCCTTATAATTACACAGGCTCTTCCTGGCCGTGGTTTCTACTAAGAAAGAAGAGCACCTTAAGTACGCATGCTAACCTCATGAATATTCACAAAGGGTCGAAAACCTCTCTCTCTATATATATATAAAAACCCTTCCACCTGAAATGTGAAAGTAGGAAAGTCCATTGGAGCCAAGTCATGCATTCCACAAATCCACCCAGTAGGCATCGCTGGAAGTTCACCTCCAGTTCTGAGCCACAACAGAACATGGTCAAATGCTCCCACCAGAAGGTTTGCATTTGATCTAATTTGCATATCCACAATGCCTTTCGGTTGTGGCTGAACTGAAGGTGAACTTCCAGCGATGGCTACTAGAGTGCGTTGTGGAATATGTTACTTGGCTCAAATGGACTTTGCTATATATATATATATATATATATATGTATCTGGTATTTTGCTTTCTATGGCATTGCCATTTTCTAATTATTACACTTTTTGGAAAATCAAATCGACACACGCACATGTATATGTGCGTGTGAAAAAATCAAATAAACACACACATATAGGTTTGATTTTCAAAAAAGAGTAACAACTAGCAAATTGCACTAATAAACAAACAGCACTAGATAAAGATGGGTTTTTGTGACAATGCCATGCGCCTAGATGCAGTCGGTGAGTAATGTAAGGCTACGCCACGTCTCCTTCAAACGGTTTAACCATATGTAAACCCTGGCTCAGCATTACACTCCTTGCGCCTCCCAGCCAGCCCTCCCCTCCAGAGGCAGTGAGTGGGGTTTAGGTTTGCGGTAAGAGCCAGGAGTGCAACTAGACTAAGATTTCCGGGGGACCAACCCTTAAAATGTTGTGAGGGGATAACTTCAGAGACTGTAGAGGAGGTGAAAACTTACTTGTGTGGGGGTATCTTACTTCTTTACACATACTAATGAGACTATTTTAGTGCAGCTTCGATGTTACAAGCAGTTAACTCTCTCAGCCACTTAAGAAGTGTTGTGAGAATGAGCTGTCCACTGTTCCGCCTCCACTACCTTGACATGCAAGAAGTACTAACACCCCATCACCATTTCAATTGCCTAACAAACAATGAAACAATTTACAGTAGTAATTGCCAGGCCTTTGTTAACTGTGCAGCTGCAGGTACTGTAATTGAAATTGGTTATTTATAATGCGCTTAATACCCAGAGGCTTCTAAGCGTGGACCCACGGATCGAACCTGTGTTGCTCTGTTTCATCTTGCTTCCAAGGCGAACACATTGCGCCTGAGCTATCCTCCTGAGACCGGTTAGTGCCTGTGTCCTGTCCTACCAATGGTCTGTAGGTGAGGCAGTTCACGTCAAAGTAACCTAACATTTCGGGGTGAGGAGACCGACCTGCCCAGTGGCCTTTGCGCCACTCGTAGCAGCACTGCTATTTGATTGCATTCCGGCACTTATAGTTCTACTTTGTCCACGTTACAGGCACTGAGATACAAGTTGAGTTGCCTGCCTCCCTCCCCAATCTCAAGCCAACACTGGCATCTCCCATGAAATCCCAAACTGGCATGCCCTCAAACCATGTTTGAAGAACCCCCTTACCTGGCTGCCACTGGTGCAGGCAAGGCGAGTCCTTTCGCCTGCAGATCACTCCCTTCACTGCAAGGAGGCATTATTTATGCACGATCCCATAGCAGGCGGCTGACAAATGGCCATTTTGTCACAGTTGGCTTCGCAAACAAATCCCTCGCTCGCTGTTTGTGCCCAGCAATAGGGGGAGATGGGATAAGGCAGCGGCTGGGAGGCCAGCCTTACATTAATGGCCGTTCAGGCGACAAGTCTCGAATGTTATGAAAAACAATGAGATGAGTATTGTGTAGCAAAATGGTAGCAGGATAATCGATCAGCAAGTGCTTCAGAGGGAATATGGATTCACAAGTAACATATTTAAATCACAATAAATAAAATACATCTGCCAGATGAGCACAGCAGTTTGATTAAAATTAAACTCAAATAATACCTTTCCCAAACAGAAGAGAGCAAACACAATAGATCTAACACTTTAGAAATCACAGAAATATTCAAGGGGCTGTACATAGTATGCAACATAAAACATGGCAGCAAAAACTCCTAAATAGGTGCGTTTATTTTGCCAATGGAGCAACAGAATGAGGGTGCATACACTTTTAAAATACATTAATCGGATTCATAAGGGAAATTGTGTGTAAACTTGGAAAGGGGTAGCTGGTGTAGACTTCAAGAGGGGCATCTTAAAGGCATTGAGAGGGAGCTGCCCATTGGCTCAGAGGGGACTTAGCGCTGGCTCAGAAAAAAGCCCCTAGAAGCTTGCAGAGACCCCAGGTGCTAGGCATTGCACGCACCGCTGCTGTCGGCGGCAGCAGCACCTTAGCTGGCCTTTGGTTTGGTGCTACTGGTCACTGCTCCAGTGCCCAAAGTGAAAGGTTTCATAGCACTTTGTACAATTACAAATAAATGAGGCATGATAGCAGTCGTTCTGGCGCCCCTAGAAGCTGCTGGCACCTCAGGCAGCTGCCTGTATTGCCTGATGCAAAGACCGGCCCTGCCTATTTGCATGTACGCGTGCAGCATTCCTTTGTCTAAACTCAGGTTTCACACTGTGAAATTCTGTGCCAAGAGTGATTGATTTACTCGCGGCAATCATTTTCAAAGCATAATTGATGGGTGAGTCACAAGGAAGTTTGAGAAGTTATTTAGTCTCACTGTACATTTTTTCCCTCAGGGTTCTGTTTCCTGTATTCTTCAGTTTCCGTGCCGGTAACTGGCCAGAAACTAAAGAAACTGCTTTGATCTCAGAAAATTGTTTCCATCCATAACATCAACCAAAACAGAGATTTGGGTTTCATGACCAGGGACACTATGGTAAACCTGGTAAATTCTACACCGCTTATAAAAAAATCTCTGTCCTGCAGTGGCTGAGAAAATCTATGGCTAGATTGTAATCATAATATCATCTGCACTATCGTCTCTTACCCTATCACAGTAATGTCAAGCAAACATAGAAATGTAGAATCCATTAGTAGATTATTCAAGATTTCCGGTCCATCTTTCACCCAAGAGGAGCTACTGAAAATCCTGAATCCACCAACAGCAAGAAATGCTGGTGTCCCTCAGGGTTTTGTACTACCCTCCCATATTGCTGAATGTTGATTTGAGGTCATGCGTGAACTCTATTTATCATTTTGGTTTTGGTTTTTATAGGTGCTCTGGCATCAGTGACATTCACTTAAGAATGAAGTGCTGGGTTTTGTGACAAAGGTCCGAGATGATCTGTCGGTTTTACAAAATTGGACGTAAAACATTGCAGCGAATGGGAGATTTTGGAAGCGACAAGCAGCCGTAAAGGGCTCATGGCTGATCTGCATTATCCCTCAAATCCTACTGTGTTATAAGATTTGCTCCTTTTACCTAAATATAGTATAAGGAAGATTTTAATGCTACTCTTGCACCACCACACACTTGTTTTGTCCCTGCCAGTGCTTAATTTGTGGAGGTGCTTGTCAGGGCTCAGCCCAGGCTCTTATTTCTGAGCCCCAGCACTTATTTTTAAGCTCAGCTTGCTTATGTTCTAGTGTTTGGCAGATTCATTATTTTAACTTTCAGTCAGTCATAATAACAAAACAATTAACAACAGTGTGCACTGACCAAGGTCTCTGCATCCTGGGCTGGTTCATTGTTATTCAGAAACCTAATGACCCAGATTGGCAGGGCAGGACTATTTATCCAGGTTCTATGTTCATTCATTCCCATTGATTTTTTCGCTGAGTTTTTTGATGAAATTATTTGGCTGAAAAAACAAATCAATATTTTCCAAATTTATTTTGGGGCTTAACTCTCACAATACCCTCTCCCTTTTATTTATTACCTATCTTCCCAACACCTTACCGCTTACATGCCCTTTCCCAACCCCCCATATTTTTCGATTAGTTATTTTTTTACAAAAACATTTAGGTAAAAAACTCTGCGAAATCAAAATGGGCGATAAATGAACGTCGTACAATTTATCCATTTCCAGGTGACAATCCTGGGTACTGATGCTGGCCATGCCTACACACTGCTCCACTGAGCGTGCATGACATTGCTGAAAATTCTGTAATGTAATAACCAGCATCGTGGGTTGACAACAACAGGACAGTCACCAGCAAACAGCCCAAACACAGGGGCAAAGTCAGTGAAAAGACCCATATCAAACAGGAGAGCCCGTCATGAGTGCCAGCCTATGCAAGACACTCTTGCTGCAGCGTTTGACAGGCAACTCATCAGTTCAGTAATCAGTTTGCCTACATTCTTCCATCAATTTACCATGGAGGAAAGCGTTGCTGCTTTTTTTTCTGTGGTTATATGGTTCACATGATCCACTTGACATCAATAAGATTAGAGCAAAATGTAAACGATGAGGTGTTTTAAAGAAATACTGGAACATTTATTTTATTTCAAGACACAACTAATATATTATAGGTGGGGTTTGTTCCGTCACTCTGCGTTTACCACTCAGTTATGTTTTGGTAGTTGATTTGATTTGAAAGGCATATGTTTGCCCAAGGTCATTTTGGTGCTACCTAGCAGGGGGAAGTGGAGAAACCAACTAAAAGAGAAAAGTCTTCAAAGCTTTACGAAAAGCGAGATAGTCGACTGTAGATCTGAGGGGACAAGGCAGGGCATTCCAAAGACCAGCCGCTACCAAGGAAAAAGAACGGCCACCAATGCGGCTGTATTTCACCATGGGAATGGGCAGCAGACAGGCACCGGCAGAGCGCAAGGCCAGTTTTGGGACATAGGGCCAATATTTTTCCTGCAAATATTCAGCACCAAATCCGTAAAAGGCACGATGAACCAGGCACAAGGACTTGAAATGGATGCACTTAATCGCGTAATCACTGGAAGCCAATGAAATTGAATCAGAATAGAGGAGATGTGACAACAAAGAGGAGAGGGCTTGGTCAGCCGTGCAGTAGAGTTTTGAAGAACCTTAAGGCGCTGAAGGATGTAAGCCGGTTGGGCCAGGAAAAAGGAGTTACAGTAGCCGTGGGAGAAGATCAGTTTGGTCATTGGTTGAACGTAAACGTTGAAAAGGACCAGGGAGATACCAGGCCCTTGAGGGATACCAAAGGTGAGCTACACCACGTGAAAGAGAAAAGGAAGAAGAGACAGAGTTTGACGGCCGTCCACAAGGAAAGAAGTGAACCAGACTAGGATGGTGCTTCAGAGACCGTCCCTGCCTCCGACCCAGCAGGACTCCATGAACGATGGTGTCAAAGGCGGATGATGAATCAAGCAGCAGGAGAGCACAGATGCCACCCTTGCCATGGATCCGTGCAATATCGTCCACAGCAGAGACCAAGACACTCTCAGTGCCTCGCCCCAGACAGAAACCAGACAGAGGAATGAAAAAAGATTCTTCAAGAAAAGTAGTAAGCAAAGGACAGACCAAAGATTCCAAAAGCTTTATAGCAAAGGGAAGCAGAGAAATAGGCCAGAAATTCGCTGAAATCAGAGGCTCAAGTGAGTGTTTTTTCAATAGTGGGATAACAGTGGCATGCTTATGAAGGGCTGGGATCACCCCAGTGGACAGAGAAATGTTTCATGTTAGTCAGAAGATGAATGCAGCGAGGTGCAATAGTTTTAATAATGCTAATTGGAATCGGACCTTGTGGAGAAGAAGACGTAAGTCTAGAGATAGTAACCACTACATTGGAGAAAGAGAAGAGAGGGAAGGTAGACTAAAGAGCCAGAGTAGAAGGCAAGGCACTGCGGAGAACAACAGAGGAGCAGATAACTGTGGGAGCCCAGAGCTAATATTAGACCTGATAATGTTAATTTTACCAGCAAAGAAAGAAGACAGAGAATCACAGAGATCCTGTGTAGAGGGCACTGGGTCTAGGGCCATTGAAGAAAGGCCATGAACAACCTTGAATAATTCTTTAGGCTGGTTGAGAGAAGTCTCAATTAATGAAGCAATGTATAACCGCTTGGTGTTAGCAATGGCACGATGGTACTACAACGTGGCCTGGGTCAGCGCGAGACTTGCCGGTGGAGCATAGAAAAGTCCCCATTTACACTTGAGCTGTCTGCGCTTCAAGCGCACAGCCCAAAGATCCTTTGTGAGACAGGGTTGTAGAAGCCGTACTGGTGGCCTCGACCTCCTATGGGGGGCAAGCTGATCAGCTGCCACCATAGAGGTGTTAGATAATAGGCCAAAATACACACGAGGGGTATCAGAATGATAGGCAAGGATTTGCGCCACAATAACATCAGGCTGACCAGATCGCCAATCCCGCTGATAGATGGTATGAATGCGGGCGGCCAGCTTCGGGCCCTAGAGACCCAGAGAAAGGGGACGATAAAATGGTCGGTCCATACCACAGGAAAGGCAAGATGCACTGAGGCCCCGTCCTCTGCTGAGAAGACGAGGCCCAGTGCATTACCTAATATATGCGTAGGACCAGACACTTGCTGGATGGGTGCGATTTCCTTCATGGAAGAAAGGAAGTTCTGGATCTTGGAATCGCAGTCATCATTTACTTTAAGATTAAAATCCCCTAAAATGAGGAGATGGGCTTGTCTGAGCTGAATGTCAGCCACAAAATCTGAAAAAGCGGCAGCAAAAAGTAGATCATTACCAAAGGACGGTAAACAATCAATAAGTGAAAACAGAAACTGGGGCAGAGAGAGAGAGGCGCCCTAGCATGGCTTCCATTTTAAACTGATGGCTAATAGCCAGTAGAGAACATGTAAAAGAGAGCTAAAAATGACCTCAATTCCACCCCCAATGCTCGGGGGTGGGGGGGCGGTTGATGTGAAGTATTTGGTAGTTCGGTGGTAGCAGCTGGACCAGAGTGGGCCAATAGTTTCCAGCCATGGTTCCGTAATGCAGGGGAAATCAGGCATAGTATTTCAAAGAAGATCGTGGGCTGCATGGGCCACACAAGGGCCACACAAGAACAGGAGTTGAATAATGCCCTCCCAACATTTTGCTAATACGATGGCCGATGGAGCAAACAAAAGTAGCTGACTGCGAGAATAAGTTGTGGAGCTCCCTTTGATAGGGTTTAACCACGTACAGCGCCTCCCGTGGCAGCCGTGCCACGGACGGCCACGGACGGGCTTGACTTTGGCAAGAAATGAAGAAATTAATAACACAGTAAAAGCTGCTTTTAAGTACAGCATTCGCTTAATATAACAAAAGGGAGTAGAGGTGACTCAACCCCGTCCTGCTAGATGAGCGCCAGCCGCCAAGCCAGGACTGACTACCTAAGAGCCAGAGAGTGGCCAATCCCCTGCAGCAGCGCAAGTGGATGGCCAGGGAGGAGACTGCAGTGGGTGAGGGAGCGGCAAGGAAAGCAAAGACAGAGCTGGATACCGGGACGAGCCCTGGAGCGAGCCGAGGCCAGGCAACCTCTCGCCGCAACGCGGCTTACAAGGAAACAAGAAGAAATGAAATGAACAGAAGAAGGAAATATAAATACAAGTAAAATGATCAGCAAGGTAATGAAGTAAATGTAAATGGCGCCCAGTCACACGCAAACGGCCCGGAAACAGGACCGTGAAAGGAAAGCAAAATAAAGAAATGAATGACACAGTAAAAGCTGCTGTTGTAAGCGCGGCGTTCGCTTGCTATAAGAAAAGGGAGCAGGGGCGACTCAACACCACCTGCTAGTTGGACTATCGCTTCACAGGGTGAGCAAAGGTATCCCCACACCTTACTTTTTTTTTTAGAACATTACAGGGTATATCACGCCTGGCACGCGTCCGTCCCCGTAAGATGTAATTAGTAACTTGACTGTGGGAGTTTTATCACATTAGAGTTTTTCTTGCATTGCCCATATGTCACCAAATAAAACTCTAATGGGAAAGGCGCGCGCCAGGGGTGATATACCCTGTAATATGTAATGTTGATTTCACCCTCCATGAACCAGTGGGAGTTGGCGCTTTAACCCCAATTATGCTGACACCATATGGAGCAGCCGTGTGACACTGCATGGAGCAACAGTAGACAGGGCGCTGTCCCCGCCTCATGCAAGAACATGTTTGGGCCCTGGCACTTATCTTCTTGCAAATGAATCACTGGTCGCTGACCCTGATGATCTCCCAGGCAGATGATTGTAATGCAGCACATGCTAACATTCTTTGTAAAACAAGGATGGTGCGTGCACAGGCAGGCTGAGTTGCTGCCAATATTATCTTTTGCACTTCTTTTTCTTCATTTGGATTGCTTTTCCTTGTGAAACATCCATATTTTATTTTCAGGGTGAGCTCCACCTACCCCATTCCTTTTCTAAATTACATAGTGTATGATTAAACAGAATAATTGGTCCTTGCCATGGGTTCTGTGTTTTTTCCCACAGAAAGTTCGCCAAAGTATTTCATTACCACATTTCACACTTTTTTTGCAACAAAATGCAGGGGGAGACCTGCCTACCGTCCCCCTCCCACTCACTTGCTTACAGTATTCTCTCAAGCACTGAATTCATTTCACTGTCTTCGAACAATTGTTAAGTAACTTTTCGGGATGTTGAAAAAAAGGACCTTGTCGGGATATTTTGTCAGAACAAATATTATTGTTTCTATGGTAATTTCCCCTTGTATTGTAGCTACGCATATGCCAAACAATACATTGCGTGACCCGCAAAGAAGTGCAACGCGTGAAACAATGTTGGCTTACTACCTAACCTAACAAAATGAATGTAATCAGGGTTATATGGGGAACATCTAACCCACGTGTCACCTGTAACACATCTAAGTTGATATTAGGGTGGCAATGACTAGATAAGAAACGCTCTGGTTTTCAGTACCTTCATCTTCTCCCATTTGGTCTCAGAAGGACATTTAACATGCTTTGTTGTGTGCACCCATTTTACCTTTTATAAAATTGGGTTATCAGTGCCACCATACATGCACCCTGAAATCTGAAGACTCGGGCACATGCAGACATCCCAACCTACTTTAAACAAGTGATGCTAGGAAGCAGACATTGAGCTCAACTCTTGCTTTGAAATGCTCTACGTAAGGAGCAATGCATTGCCATGAAGTATACAAGGATCACGGATGTGCCAGGCATAACATACAGTTCCCCACAGGGCTTTATAAGAGCTGCAAGTAAAAACTAAAGTAATTTGCTTAGGGTTAGGAATTAGTATAATTAAACCTCAACTGTGATCAGTATGGTTGTGTGCAAAAAGTAAGCATTAGGCTCTCCTAGTAAGCTCCAAAAATCATAGTGTGTTTAGTGGCGTGGTGGTGCTTGGACTCATGTCAACACTCTATTTTCCTGGATGGACACACGCCAACTGTGGTCTGTTTTCACTTTCACTGCTTTCATTGAAGATTTGTGGATTAGAACATTGTGCATGCACGGTGTGTAAGCAGTGTGTTTTGTGTTTGGTGATTGGAGACTGGAACCTAGAGCGAGCTGAGGTCTTGACCATCCCAAGTGCCAGTGAGATATTAACTTTTGCGATCTGGCAGTGGTTTAGTCTGGAGCATGTTTAGGACTTTGTATACCCACACCTGAATGTTCGAGTCCTTGCATCTTCATATTTGGGAGTGCGAGTTATCTCATAGCCATTGTATGGTTGCTGTGAAATCGGAAGTTTGGGAGTGTGAGCCTCCGTAAGACTAGCTCATAGCCCTTTCTCCAATAACACAGACTTGTGTTTTTTTTGTCTCTCAAACACGAGTATCCTTACTTCTTGACGCTGCTTGTTTTAAAGAGGAAGCAATTAATCCCACCACCATGTGTGAACTTCGCAGTGGCAAAACCTTGACTCGCTCAACTAAAACTGATCAGTATATATCCGATGCAGAGAGGCTGGTTGCACTTAATTTGGCCGTTCCCCCTTCCCCTGATGCGACTCAAGACTGCTTTGATCCCTCTTATAACCTTGCAACTGTATCATCATTGAGCGGGGTTGTAACAGATTCAACACGTGCAAATTATCAACAACTTCCGACTACAACTTCCGAATAGCGCAAACACTTTGATATCCTCTTTTTTTCCCTCTGAAGGGAAAATAAAGATTGGGGTCAATTTTATACATCATGTTTCTTCACAAAAACAGGTATAAGGGAGGCTACACAATACTATGCTGAAAAAGGTGGTAATGTGCTATAGTGAGGTTTCTGTGGAGCATAGTTTTGCAGACACCCCAGCCAGCCATTGTCATCGATGCTTCTTCTGCTACGTATTCTTTTTTCGATTCACCTTCAGCGCAGCCGAGACGCCTATCTTCCCTGACTCCAGGACTGACTTGTCGGTGGAATTCTCCTTCACATCATACTCTGAAATAAACCAGATCCTGTGTACCCTGGTTTCTCTTTTTGAAAGCTTGAAAACCGAAGTTAAGTCAAACTCTGCTGCCTTGGAGTCTGTGCTTTTTAACTTTGATAACATAAAACTACATATAGCGGCAGAAGAGTTTCTCTTTCAATGAGGGGACGGGCTCGACTTGAAGTCTGAAGGTGGTGATATATAATGGGGGCTGATAAGTTGAGGTGGGGTGATGGGGGTGTTGAATCAAACTCCTTGAGGGCTTCTGGGAATATACCCAAATCCAGAGGGAGGAGAATTGGTGGGAAATTTAGCGTTGTACAACTCCCTAGTGAAGATTCATTTATAGGACGGGCTCCTCCTATTACACCTAGAAAGTAGTCCTCACCAGTGGTAATATCCGATTCGGCATCTGATGAAGATGTGTCATGTATGATTTCACCATACCTGATACCTAGTGTCAATATTGATTCTGACACAGAGGCTACCTGTCCCGTATCTCACGTCTCTTCTATGCCTAATGTAACAACAACCGTCCATGCTAAGAATTCTGGGCAGATATAGGATGTACAACAACCGAAAACTAAGAACTTACCCACTCAAAAGTAATAAGCAATCATCAAGACCGTTTTTTATTCCTTTCTTAACCAGCCTAAGGTGAAGGCACTTCTTTCAAACACTGCATCTTCTAGCTCTAACTTACACCAATCACAAGTTAAGTCAACTTTAACGCTAAATTCCCATATTACAAATAAGGGCCTGGCCAGTGTTGGGCCAGGTAAAACTAGTCTGATGGCAGAGAATCCTAAAGATATTGCGACTGAAATTACTAGTCATGGCATAGCTAAATCATGTTTTGTGAGGTACAGAACAGATGTAGAAAGGCCTGATCAATCTGAGTATATCCAACAAGTGGCTCCACTCTACAGGAGTATACCTAATGGTCGACCTTTTGATGCGACCATATTTTTGGGAAAGAGTAGAAATGCTAAGTCTGTGTATAACTGCAAATCAGTGAATACCCGTATGGGTTCATCTAAAGATCTCTTTCTGGGGATGGTGGGTCAAGATCCTCAACTTTCTGATGGCTTTATGTATGATGATGACACCTCTTTACATGCCAGTATGGTGGTAACACACGGTTTGGTACATGCAGGTGGGCCGATTCCAGGCAAGCCTAACTCAATCGATCGTAGCCTTATTCATGAGGGAACATCTGAAACATTGGACTTTTTGCAACCAAACTTAACATTTGTTAAGGAAGTGTGAAGGAACTTTTGGGTTGATGAGGGCTCTTCTCTGGGAGATCACAGTAAAAATCAAAGTGCTAATTATGCTTCCAATCTGAGTACCAGAGACCTATGGACTAGGTATCCGGTAGGTCCTGATGTTGTAAGAACGCGAGGGAAACACTCCAACTTGGCACAATCTGGGTGGTTTGGAAACGAGAGCTTTATACCAAAAGAACGACTTTATGGAATCATATTTGAGGCATTATTACCAGAAAACTGTTCAGGGATTTTGAGAAGAACTGCAATTTTACAGTTGTTTTCGGCTTTACTGACGTTGGCTGGAGTTTCCTCAAGTGATTTACAACGGGTAGATTTAATTGATCACTTAAGAGCAGATCTCTCTATAGTCTTTGTTAAATCGAAATTGCTTTGAGACTGTATTATGAATGAACAAGAGAATTTTAGAATCCTTGGTTTTGATACCTCTCAATATCTGTGGTTAAATGAGAATGATAATGAAATATGTGTGGGGGAGTGAGATTTTGAACCCAAGGACTGAAATCAAAGCACCTGAAAGATATGATTCAGCTCTTTGACCAAACCAATGATTGGTCTTGGTTACTGAAAGCATCCCAACAAAAATGTCCTGGATGCCTACAAGAGACCAGATTTTACTCAGATCTCTTGGAATACTAGGAGTCATACACAACTTTTTTCAAATGTTGAATTGGGTGATAAGCTCCAAACCTTTACAGTTGTTGCTCTTCAGGAGACATGGTTGCCGGAGGTACCAGCTATGGATGGCTATCATGTATCCTGCCAATTGGCTAAACCGGAGGCAGTTGGACGGCCTTCGGGCAGCTTATTAACAGATGTTTGTTCCTCCCCTTCAATACATGCAATTGGGCCAAGTGAGATATGTCATGGAATTTTGGCTACCATATACGATTAATGAATAGGACCGCTTTAGACTACCTGATCTTGAATATATATTGGCACAACAAAATGGGGAATCTGGATGTTATATTGAAACAGTTGATGGATTATCTCGAGGAATGGTCTTCTAGTTTTTTGGGTGGCCATATAACTTTCCCTAGAGATGTGAATTCCAACTGTATCACTCCGGAACTGCTTGATGATGTGGGGATGAATGGAATCTGGGGTTATAACAAAAGGGGAAATGGAAGCCGCTGGCTTAAGTGTTTGAATGGACTGGGTTTGGAGATATTGAACAACTAATTATCCACTTTGGCTATAGTAGAACCAACATGGTCAGACGGATCTAGATCCTCAACCCTTGATTATATCTTTGTTTGTAGTTGGTTGTACTCTCGCTGTACTTTGTTTGTGGTTACACCGACCCAGTGGAGTGATCTTGCCATGCTGGAAACTGCCTTCATTATTGAACTGGAATTTGAGGGTGAATTACTGACGGGCCCTAGATATCTGATCCCGAATAGGGCAGGCAATAGGAGTGTGTGGCATGCGGGCAATATAACTCACATGAATAATCATCTATCAAACTTACCTCGATCCTCCTCAGAGGAACTGAAGAATATAATCCTTGCAGTAGGAACATTTGGGCCATTTGTTAAAACTCTCATAGGCATTTCTGGCACTACTGGGTATGGTGGAGGTCTACCTAAGGGTAAAAGAGAAGGTTATCTCCACTTATATAGTGAGGAACTCGTACCTAGAAGACAAGTCAGGAGGAAGATGATAAGATATTTGAAGTCCAATTCGGGACTACCATGGGAAGAGGCTCTTGTACATATTAGCAAGGTTCGACAGTCCTATAAAAATTGGACGTGGAACTCATTAGCCAAAAGACGTCAAGAAGATTCTGAAGGTATGCTGACCAGCTTAGTAAATAAAGACTCAAAATCCTTTTGGAAAACTGGTTAACAGCATTGATATTTCACAACCAAGCATGCAAATCAATGCAGTAAATGAAATGGCATGAGTTACTAACTTTCAAAATATTTTCTCAATTAAGGAAGATCATGAACCCTGTCCTCTGGTACTATCCCACGTGAGTACCACAGGTCTGAATCCTAAAGACTTTGGGCCTGAAGCAGTGTTTCATGCACTTTTCTATCTTAGTTCCTCTGGTGCTCCTGGCCCTAGTGGGCTTACTAATTTTCTATACAGAAGCGACCTTGACTTATGGTCTGAAGCTCCATGTACCTTAATTCAGAATGTTGTGATTTCCATTAAAATGCTAGAATCCCGGTCTACTGCATATGTAATTCCAATCTACAAAAGAGGGGATCAATGTTTTCCACTAAATTATTGTCTGATTGCACCTCAAGACGCTGAAAGTAAGGTTGTTGCATCAATCTTGCTAACACACCTTGAATCTTGGATTGTAGATTGCCATATTTTGAGCAAATGGCAAACAGGGTTTAGGTGCAACTTGGGGATCCCTTTAAATGGACTCATGCTAAATTGTCCACAACAACTGGCTTGGTTGGGGTCCTATGAGTCTATTTATGTTGCGTCACTCGATCTGGCATCCACATTTGATGCAGTCGACCGTAATAAACTGGTTGAAACTGCAAGCATGGGGCATCCCTCTAGGCTTGCTGACACTTATTGTGGGATTGTATAATGACACGCACATACAAGTTTGTCTAAACCACTCTGGTGGCCTATCTAGAACTATTCCTACCTTATGTGGGACTAGGCACGAATGTGTTTTGGTGGCCTGTCTGTTCATTTTATATCTCGCTGGTGTTGACGACTCAGTAAAGTCCTCAGTCTTTGTGTCACCTAAACAAGGGCAATCTAAGGGTAAGATCCTTGACTTATGCAAATGATTTTTTACTTTTCGATTGTACTGCGGTTGGCCTTCAGCAACAGATTAATTCCTTTGTTAAATATATTGAGGATCACTCTACGAAGGTCAACCCTGAAAAGACCAAGATAATGTATCTTTCTAGATGGAGGACTAAGAGCTCCTATCGATGGAACATAGGTGATATAAAACTTGATACTGTACCATCCATGACTTACCTAGGCTTGATAATCAATGCTAAGCCCTGCATTGGGAAACTAAGACTGTGGTTTAAAGATTGTGTATATGATCTCTCTTCTCAGTTAGTTAAGATTGATCAGAAATACTGTAAGTTTTCCTTGAAACCTGCTACTAAATTCTATGAAAGCAAACTCGTACCAAAACTGCTCTATGGTATCGAAACGTATCCTCCTAATGTAATATACTTTTTACCGACACTTAAAGCAATATTGATGATGATTGATACTGTTCATGCATTTTTTCCATATTGTTGCACAACATGGTTTTCCATCCCAGTTATTGAGTGTAGTGTCACACATCTCTCAACCAGCAGTCATCACCGTCATAGAATGTGAATGGCATTGTAGAGTGCATGTTGCCTGTGTTGAGCCTGTGTGCTATCATGCATGTGCCCTTATGAATGGTTGGTTGTTCTTGTGCACGTTTGCGGTTTCTGCTTTCCTTCCATTATGGCATCACCTACATGACTGCCATATTACATGCAATCACTGTCTGCAAGTGTTGCATTGTCTTTGTGCAGTGTTGAAATGTGGCATTGGATGAATAGGTATGTGTTCTCTATGCATTGTTGTTCCTGCAGTCCTTGGTGTGTGTATTACTTACATGTTGGTGCAATATGCATCAATGACATACTATGTATTGTCCTGTGTGGCCTAGTCCTGTGGATTGGTGGCTGTCATGTGAGGGGTGAGAGGGCAGGTCCTGCATTATAGTGCCTTGCCAGGGCATGCATTGATCAGTGATGTCCCCCTTCACATTGCATTTCCCTAGTGCTGCAAGATTATTTTGTGTGATGGTACTCATACTCACCTAGCGTCCATGCTTGTTGGCCTCTCCATGTATGCAGGCATTGTGCTGTTCCACAGGACATTGGCATTGTGGGTGGAAGTAGTGAAGTGGGCACAGTAATGTGTGAACACGAGGACAGCATTGCAGGTGACCTGGGCATCAATGGAGTGATGCTGCTTCCTGTTGCTGTGTGCCTCTTAGGATGCTGGGGGCTCTCCAACGCCACATGGGTGCAGTCCAGAGCAGTTGTTACATTGGTCAGATGGGCTGCTGCGTGAAAACGTGACTTTGTTGCATTTATCTGTGCTGGGGGGGTGGGCAGGGAGATGTGCCGGGAAGCATGGCGCAGGAAGGCATCATGCACCTGCACATGGGAATATGTGGGCTGGGACATGCCTGCAGCATGCCACAGTGTGCTGGAAGGTGCCAGTGGCAAGGAAGTGTAGGACCGACACAAGCTTCAGCAGCAGGGGTGAGGCAGTTCTGATATTGATCTTGCTCTGCATGTCATCATGGATCAGGGCAAGTGGCTCCAGAATGGTCTCCCTGTTCAGCCGGCACAGAGTAATCAGCTGGATGTCAGTTAATGTCAAGGGTGAAGGAACGACCCGGGGAATGTGCACTCGCCTTGCATGGTGTCTCCCCCTCCTCTTCCTCTACTGTGCCCTGTCCTGCTGTGGCTGCCTCTGCAGAGCAATGTGGAGCAGGAGCAGCTGCATGTCCCAGTTCGCAACAGCTAGTCGCAACATGGTGTTGATTAGTGTGTTAGGGTTCGATGTGGGCCTTATGTACCCTTTCTGAGTGGATTGGGTGCACCTGTGACTTGATTTCCGTCACCTATATGATATGATGTCATTTATAACGCACCTGTACACAAGTTTTTCTAGGCGCGACTGTATGTATTTACCTCCACCTTTTAGGAGGAGGTAACTCTGCTGTGTTTTTGGTGGAAGTGCTGTCCAATTCGGCCAGTATTTCGGCAGTATTTCAACTTGAAATATGGCGGAAATACAGTTGTGGATCTCAGCGGTAATTCTGCTGGCGCTAATTCCACCAGTTGTTGGTGCTAATTCCGGTGGTGCCAATTCATTATTCAGCGGTATGGTAAAGGTGGCAGTAATTCCGTTACCACCACTTTTACCGTACACCACTGTACTCATAATGAGGCCTAGTGTCTCTAGTACATTTTAGGCCTCTATTACATCTTCCAGCATAGTGGAAAGCGCCCCCCAAACCCACTGAACCCCTAAGGTACCGAGGCGCCAGAACACCTATGTCCACTCAAGGGCCCTCCCACAAGATGGGATCCAGCAACGTATTGGGAGCATTGCACAGAGAATAGAAAACATTTGCTGGAGACATATCTGGCTACAATTACTGCATTGGCAAGAGGACACCCGTCGGATGCTTAGTGTTCTATATGTGAGTGTGTATATATGTACAAAGCGTTAATGATTAATGCTGTAGTAGTTGCTGGTATGCAGTGGAATTCAAGTGAAGTCAGTATGAGAGAGAGTAGAATGTTTAGACGTACAAGGTTGTGGTTGAAAGAGGAAGGGAAGGTTGGAGAAGTGAGGCAACTGAGGCGAGATGGGACTGGGGCTGTTGCTGTAAATTGCAAACACAAACTTGCCAATAAATCTGTCCGAGACTCACCAGCCTCTGGGACTTAATACTTAGCTAGAGGCTAGCATGCAGCAACTATGAGGCCCACATCATCCCACCATTACTTAACCACAATCTTCAGTGGTCTTATTTGTCACAAAAATGCAATTCGGTCCAACAGCCAAAATGTGTGTGCAGTCTGGAGCAGATGATATTGTGTGTTTGTGTGGGACAGATGCGCCCTTTAGCTGTTGGGATCACCCATACTGATGGGCTTGTCAGGCCAGTACATTGCTATGGCACTGCATACCTCCTCATGCATTAGGTCTCCATTCTGGTCCATAAAGTGGTGCTAACTACTAAGAGCATATCAAAATCATGTCCACTGATTGGTCCTAACAAAAATGCTGAAGTTCTCAACAATAGGTCGAATATTACCAGACTGGCCTATAATCTTGTGCTATGTTAGGACATTTTTAGCTTGGTTGTAATTGTAATTGTATGTGTTTATTTGTAAAGTGCTTATACACAAGTGAAGTGCTTCAAAGCGCTTCAAGGCAGAAAGGGGAACAAGGGAATACAGAGTCATTCTTAGGCCTTGAAGTTTCCGAATGATCTAGCAAGTGCATGAAAAGAGGGGAGGCGAGAAAGGGGAGAGGACAGGGAGAGGGGCATACAATCCTTAAACAACCGTGCTAGGCCAACGACAATTCAGATAGTGCAAGTGCATGACAGAGAGTGAGGTGATAAGGGGGGAAGGAGAAGAACATACAGGTGATAAGGGGGGAAGGAGAAGACATAGAGAAACAAAAAAACGACCCTACAAGGCCTGGCGAACTAGGCCTAATATATTCTAAGGTAATGTAAGTGCGCAGCCTGGAAGTGTGAGGGTCCGTGGAGGGAACAAGTCGCCCAGTCCAGCAGGGCTCTGGGTTAAATCGTGCAGAGAGGTTACCCTTCCCATGGAATGAATTCCAGAAGTGCAGTAGTGGTGAGCATAGTGCAGAGGCCTGGGGGCAGGTGTGAGGACTAGTGGAGGAACCTGAGACCTGAGCGGCTGTGGAGGTGCATCAGGCGACCAGTCAGCAAGTGGAGCGGTGTTAGGGTGAGAGGTAGGTGGGAAGTAGGCAAGAATAGAGAGGAGGTTAACAGGGAAGAGGGAGAGAGAAAAAGGAAGAGAAGAGGAAGGTCTTGAGGAGTTTCCGGAACTTAAGGAGTGCCGGCTCAAGGCAGAGAGAGTCAGGGAGTTTGTTCCAGAGGGAGGCACCTGCAGAGGATAAAGATCTACCCCCAAATCTCTGTTATACTTTAATCTACTGTCCCTGTGAAGAAAAGTGCACTTCAACCATTAAGTTAAAAGTGTATCCATCACAAGTTGAAGAACGATACCTTTCACCGTGCATCCATTGTCCGCTAGGAATCTGAACACGTACACCATCTGAATACGTACACCACTACACATTGCTGGCCCAAGAAGGTCACTAAATTCAATAACATTACTTAATCATTCCTTCAAATATTCAAAGCAATGCAAACAGAAATTCACTGTATGGAATGTACACCATCATTTTTGTTAGAAGATTTGCTTGAGGCAGGGATGCTATGCTACCCGTTGCCTGGCCAAATGCCTAACTGCTGCACATTCACCAGGAAACTTGAGTAATTGTTTCTACGTATGAGGCAGGGACAATAAGGGACACATTTATGATAGCAAGTCTGAATATGATATGAAGTTTAAAAAAGCATGTTTTTCTTTTCGAACAGGATTTTATCAGGTATTGGGCAGAGCTCAGAGGAACAACACTTTTCCTGTATGCCAATAACAAGCAGGAGATGGTAAGTGGAGTGTATGCCATATCTCTGTTGCCATTATATTTGACATTTGCTTTCCTATATCTCTCAATCTCAATAATGAGGAATAATAACATCAGGTTTGTATACAGTGCTCCATGCTGGATTCCTCCCACCTTGAAACTGTAATACTCGGTGTTATCATTACTCAATGTACTGGTACTCACTGCATCGCCCTCAGAAGGATGAATGGTTGGTCCGGCCATGACTGGGGTTCGAGCTTGTGATGTGCAGAACGGTCCAGTTTCAGAGCTGCATGCTTACTGAGAGAGCCCTCCATTGATGTCCACCTCTAGGGTGGCTCAGTGGGTTAAGAGGTCACGGCTGAGATTGCATGTGCTTTGCAGTTCACGCGTTTGAATATCGGTGGGGCAAACGTACCTCGTCGTCCGCCTGAAGTCCGTACATTGAGTACCATAGAGTTGGGTAGCAGGACCGCCTGCCATTTACAGCGCTGTTGGGAGTCAGAGCTATATAAAAAAGTTATTCGTCCAACTCGCTTGTAAAAACGTCCAAGAGATAAGGTTGTTTTCAGTCGTTATTACGTGTCCACAATGCAAACTGAAAAGGGTCTGGAACAGCCCAGGTGCAAAGAGGAAGGTGTATTTCTCGCTGTGCTCCAGAAAATGCAGTGCGGCTCAGGTTAACAGAGGGAGGGAGGATGTGGTCACCAGACTGCTCAGAGCGTGGGCTTGTTCATAGAATACTCAGGTTGTGTGATAATGTCGCCTGGAAAAAGTCGCCAGGCAGGCGACTTTATTTTCCTGACCCCTGAAATACTTTCCCCAAATATTCTAGGATGGGTGTCATTTTATATTATACGCTCCCATCGTAGAATATTGGGGGAAAGTGTTTCATTTTAATGAGGGGGCCTTTTTCAGGAAATGTCGACCCTTGGCTGCCCATTTCCCGGACGACTTTATCACTGGACACCAATACAGAACTTGGGTGGCTGCTTGACTTACTAAGGGTGCTAACTTAATACATATAGTTCAGACAAAGGTTATACGTGTGCAAGGTGAACGTTTGAGATGAACAATGTACTGCCCAGTGCAAATGCACTGGTAACAGCCCTCCTACGCATTAAAGATAAATAAATAGGGCCGGGGGCTTGCATGCTTTCGTACTAGCCTATCCAAGAAGACTATTTGACCTCTTCTCTTATGGGAACGTGTACACTAAATAAACAACATGTTTAAAACCATTATTGCAAGATGTAAGGAGGAGATACAGAGTCTCTTTGCTTCTCACTTATATTTGAGCTCAAAATGTCATGGGCGGCGGAAGCGTTCTTTAGCACGCCCAGAAGACCCATGGACTGGATAGGGGCGTGCATACACAGAATACATTGTTTTTGCCAAGCATACCTCACATTTCATCCTTATATTATAGTTCCGAAAGTGGACAGAGTTGATACATTTTGCCCACCCTTTGATTTGTTCATGATCTGTACACTGTTGTTGATTTATGTTCGATACTACATCCTATCTGTAGTACCTATTTGGTTACACCCACACAAATTCATAGCCATAATTAAATAAGTTGCAAGGGAACATATAAGTGTTTTTGAACTTTTATGTACAAATTTGTAACTCATAACCACAAAGACTAGGAAATTAATTGTGTTAATTTGTATTCCCCATAGTCAGAGGCATTTTTGAGATGCATAAGGCCATGCTTTGAGTAACGTTATCATAGCCTGTGCCCACTATGATTGGCTTGCAGGGTGCCAGAGAAAAGTGACCATTGCCCATTTTGAAGAGGCGGGACAGCCTTTTGCCTAATCCAGGTCACACAGTGACCAATATCCATGGATGCAGGCCATGAGCATTGCCCACTACAGCCTGGCACTGGGTGGCATGGGGGATGGATGAAAGCCATGCTCCAGGTAAAGTGACCATTGGTCATAGCCAGAGGCCAAGGTCAGATGTCACCATTGGTAGGTTTGGATAACCCACGACGTGGCCAAAAGCCATACCCCAAGCAAAGTGACCTTTGGCCATGGCCAGTGACCATGAAGGGTGGATTGGGCACCAAGGCACGTCCACAGGCCATACCCAGGGAAACGTGCCGCAGCCCTACCCAGTTGGCACAATGGCTATGAACCGGGTGTAACTAAACTAAAAACTAAGAAAAAGCATTGGTTAAAAGGGCAATATAATAAAGTTTCCCTTAAACCATTAAAATTCAGCAAAACCATATGCTAAAAGGCCACTAAAGTTACCATGCAAAACAACATAACCCCACAAATGTGCCAAACATAGATCCCTTATGCAACCATAATTTGGCTACTGCCATAGTAAAATAACCATACCCCTGCCAACGTCATGCACTGCTCATGACAGCAAATATACCAACTCAAATGACATGCTTGTTCCCACAGCCATAGCCAGTGGTCACTTCGCCCAGAGGATGCTCTTTGGCCGCGCCCTAGTCACAGAGGATGCTCTTTGTCGTGCCCTGAATGGCCAAAGTGGGCCATTATCCAAGTTTTTAGCAGAAGAGGTTTGCAGAACATGATCTTTCTTGAGCTTGGGCTGCAAGAGTGTGTGCAGGACCATTTTGTATGCTGGACAGAACTAGGCTGCAATGCTGTCAGAAATGTGTAAGAGTTTTCTGAAGTAATCCAGTTAACAATTATAGGTGTCCTCAATTATTGTCACCAATAGGCTTGAGATGCTGTGGTAGAAAATTTGATTTCATTTTAGTATGTGTCACAATTAGTTTTAATAATTCCACAAACTCCAGGAAAACAATTCAAATTTAATGATTTAAGACTGAAACTAAGGTGTGTCCCAAATTTGTCCCTCAGCCTCCCATGGGCTCGCACTACACTAATCCTGGCTTCCCTAATTTTCCCTGGATGCAACTGTCGAATCTAATCTGCTCTGTCTATTCTGGCGTTGAGGAGATAAAGGCCTCATTCTTATCCACCCCAATCCCTAAGAGACTTTCTAAGTATTCCCTGCTCTCTTGGTGCCCCACAATGTGATCAATTTGAGTTTGGGATGGTGCCTCTTCTTATATCACTTCTTTCCACAATCTTGTCATTCTTTCTTCCTGTTCTCTTCCTACTCATTATTCTTCTCCTCTCCTCTCTCAGCTTCTGTACCCCTCTCGTTCTCTCCCTCCCCACCTCTTGTCTTCTCCCCTACCCCTCTTTCTCTCTCCGTCTCTCTGCCTTCTCTCTCTCCTCTGCCTTCTCTCTCCCTCTTCACCCCACCTTCTCGTTCTTTATTCTCCTCCTTCTCTCTCTGCCATCCCCTCTCCTACTACTAATCCCACCTGTCCTTGCCCTCCCTTCCCCTATGTTCCCCAGGTCTTTCCACCTCTGTCCTTCTCCTCTCTCTCTCTCTGTCTCTCTCTCCACTCCTCCCTCTTACTACTCTCTTACGTCTCCAACTTCTCTTCTCCACACGACACCTCTCCCTGTCCCTTTCACTTTCACTCTCTGTTAGGGAGAATTCTGATTTCATGGCTAATTTCCCTTACCTAATGAGTCCCCCAGCACCTTTGCTGGATCTCTAGAGTTATTTCTTTCCACTTGGTAAGAGTGTGAGCTTTCCCCCCACTCTTACTTGTATTTTGCTATGTGCCTTTTACCTGTTTTTAAGATTGTGAGCTCTGGAGTACACCACTTCAGTAGCCCCCTTCTTTGTGTGTGTCACACAGCACCTTCAGTGCAGTGGCACAGGGTTGTCGTTCAGACTTTACACCGACTCCATTTCTGAGGTGACTACTGTCCCCCAGAAAAGGGTAAAGTTACCATTTACTTTACTTAGTCAAATTTAACCACAGATCCAGTACACACCATCTTACATGGAGTGCTGGAAGGGTTAACTCTTAACTCTTTTTATCTGTACCTCCTTGCGCATTGTTTCGCTCTTTTAACATTTAGACATGGCTGGTGGCAGTGGTATCTACCCTAAATTTCTACCGCGGTTATCTTATATAACCGTGGTAATATTGTAGGCTATTGTGTTAGCCTTAAACTTAAACCCGCTTGACCAAATCCTTTTTCTTTTGGCCCCGGTGAGGTTTATTCGCCATTTCTTTTTGTTAAACTCCTTCTTCTGTTTTACTTTGCGCTGCAAACTATGTTTGCCCTCTTTGTTCACTGTCTTTTGGCGGGCTTCTACCTACAAGCCCTCCTCAAGGTGCCTCGGTGTCTAGGTGGGCTGAATGTGAGGGAGGGGTGTAGTCACCCCCTGCACAGGGTATCCTAAGAAACCCAAGTCGCACTTTGTCATGATTGGCTGAGGTGGTTGTCCGGGCTGGACAATCCCCTTGCTGGGTGATTGACAGCCAGGCTGTGTGAATGGGGGGTTTTGCGCATAAAAGCCAGGTCTCTTGGGCTGGAAGTCAGAGAGTCGCCACTGGAACTACAAGGAACCGACGAGAAGTGGAGTTTTTATTTCAACCATCAAAAACTACCAAGCATGATTAATTGCATGCTTAATGTCTTCAGTTGTTTTAAATGATTTGATTAACTATGTTTTGAATTTAACTTTTGGAATTCATTATTATGTTTCCCCTCCCTTATTTTCATTTGATTTTTTTCCTTCAAAAAACATTTTCTGTTTTTACTAAGCATTTGCATATGTCTAATTCCTAAAACAGTATTTTTTAATTTCTTGTGTTCATATGTCCATTCCACAATTGCAAAAACATAGATGTAATGGTGGAAGGTTTAGAATTAATCTCAAACCTCTGGTAATTGCTCTGTGCAACCCTCCAGACCATCATTCTTCACCTGCCAAGCCATTTCAGAAAAGGAGAAAGACCATATGCAAATCAGACTCGAACCCACCACCAAAGGGGCATTCCAGCCCAAACTGCTTGGTCACATTCCTTCTGCACGAGACCACGAGCATCCCTAGACATGTCTCGGCCTCATTGGGTATCATCAGCGAGGAGTAGCTTGGGGCTCTAGGCCCAGCAGGTACGGGACCTACATCTAGGCATATCCGCCATTTCAAAGTGACAAAGCAAAATGAAAGAGGTGATGGCTGGAAGGTTTAGAATTAATCTTAAACCTCTGGCAATAGCTCTGGGTTGCAACCATTGCTTGCTTTAATTTGAAGCTATAAAATTGTTATGTCAACCTTGAGAACGGTAATGCGCATGAGGCATGTGTTGGCTATTTATAACTACAATTGTGTTATAGTGTGACCCACAAAAGTATTAAAATCATTAAATGATCATGTCAGGAAGTTTCTTTGTGAATAACTTTGGTGACAAGCTTGCCCACATCATAAATTAAGGCTTGGCGCACGAGTAAATGTTCATATCATTTACTTACATGTATTAAACTACATGTTTAATACAGAAGTGTTAAGGATCCTGGGTTATGCATTACCTGCTGCCTATCCATGAATGAAATTATAACATAACATCAAATATAATAATCATATTCTCGATTCATTTTAGTATGGGGAATAGTGCAAACTGGAGGGTGTAAGATCCTTCCCTAAATTTAGCTAGTCTGGATTTATGTTTCATCTTAAATATGGTATTTATAAAACCTATATATTTATACCTTCCTCATATCAGTTTTGGTTTGTCCTCCAGGAGGATTGAAATATTTGCTTGTCACCGCGTATCTGGAAGCCAGCATACACAGGCATTATACATATTGAGAAGAGGTTCATATACACCATCGAGCAGATTCTATGAAACGTCAGGGGCAGATCACTCTTTCCTGGGCATTACCCGGGAATTTAAATATTGTAAGCTCCTTCTCCAACTGCTCCACCCCGTTTTGCTAACTTCAGTAGTTCCATTATAGAAATGAATTAGATTTAATGTCCTTCTTCTCTTGTGGTCCTTCGGTGCCATATAATATCTCAAAGAAGCTGCTGATTTGTTTGTTGTCTAGGTCGTGCATATTTCTTCTGCTTTCCTCAAGTTCAAGTTTCAAGATTTCTTCAGAATTAAACATGCCATAAAACACACAACAGTATGTATGATACATACATCATGTAAGGTAAACATATTTTAAACAATTCACTCAGTATTATTATAACGATTTGTCCATAAAAGATATTTTCTGATTTTCGTGGTCTGCCTAAGATAGAATCCTTCCATCCAGTTGAGTTGTTTTGCTCTCCAGAGGTAACCCAATTCAGAACAACATTAGTGAAAACCAGTATCACACAAAATCAAAATAAATCAATGTTGTTGCTCTCCCTTATCCATTGTAAATTGGACAAAAAAACATAAAATGCAATAAGTCTTTGCAGCTGTCAGAACAAAATGTACAGTTCTTTTCCTCAGTGATACCTTTGCAGTTTGCAGTGACTACGTTTAGTGAAAATCAATTGAATCTTGCCCTTCCTTTTTGGGATCACACCAATGGATCTCCTGCTCTCTGCCATTTGATGGCAATGTGCCAGTAGCGGGTTGCACTTCTCCACTTCTTCATGATATTAATTTCTTGTAAAAAAGACTGTGTGTGTACTCTACTCTCTCAGATATTATTTTATCCAGTTCGTATTTCTGCTTCATCAGCTCATTCTATATGTTCACGATTTTGCAAGTGGCATATGGCATTTCCAAACATTTCCTTCTCCAGTCTCTTGAGCCACTTGATTTTTGATCATCCCCCAGTGCACAGTTAAAAGCTTCCCAAGCCATCCTGTCTTCAACCTGTTCCTGTTCACCCGTAGAAATCATTCTGCTTCTTTCACTATTCTTTTACCATTAAGTCTCTAATAATTTCATTTTCTACTACTGCTACATTGAGTTTCCAAGCCACCCTTTTAGTGTGCAGTTGTGAGAAACAAGTGACATCACTGGAGTGTTGTCTGAAATGCAGATGTTCCTTATCTCTTTTGTGTAGCAGCACTAAGTGGTTCAACAGTCTGTCACATAAATAAGCCACATTGGCCATAAATAATTCTTGATTGGAACACACACCACTGTGTTTGTTCTAAGTATTCTCCAGTTCCCATCAGAGATGGGGATAGCCCTTCTGTGAATATGATCACCCTTCTCTCATAATCATGGCAATCCACGTGCATATGTTGCGCAATGCTGAGTGAAATCTGCAGTCCTTGGCCCTCTGATGTTCAGGTCTTCAAGCATCAAAGAAGTTGAACTCCAGCATTAAAGCTTTCACACCCCACAGCTTCTCCTGCTTCATGTAGATCTAATCAGCGATTTGCAACAGTCTATCATTGGGTCTATCACCTTGTTGAAATCATCCCCATGTGGAATTGATTTGCGTGGAACATCCTGTAAATGTTGTGTCACTTTGTGGAAAAACTGTGGGTCTTCCATCGTTGGGGTCATTTATATTCCCTATGATCACTAGCGTATCCTGTATTTCCAATATTACAGACACTACTCGCCCTGACTATTCTTTTTGTGTGAAACAACCTTGATCTGTAGATTCCTACATCTCAATATAGCCACCCCTCCTGATTTTGAGTTGTATGATGAGAATCATACTTACCTCACTTCTTGTATGTATCTTTGCCTCCTTTTAATCTGCGAGGTGTGTGTTCTGAATAAATGCCACTTCTACCAAGTGACCATAAGTATAATAAAATATTATTTCTTTGGATTTGGGTGCTGAGGCCTTTTCACATTCCACAAATCCAATTTTGGGTCAGTTTTGTCATATTTTCCTCTCTGTGTGCTTCTAATCTCTATTCTTCTACCATTTAGTTTTAACGTATTCTATTATGTGACCTACTTGTGTTACCTTACAATAAATAGCACTCCCAAGAATCAGGTTAGTCAATAGTGCACTGGTGTCTCTCTTGACAGAGCTCAGTAATGTATATTACATTTATCCTGTGCATGGCTGTATAACTGCCACTGTGCATTATCTTAGTTGAGTGTAACCCATTGTAAACTATAGACTATATTTATTACCTGCCATCCTATCCCTATTTGTTCCTATACATTTTTTGCTGCCTGTCTATATTCTACATCAGCTAACTCGCCTATATTAGTGGACGCTATAATTCCTATCCTTTAACAATTCACTGTAAACTCCGTTAATTGTGTAATTCTAACCAAAACTATATCTATGGCTTATCAATATATATATCATAACTGGTTAATTCTGCAAATGTAGAGTGCATTCCTACTCAGGTGCTTCCCACTATTATCTCTACAGGTATTACATCCTCTGCTTACCCTGTTAATAATCAAATATTCCCTGTTAATCCTACCAAATTTTAACCAATACTCTGCCCTCCTTTAATTGAAAGGGCCAAGGGCCTCCTCACAAGTTGGGCAGTAGTCTTTAAATCCGGTGCTAACGGTATTAGCGCTGCCAATACCTCTCTGCTGCATTACGAGTTGGCGCAAAAACCGCCGGACCCAAAAGGAACCGGAGCTATTACAGCTGGCACTATTACAGCCAATGTTAATAGTGCCAACAACACCAAGCGCAAATACAGCCTTATCACAAGTGCACTTGAAGCACTACCACTCCCTCAACATGCAGGTGACCTGCGGGCCTGACCTCATCATGACCCACTGCTGTGCCCGCTACCCAGGTTCCACCCACAACTCCATGGTCCTATGCACACTGCTAGGATACATAGAGAGGCACAGAGGACAACGGACCTGGATTGTGGGTGAGTACAACCCCTGCCACATATGCACAGTGTAGCACCAGATAAAAAGGGGGCGATGGGTGTGACAACACAGGAATGAAGTAAGGCATGAGAAGTGGATGCACTGGCATCACTCAGGCAGCACCAGCACCAATGACAGGGGCATTCAAGGGAGCATGCACGCATCAGACACACTTGGACACCCATGCTGATGGACACACACTGCTGCCGACACAGCGACACATTATACCACATGTACCACAATGCACCAGGAAAGTGACACAGCACAGACCCACAGAGCAGCACCCAAAAGATTGTCAAATTTTAGAGATCTTTTTGGACTATATTTTTTAGCATCTCGTGGTATTCTCTTTTGTGATATAGTGGTATGGTGGTATTTTGTTAGCTCTTGGTAATATATTGTGGTAAGTTTGGGGTATTTGTATAGTGGTGAGACTAATTTCAGAACACTGCCTAATAATTATTTTACCAGGGGAACTAACGGTGAACAAGTTCTGGATTTATTACACTCTGAATAAGTAACTCATCCCCTCCTGTGGTATTTTATGTACAATACCACTCTTTTATGCCATTGTGGCTTGCATCCCAGAATACATTAACCATGCAAATGAAATACAAAACATTCATTCAGCCTCTCAGAGTAAAACAAATTATAGTGACTAACTTTACTGTGATATTTTTCTTACTGCACGTTTTGCATCTCTAGACATGCCAACCCCATGAGACTGAGTGCAGAATAAATACAATGAGATTAAATCACCTTTTCGAATCGTTATTCTTTATCAGAAACTCAAAATATGCAAGTCACACAAAATGGCATGTGCAGTCACTTTGTAATTCAAACATAAGTGAAGTTTTTCCTGCAATGGGTCTCAACACTGTATTTGCGATAATGCCCAGAGTTCAGCCTGTCATTGGCCTTGAACTTTGCAACAAAACTGGCAGAGCCTCTGTCACTCTGAAAAGCACAACTTGGAAAAATATGAACACAGTTTTACATACACATGTCAAATGTTATTATGCAGTGCCTAAAAATGAAATTATGTATTTAACCTATGCTACCTAGTATCAAAAATCCACTTTAACATGCTCCTCAATTATTGCATAATTACCTAGATTCAGCTGGCGATATTCCCCAACTCATCTTGGAAGTAACCCACAAATTCCTTCACCAGCCTTTCTGCTTGCCGCACTCAGGGTCAAACACAGATAAGGGTGCTGGAAAACTGAAGCTCTTCTGACGACTGCTAACCCAGGAGAGAGACAGACAGCCCACAAGACACTCCGCCTGCAGCACCGGCGGCAGAACCCAGGAGACTCAGCCTGCCCAGGAACTAACTCTCTCCCAGTCTTTCTGCTCCCTTTGTTAGTGAGGGACTGACCCAGCCCTTTCTGCTTCAAACCTTTTTCTCAAACTCATGTGTCATTCAAGGGCAACCCCCCACCCCCTTTGACAAATCAGCCCATTAAATAGCACGTGATTTCCTTTGTGCCTTTGACTGAGAATCAAACTGCAGCGCTGAAGAGAAAATGTTACATTCACCGAGCGCTCCTCCTCCATTTTCATAAATGAACAATTGAGCCAGTTTGAATAAATCAACATGCATCTCAACCCTGTCACATATTCACTGCAAAACAAATCTAATTCTACATTTCCTACATTTTCAGTTGGCTTTGCACAGTTCAAATATCTTTACATTTTTAATGAAATGGGCCACTTTACCCCTATGCACCAATATTTTGCACTCATAAGCAATGGTCTAAATTGCATTGAATATTAGTAGGGGGTATGTTATTGGGTCCTGAAATATTAATAGAATTAGTATGCTAATTTTCTTTAATTGCATTTAGTCCATTGCTGTGGTGTGTGCAAATGATAAAACCTGTTATGCAGGGTCCAGTTCAAATTGGCTGGCATGTGCTTTTTGCGTTATAAGACTGACATCTATTAGGCACAGCTTGAGCCTCACCCATTAGTCTCACACCTTTGGCCCTAGTTTTAATTCAAACCTTTTCTAAAATGTGGATGATGAAATGTAGAGCTACCCTTGTTGAAATTCAGAATTGGGGAAAGTATTTCCCTACATCCCCCATGACACAGCCATGTGCCCATGTGCAGTCATCTGGCACACACCACAGAACACCTGCCACAGTTCCACAGGATGCATGTATAGTCAAAGGCATGCATGTCAACATAAACAAAGGCCGCACGGACAGCACACATTGCATGGCCGGGATGTACACATACATGCACACGTCGACCAATGCCCTGACAGTGTGTGAGCATACCCAGGTATGAGACAAGTGACTAATGTCAGCGTTCCACACCATGCAGGTGACTCTGGATAACCACAGCTGGTGCAGCTGATGACCCCTGTGCGTGATCCATGTACACCACACAAGACCACCTACAACCATGCCCACAGCCGGACCTGTGTATGCATAGAATGCACCTTTGGGCGCCTCAAGGCAGGATTCCGTTGCCTAGATCGCACTGGTGTAGCCCTGATATATGCCCTGGACAAAGTTGGGAAAATAGTCCTGGTGTGTGCAATGCTCCATGACATTTGTTTGAAGAGGAATGTGCCACTACCCCCTGAGGCGGAAAAGCCACACCCAGAGGAAGAGGCAGAGGGACAGCATAAGGCAAGAGCCAGAGTAGACACTCACAGGGATGACGGGAGACAGGCCCGGCAGGCACTAATAGATAATTTTTTCAGAATAATAGCCCGCCCCAGCCCACTACCAGCTCTGTGAATAAACTGCACATGAGCATAATCACAAATGTGTACGTATTTTTTATTGTTCAACTAACTAGGTCATATTTTTCTTAAACGTACCTCCCTTCCCCCACTCACCACCAACACCCCAGCAAACAAGCCCCCCTACCCTCACCCACCACTAAACCCCCAGGAAACAATCCCCCATCACCCCACCCCCTCAAAGTGCCCATGGCATTGCAACCCATGCCAACAGTCGGCAAGTCAATCACTGTGGCCGTGCCCTCTTTGTCTGACTCCCAACAGCCGGTGATCTGGTCTGCAGCTGTCGCAGTGACTGGCGCCTAAGGGTGCTTTCCTGGGACTCCTCGTTGGTGTTGTTGACCTTGAAGGGATTAAGCCTGTCCCCTGCAGCTGTTGCCGGTGGAGCTCATTGCCCTGATAGATCTGCTCCGCAAAGGCCGAGTCACCTTCTGTCATCTCCCGCACCCTTTGCCCAAATGCTGTCAGTGCTACTGTGCATTCAGCTACGTCCCTTAAGGACCTCACATTGTTGCATGCAATCTTTCTGATTGCACCCTGGCTTGCATCCCGGATTGTCTGCATATGGTCCGAGTGGTTGCGGCCGATGGCCTCCATCTCCCTTTGCCTCTGTTACATCTCACCCAGCCACTGCATTACCATGCCCATTGTGGCTGTAAACTACGTAGGTGAAGGTGTACGTCACGGTGGGTATGGTATTGTTTATTTGTAAAACACCTATACACAAAGCAATTGTTTCAAAGTGCTCAAGGAGGGAGGGAACAATGGGAAAAACAACAGTCATTCAGAGCCCTTGAATTTCTGAACCATGCAAGTCTGCACCGGCAGAGTGGGTTCATGGAACAAGTGCATATAATACAATAAATGGTGAAGATAGCAAATAGGTCTGACGACGATTCTGCAGTTTTTCCAAGTGCATTGAGGCGCCACCATGCACGGAGGGGAGACAAGGGAAAAACACGATCTTCAAGGCATGGTGCATTCAGATCGTACAAGTGTGCAGACAGGTGCAAGAGAGGGGAGTTGGAGGCGGGACAAGTACAGGGGATGGAGGGTGGGGGGAAGTGCACCCAGTCAGTCAGAAGCTGGGGTAAGTGCTGAGAGATCCCACTCTCATGTGTCATTGACCAAGTGCAGTAATGATGAGGCAAGTGCCCCTGCAGAGGGTAAAGCTCTGCCTCTACATCTCTGCTTGGAGAATCGGCTCCCACGCAGAAGGTTGGAGGTAGATGAGCGGAGGGCTATGGGAAGGACAGTATGTAGGTAGGAAACGTTGCAGATAGGTAGGTCCCAGGCCACAGAAAGCCTTGTGGACACTGCAGAGGGTCTTGAACTTGATCCTTGCACTCACGGGGAGCCAGTGGAGGGATTACAGTACCGGAGAGATGCGGTCCCTGTGCTTGAGGTCAAGGATAAGTCTTACAGTTCTGTTCTGGATGAATCAAAGCAGGGGCAGGGAGATTGAGAAAGAGGCTGTTGCAGTAGTCCAGCCTTGAGAGAACCAGGGCTCTGGAGACAGTGAGCCACTGGGAGAAGGTGAAAAAAGGAAGAGTACCTCTGAGGAGGTGTAGCTGGTAGTTGGCCTTTTTAGAGATGTCCGAAATGTGAGTGGAGAAGGAGAGAGTGGAGGCGAAGATGACCCCAAGGTTTTTTGCCTCGCAGCTGGGTGCAGGCGCAAGTTCAAGAGAAGCTGGCCAGAGTGAAAGTGGGAGCAGCAGTCCCAATGCGAATAATCTCAGTCTTACTGGCGTTGAGGCAGAGGTTGTTTGCAGCACACCATGACTGAATTGCTGACAGAGAGTCAGATATGAGCGAGGTAAAGGAGGTGGCTGGGGGTAGCCTGAAGGAGAGTTGCGTGTCATCCGCATAACACTGGAAGTTAGAGATGAAAGTGGCAATCACACGTGCAAGGGCAGCCATGTAGACATTGAAGAACCAGGGGGATAGGTTAGAACCCTGGGGAACACCATAGGTTGAAAGAGAAAGAGTGATAGTAGAGAGAAAGGACCCAAGTTCCACCTGGGATGTGCTGTCAGAAAGTAAGGAGGTTAATCACGCCAGAACCTGATCTGTGATTCCCAGTGTGCCATGCAGACATGCAATCAGGATGTTGTGGTTTACTGTGTGAAAGGCAGAGGAGAGGTCAAGAAGATTGAGGACAGAGGGAGTGTTAGTGTCGAGATTTGAGAGCAGGTCTTCATGGGTGTTTAGAAGAGCAGTTTCCCTGTCTCTGGATGCTCTAAAGCCAGACTGATGGTCGTGGAAGCAACCAGCGCTTTCAGTGTGGAGGGTGAGTTGAGAGATAGCCAGCTTCTCTAGGAGTTTACTCAGGAAAGGGGTGATAGAGATAGGGCGGTAGTTTGCCAGAATAGAGGGGTCAGCACAGGGTTGCTTAAGTAGAGGGTGCACAAGGTGGTGCTTAAGAGAAGTTGGGAAAACTCCAGTAGCAAAAGAGAGATGACAGAGATCAGCCAAGGATGGAGCGAGAGAGTCAATGTTGTCCTTAATGGTTTTGGAGGGGCAGGGGTCCACCTGTTTGGATATAGCCTTCATAGACCAGACTTGTCTGGCGACCTCATCAGGTGTGATGGGAGTGAGAGAAGAGAGAAGTGGTGGAGGGGCCAATGGAGGCTGAGAGGTGTTGGTGAATGAGGTGGTGTGGAGGAGAGAGACGAAAGGATGTCTTGGGTTTTTGCAGTAAAGTGTGTAGCGAGGAGCGAGGGAAGAGCAAAGGTCCTGGGTGGGTGTGACAGAAGAGAAGGCTGCTGCAGGATTGGCAGTTTCTTACAGACTTTGAAAAGTTTGGCCGTGTTGTTTGATGCCGCGTAGATGCAGGCTTGAATAAAGACTCTTTTTATGGTGTGGTTGAAGAGTCGATATTCCTTTGAAGGAGGCAGCAGACCAGTTTGTCAGAGGATCCGCCTGACAAATTCCATTTCTGCTCAGCTGCTCTACACTTGCGTTTAAGGGAAGCCACATCGGAGTTGTACCAAGAGTTGCACTTTTTGGAAGGCTTCAGTCGGAACCTCATGACAGGGGCAAGAGTATCAAGGGAGTTAGAGATAGAGAGATTGAAGTTAGCGAGGGCTGTGTCAGGGTTCAGCCGCAGGAGTAGGAGGCGGAAGGCCACCTCAGTCACTCTTTTCATGGGTCTGGTGACTTTGAGACCGAGTGGCTCCGCCGGGTGTGCCGATGCAAAAGTAGAGGAGAGCTTCAAGTGTGATGAGAGAAGAGAGTGGTCCGTCCAAGAGAGAGAGGTAGTGAGAGGGATAGAGTGATGGCGTTAGAGATGAAAGCATCCTCATGGGCTAGTGACTTTGAGACCGGGTGGAGGTGTATCCTCTGTGGCGGTGTCCTCACCGGCAGGGATGTTATCTGCAGCAACTAGTACTCCTGGTGGGCAAGGGCTAGGGGTGTAGGCCTGGCCCCGCTGTGATGGGATGTAGTGGGCTGTGTACTCCGCCTATGGGTGGCATGTATGCCCCTTTGAAGGGTGGTGGTGGCTGTGTCACAGGACGGCACACTCCCATACGGGCCGGCCACCTCTTCCTCCTCTGACGCCTCTGGCATTGCTTGTCTGCTTGTAGGGGACATAGGTGATGCAGTTAGGTCACATACCCCCACGTGTTTTGGCATGCATGACAATTTATGCATGGTGATATTTGGGGCTACTGGCTATTGACTTTATGCAGAGGCCTGGTCTGGGGTGTTTGCAAGTGGATTGGAAATTATGGGAACTGGTGCACTAAGGGGGGGGGCACAAAGCGAGTCTGCATTTGACCAGTGAGGGGATGGCAGACGATGTTGCTGGGCTTACTGTGCATCTGATCCCCATGGCTCGACTTTGCCAACGTGCGTGGTGTGGAGGGTGGGGAGCAGGGTACATGGCACTGTCAGGTCCCTATGGGGCACTGCTGTGCTTACGCCATGGGTGTGTTCTGCACTGGCTCATACATGCTGCAGTGGATAGCTGATGTGGCACCCACTCACTGCCCCCCGTCGCAATGCCCGGATCATGGGTCTGTCCACTTGGGCATACTGTGCTGGGCTGACATTGTTGCATGCACATGATTGGGGGGGTGTTGACTCACCTTCTGCCTCCTGGCTGCCCGCACCCGCCTCTGCACCTCCAACGCCCTCGATGCCCTCCATATCAAGCACCGAGCTGCACTTCTCCTCCCAAAGTGTCAGTGCAAGTAGTGGCAGTGTCCCTCCACCGGTGACCATGGTATCCTGCATGTGCTGGGCCAGCAGTCCCCGGACCCATACCTGCAGGTCGTTCCACCTCTTCCTGCAGTCTTCCCCATCACTCGGGACGCAGGCAACTTTGGTGACCTTCTGGCTCATCATTTGCCAGATGTTGGTGCAGCGCTGGGCAGACGTTTTACGCTGACTCACACCATACAGCTTCTCATGGTGGATGACAACCTCATCCACCAGCACCACCAGCTCCCCCTCTGTAAATTTCTGCTTTCCGAGCCGATCTTGTTCAGCCTTGCCCCTGACCCTACCCTCATACATTGTAGCTGTTTGGAGTGGATGGTTGCTGGCGGCTCTGATATTTGATGGATTGTGATTTTCAAAATGGGCGCCGCAGTGCTTCCCATTGCACCTGTGACACGTTTCCCACCAGTGTTAATAGCGCCGCCAAAGGACAGTAGCGCTAATTGCGCTGCATTTTTCAGCTGTAGTTTCTGACAGGCCCAGATGCGTGTGCTCGCGTACTTGTGATACAGCGATATTCGCGCCCGGCGGTAACGCTAATTGTGTCCTGCAGAAATAGCGCCCGCTTAGCACCAAACTCGGGATGAGGCCCCAAGTCTACCAAATGGTTCCAGGCACTAGGATCAATCCATACCTAGTGAGAAAGAAAGGATGCAGCCTCACTAAACATTGACTCAGTTTGCTCCAATAGACCCAAACTGACTGCCTCATTTCTTATCTGTTCATCTTTTATTATCACATCTTCTCTCTGTCCCCCTCCTTTTTCCTGCCCCCGTCCCCCGACCAGCTTCTTTGATCCCCATGTTTATTGCTCCTGACTTGGTTTTGGGATGATCAGGTCTCTCAGCCGTTCATCTTTTGCTTCCTGACCTTCAAGCAAGGAACCCTAGCCATACCTAGTGAAGATGCATGCAGGGATGCAGAATGTAGCCTTGCATGAGTAAAGACCATAGGCTGTGAGGGTGAGGGTAAGCCAGGTATTACTCCCTCTGTCCCCACAGGCCATCCCCACCCCTCTGGTCCCCCTGTGATGTTCCCTTGAGCCCCCCCCTTTCGCGCACGTAGGTGTTGCCTGTTTTGCTTGATTCTTCTACCCTGCTCCACCCCCTCCAGCCTACTTCTACAGCCTACTACCTACTGTTCTGATACATTCTGGTTTCACCATCACCATTTGGTGGCCAATGCTGGATTTGACTTTTATGGACTCCATTGATTCACGGTGCATCACCCTTTCTCATGGTGGCCCTGAATCATGCTGTTCCCTTCTTCATCTTGTATCCAGGCTTCCAACATTATGTGTTACTACTGACTTATGCAATTGTATTTGCTCTCCCTTCTTGCTTCTCCACTCTTTTTGACTGCTTACTCTCTGTTCTCTCCTCCTCTCCCTTTTCCTATCTCCTCCCCTCCTCCCCTTACTTTCTTCTATGCACTTACTCTATTAGAATTGTCCCTGGACCTAGTATGATAGCAACCTCGTCTGTCTCCTCCCCCGCACCCTCCACTTATTGCCCCTCCTCCCCCACTCCAGCACTATCTGAAACGTTGTCAGGCCTAGTACGATAGTCGCTTGTTTTGTTCCTCCCCTCCCTTTCTGCACCCCTCTCTCTCATCTTTTGTTTTTCTCCAGCTCTACCAGAAATGTAGTCAGGCCTAGTACGGTAGTCGCCTGTCTGTTTCCATTTCCTTCCCACTTCCCCCCTCCCTTAGCTCTTGCACTATCTGAAATGTCGTCAGGCCGAGTACGATAGTTAATTTCCCATCCTTACTGTTCATGGCCTGTAAGAATGTCATTGTACTGTCCCTTGTTCCCTCCCTTGCCTTGAAGCGCTTTGAAACACATTGTGTATAGGCGCTATATAAATAAACTATCATATCAAACTATCATATCATTCCTTACTGGCACTCAGCTGTGAACCCAGGTATCCCAGCAGTTCACATGAATGTGACAATTCCATTTTGATACCTCACAGTTGATGTATTATCGAATGCTAAACTACCCTTCAAATTAAGGTTTCCTTGGGAGTGATGATATCACACAGCTTTATAACAGAGTTCACGATTTTATTATGACTAATTTGTAAAAGCTAATACTGAGTGAGGCCCTGCACTCTGGATTTGTATTATAAAATACCAGACGATTGATCGCCCTTTCTTCTTGTTATCCCACTGGGCACAAGAATCCGCCCCCTGGCTTGGTGTGCTCCACCTATCAGCTACGCTCTTCCTCCAAAGTGCATTCGCGCTGGACTGAGCTCCTCTCCATAGCTGTGCCAACCTGCTCTCTTCCTCTCGGGATTCGGAATTGTGCATCCCAACAATTTCAGGGAAACACCCTGCAACATGTGCCAGTCATCTTCCCAAACTACATCGTCCCCTCGAGCTGGCGCATGTCGGCTTTCTATGATGTAACTGGAGTGTGCCAGGCATTTCCAGGCGCTGGTAAGCCATTAACTGCTGACAAATCTAAGTGGCATTTTTTTAATCAATAATCGCCATAAATATATTGTCCACTTGTGAAGCCGTACAGTCTTACCTGAGTATTTATGTGAATTTCTTGCCAATTCACCATCATGGCTCATATCGAGGAAAATTCAAGGCTGCAGGGGGGGGGGGGACAGTCTCATCTGAGTACGTATGTGAATCGCCTGCCAAAACGCCACTGCACCTCAGACCCATGTTGATGCAATGACACAAGGCGGACAGGGCAGGGCGTGTGTAAACAAGGCAATATCTCTTTTCTTCTTCAGGGCAAAGTCTCACCAGGGAACTGGTAAACAGGGGCATACAACTGCCGCACCTCAATGCATCTCAGCAATGTAGGGACCTTTATCAGTGCTTCTCAAACCATGTGGCAGGTAAACCTGCAGGTTAGCTGGTTTTGCCAGCATTGTTTTAGTGATCAATTTGCCCGCCAGCACCTTTGCTTCCCCAGAAGCCTTCTTTTCCCCACCACCTTTTTAGGAAAGTCTGGCAAAGGAACATCTGTTCACCCCTCCCTTTCATTCTGTCCTTCCCCTTGCTGCTTTGAAGATATTTTCTTTTGGATCGATCTTGGACAGGATGGCAATTATCTGCCAAGGTCTTCCTAGAGTATACGTCCTGGCTCGGCAGGCATATGCTTGCTGGGCCTAGAGACCCACATTACTCCTCCCTGATGGCGCCCAATGAGGCCGAAAACATTCCTGGGGATGCTTGTGGTTTTATGCAGAAGGGATGTGACCCAGCAGTTTGCCTGGTGTGCCCTTTTTGGGATGGAACCACGCCTGATTTGCATATGGTTGTTCCCCTTTTTGTAATTGCTTGGCGGGTGAATAACGATAGTCTGGAGGGTTGCCCAGAGCGATACCAGAGGTTAAGATTAATTCTAAAGCTTCAAGCCATCATCTATTTTTGTTTTGCTGTTGTCGTCCCTGAGTGGGACGGGTATGCCCGGACGTGGGTCCCGTGCCTGCAAGGCCCAGGGAACCAAGCTATTCCTCACTGAGGCTGAAATATGTCTGGGGATGCTTGTGGTCTCATGCAAAAGGGTTGTGACCCAGCCTATCAGCCTTCCCACATTGCCAGACTGTCGCTCAACTCTGATCCTCCCTTCCATGCAGTTTCTACCAGAGATAGCCTGTAGATCCTCCTAGTAGAGCCTCTCTCTGTGCCGTTGGCTAGACATTGGGATTTTGGTGAAATGTGAACCAAGATCTTCATATTGCAATGCCACAGGCAAGCAGGCACAAGCATGCAGAACTTTGCTAACTTTTTGTGTGTGAATGCAACACATGTCAAAGGGAAACAAGTTTTCCTTTGCGAAAGACATTGATACGAATGAAGGAGTCACATTTCTGCGGTTGACAAAAATGGAGTGCCAGTCAGGAATGGGGACGGGCTCACTGAGCTGTTGACGGTGTACAGGGTATGGGGTGGTCGGAGGGGTGACAACTGGTGCAGAGGGGAGACCACACTGAAGAATGGATGAAGCAGACGAAAGATGGCCTAGGGAACGGCTGGCGACAATAGGAGCACTGGAGCACCCATGGGGACCAGGGCCAGTGGACACAGGAAAGGTGACCACAGGAGTATGGTGGAGCGGGGAAAGTGGTGGGGTGGCAGGCAGGCTTTGTGACTGGAGGAGCTGAAAGGGTAAAGCAGGTTGAAAGGAAGAGGCTGGCATAATGGGAATGGACGCATTTAGCAATGACAGTCTCATGAAAAATGTGCCCACAAACTATAACCATGCAGGACTACCCTGCCAAAATACGTTTGAATGCTCTACTCAACACAGTGTTGCCATGAGAACTCCCTTTCGAGAGTACACTGCCCAGGAGCTTGGCCCACCCTAATATCGAACAGTGTGTGTTGAAGAAGTGAAATGACTATTTCTTGCTTCGTGGTATTCCAATCTAAAATGCGGGAGTGATTCTTTCATGATGTGCCATCAACCTCTTTCTCCATTGTGTCAAAAAGGTATAATTGTTTTGTAAAAGGTTAATGTCATAACCAATGAACATGAAAGAAATAAAATGTAACACTCTTTTTGAGACATCTGTACAAGGGCCCTTGTGTATGGCTTTTCATTTTTCAATACAAGGAGGCAATTGTTGTCAAGATATCCTCCATATCGTAATGGGTTAGTTAGGTTAAGCATGTTAGTTATGCAATTACATTCTAGTACTCCATATTTGTCAAGACCAAGCTTCCAATCAGTTTATGATCTTACTTTATTTAAGTCTGGTAACTAAAAATAAAGAAGTACACACACAACGGGTATTCGATCTCTGGTCCTGCAGAGATCCAACAGAAATCTCTTATGGCAACGACAGTAGTTTTCACGCTGAGCGAATTAGTAAAAGTAGATTGCTACACACATACACATGCAAATAGTCACCTACTTCTGTTGCTTCTCTTTCCCGTAAACATTCCACTTTTGGTGCAACACTTTGTAGATACCCGTAGAAAGAGGACAATGACAGTCATGTTTTGGCTTTAAATATACCATCACAGCAATGAAAATCGTGTCAACCCTTCGACATTAGCTGACTTGATCACCCAGTGAAAGTATACCTTATTGGTGGAATCTGCCCAGGCAGCGCATTAGCTGAGATGTGAGCCGGCCCTGATGGTGAATACACTGCGTGGGCACCATTCTTCGGATAATAAAGCGTGTGCAAGGAGAAGTGCAAATCAGGAACTGCAAACAAGTCATTAGCATTCAATGCCTTGGTGAGGAGGAAGTGCTGAGCTCTAAAACAATCTCTGGAAAGCCTGCAGAGCTCATAAATGTGCATGCCTCTGACATGCCCCATATCTTTGAATGTATTTCCCCTTTTTCTGTCAGGTGTATGATTTCACTTCTAGCAATGACACTGTGTGCTTGCCGTTGCTTTCTTTAAAGGGCCTGACTAATGGAATGTCATTACATGGATCTGGGCGCTCCGAGCCAGCACTTAATGACATGCCCAAGTGCCACAGTTATGAGCAGGCCAGGAAGCCAATTCACTAAAATACCAAGGATAGGAGAAGTGCCATGGAACGCCCTTTTATCTTTCTCCAAGTGACATCACAAGACGTGAGATCACATGACTTTCTCGTTTAATACATTCACAGGAAGTGATCTTGCTGAGATCTGTTGCTTTCTACGTCAATAAATTCTTGGGGGAAGCCTGTTAAAATGGTTAATTGAAAACGCACACGTTTCTAATTACTTGTGATCTATTTCCATTGGGGTTTTCATTGGTGCCTGTTTGGAGGATAACCATTCCGCTATTTAAGTTTAAATGTCCTCTGTCCTCCCTACGTGTCCCTACGTGACTGGAGCACAGGCATCATTAGTGTTATGTCTGGATCCCAGGGCACCGGGGTCCACGTCCATCATTGCTGGGGGAACCCAGCCGACAACCTTGATTGCAGGGATCACCATGATTGCTGGATCGTGGGCACACAGTCATATCACGTCCTGGAGGCACCCAGGCCGACACCGCACACACAGCACAGGCGGAGTTGCACAGCACGGGTTCTGGAATAAGGCTGCAGAGTTGCCCCCAGGGGCTCTGCTAACCTTGGTTCAGGAGGGACAGTGTTGCCCAGCAGGGGCACTGTCATAGTAGAGACCCTGCGCCTGCAAACGTAGTGGCAGGACAGCGCTGCAAGAGCCACACGGGCGGCATCAGTCTGGTGGTGCTAACTGATGAGCGGGAAAGCGCCAATCCTTTTTATTACCTGGGTCACATGTTCACAGACATGTGACATGAGCACTTAAAGGGGTGGCACACCACACTCCTCCCTTTTCATGACAAAACAAAATCAAAATAAACGGGCACACCAATAAATCAACAGTCACAAACACTACTGCTGGGTCCCTGTGGGAATCATTGGTTGGAACAAATACTCACAGACACTTAGACTCAGGCAGTTACACACATAAACCGTGTATTGACCACTTGTATGTATTGAGGGTGAGAGTCAGGGTTGGTTGACTGCTGGTGGCACGTTGGTAGTTTCACCAGATTTTAAAAGGACCCTTTATTGACCTGGGAGAGTGGAACTGAAACCACTGAATGACACTGTTGTCAACTCCTGACACCATAGAAAGCATGCAGCCAATCTGCAGGAGCACAGATTCACATATATACTAATTGGAACCATTTTAAGCATGACATGCAGGCTCACAGCATCACAATACATGCGTACTGAGGCCACTTTAAGCATTTGCAGGGGCTGCAGGAAACAAGTTTAAACTTGCATTAGTATCAGTGCAGGACAGTTACCAACACAGTTCACGGGCCAGCAAAGCCACACCTGGGAGCACCAGTGGCCACATCGGCATGGGCCATTGATGGTGGAGCAGGCAGCAGGACACTGGTAGCAAGGTGTCTGGTAGTCTAGCCTGATGCCATGCAGGATCTCCATGTTACACCTGCAGAGTACCTATGCATGTTCTGTGCCAATGTGAATGCACATCATTATTTCTTTTGCAGTGAATTTCATGGACAGTGACATTAGCCACAGGAATCTCCTTGTTGCAACCTTCACACAGCTGGGTTGTTACACTAGTCTCCAGCACTGGAAACCATAAATTGTCAAAAGGCAACGATGTCTGGCTCTTAGAAAGCATTTGGTGTCACTTATGTTGAGGTCTGGCATGGAGGGTGTGCAGTGTTATTTGCTCCCTTTCTTTTGCAGGTCGGGACAGGGAGCGCTCAGTGAGCATATTTATGTATTGTTTAGCAGCTCCCAGCATGTGAACACACCAGCTACCTCTTTGCACATATCACTCTTGTTCCCAGCACAGAGAAAATTGAAGGGAAATCCACCCTTTCTTCCAGCTGAGCTCCTGGCGCAAACGAACAGTGCGTCTTTTTCTTTTTTCCTTTTGCCGGTCACTGCCCATGGGCCCGGGATTTACTGGTAGGCCAATCAATTCACTGTTGCCGCCATGGCAGAGCGGGCCGTTCCTTCTCTCCCCTAACGGGAGTTAATGATGTAATTATCTCTGCTGGGATCGGCCTCACCTTTCTTCCTTTAGGCATGAGACCAACAAAAGTCCCACGGCGACTGATGCCATCTAATGTACTGTCTGAGTCTCGAACATGTGTACAACCCCAACTCATCGCACTCTTGGCCCGGCATCGCCAAAGGCCATTCACATTTCATTTTTATTTCAACGATATGGCGTGCTTCCTTTCCCCTTTTTACTGTTGAAGCTCCGAAAATTGTTGCTCTTCATTCCTCACTGCCAGAGGTTCAGGATCTATGTTGGACAGCTGGGATTTGTCACCGGAGCACTTCCATTTTTACCTGATCTGACATGCGCACTGAACATTTCACTGCTGGTGGGCCTGGGATTACTTCGGGGCCTGCCGGCACGGTGCCATTGCAGTCTGGCCGCTGAGTCACGCACACACCTTCTTCTTTCCGCTTGCCACTGCATACTGGGAATGCCGGGGGTGGCGGGAAGGGGGTCGGCAGACACCATCCCTAGAGCTGTGAGACTGGAGTGTCGGTGCCGATGAGCGACATGGCGGGCCTCTCTTCCCATCACCACACCGAAAATCATTAAAGCAATAAGCAAACTCCCAGCAGAGAGTCGAGTGGCCGCAGCAGCAATGTGGTCCGTAACCCTTCGTTGCCATTGTTATGTCTGGACCCCAGGGCACCAGGAAGCAAACAAACTTGGATCTACAAAGATTGAGCTGCACAAAGGACTCCATGACAAACACATCTATACCTGATGATTCAGACGAAGAGACGCTGCTTGATCAAAAAGCGCACCAAACTATGTTTGAAACATAGCTTGGATCGCCTATCATGCATACATCAAATTTGTCTCACTCCCCCATTTTATATCCAAACTCGTCTAATTCGACTGTGAGCTCTTCGGCATTATCTGATACATCCTTTGTCAAACCCAATCCAAGACCATTGTTTGTTTTAAAGCAATTACCCATTCCTGCTTATGAAATCACTTTAGCAGCAATGAATAACAGGCTTTACAGCCTGGCGAAAATATATGAAACAATGGAAAACAAAGCAGACGCTCATCCTCTGACTATGAATGATCTATCGGCTAAACTTGATTTTCTAATATCAGAAATTAATGAGCAAAGGAAAATAATAGAGAAAAATATATCTGTTACAGTCCCTCTGCTCCACTAATCTCTGAGGTACCCCTAAGTCTGGAAACTTAAGAACCGATGACCGATGGAGTGGATTTGAAAGTTAAAGTGATGTCTGACATATATGTTGAAGAGCTGGATGTAAATTCTTGTGATGACGGCATAGCAATTGGCCATGAGAAAATTGAGCAAACTCAGGAGTCGGTATTTGAAGTATTGCACCGACAAAAGCGCAAGAAAAAAACAGCAAAATGGGCAAATCTTGCCCAATGGAAAAAAAACAAAAATCAGGGGATTGGAAAAAAGGCAACCAACTCAAGAACAAAAACGTTCATTAGTACCCTGACCACGCCCTTATATAGCAACTCTCCCAAAAATGATAATACTAATATAAAATCACCAATTGATCGTAGACATCAAAAACCAAATATACAAATCAATGCTACTCAGGTGGAGGAGATGGCTATAGCACAAGAGGGAGAGATAGATGAAGAAATCATTAATCTCTCTACCTATTCAGTTACCACTATATATCAAGAGAGTGAGAAAGAACAGCACGTTGCATATCGGGGCAGAGATAAGGCAAAATCTAATTATCAGTATTTACCCACTACCTTAACTAACGCCTTCATGCACGAAATAAGTCAAGGTGTCAATAAATTCCTAACATTAGAACAAAAGAGAAAACACCATGATAAAAGCGCCAAGTCACAGATGCTGGCGCTAACTCAGTTGAAAGCAGGCTGGCACCGCAAAGTAGATGTTTGACAGATATAGCTTATGATGATCATCAAGAAGAAAATGACCAAAAAAAAATCCCAAAACAGGGAATGCAATCTGGGTCGCCTTATCATAACCATGATAGATAGACATAGAAAAAATCCTTACCCGAATAGAAGTACGATCCTAACTGGTTTCCAAACAATCCCCAAATTACATTTAATCGAACCGAGGGACATTGAATCGATTTGCATTAGCAATATGTGAAAAATGGATACTGCAACTTTAAAAATACCATCACTAATCCTAAAAGAAACAATATGGAGTTCAAAAGATCTCTTACTTCAATAAGGCGTTGAGCTAACCATTAAGAAATTATATATGAACTCAAAAAAAGAAATCAATCCACTGTGCACATAGATAAAGAATATGTGGATAAACAAGAATGTGAAGGCTCAAGAGGGAATTTAAAATGTGAAGTTTTCTATGAATGTAACCAACAGACCCCACATATGGCAAAATGGTTGTGGCTTAACAAAGCTATAAAGAACATCAAGCAAAGAATAAATGAATAGTGCCAAATCCATTTGCCTACTCTATCATTTAAAATGGCTGTTTCGAACACCAAGGGTTTTAAACATCTTCTGAAAAGGAGTACAAAACATCCATTAGATGAATTCGATCTTATTATCTTACAAGAAACCTGGATATCTTCCCAACCTACGTTACCCATCTATGAAACATGTTGGGTCCCTGCCATTAAACAAACCAAAGGCAGACCCTTGGTTGGCCTGCTGGCTGCCCTCAGATTAGATGCTGGGGGTAAAATAACTCCTTAACTATACCCCGCTCTTGTATACAACTACTAAAATTAGAATGTGCAAATGACGCGCATCCATTAACCTCTCACACTGCCATTATAAACTTATATTGGAACCCGGCCAAATTATCTGATGATGAGTTTTTTAAATATGTAATCCAAATGCTGGATATGATCTATAGCAAACAGAACTACTATTCCATCTCAATTGTGGGCGATCTTAACATAAGATGCTTACCTCTGAATAATAAATTGCTTTCACCAAAAAGCCTTAGATGGATGAATTTGATGGTGGAAAGAAACTTTACCCTTCTTTATGGAACCGCCAAAGGAGGCACTCCCCTCCACCTACGTGGAAGAGAAACCATTTCTCCGCCATAATAGATTATGGGCCTCATTACGAGGTTGGAGGTAGTTTTGCCTGTTTTACCGGCAAGGCTACCTCCAAACTCGCATCCAGGTCCGGCACCAGCGAATGGTCAATTACCGGCTATTCCGGCCCAGCCGGACCCGGTAATTGCCCTTTTGCCGGTGCCGGGCCCGGAACATCCCCATTCCCATCTGAGCCCCATAGGGCTCAATGGGAATGGGGAGGGTGGTAGCACCGGTACCGTTAATAACGGTACCGGTGCTACCTTCATGTTCTGGTCGTGGGTGCCGGTAAGGCCACCAGGTCAGACCTGGTGGCTGCAAGGGCACCCGCGAGCAGAAATCCTAGTATGGCGGTACGGTAACAACTGTGCCGGTAGCGATACCGGCACCGTTGTTGCCTTACCGCCATATTTGTAATGAGGCCCTATTTCTTTGTCTCGACCCAAGACATACATTGAGTCATGAGTTTCTCTGTCATTTCCACAACTGACAGTGATCAAAATATCCTAGAAACAACATGGAAGCAAACATATTGCCCCTCAAAACAATATTACAAACATAATTTAAAGCTATATGATGACAGAAATAGAATTAAATGGACTGGCCCTAAATTAAAACAATGTCTAGATAAAATATCCTCTGACCTATAAACTATTGAGAGCGGGAACCCGCAAACCGTAGGACTAGCAGAACACCTAGTATGGCGGTACGGTAGCAACTGTGCCAGTAGCGATACCGGCACCGTTGTTGCCTTACCGCCATATTTGTAATGAGGCCCTATGTCTTTGTCTCGACCCAAGACATACATTGAGCCATGAGTTTCTCTGTCATTTCCACAACTGACAGTGATCACAATATACTAGAAACAACATGGAAGCAAACAAATTGCCCCTCAAAGCAATATTACAAACATAATTTAAAACTATCTGATGACAGAAATAGAATTAAATGGACCGGGCCAAAATTAAAACAATGTCTAGATGAAATATCCTCCGACCTATGAACTATTGAGAGCGGGAACTCGCAAACCGTAGGGCCCTCTTACAACCATTTTCTGGCATTGTTTTATGAGAAAGCCCAAACAGGACTTTGTGATACATTTATACAAAGACATTTCTATGACCCGGAGATCAGGATTCAAAAAGCGAAATTGAAGAGAGCACAAGAAAACATTGTAGCATTCTCGCTAGCATAGTATAAAAAAAGGCTACGAATATTAGAACTGCATATAAGAACTTCTTAAAACACCACAAATTATTAAAATCACAAAAAGACAATGGGCCTCATTACGACCCTGGCGGTGACGGTATGAATGGTGCCGGTAAAGCACCGGCACCGTTCATACCGTCCCCCCGAATTACGAGTTATGCTCGCAGGTGCCTGACAGCCCGCCAGGACTTACCTGGCGTGCTGTGCGGCACCCACGAGCATAACTCGTAATTGCGCCGGCACCATTATCAACGGTGCCGGCCCATCCATGCTCCCCACCCCCATTCTGCCCTATGTGGCAGAATGGGGATCGGGAGCCTGGCATTACCGCCACCCACGAATGGGCAATTACCGGCCCATTCAACTCGTAATGGGCCGGTTATTTCCCAATCGCGGGAGCTGCTGCTGATACAGGTACGGCTACTGCCATACTCGTAATGAGTAATGAGCCCCATTGAGAATATGCTTAGGGCTCCAACAACAACATCTAGTGCTCAAATTTGACATCTTCTAAAAATTGCAGATAATAATGGAACTTCATCCCTCTTATTAAATGCAATATGTGAAAAAGTGTGGGTAGATTATGTCTCAAATCTGTTTTCAGAATCTTCAAAACTGATTAATGATGTGAAACCAGGCAATATTATAGCACTTTTAAAAATAGATCATAGCGATATCCTCAATCAAATTAATAAACTGAGCACTTCACAATCTCCTGGGCCTGATGAGCTCACAAATGCAACACTAAAAACGAATCCAGCGATATGGTCCGATATCCTACATGCTATTTTTCAAACCATCACACAATCAGGAACCATTCCTTCATCATGGCAACAATCGATCCTCATTCCTATTTTTAAAAAGGGTAACAGGAACGACCCTACCACCTATAGACCTCTGCCGTTATTGGATACACCAGGCAAAATATATGCCAGATTATTACTCACGGATATGCAAAAATGGTTAAAGGTAACCAAGCTGATGGACCCCCATCAATCAGGTTTCTTCAGTGGAGTGGGTACTGCTACTAATTTATTAGTAATATCTGCTCTAAAAAACAAGGATATCATCATAACAACCAATATACCTTGCGTTCATTGATTTTAAACAAGCTTTCGATTCCGGTTCCTGCACGTAATTACGGCAAAAAATAATAAAAGCAGGCTGTCGAAGTTACATCTTAAATATAATATGACAATTTTACACCAACACGTCCATCCGGGTTAAGCTCAATCAGGAAGGTCTCCTATCCCGCCCTATTAAGACATTCCTCGGGCATAAGCAAGGATGCATACTTGCATCTAAACAGTTCCATTTTTAAATCAGGGACATTGGTAAACATCTAAAAAGTGTCAGAGCCTTCCCGCCTAAACTCGGATCTTATCCGATAGCCTGGCTCCTCTACACTGACGATTTAGTGTTAGCTGATGAAACTCCAATCGGCCTTCAAAGGCAACTAGATGCACTTCAAATATATGCACTGGAGAATAAACTGTCAATTAACACTAACAAAACCAACATTTTGAAATTGCAGAGCAGGAAAGGGGCTAACAAAACCTCCAAGCTCCTGCTTTCTATAGGTTCAGAATCATTCACAATCATCCATGAGTACAAATATTTAGGGGTGAACATCAACGACAATAAAGCAGAAACATCATACAAACTGGAAACAAAGCATAAATTACAATCCCTTTGCTCACAAGCAAAAGCAATACATTGTAAATATGGCAAATTTTCCTACAGCCCTATAATAATATACTACAAACAAAAGGTCATACCGACAATAACTCATGGTGCCCAATCGAAATTCCCAGAAAATCACCCTGAGTGGGATTATTTAGAAGGCTTGGTTTGGAAATCTTTGTTACCAGTAGTAAAATGTTTCACCATTAGCATCATCCGAAATGAACGAGGGCTCATCTCATTAAAGGCAATAGAATGCTGGAATCTATTGACTTTATAGAGAAAATGCTTAATGACAGACACACAGACACTTTCGAGGCAACGCTAATACCAATCATTTCAATTACCATGTATAACAACGCTTATAAATGACTGGACACATGGAAAGACCTCTGTGTATCAACCATGGAAACAGCTGATATTGACAATACCACTCTAATTACTAACGCTGATCGTGCAAAGAGAAAGCTCTGGTATTATGATTGGGCAATCCCATTGACAAATTGTAGAACTTACAAAATTTGCAAAAGCACACATTTCCCCTTTACAACGTTTTATCAAATCCTGAGATAGATACAGAAATTTCCTGACCAAATTACCAGGCTCAAATTATGATTCTACGATTCAATCTATGTCCCACTAGATCTGTGCTGTCTGCTCCATCCAAGGATAGAGAGAATAAAGCATTGTGTAGTTTTTGTAACGCTGAAGTAGATATAGAAACATTAGAACATCTAATAGTTCACTGTAGCGAATTAACAAGCTTGCGCAAGGAATATTATCATACATTTTTTAGCGATTATCGTATTCTTCAGCAATCGCAAATGTGGAACATCATAATTAATGCTGATCATATTTCATTAAACTTAGCTATTATCAAGTACTTAGAAATATTACAACGTGAACCCGCTATCATGGAAAAAAGAATGACTAAACTGGAAATCGTTTATGTAATGTGTATACATTACATAAAGATGCCATCAGGCTGTAAAGCTTGCATGTATACTCATGTACTGTCCGAAAAACATATGATTCTTTTAAAGATGCGTTTGGATCATGCATATCAGATAAAAAGGGTGCAATCACACTTTAGATACTGATGTACATAGAGATTGCTGAAATTATTACTATTTATTGATTTTAACTTGGCTGTGTTATCACTCTGTGTAGATTTGCTCAATGTATTCAAATCATAACAGTGGCTGACATTTAACAAAAAGGAATGATTTATTAAGCGACTACCTTGGACTACAAAACATTTTTTTTTTTTTTTAACTTTGTTTATTTTCAATCAAGGCAGAATGATAATTACAAACAGTATCGGCAGTGATTCTTTAGGTATATAGATCCCCAGTCTCTTATCCCCCCCCCTGGGTTTCCTCCCTCTCCTCGTTCTTCGGCCTTTTTGCTCCTCAGTCTCTCGAGGAGGTATCTTCCCTTCTAGGTTGTCCACTTCTTGCCTCAGCGTCTATGGTTCTGCCTCGGGGGTCCCTTGGTTTTCCAGGATCCAGCGGGCTCGGGTCGGTTTGTAAGTTAGGGCGGGGAAGCGCTGGTCGTATTCTAGCACTGGGGCCCAAATATTCCGGAACCTGTGGAGTATACCCGCTTGTGCCGCCGTCACTTTCTCCGCGATCAGGATGTCCCATAGTTTGGTCCACCATTGGGCTACGTGAGGGCCTTCCGGGGATTTCCAAGTTCGTGCCACCACTGTTTTTCCTGCCAGGAGGCAGTGGGTTAGTAGTTTCGCTCTGGGCCCGGAGCGCGGGTAGATCGCGGGGATCGGAGCTCCTAGCAGTACTGCTTCTGGTTCTAGGGGGATTGTCGTTCCGGTGATCTGCGAGATGGTCTCCAGGCATGTCCTCCAGAACCGTTGGATCTTTGGGCAGGTCCACCACATGTGGAAGAAGGAGCCTGGGTGGCCGCATCCTCTCCAGCAGGAGTGGTCCAATTGCGGGTTCATGTGGTGAAGTCGGAGGGGCGGGTAATACCACCGGAGTGTGACCTTATATGCACATTCCCTGTTGGTGATGCAGGTCGATGAGGTGTGAGTTCTGGTCCATATGTCCACCCAGGTTTGGTCCTCGATTGGGTGTCCCAGGTCCGCCTCCCATTGCGCCATGCATCGAGTTTTTGTGGTCAGGAAGTCAGCTAAAAAGCGTCTATATAGGGTGGATACTCTACCGCGGGTGGGGAGGTCTCTCAGTGTGAGTTCCAGAGCGGTCGGGGGGCGTGTCGCTGCTTGGAGGGTCTGGGGGTGCGAGCACCAGTGGCGTATCTGGATGTAGGTGAATCTGTCTCTTTCCTGGAGTTGGAATTTCTCCTTGCATTGGTCGAATGTGAGTGGTCTCCCTCCTATGTATAGCTGGTCCACTGTCTCTAGTCCCCCGTTTATCCAATTTTGAAAGTTGCGGGGATTCGCTCCCGGTGAGAAAGTTGGGTTGTGGAAGATTGGGGATTGTGGGCTCAGCCCCCTTGGCACTCCCTTCCGTTTTAGTGCCCAGTCCCAGGAGCTGAGGGTGTGTTTAGTTGATAGGAGGAGGTCTCCCCAATGCGACCTGAGGGGGGGTGGGATGTGTGGCAAGAATCGTAGGGGCAGGGGTGTTCGTGATTGTTCCAGCTCTACCCATCTAGGGCGATTTGTTATGTTTTGCCATGCCTGCACCTGTGCTAGTTGTGCCGCTACTCTGTAGGCTTGCAAATCCGGGACCCCGAGCCCTCCTAATTTGGAACCCCCCAGCATCGTCCTGAGAGGGATTCTCGCTCTCTTACCTTTCCAGATAAAGTTCAGCATTGTCCTTTGGAGACCTCGGAGCGTTGGTGTGGGAATCGCTACTGGTAGGGAGGCGCAGGAGTACAGGAATCTGGGGAGGAGGTTCATCTTGCATGCCGTGATGCGCCCTAGCAGTGAGATCTCTTGGGTCTCCCATCGTTTCAAGTCGCCTTCCAATTCTGTGAAGAGTCGAGGAAAGTTGACCTTATATGTGTCTCTCGGGTCTGCCGGGATGTGGACCCCCAGATAGGGGATGGCCTTTTTTCCCCATGTTATTGGGCATATCTTGGACAGTGCCTCCTGCTCCGCTAAATTGAGGCCGATGCCCAAAGCCGATGACTTATCGAAGTTTATTGAAAAGCCAGAGACTTCTCCATAGGTGGCGATTTCACGGGTCGCGTGTTTTAGGGATGAGTGGGCCTCTGAGATCGTGAGCAGAACGTCGTCCGCGTATAGGGCGATTTTGTGTTGCGTGGGGCCACACTGTATGCCCTTAATTTGGTTGTTTCGTCTGATTCTTTGGGCGAATGGCTCCATGGTAAGTGCAAAAAGCAGGGGCGACAGCGGGCAGCCTTGTCGGGTTCCGCATGACAGGGGGATTGGATCCGAATTGTGGCCGTTGATTCTTAGGCTGGTTTTTGGGTTGTTGTAGTTGGCTAGAGCCATCGTTTGGAAGTTTGGTCCAAAGCCGAAGGCTTTAAGGGTGTGCTTCATGAATGTCCAATCCACCCTGTCAGATGCCTTAGCTGCGTCCAGCGCCACCAACACTAGTTTTTGAGAGTTCCGGGAGGCGAGGTCTATTAGGTTCAGTGTTCTTCGTATGTTGTCTCCTGCTGTCCGATGCAGAATGAAACCGGCCTGATCGGGATGAATGATTTTCGGTAGGATATGATTCAGGCGGGTTGCCAGGATTTTTGAGTATATGTTTGCGTCGATGTTTAAGAGGGCAATCGGCCTGTAGGAGGTCAGGTTTCTCGGATCTTTTCCCGGCTTAGGCAGGAGGATAGTGGTCGATTCCTGCATCGACGGGGTCACCGATCCGGTTTCTCTGAAGGAGTTGAATAGGGCAACCAGGTGCGGGGTCAGTTGGGCTCTAAACAGTTTGTAAAACCTAGTTGAGAAGCCGTCTGGCCCAGGGGCCCGTGATTTCAGTGATTTGATGGCTTGTTCCACCTCCTCCGCCGTTATGGGCTCCTCCAGTTCGTCTTTCATTGTCTCGGGGAGGTGAGGTACTGCTGCCTCTTGTAAGTATTCCATCTGTTGCGGTAAGCTCCGTGGGGTTGCCTTCATAATTTGGGCTAGGTAGTCTTTTGCGAGTCGTTGCTTATCAGGCTCCGAGTAGTGCATGACTCCGTTAGGATCGCGCAGGCTGGCGATCGTGTTACTACGTCGGCGTTTGGCTAGCTTGGCTACCAAGAACCTGTTGGCCTTGTTGCCCTTTGCGTAATACGATTGCTTTGCTTTCGCCAGCAGTTGAGCGGTCTGTTCCGCATAGTGGGCTTCCAGTCTTTTCCTTGCTGTGCGTATGAGCCGTTGCGTTTTAGGGGACCAGCCTTTTTCTTTTTGTATTGCCTCTGCCTCTTTTAGTTCATTTTCTAGGGTTATTCGGGCTTGGCGCCTGTTTCGGTGGTAAGCCGTCCCTTGGGCTATTAGGGAGCCTCTTATTACCGCCTTCATGGCGTCCCAGTTGTTCGCTAGCGAGGTGTCTGAGGCGGGATTTTCTTCAAAGAAATTTCTTATGCCTATTGCGATCTTGTCTCTGGTGGCCATGTCATTGAGGATCGGGTCGTACAGTGCCCATTTACGTGGGCCAAGAGGATTGGGGTTCTGTGCCCGGAGTTCCAGGAGCATTGGAGCGTGGTCGGATATGGCTCTGGTGCCAATGGAGACCTCCTTGACAGAGGGGAAAGTTTGCGGGGAGAGCAGGAACAAGTCGATCCTTGAAAAGGTGCGATGGACAAATGAATAGAAGGAGTAGTCTATTTCGTTGGGGTGGAACACTCGCCATGAATCTATTATGTCCAGGGACCTGAAGAGCCGAAGGAGGCTGAGAGCCTGAGCAAAGTCACCTGGAGATGGGGGGTGCGATCTATCTTTGGTGGGATCGGGTACCCCGTTGAAGTCCCCTCCTACGATTATTTGGCCTTCCACAAAGTCAGCAAGCGCTGTGCCCAGCGAGTCATAGAAGAGGGATTGTCCCGTGTTGGGGGCGTAGACTGAGACCAGGGTGTATAGGTCTCCCCTAAGAAGGCATTTGACCGCAATGTACCGGCCCTCCGGGCACGTTTTTGTTTCTAGAATTTGCGGGTGTAAGTCTTTTCGAAAGAGGATCGCAGTGCCTCCCTTTTTGCTTCCTCCAGAGGCGAAGAATTGAAGTGGGAACAGCCGGGAGCGGAGCCGCGTTACGTCCGCCGGCAACAGGTGGGTCTCTTGTAGCATGGCTATCATGGCATCTTCATCTTGGAGTTTTAGTAAAATTGCCCTCCGTTTGTTGGGGGAGTTTAGCCCATTCACATTTAGGGAGAGGATCCGCAGGGTCTGGTGGTCCGTTTGGGTCACTTGTTCCGGTGTTTGGGTTGGGGGGGGGTCGTGAGTTATTGCTTCAGCTGCCATGTCTGTCGGGAGCTACTATGGTATCGTTCTGCACTTGAGGTTTTACAGCGGTGCCCCAACGGGGGGCCGCAACTTTAACTTGTGGGGGGCCCGACCTTTCGGGTATGGGCCTCTCCCTGGCCAACGGGGCCAACTGTCCCATCTCGTCTTGAGAACTACGGGTATCCAGGGAGCCGCTGTTGGAAAGTCTCCCTGGAATGGGTACGAACCACGGGAATGGTCCGCCGCCGCTGCTCGATAGGCTTGTTCCTTCAACGAGAAGGAGGCGGATCTAGATTTTGGCAAGGTCGTAGGTGTCCGGGGTGGATGTTGTCGGGACCAGAGTCCGTGGGAAGTCCTGTTTCTGTGGTGTGCGTCATCCTTAGTTATCGTTTCTTGTGGTTTCGCTGGATCTTTGACCAGGATGATCGCCTGGGCCTTGGGGAGGGAGGAGGTTCAGAGTCTCCAGCTTTGTCTAGGTTTGGCGAGGAGGTCTCACTGGGTGAAGTTGGCTGCATGTTTGAATTTGCGTCCTCCAAGTGGCTGATCCGTCGGAGAGTGCCTCTGTATGAGAATTGCAGTGCCGTGGGGAACAGCCATCTATACCGAACCTGTTGTTTTTGAAGAAAAAGCGCCAGGGGGCGGAGCGCCCTTCGTTTCTGTAAGGTAAGTAGCGAGAGATCCTGATAAATCTGGAGGGGGGAACCTTGGAATGAGAGACTGTCTCCCGTACGGCTGATTGCTGCTATGGCCTCTTTGGTTGTGAAGAAATGGACCCTGGTGATCACATCTGGGGGAGGGTCTGAGTCCATGCCCCGGCGCGGGCGCAGCCGGTGGGTCCGGTCCAGCAGGAGCTGGGATTTGTCTAGATCCGGTAATAGGGCCTGGAAGAAGTCGCCTATGTATTCCGTTAGCTTGTTGTCGGGGACCGAGGATGGGACCCCCCGAATCCGGAGATTATTGCGGCGTGCCCTGTTTTCCAGGTCCTCCTGCTTAAACTCCAGCAGCTCATATTTGTCCTGCATTGTATGGATAGTTTGTTGGATCTCCTTAAGGGTGGTAGTATGAGCTTGTGATCGATCTTCAACCTCCCCCAGCCTCTGTTCCGCCTCTGTTATTCTTTGATCCGTTTGTTCTATTTTAGAGGTGAGGTCGGCTAAGCAGGAGCGGAATTCAGCTTTAATGTCCGCCATAAAGGCTACTAGGTCCCCTCTGGTGGCTAGAGCATCCTTTTCTTCCAGCTGTTTTTGCGGGGTCAATTTGGTAGTGTCTAGTTTTTTGTTTTTGTCCGCGCCAGCAAACATTGTGGGGATGTCCGTTGTTTTGTTAGCTTTCGATTGCCTGGACATGATAGGTGAGTGGGGGGGTCGTTACGACGAGTGATGCGTGGGTTTGCTAAATAATGGAGTGGGCCGGGGCGCCCCAGGAAGAGTGTGGTGGACACGTGTTAGTGGTTATGGGATTTTTAGCTGGAGAGGCTAGGTTGTGTCTGTGCCTCTATTGTCCTTCTTTTGCGTAGGTTCTGCTGTCGTGGGGGCGCCTCCTCTGCAGCTGTTGGTTGACGGGGACGGTGCGCAGGATTGCGTTAAGCGGCCACTGGGGAGGGGGCCCGTTCTTAGGTGCTTGAGTAGGGTGTTTGGCAGTGTGGCCGAGCCTCAGGCCTTCTTTGGTGACGCTTATGCGGCGGGCCGGGTTTGTCGTGGGGCCCCCCGGGTGTTTTGCGGGGGCCGACTCAGCCTCCTGAGGCTCCGAGAGTTAGGGTCTGTTGGTACGGGCTACTCTTGGCCCTCCTGGTGACTCGTGGTGCTTTCTGGTCCCCCGCCCCTCGTCGGGGGGGAACTGCTGGTCTCTCTTGCTGCCGTTAGGGTGCCCCCCGGCAAGGGCGCGGGGTGTTGCCGCTGATCTCCCGTATTGTGGGCTTTCACCCCTGGGCCCCAATATGGACCGGACCCCGGCGTCTTCAGCTAGGGGGCCCGGATTACTGCGGGAGTCGAGAGGGGGGAGGCGGGAGGCAGTCTACCACTGGGCTGTATGTCCCAGCCGGTGTTCCGAAAATCGGGAGGATCCTCGGTGGGGGCTCCTTTGCGGCCGCCGCTGCAGTCCCCACACCGCTCAGGCGGAGGTCGGAGCCGGAGCTGTACCTGGGTTGTCTCCTGTCGCTGGGTCCGCTGCTGGGTCCCCTGCTGCTCGGGCGGTGGTGCGTGTCCGTGCGCACTCCCTCACTCGGTCGTCCCTCTCCTCCTCACTCCGGCCTCCCGAACGTCCGCCAGAGCTGTTCCTGGGTTGTCTCCTGTCGCTGGGTCCACCGCTGGGTCCACTGCTGCTGGGGCGGCGGCGCGTGTCAGTGCGCACCCCCTCACTCGATCGTCGCTCGCCTCCTCACTCCGGTCTCCCGAACGTCCGCCATCTTGGATGTTACGGAGGGCGCTGGGTGGTGGGCTCGGAGGGTGGATTTGGGCACGATGCACGCGCGTTAGGAGTTCATCCACGGCCCAGATGTGCTTCAGTGGTTCCGATCGCCTTGGGTCGCCTCGGCGATCGAGTTACTTGCCGGGATCCGCGTCATATTTGTGGCGGCGGCGGGTCTCCCATGGGCGGCATCAGAGGAGCGACTGCATCGCTAGCGCTCCAAGCCACGCCCCCCACTACAAAACATTTTTAAAGAATAGGGATTTGATTATGATACCTGGTTTGCAGTATGCTGGTTCCTTGCATGCAATTCGTATGGCATTTGGCATTTGTTTTTTCTTCTCTTTTTTAATAGACTGCTTATATTGTTAAAAATGATTGATTTGTGTAAGGTTTTATTTTGTTTTTTAAACCATAACACAAATAAAATGATATTGGGTTGGTTTTTCAAAAGAGGTTGTATGAGACCAGTCTTGAGGGTGTTTGGTCTAATATACAACCACAGTGAATCTAGAGCAAATAAATAATGACATGTTATGTACATATTCGATCCCCAGGTCACCGATTAGGAACCTCTGGGTATTAAGTGCGTTATAAATACGCAACTAAGAGACATATTCCTGTAACAGCGCCTCCATTCCCCGGGGCTGTGTGAGCGTTTTAAAAACGCAAATAAATATTTATTGTGCTTTGCCTACAAATATTCTCTCTCATAAAATCTTCATCTTCAATCTCTTCCTAGCCCATAAGACTTAAATGTCACTTTCTGGGTTGCAGGGGCCACATGCGCATGCTTGGTATTCCAGGGGTATCAAGCTGAAGCCCATGGCTAGTGGTGGGTATCCCTGGCTACCTCTAAATGACTTCCCAGCAATAATGTGAACAGCAATTAGTGCCAGGCAGTTGGCTCCTGATGCTGCATTTTTTAGCACTTTTACTTGCTTACATAGTGCACATTGTTTACATTTCTTTTTATTTTTTGCTCCACAGTGGTTTCGCTATTTGTTTTGCTACCTTTACTGTAGTGGTTTTGTTTCCACTGCTGGGGGGAGGCCTTTGGACTAGTTTATTTGTTATTGTACAATGTAAATAGCAGATGTTTTTTCCAAGGAGTGTGGTTTCTTAGGGGGACCCACATCATAAATAAGTTCAGGACTCACTGGCAGATGGTGACTTTTTTCTTTGGTAGTGCATTCATATTTCACTCAAATCAGTGCAGCGACCGAGCAAAGCAAGGGATGCCCAACCAACATAGAGAGGTTCAGGAGTTTGAGGAAAATGTCAATACTTTTAATTGGCAAACAAGCACTTACCGGGAAAAATGAAGCAGCACAATGACTTTTGCAGAGGTGAGCTGTTCTAACAGTGCGTTGTTCAATGAGATGAAAGCAATTTGGTGCCAATAATGCACAGCAAATATATCCACTGCTTGTCGCAGGATGTTGATCAAATCAGAGCCAAATACAAACTTCTTTTATATTGATACTCGCCCGCTCTCCCAGCCCCCTTGAGTAGAAATATTGCTTCTGCACTTCACCACAATCTATAACTGGTTATATTTCCTATCAAATCCTTATATTTCCTGATAATATCAGTCATCATAATCACATTTTAAAGAGCCTCTCGACCTCCCCCGGACATCCCTCAGGCCCCCATCGAGGGGGCCAGCCTCACAGTTTGAAGACCACTGCTCTACAGAGTTCAAACACGAGATTAGTCCTGGTGTTTGCATCTCAGAATCCCAGGAAAAGCTGTAAACAATGTGGACATGATGGTTATTGAGCCCTGTAAAGGATTATATACACACACACACAATGGTACCAATCCCTCATGGCAACATTCTATAACTATATCAACCATGGCAGCCATACACAATAGCAAGAATTATAATTGCATAAAAAACCACAATGTAACACAGCTCACACATTTAAAACACTTCAATGTCCCATGTACCTTGAAATCCTTTTAAAAGCATCATTCAACACTTCTTTAACCAAAACAGTGTTCCACCTGCTCCTACTAAATGTCTGCCCCTATTTTTTATTTTTTTATTTAATGTTATTTGGTTAAAACAATAACCTTTAACATCAATATTTGACAAAGATTTTACACAGATTTCATACATGAAGATAAAACACGTTAAATTCACCCACATGGTTAAAACACATAGAATTATTACAGCAGCTATTTATAAAAAACAACAACATTCAATAGACCATTCATTATTAATATCAGGGTCAGTTTCATCAGTACTTAACAAAAAGATTAAAAAAACACATTTTAATAGTTTCTACCCTTGCTAAAATGGATACAAATGTCTTAACAATCACCTTCTCAGAGAGCCACGGTTAAAGTGCAAAGTGACTAAAGTGTGATATAATTCAACTAGATCTCTTCCAAAGATTAGATCACATTTATGACATCGCAGTCACTCTCTCAAACAGCCAAAGCCAAAGTGCAACATGACTAGGGTGCAATATGATGCAACTAGAACTCTTTTACCCTAAATCGCAACACATGCGGTTAAGAGGTGCCCCGTTGTGCTGCTCTCTTCCACAGAATAGGCAGTGATCTTGATTTCGCGACAACAACCCATATTGAATCTTAATTTCTTTACTATAGATCAAATCCCAGAGGAAAAGCAAGAAACCTCTTCTTACTTCACTGTCTGGATAAATTGAAAGATACAGGGCTACATTTTTTGTGATTCCATGTCAAACGACTCAGTGTCCACCCTGTCAGACCAATCAAGAAGGTATAACAACTTCATGGATTATCAATCAAATCCGCCGCCGATGATCCCACCATCAAAAGTTGTGAGAAAGAAAAGTATGCGAAAATGTTGATATATCTGTCCGGCAAAGTCTCCAAGATAATTGTCAGATCAAGGAGCAGGGAGTTTTTGGTGGGACAGATGATTCTTCCATAGAGACAGAGATACCTCCAATATGCCCCAGCTCTCATGGATTCAATTCCAAGCTCATACCTAACCGCCGCACTAGGCCCACTGTTAGGAACCCAAAGTATCCTCCTCCACACCAGTCCCTCAAGAACAGGTAAATAGCCCAGAATCCAGAAATCTACCAACTCAGTCCCATACAGGAGTTTGGGAACAATCTTCCTTATAATAACTTTAGCACAGGATTCAGTGAGAATTTACCATATTTTGAATCAATACGACACATCTGATTTAATAACGCACTCATGCGTATACTAAACTGTTCTTTAGTGAGTTGCTTTTGTTTTTTTTCTATATGGTAAATCCCAAATATATAAAATGGTCAACCAATTCGTTCGGCCCCGATTCCCCATTCCAGCTAAACCTGGGGGTCACATTTCCACATGGTACAATGTATAACCATAGTCTTTGTTGGATTGACTTTCAAACCATGAACCCCTGCAAAGTAAAAAAAAAGGCATTAAGCAAGCTCTGTAAACTTTTCTGCGTGCAATCAACTAGGAGTAAGTCGTCGCGTAAGCAAGCCGCATCACTTTAAGATTTCCTATCTCAGGGCTTACACATGCCGACGGCAACAAACACTTACCGACATCGGACATATACAAGTTAAAGAGGCAGGGTGCCGACACACAGCCCTGCCTCACCCATCGTGAAGTATCTAGGCATCGGGAGAGAAGACCTTGATGATTCAAACAACTAGGCACATTTGATCCTTGGTAGAGGCCAGAAATGAGCCGTAAAAGTCCCTCGGGAATGCCCCATCGAAATAGGTTAGCCCAAAGAAGTGATCTATTGACAACGTCTAACGGTGATGACAGATCAATATTTGCAAAAAAAGGTATCATATTTAGCCGACCACACCTGTCTCATTAGTACAGTTCAATACAAAACCATTCAGTGATGTGCCCAAATATTTTCGAAAGACCATCTGCCATTTAGAGATTCTACCGACTGATTTTTACCAATCCTATAGATGCACCAACATCAAGGCTGCAAAGACCTTGCTGTCGGCATCCAGGATTGCAATCGGTCGATGGCTCTTGGGGTCCGTTCTACTCCCCTTTTTAAAAACTGACAGTATGTGTGCGGTCGACCAACTAATGGGAAAACTAAATGAATTGGAAATCTGCTCAAAAACAGTAGACACAATTCCAGCCCATGTACAGGGATCACCCTTAAATAGGAGGTTAGATAACTTGTCAGGCCCTGACACTCAAGAGGTGCTGATTCGATGTATAATTTCCTCTATCCCCTTAGGGGAAATAGAGGTCTTCCCCGATTTATCGGTCAAGGACGAATCACACCTACCACTAAAGGGACCCTCTCCAGTTTTTGCAAATACAGACAAATAATATGATAGCCATGTTTCTTCAGCGATAGGATTAGCCTCCCGTGCTGGTAAAGGATTCCCTGATCCATTGAGCAAGCACCACAAGGTTTGGGTATTCTTATTGGCAAGAGCTTTAAGCAATTTGTTCAGCTTCTCATTGACACCTAATAATGCGATGGGACTTCAACCAATTCCTGTAAAACTGCCTAACTTTTTAAATAGAGACCATTCTTACTTTCTCTGATAATATAGCGGTTCTATTAATAGTTCTTATATGAGCTTGCATAAGTCGTTTCCTGGTTGCCACCTCAACATCATAGAGGTGCACATGATTTTGCAATGCCACCCTTGTATTTACCACAAGGTCTAAACAAACAGGTACCTATTAAGTCCCCAAACAGTACATTCAAAGTTCTCAATTGAGAAGTAGTCCTTCCAGTCTTTATCAGAAATAGTACATACATATCCTGTGAGACTCAAATTTACACAGTGTATATTAGAAGGATTCCAGCAAATCCTATTCCCCGGGATGTTTAGGTAGGTTGCAGTGTCCATATAAGCTACCTCTTCTTTATTACTCCCCTCCAGTTCAAGCTGTACATTCAGCAAACAATGATCGCTGAATTCAGTAGGCACAGTAGTCATTGATTTACATTTCTCAAAACAATCTGGCTTGTGAATATGTACTCCAGTCTGGATGTGAGGGAAGCATTAAACCATGTAAAGTGGCTTGGTACATCACCTGTGACAGCCCCATTTAACATCACCAACCCCCCTCCAACAAGGGCCTTGACCCATACATAACCAAAGTAATCCTTTCCTTTAAGGCCTGTAATGGTAGCTCTAGTGGTGTCTACTTCAGAGCAGGCCACGTTTATATCTCCTGAAAGGAGAATCAAACCACCTACCCGTTTGTCCTACCACTCATTGATTGTGGTCATTATCAAATTGATTTCATTGTTTAGGGTCCCGCAACCAAGGTGCCAGTAGATTTTAATAACTAAGATGTCACAATTAAACCCAATTAAAAGCCAGACGTGGGTGGTTTAAAAGCCAAATGTGTGGTTTATACTAAGATTTTACGTGACTGGCATGATTTCACTAGTGTCAGTAGCCCAACTGACGGATGACCACCCACAGGGCCCTTTTTTGCTGTCTGAGAATTGCAATCATAGCCATCGATAACAGGAAGTTCCATTAGCCAGGTTTCTTGTAAATTTATGAGTGTTTTGGGCTTTAAAAGGGCACCAACTACCATATTAGTGAAGAGCTGTATGTTACTACAGGTGTTCCATGACATAAAAAATAATATGGAGTTTATGCTGGTGTTAGGAGGAATACGAAGTAGAAATCCTTTCCTATTCAGGGTACCCGCAAGGCATGAGCAGTCACTTTGTTGAGCCTCATTCATCCCGCTAGTCGCATACGTCTGCACCCGACAATCCTGGCCATGATCTAAAGCCAAGGCAACCACAATTTCTTTTGGAGGGAAGCTCAAAACAACGGGATCCCCCTGTCCACACTGACAATTACCCCTATAATTATAGTGTGTAAGGTTGAAGCCGAATCTGCGAATGGCGGTAAGTTCATTCATCACAGCGTCAAAGACCATGCTTAATCTCAATACCACCTCCACTCTGTAAGTACGGGTATAATCGAAAAAAAGTATACTCTCTCAATATCCCAGGATGAGATAGTATTGAAGGAGGTTATAGCGTGCATTAGTTGAAGAAAGTTTGTGTGATTTTGGATTATATGTTTGTTTTCACGTACCACACTTTATAAACACACTTTGAGATCATCATCTCGTGGCATTTCCCCAGCACCCAAGACTTTTTGAGACCCTTGTTCACGAGTTCTTACTGTGCCTTGTGGGAAATGCTTATCTTTGTCATGTGCAATGTGTCTACCCTTTGATCCCATTAGAACACTATATATCATAAATTGAGGTTTCACAAGTGACTCTTTTCCCTTATTGTTTAACCAATTTGACTCCTCCAAGAGGGAAATAGTTTTCTGATTATACAACACAGCAGTAGCTCTTATTATGAGGTTTTCCTCAAGACGGGGAGAAAAAGAATTGGTTCATGAATAGGAGCAGTAGAGACCCTAGCGACCACTGCTTCCCTTCCCAAAGAGTTAGGGTGACAAGCGGCACACTAACAGAATCAGATGAACACTCTCTACTAAGTGTGTCAACCCAATCCCTGTTCCAAGTGTGGAGGACTGAAGACACCCCCACAGGGTCTGGTGCAGAATGACTATTACAACTTTGAATTAAAACACACTCATTCTCACTTTCATTAAAAAATATTTAAAAAAATGACTTCCATCATTGTTAGTTACTTCTCCTGCAACAATCACAGTCGCATCAGGTTCTCTATTAAAAGTGGACTGTTTTAAAAAAATGTTCAAAGATTTCTTAGTAGCTTGCTTGTTCAGCCTTTTGAGCGGCAACTTTTCGTTTTTTCTAACTCGTTTGCCACCCAACTTAAGGAAAAACCTTCGCGAGCCATTGTTTGGAGATAGACTTTACAGAGGTAACTCTGCCTCCCCCCACCATCCCTCGTGAACCTGAGATTACTTGAACAGGAAATAAATCCTGGAGGGGTAGACGCTCTGGAGATATATTTCTAGTCAACGAGGAAGTAGTGATAACAGTATACCCAGCATCATTCTTCACAGGGCCTTTACACCCCACCCCCTTACAGCGTTAACACACTCTTGTGACGAGGTGATAGTTTTTTCAGTCATGCCCTTAGATGAAACTGCAGAATTTAGCAAATTGTCCCTATGGTTAAATACCATTTCTTTTTAAATTTGCTTGCACAGTCATGTTTTCAAATTTAAATAAGATGGACTCCAACATTATAGAGTGCGATTGACTTACCTTTTTCAAGGTTTCGTATAGGGACACTAGTACACAGAGATCTTGGTCTATTTTGGTCAGTCTATCTGAGTGTGAATGGTCCACTTTGTTGTTCAGGGCCGTGTGTAAAGATTGACATTCTGCACGATTGTGCTTTCTCACAGGTCGATGAAAATCAGGAGGACACACCACTTTGTTCGAAGTTTGTCTCGAGGGAAGCTTAGGGGGGAATCCAGCATAAAGTTATCCTCATTTTGTGTTTAAACCTCCACTGGAGCCATACTGGATTCAGGAATGGCCAAGATGACATGGCCAGATTCATTGAGAGGAGCAGTCACATGGGCAACTGGAACTGCGACTGATGACGCTGGACGTGAAGATACCAAAAAGTAGTCTGTAATTTTACCAGGCAGAGGTAGCGCTTTTTGTAACTTTGGTTGTGCCACTCCAACACACACAGAATCTGCTCCCCCAGTAGCGCCTGTTAGAAGAAGCTCCTTACCCTGAATTGGGGGCAGGTGGGGGGGGGTCATTACCAGTGAGATTTGAAAACAAGTTTCAATTGGAGAGGGGGGAGAGGTAAACTAAGTGCTTGAAGAATATCATAGTCCAAAATGTGGGTGAAATTTGTTACATTAGGCTGAGGCCCACCTTTCCCACTGCACAGTAAGTACGTAGAGGGAAACCCCCAATAAAGGTGAATCAGGGTATTCTAGCGTCCTGTGAATGAAGGCACACTTTTCAGGCAGTTCAAATGGAGCTCAAAGGCAATCAGCACGCAGTCGCTCCTCTGCTCGCAATAGTTGGCACACAAGCACAGAACTAGCATTATATTGGCGGCCAGCTCTAGAAATCATACAAGATTGTTCTTAGCAGGATTTCCAAAACAAGTAGCAGAACTGATTAGTGGAGCTCAAAGGCATCAGAATGCATCCGCCCACAGCTGCTCCACCTAATAGAAAGCAGCTCCAGAGCAAGTTTCCAACTTGCTCAAACAGTGCCGACTTTCAACTTTCTAGATTTTAACCAAAATGAATTTCAAAGTTTGCTGACATTTTTACCTTTTGTTTCTTTCTCGGCGGGAGGCAGTAGGGGGTAGTGCGCTGCGCCACAGACCACAAGGGACAAGCACAGAAAACAAAACACTCCGTACACTCTGCACCCGCTCTGCTAGGGAGTTCAGTATAAGTATAGTAAAGTAAAGTAAGGTCTGCCTCCAGGCACTGCAAAGGTAGACAGACTCACGTTGCTCCCGGCGTGCACCACAAAACACCCTGTACACTCTGCACCACTCCACCAGGGAGTTCAGTATAAGTATAGTAAAGTAAAGTCTGCCTCCAGGCACTGCAAAGGTAGACAGACTCGCGTTGCTCCCAGCTTGCACACAACACTCAGTCTGCCATTATAGCAACCCTTTCACCATAAATCTATTGCCTCTCTTCCCTTAGTTAACTGCTCTGAACACTATCTTTTCTTTAAAGTCTCTAAAATATGTGACACTCGCACAGTCCACATCTCTCCCTCCCCATCCTCCTTCTGTGCACTACCACTTCTCACTACCCATCCTTGGCAGCCCCAACCCATCTTGCACTTCTGTTGACCTGTTTGTTCCTCAGAAGGTCAAAGGCTTAATCTAACTTATTATTCAAAGGTCCTCCAGCAGCTGGTCTCTAAATGGATCACTAAATGCCTTGAGGATAATGCCAGTTCAATCTGGCTTCCATAGTAAACACTTCACCAAGATTGCACGTATGCATGTCTCGAACTGTCTTTCTGTTCCTCACCACTTCAAACTCCCTTCAATACCTATCCGTTTGGACCTCTGTGCTGCGTTCGACATTGTCGGCCAATCCTCTTTATGCATTACTCTCCAGGACCTTTGGTTTCACAATTCTGCTATAACCTGGATTGCCAACTACATGGGTGGTCGCTCTACCCCTCTTTCTGTCAGTGTGCCCCAAGGATCAGTCCTTGAACCTATGCTTCACCTTCTATACCTCTGACCTAAGACGACTTATCTCATCCTTTGGTGTTTACTATAAACGTTTTGCTGATGAAACACAACAATTGTTCTTCCTTCCCTCCTTCACCTCAGCCACCCCAGAACAGATTACAAACTGTCTTATTGCAATGTGCCAGTGAATAGCTCTCTGCTTTCTCGTGCTGAACTCTTCAAAAATGGAAGTTAGTCTTGGGGGTCCTCTTTGATAGTGACTTCCGATTACAACAACTCACCACTAACACTGTCTCCATTGTTCATATTACCATTCTCAACATTCGCGAAATTCATCCATTCCTTATTCATCATTCTATAAAAACTATTCTCTCCACTATTGTGCTCAGAAACCTGCTCCTGCAAACTCCTTGGCCTTTCTCTCTACACCTTCATCCCTGTAGACAAAGTGCTCAACTTTGCTAGTCACACTCTCTACTACCTAACCAGATCCACGCCTTCTTCTCCCCCACTATGCTGGTTGGCTCTCCATACACAATTGCTCCCAGATCAAGTTTCTTTTCCTAATCTATAAATCTATCAATGGTCTTGCTCCTCAGTACCCGGGTGTCTGCAACTCTGTCTACTCATCTTCTTGTTCACTCTGGCTTCTCCTCTGAAGTCAACCTCACTGTCTCATGTCTTGATGCACACCTTTTTGCTTTAGGTCTTTCTCCCTTCTCGCCCCGCTCTATTAGGTCCCACTGCCATCACAATCAAGCCAGCCAGACTCGGATTAATTCAAAGCCTGGCTTAAATTTCACATAATTGCCATCGAGGAAGCTACCCCCACCGCTTGAACATCCTCCCTACTTGACCTCACCACTCGCCGCTGCGCCTTGCATTAATGTCATTTTACATATTTCTACAGTACCCCTCTTTAGTTAGAAGCACTTGCTGCACTATGTTATTGTTTCCTTTTCTAAGTCATACATTTTTTGTTTTACTATTTGCTTTGTCCGTTGTCTTTGTCCCTTTTCGTTCACATCCTCATGAACTGGCAACCCATGTGCTCTCATCTTTATGCTACTGTTCCGGCAACCTTCCGGGGAATGCTCTGTGATCTGTAAATGTGTTATTGTAAGTCATTTCTGATTGAAATTGTCATCCTGTTCTTAAGTGTGACTTTCAATAACAACAAAGCAGTTACCTCAATACTCTATTGCCAACTTTTCTGAGTGACCAGTTGCATTATTTGAGTAATTTTTTGTAAATGTTATTGTGAATGTTAAGAAGGCACACCACTAGCTATGAGATTGTCAGTTAGAATATAGACGTGTACACATCAAGGACCCACTGGCTGACATAATTATTGATATGAAATTTCTATTTCATCAGACTTGGCTTAAACAGTTCTTCTTATATGGTTGTGTCCCATTCAAGGAAATTCAGGTTGCAAATGAACTGGACGATAATCAGTCAGGAACACTAGCTTAAGATCAGGAAGACTGGTCAGAAGAGTGGTCTGAATTCTAAGTATCTGACAGATACCAAATAACAGGGTTTTATATGTCACAGATGGCCTCAATAGCACAATAACTCCCGGGGATGGTTCAAAGGTTTTTATTTTCATTTCAGCAAGGGGCCTAAAGGCCGTCCCTCTCTCTCTCTAACCAAGGAAGAGGCAGTCCCACCCTCACCCAGACATCCCTCGTTCACAGACTGGTACTGGAGATCAGCAACCCCTACTATCTAAAAAACTGTCTTCTCGTAATGGCCTTAACACTAATACCGTCTCTACCTAGACTTCCCAAGGGAACAATCTTGGAGTTCATATCTAAGGATTTCCTTAGCAATGGCAATGGGTACTTGGTCACATGGGAAGGTTTCACGTAACATGAGGTTTAGGCTCCTACAGATCAATGTGTTACACCAAACTTATTTAACTCCGGCTAGAGTTACCAAATTTAGCAAGGGAGTAACATCTACTTGCCCTAGGTGTGGTGGGGTGGAGGCACACATGATGCACATGTTCTGGTAGTGTGAGTCTGTACAGAGGTTTTGGAGGGCGATAAAGCACACTAGTGTGAAGGCGGCATCACGAGGTTCCAATGGTCTCCACAGGAATGCATTCTAGGTATGTACCCCAGGGTTGGCAAATACAAGCACACTGTCAGGCTTATGGACTTGGCTTGTATCTTGGGCAAGAGATGCATAGCCATGACGTGGAAGTCAAGCAAAGGCCCGAAATATATGGTTTGGTTAAGTGAGATGCGACGGTGGAGTTTGCGGAGACTATGGCCTGGGGTAGGGCCATAGATGTACATGGCGGTGAAGTGGGCCTCCTCTTTGAGGCATGTTAGTCCTTGGTGCACACCGCATTATATCCCTCAGATGATAAACCCCGTGAACTTTGGACATATGGTGCATGGTGCACTTACCGGTTTAATCCACTTTACAGTACGGACTACGCAAAATAAAATCTACATGCCAACCGGAGAATGAGCTAAAACTAGCAAAGGGGGGGATGGGAAGAGGGGGGAAGAAAAAGAGAAACTGACTGTCATGGTATTGTTGGTTGGGTTTTTTTTTTATTTCTCTTTCTTTTCTCTTTGTTTAACGAATATCTCATGGCAAAATGACATGTACAATGGGCTTCTGTTTCTTTTAGCATTATTGTTCGGCCTTGCTGTCCTGTTTATTCGAAAATGTTAATAAAATACCTTAAAAAAAAGAATCTAAGGATTTCCTCAAAGGAATAACTTAAGGGTTGTGCCTTTAAGACTCCCAGTTATTCACCATATCTGGCCTTTCCCTGATGTTCCTTTCCCCTAGACCTCTCTACCACTTGCCCTCTCCCCGTTCTACCCTCCTCCTTCCTACTCCATCCACTGCCTCTCCTCTATCTCCCTCACACTCTCTCTACTGTCCCTCCGATGGTCCCCACTCCCTCTCTCCTTACTGCTTACCTCCACCCTCTGATCTTACTACCACTATTCTTCTCCACTCCACACTAGAAATGCTATCCCATCGCCACGTAACTGCTTCCCTACCTTCTCCACACTACCATTACTCTGCCCTCCGCACAGTACCACTACTCTCCCCTCTCCATACTGGAACTGCCCTCCCCTCTCCACACCACTGCTACTCTTCCTTCTCCACACTACTACTACACCCCCACACCTTCACTTACATTCACTCTCCATTCATTTCCCCAGTCACTGGGTCATTTTCTCCCTACTCTCTCCAACCACTCTACTAACACACCCGCTCATTTAATTCCAGTACTACTTCCTAACACCAACCAACACATCACATTTCACACTGCCTGTATGGTCCTCCTCCATGCTCCTATACACAGACTTTGGTGAGGTTGGTGGTCGTTCTCTCTCTCTCTTGCTGGGGATGCTGGGAAATGTAGCTTTCTGGAAGAAATTGAGAAAGACTGGCCATCATCGTGCAAGATAATTAGGGGTCGATTCAGAGTGGCACTGCATGCAAGCAAACTGGCCCTTCAAGAAAGAACGGTCATTGGGGCTCTCCCAACTGCCATCTTCCCCTCTGCTTAGGACTGGAGGTGTCCCAATCCACTCTTGACCTGGTCACCTTACTGATCTTGTCACACATATGGGACTCCACCTAGTTAGTGAAACAGAAGCAGCACAGTGGCAGCTCTTGATATTAGAAAAAGGAACTGCAATAGATGACAGAAAAAAGAGAGCATTAACTTTGAAAAATACAAACTGCATAATTACTTGGCATAAAATAGAAAATAGCATAAAATACAAACATTTTGAAGGTGGTGATGTTTTAGTAACCAAATCAATGATGTTCTTCCACTGAATACTTGCATATTGTTGCGGCCATTACGTGTAAATCCAGGACAAACACTCAGAGATCTAGCTGCCTAACAGCATTGAAATCTGGTGCATTATAAAACATCTGAGACCACCTCCTATGGAAGAAATGGCCTTTAGTGGTAGATATGATATTTAAGTAAAAAAAGAAGTTTGGAAAAGTTACTCAAATGCCCCAACCTTATTCAAAGAATATGTTCAAGGTGAGTCAATTCAATTTTGTTTTTATTTTGCACAATACATTAAAGAACATTCAAACAAAAATTGTTCCAATTTTGTGTTTACTTCACACCATTTCAATCCTTGATACAACTTGATATTAGGTGTTAACTCCACACCTATAGTTTAATAGCTTCTTCAAGAAAAATTATTTTTGTTAAACTGATTATCTGTGCCTGACTATATCTCTCTCAACACACGTTTCCCCATTGTTGCTAACAATGGATCATCAGGAGAGGAAGTGCATTTGCTAAAAGAAAGAAAAAAACAAAATTTCATTTAGAATAATGCTAAATGACACATATTAAATTTTGCTGTTCATTTTTATATACCCAAAAAATGCATTTTTTTATGTAATGACTCACCATTCTTGTGATTTTAGCATATATCTAGCTAATTTTGACAGGCTCAAAATAGATGAACAAATAAACTTGATGGTTATTTTATTTTTTCAGGGTTTGCCTTTTTATCCCAATTTTTGGATAACGTTCTGTGTTATAACTAGAGGGAGGAAGGTGAAAAGAAACAACAAGAAAGCATTTCTTGTTAGTGCACTTGGAGAAAGGGTCACAGTTTAAATACTAATTTTCTGACACTGCTTAGTTCTACAGAAATAATACTTTTACCTTGTTTCTTGTTTTGCGATCCTTTGCCATGATAAGTATCCGAGTAAAAGGATGACTTACCCTGGCTGGTTCCTACTATTTATGCCGCGATCGTGCCGTGATGACGTCATCACGCCACGTTCACATGATTTAGCGTGACGCGATGACGTCATCGCGCATGTTTTTGCGTGCCGGTGGCCATTTTGGATTGGTAAAACTACCTCTAAACTCGAACCTTCCTAAGAATTGATCATATTTTAGGAATACTTATTTACTTTCGAATATTATTGTTTGTTGGTCATTCAACTAAGAATTATTCTGTTTTTAGTTCTACATAGATAAGTTATATATGTGCTCATTTTGTTTTTTATTGGCTAATTATTTTATTTTTATGGTATGTTCATGCAAACATGATTTGTGGGCTGATTTTGAATTCTCATTTGATCATAGGATAATACAATTTTTAGATCATGTGTATTAAGCAAATCAATTCTAATTGTAACATACATGTATAGAAAGTAAACAGGTGATAAAAAACCTCATAAACAACAAACACAAAAATATAAATAGATATTTAAAGCCAGTTATACATTTCCGTGTCACAATTTAAACCTGTGACACAGGTATCCATGATATAAATCCATTTGCATTCCTTTTCTCGTAATAAATCTTCCTTATTTCCTTCTCTTGGAGATAGAGTCACTTTCTCCAGGCCAAAAATTCTCAAATTGGAGATGTCAAAATCTGGGTGATTTGTGATGATATGTACTGAGATGGGGATCTTAGATCTCTATTTCTGATTGCTCTTATATGTTCCAACATTCTTATTTTTAGTTTTCTTATAGTACTCCCTATTTATAGCTTCCTGCAGGTGCATTCTATCCCATAGATAACAAAAGTGGAGTTACAGTTCATCATTTGATTAATGTGTTTAATTTTTCAATTCAGTAGTTCAATTTCTTTTTGCCTTGTTTTATGAACGGACATCATTTGCAGTGCCCACATTTGAAAGTTCCTTTATTTGCCATTTTAAAAAAGATTTTCCTCTCATTGGGTAATGGACTCAGAAAGCTTGGGCTGATCAAATTCTTAATAGTCAGTGCTCTTCTGAAACAAATATTTGGATGATTCTCCAGATGTTTTTGCAGACTTGAGTCTGTGAGAAGAATATTCCAGTGATTATTGAGTATTTGTTTGATCCTACTTGCTTCCGTACTGTATGTAGTAGTGAAAGAAGTTTTTGGACTTGTTTTTGCTAATTTTGGTTTGTCTTTCAAAAGAGACTCCCTTGATACAAGTTCTGCCTTGATAGTTGCTTTTTTGATGATTTTCGTTCCATAGCCTCTCTGTATGAATTTTTGATGAGTTTGTCGAAGATTATCTTGAAAGGTAGAGACAGTGCTGCAATTTCTTTTAATTCTGAGAATCTCCCCATATGGAATACTGTGCACAGTGTGATTAGGATGATGAGATGTTGCATAGAGAAAACTATTTCCAGCTGTAGGTTTCGTGAATAACTGTGTTTGGATTTGTGCGTTTTCAACAAAAAGTTCAAGGTCCAAAAATTCTATGTTTGTGGCACTGGCTGATTTTGTGAATGACACATTAAAAGAGTTGTTGTTGAGATGAGTTACATAGTTGTCCAGATCTTTCATGTTTCCTTCCCAAATTAATAAAATGTCTATGAAACGACCCTAAAATTTGATATTTGTATGGAAAAGTGGATGTTTCCAAGCATGATGCAACTAAAAAAAAACATTAAAAGATTTGCGTAAGAAGGGGCAAATTTCGACCCCATTGCAGTTCCTTGGAGTTGTTTAAAGATGGTATTGTCAAAGATGAATATATTATTGTGCAAACAAAAATGTAGCATTTCAATTATCAATTTGTTTTGCTCAAGAAATGAGACAGATCTTGTTTTAAGAAAAAACTTTGTGCTTTCCAGGCCTTTTGGTGTTGTATACTTGTATATAGTTGTACTACATCCAATGTGACAAAGTGGTAATTGAGTTCCCATGGTATTAGATTTAACCTCTGTATGATGTGTTTTGAATCTTTGACAAATGAAGCTAAGTTTGCTGCCAACGGTTGTAGATGAGAATCAATGTATTGTGAAGTTTTTTCTGTTATTGAGCCAATGCCATTTATGATAGGTCGAAGTGGTGGAAAATCTTTATAGGTTTTGTGAACTTTAAGCAAAAAATATATTGTTGTCATGATAGAATTTTTGCAAATCAAACTTTGATATTCCTTATCACTTAATAGGTCTTCTTCATGCCAGGTTTTATTCTTATCATTCCAGAGAATTTCCAAGCCAGGAATAGGATTATTAGTTAGCTTCTCATAACATTCTGTTACATTAAGTTGTTTAGATCCTTCTCTGATATAGTCAATTATGTTAAATAGGACAATTTTTCCTCCTTTGTCTGCTGCTTTGGTTATTATTGACTTATCTTTAGACAAATCTTTAATTGCCTGTTTTTCTTCTTTTGTTAGGTTATAGGTTGTCTTCATGTGTTTTTTATTTAGATAATTCTGTATGTTATTGCTGACTGCCTTATGAAATACATCAATTACATTTTCTTAAGATAATATTGGCACAAATGTCGATTTCGGTTTTAAGCTGGTTTCTTCCATTAGATCTGTTAAGATACCTTGTTCTTCTAGGAATGTTTCCTTGGTGTAAAATTGTTCCTCTTCAATATTCAATAAGTCCACAGTGTCTTTGACCATTTTTTCTGTGAGTTGTGATGGAGAAATTGTTTGAAAAATAGTTTTTTTTAAAGTTGTTTCCTCAAAATGTTTTTTCAACTTTAATTTCCTGCAAAATCTATACAGGTCTAGTTGTAGCTGAAAATAATCTCCTTTATACGTTGGACTAAAAGAGAGTCCCTTGCTTAAAGCTGTAGTTAGTGCTGGTGTAACTTCATATTCTGATAAATTTATGATGAGGTTCACCTTCTCTTCCCTTGTCTTTGTGCTCTTGTTTCTACTCCTTGATTTGTTTCTCCTTGTTTTGCTTCCTCCTCTACTACCTCTATGGTGTTTTGGTGAGAGGTATTTTGAGATCTTTGTTGTTTTGGCGGTTCGCGATACATTGGGTTGCTTATTCGTGAATTGATCCTGTGTCTTTGTACTTCCTCCAAAAAAGGACATATCTTGGTTTTGGGAACTTGCATTTTCTCTGTTGTGATGTCAATTGTAGGAATAGCTGCTGTTGAGATAGGTTGCGCTATAGGTACTTCCTTATCACTTGATGTTTCTACATCAGAAGTAGATGGAGTGGAAAGATTACTTGAGGACGGAGTTTTACTTTTTTTGGGTTGTTGTTTAGTGCCAATATCATATTTTCTTTGAAAGGTGAATATTCTGTTATTGATATAATCATTCTCATCTCTGATAAAGGTTCTTTGTTTCTTGATTTTGAGTTCTTTCTCATAATTACCTAAAAATTCATCCAGGATCTGATAATTCTTAAATGTGATCTCTGGACATTGAAGTTCCTTAATTACGTCTTTTGTGTCTTCTATGTCTTTCATAATTCTTTTGTGGGTTAGTGCTGCTTGATTTATAAGCCGTATCATCATTTCCTTAGAAGTGTTATGTAATAATTCTACCCAATCATTTAGGGCTGTGATGTCTTCATCTTCAAAAGACGGGAAAATGCAAATCCGGAGGCCTCTAGGGATTCTGTTGACCTCCAAATACATTTTTAAAGTTTTTATCTCCCACCGTTTATTTAATTCTTTTTTGCTCAGATTTTCTAATTGTTCAAATAGATACTTTAATGAATTTTTGTTTTGTTGTTTTGAGGAGGAAGGACTAGTTTGACGATGTCTTAGAAAAAGTTTGTTCAATATGATATAAGTCATTCATAACGTGCCTGTACACAAGTGTTTCAAGGCACAACAAGACAAGGATGGGGAGACAAAGGGAGGACAAAACAAATGATCTTACTAGGCCTTGTGTCATTTAGATCGTGCAAGTGCAGGGTGAAGGAGAAGTGCCAGGGGGAGTGAGAGGGGAAAGTGCAAGGGCAAAGCTTTGGTAAGTGCTGCCGGGGTTGACAGCTCTGAGTAAGTGCAAGGAGGCAGGCTACTGTTGGATTGCAGATACAGTCCCTAAGTGCACGTTGGCCCGGGGGCAGTGCAAGGGGCTAATGGTCATGTAGGAGCCTGATGCCCATTAAGTTTCAGTGGGTGGACAGGTAACCAGTTAGCGCAGCAGACAAGAACATCAGCAAGGGAGAGAGAGAGAGAGAAAGCAGAAGCGAAAAGGAAGGTCTTGAGTTGCATCCAGAACCGTAGGTGGTCCTGCTCAAGTTTGAGAGAGGCAGGGAGGCTGTTCCCGGGGGAGGCACCAGCCAAGGAGAGAGACCCCCCACCCCTCACTCTCTACCTGTTGAAGCGTCTGACCCCCAGAGTTTTGGAGGTGGATGAGCGAAGGGCTCGAGAAGGAAATTGCTTAGGAAGAGAGAGTTGGATGTAGTGTGGTACCTCACCACAGAAAGCCTTGTGGACAATGCATAGGGTCTTGAACTTGATCCTTGCATCCACTGGGAGCCAGGGGAGACATTTCAGGGATGGAGAGATACGATCCCTGGGCTGGAGGCAAAGGACCAGTCTTACAGTTGTGTTCTGGATTAGTTGCAGAGGGCGAACAGTAGAGGCAGGTAGATTTAGAAAGAGGCTGTTGCAATAGTCCAGCCTAGAGAGAACCAGGGCTCTGGAGACAATGAGATTCTGGGGGAAAGTGAGAAAAGGAAGAATACCTCTGAGGAGGTGCAGCTGGTAGTTGGAGATGTCCGTGATGTGAGATGAGAAGGAAAGAGTGGAGTCGAAGATGACACCAAGGTTTTTTGCCTCGAAGGAAGGCGCATGGAGATGGCCCAAGGAGGGTGGCCAGAGTGAAAGAGGAAAAGCGGGAGCAGGGGTCCCAATGAGAAGGATCTCAGTCTTACTGGCATTCATGCAGAGATCATTGGAGGTGCACCAGTCCTGAATCACGGATAGACAGTCATAAATGAACGAGAGAGGAGAGGTGGGCCAGAGGTGCCAAGTAAACATTGAAAAGCCAGGATGAGAGGTTAGAGCCCTGGGGAACACCACACATGGAGAGAGAGGTGGTGGAGAGAAAAGACCTAAGTTGTGCCTGGGAGGGTCAATCCAGGAGGAAAGAGGTCAACCAGGCTAGGGCCTTGTCCGTGATGCCCAGGTTGTTACAGAGATGATTGATCAGGATGACGTGGTTGACTGTGTCGAAAGCAGAGGAAAGATCAAGGAGGATGAGGACAGAAGGAAGGCTAGAGTTGAGATTAGAAAGCAAGTCTTCACAGGTTTTCAGCAGAGCAGTTTCCGTGCTTCTGGCTGCTCTGAAGCCAGACTGATGGTCATGGAGACAACCAACAGATTCAGTATGGAGAGTAAGCTGGGAGATGGCCAGCTTTTCCAGGAGTTTGCCCAGGAGGTGTAATAGAGATTGGGCGGTAGTTTTATGGAGAGGAAAGATCGGCAAAAGGCTTCTTAAGGAGGGGGTACAGAAGGGAGTGCTATGGGGTGGAAGCTTCAGTAGAAAAAGAGTGATTGCAGAAATTGGCCAAGGCTGGAGCGAGGGTGTAGATGTGGTCCTTGATGGTTCTGGAGGAGCAGAGGAGCACCAGCTTGGACAACACTTTCATTGATCCGACTTGTCTAGAAACATCGTCAGGAGTGAACATGGGGAAAGAGGAGAAAGGAGGAGCAGTGGGAGAGGCGGCTGGAGAGGGGCTGAGGTAGTGGGAGAGAGAGCACAGGATGTCCTGAGTTTTAGTGGTGAAGTGAGAGGGCAGTGCCGTGCAGATGGCCTGGGAGGGAACATGAGAGGTGGAGACTGCAGCAGGGTTGGCCAGCTCCTTGCAGATTTTGAAGAGCTTGGTCGTGTTGTTAGAGGTTGCAGAGACGTGTGGGCTTGGATGTTAGCTCTCTTCTTGGACAGGACAGAGAGTCTGTATTGCCTTTGGAGCAGGCGGCAGACCAGTTTGTCAGAGGATGCTCCTGATGCCCTCCACTTCCTTTAAGCCCCACTACACTTGCGTTTTAGGGTGGCAAAGTCAGAATCATACCAAGAGTTGCACTTGGAGGTAGGCTTCAAACGGATCCTCATGACAGGGGCACGGACATCAAGACTGTTAGAGACAGAGAGATGCAGGGTAGGGAGGCTTTGTCAGAGTGTGAGTCAGCCGCAGGCGTAGTAGGAGGAGAGAAAGCAGCAGGGAAAGCTTCCACTGACACACGCTTCATGGGCCGGATGACCGAGAAGGTGGGTGACAGTGTTGGGATCGGCTGGACCTGGGGGACATCCGAGCGTTAGGTGGGAGCAGAGCAGAAAGAGGTCAGTCCAAGAGAGAGGAGTAATGAGAGGGTTAAAGAGGGGGATGTCTGAAGAAATGGGAACATTCAGGGTGTGCTCAGTAGAGTGTGTCTGGCCAAAGGGCAAAATAGAAAGAGAGAGAGAGTCGCAGAGATTGCGAAAAAGCCCTTACAAAGGGTTAGAAGCATCCAGATGGATGTTGAGGTCTCTGAGGAAGAGAAGTTGAGGGGTGGAAGCAAGGCGAGAAGAGGATAGGTCGTCCCACTCAGAGAGGAAGAGGGCGACCTGGCCAGGTGGCATGTAAATAGTGGCCACAGTAAGAGAAAGGCTAGGAGAGATAAAGAGCTTGCAGACCAGGCATTCAAAGGAGGACTAAGCCTGCGTAGGAATGACAGAAGGAGGCATCCACTCTGGAAAGATCACAGCAACTCCACCTCCTGGACAGTTGCTTCTGGGTTCGGAGAAGATCTTGTGCCATCAGGGAGAAGAGTGTCGAAACTTGTGACAGAGCTCGCCATGAACCATGTCTCATGAGACAGAGGAAATCCAGATCAAGTTCTTCGAGGAGTTGGCAGATGTCGTTTGACAGCAGAGCGAGAATTGAGAGTAGCGACGTGTAGCAGATTGACACATTTGAAAGACTTCAATGGAGGGGTACAGGCTTGAGGTATGCCCTGCAGAGGAAGCAGAGGGGCCTAAAAGTGGGCAGAGGAGGAAGAAGGAGATGGCAAAGTAGCCAGAGAAGATGAGGAGGGTGCCAGTGAGGTGGTGGAAGAAGGAGGTGGCGGAGTAGCCACAGAAGATGAGGAGGGTGACAGAGAAGTGGCGGAAGAGGGAGATGGCGGAGTAGCCACAGAAGATGAGGAGGGTGACAGAGAAGTGGCGGAAGAGGGAGATGGCAGACTAGCCAGAGAAGATGAGGAGGGTTTCAGACAGGTGGCGGGAGAAGGAGGTGGTAGACTTGACAGTGTTCACTTTATTGCATTTGTGGTCTGTTTGCTGATTGCAGATGGGGAAAGGAGCATAGCAATTAAAGTTCGATCAGCACTGTTACATCACCACTGTTGGTCTAGTTAAACGTGGTAGTTAAACTAGACCAAATTGGTCGGGATGGAAATGCTGAAATCTGATTAGCCGGCAGCTGTGTTTAGTAGAGCGGGCAACTGTGAGGTCATCCCTAAACACTGTGTCACTGAACATGCCGCTGAGAGTATCTGCGTGACAGTGCACCGTGGAGATCCACACAACTGGGCAGTGCTGACTATGTGTGTGCCTTGTGCTAGAGATCCTGTCATACGAGGGGCAGGGCGAAGGACGGCAATGGTACCCCTCCTAAAATTGACTGGCTGTGTCTCGGGTCATGAATGATCCCAGATCGGGGAAGAACATAACCCACACACACAAACCACACACCAGTGTAGCAGAGGTAAGGGCAGAGCCCTTGCGTGCATAGGTGTGGCATGAAGCAACCTCCTTATGGCTGGCTGAGGCCCAGGATTGAATCAAGCCAAGGCACCACAAAACGGTAAGTACACATGAATATTTGACAGTCCACATGAGTGAAGGTAATACCGCTGTGCAGTCTCCTTTAAGAACATGTTCTGCACATCAAGTTATAGATGCGAAATCCAAGCAAAGAGTGGCTTGCTTCTAACGCTCTCATTGAACTTATCAGTCAGGCCCCAGTGCTGATGCTATTTCCCTCAAAACAAAGGCGCCAGATGTTAATGAATAACCAAAGCACATCCACCCTGATGTCTAGGCGCGTTTTTCATGTTTTCAAAGATACCCTTCAATGTATATACACCCCACAAGTCTTCTTTTATTAAATACATCATGTTTTCACAAACTGAGGTGGTCATTAATTTCTCTTTAAAAGTGTTAATTCTATATGGAGCTGCAAAGCATTCCTAGGTATAGTGGCTAGTGTGTGCATTTGTCAAGAGGGCTCTGTTAGGTAGCTTTCCTCTTCCAAGATTTAAATTTATAATAACTCAGTTAACGTTGACATGTGATGAATGTTTCCATGGCATTTAACGACAGCCTAACCAAGTTTTCCATTGGGATTTCTATAAAGTCCGACAAAAAACACTTAAGTGGAAAGTGCAGCATAGCAGAGTCTTCTCTACGGGAGTCCGTTTTGCACTAGGTTGCTTACATGTTGCAGCGGCACCGCTTAAAACCTTCCTTTCTTCTGAGGCACATGATTGGCAAAGGTTGGAATTTTGCATTCCCATGGAGGACCCTTGGATAATTCCCTAAATTCTAGCAGTTAGAGCAAGAGGATGTTTCGCGATGCCATATTTTCTACCCTACCATTTCATGCATCTGCTGTTATGGTAGGACGAAACAGAGACAGTTTTATGTGGACGTGGGAAGCTGCGGGGGCTTCACTATTGACACAAAACATTCTCACTCCCCTCTTTTAGTCAAAGCATCTCATGGCCTATTACAGTTCTAGAAGATTCTGCCTTTTTTCCAGCAGAAAAAACATCCGACGTGGCTGGAAGGGCAGGACCTTTTCGATGCGGGGCAAAGTGTTTGTCAGGCGTTCGTCCGGGGAATGGTCTGGGTGGGGGGCAGAGGTCGACCCTCTGACTCTCAAAAGCCCCAAACTGTTTTCACACAGTCCATAATGAACCCCACCTCTCTCGCTACCAACAGCCACACCTCAACAGGCTTCGATGCAGCAGCAGGCCTACTGGGGATTGTTCACGATGAAACAAGCAGCAGAAAAGATGAAAGGTGGAGTGTGGATTCCTCAATCAAAAAAAATGTGCATCACCTTGGCCTAAAAAAAGGGCATCAGGAAGTGAGGCGCCTGCAGGATATTAAAGTTTGTTGGCAGTGACAGACAGGGAGAGGTTTTGATGGTGGGAGATATGATGCGCTTTCAAATAAGGCTGCAACCTTGTGTTTGCAGTCTCTCTGGCCCTTTGCTAGCTAAGGTTCTCGGGGGAATTTCTTTACCTGTGCCACAGCTAAATAATGGGACTAAAACAGCTCTGCTTTATTAATTCAGATTTTAAAGGCTGTCCTTCGTAGGTTATGGAGTAGCTGTCATGAATTAGCATATGCACAAGGTCTGAGCTGTTCCCACAGGTGGTCTCCTAGAGCCAGTGATGGTACTGCTGGACCCATTAACAGCTATTTACACCACAGAAGGGAGGAAAGGAGGAGACAGGCTTTTTGGCTGTTTCTCAGAAGTGCATGGCATGTTGACTGAAATGTTGCCCTTAATTTTACAACGTTTACACAACTTGCTAATATGTGTTAGGAAAATGTAAAGGAAGGCTGCTGAAGGTACCCCACACTGCCTCATAAACTGGGCCGCTGCTGTGTGGGCCATCGGTGACTAGGAAAGCAATGGCACATTGCCCCGCCTCTGTCTCAAGCCAAACCAGCTGAGAAATGTAAACAGGGGATGTGCAACACAAAGAAGAAGCTTGCAGCTCCTTGAAAATTGAGCAACACATTCTTGTGAATGGGATCAGCCAAAGTGTACATACCTGGGCTACACTGTAAACTTGGTCTAGGGTGGGTTGTAGATTGTTGCAAATGTTATAACAATAATATTTCCCTACACCTTCCAACCCACTTCTCCTACTAACACTTCACAGAATCATGCAAAAGGACTTTGGGCCTCATTCCGAATCGGGCGGTCTGGTAAGAAAGTGCCAGTATCCGCGGACAGCAGCACTTTACCGGACCGCCCGAGTATGGGTTTGCTGGTGGGGCACCATGGCCTACCTCCAGCTAAAAGCTGGAGGTAACCCAGGGGTCCTACCAGCAATAAAAGCCCTCATTACCGCCACCGGCATTGCCGGTGGAGGTAATGACAGCAAATCCCCTCATGGAGTCCTATGGTACTCCGTGAATGGGGATTTACACCGCCCCGCCAGCACTCATAATTCGCCGGCAATGTCGCCAGACCGAGTGCCGGTAAAGGTAAGTACCAGATGCCGGTATCTGGCGGCTCTACCGCCAGGATACCGGCATACTCAGAATGAGGCTGATTGTAATTATGTATACATTAGTTCTAGGCACTGATTATTTGTTTTCTCGCCTACTCCCTGCCCTCGGTCTAAGTTCCTATTATTACCCCCTCAGCTACATGTCTACCTCACTCATTCTACCAATGCATCTTGTAAAGGCCCCTGACCTAAGCATTGCCTCCTGTAACTGGATACTCAGTACATCATTTCTGTTTAAAGCGGCATCTAGGCTTTCAATAACTACAAATGTAACTTAGTGGAGTTTATCCTGCAACTATGTAAAGAAGAGACATGTCTGAGGATTAAACCACTAATTATTATCATCCATCGTCTGAAAATATTGTTTTAGAGGTTTTGAGAGGTGTTAATGGCCTATTCATTAAATAAAAAGCTGAAAATAAAGGGTGTGAATTTAACTTTAAAAACATATGGAGATAGTATGAGCTCTGGGCAGAAAGCTGATCTGCTGAAAAAATGTAATGCTTTTCTAATGGCCGGGAGGTGGTCTTTGAGCAGAGGGACCAGCCGCAGGGAGACGAATGAGAGACGTGGAGATGGAGGAGGAGGGATGCTGATCATGTGGGGGTAAAGAGTGGGGAGTCCCACGACCAGTAGGGGCCACTCCTATCTCTGCTACCCTTGAGTTGAGCCAAAGGTGACCCACACTGAAGTGCCAGAGGAGCTAACCAGATTAGGTGCTACCAAGCATGGAGGAGTGTATGAGACCGGCCCCTGATGCCAGTGTCTCAAGGACAGTGTAGTCAGGCAGAGGGGGCCTTGGCAGTGAGATACAGAGAAGGGGGAGCCCAATTGCTTGGGAGACAGCGGCTGTGTGAAGCAACATTTTGAGCGGCTGGTGATCCTCTTGCCAATCTGTAGCAGAGAAGGCAACACTGCGGGGGCACGGGACATTTTGGTAAAGATGTACAACTTCAAGGATAAAGTGAAAAGTATTGGGGCGGTCAGAAGGAAAGGAAAGATATGTTTCAGGGGCAGCAAGGTCTTGCTCTTTGACTATATGTCACAGTTAACGCTGGCCAAAAGGAAGACATTCAGGGCATTACAGGGGAGCTCACCATACGGAAAGTTAAATAAAGCTGACTGTATCCGGCTAGTCTACAAATCCGGCTGGGGAGAGCAGAGAGAATAATCTCCACTGTTGAGGAGGGAGTGAAGATTCTAGGGATGAGAAGCCAGGAAGAAGTGCCAGAGGAAGGAGAGCGCGCGAAAACGATAACACCGAGGGGGAAAATTATGGTTAAAGAATGGTGGTCTATGAAAAGCAGAAAGAATGACTGGGCTTGGGCCTGGCAGGGAGAGGTTGTTAAGAGGAGGAATATAGAGGAATGGAAGGACCTAAAAGTGAAGGGTTATTAGGAGTGAGAGGGCTGTGGAAATTGGTAATAGTGGGAGAGGGGATTTTACAAATGAAATAAGGAGGCAAGGGAAGCAAACAAGACAGGAAGGGAAGGGGCCTTAGCTGTACCAAGTTCACGAGAGGGACGACACGTCAAGAACCTGGATCAGAGTTCCAGGGACATCAGGTATTAAATATGGGGGATCAGGTCTATTAGTAAAGGGGGGAAATATAGGGGACCAAGGATTTATACCACCAGGAGAGGGGGAGATCGAGACAGAGGGGGCCCACATGAGGGATAGCCACAAGAGGAGAGCAATATCCTAAAAGGGCAGTGATTAGGTTTGAGTATTGGAATGTTAGCGGTCTAAATACCCCAAACAAGAGGGTGAGCATTATTAGAGTGCTCCATAAATATGGTGCACAGATAGTGTTCCTCCAAGAAACACATCTTAAAAAAAATACAGTCCAGTATCAGGCACACACGGTTACTAAACAAGCAGGAGTTTCGATCCTCCTACATAAATCACTAAAAATGGAGGATAGCACAGTTGAGAGGGATGCAGGAGGACAGTATGTGATTGTGAAGGGGAAAATGGAAGGTCAGCTATACACAATAGCATCAGTTTACGTGCCCAGCCATCGCCAGGAAGGTTTCCTGATGAGGTTTCTCAGAGAAATTGCGAAGTTTGGTGAAGGAGAGTGAGTGGTGGCTGGAGACCTTAACTTGGTGACTGATTCTGGAAAGGACAGGTCGGGAGGAGAGCGTGGGCATAGCGTGGGGGCAATGTCTTGGTTCTTAATAGGTAGAATGGAGGAATTAAGAAAGATAGACACTTAGAACCTGCTGCACCCCCAGGAGACGGATTGCAGATACTACAGATCCTACTTATGGATAGATAATATCTGTGCTTCCCAAAGAGTGACAAGGGCATTACAAACAGCCAATTTTAATATCAGATGATGCCCCAGCTTTGATAGAATGGGAGGAGGGAATGGTAAGACAAGGGAAGCAGGAATGGAGAAAGGAAGAATACCTCCACAGAGATAAAGGGACTAGGTACTTAATACAGGAAGAGATAAACAATCAACTGGGGCCAAAAAAGGAACAAGGTAAGAATGAGGGTGCCAGGTGGGATGGGTTCAAGACTCACCTTTGGAATTTCCTGATAGGAATAGCAAAGGAACTGAGGGGGGCTGGAGGGAGGGAGGAGCTAGAGTTAGAAAGGGAAGTACAGGAGCTAGAGGCAGCGCCCAAAAAGTCAAGGAGAATAGGTAAGAAGCTGGTGCATATTAAAAGACAGCTGAAGTAGCTAATAAGTAGATCTTTGGAGAGCTCCTTGCTATGGAGAAAACAGCTCTTCTATGAACATGGTGGTAAAATGGGTACAGTGCTGGCAAGAAAGCTCAAAGCTAAAGAGCAAAGTCCTTTATTAAAGATTTACAAAAGATTCCAAGATGGCCGCCGACACCAGGTAGACATGTGTCGACGGCGCTCCAGAACCTCCAACTCACTTAAGTGGTTCCACCACCCCTTATGAGCTGAGGAACTCAGGAAAACAGCGGCTGGCGCCCCCCCCGTACTTTCGAGCACCCGTAGGAGGAGAAGGGGAAACAACCGCGGCGCGCTTCGGAGGCCTGCGGGCGAAACGAGACGCATCAGGCCTACTGTGCTGGGCAGGAGAGGGGGCGCTACAGGCGGGACGAGATTGCAGCCTTGTCCCTGTCCTCACGCCGAGCAACTGATGGAGTGCTGTGGCCTCTGGGGAGCAGACGTGCTCTTGGCCGCACAGCGGACTCTCTGCCGACCATTGGGCGGGTGCGGCTGGCTGAGCCGGGGATGAGGAGGAGACCCGGCGGCGGGCCCCTGGGAAAGGAGGCACCCTCGGGACACACCAGCGGAGGAGCCTCGGATTGGAGTTCCACGGGAGCCGGGCGCACACCGGGGGGCCCGCGCAGGTCCTTTGGAGCGGCGGCGGATTCCGGGCAGGAGCACCGACCCGTGAAGCGGAGTGCAGCCCCGGGCGGTGAGAGGACACTACCAGAGCAGTGCGGTGAGCGGCGAGGGGAGCGGGGCCCGGGTGACATTTGTGCTGGGCTGTTGGGCTAACGTCAGCTCCCCGCGCGGCCTCATTGAGGTACTGTCCTACTACACGCAACCTCAACAGGCCCCAAGGCAACGTTAAGCACTGCAAGGCTGGGGATTCAGGCCTGGTCAGGAACAGCAAGGCAAGGAATTCAGGCCTGGTCAGGAGCAACTCCCTGGGGAGGCACGGGCAGGATCAGAGGGGATCTCCTGTCTTCAAGCCACAATTATGGTGGCTAAAAACAAGAGCAAGGCCAATAAAAGTGGTCAGTCTCAGGGGGGACGCCCAGGCCCCATCATAGCCCTCTGGGCAAGCAAGGACGCAGCCGAGGAATGCAGGGGCACACAGGGGGGAAGTATGGAGCAGGAGCACGCTGAGACCCCGGAAGCGTCCGCACAGATCTCACGCCAGGATCTGCATGGGGAGCTGCTCTCACTTCAAGCATCCTTGGGGAAAACCTTTCAAGAGCAATTTCAACTAATGAGGTCTCACATCAACCAGGCTTTGGCCGAAATCAAGCAGGAAGTGAGTCATTTGGGGGAGAGAACGGACATAGTCGAAAAAGGCCTGCAGGAGATAGGCAAAGAGGTCACGGAGAACAGTGAAGCAATCGAGAGGCTCGTCACGGCAACGCGGAACTTGGAAATAAGAATGGAGGACATGGAAAACAGGTCTCGGCGGATCAACATCAGGTTGAAGCTCCTGCCGGAGACGGTGCAAGATAGGGACCTGAAGGAAACGGTTCAAGGATTTTTTGCGGAGCTACTGGGCTAGCCTTCACCTGATCGGATCGAGTTGGACAGGGTTCACAGAGTGGGCTTCGTCAATAGGAACCCGAAGTCTAGGCCGCGGGACGTGTTAGCGGCGTTCACAAGATATGCTCAAAAAGAGGCAGTACTCAAGGCCGCTAGACAAAAAGAGCCGACATCCTTTAACGACCAACGTATTGAACTGTACCAGGATCTCGCCAGCTGTACCCTGCTCAAGAGGCGACAATGGAGCCCCCTCACTCTGAAGCTTAAAGAAAAGGGGATTAGATATAAGTGGACCTTCCCTTTTGGACTTGTCTTCGAATGGGCTGGTTCTCAGAAACGGATAACCACGATGCAGGAAGGAGCGGACCTACTTCAACTTGAACTGGATCAAGAGCTGTTCGGGGAATCGAGGGTGGCGGGCCCGAGCGGCTCTTCAGAGGCGGGAAGTGGTGTCCGAACCAGGCCTTGGGAATGGTCACTGGTCGGCGAGGGGAAAAGGAGGAGGCCCGTGCGGCGGAGGCCCCCGGAAGGGAGGTGCTGTGGAGCCAGCGGCGGTGGAGTGATCTGGACCAGAGGAGAACTGATCGGGTATTTGAATAAGCTCAGGTGGTGGTTGACACAAAGGCTGTTTTTGATCACAAGGAGGAGAAAGGGTGCTAAGAGCAAACATCATGGGATCACCGAGGGCGAGGAAGCCTAGGGGGGGGAGGGAGGCGGGTAGACCAAGTTTTAAGGTCATTAGGGGTTGGGAGGGGGGTGGGGGAAAGGGGAGAAGGGGGGGGGGATCCTCAGGTGCTGCCCGAGGGGCGAATTAGAAGTGGTCCACGCACCCGGGTAACAGACGTGGGGCAAATGAGTGGGGGTGGGGCGCTGCTGGGGGACTTGAACGGCGGGGGCAAGTGTCTAATCACAATTCAAGTGGGTAACGCATAATGTTAGGGGCCTCAATACCCCGCTGAAAAGGAAAAAGCTGGGGCAATTTACGAAGCGGGGAAAACCGGACTTTCTGGGATTACAAGAGACACATCTGCTTCGCAGGGATCAGAGTAGCTTAAGGTTGAGAGGGTTTGATCAGGTGTTTCAGGCGTCTGGTCCCGCGAAATCGGGGGGGGGGGGTGGCGCTGGCCATCAGGGGCACAGTGAACTTCCATTTGGAAGACACCCTAAAGGACAAGGAGGGGAGGTTTGTTATGGTAAAAGGCACAATTGCGGAGGAGATGTATACAATAGGGGTGATTTACGCGCCCAACACAGGGCAGGACTCCTTCCTCTGCAACCTCATGGGGAAAATAGGTGACTGGGCAAGAGGCCAGATAATCATAATGGGGGACCTGAATATAGCATGGGACAAGGTTAAAGACAGGTCAGGAGGGACTAAAAGACGTGGGGGAGGGGCGGTAGCCTCGGCGGAACTCCGGGACAAGGTGGAGAGCGTAGGGTTCAGGGATGTCTGGAGGGAATTGAAAGGGGACGAGGAGGGCTACACATTCCTTTCCGAAGTTCATGGGACCCAGTCCAGAATTGACTACATCTGGATCTCGGCCAATCTGGTGGGTAAGGTCAAAGAGATAGAGGTTGGGCCCATGGGAATAGCAGATCATAAAATACTGTCGATGCAGCTGGAACTGGGAAAGAGGAGGAGGGGGCTGTGGGGTTGGAAATACCCGGAACACCTGCTGAGGGACCCTTTGGTAAGGGAGGAAATAGAGGGTAAGATGAGAGAGTTCTTTGATAACAACAAGAGAGGGGACACGGGTGAGGCTATAAGATGGGACACGTTTAAGGCCACATTGAGGGGGGAAATTATAGCAGTTAAGGCACAGAGACAGAAACAGCTACAGGCCTTGGAGTCCCGGATAGAAGTGGAAGTTGAGGAAGCGAGAGGCAGGGTAGCAGCGAACCCCAGCAGGACTAACCAGAAGGACTACAGGAGGGCAGTGGGACAATTGGGGATCCTTCGGACCAAAAAAGCGGAGGGGGCCCTGCTTTTCGTGAGGCAAAAATCTTATGCAAGAGGGAATAAGGCGGACGCCCTGCTGGCTCGCCTCCTTCGGGGAGCTGCCTCTAGAAACACAATCACGGCTCTAAACTCAGATAGGGGGGAAAGGGTTACTCGAATAGAAGATATCCAAGAGGCCATGGCTGAATTTTACGAGACCTTGTATGCTTCACAGCATCCCTGCGGCCAGGCCCAGGAGAAATTCCTGGAAAGGTTTAACCTGCGTAAAATTGAGGGGGACGCCCAGACTGGTTTACAACAAAAGATAACGGAGGAGGAAGTGAGGGGGGTTATTCGGAAGCTGCCCGCAGGTAAGGCCCCTGGCCCTGATGGGTACACTGCGTCCTTTTACAAGACCTTTGCCGGAGTGCTGGTTCCACAGTTGACCTACCTTTTCAACTCCTTTTTAGGTAGTGGGCGAATCACCCCATCCATGAAAGAAGCCAAGATTTCTCTGATTCTGAAAGAGGGCAAAGACCCTCTCGAAAGATCCTCCTATAGGCCAATAGCGCTTATTAACGTAGACGCAAAAATCTACCCTAAGATCCTGGCGAATAGGCTCGAGGGACTTCTCCCAGATCTGATCCATCAGGATCAGGCGGGATTCGTGAAGGGGAGGCAGACAGTGGACAATATTAGAAGGGTGGCCCATCTGGTGGAAAAGGTGGAAAAGACTCGTACCCCGGCAGCACTTCTGTCCTTAGACGCTGAAAAAACGTTCAATCGGGTGGAGCGGTCCTTCCTTTTCAAAACCATGGAAAAAATGGGGTTAGGAGGCACTTATTTACAGATGGTCAAGGCGAACTATGAGGGCCCCCGAGCGAGGGTAGCGGTTAATGGGACTTTGTCTAGATCATTCCAACTCCTAAGAGGTACAAAACAGGGATGTCCCCTATCGCCCCTGCTATATGCGGTTTACTTGGAGCTCCTCCTGCAGGCAATTCGGGAATCTGAAGGAATACAGGGAATACCGTTTGGGAGTAGGCAGCACAAGGTGGCGGCCTTCGCGGACGTCTTGTTGCTTGCCCTGACCAATCCCATAGAGTCGAGTATGCAATGCAGGCTACTACTAGAAGACTTTGGGGAAGCATCCGGATTACGCATTAACATGCTTAAGTCCGAATTGATGGACCTGACATTGGCAAGGGAAGAGAGGGAGGAGTTAAAGGGGACGACGCCCTTTGACTGGTGACCGGGGGGAATTACGTACCTGGGGGTGAGAATCACTCCGGCTCTACAAGTATGGTATGCAGCAAACTACCCCCACTCCTGCAAAGAATTAAAAAAGACCTCCTTAAATGGCGGAACTTGCGGATCTCCTGGTTGGGGAGGCTAGAGGCACTTAAAATGGTTACCCTGCCGAGGCTGCTCTACCTCTTCCAGGCTATCCGTCAAGCAGTCCCGGCCAGCTTCTTTAAGGAGCTCCATGTGGTAACAAACGAGTTTATGTGGGAGGGAAAAAGGGCAAGGGTGAGTAGGATGCAACTCACGGCCCCGAGGAAAGGGGGGGACTAGCTCTTCCCAACTTCCGTCAATATTACGAAGCGGCCCAGCTAAGGGTGATTAGGGAATGGCTGCGGGAGGGGGAAGGAAAACACTGGGTTCAGATGGACAGAGCGGTCACGCGACACGAATTGGGGGAGGTTTTGTGGCTACCCAGACAGCATCGTCCGGGCTATATGTACCTGAGCTCTATCACCAAACTAGTTGCAGACAATTGGGACAGACTGGTCCAACGTAAGAAAATTACAACCTACCCATCCCCCTTCACCCCCATCTTCAATAATAAAGACTTTACCCCGGGTTGGAAAGAGGGGCATTCCGGAACTGGCAGGAGGGAGGCTGCCGTTGGATGCGGGACATGTTTATAGGAGGGGAGATCGGCTCTTTTGTAGATTGTAAAAGGGATTTCGCACTGGGGGAAGGTGAAAGTTTGAGATACTCACAGCTGTGACACTGGCTTGTATACCCCATAAATAAGGAGGCGGCTACTAGATCACCGGCCCTTTTTGAGAAATTCCTGATGACCAACGACGGCTCGAAAGGCCTTATCTCGCAGCTTTATAAGATCTTGGATGAGGCTATCCCAAGGCCGCAATGGGCATATATGGGAAGGTGGGAAAAAATTCTGGGCAGGGAAATAGAGAAGACGGAGTGGGAAAATCTATGGAGGAAGATCCCTAAACTAGCAAGAGCCTCGCAAACCCGGGAGGCCTGGTATAAGATATTATATGGGTGGCACTATACTCCAGCTCGGCTGCGCAGGATCTACGCAGATTCATCGGGAATTTGCTGGAGGGGATGCGGCCAGGAGGGCACTGCGGAACATATTTGGTGGTGATGCCCAAAAATAGTCCTGTTCTGGGGAGACATTAAGCAGGCGATGGAACAAGTGTTTGGGGGAAAGGGAGGCATACCGCCGGAATGGTCACTATTAGGCTTCAGACCAGCAGAAGGGCCGGCGGGTTTGAGGGGCAGGGAAAGAGCGAGGGTGATGCTCACTTTGGCAGCAATGACAATCATAGCCCAGAGATGGAAGAGCTTGAACATACCGATGTTTCAAGACTGGTTGCGTAAAGTCTGGGAGATAGTAGCGATGGAATGGGCCTCCTATGCAATGAACAATACAATACAGAACTTTGCAGGCGAGTGGGGTGAGGTCCTCTCCTTTCTCAGAGATGATTTCAGGATCAGGTGGCGCCCGCAACGTTTAAGACTTTTGGATCTGGAATAACCCCGAATAGACACTTTTTGGTGGCAGGGAACTACAGAGACTTTGAAGCAGCACCAGGGGGCGGGGGGAAGGGAGGGAGGGGGGAGTTATGGGGATTGTTAAAGTTGTTGAAAAATTCAATAAAGAGAATTTAAAAAAAATATTTTTACAAAATATGAAGAAGCACATAGTTACAACGGAGGGAGGTAAAAGACAAGTGATAAGGGAATTCTTTGCTGAACTATATAGAGAGAAGCCATGTGACTGGGACGAGCAAACAGCATACCTGGCGGTTTGGCGGGGGCTGAAATTGCAATCGATCAGGCAGAACATTTAGAAGCCCTGATAACAAGGGAAGAAGTACAGCGGGCAATAAGTAGATTGAAATCCAATAAATTTCCAGGGGCCAATGACATAACAGCATTGTTTTACAAAATACGTAGCCACTAGTTGAGCCCCTATTTAGTGGAGCTATTTAATGAATTCTGAACGTAGGGTAGAATAACAACCTCAATGGAAATGGCCCACATCACCCTAATTCCAAAGCCAGGGAAGGATCCACAATTAGGTTCATTCTGCAGACTGATTGCTCTTATCAATATAGATGCAAATCTATATACTAGAATACTGGCTGTGAGGCTGGAGGGGTATATGCCTACACTGATATCACAGGACCAGTCAGGGTTTATTCAGGGGTGGCACAAAAGAAAGGAGTATGCAAAGACCCTCTGTGTGCGCTCTGCACATCTTGGAATAATTGTTGGAATTGGGCTGCACTGCAGAGGTCAAAAACCAGTCATGTCTACTGTTAGGAAAGATTTCTTAATTGTGGGTAATTTTCCTTCCATGTGGCAACCCCTAAACTTTTTGCTGTTGTTTTCACCATGATCTAGACTTTGCCAGAGAAGTGCAGCCTTCTCCCGCACTCCTCTGGGCTTTCGCTCCATTCTTACGGGGAAACTGACATGCCCTTAAGACAGTCAGTACCGGGAAATGCTGTTGTCCGTAGTTTGTTTATCATGTTGCAGCTTTCGTGCAACATGACACAAGGGGACACTGTAAGCTAAGTTACTGCTCTCTTGGGTCTCTAGCCTTCTACAGGCCCTAGATACTCTTTTTGGATTGTAAATGATCGGTGCAAGTGAATCACGGACGGGAATGGTGGCAGCGATCGTTTCTTGTGTTTTTGAGCTCCTTTTGGCGTTTTAAGTGCGTTTCTCGCGCTTAGCCCAAAATGGTGGCCTGGCTCCCAATATTGCCAGACCACGAGGCTCCTTTGTCCTGCCCGCTGACCATCTTGCCCACTTCACCTTCCCCAGGTTGAGCCGACCCGGGGCCTTCCTTATTTGGGCATGTACTTTCCCACGAAACACAGATGCTTTCGCCGGCTTCTACAGGCCTTGTGTGTGCCTCCAGGATGTGGGCTGGGATGTCTGGTCCCAATGCACATCCTGGGTGCCAGAGAGTCTAGTGTGGTGTGAATGCCTGGGACCACCGTGGTCCGTGATAGGTTCACGTATGGTGTGAGTGTTTGATGAGCGGATCTCCCATTGGGTCCCCTCCGTTTTGGCGCGAAGGGAACCGTGGATAAGAGGGGGCTGGAAACGCCACTACCATGTCGATCTCCTGAGTTCTCACGAACAAAGGAATACAGGAGCCAAGTATCCTGCAACCACGAGGCTGAACCGAGGAATCGCTGGTGACCCGCTGAAGGACTGCTCCTCTGCACTGCTGTCGCTTTGTGAAACCCTTTCTACCTCTGATCGAACCAGAAGGCCTGTACTGGTACTTCGACCCTTGGAATAGCGGGGACAGATTTTCTCTGCATCTTCACCATCTCCTACACGTAAGCCTTCGGAAGTGTCTCTGGGCCATCCAGCAGACTGACCAGCCTACCCAGGAGTCTTGCTCTGTAACCGCCGCCAGGTTGTGTTGTATTTTGAGTCCTTGTCACTCTCACACGATTCGTACACTTGGCATTCCCAGGTCTGAAGTGAGTAGTGTACATTTGGCTGAGATACACACGGCCGCTCCGTTGCCCTGCTGTGGTAACAAACTGTGCGGGTTCACTTTGTTTGGGACATCTTTAACTCAACTCTGCTGCTGCAGAATCTACACGACGACGAGACGTCTCCTGCTCCCCTGAACCTGCCAGCACTGAAACTGACGCGGAGAAGCCTGGGTCTGCTTACATCGGGGACCGGTGAGTAGCATAGCTAGGAACTGGTCGCCCTCCTGCAGGAGCCCATAGCTTTTCCCCGCTGTGTCAAACAGCACTCCTTTCCGTACTCGCGCTCTGCTTCTGCCCACAGTGGAGGCTGCGCTTGAGTCGCAGAACTCTGTTCTTCTTCATTTGTGCACCAAACTGAACTGCCTGATTCTCTCGCAGAGATTCCCCTTTTCGCCCGTTGGCACCAGCGTGTGCAGGTACTTTTGAGCACAAGGCTCCACTCTTCGTAGGGCTTGGACTTCCTTTTAGTTAGGTACCTCTGAAGGCGGACTGGGTCTAACCATTATTTCGCACTGCCTGTTTTCCTCCCCTTCTAGGTGGACTACACATTTCGTGCATCTAACGCTTTAGACTCGTTTGTATTTGTATATGTATTGTATTGGTTTGGTATGTGTTGGTTTACTAGAGTTTTATTGTGATTTCTCGCTACGGTCATTGTTGCAAAGGCCTTGGAATAAATATGTATATATTTTTAATATAACACCTGTTTGGAGTAATTTGTAAGTGTCCTTGCTTTGTGTGCTCATTGCGGGCTTTCAGTCACCCTCACCCCTCTTGAGACCTAGTCTTGACCGCCGCGATCGCTACCCTGATTGGTCTGGCTTGTCCAGAGGTTACCCTGTTCCAAGTAATTAGGTTGGCCTTCTGAACCTCTGCGCCTCCAGGACAGAGTTCAGAAATCCGTCTTAACATCTACTCGTACCCGGCAATGTGGAAAATCTTTAAAAGAAATGACTTGCAAAGCACACTCTTCCATGAATTAGCAAAGTTACTGTGATAAGTGAACTGTAAATAAACATGAATGTGAACAATCAAAGTCCATCAGTAATTTATTATCACACAGTGTCAGCCGACACGTGTTTCGACAAAAAATTTGTTCTCAAGGCTATCTTCTTAGGAGTCAATGAACAGTAGATCAAGACACGTGATTAACTCAAGATTAGTTCGCGGAACTATTAATCCTGTAATGATCCTTTCTTGAATAAAGATCATCTGGAGCTGTAGTTTACTTATGGTCCTGACTTAAAGGTCATTCAAAGTCCAATTATCTTGTCTCCCCGTTGGCCAATAAACGTATAAAGGTTTCCTATGTAACAGGGCTCGATCCCTACTCTATACCGTACAACTAACTAAAAGATAGTAAGTAAACTACAGCTCCAGATGATCTTTATTCAAGAAACGATTTTTACAAGATTAATAGTCCCGCAAACTAATTTTGAGTTAATCACGTGTCTTGATCTTCTGAAGCAGAAAGAAGGCTAACGTCGAAGACCATTGCGACGGACCGAACGGCCTTGGAAGGCAGGCCCGGGCTGCGGTGCCCAAACTGTAGGGAGAGAGTGGGGAGGCCATTGTTAGGAGGCCATTTGTAGAATGCATATTCTCCCCTTCCTACACTTTGTTCGCCCAGCTGCCATCACCCTTACCCAGTATTATGGAGAACACCCCATTTAAGTTTTGCCCTAAGTGCAACCGTAAGTTCCCCTGGGTAGACAAACATCTTGTTTGCAACCTGTGTCTCCCGAGAGATCACGTTGAGACGTCTTGTCGAGCCTGTAGGCTCTTCAAGCCTAAGACATTGAAAGACCATTCCACTAAGCGCTGGGCCCACCACGCCAGGCAACTCAAGGCCATGGAGGTGGAGGGAGCCTTCAGCAATGGCAGCGACGCCGCACTTTCGGATGGAAAGGGCACCGGAGTAGCTGTAGCTACACAAGAGCAAGCCCCCGACCCCGTAGGACAGGCCGGCGGCCATGTTGTAGGGACTACACCCGGCGGCGGTAGCTCTCCAAGTACACACACCACAAAACACACAACCCCCAGTCGACACTCGACAGATGAATCGAGTACTCGACAACGCGCGGCACCCCGTGAACGGTCGACTGAATCCCGATCCTCTGGGCAATCTCATTCCAGATCGCCGCATAACAAGACAAAGATATCGAAAGACGGTAAAATATCAAAAAACGGTAAGACGTCGAAAGACGGCAAGGGTGCCTCGCGAAAAACAACGTCCGAGGGTCATTCGTCGGCAGACGAAACCTCGGCCCCCACACCCGAAATTTGACGTTCTTCAGCTGGTAAGACGTCAGGCCCCAAAAAGTCAGTTTCACTCTCCTCTGGGACCCAGGGTGGGGGCAAACACCATAAAACACACTCTAAATCCTCCCATACAGAAGGCATATCCAAGTGGAGATCTAAAGACCCTATGCCTAAGCCTATCCCACCCACTTATGAAGACATGGGTCTTCCCGACTCCGAGCCCGAAATTGTAATTCCAAGCTCGAAAGAATGGTCCGCAGAGGACATCAACAGGGTTATGCGTAGGATGTCCTTTATTAGGAACTTATTTGAAAGGCACCCTAGCCAGCTTTTAAGCCTTCAGACCACTCCACCCACCTCAGCCCCTTCGAGCTCCCGACCCCCTGTGTCTCAACCCCCTCCTAAGAGGGTTCATATTGATGTCCCACCTCAGGGCAGAGTTTTAGCTCTGTATGACCCTGAAGTACATCCAGAAGAAGAACAGGAGGATGTTTTGCTTATTGATACATCTGATCCTCAACTTTTGGATGAAGACTTAGATGAATTCTATGATGGCGATGATGAAGACCCAGACCAGGAGACAAACATTTACTCCTTGGATCCACCCATTAATCAGGATCCTCCAGTGGTAGACACCCCAGTAGACAACCAATCCCTACTCAACGAAGTTTTAACTAAAGCGGCAGAACACTTCCGCATAGATACCCAAGAGGTGGTAGAATATAGAGACTTCGCTGAGCAACTGTTGGGAGATAAAAAAAACAGTAGGCCAATTTATTCCTATTTTAAAGTCTGTGCAACGCGGAATCCAACCTTCGTTGGAGGCACCCAACCTCACACGGGCCGTTAACCCGTGTGTGGAATTCTTTTTCAGATCTGCACCTTCAGACACCCGTTACATAAGAGGGCAGTTAAGACCGGACTCCCTGGTGGTTACCAACACACGGAAAAGAGCAGGTACTCCCCTTGCTTCCTCCAAGACTCCCCCAGACAAGGAGAGCAAAAAGATTTATGCAATGGGCAGGAAAGTAGCCTCTTCTGCAGCCTACCAGACTTGCATCTCAAATAATGCTACACTTCTGGCAAGTTTTAACTGCCACAAGTGGGATGAGGTTTCTGTATTACTTTCTTCCACGCCTGAGCCACTTTAGTCCCAATTAGCCCAGGTGGCAGCAGACGGTAGGGCGGTGTCTACCTGTGACCTAAAGTCAAACTTTGACGCTGCAGACAATGCAGATAGAATTATCGCAGAGGGCACTATCATTAAAAGACATGCTTGGCTTTGCCAATCAGGCTTCAGGCCATAAACACAGCACACTTAATTAATATGCCGGTGGACAAAGATGTGCTCTTTGGCAAGGCGGTTGAAGACTCACTAAAAACTGCTAAAGACCAGTACGAAACACTTAAGTCTTTGGGCCAGCTCACGAACAAACCCACAGGGCAGATGGGCAATGGCAATTTTTGCTGCTTTCAGAACAGAATTCCCAGTGGGGATCTGGATACAACCAGGGCCAGGGTTCCTATGGCACCAACCAAGGACAATCCTTTCAGGGCTATCGACGGGGACAACGAAGAGGTTGCGGCACTCGGGGCAGAGGCCAAGCTCGAGATGGCACGCCACCTCAGAGCAAGTGACATTCCGCTCCAGGTACCCTCCCATGCATCTCTATTAGGAGGACAAATTTCCAACCTCACCCATGCATGGGAGGGTATTACCTCAGACAGATGGGTGCTGTCAACGGTAGCAGAGGGCTTTTGTGTAGCACTTCTTCAAAGACCTCGCGATCACCCCCCGAGTCAGAAGGTACACTTAGAAGAACATCAACAGATTCTTCTAGAGGAAATTTCAGCGCTTCTATTAAAGGACACCATAGAAGTGGTCCCAGCCAACCTGGAAACGGGTATTTATTCAACTTACTTCCTTGTGCCCAAAAAAGATGTAACAATGCGCCCTGTATTAGATTTGAGGCCTGCAAACAAGTATGTCAAGCCACAAAAGTCTGCATGACCACGCTACAAGAAGTAATCCCGCTTCTAAAAAAGGGGGATTACATGGCAACACTGTATATGAAAGATGATTATTTTCATATTACAATGTTTCCAGCGGACAGAAGGTTCTTGCTTTTCAAAATAGCGAACCAGCACTACCAATTCAAGGTGCTGCCCTTCAGAATATCCTCGGCTCCAAGGGTGTTCACCAAGGTACTGGCGGTGGTGGCAGCGCACCTGCGCAGGGAGGCAGTCCTAGTGTACCCTTACTTGGACGACTGGCTCATAACCAAGGAATCTCCTCTGATTTGCAGACAGAACATTCAAACAACAATCAACCTCCTCTTTCAATTGGGCTTCTCGATCAACGAGAAAAAATCAAGCCTGGTGCCCAGCACCTCCAAACAGTTCTTAGAAGCTATTCTAAACACAGAGGAAGGATTAGTCTTTCCCTCAGAGGAAAGAGTAAAGAACTTGTTATTGCAAATACCACACTATCAGGCCTGCCGCCAGATAAGGGTACGCAAAGCAATGCGTTTAATAGGCATGATGGCATCTTGCATTTACCAGGTTCCCCACGCGCGCCTGCGCATGCGTCCCTTACAAGAATGGTTGGCAAAACAATGGTCTCAGGCAAGCGGTCAGTGGGACGATCTAGTGGTCGTTTCGCCAACACTAGTACAGAGTCTTCGCTGGTGGACAATAGAGAATCTTACGAAGGGGAAACCCTTCTACGATCCAGAGATACAGGCCGTCATCACAACAGATGCCTCCCTAGCAGGGTGGGGAGCTCACTACCTTCACCACACAGCTCAAGGTTTGTGGTCTCACACAGTGGCTCAGAACCACATCATTCTGCTAGAACTTCTGGCAGTCTTCAAAGCGCTTCAGGCATTCAAACCCCTCCTATCCAACCTGTCAGTGCAAATCCTAACAGACAGCACGACGGCGATGTTTTACTTAAACAAACAAGGGGGCACTCGTTCGCCAAATCTGTCCAAGCTTGCCCAGAAAATTTGGAAATGGGCACTCAGATGGAAGATTTACCTGTCATCCCAACATGTATCAGGGGATCTCAATTCACTAGCAGACGCTCTGAGCAGAGAACCCCCTCCCAGAGGAACACGAGTGGCGACTACACAAAAGAGTTGTAGAAGATCTCTTCTCTCAGTGGGGATCTCTTCTCTCTTCCCCACTGTAGACCTATTCGCCACAGGCGAAAACAGTCAATGCCCAGACTTCGCGCCCAGGTTCCCCCAGCCAAGCTCCAAGGGGAATGCTCTATGGGTGAGTTGGTCAGGGATGTTTGCCTACGCTTTTACACCAACCCCTCTGATGAGGAAGGTGGTCAACAAAATACATAGGGAATTTATGACGCTCATCCTGGTTGCTCTTAGGTGGCAGAGACAACCATGGTTTCCACACCTACGCAGACTGGCGGTGTGCGACCCCATCAAACTCCCGTGCTGGTACAGCCTACTCTCCCAGCACGAAGGACAAACAGTGCATCCTCAACCCAACTCGATGAACTTGGCAGCATGGCTCCTGAAGTCGTAGATTTCGGCCATCTCAAATTACCCCAGGGATGTATGGATATCTTGAAAGAATCAAGAACACCTAACACAAGGCACTGTTACTATGACAAATGGAAACGATTTGTTATTGGGTGCCAGAATAAGCAAATCAACCCAGTTGATTGTACTCCTTCTAATGTTGTCACCTATATGCTCCACCTATTGGATGCAGGTTTAGTGTATAACTCAAGTGCACCTGGCAGCTTTATCAGCCTACACCACTTCCCATAACAAGGTGTCATGGTGGAAAGTGCCAGTTGTCAAAGCATTTATGGAAAGGGTAAAGAGACTCCACCCTCCAAATTCTAACCCACCACCAGGTTGGGACCTTAATGTGGTACTTACTAAGCTCATGTGCCCCCCTTTTGAGCCCATGCACAAGTGTAGTTTCAAACATTTAACTTATAAAACTGCCTTCTTAGTAGCCATCACCTCCATAAGAAGGGTCAGTGAAATCCAAGCTCTGTCAGTGCAGGATCCTTTCTTTACTATACATAAGGACACACTGGTTTTACAAACTCACCCTAGGTTTTCACCTAAGTTAATTTCAAAATTCCATGTTAACCAGTCTATTGAGCTACCGGCTTTCTTCTAAGAACCCAAAAGCTCAGCTGAGGTAAAACTCCACACACTAGATGTGAGGAGGGTGGTCCTCTACTATGTAGACAAGACCAGAACGCTAAGAAAAACAGATCAGCTGTTTTTCTCCATAGCACCAGGCAGAGAAGGAGATCGCGTCTCTAAAAACGCCATCTCAAGGTGGATAGTTAGATGTATCCAACTGTGCTATTCCATTTAAAATAAGACACTACCTTTCACGCCCAGGGCCCACTCCACAAGAGGTACTACTGGAGCCACGCTGGCTTTCATTGCAAATGTTCCTTTAGACGGTATTTGCAAGGCAGCTACATGGAGCTCTGTACATACTTTCACTCAGGACTACTGCATTGACACCCATTCCAAGACAGATACACAAGTGGGACAAGCGGTTCTAAGACACTTATTCGCTCATGAACCTTCTCACGTCCCACCTCCTTCTTCCACTGCTCGCTAATCTATGCACAGCATGTGATCTAAGCAGATTACACAAGCCTCAGAACGGATACATTACTCACCGTAATCATATTTCTGATGCTTGTATCTGCTTAGATTCACATGCGATCCACCCTTCCTCCCCTCGGAGAGAAGGCGCATGGTTGCTTATGAGCTTGTCTTCTAGGTATCTGCTGGGACATAACTGTACTCACGCTACACCTCATGCTACCTCATGTCAGAAAAAATACAATCTGAGGGACCTCGAAGCGTGAGGGATCATGGGTATAGAGGATGTCACACTAGGGATAGTATTACTGGCACGCCCTGTCGACATCCCTTTTCGAGTTTTGAAAACAACAACTGTAATACTCTGCAGCTTCCACTAGATGGCGGGCTATGCACAGCATGTGAATCTAAGCATATACAAGCATCAGAAATACGATTATGGTGAGATGGTGAGTAATGTATCATATATATATATATATATATATATATATATATATATATATATATATATATATATATATATATATATATATATGTAATGATTGAGCAGTTCATTTTAAACATTGTGGAAGAGGCAAATTAACATACATTATGACATAATGCCTACATTAACCTTTCCTTAATGCATTTCTCCACTGTGTCATTTCCACTGCACTCCAATCATTAAGTTATCTTTTCTGGCAAATTAATTCTTCTTTCATTGTCCTTGGTATGAGTACTTAATGTTTTCCAACCTTGCAATTTGTTGGACAATCGTAATGCATATGGGTATAACATTGGTATGTATGTGCATTTATTTGATCCATGATAACAGGTAAGGTTTAGGGACTCCACCTCAGAGATGCTTATTAGCAAAAATGTCAGTGTTATGTGAGAGATGTGCGCTCAGTTGCAGGAATATAGCAGCTCGTGTTTTAGTAAGAGACGACAGGTCGACACTGGGGATGGCAGGGGACATAAGTGTCTTTCTCAGGAGAATGTGGATTCTAGCATCTGGCTTATCTTTGGTGAAGGTTCAAGAAGCAGAGGACTTGCTTGGATACAGCACAGCCTCTGCATTCCGCTGTTTAGAATGGAGCCTGGTACTTCCTTGTCTAATTGAAATCCCTCTGAGTCGAGTTTTGCCTATGGTCGGTTTCCCACAAGTTGCGGGAGTGGGGGGCCTGGTGAAGAGCTAGTGTGCGCGTCGCTGTTTGTGGAAACAACTGAACTCATCTTTTCTTTAGCGTTGTTAGTGTGTATAAACATTATGTTATTTACGCCACAAAGAAGGGGCTCGAATCATACATGTTTTTTTTTATAAATCTCAAAATGTCGTACACAGGACTCCTTTGTTGCTTCATGTGGCACACAGGTGCCTCCTTCTTCCAAGTTCCAGGCGGCAATGATAAAATATGTGGTATTTTAAACGCCTGTTTTTTAAAAGCCACCTAATTATGAGTTGGAATCACCTGGCGTATTTACAGCAAGGGGGAAATAGAAAGTACTGTATGGAGTGAATATGAATTACTCCCCCATTCATTAAGTACGCCAAGCCATGCCAAATTATAATGAGGTGGTATTTTACAAATGGAAGATATTTCAAATACCACGTGTTTATCTTTGCCACCTGCTTGTTATGTATCAAGATGTCTAGGGTCCAAACCAACTCTAGTGAGGGGTTCTAAGCAAATCCAATGGTGGAGTGTGCACGCGATGGACCACAGGATGGTAACATTTTCTTTGTTTTTCTTGTCTCCACCCAGCACGCCGAAATGATTGACCTGGTGGACCTGAACTCACTAGCCGACTTTTTCCCCTCCGATAAACAGCTGACAAAGGTCACCTTAACTCTCCCGAATGAGGAAGTGCAGCTGAAGGTGAGTGCGGTCGTGGGCTAAAAGCTGCTGGCCATTTATGACCTTTCAACATTTACATTCTGCTCACATTTTTTTTCGACTTCCTTCTCACAAGCGTAAGCAGCGCCTCGGGTTGCGGTCGAACTCAATGGTTTTTAACAGGCGCATTTTGGTTTATTTCCTGGTTTCCTGGTTTCTTTGGGTGAATTCTAGGGTGGCCAGACGTCCGGGTTTTCTCGGGACAGTCCGGGGTCCCGGGAGTTTTTTCGTTTTTGAAGGGCTAAGGTAATTAAAACCGTAATTACTGTTCACAACACTTTTAGAATTTTGAAGTTGGAGGTTTGGCTCGAACCCGCAACCTCTCAGGTACAAGTCAGAACACTTACTGACTGTGCCACAGAGACTGACTTAGAAAATTTTGTACGGCAAGCCATGTAATATGAATTAGAGCTCACGCTCATTTTGAATTAACATGCCACGATTCACAGACAAAACTGCACAAGTGAGATTATATACAGTTTATATGAAGGAGAAGTGCTGGAAATATGGTTGGGGGTGGTTGTGGAGGCATGTTGGGGAAGGGGCGGTAATTGGTGGGCTGCGATGGGGTAGTCCCTCTTTTATGTTGTTGGCCGTCCCGTTTTTTTGTTTTGAAAATCTGGTCATATTACAGTGTCCCACGGTACAGGAGCCAGTCGCGGTGAGAAGGTGTCGCATGAGTCAGCCAGCTCATATCTCAAACCACCCTCTGTTACTGGGATGTCTTTACTAAAGGATGAGGCTTTGTTAGAAAGCACATGGCAAACGCTGTATATCCGGAGATGGACGAGTGGAGTGGCCATCTCAGAGATCAGGGGCTGCCACGAGCTGGAAGCTTCTCTGTCACCACACGGTCTACCAACTACTAGCTAATTAAATACAACTGTGTAGCACTTGCATGTGTGGTCTCGTCCTGTCCCAGATCATAGCAGTTTCTTGACCGCCTCAAGTTTTTTTTGCCCACCCTGTCTCTCCTTTTCACATTGTATTCTCCTTTCATTCCCATCGGTATTTTTCTCTCTCCTGAGGTAACACCGGCGCTGGGGTAGCTGCGTGTTCATTATGTGATGCCCTGTGGAATTATTTGCACCCCCAGCAGAGCAGGCAGGCGTGGCCTCGTTTTTACTGAGGCTGGGCAGAAGTGGTTTTCACGTTGTGGCGCATTGTATTAAGTAGCTTAGTGAAGGAAAACACTCATTCGGAAGACAAAATGCGTAACACAACCTCTTCCCACAATGGCAAGGTGTGCTCTAATATTACAGTTAAAGGTCGGATTACAAACAAAAGGCAGAGCCTTCGCATGCTTTCTTCAGAATGTCGACTTTCCTGTATTTTGGTTTCTTATGTATTTCAGTTGAACACTGCTCTTATGTGACTAGCACGCGCATTTACAGGCTCGAAGGTCCCCTGGATGCCCAGGGAAGATTCTTGTGCTACTCCTATCCGATGTGTATTGCTTGCAGACTGATGTGTTGCTATTGCCCAAAGCAATGGGCCTTTCTGCCCATTGCACACACCTTGCCTGTCGTTTAAACAGAAATTAGCTGGATGGGGAAAATGCCCACCTACAACTCAAATATTCGTTGCTGGGATTCATCCCTCGAACGCGGAAATGATCGTGCCCACTTGGATTTAGGACCTTTGCCCTGACACAGCCCCAGGAAGACCTGTGGTGAGTAAGATCCTGACGTCCTTACTCGCCATAGCTCTGTAACTACCACCATAGGCAGGCCACGTTGTAAAAACTGTATTTTTCACATTTAAACAAAGAATCAGCCTGTTCTTTCCCCAACTGAAACATTCTTAAAGATTGAATACATGTATTGCCCCAGTTGGCACCATTGGCATGTATAGCTTACCTCAAAGAGAAACTGAAAACTATACAAAATGCAGCAGCTAATCCTTTTACAACTTTTTTGCATTGCACAAAACAGTTTCTAAATTCCATGTTTGTTCTGTGGTGGCCTCACAAGGCTACACCACAGGATAACATGTTGAGTACAGGTATCCACCCCCTAAAAGGAGGAGTAAAGTTCTTGAGAGGAAAACCAAAGCGCAGGAATCAACATGTAAGTTAAGCACCAATCTTAATTTGGAGGCAGGTGGGATGTTCTTCAACTTTTTATTGCCGCTTCGAAATGCCGGCCAATTTCTCTGGCCAAAGACAATACAGTCAGTGTTACTCTTCCTACACCATCGGGATTTGCATCCTCCGAAGAAATCTCAAATATTGCAGCCTGATACAGCTGTGGCCCACTCTCGTGTGGATCCAGGATAGAACCTTGTTTCTTAAAGCTTTGCTGGTCTCCGTCCTTTCCGGCTTATCCACGTCAGGTAGAATAATGTTTCTATGGTCTATAAGGAACACTTTTTGGTGTATATTTGATATCTCTGGCATTGTGGACTTTTTAATATGACTGTCCCTCCCACAAGGATAAGCATCTGGCATGTGTATGAGAGTCTTGAAGACCGGGGTCTTTTGTGGAGCCAGCGTGCCAACACATGTTATGTTGTTATTTGGCATTTATATAGCGCTCTATATATCATTGGTATGACCTCAAAGAGCTGGTAAGTTGAACGCCCTCTGGGACGGTAGTCCAGGTCAGTCAAGAGAGTAAGGTGTCATAGGGTGCTTGCGTGCACCGATTATGTGCGCAGCTGATGCAATTGCCTGATGGTAGCTGCATCCTAGCATTAGGTGGGGTGGTATTTGATATCAGTTGAATGTGTGCAGCCTGGAGCTTGTTCACCAAGACTGGGTTCTGGCTGCATTAGGCCTGTGCAGGACGCTTATGTGTGCAGCTAGGCCAATTTTCGTGGGTATAGCTGCTTTTTATCAGAATGTTGAGGTGTTCATGAAGTATTGTTCGTATGTGAGCAGCTAGGCCGAAATTGATTGAAGGGTGTAGCTGTGCTGTAATTGTGTAGAGAGTGAGTATGGTGATAGGAGAGGTGAGTGTCTGGGCGGAGGTTTTGATCTAAAGAGCTTGCTGTTCCGGATTTCAGGTGCCCGTTTGCGATTGCTGCGTTCAGAGTCAAATTGTTAGTGACTTAGTCGTATTCAGAGGCATCATTGCTCGGGATCTCTTGAACATTTGTTGGCAGGTTGCAAGGTTTCAGCTGCCTTAGATGGTCTTAATCGGCATTTCTGGAAAGAGCAGGGTTTTTAGAGCTTTGCAGAAGGCCATGCAGTCTTCGGTGTGCAGAATATGTGGGGGGAGTGAGTTCCACAGAGTTGTGGCCAAGGTTGAGATATCGGATCCTCCGATCTTGACCGAGTTAGAGGTTGGAATCACTAGAAAGAGGGCAGTGCTTGATCTTAGGGTGCGAGATGGGCGGTAGGGTTTTATCTTCTCTTGTAGGTACATGGCAAATTTGCAAGTGCAGGCATCAATAAAATATCTGGGGCAAGACAAGCCAAGTTGATTGGGATTTCAATGCTTTCATTCATACCAGTCACCTCACAACTAGTTTCAACCCGTTCTATTCAGTGGCCATATCAATCCAGTTGGAAGAGGCCTGATCTTCGTTTGAATCAGTTTGGCACTGAAAGTCAATCCTTTCAATAGGTGCCTGCGTTTGCACTGTGTCGAAGGAGTCCACTCATCGGCTAAAGTCCAAAGTATTTTTGCATTGATTAAGATCGAAAATGATCCTCTCTATAATAGATTGCCAACTCACAACATGGGTAGGTCCAACATCCACATCTTTTCTATCCAAATGGACCTGCGCAAGGGCCTCAGCAATGACAGTCTCCATACAATTCAAGGGTGACTGCATCGCCTTTAACACAGCCGAAGTTAAATTAATGTGATCTCCAGGTTGAATCCTAGTCGGAGATACACCTAAAGGACCCACATGGTAATTTACATAAACCACTTCTTTCAGTAGCCAACTCTAGACTTGCCATAGGGATGGACAAAAAAGAGTCATCCTCCTCATTAAATCAGTACTCTCATCTCGAAGGTGTTGTCTTCTCCAAGCACTTCTTGCCATAACATTGGACACACAATAATTTCTTAATCCCACATACGTGGGGAGGTCCTCAGCCCAGGTGGCATAATTTCCTAGATTTTAATTTTTCATTGGTAGATTCCCTAATGGTCTCTAACTCAACATTCTTAGACTGGAAAGGGAGATCTGCAATTTACCCACCCATAATTCTAACAGAATGCACCCTAGTAGTTGGCATTATGAAAAGTAACCTTCAGTAACAGGGAGAGAAGGGTGACGAGATATAAGTATGTGCTGCACATAAGGATCGCTTGGACGGTTCCATAAACTAACATCCCAAAACCTCTCAATTATGGCATGACCTCTATCACATGCCACATTCCTAGTTATCTTAATACCTTAGGCAGCTTTTCGTCTATTCGCCTATGCCCTCCGTCCAAGCCACAGCAGTGAGGGAGCGAAAAGTGAGGGTGCACAGGCAACAACCCAACCCCAGCTGCCCAAGGGAATGGGCAGTCCAATATCTGCACCCACACTCCACTCACAAGCCCAGACAAAGCCTTCCAGACAACAACGTCAGCGGCAATACAGGCGGGCAAACAGCTTGTCGGGAACCAGTGACCTGCCAGATGCAGCAGAAGGAGCGCCAGCAGCCGGTACAAAAAGGTATGATCATGGAGGAGAAGGAAGGAGAATACGGCAGGTACCGGCAACCAGGAACTGCCAGCAGCAAGCCGCACTGTGGACACGCGCAACTCTGAGCTGCAGCGAGCGTGCTCCCACCATGCTTGCTTACGCTGCCGTGCAGCATGTGAAGATCTAGTAAGCGAGAGCAGGGAGGTCACAGAAGATCAAGTAAGTCCAGGGCAAACTTCAGAAGCAGGAGGTGGTACAGGATAGTACAACTCAAAGGAGGTCAGGCAACTCACGGCAGTGAAGGTTGGAGCCATTGTATGTCCCGAATTAGGGCCACTGGACACAGTGTTCATTTGAAGACACCAGAGATTCAGTGACCAGGCCCAGGACGTTGGGGAAGCAGCTTACCTGCAAGAAGCTGCACCAGTACCTCAGTATCTTGGAAGAGATCACCAGACTGCTCTCTATCCTGGAACTGTGGGTCCAGAAAGTCCATACCGCAGATTCATTGGGAGAGGGTTCAGGAACCCTACAACCAACCCAAAGGCAAAGACAAAGATACTCTGCTAGACTTTAGAACAATGACAAGTGTTAGCCCAACTCGGAACTGTGTAAGAGACTCTTTCTTTTTATCGCAATTTGCTTCAAGGAGAGTTATCTGGTCATTCTTTTGTTTTGCATCAACAAAAGCTTCATGAATCTTAACTCTGTATCAGCCGGTTAGTGCTCCCAATCTGGTGCCACATAATGCCTTCATTAGATGGTGGGTACAGAGCAAATGAGTAATACACTTCGTGTTTCTTTCTCATAGACACAACGGGAATGTTCACTTTAAACTTCACTGGTTGAAGTGATAGTGTGCATGGAATGCAGTCTTGAGTCAACCCCATTATCTACAGAGGCATACATCTGGCAACAAGTAACAGTGCACAGTGAAACCGATTCACAGTTCTAAGCATGCTGGGGATCGGACGTCAAGAAGTCGCACATTACTCATAAAAAGAACTGTTGCATAAATTAGGTACAAGCAACCTCAAATGGGGACCCAATGATTTCAATTACCCATGGTACTCTAGCAGTACAATGAAATAATGTATTGAGAAACACAACATTTGAAAACAGCGTGTGTTTCTTTGCATCTACTCCAGAGTCCAAATATCAACAGGTAAGCTTAAAATGTCATTGCTGCAGCCACCATGGCTTCTTAATGTAACATCTGTCTGCATCGCCCTGGCAGCCCGCCCATACAATCAGCTGCAATGGCTTCATTGTCATTCAGACTTAAGAATAGCAAATTGCAACATTGTGCACGCGAAACCATTAAGTCAGAGGTTGACAGGATCAGTGCAATCGCTGGTATGGCTCAGCTGTGTTTTCCTTTTGGAGGACTTGCTGTGAAGCTTTTCCTGACAAGGTTTCTGCTTAGTGCGGGTCTCATGCAGATAAGGGCGAGCCTTCCCAGACGCCACCCTGCCTGTTGGTGAACACCAGGCTAGGTAACCCCTGGATGAACTGCCAGAAAACGCAGGAAAACCTTGCAAAGGGAGGGAAAAATCCTGTGAGCTGGAAACAGGAACAAGGATCCAGTGGCTACACAGCAGACACGCAAGCAGGACTGAAGAATTCCAGGAGTCCGTAGATCAAAGAGTAGAATCTCCAACAAGAGAAGAGGGAGCCGACATAGGGAAGAAGAAGGCAGAAGGCAACGGCTTAAGAGGTAGGAAGCTTACAGGAAGGAACAGAATATAGGGATTCACTAAGGAGCGCTGAGATGGGTATCCCAAAATATTGAGCGTTGAGACGACGAGAGCTCCGGTCAGTGTCTACCTGATGACTGCGGGGTGCTGCGGCCGACGCTAGAATGCCTCATTCACTAGACCGTTCAACCCGCTTCTGGGTGGACAAACAGAGCGCAATGTTGGAACGGAAAATGGCACCCGCATCCGAGAACAAAGTTTCCATGAAGAACATAACGACCACGGGCGGTAAGGCATGACAGAGGTATGCATATGTCCTGCAGCCTCCATTACGTGTCAGGGCTCTGCAGGGAATGCAGTACAGTTCCTTAAGTTCACTGACTGTATACAATGTAACCCCTATAAAACTGCTAGGATTGTGAACACATTTTAATCTGCACCAGATCCTTGCTGCTAGACACATTTTAAAAGAAAGAAATGTTTAAAAAAAAAGGTAGCTGGCGCTCCTCTCCAGAAAGAACATGGCATGATAACCTGTTCTGAGATGAGAGTTTGCAGCACACGCTTTTTGCTCACTGTAGCTTTCACAGATGGGAAATATCCATTTGCATATCAGTCTTTGTCGCACCCACATGGGCAGTCCAGCACCGAAATGCTATGGCAATTCCTCTCTGAACAAGAGTGCCAACAGCAACCCCATACACGTGTTTCAGCCTTGTTGGGCCTCATCAGTGAGGTGAAGCTGCGCCTCTCTGAGCACCGTGAGCAGGGAGTCCACGTCTGGGTGCCCCAAAGTAACTTAGGGTGACCAACCCAAAGTCCCTTGCAAATATTTAAAAAAAAGGTAGCTGGCGCTCCTCTCCAGAAAGAACATGGCATGATAACCTGTTCTGAGATGAGAGTTTGCAGCACACGCTTTGCTTTTTGCTCACTGTAGCTTTCACAGATGGAAAATATCCATTTGCATATCAGTCTTTGTCCCACCCACATGGGCAGTCCAGTACCGAAATGCTATGGCAACTCCTCTCTGAAGAAGAGTGCCAACAGCAACCCCATACACTTGTTTCAGCCTTGTTGGGTCTCATCAGTGAGGTGAAGCTGCGCCTCTCTGAGCACCGTGAGCAGGGAGTCCACGTCTGGTTGCCCCCAGGTAACTTAGGGTGACCAACCCCAAGTCCCTTGCAAATATTAAAAAAAAAGGTAGCTGGCGCTCCTCTCCAGAAAGAACATGGCATGATAACCTGTTCTGAGATGAGAGTTTGCAGCACACGCTTTTTGCTCACTGTAGCTTTCACAGAAGGGAAATATCCATTTGCATATCAGTCTTTGTCCCACCCACATGGGCAGTCCAGCACCGAAATGCTATGGCAATTCCTCTCTGAACAAGAGTGCCAACAGCAACCCAATACACATGTTTCAGCCTTGTTGGGCCTCATCAGTGAGGTGAAGCTGTGCCTCTCTGAGCACCGTGAGCAGGGAGTCCACGTCTGGTTGCCCCCAGGTAACTTAGGGTGACCAACCCCAAGTCCCTTGCAAAAATTTTGAAAAGAGGTAGCTGGCGCTCCTCTCCAGAAAGAACATGGCATGATAACCTGTTCTGAGATGAGAGTTTGCAGCACACGCTTTTTGCTCACTGTACCTTTCACAGATGGGAAATATCCATTTGCATATCAGTCTTTGTCCCACCCACATGGGCAGTCCAGCACCGAAATGCTATGGCAATTCCTCTCTGAACAAGAGTGCCAACAACAACCCCATACACGTGTTTCAGCCTTGTTGGGCCTCATCACAGATGGGAAATATCCATTTGCATATCAGTCTTTGTCCCACCCACAATGTTTAGAAAGAAATGTTTAGTTGGGCTTTTTGTTACTTCGTTCTGACCACATCTGATGAAGAAGTCTATGAGATTCCAAAAAGCCAAGAGCATTGTACAATATTTTCAGTTAGTTCAATAACAGGTATCTTTTTGTTAATTACTTTATTTCGGCAGAATATGCTATAAAAGTTGATAACAGCTACAAACAAGATTAAAACATTTCATTCCAAGTATATAAACCTATTAAAAAACAATACTGTGTGCAAAAGATGCAAACAGTGCATAAACAACAGTACAAGATTCAGAAGCTTACAGTCATAATCAAAGTGCAAGTAGTCAAATAAGTAACATTCAAAACACATACTAAAACCTTCAATACAGATCAAATCTATAAAAAGAAAGCCTATTCATTGAAAATCATAATGTATCTATGTGATCACTACGCCGCCCATAATGTCGACTTTCAAAAAGCCGACTTGCATTACGGCGCAGTGACTTTGGGCCGTAGCGCAACCGGCCTTCCCCTCCCATCCTAACTTACCTTTCGGCGGCACACTTGTGTGTGCGGTGGACTCATCTCTGTTCCTGCAGCACAAGTTCCTTCCACTTACGTGGGTAGGAGCTGGCGCCGCTCTGTCTTTTTTAAAGCTTTGCTTTTTCCTTTTTTTAATAAACTTTCTCATCCCCCAGGAACACCCCCGAAACCCCTGACCTCCATTACCCCAAACAAGGAGAGCAGGGGACACCACTGCAAACCCTGCTCTGCTTATTCGATGTAATGGGGGTCGGGACTTTGCGCAGTATTGGTAATGTCGCCATTTTTGACCAATACCATCATAACAATTAGCTGCTTAAACCTCTAGTGTGTGATCATGACTGCATTTTCTGATTTTTATGGCAGCCTTTAGGAATGAAAGCAGTGCCCACGCCACATAAGGGCTCTCTGCCTTCAAAAGAAAAAATAGGGCTGGACGACATTACACAAAATTCATCTTCCTTATAACTGGTAAAGTTGTACGTTGTCTAATAGAGGACTAGGAAGTACAAAACATTACAAAATGTATAATATCTTCTAATTGGTAACCACAAAGAGGGCAACTACCATGTTCACGTACCCCTTCCAATTTACAGTAACTGATCTCAGCAGAAACAGGTTAAAGCGGGTCCTAGTGATTGCCCAGCAAGCATGTAAGTGGTTAGCAAAAATTAAATAGAGCTGGATCATATCCACTGAACTAATCAGTGACAGCCTCCTATTTGCAGGAATCAACAATGCACTTTCTTCTCCCAGTTGGGTAACGCTTTCCATAAAACTGTTCTTTAGACTAGCGGCATGTTCAGCACTTAGCAAATTAACAGGTGGGAACAATGAGGAAACATTAGACTGAGATAAGAAACCACTGATATACTTTAACCAACGGATCCTGTTCCAGCCTTCTGCCCCGATAATAGCTCTGAGCATATGATGTGTCAAGACCGCCCTCGGGTTAGACCAGGCCCGTAGCCAGAAATAGAATGGAGCCAAAAGCCAGTCATCTTCCAATAGCACAAGTCCCATTTCGGCAGGAATAGAATAATCAGGAGTCAAGCTGGGCAAACCCAACAGCTCTCTCAAGAATCTATTTCCTCTTACTTGCAGTGCAGAGACACCTTCAAAGCCCCACAAACATGCACCATAGCAGGTTGCTGCCTTGGTTTGGCCCGTGTACACCATCAAAATCAAATGTAGGGGTTGACCACTTGGTCTTAAAACGGGAGACTGCACCCAAAGATTGACCTATGCGAACCTCCTGCCTACTCACACAGGTTTTGCCAGTAACCGATTGGGAGAACTGAACACCCAAATAATCAAATTTGTTCACCCTAGGGATATGGGCACCATTACTCAACATTGGGATGCATCTTTATATGCTTGCTGCCTGAGCCACAAGCCATAACAGCTGATTTTGCTGTGTTGATCTTTAAATCAAGGGAATTCATGAATACAGTATACTTATTAATCAGCCTCTGGAGGGCGTTCGGGGTGCAGGCTAATAAAACGGTGTAATTGGCGTAGGCCAATATAGACAATGCCCTGTTGCCCACTGTCAAACAGTCTGCACCCGTTTCCATGAGGGCATCATGGAGTGCGTTAATATACTGCATAAACAGGACAGGGGCCAAAACACAACCCTGACGCACCCCCAGATTTACATCAAAGAAGGGAGTGCACTGGTCCTAGTCTCCAAAATGAACACACGCCCTGTTGCCCGAGTATATACATCTAAGAATTTAAACAATATCAGTAGGGCAATTCAAGGACCCGAGCACCACCAACAACCTAGCTCTGTTGACCATGTCAAAGGCGGTACTCCGGTCCATGAAGGCCAAATAAACTGTCTTCCGCTCTCACAAAAAACGATTTACCCAAAAGCATAATACAGAGGAACTCCACTCTTTGAGATCCAACTACTTGTTAAACTGATATTTATTGTTGCACCAGGACCCACGTGCAATGACCCTAGAACCATATGCTCTATGACAAAAAGTAAACCAATGCATGGACTTTCTTCCTAGCAATCACTACAGCAGCGGTTTGTATAATTAGTGTGTGACTTCATGTTGTTACAGGACGGCACCGGAACACACTGGAATCTTTTTTTCTGTTGAGGGTGTTGCCCTTAAATGTGGTCAATTATGGATCAAAAAGGGATTCAATAAAATATAACGGGGAAAGAGGACAAAAATAGCTAATACATATGTCACAGTGGAAAGATGTAGTGTGCCTGATTGAAAATCCCAAAGAATACACTTTCAGAGAATACAATCTATATAATCACAATTTGTGGAAATTCTTCCGCACACCTTCCTTACATAGGAGGAAGTAAATTCATTCATGCATCCCAGCATCAACCCATTCAATTCCAGAGGTGCGTATGTAGTCCTTTTTTCCTTTCGTTTGCTGCTGGCTCCTTATTCTCTTTCCACTTGTCTCCTTGCGAGCCATTATGTTCATGTGGTGGTGTGTCCTTTATCGAGAGTGTTTGCTCTCACAAAGAACTCTTGTAGATCAAAGGACTGTGCTGTGAATGACTCTGAGATGCAGAAAGCATGCAGAAGCCTTCAAGTCATATATTTCTGTCAGCCATGTTAGGCAAGTTCTTTTCACTGGTCTGCCCTACCCATTGGGAGTCATCACTTGGTTTCCCCTACCCGTGCAGAATAGTTTCTGCATTTCCTCATATTTCTTTATTTTGCTAATATCTTTTTTTAATTAAATTGTTTATTACTTGATTCAATTGTATATACCATTTTTACAAGTCACTTTCGTCAAGTTCCAATAGACAATAAAACCAGGGCAAAGTTAATTGTACATATACAAAGCATCCCAAATTTTTCCTTCCAGGAATCATTCAAAAGTAACATAGATACAAAATAAAAAAATATCTACAAACCCAGGCAGCACCTGCAACAAGGTAATTATTGGTTCCCTATTTGCTATAATGAAATGCTATACTTTCGAATCATAATTGTTGAGACATAGAAAGAACCAAATGAACCAGGATTGGACACAAATGTGTTTTAGTACACCAGTTAATGTGGGCAGTGTCTCTTTATTCTGCTGCTACAAGATGTACAATCATTACATTATTCAAACCTTTGGCATGAAACTATGAAGTATTAAAAGCTGGCCCACTGTGTTCTTACAGCAGGGCTATAAAATGCCTGCATAAACAGGTAATGTCATGCTGTTACCCGCATTTTAACCCTCATCACTCTTATATGAGAGTCATGAAAGTGTGGATTAAAAATCTATCCGGTTTACAGATACAATTAAACGGATAGGTTTTCCCACGCATATTCACCCTTTCATTCCTTCTTCCATACAATCATATTCAAGCCCCCAGTCATAAATCATCATAGGTCCATGTTCCCCCACTCATCCTCACAGCAATACCCGTTCATCATTTATCCTCACTTACTTTCACGTACACAAAAGGCAGGCGGATTGGCATTGCCAACGATTGTCACTGTCATAGTGACTTGTTAGTCTCTCACTCTCAGGCCGCAGTGTTGTGATCATCTTATTTAAGAGTTGTAAATCTACACTACAGAAGATGCTTTCATTTATATAATCAATGATCCCCCTCCCCTTGGTTGCATATAAGCAACCAAAATATCTAGCGCAGACCCTGACCAGAAGCACATTTCCAATGCATCAAGTTGAAATATGACCCGAAAACATACAAATGCAATGTGAGGAGCCGCAAAACCTGCCAGAACATCTGCACTTCATCCACTATAAGAACCCCCAAAGCTGCATAATACAGATTCAAGGGACGTACAACCGGAAAATCATGCAATATCGTGTACCTCATCCAGTGTAAGAAATGACCACAAGCAAAGTAAGTGGGTGAAACCTGTCTGGAACTGGACAAAAGAATGAACCTACACAGGCATACCATCTCAAACCTCCAAACAGAAACACTGTTAGGACACCGCTTTAATCATGATGGAGACAGACACATGGATCCGTCGGTTTTAATACTGAAGGGAGATCTCCCATTTACAACACGAAGAAGTACATGCAGACACAAGTACTTGAAGAAGCAGGACCTAAAGAACAGAGGTTTGAATAGTAACTAAGGTGAACGGTAATGTCTAGCCTATTAGACATTATTCTATACAAAGACTGTACTCTTCACATTTTGTAAGTGCTAGTAATTATACTCTGTTGCCAAGACTTACTTCACAGTGTGGTCCTTCCCTAGAAGAATCGAGCAAACACTATACATACCAGTGTAACTCATTTTTTGTAAGGTATTATTATGTGTGAGAACCATTTCAGTCAGCCTGTATTGGGCCATCAGAACAAGTAGACAATATTTTCAAATGTTCATTTTTTATGCATAGTGTTTCAGCAGTGCCCCTTTTCCTGTAAACATGAATACATTAGAAAACATCCTTTCTTTTCCTTTTTAAACCATGCACTGTGAACGATATTTACCATGAACAGAAATATACTGTTTTCAAGTCCACTAGGCCTCCATATTAGAAAGCCTGTCTCACATGTGTGGGAACACCAAAACACAAGACTGCTTTAATTGTGTAAATTCAAACATCTATTTAAACAGCATACTGCTTCTAAATGCTTTGTCTGCAAACTAATGGTTCTGTGGTGTAGGGTTTCACATCTTAGATAAGGTGATCAGAGCGCTGTATTCCATGCATGCCATCCTTGGTAAAACTCTCAGAATGTGTCTCTGCCCTCACATCTGCCTGTTAACATCAGCTGAAGAAGGTCTTTGGGGCTTCTGAAATCTAATACATTTCCCATTACAAAAGAATATACTGTTACTTCAATAAAAGATGTCATTACTTGTCATTTTGTGATTTTTTTTAAGCCTGGATTTACACAGCAACACACTTTCTTTTATCACTCTGCGAGCCTAAAGTCGAGATACCTTCTCAAAGCCAGTGTTAAAAGGGGAATCAGCAAAAGGTTCTCACGTTCACGCAGATGTAGAGAAACACAAAACCCTCTTCAAGAGGATCAGAATAGGTCAAGCAGAAAATCTTTGCCAAGCCTAGGAGAATGACTCACTAAACTCGCAATTCCTGACAGATCCTCACTAGGGCCAGTGTATGCAAGGATGTTTGCCACAGTAGCTGATATACATTTTGTCTTCTACTAACCTGGCAAGTGGTAAGCTTAGCTGCACGCAAAATATGACACCCCTGCTGTTGGCACCATAGGTGTCGCCGTAGTCTAGCCTTGTCCTACAACTGGGTGTGCCAGGATGTAATATTGCCAGGCTGGCCAGGAGGCCATTTAAGGCTCCCCTGTAAAAACAAAATGATTGTAGGTGCAATTACAGAAATTGTTTTCTTATCTAAAAGGTCTTGGTTGGACAGCGCCCCTATGGAGCTCCTGCCTATCAGGGGCGCAATGTTAAAGGAAGGGGTAAACTCCTTCCATAAGGCTTTTACGCCTTTCATTAACATCACATCCCATTTTTATCAATTGGTATAGCGGTGCACAGGGACAGAGCACAACTTGCTTTTGCGCCTCTTCCCTTCCTCTCCGCCACACAAATGCCCCAGCATTTGTGCCGGCATACATTTTCATGTCGGTGCAAATGCTGGGGATCCGGTGGACTCCATAGGGATCCATTGTAAATGCTTGTTTATGATTAAACGCTGCCTACCATGTGAGCATGGTAGGCAGCATTTAAAATGGATCCCTGTAAGGTCCGCTTGCTTTGTGCTAGTTTACTCATTTGCACAGAGGAGGGCAAATGCGCAGGGCAAAAGGTGTCATCCGTTGCCTTTTGCCCTGCATTTTTGCACTCCGCCAATTACCAAAATTTGGCAACAGGGAACCGCCTGGGTGTATCTCTATACGTAACGGCTCCAAGACGCCAAATTAGTCTTTGGAGCGAAATTACCTCCAATGTATGTTCTTTTTCCTCAGTAGCACGCATTCTCTAATTGAGTATCAAAGGTCCACATGTGTTCTTCAATTAGACCTGTATCTTTCTGGAAAGTATTTTCTTTGTCATGTGGTCATCATGATAGCTGTTTTTCTGTACACTTCTCTTTTAGACGGAAACACCCGAAGATGTGGAGGAATGGAAAGGATTCATTCTGACAGTGACACAGGTAGACACCTCAATAATAAAATGTACAGATTTTACTATATGCCAGTCGATGCGTGCTGCAACTTTAGCTTAACCTACTGCAATAATACTAATTCATTATTCCAGTCAGGTGGCGGTAGATGGTCATGCAGTGGTAGGTATTGAATGGAACACAGGGTGTAGTCTGGAACTGACAGGTTGATGATCCCTTTCCCTCCAGACGCTGACTCACAGACCCTTTGTGCAGCTAGAGAAGAATAACATACACATGATAGAATAGCTTGTTCAACTCTTTAGGGACCATTCAACATAGCATGCAATATAGCTCAGAGAGTTAAGTGCTCCCTGTAGACATCTTTGTTAAGGTTGTAGGAAGTAGATTCCAATACCGATGTGCTGACTCAGTTCTACTTCCTACTGAGGTTGATACATTGATTGGGTGATACCAACACCAATGACTATAGCTTAGCTTAGCTAGCTCTAGCTATGAGGAACCTGGCATGAAGTGCTTTGTGAAAACATTTGGTATTATTATGAATTCACCATAGGGCTAGGAGTAGCAGATGTGACAGTGCATACATTTCGGCCCTCCTCCCCCACATGACATCACACAAGGTGACATCAAAATACCTGTGTGGACCCCCATAACATCACATGAAACAACATAAAATTACAGCTGGACCTGTTTACTCGTGACCTCAGTGTAAGTGATGTGTAAATTAGCTGTGGTCCTGGTCCCCCTGGTGACATCACAGAAAATTGAATTCCTCAAAGACAACCAAAAGTTGGATCAACAAAATGAAAAAAATTACTGAAGCAGAAAAGGCTTCTATAGTAACCACCTATATATTAATACAGCAACCGCATGCCAAGCACATTATCAGGGTCAACCATCCAGTGCTCAGGTGCAGTCTTATGCCTATGTTCAGCATCCACATGATAAGTTCACCTTACTATCCCGGGCCACCACATGCAAGATGCAGAGTAAAATGTTTAGGTACAACCATATTATAGTCGATTGTAGATATCTCATGCTCAGTGTCTACCAAGGCACTGCAATCATGAGTTGAGTACAGCTTCCTTTACCCAATCATCACATGCACCGATAAAGCCATCATTTTCCAAAAACATCCTCATACCCAAATACAGCCATAGATTAGTCTGATCCAATGGGTGAATCCGTGCAGGACTAAATAGATGTCATCCAAGCAGACAAAGAGAGAGTTCTAGGATCTTCAGTGGAACGCAGGGTGAGATTTGCCATGTCCAACATGATCAGGCCGATGCAATGGCAACTAGATATCATGGATGCCCTTGTTACTAGAATCTGACCTGGCGGATATTTCAGTAAAAAAATCCAAGTGCCTCCCAAATAAGTGACACAGAGGCCGTGACCCTAGCTTTGAAGAGACACACATCTGTTACCCACTTAGCCCTAGAGTATTTCCAAATGTACAGAGACTGCTCTCCTGTAGGCCAAGTCCACCATTGAACAGCTTAGGCTGCTTCAATGAAAAGGATATTGCTAGGCCACTTGGTGGCACTTTAAAAACAAGTAAAACTATGAAAAACCATAACCCTAGACAACAATGCGCATGGAGAATATATATGGTGAAGCTAAATTATGTCTTTAATGTGAAGTCACAAATAAATCCAAGCCAGAGAAAGTTGTCTATGAAGTTGCTCCCTGCTTAATACCACATTTGCCTAACACCAACTAGCTGAAATGTGTTTTGACCCTACTTCAGGTCTTTTTCAAGGCAGGAACTGTATTACATAATAAATCAGGGCTCAAACGATTAGGTTTGGAATACAAGATCCGCAATGTATCCTGGTGCCCTTCAAGGGGGTGTTTAACTAGTAACGTTGTCCCATGTCAGTGGAGACAATAACCAGGCTTAGACTGCTGCTGCCCCATCACAGCTTGCTAAGAGGTACTGCATGGCGTGTATGTGAAAATGCGCGTTCAGTGCTTTAGCAGTGAGTATCCTGGTCAACCATGCATAGGTTGATGTGCACAGATTGAAGAAAGTTGCTGTACAACATATGGGCAACTGATCGGTACCTAGTATCTTGAGCGTGACAGTTTGATGTGTTGAAACACAGATGCGTATAGTTCATCATAATAGACAAGAGAGACGCCTAAAGGCCCTAAACCATGGACCGATGAACTATACGCATCTGCGTGTCAACACATCACACCGTCACGCTCAAAAAACTAGCTACCACTCACCTCTCTTCCTCCTGCTCCTCCTACAAGAGGAGGGTTCTGCATCTGTTAAGCTCTGCGTCTCTCTCTCTCTCTCTCTCTCTCTCTCTCTCTCTCTCTCTTTCTCTCTCTCTCTCTCTCTCTCTCTCTCCTGTCACAGGGAGGGACTTCTCACTGCTTGCTGAATCTGCACACACAGAGGGTCAGAATCCACACCAATCATCCTTAAGGGTCATTTCCAGTCATTAGATACTTCAACTCCCATGTAGCCAACAAATGTAGTACTGAAATCTTGGGGATAGGGAGTATAACAACAGTCCCTTCTTAGGGACCTCGTGTGCTGTAAAGTAGGTTACCCCCCCAGTGGGTTCCCGCTTGCCCTGTCCCGTAAGGGGTGGTGGAGGTTAAGCTTAGTGGGCTCACCTCCCTAGTTCCAATGGGGGGGCTTGCCCTTGGGCAAACCCAATCACCACACCCCTCCTGCGCACAATACAAATACCCAGACACATTTGCCTGCTGTTTAAGGAAACGTTCAAAGTGGAAGTTTCAACTTCTTCCTACACTTTTATTTTAAAATGAAACCATTCCAGAATGATTTCTTTTGAAAATGAAAGTATAGGAACGGTAAAACTTAATTAAAAAAAGTAGAGATGCACTGCTACCAACCTCTCCAGCCCACTTCGACCACTGCTTTTCCTGGATTTGTCACAAAGGTGTATAGGTATTTATAGGGCCATCAACCTCGGGTGACAAAATATTAAGTGTTACTGGCTAGTTTGCTAAAGTCGCCACCAGAAGAAGGAATTGATATGTGTAATCAAGTCCCATGCTTCAGTTTAAAGGATGGGACTGGGGTCACCGTATAGGCCAAGGGGCACCACTGGCTCTATGATCCAGGCCCTGGAGGAGGTGCATGCCAGATCTCCCTGGTCCATCCCTATTATGCATGCTTTGAAGGTGACATACTTGACCAAGTTGATCAAACATAACAATGGAAACACTTTCACTTCATCATTTACTAAGGCAACAGATATAAACTTGGTTTTACATTTCCATAGCCATCAGCAATTGAGTTTAGGGAAATGTGATTCAATGTATCCACTTTTGGCGAATTTGCCGAAACTGCAGTGAATTGAGAGATTTTGATAATGCAACAACCAAACTTGCCAACACACTGAAGCCTAGGAATAACTCTTTCCAAATAATAAAATCGGCACGTAAACATGAACAGCATTTACATCGATCTACCCTCTTTACTCAGAGAACATCAGAGCTTGAAGCTGAGTTTGATTAAAACCCATGACCACATTTTGTCTAGTTACTTATAAGATTTGTCAACTCTTCAGAAGAAAATGCCAACCAGTGAAAGATCATATACCCAGTCAGGGGTGTTGTTAGGTCCGGAATAGGTCTGGGGCTACGCTAATGTTGAGACTGTCGGGACTCAGGGCTAGCTAACATTTTGGTTGTAGCTCTGGGGCTTCAATCCGGGGCTACAACTAAAAGACCTGGGGCATTAGCCCCCTCAGCCCCACCTTAGCAATGCTTCTGTACCCAGTGAGGAGGTCCTTTTGTTTGCTTGCAAAAAGGGATGAACTGTTGCCAAACAGATTGTCAGAGCATACTTTGAGCCCACATAGAAAACCATGGGGGAGTTCTGTGGCTCTACCCCTGACAGGGCCATTATCCTTGTGGCAGATATTATTCTTATGATTTTACCAGTGTCTCAAAAATATGTACTCTTAATACATTTAAATGGGAAGAAATGTTTTTGTAAACTGTCCATCTGACACTGGTGAGTTTTTAGAAGGATGGCGTGTTATGCTTGTTGATTGTCCCTAAAATTACTTGTTCTAACATTTAGCTTGTCCATTTTCTTCAGAGCACTAGGCAAGCCTCTGTCCTTTACTGCTAATATGAGGAAAAGTAACACAAAATACTTTTGTTTGACAATTTTCAAAGCACCAACTAATGATATTGGCTGCTTTCATGCACAACTTGAAGTTGCAAGTACTTTTTAATATTCAGCTGATATTACCGATTCATAAAGGTTACTACACAATTCATGGTTAATCTTTTTTTTTAATTCAGCTCTGAAACATAATTTAGTGGCCCGATTGAATGCATTTTGAAAATCACAGGATTTACATTACCAAGAGCAACATAGCTTAATTTTATCATAATAAAATCCCTCTGCAATTGTATGTAAGGCTCGGAATTTTGGTATATAGAATGCTATATGGTTGGGCTTTGGACTTTCCACCCCTCTGTTGCATGTGACACACTTCATAGTCTGCCATTTGCCTACATTTCTATCCTCTCATTTTCCAAATACTGATTTCATATCCATCAGTGAAACAGTTCTTTGGTTGTGGTTGTTTTAGTTATGCTTTGTTAAAGTTAACAACACTAGTTATTTAATTGTTGTTTTCCCTTCATGTTCTTCATTCCCAGATGTTGTGCTAGGTTGACAAACGGACAACAATACTGTGTTACTTTTTGTGGTCTATGAAATTGATTTCCCTGAGAAAGATAAGATTGGCAATGTGTTACCACAATTGACCAAGCTTCTATTCCTGTTGAAAGGCTTTTTAAAGATCATTCTGGCTATTTTTGCAATAATCCATATGAATAATGCAAATGTTTGTGTTGCATGAATTTGTTAATGATTTTTTATTTGTGACTTTGTTTTCTGTAATTAATCATGCGTTTACTTAAACAAGACGTTGTAACATTGCATGATTACCTGTTACAGTATTTAGGGTCTTTCTGATCCTAAACCTTATTCATAGTCAATATATAATTATATTTAAATGATCTGCAACTAAGACTTGCCTTTTGTTCTATAGTTCTGTTTTAATGTTCATTGTCCTTATATGTATTTGATGCTTCTGAAATGCATACCCAGGCCAAGGCATATTCTTAAGGCATATATACGTTAAATAGATAAGTAATTGAATTGATTGATACCATTCTGGCCTCCGCTAAAGGAACTCCGGGGGCCAGATGTGCACGTGTGAATGCTTCTAGCAACTCTTGAGAGTACAAGATATTACACCATCTCCTCTTCCTTCATGCATGTCCTTGCACTCAATATAGTTTGAATACAACAAAATCAGTGTTTGGAGAAAAAAAACTCTGACCTGACTAATGAAGCCACTGTGATTTATTAAAGAAAGAGACCAACATTGAAGAACGACAATTCCATTTTATATCTAGTCTATTGATACATCTTTGGCACCCCCATGGTTTCAACCAACAACAACATGTCCCTCTGCAGTTAAGTAAACACTGCAGAAGTAAGTGATATTATGTGCTGCATTTTCAAAGGTCCACCTATTGCTGCACTAGTTTCAATAACATATAAACCAAGTTGTAGACAAGGCCCTTTATGAAGGAAAAGGAAACATTTATTTATAGGTATAGCGCACTGCATAAGAATATACCATTGGCATGCAATATGTTTCTATTAATAATTATCTCTCTGGATTTTGTGGAGGTGTACAACCCGTCATGACCCTCTGTAGGTTCTACCAACCTCCACCAATGTTCCCTCTAATTATTTTTCTCTAAGTGCGGAAATGGTTTGCTTTTGTGCAGACATTGGGCCTCATTCCGAGATTGGGGGTAGTCATGGCGCTATTTGCGCCATGACAGCCATCAATAACGCGTCCGACACCCGTATAGGTCAATGGGGACTTACCGGTGTAGTCCGACCTTTGTGGGACCAGTAAGTCCCTATTGAAAATTCCATTCCCCATTCCCATTTCAGCCCTGATAGGGCTCAATGGGAATGGGGAGGGCACAAATAACGGGCTCGCGAATGTGAAGCGCGTTATTTGCGCCCTGGTCCTTTAACAGGTCCCGTCCACAACGGCTGGTCAGACCAGCCATTACTGGAGGGACCCGCTAAGTGACCTTGTAGTTGGGCGGTAAGGGATTACTGGCACCGGTCTCCTTACCGGTGCCCAGTATCCCTTACCGCCCACCTTGGAATGACCCACATTATCTTCCAGATGAGCAACTGACTAACAAGGCAAGCCACTTTGTGAGCATGCAAGGTTAGTGAGCTATCCTCTTCGAGGGGAGAGTGAAAGGGAATCATCCCCTCCTCAGCCTCTGCATTTCTTTACAAATGAGTATAAAAGGTGGATCTTACACCACTATTTCTCAATACAGTGGCTAAAATAATCAAATTATTTATATGGAGTTTTAAGATAAGTCATAAACCAATCTAAGCATTTAGGAACTTCATCAGTATGTAGCAAAAAGAAAGTACTCATGGGCAAAGAAAAATACATGTGACAAAATAAAGCATTGTATGTACACTATAAACAGTGGGTTTAGTTGTGGTTGTTTATTTGTTGAGTGGCAAACACTGCTCAGAACATGTTTTATCCTACTGGGAAAAATATGTGTGTGTTACAAATATTACTTAAAACTCATGATGCTAGGAAAGTATCCAGACAAGTATGTTATTTGCCAGACAGAATAATCACAACCAAAAGAAGTGTTTCAGAAAATATGCCAATAAGAATGTATGCGCCACTAGAATTAAGTGTTTCAAGGGCCATGAGAACATGCCTTTTATAATATGTGTCAGGAGAATAATTGCATAGGGATTGCTGCACAACAGAACATGATAATCTAAATTCCTGTGCCACTGCTTACCAGCAACATCACAGTGCCCTCAGAACAACTCAAACATATAACCAGCTCTACTGATGAGAGGCATAGCAGCCACATTTTCTCCACAAAAACAGGCAACTACTTCCAACACAAAATGAGTAAAAACATACCCAACGAAAAGCAGGAAAAATATGGACACATAGGAGGATAGCCCTCCCCTGCTTCTGCCCATGAGGTTTCACTGATATTTCCAGAGCAGTGGTACCAGCAGAGCTGATTCACAGGTAAAAGCTCTAGTAATATTACTGTCTGATATGAAGAGGTACATTGAGGGGAAAAAACATCTTTCAATGGAAAGAACTTTAGATAAAAAAAATGTTCTGTTCTGTTGAAATAGATTTCCATTTACCTGATAGGTAAGCCTGTTGGCAATGCAAATTACTTTGTAGATCCTCAAACGTCATTCGACTTCAAACTCATAATAACAGGGGGGAAGAGGGGGAAACATTTATCAGAGCCCTGTTTGTAACACTGTCGTTAAAAGTGAAATCACTAGGTACAGAATCTAAGCTACAACTGTTTTGCCCTCACCCCAGCCTAAAAAAAACCTGAACAAAGAGAACTCTCATTGAGCTTCCTTAAGGAGCACCTTTAAAATAAACCACACAGCTTTTATCGATAGGCTAATAGCAACGCTAAGAGGTATAAAAGATGAGTGCCTTCTCCTGCAATAAACTCTTATCAGTTAATCAAGACAGTGGGAATGTCAGATGCTCTAAACACAGAATACATGATTATATTAAAAAAGCCCTCATCGTCTGAGCATGGAAAGGAAACAGAAGGTACAGTTTCCTAGACCGTTACTAGAGGCTTTTGTCCTTTAACTCAAACAAGCATCACATTTTCTTCATTGTACTGTACTGTAATGCTGAAACGTCAGACTTGATATTTAAAGGGGCTCATTTGTCCTTACCATCAAGAAATGTTTGCATGTCTCATAGGCTCCTCTGCTGGGCTCCTACACTGGTTAACAGGGCTTCATAAAAAATGTGTAGGATCCTTTTGGACTGTAAAAGACAAACACTCTAGGATATTGGCATACCCACAATTCTTTGCATGCAAAAATTATAAACCCTCAACATGATACTATGGTCAGTTTCAGAAATGATCATAGATCTGTATATACAGGAACATTTTGCTTCGTAAACATAAATGTTTCTAACATCCTTTCCCCCTTATATTGTTGGATAGCATTAAACATGCTCTGTGAAACTATAAATTTACAGTAGAGAGTTACCATATCATTCTTTAACATCTTTGCCCAATACATGCTGTAAAAGCATTGTAGATTTGAGAATATGTATTTCCCTTATGTTATGCATGAGAAGTGCCTGTAATATTCCCAAACCTATAATTCTTTGCAGGTAAAGCAAATTATATTGCAATTTTGCTCTCTCTTTATAGGGTAATGTTAGCACTGATAAAGTAAGAGTCTGAGCATGAAATGTGCCTGCCCAAAATCCTTAGAGGGCAAATAATATGGTTGGTAAAGTCACTGTTGCCTAGAAAGGGTAATGTAAGCAGGGCTATACCAGAATATCAAGACTAGTTAGTATAATTTAGCTTTCTTAACTGAGAAAGCAAATGGCAGGTAACTCCTGTGTCTTGTGCCTTCTAAATGCTCTGTATTAAAGGTTGAAATTGCTTCTAATGCTCTTCTGAGAAGCACCCCAAGGGAAGCCGGGCAAGCGTACATGCGCGCAGCATGCAGGGAACATAGAATCCTCCATGCATTTCATTTTTTGTAAGTGAGCGAGTTACTTAAGGGGATTTGCACCTTGGCTACTGTAACCATTCTTTAAAAAAAATATATGAATGTTAACGGCAGTTGCAAAATGTTTTGAAACCATGCATAACAAGATCATTATTACGTTTAATGATCCCCTGGACACAGTAAGGGTTTCCAAGTCTTTATTTCAGTTATCGCTCCAGCAGCCCCATGCCTTTCCCATCACCACAATGGTTCTTTCTCTTCAAGCCCAAACATTCTCCCAGGAACAAAATGTGGTGCATGAGCCCACTGCTATATAGAACATCCATGACAGCCCATAGATGACATAATATTGCATTAACTCTGTAAGGTGGGTTATGTCCATAACCTATGTAATATATATATATATCAGACAGCACAACAGAGAAAAAAAAATCGTGCTCCACCATGAGGTACTGCAGGTCCCAGAAATGACAAACTCGAATCTATGTAAAGACACGAGTTTTAATGATGGTAAAAAAAGCAAAAAAGCAAAACACACAGCAAACAAAGCAGGACGCCAAGGATGGGTCCTGAACGACGGGTTTTGCGCTTCCCACATTTTGTTAAACTTGTGTTCTTACCTACGTAGCACACCTCTTTTCCTTCACAGGGTGTGTGACTTCAAAACCTATGTCATATCTACATAACACACCTCCTCTTCTTCACAGTTAAAGACACTTCAACCTAATATCTGTTGTAACCAACACCAATACATTTTTTTCATGACGGCCACCTTCACTTTACTCCACCTCTCACCATTACTCAACAAAACTGTGTTACCCAGATCTTTCACCACCTTCATCGGAGTCGAGAACTTGACAACTCCTTTATCCACTCTCCTTCCTTTCCTTGTCTTCACCATCACACTTTCTTTCAAAACACATTGCTTCCCATAATTCTTTTCATCATACTTTTCTTTGGCCCTCTTTTGCGCATTCAACATCCCCTGTAAAACCCCTCATTGTACATCTCCACGCACTTCCACAAATAGTTTCATCCAACCCGGATGCAACCTAGAATTCAGCACCCTTTTTTTGAAAAGCCTCGAATGGAGACACACCTATCACCTGGTGAAGTGCAACTCTATATTGTACTACACGCTCCATAACAGTCCGTTCCCAATCTCCACCTGACGCAATGGCAATTCCAATCACCTCCACCAGCGTTCTATTGAATCTCTCAACATTTGCATTCCCTTTGGATTATGAAGCGCGTGCTAGAGTGCTCAATGCCATTATCCTCCAAAAACACCTGCAACTCTCTTTCCACAAACTGGGGACCATTATCTGACACTATTTCTCTGGGAAATCCCTCTTTCCAGAACACTGACTCCAGAAACTGTATCCCTCTTTCTAGAACACTGACTCCAGAAACTGTATTACCCTATGGGAACTAATGTCCCTCACAACGCACACCTCAGGCCACTTTGACAACAAATCCATCAAGACAATTAGATACGCTCCTCGGGCTCCCCGAACAGACACAGGACCCAAAATGTCCATAGCATCCACATCCCAAACTGAACTGGGTTGCTCCACAATCTTCATGGGCAGTACCGTGGTACATAGGGCTTTATCACTGTCCAAACATGCCTTGTACCCCTTCAAGAACAACTCTATGGCCCTCATTACAAGTCAGGCGTTAAGGGTTTAACGGCGCCGTCGGCGCCGTTAACCCTTAACGCCTGATTCACACTTTAACGCCTGCTTTTTGCAGGCGTTAAAGTCCAAGGCGCTAAGCGACCTTGGTGTAATTTACGGTGCCGTAATTAGCGCCTTCCCCATCCCCATTATGCCCTATGGGGCAAAAATGGGAATGGGGAAGGGCAAATGGTGAATGGGGAATTACCGCCCCACTCACCTTGGAATGGGGCGGTAATTCCGCCATCCACCATGGCGGAATCCGGCATGGACCATGGTGCTAATAGCACCATGGTCCACCGCTTGAGTTGTAATGAGGGCCTATGTCATGGTCCATCCCATCCCACCAGAAATCTTGCCTTATTAGACCCTTTGTCTTATTGACACCAAAGTGTCCCTCATGAGCGATCTCCAACACAACTCTCTTCATGCCCTTCGGCACCACTTATCACTTTCCCCTAGACAATATTCCTTTCTCCACACTCAATTCTTTTTCACCCTCCTGTACCTCTTCAACTCTTCATCCAGCTCCTCTACCAGCCACCCCAGCTGAACATATTCCATCACTGTCTTCTAAATTGCATCCTCATCACTTTCTTCTCTACAGGCACTTTCCTTGCCAACTTTACTGTTCACAAAAACCTTGCCTTCTTCCTCACACATCATAACATCATTCTCCTCTATGGGATTGCTAGACAAGGCATCGTCAATAACATTTAGCTCACCCTTCACATGCCTTACTTCCATGCCCAACCCCTGGAGACAAGAAATCCACCTGACAATCCTCCTTGAAACTCCATACAATCCTTTTCTTTCAAATATGGCCACTAATGGCTTGTGAACAGTCACTACAACAAATGTTCTTCCCCCACACAAACTGGCGGTATTGCTCAAACCCCCACACACAAACCAAGGCTTCTTTCTCAACAACGTAAGAACATGTGACGCAAAAGCAATTGTGTGCAAATCATACCCTTTTCTTCGCATCAATACATATCCAAGTGCGTTCTCACTTGTGTCAGTGTACAACTCCACTTCCCAATCGACCTTAAATCCCTTTAAAATGGACGCACTCCCCTAAGAATTATTTTTATATCCTCAAATTCTTCATTGGACTTTTCTCACCAAACAGATTTCACACCTTTCTTTATCGATGTTCTCATGGGTTTTGTCCTCTCAGCCAAATCCTTGATACATTTCCCATAGAATTTGACCAACCCCAGATATGATAATAATTCCTTTTCATCACTTGGGGCATTGATCTTCATTATTGCCTCTAAGGTTGCATATTTTGGTTTCACCCCATCCGCCGATAACTCATGCCCCAAATACTGGACTTTCGCAACCATACATTTACATTTCCCACCGAGATAGTCAAACCTAGTTCTGCTATTCTCATCAACATCTCTTTCAGTCGCTCATCATGCTCCACCTCATTCTTCCCCCACACCAATATATCATCCTGATAGCAGCATGTCCCTGACAACCCCTTTAGCAACTTGTGCATACCCCTGGGGAATACACTTGAAGCAGACACCAATCCGAACGGCATCCTTTTACATCGATATAGGCCAAAAGGTGTTATAAATGCAGTTAGGTTCATGGAGTCGGGATGTAGCTTAACTTGATGGTAAAGTGCCTTCAGGTCAAGAGTTGAAAAAATAGCAGCCCCTCCAATTCTCACCAGCAAGTCATCAATTTTGGGGCTTATCCATTCTGCCGCATCAGCCTCCTCAATTATACCTTCATTCATCATATGCTTAAATTCATTTTCCACATCCGCCCTTAAAGCAAGCGGTATGGTGCGCACTCTTCACCTTATTGGTACCGCCCAGGCCTTAATCTAATCAGATGGACAAATCCTTTAAGACATCCCATTCTTTCTGCAAAGACCTCTAGAATCAACTTAACCACCTCAGTCTGAATCATCTGAACTGATATAACTGAACTGCACAACTATTACCTGAGAGGGATGATCAGTATCAAGTCTCAACTCAAGATCGGCGTGGGCATCCCAGGACAGTAAATTCCCACCCTTGGATGTCACTTTAACCATTCCTTGGGTGCAACTCCCACCATATCTGAGCGGAGCCCATAATTCCGCCACTATGTTGATGGCAACGTCCCCATAAGCATGTGCACTCACACCTGCCTCTTGTAGAACACAACAATTACATGTTTCCCTCCAAGTTTCCATATTTACAAGGGTATGAGCTTCCCCGTTACCTATCAGTAATTTGACAGCAACAGTATTAATTGATATCGCCACATGGGGTTTTTCACGTGTGGGCATTAACAGCATTTACTACACACACACCTCCTCTATCACTCCCTTCATCCTGCCAAAAAGTCGTGCAATCTTACACTGCTTTAATACTACCAGTCTTGTTCCAATGCTTGCAACAGCGAGCCACATGACCCTTTCTTCCACAGTCCTTGCATATCACATGATGTGCAAAGCACTCTTGATCGCTAGCCAAATGGTCAGGATTTCCACATCTATAACATCTCTTGACAAAAGATCTCCCTTCCATCCTTTGCTTGAAATCCACCAGGGATGTAATTTCACCAAAATGCCAGGGGTAGCGGAAGTGACATCACATGACCCTTAACCCCCTGATGACATCACAGGAAGTGATGTCATTTGACCCCACCCTGAAGTAATATCACGGGAAGCGATGGAACATGACCTTTCACCCGTTGACAAAACAGGAAGAGGCATCACATATTGTTCACTACGAAAAATATGGTTATGATATCACTATAATGTGATGTACATTTCATACAAGAATGGATCGCCATATGTATCATTAAGATCAGTGTGTATAGGCCCATATTACCAAATTACTGTGAATGCAAGCAAACTTCCATGACCAAATAATAAAGATGTGTTATTATATAGCACTTACGCTTAAGCACCTTTATATAGAAAAAATATACACCCAATATCACCCAGCCTGTGTTGGTACTCCTTTATCGACCTCAGAAGAATGAAAGGCTGAGTTGATGCATTTAAGAACAGACTAAATCAGTGGCTCACCCCCTGAAGTGTGCCTGAAATAAACCTTTAATGAGTCTAGCAATTATTGTATAGAATTCCAGAAAGACACATTACTTGGTATTCCTATTCTTTCTTATTTAGGATCACTGCTGAAAGTGTTACACTTGTGGCACTCCTGTTCTTATTTTTCTCCTTTTTCTAAAGGGGCCTGAACAAGAAAGCCAGAAGTAAAGAGCCACAGGGTGCTGACCACAACCCAGGAGCTTGCATAAAAAAAAAATAAAAAATAAAAAATAAAAATCTTTATTCTTTTTTATTGGTCGCAATGGAGACCACAGAGGTCGCAAGGGAGACCTCAGAGGTCGCAGTTGCGACCCCTAAATGACATCCCTAAAATCCACTTTTTTTTATTTGTCTGTTTAGTCTGTTCTTTATTATTTTGTAATTTTTGAGATTTATTCTGATCAACAGTATTTGCATAGCCGGTGGCAGCCTTTGTAGATTCCGTATCCAAAGCCTTAATGCACTTACCAGTCTGCTCCACCATTTTTGCCACTTAAATAGGTCTCTAATGAAAAATCTACACTGCTTGCTCCTTCCTGTCACAAGGCTTCAGTAATCTTGTGATGGGCACATCAAATCATTAACTGATCCCTGATATGTTCATCTCTACAATGGGTGTAGTCACACTTCATTGCCAAACCACGAAAGACAGTAACACATTCTTCAATTGTTTCTCAAATCTTTTGATCCCTTATGGTGAAGTGAGATCTCGCTAAGAATCTATTTTACTTAACAATTAAATGCTTGTCCAACTTCAGCAGGCTCTGCTAAAAAATAGATACACCCTCTGCTTCTTGGCTCAGTAAATCGGGTTGTTTTTTCAAATATCGTCTGACACTCTTGTCCCAGGCAATGATATAACAGGGACTCCTTGCGGTCAGCAGCAAAATTACTCTCCATGCAGATACCTCATGAAGCCATCTTTTCCAATCTGCCTACTTGACATTGGACTCACCTGGGTGTACCAGAAATAACATAGGCCTAGGTATATTAATTTCCTTTAAGCTCAGTTAAGTACCAATGACTATTTGGACAGTCTGAAGAACACCACACCAATGCACTTGTCAGTATAACCACTCCTGGTATGTGTTTTGGAAATAAACTCCCTTTTCTAATCAAAAGTCACTGTCTTTGAGAAAAACGTCTGTTGGATGCTTTTAAAAAACATATGTGGATTATTCACACACACACTGTTCCACATAAAGCACCTGACTTTGGAATGGTGGCGCGCACTTGGATAACGTGCAGTGTCTGCAAGCTTGCCTGACTTCAAAATGGTGGCCGGAGAATCTCGCGAGACTTCTCACGCTTTCGGGACTGTTGTCTGCCGTGCCTGCAGTTCTTCTCACTGTCCCTCAATTTGCAGCAGTGTTGCCAACCTAGAGACTTTCTCGCTATATTTAGCGAAAAAGTACGCCCCCCTAGCGACTTTTTCATTAAAAAGCGGCTAGCGAGAAATCTAGCTACTTTTTTCAATTGGTTTGGAAACTTGCTCATGTATGCAAGTTTCCAAACCAATTGAAAAAAGTGTGGTCATTCGCCCGTTTTCTAACGGGAGTAATGCAAAAACACACTGATAACTTAAAAGGGAGGTGTTAAAAGGGGAGGGGGCCACAGTAAAAGCCATAAATCGCAGGGGGAAAGAGGAGGTAATTATGCAAATTAGGCAGTGACATCATCTAGCTACTTCTGGCGACTTCTAGGGGAGCCAATAGGTACTTTCTTCACTGAGGAGTTGGCAACACTGATTTGCAGACACACTGGTGAGAAGCACTCGTGAGCGCCTACCTTAATTCTGGTGATGGCGATGAACAGCTCAAAGTCTCACTGTGCTTGTCCTTGTTTAACGACTCACTGCTCGCTGCTTCGAGGTTACCTCAGATGAAATGTTCCTGCAAAACGACCGGCTGGGGTTGCTGAACTCGCTGCATCCTCGTCGCCAGTATTATGTTTAATGATCCTCTGGACACAGTGAGGTTTTTCAAGTCGTTATTTCAGTTACTGCTACAGCAGCCCCACGCCTTTCCCATCACCACAGCGTTTCTTTCTCTTCAAGCCCAAACATTCTCCCAAAACCAAATGTGGTGCATGAGCCCAGTTCTATAACAGAACATCCATGGCAGCTCATAGATGACACAATATTGCATTAACAATGTAGGTGGGTTATGTGTATAACCTGAGTAACTATATACACATAAATATACATTTTGTTACACTTGTGTTTTTACATACATAACAATCATATTTGTGACGTCTACAAGTGCATTTTTTAATGTTTCTTTCCACAACCACAAGAAGATATCCCTCCCTCCGCCTCCCAACGAGCTCAGACCGCCCTAACCCCCTGCCCACCACACCCCTCAGCAAAGTGATGCAGTTCTTAAAACCACTATACAACGCACCACGTCCCATTTGCACTCTGGGTGAACTGTGCCGCCCTTTAATACGTGCGCATATCTGCCAGCTCTACCCCTCTCCGCTCTTTCGTTTGCATCAGCACTACGTAAGACACCCTTTGTTTTTGTCCCTGCCATATACATTTGTTAAACTGATGCTTCAGCTCTCTGAAATGGGCGTCTGGCATCGCTATGGGCAGCGCTTGATAAGGATGTAGTACTTTGAGGAGTGTCTTTTTGACTGTGTTCAGCTTACCGAACCATGATATGGTCAGCCTCGACCACGTCTCCAAGTCCCAGAAGAGCCTATGCAGCAGTGGGTATAGTTAATCGAGTACAGGTCATCCAGATTTCTAGGTACCTGTATGCCCAGGTACTTTATGCTGTCTTTCCCAATCAGAATCCTGTGGTCACCCATTTCACTTTCTATGTCTAGCATGTCTCAGACAAATGGGAAAAGAACAGACTTTTCCATGTTGATCTTGAAGCCCGATACCCGGCCATATTCCTCCAGTATTAGGAGGATCCCCCCGGACTGAGTTAACGACAGCGGAGATATGGAGTAGAATGTCATCGGCATATGGGCTGAGTTTATATTCCGCATTTCCCACTCTTATGCCTGCTCTGCTTCTCCTGACTCATTTGAATGCTGAGCGGCTGGTTTATAGTGATTGCCTCGACAGCCAAACCATCGACAACCATACCCTTGACAAAAAAGCATTGACAAAAAAACCATTGAATGCATTTTTTTTCTTTTTTTTTTAATGGGGGGGTTGCGCCCCTAACCCACCTTTTTTAACATTCAAAACCCATTTTTGCTAAACTAAAACCTTTACCATTGCAAAAAATGCATTCAATGTTTTTTTTTTCCGATGCATTTTTTTCAAGGGTATGTTTGTCGATCGTTTGGCTGTCGAGGCAATGACTGATACCGAGCGGCTCTTTGGATTGCAAAGAGCAGGGGGGACAGTGGGCACCCCTGCCTTGTACCCCTGTTGGGAAGGAGAGAGGGTCTTCCCACCCCCCTACGTGGTTCAGAATGAGAACCAAACGATAGACTGTAATTCGAGAGAGCAGGGGGGAGGTGGATGTGCACGTAGGAGAGTGCACAATCACATTGTACATGCATTAGGAGCTATATAGAAGATGTGGATTAACGCTGGTGTTCACTGATTATGTTAATAGTTCAATTAACCTTAAGGAATTGGAAGTGTAAGCTGCATTACCACCTACGCCAACCAGTCCACCCTGGCTGGTACTGAAAATCGTATACAAAATGGGAGTTGAGGTGGAGATGCGCTAAACACTATATAAATAAGGAACACTAGTAGTACAGTTGATGCTTTAATTGTAGCAGGAACAGCCGACACGTGTTTCGACACGCAGGTCGTTTTCAAGGCTGAGTAGTTATATGCAACATTGATATTTCATAACAAAAGCAAAATCCAAAAATTGTTACAATCACATTAAATTAGAGCAAATACAAGCCGTATCACATTACATTAGATAATGATTTAAATAAAACCGAATAACACCACACATTGTATAATAAAAAATCATTGGCATACTGTAAACCATAGTTGAAGGGTGGAATAAGCAGAGGCAAACGGCAGTTACAAATGATAAAACAAAACAGAAGATATACAGTAAGTAATATGTTTTAGCAGTTATAGAATAAATCACTCCCGGTATGGGGGAACAAAAAAACACAAAAGTCCTCTTGAACTGTGCGCAACAACACCGGAGCCCCCAATCATGCATGGTGTGCACATATCACCCATGCAGACAATGAAGTAATGATCTATTCGGCACCAAAGGTAAAGGCCACAGATTGGCCAGAAGCCAATGTCCAATGCAAGAGTAAAATGCAAGAAATAAACTAAACTTACCACAGGCAAATGAAATATATCGAGAAAGTCAGTGATGGGAAATCCCTGTGTAAAGCAATCATCAGTGTCAAATAGATGGCACGGCATAAATAGCGGTTCTAACAATTGTATGGAAGTATGAATTATAAATCAGAGTATTCGAGTCTACATACCACAAAGAACAGGGTGTTGTACGTATCACGTTGATGTCACATTCAGAATTTAAGTCCAAGCCGTAATGGCCGTAACCAATATAAGCCTAGAGAAAATCAACAGAATAGCTAAGTACTACAGCCAGATTAGATAGAATCAATTTACCTTATACTGAGCGACAAAGAACCAAACTTACTCGCTAGATCGAGCTTTCACAAATTCCAGAGGAAATCCCCAAAGCAGCCCTACAGGCAAAAATTTAGAGAGAAATGAGGGAAAGGCAATCGACGTCACAGCGGTGACATAGGTTGCATCGCACGCATCTGGCGTCGCGTGAATGACGTCAGTTGTAAACAAAAAACTGAATTGAAAGTAAAATTAAAACTCAGCCGTCATGCTGGGAGAGTACAAAGAAGACTAATAATAGGAGGCTGGTACCCGAATAATAAAAAAGTAAAGGAGAAATAGAAGAAAAGCAGCCGGCGTCACAGCGGTGACGTCCGTAGCGTAGCACGCATTTGACGTCGCCTTGATGACGTAAGTTGTAAATAAACAACTACATTGAGCGAAAAATTAAAGCTAAGCTGACAGAAACATCATATTGGAAGGATGCAAAGAAGAACAATAGTGAGAGGCTGATACCTGAATAGTGATAAATCAGAGGTTAGTTAATAAGCACACGGTTAGACAGACAGTAATACCCGAATAAATTCATACTTGAGCGAACTATGTAGTATATAGCCTGGACTCGAAATAGCGATGAGAATCAATGTCAAAATATAAGAGAAAAAAAAAAAAAAGTCAGATCACAATTTTAGTAGCAAAAGGAGGACCAAAAGAACTACCTATTGCAATGGTAAGACATATCAAGTATTTGGATAAGAATGGGATAGGTTAAAATTAATGGGTGCTAGTGCCCACGAGCATGATGGAAAGGCTCCGGCGAAGTGCGACTCCAAGTATTGTTTGAAAAACATAAGGTCCATTGTGACTCTTTTATCAAAATTATTATAGAAATACAGACATCTCGTGGTCTGTGTTTAGACCCCGTGTGGTACAACATAATAAACAAATAAGTTTTGCCTCCATTTGGCGTAGTTTCAGCTGTAGGTTGCCACCCCTTTTCCCCTTATGAGCCTTCATCAGACCAATAAAACGCAAATCAGCAATATTATCCAGCTGGTGTTCCAATTGCCAGTGAGCGGCCAAGGGTGACTTTGGTTCAAGCATTTTAAGGCTGGACAGATGTTCCCTTATTCGGATACGAAGTTGACGAATGGTGCTACCCACATACACTTTCTCACAGGTACAAATGATAGCATAGACCACATAGGTAGTCTGTCATGATCTCTGCTTCCAAAAGGTCAGGGTTTTCCCAACTCCCTTGGAAGCAGATCCATAACCCAGGTTCCGAGTGCCAACCAGTCCCAATTGGGACCTTTTGGACCCAGTCCTGGCGCCAGTGGCACCAGGCTCATAAATATGCCCAGTCCCAGTGCTGGAAGCGCCGGGCTCATAATGCTTGGGTGGACTTACCTGCAGCAGACCATGCTGCTTACTTGCCTGCCAGTTGAGCCTCTGATCCTCTTCTGTTTGGAACTACTTTTCCTGTTGGGTGGGGCAGGAGCCACTCCCTAGATTCAGAACACTGGAACTCTTCTGGAAAGCAGGAACTCTTTTCTTACCTAGGCGTGGCTGTGGAAGGAGACACCTAAGCACTACAGGAGGCTATTTAAACCACACCCGGTGGATGAATCTTGCTTTGCGTTATTCTGCATCCTCTGCAGCAGAACGCTCATCGTGTCTTCTGCATCTGATCCTGGGCCTAAGGAAAAAGGCTTACCATCCTGAATCCAGTCTTCAGCAACACCTATAAAGACAAGAAAGAACAGGTTAGCATTACGGTCTTCAGTGACAGCTCTTCACTTACCTGGTCCATCGGCTGTCACCAACGCCTCGCGCTGCATTCCGGCATCTGAAAGACAAAGGCTTACCTACTCTTCGTGCGCTCCGGAGGTCTTCACACTGCATTCCGGCATCTGAAAGACAAAAGCTTACCAACTCTTTGCACGCTCCGGAGGCCTTCGGCACTGCATCCCGCATCTGAAAGACAAAACAAGGTGCGTTTAAAGACATTGGGGAACTTTAATACTCACGTGCCATTACTCCTTTCCACATCTAACCCAGTGGGTATTCCGGCACCCTGCAGCCGCTCCGAACTTGTACCTGCAAAATAAAAAGACAGTTAGAGCGCATCGTGAAGCAGGCAACAAGCGCTTACTTACGTGCTTCCAGGCGCTTCTATTCATCACACGGGCTCCATCTTCAACTCACTTCAGCCCGTCATCCGCCATCGCCGGAACCCTGCAAAACAAGAAACATCATTACTAAAGACTTTAAAGACATTAGAATTACTCGAAACTTACCGTTCGTGCAGTAAACGACGGACAGCAGTCCTCTGAAGTCAAGAGGCCTGCTCCCCTTATCCAGTGAAGAAACTGGTTACAGCACCCTGCCCCGAGGCAGATGGAGAGCACGGCGTTCACTTACCTAAGGTGAGAGCGTTAACCTTTGGGGTTCTACAGGAGAAGAGAAAGGGAAGAAGAGAGAGACATTCAATAACCCAGTTCCTTAATCCCATATTTTCTATCTGCAGACATCTTACCCTTCGAGTCAGAAATACAGTGCACAGAGGTCCAGCCCAAAGAGCCAGCCGTGTGTTACACATCACCTTTGAAGATACGGTATACGCCCAGTCAAGACCGGCGCCTCTACGGGAATCAGGTGAGCGTTACATAGTCTTGCAGTTGATAAAATCACGTATTTCAATTTGAGTTCCAAAATGGTCACAAAAAGTTTTGCATTTACTAACAGCCCAAGGACATTGGTTACAATTGCCACATTTATGAAAACCCCCCGGTTGTTGTAACCACGTGGAGGACCTTGGTTGGTTATCAAAAAATGAAGGGCTCACAATGTTTTTGATCGTAGGTGATCTTGTGAAAGTGAATTTGGGTTTCGGAGTCAAAAATGGTTGTAAGTCCTTGTCAAGTCTTAAAATGTGCCAATGCTTTGCAACCATTTTGTATAGCAATGAGGAGTCATTTGTGAATGGAGTGATTAGTGAGATGTATGGGGGATGCTCTTTTGACCCAGTCACATTAGTCAGGAGGTCACGTTGATGAGTTTGAGTAAATTTAGAGTATGCCTTATAGATAACAGAACTCTTATACCCTCGATTGAGGAAGCGTTGATTTAGGATATTGCATTCTCTTTTGTAATCACTAGATAAAGTACAATTACGTCTGGCCCTATGAAATTCACCCATTGGAATGTTATCAATGGTGGTGCGTTGGTGATTGCTCTGGGCAGCCAAAATTGAATTAACCTCAGTAGGTTTTCTAAAAGTATTGGTGTGTACATTATTTCCTTCATGAAAAATATGTAAATCCAGAAAGTCAATTTCAGATGGGTTACAAAGGCCGGTAAGGCGGATTCCAAACCTATTGGTGTTAGCATGACCTAAGAAAGCAGTGAAAGAGTCTTCAGACCCCTTCCAAATTAGAAAAATATCGTCAATATAACGACGCCACATCACAATATTTGACACAAATTGCACTTGATTGAGGATATGTGTTTCTTCATAGAAAGCCATAAAAAGGTTAGCCAAAGAGGGTGCAAACTTGGCCCCCATGGCAACGCCCCTCACCTGCAGGTAGAAATGGTCATTGAAAATAAACATATTGTTCGCAAGTACAAATTGTAAAAATTGCTTCAACATGAAAACATGATCAGAATAAGATGCTGAGGTATTCCTAAACACATAATCAATTGTCTGTAGCGCTAACTCATGATTAATATTGGTGTAAAGTGCAACTACATCAATTGTTGCCAACAAGTAATCTGGTTCCCAAATGATATCTTGCAGAGACTGTAAAATGTGAGTACTGTCACGTATGTAGGATGACATTTGTACAACAAAAGGCTTAAGTGCCTCGTCCAAATATTTTGAGAGGCCTTCAGAAGCCCAATTAATACCACTCATGATGGGCCGAACCTCGGGTAAGGTCTCAAAAGGTTTATGTATCTTCGGCAGAAAGTACATAGTCGGTATAGTACGATTAGTATTAGACAAAACATTTTTTTCATCGTCAGTGAGGAAGCCTTTATGGTACCAGGTGTCAATTAATTCGAGAAGACCGGTTACCACACGCTTGATAGGGTTGGAATCAAGGGTTTCGTAGCAACCAGGGGTGTGTAAGTGTTTGCAACCCATAGTTCTATAGTCAAGAGTGTTAAGAATGACAATATTGCCCCCTTTATCGGCCTCCTTGATAACAATTGAAGGATCTTTCGCCAAGTTTCGTAATCCTTTCCTTTGCTTTATAGTAAGATTGCTTTTTTTGTTTTTGTATGAGTCAACCTGTTTATCCAAGTAAGAATGAATATCTTGTATGAGTGCTTGATGAAAAGTTTCAATGACATTGTCTGCAGACAGTTGAGGGGTGAATTTAGACTTAGATTTCAGTTCTTTAAGATTCAAATGCAGTGGATTGATGCTTAAATCTTGAGCCACATCACATGATTGTGAACAGACCTCACGATCTAGGGTAACTAAGGTCTCAATTACATTTAGATCCCCAATGCTGAAGGAACTAGGGGGATCAGGTTTAGGCTTAGGTTTCCAGATTGTGACTTGAGTAGCAAAAAACTTTTTTAGCTTAAGTTTCCTCAAAAATTTGAATAAATCGACCTGAAAATTCGCAAAATTAGTACCAATACTAGGAGAAAAGGACAATCCTTTATTAAGTGCAGAATTCTCATCATGAGACAGAGAACGATCAGAAAGGTTAATCACCAAATCTGAATCAGCTATAGACCCAAACGTTTCTTTGAGCGAGTCAAGATCCCTGGACGGGTCGTGTCCTCGTCCGAACTTCCGCTTCCGCTGCCGCTTACCCCCCCTCCTGCCCCTGGTGTGCTTGGGATGGTTGGAGTAAACACAATTGGGTTTTTGGTAAATCTGACTTGTTTGATGTTGGCAAATCCGATATTGCCCTTTTTGTAGCTCCTGATTTCGCCCAAAAAGAGCACACCAGGGGCAGGAGGGGGGTAAGCGGCAGCGGAAGCGGAAGTTCGGACGAGGACATGACCCGTCCAGGGATCTTGACTCGCTCAAAGAAACGTTTGGGTCTATAGCTGATTCAGATTTGGTGATTAACCTTTCTGATCGTTCTCTGTCTCATGTTGAGAATTATGCACTTAATAAAGGATTGTCCTTTTCTCCTAGTATTGGTACTAATTTTGTGAATTTTTAGGTCGATTTATTCAAATTTTTGAGGAAACTTAAGCTAAAAAAGTTTTTTGCTACTCAAGTCACAATCTGGAAACCTAAGCCTAAACCTGATCCCCCTAGTTCCTTCAGCATTGGGGATCTAAATGTAATTGAGACCTTAGTTACCCTAGATCGTGAGGTCTGCTCACAATCATGTGATGTGGCTCAAGATTTAAGCATCAATCCACTGCATTTGAATCTTAAAGAACTGAAATCTAAGTCTAAATTCACCCCTCAACTGTCTGCAGACAATGTCATTAAAACTTTTCATCAAGCACTCATACAAGATATTCATTCTTACTTGGATAAACAGGTTGACTCATACAAAAACAAAAAAAGCAATCTTACTATAAAGCAAAGGAAAGCATTACGAAACTTGGCGAAAGATCCTCCAATTGTTATCAAGGAGGCCGATAAAGGGGGCAATATTGTCATTCTTAACACTCTTGACTATATAACTATGGGTTGCAAACACTTACACGCCCCTGGTTGCTACGAAACCCTTGATTCCAACCCTATCAAGCGTGTGGTAACCGGTCTTCTCGAATTAATTGACACCTGGTACCATAAAGGCTTCCTCACTGACGATGAAAACATTTTTTTGTCTAATACTAATCCTACTATACCGACTATGTACTTTCTGCCGAAAATACATAAACCTTTTGAGACCTTACCCAAGGTTCGGCCAATCATGAGTGGTATTAATTGGTCTACTGAAGGCCTCTCAAAATATTTGGATGAGGCACTTAAGCCTTTTGTTGTACAAATGTCATCCTACATACGTGACAGTAGTCACATTTTACAGTCTCTGTAAAATATCATTTGGGAACCAGATTACCTGTTGGCAACAATTGATGTAGTTGCACTTTACACCAATATTAATCATGAGTTAGCGCTACAGACAATTGATTATGTGTTTAGGAATACCTCAGCATCTTATTCTGATCATTTTTTCATGTTGAAGCAATTTTTACAATTTGTACTTGCAAACAATATGTTTATTTTCAATGACCAGTTCTACCTGCAGGTGAGGGGCGTTGCCATGGGGGCCAAGTTTGCACCCTCTTTGGCTAACCTTTTTATGGCTTTCTATGAAGAAACACATATCCTCAATCAAGTGCAATTTGTGTCAAATATTGTGATGTGGCGTCGTTATATTGACGATATTTTTCTAATTTGGAAGGGGTCTGAAGACTCTTTCACTGCTTTCTTAGGTCATGCTAACACCAATAGGTTTGGAATCCGCCTTACCGGCCTTTGTAACCCATCTGAAATTGACTTTCTGGATTTACATATTTTTCATGAAGGAAATAATGTACACACCAATACTTTTAGAAAACCTACTGAGGTTAATTCAATTTTGGCTGCCCAGAGCAATCACCAACGCGCCACCATTGATAACATTCCAATGGGTGAATTTCATAGGGCCAGACATAATTGTACTTTATCTAGTGATTACAAAAGAGAATGCAATATCCTAAATAAATGCTTCCTCAATCGAGGGTATAAGAGTTCTGTTATCTATAAGGCATACTCTAAATTTACTCAAACTCATCAACGTGACCTCCTGACTAATGTGACTAGGTCAAAAGAGCATCCCCCATACATCTCACTAATCACTCCAATCACGCATGACTCCTCATTGCTATACAAAATGGTTGCCAAGCATTGGCACATTTTAAGACTTGACAAGGACTTACAACCATTTTTGACTCCGAAACCCAAATTCACTTTCACAAGATCACCTACGATCAAAAACATTGTGAGCCCTTCATTTTTTGATAACCAACCAAGGTCCTCCACGTGGTTACAACAACCGGGGGGTTTTCATAAATGTGGCAATTGTAACCAATGTCCTTGGGCTGTTAGTAAATGCAAAACATTTTGTGACCATTTTGGAACTCAAATTGAAATACGTGATTTTATCAACTGCAAGTCTACCTATGTGGTCTATGCTATCATTTGTGCCTGTGAGAAAGTGTATGTGGGTAGCACCATTCGTCAACTTCGTATCCGAATAAGGGAACATCTGTCCAGCCTTAAAATGCTTGAACCAAAGTCACCCTTGGCCGCTCACTGGCAATTGGAACACCAGCTGGATGATATTGCTGATTTGCGTTTTATTGGTCTGATGAAGGCTCATAAGGGGAAAAAGGGTGGCAACCTACAGCTGAAACTACGCCAAATGGAGGCAAAACTTATTTGTTTATTACGTTGTACCACACGGGGTCTAAACACAGACCACGAGATGTCTGTATTTCTATAATAATTTTGATAAAAGAGTCACAATGGACCTTATGTTTTTCAAACAATACTTGGAGTCACACTTCGCCGGAGCCTTTCCATCATGCTCGTGGGCACTAGCACCCATTAATTTTAACCTATCCCATTCTTATCCAAATACTTGATATGTTTTACCATTGCAATAGGTAGTTCTTTTGGTCCTCCTTTTGCTACTAAAATTGTGATCTGACTTTTTTATTTTTTTTATTTTATTTTTTTCTCTTATATTTTGACATTGATTCTCATCGCTATTTCGAGTCCAGGCTATATACTACATAGTTCGCTCAAGTATGAATTTATTCGGGTAATACTGTCTGTCTAACCGTGTGCTTATTAACTAACTTCTGATTTATCACTATTCAGGTATCAGCCTCTCACTATTGTTCTTCTTTGTATCCTTCCAATATGATGTTTCTGTCGGCTTAGCTTTAATTTTTCGCTCAATGTAGTTGTTTATTTACAACTTACGCCATCAAGGCGACGTCAAATGCGTGCTACGCTACGGACGTCACCGCTGTGACGCCTGCTGCTTCTCTTCTATTTCTCCTTTACTTTTTTATTATTCGGGTACCAGCCTCCTATTATTAGTCTTCTTTGTATTCTCCCAGCATGACGGCTGAGTTTTAATTTTACTTTCAATTCAGTTTTTTGTTTACAACTGACGTCATTTACGCGACGCCAGATGCGTGCGACGCAACCTATGTCACCGCTGTGACGTCGATTGCCTTTCCCTCATTTCTCTCTAAATTTTTGCCTGTAGGGCTGCTTTGGGGATTTCCTTTGGAATTTGTGAACGCTCGATCTAGCGAGTAAGTTTGGTTCTTTGTCGCTCAGTATAAGGTAAATTGATTCTATCTAATCTGGCTGTAGTACTTAGCTATTCTGTTGATTTTCTCTAGGCTATATATTGGTTATGGCCATTACGGCTTGGACTTAAATTCTGAATGTGACATCAACGTGATACGTACAACGCTCTGTTCTTTGTGGTATGTAGACTCGAATACTCTGATTTATAATTCATACTTCCATACAATTGTTAGAACCGCTATTTATGCCGTGCCATCTATTTGACACTGATGATTGCTTTACACAGGGATTTCCCATCACTGACTTTCTCGATATATTTCATTTGCCTGTGGTAAGTTTAGTTTATTACTTGCATTTTACTCTTGCATTGGACATTGGCTTCTGGCCTTACCTTTGGTGCCGAATAGATCATTACTTCATTGTCTGCATGGGTGATATGTGCACACCATGCATGATTGGGGGCTCCGGTGTTGTTGCGCACAGTTCAAGAGGACTTTTGTGTTTTTTTGTTCCCCCATACCGGGAGTGATTTATTCTATAACTGCTAAAACATGTTACTTACCGTATATCTTCTGTTTTGTTTTATCATTTGTAACTGCCGTTTGCCTCTGCTTATTCCACCCTTCAACCATGGTTTACGGTATGCCAATGAATTTTTATTATACAATGTGTGGTGTTATTCGGTTTTATTTAAATCATTATTTAATGTAATGTGATATGGCTTGTATTTGCTCTAATTTAATGTGATTGTAACAATTTTTGAATTTTGCTTTTGTTATGAAATATCAATGTTGCATATAACTACTCAGCCTTGAAAATGACCTGCGTGTCGAAACACGTGTCGGCTGTTCCTGCTACAATTAAAGCATCAACTGTACTACTAGTGTTCCTTATTTATATAGTGTTTAGCGCATCTCCACCTCAACTCCCAATTTGATTAGGAGCTATATAGTAGTGGCAAGTGTAAACGCCATCTTAGTTATTGGCAGCCATTTCGGAACGTATGCCCAAACACCAAACGTGATAGTAGTAGGCCTGCATTATTATCACAAACATAACCCACACCATGAGTGAGCTTCTGGGAGTTACAAGCCTTTCATTGTCTCAGAGGCTGTAGGCCCTTTCGCCCTGGGAAGATTGTGCTCTGCAGGGTCACGAGAAGGGGGCAGAGCGCTTCTTAGCAGTTACCACCCCATGATACAGATAGCATGGCCTCTCAGCCCCCTCAGCCCCAACACCCCCCATGTCAGAGCTACAGTCCTCCCATGCTTTGATCCCTAGGCCCCCACATACAATGGTGCGTGCCAGCCAGAGCCAGACCACTGACCATAAAGCTGTAAGACCCCTGATCGATCAAAAAGATCAGAAAACAAAGGCTATATCACCTTCACATTTGATTTGTGCTGCGAGTTGCTGGTGGGTGGAGAGACATTACAGCTCAAAAGGGGGTGGAGGACCTTGGGAGGCTGCTGGCACATCTGGGAATGAGTGAAGTATGCAAGTTAGTATGACCTTGGCTCTCCCCCTGGGCCCATATCTGTGTCTGCCAGGTGCACCTTTACAGTGATAGAGTAGCATTGTTTTCTAAGTAACTAATTGCTTATTAGGCCCTCTTCTACTGCGGATGACGAGCCCAGCAGCACCCACGTGGACGGGGACGACAAGAAGGCTGGGACCAATAGCCTAGCATCACCCATGGAGTGGGCCGCCCATTTATAGGGTCTCGCCAACCAGCCTTGCGGGTTTTCACTGTATGTAATGATGACAGATGATGCCAGGTGCCCTCTTAGCTTACTGCTCACCCATAATTTGGCAGAACGTTCAGTGGCAGCAGAGTTCTTTTGCTGATACACTTCTGTTTTGTAGAAATAAAAACTTGTTATCCTTGCAAGCAGTGTTTTGGGCCTTTTTCCGTAGCGGGTTGTATCTTTTGTGGTGTGAGCGTGCAGGGGCTTGCCTTCACCCCTACTGAGTCTAATGACTCTGGACATCTTCCCATTGACAATTACACAAACAGTTGGCGCTTTAACTTGCACAGGGTATCATCCAGTCTAAGTGCCTTCAACTTGGCTCTCTTCTTCTGTATTACCTCTAGCACTTCATATTCGTACCCACCACCTGCTTGCATCCATGTTTCTCTTTCTGCAGTATCTGCCCTAAGCACCTCCTCCAGTAGTCTCTGCTCTTTCTCTCTTCCTGCACACTCCTTCTCTCATGAGGATCCCCTTCCAGGTGGCCTTTCCCGCCTCCCAAACCACATTTATAGCCATCCCTCCAGTATCGTTTATCTCAAAGTATTCAGAGATGTCCCTAGGCAGCTGTTCAGCAAACAGTGGGTCTCTCCACAAGGAGTCGTTACCCTCCAGCTACTATCTGTTCTGTGGATCCCCCCATGTCTAATTGTATCAAGACTATGCCATGGTCAGTCCATCCCACCTGCCGAATATCATAGTGGATGACTCTTCCCCCCTGATCCCTGTTCAAAAGCATATCATCAATCCTGGTATAAGTAGAATGTGGGGTGGACAAAAAGGTACACCATTTCTGCCCTGGGTGCCCCATTTTCCATACATTAACTAACCTCCTTGCCCCAATAGCACAACCAAGGTGTCCCTCTCTTCGCTCATCCTCAGGGGTTGCCAAAGCCTTCACTGATTTCCTATGCAGTGCTTCATCTGCCCAGGAGTTAAAGTCCCCACCGATGAAAAAAACATCCCCAGTGAGGGCCAATATGTCATCTAATGCGAGCTGAATAAATCCTGCCTGACCCTGAGTGGGGGCATAGAGCACAGCCAATACTATCCTCAGCCCATCCAAGGAGCCCAGCACTATGAGTATGCAGCCCTTGAGCAGTTTTGTAACCAAACACCCCAGCAGCCGACACTGTTTATGCAATATTATTCTCGCCCCACCTCGCTTTGTTGGCCCTGATGCCCAGTGGATCTGTCCTATTCCTGCACCTCGCAGCCGCCGCTCCTCCCCTGCTACCTGCCCGGTTTCTTGAAGAAACATCACGTCTAGACCTCTGTTGTGAAATTCTTGTGCCACCAATGACTTCTTTGTGGGCGAGTCTATCACTTTCATGTTCAGGGTTCCTATGACTAGACTTCTCCCCTCATAGGCTCCCATCACCCCGTGTCCCAGCCTGCTTGAGTCATCACATGCTCTTCACATTCAGACGTCCACCACTTCACAACCAATAGCCAATGGCAGGGGCCATTGTAAACGTCACATTGAGCACATACTAACCTTGATTGAAACTCCCCAACATAACTGAAACATAAACTGTAAACAGAAATCTGCAACCTGCAGCAAATGTAAAAATGCTCTCCGTCCTCCTGAGGGCCACGTAGGGTAGGAGACAAGGGCCCCGCTACCAGGATTCTCATTGGTGCCACACTTTCCCTTCCATTCAACGCCCCATCCTGAAAATGGCATAGAGCACCAAATGATCCCCCTCCATGGGGTCACTCGGGGGTCCTTTTGTGAAGAGGAGCCATTCAGCTGCATATACTTTCTCCCCGTCTGCACTCTCTGATGCCAAGGAAGACTTGGCGGAGGTGTCTGCTTGCCCTGCTTTTTAGCTGGGCTCGCCTGGTGGTCCAGCACCACATCACTTTTGTGTCCTCTTCAAACTGCAGGGCGAACCGGTATGCCCATCTGTACCTGATTCCCTTTTCAGTCAACCACTTTGTGAGCAGCCGGCCATCTCTTCTCTGGGATTAGACAAATCCTGGTAGACCAACACCCTTCAGCCTTCGTATTCCAGGTTTTGCAGTGTTCTTGCCCTGGCTAGTATATCTGCTTTGTCTTTATATCTCAGAACCTTGACCACGACGGAGCACGGGTCGTTGCTGTACGGCCGACAGCCCCTTTGCGCTCTCTCCAGTTGCACCTCCTTTCCCCCTTCTGCTGCAAATAAGAGGTTGACAATTGCTTGCACCTTGTGTTCCACATGCAATGTGGTCTAATGTCTGCTTGCCTCAGTCCCAGGATACAGACGTTATTCCTCCTCTCCCTGTTTTCCAAGTCATCCATTCTCAGAGTCGCCTCCTCACACAGCTCCAGCTTTGTCATGCAGGTATTATGGCGCATTTCAACCATGTCAGCATTGAGCGGGTTGTTCTCCAGGCTTTCCACCTTACTCTCCATCATGCACACCCTGCCTGTGAGGTCTGCCGGGAATGCTTGTAAGTTCCCTTGAAGCACCTTGATTTCAGCCAGGATGCTCCCAGTGTAATCTTTTGTGGCAAAGGGCAACATGTCCACTTCTGTCAGCATTCTTCCCTCAAGCACCTTCTCCGGCACCCCACCATGCTTTCCCGTCTGCATCTCCTTGAGCCTCGGCACTGGGTCAAACCTCCATGTTTCCTATTCCTTTCACCAGCTATGATACCATGCACTGCGGGCAGACCACTCCCACCAGTGCCCCTCAAAAACACTGTCAGTAGGAGGGCCACGTTCCATCTGGTTGTGTTTCTCTCAGCTCTAGGGGTGATGGTGACTTATACTGACTCTTGCATGCAGCAGCCGCTCAGCTGCCTCTGGGCCCAGACCTCAGACACCTCTTCCCGGACCTGGGCTCAGTTCTTTCTCCTCACGCTTCCAGACCAATATCCTCCCCTCACCATGAGTCCTTACTATAGGTGATCAGTCAGCCCTGAGGATCTCCTCCTGATCGCAGCTATGTCGCTGCCCTGTGGTGGGTGCCTTGTTGGGCTATGCCAATCAGGAGACAGGGAAGCTTGGGTCCCCTTCCGCCTTCCTACTGCTCACCACCAATTCCTGGCAGCTCCTGGGCCAGCAGCGGAAAGTTCTAATATAGTACTCCTAGGGTGGGGTCTGGCGACCCGTGTGGATGTCAGTCCCCCACCCACCAGTCCCTCTGTCCATGTGGCCTATTCAGGCCCCTGCAGGCCCAGCAGATGGGGGATGTGCGCTGCAGCCGCCTCCTCACTCCTTTCTGCTCTTCAAACAAGGGCCCCACTGGCCCAGGGACCTCCATCCGCCTCTTTGCGTCTGCTCCTCATGGTCACCTGGGGACTCGCAACGTTCTCCGCTGGGGGGTGAGAAGCCACCACAAGTCTGCAGCCCATTGGCCCTGCTCCCCTTCACGCAGCGCCTGTCTCTGTGCTGCAGTTCTCATGTAGAGTGGATGTATGTAATAATAATAGTGACAGGCTTATACATAGCACTTCACACTCAATTCTTCCGCTTCTAAGCACTGAAAATATAGCTGTTGTTAATACCCAATTTAACAAAAACCCTGTCTATTTAATTTAACAAAAACCCTGTCTATTTACATTGGAAGGGTAAAAGGTTTAACCTTCCCTTGTGAACCTGTAAAGTGCATGCGTGTCCGTTCATTCTCGGAAGAGAGCACTTAACTTGTGATCTATCCACACATAGAAATTGCATCTAACACATTGAATGACTTCTCAATGTCTAGTGATTTGCCAAAACAATGTCCATCCATTCAAAATCATTTTATGAGCATTTGTTTTACGCATGTGGATATCCTAAAGATCATTGTTTGTTGAGGCAATTAACTAAGTCCTGCTTTTAATACTGGAAACAAGTTGAAATCAATATTTTTAGCTCCACATTTAGTGAGTCGTGGTCATCAAAACAGCAAACAGTGTAGCAATTATGTGTTTCGAAGAGTGGGGTTTGGGGTCTTGCCTGAGGGAACCGAAGCAGAATCCTGTGATGTTTTTGTTTTAACTTGTGGAGATACAATTTTGGTGACAAGAGAAAGTTAACACCTAGGCCATTAGCTACACTGATTAGGACTGATGAAGTTGTAGGCCAAGAAATGATTGTGGAGGGATTCAAAGGTTCAAGTATGTCACCTATTTAGTAAAGTGTCAATCGCAACTTCTGGTGCACCTGTGTAAATATCCTTGGCTAAAAGAATATACAAAATACAAGTTCCGAGAGTTGTCCCTTGAGCTTAATCAAGGAAATCACAGGACACTCTCAAGAGTAAACTCTATACGTTCTTAACAGAAATATTCCCACTTAGCAAGTATTAAAGTGGTCATTCGTGGAAAATAGGTCAATGATAACATAATACTTCATTTATTTAAAAAAACTTAATCAGACACAAAACACTTTGTCAAATGGAATTGTAGTCAATCAACATTCTGTTATTAGCGAAAAACAATGTATCTCCATCGAAATTCACTTTTATTTGTGCGCAACAAATTACAATGCTCCCTTAGCCAAGGGTAATTTCTCAACCTAGTAATTTTTCCATACAAGAAAATATCGTAAGAAAAACAACAATACATTGGTAAATCAAGTTCCCCAGGACTACAGCCATCTGTATAATATGAAACCGATATTATGTGTTCGGTTTGGGATTCCTGATCTTGCCACGCATTTCAGGATCAACTCCCTTCTTCAGGCAATGAAAACTCACTTCCTAAAAAATTAAATAGTGTGTAAACTGCTCACTCAACTAATCTATCAAATTCTTAATGTCAAAAAATTCCAACACTAGGAGATTTTTCTAACCTGGTAAATTATCAAACGTGTATTCACCGTTTTGAAATTGCCAATTTCTGAGTCACAATGGCCCAAAGTTTATTCTGAGGAAAGAAGCACACAACAATATGTCCAGAATATAGTCTAGAGAATCTAAGTGAAAAAATAAGATAACTTAATAGTCTCTCTCATAAAAAATAGAGAAGGAATGGAAAAAGGCACTCACAGTTCACACTGAATGATTACAAGTAATCTCAAGGTAGTAGCTGTCCAGTGATCTCATCACAGAATTTTTGCCCAGAAAAGCACTAATTATAAACTTTAGTAGAAAATAGGATACTACATCGCATATCTAGTTCATCTAAAAAAATATAAATATTAGAGCCCCTAGAATAGGTCAAGGTACAGTCTCTTACCTAGTCTGTCTTGAAGTGACGAACATGGGAAAGGAAAGCAGCATAACAGCAGCCTCCCGTCCCTCGTTCGTCTAAAGGTAATGGTCTTCTGATCATGTGACTACAGCGCGGCGCACGCTAATACGTCATCACATGACTCCTGCTTGTTGTGAAATGCAAAACTTGTGTAAAAGCATCGATCATCATGAAATGCCCATTTAGTAATCCGGGAAATTAAATGGATCACTCCCCTCTTAAAAAAGGACAATCTGGATCCGCTTTCTGTGGATAATTATCGTCCAACAACTAACATCCCTTTTCTTCTGAAAATTCTCGATAAGGTGGCGTACATTCAGTTTCAGAAATTTGTTGAACAAAATAATATGCTTACTGACCACCAATCGGGCTTCAGAAGCAGGCATGGGACTGAGACCGCTAAGCTGGTTCTTAAGGCGAACTTACTAAATATTATTGACAAAGGACAACCAGCATTGCTGATACTTTTGGACCTGTCATCTGCATTTGATCTTGTGGATCATGCCCTATTAGAAGACACACTCTGTACCGTTGTAGGCTGTTCCCCCAAGCCTTCCAAGGGATTGCCTCCTTTCTTGGCTCACGTAATGCCAGAGTGTTCTCTGGCGAGGCCTCCTCGAGACCCACTCCCATTACCTATGGTGTTCCTCATGGTTCTTGTCTCTGCCCTTCCCTGTTTAACATTTATATTATCCGTTTCCTGAGACTGTTGGAGGACCTGGGTGTCCGGTATGCCAATTATGCTGATGATACCCAGGTCGTCATGAAGCTCACAGGCTCCTACTCACAGGATCTGGTCATGTTAAATTCCATCCATTCTGCAATCCATGCTTGGATGGCTTCCAACTCCTTGGCCTTAAACACCAAGAAGACAGAACTCCTGATTGTGGTCTCGTTGTCAGTCTAGAAAAATAGATACCTCTCACGACCAAAGGCAATGTATCATATTGGCCGACGACCAACCGTCTCATGCACTAAACGTCAGAAATACAGACTCATAAGTTTGACTAGTGTGCGGCCATTTTGATGTAGCTAGAATCGCCATTTTGTTCACTAACGTTTGCTCATTGCTTTTTGTTCAAAACTGCTTAGCCGAAAGCTTATTATGCTTATTCTGCATCACTGATTACTTTGTTGTTCAAAGCTAAAGAGCAAGGCCGCGAGGCCGCTAGGCCGGGAATTATTTGTTGAAACATAACGTAGGCAGCCCCAGAGAGGAATGCCCAATCCCCTCCCGCATATAGCATAGGAGGAGAGCAACACAGCATTTAATCATTTCACTGATGCCAGCCAGTCTCGTTAATATGGTAGAAATGCTAGACAGAAACAGCTAAAGGCTTGAATTATGCTTTTCTTACGGCCCCCCTTTCCTAAACCCAGCAGAGCGAGCTGACTCCCAGGACACGAATAGCAAATAGGAGATAGCAAGGCCTGGAATGCGACTCTTCCCCCGTACGCAGCTTGCCTGAAAGCACTGTGTTCTGTTCAACAAAGAAATATGTCTCTAGACTCGCAATGTTGCATATTGTTGCTAAAATAGATGTTTGAAGGTGTCATTTTCGTCGAAATTGTCAATCATCAGACCCAGTTCAAAGAAACTGTACAATGGGCGTAATGAACATGTCATGACTGATTGCAGGATGTCCATTTTGTATATATGTAACTGATGTACGTTATTTGCTATCTTGCGTCCCTCGAGGTCTGGAGACACACGTCGCGTGGCATGAGATCGAGTTGGCCAACTGAGACTCTTTGCTTTGCAATAAACCCTAGCTTTTGGGAATACAACCTCGTGTCTGACGTGTCAGTTAGTGTGTGGTGATTTGCCTTGTTTCCACTAAGCGAGGGTCCCCTAGGACCCCTTCATCATGCTCTAAGCTTAAAACCTTACCAGTAGAATATAAGAGATTCTCAATTTCTGGTACTATTATTCCAGTGGGCAAAAAAGTAAAGAGCCTGGGTGTCACTCTGGATGCGGAGTTAACCATGAATCAGCATGTTGCTCAGATCTGTTCTTCATGTGGTTTGGTTAACAAATTACTTTGCAATACCTGACCATTTGTGACACATGAAAATGGGGCCATTCTTGCTACCGCTCTTGTCAACTCCCGCCTGGACTATCTCCTGAGTGGCTGTTCTCAGCATAATTTGTCATAATTTGTCATCTCTTCAGTTCTCCCAGTATGGAGTAGTTTGTGCCATCTCATGTCTCTCCAGACGGGCCCATATAACTGCTTCCAGGCGGGATCTCCATTGGCTGCCTGTAATTCATAGAGTTACCCATAAAGTTTAAAATATCTGGTGGATTGCCGTTCTCAGTATATCCCTTCGCGCTCTCTTAGGTCAGAGAACCAATAAATTGGCCAAAGCAGGTGGACGCAGCTTTAATGTACAGAGCCCTATTAGATGACAGTAAATCATAAGAACACAAATAACAATTTTCATTTATTACCAAAGCTCACAAAATGTACATAATCATTGTTATACCACTAGAGCTCAGTCTCACTACATTACACAGATGATCAAAGCAACCGCCTAGGTCATATTCAACATTCATTCCCCTTGGTTGTAAACTGTTGCAGATATCAATCCATTTGATTTCTTTCTCAAGTAATGTCTTAACAACTCTCCACCACGTCTAGGTTCCTTAACTGTTTCTAGGATAACCACCTGCATTTGAGCTACAGAATGATTTCATGCAGAGAAATGTTGGGACACTGGAGATTTGTCAGATTTAGTTCTGATGTTCGTGATGTTCGATTTGTGTTCCGTCCAACATGTCTTGGCATTGCCTGTGGTGATGCCCAGGTAGTAGATCCAACATGGACACTGTATGCCATAGACTACGTTGGCGGAAGCACAAGTGGAACAATGTTTTAAAGAAATTGGTTTCCCTGTACACGGGTGATTAATGGTATTGCCCTTGATGTTGTTATTGCAATGTCGACAGTTCATACAGGGAACTGTACCTTTAAACGCCTAAATCACATTTTTAGGTGCATTTATGTCAACTCTAATGACAAAATCTCTTATCGTTTGACTCTTCCTGTAAGCAAAAATGGGTGGTGATGGAAATAAGTTAGTCAATATTGGATTAAGTTGTAACATGCTTCAATTTGATTTATGTATTTGTTTAATCTGGGGACTTTGCTGTGAATATGCAGTCACATATACTAAATCTGATGATGGCTCTTTCTTCTTCTTGCTCAAACTAGATTCTCTTGTGATTTCATTAGCCTTTTGAGAAACTTGTTCAATATTACTCTTCGAGTACCCTCTTTTCAAAAATGTTTTAGCCAATTCACATGATTTTAGAGTGTATTGTTGGTTGTCAGAGATAATACGTTTATTTCTAAGGAATTGGCTAAACGGAATACTCTCTATTGTATTCTTCGGATTAGGGTTGATGAAGTTGTAGGCCAAAACACCTGCAGGGCCACAGGTTGCCCAGCACTGTCTGAGGCACTCATTTAATTGAATACAGGCTTCATTTTTTCAAATATGTTGTAGGTAAATAGAAGCATGATCGCAGGATTTAAGCTAATTCGACCAACTCAGATGTAGGACATCCATTTTTTTCTTGCTTTAAGCCAACTGCCCCTCGAATTCGAAAAATATGGGGTGGATTCTTTCATTACATTAGGATCATGTTACTCCGGACCGCGTTATTCCATATTAGACCATTAAAGTTTGGTTTAAGTGAGCCTTTTGCATGAAAAAGGCGCAACACAAGTTGGTTTTCTGACATTATTATGTTACATCTAATTTCATTGCGAAAACCTGTTTGAGGTGCACATTAAGAACACACATTATATGCCTATGCAGTAATTTACATCAACAAGCATAGTGTGAAAAACCAGAGGGTGTTTCACAACCTAGTCCCCGGAGATCCCGTACTCAAGTGGCCAGAGAAAGGCCATCGCTATTGAATCCTGACCCTGGGGGTGGACAAGCTAGGGAGGATCCCCTGGGTAGGGGTTCCTCGGGGAGAAGCAACCAATGGTGACATGGTATCCCCTTTTTCCACAAATCATTTAACACATAGCCCGGCTTATTTTATGGGAAACTACAACTCCCATAATTCCTCCCCACTTTGTCTGACAAAAGGACTGCACCAAGGAAGATGACGAATGAGATTAGAAGGATTACCTCCTGTAAAGACTGGAAGGGGGTGTCTGTGTTCCTGATCTCTATATGGTAGAGCAGAGGTACAGAGGACCACAGCCAAGATTCTCTGTTGGTAGCAATGGACGCGCAATCAAGGCCTAGCGTCTCATGAGGTGATGCAGGCTGGTTCTTAAGTACAGTGTAGTCCCCAAGCCCCCACAAAGAAATGTCCACACACCGTATTAGTTAAAACACAGTCTTTATATATATAATTAAGGTTCAAGGTTATGTACAATATCACAATAACTCACTTTGTGCTCAGTTAATCTAGAATGGCAGATATATACAGTTCTAAGTGGTACCACAATTATTATCAGATTTCATTAAAGTGCATCAACTGTACTCTGGTTAAATGTCACACAAATCAATTAATAAAGGTGACCAACAATAGACATAGGAGGAAAGCAGTTGGTTAGAACAATTGGCAGAATACTGGCCCCGTTACCTAGACACAGCTCTGTGTGGAGATCCCCCCACCTGGGCAACCTGTAAGATAAAGATATACCACAAGCCCAGTCCATATATTGTTCAATGAGTCTTATTTCCTTTTTAAAGTGTTTCTACCACCACAATGTACCTGGAATAGCAGAGTTCCTCAAGGAGGTGTTGATGGATCCTTCTTGAGTGACTCCCTTTAAAGCAGGAGCCACGGATCGTCGATGGTCCGCGTAGAAGATGAACTTCGCGTCGAGGCAGCAGCTTCGGTCCTGATGGTGCTCGTCGACGACGAGTCCAAGACGTCCTGCTAGGATGAGGCGTGCGGGGCACCTAGATGTTGATAGTTCAGGACCGCAAAGAGTTTATGAAGAACTGTGGGCCAGCAAGGGCGTCGAGTCTTCCGGCGTCTCCACAGTCTTTGGGTGATGGGAAACCCACCAGTGGATGCTCCTGGGCGCGTCGACAGCCTGGCCTTCTCCGGTGGGATAAGGCGGTCGGCGGTGCGGACAAGCGCGTCCGGGAATCAAATGTCTTAGGCAAAGGAGCGTTGCTGCTCCAGTTGGCGATGGCACAGCGTCAAGCAGTCCCCGTTTCTGGGCAACTAACTTCAACAGGCCTCCAGCAGTTATAGCAAATCTGTGAACCCTGGTCGACGACGGCTGTCCGGTGTTTCTCTTCGTTTCTCGTCGGCAGTCCCCGTCTCCATCTGATAGTCTTTCGTAGGCTTCGGCGAAGGTTAGCAGTGCACGATGGTCCCTCGTAGCTCGGGACGAGGGTGCATAACCAGGTCCTCTGTGGATCAGTTCTTGAAGACACAGCAGCTTTCAGATCGACAAAGTAGAGCAACAGCAATACTTCTCTTCCAGCAGGGCTTCAAGGTTAAGCTTCTGTTTCAATGTCAGTTTCAACTCCAGCTTCTGAACGATTTCTAGCAGTGAGATCCCCCCAGATATACTGCTGATCTGCCATTCATTCTGCATGGTCACACTCAGGCAACCAATCACTCAGAACGGCATTCAGGCAGTAGTCAGCCAATCAGGCGCACAGTGCATTCATGCCATTCTTCTCCATCCAGACACTCATAACACAGAATGTGGATTCGGACAAGTACCACGCCATTCAACACTACACACTGCATTCATACCAGTTTCGGGCAGGGCTGTCTCAGTCATTGTGTCAAACACCAGATACTAGACATCCACAACACAGAATGCGTATTCGTCACACACTCCATTCACCCAGGACCCACCCACAGGCGTACCCACAACATACGGTCGTTCGGAAGATTCCAGCCAGTCTGTTCGGCACTTCCCCACACTACCGTATATGGAACTTCCACCCAACAGCCAGTCAGGGGGAAGGGACAGAGTCAGGGCTTCCCGGGACTTCGGGAAAACCAAGGTAACAGGCGATGGAAGGCAAGAGGCCATGGGGCCATCTTGTTTCCATCAGCAATCTACTGATTCCAATGGCAGGGCCTGGGCATCCCAAAATGGAAGACCCTCAGGGCACCTGTCAAATTCAGCATGGAGCTGCCACCAGCCCATACCCTGCTCTGTGGGCCACACACAGGTGCCCAAAAACATACACTAGGGGCACAGGGTTGTACCCCCACCCATGGGTGCCATAAGGGTACCCCATTGGTCTGTACACCAAACCAAAAGAGAAAGCTGCACTGCCAGGAGTCCACATGAACTCCTGCGCGGAAAACACAACAGAACATATGCTTAAAAAGCAGTAAAGGACAAGGATACGGAGGCCCTGTCCCTCCGGTGCATTTCCATCATCACACCTCCCTCACTTGCATTGGCCCTGTCCCTGTAATGAGGCCAGGCAGATTCAAGCACGTATCTGTAAAAATGTACACCTGCTCTTAACACTCCCTGTGAAGATAAAAGGTGGCATGCACAGGCACACTTTGAGTGAGGCTGGGTACGAGAAGAAACAGCTCTTCCGACGCTGATGCGAACCAGGCTGTGGAAGATGCAAGGCCAATCGGCTCATCGACAGTTGCGAGGATCGAGAGAAAGCCAGGCAAGATGTCCATGCTTTCGGGAGGCTGTGAGGGTTTGAAGAGCAAAGCCAAGCGAGAGGGGGATAGAAACCTTCAAGCTTCCAGAAAGCGCCCCTCGACCATCGCGGGTGAACTGAGTATTGACCCCATCCTGACTGGTCATGGTCCCTTGGACCTCCAACTGTCCATCTAGTGACATTCATTTTACATATAAATACAACAACCCTCTGGAGCTTACTTCACTACTCCATTGTGCGCGTAAATAACTAAAATCCTGCTTTGTTTTCCCATGCAGTCTGCATGCTCTGGGCGATTTCCTCTAGTATGAAGTCCCCTACAAGGAACAATCTGGCACGCTACATTCCTCACACCTGAACATCGATCCATGGACCGTCCTTCAACAGGAAATAGCCCTCACTCTGGCCACTACACCCTGTCACCCACTCTGCTATGACACCACTGTGTTTTACTGAGAGGACTTTGAAAAAACAACACGCGCAGCAAATGCACTGCATCTTGCCTACAAAAAGGACATTTTACGGTGGTATTCATATCCCCTCTTTCACTTGGCACCAAGGAGCATTAAGTAAAGAGGAAGCGTAGAGGGGTCACCTGTTTCTTATGGGATTTTATGGCTCCAAATTGGCTTGGGGTGCTGGAGGGGGCGTCAAGGTGGCTTTATAGGAACTGTATCCAGTTGTTTTTCTTACTGCTTGTGCATGGTGCTTAATAGGAAGCCTCTGTGTTAGACTGTAGCATATTAAGTCGGGACATGCACCCTTTAGGTTGATTTCTTGTCAGCTATGAATCCAACGTGAAACATTGCTACAGCACTTGTGAAGAGTACTAGCAGTGTATCTGTTTGTGCATAGCCGTATCGCACTTTTTACCATAAACTGTCATCCTTTCGCTTTAGAAATAGATATTTTAGGCAAAGGTAGCATGAATGTGCTCTTACAGTGGCTTACAATGGAATGCCAGCATATATTGGACAGATCCAGCATTAAAGTGTTGTATAGTAGCAATACTGGCATATTTGTCCTTGTAGTGGCAACACTGGAATATACTGGGGACAGCCAGCATGAAAATAGACTATAACTACTTCTTCCACAGTATGCCTTGCCACGCATACACAGGGTTCGAAGTTGAGGGGAGCTTTAAGCTATTTAGATCCTAGGTGTAGCTTAGAAGAGCCTGGTAAGATTGCCACCAACTGCCACCAGGAGTTCATTTTGGCTTCCCAAGTCAACTGGTGCCACACAAGTTTACCTATGTGCTGGGAAATTTGCATCGAAGGTGCAGATATTTAAAGCCCAATGGCTCATGCTCTGGACACACGGTCATAGTTTCCATCACTTGTGGAATTTAGATTTGTGACACCCTTTGTCTTAGCTCCTTAATCTACAGCAGAGAGAAAGTGAGGGAGGTGAAATCACAGAAGAGGCGGCAGACGAAGAAATGTGGCTGTAAAGAGACAGCAACAGTGATTAATGCAGAAACAAATGTAACGGCAGAGTTATGTTTGTAGCAGCAAAGGTCGGTAATGACTAAGTGAGAGGTTGCAGCAAGACAGAAGAACCAACAGGAAAGAAATGGCAATCTAAACAGGAAGTAAAAGTCAAGACATGTAAAGCAACATGGCAAGAGACTGAGTGCAATCAGCACACAGTGTCAGGAATGAAGCGAAAGACAGCAATCTAGCATTAGGAAAAGGGATGTGTGGTGTGTTCATTTTTGCATGCAGGTTCAAGTTGGGGGGAGCACGTTTCACCATCTTTCAGGCACTCTCCAGACGTGCTATCTGGCTTGTGTCTGTGGCTCAATGTTAACTCGCTAAACGAGGGCATCTTTTTTCAACCACGGCATTTCATTTAACCCACTTGCGCGCTCAATTTTTTGTTTCCGTCCTCCATTAAACGTGTCCAATCCTGAGCCTCCTCATGAAACTTGAATAGCTCCTGGGCCATGATGAGTAACCGGAGAGGAAATCCCCATCTCCCAGATCTGCCTGCTCCATGCATTCCACTCACAACTCCTGTATACAGCACAGCTGCTGCTTACCCACCTCATTACAAGCTCTGCGATAGTTACACGGGGTGCCAGGTGAACATCGTGCCCAGTTTAGCGCTCAGAATGCTGGGTTGGTGCACAGAACATATTATAACCTAGGGCTGACATTCCTGAAAGATTACTTCCTTAGACACATGTTCAGCCAAAATTTCAAGTCTAAGCCGTGCGTGCTGCTACAAATACCTAGACATGAAAAAGTGAGAACCCCAGGGGCATGCCTTATTGATGCAGGCCACCAAAATATAGAACATCCTCTCCATGAAATTAAAACTATTCAGGCTCACCTTTGCTCCAGTTTGCCCCTAGTCAGCTAATTGATAGCACTGTATTTGATCTACAGCATCAATAAACCAAGGACTGCGGTCTTAGTGCACTCTGTAAATCTTATATAAAAGAACATTTATAAGTCACAGTAATACACACATTTTTGAAATCATGCTCTATCCAATTAATACATTGGGAGATAATTGAAAACATACACAATTCTATCAAAAACAAATACCTTGTTAATTTAAATGGTACGTCTGTGTCTGTTGTTAAACAACAGCTAAACTTTTCAGGTCCTGTTTAGTGCATCATACATCTTTTTTTATGTTTTTGGCTTTGCATGTTCAAAATGGAATTATAATGTACTCCCGAATATTGAATTCAAATGAATGTGTGCTTATAGAAAGTAGGATATCAATGAACGGGGTGTACAATTTGACTTCTTTCAGGCAGTTGGTCAGTGAAATTGGGTGTGGCACAGGAAACTCTGTGTCGTTTCTATAAAGTGGTGAATTACTATAATAGGAATTTGGATGAGCTATTTAGTGATTGAGTAAATACAATGAGAATAGGTTAAATTGAGACTAATATAGCGTTCAGTCTTGATAGCCTCACAGCAGTTTAACAGTCTGCGTATTCTCTTTAGTCACCATATATCCTCCATGCCCCAGTGACTACTAAGGTAGGTAGTAAGTTGTGCCAAAATCTCATCTAGGCAGTCCCTACAACACTGCAGTATTTGATGTGTTCTGCACGACTGATCTTGATTTTCAATTGTTCATAATTTGTTCAGCGATCTCGCTCACCCATCCGAAACTTTATGTCTGCCAATGCAAATTGAATATCATCTGCATCTATGCATTTAAGATCAAGGTTCCACATCAGTTCTTTGCATGCTCTGTCAAATATGCTTGGCAGTCCTCCCTTTTAATTGCATTAAGTTTCTGAGGAGCAGATATTATTACCTTGACATACAAATTAAATGCACATCCCTTGGCGATTGTTTCAATAGAAGTTAAACTCAAGTCAAACCAAATAAACTTAGCTGGAGTTGTCGGAGAACCTAAAAGGTATTTCAAGCATTTCCCTGCAATGTGATTTGACTAGAATTTACTTACAAAATTAAAATTGGGCTTATATATCATGCTTCATGCCGTAGTCCAGCCTCTAAGCGCAAGACCAGGTATCAAAGCCATGTGGGTCAGTGTTGTCTTGCTTCCAGGACAAGCACGTTGCCCCTAAGCTATCTTCCAGGCCATAGAATTATTGGTACGACATTTAGCATATAGCCCTGAATCATGGCCTTAAACTAAATATGCTGCATGTAGCATCAAAGCACTGTACTGTGCTCATATGCTGATTAACCTTAACAGCTATACATTTGAGTGGCCTTTTCAATGTAGCTTGCTATTTATCAAGTCTCCTTGATATTTATAACAGCCTACTAATTCAATGGGGCAGCTGTTCACTTGCCATTTGGCTTTCTTTCCTTTAGCTTTACAGTTCAACACCATCTAGGTTTTTCAACAGTTGAAATCCATTGCCAGTAAGAATAGTGATCCAAACTGTTTATCATTCTCTGAAGATCGATGGGTTTTAGTCCATTAGGACACAATCGTCTGAACAGCCCAACCAAGATAGTGACGTACCTCCCAAAAGTGGCAGAATAATTGGTGTCTTTGAAAGTGTAGTTTAAGTCAGCAAAGTATATGATGTGATAACATATGATAGATTATTTATAAAGCGGTTAATACCCACAGGTTTCTAAGCGCTGATCCGGGGATGGAACCCGTGGTGCTCCTTGTCGTCTTGCTTCCAAGGGCGAGTACGTTGCCCCTGAGCTATCCTCGTGAGACCCAATTTTATAGATTTGTAAAATTTGCTCCTGTACTATTTACAGATTAAATAGTACAGGAGCAAGCACACAGCCCTGTTTTAGTCCATTGTAGGTACAGATGTTATTACCAAGCCCATCATTTGAACATAATCTAATTCAAGCAGTGGTATCAGAATGCTAGGAAACATTTATTCTGAGCAGTCCTAACCATAGTTTGCTCCAGATCAAGGTATCAAAAGATGGTACGTAGTAAAGGAATGCGACATAGAACATTGTCTTATAACTTTTCTTTGCTTTCTCTATGATCCGGGTCAGAGCCAAGACATTTTTTACAGTTGAATGACCCGCTTTGAAGCCAATCAATGAAGGGGAAAATTCTCAATCCATGTAGTCAGTACCACTGAGAGTACTTTGTATGGAATATCCAGCTATGCTGGTAGTCTGTAGTTCCTTGCCGTAGAACATTTATAATTTTTATATAAATTAGCAACAATGCTCTGTCATCGGGTTGCTGGTGTATCACTTGCATAACCCCAGTGTGAAAGGGGTCCTGCCGCCGTGCACTTCCATGACAATCAGGACTGGGGTCTCTGTAATTCTGGAATTCTTATGATTTCTTGTGATGGTTATAAGATTGTTTAAATTCCCAGAATAGTCCCACTGGGCATTCAGATATTTTCCTGCATATCGTATTTCTTTGCCAAATGTATCATACAATTGTGTAAGATGCTGTTTCCAATGGTACAGATCCACTCATTTCACCTGGACCATTTTAGACTGTGTTGTTTTCCATTGACTTTGTATTTTCAGATTTAAATGAGACTTCAGTCACTGCTTGTATGGTCATTTATAAAATAAAATCTGCAAGCCTTTATTTGCTCTTTGAGTATACTCTCTTTCCCTACTTCCTGCTTCAAGTTCCTGCAAACGGATAAGAAATTTGTCAGCGATGTCAATCACAGGTTAATCCCTTGATTGACACCCCTGTAAGAATGGGTTCTTACAGGGGTCGCAGCTGCAAGGAGATTTTAGCTCCATGATTGCAGTACAACCAAGGGATTAAGCCTTGATTGACACCACTGAAAACTTTCTTATCCATTTGCATGAGGCAAATTCACAACTTTTTGGGCAAATGTCAATTTTTTGAAAAAGGCCCTATGGCCGATACATATGTAAACTGAAGGGCATAATCAACAATAAGAACCAAAAATAAAAAATGAATGGCGCATTCTGAGAAGTGTCAATTTAATCATTATAAATTATGTTTAACTGTCCTGGGGTTGTTCTATGATTTTGTTATCATCACGAAGTTGTGGAACTAGATGTAAAAATTGCATTACAAGACGTCGATTTTATGTCTGATGTGTCTCATCATGGAGAACTCTCATGATTTACATTAATACACTCTTCTGCGCTGTAGTCCCCTTTCGTGAACAAGTTCCTTCACAGCCACGTCACTACCAGACGTATCTGTGTTAGTTCCACTAACTGTCATTGGGCCTCATTACGAGTTTGCCGGTATTCTGGTGGTAAATCCACCAGAATACCGGCAAATGGATTTACCGATACCACCACTCAGTCCCGTGGGTCTTCCACCAGATTACGACTGGTGGTAGACAGTTATTCCCCATTACATTGAGTCCCACTGGACTCCATTGGGGATTTTGCCGGTATTACAGCCTTCGGTATTACCGGTGCCTGTAATAACAGCAATTTTTGCCAGTAAGGTGGCGGAATGACCTCCAACTTTTAGCTCAAGGTCAATCCGCCACCTTTGTCCGGTGCCGTAATGTGCAGGTATACATTAATACCGGCACGTTATTACCGCACCTAGCAACACGTAATGAGCCCCATTAAGTAACTTCTATTTCTGTTATCATGTCTTCTGCTGAGAGTTTATTTAGATACTTCTGAACCTGACCTAGAGTTATTATTCAGATTCAGAACTATTGGCTTTTCAGACTGAGAAGTGTACAGATGGTTTGTTACTTTGACAGTATGTGAGCCCTACATCACTCATAGGGGCTTAGATTTCATTAATTAATAGTTTGATCTTTCTTTAATGCTTCTTCTTCCCCCCTTTTAAAGTTACTTTTTGTTGGTTCAGTGATAACATCATATGGACCCTTCTTACTTTAGCCAGTAGCTCTCTTTGTTTGCCCTTTCTTCGATCAGGCATAGATATTCATTTGGAATTACTTAGCGTGCTTGTTTTATCCATCTTATTTTTACTGTCAAAAGTTGCAGTCTGTGTAGAGACATGAGAGACCTTATTAATCTCCTCGCTAATGTCTGGGGCATAACATGGCTCCTGTCTATATCAATCTGGGGATCTTAAAAGCTGAGTTTTCTCGTGTTTCATTTGGTCGATGTGAGAGCCAACTGAAGTTTCTAAAATCTGATCACTTGCCACTATTCACGTGGCTACAGTTTCATCAATCTTTATAGGAAGCATAACAGGATTATTATCCACACCCAAATCTACCTGGAGCAATGCAACAACCTACACGCAAGCTGTGTGCTTTGCGGATTGTTGTGATACAGTTTCACATAATCTCACCAGCATTGCAATAAAATGATGTAGTGCAATTATACCTGGCAACCGTTGAACAGATGGCGGCTCAAGTATTAAATAAGTAGGATTGGGGAAGGGAGGTTAGAGATGTTTAGGATAAAAAACATGAAAGGTATTGGCAGTTGCCAGATCTCAGTAACAACACCTCGCCTGTTATGTTCTCTGTGATAGTATGAGACTTTACTGGCTATGTTATGATCTCAACTTAAGTAAAACAAAATCAAAATATCACAGAGGCTCCTTAAGTGGAAGTGTGATTTTAAACAATGTGTAGATCATATAGAAGTATTTGACTTCCTGCAAACTCTTTATTGGCAGTGTTTAGGCTTTTTAATGACTTAAAACCATCCAAAAAGGGCTTAACTGAGGAACTCGTAGTCATTAGCGAGAACATGATTTTGCAAATCTCATAAGAAATTACCAGGAGTAACTCTTAGTTTCTTTGGACATACACTATTTGATTTACAATAAAGGGACTGGTTGGAAATCTGACTTACTAATGACATAGTCATCTCTTTACAGGAGTAAGCTCAAGGTACTCCTTGTAACACATTTGTGAATTGAATTATCTTGCTCCAGGAGTAAGTCATGTGTAAATGAAAGTTACTCTGAGTAGCTTTTTTGTGACTCACCCCATATATTCTTTGGCCAAAGGAAGCCAGTTGTGGGGTGTGACGAAGTCACATCTTTGAGACTGAGTGATGGGGCTTAGTGAGCCCTGGGGGCCGGGACCCACTGCCCACTAGCTGAGATAAGGTATGGAGGAGGAAACGAGAAGGATGCCTATGCACACCATGATTTTTGCAAATCTCATAAGAAATTACCAGGAATAACTCTTAGTTCCTTTGGAAATACACTATTTGATTTACAATAAAGTGACTAGTTGAAAATCTGACTTACTAATGACATAGTCATCTCTTTACAGGAGTAAGCTCAAGGTACTCCTTGTAACACATTTGTGAATTGAATTATCTTGCTCCAGGAGTAAGTCATGTGTAAATGAAAGTTACTCTGAGTAGTTTTTTTGTAACTCACCCGATATGTTCTTTGGCCAAAGGAGGCCAGTTGTGGGGTGTGACGAAGTCACATCTTTGGGACTGAGTGATGGGGCTTAGTGACCCCTGGGGGCCGGGACCCACTACCCATTAGCTGAGATAATGTATGGAGGAGGAAACGAGAGGGACGCCTATGCACACCTGCCTATCATCATGCCAGAGAATATCTTCCCCTTTAGGTATAGGAAATCCAGAGACTGGGGCATGTGACGAATCAATGGTATTTGCCCATTCTCCCCAAGGGAGAGTCACCCCCTTTGATGCTTGGGAGGGCAGCCCGCAGCACGAGACCCTCCAAGCATCAAAATAATCTAAGGAGTGTTCTCCCTTGTCACATTAGTGATATCCAAACATCTGAAAAACAAGAGTGCCTCAGGAGGAATCTCCATCATCACTATTGTGATGAGGGGATTACTACTGAGGCTTTCTTGACTCTTAGTCTCTGGCTAGCACTGCTGTGATGGGGAAGATTAGTCACCAGGCTTTCTTGACTCTTAGTTCTCTGGGTATCACTACTATCATGAGGGAGATTACTCCAGAGGCTTTCTTGACTCTTGGTTGTCTGGTTATCACTATTGTGATGATGGAGATTACTCCTGAGGCATTTTTTACTCTTAGTTCTCTGGGTATCACAACTGTGATGAGGGAGCTTACACCTGATGCTACTTTCACTCTCTGTGTCACTTTGGTAATTACTGTAACAAGAAGGATTACTTATGATGCAATTTCCACTCTGCAGGCCTGATCACGACTTAGGCGGTAACGCCGGTGGTATTACCGCCGGCGGTATTAGCCCTACCGCCAAACTCCCCGGCGCTTATAGCTCCGGATCACGAGTTCGGCGGTAATGTAATTCCCCATTGAGCCCATTCGGGAATGCCCCATTCCCCATTGGGCTCAATGGGGAAAATTTGCACTCTTACCGCTGGCGGATTTTCCGCCGGCGGTAATAGTGCAAATTTTCCCCATTTGCGCCAAGAGCTGGGGCGAAATCCGCCGATGTCCTGATTTGGCGGAACCTTAAATCTGGCGGTAATAGCGCGACCGCCGGATTTAAGGGTTACCGCCAAAGTCGTGATGAGGCCCTGTGTCTTTTTCGTAATTACTGTGAGAAGAGACATTACTCCTGATGCAACTTCCACTCTCTGAATCTTCTTGGCAATTACTGTGACAAGAGAGACTACTTCTGATGAAAATTCCACTCTCTGTGTCTTTTTGGTAATTACTGTGACAAGGGAGATTGCTCCCGATGCCACTTCCACTCTGTGTCTTTTTGGTAATTACTGTGACAAGGGAGATTACTCCCGATGCCACTTCCACTCTGTGTGTCTTTTTGGTAATTACTGTGACAAGGGTAATTAATTCTGATGCAATTTCCAGTCTCGGTTCTCACCGGACTGTACCCAGGTTTCCCACAGTTTCTGTTACCTTGTTTGTGTTGGTAACATGTGTCGGTTCTTCCTGGAGTTGCAGGGGGGTTGCTGTTTGCTCGTCGTTTCCTTCTGGTTCATCTGCGCTGAACCACAAAGTCCTGGGGCTGGTGCTCTCGGCGTTGCTGTTGGGCAGAGTGGTCCACCTACCAGAGGTCACACCACCACCTTGAATTCCCCGACACTGGAGTCAGTTGGCTCCCTGCCTGCTCACGGGAATCTTCTGATGCTTTCACTCTTCCGTGTATTCTTTTACGAGGACCAGCTTTTCTTCAAACCTGAAAGGTTCCCGGGTTTGAACTTCCTGGGCTTTGCTGGCTCCTTGCTGGCTTCTCTCCTCTTCCTTCGGTCTTTTCTCAGTTTTTATCTCTCCAAGCTGGGCCCACCTCAGCGCAACGTCATTGGGCCTCATTACGCGGTAGGCGGTAGCCATGGTGCTATTAGCGCCATGGCTACCCCCTTACCGCATTCCGGGTCCGTGTTCCCGAAATAGGGACTTACCGGGTCATTCAAACCTTGGATGACCCGGTAAATCTCCATTCCGGGAACCATTCCCCATTCCCATTCGAGCCCCCATAGGGCTCAATGGGAATGGGGATGGAGCTAATAACGGTACCGCAATTTGCGGTACCGTTATTAGCTCTGAAGTCCCTTAACGGGTCCCTTCCATAACGCCTGGTAAAACCAGGCGTTAAGGAAGGGACCCACTAAGGGACCTCGGAATAGGGTGGTAAGGGATTACCGGCACCGGTGCTCTTACCGGTATTACCCAAATTGTTTGTTTACAATTGTTCGAATGAACAATTGACCGAATTTAAAGGGTCACAATTGACCTTTTCACAATTGACTGTATATATATATATATATATAAATATATATATATCTGTTTGGTAATATATATTTATTTATATATATAGGGGTTTTGGGGGGTTTGGCGTTAGGTGGAGGGTTGTGGGGGGTTTCCCCCCACATATATGTTACAATTGACCTTCACAATTCGGTCAATTGTGAAAAGGTCAATTGTAATTCGAACAGTTGTAAAATGAACAATTCGTATACAACCCTCTTACCGGTGCCGGTAATCCCTTACCGCCTACTGCGTAATGAGGCCCATAGTCTTTTGGTTGTTTCCATGATGTGCTCTTCATGCTTGCTTGTGGCCACCTTTTCCCAGTACTGTTATTAAAAGGTGTGCAATTATTCTTGTTCTTCCTCATCTGAGTGGTGTCAAGACTGAAGGCAGGAAGAGAGGGAATGTTGCAGTAACAAACCATAGCACTTTCAGTTGCACTCTATGCAGACTTTAGGGTTTTTATCTGTGTAAGGACAAGAAGGTTAGGGAGGTCCTTCATAGATCAGGAGTCCTTATACCCATGAGGGAAGTCGTTCCCTGTGAGGTCCTGCTTTCCACACCACTAGGGGGGGTATTTTTTTTATTTAATGCATGTGGCTATGAAAAACACACATTTTGCATATACATGAAAAGAACAGTTAAATAAGATTTCATTAGGATTTCACATAAAACAATTGTTTAACTTTTCATAAGATTTTCATCATCATCACTGCAATAAAAAAAAAACTTCAAAACAATATACTGACGGAATATAAAAGACATCATTAATACAAACGACAGACTGAAAGATTCCTCATCAACCAAGTGTTTGTCACCTAAAATTCATCAGCACCTAGGAGTTGTTATGAAGAGTGCATGCACCCACAGATGCGCTTGCCCCCATTTCCAATTCGTTTGGGTATTCAGCCATCTTGTGCAAAATTCTTACTTAATAGTAGAGGCTTGATCTTATCCCAAACATGAAATGATGCTACAGTAATGACCAAGGATACAGCAGACATAATTGTGAACCAAAACTGGTCAGATTCAATCAAATCAGAGGACGAGCAAAATCGTCTGTACCCCTTTATGTATAGCTGTGCGACTTTCTTGCAAGCAGTTAAGACATGGCTGCAGGACTCAACACAATTTGCACACAACCGACATGTTCTCTTTTCTCTTTGGACCCTATCCCTTGCACCAAGGTTTTCCGTCACAGGGATGTTGTTTAGCCTCAAATACACGACAAACCGTTTTAGGGTGTGTGAACACACTTTGATTAAATAACTGCGCAGCTTTTCGTATTCAAAGCTCTGGGCAGCAAATTCCATAAGGCGTTTATTTGCATGGAGAGTGTCAATGGATCTAACTCTATCCCACTGATAAAACCTATCCTTTTATTTGTACCGATGAATTCCAATATCGGCGTGGTCAAAGGAGGCCAGTCCAATGTTTTCCAAATGTTTTTGCATGGATGCAGCTAATTCTCCAGCAGCTTAATTTGCTTTGCGAAATTACATGTGCTCGTCAAGAACAGTCAAAATTCCTGGAGCATCAACTGACTCAGCTGCTTGGTTTATACTTAAATGGAGTTTGCTATGCTTCACTTTTCTCCGTGTGTGAAGTGACGTGAAACCAAACTCCATTCTTATTGCAGCAACAGGGAACGCTGTAGGCAATCCCAGTAGAGACCTAAGAATCTTGCCCTCCAGGATATCAAGCCATCCCACGTGCTTATCTGGGATGGTCTCTTATCTGTAAAGAATGCATGGCTTTCCTATATATTTCCCTGAGTCCCTCTATCGAGGTGCCACCGACTCTTTAATAAATCCCTTAAGGCTTTGCCAACAACTTAGAACTTTTGTTTTAATGTAAGAATAGTAGGCCAGTGCTCGGGGAGTACTGCATAAAGGGAGGCCTAAGTAGATGTAAGACTTAACTACTTGTATTTTAGTGCCCCTAATGTGCCATCTGTATGAGAGAGAGTGTCGCTCTTTACCCAAAATCTGCATCACCTTAGTTTTGGTGTAATTAATCTTTAGGTAATTGGTCTCAGCGAAGGAGTCCAGATTATCAGTAGCCCGCTGCAATCCCAGAGTGGTGCAGTCCAAAAGGACAGTATCGTCCGTGTAACAAATCCACAGGATGGCCTCTACTCCAGTACGAGGAGGGCCCCCCCCTGCTACAAATTGTTCTCCTGTGTCCTCCAAGTAGAGGTTAAAAAGCAGGGCTGCCGCAAGATGCACCCCTGCTTCAGGGCCCTATCGGTAGGCATGCAGGTGGACACAGCACGCTCCTGTGACAATCGAACTATAACATTTGTGTCTGTGTATAAGGCTCTGATGCAATATAGTAATTGTCTGTCAATACCCCATTTCTCCAATTTAGCCCATGAGGTAGGGCGATGCAAAATGTCGAAGGCAGCCAAGTAGTCAACGAAGCACAGGTAAAGTGCTCTGTCAGCCCCATTCAAGACGTCCGTAGAAAGTAGGCGTAAAGCACATATTGCCTGAATAGTCGAGTGTCCCTTCCTGAATCCCAGCTGTTTGAGTCACAGTAGCTTCTTTTCCCTGGCCCACTTTTCCAATAGGTGCTGTAATAATGTTGCAAAGATTTTGCTGCTGGTATCTAACATCGCAAGCAATATAAAATTGCAAGGATCAGTGTATGTACCCCACTTGTGGACCGGGATCAGGATGGAGATAAGCCAACTGCGGGGAATAACACCCCAAGTACCAATGTTGGTGTACATGTCAAATAAAACTCTTGCCCAGAATTGCGGATTAGATTTTAAGACTGTGTTAGCCAAGCCGTCGGACCAGGATCCGACAAAGGCGTAAGCTTAGTTATTATGTCTAGTATGTCAAGGCATCAATATTGAAGGTCAATTCGCCCTGCTCAAGGAACATTTCAGCATTTTTGGCAATCCCCTGGTCCCAGTATGAACTTTGTATCTGGCAAAGCCACCCCGCTTCCGCAATGCACCATTACTCATTCGGGTGATCGCAGAGATGTAAGTACGATACAAGTACCAGAACTTGCGCAATACCATTTTCCAGTTTGCTGACTTTGTGCTAATTTTGTGGGTGCGCAGACAGTTCTTGTATTTGCTAATAGTAGAACCTATTTACATCTTTTGTTACCTTGCAGTCAATGTCTTGTCTTTCTTAATTGCGGCCACCCTTTTATTCTTTGCATACTTTTCTATATGTATTTTATAATCAAAAAGTTGGGAATTACTCTTACCATGAGCCTTAATCTTGGATAGAGCATGTAGCGATGGCCTGATTGCTTGGTATGACTTGCGCAAGTCCCCCTTGCACTGTTTCAGAAATTCTTTAGGAGAGCACAACATTTTGCTAATATATAAATTGAACCTTTTCAGGTTCGTCTTGGACCAAACAATTTGATTGCCTTGGGCAGTAACCATCACCTTGCTTAAGGCTGTGTTTTGGGCCTTTTGCGCCTCCATGTGGTACATAACTTTGAACATGGCATGGTTACTTGGTGGAGTGTGCACAATTTCATATTTCTGTATAATGCCACATAGTTTGTCCTTCACAAAGATACAGTGCAAACAGGACAAGCTACAACCATTTGACTGGGTAGAGACCCCCATCTAATTTAGGCTCCCACTCGGAATCAGAGGGACAAGACTAAGTTCTGAGAGTGCTTCCGTCCATTTATTCAACCTCTTTAATAATAAACGGGCCAAAGACCAACGCCGATTCTACCTGGCCGCCCACAAAGTCTGAGCAACAGTCTTCTTCCAAGGAGGTACAATGTTCATTAAAGTCCCCAGCGACCATCATGTATCCACTGTTTTTTTAACCTCCAATAGGTCAGAAGGTCCACCACCCAGCTCTTCAAAGTCTCGGTCAAGATGCCGTCAGTGGGGTCGTACAAATTTAGCATCAAAACACAGTTGTTTTTTAGTGCAAAGTTCTTAATTTCTACCGCCAGATAGTTGATATTAGTCGATTTAAGGATATACTTTGAGGCCACATATCTTTGACTGAGGCCTCCCCTTGGGCTCCCCATTCGTGCCTTGATTGCTGATTCTGTTCATATTTGATAACTGTCCAGAGATAAGGTTGTCGTGAGCCATGTCTCCTGCAGGAGAAATATGTCTGATTTCACCAAGGCTTCATATCCTCCAAGCTGCGATGTGAAAGATCAAAAACCCAACATGTTCCACGACAGCTACTCCCAAGGCAGCAGTTTCTGTTGGTCAGTAGTTCTCCTCCTCCCAAACCCTGGTCCATTGAACTTCTTTCTGCGTTTTTAAACAACCTTTGTACTGGTTCTGCGCATGGATCTGGTTTCTTGCAGGCCACTCGGATTTGTTAGGCAATTTTTTACCCTTGCCTTCCACACTGGGAGGAGCCAGTTCACGTCCTCATTGGCTGTGCCCTGTTGGACTTCATTCAAAAAACCAATATCATAAAAGTCCTTCGCAAATAGGATTATTTTCTCTACCACCATTCTGCTCAGAAGGGTTATACCCGCCCAATTGGTCTGACTGAAATATGGAGGAAGTTTCACAGATTCAATGTCTTGTGTTGACATAATGTGAAGTTAGCTGAGTTGTTGAAAAAGGAGCATCAAATTATCCTGAATTCAGGTAGGGAGAAAATTATGTGGGGAAAATGTCCTTAATTTTTTTTAATTTTAGTTTTTGATGTAAATGTTTATTGGTTTCACAGAATTAAAACCTTTTTCATTAACATCAAATCATTCAAGATCTACTCATTCATCATTTAGCATCCTAAACAATTCCTCTCACACCTTTAACAGTTCCTGTTACATATAGATATATGCTTTCCTTTAAGCAGTAAAATTAGTTACAAGATACCTTTCCAATTCGATATTTCACATTGCCCCGCTACTTTAATCTTTACTTTTTAACACATATTCCACTAGTTTCATCACAGCTAGTACCAAACTCGTTTTTTTACCCCAATAGAACCCATTCCCACCATGTTTCAGCCGACAATGTTGAAATTTGCCCAGTGTGGCCCTCCAGGTATCTCAATCGTACTTCTACTAGGGATTTACAAGCGGTAATTAGGTGAAAGAGTTGCCCTCATTCCGAGGTTGGTGCTAGTCATGGCGCTATTAGCCCCCATAGGGCTCAATGCGAAGGGGGAAGGTGTCAATAACGGTACCGCAATTTGCGGTACCGTTATTGACCCCGGTATCCCTTTGCGGGTCCCGTCCATAACGCCTGGTAAAACCAGGCGTTAAGGGAGTGACCCGCAAAGGGATTACCGGCACCGGTGTCATTACAGGTGCCCAGTATCCCTTTGCACCCAGGTCGTAATGACCCCCAGTGTCTCCACCCTCCCCACCATCCCACAGTAGCTACAGTGTGAGTTTGCTCGTTCAGTTTTGATCCTCGCTAGTTGGAATTCCCTAGTGGCCAGGATGTTTAATCTACATCTGAACAAAATGTCTGTGTATCGTGAGGAAGGAAACTTTTGGATGTACATTGGCAGCTGGTTCAAACCCTTCCGCTCCCTGCTCAGAATTGTTCTCAATTTGTCAGTTTTTCTGCCCTCTATGGTTTCTATCCAGGCTAACCCCTTGTCACGCTTACCTGAGTCTCTGCAGGAGCAATGGAGTCCCCCGGTTCCTTCTATGGTTCTACACCACCCTTCAGTTAGTGGGAAATTTTACCTGCCAAAAGAGTGAATAGTTAGGGGTGAACTCCAAGGGATAGCAACCCTCCTTCGCCCTCCCAACCCACCTAGATATCTAAGCACCCTGGTGCGTGTCTCACCTGTTGTTTAATTTGGTGCGCCCTCCACCCTGCTCATGCAGGGGTGCTATTTTGTGGGAGTTGATTTGGAGTAGCTGTCGAATGCACTGCTTTAGCTCCAAGGGTTTGTGTTACCCAGTTTCTGCACTGGGACTTCAGTTCAGGTAAGTTCGCAGGTAAGTTCAGGTAAGTAGAGTCTCAAAGTTCGTAACTGCCCAGTTACCTCACTGGGCGAATCTGGTGTTTCCATTCTGCTGTGGTGCTATGTGCCAGTTCACAGCACTGGACTGCAGCAACAGCGGTGAGCGGAGATGGTGAAAGAATACTAATGTCTTTTCTCTTTCTTTGCAGGATGCCTGAGGCGGGCCGTAGATGCGCGAAAAAGAACAGCAGTTTCTGCTGCAAGCGACTAATGCCTTTTCTCTTTCTTTGCAGGATACCCGAGGCTGGCCGTAGATGCGCGCAATGAAGAACAGCGTTTTAGAGCATGCAGCGTGGCGATTTGCAGGCGTGTGTAACTCACTGTGAGCTAACTGTATTATATCTCTCCTTCTTCTCGTTGCAGGGTTAATGAAGTGAGCGCTGACCCCGGTCGCCGGATGGAATCGAATCGGGAAGGCTGAAGACTGAGAACAAGGCGGCTGTAAACATGTGCTCTCTAGCTTACAGGAAGCACACGAAGCACAGGCTGCTCTTCGGGCGTGGCCCCCCAAATACTAGAATGCCTTGTAACTTCCTGGAAGCCAGGATGTTCCTCAATGTCCATATTGGAGTGGCAGTAAGTGAAGTAAATACCGGTAAACACGTAGGCAATTACCCTAAGAGATAGGAGTGTTTACTCTGAGTGACTGCTGTGAGTGCCTTGAATGCCAGGCCTTTACCCACTTGGCCCCTATCTGATCTCCCCACCTGCCTGCACTTGCCCCAAAAGGGGGTAAAGGTTTAAAGGAGACCCCCTGGCTAGAAATCATGACACCCCTGTAGCTTTTTTTCAACTTTTGTGGGATTTGAAATCAGTTCCTCAACCTCGATATTTGAATCCCTCAAAAGTGCCTCCACCTTTAGCCTCCACTGAGTCAAACATTTATCTTGCATTTTGAGAATTGCAAAGGAGGCCACAGTTTCCGCCAGCATGCATTTCCTATATAGTGCCATGGTTTTCCATAGCACTACGGAGGCTAATGACGGTAGCCTCAACTCATATTGTATCATGGTTTTCAGAGGAGAATTAGGTAGTTTCAAGGTCTTCTGCCTAAAGAAACCCCCCAGATTCATCACAATAGGTTCAACATTGCTTCCGCGCCATAGGTCAAAATCTGGATAACCTTCTGACGATAGAATGTAATAAGGGGAATCAGGGAGTAACTGCCATATTTTCTGTGTAATGCTGCACCCTGTACTGTCAGCTTTTTCACTTTCACCCTCAATGAGATGTGATGGCCCTTATCTATGTTCTTATTGATTACAAGGCCTAGTTAAATCATTGCATCCACAACCTCTAATTCTTGGTCCTCCACTCTCCACACAAACTTAGCCTTTTATTTTCTGTACATGGATGACTAAGCTAGGACCTATCATTTCCTCACGTTGATCCTCATACCATTGTCTTTCCGGTATTTATTAAAGGCCTTGATTCGCCTCTGTAGGCCAACGGGCGTTTGGTCTATAAAAACCAAGTTGTTGGCATACAGTATCCAGGGTACCTCGATCGAATTTATCCTCAGTGGAAATGCACGGACTACTTTCTGTGATTCGCCAAAGTCTGAAACATATAGGCTAAAAAGCAGGGGCGCCAGAGTGCAACCCTGCTTTAATCCACAATGTATGTCAATTTTCCCTGAAAGGTGGCCCTTAGCGGTAAGTCAAACCTGCATCAAGGTATTTGTGTATAGGGCCCTCATGGCTACCACCAGGTCCGTTGGGCAGTTCCATTTCCTCAACTTGGACCATAGGCATTCTCTATGTACCTGGTCGAAGGCCTGTTCAAGGTCCATGATGGCCATTTACACACAGGTTTTTGACTCCAATGACCTCTGCTTCAGGATATTAATGATGAATAGATTTAACGGGGTCTCTACTCCCTTGACAAACCAGTTTGTCTTGGGTCTAATCTACCTGCTTTTGTTGCCCATGCCTTTAAATCTCGCAACAGAAGCGATGCAAAATATTTACCCAGGGAATGCAAAAGGACGATCAGGCGATAGTTTTTTGGATCACCTCGATCGCCCTTTTTTGAAAATGGGAACTACGATAGCTTCCCGTCATGTTGTTGGCACTTGCTTGGTCCGCATTATCTGTCTAAACATGGATGCTAGCAATCTTCCCCATACCTCTATGTTCTCCTTGAAGACCTGATTAGACAGTCCATCGTAGAGCATAGTTCGCTTATCATAAATCTAGCATCTTCCTCCTCAAATGCAAAGTGCCAGCTCTTTGCACCCATCCCCTCTACAATTTGATTTAAACCCTGAGGGCTAGCAAACAAGGCAGAACTGTGGGAAACCCATCTGTCTTTGGTTACTTTACCCATCATGTGAGTCGCTCTAAAATGTCCTCCATTATTTAGGAGTTCCCACAGATTTCTTGTGTTTTTTAAGCAGATGGTTTTCAACATTTTCTCTTCATCCTTTTGCATTCTTAGTGCCCTAGATGCCGTAACCAATTGCGATATATTTGTTTGTGGGCACGTATCTTGTCATCCATTCCCGGGCCTCCCCTCCTCCCCTTGTCTTCTAACATCAGATCTTAGTTCTCTTCTAGCCGTCACTAGCGTGTTATCATAGGCATATTTTGGGGGTATATTCAATTTTCCTCCTTTGTTGCTCACTTTTCTGTAGTCTTTTAGGATCCATGAATATTCCACATTACTTTGATTCTTTTCTATGGAGCACTCATATTCCCGAGCAATGTTCATGACCTCATTTTGTTTTATCCTAAGCCTATTTCCTCCTCAGGTTACCTCAACCAGACCCATTTTCTCCAGAGGTTGTACAGGATTAATATCACACAGAGAAATGGCCAAAAGATTGTGATCACTTAGAGATTGCTTCACTATCTCAAAACCTTCAACCCTTTCTCTCATGTTTCTTGAAACAAAAGAGTAATCCAAGCAAGATCTCTGCTGAACCCTTCCCCATGTCCATGCACCTGGTCGATCGCCTTCTGTTTGTGCATTTAGCATGAACAATTCTCTAGCAGTTGTTTCTGACACCCAACTTTGCGCTCTTTCATCCATTTGCAAATCTTTTAAGGGCCAGCCTTCACCATTCAGCAAGCAAATGTTCAGGTCCCTCGATAAGGCCGCATACCTACAGATACAAGTTTACCTTGAATCTCACAACATCCTAGGTAAGAGACAGTCTGGTGTCCGCCCACGCCATGGCACAGAGTCAGCACTACTCAACCTTAAGAACCAACTCCTAAAAAACATGGATAAAGGCAAATGCGCCATCCTCCTACTCCTTGACCTGTCAGCCGCGTTCGACTTAGTCGACCACAAAACACTAAGTACACATCTCACCAACACGGCCCACTTCTCATCCAATGCCACAGCTTGGATCTCATCCTTCCTGGAAGGCTGTCACACCGCGGGGAATCTGGCGGCTGTGGAATAGGTGGAGACTGCGTCCGCCTTTGCTGGCATCATCACGTCCAATGAAAACGTGAGGTGTCGGTCTAGTTGTACCTGCAGCCTCCCGACACCGGTATTTATACATTTCACTTCCGGGGTCGGGTTGCGTTGCAACGTACAGTTTTCGTTCTGTCCCTTGTCTGCGCTATCTCCTTTTGGAATTCCCTTTCTGATTATCACTGTTTTCTTACATTTTTCCTCCCCGCTTGTTTTTCTGATCCACTTAATATTCCCTTCCACCCTCCCGTCTTCCGTGAGTGCGCTTCCCTTCGTTTCTTTCAGTTTACCTTTTCCTGGCTACCCTGGTTACTTCCTCCCTCGCGGAGTTTGTTCTCCTTCCTCTCTCCTTCTCTTCTTTTCTCTCCACTGATTTCCCGGTTCCGACTTTTGCCTGCATATCGGAGCGCCCTGCCTCGCCCATTCCTGCTTGGATTTACCTGTTGCTCCTCCCGTGTATCGACCACTGCCTGGTATTCGGATTGCCTTGCCTACCATTTCTGGCTGGAGTACTTACGGGTTCACTCTTTCTGAGTACCGCTATCTGCCTTTCTTGTCAGCACTTCCACCCTCGCTGTGTTGGTTCCTACTTCGCTGCAGTATCCTTTGGAGTCATTATACTCGAGCTCTCTTCAGCTGCGGAATCTCATCTCTTCCGGGGTTTTTTATGCCTTTGGCTTTTTCCCCAGTACTCGGCAGCTGCGGAGGGTTGCCACAGATCACCCTTTGGGTGTCACTGTGGCGTCCTACCTTGGTCGCCTTCATCTGCAAAAAAAAGGAGTAAAGACTCGAGCAAAAGACAACCCAACGCTGTCACAACGCCGAAAACTTCAAGGTGAGGTGGAAAGGGAGGAAGGGGAGTCGGGGGCCTATTCGGAAGAAGAGGATAAGTTAGACCAAACTGACAAAGGCAGAGCTATGAGAGTTTACTCAGACCAAGCGTCAGCCACCCCCTCGCCAATCAACTGTGGAGTTCCACAAGGGTCTTGCACCTCCCCGACTCTCTACAACCTATTCACACTCCCACTATTCAACGACTTAGAAGAATTCGGCATAACGTTCACCAACTATGCCGACGACACTCAAATCCTTCTCCCACTAACTGGTGACTATGAGCAAGACCTGAAAACCCTACAAAATACTTATGCCATTATCCAGGCATGGATGGCAGCCAATGGCCTCTGTCTCAACGGAGACAAGACAGAGATCCTACTAGTAGGCCCTAAAGAAACCCTCAACAAGCTAGACAAGAAATATAGTACTTTCCTCATCGAGAACTCAGTAATCTCCGTATTCCCAGCTGTAAAAACTCTGGGGGTATACCTAGACTCCACCCTGTCCATGGACAGACATGTCAGCTACATCTCCTCCTCGGCAGCCCTTACAACCAAGATAATCAATACAGTAAAGCCCCACCTGTCCACCACAAACCGCCTCAACATCGCCAGAGCCACTATAGGCGCGAAACTAGACTACTGCAACGTCCTCCTGCTAGGTACCTCGGCCAAAAACATTAACAGACTCCAGATTGCACAAAACAATGCCCTGAGAGCAGCCCTCAATATACCAAAGAGAGAACACATCTCCCTAGCAAGACAAAATGCCCATTGGCTCCCAGTTAAAGAGTGCATTCAATTCAAGACTCTCACAATCACACATAGATGCATAGCCCAAACCGCCTCAATGAACGGATACAACCAGTCCAATCACTCAGACCCAAAAGGGACCTATATGCCAACCAACTTACAATCCCTAACTTCACCAGAGTCAAAGCTGGCGGCTCGAGCTTCGAAGTCCTAGCGCCAAAAGCTTGGAACTCCCTTCCGCCCAAGCTAAGAGCGGAAACATCCCACACAGCCTCCAGAAAAGCCTTGAAAACCACTCTATTTAAGTGAAACCCAGTTTCCAATTGTATCGCATGCAATATTGTCTGTAAATTACTACTGTATCATGGCTATGGTTCCTATGTAACCCTGGAACCACAGCCATTCCTGTAACCGATTCAACATGCCAAGTAAACCTTCTTGTAACAGCGCCACGATGCCCCAGGGCAGCTGCTGCGCTTTAAAAATGCAAATAAATAAATAAACAAATAAATAAATAAAAATAAATAAATAAATAAAATAAATATGATAATGCAGGGATCTTCCCATTCGATCATAGCTTTGTCTACATTACTCACTATTACTTTAATGAATTTCCCCTTTCGACACATATTGACCTTCCAATACACATTTACTAGCAGATAATTTGTTACCTCTGGATGCTTTCCCCTCCTTAGCTATAAGATTTGCAAATATGGATTCAGGTTTTTTTGGCTAATTATTGCTAGTCCCACATCCACCTTTATCAAAGTTAGGAGTCCAGAGTAGTGACTCCCTAGGATACCTTTGCAAGCTGGATTTAGGTATGACTCATACCCTTCACATGAGGGAATAGATCTGAGCCAAGTCTCTTGGAAGCATAAAATGTCCTATTGGCCCAACCTACATGGATTTGTGGCAAAAAGAGATGTATGTCCTCTTGTATCCAAGATTCAATGAGAAGCCGATGTTCATCTTGGGTTTGGCCAGTCTATTTCTGTTTGCAGTTGCCCAAAGCCCTAGCTTCCCAGTCCCAATTAGTTTGCTTATCTTCTTGATGGTTTCCGGTTTGAGAAATAAGTCTGCTCTTCTGTTTGTAGCTTTGATTCTCGATGGTGAACTTTAGAGGTAGAAGATCTTGTTGGGAAAGAGCAATTGCCTAGTCTTTATTGTTTCTCCCTCATCAGGATTCCCTTTTCTACTCGTTATTTTCTTAGAGCACGGATCAGTAGGTTTTTTATTCGGCACCTCCTTCCAACTTACTTTGCTCCTCTCCTGGTAATCGCTCAGTTCATACCCCAGGGGTAGTAATATATCCCTCTGGGCCAACAGGACCTCATTGGTTATTTGTGAATACAGCTGAAGTATCAGCCAGTCAATTATTTTCTCTACCATAAACTTCACTACCCTAATCTCCTCTGTGGTTAAATGTCTAAGCGCAGGTATGTACTGCAGAAGCTTCATGACATTTCTTTGATTCAAGATTGGAGCGTTTGGGCCCAATATAAATCTTTCCAGATACACCTTTAGATCTTTCTTGGGCGCTTCCTGTTCTAAAATCATCTGTACTCTGTTTCTCTGTTGTAATGTCTGTGGCCTTTTCATACAAGTCTTTTCGCTCCTTCTGCATTCACTCGCACTTCCCCCAGCACTCACCTTTTTTCTTCCATTGTTTTGAACGAATGGTCATTTTTTCCAACTGGGATCGGCTTGGCTTTGTCCATGGATTTAGTATTCAGTCACCTTTGCAGTTTCTGAGAGATCTGATTGAATTATCTTTCAATTTCCACACAATCAGATCAGCTTAAATGATTCCACTCCTCATCTTCTTCTTCTTCTCTGTCCATTATTTCAATCAAGCCAGTTAAGCATGTTTCAGTAGAGGTCTTATTTCCCTCTATCTCTCCATTTGTTCTCCGATCAGGAGATGCTGGTTCTAGTTCCTTGGTCAATAATTCCTCTTGGGGCAGTGCCAGTTCTCTTCTCGGGCGTTTCGAGGATTGTCTCATATCAAGGGGCGGTGGTGTTCTTAAGTTCCCTTGAACCAAAAAAGCCCTTGAACCATTAGATGTTCTCTTCCACACTGCTGTTACATTTTTGGTTCTTTTCTCCAATTTTCCTTCCTTTTTCCTCTTTCCAGTGATCCCCGCAGATACTGCCTGGTTGTTACCTAGGTTGACTAGCCAACATGTTTGCTTCGTACGCTTGCCCTTGAGTTGCAGACTCTCTGGTAGCCGGTACTTCCCCTACTTCCAAGTCACCACTAGGACTAGATGGGACCTTTGAAGTTGCTTTGGGTTGTTTTGATCTAGGTTTTTCAGTGTTCCTTTCTTGCTCCCATTTCCATTGCGCCCTCATCCATTTGCAGTCTTCCAAGATAGCGTCCATTAAAAGCTCCTTGTCAGTGGATTCTCTCCTCGCCATATCACATAGGCGGTTCTGCCATTGGAGAGATGCCTCTGTTTCTGTATCCAATCTCTCTTCGACCTTAACAACAAAGCCTTCCAGGCTAGGCCATTTTTGTCTGCATTATCGCAATTAGGGTTTCCTGATCTTGTAGAGAGCTATGGATTGCTTCATATAATCTGGTGAATGTAGTTAGTGAAATAGTAAGAGCTGCCATCATCGACTGTTGGATATGACTCTATTCTTCACTTGATGGTTTCCACTCCCTTTTCCAGTCTTCCCGATTAAGGTGAGAAGAATTGTGTGAGGTCATCATCGAGGAGGAGGAAGTGCTGCTACCTGAGCTACTCTTTTCAAATATCGAATCATCCATCTCTGATAATGACAGAATAGCATCCTTGCTCATGCATAATTGATGGGTTTATCTCGAGACTCTCTGAGCACCTACATTCTCAATTCTCTTTTCGCTACTTTGTTCTAAAGTTACATGCGTAGATAAGGTACCAATTTGTTTGCAAGCTGATTACAATCTGGTGGGGATCTTAGACCTGGCACCCACCTCAGGACCTTTTGGGTTAAGGTCTGCTCTACTCCCCTCACTCATGTCTGCAATTGTCATATCCTGATCTAGAGCAATCAGCCTATCCTTAATAGTAGCTAGGCTTTTCCTTTTTTGACACATTATTTTTTTGGTCAAATCAGCCAGCTGTGCAGCTAATTCAGAGTTTTTTAGGTCTTTTCTTTGGGTCACAACAGCCTGGATGGATGATTGTTTTTGGGACTCATGCTCCCTCCATTGTCGGGGGAGTTGCTTCACTTTGTTCGCTTGATGTTCCAGAGTCTTCAGATCCTCGAGTCCTCTTTTCCGACCCTCCTCCAAGTCAGTTATAGGCTCTTGATCTTTATTGTGACTCATTGCTGTTACAGTCCGTCCCCATAGTGGGGCTGAGTCTTGAAGGCTTATTTTCGCGGTGGCAATCTTCCCCCATCCCCTCTTACCGAGATCGAGCTCAGCATTAGTTTGAAGTAGCGACTTCTCAGTGGGGGACGTTGGTCCACCTTCCACGATTGCTCCAGTATCCTTGTCTACTTGTCCTTCGCTGCTCCAGGAGCAGACTCCAGTTTCAGTTTCGTTCGGACATGGAATAAATTCCTCCAATCTGAACATTCAAACCCCCGCAGGCTCGCTGATGCTATTGCGACCCTCCTCCTTTTGAGTTTTCATTGCCGTGGCCATCGGCCTTTCCCGATATAATTCAGCCAGGCAATCACAGTGAAAGAGGGCATGCTGTCTTACCGGCAGTGATGTGCATGCTCCTGTTTGGCTTTTCATATGCAGCGCCATTCTCCAGAAAGTGTTGTCTTTTTTTTTTAATCCATTCTTTAACGACTGCACATTTCACTGCGGGGCACGGGCTCTTCCAGCGAACACCATTAAACACCACTTGCCTCCACTTATCCTGAATTCAGGTAGGGAGACAATTCTGTGGGGGAAATTTCCTTAATCCAAATGATACGAGAATAGGGCAGAGGGACATTAGAGGGAGTTTGAAGATGCCTAATGTCTTTGCTTGTTAGGCTTCTGTGTCTCCAACACCCAACACCCCATGCCTGAGTGAACTTATTTGTATGTTGCTCATGAATGCTTTTTCCAGTTACCTCCACATCAGCCGTCCCTTTATAAGCCCCTGGTGTTGATAAATCAATGGGGTTCCCACATTGCACCCCGATGTCTATTTTGTCCTGCTGCCCAGGTGAATGTGCTTTTAGATTTTTAGCACCCTTGAGCTCAACATAGGGAGCTGTGTCCACCTCAGGTTATTGGATCCACTTGTCCAGATGTGCCACGTGCCGTGGTCAATCCTTTGACTTGAGACCTTTCTTCGAAGTATTAGCTCCCTCCTTGTTTGCAAGGACTGTTGTTTTGGCCTATTTTATGTCACTGCAAGTGCCCCCGCGTTCCTTGGTGAATCTTCTTAGTTGCCTGCACCTTGACCTTATGTTTCCCTTTCCTTCTTAAGCAGGATTACTTGACCAGCACGGAATGTGCCAGTGAAGTCGCTGTTACAGAGTCCATTGTATTTTCTATTTCCCTCATGCAATTGCTGTCCTCTATAGTTGCCACGACCCTCGCCCAAAACCCCCTCTGGTAAACCCATTGGCCAGGTGGAGTCAGGACTCGGGCCTCTAGAGCCTGGCATCCTCTTCAAAGCCCTCCTGGGGCCAGTCCTGGCGCCTATGGCGCCAGGCTCATACATCATGAAAAACGTGTGCTTGGGAACTACTTTATTGTGTTTGTCAGCCAACATGGAGGCATCCATGTTCTTGGGGAATATTGGTGGCTTGTATAACATACTGGAATCATTAAAGATCGCCTCTTCCTCCTCCTCCAGTTCAGCCACCCTTCCATTCACACCAGCTCTCTGCTCCTCACACACGGGTCTGTTTGACAGAATGATGTCCACCACCCTTGCCAAGATACTTTTTATAGCTCTTTACTCATTGGCTCGGGTAGAGCAAAGTCTGTAGATATCATGCATAGTCACTGCTATGTTGTTCAGCGTGGGAGCATAATCAGAGTCATTTAATTTTGTCATTTGATTGGAGTTGTTGCCCGATGAGTCATAATTGGTGCTTAGGTCATTGTCACATTCGATATTTTCAATGCGTTCTCGGTCGGGTGTTGCTTACTAGTTTGTGTCAGGTAAAGAGGCCAAAACCTCTCTTTCAGTCAAAGGCCAAGGTAATGATGCCCATTGCAGATTCAGGCACATATTCAGCAAATAATTGTTGTCGTCAATGATGCTAATAGATGGAGAAGGGCTCATCAGAGACATTGGTCCTCATTATGAGTATGCCGGTCCGGTAACAACGGGTTGTTATCGGACCAGCATACTCAGAGTTCTGCGAGCGGGTGCATTTCTGCCCACCAGGTCTGACCTGGCGGGCAGAACGGCACACGCTCGCAGACCTTCACGGATGCACTGGCACTGTTGCACACAGTGCTGGTGCATCCGTCCTCCCCATTCCCCTTGAGTCCAATGGGATTCGAATTGGAATGGGGAGTTTTTTTTACGGCGCCTGGCCGTAGGGACCGCCAGGGCTCTAATGCCCCGGTGATTCCCCATTGCCAGATGCTGGAAAAAAAACATGACTCCGGTGGCAGCATGCTATTTTTACCGGCACGGCTACCGCCGGAGTCATAATGAGGCCCATTGTGCCCGAAGGTCGAGCTGATGCAAGTACAGGGAAGAAGTTAGTTATTTTTTCCCGGTCCTGCAGGTTTGTATCCAGAGGCCTTACTGGCCTCCTCTCTATTTTTCTATTTCTCTGCATTGCAGGAATGTCCATTGGCTTGGGCTCGCATCCAAACCTCCCATGTGTGTTCTTGTGTGCCACCTCCCCCCCATCCTGTCTGAGGGCTGGAGGCTCTCGTAAAACTTTCCAGTGAAACAAGAGGCTGAGCCCTCAAAACCTATATCCGACTCATTTTAGGCAGAGTTTGGCTTCTTCTTTCTGCTGCCATATAGCAGTTCACTCTATTTCTCAGAGGGTATGAGCATGCGGGAAGCGATTTGGTGTTTTTTTGCTTTTTGCCAACACCCAGCATTTTAATTTTACTATACAGACTTATGAAGTCGGAGCTTACTTTTAACTAAATGGGGGGTCTGTGATAAGTAACGCATTTGAGTGATTTCAGGCACCACCACAGTGCCTGATGCCGAAAGAGGGGGGCTGTTCAATCTCAGCCACCTTAAAGTGGCTCACCCCAGTGGAGCAGAAAGAGGCTGTTCCAGGAGCCAAGCCACAAAGCATTAGCAAGCTGTGCTACGCCTCCAGGGAGGCTCAGGTGCAGATCAGGAGAAGCAAATCCCCCTCTAAGTGACGCTGCAAGGTGCACTCACCGCAGCGCGTATCAGAAAGGGAGGTAGCAGAGCGTTTAGGCAGTAGCTTTCACCTTCAGGCACCCCTTGCCTATCTCCCTTTGTTCACTAATGTGGGTAGGACTGGTTTAGCATTAATTTGGTGATCATTAAGTGTCTGTTAGATGGTACTATGGCATGGTATACTGTCTGATTTGCTTTGACAATATTTCACTCAGTTACCAACAGTGTAGGAATATGTAGCAAGGTGTTGTTTATTCGTCCAGCTGATAATATTAGAGGTTACAACATTTCAGATACTTGCAATCACTTTTCTTGAGCTTCAAGCTGCTCTTTACATTGCCCAAGGCAAGGTGTCAGTTATGTTATCAGACACCCACTGCCAACTTCTTATCTGGCGACCGTTAGAGATTTGAGATTGCATTATTATCTTGTGTCATTGTCTACCCTGCTGGTCTCAAGATTGGGGAGATGGATACTCTAGAAACCTCATCAAGTCTGGCATGAATGGGAATATACCATACAAGATACCCAAGCGGTTATTTGTTAAGCTCCAGGGCATATGCAGAGGATTCATATGGCACAACACCAGAAATAGAATAGCGCTATGGAAACTGCAAACCATGTATGACCGAGGGGGCATCAATTTGCCCAGTTTTGAGATTTATTATCGGGCCAGCCAGCTACAATATGTGGCTAGGTGGTTATTGGAAGACCCCACATCAGAGTCCAGACTGTTGAGGGCTGAATGTGTCCCGTTTTTGCATCACGCTTCTTGAAAGCTCCTAAGAAAACCTATGTGACAATTGAAAAAGAAGTTCTAGTAGTCAAGTGGGCCACTGAAAATTTTAGGAGTTTTGTCTGGGATACTAAGTTTGAACTGCATACAGACCACAAACCAGGAGTTTGACTTTGCTATCCTATATATTCCGGGAGTGAAGAATTATGCGGCGGTTTGTCTGTCACACATGACTAATAGTGTGGAAGATGAGGATGACAATGAGGAACAGAAGGTGATTTGTGAAATATGGGAACTCTCGATTTCCAAGTAGGAGTGGTGTGAGGAAATGGAAAGAGACAACAAAATGAAGATTATCATTAAAGACGTGTTGGAAGAAGGACTGAATAAAGATGCAGTGAGAGAGGCAGGCGTTGAAGGACTATGGAACTTGAGAAATGAGCTACATGTACGTGATGGAATTCTCATGAGGGGAGACAAACTGATACTACCGGAGGGATTGAAGGAGAAAATAATATGCCTCGGACATCAAAGTCATCAAGGGATTGTGAAGACAAAGCAAGCGATAAGGAATAATTATTGGTGGCCGCAGTGCGATGCCCAGATAGGGAAGAGTGTTAAGGATTGTATCCTTTGCGCTAATAGTGACAAGGTGTATGTGAGTGAAAGATGGCTTATGGCCCCAACTGACATACTGGGAAGACCGTGGGAGAAACTAGCGATTGATTTGCTTGGGCCAATATGTAGTGAGGGATGTCAGACGTTCTGCATAGTAGTTGTGGATGTTTTAACAAGGTGGGCGCAGGTGGTGAAGATGCCTCATGCCACCACACAAAGGATAACTGAGTTTTTGAAGAGCTATGTGAGCGTGAGGGCTACCCAACAGTAGTTCTCACTGATAATGGTTCACAGTTTAAGTTGAAAGGAAATGGAAACATATTTTGAAAAGTAAGCCATTGTCCATAAGACCAGTGCCATATATCATCCACAAACCAAAGGGATTGTGGAAGGGTATAACAGAATAATTAAGGAAGCCATCAGATGGGCATGGTCTAATGGAAAGGATTTGAAGAAAGTAGTAAAGAGGACGATTGTTGCCCACAGGTTTACCCCACACTGTACCACAGGCATTTCTCCATTTGAGCACCGTAAAGGAAGGAATGGCAAAACAAGGCTTTTTCCTGTTTGGATGGTTGATGTGCCAGGCATCGAGGTAAAGTTGCATGGTGTGGAAGAAAGGATTAGAGGGAGGCAGATGAAGAACAAGCCTTCGCAAGATAACAGACGGTACAGGAAGTGCAATGTTCCCCATGTGGGAGGTTGGGTCAGGATCACATTACCTTTTGCGTTGCGGGGTATGATATGATATGATATGATAGGTTATTTATAATGCGCTTAATACCCAGAGGTTTCTAAGCGCGGTCCCAGGGATCAAACCTGTGGTGATGGATGTCATTGGTCTAGGCCAATGTAGGTGGTTGAGATATTCAGGCATGCACTGAGGAAGAAGGATGACAGGGTGTGGAATATGGAAAGGGAGATGTTGGTGGCATTTGGACAAACTAAAGTGATGGAGAGAAGGAAGGTTGATGTGGGTTCTGTAAGGAACTCATGGTGGCAACAGTAAAGACAGGCAAAAGTGATCACAGTTGAATGGTGTTTATTGAACTATAAATGCAGGGTGGAAAAACATATACACTTAACCTAAATCTAAAATGGGTACAATCGTCGACCATCAAATGAAAAATAAGGCAGTCCTAGTGGCGTTGTGTCAAAATAAAAGGGCCTACACTAAGAAAAACCTATTGTCAAATCCTTAAAACTAATCACAGAAAGAGTGTAGGATATCAAAACAAAGGAAACAGTGTTCAAATAATAAGTCAGGATATGATTGCCTTGAGGTCTCCCTTCCCCACGTTTTTAGCACGGGACAGGGTGGGACTTTGGACCACAGCAAACGCTTGGGTCTTCCCAGCAAGAGCAAACAGTTCTGTATCAGCTATCAAGTTCTTCGATGGTTAAGTCTCTTTTCATTAACAGTCTCTCACCTTCGAGGCCTGATGCGCTCAACAAACAAACACAAAGGTTCTGTTCTACGAATGCTTAAGTGATGACTTCACCTCTGGGTCCCCCTCTACCGGGCACAGGCCCCTCAGAAATGGTATTCAACAAATTCATAAAACAGTACTCTTCCCAGTGAACTTTGGATGATAGCTTTCCACCCCTGAATCTCCCTCGGCCGGGCTCGTATCCCAAATGACAAGGGGGACACTTCCCTTCCCCTTGTCTTGCAGTACTTCTTTTTTTCAAAAATCTTAATGTCCTTTTAAACAGGTTTTCGGGCTTAGCCCCTATCTGTCGGCTTTTGACTGTTGGCTTCCCTCTGCCGGGTTCACTCTCGTCGACTTTTACCAATAATTCCTCAGGGGACTTTCAGACTCCATCCCTTTTTATTAGCACCCCTCGCCCGGGTTGACTCTTGCTAATTTCCACAGTTCATGTGTTAGTTTTCAACAAGTGGCATTCACTTCTCTTAGCTATCACAGTTCTTTGTCAGTCAAAGACTTTGGGCGGTAGAGAGGATTTTACGAGACCCTTCTATGACCACTTTGACCGTTCTTCCCAAGGGCTTCTGGTTACAGTAGTTTCTACCTTCGGGCAATCACCCAGAGTTTCCTGATTGCGCACCCTGGTGGTGCCGTATTCTTCTGTTGCTGGGTTTCCCCTTATTTTATCAATGTATCATTAAGCCTTTTAAAGTTCAAATTAGCTGTTGGTTACTTTTTGTTCAGCACAGTTTGGTTTCTTATCGATTCTCCTCTCGACTCACTGGCTGTGATGAACCGCGCGCCCTTCTTTATCCTTGGAGTCAAGGTTGGTACCACTGAGACAAACATCCTTCCCCAGCTTGATTATCAGCGGACGAGGGTCTTGCGTACCTTAGACATCTGTGGCAACAGACAATGCCTATTGTTCATGGTCTTATACTTTCTGCGGAGGATTCCCTGCCCTTGGTTGGAAAGGGCAAGGTTGCTTCTCTGCTTGTCACCCTCTCTGTCTGTGCCATCTTTCGCCTCCTTTTGAATTGCTATGCTAAGTTAGCTCTCACGTTGTGCGGTCTGCCTTGCTCGTTCTGTGCTCTTATGCTCCATCATTTTATCCATGTGGGGAAGGGAAAGGGCCATCAGGTGTGTGTGATTCTGGTCAATTGCCTGACTTTGCCTGACCCTGGTATTGGGACACTTCAGGTAAGCGGCCCTAGTGTTAGTCTTTTGTCTTTCATGTTGTGCGAAAAGGTTCGTGTGGAAAAGGGCATGGGGCAGTGTTTTGGAATATCCTACGTGGTAGGCTGTGGAAAAGGTGTTGAAAGAAGAAGGGGGATACCTCGTCTCACCCGTCAGAGTCCCTTTCCCACTCCCCAAGGACCCCCCGATTCAGGTGATCCTCCCTCACTGGTCCACCCTAAAGAACTAGATCCAATAGCGATGGATGTGTCCTGGCCACCTGGATGACAGATCCCTGGGGACTAGCTAGGGAGACACCTTCAGGTTTCTCAAAGTGCCGAATCTGGTGTGGAGAGTGATGCTGTGAGAGGTGGAAAGTTTTCCTTGTCAGATACAACAGATATGTTGCTGTCCACTTCGCGATGGGGCAGGAGTTATCGAAGACCACGATACCTGGACTACTATACCGATTAGTGGAAACATCAATGCCATCTCTGTGAAAGAAAGGAGATGTGTAATGTCAGGATGCATCGCTTTGTGAACCCCACAACGTGATGCACAGGTAATTGAGATTGATTAAAGGAACTATAAAAGAAAACCTGACAGGCAAGTATACCAGATGGATGAGATTGAATGAAGATTCCTGGTGGGGGGAGTACACCAGGCAATCTGCAAAGTTAAAGGAAACCGCACAGAAAAACTGTTGCAAAACTTGTGATTTGAACAAGAACTTAGTGAGTCTAGTGAAGGAACAAAGGAACTGGTAATTCAAGGAAATGTTGCCAACCTAATTAAGAAACCAGGGCAAGGGGACTTTACCTTGGAGACAATTTTTGTTGGAGTTATTAGTAGCCCTGATCTTCCCGGAGTGGATCTCTGATTCTGTCATTCCTATGCATGGCTACTGCTCCTTTGAATGCCTGGTCTGCAGGCTCTCTTTATCTCCTGGCCTCGCTCTTACTGTGACCACCATCTACAGGCCACCTGGGCAGGTTGCCGTCTTCCTCTCTGAGTAGGCCGACCTCTCCGCCTCTCTCCTAGCCTCTACCTCTCAACTTCTCCTCCTTGGAGAACTCAACAACCACTTGGATGCCTCTAGGCCCTTCGCTGGGCTCGTTCGCAATCTCTGCGATTCTCTCTCTCTCTCTCTGTTCTTCCCTCTGGCCCGACACACTCTGCTGGGCACACCCTGGATGTTCTTATCTTGTCAGACATCTTCTTCTCCAATCCTCTAACCACTCCTCTCTCCTGGACTGACCACTTTCTCTTCTCCTCTCCTCTGTCGTTCTCTGACCCCCAGGCAAAGCTGACCCCAGCATTGCCACCCACCTTCTCTGTCCTTCAGCCCATGAAGCGTGTGTCAGTGGAGGATTTCCCCACTACCTTCTCTCCTCCTCCTTCACCTGTGGCTGACTCACACTCTGACACAGCCAACTCCAACTCCAACCTGCATCTCTCAATCTCTAACACTGTTGATGTCCTTGCCCCTGTCATGAGGATCCATCTGTAGCCCACATACAAGTACAATTCTTGGTATGATTTCGACCTTGCCACCGTTAAATGCACTTGTAGGGTGGCTGAGAGGAAGTGGAGAGCATCCGGCTCATCCTCCGACAAACTGGCCAGTCGCCTGCTCCAAAGGCAATATAGACTCTCTGTCCTGTCCAGGAAGAGAGCTTGCATCCAATCTTGCGTCTCTGCAGCCTCCATCTCTCCTGTCCCTTCCCAGGCCCTTTGCACGGCATTGGCTTCTCACTTCACCTTTAAAACTCAGGACATCCTCTCCACTCACTCCTCTTCCTCTCCCTCTACCACTCCCGGCCCCTGTCTGGCCGTCTCTCCTCCTCCTTTCTCCTCCTTCCCTGTGTTTACTCCTGACAATATTTCTAGACAAGTTCGATCTATTAAGTACCAGTACTTAAATGGGGCAGGGGGAGTGGCAAATCAGGCATTGGACGGAAAAAAAAGCCTGGGGTTTCTTACTCCACATTACAATGGGCCATACATGTGGGTTGTAAAGGTGTATGTGTATCATGCAGATTTATGATTGCCAGATTATGTTGATCTATAATGCTCCTACTTCTCTGGAGTTTGGCTTCCCCATGTGTCCTTCCGCATACAGCCATCCCCCGGGGTCGTTGTCAGGTACCTTTTGCCCTTCCCTGGCCACATCAGAAAATCTTCCCTCCAGAGAGTAAGTGACGATATCGCTAGATTCGTCACACTACGTACTCAGGTATCCAAGAGTTATCAAATTGGTCATAGGCCCTCATTAGGACCCTGGCGGTAAGGGGTTTGCGCCAGCGTTAGCTGCGCCGACCCCTTACCGCCAACTACGAGTTCCCATAGCGCCATGGTCATTTTTCCGCCCGCTTTTTGCGGGCGTAAAAATCCATGGCGCTATGGGACCTTGGTGTTAATTACGCCACCGTAATTTACGGTGGCGTAATTAACGCCTTCCCCACTCCCATTGAGCCCTATGGGGCCGAAATGGGAATGGGGAAGGGTAAATGGGTCAATGGGGACTTACCGCCCCGCCGACCTCGGAATGGGGCGGTAAGTCTGCCATCCGCCATGGCGTAAAGGGACTTTGCGCCATGGCGGAAAAGTCCGCCGACGGCGGAAAAAATCCGCCAGGGTCCTAATGAGGGCCATAGTCTTTATGTCTGCAGTAGAGTTCGTAGCATAACTTGTGAATGCATTTCTAAAGAGCTGAAAAGATAAAAATTAATTAAAGCTGTAACAATAATCACTTTTCTCTGCTTTTGTTTTAAATATTATAGAAACTAGTGTGAGTTGCCACATGGAATTCCTACCTAAAAAGTAGTTAGGGTGCTGATGATAAATGTGACCCTTGCCCTTCGGATTGCTGAACTATTATTTCAATTATTATCAAAGAGGAGGAGGGGGTGAGGGGAACATTTGTTTTTAATCATCTCAAACAGGTAACCGCTAAAAGGACAACAGGCAGAGGGGTGAAGTAGCATCTAACGGAATAGAAAACATACTTTACAATACAAAGTCGCCATGGTGGGGTGTGTAGCTGCCTGAGTTGAGCAATGACCTTGTGTGAAGTATGCCATTTTGTAGAATGATGTACCATACCAGGTGCCTGATGGGCTTTGGTGAGATATAGGTTTCCATTTTCAAGTGGTTTGTTGCAATGGTTAAGCCATAGTGGGCAGCCATTTTAAAAGATTGGGACAATATAAGGAACCATTTCTATGAGCAATTCGAAGAGCACAGCATTTACATGTGTACTTAGTGTTAGCCATCTTTTAATAATTTGAATTAATCTCTCATACATATATTACCTTTTTCATGGATTTATACATGATGGCAGTAATGCAACTGTAAGAAAGCATGACATGCCGCTATAAGAATACCTCCACGTAAGAACATTCACGTTGGCTTTTCCCTTAAATTTTAGTAATAATGCCATGCAACTGTAAGAAAACCTGTCCAAGGTGTCTTCGCCAAAATAGGTCAGTATACCCACGTAAGAACATCACCTTGGCTTTGCCCACAAAACCAGTAATAACACTATGCTTCTGCAAGAAAATATGTGCACGTTTGGTGTGCACGTATATGCCAGCATCCACATGTAAGAACACTCATTTTGGTTTTCCTATAATGACAGTCATAATTCCATGCCACTGCATGAAAGCATGTCCATCCTGGCTGTGCTAATAAAGGCCAGCATTCCCACGTAAGAACACTCACATTGGCATCTCTAATAATGACAGTAATGATGTCATGCCACTTTAAGAAAAAATACAGATGCTACTGTGTACTGTTCATGCCCACCACTTGGCCCCACAACCCTGCACGGCTCTGGCAAATCCCACCGTCTGTGCAGTGGCCCGGCACCTGCTCCTTCGTTCATCTGCACATCAACACTTCATTAATTCATTCATTCATTCATTCATTCATTCATTCATTCATTCACATATGCTCACACATGCATACACACATTAAACGCACATGCTCACACAGACACATTCCCGCATCATAAAGACACATTCACACAACACTCCAGCCCTCTAACAAACAGTTTTAAAGAAAGTACTTGATTACGAAGATTAGTTTTGCGCTTTGTCCCTCAGATGCTTTGGCCGGTCATTGCAGCATGAAGGAGGGAGGGGTATTAATTGACACTTCCCCTCTGAGTCCTGCCTACAGCACGGCCCATAGAAAGACTTGAGAGGAGAGCCCAATTTAGACACCCTAATGGCTTCCTAAGGGCTACTACACCTGCTTGCTGCTATCTACTGGTGCAGGGACTGAAGCCTTGCAGGCTTCAATTTGAAATAGATCTCTAAATGAGGACCTGTAAGGCCTGTCCCTGCAGGTAGCACCAGATCATTCTGTCATGGAGAGCCCTCCTGAAATCGAGTACTGTGCAGATCAAAACCAGAGACAACTGTTGCATAATTGCGGGGTGCTTCCCAATTCCCCAGCTGGCTCTGCTTGTTCGGCTGTCAGAATGTGGAGCCAAGGTAATGTTTTGTTTATGCCAATTTCGATATATTTGCTTTTGAGCATACCTAATTTGTGTGGGTTTAATCTAGACAGGGACTGAGGAGCCTAGTGAACAGCAATATTTATAGGAATTTGCAGAAAGTTAGATGGTTATCCAGTGTGCAACGTCTTCTGGACATATAGAGTTCCAGAGATTGGAGGCCAGTACTGTGAAAAGAGGCCACTACTTGACGTTTCTTGTTTTATCGACGTTTATTGCAAGGCGTATAAATAATTAACTAATTTTTTATTGTGATCTGTACACGCCTCGCACAATAAATCTCTGCAGGTCGCAAGTTGTTCACTGGGCCTCATTATATGTTTGGCGATAGCCTTGCCGGTACAACCGTCAGGCTGCCACCAAACTTGCTAAAATTTCTGGCGCCCATGAAAGGGCAATTACCGGGTCGTTATGGCCCTGCCGGACCCGGTAATTGCCCATTCACGGGCACCGGAATGAAATGCTCCCATTCCCATTGAGACCCATAGGGCTCAATGGGAATGGGGAGGTTGGATGCACCGGCACCCCGACATGCTCTGCTCGCTGGTGCTGGTACGCCCGCCAGGTAAGACCTGGCAGGCGGGAAGGCACCCGCGAGCAGAACTCGAAGTTTGCCGGTCCGGTAACTACAGTACCAGCAAACTTAATGAGTCCCACTGTGACTTCTGGGCCCCTGCATGTTCCAACATTTGTAGACACTCAGGGTCATTCCGAGATTGCCGGTAAGCGCAATCTCGGTTTACTGATTCCGCCACACAATATGATATTGATATTGAGGATTTATTATGCGAATATCCTTGCGGAACCAACGGAACCAAGCAGCAGACACTGCATCTAGGCGCTGATGATAAATTAACATGCCCAAGTAGCCTCTTTAATGGTTCTAGATTTAATCAAACAGGTATGTTTTGAGTTTAGAGCAAAACACAGCAAAGGTGGTAATATTATGCAAGTCAGCTGTGAGTAGATTCTATAAGCGAGGACCCTAGATGGAAAGACAGTGGTCCCCCGGGTAGCATAGTGGGATAGGGGGAAAGGCAACACATTTTTACAGGATGTCCTTGGCAGCCAGTTCACCAAGGTTAATATCCTCAACTGCTTCCTTGGATGGAGTGCTATTGTCAGGGCTACCAGTTAAGCAAGGGGCAATAACATATGACTGTCTGTCTGGAGCAGCAGCTAACCTTTCAAGACTACCTGCTTCCAGGGGCTGCTACTGAGCAATGCTGCCAGTCCATATCGACAGGTGCATAGCGATATCTCGGTGCAGAGGAACTAAAAAGTGCAGCAGAGGAGAGATGGGCACAGCGAACCAGGACCATGGAGTAAGAGAAAGGCGATGAAGGGAGGTGGGTACTGAAGGAGAATGACTGAACAGAGAGGGAGAAGAGAGTGGATGTGGACAAATGGAAAGTGGATGGAGAGGGAAAAGAAGCATATTGTAAGTGGGGAGAGCGTGCACAAATAGGTCATGACAGGCTGTACCTGTATTGTGTTTAAGTGGTAAGTGCAGCATGGGTGTGTATGCTCTTAAAGAAGTGAGGCTTCCACTTATGAGGCCTGGTAGTGCAGTTCATTGTGAATAAAGCTGATAAAGGTAACATGTTTTTTAAATACATCTGAGCTTCTAGACCATTTCACTCTCCAGAACAGTCATGTTTTTGGAGAGTCAGAACTTACAAAAACACTTTTATCAAGTGCAAAATCATCATTACACAATCAGCGCACAGACATTCAGCTGCCCCCTAAATACCTGACCCCTCCCATCATCTATTCCTCTCCCTCAGTTGGAACCAGCCACAAGTCAATCCACTGTATGTCTGCTGCAATCTAGCAGGAATTTAAAAAAGTTAAACAACAGTCATTTTCTGGGAACGCTCGCCAGCAAGGTCGAGCATGTTGTAAATGCTACACTCCCCTCCTAGAAATCGCTCGACTGTGTGAGTGGGCGAGTGAATTAAGCAATCCCTGTTTAGTTTAGTTTAGTTTAGTTTAGTTTAGTTTATTCATTTGTATTGCGCACTAGACCTGAGGGTATGAGGGCGCAGGAGCAGCAGGTTATTCGCAGCTTTGTTACATGTTACAGTGCAATACAGTAATTACAATGGTTTTGTGGATACAATACAGTAAATACAATGGGTAATGGATTGTTGACGTAGTCATGAAAAAGGCAAAGGTTTACGGATTTACAAATATACATATTTACAAGGTAGATAGCGGTGGGGTGGGATGGATGGAATTAGCAGTCATTGTTCTTTATCCAGTGTATGTAGTTGCGTCTAAAGTGTGTGTAGGTTTGGGGTGTCCTTAGAGAAGGTGGTAGGGAGTTCCAGTGTTGGGCTTCTTTCACCTGGAAACTGTTGCCACCCATTTTGGTGCGTTTGAATCTGGGGACTGTGAGGAGATTGACGTTGGTGGTTCTAGTGGGTCTGTTAGAGGTGTATTTACTTATTCTATCGACTAAGTAGCGGGGGGCAGCGTTGTTGAGGCATTTGTGTGTTAGTGAGGCTACTTTAAGCAGGATTTTATCTGTCGTGTTGAGCCAATTGTGGGCCCTCCTAATGTTGGAGATGTGTTCTCTCTTGGGAATGCTGAGCGCTGCTCTGAGAGCGTTGTTTTGGAGCGTCTGTATTTTGTTGGTAACCTGTTTGCTAGCTCCTACGTAGAGGGCGTTACAATAGTCCAGTTTTGATAATACAAGGGCTCTGGCTAGTTTGATGCAGCTCTGGGTGGATAGGAAGGGTTTGGCTGCTCTTATAAGCTTACATGTGTAGGCCGTGGAGGATGCCATAGAGCTAACCTGTTTGTGGAAGGAGAGGGAGGAGTCGATGTATATTCCTAAGGTTTTCACTTCCTTAGCTACTTTGATCGGGTTCCCGTCAATAATGAAGCTGGTGAAGTTGTGGTCCAATTTGGTTAGGTTTGCGGTGGAACCCAGTATAATGAGTTCAGTCTTGTCATCATTCAGGCATAGACTGTGAGATGCCACCCATGCCTGGATGATGAGGTACACCCTGTTCACCAAGGCCAAATCATGGTTGTAATCTCCCGTCAACGGGATGAGGATCTGGGTATCATACGCATAATTAGTGTAGGTGATACCCAGACCATCCAGATCATCAAACAGGGGCTTCGTGAACGTGTTGTACAGTGTAGGGGAGACGCATGAGCCCTGGGGGACTCCGCATGTGATGGGGATGGGGTCAGCGGCAGCTGTGGTGGAGAAGACGCGCATGGATCTTTTGCTGAGGAATGATTCGATCCAGCCGGAGAAGCAATAAAGCCGTTTTCCCGTTGTCTCTAAGTGTGTCAATTTGAGCCTTCAGGTCGCTGAGGGCTGTTTCTGTCCCGTGTTGGGGTCTGAAGCCTGATTGCCGGATACCAAGGAGGTGGTTTAGTTCAAGGTAATTTTGGATGTGTTGGTAAGCTGTCTTGTCTACTATCTTGACCAGGAAGGGGACGGTGGTAATAGGTCTGTAGTTAGTGGGAATGGAGGGGTCCAGAGAAGGTTTTTTGAGAAGGGGGAGGACCCAGGACTCTTTGAGGTTGCTGGGGACGGTACCTGAGGAGAAGGAGTTGTTGATGAATCTTGTGATGAATGGCGAGAGGTCTCTTGCCGCATCTTTAATAATTTGTGGGGGGCAGAGGTCGCCCTGACAGTTAGATGGTTTTAGGCTGAGGATGATTTTTTCCACTTCGAGAGTGGAGGCTTTGGAGAAGCTAAAGAGGGAGGGGTTGGGCAGGGGGTGTAGGGGCGTAGGGCGCAGGGACGTGTTAGTGGGGTTGGTTGGTTTGGCTAAGGAGTCTTTCTTATTTTTTAGTTTGAAGGCTTGTGACTTTGTTGTTAAGGGCATTTTGGACGCTGGTGCGCCATTGTTTGTCCTTCACACAGGTGTCTGGGGTTAGCACAGGTGTTTCTAGTTCTTTAATGATCATAAACAACTCTTTGATGCTGGAGTTGGATTGCGCGATTCTCAGGTTGTATGACTCTTGTTTGGCAGCTATGATTTCTTTTTTGTTATTTTATTAAGCAATATTTTGTTATGGTCTGTGGGAGAGTGTCTCCAAGCTTGTTCCATTTTGTGTTTCTCTAATCTGAGAGTTTTCAGGTGATTGGAGAACCAGTGGTTGAGATGCTTTTTCAGTTTACATTTTCTTAGTTTTAGAGGTGCAATGGAGTCTAAGGCAGTGCGCATAGTTTTGTTATAGCCTTCTACAAGGTCGTGAGGGTTGGAGGAAGCAGGGAGTTGGTTAAGAGTAGGGAGGATGAGAGGTATCAGTTTTTCCACTGTGATATTTTTTTTACTTCTCGTGGGAATGGCTGAGGCTAGCACATTGTTGGTGATGGGGCACGAGGCTTCGAGGGTAAAGGAGAGGAGATGGTGGTCAGACCAAGATTGGGGGGAGTTATCTGGATATCATAGCATCACTTAAGACCACCTTAACAATCATCCTGCTTTAATATCAGGTTGGCTCGCTCCCTCCTTCAATTGAAGAAAGATCTGAAGACCCTGCTATTCAAAGAACACTTCACCGACAAATGAGGACACAGATCAACAAGGCGATCCCCCAACTCCACTCTATGTTCCACACGCCTTACTGTACTCGGCTCCTTTGGTGTCTAGCTAGGTTTGAGCTATATAATGCACCTACATACATACATGCATACTTACGTATGTGCATATATGCATACACTTGTAGAGAGTGCATTACCATGTGAGTCCATGGTCACACTAAATGGCGTTGAGTCTTCAAGATCTGTAACAGTGATCAGAGAAAAAGAACGAGATGAGTGCAAATATCATGCATGGATGTTAAGGCCACATTATTTGCAGCATTGGCATTGCAACAAAACACACGTCTGAATGTAGTGAGGACACACATGTCACATGTTTCGTCTGTCATTCTGCGCATACAGACATCATCATTAGGGGCATAGGCCAGACGTTGAGGCAGAGGAGACATTGGTTGAAAGCGACCCTCATACAATCTGCCTAGAAGGGGTGAAACAGTATGTCTGGTTAAAGGGTTCTGGAGATAAGTGTGTGCATGGGTGTACCACCTATCGTGTCACACTTCAGGGAACTAAAACAAATCCTGCTGCATGTAAAACAGAACTGGGTCAATGCAATGATCAGAAAAAGCATTGTGGTGTAGGTGAGGTTCCAACTATTGCCAAGGACATAGAGATGACTGGTGATAATTAAGGAAACAAGTAGGGAAAATGTTCCAAGCAAGCCTAAAGACATACTGTATTAGTAACTGCTACCACTCCCATGAGGATACTGTCTTTGTGGCAGAAGATACAGCAAGTGACTTCCATCAAGGGCCTACTACTGTTGTTTAGCTAACCCTACCATGGGATGCACACCAACACCACCTGTCAAAAGCGAGGTATCATCAACTAGTGCACAGGCAAAATTAGATCTGGTGCTGCTCAGGGAATCACTGCTGAGGGCGAGGCTGAGTTGACGAGGAACACATGTTGGTAGAAGAAACATAATCCCATGGAAAGGGCCTATATAATCAAAGGCATATTCACATATATTAAGTGCTTTAGTGCATTTTGTATCCTGTTTAAATTTGCATATATTTCACATTTATTTTGTGGCCATGTTTAAAGTTGGCCATAGAACACTTGTTTAAATTACTATGTGTGGCGTGCGCGGGTTTTAAAATCATTGAGTATGGTTTCCTTGTGGAAGAAGGTTTACCATTGCAGTACCACTCAGTGATATATACTGGGTATTGTGAATGTTCTTACCTGAACATTAGATCTGCACCACTTCCTGACTCCATGCACATCCTCCCCTGGTGTTGCCTTCATCTTTGGGCTCAACATCTAGAGGAATACTTCTACACATGACTATGCTATGCAGCATGGCACATTTGGCTGCGATGTTGCACCACAGTACAGGCTTGTACAGGAGAGGTCCTCTACTTTTTGTTAGCATCTGAAGCATGACCTCTGCTCTGGATGTCCCAAGTCACTCACCTGTTCTGCTTCTTAATGTTCACTAGCTTCTGGATCTCCCTGACTCCTCGTCCTCAGCCTCTATCCATCACTGCCCATACCTCTTTATCTTGTGCAGTCTCTTGCTTCCACCTCTCCCGCTGGGCTTCTTCAAGTATCTCTGTGTGTTGATGATGAAGATGATTGCTCTTCCACTCTGTGTCTTTTCCACTTCTCACAAATTCTGTCTTCAAAATAGGCCAGCCTTCCGGAGTTCCCCACTATGACCGCCTCTTGTCTGTCTCTCTTCTGCTGTCCTGCTGCTTGCAGGCCAACAAAGTCCTCACGCATTGTTCTCCTCTCATTTGAATGTCTTTTAATGCTATTGGTGGGATCACATAGTGATGGCCATGGAAGGAAGATTCTTCAAATAGTGGATAGTTTATAGGCTCAGAGGGCATTGACAACATATGCCTAATGGTTGTTCTTTAGCAGCCCATGTGGCACATGGTGCAGTTTTATAATGATGCTGGGCCTGTGAATTTGCATTTATAAAGCCTGTCAATACCCAGGCACATATTCCATATATGATGTATCCAGGTAAGGGGGGGAATGTTTATGTACGTTCTGAGTTCATGATCATGTGAAGTATGACTAGTACCCATCCATCCTATAAGTACCTGGTTCCAGATTGGAATGTGAGTACCATCAATTACTCCTATGACATTTGGGAAATGTGCTGGGGATAAAATCTGTTCATAGAGATCTGGAGCGGATAGTCTCCCAGTGACTTCGGCATAGCTCCAGAGTCAGAACCATTTATAACAGCTCAATCAAGCGAGGACTCCCCTGGAACAGGGTGGCTTCAGGGGAAGCAAAAGTGCACACACCAATGCCCTTCTGGAGGTACTTCGGATCTTGCTGAACCCACATGTTTCTGCTCCACCTAGCCTAAAGCAAAGCCACCTCCACAATGGCAACAACCATGTGGGTCTAATCCACAGAGTATCCTGGCAGATGCTAAGTGAGCTGAAAAGCATAGAGCAAGTAAGGCAAGGAAAGATCTCTGGTGTCTGTGGGTAAACCAGATCCATCAGCACCTATCAGGCCAAGGGATATCATTGCCTCGAAGACTGCATAGGGTATCAGGACCGTGCAGTGCAGCAGATCCTACATATGAAAACTGGTGAATAAGGTGAGTGGATGACGGTCAACTGCCTAGTGTGGTCCCTGGGCGAGCCCTTTGTGTAACGCAGCAGTGGTACTGATAGTCCTGGGAACAAAACTCTTCTGAGGACTGCAGGGTGTCAGAAATAGCCCAGAAGAGTGTGTCCATATCTGTATTCTTCATGCCTAGGATTGTGTATGAGGACAGGGATCGCCTCTCACAGGGCAGGAAGAGGACGGATTCCATGGACTGTCACCTGTGGGAAATCTTCTTCTGAGTTCCATGGAAGCATTGAAGAAAAAGATATATGTGCTGGATAGCAAGCTCTCAGCAGTCGAAACAGGCCGGAGGGATCTGGCTGCATGTGTTATATCGGCAAAGGGCTCCCTGGCACAGGTTGAAGAGAGGATAGCAAAGGTGGATAAGATACAGGTAGAGGGCCTCCAGGTCTCTATAACTAATTATCAGCAGTGCCCTGGCCAAGGTATAATGTATGCAAACCTTCAGTTGAAAGTCCATGACAACTGAGTGCAAGAGATGAATGTCTGAATCCTGGGATTCATTTGCAGGAGAGTGGGGGATATCTACGGTGATTTCTGGAGGAGTTCATACACAAAGAGATTATTTTTGAGTTGTCAGATGCCATGTACCTGGCTAGTGGGCAATTAGGCTGACAAAAGGTTCAATGGGGACTCTGGGGATGCAATTATCTTGGTCCTTGTAGTCTCCAAAATGTGGGAAATGCTAATTAAGGCAATGATTTTCAAAACGAACTCTGCCATGATATAGGGGCATCTTGATGTTTCCTAATCTTTGAAGTGGCTATTAAGCTCAGAAAATGGATGAGTTGAATGTGCCATAGTAGCATACCCAGCAAGGTTGAAGAACCTTCATAAAGGTACAAACTCATCCTCCTGGGGTCTAAGGCAATGCATACTTAATTGGAGGGGTTGCTTCCCCTGGGTGGTTGCTGCTGGCGTCCCTTCTTGCTTGGGTTGTTGGAAAAAATGCTAAGTTCACAGGGAGTGACAGGTGTTGGAACTGATTTTGTGGGACATATTAGTGGAGTTGATAATGGGATTTTTGTTATTTATCTTGTTTTCCTCTCTCCTTCCTCTTATATCCTTAAAGTGGGAGGGAGTGTTTAGTATTGGTGTTGTTACTTCGGGAGTCTGAAAATTATAAATATGGAGGATATCAAATATGCACCTTTGCTTTGGTGATGTACAAGGGCTATTCTCCGGATGTAAAGTATATACCGGCCTGTGTGTTTTTTCTTGCTTTCTAACGGGCTGGGAGGATAGCTCAAGGGCAACGTGTTTGTCTTGGAAGCAAGACAACCCAGAGCAGAAAAGGTTTGAATCTGGTCCTGCGCTTAGAGACTGGTCTCTGGTATGAAGTGTGCTATAAAAGATTAATAAATTAGCATAATTTGGCATTCTGCGCCAGAGCATCAACTCTGCTTTCATTTGCAGACATTCTGACTTTGTGTATGGATAGTGTATGTACTCTCTTGCTTTCGTGAGCTCGGAAGTGAAAAAGTACAGAGGTCAGCGTGGCCCCTGCATTTTGTGGCACTCTTCCACCCATAACAACAGGTTGACTAGTGGCTACCAGAGGTGAGGAGATACATTGATAACAAGACCTGAGCATGGTTAGGCAAAGATGGTTATGTTTATGTCCTCTGAAGTATAAGGTCTAGCTGATATATGAGGTAATAAAGAATGTCTTTGGGGAATCTGTACCCCCTGAAAGCTTCCTATCATTTTGCCCAAATATTTCACAACCGCTTTGCCTCCTGCCTTCCAATTTCCTGTCCTGCTCTGCCATAGTGCTTACCACATGGTCAAAATATAGAGCATAATTCACAAAGATTTGTGCTGGAATGAAAAAGATGCCTGTGAGCATCTCGGCTTTTAAGCCACTACTTCATAGCTGGTTCCCATGGCCTGGAGCTAGGTCAAGGTTGGAGATACCTGAAGTATCTTTGAGATGCTCAGTGACTCGCAAAAATTTGCTGAAGGACATTTCGAAACTTAACCCCAGTTTAGGCTTTGTGAATCAGGAATAAGGTAACAGGTGTAAATCTGGGAGGCTCACACATGTCTCCTGATTCGCTCCATTGCAAATCTGTATGAATCAGGCCAACGGATTCCAACATATTAAGATCAAATTACAGCCACGCGGGCTCCTCCTGCATGGCTTCCTTATACGGCTCCTTTGATATCATGACTGGCGACACCCGTTTCATTTTTCATGTTTAGCTCATTTTCTGCTTCTCCATAGTGCAGACGGTTATTGGTTCTCTAATGTTGCTTTTTTAATGATCATCATCATGTTTATTTTGGAAATGCACCTTACATTCCATAAAAACAATACAAGGTACAGAATACAGAGTACAATTCAGATTAGTTACAATCAAAATGGAAACTATAAAAATTTTAAAACGGCCATGGGAATTTACATCCAAACATATGAATAGTCATACAGGTTCACTATTTATGTCATACTTCTAAGCATACGTTCCCTCAAATAAAGTGCTGATTTTAGGTATGTACGCAAGGACCAGCCCACACGAGGTAAGTCAGCCCAGAATAGGTATATTAGAGCACGATGATATTGCACAAACCCCATTTCACGCAATAAAGGCAGTAGAATAGAATCTCTCACTTTCACATATGCAGTACAGACAAATACCAAATGTGCAAGATGCTCATGTGGTGCTTCACACAGAGGGCGTGATCGAGTGGCATCCCCCCAGACCAAGCTACCACCACCGACCCATATGGAACACAGTGAAACCGTGCCCTGGTTATAAGTACACAGTCTGTGGGAAATTCTGCCCACAACAAATATTTCTGAACACCAGAGGGACATGATGATCATTAAGACTCTGTTCTTGGGTTTCAGCAGCTCCACACTTTCTCTGTTAGTACTCGCATGCTCGTAAAAGCGGGTAATGCACAATTTTATTTCACCTCGGGAGAGCACATTGTGGTGCGGGAACGCATGTGTGATATTGATTGCCCTGAATTGTTTCAAGACGTGGCACAACTATGGGACCTTGCCACCAGTATCTTTAGCAATCGTAAAGACAATCAATTCATGTCTAAGAGTAGCTCTTCATTGCCCCAATGTCTGATTCAATGCAGAGCGGACTGCAGTGAGACTACATCAACGATTGGCCTGCAGCACAGTTCTATGTTCACTACAAAATTTTGAGCCGACGAGGGTAAATCCAACAATTTCTTAAAGAAATGATTCTCCACTATTTGGACTGTGTTGGCATTAGCATAACCCCACAGCTTTGATGCATTTGCAATGTTGTTTTTTTTATTGATTTCAATTCCCTTGAGTGTGAATCAAACTTCTCTCCATCTCCTTCACGTTTGCTAAAACATCTCAGATTTATAGCTCATCGGCCAATCCTTCACAAGTTAATTTGTATTGAAATCAGCAGATGTAAGCTGCTGATTTCCAGAGGTAGCAGGCAATAGTCTGAACCTTATCAGAATTGGGTGAGAAAAGTCTGTCCGCTTAGTTACGTTTGCACAAGTATAACGTAAGGCAAGAGAAACTGTGATATTATCGACCTCAAACAGGTCAAACACCCATAGGCCAATTTTTAAGAGGGTGTAAAGATGGTGGTCCAAAACACAGGTGATATTTGATGCTAAGAAAACCAGCTTGAATTATAAAAGGTCATCTATTTATTTATATATTTGGTGATGTGGTTCATATTAACCTTCACCTTCTCAAATAACAATTAAAACAACGACAATTGACAAACAACAATAAACATACATTCCGTTTATACTCGTACATTTTAGATAAAATGTTTATAGGAAATCATGTTCCAAAATGTAAAAATCGCAATATTATAGTGACCTGGACGCCATACATTAACAGGGTAATTCATAGAATTTCGCAGAAAAGTGTCGCAAGCGGCTGGCGCAGAGTGTCCGCGTGCGATTGTCTGCGCCAGGCACGTGCGCTAAAACCGATTTCCGCGCACAGCGTATTCATGGATTTTAGGCTCCCAAACCAGCCATGGCGCAGAGTATCGCAGCGACCCTGCAGCAGCGCCAGTAACGCCCCCAAGAACGCCCTCGCGCAAGGAAAAGCCATCAAAATCGCTAAATCATCGCAAAGGGCTGCGCTAACCCTGGACCAGTCTACAGGACTGCCAAACAAGGAACGCAAAGCGGGTAACGTGCATATCAGGGGTACGCGTGAAGTTATACACGTGATTAGCCAGGGTACGTGTATTACAGGGGTACGCGTGAAGTTTTACACGCGATTAGCCAGGGCACGTGTATCACAGGGGTACGCAGGAATTATCACACGCAATTTGGCTGGGTACGTGTATTACAGGGGTACACGGGAAGTTCTACACGCGATTCGGCTGGGTACGTGTATTACAGGGGTGCGCGGGAATTCTCACATGCGATTTGGCCAGGTACGTGTATTGCAGGGGTGCGCGGGAATTATCACACGCGATTTGGCTTGGTACGTGTATTACAGGGGTGCGTGGGAAGTTCTACACGCGATTGGCCAGGGTACGTGTATTACAGGGGTACGTGGGAATTATCACACGCGATTTGGCTGGGTACGTGTATTACAGGGGTACACGGGAAGTTCTACACGCGATTCGGCTGGGTACGTGTATTACAGGGGTGCGCGGGAATTCTCACATGCGATTTGGCCAGGTACGTGTATTACAGGGGTGTGCGGGAATTATCACACGCAATTAGGCTGGGTGGGTCCTCACAGGTGTTCCCTGTACACCCTCCACGGCCCCTGCAGGCAGCCCACAAAACAGGGGACTACCCTGCACACCTGCTCATGTCCCCCTGCACCCCCACCCCCCAGCAGTGCAGGGGCAGCCTCCACCAGGCCCCCACCCATGTCTCCCAACACCCCCACCCCCCAGCAGTGCAGGGGCAGCCTCCACCAGGCCCCCACCCATGTCTCCTACCACCCCCACCCCCCAGCGCTGTGGGGCACCTGCCAGCAGGCCCCCACCCATGTCCAACCCATGTCTCCCACCACCCCCACCCCCAGCCACCAGGGGCATCCTCCACCAGGACACCAACTTCCCTGGCACTGAAGCTGGTGCCCCTCTGCCTCCTTGGCCAGGGGTTGCCACTGGTGCCAGATGTTGTAGTGCCCGACATGGCAACCCCAGAGGCAGGAGTGGGTGGGCAACTGGGTCCTGGGGCTGGGCTATGGGGCGACGGAAAAGCAGTCGGGAGCCTTTGGTTCCAGCAGGGGTGGTCACAGCAACAGCACCCCTGGCTGATGTGCAGGCAGCAAATGGCAGGGCAAGTGGGCAGCAGGCAGTCAGGCAGCAGCAGATGGCAGGTGGGAGCGTGCTCAGGGCTCTGGGGGGCAGTAATTTGGCCTCCTGGGCAGGAGCGTGGTCTTTCGTGTGTGAACGCGTGGACAGCTTGATACGTAGTGAGTGATTTTGCACGTGAAAATCCCACACGTCTGCGTGTAAATCGATGAAAGGCCCTTAGCGCGTAAACGCGTATGCGCGTCTATGAAGTCACGTGCACGCGTAGGAAAAAGTTGCGTGACACGTCCGAGTGTCAAAGCGTGTTATTGGTGGAAATAGCCTACACGCAGAAGTGTCAAAGCGTGTAATTGGTGCAAATGGACCTACACGCAGAAGTGTCAAAGCGTGTAATTGGTGCAAATGGACATACACGCAGAAGTGACAAAGCGTGTAATTGGTGCAAATGGACCTACACGCAGAAGTGACAAAGCATGTAATTGGTGGGAATGGGCCTAGCACATACACGCCGCGTAAGTGACGCTGTACGTGTGGGCCTGCATATAAGGTACGTGTAGAACACCAATTCCTTGTACTGCTTTTCGTGGAGAGCGAGTGGGTGAATTCTGTACTTCTTGTCGTTTCACACGCGATTTACTTCACGGCGTTTCAAATTCGTACTCCCTGTTACCTCTGACAGCTTTTTCTATTTTTTCTCTTGTACTGGTTTACCTGGGCCTGTTCCCTCAAACAGTGTTCCCTTCTACTGTTGTCCTGTCTCCTCAGACAGCGTACATATCTTCTTTTGGCGGGGGTGTTGCCAACCAAACGCGCTCATTTTTCACGCTCTTTTACCTGGCAGACGGTGAGTCACGCACGTATCTAACATCTGTGCTTGCCCCGTGTGTAGCCTACCCCTTCAGAGGTCATTCTAGGCTGCGTGTGACACGCATACGTTCATTCTTGTGTTACTGGGTGCCACAGCGTAGTGCAGGTTTTTCTTTCTGCACACGTGGTCTAGGAGGGGTTGCGTGCACGTCATCTCCCTTTTTTGGGCCTCCTGTGCGTTGCGTGACCCGTCATCTTTCCCCAGGGGTTACATTCAGCCTTGCTAGAGCACTAGGGTACAATTACCATCTGGTACCCAACCCCTTTGACCCCCAATTGCCCAGGACAATAGTCTACATCCACTCCCATATGCACATTAACATCAGTGCCATGGCTGGGAGGCGAGGATTCCGTAAGGGTGGCAAAGGTGGAAGAGCCACAAGTGGTGGCCGTGGTGGATCCGGTAGGGGACGTGGTCGTAACTTGCAGGGTGAGCCTGTCCCCCCATGTGTGGAGGACCAGTCACGGGCACCCATAATCCCCTCCCCGCCCCCCTCCCGTTGAGGCTGATGTGGCTGACACTATCCATGCTCAGCCCTTGTTGGACCAGCCCATTGTGGCACCAGACCTGGCTGACTCCATGGCTGACTTCCAGGTCAGCAGGGCTACGACACGTGCGCTGGTGCACGTTGATGCCATCATGCCACGTGGATCTGGGGCAGCAAGGTCATCTGCTGCACCAAGGAGGCAGGGCGGAGAGGCTGCAGGGGCAGCTGCGGCTCCATCCACCCCAGCCCTCACACACCCAGCCAGGACAGTGTCGGTCCTAGTCCATGCTGCTGACATTCCCCCTGTCACCATCACACTAGAGCCAATGCCTGCACCAACTCCCATGCTGAGTGTGCAATCCCACACTCCTGATACAGAGTCCACCAGGGCTCCTGCCCCTAGTGTCCAGAGCGGCGCAGGACACTCAGGATCACCACCACCTTCCAAGCGGAAGAGGAAGAGTGCTCGTCCGGCACAGGCTGATGCCCCAGACACGGCTACACAGTCCGGCCCGTCCAGGAAGCCCAGCTTCACGGATGACGAACTGAATGCACTTGTCGAGTATGTGTCCGGACATGACAACGAGATGGTCATTGTTGCAGGATCCAAGACCACACCTGCACAACGCCAGGCACACTGGCAGACCGTTGCGGACATCGTAAGTGCCCTTGGAATCGTGAGGCGCACAGCCAATGATTGCTATAAGCGCTGGAATGACCTAAAGCGCAGGGCAAAGAGTAAGCTGGCCTCAAGTCATGCCGCAACTCTAGTGACTGGAGGTGGGTCTCCAGTAGTAGACATGGAACTCACTCCACATGAGTCAGTCACTGGGACCTACGTCACGGAGGAACAGATCCAAGGCGTGGGAGATCTGGCTGATTACGAGGCATTGTCCGGTGAGTGCACATGCATGTGTGTGTCATCCATGTGCATGGTGTGTGTGAGGGCTTCTGTTTGTGTGCCAGGTGAGAGCGTGTGCGCCTGAGTCGTATGGGTCAGCCATGTGCTTCATGCAATACTTCCTGCGCAGCTGCATTTGGCCATAGCAGTATCCCTTCTGCCAAAAGTAGACATCTAGCCCAACTGCACGCCAGTTGCCCTTGAAGTGTCACCTTGCCACAACATAGTTGCTTATTTTTCACTGTTCATTCAGTCAGATTGTTTGCATTCCCCCACTTTTACTAGCCATGTCGCTGTCCACTAGTCACATGTCTGACATGGCTATGGTAAAGTGGAGTGACTTTGTTACCTGGATATCATTTGTACACACATGTCCCTGTGCAATTGGACCATTTCAGACTGGCAGCTCCAGGTGAATAATCTGACCTGTTAGAATTAGAAAAGCAATTACATGCGGGAACTGGACTGAATGAATAGGTGCTGCCCTCCTCTCCATCTTCACTCAATAGCAATGGTACATGCCATCTGTGTGATGGCATGTGTGTTTCACCTGGCAATCACAGGCCAATGTGTGATGCCACTGCCAGGCAGCATGCAGAAAATGTGTTCATCTTCCATCTTGGTGTCATCAGTGTGTGCCATTTGCCTGCACTTCATACGCAGTGAGGGTGCATGCATGGGAGGGTTTTAGTCATGTGGGACATGTGTCAATCAAGTACTGGTTCTCTTGCTTCTCAGCCCTCATTGTGTGCCATGGTGCTAATGCTTGTTTCCATTTCTTTGTTTTCATGTCTTTGCAGGGGAAGACGCACCTGATACTGCTGGGGTTGTGGAGATGGTGCAGACCCAGGAGGGGTCCGAGGGCCGACCAACCACCAGTGAGGGACGTGGTGTGGTGGTGGGGGAGAACCCACAAGTGCTGCAGGTCGTGCTCTCAAGGGGTGTCTCTGGCTGCACCTCCCCCGAGCTGTACTCAGGTGTTGATTCGGATGAGACCTACGTGCCGTCGCAGGTGAGTGTTCCAGGGAGGGATTCTGTTCTGTCTCACCCACCTGCACCAGGGTCAGAACCCTCCATGGGGATGTCAGTGTTGGCAGCTACGCCTTTGGTGGTTACGGATGCAGGGTCACACTCCGCGACATCTGATCCTGTTCCTGGGCCAGCAGATCAGAGGGGGAATGCAGTCCTGCAGCCTCAGGCAGTGCCGGCACAGCAAGGCGCAGTTCGCCTTGCTCCAGACAGGTGTGGTGCCCGCCGACGTGGTGGCCGTACGCCACCTGGCAATACCGCATGGGAGCAATCCATTTACGGTATGGCAACCCAACAGGCTGCATCATCCGAGATGATGGCTCAGGCCATGGATAGGGTGGCCACTTCCATTGTCCCCCCAGAAAGGCTGATGGAGCGACTAGAGCAGGCAACCGACTCCATCTGCCAGTCACACAGGGAGGACATGTTGGGGTCCAACAGGGACAGGCGGGCGGCACTGGCGACTCTGCAGGAGGCCATCTCCATTGAGTCCCAGGGCCACAGGGAAGCCCTGAGGCAGGAGCTCCTTCACCTCAGGACGACTCTTGTTGAGCTTGAGGCTTCAACACACCAAAGGACAGAACAGCAGCTGGAGCGTCTCACCCGTACGCTCTCAGCTGAGATGCAGGCAACGAGGGCGGAGGTCCGGGCATCCCGTGAGTTGTTGCATGGGGACCTCCGCACAATCATCCTCCAGAACCAGACCTACCACACCCGCATGCTTGCAGCCATGGAGGAGCAGACTAGGGCCTTGCGTGGGCTGCCTCCCATAGTGCAACCACCTCTGGATGCAGCTGCACAGGGTGATAATAGCGACAGCAGTGATACTCCCACAATAGGGTAGCCGTGTGGGCCATGAGCCCATGGAGGTGTTTTATTTTCCCAGGATCCACGCAGGTGGGTTCTGGTGTGCATCCTGTCCTCGGACCTCTTGGGTGGCCTCCCCAACCCCCCGGGCCCATCAATGGCCATTTTTGATTGTTTCTTATTTTTATTTTTATTTCTTTTATTCCCAATTTTTTTGGGACGATTTGTTGGCTTCCGTGGTTCCTGTGGGCATACGCTGCATTGTGGCTGGGCACATGCAGGCTTGTAATGTATTTGGTTCAGATGCTTGGGTTTGAGTCACACACACCCCTCCTGCTTCCCGTTTCCATGGGCTTGCAAAGGGTGTGCCCAAGTGACAGTGAATTACACAGTGACGTTGGACTCCCATGAGCTGTGTGGGCAGTCTGTAGTCAATACTGTGTATACATTCCTAGTGCATATTGCTGTTGTGTTGTACACTGCATGTTGCATTGATGTGTAACTCATCTTCTGTGTCTACCTCCCAATTTGCAGGTCCCTTCCTCATGTCTACACAAGGACCTCTAGTCTGGAGATGGGGTCCATGTTGGCAGCAGTGCACCTACAACTCTACATGGCGCCAACACTGCACAGTTGGTAGTGGTGGGAGTGCAGGCATTTCCAGGTGGTGAGACTACTAATATGTAACATTTGTGATGTCATGTTAATGGTAGTACGTGCTCAAGTATGTTGTTGGTCCGGCATTGCTGTGAGCATTTCAGGTGTTGCAGGTTTCTAATAGGGACACTGTACATAGTGACACTAGTGTCATGTTGTGGGGATTACTTTGTTTACCTGCAAATAGCATGACATGGCACGGTGTGTCGTGTGGCGGTGCTGGGGTTGGGTTGGCTGACATGGCACTGTCCTCTTGTTGCATTTTGCAAGTGGGTATTCTTTTTAGCTGCTTGAATGTGTAACTCCACAAAACTGCATTGGTGGTGTCTGTGTGGGTAGGGATGCACACATTGTGACACTTCCAGGTGAACAATCTCAGGCTGATATGGTATTCACGGTTCATTCTCCAGACATTCAGGATCAGTGTCAGGTTGAGTCATCATTGATTGTCAGATGGAATGTGCCAGGGCAGTGTGCACTCCACAGGGGTGTGATTTCTATGTGAAGTAATTAGCCACTAGCTGTGTACGGGCTGCCTCCCCCCGTGCCCTTTCCCCTCCCATGCGCAGCGGCTGTGCATGTGGTTGGGGATGTGGGGCCACCACCATGTCCACGGCCAGGCCCCGGCGTGTTGCAACGTTGTGCAGGACACATGCTGCCACTATGATCCTGCACACTACTGGGGGAGCGTATAACAGCTGGCCGCCAGAACGGTCAAGGGAGCGAAAGCGTGACTTTAGCACTCCGAATGTGCTCTCCACTATGCCCCGGGTCGTAATGTGGGCTGTGTTATATCTTACCTCGGGTGGCGTGGTGGGGTTCCGAATTGGCGTCATCATGTGGGGGCTGAGAGGGTAGGCACTGTCCCCTGTGGAGGTGGTGATTGGTATCATTGGTGGGGTTGTGACCTTGCTCAGTATCCAACATGCATGCATGTGCAGTGGCATACATACTCACCAAGCAGCCATGTATCGCCATGTCGCCCAGCTTCTACGTCCCGGCTTAGGGTGGACATTCGGTAAATGAAGCTGTCGTGGGTGGACCCGGGATAGTTGGCATATACTGAGGTGATGATTCCCTTGGCATTACATGCTACCTGCACGTTGATGGAATGCCAGTGCTTGCGGTTCCTATAGATGTGCTCAGATGCCCTGGGGGGACGTAGAGCCACATGGGTGCAGTCGATGGCACCTAGCACTTTGGGGAATCGTGCCACACCGTAAAAATCCAGGGCGGCAGCATGCCTTTCTGCAGGTGTTCTGGGCAGGTATATGTGCCTGCGGACTGATGGGCGTGCAGTGATGATGTTCAAGACCTGGTGTAGGCAGCGTGACTGGGTGGCCTGTGACACCCCACCCACTATGGCACTTGTCCGCTGAAATGATCCAGTGGCTAAGAAGTGCAGTACATTGAGGACCTTCTCCAGGGGGCTGAGTGCTTGGGAGCACAGGGTGGGTGATGTGAGGTCATCCTCCCACTCACTCACCAGGTCCAGTATAATGTGTGGTGGAAACCTTTACCTCCCATACACCTGGTCATCAGGCATCCCGAAAAGGCTGGTTCTGGGTGTGAATATTCTGGCCCTGACTATCCTCCTCCTCCTCCTTTGGTAGCCCACTGCCACTGCTGCTAGGAACGGTATGTTCATCCTGGCGTCTGAGCTTGTTATTGTTAAAGTGCGCAAATTTATGGTTTGCGCGTGTTCTAGGCGAGCGTGTGACCCGCGCACCCCTGGAATCCAGTTCCCAGTCCAATAGCGTGTGGAAATTCCCACGCACCACGGGATACAGGTGCGCTGACGTACTTGCGTGTGTAAGTGCCCGCGCACCCATGAAATACACGTACATAGGCCAATCGCGTGTACGCGCACTTTTGTCCAATTACACGCTGACGTGCAGTATTTCCACGTGTGCTCCGTCATCACGTGCTGAGTGGGGAACACCCGTGCGGGCCACGTCACAGACGCGCTTACGCGCTGAGGGACTCTGGTCCAATAGAATCGCGTATGCGTGCTGACTCGCTTACGCGCTAAGGGCCTTTCCTCGGATTTCACGCTGACGTGCAGGATTTTCACGTGCCAAATCACTCCGTATCAAGCTGGCCACGCGAAAACACACGGAAGACCACGCTCCTGCCCAGAAGGCCGAGTTACTGCCCCCCAGTGCCCCGAGCAGCCTCCCACGTGCCATCTGCTGCTGCCTGCCTGCCTGCCTGCCTGCTGCCACCGTGCCCTGCCATTTGGTGCCTGCACAGCAGCCATCTGCAGGGGTCCAGTTGCTGTGTCCACCCCTGCTGGAACTGAAGACTCCCGACTGGGATTACATCGCTCCACAGCCCAGCCCCAGGACCCAGTTGCCCACCCACACCTGCCTCTGGGGTTGCCATGTCGGGCACTTCCACATCTGGCACCAGTGGCAACCCCAGGCCAGAGGGGCAGAGGGGCACCAGCTTCACTGCCACCGAAGTTGGTGTCCTGGTGGAGCATGTCCTGGGGCAGTATGATGCCCTCTTTGGATCGTCCCGCACCAGCAAGGAAGGGCGGGAGAGGATCTGGGCCGACTGTGTGGTTGCCATCAACGCGGAGGGGGTGGCAACCTGCAACGTCCTGAAGATCAAGAAGCGCTGGGAGGACTTGAGGTCCAGGACCCTTGTGAAGGCCCGGCGCCTTGTGGAGGGGGGCCGGGGCCGCATGAGTTCCATCCAGATGAGGGTCCTGGAACGCGTACGCCCAGCGCTCCACGCCCAGATCCTTGAGAGGGAGGCCCGTCTGGAGTTGAGCGGTAAGTGTCCAAGCATTACTGTGTGAGACAGGGCATGTTGCGGTGTGCTGGTTCTATGATACTTGCCTGTATGTGTGCCATAGGCCATGTATGCATGTATGTGTGCAGGGACATCATAGTAATGCATGTGCGACCAGTGATGTGTGACCCACATGGTTGTTGCATGTGTTCAAATGCCGCATGGGGAGCCCTATGCAGATTTTGAACATGAGAGCATGCCAGTCTCTGTACCTGGACATGGGTGGGGGTGAGGGATGGGTGCTGATGCCAGGTACATATATGGTAGCCATGTCTGTGTGCCTGACCTGCGTGTCTGTGACTTGTGCATGCCATGGATGCATGACACATGTGTGTGACAATGCACAGATTCAGTGAAGCAGCCAAATTACCCTTGTATCTGCTGTGTTTGGTGTGTTTGGGGCCAGATGGATGTGACTGAGGTGAAGTGTGTGCATGTGATAGGCATGAGCCATGATGCATGTGAGTTACATATCATTGAATGTTTCAAGAGTCCATTGGACATGCATGGAAATGTCCATGGCATGCACCATGCCTGTTACTGTGTGTGTTTTGCCTGGACTGACCCATGTGTTGTGGAGGGACATGATGGAAGTGTACTTTGACAGTGGTGCTCATCTGCTATTGCTTCCTGTGTAGGGGACCATTGTACAGTACCCTGATGCTTGTGTTCTTTGTCTCCCTCTACGCAGCGGCTAGTGAAGAAGAGGGCGGAGACGGCGCTGTGGAGCAAGGCGGCGGGGATGCCCCCACGGCTGCAGCGGAAGGGGTGGGTGAGCCCCCACAGGGGCCTGCTACGGTGGGAGACGGTGAGGAGCCATCCAGGTTGGTGGTTTGCACAGAGGAGGAGGAGGCCGCCACTGGGGCACACATGGGGCCTGGTGGAGGCATCCCTGCTGGTGCAAGTGGTGCAGTCCAGGGCCAGGGGCAGGAGGCAGCACAGGTCACCGTGGAGGGGCCTGTGCATGTCGCTGTCCCTGACCCTGTGAGTGCACCACCATGCACCAGCAGGGATGCCCCGTCCCAGGCCCGTCCGCAGGTAGAGGGGATGTCCATGTCACCTGACTCCCCTCCACCTGCGGACGTGGGAACCCCTGGCCGTGTGGAGAAGGTCCTGATTGGGGTCGCGATGCGCACGGCTGTGATTCGTGATGCCGTGAATGCTTCCCGGGAGGAGCACGCACGTCATCACGAAGTGCACCGTGCCGACGTGGCCCAATTGGGATCGGCCATGTTCGGGGGTTTGCTGCATGTGTTGGCCAATCTGGCGGCCCTCTCCTCCTCTGTGCAGGCTATACACCAGTCGTTCTCCTTGCCGTCTTCTGGCCCAGATGCCACCAGGGCCCCCTGTGGACCTGCCCCGACCAATGCAGCCAGCTCGGTGGGGATCCCATCCCTGCCACAGTTGGGAGTCGGAGGTCCAGCAGGGGTGGACAACACAGCAACTGGACCCCAGCAGATGGAAGATGTGACAGCATCATCGGGCAGGGCACGTGCACGACGGCGTCAGTGGTTTCCATCAGCCTGGATGCCGTCGTGCTGGCAGAGGCAGTGGCGTCGGAGGCAGCAGCAGGCTCGACTTGGGAGGCATCATGGCTCGGGGCCATCAAGATCAGAGGGGCAGGCATCGGCCGGAGGGCAGGGCAACCCTGGGATGGTGGTGTCTTCCGTGTGGGAGCAGTTGGTCCAGCGGATAGGTGCGGAGCGGCAGCGGGCGGAAGAGGAGCGGCTCACCATGGTCAGGGCGGAGTTCTCCATGCGTCGGGCGTTGAGGCGGGCTGAGTGCCTCGAGGAAGCTTGCAGGGAGTTTGAGCTGAACATGGGGTTATCCCTGCGAGACCTCGGGGCCAGGACAGAGTCCCGCCTCCAGGACATCGACATGGAGTTCGATGATGCCCTGGCCAGCAACATCACCGAGTGAGCCGCAGGACTTGCCCGCTGCCTTTGTATATAGTTATTTAGTTAGTTAGTGTTATGTTTCCTTTATTCATTTTTATTTTTTTGGACCGCTCGGACAATGGCCACTTTTTTGTAGATATTTTTTTCATTAGGTAGTAGTAGGTTTCATTTATGGTGTTGGGCTCATGGACCCTGGAATATTCGTGTATATAGTTTGCTTTTTGAAGAAACATTTTTTTTATTGATTATTGTGTTCACCATGAGGAAATGGTTTTTCATTATTTTCCTTCCACATGACATTGCTTTGGACAACATTTGTTTTTGGATTACTTTGTTTTTTTTATTTTTACATTTGTTCTCGGACATGGACCATTTATTTTGTTATCCCCATTGTTGTATGTTTGATTTGTTTACTTATTTTTCATCTTTAATACATGTTTTTTTAACTTTCACTTGTGGTATTTTCTCATTGGTTTCATACATGTCATGATATGGGTTTTGACATTCACTTGCACCCGTTGTGCATGTGTGTGTGACGGACATGTGTTCATTTACATACTTGCCATTGGGGTTGTATCATGTAATTGCATTCACTATGTGGGTGGATGCAATCCTTGCCTGGGTGTTTGTGCTGGGTATGCTGCCCATTACTGCCATGATTGAGTATCGTCAGGACCTGGGGGCAGGGGGACATGTGTGGGTGCCTGGTGGAGGATGCCCCTGCACTGCTGGGGGGTGGCGGTGGTGGGAGACATGGGTGGGGGCCTGGTGGAGGCTGCCCCTGCACTGCTGGGGGGTGGGGGTGGTGGGAGACATGGGTGGGGGCCTGTTGGAGGCTGCCCCTGCACTGCTGGGGGGTGGGGGTGGTGGGAGACATGGGTGGGGGCCTGGTGGAGGCTGCCTCTGCACTGCTGGGGGGTGGGGCTGGTGGGAGACATGGGTGGGGGCCTGGTGGAGGGTGCCCCTGGATGCTGGGGGTGGGGGTGGTGGGAGACATGGGTGGGGGCCTGGTGGAGGCTGCCCCTGCACTGCTGGGGGGTGGGGGTGGTGGGAGACATGGGTGGGGGCCTGGTGGAGGCTGCCCCTGCACTGCTGGGGGGTGGGGGTGGTGGGAGACATGGGTGGGTGCCTGGTGGAGGGTGCCCCTGCACTGCTGGGGGGTGGGGGTAGTGGGAGACATGGGTGGGGGCCTGGTGGAGGGTGCCCCTGGTGGCTGGGGGGGTGGGGGTGGTGGTAGACATGAGTGGGGGCCTGGTGGAGGCTGCCCCTGCACTGCTGGGGGGTGGGGGTGGTGGGAGACATGGGTGGGTGCCTGGTGGAGGGTGCCCCTGCACTGCTGGGGGGTGGGGTGGTGGGAGACATGGGTGGGGGCCTGGTGGAGGGTGCCCCTGGATGCTGGGGGGTGGGGGTGGTGGGAGGCATGAGTGGGGGCCTGGTGGAGGCTGCCCCTGCACTGCTGGGGGGTGGGGGTGGTGGGAGACATGGGTGGGGGCCTGGTGGAGGCTGCCCCTGCACTGCTGGGGGGTGGGGGTGGTGGGAGACATGGGTGGGGGCCTGGTGGAGGCTGCCCCTGCACTGCTGGGGGGTGGGGGTGGTGGGAGACATGGGTGGGTGCCTGGTGGAGGGTGCCCCTGCACTGCTGGGGGGTGGGGGTGGTGGGAGACATGGGTGGGGGCCTGGTGGAGGCTGCCCCTGCACTGCTGGGGGGTGGGGGTGGTGGGAGACATGGGTGGGGGCCTGGTGGAGGCTGACCCTGCACTGCAGGGGGGTGGGGGTGGTGGGAGACATGGGTGGGGGCCTGGTGGAGGCTGCCCCTGCACTGCTGGGGGGTGGGGGTGGTGGGAGACATGGGTGGGGGCCTGGTGGAGGTTGCCCCTGCACTGCTGGGGGGTGGGGGTGGTGGGAGACATGGGTGGGGGCCTGGTGGAGGCTGCCCCTGCACTGCTGGGGTGTGGGGGTGGTGGGAGACATGGGTGGGGGCCTGGTGGAGGGTGCCCCTGAATGCTGGGGGGTGGGGGTGGTGGGAGACATGGGTGGGGGCCTGGTGGAGGCTGCCCCTGCACTGCTGGGGGGTGTGGGTGGTGGGAGACATGGGTGGGGGCCTGGTGGAGGCTGCCCCTGCACTGCTGGGGGTGGGGGTGGTGGGAGACATGGGTGGGTGCCTGGTGGAGGGTGCCCCTGCACTGCTGGGGGGTGGGGGTGGTGGGAGACATGGGTGGGGGCCTGGTGGAGGGTGCCCCTGGTGGCTGGGGGGTGGGGGTGGTGGTAGACATGAGTGGGGGCCTGGTGGAGGCTGCCCCTGCACTGCTGGGGGGTGGGGGTGGTGGGAGACATGGGTGGGTGCCTGGTGGAGGGTGCCCTGCACTGCTGGGGGGTGGGGGTGGTGGTAGACATGAGTGGGGGCCTGGTGGAGGCTGCCTCTGCACTGCTGGGGGGTGGGGGTGGTTGTAGACATGGGTGGGGGCCTGGTGGAGGGTGCCCCTGGATGCTGGGGGGTGGGGGTGGTGGGAGACATGAGTGGGGGCCAGGTGGAGGATGCCCCGGCACTGCTGGGGGGTGGGGGTGGTGGGAGACATGGGTGGGGGCCTGGTGGAGGCTGCCCCTGCACTGCTGGGGGGTGGGGGTGGTGGGAGACATGGGTTGGTGCCTGGTGGAGGGTGCCCCTGCACTGCTGGGGGGTGGGGGTGGTGGGAGACATGGGTGGGGGCCTGGTGGAGGCTTCCCCTGCACTGCTGGGGGGTGGGGGTGGTGGGAGACATGGGTGGGGGCCTGGTGGAGGGTGCCCCTGGTGGCTGGGGGGTGGGGGTGGTGGGAGACATGAGTGGGGGCCTGGTGGAGGCTGCCCCTGCACTGCTGGGGGGTGGGGGTGGTGGGAGACATGGGTGGGGGCCTGGTGGAGGGTGCCCCTGGTGGCTGGGGGGTGGGGGTGGTGGGAGACATGAGTGGGGGCCTGGTGGAGGCTGCCCCTGCACTGCTGGGGGGTGGGGGTGGTGGGAGACATGAGTGGGGGCCAGGTGGAGGGTGCCCCTGGTGGCTGGGGGGTGGGGGTGGTGGTAGACATGAGTGGGGGCCTGGTGGAGGCTGCCCCTGCACTGCTGGGGGGTGGGGGTGGTGGGAGACATGGGTGGGGGCCTGGTGGAGGCTGCCCCTGCACTGCTGGGGGGTGGGGGTGGTGGTAGACATGAGTGGGGGCCTGGTGGAGGCTGCCCCTGCACTGCTGGGGGGTGGGGGTGGTGGGAGACATGGGTGGGGGCCTGGTGGAGGCTGCCCCTGCACTGCTGCGGGGTGGGGGTGGTGGGAGACATGGGTGGGTGCCTGGTGGGGGGTGCCCCTGCACTGCTGGGGGGTGGGGGTGGTGGGATACATGGGTGGGGGCCTGGTGGAGGGTGCCCCTGGTGGCTGGGGGTGGGGGTGGTGGGAGACATGGGTGGGGGCCTGGTGGAGGGTGCCCCTGCACTGCTGGGGGGTGGCGGTGATAGGGGACATGGGTGGGGGCCTGGTGGAGGGTGCCCCTGCACTGCTGGGGGGTGGGGGTGGTGGGAGACATGGATGGGGGCCTGGTGGAGGGTGCCCCTGGTGGCGGGGGGGTGGGGGTGATAGGGGACATGAGTGGGGGTCTGGTGGAGGCTGCCCCTGCACTGCTGGGGGGTGGGGGTGGTGGGAGACATGGGTGGGTGCCTGGTGGAGGGTGCCCCTGCACTGCTGGGGGGTGGGGGTGGTGGGAGACATGGGTGGGGGGCTGGTGGAGGCTTCCCCTGCACTGCTGGGGGGTGGTGGGAGACATGGGTGGGGGCCTGGTGGAGGGTGCCCCTGGTGGCTGGGGGGTGGGGGTGGTGGGAGACATGAGTGGGGGCCTGGTGGAGGCTGCCCCTGCACTGCTGGGGGGTGGGGGTGGTGGGAGACATGAGTGGGGGCCTGGTGGAGGGTGTCCCTGGTGGCTGGGGGTGGGGGTGGTGGTAGACATGAGTGGGGGCCTGGTGGAGGCTGCCCCTGCACTGCTGGGGGGTGGGGGTGGTGGGAGACATGGGTGGGGGCCTGGTGGAGGCTGCCCCTGCACTGCTGGGGGGTGGGGGTGGTGGGAGACATGAGTGGGGGCCTGGTGGAGGCTGCCCCTGCACTGCTGGGGGGTGGGGGTGGTGGGAGACATGGGTGGGGGCCTGGTGGAGGCTGCCCCTGCACTGCTGCGGGGTGGGGGTGGTGGGAGACATGGGTGGGTGCTTGGTGGAGGGTGCCCCTGCACTGCTGGGGGGTGGGGGTGGTGGGATACATGGGTGGGGGCCTGGTGGAGGGTGCCCCTGGTGGATGGGGGGTGGGGGTGGTGGGAGACATGGGTGGGGGCCTGGCGGAGGGTGCCCCTGCACTGCTGGGGGGTGGCGGTGATAGGGGACATGGGTGGGGGCCTGGTGGAGGGTGCCCCTGCACTGCTGGGGGGTGGGGTGGTGGGAGACATGGATGGGGGCCTGGTGGAGGGTGCCCCTGGTGGCGGGGGGGTGGGGGTGATAGGGGACATGAGTGGGGGCCTGGTGGAGGCTGCCCCTGCACTGCTGGGGGGTGGGGGTGGTGTGAGACATGGGTGGGGGCCTGGTGGAGGGTGCCCCTGGATGCTGGGGGGTGGGGGTGGTGGGAGACATGAGTGGGGGCCTGGTGGAGGGTGCCCCTGGTGGCGGGGGGGTGGGGGTGATAGGGGACATGAGTGGGGGCCTGGTGGAGGGTGCCCTTGCACTGCTGGGGGATGGGGGTGGTGGGAGACATGGATGGGGGCCTGGTGGACGGTGCCCCTGGTGGCGGGGGGGGTGGGGGTTATAGGGGACATGAGTGGGGGCCTGGTGGAGGCTGCCCCTGCACTGCTGGGGGGTGGGGGTGGTGCCCCTGGTGGCTGGGGGGTGGGGGTGATAGGGGACATGAGTGGGGGCCTGGTGGAGGGTGCCCCTGCACTGCTGGGGGTGGGGGTGATAGGGGACATGGGTGGGGGCCTGGTGGAGGGTGCCCCTGCACTGCTGGGGGGTGGGGGTGGTGGGAGACATGGATGGGGGCCTGGTGGAGGGTGCCCCTGGTGGCTGGGGGGTGGGGGTGGTGGGAGACATGGATGGGGGCCTTGTGAAGGGTGCCCCTGGTGGCGGGGGGGTGGGGGTGATAGGGGACATGAGTGGGGGCCTGGTGGAGGGTGCCCCTGCACTGCTGGGGGGTGGGGGTGGTGGGAGACATGGATGGGGGCCTGGTGGAGGGTGCCCCTGGTGGCGGGGGTGTGGGGGTGGTGGGAGACATGGATGGGGGCCTTGTGAAGGGTGCCCCTGGTGGCGGGGGGTGGGGGTGATAGGGGACATGAGTGGGGGCCTGGTGGAGGGTGCCCCTGCACTGCTGGGGGGTGGGGGTGGTGGGAGACATGGATGGGGGCCTGGTGGAGGGTGCCCCTGGTGGCGGGGGGGTGGGGGTGATAGGGGACATGAGTGGGGGCCTGGTGGAGGGTGCCCCTGCACTGCTGGGGGGTGGGGGTGATAGGGGACATGGGTGGGGGCCTGGTGGAGGGTGCCCCTGCACTGCTGGGGGGTGGGGGTGGTGGGAGACATGGGTGGGGGCCTGGTGGAGGGTGCCCCTGGATGCTGGGGGGTGGGGGTGGTGGGAGACATGGGTGGGGGCCTGGTGGAGGGTGCCCCTGGATGCTGGGGGGTGGGGGTGGTGGGAGACAGGAGTGGGGGCCTGGTGGAGGGTGCCCCTGGTGGCTGGGGGGTGGGGGTGATAGGGGACATGAGTGGGGGCCTGGTGGAGGGTGCCCCTGCACTGCTGGGGGGTGGGGGTGATAGGGGACATGGGTGGGGGCCTGGTGGAGGGTGCCCCTGCACTGCTGGGGGGTGGGGGTGGTGGGAGACATGGGTGGGGGCCTGGTGGAGGGTGCCCCTGGATGCTGGGGGGTGGGGGTGGTGGGAGACATGAGTGGGGGCCTGGTGGAGGGTGCCCCTGGTGGCGGGGGGGTGGGGGTGATAGGGGACATGAGTGGGGGCCTGGTGGAGGGTGCCCCTGCACTGCTGGGGGGTGGGGGTGGTGGGAGACATGGATGGGGGCCTGGTGGAGGGTGCCCCTGGTGGCGGGGGGGTGATAGGGGACATGAGTGGGGGCCTGGTGGAGGCTGCCCCTGCACTTCTGGGGGGTGGGGGTGGTGGGAGACATGGATGGGGGCCTGGTCGAGGGTGCCCCTGGTGGCGGGGGGGGTGGGGGTGATAGGGGACATGAGTGGGGGCCTGGTGGAGGCTGCCCCTGCACTTCTGGGGGGTGGGGGTGGTGGGAGACATGAGTGGGGGCCTGGTGGAGGGTGCCCCTGGTGGCTGGGGATTGGGGGTGGTGGGAGACATGGGTGGGGGCCTGGTGGAGGGTGCCCCTGGATGCTGGGGGTGGGGGTGGTGGGAGACATGAGTGGGGGCCTGGTGGAGGCTGCCCCTGCACTGCTGGGGGGTGGGGGTGTTGGGAGACATGGGTGGGGGCCTGGTGGAGGCTGCCCCTGCACTGCTGGGGGTGAGGGTGCAGGGGGACATGAGCAGGTGTGCAGGGTAGTCCCCTGTTTTGTGGGCTGCCTGCAGGGGCCGTGGAGGGTGTACAGGGAACACCTGTGAGGACCGACCCAGCCTAATTGCATGTGATAATTCCCGCACACCCCTGTAATACACGTACCTGGCCAAATCGCATGTGAGAATTCCCGCGCACCCCTGTAATACACGTACCCAGCCGAATCGCGTGTAGAACTTCCCGTGTACCCCTGTAATACATGTACCAAGCCAAATTGCGTGTGATAATTCCCACGGACCCCTGTAATACACGTACCCTGGCCAATCGTGTGTAGAACTTCCCACGCACCCCTGTAATACACGTACCAAGCCAAATCGCGTGTGATAATTCCCGCGCACCCCTGAAATACACGTACCCTGCTGAAATCGCGTGTTAAACTTCCCGCGCACCCCTGAAATACACGCGCCCAGGCTATTCGCGTGTGGAAATTCCCGCGCACCCCTGAAATACACGCGCCCAGGCTATTCGCGTGTGGAACTTCCCGCGCACCCCTGAAATACACGCGCCCAGGCTATTCGCGTGTGGAACTTCCCGCGCACCCCTGAAATACACGTACCCTGCTGTAATCGCGTGTGGGACTTCCCGCGCACCCCTGAAATACACGCGCCCAGGCTATTCGCATGTGGAACTTCCCGCGCACCCCTGAAATACACGCGCCCAGGCTATTCGCGTGTGGAACTTCCCGCGCACCCCTGAAATACACGTACCCTGCTGTAATCGCGTGTGGAACTTCCCGCGCACCCCTGAAATACACGCGCCCAGGCTATTCGCGTGTGGAACTTCCCGCGCACCCCTGAAATACACGCGCCCAGGCTATTCGCGTGCGGAACTTCCCACGCACCCCTGAAATACACGTACCCTGCTGTAATCGCGTGTGGGACTTCCCGCGCACCCCTGAAATACACGTACCCTGATGGAATCGCGTGTGGAACTTCCCGCGCACCCCTGAAATACACCTACCCTGATGGAATCGCGTGTGGAACTTCCCGCGCACCCCTGAAATACACGCGCCCAGGCTATTCGCGTGTGGAACTTCCCGCGCACCCCTGAAATACACGCGCCCAGCCTATTCGTGTGTGGAACTTCCCGCGCACCCCTGAAATACACGTTCCCTGCTGTAATCGCGTGTGAGACTTCCCGCGCACCCCTGAAATACACGTACCCTGATGGAATTGCGTGTGGAACTTACCGCGCACCCCTGAAATACACCTACCCTGATGGAATCGCGTGTGGAACTTCCCGCGCACCCCTGAAATCCACGTACCCGGCCAAATCGCGTGTGAGACTTCCCGCGCACCCCGGTATACACGCACACGTATTTTTTGTCAGCGTGTCCGTGTTTGTGGGTACCCCTTTGCACGTCATTTGTCCTGGAGGGCCACAGTATAGGACATTCATCATGGCAGTATATGGGTGCTATTTGTTGGTGCACCTTTTGGCGCACATTTCTTACAGCCGCATAGACGCTACCGCCTGCTTTCTTGTGGCGGTCGTGTTTGTGCCTGTGCGCTGGTTTGAGCGTGCGCTTTTTTGCCCTATTCTATTCCATGAATACGTGTTGTAGGCGAGCGTGTGGGCGTTCCGCGCACTTGTGCCCTGTACTTCCCCCGTGACGCCCACGTTTTTGCAAGTTGTTCCCCATTCCGAGTGTTACGCCCGTGTTCCGCCTACTTTTGTTGCGTGCGCCGCGCTATGTGCGAATTTCGCTGTGGCCTGTGCGATTTTCGCTGTGACCTGGCGCACGCTGTTAGATGGCCTGTGCGCCAACGTGCGCGGCGCACTTTTTATCGCACATCCGCTGGTTTTCTCGCGCACGGACTTCCATGAATCGACGTGCGCTGCTTTTCGTGCGATTTTCGCACTTGCACTGCGATTTTCGCTATTCCACTGCGATTCGCACGTTTTTGCCCACTTGCGCCGCGCTAATTATTCCATGAATCGGCCTGTCAGTGTCCTTGTGTCATGAACAAAACAGCCAAAAATGTCTATCTCCGCTGGATTCTTTCCATGCTTCAACATCATTTTGTGATGAGGATCCCCTCAAGGAAGAATCTTTTAGGGTGAGCACAAAACACATGCAACAAAACCAGAGGTTTGCTTAATATATGTCACCCCAGATTCAGACAAGGCACACTGACTTGCGATGATGACACTATTGAGCCGCCATGGGGGCACGTTGCCTTTTGCACCCGTGCCGTTTTTTACACGGGTGCTAATGGTTTTATTTTTTTTAAAGAAACTTAACCTGCTGTCGCGCTGCGCCATTATTTCACAAAGTTTGTTTTTAGTGTTCATGCATGTGACGTCATCAACAATGAAACAGACTTGGAAAACCATGGTGAGGTGCTAGGGCCGCACAACAAGGTAAGTTTCTTTTTTAAAATGTTCAATTACACTCTTAGCACCTTCGTAGGAAACTACAAGGGTGCTAAGGGTGGTGGGGGAAGAGGAGGAGTGTGAAGGCAAAGGGGGCACCGGCTAGCAGCACCCTTGCTGCTTGGAGCACGGGCTTGTACCATACAATACAGCCTGCATTCCGAGCATCCTGATTGGCCAAAGCCCCCTTCCAGAGTGCTAATGTTTGAGATGGATGCAAAGAATGCGAAAGAAAGAAACTGCAGTGACGTAGTTTTGATGATTCAAATTTCGGGTTTCGATGATCAACTGAATATCTTTTTTTTTTAACCATTGGGAGACTTTGTTGCACAGATGATGCTGAACCTCATAGTTACCAACCTTGAGACAGCAAAGCATGGGCTGACGGAATACCCGAGACTTGGTTCACTGTATATGGTAGCTTTGGGACACCTGGTACATAATCTAGACACCATTAAAAGTGACGATTTTTGGGTGTTCTGTTTTACAACCACATCAATTTCTGCAGTGCTGGCCCTTTTAGGGTCTGACAGACTGTGAGATTACTGCTGGTTTAGCTTATCCATGTAAAGGAGTCCCATTGCAATAATTTTGGCCAGTGGTTTGCCAGTGTACAAGTAACAGTATGGCCTTAACGAGGGTTAGTGGGCTACTGTCGAATAATGAGCTTGTTTTTTATTTCCTTTTCTTTTAATGTGATTTATTTTTCTATTTTAAGTCGTACACATATCCTTTTAAATGACAGACATGTATTATTTGAAATATTTAAGCTTGTATGTGTAACTTGTGTTTTATTAATTGTAAATATTGTAAAAGTTCAGTTTATTTTGAACTATTATACAATAAACTTATAGTTACACCAAAAACAATTTACCTCAAATCGAAATGTTGCTCTGTTATACTCATTCTTTATCATTTCGCATGGGAATCCTGGGTATTTTCTTTTATTAGCAGCTCTGTTTATAATCAGTTGCAACATGCACCAATGCTGGAAGGGTAACAAACTGTTTCAGGGTGGTTTGGTTTGTGGGATTTATTTCGTGCAAAGGAACCAAGTCAACCTAATTCAATTTCAAATAAGCAGTGCAAAAGACCCATATAATGGAGTGCGTTATCTCACTCACTTGATAGAGACAGAGTACCAATTATGCATTGCAGCCACTAGCGGCCAATATTCATTTTCCTTCATATGTCTGTACCAAGGAGAATAATGGGGCTGTATTTGTATGCCAATGGCCAACTCAAAAATACTGCAATATTCAGTTCATTAGGGAATGAATTGCAGCCTTTTTGGGCACAGTGATCATTTCAGTTTTTTGCCTATGACAGAAAACTGAAAGCCTGACTGATTCTCATCGAGCCCTCATCATTTCCAGAAAGCAGGTTTTCGTTCTGTCTTGCCACCCAGATGTGCCCCGTTCATAGACTGCCATAGTGGTTGTGTCCCTATGTTAGATTCTCGAAAGGCAAGACTGTGCTTTATTTGGCATTGTTTGTTTTTGGTGGGGAAAATGTGGAACAATGCTATAAAATGTTTGGACAAAGAGGAGTCTTCTCTAACATCAGAACCGATTGGCCGCGACTAAGGTATAGGCCCCTCAGGTTTCAATGCTGCAGTATTGGGCATATGTATTATTTAGTAGAGAAAGAAAGGCCTAAAACAGGATAGGTAGACAATGAGGGGATTGATGCAAGAGAAGAGGTGCCCTTCAGCTGATTGGAGGAACTGTACAAGGTCAGTTCTTTAAAGGGACTCAGAACTCAAGTGATGCAGTTGTTAGATGCATAATCTATTTAGGGTGGCTATGCCCATTTGAATACGGTTGGTATGTCCATAAGCTGTCTATACTTGCATGTATAACTCAGGCATAAGTGCGTATATGTTTGTCTGGAAATTCATGTTTTGGGCTTAAGGTGTGTCTGTGTGGACTTGAATGTAATAGGATAGTTGGTTTAGTTACTAAAAGTGGAGGCCTGCAAAGTTAGAAAGAGGGGGGCGGGGTCCTAATATACCCAGTAGATGTAAAGGCCACTATAATATGCGCAGGAAAGGTCTGAGAAGGCCTAAAGGGAAACATTTTCTACAAAGGTAGTTGGCTGGAGGCTGCATAGAGTGAAAATGTCACATGCACACAGACCAGTCACACCCCATACACAACACTGAGTTGAGTGATTGGCTGGATGCAAGGTATGCATGTAGCAGAGTTTGGAGGACAGCTTGCTTGGGGGAAAAAAGCTTGAGCGAGTAGCTACAGCGAAGGGAAAAGCAGAGAGACTAGAGTCCTGCTGGAATATAAGGGCATCTTGGAGTCTGCTGTGGAGGCCTTTCTCCTGAATCCTTAAGGAAATCCCCTTCAGGATTCATTGGGTTTTGCCCATAACATACAATAGGAGGGGCAGCAACCTTCTCACTGATGATGCCACATGGAAAAAGGCATGGCACAAGCAATGGCAGAGCATGACTGTAAACCCTGCAGGTTTACATAGACAATGAGAAACGCACAGTTAAAGGGTTTTAGGGCGTGTGGGTGTATCCAGGTACTGGTGGATAGACTTCCACAGGAATTGCCAAACACTCAGATCTGCCATGCTTCAGCACCCATGGTACCTAGGCATTCAACCTTTTATAAAATAAGGGGCCAGAAAGATGGTAAAAGGTGTTACTGTGGGATGATAGGGAAATCTATTTGTATTATCCTATTTCGGATATTTATAAATAGCTATACTATAATCAGAACGCCACTTAGCATTGTACAAAGAACACAGAGAGGACGATACAAAGAGCATGAAGCTGGGGAGGAGGATTCACTACTTTCTTGCAAGACAGACTTCGTGGCGCGGAAGGGCTGGAGGGTAAGGGTGATCCGAGGAGAAGGGAGCAGTTGGGGGAAGATGAGGAGGTTTAATGGGTAAAAAACCCATTTAACCCGTTGTCGCCAACGGGCAACCCCTATGCGCTCTGGTGGGGTCCTATACCCTCCAATTTTTCTTTGTATGCACAAATATTCTTAAATGTTATTCAACATGTTCACACAAAGGAGACATTTTCAATTGCACCAACCAAAGTAACAATTCCACAATTCTCCATATGTAACATAAGAGGTTTCTTTTTACTCAGGTTTTCAACAAAATTTCAAACAAATCCTTTAAAGGAAATCCATTAAAAATTTGGTTCAATTTCACCATGACAATTACATTTGTGTTTATCAAGTAGCACAATTTCCCAATACACAATTATTGTCACGCATTCACAGAGGACACTTACCGCGTCTCGGCGGTCGGCACATCAGGGTCCCACGAGGGCCTGCTGGCATTGGTGGCCGCGCGGGCAGTGGCACCTCCCTTGGTGCCTGCAGGCGCGTTGCGGGCCGGCTCCCAGTTTGACTGCCGCACGGAGAGTGCGATCACGTGATCAGAGATCGAGCCGTCCCCAGCAAACACACCAAGACACTCACTCCTCCCTATGCCGCTCGCCACATGACTCCTTCCACACGCCGGTTGTGCGATCACTTGATCCCAGGCAGGCGATCACGTGACACTAAGCAGGAAGCTTAAAAGGACTGAATGGACGCCGGAATACGCTCTCAGCTGTTGTTCTACACAGCGTGTGGTGTTTGTTCCTGTTTCTGGTTGCTCTTGTTTGATTTTTGATCTGGCTTTGTTTTCCTGGATTCTCTTCTGGTATTCCCTTGGATTTGGTGCAGCATTGTTCTTGGATTGAAATTTTGAACTGCCCTGACCCCTGCTCCTTGGACTGCCTTCTCTTGATCCTTGGATTTGTTGCTCCGGATTTGCACCCTCAACCTGCCTTGCCCCTGGATTGCCTTGATCCTTCCCCATTCCTATCCAGGAACTGCCCCTTTCCTCTCCTGTCCTACAGTGGCACCCCATTGCTGTCGTGGTTTGACAACAGCCCTGTGGTCTCATTTCCATCACCACGACACATCATTGAAACCAAACGGGGGGAACCCACTTACCTTCCATCTCCTGTCTCCCTTCTGGTAGGTGCCTCTTTATATTCTGTCTGTATTATAGAACCTAGTGTTCTGTTCCTGTTTATCTTTGACCTGCTTGTTTTCCTTTACAGTCATCTGGGATCTGCAGTCTGCTGTTCCTGCCACCTGTGGCCTCAACCATCGGTTAGGGAGTACGTTAAGACTCTCTCTGACTGGTACTTGGGGACGGAGGTATTACAATCCACTCAGACCTCAGATCTTGACAATTATAAAGATTCCTGTGTATCATTAACAATGTACATTTTCACATCCAGTTCAATTTCTTTCCCTTCATACAACAGTTGAACCATATACAATTTTTAGTCTGAGTTCAGTTATTCAGTATGTAGCCGACGCTTTTCGGATATATCATCCATCATCAGGGCTTGTTCAACTAAAACGTCTAACAAATAGTCTTTTTCACATTCTTCTGTGAATCTGAAATGAACAATGATGTAGGTTTTAGTATTGGCGATTCGTCTTTTTACCCTTTTTTTATGAGTCCCAGATTAACTAACCTTCCAAGGTCATTCTTCAGTCAACATAATAATAAGTTGTTCTGGTCCAGCTTTCTCCCAATCTCTTCTTTACTCACACAGTTGTAAAAACCTACAGAAAATAATAACATATATCACTATCCTTACATAATCCAGAGTCATATTAGTATATGTGTATAACCTATAACCCATTAACACTTCAACATTTACCTGGGCATTACTACCACAGGTATCCTACCAGTGGTCTTGGTGTCTCGTATTCCAATATTCCGCTTTGGTTATGTGTAGTAAACCGGATTGCCTATCTCACACTAGGTGTTGACCTAGAAGAGATAGAGGGCGTCTCATCAGAATTTGATACTAGGACTGAGTTTAAGGTCAAAGCTTATTACATGTCTTCACCCATGCTAGTTAAACAATGCTAGCACCAGCTGCTGAGCTGCGCAGGTATCTCTTCTCAGGTGCGCTACGTTAAGCAGAATGCGCTGCATCTATAGAGCAGGGGTGTATAACGATGTAATTTCGTAACATAAACTCTCTGTGACTTATTAAACTCATTACAATAGTGTGCGCCGTGAGCAGTGCAGTCTAAACAAGATAGTATTGTGTCAGTAAAGACATCAAGGTCGCGGGGCGTAGAGAATACCGGCTTCTCACTTCTACTAGTGAGTATAGCTGCATAGAGTCCCACGTGGATGTAAAGATCATTTATATATTTGTAGGGTACGGAATTTCAATTCCTTCCCTTTCACTACCACAATAACCCAAGATTCCATGTTGTTTGTCTTCTTACCTCCAAATCGGTCTTTGATGTAACTCTTAGGCTTGCAGCGACAGATGGCGAGAAAGCCGAACCATTCCGCAACGCTTGAAGATAAACCTTACGTTGCCTTGCATACCATGCGCATGCGCACTAGCGGCCGCGGCATCTTAGGTCAGCCATCCCGCTAATGGATAGTTATGATGACATGGTTGGGAGAGATTAAGGAGAAATAACTGGTTTCCTTTACCTATCTGTATCGGACAGTAATAATAAATCCACGTGTATACTTGGCAAGAACTGTTATGTGGTAGACTTCTATCCTGTAAGTTAGTTTCACTGAAGTGTAAGGATAATTTGTGGCAGTACGACAATGGAACACATCAATAACGAAACTTTACACTCTTACTTTACAACCTCTGATCAAACAGTGATCACACCAGAGGTGGGGGCATGAGGACCTCGTCGTTTTGTGCGACTGTCCTTTCCACCTCCTCTTGCGCAATGAAGATTAAGATGATCAGTTAGAAATACCATCTGAGTACCATTAAATTCATTTTGACATTCCTCACCATTTTATTCACATATGTACCTTTGGAGAGGAGACGGCATGAGGATGCTACCTTTGATGGCGACCCCTGGACGACCCCTATCCCTAGTGTGCGTATGTTGAGATGACTAAGTTTAGAATACCACAATGCCGGTTCTCGCATATGTGAGAACAGGTGGATGACACTTTATAACTATCCCCCTAGCACTCTCTTTTGTCCCACGCCTACCTGCCTTAGCCCCCCCAGTTTCTCCATCCTCTCCTCACTTCCACCCCCATGGTGCTTTCTGTTTCTCCTATCTTTTCCAACTGCTTCTCCATTGACTAGCCTTCCCCTCTGACTAGGTCTGGTAGAAAGAAGTTCAAAAAGGACATCTTGGCCTCTAACCCTGGTCTTCCTATCGCCGACACCTACTCCAATACTTCCTCCAAGCAGACCCTCACCAACATCCTCTTTGTCGTTTCTTCGCCAGATCTATGGACTCCTCATATGATCTCTGTGCTCTGTCCCATCTCCTCCTCTCCCATTAATGGTGGCACTCGCTGGGAAGTTCTCATGGCTTCCTTCGACTCCTCTAAAGTCATCATTAATGTGTACCTAAAAATGAATGTCTACCTAAATGCCACTGTCATGGTCCAAGGCCCTCAGGCCAATCTCCTCCTCTTTGATAGGCACTTCCCTCGCCTCATCAATTTCCTCTCATCTCCTGCTGTCCCCTCTTCTCCCCCTTGGCTACCTTGCCCACTCTCTCCTCCTCTGCCCCTGCTAGGGTTATTTCTCCTCCGCAGGGCGTACCTCTGATCTGTTCCCCTCCACGGAAGGTCTTTAAGGCTGGCAACCTTCTACATATTGCCACGCTCAACTCTCGCTCTGCTGTCAAATACTCCTCTGACATCTGCCACCTCCTTGAAGAACTACACCTTCATGTCCTTGGTCTTAATGAGACATGGTTCAAGGCCAGCACTGTCACGAGCTTTGACACTCTCCTCCCTGATGGCTACAAGATCCTTTCCGCACCCAGATCCTCCCGGTCTGGGGGAGGGGTAGCCCTGATCTTTCCTGAGTGGATTCCTGCCTCTATCATTCCCACTCATACCTACTCCTCTTTTGAATGCCTTGTCTGTAGGCTCTCTCTCTCGCCTACCCATTCTCTTACTGTGTTTACCATCTACCGGCCTCCCGGTCAAATCACCTAATTTCTCTTAGAGTGGGCAGACCTCTCCTCCTCCCTCTTGGGCTCTACCTCTCAAATCCTCCTCCTCGGTGACCTCAATATACATTTAGACTCTCTGCGTTCCTCCACTGTACTCTTCCATGACATCTGCCACTCCCTCTCCCTGTCCATCCTCCCCTCTGGCCCGACTCACTCTGCAGAGCACACACTCGATATCTTGATCTCCTCTGACCTCCCCCTCTCCATCCCTCTGACCACTCCTCTCTCCTGGAGTGATCACTCCCTCCTCTCCTCTCATCTCTCCCTCTCTTCCCCCCAAGCCAAGCCTACCCCAACACTGCCACCTACCTTCTCGGACATCCGGCCCATGAAGCGTGTGTCTGTTGAGGCTTTTGCCGCCACTTTCTCCCTCCCTCCACCTCTGGCTGTCTCACATCCTGACAAAGCCATGTCTCTGCTCTACTCTTCAATTTCTGATACTCTTGATGCTCTTGCCCCTGTCATGAGGATCCGTTTGAAGTCCAAAGCCACAGCAATTCCTAGTATGACTCCGACCTAGCTACACTTAAACCTAAGTGTAGGGGGGCTGAGAGGAAATGGGGGGCTTCTTGTTCATCCTCTGACAAACTGGCCTGTCACCTGCTACAAAGGCAATACCGATTCTCTCTCCTCACCAAGAAGAGAGTCCACATTCAAGCTTGTGTCTCTGCAGCATCTAACAACCAGTCCGAACTCTTTAAAATATGCAAGGAGCTGGCCAACCCTGTCACAGTCTCTACCGCTCCTGTTGCCTCCCAGGCTCTTTGCAATGCCCTTGCCTCTCACTTTATCTCACTCAAAAACCCAGGACATCCTGCCCATCCTCTCCACCCCCACGCCTCCTGTACCCTCTCCATCAGTGCTTGCTGACCCTCCTCTAGCTACCCCCACACCATCCTTCTCGTCATTTCCTCTTTTCTCCCCTGACGAGGTTGCTTGACAAGTCCAATCTATGAAAGCCTTGTCAAAACAGGTTCATCGCTGTTCCTCTAAAACCATCAAGGACCACATTGACACCCTTGCTCCGACCCTTGCTGATTTTTGCAACCACTCCTTTGCCTCGGGATGTTCCCCTGCCCTCTGAAGCACTCCGTTGTGCATCCTCTTCTCAAGAAACCCACAGCTGATCCTTCTTGTCCAGCTAACTATCACCCAATTTCCATGACTCCCTTTCTGGGCAAACTCCTGGAAAAGTTGGCCATCTCTCAGCTTAACCTTCATTCCAATTCTGTTGGCTGTCTCCATGACCACCAGTCTGGCTTCAGAGCTGCCAGAAGCACGGAAACTGCTCTCCTGAATATCCGTGAAGACCTGCTCTCTGACTTTGACTCTAAAATTCCCTCTGTCCTCATCCTCCTCGATCTCTCTTCTGCCTTCGACACGGTCAACCATACCACCCTGCTCAACCGTCTTTGTGATAACCTGGGTATCACTGATCAGGCTCTGGCCTCGCTGACCTCTTTCCCCTTTGATCGACGCTCCCAGGTCCAATTTAGGCCTTCCTATCATCTATCTTCCTCTCTACCTGTGGTGTTCCCCAAGGGTCTAACCTCAAACCCTGGCTTTTCAACCAATACCTGGCAACTCTCGCCCACTGCATTGCCATTTCCTGCTCAAATTTCCACTGCTACGCTGATGACACTTAACTCATTTTCAGGCTGCCCTCGACCACCTCCTCTCCCTCTCTCATCTCTGATTGCTTAACTGCCATTCAAGATTGGTGTGCCGCCAATGATCTTTGTCTGAATGCCAGCAAGATGGTGATCCTCCTAATCGGCACACTTTCACCATCCATTCCCCTCACTTTCTGGCCGGCCTCCCTTGGCCCTCCTCCCACCCCCACCTGCGAGGCTAAGAACCTCTGGGTCATCTTTGACTCCACACTTTCCTTCTCCGCCCACATCTCTGATGTCTCTTAAAAGTCAAACATCCTACTGCACCTCCTCAGGGTTACTCTGCCTTTCCTCTCCTTACCCAGAAGCTCATGGTCCCCCAACCTGTGGTTCGCTCTAGGTTGGACTATTGTAACAGCTTCTTTCTAAATCTACCTGCCTCTACTCTCCACCCTCTGCAACTAATCCAGAACAGGACTGCAAGACTTGTCCTTAGCCTCAAGCCCTGAGATCGTATCTCTCCAGCTCTGAAATCCCTCCATTGGCTCCCAGTGGATGCAATGATTAAATTCAAAACCCTCTGCATTGTCCACATGGGTTTTTGGGGCCTGGGTCCAAAATACCTTCAGCTATCCCTCCGCAAATGCCTCCCCTCTCTAGCCCTTTGCTCCTCTACCTCTAACTCCCTCAGGGTCAGTTGTTTTTCAAAGAAACGAGCTGGGATAGATCTCTGTCTTTGGCTGGGGCCTCCCTCTGGAACAGCCTCCCTGCCACTCTAAAAGTTGGGGAGAACCATCTCAGGTTCCGGAAGCACCTCAAGACTTTCCTCTTTTCTTCTGCCTTTGCCCCCCCCTCACCTGCTGATCTGTTTTCTCTTGACATTGTGCACCTGGCCACCCTCTGTCCTCTGGGATCAGGTACCTGCTCACCCTGCCACCCTCCTGCACTGCCTCCGCGCCACCCCTTGCACTGGGGTCTGTATCTGTACCCATACAGCTGCCCCCCTTTTTCTTCCTGCACTTATCAGACCTACCCTGTCTGCTGCCTTAAACCTAGCACTTGCCAATTGCTGGCTGCACTCCCACTGTTTGTTGCCTTTATTATGTATGTATTTATTTATTTATTTATTTATCTGTTTCTCCTATGCTTCACACTTTCCACTTCTCCCCCCTTCCATGCACTTTTCCCATCCCCCTCTCCCATGCACTTGCGTGTTCTCAATGTCACTGGGCCTAATAAGATTGTTGTTTTGTTCTCCCCTGTGCCCCTCCCTTGCTTTGTCGCGCTCTGAAACACTTGTGAACGAGCGCAATAGAAATAAAATATCAATATCAAGGTGGCCGACCTAAGATGTCGTAGCCGCTAGTGCGCATGCGCACGGTATGCAAGGCAACGTATTGTTTATCTTTGAGCGTTGTGGAATGGTTCGGCTTTCTCACCATCCGTCGCTGCATGCCGAAGAGTTACATCAAAGACCGCTTGGGAGGTAAGAAACCAAACAACTAGGAATCTTGGGTTATTATAGTAGTGAAAGGGAAGGAATTGAAATTCCGTACCGCAGGAATATATGAATGATCTTTACATCCACGTGGGACTCTATGTGCCTATACTCACTAGTAGAAGTGAGCAGCCGGTATTCTCTACGCCCCGTGACCTTGTTGTCTTTACTGACACGATAATATCTTGTTTAGACTGCACTGCGCACGGCGCATACTATTGTAATGAGTTTAATAAGTCACAGAGAGTTGATGTTAAGAAATTGCACCATTATACACCTGCTCTATAGATGCAGCGCATTGCGCTTAACGTAGGGCACCCGAGAAGAGATACCTGCGTAGCTCAGCAGCGGGAGCATGCATTGTTTAACTAGCATGGGTGAAGACATGTAATAAGCTCTGACTTTAAACTCAGTCCTTGTATCAAATTCTGACGAGACGCCCTCTATCTCTTCTAGGTCAACAGCTAGTGCGAGATAGGCAATACGGTTTACTACATATAGCCAAAGCGGAATATTGGAGTACGAGACACCAAGACCACTGGTAGGATACCTGTAGTAGTTATGCCCAGGTAAATGTTGAAGTGTTAATGGGTTATAGGTTATACACATATCCTAATATGACTCTGGAGTATGTAAGGATAGTGATGTATGCTATTATTTTATGTAGTTTTTACAACTGTGTGAGTAAAGAAGAGATTTGGAGAATGCTGGACCAGAACAACTTATTATAATATTTACTGAAGAATGACCTTGGAAGGTTAGTTAATTTGGGACTCACGTTGTTAGTCCAAAAAGGGTAAAAAGACGAATCGCCAATACTCAAACCTACATCATTGTTCATTTCAGATTCACAGAAGAATGTGAACAAGATTATTTGTTAGAAGTTTGAGTTGAACAAGCCCTGATGAAGGATGATATATCCGAAACGCGTCCGCTAACTACTGAATGACTGAACCCAGACTAAAAATTGTATATGGTTCCACTGTTGTATGAAGGGAAAGAAATTGAACTGGATGTGAAAATGTACTTTGTTAATGATACACAAGAATCTTTATAATTGTGTATTGGGAAATTGTGCTACTTGATAAACACAAATGTAATTGTCATGATGAAATTGAACCACATTTTATAAAGGATTTTTTAAAGGATTTGTTTGAAAATGTATTGAAAACTTGGGTAAAAAGAAACTTCTTATGTTACATATGGAGAATTGTGGAATTGTCACTTTGGATGGTGCAATTGATAATGTCTACTTTGTGTGAACATGTTGAAAAACATTTAAGAATATTTGTGCATACAAAGAAAAATTGGAGGGTATTGGACCCCACCCGAGTGCATAGGGGTTGCCTGTTGGCGACAACGTGTTAAATGGGTTTTTGTTCGTATTGGTCTCCCAGGGCAAGGAGATGATACCCCCTTGCACCAGAAGTTATTGAATTGCATTCCAAAAGGTTTAGAAACACTAATAGCTGTACTTATAACTATGTTACTTCCTCTATCGAGTTTTAATGGGTCCTCATATGTTCTTTGGTGAATTTGAGCAGAGGTTTTCGAGCAGATATGTTTGTTATTTATTTAACATTGTCTTTGTGTAAAGGGCAACGTGCCACAAATGGCACTTCAGAGCGCAAACAGAACAAGGGACAGGACGGCAGGAACAGAGAATGTGATGCATAGTAATAAATAGTAAAGTACTAAGAGGAAGAGTCATGGCTAGTGACATTTGGCATTGCAAAGCAGACAAGCCTTCAGTAGCCTTTCAAATGTTCGTCATTCCGTTTCCAGGCAAAGAGAAGGATGGGAGAGTTCCACATGGAGGAGCATTGGTAATGCACAGATCTACCACAAATGGGCGGGGTACAGTTGTGTCAGGTAGCCTGGAGTAGGTCTTATTTGAGTAATTGTGTCATGATCTGATAACTGCACAGCCAATGCAATATTGTAAGAGGTGTATAGTAGGGGGATAATCCCTTGTGGTAGCTGCAAGTGGTAAAAATATGACTATCACTGCATTCACCTTTGATGCAAATGGCAAACATGAGGTGAATCCAGTTCAGTTGGGCAGCAGAACGGGATAAGGCTCAGGACTGGATTGGCAAGGACAGCAAGTAGAATCTCTGTTTTTTGGGGTTCTTAGTCAAAGTGAAGTTTTGGTCATCCATTCCATGATCTGTATTCAGCAGTTTTCGTCTGCCTGGTGATTATTTCTCTTTGTTGCCAGTAAAGTTGTCAAGTGATGCAACAGACTGTATTGGTCGAAAGGTTTGAAGGCCACCGAAAGGTCAAACGTTTAAGGTAAAGGTCTAGCTATCGTGCATAGAAAAGAGGGTCGTTTCTGTTCCTCTCAATGGACAAAATCTTGACTGTTAATCAATGAAGGGGTTATGATGTTGAAGGTAGTTAGAGATTTGTTCATTAATGTTCATTGAGGATGTTTCCTGCACAGGAGAGGGCAGATATTGGTCAAACATTTCCCATCATTGTTATGAGGAAGGATATGGTGACGGCATGCTTGAGTGTAGGTGGAACAGCCCATGGGCTAATTAAGCATGTATGTAGTTAGTGGTAGAACAGGATTTCAGTATGAGTATTGCTTGATTTGATAGTCAGGGAAGTTAGGTTAGATTTGTGGTAATGTGATTCCCTTGTGTGTAGTCTTAATGAGGGCCCAAGATGATGAGTCATGCATGCCGTTGAACAGTACTTTGCCACCTTTGAGACAAGAAAGCAACACAGGCCGGACACTTGTTTGAAGGTGGAGTAAGCAGAATATGGTTTAATCCTTTGCTGCCGAGAGAGCTTGAAGCAGGGTGTTTCGTTTGCAATATTTGTCCTCAAGGAGAGGTGACTGTCAATGTAGAAGCCATTTTACTTAACCCATAGGGTCAGTCATGCGGGGAAGGTTCATGGCTGTAAACCATGTTTGGATATGTGGGTGGGTAGTGGTACAAGAACAGATATTTCATTTGTCTGGGTTTGAACAATTTTAGTTAAGTGTAAACTCTACCTCTGATGGGACAGACACAAGTATGTGCCATGGGTAAAGAGCAAGATTTGCCCCAGTGTATGCAAACGGAGAGCAAGAAGTTAAGTGAGCCCACCTGGTCCCACCTAGTGACGCCGGGTGGAGTGTCATGCCCACAATAACAGGCATGCCTGTTCAAGAAGAATTCCTGTGACTGCAGAAAAATAAGATCTGAGAGGTGGGAGGGGTTCGCTCTTCGTCTATTTCTACTACAGAAAGTCATAATTTCCGTACGTTACAGTGTGGAGATAAGGGATCATTGTCAAACTGTGACAGACGGCTCAAACCTATTTAGAGCCGGGCCCCCTTCTGCAAAACCAGGCCAGAAAGTGTACCATATAATGATTTTGATTAAAAAAAGAACACTGCACATGTAAATGATTGTAAAATGTTTGAATTTTATCAGACAGGTACCTTGACAAAACATTCATTGTTTTTTATGCAAGGATATTTTGAAATGCACATTTGAATGTATACATTATTAACATTGATTTTCTAAGGCACTTTTCTGTTTACTGGGGTGATGAGGGGTCCCCAATCCATGCTTCCCACATCACTGGACCATGGCTGAGCTACTCAAGTGAGCCTCACTAGAGAGACAGACAGTGGTTACTTCTGTCTGTGCCTCTGGAGGGGTTAGTCTGTCTACGACGGAGCAGAACCTAGAGACTGTACAAACACCTGTGTTCATATACATTTCAAATTCCCCCATGTGCCATTTCTTTGAGCCAGTTTGCGCTAGTTGTCCCCCATATGACCACATGTGACTGACCTCAGACCGGTTCTTTCCTATGGTCTGCTCACTTCAGCACTCCCCCAGACATCCGTTTGTGGCTGGGTCCCACTAATTTCCTCAAGGCTGATCTGTACATGGATCTGGGTGCACCTGAACCTGCCGATATATTCAGATAATCTGATTTCCCACAGATGTCAGAATCCACTGCTGCATTTTCTCACTGGGCCCAGACCTATCTCAGCCTCAGACATGAACCTGAGACCAGAGGGCTTGCTAGGCAGAGGGATCTGGGGGCTATAGCGACAGGTCTTTTGGTTGTAGCCCCAGATAGAAGCTCATGGGCTACAACCAAAAGGCTAGCTAGCCCAGAGTCCCAACATTAGCATAGCCCCAGATCTTTTCCAGACCTAGCAACACCTCTGCCTGAGACCCTGATAATATATTCTCCTTGTGTGACTAATCATATCTTTACCAAAGAATGTGATGTCTTATCCATGTGTTTAGGCAGGTTTACCCCACTAATGCAACAGAAGATGCTAAAAGACAGAAAGCCCACCAGATGGGACCCATCAGAAGAGTTTCAGCCCGGGGGTTAGAGAAACAACAGATCAGGAAGAGCTTGTTACAGAGGAGCGCAACACCCACAGTCTGTAGATGTCTAAAGCTCAAACCCACATTGCTTCCAAACCTAGGAGACCTCTGTAGACCAAACCACCTACACAGAGAGGCCCTTAGGACTTGGATACAAGTAGACATGGTGCTAGGTACCTGGATATCTACTCTTGTATGTATGTCTGGTGACAGGTCCAGTAGGCCATTGGCTTGTTACAGTTTTCCCAGAACTGAGATCAGACACCAAAGTATATTTCAATAGTATTTAAGAAATATTGTGTTGGGATGGTGGCAAAGCTCAATAAGCATAGTGACATGATGGTAGCTGCAGTGGTTGGAGAATAAAGTGATTGCCAGTGGTGTCCGCAACAAAAGGATTTACGAGAACAGGGACTAACCCATCTGTTTCCAGGGGGGTTCTCCAACAAATTGCTACATTTTTAAGATCTAACAGTGTGGTGGCATGGGAAAAAAAAGTCCTAAATTACTCTCACACTGCCCACCAAGGAAAACCAAAAGAAATGTGTGCACAACGTCTTCCCTCTTCAGGGAGGGCATGTCCCCTCTTCCAGAGATCATTGGAGAGGAAATATCTTGTCCTATGAAACTATTGGGTTGCTGCCTGGCCTGTGGACACTCAATGCTTAGGAAGGCAGGTGTTTATGGGGGGCTCCTGACCACTGCCTCCTATACGTGCTTCTTCGGGTTCTCTGCCATCAGAGCGTGGTAGCTTCACACCCAGCTAAAATACTGTCCTCCCTGCTCACAGGGGTGGCAATGTCATCTACCTTTCCTCACCTGTACACTCTTCCATGGACCAACATACTCCTCTGAAACCTCCCTATTTATCGCTGAGGGCAGGATCTCCCCCTCTCCCTCCTGCCTCAGATGGTACGGCTATATTCCCTTCTCTAGTGGCTCGGCCTCTTTTTAGACTCCTTCTGGAAACCCTTATCTTTCTCCTCCCAACAATGCTCTTCTCCGATGGTGTCTCACCTGGTGAGTATATTTCTCCCTTTACTCCATTCTTCTACCAAACACTACTCTGCTCCTAGATTTTAATTTCTTCAAACAATGCTCTGCCTTTTTTCTTTGTATGTTTAACATTTCTTTGCTATGTATGGCATTGTGTTTAGCTTCGTAATGCATTCTGTGGCAGGTCTTCAGCTGTTAGCAAATAACTTTTCATTTAGTTTTTGGAAGTCAATCTTGAGTTTATAGAAGACACAAACTCCTCTTTAGGAGCCAACTCTCTTATTTAAAAAAAGATTAGAAAACTGTTGTCTCTTGGATATGCGTTCACCCAAATTCAAATATTAATTTTTAATAGTTGAAATCCGGTGAGCGCATCATGTCCAAGAGACAACAGTTTTCTAATATGTTTTATTAAGGTCCAGGTTGTGGGCTTAGTCCCGGAGACACGCAGTCTTCCCAAAATACATTACATATGTTTCCGAAATCAGTAAGCGCATATAACATTTTCTCGGAAGTGAGGTGCGGACCAACAAGGTCTGACAACAACTCTTTGTTTTAACTCTCTCATTTCAGTTACCTTTTTTTTCTTCTTTTCAGTTGTCTGTTCCCTCTCGGCTGGCTTTGCTTCCTGGGCAGATCATAAGACTGCAAGAGGTTCTGGAGAAGGAAAGGTTGAGAAGGGCTTCCCAGCTACATAGGCCAGTGGCCACTTCATCTGCGCGGGCAGTGGATCTGCCAGATTACATTGACGTTCTGAGCATGCCAGAGTAAGTAATAAATGGTATTATTACATCTCTCGATACTTGATTTTGTTATTGTGTGGCTGCTTCTTAACCCAACATGCAGTTTTACAGGAACAAGCAGTTGCAAAAGGTTTCGAACCCGAAGGCACTGGATGAACACTGTGGAGGAATCGTGTACTTCCTTAAGCATATAGGATGCGTGGTTGTACAAACCACCCAGTGCATGAGCGTCTGGCAGTACGCTGCAAGATCTAGTTGTCCCAAAGAGCAGGCTCATGGACCACTCAGGAGAATGCGTGATGAGAGGGAAGAAATGAAACACGAGGCTTGTGAGCGACAAGCCAGCTGTAGGGTGTGGGACTACCAAATGACCCCTTCTGTAGAAGGTCCTTGTGAGGGTTTAGGCCCACTTGGTTAGTCTGCATGAATTGGAAATAGGAGATTGCAACCTGGTTATTCTGACTGGCAGCGAACATCATGGGAGTACCCGAGAAACAGTATTACACCCTTTGGCAGTGGCCTCATGTTAAAGGCAGTCACTTGAGCTCACATCTGCACTAGTGAATTGAGGGTAACAAGAGTTCACATGTGAAGGACACAGTGCAGGTGATTATGGAAAGCCAGCATGCAGACGGGCATTGCTAGGAACCATTTGTGATTCCGTTGGGATAGCTCACTGCACTTATTGACGGGAGGGGCATTGTGCTTATGAGGACGTCTGGGAGTACTTTGGTCCTTTGTGCCAGTGGTTTGTGTCCAATGACTGCTGTTGCCCATTTTGGACGATTCTCCCTCTGAGGTGAAGATTGCCTGAACAAACAGTTTTGTGATCCAGATAAATAAGGGGGTGCAACTAGGCCGTCAAACAGTCGAAGAGAACATAAAGGGGTCCCTGTGACTCGGGTATAATTAATGGGGTGTCAAGTGATGTGGACCTCTAAGATTACCTCAGATAGATGGGGAAACTACCAGCTATGGAGTCAGATTACTGGGTTCCTGGTGTGTAGTTTTCTTTAAGAGGGCCTTTGCTGGAGCCATAATCTTTGGGCCTCATTACGAGTTCGGCACAAAGGGATACCGGGCACCGGTAAGGACACTGGTGCCGGTAATCCCTTTGCGCCCCATTCCGAGTTCCCTTAGCGGGTCCCTTCCTTGACGCCTGGTTTTACCAGGCGTTAAGGACGGGACCCGTTAAGGGACTTTAGAGCTAATAACGGTACCGCAATTTGTGGTACCGTTATTAGCGCCTTCCCATTGAGCCCCATGGGGGCTCAAATGGGAATGGGGAATGGCTTTTTCAATGGGGACTTACCGGTCCCGCAAAGGTCGGAATAGACCGGTAAGTCCCTACTGAACGAGGGCGGACTCGGTACCGGTATTGGAGGTAGTCATGGCGCTAATAGCGCCATGATTACCTCCATACTCGGAATGAGGCCATTTGTGTTTGCTAAACAGAGTTGTAGAGAGATCTGCATTTCTCAAGTAAGAAAATGCATGGCTGATTGACCAGGGAGGCCTTGCACGCATGTGAAGAGTGGGAATTTTGTTTTTGACGCACAGGAAAATGTTGCAATCAAGGGAATGGGATAGTGATCACTTGCCTAACGTTGGTTTGGATTTGACACTGGGCTCCACTGTTACACACAATGTACTGGAAGAAATGGATATGCTGTGCTGCCAGGCTGCTAAATCAGTCGGCATACAATGCTGCAGTTTGAGTCTTTCAAGTATACGATGCGAAGCCACCTGATTTAGAGATCTGGAAAGGAATTGCCTGAATCCATATGTGTTTTTCTATTTTGAGGCCTGTTTTTTGAATTAGAAAGGGCATTTATAGAAATATCAACTGATCACTCTCAAACAAATAGGGGGACAGACTGTGCCCAGTGGTAAACGCATTTACTTACAAACTCTCTCAGGATAATTATCTGTAAAAGTGTTAATGCCCATGGCTTATTTCTTGGAATTCGTGTTGACAAGCCTATATTGGTGAGCAGGGCAAACGAGGGCTTTTTCACAGAAACGTGTCATACTGTTATTACAACATGCAAAAAAGACATGCAATTTCAATTTAAAATCTACAATCAAGGGCTTTCCTGACAGCATTACAAGTCGGATACTTCAGTGAAATGCCTGAGATTGGTGAGCTATAAACTGAAAATACAAGTTGGGGGGGGGGCTAGAAATGGGGCACGGAAGGGAAGGGACTCATGGTGAGAGATAACTGGATCAGTTTAAAGGTCAGGATAAAGGGCAGTAATGGGAATGGATAAGACCAAGAGAAGACACGATGATCTGAGTGCCGAGGATAGCAGAACCCAAAGCCTGAGGTCATGGGGAGCCGGAGACTCTGGGTCACTGTGAAAGAAGAATGGCCGGGTGAAGTGATACGTGGGTAAGGAAAGGCAAGGAAAGGACCCCGGGAGGATAGCTCAGGGGCAACCTGCTCCCCTTGGAAGCAAGACGACATGGAGCACCACAGGTTCGATCCCTGGGTCCGCGCTTAAAAACCGCTGAGTATTCACTGCATTATGAATAACCTATCATCATCTTCAAGGTAGAACACAATGCTGAGGCTTAACCTGCAAAACTACCATCACATTACAGAGGTGAAGGACAATACCAAACAGTAATAGAGAGAAAGCAAGGAGGACAGATTCTATAAGTATCAGGCAATATTATCCCCATAAATAATGTCACCATATATATAGTCGCCGGGAAACGGCATAGGTGACATCATTTATGGGGTGAATCGGAGCTGGGCTTGTGGGGAGGAACCCCCCCACTCCATTAAAAAAAATATTGGGGTTGTGGGGGTGTCCCCCGCAGGTTCCATATGGTAATATCGCCGCAGAAAAAGGCACCAGACATTTTTTGCAGGGATATTAACATATCTATAGATGTGGAAAATGCAAATATGTTTGGATTAAAGAGGGGACAAAGCTGCAGGTAGAGGGGATGTTTAAGGGTACCATAGGAATTCGTTAAGGACCCACAGTACCAGGGCAAAGCCGAAGAGGAATGAAGAGAGCTGTGAAGGAAAAGAGAGGGGGGACGTAAGCAGATTAAGCCAGGAGGGAAATCTACATGTCAGAGGGAGTTAAACAGAGGCATGCAAAAATGCCATCATGAACTCAGACTGGTCTTTTGTGTCATCCGGATTAAAATGGCAAAGGAAACCGGAATCAGAACTAGTAGCAAACTTGATAGGCAAAGCATTGGCAACGCCAACAGCACTGGCTTTTGTGTAGGCTTGCGTTTGCCAACTACAGCCATAATGATACAATTGGACCATAAGATGGCAACAGCTGGAAAACTCTGTGGGCCTCATTACGAGTATGGAGGCAGCCATGCCCTTGATAAGGGCATGGCTGCCTCCATACCGGGTTCCAGCTCCGAGTTCCTTCAATGAGGAATTACCGGGCCATTCCAACCTTGGAGGACCCGGTAATTCCTCATTGAAAAAACCCATCCCCATTCCCATTCGAGCCCCCATAAGGCTCAATGGGAATGGGGAGGGAGCTAATAACAGGGCCGTTAATACCAGGCCCGTTATTAGCTCCCTGGTCCCCTTGCGGGACCCGCTAAGGACGTCTGGTCTGACCAGACGTTCTGAGCGGGTCCCGCAAGGGAACCTTGTAATAGGGCATCCCGTAATGAACGGTGCCAATCCCGTAACGGCACCGTTCATTACGGGACCGCCAGGGTCGTAATGACGCCCTGTATGTACTTCAGCATATGATGTTATTTCCCAGAAAATGCCTTTGTCATAACTATACTGAAGCCACAACTGAGCTTTGCCAATGCTCGGGTTTTAACAGGACTTCAGTGCAAGAAACAGATGCAAATACACACATATTATTTTAATCAAGGGACTGAAGGCATGCTTAGTTAAGACATTTGTATTACATTAGGAACTCGTTTAACGCTACCATTAACCCTCAGAAGACTGTTTAACAAATAATACTGGCAGGCCCTTTATAGCACAACATGTGTTACTGCATGGTAAAACTAGCCTAAAGAGATCCCAGGATCCTGTATGTTGGTCAGGTATTAGCCACAGGAATTGGGGTGACCTTGTCAGTCAATGGCTAGATAAGTAAACAAAGGGCATCCACAGGCTGTGTGCTTCTCCTCATATACCATCACCCTCCTGGCTATACACTAGTGCAATCGTGTGGGTTTATCAGTGGTGCTTAGGCACCACATTTACATTTCATTTTTAAATGTATACCGTGCACCAAAGGCCCGGAGGCATGTGGTCGCTGTCTGATGATAAAGACATATAGACCTACAAATAGAAGCGTATAGGGCAAAGTATTGACCACTCTCAATACAATGGCTGTGGTTATCTAAATAAGAATGTTTTGAGTTTCTTTTTGAAAGAAGTGATCGATTTTATTTCTCTCAAATCGTTCCATTCGAGGCTCTTGGTGCTGCTATAAAGAAAGCACTTTTGCTAACCTGGGTAAGCTTAACTCTTGGTACCACTAACAGACCAGTGTTGTTGGATCTGAGAGTTTTATGCACAGGTTTCCTCTTTATAGTTTTGGCAAGATACTGTGGATTGGATCCATCCAGACATTTATGGGTTATTGTCAGCCGATGGAATTCTATCCTGGCATCAACAGGAAGCCAGTGTAATTTCTGTCTTGCCTCTGATACTTGTTCATATTTCTTTAATCTTGCTATTGCCCTGACAGCACTGTTCTGGATGAATTGAAGTCTAGCGCAGTCACCCTTTCCAGGACCCACCAGGAGGCTGCTACAATAATCAATCTTGGAGCTAATAATGGCCCTACCCACTGTTCTACAGCTTTTCTCTGTACGAATGTGAGATAGTGATCTAATATAATAAGCTGAGGTTGATACCAGGCTGTTGACTTGAGATCTCATGTTAACATTTTGGTCCAAAGATACACCTAAAGTTTTGACTTTTTGTTTGGTGGCAATTTTGCAATCTTCTATTTGAAACTGAGAGTATTCAAGTCTGCGTTTTTTTTATTCTTGCACTAGTGCCTATAACCATCAATTCCGTTTTGTCATTATTTGGTGCCAGGCCACTTTCGAGCATCCAGTCCTGGATCGGCCCATATGCATCATTAATGGCACGTGAATCCTCCTCATATTTTCCTTTAAGGGGAATAACGCATTGTGTGTCATCTGCGTAGTTTGCAAAGAGTGTTCCCCTATCCTCAAGTATCTGAAATAGAGGGACAGTGAAAATATTATAGATTGACGGTGATAGGCAAGCCCCCTGTGGGACGCCATGTTGTAGTGCTGCTGGGTTGGCTTCACCAGTGCTGCTACAAATCCTGGTTAATCTATCTTCTAAGAAGGATCTCACCCAAGCTGCTGCACTGTTGCTAGAGTTAGCCACTTCCTCGAGTCTGTTGATCAGTAGTGTATGTTCAACCAGGTCGAATGCGGCCGACAAGTCCAGCAGCTTCAGTAATATGGTCTGGCCGTTATGCATGCTTTGTAGCATTATGTACTTGAGATCTAATAAGGCCCATTCCGTTCCATAGCCTGGTCTGAAACCCAATTGCCTTTTAAAAAATAATTTTGTTATTAGTTAGGTTGTTCAATGATTTGTTCATATACCACCATAGACAAGATTTTCAGCAAGAACAGGGTATTGGTAGTTGGTCTGTGAAAGGGTCAAATCCCGTTTTTTTTTAGTAGTGTTGATATCCATGCACTTTTTAATTCAAAGGGCACATAGCTTTCCTTAGTGATGCGTTACCAAACTTGGTGAGAATACCTATCAGGAAGTTGGCGATAATGGCTGGACATATATCTCCCTTGCAATTAGTAGGTTTGAGATTGGCAATACAGGTGGATAGTTCAGTCTCTGTAACGGGTCTTAAGCTAAACGTTACTTTTTTTGCAGGGCACTGCCTTGTCTTTGAAGGGGCAAAAGTGCTAATAGCTATGGTAATTGTGTCTTGATAGGCTTTAGTTATCTCGTCAGATGTATGTAAATTACCCATGTTATTAGCTAGTGGTGAAATCCATATTTCTACGGACTCAGGCTTAATTTCTTCAAATATTTCTAGACGTGGTCCATTTTTTTTCTGTACAATATTATTAATCGTTTGTGAGAGCAACGTCTCAAAGTGAATAAAAGAGTGATCCGACCATGGACACTGAGAAATTGTGGGTTTGCTTGTGATAATATTATGTGTAGCTACCCAGTCCAGAGTATTCCCTTTTATGTGTGTGGCCTCCTCAACTTGTTGTGTAAAACCCAGACTGGAGAGAGCATCCTCCAGTTCTTTAGATGGCTAATAGCCAAAACTAAAAAAGGAGGATCAGCAAGAAAAATCAAATCTACTCTACATACATGTGACCCTGTGGGGAGAGGCAGAAACATTGCCCTCGTGCTATGTCAGTGATGCATAGAGACGCAGAAGAGCAGAGCAATTAACTGGCATATCTGCATACATTACTTCAAAGTGATCCAGGAGTCCCGAGGATGACACAGACGAGCCTTAGCGACAGATCTAGTGAGAGAAAGGAGTGCAGGTTCCAAGGTGCAAACTGAACAGATGGTCTCTTTAATCAAGAACTACAGGAAATGAGTATGTCATAAGGAAGGTATTAGGAAAAGTTGGGAGGTCGGGTACTTACTCTAAGGAGTGACATGTCTGGTGGTTGGGAAAAGAGTGGACATTAAAGAGAGTGCCTTGTATTTCCCTACAAGCCCAAGTCGGTAACCCATTGGAGTGGGTGTCAAGGTACATTTCAGAATTTTAAGGAATGCATGGATTACCACTGCCCAGAAGCAGCGGACTTTAGTGCAAATCAATGCCCAATGGATACAATCTACTGGTGAATAGTTGCACCCTTTATTAGCATCTGCATTGTCGAATATATGCAATTATGTTTTCTAAATAAATCCAACAGGTGTCTATAATTAAGCAATAAGCCCCTCGCCGGCGGGCCATTACTGCGTAAGGTAATGTTCCCGAACCCCGTGGGGGGCCTTAACAAAGGCCCCAGGGGCATTACTGAACAATTATGGCCAGCCAGCGAGGGGCTTATTGCTATTAGTACCCCAACCCGTCAGACCGGGGTACTAGTGTTTTTTCCCCCGGTTGAGAGAAAAGAAATGGCTGCCACAGACTGGGAAGCTTAGTCAGTTTTCCCGTTCCATGGCAGCCATAGTAAATAAACGAAATGACCGCCATGGGAGGGAGAAGGGACTACAAGTAGTCCCTTCTCCCTTCCATTGCGGCTATTTAAGTAAATGGAATAAAAGGTAAACAAATAAAATGCTGATATGGAACAGGGAGAAGGGCCTACATGTAGAATATTCGCCCTTTCTATCGTGGCCATTCCGGAATAGGAAAGTCGGGTTGAGACTGGTGCGAGATGCACGCCGCTGCGTGATTGGGATTACTGTACGTATGGCTCGCAAATGAACCAATGGCAGTAAAGATGTTCAGATGCTTTTGTCGCGCCGGGTACTAAGGATCCTTGTTGCGCCACTGTTTCTGGGACTAATGTATCTCGACTAATTGACAAGAATCAGACCCTCTTCTGCATAGGGCATATTCAGACACTACATCTGTATGTGTCCAAAACAATGAAGTAAAGTGATAGATCATATGCATTTGTGTGCGGAACACTCTTTTGATATATTTAAAGTGTGTGAAACTGGACCTAGCACATAGACCGATATTTCTAGAGAAGCCAATGCTTATCGGTGATGATCATTTCCAAATAAGCATCCCCCATGGCCTAGTAAAGAGCGGGTGTCTGTCTTTTACTCCGAGTCAGACCAATGGTGTAGATTTTGGGCTTTTGTCACGTTTTATGGGGCAGTGAGAGTTGGGAAGTCTGGTGAGTTTACAGTATTAGTGGTCTGCTTTCTACAGAACTGCTGGATGCCATGAACAGCAATACCCGCTATCTCCCCAAATCTCTGCATCACACAGAGTTCTCCCTCTGGTAGAGTATCATGTCAATACTAATCCTCAAGCTCTACCCACTTCCCATGAGAGGTTAAGCCCTGGTAGTCACTACACCCCAAATCCCAGAGAGTAAAAGTCTAAAGCTATGAATATCTTTGAGATATGTCTCTGTGCCAACAGGTACTCTCTACTGAGTTGATGCCAGTTGGAGGGGCCCAACTTTCCTGTGCAATGGGTACACCACAACACTGACTGTTTATGTTTGCTGAGCTAGGGGGCGATGTTGAAACATAACTAAACAAACGGTATCCCGTGGTTTCAACGTCGGTAATGACTTCAAAGCAATTTACTTTGAATTGATTTCTTCAAAATGACTTCGATAAATATAGTTAATTGAGGGTAAAGAGGTAAAAAGGGGATTGGGAGATGTTAGGGGTAGGAGAGTAGTGAAGGGGAGGGATGAGGGACACCCTCCAAATAAAAGTTTTAAAAAAAATAATCGAGGTAAAATGTTCAAGTAATCATTTTAAAGTAAATTACATCAAAGTAATTACTTTCGGCGAAAATGGCATGGGACCAAACAAATAAGGATAGATGTGTCCCCTGCACACTGTCTAACATGCCAAATGGTCTAATGGAGATATTAATCCGAAGATTATTTTGCTTGTTTATGAATTTATTTATATTTCAAATGCAGAAGATTTAGGAAAAACAAATTCAATAGACAATTAGTGATTATAAACAACAGATTGTGCTGTTTATTTGTATTTTCAAGTACCCAACGCGTTTCGAGTCGTAAAAACTCTTCATTGGGGGCAGCATATTCATCAAACAATTTCTACAAAAAAGGAAAATTGTATACAATATATTAGCGTTTTAGATAGACTTAGTAGTAAACAAAGGATGACAACAGAATCACATTTGTTATGTAAACAATAATCAGTCAGACACTTTTGCTGAATTGGTGGGTTACACATTCTATTGAAAGAAATGCCCAGCAGTACCTCAGTCTTTCCACATTCACCAAGCGAGTGTGATTATGCGACATGTATGTCTATATGAATGGTGGATAAATGACCATATATTTTGCCCTTGGTGCAATGAATTTTTCGTGATATATTACTATGGAGTGGGAATTAGTACCACCTGTGGTGAAATCATAGAGCTAGGTTGATGCATAATAACCTCTTACCTTGAGTTATGCTTATAACCAGCAAAGACTCAAAAGACAGTCCATTGTGCACTGTCTGGTAGGCACACAGGATCTAGTTCTTTTTAGTCTGTTCCCCAAAGGAGCAGATGGGAGATGCGATTCTCTCAAGTCTAGAGAGAAGAAGAGATATTTTTGAAAATAAGAGGCTCTCAAAAGACGTAAACAGGCTTAAAGCCAAGAACTAAATGTAAGTGACAAGTAGTTAAAAGTACGGCCAGGATACTCACTTCAATTCACGCCAGCAATGTAGGAGGTGTTCAGGAGCCGCGGGAGACGGCAGTTGAATGAGCCTCTCTCACATACTCTGTGTTTTTATATTGTTAAGTGCTATGACGTCACTCGCGCATGCGTCGGCGGCATCACGCGAACGCATGACGTCACTCGCGCATGCGCGAAGTGATGTAAACAATCTCCCATGTTGTTTGTGAAATTAAACGTAGCATTCTACCATAGGAAATACATAAAAAGAAGAAGCAATTATATATATTTCTACTGTATGACGTCACTTAGTTAGTACTTGTGATGACCGTAGATGTGCATCACTAATCTGAAAATCGCTATAGAGGTGATCCGTGGGCCTCTATATGGTCAAAATAGGTCTAACGGGCCATATAATCTGGCTATTATACTAAGGGCAACTAAAGAATTTGTTTTTTAAGTGGGTCGCTCTCTAAATTGGGATGTTATGTAATTGTACTTTGTTTACATTTCATCAACAGTACTGTCAAGGGAACTTTTGTTTAGACATTTGGCATTTTCAAACCATTATTAACATTTCTAAACTTGCAAGTGAAACATAAGGAAAACACACATTTTAGATAGTAACCAATGACTAACCCGTTTAAGTAGTATGGGTGTACAATCTAAATGTAAAAAGATATAATCACATTGACATAGCAAAATAAGAAAACCACAGATGGGGTTTGGATGTAAAAAGTTAAACCGAAAATGGCTTCTAAGTAACATACAATTTATTCAAAAGGTTATGTGTAGTGTAGGGATGACCTATGTAAGTGAAACAAAGATGGCTACCTCCTTGTCGAGGGGGTTCATAGAAATGGTCCTAGATAGTAGTCGTCATTAATTCCAAGCGGTGTCATAGCATCCAATTTGTTGATCCAGAAGAGTTCTCTTTGCGCAAGCTTTTTAGAAAGATTTCCACCTCTACTTGATGGTCGTAGGACCTCCAATACCACAAATCTCATTTGCGAAACATTGTGTTTTTTCTCTTCAAAATGTCTATATACTGGGGATTTGCAATTTTTGGTCCTGATGCAGGATTTATGCTCCGTCCACCGGTCTTTAACTTTCCTGTTTGTTTTCCCCACGTAGTAGATACCGCATGGGCAACGTATAGCATAGATTACATTCTTAGTATCGCATGTTGCAAATTGTTTTAGCGAGATTTTCTTGCCGTTGTAAGGGTGTTTGATATGGTCTCCTTTTATTACGTTATTGCAATGTTGGCAGTGTAGACATGCGAACGTGCCAGGGTTTTGTTTACTGAGAGTTGTTTGTAGTGGTTGTTTTGGTTTTTCTGCCTTAATCAGTTGATCTTTCAAATTTTTACCTCTTTTGTAGGCCATCATTGGTGGATCCCGGAAAAGCTGAATAAGCGTACTGTCTGATTTGATAATGTCCCAGTTTTTGTGTATAATTCTTTTGATCTGGAAGCTTTGGCTTGAGTATCTTAGTGTATGGATTAGTCCCTTCTCGTTCTTCTTTGGGTGGCCTTCCAATAGTGTATTTCTTTCCTGGGTTTCTGTGCGTATTATGGCTCTACAAACAACTGCGATACTAAGAATGTAATCTATGCTATACGTTGCCCATGCGGTATCTACTACGTGGGGAAAACAAACAGGAAAGTTAAAGACCGGTGGACGGAGCTTAAATCCTGCATCAGGGCTAAAAATTGCAAATCCCCAGTATATAGACATTTTGAAGAGAAAAAACACAATGTTTCGCAAATGAGATTTGTGGTATTGGAGGTCCTACGACCATCAAGTAGAGGTGGAAATCTTCCTAAAAAGCTTGCGCAAAGAGAACTCTTCTGGATCAACAAATTGGACGCTATGACACCCCTTGGAATTAATGAGGACTACTATCTAGGACCATTTCTATGAACCCCCTCGACAAGGAGGTAGCCATCTTTGTTTCACTTACATAGGTCATCCCTACACTACACATAACCTTTTGAATAAATTGTATGTTATTTAGAAGCCATTTTCGGTTTAACTTTTTACATCCAAAACCCCATCTGTGGTTTTCTTATTTTGCTATGTCAATGTGATTATATCTTTTTACATTTAGATTGTACACCCATACTACTTAAATGGGTTAGTCATTGGTTACTATCTAAAATGTGTGTTTTCCTTATGTTTCACTTGCAAGTTTAGAAATGTTAATAATGGTTTGAAAATGCCAAATGTCTAAACAAAAGTTCCCTTGACAGTACTGTTGATGACATGTAAACAAAGTACAATTACATAACATCCCAATTTAGAGAGCGACCCACTTAAAAAACTAATTCTTTAGTTGCCCTTAGTATAATAGCCAGATTATATGGCCCGTTAGACCTATTTTGACCATATAGAGGCCCACGGATCACCTCTATAGCGATTTTCAGATTAGTGATGCACATCTACGGTCATCACAAGTACTAACTAAGTGACGTCATACAGTAGAAATATATATCATTGCTTCTTCTTTTTATGTATTTCCTATGGTAGAATGCTACGTTTAATTTCACAAACAACATGGGAGATTGTTTACATCACTTTGCGCATGCGCGAGTGACATCATGCGTTCGCGTGACGCCGCCGACGCATGCGCGAGTGACGTCATAGCACTTAACAATATAAAAACACGGAGTATGTGAGAGAGGCTCATTCAACTGCCGTCTCCCGCGGCTCCTGAACACCTCCTACATTGCTGGCGTGAATCGAAGTGAGTATCCTGGCCGTACTTTTAACTACTTGTCACTTACACTTAGTTCTTGGCTTTAAGCCTGTTTACGTCTTTTGAGAGCCTCTTATTTTCAAAAATATCTCTTCTTCTCTCTAGACTTGAGAGAATCGCATCTCCCATCTGCTCCTTTGGGGAACAGACTAAAAGAACTAGATCCCGTGTGCCTACCAGACAGTGCACAATGGACTGCCTTTTGAGTCTTTGCTGGTTATAAGCATAACTCAAGGTAAGAGGTTATTATGCATCACCTAGCACTATGATTTCACCACAAGTGGTACTAATTCCCACTCCATAGTAATATATCACGAAAAATTCATTGCACCAAGGGCAAAATATATGGTCATTTATCCACCATTCATATAGACATACATGTCGCATAATCACACTCGCTTGGTGAATGTGGAAAGACTGAGGTACTGCTGGGCATTTCTTTCAATAGAATGTGTAACCCACCAATTCAGCAAAAGTGGCTGACTGATTATTGTTTACATAACAAATGTGATTCTGTTGTCATCCTTTGTTTACTACTAAGTCTATCTAAAACGCTAATATATTGTATACAATTTTCCTTTTTTGTAGAAATTGTTTGATGAATATGCTGCCCCCGATGAAGAGTTTTTACGACTCGAAACGCGTTGGGTACTTTAAAATGTGTTGTTTATAATAACTAATTGTCTATTGAATTTGTTTTTCCTAAATCTTCTGCATTTGAAATATAAGGAAATTCATAAACAAGCAAAATAATCTTCGGATTAATATCTCCATTAGGCCTTTTGGCCTGTTAGACAGTGTGCAGGGGACACGGCTATCCTTATTTGATTGCTCTCTTTTCCTCATATGTTTCCAGCCTAGATACCAAGGCTGTGTGTTTTCTCCCCTGCACCTTGAACTCTGTAATCATTTTCTCTAAACAGTCTTCACTTTACAATTTAAACTGTTATTAACTTGGTGTGCAAGTGTATTTACCAGTTTGTGTTCATGGGACCAAACAAATACATACCCTGAAATATGATACTAAACCAAGCAGGATCCTACATATCTTCTGCATGGCATGTCACCGGCTACTGATTAAAGACCACGGCTGAACATTTCCTTTTAGTGACACCAAGTAGAGCAAAAACGATTGGATAGTGGCAGATGGCACTGAGACAGTGACCAGCAGAGGTTACTTCCCATAGGGCTCAATGGGAATGGGGAAGGCGCTAATAACGGTACCTCAAATTGCGATACCGTTATTAGCACCAAAGTCCCTTTGCGGGACCCGTCCTTAACGCCTGGTAAAACCAGGCGTTAAGGGAGGACCCGCAAAGGGAACTTGTAATAGGGCGGTAAGGGATTACCGGTACTGGTGCCCCTACCGGTACCGGTAATCCCTTACCGGCCACCTCGTAATGAGGCCCATTGTTTCATTTGTGCAAGTGCGGTACGCAAAGTGCAGGGGAATGGGACGGGGAAGTGCAAGGGCGAGGGAAGGGGAAGGTGCAATCAGGGCAGCATTGCTCTGAGTAAGCGCAGCCAGATCAGTGGCGCTCTGGGTAAGTCCAAGGAGGCGGGGGACTGTAGAGGATACAGTTACAGCCACAAGTGTGAGACAGGCCGGGAAGCAATGCGGGGGAGACTGGTGAAAGAGGAGCCTGGTACCTAGTGAGACTCTGAGGGTGTCCAAGCAACCAGTCAGCACAGCAGACAGGTAGGTCAGCAGGGGAGGGAGAGAGAGAAAGCATAGGAAAAAAGGAAGGTCTGGGAAAAGGAAGGTCTTGAGCTGCTTCCAGAACTTCAGGTGGCCCGGCTCAAGTTTGAGAGGGGCAGGGAGGCCATTCCAGAGGGAGGCACCATCAGAGGAAAGTGATCTGCTCCCTACTCCTTGCCTGGAGAAGCGACTGACCCTCAGGGAGTTGGAGGCAGCAGAGCGAAGAGCTCGAGAAAGAAGGTATTTAGGAAGACACTGTTGGATGTCGTGCAGGCCTCGGCTCCAGAAAGCCTTGTGGACGATACAGAGGGTCTTGAACTTGATCCTTGCAGCCACCGGGAGCCAGTGGAGAGAGTTCAGGGCTCTGAATACAGTCCCTGGGCCCGAGGCCAAGCATGAGTCTAAACGTCCTCTACTGACAAACATCCCAAATGTCCTAATCTTGAGAGAACACTGTTTATTTTGCTCTCCTTTTTGGTTTGACATGTGTGCCTTTTTTATGGTAACTAATTTAATGATTGTTATGACTTGTAATGTTGTGAACTTTATTTCGGACTAAGTCATGGCATGAACTTTACTTGTGTTTATTTTTGCCCAACTGAATGTCATGGGAGAATGGCATTGAATCTTAAGTGGGGCATGATCTGCTAATGTCATCAGTTATCTGGCCAGGAAATATATTCCGTGTTGTTGAAAGAATGTTATTGGTATGGTTTTAATTAGTGAACAGAAAATAATCAATAAAAAGCTTCACTTAATTTGCAAACGGCCACCTCACATATGGCAACTATACCAGGCGTAATTGGGACAGTTGAGTGTGCACCTGTCACATGCTAGTTCCACCTGGACGTATACCTCGCATGTGGCAATTCATGCATGGTTTCTGATGGTGTTATTGTGGCTTTTGTAAGCTGCATTTGGCATATGACGGCAACACCATACGGGGCTGTACCTGACACATGATGACTTATAAGGAAACTGAAGACATTACTGGGGCGTTTGAGGCTGCACCTGCATTTGTGGAGCTGTGCCTTCGCATGCAGTGACTATATCAGGCATGTGATGTAATTATTAGGGCATTTGAGGCCGCACTTGACAGCCAAAACCCATGAACAACGGGGCAACAAGGCGCCTGAAAGTGCCGCAGGAGATCTTTGTTGAAAATAAGCCTTTCATTTCCAAAAATCAATTTCCGTTCTGGTCGAGCAAACGCATTTACCATTTGTTTTGGCAACTGCGTATAGAAGTAGTTCATGTTTCCCGGTCACCAAAGGCCTTTGCATTTTCTAATTTGGTGCTGTGCAACATGAGAGCATGGACGCCACAGGCTAGTACAGAGAAACATGCACACTTAAAGGAACTTAAAACCATGTATTGTAAAGCAGAGCCGCCAACCACTGTACTTCGCAATACCACATCCACACAGTCTCTGCGATGCCTGTTCCGTACACTAACAGCAGCAACCAAGCAGCATAACCATACACTCGGGGTTGTTTCCTCGGTTTTTTCGAACACAAACGCCCGGCAAAAACAGGAAATGTGTACAAAAATAATTTCTGTGAATTGCTTTCAGGTGCCATTCATAGCAATTATCTGGAGGATACGGTGAAAGATATGTAAATAGTCCTATGGTATGCTCTTCGTATTATGGCCGACAACCGCTTCTTCCCAGGAAGGACTCGCGTCCTGTGCATAATTAGGCATCTTAAACCACAAGTTTAGCCTTTGCCTTCGTGACTGGAGGAAAGATGGGGTAACATTTTGCGATGCCGAGCCCAACCTCTGGTATCACTCTTAGTGTGTAATTATGAGGTAAAACTGCCATACTCATTTGCAGCTGCGTTCGATAACAATGCACTAACGGCAAAGGGGCGCACGAATCCAAGAACTGCGACACCTACTGTTATTCCCCATTGTGAAGTTACTAGGACTCCATTGGGGACATGCCGTAATACCAAATACAGTAATACGCCATGGGTATATACGGTAATGCTTTTGCACACATAAGCAGGCTATAAAGAGTGAGCTTCACATATGAGACAAACCATAATCAGGCCCAAATGTGTGTTTCCCAGATTGTGGGCTGCTTAGCAACAACCTCTAGTATTACCCTGAATTTCACAGATTCTTTCTGCCTTTATGTGCACAACGCCTTGGAGTTCCACTGGCCTTTTGGTGTTCATAGCGTTTTCGAGTTTGACCGCGCTTTGATGGTTCTCATCACTTTGCCGTTTCATCACTTTTCAGGGTTCATAGTGCTTTTTGGAAGTTATCGCGCTAACTGATTTCACAGGGATTTGACGGGTCAAAGTGTTTCTTGGGGTTCACAGCGCTTCCAGAATTTACAGTACCTTCAGGGCCCAGAGCGCTTGCAGAGTTCCCTGTGCTTTTGGGGTTTATTGCACCTCCAGGATTTGCAGTACGTTCATGTTTCAGAGCACGTTCAGGGTGCATAGCAGTTATCAAGGTTTACAGCTCAGTCGGGTGTTCATCAGCCCTCCAGCATGATTTACACTTACAGTGAGTCAGAGGTTACTTTGATCAACCTCCCGCTCCAGCTGTTGACTGTCTTTTGTCAGAATTTTCTCTCTCTCCTTTATGCCCGATCCGCCTTTTAATTTGACTGGTAGGGAATTCGCTCAGTTGGTTCTATGCTCCTGGTTGGTCCAATGAATGAGTTGGTTCTATGCTCCTGGTTGGTCCAATGAATGAGTATGCCTGCTCCTTCCCATAGTGCTCTTTGGTTTTCCCCTTGTCACACTGAAATTCCCAGTTAATATAACCCTGGCCGGCCATTTTGTTTTTTTCTCAGTCCTCATAGTCAGTGTGTGGGTCCAGGCCTGCGACTCTGAGTCTTCCCTGTTCACTGGTAAATTTAAACATAGTTTTTGTGCAGCAGTTTGGGGAACAACGCTATATACAGATATGCTGAAATGGATTCAGCGGCCCCTATACCTATGTATCCTAGAATGTAGACACAGGTTTTCTCCATCAGCAAACACAGGTGAAAACAACCAATAGATGGCAGCGTGCATGAGCATCGCTGGTAGCCTGGTGTTCTGGTTTCAGGCCCCTGGTTGTGGTTGCTGACCAAGAAAGCATTTTCATAACAACTAAATAACATTTAAGTACACCGATCAGCACACTCCAAATGTCAAACAGAGGGCATCATATGTGCTCAAAGTATGTCGTTTAACACAGAGATACGATAAAACGGACATTTTAAACCTGACAACCCTAGTTTTCAGGTCTGTCGGCCAACATGAGGCTTATAGCACAATAGTATGTCAGTAACTTTTCTATGTCTAACAATGTGGAGCCATTGTTGTACACAAGATGCCAAATAGGGAACCACCCCAGCGAATACCTGGTTCAAGTGAGAGCCTTCAAAGTGGGTCTTAAATTACAGTTCCTTGAAATGTTTGCTTTTGGTAATTTATAACTAATCAACCCGAAATGTTCAATCAACAGATTAACTAAAAACTTGAAATGAATGTATGCATAAACTCTGGCCTGATGTGGCACATCTCCAACCTCCACCGGTATCCCAGAAAATACAGGGCAATGCAGGAGTGTTGATAAGGGTATTTTCACTGTACCGCGCTCTAGATCCGGAACATCGTATGTGTACAATTGTATGGGTCTTGGCATTGCTTACATCTGTGTATTCCATACAACATATGTCAATATAAGTATTGATGTTTGTGTACTGTGAAAAAGATTGAAAAAGATTGTTAATCTATTACGTTGTTTTTTGTGATTTTGTACAATAAAGGTATTTTTTTCATATTTTCTATTATATTATCGTGAGGGTCCATTATTTAAGGACTACCTCGCTGTTTTTTGGAGTCCACAGTGAGGAGAGGGACCATTATTAGAGTCTTTCCTTTTCTTGATAGTGTACTGCTGTGATACATTACATTGGATACCACGCACCATTGGCACATAATAAACAATAACCCAAGCTAAAGAAATGGATATTGCAATGCACTTGATTTCATGTTTAAACCTTGCCAAAACATTTTTTTAAGTGATGAGTTATATGCGTAATTTCTTCCTTTGCTCGTTAGAAACATTTTTCAAAATATTTTGAGAGCTCTGAAGATCACTCACTGTGTGAAACATGAACATGCGTGAAAAACTGATTTGTCAATCAATATTCAAGTTTACAAATGGCTCTGCCATTAAACACTTGATTTTTAAAACCGAACCAGTTTGTTATCAGACTTGGAATTGTGCTCAACATTCTGAAAAACAAAGTTCCTCCAAAAGACATTAATATGTTACATGCTCAACTATTGTAAAACACCCCGTAGTGGGATTGCCCCACCCACCACGTGACCTGATGAAATGTGGTTTTTATTTTCCCTCTTTCTCAAATGAATACAACATTCAAAGAAAAACACATAGCTGTTGTTACAAGTGAAATAAAATAGGGGGAGGGCTATTGCCCCCTTTATTTACATCCACAGTGACTAAATTGACCCGGATGCACAAATCCCAGATTAATTTGAGAGGTTGTGAATGTTCCATTTTCCAATAAGTGCGCCATGACCTCAAATTTTGAGCAATGGCCCTTTATCCAACACCCCTTAACTGACAGAAGTGTGTCATGGAAAAACTACCACTGACGATTCTGGTGGATTGGTGAACAATTTATTAGTAAAAGCAAGCAGCAGGAAAAATACAAACCAACAACAGTTCGAGAGTTCGGTGCAAGAACCCACTCCCCCCCACCCCCTGTGCAACATTCTCTTATACCCAAAGGAACACATGCATTTCAATGGAAGGGGTAGTTCAGACATGGCAAGGAATCATACTGAAACAATGTTGCAAGCTGTGAACAAAGCCCCACAATACAAGTCTTTGACCAAAAGGCGCTTATGGGGATCAGCAACCTTGTCCTACGCTGGTTCAAGTCCTACCTTGCCAACCGCCAGCAGTTTGTTCAGATGGACTCCTCTAGATCGCCAATGCTACCCGTCTTCTGTGGAGTTCCGCAGGGTTCCATCCTCTCCCCATTGATCTTCAATCTCTACATGGTGCCGCTAGTGAAGGGGCCCCTGAGGGACCCTCTCATATGGAAACAAGGCACAATCACCACACACGAAGTGATACGCCAGACACAAGGTTGTATTCCCAAAAGCTAGGGTTTATTGCAAAGCAAATAGTCTCAGTTGGCCAACTGGGTCCCATGCCCCGTGACGTGTGTTTCCAGACCTCAAGGGACGCAAGAGAGGGAAAAACATACAACAGTTACATATATACGAAACAAGCATCTTACAATCAGCTGTGACACATTCAATACCGCCCATAATGTATTTCCTTTGAACTGGGTTTGATGATTGACAATTGTGACGAGTATGAGACCTTCAAACATTCATTTAGCAACAGTTTGCAATTTTTCAAGCCTACAGACACAAGTCTTTGTTTTAAAGAACACAATGCTTCTGTTTTTGCAAGCAAGCTCCGTGCAGGGGAGAGACACATTCCAGGCCTTGCTATCTCATAGTTTCTATTCGTGTACTGGGGGTCAACGTGTTCTCCATGGCTCTACAGGGCTCAGGAAAGGGGGGCCGCAAAGGAGAGCATAATTCAAGCCATTTAATGTTCGCTATCTAAAATTCCTACTGTATTAACGAGACTAGCTGGCACCTGTGTACTGATTAAAATGCCTTGCTGCTTACTTCCAAGGACTCGTGAGGGAGGAGACCGGGCATTTCTGTCTGGGTTGCTGCGTTATGTTTCAACATGTCTCTCGCGGCCTTGCATTATGTACTAGTGGAGCAGAATAAGTTTTCAGCAAAGCAGTTTTAACAGAAAGCAAAAAGGCAAACTTTAGAAAACAAAATGGCGATTTCAGTCTCCTTAAAATGGCCGCACTTTAGTCAAGCTTATGGCTATATATTTCTAATACTAAACACATGAGGCGGTTGGTCTTCTGCCAACAAAGTACATTGCCTTCTGATTGAGGGGTGTCTACTTTTTCTGTACTGACAAACCCTCCTTTTGGCCGTATGCCAAACGCCTCATCCGTACATTGCATCTTTTTCCGACCAAGTATCTGATTCTGATTCTGATTCTTGCACACTACTGGTCTCCTTCTCATTGTCATCAATATTGATTGACATGAACTCTTTTACTGTCTTTGATTCATCATTACCGTGAGTACTTGATTTAGCAGTGCTCTTTTTTTCTACCATCTGTACACACTTCTCGCTTATTTCAGTACATTTTATGGGTAAGCAGTGTATGCAACAACAACATGTCATGAATATTCCTAGTACTGCTACTAGGATCGCAAATCATTTCCATCCCCACGAGCGTAATACTTCCCAGAACCAGGAGCTTATATTTAATTCCCAACTCCCTTCAGGAGGGTGAAGGTCATAGCTTAAAACGTGCAACTTTCTTATCACTTCGAAAATCGTTGGGGAGGAGTCGCTTACAAATACGCAACACGCTGATCCCACGATTTTGCAAACTCCGCCATGATCAACCAGGATTACATCAAGAGCCATTCTATTTTGGAGTGTCATTAATCTAATTCCTTTTTCCTCTAATGTCATATTGTATAATATATCTGTTGTCTCATTTATCGTTTTCTCTAGTATTCTGGACAGTTGTCTTATATTATATGAGTTTATTGCTTGGCCCCAAAATGGTATGAATGATTTTGCTATGTCCTCTGCGATTAAACCTCCTTCCTCATTCCGCCGTGGTCTTGACCTGGCCAGTTTGGCTATGTCTGCTGTTTTCGAAAGGAATACCCCAGGGAACAAAAATCCCAAGTAACAAGAACCTCCCCAGTTTCTAGGTAACCAGGGATACGCTTTTTCTCCACATATAAAATAAACAGGATCACCTACATAAACTGGCTCTACCACCTTATCGAGGAATGCTATATTCATACATCTCATAAATGTCCCCACCGAATAGGAACCCTTCTTTCTCAGGCAAAAGGGGACAGAGCGTGGACTGTAATTTACTGTATAGGAGGAGGGCACTGTATCTTTATTTCCTTCTGGGTTCATATGAAACGTGATTACAAATGATTTATAGGGCACAAATAATCTGTCTTGTGGCATCACTACTGGTGTGATCAGTCGTGCTTTGTGAAATATAGAACAACCCACAGGTTTCATAATAATTTCTTCAAATACATTCATATTTGTTCTATCTAATTGACCAGTTTCACTTTCATTCCATTTCCCATAATATAATGCACTCAAGGATGCATAACATGCAGAACTCAATGGCAACGGCTGCACATACCAACCTATTCCCTTACCGCCATACTGTGGCAAGTGGGCACATACCCAGCAATTATTATTTCTCAATATGGAGTGGGTCATATTCATTATTAGCATTAATGTGTTATTTCCATAACCTTCCCTGTGTCTTTCTTCCATTGGGGACAACATATAAGTAATCACATGGACCGGGCTTTCAGTAGTGGAGATGTTTCTAACAGGCAACAGTACTTCTAAGGGGTGTATTTCTTCCAAGTACCATAATCCCAGTACAGCCATTATTGGGGCTAATACACTCATTATGCACATAATTATCGTTAAGATCAGCATACAATTTTTTCGGTAATTCTTTTTGTGTAACCTTCCAGTCTCTATGTTTAACTCATTATCAGCAGTGGTGCAGGAGGGGGCAAAAGCTTGTTCCGGCATTTTTCTCTCGCTTTCTCTTCTTCTCCAACAATGTTTGTCGTGAATATCTCTTGTTGTTGCACTCGTTCGAATGTCAATAGGTTTGGTAATTGTCAACAGTCTATTCTGCAAGTTCTTAGCAGCCTCGATTGCTATACGTAGGGCAAGATCTCTGTGCATCTGCACATTGCTCAAAGAACTCCAGAGCAGTTATCAATTGCCTTCGTACCATGTGAGCCCCTCTTGTCCGGGAAGGGTGATCTGCACATGGATTTTTTTTAGCACTGAGGAGCCTCGCTCTTGGGCTGTCCGATTTGCAAAACTCTCATGCCGCTTTCCTCCAGACCTCCGGTTCCTACTTCATCCACAATAGGAAACAGAGGCAACAAAGATCAAAAGAAATGAAGATTTACTCACTCCTTCTTCCGGTTCCGCAAATTATACCGCCTTGCTCCTGGTATCGTGTGATCAATGAATAGTGCAGGTGCACTTCCAGACTCAAGCTCGGAGTCAGCCTGTGGCGCAATGAAAGATGATGGTGGGCGCTAAAGTGATGATGCAGATTTCATTTCAGGCTGCGGCGCAGTAAAAGACGGTGGGCGCCAAAGTGGCACACGTTTTGTGTCAGCCAGCAATGATGCAGATCTGCTGGACAAAGTTGGGGCACTCTTTGCCCTTCCTCTTTTACAGGAATCTTTTCAGGCTTCGTTTCAGGATCAGGCAGAATTTGTGGCAAAGAACTGGCAACCGTTTCTTTCGTTTCTGGGACCGCTGTCTCTTTCTGGTCGTCTCGATCAGGTAGTTTTTCAGACGGCGACGGGACTTTTTTGGCATGTGTTGCATGTATCCACGCTTTTCTTCGGTCAACGCAGATGGCGGTCTGCGTTGTTAAATGTATCAGATAGGGTCCACGCCACCTTGGTGCAGGCAATGTTATTCTCTCGAAGTTCTTGATCAGCACCCACTCGCCGGGTTCCAGTGCATGCCCCGGACTAGTGTACCTGATTGGTAATGACTCCTGCACCTGCTGATGAATCAAACACAATTTTTGAATTAACAGATTACAATAAATGCTGAGCACAGGGTATTCAAGCTCCCTTAACTGCTTTGACTGCAGTGCACACCAAACATTCGCTGGTCTCCCCATCACTATTTCATATGGGGAGAGCCCAGCTCTTGCCTGCACAGATGTGTGCATGCACAGTAATGCTAGTGGTAATGCATCTACCCAGCTTAATTTGCTTCCTACACAAATTTTACTTATTTTGACCTTCAAAGTGCCGTTGTGACGTTCTATAAGACCACCACTCATGGGATGCCTAGAACAATGGAATCTCTTGTCAATCTGGAAACCTGCGCAAATCTGGAATATCACTGCGCCCACAAAATGCGGACCATTATCTGACCATATGACGCGGGGCAGACGAAAACAGGAGAAGTACACTTTTAACATTACTTTTGCAGTGCACATCGAGGTGCAGTCTTTTTTTTTTTTTTTTAACTTTTATTTATTCAGCTCGGTGACACAAGTACAGGTGAGTCAACATAAACCATACAGGGTAAACAGTAATCAAACAATATGAATACGCATAATTTATACAAGCAAAGCATCAGAAGAAAAAAAAAAAAAAAAAAAAAAAAAAAAAAAACGGCCAAAAAGAAAGGAGTTGGGTGCATACGCACGTGAGGGCCCATGGGAGGTCGGACCACCCATACATGAGGGAGATAATTCAACGGGGAATCTTGAAAACAGTATGGGGGGTGGGTCAAGCAGAGGTAGGAGAAGACCCCGGATCCGAGTCAGATTCAATGGAGGACATAAATAAACGAAACTGCAGCCATATATCCCTAGGCCTGGAATGAGTGGGCTGCTGTGCCGCCCAGACCTCCTCCGTATCAGAGGCCCATGTCACTGCCCTAAGCCATTGTGCGTGGGTGGGGGTGTAAGGCCGAAGCCAACAAAGCAGAATTGTGCGCACAGCAAGTAGCATGCACAGTCCAGCAAGTTTTCTGGAGTCACGGTGGAGGTCGGGGAAGTCATGGAACAAACATGTCATTGGGGACAAGGGGATGTGGGAATCAAGGATAGAGGACATGGTAGAGCACACCGAGGTCCAGAATTGGGCAAGCCGGGGGCAAGACCACAGCATGTGAAGATAGTCTGCATTCTCGCATGCGCATCTGGGGCACCCAGGGGGGGAGTCGTTTGAAATGCGATGCAGTCTGGCCGGAGTGTAGTGGTATCTATGAAGTACCTTGAATTGGATTAATTTAAACCGGGAGTTGAAAGAGACATCCCGGGTGCGTGAGCACATGTGGGCCCAGCGTTCGTCAGTCATCTCGAGTCCAAGGTCGATCTCCCAATAGTGCCGGAGTTTAGAGAATGTGGGGGGCGACCTAGTTTGGAGGAGAGAGTATAATCTCGAGATTTTGCCCCTCAGGGGGACGGGAGAGGTTAATTCAGCAACTGCAGGTTCGTCAGGAGGTAACGCCGGGAAGCATGTGTACTTGTGTTTGAGTACCCTACGGAGTGAAGAATATTGAAGCCAAATAGAAGGTCTCTGTCTGAGAGAAGCCGGGAGGTCAGGCCACTCAATAAAAATGCCTTGATCAAAGAGGTCACGGAGTAGTTCATACCCGGCGTCGGCCCAGCAACGAACCACGGAAGGAGGAACCCGTGGGACCTCAGGGTAAAAGTTCCAGATCGGGAGATTGCCATGAAAGGGGTGAGTAACACCTAGTATCCGCCATAGTTTGGACAAGGCCAGCGATGTGCACGTCGCAGGGTCCATGGAGCCCGGTACCATTGGGATGGGTGAGATCACAAGAGATCGAATGTCGCGGTCGCTGACTGACAGTCTCTCCAGCCTAACATGAGGAGGGGAGTCTGGGATAGCGAACCAATGCGCAGTGTGTTGGAGTTGTGCAGCCAACCAATACCTAAAGAAGTCCGGTGCACCAAATCCACCAGTTTCCATCGGAGCAGAAAGCGTCTCAAGTTTTAGGCGGACTGCACCAGAATGCCAAAGGAATGAGTTCAGGGTGCGAGACAACATCTGGAAGTAATCTGTTCCCGGCCACTGGGGGATGTTGGCAAACTTATACAGTAGCTGTGGAAGTACCACCATCTTCAGAACTCCTATCCTACCCGCCAATGAGATCGGAAGTTTATCCCAGCCCTGTATTTTAACTGCAAGGTTCACTAGGTATGACTGGTAGTTTTCCTGTAGGACCCGTTCGGCATGCCTGGACACCACCACGCCCAAGTAAGTGAACTTAGATTGGGCCCATGCGAATCCCATGGTATCAGGAGGCGGAAGAGTGCTAGGAGTGAGCGGGAAAAGGGTTGATTTGGAGCAGTTTACCGTGAGACCAGAGATACGACCGAATAGGGCAACATCCTCCAGTATAGGGGCCAGGTTAATCTCAGGGGAACGGATATAAAGGAGGGCGTCATCAGCATACAGAGAGACTATATCCGAGGAGCCGGCTGTGCGCAGGCCCCTGTGGGAATGGTTCTGGCGCAGCATGTCGGCGAACGGCTCCATCGCTAAAGCAAAGATTAAGGGCGAAAGGGGACAACCCTGTCTAGTGCCCCTGGCAACGTGGAAAAGAGGGGAACAGCGGCCCTCGGTGCGGACTCTGGCCACTGGATCGGAGTAGAGTAGTTTTATCCAAGACACAAATGTGGGGCCGAATTTGCACCTGTCAAGTACCCGCCACAAGTAGTTCCATGAGACCGAGTCAAAGGCCTTTTGCATATCTAGGGCCGCGGTCACCGCATGTACATCAGGGCTTACTCTACTTATAATGCTAAATAGACGTCTCAAGTTCAAGGAGGTGGAACGGTTCGGGATAAAACCCGACTGGTCTGGGTGGATGATGTGTGGCATAAGGGAGATAAGCCGCAGAGCGAGTGCCTTAGCATATATCTTGACATCACAGTTAATCAATGAAAGCGGGCGGTAAGAGCCGCATTGGGTAGAGGGTTTGTTAGGTTTGAGCAGAACTGTGATAGTAGCTTCACGGAGTGAGGGGGGAAACCGACCCATTTCCACAGACTCCTCCCAGAGTGCCGTCAGATGGGGGAGCAGGAGCGATTTAAAGCGTTTATAGAACTCGATGGGTATACCATCCGAGCCTGGGGATTTGCCTGAAGCCAGGGAGTCCATGGCCTCCGAGAACTCCTGAGGGGTGAGCGAGCTCTCGAGGGCTCCAATAGTGGCGGGAGAGAGGGCCGAGAGGGGAAGTTTGTCAAGGTAAGCATCAATTTCGGCCGTAGTGGCAACGTCGGAGTGAGCGTACAGGGATTGATAAAAGGAGAGGAATTCAGCATTGACCTCTCCAGAGGAAGTGGCCAGCGACCCATCCGGTCTCTCAATCCCGGGAATGGATGTGGGGCCGAATTCTCGGCGAAGCAGTCTAGCCAAGAGCCGGCTGGGGCGCTCACCCTCTCCGTATCTTCTTGCCTGACCGGGGCTGTCCAGGAACTTCAGCTCGCGGTCAGCGAGCGAGCGAAAGGTGTCCAGCTCCGTGCCAATTAACGCAAGGATTTCCGGATTCGGGTCCGAGGTGTACTGGGTTTCCAACCTAGATAGTGTGGCCTCACTCCCAGCGATTTCCCTCCGGATAGTCTTAAGGATACCGTTCTCCTTGGAGAGGGCGATGCCTCTGATATAGACCTTGAAGGCCTCCCATAGTATGGCTTGCGAGGAAACTGAATCAGTGTTGATCCTGAAGAACTCCTCAATTGCCGACTCCATCTCCGAGCAAAAGACCGGGTCGAGGAGAGAGAGGGGTTTCATCCTCCAGTACCTGGCCCGATCCCGATCGAGGCCCCAGCACAGGGTGACAGTCACCGGGGAGTGGTCCGATAGGGTCCTAGGAAGAATCGCCATATTAGTCACGGTCTTAAGTAGGTCGCCAGATAACAACCATCTATCAATCCGGGAGAAGGAATCGTGAACCGAGGAGTAAAAAGAATAGGAGCGGGAGTCTGGGTATAGGAACCTCCAGGCATCAAACAAGGATAGACGAGGAAGTGAGGAGAGTGCGGTGTATGCTGCTCTAGAGAGTTGACGAGGTCTGGAACCGGATCTATCAAGATCGACATCAAATATCGTATTGAAGTCACCTCCCCAGAGTATCGGGATCAGGGGGAAACCTGCTAGGAGATTTATGAGATCAGTATAAAAGTCGGGATCATCAATGTTAGGGCCATATATATTGAGCAATACAATCTCTCTGTTTTGTAGAACACCATGGAGAAGAACGTACCTGCCCTGGGGGTCGATTAGGGTAGTAGTGGGGATAAATCTAAGGCTCCTATGAATGAGGGTCATGACCCCGCGGCTCTGGGTGGAGTATGTAGTGAAGTACCTCTGTGGGCCCCATGATCTTGCGAACTTATCACAAAACTCTGTGCGTGCATGCGTTTCCTGAAGGAACAGAACTTTAGCCCGGTGTCGTTCGGCCTGAAGTTGTAACAACCTCATCTTTTTGTGGTTTCCCAACCCCCTTACATTCCAACTCATGAACGTCAAAGGATCCTCACCAATCCCTCCATCAGTAGCCATCGAAAAACACGGGTGTATGAAAGTATGCACCCCATGGACGTCTCCCAGTGCGCGCAAATCTGTATTGCCACTGGGGGCATAGTAGTTCGTACTCAACCTTCCCTGTGAACACCAAGCTTTTTTTAACATAAAACCCCATTCCCCCCTCCCCCTCCCACATTCCTCCCCCAAACGGAGGGATGACCGCCCTATACCCCAACAGGAAAAACAAAAACAGCGGCATCAACGCCTGGGGGGCCTGTGAGGTGGCCTGGCGGTGATGCTCCGAACCGTGAGGCAGTGAACGGATAGCTGTATATGCCCGTTCTTAGTGTCCATATCCCTCTAAAGGAGGTCCCGTGAGGGCGGGGGCAGTTATGGCAAACACAATGTAAATCAATCTATCGGGGAAAGCCGACTACGTAGCATAAAACAATGTGCAGCAGACAACATAGGCAAAAGAAACACAACAAGAAAGCAACTGGCTTAATTAGGTGCAGTCAAGTGTTCTCGTCGGGATACCATAGGACAATGACAAAGTGCTGATGGGCCAAAGCAGTGCCGAAGTAGGATAGAGAGGTATCCGCTGATCGAATGTTCTAAAACAATAGTGTGCCAGTGATAGTGTTCGCTAGCAGATTGTTTCAACCAGGAAAGCGTTCGTCTATGAACCTAGAGGCTTCCTCAGGCAACGTAAAAAAATAAACACGACTGGCGTGTTCAACACGTAACTTAGCGGGATACAGCATAGAGTATTTCACCTGGAGGTCGCGTAATCTCTTCTTCACTGCAAGGAAAGTCCTGCGCTCCCGTTGTACTGCTATCGAAAAGTCCGGATAAAGATGGATCCTGGCACCACCCAGGAGGAGATCTCCCTTGGCCCTCGCCGCCCTGAGGAGAGTGTCCCGATCTCGAAAGTTTAAAAGCCTAGCAATTATCGGGCGTGGAGGCGCTCCAGGTTTTGGTTTCGCCGCGAGAGAGCGATGGGCCCTCTCGATCGCAAACTGCGGGGAGAGTTTCGGGGAGTCGAGGAGTTGAAGCAGCATACTCTCCACATAGTCCTCCATAGGTCCTTGCAGACCATCCTCCGGAACCCCGACAATGCGGAGGTTGTTGCGTCTCGAGCGAGACTCCAAGTCTTCATTTTTCTTCTCCACTTCGGCAACTCGGGTGGATAGCGTAGACACCTCTGCGCGGAGAGAACCCAGGCCGTCCTCGGCAGTGCTCACCCGCTCCTCAATCTCGGTCACTCGACCATCGGTTCTCTCCATGTGCGCCTTGATGGAGGATATCGTGCCATTCATATCGTCGAGCTTACTGTGTATAGTGGTAAACCCTTCGCGGATAAACTCCAACATTTTCTGGGAATCGGGTGGTACCGGGGTGAGTGAGGCGTCTTGTGTAGATGTCTCCCCTGCAAGGGGGGTCGGGGGTTTAGCGAACATGTTGATGGAGGATTGCTTCTTGCCGGTCCGTGTCGACATGTCGCCGATGCAGGGGTAGGCCCAGGTCGCGCCGAGCAACGGGTGTATCGGCCCGTGCGAGATCAAGGTGGCCGGCGGGAAGGATTCGGCTGAAAAACCGCGTTACGGTTGAAGGGGGGCCGCCCTATGCGTAGTCGATGGGACTCAGTATAAGGCGCTGAAGGTCGGATAGCAGACAGCACACCGCCCTGGATGGGGCAGCGGAGCGGCACGCTCAGGAGTCCGGAGAGGGAGCCGCACGCCGAGCGCGGGGCGCCCCTCCCCCACACAGTAGGCCGCACGCCGCGGGGCTCGAGTGAAGGGCCCTGGAGCCGGTTATGGGGATCAGCAGGCCGGCGGCCCCGCCCAGCACGTAGAGGTCCAAAACTCCGCAATGGAGAAGGTCCGGAGATCGAAACTCGCACAGTAGATTCCCCGTCCGGTTAATGACCCGCGCCGGGGACCAGCTTCGCGTTGTGCCGGGGCAATCAGGAGATTTTCAGCGTGAGGTTGCCGCACGGGACGGAGCGATGAATCAGGCGGCCATCTTGCTTCGAGCGCAACAGCGCCCCCCGTGCAGTCTTTTAATGGATATGCTTCCACCCATTTACTGAATGCACATATAACCACTAGGACATACTTCAAGTTTTGGCATCTCTCCATCTCTATGAAATCAAAATGGATTACCTCAAATGGCATAGAGCGAGGGCCGAAACTGCCTGTTGGAGTCACTGTTCCCTTCCCCACATTGTGCTGTAGGCACATGATACAATTCTGGACCATCCTCTCGGCATTTTTCTTTATGTGTGTGTTCTCCCATACTGTGGCTAGATGCTGGACCATCTTTTTGGCACAAATATGAGTAGGGCTCTGGGCCATCTTGGCCATTGCAGTTACATAGGAGTTGGGCAGCATCCAATGTTTACTCTTCTTGTCTACCCAGCAACCTTCTAGATCTAATTCTGCAGAGCCCTCAGCCCACCCCCGTATTTCATCAGCAGTGGCCTCTGCCTGCATCTCTTTGACAGTAGCAATTCCATCCTCTATCATACAGGGCACTTCCTCAGATTGTACTGTCAACATTTTAGTATTCAAATCAGTGGCAGTTTGCTTCGCAATCCTGTCTGCAAATGCGTTTCCCTCTCCCACTTTACATGTTACTTTTTATGCGCCTCGCATTTCACTATTGCTAGGTGCTTTGGACATGTAAGTGCAGACAGTAATCGTACAATCAAAGGGCCATATTGAATCCTGGCCCCATGTGATGTCAAGAAACCCCTTTCAGCCCGAAGTCGGCCAAAGTTATGAACCACGCCAAAGGCGTATTGGCTGTCAGTATATATGTTTACACTCAAATTTTCAGAAATCTCAAAGGCACTAGTTAAAACTATTATATCTGCGGCTTGTGCAGAGTTGTAGGGGATTCTCTTGCTTTCTACAATACTCTTCAACGTAGTGATAGCATAGGCAGCAGTTGATGTGCCATCAGGTAATTTAAAACAGGAGCCGTCACAAAACAGTTCTCCATCTGGCTCTTTTTGTGGGGGTATCTCTTAAATCAATTCTTCCCTTTGTTTCTTCCTCAGTAACCATTAAGCAGTCACGGGGAGGTGATTCATTTTCACCAAGTTCTTTCGTGGGCAGTGGCATTAATTCTGCAGGCTTCAAAGCGCTACCCCTCATAATTTGGATGTGTGGTGCAAAAAGGACAATTTCGTATCTAGTCAATCTAGCAGAGGTGAGGTGTTGCGTCTGTGTTCTATTTAATAGAACGTCTATGGCATGTGGCACCATCAAAATTAAGGTGTGCCCCAATACCATTCCTTCGGTTTGTTTCACTGATGCAGCAGCCGCTGCAGCAGCTCGCAAACAACTTGGTAGTGCGCGTGCTACAGGGTCCAGCGCGGAAGAAAAATAGCCGCATGGCCTATTTCTTCCACCTTGTTCCTCTGTCAAAACAGCCAGCGCGCAGCCTTCACTCTCGTGTACAAACAATTTGAAAATGTTCTCATAATTTGGTGTGCCCAAAACTGGAGCAGAACACAATGCAGTTTTGAGCAGATCAAATGCTCTCTGACATTCTTCATTCCACTGCAAAGGCATCTCAGCATCCTTTTTTGTCAATGCCACCATTGGCTTCACAATCAATGCAAAGTTTACAATCCACTGCCGGCAATCAATGCAAAGTTTACAATCCACTGCCGGCAATAGGAAGCCATCCCTATTATAGCTCTGACTCCTTTCTGTGTTCTTGGAATAGGCATACCAGAAATGCTCTCTATCCTTTCCGGGGTCAGTCTTCTCCTTTCTCTCAAAAGTAGGTAGACCAAATAAGCCACCTTACGACAATATTGGAATTTCTTTAAGCTTGCTTTATGGTCATGTGCTGCTAAGTGTGTTAACAGTAAAACAGTGCTCTTTTACAAATCTCCTCTGTATCTGCAGCGATCAATAAGTCATCTATATACTGTAACAATACACAACCTGCCGGTAATTCTAGCATATCTAGCTGTTCCTTCAATGCTCTGCTGTAAATACTCAGACTCTCTGTGTAGCTTTGTGGAATGCGCGTGAATGTAAATGATCGCCCTCCTAATGTGAAGGCAAACAAATATCTGCTTTCCTTGTGTACTGGAATACTGAAGAAGGCATTTTTCAAATCAATAACACTAAAGTACTCTGCCGAGGCAGGAATCATTATCAAAATTGTGGTGACGCCTGGAACCAATGGGAATTGAGGATCTACTACTTTGTTTAGTGCACGTAGATCAATTATGAAACAATATGGTACATCATTACCTCCTTTCTTATACACCGGGAGAATGGGACTGTTACATGTACTGCCTGTAATCTCTTCAGTCACCCCCAATTTTACCAAATTAGAAACAATACTTTTCAATCCTTTCTCTCTTTCTGCTGAAATTTTGTACTGTGGAATACGCAGTAACGTTACTCCTTCTTGTAGAACAATTTTTACTGGCTCTATCTCCAAGCATCCCACATCATTGTCATTCATTGCCCATATACAAGTTGGCACTTCACTCAATTCTCCTGGCAAAGGCTTGGACAGAAATTCAGATACCGGTACATCCTGTGGCGAAATTGTCAAGAACACTCCATCTGGTGTGCAATGGGTAACTGCACTCAGTTTTTTCAATAGATTTAACCCCAAAAGATTTTCCCCACAATTTTCTGTTAAGAGAAATTGACAATATTCAGTGAATGGACCTAATGTCACTGCTACTGGTTGGGACACTGGATTGATCACTGGGGTACCTGCAAACCCTACTGAAATATTTATTTGCCCTGACAGTGGTATCTCCGGAACCAAGTGATGGTCTATCGAGCACTTTTGTGCCCCCGTATCTACGAGAAAGCTATGCTCTCTATTCCCGACTTTCATTTCTACGTAGGGTCCTTTTTGATTCATGGGAATAGGCACTGGTTCCAACCCCTGTTTTAGGATGTCCTATTGAGGAAACAACACATCCTCCGATGTGTAATCGCTGCTATTATTATAGTACGTATTTGATTGGGTGTCAAAAATGTTCCCGCCCCTTCCTCTATTTCCATTTTGCGTGTTCTGATGGCTCTGATTCTGGGTAAAAGCAGTTTGATTCTGAGCTTGGTTCTGATTTTGGGTACCATTTCCTTGGCTATTTTGGTGCTGCTGCATGTTGTTTCTATTCTGCCCATTTGTTCCTGGATGCCCCCTATGCTGTCTTCTCTGGCCATACCCATTTCTATTTTGTATATGTGGACATTGCGCTCTCCAGTGACCTTCCTCTCTGCAGTACGCACACTGATTTAGTCCCAGTGGCCCTCCATGCATATTCGAATTACCTCTGCCCTGTGTGTTTCCTCTCCCTCTATTGTGTCCCGCCACTTGCTGAAGTAGCACCTCAACCATTGTTCGTAGTGCTTCTATTTTCATTGGCAGGGGTATTCATCAAATATCTCATGTATTTCCATTGTGGGAATACTAGGATCTGAAATCCATTGTAACGCCTCTCATATACATACTTTTAGTTTTTCACTTGTCTGTCTTGACAACGGCAAAAATCACTGCTGTATATATGGCACCGCCGATTCCTTCCTATCTCTCCTAATATCTTTACTCCTATATCCCGGTGTGGCAAACATTTCAGCATATTCATCATCAAGTTCATTCTTAAATTCAAAAAGTCCATCTACATGCTCCCCTATTTCTTCATCTTTCTCTCTCTCTACAATGTGCTAATGCATTCAAATCCAACAACTGTTGCGGTGGTAGCCTCCCAATTAACTGTTTCCATCTCGCCATTTAATATTCCCCCAAGCATTCCAACACTACCTGTCTTTCATTGCTCCTCCTGAAATCATACATCAAAGCCAGCGTTGACATTTCATCATTCCCGTCTATATACATCTCTGCCTGTTCTTGCAACTCTCGTTTTCTCTCCTTGCTGATCGCACTACGGGTCGCTCTCGCACATCCACTTTGTCCGGTCCCCTCTCTCGTTTCAATGAGTTCAAGTTCAGTTATTGGAAGGGAAGATGGGACAGAAACAATCTCTTGGGAGGAAGGTGCAGATGGGACAACGGGAACGAGAAGTGACTGCTGTGGCACTGGCTGGCTAATGGGAGGCGCTGATTGTGTGGTCTGTGGCTGTGCTGGGATTTGATCAGGAGGGAGGGGCTGAGCAACTGGAGGGGGCTGAGCAATAGTCACTGACGCTGTCATTTTAGTCTCTCCCCTTGGGCCTCGCTTTGTATCAGTCAATATTTTATTTATCAATTCATCGGATGAATGCAACTCTTGTTGTGGGTATATTTTATCTATACTCAACTGACCACGTCTATTTGATTTTCTCAAACTATCATTCCACTCCTCCTCCTCTTTTGCTTTCACTCTTTCTGCTTTCGACTTATGCCTGCGCGCGCTCATCTCTCTACTTTTCCAATGAAGCATAGCTTCCCTTCTCCAGTCCCTAATTATATCAAATGCTGCAGGACGTGTTTTCTTTTTCATCAACACCTTCTCCAAACGATCTATTCTCAGAATCTCAAAACTCCCATGATTCGGCCACTGAAGGTCTTCCTCTTTTCTGGTTTGCCTATGCCAAGTCTCACAAAACATTATCGCTCCCACACCATACTTCACATACATCTCATACGCCGGCGACCCTCTGGGTGGCGCGACCTGGCCAGTTTCCAAAGATTGTCTACCGCAGCGGAAAAATCCCGCTAAAGTAGACAATACCCCAGGCATGTTTTAACCTTACCCTCGGCTAATCAACCTTACGCTGGGTGTTTGATTTTGCAAAATCAACTCTCAACCAATATCAGGGATACTTTGAATCGGGGCACAACTCACCTGATCAGTCAAGTCATCTCTCAAGACGCAATTCGTCAGTATACTGACGCAACCAGTGACATCGTGTCTGCGTATCTTGGCTCACTCTGCCTCGTTTCGGGACCCTTGCCTCCTTGTTCTCTGGCCGAACACGTTGATCAGGGATCAGTTGTGTGCAGATCTGCAAAGGAGTCTCTCATCACTTTCACAGGGGGTGCCCCGAACACCTCTTGGTCCCAGCTCGATCGTCCCGTCCTCGCCGTTCTCTCCGCCTTCCTTATTTTACAACGTACACGATGGAACAAGTGGGGGAGGGTCCCTATTCGGTCGCCATCTTGAAGAGGCCCCTGAGGGACCCTCGCGTATGGAAACAAGGCACAATCACCACACACGAACTGATACACCAGACACGAGGTTGTATTCCCAAAAGCTAGGGTTTATTGCAAAGTAAATAGTCTCAGTTGGCCAACTGGGTCCCACGCCCAGCGACGTGTGTTTCCAGACCTTTGGGGCCCCAAAAGAGAGAAAAACATTCAACAGTTAAATATATACAAAACGAGCATCTTACAATCAGCGGTGACACATTCAATACCGCCCATAATGTATTTCCTTTGAACTGGGTTCGATGATTGACAATTGTGACGAGTATGACACCTTCAAACATTCATTTGGCAACAGTTTGCAATTTTTCGAGCCTACAGACACAAGTCTTCGTTTTAAAGAACACAATGCTTCTGTTTTTGCAAGCAAGCTGCGTGCAGGGGAGAGACACATTCCAGGCCTTGCTATCTCCTAGTATCTATTCATGTACTGGTGTTCAACTTGTTCTACATGGCTCTACAGGGCTCAGGAAAGGGAGGCCGCAAAGGAGAGTATAATTCAAAGCCATTTAATGTTCGCTTCTAACATTTCTACTGTATTAACGAGACTAGCTGGCACCTATGTACTGATTAAAATGTCTTGCTGCTTACTTCCAAGGACTCGTCCTTGCCGTTCTCTCCGCCTTCCTTTTTTTACAACGTACACGATGGAACAAATGGGGGAGGGTCCCTATTCGGGCGCCATCTTGAAGGGGCCCCTGAGGGACCCTCGCGTATGGAAACAAGGCACTATCACCACACACGAACTGTTACGCCAGGCATGAGGTTGTATTCCCAAAAACTAGGGTTTATTGCAAAGCAAATAGTCTCTGTTGGCCAACTGGGTCCCATGCCCCGCGACGTGTGTTTCCAGACCTCGGGGGACGCAAGAGAGAGAAAAACATACAACAGTTACATATATACAAAGCAAGCATCTTACAATCAGCAGTGACACATTCAATACCGCCCATAATGTATTTCCTTTGAACTGGGTGCGATGATTGACAATTGTGACGAGTATGACACCTTCAAACATTCATTTAGCAACAGTTTGCAATTTTTCGAGCCAACAGACACAAGTCTTTGTTTTAAAGAACACAATGCTTCTGTTTTTGCAAGCAAGCTGCGTAGAGGGGAGAGACACATTCCAGGCCTTGCTATCTCCTAGTTTCTATTCGTGTACTGGGGATCAACTTGTTCTCCATGGCTCTTCAGGGCTCAGGAAAGGGGGGCCGCAAAGGAGAGCATAATTCAAGCCATTTAATGTTCGCTTCTACCATTTCTACTGTATTAACGAGACTAGCTGGTACCCGTCTACTGATGAAAATGCCTTGCTGCTTACTTCCAAGGACTCATGAGGGAGGAGACCGGGCATTTCTGTCTGGGTTGCTGCGTTATGTTTCAACATGTCTCTCGCGGCCTTGCGTTATGCACTAGTGGAGCAGAATAAGTTTTCAGCAAAGCAGTTTTAACAGAAAGCAAAAAGGCAAACGTTAGAAAACAAAATGGCGATTTCAGTCACCTTAAAAGGGCTGCACTTTAGTCAAGCTTATGGCTATGTATTTCTAATGCTAAACACATAAGGTGGTTGGTCTTCGGCCAACAAAGTACATTGCCTTCTGATCGAGGGGTGTCTACTTTTTCTGGACTGACACTAGGAGTCCTCCTAGCCACACACAACATCCACATCCCCCGGCACGCCGACGACACACAGGTATACCTCAAGATCAACTCCATCAAGGACATCCAAAGGCTCAAAACCTGCCTCTCGCCAGATCCAGCCTTCTCCAGTGCATCTCTCGAAGACTGAATTCCTACTCCTCACTGACAACACCGAACACCCGGACATACAGACCTGGCTATCAACCATGAACTCTCAGGGCTTCATACCCGAGCTCACCTCCTGCGCCATGTCCCTCGGGTTCCACACCAACAAACACCTCTCCTTCAAGACACACATAGCTAAGAAAAGTCAGACAGCTTGGTATCACCTCTCCCTCCTGTGGAAAGTCAAGCCCTTCCACCCTCTGGACAGCTCTGGATCCACCTACCAAGCACTGGTCCTACCCCACCTGGATGGGGGCAATGCACTCCTCGAAGGCTTCCCATCGGCCTCCGTTGTGCCCCAGAGAAGTGTCCTATATGCGGCTGCGCACCTCATCAAGGGTCTATGCAGATATGACCACATCACACCGACCCTTATCGACCTTCACTGACTCCCACTGCATGCACAAATCACCTTCAGGTCTTGCTGCATCATCTATAAGGCAGTTAGACTTCAAGTCACCCAGCTACCTCTCAGAGAAACACAGCATCTGCAGCAGACAGCGCACTACCAGAAGCCAGGACACGTGCACACTTGAAATGTGCCACTGCAAAAAGGAAAGAACCAGAAAACAAGCCTTCTCTGCCCACTCCCCAAGACTATGGAACCTCCTCCCTGTCAGCAGCAGACTCGCACCCATGCTCCTACAATTTAGAAAAGACTCAAGACCCACCTCTTCAAGGAGTCTCTCCTCCTCAACACACAGTCCATCACGTTGCACCATTGACACCTGATTCGGTAGATGCCACCCACCCCTCTCCTCTCCGCCACCTGGTACATCTGTACCCCTCCTCTGTGCCCATCTGCATCCTACCCCCGCTGTATATATGTTATGTTGTTACCCCTGAAAGGGCTCCGTTATGCATCTGTACGGTTGCATACTTCTGTAAAGCGCTCCGTTGCTTCTCAAAGCTAGGTCTGCACTCAATAAATAACATAATAATAATAATAATAATAATTTAATACAAGCTGTGTTCTTACATGTTAAACAGTGTCATCAGGGAGAACAGGATAGTGTGATAGATTTAGTGAATTTGAATATAATCCTCAAAGATTCACACATGCTCCAAGGCAGGCGAGAACACTTACAGTATGATGACTTCCGTCTAACACAGTGCGAAAATCGCAGCGAAACCCACGCACATCGATTCATGGAAGTCCGTGCGCGTGTAAATCCATGGATGTGCGCTGAAATCCTGCGTGGCGCACGCAGGCGCACACTTCACCAAACCGCGTGCGCCAAAAGTAGGCGGAACATGGGGCGTAACACGCGGAATGGGGAACAACGTGTGAAAATGTGGGCGTTACGGGGGAAATACAGGAGGCAAATGCGCAGAACGCCCACACGTGCGCCTACAACACGTATTCATGGAATCGAACAGGGCTAACGTGTGCGTCAAAAAAGACGTGCTAATCCGGAAACACGTACGCCAGCAGGAAGCAGCATAAAAGTGCACGCAAACAACAAACAAGCTCAGACGCTACAATGAATATACCGTTCCTCGAAGCAGTGGTCGTGGGATACCACAGGAGGATGAGGAGGATAGTCAGGGCCAGAATTTTTACACCCAGGACCAGCCTTTTTGGGATGCCTGATGACCAGGTGTATGGGAGGTACAGGTTTCCACCTCGCATAATACTCAACCTGGTGAGTGAGTGGGAGGATGACCTCACATCACCCACCCTGTGCTCCCAAGCACTGAGGCCCTTGGAAAAGGTGCTCAATGTACTGCACTTCTTGGCTAATGGGTCATTTCAGCGGACAAGTGCCATAGTGGGGTAGGGGGGTGTCACAGTCCATGCAGTCACGCTGCCTACACCAGGTCTTGGCCATCATGACTGCATGGCCATCAGTCCGCAGGCACATATACCTGCCCAGAACACCTGCAGAAAGGCAGGCTGTTGTCCAGGATTTTTACTGGGTGGCACACTTCCCCAAAGTGCTAGGTGCCATTGATTGCACCCATGTGGCTCTACATCCTCCCAGGGAATCAGAGCACATCTATAGAAACCGCAAGCACTGGCATTCCATCAACGTGCAGGTAGTATGTGATGCCAAGTAAATCATCACCTCAGTATATGCCAACTATCCAGGGTCCACTCATGACAGTTTTATATACAGAATGTCAATCCTAAACCGGGACCTAGAAGCTGGGCGGCATGGCGATACATGGCTGCTTGGTGAGTATAAATGCCACTGCACATGCATGCTTGTCAGATACTGAGCAATGTCACAACCCCACTAATGATACCCATCATCACCTCCCCAGGGGACAGTGCCTACCCTCTGAGCACCCACATGATGACGCCAATTCGGAACCCCACCACACCACCCGAGGTAAGATACAACACAGCCCATATTGCAACCCGGGGCATAGTGGAGCGCACATTCGGAGTGCTCAAGTCACGCTTTCACTCCCTTGACCGTTCTAGTGGGCAGCTGCTATACGCTCGCCGTAGTGTGCAGGATCATAGTGGCAGCATGTGTCCTGCACAATGTTGCAGCACGCCAGGGCCTGCCGGTGGACATGGTGGTGCCCCCACATCCCCAACCACATGCACGGCCGCTGCGCATAGGAGGGGAAAGGGCACGTGGTGAGACTACCCCCTAGCAAAATACAACATGAAAATAGCGCCATGTCACCCAACCTCTCCCCATCTCCGCCACCCAACACACCATGGCATGTCATGCAATGTGAAAGCAAACAAAGCAATGCACAAGACCTGACACAAGTGTCACAAAGTGCACTGTCCCAAATGGAAACAGCCCAATGACAATATGCTCCCAGTAATCAATAACAAACAGCACACATGACCAAATACTTACCACCAACACAATGCAGCAACACAGCATGAAACATTGCAAAAACATGACAGTACAAAGTTAAAGTAGTGGTAGTCTTACAACCTGAATAAGCCATCACATCGACCCCTTCCAACTGCAGAGTGTTGCTACGCAAATGTGTCAGTGTACTGCATACAAAATGAACTCCATCTGCAAAGGAGACGGCCTTGTGAAGACATGAAGAAGGTACCTACGAATTTTGAGGAAGACATGGATGCACAAGTACATATCAATACACCATGCAGTGTTCAATACAACAACAATACCCACTAGGGATGTCCACACAGTATTGACTACAGACTGCCCACACAGCTCATGGGAGCCCAATGTCACCGTGTAAGTCACTGACACTTGGTCACACCCTTGGCAAGCCCATGGAAATGGGAAGCAGGAGGGGTGTGTGTGTCACGAACCCAAGCATCTAACCCAAACTCAGGACAAGCCTGTATGTGCCCAGCCAGAATACACAGTGGATGCCCACGGGAGCCACACAAAGCAACAAACTGTAAAAAAAAAAAATGGCCATGTGGGGGCCAGAGGGGGGGCTCCCAGGAGGTTCGAGGACAGGGTGCACACCAACACCCACCTGCGTGGATGTTGCGGAAAAAAAAATACCTCCATGGGTTAATGGCCTACACGGGTATGCCATTGTGGGAGAACTGCTGTCGGTCTCTTCACCCTCTGCTGCTGCATCAGGAGGTGGTGGTGCTATGGGAGGCAGCCCACGCAAAGCCCTGGTATGGTCCTCCATGGCAGCAAGCATGCAGGTCTGGAAGGTCTGATTCTGTAGGATGATAGTGCGGATATCCCAATGCAGCACCTCACAGGGTGCCTGCATTTCTGCACGCATGGCCTCGCGTGATGCCCGGATCTCCTCACGGGTTGCCTGCAGCTCAGCTGAGAGCGAACGTGTGAGCTGCTCCAGCTGCTGTTCTGCCCTAAAATTTCAGGAAGCCTCAAGTTCAAGCAGAGTCTCCCTGATGTTATGAAGTTCTACCCTCAGGGCTTCCCTGTGGCCCTGTGACTCTATTGATATGGCTTCGCGCAGAGTCTTCAGTGCCGCCCGTCGGTGACTGTTGGAAGCCAACATGTCTTCCCTGTGTGATTGGCAAATGGAGTCTGTTGCCTGCTGTTGTTGCTTCATCTGCCTTTCAGGGGGGATAATGGAAGTGGCCACCCTCTCCATTGCCTGAGCCATCATTTCAACTGATGCTGCCTGTTGGGTTGCCATACCGTACATGGAGTTTTCCCATACAGTATTGCTGGTGGCGCACGGCCACCGCGTTGGCGGGCACCACACCTGTTTGGGGCAAGGCGATCTGCACCTTGCTGTGCTGGCACTGCCTGAGGCTGCAGGACTGCATTCCCCCTCTGATCTGCTGGCCCAGGAACAGGATCAGATGTTGTGGAGTGTGACCCTGCATCTTTAACCGCCAAAGGCAGACCTACCAACACTGACATCCCCATAGAGGGTTCTACCCCTGGTGCAGGTGGGTTGGACAGAACAGAATCCCTGCCAGAAGCACTCACCTGTGACAGCACATAAGTCTCATCATCCGATTCAGAACCTGAATAGAGGTCTGGGGAGGTGCACCCAGAGACACCCCTGGATGGCATGGTCTGCAGTAACAAAGGATTTTCACCCACCACCACACCACGTCCTCCACTGGTGCCCGGTCGTGGCTGAGATCCCTCCTGGGTCTGCACCATCTCCTCAACCTCACCAGCATCAAGTGCGTCATCACCTGCAAAAACATGAAATACAACAAATGGAAAGAGGTATGAGCACCATAGCACACACATAGGCCTGACAAGACAGAGATCCTGTACATGATTTACACATGTCCCACATGACTATAACCCTTGCATGCATGCACTGTCAATGAGTTGGAAGGGGAGGCAAAAAGCAGAAACTGAGGACACCAAGATGGAAAAGCAACACACCTGCTGCATGGTGGGTAGCACTGGCATCACACATTAGCCTGTGAGTGGCATGTCCAAAACACATACATGACACATGCCAGCACACAGATGGCATGTAGCATAGCCATGGTACATTAGACAACTACAGCAATATGTCAGTGAATGAGTACTGTCACCCATCCATGTGAGATGGACATGATGAGATGAAAAATCCTAAATAGTGTGGAAAAATATGCATGTGCCACACACTGCAACACATCCAGTGTACAAAAATACAGTAATTGTAGGCAGATGTACACATCAATGGTTGGTCACATTAACATGACAGGAAACAACTATCATGTTCCACATGCAAACAGGCCCTAAAAATAAATGTGAGCAGGCCAATACTCCATCAGCCTAAATGGTCTAATCATTCACATAACAAGGTAACAAATGTGGCCCAATTTGTGGTGTAATCAATGACAGAAGCATGTCACATATGTGGCATTAGGGCTGAAAAATGCGTAGCAAAAATGGAAGAATTGAAACAATCAGCCTGAATGAACACTTAAAAAATCTGAACAATGTTGTTGCAAGATGACAGTTCAAGGGCAACTGCAGTAATGTGGCGCTAATTGGCTACTGTGGGCAGAAGGCATACTGTCATACCCAAATCCAAGGCTCGTGAATGTATTGGAGGAAGCACATGGGTGACCCATACCACTCTGGAGTACACACCTTCACCTGGCACTCAATCAGAACCCGTCACCCAAACAACATACACATGGATTACACACACATGCATGGGCACTCACCGGACAATGCGTCGTAATCAGGTAGGTCTCCCACGCCTTGGATCTGTTCCTCTGTGATGAAGGTTCCAGCAACAGACTCATGTTCAGTGAGTTGGTTGTCCTCTGGTGGAGACCCACCGCCAGTCACCAGAGTAGAGGCATGATTTGAGGGCAGCTTGTTCTTTGCTCTGCGTTTCAGGTCATTCCACCGCTTGTAGCAATCATCAGCTGTGCGCCTCACAAATCCAAGGGCACTAATGTGGTCCGCGATGGTCTGCCAGTGTGCCCTACGTTGACTAGGTGTGGTCTTGCACCCTGCAGTCACCACCATTTCGCAGCTATGTGTCGACACATAGGCCACAAGTGCATCAAGTTCGGCGTCATTAAAGCTAGGCTGCCTTGACGTGCCGGAGTGTGTAGCCGTGTCTGGGGTCTCAGCCTGTAGTGCCAGAGCACCCTTCTTCTTCTTTTTCAAAGGTGGTGCGGATCCTGAGTGGCTTACGCCGCTCTGGTCAGTAGGGGCAGAAGCACCGGTGGACTGTGTACTAGGAGTGTGCGAAGGCACAATGACCATAGGTCTTGGTGCAGGCATTGGCTGCAGGGTGATGTTGGCAGGGGCAACGTCGGTTTGATGGACCTGGACCGCCACTGTCCCGGCTGGGAGACTCAGAGCTGAGGTGGATAGAGCTGCAGCTGCCCCTGCAGCCTCCCCACCCTGCCTACTTGGGGCAGCAGATGACATTGCTGCTCCAGACCCACGTGGCCTGGTGACACCAACTTGCACCGCCACACGTGGCTTAGACTTGCTGACCTGGAAGTCAGCCTGGGAGTCTTCCTGTGCCGGTTCAGGTGCCACAATGGGCCGGTCCAACAAGGGCTGAGCTGGGATGGTGTCAGCTACGTTTCCCACAACCATGGGGGGGTGGGGCATGGGTGTTCCTGATTGGTCCTCCACACATGGGGGTCTAAGGGCACCCTGCAAATCCTGGCCACGTCCCCATCACGGCCACCTTTTGAAGGTCGGCCACCTTTGCCTCCCTTACCGCTTGGTCGCCTCGCAACCATGGCACTGATGTTGTTGTGCGTATGGGAGTAGCAGTAAACTATTGTCCTGGGCAATTGGGGGTGAAAGGGGTAGGGTACTAGATGGAATTCGTACCATAGTGTTCTAGCAAGGCTGTCTGTGACCCCTGGGGAAAGATGACAGGTCACGCAACGCACGGGCACCCCGAAAACAAAAATGAACGTGCACGAAACCCCTCGTAGACCACGTGCGTGGAAAAATGAACCCGCACTACGCTGTGGCACCCAGAAACACAAAAATAAGCGTACGCGTAATACACGCAGCCTACAATGACCTCTGAAGGGGTACGCCACACACGGGGCAAGCACAGTTGGTAAATATGTGCGCGACTCACCGTATGCCTGGAAAATGAACATGAAAAAGACGCGCCTCTGCGCGTTGGCAACACCCCCGCCAAAAGAAGAATTGTATGCTGTCTGATGAAACAGGACAAAAGAAGAAGTAAACGCTGTTTGAGGAAACAGGCACAACAAAAAAATTGAACGCTGTCAGAGGTAACAGGGAGTACGAACTTGAAACGCTGTGAAGTAATCGCGTGTTAACCGACAAGAAGTACAAAATTCACCCACTCGCTCTCCACGAAAAGCACGTACAAGTAAATGGCGTCCTACACGTACCTTTTAAACCGGCCCACACGTACAACGTCACTTACGCATGTACACGTTAAGGCCCTTTCCTCCAATTACACGAGCTGACACTCGGACGTGCAGTTTTTGCACACGTACGATGAACATGCACCCTTGTTGAGGGAAACGCCCTTGCGCGTCACCTCACAGACGTGCTTACGCGCTAAAGGGCCTTTGGTCCAATGAACTCGCGTACGTGCAGTGTATTCACGTGCTGATTCACTATGCACCCGTCATGAGTGAAACACCCGCGCGCGTAACGTCACAGACGTGCTTACACGCTAAGGCCCTTTCCTCGAATTACACGCTGACGTGCAATTTTTTCACGTGCCAAATCACTCCGTATCAATCTGGCCACGCGACAACACTCGTAAGACCACACTGCTGCCCAGAAGGCTGAATTACTGCCCCCAAGAGCCCTGAGCACGCTCCCACCTGCCATCTGCTGCTGCCTGCCTGCCTGCTGCCCACGTGCCCTGCTATTTGCTGCCTGCACGTCAGCCAGGGGTGAAGTTGCTGTTACCACCCCTGCTGGAACTGAAGACTCCCGACTGGGATACCATCGCTCCACAGCCCAGCCCCAGGACCCAGTTGCCCACCCACACCTGCCATGTCAGGCACAACACCATCTGGCACCACTGGCAACCCCCAGCCAGAGAGGCAGAGGGCCACCAGCTTCAGTGCCAGGGAAGTTGGTGTCCTGGTGGAGTAAGTCCTGGGGCAGTATGATGCCATCTATGGAGGTTCGCGCGCCGACTATGAAGGACGGACCAGGATCTGGATGGACATCGTGACTGCCATCAACGAGGAGGGGGTGGCAGTCCGCGACATCAAACATGTCAAGAAGCGCTGGGAAGACTTCAGGTCCAGGACCCTCGACAAGGCCCGTCGCCTCTTGAAGGCAGCGGATATCAAGGGGTGCCGGGGTCCCCTGTCCGACCACCAAATGAGGGTCCTGGAACGCATAAGCCCAGTGCTCCACGTCCAGGTCCTTGAGAGGCAGACCCGTCTGAAGTCGAGCGGTAAGTGTACATGCATACTGGTTGGACGCTCTGCGTGTCGTGGTGTGCCAGTAGTGTGCAGGTTGCACATGTGTTTCTGTAGGGCCATGTATGGATGTTTATGTACAGGGGCGTGAGGCTGACACATGCGAGTCCTCTCATGTGTGAGACACATGGATGGTGTATGTGTGGATAAGCATGCAGGCCAAATGCAGATGTGGGAGCACACATGTTTGAATTACTGTGTATGTACGTTGGCATGGTTGTGGTGTCACACATGGATGTTGGTTCCAGCTGCATGTGTCTGCACTGTGTACATGTGCATGTGCGTGCATTTGACAAGTGTGCAACTGTGATGCAACATGGATGCATGTGGCACTGACATGTAGAAGGCTGAATGCCAGATGTGACATGGATGGCGATCTCATCACTCTGACAGTTGGTGGACATGTACACATGCATGTAAGTGTGTTGGTGTGTGTGCATGTGTTGTGTACTCCCCGTGTTTCATGTGACGTCAGGCTCACCTTCGGATGCTGATGCTGTCGTATGTGTATGGATGGTGCTGCCTGGTGCAATATTGCTGTGGAATTGCTCATGTGTGTGAGTAGAAATGACATGTGTGTTAGGGAGTGTGATGCCATGTCTGAAGTTTGACACTGCCACTCATGTGCAACTGTCATGTGTGTATCAGTCCATTGTACAGTGCCCTGATGCCTGTGTTCTATCTCTCCCTGTCTGCAGCATCAACTGATAAAGAGGGCGGAGAGGGTGCTGCGGAGCAAAGCGGCAGGGATCGCACCACCAGCCGGAGTCGCAAGGCCCGGCTGCCCTCCCAGATTGTCATCTCTTCGGGGAGTGAGGAGTCTGGTGCCGCGTCCCAGGTTGCAGCTGCCGCGGGTAGGTCCAAGAGGCGGAGGTTGGAGATGGACTCCTCGGCAGCAGAAGGGGCAGCTGAGACCCCACAGGGTCCAACAGAGGAAGATGGCATTGAGTCATCCAGGTTGGTGGGGGGTTTGGAGAAGGAGGAGGCTGTGGAAGGGACACACACAGGGTCTGGAGGTGGGGATTCCACTGGTGCCAGTGGTGCAGTGCAGGGACACGAGGCCGCACCGGCCGCCGCGGAGGTGCCTGTGTGTAATCCTGTCCCTGATCCTGTGACCCCATCATCCGGCACCAGCAGGGATGCCTACGTCCACAACAACTGGCCTTCCTCTCCCTGCGGACGTGGCTATCCGGGACCGGGTTGAGCCTGTCCTGGCTGGGATAGCGTTGCGTCAACGGGGCATGCAAGGTGACCTGCAGTGTTTTCGTGAAGACATTGCATGTCATCTCGGATGCCTCTTTGGCCGCGTTGACCTACTGGGACGGGTCACCCGTGCTGGATTCCTCCGTGTGCTGGACCTTCTTGCGACCCCCTCCTCACCTGAACCCCCTACGCACCAGTCGTCCTCCATGCCATCTTCCCACCCATCTATCACGTGGGTACCCTGTGGAGCTGCCTCTGACCCAGTGGCCAGGCTGGTGGAGGATACACCCAGAGGGCAGGAGGACCCAGGACTGCAAGTGTCTTCCATGTGGCAGCGGTTGGGCCACGCCATAGATACGGAGCGGCAGCGGGCGGAAGAGGCACGGCTCACAATGGTCAGGGTGGAGAACTCCATGCGGAGGGCACTGAGGCGGGCCTCGATGCAATTCGCAGGGAGTTGGAGGGCAACATGTAATCGTCCCTGCGAACCCTCAGGGCCATGGAAGAAGACCGCCTCCAGGAAATTGAGCGGGAGTTCGATGATGCCTTGGCCCGGGACATCAAAAAGTGAGCCGTCGGACTAGCCCGCTGCCATTGTAAATAGTTAGTTAGTTAGTGTTAGGTTTCATTTTGGTTTTCATTTTTGTTTGGGGCGCTTGGACAATATCCCACATTTTTGTATATAGTTCTTCATTAGTTAGTGTATTTTTGTAGGTTTCATTTGGACAGTTGGGCTCATGGACCCAAGATTTCAAATTTTAAATAGTTGGAGTGTGGATTTGTCGGCATTTTCTTTTTTGATTTTTCCATGGAGCAATGGATTTTACTTTTTCATTTCTGTTTGGATTTGCTTTGTTGGAAGGAGACTTTGGAGACATTTTTGATTTCATATATTTTGGATTCTGATTTCCTTTTTTTATCGTTATGTGACATTCTGCATTGTTTTCCTTATGTACATTGTTTGGTCTTTGGATTTCTTTCACCACATTTTTTGTTCAATACATTTGTTCCCGTACTTCAATGTGTGGTATTCTATCATTGGTTTCATGCATGTCACGATGTGGGTTTTCACATTCACTGGCACCCATTGTGTGTGTGTGACGAACATGTGTTGATGTACATACATGCCATTTGGGTTGTTTCTTGTAATGGGCATTTCAATGTGGGGTGTATGTTATGCTTGGTTGGTTATTTGGGCAGGGGTGGCGTGCCGTGGTATTTTGGTGGCCATGAGGGCCATGATTGTGGGTCATGTTGACATGTTGGGGGGGACATGAGTGGGGGCCTGCTGGCAGGTGCCCCTCACTGCTGGGGGTGGGGGTGCAGGGGGACATGAGTGGGAGCCTGCTGGCAGGTTCCCCTCACTGCTGGGGGGTGGGGGTGCTGGGGGACATGAGTGGGGGCCTGCTGGCAGGTGCCCCTCACTGCTGGGGGGTGGAGGCGCAGGGGGACATGAGTGGGACATGAGTGGGAGCCTGATGGCAGGTGCCTCTCACTGCTGGGGTGTGGGGGTGCAGGGGGACATGAGTGGGACATGAGTGGGGGCCTGCTGGCACGTGCCCCTCACTGCTGGGGGGTGAGGGTGAGGGTGCTGGGGGACATGAGTGGGACATGAGTGGGGGCCTGCTGGCAGGTGCCCCTCAATGCTGGGGGTGGGGGTGCAGGGGGACATGAGTGGGAAATGAGTGGGGGCCTGCTGGCAGCTGCCCCTCACTACTGAGGGTGGGGGTGCAGGGGGACATGAGTGGGGGCCTGCTGGCAGGTACCCCTCACTGCTGGGGGGTGGGGGTGCTGGGGGACATGGGTGGGGGCCTGCTGGCAGGTGCCCCTCACTGCTGGGGGGTGGGGGTGCAGGGGGACATGAGTGGGAATGAGTGGGAGCCTGCTGGCAGGTGCCCCGCACTGCTGGGGGGTGGGGGTACAGGGGGACATGAGTGGGGCCTGCTGGTAGGTGCTCTTACTGCTGGGGGGTGGGGGTGCTGGGGGACATGACTGGGGGCCTGCTGGCAGGTGGCCCTCACTGCTGGGGGTGGGGGTGTTGGGGGACATGAGTGGGACATGAGTCGGGGCCTGCTGGCAGGTGCCCCTCACTGCTGGGGGGTGAGGGTGCAGGGGGGCATGAGTGGGGGGCTGCTGGCAGGTGCTCCTCACTGCTGGGGTGTGGGGGTGCTGGGGGACATGAGTGGGACATGAGTGGGGGCCTGCTGGCAGGTGCCCCTCACTGCTGGGGTGTGGGGGTGCTGGCTGATGACTGGGGGCCTGCTGGCAGGTGCCCCTCACTGCTGGGGGTGGGGGTGCTGGGGGACATGAGTGGGACATGAGTGGGGGCCTGCTGGCAGGTGCCCCTCACTGCTGGGGGGTGGGGGTGCAGGGGGACATGAGTGGGGGCCTGCTGGCAGGTGCCCCTCCCTGCTGGGGGGTGGGGGTGCTGGGGGACATGAGTGGGACATGAGTGGGGGCCTGCTGGCACGTGCCCCTCACTGCTGGGGGTGGGGGTGCAGGAGGACATGAGTGGAGGTCTGCTGGCAGGTGCCCCTCACTGCTGGGGGGTGGGGGTGCAGGAGGACATGAGTGGGGGCCTGCTGGCAGGTGCCCCCACTGCTGGGGGGTGGGAGTGCAGGGGGACATGAGTGGGGGCCTGCTGGCAGGTGCCCCTCACTGCTGGGGGGTGGGGATGCAGGGGGACATGAGTAGGACATGAGTGGGGGCCTGCTGGCAGGTGCCCTTCACTGCTGGGGTGTGGGTGCTGGGGGACATGAGTGGGACATGAGTGGGGGCCTGCTGGCAGGTGCCTCTCACTGCTGGGGGGTGGGAGTGCTGGGGGACATGAGTGGGGGCCTGCTGGCAGGTGCCCCTCACTGCTGGGGGGTGGGGGTGCAGGGGGACATGAATGGGACATGAGTGGGGGACTGCTGGCAGGTGCCCCTCACTGCTGGGGGGTGGGGGTGCAGGGGGACATGAGTGTGGGCCTGCTGGCAGATGCCCCTCACTGCTGGGGGTGGGGGTGTCGGGGAACATGAGTGGGGGCCTGCTGGCATGTGCCCCTCACTGCTGTGGGGTGGGGGTGCAGGGGGACATGAGTGGGGGTCTGCTGGCAGGTGCCCCTCACTGCTGGGGGGTGGGGGTGCTGGGGACATGAGTGGGGGCCTGCTGGCAGGTGCCCCTCACTGCTGGGGGTTGGGGTGCTGGGGGACATGAGTGGGGCATGAGTGGGGGCCTGCTGGCAGGTGCCCCTCACTGCTGGGGGGTGGGGGTGCTGGGGGACATGAGTGGGACATGAGTGGGGGCCTGCTGGCAGGTGCCCCTCACTGCTCGGGTGTGTGGGTGCTGGGTGACATGAATGGGGGCCTGCTGGCAGGTGCCCCTCACTGCTGGGGGGTGAGGGTGCAGGGGGACATGAGTGGGGGCCTGCTGGCAGGTGCCCCTCACTGCTGGGGGATGGGGGTGCAGGGGGACATGAGTTGGTGATCATATTGCAAGGTGACATGTGGCTTGGCTGGGGGGCATGCCCATGGTGGATGGGCTGCCTGAGGGACATGACCAGGGGTGCAGGGTAGTCCGCTGTGGTGTGGGCTGCCTGCAAGAGCCGTGGAGGGGGTAGAGGGACACCTGGGAGGACCCACATTGCCAATTCACGTGTGGAACTCCCTGCGCACCCCACTGGATACACGTACCCCGCTCTGACAGCGAAATCGCGTGTGAAACTTCACACACCCCCCCAAAATACACATACCCCGCTCTGAAAGTGAAATCGCGTGTGAAACTCCCCCCCCCACCGAAATACACGTACCCCGCTCTGACAGCAAAATCGCATGTGTAACTTCCCGCGCACCCCCGAAATACACGTACCCCGCTCACACAGGGCCAATCGCTTGTTAAACTTCCCGCGCACCCCGAAATACACGTACCCCGCTCGCACAGGGCCAATCGTGTGTGAAACTTCATGCGCACCCCGAAATACACGTACCCCGCTCTGACAGCAAAATCGCGTGTGAAACTCCCCGCGCACCCCCGAAATACACATACCACGCAAGCACAGGGCCAATCGCGTGTGAAACTCCCCGCAAACCCCAGTAATACACATACCACGCTCGCACAGGGCCAATCGTGTGTGAAACTCCCCGCGCCAGGGTGTACATGTATTCGGAGGGGTGTGCGGGGAGTTTTACAGGCGTTTTCGGGGTTGGGGGCTGTATGCTGGTCCAATGGCCCGTGCGCCATGTACGGGATTTGTGCGCTGTGCATGGCGCTGCGCCACTCTGCACCACGGCTGGCTTTGGATGTTGAAATCCATGAATACGCTGTGTGCGGAAATGGATTTTAGCGCACACGGCTGGCGCAGACTGTCGCACGCGCACACTGTGCGCCAGCCGCGTGTGCCACTTGTGCGCTGGATTTTATGAATTACCCCGTGAGTTTAGAGCAATTATGCAATTACCAACTCAGATTCCAGGCGCTGTACATAAAACCGTGCAGACATTAAAACAGAGACATTACAGTGGCATTACCATAACAGCTGATGGTCAGCATAACCCAGGAAGTACGTCCAGTTGGTGAAATAGGAACACATAATGGATTCCCACTCAGGTAGACTGTTTAGCTTAATGAAGTAAGCTTCAAAAGGGGGTAGATGTGGGTATTCATTTGTTTATTTATTTTGTATTGCTTAAAACACGAACCTAACTAGCAAGCATTGGCACTCTTTGCCACAGAAGCGTGCCAGCATTGGGCTTGACATTTTATACAGTAATACAGTGCTGTTGGTCGGAGGAGGTAGGGATTTGTATTTGTTCGGTATGCGGTGAGAATGCCAGGATTGTAAACATTTGCCATTTGGAAACATTTGGAACATGGTGTTGCCTCACTTTCTCACATATCTGTGTTCAAGATGTTGGGCATATCTGGCATGCTTATCTTTAATTCACGAGCCACCATGTATTTATTTGTTTATTTTATGGATGGGTTCAGAGAGGCTAGGGGCCAAGAAGTAACCATAGACCTGTAGAGTTGAGGGTGCACCATTTACAGGCATAAGACTGTGGGCTGGTAGTGGTGCTGGCCAACCAACTTACCTATATGGCTTTGAAGGACGCTGTGGGAAGGAGTTCCTTATTATTAGAGCTGGTTTTAGCCATCTAGCCAGATATCACGACAAACTGGTGAATTTACCCAGGACCTATACATTAAAACTTTTAATGACACACAGGGGTGTTGCTAGGTCTGGACAAGATACATGGCTACCCTAATGCCGGGACTGTTTGGGACTCAGGCCTAGCTAGCATTTTGGTCGTAGCCCTTGAGCTTTACCAGGCTACAACCAAAACCCTTCGGGGCTATAGCCTGCCCCCACTCCCAGGGACGCCTCTGATGACACTTGCCTGGGTCTTTCCATAGGATTTCGTTCAAAGAGTGATGCTACATGACTTTTCTTTGGAAATCAGAACTGCATCATACTAGTACTGGAACATTAAAATGAAACACCAGTTTTACATCAATGAAAATGAATTACTGCCTGTTTTATCAGAACAATACGTCAAGGTCTGACCTGCCGAGCGCAGCGGCCCCGGTAGGCAGACTTTTCATGGAAGCACCGGCACCATTAGCAATGAGTCTCTAATCGGACTCTATGGGAATGGCGAGTTACAAAATCCAGCACCTGACCTCCCGCTCCTCCGGGACTTGTAATGTCCCGGTGTCACCAGGAAGTCAGGTGCCGGATTCGGTGCTACAGGGTTGGTGTCAACCCGCCGGTTTCACCGGCGGGTTACTGCCAACCTCGTAATGAGGCCCCAGGGTCTTCAAAAATGTTTATGGGGGATCAGAAGGTACAAAGGACTCCTCGCTATATATTGGCGCTCAATGTTTGAAGATGGGTTTTTGGTGAACTTGATTTGAGCAAATACCACAAGGGATTTATGCTTCAAAAATCAGCCTTATTCTTTAGGCAGAGTGAAATGGCTTCATTAATGTGGTTGTGCATGGAGGCTCAAATAATTGTCCCGTTTAAGTTGGAAAGTGTGTGTTCCATGCTAACAATACTGCAGGCTAGCCAACTGTTACCTACTATTTCATTCACACAGAAAGTGTTACATGGCTGGAAGAGAGTAAACAAAACATCTGGTTTCATAAGACTGCTTCCTTATGGAATAATCCAGCGCTTCAAATAAATAATAGAATGCTTTATTACAATGTCTAAAGAGAGAATGAATGTGGGTGATGTTATAGAAGGAGATCAAGTAATTACCTTTAATAGGCTAAGAGAAAAATACACTTTAAATGTGAGTGAATGAAGAACATTGAATAATTTAAGTGCACTAATAATGCAAAGAATTCTTATAACAAATACCCTTTCCGCTGACAAACCAGAGTTATGCAAGATATTCGACTCTCCTCCTCGGATGTTGTCCACCTTTCTCAAACTTATGCCTGTTTGCATTGAAATTGTTGATGGATGGGATCGTTTGAGAAAGAAATGGTCTACAGAATTTAGACTATGAAATATCGGAGGAATAATGGATGAAATTGGACCCCATTCTGCATTTGATTCGACAGAAGGTAATAAGTAGATTTTATTGGACTCCAGACAGAATGCATGCGTTGGGTCTCTTAGATGATAATCAGTGGTGGGGATGTAGGAAAGAGAGGGACATTACTGAATATGTTATAGAGCTGCTTCAAAGTTGTATTTTGGACAGATGTTTTGGATAGGGTAGATTTGGTTGTAAATACTAGTATTAATAGCTGTTCTAAACCAGTAATATTGTTTTTAAAGGGACATAATCTGGTTATTAGTCATGGAATAGAAATGTGGATTGACAGAGCCAAAGTTGTTGCTCAAAACAAATTCTGAAAGTGTGGAAAACCTCAACTTGATAGCTGGATAAATGAACTGCGTGTACTATCCAACTATGACAAAACAATGTACGAAAGACAAGAGAGAAATGACTTGCATGAAGATATGTGGGTGTCGTTTAATGACTTAGATAGATGAGATTGAATGGGGGGAATAAGTCTTATGACACCTGAACCTTCAAAAGGTGGTTGAGTAAGATTTGTGTACGTGCATATTTTCCTTTGTCTGTTGTGTGTCATAGGCACTAATTTATTTTATGTATTGAGCGCAGAAGATATGAATATATTCTCTGTCATTATATATTTGTGTAGTTTAAACAATTCTTATCAGATGTAGTAATTTTGTGTTCTAACTGATATCTTAAATTGTGTTGCTTTTGTATTCTGTTGGGAGCAATATTAATAGTATAATGCACATTAAAAAACCTTTTTGATTACCAATGGCAGAGGTGGTATTTCAGCAATACCACTTTGACCAGTGGTAAACTCTAAAATGGGCAGATTGTCTGAAATACCCCATGGTGGTAACTTCCTCCAACTTGATTTCACACAAAAAATCGGCCCAACTGTGAATGACCCTTTGTCTCTCACACACTCTGCCAAATCCCTTCCAATAGGGCCTCAAACATCCACTGCTTTCTCCAAATAGTGCTCTCTTCTCCAAAGAACATGTCTTCTTCCTCCAAGTCTGTGACACAAACTGACATCCAGAACCCTTTATACCCAGTAAAACCTGGGTTTTGTTGGAACTGTACTCCATGTTAGTACAACTAATATATGTCAGCTGTGATTAGTTAATTATTAGATTGAAGTCCTTACCTCCTCCTGTGAACCCATTAGGAGTATGCCTTCATTGGCGTCATCTTGGAATTTTTTGTCTCTGCATTGTGCCTCGTAGGTCAGAAGATTTCAGGACATGGGATTCAAATCTCCTTCTCCAGCGTCCTCCCCTGTATGACTACAGGATTGCATCACAGGATGAATATGCATTGTTTTCGGATCGTCTTGACATTCTGATGGCTGTAGTCTCACAGCCTCCCTGGGACGGTAGTCCCTGCTGAAGGCCATCTGCCTCAGTTTTATAAGAGGCATTGGTAGAGATGTGGAACTATTATCCACACAAGGTCGGGGGGACTGGGAATCCCACTCGATGCATCTCCTGACAGGGCACTTTGGAATGCTGCCGGGTAACTCGAGGCCCCTAGATCTTCGACTCCTCACAGAACTCAACCCACCCCTTATCTAGCTCCACTACTGGTTGGATACAGACATGGTTGGTGTTGAAGCCAAGATCACTTTTCACTAAGCCACTTGGAAAAACTGTGAAAAGTTAGATATGTTTGTTATAGCCAGTGGTAACTGTGTGCCCTTAGGAGTTCATCAGGAGGAGATAAAAGCAAACGTGTGGCATAGTTGACTAAAGTAAGGGAATCACTAGTTTGCTTACTGATATTGTTTTCTTAATTTCCAAGAAGGTGGTATCAATTATGCTAGAGATTAAATCTAAAATATTGTACCCCATCCCTTGGTCCTTCACACCTGTGTGGTCAACCGAGAACCTGAGAGTATGGGTCTCTGCGGGAAGTGGGAACATTGAACTCAGAGGAAGGGAGAGCAGACTAACCATATATTACTTTTATGTATCTGTGCATACGATAGCACATATTTGTGTGGCTTTGAAATTAATTGCAGGGTATGTTAGACCTATCAAAGTAATTATGGGGACTGTACACAGCATTTTTATTTGTGATGATTATCTCAAAGCGTCATAAAAACGAGTCTTAACTATGCTATTTGTAATACTGTGTTTGCAAACACACAAATAGTGTAAAAATAAACACACACACAACCTAATGCAGCACAAAATAAAATATGAAAACACTTCAATCTACCAAGCAGCATGGAAATAAAACAAGCCCTTTGGAGTGCAATGCAGCAAATCTCTCACCAACTTAACAGCTCCACTTGATCTTACAGCATGCCTCTGCTATAACAGAACTTTCTCCAGGGTGCCCTTTATCGGATCATTTCTTAATGCAAGTTTTGATTCTTCTAAGGTGCAACCTCTGATTTAACACCCCGAGCTCCCCCCATCATTTTGGGACAATAAACAGGCTGTATTTGCAATTAGAATTCTATTTTATTTCAGTGAGGAAATCAAACCAAAGGTGGTCTCCTAATTTTATGGTGGGGAAGACATGCACAATATTGTACAATTACAGGAAGTTTGTCGACAAAAAGAAAATTAACATGCCTGTCACAATCTCTCAGCTTTTGCACACACAATTATGTTAATCGATCAATACTACATATAATGGCCGTATTACAACTTTGGCGGTAATTCAGCGGTAAATGAGCCGAATTATGGCCAAAATCATTTACTGTTACTACCACTTGGTCCCGTGGGTTTACCACAGGTTTACTGGTGGTAGGGTGGTGTCATTACCCATTTTCAGAGTCCGCAGGACTCCATGGGGATTTTTGGCAGATTTACTGCTGGCGGAATTACTGTGCAGTAAATCTGCTAATTTATGGAGGTAAAGTGGCGGATTCACCTCCAGCCTTTTGCTGGAGGTAAATCCTCCTCTTCAACTGCAACGTTGTAATTCGGCATCGTAGGAAAGATGGCAGGAATTCCATTATTGCCAAAATAAATGCTAGTAACGGAATTACCATCCATTTTTTCCTGCACTTCCAAACTTGTAATGTGGTTTATAGACCTCTATTTCTAAACAGTATAATGCAATTTCTAAGCGCTATAATGGTCCATATGCCACTTTTCGGCCAGTGTGTTAAACAGTTTAATTCACCTTGTTTTCTTCAATAATAACCAAAAATATTGCCATTACAGAACATATCGATCGAACAGGTTCAAATATCTGTAAAATCATTTCTACATTTGCATCATGTTCTCCTGTGAGTATATGGTATTTTAGGTTTCCAATATATGCAGGAATGTAAAATGCAAACTATGGTAGATTGCAACAAAATCTACAGGCATGGGTTTAGAAAAAAAATGTTTTCATTTTAGAACACACAGAATATTGGTTTATTTACAGATTAAAATTGCAAGCCCCTTTCGATCCCCCTTGAATGAAGTAGGATTTTACAGTGTGCCACTTTTTACCTGACTATGAGCTTCATAGGTCTTCATTTAATAGTCCACACAAGTCTCACCCAGTCTTGCAACGCAATACCAAAATGGGCACCAAAAGTAAAGCAAACATGCATTTTTATTGCTTTACTCTTGATGTCCACTAAAACATGCCATGCCAGAATATCAAAATATATACAGACACGCCCTGTAATGTAGGCTGGTTTTGCCACTAAATAACACTTATCGTGTTTGCTTTACTCTCAATGCTTTACGTGGCAAGTGTGGCCTATGTTGGCAGGCCAGTCGGGATACATTTTCTTATTGTGGTTGCATGCCATGTTTTAATGGGGATCGAGAGTACTGCAATCATGATTCATGTTTGTTTTACTCTTGATGCCCATTTTGTTATGTAGCAAGACTGCCCTATGATGGTGCACATGTCTGGGTATATTTTATACAGTGACATGGCATGATTTACAGACCATCAAGGGTAAAGCAAACATGATAAGTGTTATTATGGGGCTAGACTGTCCTACTTTGGTGAAACCAGTCTGAATATCAGACGTATCATTGTATTTTATACTGGCATCAAGGGTAAAGCCAGTAGGGTGAGTGTTCTTATGTGGTGAGACTGTCTTATCTTTTTGTAGCCAGTCTTGGCATGTTTTCTTATTGCGGCCTCGCTTTTTTACTAGCAAAGCCAGCACAACTATGTTCTTACATAGGTATTCTGGAGTAGACTTGCAGAGCTAGCATTTGCACGTTTTCCTATAGTATATTTAATGGTATTATGCACAAAGCAAACAGGGAGAATGTTCTGATATTGGAATGCTGGCAAATATTGGTACAGCCAACATAGAAGTCAATGGGCCAATATATATTGTGGGAAAAGGCTTCATGAAAAGGCTCCTGTGCAGACTGGAATAAAGTTGGAAATTATACTGCTAAAACTGAAATGAGCAACAGACAACAAACCTTGCTAAAAAAGTAACCCGCTAACTGTTACCACAACATACAAGATACTCCACTGAAAATGTAACTGACCACGGAATCTTAAATAAAGCACTGTAGCCGAGGATACATTAGCACCTAACTACACTTTAGAAAGCTACATAGATAGCAAAGAGATGGGCAATGCCGTAACTGAAGAGATTGAATGTTTAGGTTTGTTTCTGTTAGACAGCATTATAGAATTGTATTGTTTTTTGTTTACTCCACCTACCACCGTGGTTGGCATGTCAACTTATGTAATAACAATGTCAACAACTCGCAGTGTGAATGTTAACTGAATTTTCTCTATCTGTATGTTTATATGTTGAGCTCAAAATCAAATCATAATTATTTTTTTCAAGCAGGCTCCTGTGCACTGTTTGTGACTTGGTCTGTTTGATTTTTCTATGAGTTACCCAACAAAAGCAATTGCAAACTCTATGGCTTTTTACCCAACTTTTCAAAAATGTGCGCCGTAAAATCAACCATTTGAACCCATTATTTAAGACAAATTCTTGGGGGGTGGACCCTCTGAACCCTCTTTAGTTAGTTGATTCTGGCTTGCTCACTACTCATGGCTTGCATACTTGGGGAAAACATTTACACCCCTCCAATTAAAACATTCACCAGCCTGCGTTGAAACCACTGTCAGGCTATGAATTATTGTATACTAGTAAATATCCCTAGTCTCTGATTACATCTGTAAAAACACAGGGTTGAATTTATTTGACTATGTTTGAAAGAAACATTGCGCTCTCTGTACAGAAATGCTCTCAAGTTCTCACGTGGCTTTGAATATGCTCAGAAAGCAGAATACATTTCACACTGAGAAGCTACAACATTCTACTTGAATTCACTTGGCTATAGTTTATCAGATATTGCACTCTCTGCACAGAGAAATGCTATTTAAACTCTATTTCAAATCAGTCCCCCACATCATTTCCCTTCTAGTTCAATGAACTATGGATATGCAATTTGAGTTTGTAAGAAGACAATTAACTGAGTTATTCATATTTATATAATGTATTCATTATTAATACATTTTAATATATCATGTATGGTGACTAGAGGGGCAGAGTCTCATGATTTCAGAACATTTGTCTTTTTTGTTCTAGACCTACGCATTGGAAAGTTATAGTCAAACATGTGTTTTACATTATTTTGTGCTCTCCAAAATAAATACATCATGTTTATGTTATCATTCCTGTGCATGTAAGTGTCCTTTAGAGTTACTGATCCATTTGAATAGCTGACTCAGCACCTTAAAGTCATCCATCAAGCATGGATAGATTCACCTAATGGCCAGCCAGGGTTAATGGCCAGACAGGGTTAAAGGTGGAAGTCAAATGGAAGTAAGACCCTTTGATTCTGAAACCAGACCATCCCCACCGTGTGACCATCTGACAATAATAAAAGGCCGGGAGACCATGTATTGAAGTTACTCACTCATGATGTATTTCTACGCATTAGATATTTTTTAAGGCTGAGCATGTGATCCTATTGTTGTTCTGGGCGTAGTGTGTTTCTTTAAAGAAAGATAAAGAAGTCTGTTTTCACCAGATAGGACACCTTGTGACTTTCAAGATCTCTCCTGGTTTTGTTTTTCAGTACATTGTAACTTCAATTACCTTGTTTTGGGACTTATTTTAAATTCAAACATAACAGACTTAGGCAAAAGGCAAATTTAGCATTAAAGCATTCACAATACAGCTTAAACAGCACCATATGTATATTTCTACCTTCTAAAATACAATAATGTATCTCTGGTATGTGTGCAGGCCTGACCAATGGCATCACACAATTCTATAATTTACATTTAAAATGAATAAAACATATAGAATGTTGGCTTATAGAATTAAAGGTGAATTATTTGGCTTGTGTGCTTACATGTTTCTAAAATAAACATTGCAGTGGTACTAGTTGGGTTTTCATTATGTACTTTACGTGATATGTAGAAGTAGGCACTTGTTCCCTTTTGGATTTCTCCTTGTACTTTAAAATGTGCAAATTCAATAACATATCATGATAGACAGTAAATACTGAAATCTGTGCCCTTTGCTTTGAGTTGTCTGTTATATAACAAACTGCATTTCATAGGCACTACACTGCTCAATGTAGTTGAAGAAAAACACATCACACGTGAATACAACAATGCACCAATCTCAGCACCTCATGCTCTGATTCACCCAGTCTCTATTTTCATTAATGTTTGCCTACATCTTGTTATGCATAACGGAGGAATGGAATGGCACCATTGCCCCTCATGAATATACATCTTTGTGAGGGTTGCATGTGATATTTCTGCATATTGAAGACCAAACACAAATAAGACAGATTTTTTTTGGTCGATTTTGGGTGGCCCTCAATGTGCCCAAATATCACATTGCATGACTCCCAACCCAACCCCCTTCCCTCTACCATGAATCTGATCCCCAGCCCTCCCCCATCCCTCCCACACTGGTGATTTTTATGTCAATCCGGGGAGGGGGGGGTTTGGTTTCATCCCCCAGACCCCCACCTTTCCTACCACTCTGCCCATTCCCCCTAAAAGCCTTTCTCACATGTCACCTCCCACCACAGACACATTAACAGGCATTCAAACACGCACACACTTACATTTACCCTCTCTCCAACTCCTCCCCAATCATTACTCACACACACATACACACACACAGAAAGACACACACCCAGACACAGAAAAAAACTCACAAAAATATAAACACGTACCTCAGGCACCCACGTCTCCCCTCTTCTCACCCCGCTGCGCCTGTCAGCCCCTGCGCACCCTCGTGTGCCTCACAGTGGCTGACAGTTCGATTTTAAATGACCACTCGTAGCAGTCTTTCTAAATTGGTCTTTGAAGAAATCGATTTTAAAAAAATCAATTCCTTCATTTAGTACTCTTTGTGAGATATAGCAGTGAGCAAAGCTCACTTTTGCCAAACAGGTGTTACTCCAGATATGCTAGTATCCATGCGCAAGTGTGTGCCTAAGGAGTTTCTAAAACGGATTAAACTAATAACAAGCCCTGGCTATTTTCTAGAGAAGGCCACTGAATGACAATGTTGAATCTGATCTGACTATTCTAGATAATACATGTGTAGAATCTCAAGTTGTTTCTTCCTTCTTCCCTGTATTTCTTGCCTTATAGGTGCTTCCATCAGGTTACAAGGAAAGAAGCAGCAGACCTTCTCGAGGGAAATCCCAGAAGCGGAAATCTCATTCTGAGGCCTGGGGGTGACAGTAAGAACTTTGCAGTCTCCATCAGGCAACCCACAGAGTAAGTTGAACCTAGGATGCCTTCCTCTACTTCAATTACTACATGTTAAAGTTGCCCATAGTATAATTGAAGCCAGCAAAAGGGCCACAGAAATTGAACTATGCACATTGTGATGGATTGGCCATAACCCTAGGATTTTAATCTCTCCTGCAGATAAAGATCTAGATAATTCAGAACTCCTTTGGGGGGTTCCATGTAATAATGTTGCCACAAAAATCTCGCCATACAAAAATATCGCCGAAAAATTGCCCTTTTTTGTGGCGCCATTATTGCATGGAACATGTGGGGGACACCCCGGCAACCCCCAAATTTTTTTTTTTTAATTTTTTTTTAAAAAAAAGTTTTTTTTTGCCCCTGTCCCCATATATATGGTCACCCAAATAATATCGCCACAACCTTTTCCCGGCGATATTATTTACGGCGACCATATATATGGGGATAATATTACCTGATACCCTTTGGGGTACTTCCCTCAGGAAGTTTCTCTTTGTTAGTCTGAAACATCCATTGTATGATCACATCGCATATGTAGATTTGTGCCTCCCGTCAACATGTCCTTTCTCCCCAGGAGCTGTATGTCTGCAGCTTCGTGTGGATACACTGTGTCAAAGGATTCCTGACCTTAAACCACAAAGTTTACTATGTGCCTGGTGAACTTGGTCTGGTGATCTCTGGGGCTTGTTGCATTGACTGTGCTTTGGTTTTCCTACTGTGGTTTGAAGAAGGCTCTGGCCCTCATTACGAATTCAGCAGTAACCATACCGCTATTGGCGGCATGGCTGCCGCCAAAATTGTGTCGGGGTCCTCGGAATGAGGATTTACCGGGCCATTCCGAGTTTGGAAGGCCCGGTAATTCCTCCCTCCAAGGACCCAGACACGGTCCTTCCCCATTCCCATTTCAGCCCTCACAGGGCTGAATGGGAATGGGAGAGGGAGCAAACAATGGGCCATTACGAGATGGCCCGTTGTTTGCTCCCTCTTCCCTTTGCGGGACCCGGTAAGCACGCCTGGCGTTTTACCAGGCGTGCTTACCGTGTCCCGCGAGGGGAACTCGTAATGCGGCGGTACGGAGTAAACGGCGGCGGCACCTTTTACGGCGCCGTTCACTCCGTACCGCCAAGGTCGTAATGAGGCCCTCTCTGTTTTAACGGTAGTCTGTATAACGCTTTTGAATGAAGGGTTGATTTATTTCCCACTTTTGCCCTTTGGTTAGCCTTCTAACTTCCTAAAGAAGAGTAAGACAAGGGAAGTTTAAGGGGGCGATTCATGGAACAAATGTGCGCCGAAAATCTTTGCGCAAGCAGGCGCAAGCGCAAAAAACAGGCGCACGCGTGCGATTCATGGAAGTCCCTGCGCGTGTTTTCCTCGGGATGTGCGCCAAACCCGTGCATGGCGCACACGTCACAGCAACATCCCGAAAGGCGTGCGCGACGTGCACAGTGAAAGCGCACAACCTCGGCGCATACACCAGAAAGTGGGCGGAACACGGGGCATAACGCGCGGAATGGGGAACAACATGCGAAAATAAGGGCGTAATTGTGGATGTACTGCAGGGAAGCAGACGGAACGCTCACACGCACTCGAACCACACGTATTCATGGAATCGAATAGGGCAAAGCCACGCACAGCCAAAGACACGCACAAGACGAAACACGTCCGCCACACGAAGGCAGGCGGTAGCGTCCCTGCGCATTACAAAAGTGGCAAGATACAGCAATTGGGCCTGTGCGAGCGGGGCACGTGTATTTCGGGGGTGCGCGGGAAGTTACACACGCGATTGAGCGGGGTACGTGTATTTCGGGGGTGCGCGGGAAGTTACACACGCGATTGAGCGGGGCACATGTATTTCGGGGGTGCGCGGGAATTTACACACGCGATTGAGCGGGGTACGTGTATTTCGGGGGTGCGCGGGAAGTTACACACGCGATTGAGCGGGGTACGTTTATTTCGGGGGTGCGCGGGAAGTTACACACGCGATTGAGCGAGGTACGTGTATTTCGGGGGTGCGCGGGAAGTTACACATGCGATTGAGTGGGGTACGTGTATTTCGGGGGTGCGCGGGAAGTTACACACGAGATTGAGCGGGGTACGTGTATTTCGGGGTGCGCGGGAAGTTACACACCCTATTGAGCGGGGTATGTGTATTTCGGGGTTGCGCAGGAAGTTACACACGCGATTGAGCGGGGTACGTGTATTTCGGGGGTGCGTGGGAAGTTACACACGCGATTGAGCGGGGTACGTGTATTCCCCGAATGTGGGGCACCTGCCAGCAGGCCCCACCCATGTCCAACTCATGTTCCCCACCACCCCCACCTCCCAGCACTGTGGGGCACCTGCCAGCAGGCCCCCACCCATGTCTCCCACCACCCCGACCCCCCAGCAGTGCAGGGGCACCCTCCACCAGGCCCCCACCCATGTCTCCCACCACCCCCACCCCCCAGCAGTGCAGGGGCACCCTCCACCAGGCCCCAACCCATGTCTCCCACCACCCCCACCCCCCAGCAGTGCAGGGGCACCCTCCACCAGGCCCCCACCCATGTCTCCCACCACCCTCACCCCCCAGCACTGTGGGGCACCTGCCAGCAGGCCCCCACCCATGTCTCCCACCACCCCCACCCCCCAGCAGTGCAGGGGCACCATCCACCAGGCCCCCACCCATGTCTCCCACCACCCCCACCCCCCAGCAGTGCAGGGGCACCCTCCACCAGGCCCCCACCCATGTCTCCCACCACCCCCACCCCCCAGCAGTGCAGGGGCACCCTCCACCAGGCCCCCACCCATGTCTCCCACCACCCTCACCCCCCAGCACTGTGGGGCACCTGCCAGCAGGCCCCCACCCATGTCTCCCACCACCCCCACCCCACAGCAGTGCAGGGGCACCCTCCACCAGGCCCCCACCCATGTCTCCCACCACCCCCCAGCAGTGCAGGGGCACCCTCCACCAGGCCCCCACCCATGTCTCCCACCACCCCCACCCCCCAGCAGTGCAGGGGCACCCTCCACCAGGCCCCCACCCATGTCCAACTCATGTCTCCCACCACCCCCACCCCCCAGCACTGTGGGGCACCTGCCAGCAGGCCCCCACCCATGTCCAACTCATGTTCCCCACCATCCCCACCCCCCAGCACTGTGGGGCACCTGCCAGAGGCCCCCACCCATGTCCAACTCATGTTCCCCACCACCCCCACCCCCCAGCAATGTGGGGCACCTGCCAGCAGGCCCCCACCCATGTCTCCCACCACCCCCAGCCCCCAGCAGTGCAGGGGCACCCTCCACCAGGCCCCCACCCATGTCTCCCACCACCCCCACCCCCAGCAGTGCAGGGGCACCCTCCACCAGGCCCCCACCCATGTCTCCCACCACCCCCACCCCCCAGCACTGTGGGGCACCCTCCACCAGGCCCCCACCCATGTCTCCCACCACCCCCACCCCCCAGCAGTGCAGGGGCACCCTCCACCAGGCCCCCACCCATGTCTCCCACCACCCCCATCCCCCAGCAGTGCAGGGGCACCCTCCACCAGGCCCCCACACATGTCCAACTCATATCTCCCACCACCCCCACCCCCCAGCACTGTGGGGCACCTGCCAGCAGGCCCCCACCTATGTCCAACTCATGTTCCCCACCACCCCCACCCCCAGCACTGTGGGGCACCTGCCAGCAGGCCCCCACCCATGTCTCCCACCACCCCCACCCCCCAGCAGTGCAGGGGCACCCTCCACCAGGCCCCCACCCATGTCTCCCACCACCCCCACCCCCCAGCAGTGCAGGGGCACCCTCCACCAGGCCCCCACCCATGTCTCCCACCACCCCCACCCCCCAGCGATGCAGGGGCACCCTCCACCAGGCCCCCACCCATGTCTCCCCCCACCCCCACCCCCCAGCACTGTGGGGCACCTGCCAGCAGGCCCCCACCCATGTCTCCCACCACCCCCACCCCCCAGCAGTGCAGGGGCACCCTCCACCAGGCCCCCACCCATGTCACCCACCACCCCCACCCCCCACCAGTGCAGGGGCACCCTCCACCAGGCCCCCACCCATGTCTCCCACCACCCCCACCCCCCAGCACTGTGGGGCACCTGCCAGCAGGCCCCCACCCATGTCTCCCACCACCCCCACCCCCCAGCAGTGCAGGGGCACCATCCACCAGGCCCCCACCCATGTCTCCCACCACCCCACCCCCCAGCAGTGCAGGGGCACCCTCCACCAGGCCCCCACCCATGTCTCCCACCACCCCCACCCCCCAGCAGTGCAGGGGCACCCTCCACCACGCCCCCACCCATGTCCAACTCATGTCTCCCACCACCCCCACCCCCCAGCACTGTGGGGCACCTGCCAGCAGGCCCCCACCCATGTCCAACGCATTTTCCCCACAACCCCCACCCCCCAGCACTGTGGGGCACCTGCCAGCAGGCCCCCACCCATGTCCAACTCATGTTCCCCACCACCCCCACCCCCCAGCAGTGCATGGGCACCCTCCACCAGGCCCCCACCCATGTCCAACTCATGTCTCCCACCACCCCCACCCCCCAGCACTGTGGGGCACCTGCCAGCAGGCCCCCACCCATGTCCAACTCATGTTCCCCACCCCCCAGCACTGTGGGGCACCTGCCAGCAGGCCCCCACCCATGTCCAACTCATGTTCCCCACCACCCCCACCCCCCAGCAATGTGGGGCACCTGCCAGCAGGCCCCCACCCATGTCTCCCACCACCCCCACCCCCCAGCAGTGCAGGGGCACCCTCCACCAGGCCCCCACCCATGTCTCCCACCACCCCCACCCCCCAGCAGTGCAGGGGCACCCTTCACAAGGCCCCCACCCATGTCTCCCACCACTGTGGGGCACCCTCCACCAGGCCCCCACCCATGTCTCCCACCACCCCCACCCCCCAGCAGTGCAGGGGCACCCTCCACCAGGCCCCCACCCATGTCTCCCAACACCCCCATCCCCCAGCAGTGCAGGGGCCCCCTCCACCAGGCCCCCCCACCTGTCCAACTCATATCTCCCACCACCCCCACCCCCAGCATTGTGGGGCACCTGCCAGCAGGCCCCCACCCATGTCCAGCTCATGTTCCCCACCACCCCCACCTCCAGCACTGTGGGGCACCTGCCAGCAGGCCCCCACCCATGTCTCCCACCACCCCCACCCCCCAGCAGTGCAGGGGCACCCTCCACCAGGCCCCCACCCATGTCTCCCACCACCCCCACCCCCCAGCAGTGCAGGGGCACCCTCCACCAGGCCCCCACCCATGTCTCCCACCACCCTCACCCCCCAGCAGTGCAGGGGCACCCTCCACCAGGCCCCCACGCATGTCTCCCCCCACCCCCACCCCCCAGCACTGTGGGGCACCTGCCAGCAGGCCCCCACCCATGTCTCCCACCACCCCCACCCCCCAGCAGTGCAGGGGCACCCTCCACCAGGCCCCCACCCATGTCTCCCACCACCCCCACCCCCCAGCAGTGCAGGGGCACCCTCCACCAGGCCCCCACCCATGTCTCCCACCACCTCCACCCCCCAGCACTGTGGGGCACCTGCCAGCAGGCCCCCACCCATGTCTCCCACCACCCCCACCCCCCAGCAGTGCAGGGGCACCATCCACCAGGCCCCCACCCATGTCTCCCACCACCCCCACCCCCCAGCAGTGCAGGGGCACCCTCCACCAGGCCCCCACCCATGTCTCCCACCACCCCCACCCCCCAGCTGTGCAGGAGCACCCTCCACCAGGCCCCCACCCATGTCCAACTCATGTCTCCCACCACCCCCACCCCCCAGCACTGTGGGGCACCTGCCAGCAGGCCCCCACCCATGTCCAACTCATTTTCGCCACCGCCCCCCCCCCAGCACTGTGGGGCACCTGCCAGCAGGCCCCCACCCATGTCCAACTCATGTTCCCCACCACCCCCACCACCCAGCAGTGCAGGGGCACCCTCCACCAGGCCCCCACCCATGTCTCCCACCACCCCCACCCCCCAGCAGTGCAGGGGCTCCCTCCACCAGGCCCCCACCCATGTCTCCCACCACCCCCACCCCCAGCAGTGCAGGGGCACCCTCCACCAGGCCCCCACCCATGTCTCCCACCACCCCCACCCCCCAGCACTGTGGGGCACCTTCCAGCAGGCCCCCACCCATGTCTCCCACCACCCCCACCCGCCAGCAGTGCAGGGGCACCATCCACCAGGCCCCCACTCATGTCTCCCACCACCCCCACCCCCCAGCAGTGCAGGGGCACCCTCCACCAGGCCCCCACCCATGTCTCCCACCACCCCCACCCCCCAGCAGTGCAGGGGCACCCTCCACCAGGCCCCCACCCATGTCTCCCACCACCACCACCCATGTCCAACTCATGTCTCCCACCACCCCCACCCCCCAGCACTGTGGGGCACCTGCCAGCAGGCCCCCACCCATGTCCAACTCATGTTCCCCTCCACCCCCACCCCCCAGCACTGTGGGGCACCTGCTAGCAGGCCCCCACCCATGTCTTCCACCACCCCCACCCCCCAGCAGTGCAGGGGCACCCTCCACCAGGCCCCCACCCATGTCTCCCACCACCCCCACCCCCCAGCAGTGCAGGGGCACCCTCCACCAGGCGCCCACCCATGTCTCCCACCACCCCCACCCCCCAGCAGTGCAGGGGCACCCTCCACCAGGCCCCCACCCATGTCTCCCACCACCCCGACCCCCCAGCACTGTGGGGCAACTGCCAACAGGCCCCCACCCATGTCTCCCACCACCCCCAACCCCCAGCAGTGCAGGGGCACCCTCCACCAGGCCCCCACCCATGTCTCCCACCACCCCCACCCCCCAGCAGTGCAGGGGCACCCTCCACCAGGCCCCCACCCATGTCTCCCACCACCCCCACCCCCCAGCAGTGCAGGGGCACCCTCCACCAGGCCCCCACCCATGTCTCCCACCATCCCCACCCCCCAGCAGTGCAGGGGCCCCCTCCACCAGGCCCCCACCCATGTCTCCCACCACCCCCACCCCCCAGCAGTGCAGGGGCACCCTCCACCAGGCCCCCACTCATATCTCCCACCACCCCCACCCCCAGCAGTGCAGGGGCACCCTCCACCAGGCCCCCACCCATGTCCAACTCATGTCCCCACCACCCTCACCCCCCAGCACTATGGGGCACCTGCCAGCAGGCCCCAACTCATGTTCCCCAGCCAACATGTCATCACAATCTAGATCCCTGGTCCCTATGGTCAGCCTCCAAATGCAAAACACCCACACGAGTATAGCATCCACCCACTCTGAAATGGCAATTACATGACAGAACACCAATTGCAAGTTTCGAAACAAACACATGTCCCTCACATACACCCAATGGGTGTCAGTGAATCTCAAAACCCATATCATGATATGCATGAAACCAATGAGATGATACTACACATTGAAGTTCGATAAAAAAAATATGTATTAAAGGAAACATAAATAGATTCAAAAATAAAGAAATAGAAATGGGAATGTACAGAAATGAAAAGAAGCATGTCCGTGAAAAAAAGCAAAACCAAAAATCATAATCCAAAGTAATGGTGTCCAAAGTCACTGTCCACAAAAGAAAATAATAATTGAAAGCCATTGTTCCATGGGTAAATTGTGAAAGTGAAATAAAATCCAACAGTGAACTATGTACAGACGAACAAGCCAGGGTCCATTGTCCCAACCAAAGAAATTAAACCTATCTAACAACACTAACTAATTAAATAAACTATATACAAAAATGTGGCCAATGTCCAAAAAAAATAAAAAAATAAAGGAAACCTAACACTAAATACATAACTATTTACATGGGCAGCGGGCTAGTCCAACGGCTCACTGGATGTTGTCATGGGCCAGGGCATCATCGAACTCCTGTTCAATGGCTTGGAGGCGGGCATGTTCCCTGGCCCTGAGGTCTCGCAGGGATAAAGCAGTGTCCAGCTCCAACTCCCTGCGAAGACCCTCGAGGCACTCAGCCCGCCTCAGCGCCCTCCGCATGGAGTTCTCCGCCCTGACCATTGTGAGCCGTTCCTCCTCTGCCCGCTGCCGCTCCACACCTATCTGCTGGCCCAACCGCTCCCACACGGAAGCTACTCCCATTCCAGGGTTCTCCTGCCCTCCGGCCGATGCCTGCACCCCTGATGTTGATGGCCCCGAGCCATGATGCCTCCCACGTCGAGCCTGCCGCTGCCTCCGACGCAACTGCCTGTGCCAGCACGACGGCATCCAGGCTGATGGAATCCACCAACGCCGTCGTGCACATGCCCTGCCCGATGATGCCGTCACATCCTCCATCTGCTGGGGTCCAGTTGCTGGTGTGTCCACCCCTGCTGGACCTCCGACTCCCGACTGTGGCAGGGATGGGATCCCCACCGAGCCGGCTGCATTGGTCGGGGCAGGTCCACAGGGGGCCCTGGTGGCATCTGGGCCGGAAGACGGCATGGAGAACGACTGGTGCATAGTCTCCACAGAGGAGGAGAGGGTCGCCAAATTGGCTGACACATGTAGGAAACCCCCGACCATGGCCGATCCCAACTGGGCCACGTCGGCACGGTGCTCTCCGTGATGACGTGCATGCTCCTCCCGGGAGGCACGCACCTCATCACGAATTGCACCTGTGCGCAACGCGACACCAATCAGGACCTTCTCCATACGGCCAGGGGTCCCCTCGTCCGCAGGTGGAGGGGAGTCAGATGACATGGACATCCCCTTACCTGCGGACGGGCCTGGGATGGGGCATCCCTGCTGGTGCATGGTGGTGCAGTCACAGTGTCAGGGACAGTGACATGCACAGGCCCCTCCACGGGGACCTGTGCTGCCTCCTGCCCCTGCCCCTGGACTGCAACACTTGCACCAGCATGGATGCCCCCACCAGGCCCCATGTGCGCCTCAGTAGCGGCCTCCTCCTCCTCTGTGGAAACCACCAACCTGGATGGCTCCACCCCGTCTTCCGCCGTTGCAAGCCCCTGTGGGGGCTCACCCACCCCTTCCGCTGCAGCCGTGGGGGCATCCCCGCCGCTTTGCTCCACAGAGCCGTCTCCGCCCTCTTCTTCACGTGGCGCTGTGTAGAGAGAGACATAGAACACAAGCATCAGGGTACTGTACAATGGTCCCCTAGACAGGAAGCAATAGCAGATGAGTGGCACTGTCAAAGATCACTTCCATCATGTCCCTCCACAACACATGGCACAGTGCAGGTAAAACACATGCGGTAACAGGCATGGCGCATGCTATGGACATTAGCATACATGTCCAAGGGATTCTTGGAACATACAATGTTGTTTTGGAACTCACATGCATCATGGGCCATGCCTATCACATGCACACACTTCACCCTAGTTACATCCATCTGGCCTTGTACACCACAGAAACAGTGGATACAAGGATGACTAGGCTGCATCAGTGAACCTGAACATTGCGACAGACATGTGTCATGCATCCCTGGCATTCACAAGTCACAGACACACAGGTCAGACACACAGACATGGACAGCATACATGTACATGGCATCAGCACCCATCCCTCACCCCCACCCATGTCCAGGAACAGAGACTGGCATGCTTTCATGTGGCCATTCCGCATAGGGCAACCCATGTTGCATTTGAACACATGCACCAACCGTGTGGTTCACACATTACTGGTCTCACATGCATGACGTCCCTGCACACACACATGCATACATGGCCTATGTCACACATACAGGCAAGTATCAGACAACTGCGACATGCCCTGTCTCACACAGCAATGCTTGGCCACTTACCGCTCTACTCCAGACGGGTCTGCCTCTCAAGGATCTGGGCGTGGAGCGCTGGGCCTATGCGTTCCAGGACCCTCATCTGGATGGGACTCATGCGGCCCCGGCCCCCCTCCACGAGGCGCCGGGCCTTCAAGAGGGTCCTGGACCTGCAGTCATCCCAGCGCTTCTTGACATGTTGGTAGTCGCGGACTGCCACCCCCTCCGCATTGATGGCAGTCACGATGTCCGTCCAGATCCGAGTCCGTCCTTCCTTGTTGGCGCGCTTACTTCCGAAGAGGGCATCATACTGCCCCAGGACTTGCTCCACCAGGACACCAACTTCGGTGGCAGTGAAGCTGGTGCCCCTCTGCCTCTCCGGCCGGGGGTTACCAGTGGTGCCAGATGTTTCAGTGCCCGACATGGCAACCCCAGAGGCAGGAGTGGGTGGGCAACTGGGTCCTGGGGCTGGGCTGTGGAGCGATGGTATCCCAGTCAGGAGTCTTCTGTTCCAGCAGGGATGGACACAGCAAAGGGACCCCTGCAGATGGCTGATGTGCAGGCACCAAATGGCAGGGCACAGTGGCAGCAGGCAGGCAGGCAGGCAGCAGCAGATGGCTCGTGGGAGGCTGCTCGGGGCTCTGGGGGGCAGTAATTCGGCCTTTTGGGCAGGAGCGTGGTCTTCCGTGTGCTTACGCGTGGCCAGCTTGATACGGAGTGAATTGGCACCTGAAAATCCTGCACGTCTGCGTGTAATTCGAGGAAAGGCCCTTAGCGCGTATGCACGTCAGCACGCATATGCGATTTCATTGGACCAAAGGCCCTTAGCACATGAGCGCGTCTGTGATGTGACGCGCGCGGGTGTTTCCCTCATTACACGTGATGACAGAACACGTGGATTTCCAACAATCGCGTGTGAAAGTTCCCGCGCACCCCGGAACACACGTACCCAGGCTAATCGTGTGTGGAACTTTCCGCGCACCCCGAAACACACATACCCAGGCTAATCGCGTGTGGAACTTCCCGCGCACCCCGAAACACACGTACCCAGACCAATCGCGTGTACGTTCACTTCCCTCCGATCACACGCGATGACACTCGGGCGTTCAGTTTTACCACGTGTGCTCTGTCATCACATGTAATGAGGGAAACACCCACGCGCGTCACATCACAGAGGCGCTCACGCGCTAAGGGCCTTTGGTCCAATGAAATCGCATATGCGTGCTGACGTGCATACGCGCTAAGGGCCTTTCCTCGAATTACACGCAGACGTGCAGGATTTTCACTTGCCAATTCACTCCGTATCAAGCTGGCCACGCGTAAGCACACGGAAGACCAAGCTCCTGCCCAGAAGGCCGAATTACTGCCCCCCAGAGCCCCGAGCACGCTCCCACCTGCCATCTGCTGCTGCCTGACTGCCTGCTGCCCACGTGCCCTGCCATTTGCTGCCTGCACATCAGCCAGGGGTGCTGTTGCTGTGACCACCCCTGCTGGAACCGAAGACTCCCGACTGGGATTCCATCGCTCCACAGCCCAGCCCCAGGACCCAGTTGCCCACCCACTCCTGCCTCTGGGGTTGTCATGTCGGGCACTGCAACATCTGGCACCACTGACAACCCCCGGCCAGAGAGGCAGAGGGGCACCAGCTTCAGTGCCACCGAAGTTGGTGTCCTGGTGGAGCAAGTCCTGGGGCAGTATGATGCCCTCTTCGGAAGTTCCCGCGCCGACAAGGAAGGACGGACTCTGATCTGGACTGACATCGTGACTGCCATCTACGCGGAGGGGGTGGCAGTCCGCGACTTCCAACATGTCAAGAAGCGCTGGGAGGACTTCAGGTCCAGGACCCTGAACAAGGCCCGGCGCCTCTTGAAGGCAGCGGATGCCAAGGGGCGCCGGGGCCACTTGTCAGAAAAGCAGATGAGGGTCCTGGAACGCATATCCCCAGCGCTCCACGTCCAGGTCCTTGAGAGGCAGACCCGTCTGGAGTCGAGCGGTAAGTGTACATGCATCCTGATTGTGAGCTGTGCGTGTGGTGATGTTTCAGTAGTGTACAGGTTGCACATCTGTTTGTATGGGGTCGAGTATGGGTGGGGGTGTACAGGGCTGTGGGGCTAACACATGCGAGGGCTGTAATGTGTGAGACATGGATGGTGCTTGTGTGTGTAGGCTTGCATGCCAAATGCAGTTGTGTGGGCACACATGTTTGGATGAATGTGTATGTAAGTAGACATGTCCGTGATGTCACGCATGTATGTTATTTTCAGCTGCATGTATCAGCACTGTGTACATGTGCATTTGTGTGTATTTGACAAGGGTGCAACAGTGATGCAACATGGATGCATGTGACAGCGGGATGTGGAAGCCTGATTGGCAGATGTGACATGGATGCCCATCTGAACACTGCGACACTTGGCAGAGGTGCACACATGCATGCAAGTTTGTTGGTGTGTGTACATGTGTGGTGCACTTCCTGTGTTGCATGTGATGTCTGGCTCAGCTTTGGCTGCTCATGCTGTTGTATGTGTATGGATGGTGCTCGGCAGTTGCGATATGTCTGTGGTATGGCTCATGTGTGCGAGTTGATATGACATGTGTGTTGGGGATTGTGATGGCATGTCTGAGGTTTGCCAATGCCACTCATGTACAACTGTCATGTGTGTATGTGTCCATTGTACAGTGCCCTGATGCCTGTGTTCTATTTCTCCCCGTCTGCAGCGTCAACTGATGAAGAGGGCGGAGAAGGTGCTGTGGAGCACAGCAGAGGGGATCCCACCGCCAGCCAGAGACGCAAGGCCCGGCTCCCCTCCCATGTTGTCATCTCGTCGGGGAGTGAGGAGTCCGGTGCCGCGTCCCAGGCCGCAGCTGCCGGGGGGAGGTCCAAGAGGCGGAGGTTGGAGTTGGACTCCTCGGCAGCAGAAGGGGCAGCTGGGACCCCACAGGGCCCAACGGGGGAAGATGGCACGGAGTCATCCAGGTTGGTGGGGGGTTTGGTGGAGGAGGAGGTTGTGCAAGCAACAGAGACGGGGTCTGGAGGTGGGGATCCCACTGGTGCTAGTGGTGCAGTGCAGGACCAGGGACAGGAGGCAGCACAGGCCGCCGCGGAGGTGCCTGTGTGCAATCCTGTCCCTGCATCATATTGCATCAGCAGGGATGCCTACGTCCAGACCCGTTTTCAGGCAGGGGATGAGCAAACGACAACTGGCCTTCCTCTGCCTGCGGACGTGGCTATCCGGGTCCGGGTTGAGCCTGTACTGACTGGTGTGGCGTTGCGTCAACGGGCCATGCGAGGTGACCTGCAGTCTTTTCATGAGGAGACTGCACGTCATCTCGAATGGCTCGTTGACCACGTCAGCCTGGTGGGACAGGTCACCCAGGCCAGATTCCTCTGTTTGATGGGGCTTGCTACGACCCCCTCCTCAACTGAACCCCCTGCGCGCCAGTCGTCCTCCGTGCCATCTTCCCACCCATCAGTCACCTGGGTGCCCTGTGGAGCTGCCTCTGACGGTGCGGCCAGGCTGGTGGAGGAGGCATCCCTGCCACAGTCGGGAGTCGGACGTCCAGCAGGGGTGGCCACATCAACGACTGCACCCCAGCCGGCGGAGGATGTGCAGGCAGCAGGAGGCAGTGCACGGGCAGAGGCACAGCAGCAGCAGCAACGTGGTGGGAGCCATGAAGGCTCGGGGCCTTCAACATCGGAGGGGCAGGCATCGGCCGGAGGGCAGGGGGACCCAGGACAGAGAGTGTCTTCCGTGTGGCAGCAGTTGGGCCACGCCATAGATGCGGAGCGGCAGCGGGTGGAAGAGGCACGGCTCACAATGGTCAGGGCGGAGAACTCCATGCGGAGGCCCCTGAGGCGGGCCGAGTGCCTCGAAGCAATACGCAGGGGGTTGGAGGTGGACACGTCGACGGCCTTGCGGACCCTCGGGGCCATGGAGGAGGACCGCCTCCGGGACATTGAGCAGGAGTTCGATGATGCCCTGGCCCGGGACATCCAAAAGTGAGCCGTCAGACTAGCCCGCTGCCCTTGTACATAGTTATGTAGGTAGTGTTAGGTTTCCTTTGTTTTTTTATTTATTTTGGACCTTTTGGACATTGGCCACATTTTTGTATATAGTTCATTTTATTAGTTAGTGTTGTTAGATAGGTTTCATTTCTTTTGTTGGGATAATGGACCCTGGCTTGTTCGTCTGTACATAGTTCACTGTTGGATTTTATTTTTCTTTCACAATTTACCCATGGAGCAATGGCTTTCAATTATTATTTCCCATTGGATTTTCTTTTGTGGACAGTGACTTTGGACACCATTACTTTGGATTATGATTGTTGGTTTTGCTTTTTTTCACGGACATGCTTCTTTTCATTTCTGTACATTCCCATTTCTGTTTCTTTATTTTTGAATCTATTTATGTTTCCTTTAATACATATTTTTTTATCGAACTTCAATGTGTAGTATCATCTCATTGGTTTCATGCATATCATGATATGGGTTTTGAGATTCACTGACACCTATTGGGTGTATGTGAGGGACATGTGTTTGTTTCGAAACTTGCAATTGGTGTTCTGTCATAAAATTGCCATTTCTGAGTGGGTGGATGCAATACTCGGGTGGGTGTTTTGCATTTGTAGGCTGACCATAGGGACCAGGGATCTAGATTGTGATGACATGTTGGCTGGGGAACATGAGTTGGGGCCTGCTGGCAGGTGCCCCACAGTGCTGGGGGTGGGGATGGTGGGGAACATGAGTTGGACATGGGTGGGGGCCTGCTGGCAGGTGCCCCACGGTGCTGGGGGGTGGGGGTAGTGGGAGACATGGGTGAGGGCCGGGTGGAGGATGCCCCTGCACTGCTGGGGGGTGGGTGTGGTGGGAGACATGGGTGGGGGCCTGGTGGAGGCTGCCCCTGCACTGCTGGGGGGTGGGGGTGGTGGGAGACATGGGTGGGGGCCTGCTGGCAGGTGCCCCACAGTGCTGAGGGGTGGGGGTGGTGGGGAACATGAGTTGGACATGGGTGGGGGCCTGCTGGCAGGTGCCCCACAGTGCTGGGGGGTGGGGGTGGTGGGGAACATGAGTTGGACATGGGTGGGGGCCTGCTGGCAGGTGCCCCCACAGTGCTGGGGGGTGGGGGTGGTGGGGAACATGAGTTGGACATGGGTGGGGGCCTGCTGGCAGGTGCCCCACAGTGCTGGGGGGTGGGGGTGGTGGGAGACAAGACATGAGTTGGACATGGGTGGGGGCCTGGTGGAGGGTGCCCCTGCACTGCTGGGGGGTGGGGGCGGTGGGAGACATGGGTGGGGGCCTGGTGGAGGGTGCCCCTGCACTGCTGGGGGGTGGGGGTGGAGGGAGACATGGGTGGGGGCCTGGTGGAGGGTGCCCCTGCACTGCTGGGGGGTGGGGGTGGTGGGAGACATGGGTGGGGGCCTGGTGGAGGGTGCCCCTGCACTGCTGGGGGGTGGTGGGAGACATGGGTGGGGGCCTGGTGGAGGGGGCCCCTGCACTGCTGGGGGGTGGGGGTGGTGGGAGACATGGGTGGGGGCCTGCTGGCAGGTGCCCCACAGTGCTGGGAGGTGGGGGTGGTGGGAGACATGGGTGGAGGCCTGGTGGAGGGTGCCCCTGCACTGCTGAGGGGTGGGGGTGGTGGGAGACATGGGTGGGGGCCTGGTGGAGGGTGCCCCTGCACTGCTGGGGGGTGGGGGTGGTGGGAGACATGGGTGGGGGCCTGGTGGAGGGTGCCCCTGCACTGCTGGGGGGTGGGGGTGGTGGGAGACATGGGTGGGGGCCTGGTGGAGGGTGCCCCTGCACTGGTGGGGGGTGGGTGTGGTGGGAGACATGGGTGGGGGCCTGGTGGAGGGTGCCCCTGCACTGCTGGGGGGTGCGTGTGGTGGGAGACATGGGTGGGGGCCTGGTGGAGGCTGCCCCTGCACTGCTGGGGGGTGGGGGTGGTGGGGAACATGAGTTGGACATGGATGGGGGCCTGCTGGCAGGTGCCCCACAGTGCTGGGGGGTGGGGGTGGTGGGGAACATGAGTTGGACATGGGTGGGGGCCTGCTGGCAGGTGCCCCACAGTGCTGGGGGGTGGGGGTGGTGGGGAACATGAGTTGGACATGGGTGGGGGCCTGCTGGCAGGTGCCCCACAGTGCTGGGGGGTGGGTGTGGTGGGAGACATGGGTGGGGGCCTGGTGGAGGGTGCCCCTGCACTGCTGGGGGGTGGAGGTGGTGGGAGACATGGGTGGGGGCCTGCTGGCAGGTGCCCCACAGCGCTGGGGGGTGGTGGGGAACATGAGGTGGACATGGGTGGGGGCCTGCTGGCAGGTGCCCCACAGTGCTGGGGGGTGGATGTGGTGGGAGACATGGGTGGGGGCTTGGTGAAGGCTGCCCCTGCACTGCTGGGGGGTGGGGGTGGTGGGGAACATGAGTTGGACATGGGTGGTGGCCTGCTGGCAGGTGCCCCACAGTGCTGGGGGGTGGGTGTGGTGGGAGACATGGGTGGGGGCCTGGTGGAGGGTGCCCCTGCACTGCTGGGGGGTGGGGATGGTGGGAGACATGGGTGGGGGCCTGGTGGAGGGTGCCCCTGCACTGCTGGGGGGTGGGGGTGGTGGGGACATGAGTTGGTGGGCAGTTGTGCAAGTTGACATGTGGGTTGGCTGGGGGGCATGGTCATGGTGGATGGGGTGCCTGCAGGACATGTGCAGGGTAGGCCCCTGTGGTGTGAGCCACCTGCAGGGGCCGTGGAGGGTGGAGAGGGAACACCTGGGAGGACCCACACGTGCAATTCATGTGTGGTGCTCCCCGCGCACCCCTGTAATACACGTACCCTGATGGAATCGCGTGTGATACTTTCCGCGCACCCCTGACATGCACGTACCCTGCTGACTTTGCGTGTGTGACTTCCCACGCACCCCTGGAATACACGTACCCTGCTGATATCGCGTGTGAAACTTTCCACGCACCCCGAAATACACGTAGCCAGGACATTCGCGTGTGGAACTTCCCGCGCACCCCTGATATACACGTACCCTGCTGACTTCGCGTGTGTGACTTCCCACGCACCCCTGGAATATACGTACCCTGCTGATATTGCGTGTGTGACTTCCCAGGCACCCCTGGAATACAAGTACCCTGCTGACTTCGCGTGTGTGACTTCCCACGCACCCCTGGAATACACGTACCCTGCTGACTTCGCGTGTGTGACTTCCCACGCACCCCTGGAATATACGTACCCTGCTGATATTGCGTGTGTGACTTCCCAGGCACCCCTGGAATACAAGTACCCTGCTGACTTCGCGTGTGTGACTTCCCACGCACCCCTGGAATACACGTACCCTGCTGATATCGCGTGTGAAAATTCCTGCGCACCCCTGATGTACACGTACCCTGATGGAATCGCGTGTGTAAGATCAAGCGCACCCCTGTAATACACGTACCCTGCTGAAATCGCATGTGGAAGTTCAGGCGCACCTCTGGAATACACGTACCCTGCTGAAATTGCGTGTGGAACTTCCCGCGCACCCCGAAATACACGTAGCCTGGAGGTTCGCGTGTGGAAATTCCCGCGCACCCCTGGAATACACGTACCCTGCTGATATCGCGTATGAAACTTCCCGCACACCCCGAAATACACGTAGCCTGGACATTCGCGTGTGGAAATTCCCGCGCACCCCTGGAATACACATACCCTGCTGATATCGCGTGTGAAACTTTCCGCGCACCCTGAAATACACGTAGCCAGGACATTCGCGTGTCGAACTTCCCGCGCACCCCTGATATACACGTACCCTGCTGATTTCACGTGTGAAAATTCCTGCGCACCCCTGATGTACACGTACCCTGATGGAATCGCGTGTGGAAGATCAAGCGCACCCCTGTAATACACGTACCCTGCTGAAATCGCGTGTGGAAGTTCAGGCGCACCCTGGAATACACGTACCCTGCTGAAATCGCGTGTGGAACTTCCCGCGCACCCCGAAATACACGTAGCCTGGACATTAGCGTGTGGAAATTCCCGCGCACCCCTGGAATACACGTACCCTGCTGGTATCGCGTGTGAAACTTCCCGCGCACCCCGAAATACACGTAGCCTGGACATTCGCGTGTGGAAATTCCTGCGCACCCCTGGAATACACGTACCCTGCTGATATCGCGTGTGAAACTTCCCGCGCACCCCGAAATACACTTAGCCTGGACATTTGCATGTGGAAATTCCCGCGCACCCCTGGAATACACGTACCCTGCTGTTATCGCGTGTGAAACTTCCCGCGCACGCCGAAATACACATAGCCTGGACATTCGCGTGTGGAACTTCAAGCGCACCCCTGTAATACACGTACCCTGCTGAAATCGTGTGTGGAACTTCCCGCGCACCCCTGAAATACACGTAGCCTGGACATTCGCGTGTGGAAATTCCCGCGCACCCCTGGAATACACGTACCCTGCTGATATCGCATGTGAAACTTCCCGCGCACCCCGAAATACACGTAGCCTGGACATTCGCGTGTGGAAATTCCCGCGCACCCCTGGAATACACGTACCCTGATGGAATCGCGTGTGAAACTTCCTGCGCACCCCTGAAATGCATGTACCCAGCTGAAATGACGTGAGGTACTTCCCGCGCACCCCAGTGATACACGTAGCCCGCTTGCCGTGCTGGTACAGGGTTAGCGCAGCCCTTTGCGCTGGATTGGGGATTTTGATGGCTTTTCCCTGCGCGAGAGGTGTTCTTGGGGGCGTAACTGGCGCTGCTGCAGGGTCGCTGCGCCACGGCTGGTTTTGGTAGCTGGAATCCATGAATACGCTGTGCGCGCAAATGGGTTTTGGCGCACGCGGCTGGCGCAGGGATTCGCACGCGCACACTGTGCGCCAGCCGCGTGCGCCACTTGTGCGCTGAATTCTATGAATTACCCCCTGTATGTTCTCAATGTGTGTCTCTGCAGCACAGAAAACATATCTACTCAATACAAAAGCTAGGTTGGTACGTAAGCAAATGGTAAATAGAGATGTTGGATAAAAGGAGGTAAAGAAGAATGAAGACAATGCAAACGAAGCATCTGAAAATGTAACATACAGCAGCCAATGAAAAGGCTTTGTACATAAATGAGTAGCGTGAGAAATGCCTGTGGTCACTGGCATTCATTGTGCTAACTTTAAATCCCTGTTCCCAGCATTTCTATGCTTAGAGTCCTTTTAAAGCATCTCTGAAGACGCATCACAGATTCTATAGACTTTGGTGTTATGAATAATCTCACACAGTAAATACATGAAGGAACTCCCAGGAGGAGTTCATATGCTTCTCAGATCCTGCACGGGCATAGGTCCCTATTACTAACGAATCTGCAATATGTGTTTTCTTTTTAAAGACATCTATTCCTCCATTAATACAAGAGTGCAGCTTCGTGTGTAAACTGTATTACACACCAGATCCAAAAAGACAACTATACAAAACACAAGCGCGTTTTCTTATGTAAAAACCATCTTCCATCCTGATGAAGGCTGAGGTGGACTAACTTAATACTACCTGGAGAGCTGAAACTCAAGTGCATGGGTTGACGTAGACACATTGGTGTACCCAGTAATAATGAACTATGTGTATATAAATATGCAAATTAATTTCGTGCCCAACCGTGAAAAACGATTTGTATGAAATACTTGTGCACCTGTTTATTTGATGTTCATGCAGATTTTCTTCTGTGTTTTGATTATTTGATTATTATATCTAATAGTAGTCTTGCCGATAATGCTCTTTTGTTTTTTCTGTTTTGTCTTGATCATTTTTTAATCAGTTGGAATCAATTGTTTGTCACATATTGTTTGTTGTTCTAATTTCATATAATATATCCTGCTCAGGTTTTTTTTATTTTTTATTCGACTTTGAGTCTCATATATAAGGTGTTCATCCTTTGATAGGGTGAAAAATACGACATGTGAGACATGGTACAAATAATAAATGAAGACTACTGAAAATGAAAATGTAAACATGTATTTCAGTGAAAATAACTAAGGTAAAAAGGAAGAAAGAAAAAATATCCCAAGCTTAGTATTTCACTTAATAAAAACATGAAATAGATCAAAACAAAAGTAAAACAATGCTTCTAGCGCCAAATGATGTAACTTTGCCCGGGAGCAAAAAAAATTAAGCAAATTAAGTTAGCACCAATTTGGCTGCTTTCCAGGTTTTACCTCAATCTGTTTTTATCTAAAAATGTTTTCACTTGGCCAAAAATTAAGCACTCTGTTTTATATTATGTTTACCACATTGAAATGTAGTAAACATATTTATTTTTATTCTATAGCAAACATTGAAGAAAAACCAGCCTAATTCATGTTTGCCCTATTGCAAACGTGTTGGGATGATATGGATTGTGACAAAAGCTGAATTCTGTATTAACTAAACGTTTGCTCATATTTTAGCACTGGTACACATGTTGGATAATCTGGCCCCATCTTGGGAAGAGGATGCTTTGGTGCAAGTGAGTAGGACAGAAGAAGGTTAGGGTGGTGCTTAGAGCTTGCTTCCCTCCATTTGAAAAATATACGCTGACGGCTGGAAATAGGTAGTGCAAATAACGTAAGGAAGGATTTATCTGGAATTGGTAGGGTGAGGTTGTCCTGCTACTGCTAAATCAACCGACTCTTTTAATAGGAGCAAATATATTCGTACAGTATTTCATTATTTAGAACTAAAAGAAAAATATTATATTTAGTTATTTTTACTTTCTTCATTTAAAATGTCTTTATTTGTACTGTTTACATGACTTTCAGTGTAAAATGAGTTATGTTTACTGCTTCATTTTTAATGCTTCATTGTCAAGCAAGGTTATTATTCCCGGGATATTCTAATATAGGACTATGAGACATAGAACCATTGCCAACAGATGACTGTTTACTATGGACGTTACTATGGCTGCTGAGATAAATGCATGTCTGCAGACACAATGTTCATTTTAGAAGTATTATTGTAGGGCACAAAGTGGTAACGGAAAACCCCAATGAGATCATCAATGGTCAAGACTCAACCAAATAGGAGTTACTGCGCAAGTGGCCTAAAAACTAAAAACCACATTTCAAAATTGTAGAGATATTTCTGAAAACAGCGTCCTTTGGTGTTTTAGTCAGCTGACTGAATACTGTTTGACACATCCTGTAAGATCTTGTGGTCTGCACAATATGGTTCACATCTGAAGTAGAAGACATTGTTGAAAACTGAGCTAACTTGAAATTATGTGAGTTTTAAGGTATATAAGCTTTGTGATCAGTAGCCAATATTGGCGATGTTTCTATGCACTTGCATGAAAGTAGTTTCCTGTCTCTACCTCCTAATAAGTGTGTATCTTTTGGATTTTTCTTGGAATTTAGCAGCGATTACCCCCTGAAGATGAGACTTAGTCCCGAAACGCATAGGGCACAGAATGGAATCCTTGCATTTAGGTGTTGAATTGGTGATAGGGTGCCTTTTGGCTACAAGGGTTTTTTAATTTTTTTTATTGCAAAATTGACATTGCTCAGAATTGACTTGATTGCTATGGATGTGAGCTTTGGCGATTATTATTTCTACTAAATGGTTTTTGCGATTATTATTTCTACTAAATGGTTTTTGATATAAAAATGAATTTAAATCTACCAAGAGTGTTGTGACGTCAATGATATATTTGACATAGTTTTAAGCAGTGTGCAGTTTACGTTCAATGAGCATGCAAAGTAAATGAATGACAAAAAAGCCTTTGAGACGTCTTTCACATCATTCATGTTACGGCTCCTTTTCAAACATTTGTATGGTGGAGAGGAGGGGCGGAACACAAGTTGCGTTTCCACCGCCTACCTTCCTCTCTGCGATACAAATGCTCCAGCATTTGCGTCGGCATGAATTTTCATGCCGGCGCAAATGCTGAAGATCCCTATGGGGTCTGCCAGCTTTTAGCAACAGCATAAAGCAGGCGTGCCCTCTAGGGATCCATTGTACACGCTTCCTGCCATGCTCACATGGCAGGCACCAACCAAAATGACAATTGAACTCTGCCGGACATGCTTGCATGTTGGGCAGGGTTTAATTGTAATGGTGAACACTGCTTGCCACAGTAAGCAGTTTTCCCAATTGAAATTAAACCGGTGTGCCTTTTGCCCTGCAATTTCGCACTGTGCTGTGCAAATGACAAACATTTACAACAGGAAGCCGTTTACGTTGCAGTGCTAACTTAATGGCCCCCCAGTGCCCAATGACAATTTTTGAGATCATGAGCTCCTGAGAGTTTTTTTTTATTTTTTATAAATGATCCTTACGTCCACTCCTTGTGACAAGGCTAGCTGAGGTTTTGGACAGTATCTGAAAAGAGCTCAATAGTTCTGCTGGACAAATGGCTACACCTACAAGGAAAATCATCTGACATTTACACATGCACATACATGAGGTGTGTTTCTCTGGCACATGCAATTCTAATAATTTCTGTTTAGATTGTTGACCCTAATTTGTTTCTAACAAAACGGTCTATAGTCCTTTGGGCTAAAGCAGCAGGACATACGTTTTTTTTCCTCCAAGTTCTGTAAGTTGATGTGCTACTAGTAAAAAGCCAGTGTTACTTCCCACCTTTTTTGCATGTGGTGGTTGTGAATTTCCTTTTGGTAGCACTCACATTTGCATAGAACTAGAGAAAACTTGCCCATCTGATCATTGATGCAAATTTCTAGGCAATCTTCTGCCAAGGTATCAGGTGTGGCCATTCCCAAAAACAGATTCTTGTGGGAATCCAGCCCACAATTGTCGGGGAGCCGCACATGTGCGGCTAAAGCTGTAGGTTTTCTCTGGTGATTTTCAATTCAGCATGCGAAGACCACGATTTTCACTTAAGGCACCTCAATTTACCATTAAAACCTAGTGCTGTTCTTTTTTGTCAGAGCAGGGAACATAGCTTTTCTGGTGCATCTGGCATTGGGGGACAGCCATGAGTCCGACGTTCCCTCCTCCTCCTCCTCCTCTCAATTGCATTCCTGTTTAATTCTGGCTTATGTATTAATTGCATTCAATCATCCAGGAATCACAACCCTTTCTCTATTCTGCTTCCCCATTCCTTCTAATCAGTTGCCCCAATGTGTTACTTTTCACTGCCTCCATCTTCATCCTCTTGCAATTCCTGCAATGGCGGGGCTTGCCTTTTCCCTCCCAGCTTCTTCACAACAAATACTTGATCACCTAAGAGGTCTAATTTTAGGCTTGGCCTGTTTTTTGGCATTTAATAAAGCACTAACCATAATGGTGTAATGTGGCTTCTCTAGACAACACAGGTAGGTTCTCCTTTAAATTACATTACTTAGTTATAAGACATGTCAAGTATATTACAGAGCAGGACCCCCCAGTGCCCACCACCAAGGCTACCTCCTTCCAACTGCCTTGCAGGAACAGTAGGGCCAGGGGTTGCTTGTCCATAATGGGCAGTGGTGTGTCGACCCACCCATTTTTGATGAGTTGCCGCAAAGCAAGCTCATTAAAAACACTGAGTGTTCCGTCAGCTGCAACAAGCAGCTGATGGAGCATTACTGCACTGGCTTCTTCTTCGTAACGCTGCACGCATGTCCAATGGATCATGCAAGGTTGGGGTGTTTTGCTTCCTCAGACTTGCATATCTCATTTGGAATGCAGGCTGGTCTACTGCAGTTTTGAATGTGCAAGGGGTCTTTTGGCGGTGAGTGGGTCTCTTTAATGCATTAAATCAACGGCCCGCCCACCTGCACAGTGAATGGTGCTCCCTGTGCTGGTAAGCGGGACTTGTTTAATTAATTAATCAAAGCAGAGATCCGCCGGTGAGCGGGTCTCTGCGTTAAATCATTCGATCAAAGGTCCGCTCAAGAGCAGGCTGAGCAGCGCTCACTGTGTTGGTGAACAAGCCTTAGATTTGAGAATAAATCAAGAGGTCTACTCACCAGCACAGTGAGCTGGCCTTTGATTTGTGGGCTCCCGCTACCCCTGGTCCCCCAAATGATTTGAGGATGTGGGTTAATGAGGTACATTTTTTTTACAAGGCATCACTGTTAAAACATAAAATCATGTTTGCTTTAACCATAATCTACATTAAAAACAAATCCCATTCAGCAATGCAGTCTAGTCTGGCCATGTAACAACACTGTTGTTTGAATGGTAAGTCGTGTTACCTGGCTTATATAGACTGTATTTCTGCAGCCAGTCTGGTTGCGTTTTCATTTATTATTACGTGGCTAGATTGCCATTTTACTAAAGCTAGTCTAGTCATTTGTTTCTGTGGTATGTCTTATTTTACTGGGCACGTATGATAAATCAAGCATGTTAAGTGTTGCATAGCTAAACTGGTATTTTGGTGCAGACAGTCTAGCCATTTATTACCATGGCAAGACATTATTTACAGGGCATATACGATAAAGTAAGCATGATACTTGTTATTACGTGGCTAGCCTGGCATGTTGATGCAGCCACCCCAGCCATGGCTTACTGTGGCATGGAATATTTACTGGGGATCTATGATAAAGCAAACATAAGTGTTATTACGTGCAGGACATGTTTTCTTATTGTAGCATAGCATTTTTAATGGCAAAGCCAACAGGAATATGTTATGTGCAGGTACTGGCATACATCGGCAGGGCCAGTTTATACATTTTTTCTTAAAGTATCACTACTGAAATTATGTACAATGTAAACATGAGTATGGGAATACTGGCAGGTATAGGTGCAGATAGCATGAGCATTTTATTTTATACTGACATATTTTATGGGGAAAGGCATCATGAAAATGCATTAGGAAATGCTCCTGTGTGCGGTTGGCGACTTGAATCGATTGGATTTATTCATGCATTACCCTACAAAATAAATTGCAGACTGTCTGGCATTTTACCAATTTTTCACAGATAGTCTGCTGTATAATGCATCATTTGAACCCATTATTCAAAACGTTTTGTTGCCTTGGGCTACCTTGCTATGGTGTGTCACTCATGCATATTTGTGGTAAATATTTACGCCTCTTCAATTAAACAATTCACCAGCGGCCACTAGGAGGGACAGTACATTCTACATGGGACCCACATTCTCTCTCCTCCACTCATATCACTTCACTCTTCACTTCAAGCAGGGATGCAGATACCACACAGGCAATAGGAATGCACAACACACCTCCTCTCTCTCTCAAGCGCACACGCAACACAAACCCTCTCTTTCCCAAGCACATACACACAGCACATGCATCTGCAACACCACATGTTTCAGCACATCCACAACTGAGCTTGTGTGCACACATGCAACACTTAATTTCCAATACATTTTTAACTAAGCTTGCATGCACACAAGCACCCCTTTCATTTTTTGCCCTTCAAAGATGGCCGCCATGGTTTTCTTTGTTGTGTAGGCAGGCAGGCTGGCTGAACTACCTCTCCCTGTGCAGCACTCCCATTGGTTGCTGAGTGTTTTCTTCCATCCAACCAGCGACTGGCAGGCTTTAGCCGGCTGTCATGATGCCAACTCCTGGGGAGCCGGTTCAAGCCCTGCGTCCCTGAAAGCGGACATCCAGTCCCCAAGGAAGGACCCAGCAACCCCATATAGGGGCCCTTTGGACAGTGTCCTGGCGCCTATGGCGCCAGGCTCATAAAAGACATCAGTCCTGGCGCCATAGGTGCCAGGCTCATTATGGAAGTGCTTGGGTGCACTTACCTGATGCAGACCATGCCGCAGGATCCCGGCCTCCTTGAGGCCTGAAAGGAACTACTTTACCTGTGGGACTAATTTACCATCCGGGCATGGTCGGGGAATGATACATACCTGATTGGAGGAAGGATACATACCTGGAACTTCTTCCAAGGCTATTTAAACCCCACCCGAACAGCCACACATGCTTTGCATTGTTCTGCATCTAGCAGCTGGACGCTCACCGTGTCTGCTCCTGCATCCTAACTTCTGCCACGCCTGCCAGCATACTGGATCACCTGCAAAGGAAGAGAAGAAGAGAACAGAAGAAGGAAAAGTCCTTATCTGCTAAATCTGCATCCCGGAGACATCTTGCCGACAATCCTGAAAGGGAAGACTTTTATTTAAAAGCTCATCGCGTCGATCGCTGCAGTGCCGCATTCCACTCACCTTTACAGGGCGCCTCCATGTTCAGCAGCGATCATCCGGATTCGCAGTCACGCCCCAGCGCCTAGGGAGGAAAAAACCAGAACAAAAGGTGAGAGAGAGAAGGGAATAAGGAAAGCTAATTCTCCATGTTAAGACGACTTACCTGTTGATTCATTCCCTCTTCATTTTGGGTCCGCGCCGCATCCTGGCATTTCTGGACCCCGGCCCCTAAGGGGAAAAAGAGACATCAGCGTTAATGAGCGAATGAAAAGACATTACCAAAAAACGCTCATTAAAGGCTTACCTGATTTCTACAAGGATTTCACTTCTCATCTCGGGTCGGTGCCTGTTCCCCGGCATTCCGTACCCCGGCCCCTATGGGGAAAAAGACACTAGCATTAGTACATTAATGCATGGACACAAGGGGAACCTCTTATCAAAAAACTTACCTGGAAGCCAAGCAAGTTTGGTTCTCACCAATCTGAAAATCCAGTGAAGTAACTGGATACCAACGCGCCCCTGCATCAGAAGCAGGATGGAGAGCTCGTCCTTCCAGACCCTAAGGTGAGACGCTATGAGGAATCACAGAAGGGTTTCGAGGAGGGTGAGAGGGGAAAGTGGGAGGCTGATTGCATTACCCCGCAGACAGTTAATCCCCTATTTTCGCCTACAGAAGGATACTTCTGCGAGCCAGACAAGCCAGATTTGGGGGCCCGGTCCAGTCCGTCTTCCGAACCCTGCGCATCACCTTAGAAGAGGTCACAGCAGCGCGAACCAGGCCAGCGCCTCCGTGGGAGTCAGGTGAGCGTTACAGAACGCAAAGCCTTCCTACAAATTCCCACCCAGACGCTATGGAAAGTTCTGAGACTGATCAGTTGGCCCAATTACTGGGGGAATTACGGGCCGAAGTACATGCCGCTCGTCAAGAGATTAATGCCCTCAGGAGGGAATTAATAATATCAAAGGAAAGAACTGATGACCTGGCCAGACAGCTTTTGCAAGGTCAAGCTGGGCAAACTCCTCTACCCGGTTCCGGAGGGAACCCCGCTCCTGTGGTTTCCAGTAACCCTGTGCAGATTAATCTACCTGGAAACATACCGCTGGCCCCACCCGAACGCTTTGCTGGGGACCCCAAACGATTCGCCGTATTCATGAATCCGTGTCGTTTGCACTTCCTATGCAGACCTGGGGCCTTCCCTAATGATCAGACAAAGGTAGCCTTTGTATTGTCATATCTCAGCGGCTGCGCTGCCGATTGGTCAGTTCCACTGGTTACTCAAGATGACCCGATTCTCCGTGATTTTCAAAGGTTTCAAGCAAGCATGGAAAGGTTATTTGCTCGACACTCTCAGGGGCAGGCTCTGGATGACGAACTTCTATCCCTGCAACAGGGCAATCAGGACCTCCTATCCTATATTGCAACCTTTAATGGACTAATTGTGGAAACGGGATGGCCAGAGGATAAAAGAGTCACGTTGTTTTATCGAGGCCTACACGGAGAACTTAAAGATGTCTTGGCCCAAGTTGTAAATCCGCCCCAAGAATGCACAGAGTATATAGACTTAGTGGTCCATTGGATCACAGACTTCAAAACTGAAAAGCAGATCGGTCCAGGTTTGAGACCCGGGTGTTGGTCAAGACCCATGCTAATCCCAAGGGAGTTGATGTCGCTGAGCCTATGCAAATTGGAGGGGTTAAAGGACCCTTAACTCAAAAGGAACGTGAAAGGAGGCGGCAGTTAAAATTATGCCTTTATTGTGGGAATTCTGGACACTTTCTACGAGATTGCCCGGCAAAACCACCCCGAAAGGCGGTAGGAGACGTTGATAAAAACCATGACGACTGTTTCGGGAAACGACTCCGCCCGACAAGTGTAGGGGTCCGCTTGCCGAGCTTGAAAACTAACTCTCAGACCTCGCATTTCATTGTGCCAATGGTTCTCGTAGATCCAGAACAGCCTAAGCGGTTGCATGCAATAAAGGCATACATCGATAGTGGGGCTATTGGAGACTATGTGGATCGTGAATTGGTCTCTAGGATTAACCTCCCTCTCTGTCCTAAAACCAGCAAAGATGTCATCACCACAGTCGATGGAACTGAAATTGCCTCTGGACCGGTAACACATTCCACTACTGAGGTGACTCTTATTGGTCCCGACGGCCATCGGGAGGGTGTTGTGTTTGATGTAATCAAGGCTCCACAGTTTCAGGTTATTCTTGGAATCCCTTGTTAGAGACACATAATCCTCGAATTGATTGGCGAGCTAAGAGAATAACCTTCCCGGATTGTACACAAACCTGCTACCCAGAAAACCTGAAGATTAATCTAGCATCTGTAACCTCTGCCTCCATGCAGCTACCTCTGGAATACCAAGACTTTCAGGATGTCTTCCAAAAGGAACAGGCCAACAAGTTACCTCCTCACAGATCGTACGATTGCCAAATCGATCTGGTGCCCGGTGCACAACCCCCTTGTAGCAGGATTTATGCCCTTACCGAACCTGAGAATCTGCATTTGAGACAATATTTGGATCAATACCTAGCTAATGGTTTTATTCGCCCGTCAACGTCCCCGGCATCCTCGGCTTTGTTCTTCGTGCCCAAAAAAGAAGGCGACCTTAGAACTTGTATCGATTACTGCGCATTGAACCAGATAACGGTTAAAAACCGTTATCCTCTGCCTCTGATCCCTGAACTCCTTGACCAGGTGAAGGACGCTTGCATATACACCAAGTTAGATCTCCGGGGGGCTTATCATCTGGTACGAGTTAAAGAAGGCGACGAATGGAAAACTGCCTTCCGTACTAAATACGGATTATTCGAGTACCAGGTGATGCCTTTCGGATTGTGTAACGCTCTGGCTGCCTATCAATACTTCATGAATGATGTCCTTTGGGAACTCATCGATGTTTGTGTTGTCGTATATATCGATGACATTCTGGTGTACTCCTCTTCGGAATCTGATCACAGAAAACACATCAGGGCAGTACTTGAAAAACTGCGCCAACACAAACTATTTGCTAAATTGGAGAAATGTGTTTTCCATACCACAGAAGTCGAGTTTCTAGGTTTCATCCTGACACCCAAAGGAGTCCGAATGGACTCAAGAAAAGTGGATGCCATCCTCAAATGGCCATCACCTAGCTCTGTAAAAGGGGTTCAAAGGATGCTCGGCTTTGCCAATTTCTATCGCAGGTTTATCGCGGAATTTTCACGCGTGGTACAACCCATTACTGCACTCTTGAGGAAAAATAAACATTTTGAATGGTCTGAAGAAGCCGAGCAGGCCTTTCAGGATTTAAAAGCTAAGTTTACCTCCGCACCTATATTGAAACACCCGCGTCCAGATCTCCCTTATGTCGTCGAGACTGACGCATCCAGCCTAGTCATGGGAGCTGTCCTGTCCCAAAGAGATCCCGAAACCAACCAACTGCATCCCGTAGCATTTTGGTCCAGAAAATTCTCGGCACCCGAGGTTAATTATGCAATCACGGACAAAGAACTGTTAGCCATTAAGTCTGCTTTTAAAGCCTGGCGGCATTATCTGCTTGGCGCTCGACATACCATCACAGTGATCACTGATCACCGGAATTTACAGTATTTGAAAACCGCCAAGGCTCAGTCATCACGGCAGCTCCGATGGGCTTTGTTTTTCGCTGAATTTCATTTTGTGATTACCTATCGACCTGGCTGCAAGAATGGCAAAGCAGACGCCTTATCCCGAATTGGAATGGGAGAATCTGATACAAACTCAGAACCAGTACCAATAATTCCCGAACAGAGGATTCTAGGCATGACTTTGTTACAGACGCTTGAAGACATTCAAGCCAGAGTGAAACAACTCCTGGACCCTACAACCTTACAGGATTGGATACAAAAGGGATCAGACTTTACCATAGATAATGGTTTACCTTATTTCCAAGGACGCTTATTCCTGCCAAATAAGGAATTACACGAACTAGTTATTTCCGGTTATCATGATGCATTAATAGAGGGACACCCCGGTATTGCCAAGACAGAGGAAAAGGTGAAACGACAATTTTGGTGGCCCACTTGGCGAAAAGATGTTAAATCTTTTGTGATGTCCTGTGGTGTTTGCGCCCAAAATAAAGTCAAAAGAAAAGACCAGCCGGTCTCCTTCAACCTCTAGACATACCGCCAGCACCCTGGCACGCCCTATCAATGGATTTTATTACGGACCTGCCTCCTTGTTCGGGGTACAATACTATTCTGGTAATTGTGGATTTGTTTTCCAAAATGGCCCACTTTATTCCTTTGAAAGGTTTACCTTCAGCTTCTGTCCTAGCCAAAGAATTCCTTGAAAATATTGTTCGGCTACATGGATTCCCATCTATACTAATCTCTGACCGGGGAAGCCAATTCATTTCCCACTTCTGGCGCAAATGTTGTCAAATGGCGCAGATCGACGTAAGATTATCGACCAGTCACCACCCTCAGACCGATGGTCAGACCGAGAGGACAAATCAGACCCTTGAGCAATACTTACGGTGTATGTTACAGCAATCTGAAAGCAACTGGAAAGACATTCTTTGGATAGCCGAATACGCATATAATAATTCGTACACTCTGGAACTGGCCACAGTCCTTTTTATACTTTGTTTGGGCATCACCCTTGAACCTCAAACCTTGACTCACCTCAGAACCTCGGAATGCCTGCAGTAGAACATCTGTATTCTACAATTACCCAAGCCTTCAAAGAGGCAACTACGCATTTACAACAAGCCAAGAGAAGATACAAGGAGAATGCTGATCTACATCGGAGTGAAGCACCTCCGTATCAGATTGGGGATCAAGTGCGGTTAGCTACCAGACATTTACCACTCAAAGGGCCTCGAACTTTTAACCCAAAATATCTGGGACCTTATTCTATTACGGCAATAATTAACCCAGTGGCTGCTAAACTTGATTTACCAGCTAGTATGCGAATTCACCCTGTTTTTCATGTGTCACTTCTGAAACCAGTGGTACCCGGAACCCGACTACTCAAACCTCCAGAACCTATTCTAATAGATGGGGAGCCTGAATTCGAAGTGAAGAACATTTTAGACTCAAAAATGTTTAGGTCAAAACTGTTCTACCTAATTGATTGGAAGGGGTACGGACCTCAGGAGAGGTCGTGGGAACCCAGCGACCATGTGCATGCACCTCGATTAGTCAGGAAATTCCACCGACTCTTCCCAGACAAACCAAAACCCCCGGAGGGAACAACCTTGGGAGGGGCCTTGGGGGGGAGTGCTGTCATGATGCCCGCTCCAGGGGAGCCGGTTCAAGCCCTGCGTCCCCGAAAGCGGACATCCAGTCCCCAAGGAAGGACCCAGCAACCCCATATAGGGGCCCTTTGGACAGTGTCCTGGCGCCTATGGTGCCAGCTCATGAAAGACATCAGTCCTGGCGCCATAGGCGCCAGGCTCATTATGGAAGTGCTTGGGTGCACTTACCTGATGCAGACCATGCTGCAGGATCCCGGCCTCCTTGAGGCCTGAAAGGAACTACTTTACCTGTGGGACTAATTTACCATCCGGGCGTGGTCGGGGAAGGATACATACCTGATTGGAGGAAGGATACATACCTGGAACTTCTTCCAAGGCTATTTAAACCCCACCCGAACAGCCACACGTGCTTCGCGTTGTTCTGCATCTAGCAGCTGGACGCTCACCGTGTCTGCTCCTGCATCCTGACTTCTGCCACGCCTGCCAGCATCCTGGATCACCTGCAAAGGAAGAGAAGAAGAGAACAGAAGAAGGAAAAGTCCTTATCTGCTAAATCCGCATCCCGGAGACATCTCGCCGACAATCCTGAAAAGGAAGACTTTTATTTAAAAGCTCATCGCGTCGATCGCTGCAGCGCTGCATTCCACTCACCTTTACAGGGCGCCTCCATGTTCAGCAGCGATCATCCGGATTCGCAGTCACGCCCGAGCGCCTAGGGAGGAAAAGACCAGAACAAAAGATGAGAGAGAGAAGGGAATAAGGAAAGCTAAGACTTACCTGTTGATTCATTGCCTCTTCATTTCGGGTCCGCGCCGCATCCTGCCCCGGGCCCTAAGGGGAAAAAGAGACATCAGCGTTAATGAGCGAATGAAAAGACATTACCAAAAAACGCTCATTAAAGATTTACCTGATTTCTACAAGGATTTCACCTCTCATCTCGGGTCGGAGCCTGTTCCCCGGCATTCCGTACCCCGGCCCCTATGGGGAAAAAGACACTAGCATTAGTACATTAATGCATGGACACAAGGGGAACCTCTTATCAAAAAACGTACCTGGAAGCCAAGCAAGTTTGGTTCTCACCAATCCGAAAATCCAGTGAAGTAACTGGATACCAACGCGCCCCTGTATCAGAAGCAGGATGGAGAGCTCGTCCTTCCAGACCCTAAGGTGAGACGCTACGAGGAATCACAGAAGGGTTTCGAGCAGGGTGAGAGGGGAAAGTGGGAGGCTGATTGCATTACCCCGCAGACAGTTAAACCCCTATTTTGGCCTACAGAAGGATACTTCTGCGAGCCAGACAAGCCAGATTTGGGGGCCCGGTCCAGTCCGTCTTCCGAACCCTGCGCATCACCTTAGAAGAGGTCACAGCAGCGCGAACCAGGCCAGAGTCAGATGAGCGTTACACCGGCCCTCTCAGCAAGGCCCACTTCTAAGGCCCCTTTCTGCTTCCTGTCCACTTCCGGAACGCTAATTGGGGTCCTCCCTGCTCCTTAACCACAATGATGCTGCCACCTCACTCCTCTAAGAAATCCGGACTGCCTTGACATTTTCACCTCCAGAACTATGGGTTAGTTCCCTCCTTCTGGACTCACTCCTACCACCTTTGACTATCACTGTTCTTTCTGATTGTTACTCCCATGTTGTCATCCTGATACAGTGCTTCTTAAAACCCTTTGCTAACATCTGAATCCCTGATTGGAAAGTCACATTTTGCTGTTTTTGCTTTTTGCTCGAAAGTCAAATCTTGCTGTTTTTGCTTTTTGCTAGAAAGTCAAATCTTGCTGTTTTAGCAAAATTGTATGTATTTTGCTTGTATACTATTGCTTCTCTGTAACTTGCCAGTCCAGTGACCTCACCACTGACTTTTATCCCACACCTACCTGCCTTACCTCCCCCCCAGCCCCCGTTTCTCCATCCTCTCCTCGCTTCCACCCCCATGGCGATTTCTGTTTCTCCTATCTTTTCCAACTGCTTCTCCATTGACTATCCTTCCCTTCTCACTAAGTCTGGTAGGAAGAAGTTCAAAAAGGATAGCTTGCCCTCTAAATCTGGTCTTCCTATCGCAGACACCTACTCCAATACTTCCTCCAGACAGACCCTCACTGACATCGTCTTTGTCGTTCGTCTGCCAGATCTATGGACCCTTCATATGTTCTCTGTGCTCTATCCTATCTCCTCCTCTCCCATTAATGGTGGCACTTGCTGGGAAGTTCTCATGGATTCCTTCGACTCCTCCAAAGTCATCATTAATGTCTACCTTAATGGCACTGTCATGGTCCAAGGCCCTCGGGCCAATCTCCTCCCCTTTGATAGGCGCTTCCCTCGCCTCATCAATTTCCTCTCATCTCCTTCTGTCCCCTCCTCTCACCCTTTGGCTACCTTGCCCTCTCTCTCTCCTCCTCCTCCTCTGCACCTCCTAGGGCTCTTTCTCGTCCGCAGGGCATACCTCTGATCTGTACCCTTCCCCGGAAGGTCTTTAAGGCTAGCAACCTTCATCATATTGCCACCCTCAACTCTCGCTCTGTTGTCAAACACTCCTCTGACATCTGCCACTGCCTTGAAGAAGAACTAGACCTTGATGTCCTTGGTCTTACTGAGACATGGTTCACGGCCAGCTCACAAACTTTGACACTCTCCTCCCTGATGGCTACAAGATCCTCTCTGCACCCAGATCCTTCCGGTCTGGTGAGGGGGGTAGCCCTGATCTTTCCCTAGTGGATTCCTACCTCTATCTTTCCCACTCAGACCTACTCCTCTTTTGAATGCCTTGTATGTAGGCTCTCTCTCTCTTACCCATTTTCTTACTGTGGCTACCATCTACCAGCCTCCTGGTCAAATAACCTAATTTCTCTCTGAGTGGGCGGACCTCTCCTCCTCCCTCCTGGCCTCTACCACTCAACTCCTCCTCCTTGGTGACATCAATATCCATTTAGACCTGGCTTGTCCAACCTTTTTGAATGTGGGGCCGAAGCATTACTTTTTTGTCACCCGGTGGGCTGGTGGGCCGGCGTGCCAAAAGTCAACACCCTCACCCAAACAAGTATATTCAAAATCGATGATGTGTGACCTTTGACACAATAGCATCACAGGCAGTGATAGCCATGCAGTCCCAAAGATAACGTTTGGTGTCAGGGACAGTGATCAAAGGTTAGTTTCTTGTGATTTCTTACAGTGTGTATGTGTTGATATTTTTCTGAAACAGTGGGGGTGACCGAGCCTAGCAAGGGAGCTATAACGATCTAGGGAGGGTTTTGCCCCCCCACCCAAGATTTCTTTAGGGCTGAAACAGTGCATTTTAGAGCAGGAAAAGGGGCCAAAAAGCCATAAGTTTACAATCAGTTATAAAGGGGAACATGTACATTCCATGTCACCAATAGCAGACAAGAACATTGTAGAACACAACACATTTTAATTATCAATGTGTCCACAGTGTAAGACAGCACTATCACTGATGTAACACATTTGCATGCTGGTTGTGCCCAAAATATGCCTCTTTAGCAACATGTCTATGCTGGTTGTTCCCAATTTAGGCCAGCATTGTCCTGTACAAAGCATGATTGATGCTGCCTGAGCAAGCATGTGCACAGTGCCCAATACATATGCCAGCTTATCTCTGTAATACACATTCATTGCTTCTGTGGTAATGAAAGAAGCATAATCCTATTCAAAAGATAAAATGTGGAAAATTGATCACCCACGGAGACGTCCATCAACCTCAGCTAGTAGACACTAAGCAATTTGGAGTCTGGTTGCTTAATTCTTGGGACCTTATGCATGAATGGATCATGCACTATTGCACTTTTCCCAAACGAGTCTTTGATAGATAAAGATGCACTTTGAATGAGTTTGTTATATCGGATACAGTATGCTTTGTTTAGTCTTGGCTGTTTTATCTAAATGGAAAATTATATGTTCGTGATTTTATGAGTGTTTCACTTGACCTGTTTTTATTATTATCAGATGCAGTAATTTAGGACCTGTTTAAATAAACAGGAAAACATATTATTATTACAGTGGTGTGTGAATCCCCTCCCAGTAGGGTAAAACTATTTTTGAGGGTTGTTATAAATGATTTTCCTATTTTGGTAGGTTTTTGACTTTCCCATGTGACACCATCTTTCTTTGTGTGTACTTTTTACCGCAGGTGTCAATGAGTTATGGGGATATCCGCCTTCTTTAGGCCGTGATGTAATATTGATGCAGAACTTTCATTATGTATTCGGTTGACAATAAGGAAGCAGGGATAGTAAATTGCCAGTACCTGCTGCTTTAAGGGTAGAGGTTTGAGGCCATACCAGATACCAACTTTTTGTATTAGTACAAAACCAAGACTGAAAACAATGTCGCCAGTATTAAGTTAGCAATATTGTTTCATTTCTAGGCACTAATTATGTGATAGTTTGATGATTTCGGAGAAGAGAAAGGAGTGGGATCAATATGTTCTACACTTTTTTGTTAAGATCAAAACCAAGAAAAAAGAAAACCACCAAGTCTATACAACCTCATGTTATAAAGAAACAGAATCATTTAGGAACATCTAATCAGAAAAAGTAGAGGGTTTTTGTTGAAATGGAAATGGAATAAAGAAGTATGAAAAAGAAATATGGAAAATGACAGAGAAACATCTTCACTATCAGTGGCACCCATTTATCATAGAATTCTAAAAGTATATTTCCTAAAAATCTTTTTTTTTGTCATAACAGCCCTGATCATCTATAAACTTTTCTCTGTCATCCGCAGAGCCAAAACTGAAAGATCAATGAACTAATGATTTAATCCCCAACTTCTGTTGCCTGAAGAAACACAGATACGTAACAAGTATTCACTGCTATTCATATGCACATCCTGATATAAAACGTTTCTGGATAAGTATGATGAAGGTATCAACTCACCTTTGTAATTTTGATTGATTTTCCCCTGCAGGCTGTCCAATAGTCAGTACTCAAACCCAACATCAAAGTCAGGAGCCATGTAGTAGGGAGGTGAGCAGGGGAAAAGGAGACGCAAAAAGCTGACTCTCGACATGTACTAATGTATTACTCCAATATACTGGCATTCCCATTGACCCACTTGTCCAGAAATGAAAATGATAAACCACTAACACCATTAGCAGCACTAAACTAGGCAGCCTCGTTTCCCGCAGCCTCCCCAGATACACCCTGGTGGCTACATGAGTATTTCCCATATGGGTCACACGAGATTCTTTGGGTGTAATACAGAATCCTTGGCCCCTTACTGTAACAACTCCCTTTGAATACTCTTTGTGGATCTGAGTTTCTTTGGCCAAGGCAGGGAATGCTGTAATCATTCAACCACTAAATGTTGTCTCCTGCTTTTTGTATATCACAAAAGGGAAAAAACTCAAAAGGCATCTAGGGGACAAACGAGTAGACCAACTGAAACACAAAAGGAGGGTCCCCTAAATTAACCTGTGATGAGTATCTGGTTCTAAAAAAATATTTTTTTATGTATCACCCATGTGGTATTGGCATATATAGAGCTTGCTAAATATCAGTTAGATAGGGTCAGCAGGACAGGATTAGGACTGTGCATTTATTAATTAGATTGACCCATATCTACAGCCTTTCCTGCGTTTGTAAAATCTCACTTTTACCTACCCATGACAAATTAGATTTCTTTCCTTGGTTTTTGACATTCTGTTAACAAACATGCATAAATGTTATTGACTGTATTACAAATCTGTCACCATGCAATGTTAGGTTTGGGTTACAGGTTTCAAGTGGGGATTTATGATTTTTGATATTCATTACACTCAAAAAAGTGTTTGTTTTATCTGTATAATTGAACACAGATTAAATATAGATTTTTTATGTGGTATGTTGTGGGACCCATGGGCCTACTGAATAAATAATTTCGTTTTTTACATTCGTGTGTGGGCCATATAATAGATTCATTTGATGACTATGCATTATGGCCAGGTTTTAGCAAGGACTAGGCCTTATTGAATCATTAATTGAAGTGGTTCATTTAGGGGACCCCCCATTTTGTGTTTCAGTTGGTCTCCTGCTTTTTGGTCATGGTCCAAAGGGACATCTCCCTTTCTCTTCGTTTCCACAGGTCAACAATCGCTTTACCGTCTTCTGTTTGCTTCTCTTCTGGAAAAACCTGTCATTATATTACCCACCTGCAGTTCTACGTCCAGAAGGATGCTGGAATGTGCATTCTACATCTTGGGCCTCATTACAAGTCAGGCGGAATGGGTTAACAGGGTCCGCTAATGGGTGCGGACCCGTTATTCCCATTCCGCCTGATTACGAGGTACCCTCGCGGGACCTGGTAAGGACGCCCGGTAAAACCAGGCGTTGTTACCGGGTCCCGCGACGGGACCAGGGAGCTAACAACGGGCCGGTCGTAATCGGCCCATTGTTAGCTCCCTCTCCCATTCCCATTGAGCCCTATGGGGGCTCGAATGGGAATGGGGAAGGTCCAGGCCCGGATTATCTGAGGGAGGAATTATCGGGCCCTCCGAACTCGGAATGGCCCGTGAATTCCCCATTCAGGGAACCCGGACCCGGTTTTGGAGGCAGCCATGCCGCATGCCGCCAATAGCTGCATGGCTACCGCCAAACCCGTAATGAGGCCCCTTGTGTTTTTTACTACAGTGTCAAACTTCTCTGCCTTAATATGGAGTTTCACTGTTGAGGAAGTTGCATGCCATTGAAACATCCTGTGGCCTTGATGATTGACCTCCATTTTTGTCACTCTAGTTTCAACCCAGTTAACTCAGCTTGAGATCACCTGCACCTACCTCAATGTGGAATCACTCCTCATGCTCACATCCTTCAGCATGCCCTCCAAATCTGTGAGCTTGGTCACAATGTTACCAGAGGCTTTACGCAGTTCCTTTAGGACATGCACGAGGAAGGGCGTATTCTGAGACATTGGGATTTGGAACCAGCATCATTTTATTTATTTATTTGATTTATGTTTTACATTTGTATAGCGCACAAACAGCCCTTGGGCAATTGGGCACTGTTGCTTGCGGGGAGCTTAGTTTCAGGGGGTACAGGTACAGGTAGGTAATGCATTTACATGTTGTACAATAATACAATAGGGGTACATCTTATATAACATTTTGTAGATTACCATGAAATGCATTCAGCAATTACAGGTAATGAGTGTGCACACATCAGGTGAAAAGTGCTGTTTTCATGGCTTTGCGGAAAGCCATGAGAGATACCTCGCTCGAAGAGTAGGAGGTAGGGCATTCCAGTGTGAGGGTGCAAGGTAGGCAGCATGGCAACACCTTCAATCTCGTCCTCTCTAGTCGTTGTGGTTTTGGTGCTGAAAGAATTGTATCTCCTCGCTTTCCCCTATTGTCCTTGAATAGCATATTCACAGCAATATGGGAGAATAATAAGAATTAACAACTGGACCAGGGGACAAATATTGTAACTTTCCTTTTTTTCATCCTGATAAGGCATCTCATTAAGCCATATGGATTGCAATCACCCTTTCAGTAGACGTTCTCTGTTGCAACTTCTACTTCAATACCCTCATACCCTGCAGTCATCCTGCATATCAAGCTCCATCTGTTCTGCCCAGCACTTGCATCCTCCTCACTTGTCCCAGTGCCAGTGCTATCGATCCATACCAGGGAGCTGCCCATGGTTCCAGTCCACAGTGGGCTCCAAAGAACGTGCCCACTTCCTCTAGTGAGGAGGATGCACCAGGCTCAAAGCCGCATCTCTTGCTCCTGGAATGGGTCAGTATAGAAGCATCAAATCTAGTCCAGTTTCAGCACCATCTTGGGACACCTCATCTGATGGCCTGTTTCAGCAGGCAAGACTGCACCTTTTTCCAGTTCAAGCAATGCCAGGAGACCGCTACTGTTCCCCCACCTGTCGTGTCATTGCAGGTCATCCACTACTCATTCCCTGTGTGGAAAACGCAACACTGGGAAGGGCATCCGTGCTCCTCTTGGTTTCCCAGACACTCTGCCCCCAGCTAATGCTTTTGGGAGGAGTAAAAAAGGAATTGCTTGTTATGTAAAGGAACATTTAAAATCTTTCTGAAACATAATTTGCTAAGCATGTATATTCAATGGGGCCCTGGGCATGCTCACATTGATACCTTGCCCATCCACTTCTAAAATTCTCCAGAAACTAGAAGAAAAGCAGCCCTAGAACCCCGATGGAGTAACAGATGTCCTAGCCATTTTATCTCCACACCCAAATCTTTAAGCTTCCTGAATGAGTTTATATGGTTTGTGGCTAGAAGCATTTAAGTGTTTTTCAAAGTAAAATGTACATCAAGTCCAGTGTACATTATGTGCTTAGTGATTCAAGCATACTCCCCTGTTATCACATAATTATTTTTTAAATATAAATATCTGTGGTCCTTCTTATGTTCCCGAAATACTCTTTGATTTTTGTGCAGAGTATCCAGGAACCTTCATTGGTGCTAGTTGTCCCATTCTCCTGCCCAGTATGGCAATGTAAGAATACCAATATTGGTTTTACCCTTGATACCAGTAAAGAAATATCATGTTACAGTCAGAAAATATGTCCAACTGCCTGCCACTGCACTGATGTGGCCCCCTCCAGCCCCTAAACCCAAATCAGAGGCTTGCTTCCGGGCCTGACACAAGCACATGAATTCATACAGCATGCACTCCCTCATTCACAGATGCACTGTGTGCATATCATATTTTTTGGTAAAGTAAATAAATGACTTTACTTACAAATAAGGCAAAAATACATCTTTTTGTCTCCGTTGTAGGTTAAAGTCGTGTATTTATGCTAACAAACATATTATACACTGGTATGCTAATTGTTTGTATATGTAGTCCGTGAATAAGGATAACTATCCAAAATGCATTGGATATACATTCTGCCTATGTCCAGGATGAAACGATATATTTGAAATGGAAGGACTTTGTTCAAGTGTTTCTTCACTAGTATATTTACACACTATATAGGTTTTCTACAAAGTATGTGAAGCTGTTCAGATTAACTGTATTGTGGATTCACCACAAAGGTTCACATGGCCTTTGGTAGGTTTCACCATATGTTGTGTTTATACCAAGGGTAAAGAAAACATGAGTGTTCTTACATGGCCATATTGGTCTACATTGGAACAGGCAGTCTAGACATGTGTTCTTAATCTTGCATGGCTATTTTGATAATGCTATCAGTGATAAAGTCAACATGATGAGTGTTCTTATGTGGCCATACTGGCCTACATGGGTGCAGTTAGACTGGACATATTCTCTTAACGGACGTCTCTTACTGTGGCATAGAATTTATTTACTGACAAAGTGAACAGGAGTATGTTCTTATGTGGGATACAGGCATATATTGGCAGCACCAGAATGGCCATTTTTTCTATGGTATGATTAATCACATTATGGGCAAAGAAAACATGGGTTAGATATGGGAATACTGGCATATATTGGTCCAGATAGCATGGACATGTATGGGAACAACAAGACAAGAATGTATTTCCATGTATGGGAACAGCCATCTTCGTTTTTGTAATACTGGCATATATGTGGACAAAGTCATCATGAAAATGTGTTGGAAAACTCTGCTGTTTACTGTTGGTGACTTGACATCTATTGGATTTTTTCATGTATTACTTTACAAAACTGCAACTTGTATGGGTTTTTACCAAGTTGTTTTAGAAGGTGTGCTGTAAAAGGCACCATTTTAATCCCATTATTTAAAAAAATTATCTAAGGGTGGACCTCTCCTCCCGCAAACCCTCTGACAACCCCTTGGTTGGTTCCCGCTCCCTCGCTACGTTCGGTCATTCCAGTCTACTTGTGAGACACATTGATGCCCCTCCGATCAACAAATTCCCCAGCTGCCGCTACACAAATCCCATTTCCTCATTCCTTCTTTATTTTTGGAAGTTAATCGTAGGTCGTCTTGTTATCATGGTAGCTGCATTTTGCTCACCAAAGTACAGACACAGTTTAGACTTACCGGACCTACTTGTACAAGGAGGGCAGACATATTTCAAAGATGGCCCTGAAGAAAGCAGATGTTGTATTAGCGGCCACCAGGGGCATTTTACAGTTAATTTGAAAATCTGGTATGTCCAGGCCTGGTATATGGTCTTTCCATCGAAACATTAACCATTGAATAAACATCCAACAAAAATTATCCATTGAAATGCATTTCCATCGAAAAGCATTTAAAATGAATAATTTTCGTTGAATTTTAGGGTTAGGGTCAGGGTTACAGTTAGAGTTGGGGGGTGACCTTGGGGGTTGGGGAGGGCTAGAGGGAACCCCACACCCAATAAATAATAAAACGTTACATGAACCTTGCCAGTGCTGAAATACTTTAAAGATTTCAGCACTGGACAGCTCCATGTAACGTTTTTATGTGAAGCCGGTTTCATCGCGTTCCTATATTGGATGGACCAGTTTCGATGGATATGTACCTTGTAAAATATAGTATTTCGATGCATTTATTTTCAGTGGTTTTAATTCGATGGATTTCTTTTTCGTTTGATTTTTTTCGTTGGAAAGACTATAAACCTCAGGGCCTGCACTTACTGCTTGTCCTACTGCCCATCTATTGCTCTGCTTGTCTGCCCTTTGATTACATTTTGGGTTGCAAGTGGAACACCAGTATGTTCAAAACGTTGTATTGCTTTGCTCCATAGTATTACAATGAAAGTTGCAATGCAAATAAATAATACTCATCATTTTGTGTCCCCTTTTTTTCAGCAAGCCAATCATAAAGCATTACAGAGTGCTGAACACAAAGGAAGGTTACACGATAGAATTGGAACAGCCGGTGAGTACGCTGTTGCCTCTTTTTAGCAGGTCCAACTTTGGTCTTCATTGCTTGGTATCTAAGCAACTGCATAGACCTAAGACCATTGTCGACACACCATTGTACATTGCCACGCGACGCATTTCTGAAGTCACGACAGGTTGTGCAAATGATCCGATGGACAAAAAGGCATGGGGCAGATTCTCAAGAAGTGGCACTAGTGTAAAGAAAAAGCACAGACAACGGACTTGTTTTACTTCCGGAACTTTCAGAAATGTGACCTACACATTTCTTGGGGGTTGTGCTGACTAGCCCACTTGTATTGGAGTTCACGACTCTAATGTATGTCAGGCTCCCAGCACCCACACGTGTGATCGCAGCACATTTCACAGTGACAAGCCCTTATGTGGCACGTCATTGTGAAATGACAAGAAAAATAAAAACGGAATTTCTATCCCTGCGATTGGTGCTAAGTGCATACTGCTCCTGTTCCACTTAAATTAATACATGACTTGCACATCAACCCTGTGTTTGTTCCAAACCTGCTCAAGGGAATGTGTTTGATTTCTGCTCGTTTTAAAGCGCACCCCATTAGTGAATTCAGGATGCGTATTGAAATGCATAGAAATGCCCCCTTATGTGTGCAAATGTGCAAAAGCAAGACAAGGGCCATCTGAATGTGTGCTTCTTGCGCGAAAAGTGTTTTGAGAATCTGCTTCATATTCTCTAAAATATAGGCAATTCAAGAAGGAAGTTGAATTTAGTTAAGTTGTGTAGCTGAGTTTTGTTAACAATATTGCCTGGGGCAAATTTCTACTATGTTGCCACAAGGTTTCCACTATGTGGCACTTACTTAGGAAGGAAGGAGCACCAGTTGCCTGCCCCCTGGCCCCCCTGCTTGTCTGCAGCTATCTTGCTTTGCCGCCACTTCCCAAATGCCAATGCTGATCTCCCCAATTCACCTTCATGAGGAATGGCCGCTGGGCCAGGCACCAGCAGTAGGATGTCAGGCTGGTCCCTGTGAAGATCTCATGAACCTGAGCAGCCGCGAGGACACCCGAGGGCTGATTGGCCATAGATGGGTGAGGAGGTGTAGAGGGACCGTCCACTCAATACCCTGAGGCCAATGCATATGATTCAGCTAAGAGAGCAGTCCCAGAAGAGCAATCCTGGGCCTGCACATGCTGAGGGAATATTGAAACAGTCTAGAGGCCGTGGCCAGTGGACCTGGTAGGGACCTCTTATTAAAGGCTGCCAGTTTCCTGCTACCCTTGTGCACAGCCAGGTCGGAGGGTAGGGGTGTAGCTTTGGTGAGCTCAGGGGTATCTGTTGTTAAAAGAAAACAATGAGGGCAGCTCGGTTGGTTTGTTTAATTTAGCCGCAGGCTTCAGAATAGGTGCAAGTCAGGAGTGGGCACAATGTTACCTTCAGGATAGCTCATTCATCTAGAAAGGAGAAGATGACTAGATCCTGCTTGGTTAGCAGTGCAAGTTGGTGTAATTACATCGCTGGAATGCGCTTTGAATGTGGAAGGTCACATTGTATTGTAGGCTTGATGTTAATTAGTCAGAGGCATTTTGCCCCTGACGATGAAACTGGCTTCTGACAGAATCCAGGATCCGAACATGAGAGCGTGGAGTGAGGGTGCGCTCACTTGGTCTCTCTCATAGGATTTTGGCCAAGTGCCGGAAGAGCGACACTGGAAGATTCCTCTCTGACAAAGGAGCTACCTGCCCTTCATCACAGCCATGACTGGAAAAGCTGGCCTGTCACTGCCTTCTTCACTCAGCCTGTGCTGCCATTATAGAGTGCCCATTCCCAGTTTCTTCCTGCAGCTTATAGCAAGACACAGTATGCCAATGAATACCATCTGTTCCCCTGTCCTCTGGGTAATCCAAGAGTGGAGAAAGTGAGGGTTCAGGAAAAGTGGATTGCTCCAGGGCAACAGGCCATCTACCTTGGGGGAGGGGGAAGGGCGCTGACCCTCCTGCTAGAAAGGAGTGACATGCTATAAGAGTAGTTTCACACCCTGCATAGAGCCATGCCTTGGCGAGAGACTGTAAACATTAAGCAGTGCCTGGACACTCGAGCACTGAATAGAATGAGAGGCAATCAGAAGGTGGGGTTCTCTCCTAGGGCCACTGACCCTCAGCAGGAGCCTACATATCGGAACGAACCTGTAATTCCTTATTGAGAGACCATTATACATAATATTGTGTCCATTTCTGGCCCACCAGCATCCTGCTGCCTGCCCTTCATCTGTCCTAATAGACTTCACCTGTTCAGTTGTGTCTCTTTGGTAGGAACTATTCTTTTTATTTTGTAATGATATTGGTTGTAGTAACGTGGGAGGGCCAGGGGCGTCCTTCAGTGTAGCTGCCCTGCCCAGTGCCACTGCCATCTGCATTGTGAAGTCACTCAGGATCTATGCCAATCTGCTGAGACTCAATCGCCCAAATATAATACAACATGGTAGTAATCCACACACATCTCCTGTGGGCTTTGAGGCGCCATTCCTTTCGTCTCGTCTAGTGCTCAGAAAAAATGCTCAATACTTAGATCACATTATCATTTCAATCTAATTCATTCATTTTCTGTCTGATGCAGTGTACTTATGCAACTATGTAAAGCTGACACCTGACCTTTTGCAGCGTCTTCCAACATGTCACTCTTTTAAAAACCATGCTTTGATGATCTAAGTTCAATACTCACAACACCTCTTAGAATCCTTGCAACTATTGTGGCAAAGTCCAATGTTTGAAGCAAGGAGATGGGACTGGGATAAGCCTGAGGGTCGCGGATACCACCTGCTCCATGGCCTAGACCCCTGGGTAGGTATACCTGGGATCCCAAAGAATTCACAATGCACCCATAGCCTCAGCTTCATATTCATAAATCTAACCACGAACCCTGTTGTTAAAATAAGTTGTGTCAGACTACAGGCTATACAATTGAATAGTGAGTAAAGATCATAACTGAGTTGAGTCTGCAGAACAACCTGTACTTAATTAGAGAACTGGTTTATTGAGAGACGCATGTCTGCCACAGTCAAACTTGTAAATAATCATTGGCCACAAATGTTTACCCTTGTGGGCTTTAGAAAGTCCCAGAACCCCTTATTGTTACTCCTGTAAGCAACAGAAGAGAAGGTGTCACTAGCAAGCATTAATAACCGCTGCATTCCATGATCTGAAAATAAAATGGCGCCAGAGCCAAAGTAAACTTATTTTGCTGAGCCACAGGGATGACTGTTGGCCTCTTGGCAACAGGCTCCCAAGCTTAAGTTCAGGAGCCAACCATTTGCATGATACACACAGCGCATATCATTTAGTCAATTGACATTGTGCAGTCCACCTAGCAGGGAGATACGAGAGGGCCGCAGAGGATTGACAGCGGGAGTGTTCGGAGAGTGTGTGGCATTATAGTGATGAAGTGGAATGGGGAGGGAGAAGTGCATAGGAATTAGAAGAGAGAGAGGATTCAGAAGAGGTAAAAGTGAGAGCAGAGCTGAAAGTTGGAAAAGTGACAGTAGGGGAGGGAGCAAAGTCAGAGCAAGAGGAAATGAGAATTTAGGTGGAGACAAAAGCAGAGGCGAAAGAAGTGAATGAGGTGGAAACAGAAGGAAAGGAGGAACAGCCAAAGTCAGAGGGGAAATAAGAGAGAGAGTAGAGTTGGGGGGAGGTGGTAGAGACCAGTGGGGTGAAATGCTGATGAGGAAAGGAAAAGAAGATGACAGGAGTGAGGCAGGCTGGGAGGACAGGAGGAGGTGAAAGCTAAAAAGGAGGTAGAGGGCAGTAACTAGGAGAAGGGGCCAACAAAGAGAGGAGACTGTTAAAGGGTCAACCATCTATGAAGGCTCTTAGAGTGGTGGAAGAGCAGATTGAGGGACAACCTCACACATGGGGTTAAGCCTAAGAATCCCATTGTCCAAAGCAGCATTAAGATTCTAGCAGCATTTGGGACCTTGGACTTAGACTAGCCGCTCCTAGAGAACACTTGTTGTGGGTTGCATTTGCTGTTTTTGGGTCTATTGCTAAAAACATAACAGTTTGAGCAGACAACTGATCACCAGCAAGTGGTTGCCCATTTGGACTGGTAGGCCCTTTAAATAGGTCGGCCTGTCCAACTGGTTGACTCCCTGCTGACGAGCAGAGACCCTAAGCTAGAAGCTAAGAATGAGCTGCAATGGGGAAATGATTGGAAAGTGGGCAGGGGGAAGAAAGGGAACAGGGAGAGTAATGGGGAGAAGGAAAGGGCATAAGGGGAGGTGTAGGATTCGTTTTAGTGTAGTGGGTCGATCAATATGCAACTGCTGATGGGCAGTCATTAGGCGTGAGCAGTTGGGGTGGAGGGGCGGAAAGTTATGCTCAACCACTTGAGTGGTCAATTAGTTGGATTGTTGTGCATTAGACATTCAACCTGTTCATTATGGGGATATTCTATGACTGCAAACTTTATAACATGGAATATGAGGGCCTGAATATGCCCATTGAAACGAAAAGATAATGACTTGTCTTAGAAAAGACCACATAGATACTCCCTTCCTGCAAGATATTAAAATGCTAGAAGCTGGCACAAAGCATTCAATAGTCACTGTTCGACAGTGGTGACAATTCTTCATGGGAAATTTCAATGTATGGTGAGAGAGAAGGTTAAAAATGAGGAAGAAAGGTATGTATTAAGGTTACCATGAATGGCGAGACCTATGGTTTGTGGAATATTTTTAATTTTTTAAATTTTATTGGAACATTTAGTTTTATTTCAAAACTTTAATTACATGTAAACTGCAGTCAATTCTTTAGTTCCTTATCTTAATTCATTCAGTTAAAGTTAGATCGTTGTCTAAGATCTTTTCCAGGTAATCAATTACTGCACAAATTAATGGAGGCCTATTTCCAGATAGTAGATTAAACCACCAGTCCTCAATGTATATCCCGGGAGAAAAAAATCTGCCTAGGAAGGACCATCGGCGGGACAATAGTTCAGCACACTCTGTGATTAGATGTTTTAACGATTCTGTTGATTTTGTACAGAATCTTCACAGATTATCCGTTGAGTCTTTATGGTTGTTTCATCCACATCATCTCTTTTGTGTTGTAAGCGTTCAAGCAAATTCTTAAAAACTTGTTTCGATGATACCTTGAGGGGAATCTTTCCAGATATTTTGGTAATTTGTCCAAACTGTTACATGTTACGCCTGTGAAAAGAGAGGTCGTCATGGAATCACGGATCTCGTTGTTCTTTATCCAGTTCCACTTTCGAAGCTTCTTTTTAGCAAGTTGCGGTATGTCCATTACCAAATCCCAGGATATATCGGCCACTTCAATGATCTTCATGATTTTGTTGACCCACGTCAGCAGAATCCCAGAGTGTGGGTGATCAACTGTTGATTTAAATATTTTATAGGGTGGGGCAACCTTATGTAGGCAGATTTTTCGTAGCATAGGGATGGATTTCCATTGTATGATTCCATACAGGGGCTCTAGACCTATTTCATGTCTAATAGCTATGGTGGAAGTACCTGGAGGCAGATTCAGCACCCTTCTCCAAAAAAGGCCCTCTAATAATGACCAGAATTTATAATCTGTATTCAGACCAGCCTCCGCTCCATGGGTTAGTGCCGGAATGACCTTCTGCACATAGAAGGATCTTATTGGGCAGAGTGTGAATTTGCCATATTCAGAGTGCAGCCTTTGACCTTGCATGGTGAATGTTGCCATGCGATGTTTCAAGTCTGTTGTCCAATCCCATTCCCTGATGGATTTGTTGATCTGCACTCCCAGATATCGAATGACTGAGACTGATTCAATTGATTCGCCGGCAGCAATCCATTTAAAGGGTTTACTGATGGACTGTTGTTTAGATCGAAAGGCTATGATTTTTGATTTGCTGGCATTGATAACAAGATCATTGGCTGTTGGATAGGAGACTAGTTTGATCAATAGGCGTTGTAGGCCAATCTCCGTTTGATCAAACAGCACAATGTCGTCAGCATAGAGAGCCCAACTAATTTGTTGGCCATTCACTTTCGGTGGAAAACATCGCACATTATTCAGGTCTTCAGAGATGTCAGAAATATATAATTTAAACAAGAGAGCTGCCAAGGGGCAGCCTTGTTTTACGCCATTTGTTGTTCGTACTTCGTTAATAAGATGCCCACTCCTATCAATTCTGATTCTGATTGAGGTTTCATTGTGTAGGGCCATTAACGGGTTAAGTAACGATAACGGACAAGACCATGCTGATAATTTTTTCCAAGGTTTAGAGCGATTGATAGTATCAAAGGCTTTTCTCATATCAATGAAAGCCATAAACAGTTTTTTGTGAGACTTCATTGCTTCAAGTTTTAGAAGATTGACGATTAACAGATTTACCTCCGTGCCAACTTCTTTGGTGAAGCCGGTTTGCCGGCAGTCGATCAGGCAGATGTTAGTGGCCCAAGCAGTAATCTCCAGTTGTTGGCATGTGGCAAAGATCTTACCTATTATGTCCATTAAAGCAATGGGATGATAATTTGCTGGATCTTCCCTGTTGCCTTTTTTGAATATTGGAATAATGACTGCTGTCTTCCAAGAAACCGGAATTTCCTTTGATTTGGCTATGAAAGAAAATTACTCAACAATAAATTCTGCCCATGCTTCTTTTTTTTCTTTTAACATCATGTTAGTCAATCCATCAGGACCTGCAGCACGGGATTTTTTTCATTGTTCAATCATTTTTACAATGTTTTCATAGGATTCACATACATTCCAAGGCTCCATGTCGAGCTGAGACAGAGGAACTGGACAATCGTGGCCTCTATTGAAAACACTTTTAAAGTGCTTTTCCCAAGCTAACGTAGAGATCCCATTTGTCATTCTTACTTCTTGGTTTGCAGTTCCATTTAGTATTGTCCATATTTCTTTGGAGTTATTTTGGGTAATCAGAGACAGAATGGATTCTCCGCGTTCTTGGTCTCTTATGATCTTAAAAGATTTGAGCCAATTAAGATATTTCTGTTTGCATTTCTTTATCGCGAGAAAGATGTCAGAATCGCGACTTGTCCTTTTATGTGTCTGATCTTCATATTCATTTTCTTTTTCTCAAGACTGACTTGAGCACTAAAGATATATTTTTTTGGCTGTGGCTGGATCTTTGTATAGTATTTTTTAGTGCAGTACTGAGTCAAAAAAAGAGCATAATTAATTCTGGAGAATGTTGAGCTTAGATTTTCATTTAGATTTTGTCTCAATAAGCTTATGTGACTTTCATTGATTCTTAGTCTATTACCCCGTTGATTCAATTCCACTGGCCAAGTGTACATCTTCGAGTTTACTGCCCGTTGTAGTGACCAGGTTAATTCCAATAAGTGATGATCACTACTGGATGTCTTATGAATTTTCAAGTTGTTGATTTTTGACCAACAAGATAAGGACATCCAGATGTAATCTAACGTTTTCTTGCTTAGGCCTCTTTGCCATGTGGTGCCAACTGGTATGTCGCCTTTAACTGAGCCGTTAAACATTTCGCAGTTTCTTATTTGCAAGGCCTGTCTCCATAAATCTCCTCTTGCGGTAAGAGTGATGGTATTAGAGGAACATATTTGTTGTACCTCGAACCAGGAAAAATTCAGATCACCGCAGATTATTATTACCAGGTCTGAATGAATAGGATGTCAAGCATGGGTCAATTATCGATGTCACTGTTCTTATGAAACCAGTTGTCGAGATCATTGAAGGGTTCCAATACGTATTTATCAGAAGTAGATGTTTCGTTCGATCCATGTTTGGAGTTGGAAGATACAAGAGTGTCCCCTGGATTAAAATATTTGGATTGAAGATTTGCTGAACTGTCCAACCATAGGAATTGTTCACCCTGGTAATAACACCAGAGAAGGGACGACCTCAGAGATTTTTTCCTGGCATGTTTAGCAAAACAGTATAGCCATCTTTAATTGGTGTTTCCCGCAACCAGGTTTCCTGTAAGCAGATGGCAAAGTTGTTCATTAGGGACAGCGGGAAGTCTCGGAAAAGATGATGAAATCCTCTAGTGTTCCATGATATGATCCCACGTAGTTCTTCTTCATAGGATGTATTTTGTTATGGGCGGGTGTCGCTATTGTGACCAGAACTGTTGGCGTTTGAATTTTTATCTCTGCGTCGAAATTCAGTAGATGACCTTGGCGATTTTATATTGAATTGTTGTCTCAATAACTGACGACGCAGAGGGTGAGATTACTTCATTGTCCTGTGTAGATGGATCATCTTGTAATTTGTGCTGGTCTTTCTCGAGCTGAATGTCAAAGCCATATGTTAAGATCTCCTCTTTGGCAGCTAACAGTGTTTTTTCCAGAGCTGTTGATCTTATATGTAGAAACACCTTGTCAGCTGAGTCCTCCGATATGTATTCCACAATTACTATATCATCTGAAGTGATTGTACGTAGTGAAGGTATGTTGTGTAGTAACCTCATCACATTTCTTCTATTTAGATTCACTTCATTATCATCGGTAAACAAGTTTTCTACCCGGATCCTCCAGGCAGAGCGATTTTGTTCTTCTGATCGCCTTTGGGATACTCTTGGTTGTATCGCCTTTTGATTTTTCAATTGAGCAAATGTCATTTTTGGATTGAAATTTATTGAGGATTTTTTGGTTGGCTTTACGTCTGAAGCTTGAGAGATTGAAGCAGCAGCCTTGTTTAGTGAGATGGCGTCACTGCTATGTCCGACTTCCAGGGCACCGACATTCTTCTTGTTAGAAAACGAAACTTTGGTTGGATTAGCCATATTGCCCAGTCCTAGACTCAGACTTGAATCATGTTTATTGACCACTTTTTGTTGGATTCTTAGTGATTCTTCCGAGCTCTTTGAGTCGATGGAATAAGTAGAATATTCACATAGTTCCAATGATTTATCCTGTGTAACGCTTATTTGATCTTCTGATTCTAAACGAGCCCGCTTGTTAGGATTTTGTTTTTGAGATACGGTCAGAATGACTCTACTATTTTGGACTTCAGGTGTGTCTACGTTTTCAGCTCCTTTTGCAGTTGTTTTTTTTTCTCCTGTTTGCGTTCTAACAGGCCTAGTTTTTGTGGTGTGGATAGATTTCTGACAAATTTCTTGACAGTGCCCGAGTTCTTTTCTCTGACCTTTTTACCAATCTTGCTTGAAGCTGAAGTCGTTGTTTTTGGCTTAGACAGTGCTTTAACTGTTTTAGTTGCAGTTAGTGTTTTGGCTGTGCCAGAAAAGATTCCAAAAGTCAATTGCTTGGTATAATTTGCACCTTCGTTTAGAGCGATGTCCTTGGTTGTCTGTTCTGATGGAAGAGAAACTTTAGATTCTCAGGCAATGTTTGCAAGTTCCTATCCTCAATTGGACCATTTGGGATCAAGGTCAGCTCATTCACTCCGAGATTAAAGGTGTTACTGCTTGGCTGTTCGGTCTATGTAGAGTTTGTTGGTTTCGTCGCCTTAGCATTTTGCTGTAGATGCTCGTTCGGCTGAATGTGAGATTGATCAGCTGGAACTTGAGAAGGCTGCACATTTCCCTTATTTTGTGAACCGGCAGCAACCATAGACTGTTGCGTAGACTTCTGGTCCTTACGCCTTAGCCATTTCATGTTTTCGAGTATAGCATTCAAAAGGGCAGAATTATCTTAATGTTTTCTGGCGGCTAAGTCTCCTAGGCGATATTGCCATTGGGATGACATTTCAGCTTCTCTCTCCATTCTTTTTACTATGGCAGCATTTGTTTGGTCCATATTTTCCACTTTTGTTATAAGAGTGTTTAATAGTGCGCCTTGATCTTTAAGTGCATCATGTAAGGAGTCATATAGTTTTACAAAAGGAATGAGTGCTAGAGATGTTTCTGCGAGCACATTGTTGTGGATTTGAATCCCAGCAGCAACTGACAGATTGGATTTCGTATTTGGATCTTTATTTTGCTCTGGGGAAAGTGTTAGATGCGAACCGTTATGCTTATTTAATGCCGAAGGAAACTGACATGTTTTGTCATGTGACTTCGGTTCACTGGAGTTTGCCAAGTTTTTTCCAGCTGGTGCGGAAGAATGGGCCACTCTTGGGTATGATGACTTGTCCACAGAGGTCGGCTGTTTGTTTCTAGAAAGGTCGCCTTGGTGGAAGCATTGGGATAAGCTCCTCTGCGTGACCATTATCAGTGGAGTTGGCGGCATTTGACTATTGCCTTCCTTTGTTGCACGAATACAAGGCATTGAGGACTTGTCCACAGATGTGTTAGAGAAACTATTAATCAGTTTCTCTTTAATTAGATGAAAATCAGCAGTCAGGCGCTCTGTTAGTCGAGCTTCTCTCCCAACGAGATCTATTTTGTGCGAGCTATGTGGCGAAGGCTCGTGTATGGGCCTTTTGGCCAGCTGCTCAGAGGTTGAGGCTTGATATGTCCGTGAGAGATCAATTGTACCGATCTGACACACAGCTGCCAGCTTTTGATGCTGGCTCTGGCAGCCTAAATTGCTTTGCTGCCACAGAGCATATGCCGGCGTCAGTCACTGCATCTTTAGTTGCGTTATTTGTATCAGAATCCATGGTGTCGATAGCAACCGAAGGCATGAAATTTGTCACTTCAATCGCGGAGATGCTGTGTTTTTCCACACAGGCCTCACGTGTGTCAAATGTAGATTTGGTTGATGGTAAAAATAAGGGGCCTTTATTTAGTGGAAGCGCAATTTCGTTGCGAGGAACATCGCATTCATCCGGTTAATTCGGCAGCTCCATATTGGACACGTTTGAATTGATAGGAGGAACAAAAACAAATCTGGTTCTGCTAACATCATCAGAGGAGATGTGTATTTGCATAAGTTCTGTGCCGGTCACATCAAACGGTGATTGGAACAAGGAGGTATTGACTTCGATAGCTTTGGTAGTATTAGTGTCTGGTGCCTCTGTAGAAGAGGCCCTGGTAATTCCTGATTGTTGGGGTAGACTTTCCCCATTTGTATCATGGTCTGCCGCACTCTCCTGCATATCAGCCGACGGGAGCAAGTCCAGCGCTTGCATCTGTGATGCTAATATGCTGGAGGGTGGCGTCTTAATTGAATTGTTTAGCACCTCGTTCAGGTTCTTATTTGATAAAGTCGGGTCGTGAGGTGTGTTAGGCAATTCGCTGTGGGATTGATTTTGAGTAACATGAAGCGAGATAGAAGCTCCCGCTCCCACGACCGCACTCGCTATTTCACTTTCGCTTTCACACTCACTTGTCTCGACATAAACCACAGCACTTTTATTCAACTTCATATCCGTGCAAGCATTGACAGCAGCATTATGCAACGTACCTTGGCGCTCAAGTTCAAGTTGAGTCTTTTGTTTTTGCCGCGTGTGTGGGGCCATCATAACAGTTGCAATGGCCCTTGGCCCTGGTTCCCGGGGTGGACTGGGGTAGACTGGGACTCTCCTTGGGACTCAGCGCGGCGCTCCGCGCACTCTTACACTTTTTAAGGTGGAGTCTACCAAGTGAGAGCCAAGTGTTAAAGCAGCAGAAAGCAGCAATAAGCAGGTTGAAACAAACAAAGCAGAAGTCGCTGCAGCTCCTCTCACGTCTGTGACTGGGGTAGACTGGGACTCTCCTCAGGACTCTGCGCGGCGCTCCGCGCACGCGTACACCTTTTAAGGTGGAATCTACCGAATGAGAGCCAAGTGTTAAAGCGGCAGTAGCAGCAGAAAGCAGCAATAAGCAGGTTGAAACAAACAAAGCAGAAGTCGCTGCAGCTCCTCTCACGTTTGTGACTGGGGTAGACTGGGACTCTCCTCGGGACTCATATTTTGTGGAATATATATGCATCTAATTTGGGCCAGACTGCTTTATATGTGGAGGTAAAAGATAAAATAACTGTTCTGTTTAAGGACGAATAATGTGATTTTGGTAGGTGACTGTAGTACAACTCTAGAGCCTAAATGGGATGCGCTCTCTGGGTGAAATAGCATGGATGTAGCAAAACAATATGGGCTTGCGCAGAGTGTAGGACATGTTTGACGTAACTGGCCGCTCACAGGACATTGAACCTAAACTAGCTGGAGGACTCTTATTTCTCTGCAGTACATTCGAACTACACACTTTTAGATAACATTTTAATCCCTAGATCTCTTCTGTCAGAGGTTGTTGAAACCCACATGTGCAACATATTGATTTCCAACAGTGCACCATTGATGCTGTAACTGGAATTCTCTGATGATACGTGGGGCAGGTGCTCACAGTCCACTCTTAATGTCTCAAAACGAAAAGGATAAGGATTTGTACAAACCCTTAGGATGGAGATGGGGATTTCTTTGTACGGTTTATGGTAATTTCATCTAAAACCATTGCATCTAATGCATTCCATCGAAATATTATATGTGTATAATGACATCTGGGCTTCAGGGGGCAAACCATATTGCATGAAACCATCTGAATCAGCCTAATTCTAAAACCAGGGAAATCCGCCACCAAGCGTTCTAGCTATAGACCAATGTCACTACTTAATGGAGACATACAAATCCCCACTAACACGCTCACTTTGAGGCAAGTACGCATTCTTCTGCATCAGATACATCATACTGAGGCTGGGTTTGTGGGAGGGAGGCATGGTCCATGCAATATTCATGCTGGTCTGGACCTGATAGAATAATAGTGAACAGGTATTCTCGTCTATCAGTCTTGCAGGAGAGAAGGCTTTTGATCAGGTCAGATGGCTCTTCTCAGAAAGGACACTGCTATCCTTTGAATTCTCTGACACATTTGTGGACCTAATTAGGCTGCTATGTTCTGGATTGAAGGTGAGGTTGTTGACAAATTAATATGACTTCCATTGGAAAGGAACACAAGACAGGGATGGCCCTCGTTGCCCTTTCTTTTTAATGTTGCGTTGTATCGACTATTGAGTTTGTTACACAACAACCATCTTGTGATGGGAATTCAGGTTGGCGAGGGAGAACATAGGTGCCTAATCTGCAGAGATGTATTACTTCTTCTATCTTTACCTGAAGTATCCCAGGGATACGCTTTGATGATTATTGGCACGTATAAGAGAGCGTTGGGATATAAAATCAGCATTATTTAATTGGAAGCTTTGCCAATGACCTGTGCTTGTACCATTGGTCAAACATGATTGGATATTTGCATAGAGTGGTTCTGGGATCAGGTACCTCAGCATCCAAGTTAGGATGGAGACAAAAAAATACAATGAACATTAACGTGTCAAGTGTCTTCGAAAAGGTCACAGAGGCTATTGCATAGCACAGTGGAAAGTAGAGGGTTCATGCTAAAATTTCTAGGTGTACAAGCAATCATTTACTTTACACCCAATTTTGGGGCTGCTTTTGGGGACTGCTCATCACTCATGTATGGAGATTGAGAATGCCACGATATATCCCTTTCATCTAGACATTGCTCGTTTAAATGCACACTAGTGATTGTAGCGAGTGGTTGTATATGGAGAGAGTGGCTGAGAGTGGTATGGCAACATGAATGCTTTATAACAGGTTGGTACTATGGCATAATATAGCCCAGAGGAACTGGTATATCCATCTGAGCTTCACAACAGCCTATGCACTGTTAAGAGCATGGAATGGTGCAGATGAGATGGAATCTGGAATGGTGTGAGGCACTCAGTGAAGACTGGGTGACATCATACCATTCCAGAACAGCGAGAAAGGTGGCAGAGGGAAGAGGAGGCTGTGGTATGTGCTGTGCAACAATGAAAAGAGAAGGCGGCTTATCTGATTCTGTGTACTTCTGTTTGATGCATACAGAAGACAAGAAGGACATTTCCGGGAAGATGCTGAATTGCCAAACTGGGTTGGCTTACACCTGGGCAGTTTTGGGACTCTAGAACACCATTACATTTTGCATATCTGAAATTTAGGTACAAACGTCAGGGCGGGGGACTGCTGCTTCTCAACTCTGCAGAAAATCTTTGGGAGATGGGTGTCTGGTAATGTTGCATTGAGTTTCCCACCCCCCCCAACTCTCATCTTCTGCTGTGATTTTTGTGTTCTCTGAACAGATCAGCTTCTAAAATATACAAGCTGTTGTCAGTCAATTCAAATAGAATAGATCAGGATAGCAGATGCCCGGCTTTACATGCTCTCAACAACATTTTCCTCAATGTTGGTACAGAGCCTTCACCTGATACAGCATAAGTGCATGTCTATGATTACTGGACACCCTAATAAATGTATGAATTGAACAACATTCACAGTTCACCTTCCTCCTTCACTCCTGTCACCCCTGAAGAAGTCACCAGAGTTGTCAACTCCATGAAGGTCTCGTCCAAACAGGTTGATCCTTGCTCGTCCAGAACCATCAAGGAAAATATCGTCTCTCCCGTCCCTGCTCTGGCTGATCTCTGCAACCACTCCTTCACTACTGGTTCTTTTCAATCTTCCTTCAAGCACTCTGCTGTGCGCCCCCTCCTTAAAAAACCCTCTGCAGACCCTTCCTGCCCAGCCAACTACCGCCCCATCTCAATCCCCCCGTACCTGGGAAAACTGCTTGAGAAGCTCACCCTCCCCCAACTCAACTATCATACTAAACTTGTTGGCGGCCTACATGACCACCAATCTGGATAACGAGCATCCAGAAGCCCAGAACCTGCTCTCTAAACTCCTGTGAAGAACTGCTTGCATCGCTTGACTCCAACTCCCCTGGTGTCCTCATCTTTCTTGATTTCTCTTCTGCATTTGACACAGTGAATCATTCCATCCTCATAAAAGGCTCCATGACACCTTTGGCATCTCGGAGCAGGCACTGGACTTGCTCACCTCCTTCCTAACTGACTGTTCCTCCAAAACCATACTGGGCCCTTTCTCCTCCCCTTCCTCCTCCGCTACCTGTGGCGTCCACCAGGGCTCCATTCTTTCACCTTGGCTCTTTAACATATACCTTTCTCTGCTAGCACAACTCATTTCCTCCTTCTCCCCCAACCTCCAGTGCTATGCTGACGATACACAACTTTTCTTTAAACTTCCCACTGACACCTTTGCACCCTCCATCATCCCTGACTGCCTCTCTGCCATCCAGGCCTGGTGCACTGCCAATGACCTCTATCTCAATGCCAGCAAAACAGAGATTCTCCCTATTGGGTCCCCTGCACCATACTTCTTCCCTGCACTCAGGCCTTCCTCCATGGGCCCTCCCCTGCCCCCTCCACTGTAGCTAGGACTCATGGAGTAATCTTCGACTCCTTCCTTTCCTTCAACCTTCATATTTATTACATTGTCAAGAAGTCCCACTTTCAGCTCTTCCTTCTCAATGTGACTCTACCCTTCCTCACCTTCCCCCAGAGACTCAATGTTACCCATGCTCTGGTTCTCTCCAGGCTAGACTACTGCCATAGCTTCCTCCTTAATCTTCCTTCCTCCTCCCTGCGACCCCTCCAGCTAACCCAGAATAGAGCAGCGAGACTTAACCTTGGCCTGAAGCCCAAAGATTGCATCTCTCCTGCCCTACAAAGCCTTCACTGGCTCCCGGTGTCAGCACAGATTAAATTCAAATCCTCTGTTTCATACACAAGGCTATCTGGGGCCGGGGTCTACTTACTATCTTCAACGCTTCCCTACCAAATACTCTCCTTCTAGACTCGTCCGTTCCTCTAGTACCAACTCCCTGCGTGTTAAGCGATTTGCAAAACAGAGAGCTGGTGAGCGATCACTTTCCTCGGCTGGCTCCCTCCTGTGGAACAGCCTCCCTCTGCGACTTGGAGCAAGACCTCCTTAAGTTCCAAAAAAGCCTCAAGACCTTTCTCTTTACCTCTTCCTTCTCCTCCTCTGTTCCCTGCTAATCTTGCAGCAGCATGACTGATGTGCAGGACCTTTATGTGTCCCCGGGCCTTGACCCCCCACATCTCTTTTCTCAGCTGTTGTCTTTCTGTTGCACTTATTTGGGCTCACCCTACCGATGGGTGGTTGCACTTACTTTCTTCTCCTCTTAGCACTTACCCTTAGCCCTTCTCCATGAGCATCAAAGCACCTTATCCCTTCCCCTCCCCCTCTGCACTTGCACGTTCTGAACACTCACAAGGCATAGTAGGATTGTCTCCCCTTCCCTTTATTCTCATTATCTGTTGTACTCTTAATGCAACTATTTATCCTTGCCGTAATTCATTGTCTCCCCTCCCCTCTCCCCACCCTGTTTGCCCTGTGGGCGCTTTGAAACAGTTTTTTGCTAACTGTATAAGCGCCAAATAAGTGAGCAATAAATAAATAAACATGGAGAATGATGCAGGCTGGCAATGTAAAGTGCAGAATGAAGATCTAGCGCACTAGTTATGGAATAGCATGGCAATTGGGAACTATTTGTTTGATATCTTTATTTGGGTACGTCTGGTCACTGGACAAGAGATCACCTGCAACAAAAGGTTCAGTGTCCTAGACTTAGATGAAAGATATGAGATACTGCGGTGTGGAGGTGGGGAGGAAGGAGGAGGACATGGAATTTCTCTTAAGGGGGCAGGTGGAGTAATGAATAGCACCTACACTTTAGAAGGGTCTAGGAATCCCTGTGTTGATGTATTGTTGACTGAATTGTGTCTTTTGGCAAGTCATGACAAAGTTCTGTTTATTTGGAAATTCAAGCAAATCTGGTGTCCCTTTATAGAGTTGGAATTAGGACCTTCTTGATTTTTGTAAATGTATGCCCTAGATGCTATTCTGTATGGTATCTGTCATATGAGTGATTGGGGAGCCCCAGCAGGGCAGGCACAGAAGTTAGCTTCCAGAACTTTATTTACACAAAAGCACGATCTAAAGCAATTTGGGAACAACCAAGGTTAGTTGGAACCAAAATGTCTCTCAGGATACTCTCAACTCCTTTCTCATTGCACGTTTCCAGAGGTTACCAAATTTTTATGATCCGTCAGTCTTTTGTCCTCATTACGAGTATGCTGGTCCGTGAAAAATGCTGGTAAAACGGCTGGTAATGCAGGATCTGGCATTGTTCCCAGTCCGGCAATACTCCTAGTTTGCCGGTAGGGCAGTGAACTCCCAGCAGGCCTGACCTGCCGGGAGTTCAGGCCCCTACCAGCAAAAAAGTTCCCCTATCACCGACACGGTTACTACCAGTATCACAGATATTGGTAAACACGTTCTATGGAGTCAAATGGGACTACATGAAATGGAAACTTACTGCCGTTGCTGGCACCCGCCAAATTCTGGTAACACCGGGATATCGGGCGCCGGTAAGGGTAAGGTGAATCTGCTGGTAACCCGCCGTTAGCACCAGCGTGTTACCAGCAGACTCGTAATGAGGACCTTCGTCTCAGGTATATTAATTTCCCACATCCTTCTCCTCCTGAAAGGATTATTGAAGGTGTTTAGGTATCTACAAACCTTGTTGGCTGATTGGCTTCAGCTTTGCCTCCTGGCATGCCTCCCAGTCTCCTGGGCAACCAGGCCTCTTCATACTTTTCTCATCGGTTTTACTACCTGCCCTCGAGGTCCTTCTCTCTGTCGTGACTCCAACCAACCTCATGACCTGCTGGACTGCACCAACCTCCTGTTGAAGTCCACCAACCCCTTCTTTACTCTGCCAACAACCTCCTCCTGCCCCTTTGGTCTCCAACCTCTTCTTCCAATTCTCCACATAACTCCTCACAAATCTCTCCAATTTGCTCTATCCAACTGCTCCAAACCCCTTTTCCAAATATCCATACTGCCAGAGAGAACTTGTAAACTTTTGCATCCCATTGCTACCGCCCTGTAGACATTTTGTATTTGGTAAGGCTCTGCACCTGTGTCTGGATATTGGTGAGGTGTTGGGCTTGGCTGCTCCTCACAGGCTCACCTGGGCATAATGGGGTTTAACTGGCTTGTCCACCTTCTTGGAATTCACTTCCTTTGCCCAGTTAATGAATTGCAGCACCTAGGGAAAAGAAAGCTACAATGCTTCCACAGCATGTGAACGCAGAGTTAAGAAATCTTTTAACAAGATGGTAACTTAATTGGCATTCATAGGGAACACTTGTCCAAGGTAGAATTGCAACTTTGTATCAGCCGCAGATAGTGAATCCTTCTGCCAGCACAATCTTGTTTGGTGAGTTTAATTTACAAGTGCAGGGAAAGTCTATTGGGTGCCCACAAACCAGCAACAATGTATGCTCCTCAGGGATTGAATCCAGTTCTGACTGGTTTGTGAAAATGCCTGTCTAGGATAGTTTTGTGTGTGTGTGAGTGTGTGAGCCTGAGTGCCTGGTTGTCATTCGAGGGATGGTCAATCATTGGCTGACCACTCCTATGTTTGAATGAAGCTTGGTGTGTGATTGTGTGCTGAGTGTTGACTCACTGCCTACCAAGTGGAATAAAAGGAGACCCTGTTACCCACTCACCTTGTCAACTGCTGGAACTCTGAACTGGCACTCCTGGGAGACATGTTGTTAGAGGAAGGACCAAAGCCCTGCACTAGCACCCGTTAATGCTCTACAGAATCCGATGGCAAAGCTCTGCCTCACCATAAAATCAGAAAGAAACCGATTGCTGGGCTCTTTACCCATGATCCAGTGAGGAGTGCTGGATAACCTCTCCTGCAAGAAGGCCTTGTTTCCCTCGCTGAATCTCCGGACCATGCCTGCATCACGGGATCAGAAGAAGAAGCCCCTACACTGCTGGGACCCTGAAGACTCACCACACCGTCTGGGCCTGAGTTTCCTCATCTAAGTATATCAAGCAACTGCCCTGTTTCCATCTCCTCCATGTTGGACTCTCCCGGAGCATGTGCTGACTTCTGTTCTGCAACTGCACAAACAAAATCACCTACTGCTTCTTCATGGACTGGCCTCCTTCTGTTGTGGCTTGTGCAGTGAGCAAATATTGAACAACCATCCTTCCTTCCTTGTGGTCTTCTTAAGCTAAACCCATCCTCAGAGGCTTAATTCTGAGCCCGTGAAGGACAGAGGAACTTTGGAACAGTGACTACCACCGATCGCAGATTCTTTGCCTTTCTGCACCTCTAGATCAGACACTCATCCCTGAAGATGTGGAATCTTCAATAGTTGTTCTTTCCCAGGGTTCTGGTGTCCGTCCTGCACTGGTGTGTCATTGCTGTAACCCGTGGTGGCCACCAAACAACATGCACACCTCTGAAAACCGCTGAAAACTGTAACACCACATGTTGCAGAATTGCTTCTAAGCCCCAGTTTATTGCTCTCCTGACACTCTAGTACAGCTGGCGAGTCATTTCTTCAGCTGGCTCTCCATCTGCAGCTTCCTTCTTCTTCACCAATTATCTTCTGCGGCCTGGACTCGACTGGTGCACCAGAAATTGCTCTTTTGGACATTTTCACAAAAGGTAATCCTGTTCCGCAAAAGCCTGCCCATATCTGCTTTACTGGTTGCCCTGGGCCTGTTTGTAAAGTCTACACTGCCCTGTATAGGGAAAGCCTTTTATGTTCCTGTACATGCATTTTCCCCTCTAGGAAAGATTCTTTATTGGACTCTTTGAAACAAATGAAAACTGAATGATTTCCTGTTACAGTGTTTTATGTAGTTTACTTATCTGCGAAAGCAGTGTTTTATCTATTTCCTTTGCCTATTTAAATAATATAATTTCATAAAATGTACCGTGAGGGCAATCTCTCATTTGGTATTTGCGAAAAGAGAGTTATGTACATGTTAATCATCCCAACCCCTCCTAATAGCGAAGCTTGGGCTGCTCTACCATACTGCCACCTCAGAGATCCTGGTGGAAATTAAGGTAATCCCTGGTTACCTTACCTAAGTAAAGAAGGCATACCTATAAAAACCTGACCACAGGGTTTAGGGAAATGCTAACTTACATTGTAGAGCTACTTACTGAGACCAAATAACCACTTATTGAAAGGGCCAGGTCAGAGGGTCCTCTGACCTGGCAAACTGAGGATCTCCAGATGTTTTTGAATGACTCCTATGATCCCTTACCATTGGCTATGCTTGATAAGGCAGGTGGGAGGTGTAGTCTAAAACATTTAAGGGAGTCAAAGTTTGCAGCCATGCAGCTCTTGATTTATTGTACACTATAGATACATGAGGCTTCAACAGGGAAGGCTTGCGCCGCGGCTCCTCCTCCAGGAAGGTGGGGGCTGAGGAGTGGAGCCGCAGACCCGGCAGCTTCTCCGTCGATGCTGACTGTTGACAGCCGCTTTCGGCAGGGCCTGAAAGTCCGTCAATCTGAGCGGCGCTGGACCACTCGCTGACTTATTTTTCCTTTTGCGCAATAACTTATCTACACTCTTCGAACTTGACACAAGTGAACTGGGCACAAAGGGTGCCTTAGGAACCTCCGTTTCTCCAGGGGCCGGCAGTCAATAGGCCCACTCGTATGCCACCTCCTCCTCATGTACCGGACCCTCCTCCAGCTCTTCTATCTGATTCAAAAGAAAACACAGAACAGCTTACAGCAGGATAACATTCTTAGAGTCTTTCTTGTTCTACTGCATCATCATTGGTCCAGTTGTCTGTCTCTCCTAGGCTGTAAGATCCCTCCCTCCATTATGACCTCATCCCCCAAGGTCTGATTAGCTTCTTGCTTGAGGCCTTGTCCTGGCTCTGATCTTCCTTCCTTTCCACCGCCTTATCACAAGGGGCAAGGGTTGAGCACCATAGCTCTGAGAAAAACGTGACAATCTGATACGGTTGTTTTTTTAAACCCACCAAGGGGCCGCAGTCTACCTGAGCCCTACTTTTTATTGTTTCAAACAGTACACCTCTTGAAATACATTTCTTGGCTTTGAGTTGTCTTTTAATGCACTGACTATGACACCACATATACCAAAAGTGGTAAAATGTGGTCCACATTTTCTCAGTACTCCTTTCTTGCTTGATAGCTTTGATTCAAAAGCATAGCTGTTGTCACTTTGAGGTGTGTTATAAGCACTCTTTTTTTCATGCATATTTGGAAAGGCATGTGTGACAAATCCAGAAAATGTATCCTTTCTCCCCCAAGAGTGGCCACCCTCATTGAGACTAGGGAGGTGAACCCTCCATAGGGGTTTGGGCAAGCAGGATCTCATTGGGAATGACTTCCCCTTCGGGCACAAGGACTCCCAACTTCAAAAGACAATGAGATCTCCATTAAATTCCATGTTTTCAGCCTACATGGGAATCGATAATTGTGATGACTGAATGGGGCCTTTGCCTGCAACTAATGTGTTTGTTGCACCCTCCCAAAACGTAGGTTTGAGGGATCAATGTGACGGTGCTTCTCATTGTGGAAAACTACAAATAACTAACACACAAACCTACCAGTAGGAGAGAGCTGATTCGAACATCAGCAAGCATAGACCTGAAGCACAGAACAAACACTGCCGCTATGGAGAATGGACACCCATGCTATGTGGAGGGCTAGAGGCCCTTGGAATGCTAATGAATCCAGAGACACCAGGGGAGCAAGGCTCTTAGCTCTCAGACCGAGAGCACCAGTAGAAGCTGCAAGGAACAAGACCGCTGAGGCAGAAGGAAGGCAGCCGTTGCCAGACGCAAGAAACCCACCTCCTGCAGAAAAAGAAGCAGTCTCCAGAGAGACCGCCGCTCCAAGGAGAGTAGACCCCGGGATCCCAGGTACGTGGTGGGAAAGTTGGAGAGGGAAGCGAGCAGCCATATTCCGCAGCACCAAAAGGGGAGCACCGAACGCTTTGATTTCAAGAGTGAGTAACACAGTAGAGGCAATAAGCGATATTCCCGAAGAAGGAGGAAACTTGTTAAAAACAAATTCAGAAACGAAAGAGAACAAAACTCAAACTAGTCTGGGAAAGGGAACAAATTAAATAATTATTTTGGAAACTTGAATGTGAAACCCCAGAGAGATACCTAGTACTCGAGAAAGGGGACAAAGGGAGGGCTCATGGGTCTGAAGGATATATAAGTCATAGACAACTGCATACTGTCACAGAGACATTTGAACACAGTAAACTAAATGGGGAAAGTACCTCAATATCCATGAGGGATCACCAGATATCAACCTGAAAATAAGTCACTTGGCATACTCCAGTAGCGAATACAAAGCCTATGATATAAAATTATGAAGTTCAATCAATGAAACAGGGAGAGACCCAGGAAACCATTATTGATATTTCAGTGAAGCCCAACAAAAGTTTTCTTAGCAACTTGTAAGGAAGGCATGATATCAACAGTAAGACAGACACAAGTGTGTTTATTGAACTTCAAAAAAAGGTTTGAAAAACACCTATCTAATCCTAAATCTGCAGATGGGAGCAAGCCACGACCATCAAATAATAATAACGCAGTCCTCAAAGTGTCTTGTCAAAATAAAAGGGCATATACTAATAAACCTATTGCCAATCTTTACCTTTAAATACAAATAGTGTGGCAAACAATGTTACCAACAAGAAAGAAGTGTTCACAAAATGATTAATCAGGATTTCTGGCAGTTGGCATCGCTTCCCCATGATTTCAGCACAGGACAAGGCGGTATACTTGAGCTTAGAAGAGTCTCTGGCTTCTCTAGCATGAGGATACAGTTCAAACATTAGCATCAGGAACTTCCGTGCCCAAGTCTCTTTGCCTTTCAAAGTCTCTTCATTCAGAGGGCCTGATGCGACAGACAAACAATACATACTTTTCCTTTTTCCAGATTATCACAAGTATTCATTTTCTTAGAAGATTCATTATTCACCTTGGATTTCCCTCAGCCGGGCTTAGATCCTTTCAACACAATGTTCGTACTTTATTTATGCATCTATTTTCTTGTAAAGCATTCTTTCTTGGGTGACCCCGAATTCCCCCTCAGTTGGGCTCAGATCTCGGTTTCCCCTCGGTCCGGCTCAGATCTCAGATCCCCCTCGGTTGGGCTCAGATTCCTTTTAACACAATGTCCATAACTGTACAAAACTTGCTTTAACCAAAAGCTTTTAGCTGATCCCCCTCCGCTGGGCTCGGACCAACTTCCTACACTATTCCATCAACTATAAAAGACTTTCGAACGTGCACATCGTTTTTCCTTGACCCGTTACAGGACCACTTTGATTTCACAATTCTTTGTCACATTTGCCACCTTTCAGTTGGATACCTAACAGAGACTTTCAATTGAGCACCCACATGGCGCCGGCCCACTCTGTCTGCGGTATTGTATCTTGGGTTCAAAGTTTAATCACTCATCTGCTGATTTAATTGTGCTCGCGTTGCTTGCCACATACACTTCATACAATGTTCTCTTCAGTTTTCACTATACAATGTTGCCTCTTGCAACCTTGACTTCAACACAGACCGGTCTGGTATGAGTCTCCCCAACTCACTGGCTGTGCTGACTTCACTGGCGCTGCTTTGTTGTACATGTCCGGAATATGGCTCAAGTGTTAGTCCATTTTCCCTTACAGAGAGTTGTCCGTGAGAAAGTGTTTGTGTCGGCAAAAAAGGAGGCCGGGGGTGAGACCCGATGTATGCTACCAAGTAGGATGGGGTAACGGTGTTACAGAGAACGGGATACAACAGATTCCTGGGGACTAGCGGGTGAAACACCTTCAGGTTTCTCACAGACTGTTGAGACTAAAAAAACATTACTTTGCTCTGTATGGATTGCGTAGGGGAGCAAGGCCAGGGAAAACAGGAGAAATATCCCCTTCATCTCATCACTTTAAGATTTGTGCTCAATAAGACTGGCCTAGAGGGCCATGTGGGGAAACCAGACAAGAGCTCAGTTGGATATAGACATTTCTTTGGGGAAAGAAGTCAGCTATGTGAGGGGTCAGCAATGCAAGGCAGACAACTGTTTGATGATTGTTCAAAACATCCATTTAATTAAGGTGAAAATAATAGTTAATGCCTCACTATCCCTACTCAGCTGAGGTTTTCCTTGCATAACAAAACTAAGGTGAAACACTCTAACACAGGATGTTTGGCCCTCACACTTAAACATACAATACAAAGAAAAACATATGGCAATTCAATCAACATAAACAAAGATAGTTACAGTTTCTTGTGAATCTTTTCGATAACCTAGGTGAATTCCCTGCCCTAGGATTCAAGATTAGTTTACATCCACTGTTCATCATAAGAAAAAGAAAGAAATCCACATAGGTAGCAAAGCCTTAGTTCAGTTCTTGAATTTCCAATCACAATTTTTGAAGAAGTACAGACTTTCCACTTCCTCAGAATAGCATCAATGTCATTCCCATCCACAGTGCTTTTTCACCACTTATAAGAAGACTTGATACAGTTAAAAAGAAATACAACTTCTAGAAGGTTAGTGGAACATGAGTCTTGGTTAATAGTACTTATTCCTCTGTTCAAATTGTGATACAGCCACAGCTTCAGTACTTTGTGATACAACCACAGATTCAGTATTAAGCTTCACAATAGGTATGTTGGTCAGGATGACTTCCCCATGCTACTACTAATTCCACTTGAACAACTTCACTTTTACTATAGTTTACCATGATGACATTCCCCTTTGCCTCATAGCATTCCATTTTACTTGGGTCACTGAACATTTGCATCCACTGACAATCTGATATACCACCACTGCTTAAATAGTATTAAGAATCAAGACAGACTTTGGCAAGAGACTCCCTTCACGGTACTTCAGCACACTTCACATAGGCAAGGCACTCTTCCTCTGAATGTGTCTTTTCAAAAGGGGCAGCCTCTTTGCCTGTCCTGTCTGTCTGCCATAGTAACAACCCAAGTTTGCCTTTATGACCCACTTATCTGTCACAGTCTTTGGCAATATAGGTTATGTCAACTTCAACAATCTTTATGAGCAGCAAGTTCCCCTTTCCCAACTTTGCATTCACTTTCTCTGCCAACTGTTAGCCAAACAATTACTCCAAAAGCTTTGGTGCCACTCTATTGCCTTTAGATATTGCTTGCAATAGAACAATTGGTAAACACAGCGTTCTATTTAAATAAACACTCTCAGAATTATAGACAATCACTTGACAAAGTGTGCATGGTCTTAAGGTGCAGGGGAAAAAACACAATCCTGGCACATGGATCGCACAGCAATCAAAGAGACAAACAAAGTTCCCACGATGGGCGATTGGGCATTGCAAAAATAAAGGAAGAAAAAACAGAAGAACATTTCAAGACTTCAAAGTTTGGGAAACCAGGACTCTCTCAGAACAAGCAGGAGAAATCTGCTGCATCCACGTTCCAGCGTCCCTCTTGTTCTCCCACTTCTGCCTGATTTGCCAGCCGAGGCGTTGCTAGGGATCAGCTTAGGTGGCTATAGCCCCAGGTCTTTTGGTTGTATTCCCCGAATAGGAGCTCAGGGGCGGCAACCAAAAGGCTAGCTAGCCCCGAATCTGGACAGTCCCAACAACAGCGTTGCCCGGATGTTTTCCAGACCTAGCAACGCCTCTGTTTGCCAGCACTGTGTCTACTTCCTTCTGCCTCTGCTGCTACAGCGCTCACTCCAGCCACAGATCCAGCTCGCTCTCATTGCCTGCACATGAGGGGGGCTTTTATGCATCCCAGGTTCGTTCAGGTGTGGACTGTTAGGCTTAATAGCCTGACTACTGCCATAGCATCCCTCTTCAGCTCTCTTCCTTGTCCCAGTACTCTTGGGATTTTGGGACATGTAGCCCCCAACAGCAAAATTAATTATTTTAACTTTGGCTGTTTAGCAAACAGCCATCAAAAGTGTGGGCTTATGGGGAAAGTTAAACAGGGGAGGTTCCCCGTCTTCCTGGCCTGTCCCCCTAACCCCCATGTGATCCTCCCGCAGTACACCATCCCCAGGGTCAGGATCAGGAAGAATTTGCCTTTCCCTGGCCACATAAGAAGAGTCCCAGGCCAGGTTTTTGTGAGGAATCATTTCTGATTCATCACAGCTAACAGAGCAAACTGAGTCTAACTGCTGATCCCTATTGATATTGGTCCTTTGTTTTCTCTAGTGGTAGGGTGTGATGAATCCTCCAGACTCCTCACTAATTCCCTGCCAAAAGTCTCCTCTCAGCTGGCCAGAGAAAGGCAGATGCTTTCTGATTCTGGCGTTGGCAGTGGTATTCTGCTGGAGGATCACCTGGGAGGAGAAAAGGCTCAGGAGAATGAGAGGATGCCATTGGATGATACGCAGTATTTGTTTTCCTCTTGAGAGGGTGACTGTCTAATACCAAAGTGTGTAATGGCTGGTTGTAAAATCCATCTTGCTGTGTCACAAAATACACATGCAAACAGGGGTAAAAACACTCATGAACTCCTAGGCCTTAGAAGAAATGAAAGCCCTGTCAAAATCCCAGAGACATGTAAAACTAAAACCCTCTGTTACACCCAAAAGTACAGTGAAAGGGAATTTATGGGTATTAATGACCTAAAAGAATTGCCTTTCCCTCTTCCATCAGGTTTAGCAACTAATCTTCATGATATTGTAGGCGTGCACTTTCTACCCAATGCGGCCCCAGGCCGCTTAGCACTTATCTTACTATGCACTTCATCTGCTGCTCACCTAGGAGCACAGACAGTCCAGCACTTCCCTCACCCCCCACTTCCCCTCTTATCGCTGCACTTGCACGTTCTGAATACTCACAAGGCATAGAAGGCTTGTCTCTATCTTCCACTGTATTCATTGTTTTTCAATACTATGTTCCCTCCCTGTTGCCCTGTGTGTGTTTTGAAACAGAATTGACTTACTGTATAAGCGCTTAATAAATGCACAATAAATACAGTAAATAAATATTCCTTTAAACAGTGTTTTAAAGAACAAATTGAGGTATAGAAGTGAAATTCCAATAAGAAAACCTAACTTTATCATTGGCGACTTCATGTCCCATAATCCTCTAAGTACAAGGACGAGGAAGATGGCTGAAGAGGGGCAGTATTACAAGAGCGGTCAGATCATTAAAGAAAATGACCCACACCTGAGGGAGACTGAGAAGCATAGAAGCCCCCCTCAGGTGCAGGTCATGAGAAGGAGGAAAGAAGAGAGGAACATCAGGAAGCAGAAGTAGTGTGGTGTGTTCAGGCAGCCCAAGCATAGGTTGGAGGAGAGACGAGACACTGGGATCATTGCATGGCAGAGAGCAACTGCTGGTCCTGAGAGGGTCTGTGCCTCTCGAGTCCTGAAGTGCAGAGGCTGCACAGCAGGAAGCGAAGATGAGGGAAGTTTTCCCTTCCCAGAGGCCATCTCAGGGCTGGATGGAGTGCGCCCGAGGGCCAGAGGGTAGTCTCTGGTGCCTGGCCTGCATCAGGGAACCTCAGGAGCAACAGAAGCAAGGGGCTATTGGAAGATTTATGAACAGTGAAACTTGTTGCCCATACTTTGCACATTCTGTGATGGAAGTTGGCAAAAACTCCAGGAAGAGAAGTAAAAGACCCTTTTCCCAGCAATCATTGGTTATTGGTGTAGTGGAGGAACAAGAGTGGCAAAAACACTGCCTTTGTTGGAAAAGAGATCCAGAAGGAGAGGAGCATTATTCGCAGAAGATATAAACAGGGGTAAAAACACTCCTAGAACTTAGAAGAAATGAAAGCCTTGTCAAAACCCCAGAGACATGTAAAACTTAAGACCTTTAAACCGAAAAGTAAATATTTTATTTTATTTGTGAACACTGCTTACCGTGCGTAGTAAGCAGTGTTCACAATTAAAATGAAACCCTGCCCGACATGCAAGCTTGTCAGACAGGGTTTAATTGTTAATGTACACGCTCTCTGCCAAGCTGCTGAATAAAGCAGGTGACTCCATAGGGATCTCCAGTATGTATGCCGGCATGATAATCCATGCTGGTGCAAATGCTGGAACATTTGTATGGGGGAGAGTAAGGGAGGCTGCGGAATCGCAAGTTGCGTTCCGCCCCTCCTCTCCACCATACAAGTGAATGAAAATGGTGGGTACTGTTAATGGAAGGCATAAAGGCCTTACGCAAGGGTTTTACACCTTTCATTAACCTTACATGAGCTCCACTGACTTTACAAAGCACGTGTTTAATCAGGTTTTCAAACTGGTTGTATTCTAGGAATGCCAAGGCTGCACATTTACCAATATTTTGCAAACTGAGCATATATGTTATGGTGAAGCATAGGAGTGAAGAATGCAATGTACCCAGACTGGAAAGGAATTGGATGAGGAGGCAAGTGCATTTTGAAGCCCCTCTCCTGAGACAGGTGGCATACCCTGCTAAAAGGTTGGTGCCCACTCTGGAGTGTCTACAGTCATGTTTTAGCTCTCTGTGCCCTATACCAGGAGAAATATCGAGTTGGTTTTTATATTAATATAGTCCTGCACACAGGGACATTCCAGCACCAAAATGCAATCCAATTTGTCTCTGAAAAAGAGTACTAACACCAACACCAAACATGTGTTTCTGCATTTTTGGGCCTGATTGGTGAAGGACTTCTAAGGTGCAGTATCTTTCTAGATGCAGAGCACAAGGTGTCTGCATCAGGATTATCCTAGTTTAGTGGGAAACTCAAGGGGGCTCATATTAGAGTTCTAACATTTCGGGAGTGAGGAGCCGTTACGTTTACACATTCACGTACACGGTTACAAGCAGCTGAATCTTCCTCATTTGCATGGCGGAGTGCAAAAGGGGAAGGCAAAATGAGGCAACGTACACACTTGTATGCCACCCTTTTACACTCCGCCTTGCAAATTGTGTAAACTCTGCCTGCCAGGTATGCATGACAGGTAGCATTTACAATGGATTCCTATGGAGACCACCTGCTTTTTGCTGGTGCAAAAAGCCGGCGGACTCCATAGGGATACCCAGCATTTTTGCCAGCATAAAAACCATGCCAGTGCAAATGTTGGAGTATTTGTATGGTGGAGAGGAAGGGAGCGACAGAAACGTAAGTTATCTTCCACCCCTCCTCTACGCCATACAAATCAATGAAAATAGCCGGTTCCAGAAACAAAATGTCATGTCTGGTATTGTAAGGAAATCATGGTGGCAACAATAAAGACAGACACAAGTGATCACAGTTCAAGGGTGTTTATTAAACTGTATAATGGGTGAGATAAACGCCTAATCTAAACCTAAATCTAAGATGGGAGCAAGCTACGACCATCAAATATTAATAAGGCAGTCCTAGTGGCGTCTTGTCAAATAAAAAGGGCCTATAATAAAATCCTATTGCCAATCCTTACCGCTAAATTACTAAATTATATAGGATAGTGTTCATCAGAAAAGAAAGACGTGTTCTCAAAATGATAAGTCAGGATGATATGGCTGGGGTCTCCCCCACGTTTTTAGCACGGACCAAGGCGGGACTCCTGAGCACAGCACACTCCTGGGCCTCGCCAGCACGAGATTACAGTTTGTTTCCAAAATATCAGGGCCTTCTGTGGCCAAGTCTCTTTCACACAGCCTCTTGCCTCAGAGGACCTGATGTGTTACCAACAACAAAAACAAACGTTCCTTCAATAAATCTTCATGTGACGATTACTCTTTGCCTTACGATCCCCTGCTGCCGGGCTCGGATCCCTCGTACAATCTGGGCCTCGCTCCGCCTGGTTCACTGCAGCCTTTCATCCACAATGTAACATTCAAGAGTCTCAATGTCCTTTTAAACAACCATTCACTGTGGACAACCCTCTGCTGGTTTCACTTTGGTCGACACAATGTTCACGGGTGCATTACTGTTCACCCCAATTCGCAGGCTTCCCTCAGCCGTGTTCACGTTTTGCCAAATACACAGTTCACTTTTCTGTATCACAATGTGGGATTCACTCTCGTTAGCTTTCCCCTTGGCATCCCTTTGTTGGATTCACATAGCACTTTTGACTCAGTTCAATAAGTTTCTAATACAGTTCCTGATTTGCTCATCTTATCAGAAAGCAGGGTTCCCTTCCCCTAACTTTCTCTTGGCATCCATCCGTCGATTTCAACTTGCCTTAGTTCACAATTTTACAATCTTTTTAGGATGCGGGGGTCCCTTCCCCTAGCTTTCTCTTGGCATCCCTTTGTCGGGTTCACACTTAACACAGTTCACAAGATACTTCCTTTAGACCCCTTATGTTCTTCCTTTTACCTAAGTCTGGATCTCAGCCCCCAGTTAAGCTTTTCCCCCAAGCCCCCAGTCAGGCTTCCCTTTACTCTCCTTCTTGTCAACGCGTCAGAGACTTTTGATTGTACAAGGGGTTTGACTCGACCCTTGTATGACTCTCCATGTCAGCCTCTGCTAGGGCCTCCTGGTACTTGTAGCTTCAACAAAGGGGGACCAACCAGAGTCCTTCAAATGAGTGCCCACGTGCAGCTGGTCCTTCAGTGGACTTTCTTTCAAGCTTAACACTAGTTCTTTGTTCACAAGTTCATACAATGTTGCCGTTCATAACCGCTGGCTTGTCTTGCCTCTGGAGTCAAGGAAGGAACCACGATAGCAAGTGTGCCTCCCCGTCTGCATTATCAATGCGGGAGGCCTCCATGCACCATTGACATCTGTTACACCACACGCCAGCCGTAAATCCCAGTCTTATGATTCTTTTCACAGAGGCTTCGCAGGTCTGGGTTGAAAAGGGCAAGGGCACTTCCCTCCTTGTCGACCTCACAGGTCTTGCCGCCTTTCTTTTCCGCTTGAACTGCCGGTCCGGTATGGCTGCTTCCTTGTACGTTCGGCCCTGCTTGAAGTTGCTTTCGTGCTCCACCTTTTATCCCTGTGGGGAAGGGGAAAGACTGTCAGGTGTACGTAGTTATTATCAATTGCCTGACTCTGCCTGACCCTGATGTTGGGACATGTCAGGGAAACGGCTCGGGTGTTAGTCCGTTGTCTGTCATGGTGTAGGAAAGTGTTCGTGTTGGAAAAGGGGTGGGTAGAACTTCTGAATATCCTACTGCGTAGGATGGGCAAAGGGGGTTATAGGGAAGTGGCCACCGCGTCACACCTTTAGACACCCAACTTCCACTCCCAGAAGATCCTCCCCCACTGGTTCACCCCCAGAAACTGGACCAGTAGCGATGACCGTGTCCTGGCCACCTGGATGACTGATCCCTGGGGACTAGTAAGTGAGGCACCTTCAGGTTTCTCACAGTATGGGGAGCCCAAAGTGTTCTCACATTTGGCACAAGTATGAGGGCCCCTCCACTCAGAACAAATAAGGTCCATTAACCTGTACTATGGGATGTTGCCTGCTCAGATTTGGACTGCTGTCAAATTTTCACTCATTGTGCCATGCCAAAGTAACAATATTTATTTGCAAATCAGTGTGGTCCTGTCAGGCAAATCCGCTCTGAGCGAGGTTACCAACAGCTACCCCAAAAATGTGCTGGGCGTTTTGGGGATTTAGCTGTGGCTGACAGGAATGAATCACCATGTGGATTACACTTACTAATATAGTGTGAATCCCCAAGTGTATCTATGAGTACATGTGTAGTAGGGCATAGAACAGCAGTTTCAGGAGATGGCAGGAGAGGATCAGGACTTTAGGTCAATGAGGGAGATAGCAGATGAAGATCACAGAACAAGCAGGAGTTCAAAGTCAACACTGAGAAGGCAACAGGACCTTCAGTACTGTAGAGCACATATTTGCAAAGCATGTGTCATGAGGTGGATTTTACAGAGGACGTGGCACACAAGAACTGTCAAATCTCTGCAGGAAAGAGTTGGTGGAATGGGGCTTGTTTGACACAAAAACAAACAACAAGATATCAAATTGAGACATTTCATACATTTCCTATATCAACTTTACACTGTTGAAATCACAAAATCATAATTAAGGCTGCTCTATATGACTCTCTTAGAAGGTTTATATATTACCCACTTAATCAAATTGATTCTGAATAAAAACATTAGCCAATTGTCAAAAGCACTTCATTCCCTTTGGATAAACAAACCCAGAATTCATAGGACAGCAGCCAGTCATTTCCATTTATGAAATTCCGGTAGGGTCCATACTCTATTCTCCCCTGCCCTCAGAGCTCTATGAGCTCTGAGGTATGTATTGCTTGATGATCACCTGCTCTCTCCCCCTGCGTCCCCTGTTCTTCTCACTTCTACAATATCAAATCTCTGAAACCTAGTACCAACTCCCACATACTTGTGGTTTCTGACTCTTTTTATAGGCTGGCTTGGGCATTAATTTCTCCATAAAGAGCTCAGATTGGTGGGGTTTTTCACAAGTAGCCTGGAGTTTTGCCAGTTGTGCCTGCTAATGGTCCCACCTCATCCCCAGACTGATATCCCTGATCCCCAAGTGTATCCAGGTGTTGTAACTTCCCAAATAATTCTGTTTTGTTCTCACCCGGACCCCACTGCCTAATGGCTCAGATACCCTATTCACCATCATCGCTCAGCTGAAGCCTAATGTATGTTATTCCTTACACCCTTCTCCTTGGGCTGATTTTCTCGGGATTTCCTTCCCCTAATAGTACACCTCGCTGAGTGTGGCAGCAGAATGCACTGTTTTACATTCCTCCTGAAATACACTTCCTAGTTGGTTTGACCAGGACCATATCCCTAGTGGGGAAATTCAGGGTGTAAGAAGGGATTCCTAAACAGCGACCGGGGGCGCCTTTTGATAATCCTCCGTACATCATCTTCAGCATCGTCTAGCGTGTGTGTTCCTCTAGACTCGGAGTTCCCTCGTCCCACTCCATTGTATCCAGAGCAGTAATTCAACACACATCCTTTTGGCAGGCATGTTTTTTCTGCTGTAAGAAACAGAAGAATCTGGAGATCTGTTCCTGAGCTTGTTTACGGCTGAGGTGCATACATCCTGCAAATCACTACTCCTACCCTATCGCAATATATTTCAAAACTCTGAAGGAGATTTGTCCCCTCCCACCAAGTCAGCGAGACTTGAAAACAGGTGTGCATTGTTATTCCCATTAGCGGGCAGTGGGATGGAGTGGCTGGGCAATGTCATTGTAGTAACTGGGAAATGTGTCATTATGATGGAATTATATTACTGTACACTGAAGGAATACTAGGATTCTGCAAACTAAATAGAAAATCTGGATTTTACTGTCATTTTACAAACCAGGAATCTTCTTGGATCATGCAAACTAAGATTCCAGAATCTGGACTACACTGGGGTTGTGAAACGTGCATAATTGAGTCAATTTGAATTGTGCAAATTGGGAGCATATCAGTATTTTGAAAATGTGGAATATACATAAATTGTGAAAATGGCAATAGTATACAGTTGGGTAAACTGAAACTATACTTCTTTGGTCAAACATGGTGGTCAATCGGGGACTGGGAGTGCCATCAAAAAATTGTACGTGTGGGCTAAAAAGGGAAGATCTTGAGCATTTTTTGCTAATATGTAACTGGTACCTAGATTTGCGAATAGATTTGTAAAGGCCCTTCTTCTTGGAAAATCAAATAAGGGACTGTAAAGCGGCACTGTATTTTATTTGGAATTGTACGGACCTTGATTTTATTTTTAACTTGGGCACCTACGTGAGCAACACCCTGATAAGACGTTCAAAGAACGTTTTAGATGGAAACTGAAGTGGGGAGAATTCTCTTTTTAACATTGTGTTTTTAACTGATTTTAAATTTAGTATGACATTTGTTTTTGTTTTTACAATGATGTGTTTAATGATGTATGTTAATGGAGATATCTGATTAATAAGGTTTACTTACAACTGGGAATATACTGTAATTTGGAAAACTAGAAATATTAAACAGGCAGTATACTAAATGTGTCAAACTGGGACAGTACTGGGATTGTCGCATGTAGGACTATGCAAACTGAATGCATAGTTGGACTGTGAAATTTACTGGGGTTCTGCAAGCTATGAACATAATTTGGTTGTCAAACTGGGATTTTTCAAGATGGGCATATAGTGGGAGGATAATATTATGAATATGAGATTGGGAAAACAGTAATATACTGGGGATGTTAGAGTGGAACTATACTGGGTTTTAGCAACCGAGAATATACAGGGTCAATCAAACCGTGAATATAGTGGGATTGTGGAAATTGGGAACCGTGAATGTCAAACCGTGAATATACTTCTCTTCTCAGAGGAGGAGGGGAACACAAGACTTAGATGGGGTACAGAAAGCCTACCATTCACAGTTATTGATACATCAAATCAGTGCAAGGAAGGACAACAGAAAGTTACATGTAACGTTTGTGTCTTGAGGGAGTCATCCCAGAAATGTGGGCCCAACATTCACTTAAGGCATTGACAGAAGGGCGTCCAAAGCTCTTATGCTCACGCCGCAGAAGGACAGTACCGAGTGCTAGGGGAAAGAAACCTTTAATGTTGGACATTCCCTGATTTGAAGAAATACATTTTTAACGATATTCTGAATTTCAGGTGGTTTTCTTTTGATGTTAAGTGGAAGGTGGTTGCAGAGGGAGACACCCTCTATCCCAGTCTCTTTTTTGCAAACTTGTCTCTGAGAGTCTTCTGACTACTGTTACGGAGGTCTGAGCGATTTCCTGGAGCCGGGCTGAGCGCTATGTGCTTGCTGTGGCAAGAGGGGAAAGCAGTGTGCCATGAGTTTGATACCGCAGGCGGGTTGACTCACCTCTCCACTTGTGCATCCCCAGGTTGATAAATTGAGTACCTGTGATATTTTAGTGATATGATCACTTATGTGCTTACATTCAATCGTAGTTCATGTACTGTAAACAGTTTGCAACTAACCTGATAAGGTACAACACTGTGCAGCAAGGGAAAGCTTCTCTAGAATCCTTATACTTCCAATCTATTTGGTAAAAGTAGATTAAGGAAAGGCAAAGGCACCAGGGAAACCCTCTGGGGAATAAAACCATGTGGTCTGGTCTTGTGGAGCTGCGGCATGTGATTTGCCCTCTCGTCTCGAAACTAGATACGTTTTGATGAGAAGAAGCTATGGGGATTTCAGACGAGCTGTCCTGATCTTTCTAGAGCTAGATGCAGCAAAGATGGCCGGTAGAAGGCTATCTTGTATTGTCACGCTGTTATTTAGAGTCAAGTAATACAGATTAGTGTCACAGAGCGTTAGTGTATTAGTTTGTTAATGCACGAGTCACACAGAGACATACCAGTAAAGTCTTCACTGTGGCCAGTCATGCGCGAAGAGAGGCTCTCTAGTGACGTTCCAGAGAATTCTCGCTGCAAGGGTAACAAATGAATACTATTATGAAAGCAAGGATAGAGAGGGTTAGTGGAATAAGGAAATAGAAAAGACTGGAGAATAATGAATTTACGCAGCATCCGAAAGGCGGAGAAGCGACGGACCGTGGTCCACTCTGCTGCTGCATATATCTCATAGCGGCATTCGTACTGGGAGGAAACAGGAAGAAGAAGATGGCATTGTCATCTGGAGCTAGACATGCACATGGCACAATGGACACCATCTTGGTAGCGGAGAGAGAAGACACATATATTCTTCTCCACCTGTTCCAAATGGAGTTCTGCCTGAACCGAGATCTGACAGTACCACATCGTGGCTTATAATAACAGCAATAAGTAACTTCAGTTGCCAAGTGCTCTGTATCTGGATTTCTAGGAATAGTATAAAACATCTGAACTGTAACATACTGGAACTGTTCAAACTGGGATTGCATTTGTGTAATGATAAACAGGTAGTATAATGGGATTGTATAATAGCACTGTGGCAGTGCACACAAAATGTGCAACAGAAAAATGGTATTAGGCATGAATTGTGCAAACTGGGAATGCAATAGTTTTGACTATACTAGAGGTATATTGACTTTGTGTCTGCATAAACACTGCAAAATTGGAAGATGTTGGAATTGTCAAACTGGCAATTAATTATAATATAGAAAACTGGAACCAGATACTAAAAACAGGACTATGCTGACATGGTGCAAATGGGCGCTTATTTGGATGGTCAAACAGGCAGTATAGTAAGGATGGAAAATTTGGGATTTTTGTGAAACTAGCAACCTCAAAATGTACTGCAATTATGAAAACCGGTAGCGTACTGAGATTTTCAAACTGGATCTATTCTAGGATTGTTGAAACTGGAAATCATATGGCGTTGTCAAACGTTGAGTGTACTTTGTTTGCCAAACTAGGTACTTATTGCTTGGAGATTATTGGGGTTCATAAACGATCAATATACTGAGGTACTCACATTTGGGAATATTCAGTGTTTTTACAAATTGGTAATATTGTGTGGTGGTCCAAACGAGTATACTAGGCTTGTTAGAATTAGCCTATTTGTGCTGCTATTATCACCAGTTCTACGGTCAGCTTATATGTGGTCAGTTTGCTCTGACGTCCTCCTGCACACATTTTGACAGTGCCCTAGAGCAACACCCAGCCAACTTTAGTCATTTCTGTGGTACTACAGCCATGGCAAATCCTGTCACTATTCCTACTCTAAGATAGTGCAAAATGTATAATTTCCCATTGCCCATGCACCATGACAAGTAATGTCCACGTGCCCTAAAGGTGTTCATGCAGAGAGGTTGGCGTGGAAAGTCAGACCACTGTATCTTTTCCCTTAGCTTTTAGGCTAGTTGGCGTGCCCTCGGCCATCCAGCCCAGCACAACCATCGTTCGAGGCAACAGCAATGAGCTTGATGTGGAATCTCTTGGTTGTCCCCCACAGGCTTTTGCTTTGCTGATTGGCCCTAGTCCTCCATGGCGAAAATTGGCTTCTCTACTTTCTGGCACCAGCAACAGAAGGGAAACCCCGCTGCGAGTGAACACTTGCGTCTAGACAACGATTGCTTAACCGAGCATATTGGAATCTGGACATGATGTGCTAGGGTCTCTGTTCATTGGTTGGGGGACGTCCCCCATATTAAAGCTGCCTGCAATCTACATTCTATTATAACCATGGAAGCATGTTTCTCTTTTTTTTAAATCTTTTTCTTAGCCCATTCACATTCCATTAAAACTGTTTAAGTTCCACAATGTTTTTATTGAGAGTAACTGTGTGATATTTAGTACAGTATTCCATATTTCTTGAGATGATGTATATACACACTTTTTACTTGAAATTGTTGGAATAGGCCTTCCACTTGTGATTGGTGTATTGTTTATTTTATAGTTATTATTGTCATGGTTTTTTCAATTGTATTCTTTCTTTTTTCCGCCATTTTCATGTTTTCTTTATTCCTCTTCTCCTGTATTTGATTCCTCCCCTCTGTTGTTCCCCCCTCCTTCACTTGATGATTTAACCTGTCTTTGCTACACTAGTCAAATGGTGTCATAACAACGTTGTAGTAAATGGTAAAAAAAAATTCTGCCTGTATTTACCGACCCTCTGTTTAAATGTACCTACCGCCTGGAAGAATCATTTCAGGCCGGGGTATTAATGGAAACAGTGTTGCTAAATACTGCATGTAGAAAATACAACATGTTGGGGGTGCGGGGGTGGGGAGGGGTGCTGCTGCACAGTCAGAAAATGGCTGCTTTCTGCTAAACCTCTGCACTGGCCACCTGCAACGAAAGACTCTGCCCCAAATTGATGGTGCTTTGTCGGCAGTGAATGGTGTAGCAAGACGGGCGAAATCGTAGTGTGGGTGCTGCCCTGGCCGGAAAAGCTGAGCCATCCATCCTCTCCTTGCACATATTAGTGGTAAGACTGACCGTTGCTGCGGCCTCCTGAGTTGCCAGGCTGAGAGAAGCTGGAGACTGCGAGGAGCAAGCGGTTTGTGGCCGACACCCGATCTGACCCATCCTCTAGCCTTAAGTAAGGGACTTCCTCACATCGATAAAAAGTATCAATCTGACATGCCAGGAAGACAATGGGGCTCATTACGTGTGGGCCGGTCCGGTAACATTGCCGGAAAGAATGCTGGCACGACTGGCTGCGGCATTGTTACAGGACCGGCTCACTCTAACTCTGCCGGTAGGGGCAGAGAACTACCGGTAGGCCAACCTGCTGGGAGATCAGGCCCCTGCCGGCAGAGGAGTCACTGAATGAGATTCAGTGGTTCCAATCCCACTCCACTGAGTGGGAACGTACTGCTGTTGCCGACACTTGTAATAACCTGGTAACACTGGGATATTGGACACCGGTAACAGTAAGGCGAGTCTGCCGGTAACCCACTGGTTGCACTGGCGGGTTACCGGCAGACTCGTAATGAGGGCCAATGCCTCACAATCTTAGTGACTAACTAAAGATGGAAGAATAGTTTATTTAAGGAGCATTAAGCACTGATTACATGTTGTAGTCTTATCATTAAATTACCTACGCATTAAAGGCCATAATAAGTACATTTTACACTGAATTAGTAATAGTGGGACAGTGATGGTATCACCAGCAAAATCAAATTGCTCCATTTAGCACCAGTGAAAACGTTCATTTAATATTACTCAGCAGCAGACGCATGGCTCCATTCAGTCTGCTCACGGCATCACTTAACACAGTGCGATGGCTTCATAATACCAGTGCTATTTGTAGGGATGTATAATGATGTGTCATATCGTTTTTTCCCCAATGTTTTAGTGTCTAGCTCAGTAAGAATGTTCCATGCACAAAAATTTTGCATCAAATAATCAAACACACTGTTTTCAAACAAGCATTTAAACAACCCTTTTTTAATACACATACTGCAAATGTTTTGATGGTACTTGGCTGTATCAGTTGTGTGTTTCTTTGTACATGCTTCTTTTAGACTTTCGATCTGTTTCTTCAAGTTAAAGAGAATTCTGCAGTTACCATGACAATTTGCTAAAGAGTAAATGGAATCGCCTGCAAACCATGACCCGGAAAGGTTCCCAAGCAGCACCTTGACCATCTTCCGACCTCTTTTCCAGGTTACACTGAGCAGCATGGATGAGGTGGTGGAGTACTTTAAGAACGTGACCCGGGGGAGGCTGGTTCCATACATCAGCAACATGTACGACACACAACTTGGTATGTTTCAGATGTATTTCTAAGGACGTTGAGTCCTTTATTGCGATGGGCTTCTTCGACTCTCAAACTTGATTATGCGGCTTTATGTGATCACTGAGTAGAGTAGTCCCTCAGACAGAGTCTACATTGCGTTCTTAATGGCACAGTAATTACAGCATTGAGAAGGCAGTATGAAGGCTGGCCAGTTATTGAGCAATGTGTTGCTTGGCGGTGTGCTGTTTCAGGCTAAATCTGTGGGTAGTGTTGGTTTACATGATGTCCAGGCAACAAATAAAAGCATACACCAGGAGAATTAGCCCTCTGAGCTGCATTGCCGTCTGTTTACGTTCTGAAAGCAATGATCAGTGATTTGCTTCTTTTGATATATAGTAAGGCCTTGGAGTCAAGTGAACAAAATTAAGTGATGGGGAAGTCAAGTCATTTTTTTAAACTTGGTGATTTAATGGGCTTCATATCACTCACGAGGAATGTTTTATCACTACAAAAATACAGAACAATTGAAATCTCCAGACAAAAATCATAAAAAGTTATACATATTCAATTAAAAGATATAGTTCGTTTTTAGAATCCCAATTTACACACCAGCAAAGGAAGTTATTCCATTCGGAATTAAAAAGTCTCATACACATAATTAATTATTCTTATTAAGAATGTTTTGTGTAAATTAGTGAATTGCAGAAAATCAAGCTTTGCCCAGGAGAAGACTTAAACAATTGCAGGGGCATCAGACTGAGCGCAAACATCCAGGTTCTTCCTTACCTACAATGCATCTAACTGTTCAACAGTAGACCATTTTAGACTGGCAGCTCTCCCCCCAGAGCATAGGCCTGTGTTCATTGCAATGTCCAGTGTATGTTCACTTCCCACAGGCAGGACACACACACATACCTGGCACCTCAGCTGTCGGATCTGCTCTTCCCTTTTACCACTGATTGGCCAGGCAAGACTTCACAAAGCATAAGAGGGAGTGAAGACATCACCCAGGGCTCATGAGTTTGTTTTTCTTCTTCATTCAGAAAATAAAACAAAATGCATGAAGACGCAGCAGCACACGGTTTTTCCAGCAGACTTGAATGCACTGCAGTTCCATGTGACACACATGTTCTTACTTAAGGAATTGCAGGGCACTCTTCTCTGGCTCTACTGGTCCTTCTTTCCCATGGTTCTTTGACGTCTTTCTTTCCTGGCCATGATTATCATTCCATCAGCCTCCCTATCGTATAATTTCTAGTTAGGTGCCCATTTGGAGGATGGGATAAAACTATCAGTTGTGGTTATGCAGGGTTTCCAGCACTATTAAAGGAATTCTGCTCACTATTCCTGTGCTTCTTTAAGTTGCTAGTCCATTATCCCTATTGCTCACTCATCCTTTCTTCCCGTGTGCTCGTTGCACCAAATTGACAGTGTTATGTTATTTTTATTTTGTTGCCTGATACTGAATAACTGCATACGTTCTTTTCTTGGTGCCTTCACTCTGCATTTTTCTCTGTGAGAGAATGGACAGTTATTCCGGTTTCTGAGTCTTCCTACTACCCTGATACCTAGTGTAACTGTACTTTGTTTTTAGTGTGGCTTCGTGTGGTCGTGGGAAACCGTCAGCCCTGAACCAATAAGGGCTTAAAGGATTCAATAAGAACTCAATTTGTCAATAGTCATAAGAGTCCTTATCCCAGACCAGTTAGGATCCTCATTTGTCATATCATTGGCACGATCAACCAGGTGTCTTTAAATATTGTCATCAACAGCAGCACGGATGGACAATTTTTAAACCGCTACTATGAGTAGGATAGTTCAGAAAAGATAGGTAGAAAAGAAATGCCTTGGCTGAGAGACCTTCTTTAGAGTGACAGATGTCTCGTGTTTTCGTGGTTGATAAAATATGTTTTCTATATACCTATTTAGCTTTTATTTATTTATATATAGTGTTACGAACAATGCTCTTTTGATCACAAAAGAACATACAATAGATGAGCAATCAGATTTGATCGGAAGCAGTGAGCTTCTTAGAATGGGGTGAGTTCGAGTGGCATACTGACCAGGCTGTGGAGGGGGAATAAATGGAACAGTCACCGGGGACAATACATGGGTGGACGTACATGGATTAAGGACAACCAACATTAGACATTTTTAAGTGCAGAGGAGTGGTATGGCCAGCTGTGTTAAGGATGTGACCATGATGGATGAAGTGCTAGAGTGGAGACATAGAAAGTGAGGGACTGAGACAGGTTAAATGCCGATGAAAAATGTAAGCTAGAAAGCAAATGAGAGGTAGGTTAAGAGGGTGACTCGGAAGCAAGGAGGTATGCTTTTAGTTTTATTTTGAACAAATCGTTGTGTGGACTGTTTCTCTGATGTCTGGCTGAAGGAAATTCCATGCAAGCGGAGCAAGAAGAGAAGAGCGGAATTGAGAGGAAGCACAGGGCGCATGTGGTGCTACAACTGTAGTCGAGGAGGCACAGTGAAGATTATGAGAATAGTTGTAGAGTTGGATATAGGAGGATAGATACGTGTCTTACCATGTATAGATTAGTAAACCAGGAGAAGGCATTTCAATCTGGCTACGTTTTGCATCGTCGGCTATCCGGCCTGGTGATGATACAAGGAAGTAGGTCTAAAGTGAGGGAGTTCACAGAGTCCTGGTAGCAAAGTTAATAATCTTTTTGAGAGGACAGAAAGTATAGTTACAGAGACCATAGAGGATGCTGGCACCGCAGTCCAGTTTAGAGAAGACTAGAGTGGTCAAGAGATGCTTGGTGGTGTTGAAAGCAAGGAGGTGCCTGATTTTTCTAATATTTAGGATGTTGAGGTGAGCTGCAATTACAGGTTTGGAGATGAAGGTAGAGAAGGTGTAAGAAGGGTCATAGATGACTCCTAGGATTCTAGCTGAAGAAGAGTAGGGGAGAGTGTCAAGTGGGAACTGGATAGACAGCCAGGGAAGAGATGAGAGTATTTTGCAGGGAAGAAGATCATCACTGTTTTGGTAGAGTTTGACATCAGAGAGTGTAAAGCAATCCAATATTTAATGGCAGAGAGACTGTTGGAAATGTTGATAGAGAGACCAGAGGAGGGCTCAGAAAAAGAGAAGAAGATTTGGGTATCATCTGCAAAGAGTTGGTACGAGAGAGAGCCTGAAGTAGGAGATTTGTGCCTCAAGCTCAGAGGTGTGGAGTGTAAAGGAGAGGGGACCCTAGACAGAGCCTTGTAGAACACCAACAATTAGAGAAGTGAGATGAGAGGTGTTGGTCCCGGAGACAGAGATTTGGTGAGGTGCCAGGTAGGATTTAATCCAGGCAAGGACGTGTTCACGAATCTCAATAAGAGAGAGAGAGTATTAAGGAGATCAGGGAACAGGTCAAGGAGATTTAGGAAGATGATAGGTTGGAGTGCTTAGCAGAGGGGATGAAGTTGGAGACATTAATGAGAGCAGTTTCCGTGGAGTGACAGAAATGGAACGCTGCTTTTAGGTGGTCTCGAAGGTTGTGGATGTTTAAGAAATTGCTAAAACGGTTGAACACAAGCCTTTCAAGTACTTTAGAGTAGTGCAGGAGGAGAGAAACAGGGGGAAAGTTCACTGGTAGTTTCGGGTCAGGCCTTTGCTTTTTTAGGAGAGGGATGACCGTGGCCTTTTTGAAAATAGAGGGAAAGCAAGCGAAGTCGAAGGACAGGTTGACGAGTTCAGTGAGGTTAAACACCACTAAAGGGGCAATAGACTTGAATAGATAAGGAGCAAGCGGGTGTGATGGGGTACAAGAAGGGTTAGTCTTCATCGGAAGAGATGGTATTTCTTCAGTATTGGTGTGCCGAAGCAAAGGATGATGGTAGAGTAGGCAGAGTGTGGAGTATAGGAGTAGGGAGTGTGAGGTCCTTACCTGTGAGAGTGGAGTTAATAGTCATAGGTTTAGGAAGAGTGGGAGGTGAGTTTAGGGTGCATTGTAGCAGTCAAGGATGGTTGGAGTGAGAGTGAGGTAGAAATATGTTTTTGCTCTATTAAACAAGGACTTGAGAGAGTTCAGGGCAGAAGGTAGAGTTGCAGGTCCTCGTCAAGTGGTGTAAGGAAGGAATGGTATCAAACAATGAAGACAGACACATGTGATCACAGTTCAAGGGTATTTATTGAACTTCATAGGGGCCAGTTGAACGCCTATCTAAACATAAAGCTAAGGATGGGAGCAAGCTACGACCATCAAATAACAACAACGCAGTTCCATTTAAGGGCCTATACTAATAAACCTATTGCCAATCCATACTTCTAAATACAAAAGAGTGTGGGACAATGAAGTATGCAAAAGAAAAGTGTTCATGAAATAATATGTTGGGACGGTTGAGCAGTTGGCTTCACTTCCCTGCGTTTTCAGCACGGGGCAAGGTGGCACGTTCAAGCTTTGCACGCACTCTGGCTTCTTGGCCAGGATGATACAGAACAAGGCACATACATCGGGGCCTTCTGCTGAAGCCTCTTTCCAATAACAGTCTCTTACTGCAGAGGGTATATCCTAACAAACAAAGTCTCAAAGTTCTGTTCCTATTGGGATTTTCACACGCACAAGTTCCTGCTTTCAATGTTCATCATGAGTCTCCCTCTTCAGGCTGAGACCCTCTTTTTATCACAATATTTACATTTGGTCTCCCTTGTTCAGACTCGGACCATGGATCTCCCACATTTGGGCTTGGATCCTCTTGATATGGATGGATCTCCCTCGTTCGGGCTTGGATCCTCTTGATATCAAAATCTAAGACTTTCGTATGTGCAACGGGTTTTGCTTGAACCATTTCAGGACTACTTCAATTAACTTCACACAATTATTCTCATCAATTTTCTACTTTTGTTTCTCTTGGCGGGATACCTTACAGAGACTTTCGATTGAGCACATCCACAGTGCCAGACCACTCTGTCAACGGTATTGTATCTTTCCTTCGCAAGTTCAAATATTCATCAGCCGTTTAGCTTTCCACGCGTCTTTCATCACACAAGTTTAACAATGTTAATTTCCGCGCTCGTTATACAATGTTGCTGTTTGCAACCTTGAGTTCAACACAGACCAGTCTTGCAGCGGTCTCCACAACTCACCGGCTTTGTTGCTCTTTCTGGCACTTCTTTGCTCTTGGAGTCAAAGACGATAGCACAGCAGATGCTGCTGCTCCTCCCCGCCTTGGTCAGCTGCGTGGGAGGGCCTTCAGTATCTCTGACCTACAATGCATGATTCTTTTTGTCTGGTTTCCTGGCCTTACAATTTTTGCCTCGAAGTTTTCTTGAAAGTAACAGCGTCTGGCCAGAAAGGTCAAGGGTAATTCCCTTCTTACGGATCCTTCTTGGTTTGCCGTCTTTCTCCCCTCATTCAGCTGCTGACTGGAAACTGCTGTACCTTCGTGTGCTTTGCCTAGTGTGCTGTCATGCTACGCCTTTTATCTGTGTGGGGAAATCTAATGGAAGTCATTTGCAAGTGATCATCAGTAATTGCCTGACCTCGCCTGACCACAGCAGCGGGACATGTCAGATACACTGCTTGGGTGTGAGTCTGTTTTTTCCCAGAGCGGGCTGTCCATCTGAAAGTGCTGGGAAAAGTAAAGGGGTGGGTAAGGTTCCCACCTATCCTACATGGTAGGATGGAGTAAAGGTGTTGCCATCCAGTCTCCCACTCCCACTCTCCAAAGAGCCTCACCCAGGTGATCCTCCCGCACTGGTCCACCCCAAGGAACTATATCCAAAAGTGATGGTTGTATCCTGTCCACCTGGATGATAGATCCACAGGGACTAGCGAGTGAGACACCTTCTGGTTTCTCACTGTGGGTACTCCTCTATTTGCACAGCAGCCGACGCATGTCTGTGCGGAGAGAGCTTATGAATGCAGTGACCCATGGTGGGGACGTTGAAGCTTAGGGGTGAAAGTTAGCAGTGTGAAGTGAGAGCTCATCCTGTGAACACATTTAGCTCATATCATCTATCTACCTAATCACAGAAGATGTTTCACAAACAATTAACCCCCAATCAAAAGCTTTCAGTCTTCCAGTGACAGATTGCTGATCAAGTACAGCAATCCATTTGTCTGTGTATACTCATGACATCACAAGTACCTTCTCCCCTCCCCTTATTTCCCATTACACACTAGCAATTTTCATTGAGGGGAAGTAGTGTAGCCCAGCTTATTTTTCCCTGGCCTGGCAGCAAGGCATCTGCCACCAGGTCAGGTAGAGGAGCATGTTATACCAACTTCCTGCTTAGAACCATCTGAGAGAAGGAACCAACATAAGCAGCCTATAATAAGGGGTAACAGAAGTGGGCTACCACACTGAGTTCTTTACAAGTGGTCTTTTGGCCAATATTATTCTGGTCCCATTTTAGATGGACCCTAAGCTAGTAACGACACCAACACCACACCACACCAAGAATTACACCACACTTGAAAAGTCTTCAAATACTAAGGCGACTTCCTTTTCTGCCTGCAATTACACACGTAAATATAGATGGTAATGGTCATGAGTATTCAGTATCCTTAGCCAATTACATGGGGGTGCCTGGTGGCACATACAAACGTACAACAGTAGTCTGTGGCCACTTAACTAAACATACACCTCTAATCAAACCTAATGAGACCCTGAGATCAAAACAGTGTCTACAGTCGTCAGTGGGCTCCCCTGCTTCTAATCCTCCCGTGCCTATAAGGAGACTTCTCTGGCCACCTTTGGGGCAGGCCCAGCATACAGCTTCTTGACGCTGCCTCCAATGACAACACTGCGTTGTCATGGTCAGAATCAGAGCACCGTCTCAGACATGGTGAGCATCACAAGCACAATTCTGATTATCCCCCCAACCAAACCAGCCCCACGCGGTCCAGTCTGTAGGCCCCACCAAATCAGGTGGGGCCTACAGATTGGACCTTGTGGGGCTCCCACAATATCGCGTGGCTCAGCAGAGCCCATTTCCCTCAGGGCTGACCCCATGATTGTAGCCTCCCTGTGCCCTCATGACATAAGGGAAGGTCCCACAGGTGAGCCCTGATCAGCGCAAGCAGCCACCGTAAACTCTGGTTCCTCTTCCATTCACACTGTCCTCCTGGACATTGCCGGGGGACTCACTTGCCCTTGTTTCCTGCTGGTCCTCAGTGAGAGGATGTGTGGATGGCCTTATGAGGGACACCTGCTGCTCCTCTCCCCATGTTAGATAGTTTTAATGTCACCTTTGTAGGCCAAAGCGGGCCTGATTTAACTGGTCCTAGGGGGCTCCCTGACAGGGAAACCCCACTGGGATAGTCTTCCATCCGGTCTTCCTCTCTTCTCTCTCTCAGCGATTCCTCAATAGTCCTCCAGTCAGCCTTCCAAACCACCAGGGAGGGGGGTGACCAGGCCATTATCCACTGATCCAACATTCCAAGACTCTTGTGAGGGGAAGCATTGGTACAGCCAAACAGGAAACAGTCTAAGCAACAGAATAATTAACACCGCCATCAATAATTGTGCATGGCATAACTTGTACATTTCGCAACATATAACCTCCATGTGAAAAGACCATTGCTGTGTGTGTTTTTAACATTTTTCAATTAACATATGGTACATGAATAACTGCAAGCCAGTCCTTGGAGGTCTTCATTTCAGCCAGGGGCTACAGTTGTATTAGTTTCACAATGCTCTCTGAGCATCCAAAATTATATTTTCTTCTGTGTCGAGTCAATTGGGGTAATTCTGAGTTGGGCGGTAAGGGACACCGGGCACCGTTAAGGAGACTGGTGCCGGTAATCCCTTACCGCCCAATTCCAAGGTCCCTTAGCGGGAACCGTAAAGGATGTGTGGTCTGACCACACGTCTTTTATGGGTCCCGCTAAAGGACCAGGGCGCTAATAACGGGCCTGCTATTTGCGGGCACGTTATTACCGCCTTCCCCATTCCCATTGAGCCCCTTAGGGGCTCAATGGGAATGGGGAATGGTTGGTTGAATGGGGACTTACCGGGTCCTCCAGGGTCGGAATGACCCGCTAAATCCCCATTCAACCAGATCGGTACCGGACCCGGTTTTGGAGGCCCAATGTTTTTTTTACAATACAATACTGACAAATGCCCTGGGATAAAGGTGGCAGTTCTTTAGATCTTCCCACCATGGCAGCACCATCAGAGCATGTTAATGTTTTTGGCTGCCTTTGAACCTCAGGTTGTTCCCTGCATCTAGTGGAGAGGTTGGCAACAGGCGGGGGTAGGCAAACACACAAATGGCTCATGAGCGAGACACTCCCAAGCAACCTTTGCAATGGGAATTATATGCTACTGGCTAGTAAATGTGTGTCTTATATGTTCTAAAAAAAAGTAATGCATGACTATAGAAGATTATCATTTCCTCAAACGAGCTGCACGTGAAATATTCGTTCTGCAGTACAGCCTTAGTAAAAAAGCACTTGAGATTCAAATTGGGGACTTTAGGAGCAGTATTCATGAATCTAGGTGTAATCTACAAATGTCCCCCAAAGAACAAAATCAAAATGTCCATGATATGACATAGTCCACTAAGCCCATAGAGCACAATCAATTTTTATTTATTTACTTGGAAACAGCATACCACTGTACTTTGGTAGGGGTTACACGCATACAATTCATGGTTATGGGGGGAGGAACAGTCCTTACAGAAAAGTATTTATTACCAACCTCTACCATACTAGTTAGGGTAGCAGAGTATGGTTTGAATTTCTAGTTTAAATGGGAAACATGTAACTGTGCTGAAAGAGGGCGTGGTGGATGGGCTGTAAACGGTGGTCATCAGGAGGGTTACCACCCAATGGGGGATGTAGGGCCAAAACATTGATACTATCTTCTGTGTCATCAATTTTTAGTTTAATAGAGACTGCCAACATGTCCGTTGCTCAAGGACCAGGTGGTAATTGGCCTACATACATCTAAATTAATGTGACGAAATGAGAAGTACAGGGATGAGTAATAGCTAAACTGCCTATTCAGCCACACACTACTACCAAACCATCAGTGATGCCAATTAGAAATGTAAAACAGACATACTCTGACAGGTTTTACTCCTTCACCTTTTGTGGTAAAGTGGGCTGAGGTCAGGCCATATGATCAGGAGGGGTGTGAAGTGATCATGTAGCAACTCAAACAGAAATAGTACTAATTTTGTAAATAAAGCACCCAAAAAAAGGAATCACCTAACTCCCCCTTAAGACAACACCAGTCCGTAGTGTGGCATGTTTTAACCCACTTCTGCTCTGCTATCGTGCAGCACTGTGTTATGATGGTGCCAGAAACATCAAAATGGCTGCAAAACCCTTGTGCGCGCTAAAACCTCTGAAAATCGCACTTTGCAAAGCACAAAAAGATGGCTGCCCAATCTGCCACGCACATTGTCAGTGGTGGAACAGAGATCTCACTCCTGGAATATGTCACTGGCCTCAACAACAAGTGAAAATGGAATACAGAAGGAAAAAGCAGTGTTTTGCTAATGAAACCTCACAATCGTGCTTTAAATCCCTTTCTCTTTGTTGCTGAAACTACAGAATGCCGGTACAAAACACCCTCAAACATCCAAAATTCTTGCTGGGTGCTACAATTCACCTAGTTTAAGAAATCATTGTGAACTTGCAAGGTGGCCTGTCTGTGGACGTCAAAATCCCTCTACAGCAGTGGACTGCTGTGATGACAGCTGACAGAAGCCTGCCTGATTAAACTTTAAACATGTATAAACTGAAATCAAATGTTTGCAATCTAAGAGGACTGTTACTGAGAGTAACCTATGTTGTAATTGTTTGATCCCATGGTTTAAAATGAGACTTCTGGCTACTATTTTGAAATCACAAGTTTTTTTTCAGCTAAGGAAAAATGCAACAGAATTAACAAGTAAATCAAGCCTGGCTAAAGCTAACCAAACTGGAATAACAGGTTTCCTCACAGAGGCCTTTTCCTCCAGCAGGAAATCACACCAAAGCGGTAATCATAGGGTTTGGAAAGAATCTGGTCTACAGAGGCATGAGGAATAATGAACAACTGCTGCTGAGGAAATGCAAGGTGTGAGGACAGACATAAATGGCCTCTGCCAAGAGCAAACAGGGAGGAGACTGCTCTTGAACTGCAAGGGGACAAAAAGAGGCGGACCCAAACAACCATCTGTGGCTGAACCTTCACAAAGAACACTTTTTTTTAAAAAGACTTATAATTTGCCAGTGAAAATTGTGAAAAATATAAAAGTAACAGATTTGTGAATCTAAATTTTGGCTGCACGTTTCAAGAGGCAGCAAAATCGTGTGACATGTTCTGGAAAGAAATGGCAGAAAATGTGATTTTACGCAAAATGTATTTCTGCTAGAAGTATGAAACGTTATACACTTATGCCCATGTTAAACGCGCATACTTATAGAAATTTGCTTATAAATTGAACATTGTGTTCCTGATGAAAAGGGCAAAATTCTGTGAAAAGCCGAGAAAAGATCCCACAGCTACGGGGTTTTGAGGGATAGCTTCTATATAAAATATGTAATCTGTACATGTGATTGTTATAGAGGTTGCACATGTGTATATATGGATTGTGCCAAAAGTAGATTTTGTGTTCAAGTGGCTGGGGGGGGATTCTCAGCCTCATAAGATCACACCATAAAGGTGACACAATGTTTCTCTCCTCCTATCAAGGCAGAGAGGAGACTCTGACCCAATCACCTGCAAAAGGGGTGAGCTTAGGATAAACCAGCCCACACAGCCCTTTATCATAGCATAAATAGAGACAGCTCACCACTCAAAAGGACAGACAGATTCACTCACTATCCTGATATTGGCGGAGCACCCTCCTGCTGAACTCTACATCTTCCTTGCTCCAGACTCCAGAAACTTGGCAAAGCAGAAACCCATTGCATAGCTGAACCAGTTTCAGCTAGGCTTCAAATTCCAGAACCAGAACCCCACAAACCTAAGGGGAAGTATCAAAATACTGCGGGGCTGCGCTGTACTGCTTGCCTGCTGAAATAATTATCATCAGAACCAAGAAGGGCAGATCCAATCCAGTCCTGTGCCGTGCTGTGACCAGAGCCATTGCAGATCCAGTCCAGTTCTGTGACGTGCCGTGACCAGAGCGCCTTGCTGATTGCAGATCCAATCCGATGTGCCGAGTCGTCTGTCCTAGAACCAGATCCAATTCCCTGACCAGAATCTTGATGGACCAGAATCCTGACGGTTCTGTTCAAAAACATATCTAGTGAGTATCTATCGATAGAACTGTGTCACTAGCATATGTACCTTGCTTAGTTAATCCCTACCTTAAACCCATCCTATCTTGTATTCAGAACCTGTATTGTTAGGAGTATTTTTGAATTGTCTGAACTCTTTATCCAATCCCTCCTATCTTCCTCCTGTACTAGTATTGCTAAACTATCTCTGCGCTGATCTTTTCTCATCTGAAGAAGGCGAGTTCCTCTGCAGGCAGTCATTCTGATCAAGTGGCTGTGTTCGTGTGTGGTATTCGTTTTGTTCATAGTCATCCTCTAGTGTAAGAAACCCATTTGTCATTTTAAAAGTGCATTCCTGTTTTCCATTCTTGCACCTATCTCGAAAAAAAACAACTTCCACTAAAAAGTCCATAACTTCCTCGGTTTTTGAGCTAGAAACAAAACAAAACAACTTCTGCTTGTAGCTAACATCCACAGCTTTAAATCGCATCTAAAACCGCATCCCAAATCCAAACGGTTCTCCCATTATCGCGCAGTGAAAAGTCAGCTGCAAATTTCGTTTTTGGGAAATTCTGACACGTGTAAAACAGCTTTTGATTGCTTCCGACTTGCATTTTAAGATTTCAAATTGTTTTTTTGTATTAAATCATTGCTTGTGTTTGTGTGCAACCATCCAAAGCGGCTCCCATAAGAATTTATAGCAATTTCAGCTAATTTAAAGTATTCATATATCTGACCATGCACCTGTTGAGTTGGTTATTGCGCTGCAATTTGCTACTCGCAGGATTTCACTCTGGAAATTGAACACTTCTATTCTGAAGGAGGATGAGATCGCCGAGAAAGTAGTCAAAGAAGCCAATTACTTTGTGGAGGAAAATGACACTGGTGAGGTTGATCCGGGGACGAGCCGCAAGGCATTCAAATGTACGATGAGAGGCCTAGTGATCGGTTTGTCAAGGAAATGGAAGAAGAACCGAGAGGTGGAGATAAAGAAACTGGATGTGAGGATTAAGGATATGGAGAAAGAGGTGATGTGGAATACAGGTGATGGGAGGAGGAATGAGCTGCGTCACCTTAAGTACGAATTTAATAAGATGGTGTCGGAAAGGGCAGATTATATGTTTTTGCAGTACCATTTTTCAGTTGAGGATTTGCCGAAATCAGCTTTGAGTCTTAATTCCGTAAGGTGTCCAGGACCAGATGGGGTACCCATGGAATTCTAAAGGATAATGCCGGACTCTGTCTTTGAACTTCTGAGAGACATGTACAAGGACTCAAGGGCCATTGGGATCCTACCTGCAACAACTTGCCATCCATCTATATCATTGATTTTGAAGAAGGATAAGGTTCCAACATCTTTGTCGAATTATCGCCCTATTAGTTTCGTTAATACTGATAATAAGATCTTGGCAAAGTCTCTGGCAAAGAGGCTTATGGCGGTTTTGACGGGGTTAATACACTCCATTCAGACCGGATTTGTTTAAGGGAGAAACGCATCAACCAACATGAGTAGACTGCTACAGACTATTGCACAGGTGAATTAGATGAATCATGGGGCGGTGGTCTTCTCCTTGGTCGCAGAGAAGGCATTCGATCAGGTCAGCTGGAGCTTTGTCTTTACTGTGCTGATGAGGATAGGCTTTGGTGAGTCCTTCATGGATTGGGTTAAGATCTTGTACACAAGCCCCACTGCAGATGTATCAATTAACAGGGTTCAGTTGGAAACCTTCAGTCTAGTCTAGAACGGGGGACGTAGCAAGGTTGCTCACTGTCACCATTGTCATTTGTGATTGCGAAAGAGCCCCTGTCCTCGGTTTCCAGACAGGAGGTGAGAATAAAAGGCGTTAATTATGGTGGGCCCACCCAACAACTCTGGTTGTACGCAGATAATTTACTCTTGTTGCTGAGAGATTTGGATAGCTCGTTACCAGCTTTGATGGAACTGATTGCTGAGTTCCATGTTAGGTCTGGATACAACATTAACTGGTCTAAGTCAGAGGTAATGCCTGTTTCTGCATGTTGTGATAAGGATTTGATTGTGAATTCAGGTTTTATGTGGTGCCCAGATAGGATTAAATACGTGGGTATCTGGCTGACCAGTAGGATGACCAAGTTTATGGCAGAGAATATGAGGGGCCTGCTGTTGAGTCTGAAATCTGATTTGGAGGCATGGAAATTATTGAAACTGTCTCTGTAGGGAAAGTTAACACGTTAAAAATGACCTCTACATCAAAGATTACTTATGTCCTTAGTATGTTGCCTTTGCCTGTGGGGAAGAAGGTGTGGTCGGAGATGGAAGTCTTACTGCAAAGTTTCTTATGGGACGACAAGCCTCCTCAAATGAAGCTCTGAAAGCTGCAACTAGCTGTGGACAGGGGTGGCTTGGGAGTTCTGAATTTCCAGGCTTATCACTTAGCTTTTTTTATGGCCAGGCACTTGGCGCCACTTCTGAATTCAAAGCCAGATTATTGTGCCATAGCAGAGGTGAGTTTAAATGGGCTGTTGACACATAAGGCGGTTCTAGCAACAAAGTTGGTGCAGCCCTTTGCATCCATGCAAGTTACAGAATGTTTGAGGGCTTCTTGGAAGAAGCTTGTGCTCTTTCTTTGGGGAAAACCGTTCAAACCTCTTACCTCTTCAATCTGGTATAATCCCAAAATTATGGATGGGAAGAAGATGCTGTTTTGGCCAGAATGGTTCCTTTGGGGTGTCCAATGGATAGGAGATCTGAGGGCAAACGGGAAATGGCTTACCTTTGGTCAGCTGAAAGCCATCTGGCATGTTCCACACTGCACAACTCAGGAGCTCTGCACTCTAAAGAGAGTTATTTTGGAAGTTTCAGAGAAAGATAAGGTTGACTTTGAGAGATTTAATACTCATGTGAGATTGAAGGGCAACAAGCAAGCAAGTATTATAATTTGATTATGTCCTCGGCCAATAGCAATATTGCTTTATTGCAGGAATGGTCGGCAAGGGTTTCGGGTGAAATGACTGAGGTGCGCTGGGCGAATGTTTGCAGAAATGTAGATCTCTCGTCTGTCTGCCTGGGGAAAGGTCCAGACAGGTTAAGATCCTGGATAGGGTCTGTTGGACGCCGGAGTGTTTGTACAAGCATGGTATGAACGATACGGATGAGTGTTAGGGGTGCTCTCATAGAACGGGGACTCTAGAACACATGTTGTGGGAGTGTATAAGAGTGAGACATTTTTGGGAGATGTTGGCCTTGATCTTTAATGGTGTGCTGTGGTTGTATCTAGATTATGATTTTGAGACGCTAGTCTTGGGTGTTGATGAGCTCATTGATGAATTCACAGTTGCACAGAAGAAATTGTTGTTTAGGGGCTCTTTGATGGCTAAGAAATTGATCTTGCATAATGGGAAGTCGAGGATATGTCCTGAGGAGAGTGTATAGAATGATGAAATGTCTAAATTGGCCAGAATAGAGAGGGTGATATATAGACGTCAGAAGAAGAACAAGTTGTTTGAGGATATCTGGGGCAGATTTTGGGATTTGTACTAATTCTGTGATTCTGTAGTTGGGTTTCGGGTGGCGGGGTGGGAGCTTCTTTAAGTCTATTATTATGTAATTATTGTAAATATGTGGAGAAAACAAAACAGAAATATTACAAAGACTGCAAAATAAAAGAATGTCCAATAAAGGATCTATACAAATATATATTCTTTAATTGAACAATAAAAAAATAAAAAATGGAAATAACTTACTAGGAAACACAAGTAAAATCCCACCTGTGAGAAACCTGAAGGTGTCTCCCTAGCTAGTCCCCGGAGATCTGTCATCCAGGTGGCCAGTACACTGCCATCGCTATAGGATCCAGTTCCTAGGGGTGTACCAGTGAGGGAGGATCACCTAGATGGTGGGACCTTGGGGAGTGGGACACTGATGGGTGAGACACAGTATCCCGCTTCCTTTAACACCTTTTCCCCATCCTATCACGTAGAACATTCCAAACCACTGCCCCCAGCCCCTTTATTAACACAAACACTTTCACACAACACAAAGGACAATGAACTAAAACCAGAGCCGTTTACCGGACATCTCCCATACAAGGGTCAGGCAAAGTCAGGCAACTGATCAGAATCACACACACCTGCCGGCCCTATCCCTTCCCCACAGGGATAAAAGGTGAAGCCAGGGAGCACAGTACGAACAAGACTAGAAAGGCGAGCATGGCAGACAGCACAATGTGACGGCAAATCAGGCGCGGCAGTTAAAGAGAAGAAGAAAGGCGGCAGGAATTGAGAGGGTGTAGAGGAGCGAAGGGACCTTGCTAGGCCCATGGAACCTTCATGGAAGAGAGCCTAAGACTGCAAACAATAGCACAAGTCTCTTACAGCAGATGTCAACGGTACACAGGGGAAGTTTATGTCGATAAGCAGGAGCGAGGGAGGCTCATGGGCCCGTGGTACCAGCCTTGACTCCAGGAAAGCCAAAAGTCAAGTGGTTCATCACAGCCGGTGAGACGAGGGGAGAATCGATAAGATCTGGGCTTTGTTGAGTGAGAGAATCGCAAAGTGGCAAGTTTGAACCAAGTTTAATGAACTGTGTAAAGAACTGTAAAAAGTTCTAAGGGGAGACCAGCTGCAGAAGGAAAACCAGCACCACGTGGTTGTTAATTCAAGAGACTCTGGTCGGTCCCCATCAGAGCAAAACTACGGGTACCAGAAGGCCGTAGGAAAATCGCTGAAAGAAGTCAAAGTGGTCATAAAGGAGGTCTAGTAAAATCCCTGTACAGTCAAAATACTTTGATCTGCAAACTATATGAAAGCAAGGGGTTTGAATCCCACATTGAGAGAAAACAAGGGAAGTGAATCCCCCATTGAGAGAAAGCAAGGGAAGTGAATCCTGCATTAGGAGAAAGCAAGGGAAGTGAATCCTGCAAATACAAGCAAATGTGAAGTTGGTAAGGGTCCGAGCCTGACAGAGGGAGACCCAGAGGTGAAGCCAACACCCACAAACTAACACTCAAGAGTGATCCTAGGCCGAAGTAGGGAGATGCAGGGGTGAAGTCCTCACCCCAAATATTGGCAGTCAAGAGGGGTCCGAGCCTGACTGAGGGTGATCCAGGGGTGAATCATTTCTCCCCCGAAAGTTAATTGAAAAAGAACTGTCATAAAGTTTGTGGAATGAGATATGTAAGAAGGGTCAGCGCCCTGAAGAGGGGGACCCAGGGGTGAAGCCATCACCCTACATGAAACTGTGATAAACAATTGAGATGGGTCAGCGCAAAGAAGAGGGGGACCCAGGGGTGAAGCCATCACCCTACATGAAACTGTGATAAACAATTGAGATGGGTCAGCGCAAAGAAGAGGGGGACCCAAGGGGGAAACCATCACCCTACGTGAAACTGTGAGAAACAATTGCGAAGGGTCAGCACCCAGAAGAAGGGGACCCAGGGATGAACCCATCACCCAGCGAACATTGGTAACAAACTTTCATTTTGTGAAAGGAACTTTTGGGTTTGTTATTTGAGCACGTCAGGCCCCCGAAGGCAAGAGACTTTCAAAGGTAATGAGACTTGGACATCGATGGTCCTGAGAACTGCCATTGGAACTGTCGTCTCGTGCTGGAGAAGCCGGAGACTGTACTGTGCTCCAATCTCCCATCTTACCCCGTGCACAAAACGTGGGGAAGGGAGGCCCAGGCTACCACATCCTGACCTATTATTTGAGAACACTTCTTTCTTTTCTTGAGAACTGTCTCAGGAGGCTAGCTCAGGGGCAACGTTCTCGCCTTGGAAGCAAGACTACACGGTGCAACACAGGTTCGATCCCCGGTTCCGCGCTTAGAAACCTCTGGGTATTAAGAGCATTATAAATAACCTATAATATCATATCCCACACCCCTTTTTGTATTAGTTGTGAGGTTTGACAATAAGTTTCTTAGTATAGGCCTTTTATTTTGACACAACGCCAGTAGGTCTGCATTATTTTTCCTTTGATGGTCGACGTGTACTCATATCTTAGATTTAGTTTTAGAATAGGCGTTTTCCCAACCTACATACAGCATTCATTGTTCAATAAACACCCTTGAACTGTGATCCCTTGTGTATATCTTACTTGTTGCCACCATGAGTTCCTCGCACACCCCTGTGGACAAAACACAGAAAAAGTGATAACTTGTAGCAAATAGCACTATGGGTACTTGAGCAAAGGGGATCAGGCATGCAATTGCAGTAATGTCCCTTTAAAGAAGATTTCTTTGCAAAAAAAGGTTCAATAAAGGGGCTTACAAGTCTTTACAGTCCGTGGCAGTAGACATGGGGGAAAGGCCCTTTTAACCGTACTTTGTTCTTTCTCATGATGGTTTGACACCATCTAATTGGGCTTCTCTGCACTGTCCTTACGGTTGTACCAGGTTCAAGATGCAGCAAGTTGCGTTAATCAAAGCAATGAGTCAGCTTCGAGGCGGCACTGAGCCTTTCGGTGCAGCATTTAAAGCGATGCGTTCTAAGGGTCCAACAGGTTTGCATTGGTGGTAGAGACTGTTCAAGACAATGTTACTGCTGGGTTGAGTCAGCGTGTGACACAATGGCGTCCAGTAGTTTGAGGCGATGTTCATGTCGACTCGAGGTGGGGCACTGTTGGTTTGGTGTGGTGCTTGAAAATGCAGCACATCATCCGCAGCATTGAGCCGGTCTTCAAGTCAAGATGGCACTGAGCGCTGCAAGTGCAGTGCAGTGTTGAACTAGTTCAAAGGTTGCAAGAAGTGGTCTGAAGATGCAAAAGAATGCGAGTAGCAGCACTGTGGGTCATGTGACGGTTCGAAGGAGTTGAGCTCATTTGAAGCAGTTTGTCAGTGGCTTGAATCATTGAAAGAGGATTCCAGGCTGCTGTACTTTTCTCAGGGATCTGTGAGTGCCATTTTAGGGGCTCTTGGACCTTGCAAGTCCCTCTTGCTTTGCCTTCCAAAGCCCTTTGGCTCTTACCTACAGTGGTTCCTTCACCTTTAGTGAGGAGCGTGGGGCTCCAGTGATGCTGGCAGGGTTCCTGGCCTTGGTCCACATCAGTTCGCCCCAGTGTGCCATGGAGAAATTTTGGGAGCTGGGGTTTTCATTGACTTGGATAGCACCTGTCCTCACCTCTATGGCAGAGAACCTTTGAATAGACTGCACTCCCAACAGGGTTAGAGTTGAATGAGGAAGAGTGGAGTGTGGAGGAATAGGATTATATCAGTATGAGGTTGGGGCTGGAGGAGGAGAACAAAAATGGGAAATTAGAGAAGGCGGTTGAAGGAGAACGAGGAAGGAATGAGGACATTAGATGCAGGGAGAAGTTGGAGACAGAAGAGGAGAAGGGAAGGAGAAGTTGAAAAGAGAGGTCTGAAGCAGAAAACCATCATTAGTCAAGCCAACCTAGCCAAAAATGACAAGATATGTTTTTTGAGGGAGTCAGGCAACAATACCAGTGGAGCCACAGCTGTTATGCAGGTCTTTTGTTTTCAACCTGGCAATGTTGTGACTTTTGGCTTCTGGTGGTGAATTGGGTTCCAGAGGTGGTGAGTTTCAATGCCAATAAGAATCTTGTTTTGGTTGTTACTGCTTAGTTTGTGACGCAGGCCGCCGTTGACATATATTCGTGAAGTGGAAGCCAGCACGGCTCCTTGAGGAAGTCCTGTGATGAGACATGCTGCAGCATGATGGATGACTTTCAGAGGGGTCAAGTTGGCACCTGGGACTCAGGTGAGTAGGCTGTTGGCACTTTGCAGATGAGAGATGACAGGGCTTTGAAAACCATTCTGACACTCTAGGCATGGATTAAAGGCTGGCCTTTGCTGAGGAGTGCAAGCTGGTATCATGCTGCTTTAGTCTCCATGGCAATTGTTTTTTAATGTGAGGCTACAAGCAATAGTAAACCCGAGAAATGTTGCACCGGGTGAGAGTTGACAAGTGAATCTGTCGTGCTTCATGTCAGTCAGCTAATTCTGGAGCTGAGCATACTTGGGGGGCAGGGGAGAGGGGATGAGCTTCATAGAAGAATACGTTCTGTCTTTGTATGATTGAGCTTCAGGTAGGCGCTTGACTTCCAGGCTTGGATGTGGGACAGAGAGTGCTTGAGTCGATGGGTATCATCAATGAAGTTGCTGTTAAGGTGAAGCTGTATTTAATCTGTATATTGGTGCATCTTGATGTCGGTGTTGGCCAAGAGTTACCCCCATAGGTTCCATCCAGAGGTTGAAGATAACAGGGGACAGGAGATAGCCTTTTGGAAATCTGAGTAATCTGTTTGTGCATCTGGATGGCTTTGGTCTTCTCCATCAGTTTACTGAGGAAAGGTAGATGTGTGATGGGGCGATAGTTGGTCAAGTCATCTGGGTCAGATGTGGATTTCTACATAAGGAGAAGGATCTGTCCATTTCAGTGCATCTGTGAAGGTGCCTTATCCTTATGTGAGGGATGCGTCGATGACATTGAGAAGTGGTGCAAGTGCTTCACCTTTGATGACCTTCACAATGGAAAAGGGGATATTGTTATATACTTAGTTTGTTGGCTTGAGGGCTGCAAGAGTGTTTGTCGGGACTCATGGATTAATTGCCCTAAATTCAGTCCATCTCATATGTTGTGTGCTGGTATGGGTGGGATATTTGTGGTGCATTTGGATATGTCAATGTGTTGCCTTACATTCACTAACTTGTCAGCTAAGAAGCTGTTGATGGTGTTGCATTTGGCAATTGATAGTGATGGGTCAGGGTTATACCAGCAGTTTGATGCAGTGTTTCACAGCTTAGAAGAATGGCATGCTCTTGTTGGATGCTTCCATGATTGTCATTGCATGCAGAGAGAGGCAGAGAATTGAGCAGGGCTATCTGAAAGGCATAAACCATCCTCTGGCAAGCCCACCAAAGAATATAAAGGCCACTTCCTTGCAATCAAGGTAAGATCCACCTTTCCAAGAGGTGAGAGTTGCTGGTCCATCAATCCACACTGACCCATTGCAGAAGTCATGAAGTGTCAGCCTAGGAACCCTGTAGAAGACCAACACCTCCCAGGAGCAAGGGCCATTGGCCCATCAAGCCCAAAGACAGTAAACCCCTCCCAGAAGGCAACAACTGTCAAGCCACAAACCAACGAGAGTGACCCCAAGGAAGTCCCACAAGGTTAACACTAACTGTGACTTTGTACGTTTTTCTGAGACTAGAGAACCTGGACTTAGGCCCACTGGGTCCTAATTAAAATAAGTCAAAAACTTCAACCCCTCATGTGTCCATCAACATTTCACCACACTGTTGTATTTAGCATATCCCTGTTTTCCTATAGTTTCTTTCACCTAGCTGCTATACCAACTCTCTGTGGCATTAAGAACAAATAAAGATTGTGTCCAAATGCTTGCATAGCGAGTGTGCTGTTGATCCTTTACACACTGTGACAAGGGCATGTTTGATGAAATGCAGTGCAAAGAGGCCCTATATAGTGAAATAGGTGCCATTTTGGGTGCTTCTTAACGCATGGTTCTGGAAGAGCAGTGGAAAGAGAGGCACAATTTGTGGGAGGTGAGGAAGAGGTGATTGCAAAAAACATGAGATGTTGATAGGTGCAGCCTAGAAGTACTAGAGTCCTGTGTGCCACTATGTTTCTAGGTCGTTTGAGACTGTGACCCTTGTACGTCTGTCCAGAGGGTAAAGACTAAGATCGAGTAGCTACCAGAGGTACAATCCTGATTTGGAAAAAGTGTGAGGGTGTGGGTGTCGAAAGAATGCTGTGGGGCCAAGCAGGGAGAGCTACCCATATTTCTGTGGTGATTAGTGATGTGTGAGTGTTTTATCAGCTATTAGACCACAGTGTGCATGGCAATTTGTGTATGTAGTGTAAGGCAGTAAGAGACTGGAAAGGTGAGGCTGAAAAGGTGAGGAGGTTAGTTTGAGAAAGTGATATCGATCAGGAGAGCAGGGATCCCACTGTGTTTTTTTCTTCATTTTCATGATGATTGCTGCATGATTGTAATTCGGGAGAGATTCAAAGAGGCCTGTGTGTTAGACTGACATGCTAGCTAGGGTGACCAAGTAGGGTGTCTACATTGATGCTGCAAGGGAGCAGAAGGCTTCAACTTCTGTATCTCAAGTGATGGGTGTGTGCCTGGGGCCATGCTAATTTTGTGGGTGTTTGTGTTATGGGAATATTCCACAGTTGCTTGCCGAGCAAAAGTCATAACCTTGCACATGGAAGGAAATCTTTAAAAAAAAGTCTTGGCCTCTACGCATCCCTTAAATTACTGATCAAATTAGGACTGTGATATTGGTCCTTTTAACATTATGGTGTGCAACAATAATTTAAAATCTTGACTAACTACTGACAATTTCCAACATCCTATACCAGGCAAAACTCCTAGAAAGCTACGTTTACAAACAAACCCTGGAACATGTAGAAAACATTTGGATACTAGACCAGACACAAGTTGACTTCAGACCCATTGGAGGAACAGCAATAGAATTACTATCTATATGGGATTATCTAAAAACCAACACAGACTCCAACATCACATCAGGACTAATACTACTAGATCTATCAGCAGCCTTAGACACAGTCCACCATTAAACCCTCATAAAAAGCAGTGGTCGAAGTGAATGAAAAGAAGTAGGGGAACTATGTTCCCTACTGTTGTCTCCCCACTCCCTACAAACCCCATTACTATGCCCCCGCCCACGCACAATACAAACCCCCGAACAAATATACCTGCTTCTTAAGGGAAATTTCAGTGCAGTGCACTGAAAGTGCAAGTTTCAACTTCTTCTTACACTTTTATTTTAAAACAAAACCATTTCGGAACAGTTTCTTTTTAGAATAAAAGTATAGGAACAGTAAAACTTAATTAAAAAAAGTAGAGGAGCACCGCTCCCGCCCACTTCGACCACGGATCAAAACACTCGAAGAAAATGCAATCACACACAGAGCATTGCCATGGTTAAAAACCTTTGTAGCAGAAAGAACTCAAATAATGGGCCTCATTATAAGTTTGCCAGTCCGGTAACAACGGTACTGGTAAACTACCGGTACCGTTGTTACCGGACTGGCAAACTACAAGCTCTGCTCGCGTGTGCCTTCCCGCCTGCCAGGTCTGACCTGGTAGGCGTACCGGCACCCGCGAGCAGAGCATGTCGGATGCACCGGTACCATTCACAAATGGTGCCGGTGCATCCGACCTCCCCATTCCCATTGAGCCCTATGGGGCTTAAATGAGAATGGGGAGCATTTGGTTCCAGCACCCGCGAATGGGCAATTACCGGGTCCGGCAAGGCCGTAATGACCCGGTAATTGCACATTCGCGGCCACCGGAAAAAAAATGATACCGGCGGCTGCCGCCAGTATCGTAATGAGGCCCAATGTGTTTAAACCCCCTCAACTCAGCACCCCGCACAACAACCTGTGGAGTTCCACAAGGCTCATCACTCTCACCACTGCTCCTCAACATACATCTACATGAGACCTATCATCAACCTCATTAAAAAACATGGTCTCACATGCAGGGGTGTTGCTAGGTCTGGAAAAGATCCGGGAGTACGCTAATGTCAGGACTGTCGGGACTCAGGCTAGCTAGTTTTTTGGTTGTAGCTCCTGAGCTTCTATCCGGGGCTAGAACCAAAAGACCCGGGGCTATAGCCCCCAAAGCTCCCCCTAGCAACGCCTATGCTCACATGCTACAACTACGCAGACAACACACAAATGAACAACAAAATCAACACTAGTGGAGAAAAGACTCAACCCTTATTAACTGCCCCACAGAAATAAACCATTGGATGAGTACTAACATCTTAAACTCAACCCAGTCAAAACAGAAATCATGATCATGCCCAACGACCCATTGAGCCAAAAGCACATTCCATAGCCTACCAACATTGGAAATCGACTGGTACCTTCCAAAGTGGTTAAAAAGTCAGAATATTAATGGACAATGTCTTAATGCTCAAACCACAATTTGACACAGTAGTAAAGAAGTGCTTCTTCCACCTACCCCCAATCAAGTGGATAGTATCTTTCTTCACTTTTCCACATAGAACATTCACCGCCATCTCCCTCATCATGTCAAGAATAGACTACACCAGAACCATCTTTCCAGGAATGGCGAACCACCTTGCTAAAAAACTGCCGCGAATACAGAACGCAGCAGCAAACCTACTCCTCAGACTCACTAAGAGAGAACACGTCATACTAGCACTGACAACCCTACATTGGCTAACAGTCAAAGAAAGAATTTTCTTCAAAACACTCTGCATAACACACAGAGCAATCCACGACCAATGAGTGGAATCCATACAGGGAAAAATCTCCATCTACAAACTAAACCAAATACTAATATCCAGCAAGAACATTTGCCTCAAACCAGAACAATACTCAAATGGCCTCATTACGAGTCCGCTTTGCTGGAATGCGGTGATTCCGTGTCGACGGTGACTCTGCTACCGTGACCGCAAGGTTGCGGAAAGAAGGGCTGATTATGGCACGTGGGTCTCGCGCAACACACCGAGGCGGAAATAGAGTCACCGCCGTCACGTAAACACCTATGCGCGCAGACTTAGCGCCACAGAAAACGTTGCTAGAACCGTGCCCGCCCCCACCGACACGGAAACACCGGAAGCGGAAATGCCATGACCGCGGGGAAAAAAACGGAAACAGAGAGGAGGCCATTATATAAAGCACAATCCACTGCCATCCTCAGACACCACAGGTCAGATCGCCTCCCTGAGACTGACAAACCATCCAACACCATCATGGCATCCAGGATACCAGCACGCAGACAGAGAAAGCAGCGCTTCAGTGAGGCTGAGCTCACAGTACTGGTGGAGCACATTGTTGAGTATGCTGAAATGCTCTTTAGTGCAGATCAGCGGCGGGCTACTCAGCAACGCCGCAAGGAGGTGTGGGCAGAGGCAGCACGCAAGTGCACAGCGGTTGGCGTGACCACACGCTCAGTGAAGGAGTGCCACAAGAGGTGGGATGACCTCAGGCTGCGGGTGCGCAACCTCATCACAGCACACCGCCAACACATGTACAGCACTGGTACATGTAGAGGCCCTGCACCCCCTCTGAAGCTGCATTCGTGGGAGGAGCGCAGCAGCAGTGTCATGCTCCTTGAAGGCATCCACGGCATAGGAGAGGCAGAGGCAGGAGTGAGCCCACCTGCAGATGCTGGTAAGTGCACAGAGTACAAAGCCATATGTGTGTTTGGGAGTGACCCAATGGACCCACTCCCAATGCTGCCCCCCCCAAACAGGGCAGGAGTGACCCAATGGACCCACTCCCAGTGCTGCCCCCCCCAAACAGGGCAGGAGTGACCCAAAGGACCCACTCCCAATGCTGCCCCCTCAAACAGGGCAAGAGTGACCCAATGGACCCACTCCCAATGCTGCCCCTCCCCCCAAACAGGGCAGGAGTGGCCCAATGGACCCACACCCAATGCTGCCCCCCCCAAACAGGGCAGGAGTGACCCAATGGACCCACTCCCAATGCTGCCCCACCAAACAGGGCAGGAGTGACCCAATGGACCCACTCCCAATGCTGCCCCCCCCAAACAGGACAGGAGTGACCCAATGGACCCACTCCCAATGCTGCCCCCCTAAAGAGGGCAGGAGTGACCCAATGGACCCACTCCCAATGCTGCCCCCCCCAAACAGGGCAGGAGTGACCCAATGGACCCACTCCCAATGCTGCTCCCCCCCCCAAAACAGGGCAGGAGTGACCCAATGGACCCACTGACTGGCCAAACGATGAGTATCACATCCCCAAAGCGCGATCCCTGGAAATTCACACAGTGCGTGCCTGACTTGAAGCAGAGACACACACCTGTGTGTATCAATAGTCAAAAGTGTTGAATTGCAAGTGGACATGGATTGTGATGTTTGATGCATGTGATGGACACATTACGTAACACTACACAACTAATTGCATGCCCTCTGTATTCCCACAGTCGTGACAAGTGAAAGCGACGATGGACAAGAGGCTACGCAGCGGCCACCTGCAGGCGCACAATGCAGCACTCATGTCCAGGAGGATGATGCGAGCTGCTCTGGCACACAGGCACCGGCTGCAGCCGGCACACCAGCAGACGACACCATCCCCATGCAGCCACCCACCCTGGCCCCGGATGATGATTCGCAACCCATCTGCACAGCTGAGGAGGCTGCATCAAGTGATGGGAGTGCCCCGGCCATGCAGGCCGAAGCAGTACAACAGGGTGAGGGGGACAACATGGATGGCCTCTCACCCATCCATGGCCTACAGTTCAGCCCCCCAGAACTGAACAGCCCCATGCGCTCCCCAACTCCATCCATGGGCAAGCTCTGTACATGATTGCAGCACATCAAGCAACAACAGGCCACCCTGACGCAGCTGGTGGAAAGACAGCTGGAGGAGGCCAGGCTGCAGCGTGAGGAGGCCATGCAACAGCGGGAGGAGGCCAGGCTGCAGCGGGAGGAGGCCAGCCTGCAGCTGGAGGAGGCCAGGCTGCAGCGGGAGAGCAATGCCTCACCAGGTCAATTGGACGATTTGTGGCCACAATTCTCACCCTGGCATGCCATGTCAGGGAAGGGAACAGTGTGCAGTCCAGCATTGCCGAGTCAATGTTGGTGGCCCAGCAGGCATTTCAAGGACGCTTGCCCATAGTTACACCGACAGTCACCTCAGCTAGCACCACCCCATCCAGCTCTGCCACTGGCAGCCCACGGGGGTGTTCAAGTCAGTTGACTGGATCCACCAGCAAGGACACACCTGCGCACAAGCACCCCCACAAATAGTGGCATCTGGGGATGCCAGTCAACATGACATTTGGGGACACCATGGGTGTTGGAGGGGTGGGAACGTTTGGGTGGTGGGGGTGGTGGGAGTTGCCCATTAGGTGGTTAGTTGTTAGGGGCCTGGTTGGGGGTGGGAACGTTTGGGTGGTGGGTGGGCATGGGTGTACAGCTTCCCTACCCAATGCACATTCTTCCCTGTTTAATTGATGATACAAAACCTTTGAAAACTACCATAATGAGTGGACAGCTGTCATTTCATCAGCAGACAAAAATCATTTATTCACTGGCATCGTCATATCAATGCTTTGCTGTCAATGTGCAGTCTCTCAAAAGTAAATGCGAATGAGTGCATTCTGTGCTTGTTGGCCATCTTGCGCACCCCTGGGAGGTTGTGCTGCCACCCCATCCCCACCCCCATCGCCATCCCCATCTCCATCCCCATCTTCATCTTCTGCGTCTGGGGGCAGCGGAATGTTCCTGCGCAAGCACAGATTGTGCAGTAAGGCACACACAAGCACAATTTTACCCGTCTTCACTGGGTTGTAGAGCAGTGATCCTCCAGATCTCCTCAAGCAGCGGAACCTGGCCTCCAGTAGGCCAAATGTCCTCTCAATCATGCCACGTGTGCGGATGTGTGCCCTGTTGTATGGCTCCTCATGCCTGTTCCTTGGCCTCCGTACAGGTGTCATCAGCCATGGCGTGAGTGCATATCCAGCATCACCTACATGGGATGTAAATGTGTGGGACATGTCAGTGGTTGTGGTTCATCTCACGATCTGATGCAATGCAATATTGTGTCATCATACATTCATCCATATGGGCCTAACCGTGGTCGGAAGGGCGGGTGATTGCCATCCATCGGTAATTGTTGTAGATGGTGGCATTTGGACATTGCACTATTACTTGCTGTGCATATGAAGTGGACCTTATACATGATACTGGTTGGTAAGTAAGGCACTGTGCAATGACAAGCACACATGGGGGAGTCATTCTATGGCCTGTGATGATTTGGCTGTTGCAGGATGTCTCATGTGCAGCCGTCATGTGTTTTGGGGGGGAAGTGGTCCTAAGTGTGGGTGGCTGGATTGAGTGGATCAACTTGTATGGCCTGTTGGTAGCTTTGATCGTATGTCTCCTTAGGGAGGTGTGTACTGTGGCAACCGGTCATGTGTAGATATTTGATGTGTGGGTTATGCTGACCGTCCATTACATGGGCCAGGGGGTGATGCATGTGCAGTGGTAGCAGCTCACTTACACAGGTCATTGGCCTGGGCACTCAACACACTTCAACAGGGCCTATGCATTGGCAGTTGTGCTCACCCAATAGCCATGTGCTTTGTCCAGCGTAGCGTTCCATGTAGCGTGGCAATGTGGAATTCCGCAGGACCATTGAGTCATGTGTTAACCCCGGAAAACGTGCGCAGCAATGTTTAATCAGCACTCCGGCATCACATACCATCTGTACATTCAGTGAGTGGTACTGTTTCCTATTGCGGTACACCATCTCCATTGCATGTGGTACTGTCAGCTCTATGTGGGTGCAGTCTATTGCACCTAGGCAATTTGGCATGGCTGCAATGGCATGGAATGCCAACTTGGTTGCAATGACCTCTGCAAGTGTACGGGGTAGGGCGATGTGTTCCGACACATGGCGCAGCAGAGCGTCCAGTACCTGTCCCAATATTTTTGAAAAACAGGGTTGTGAGAGCCCGTGCAGCTCACCAACTGTGTGCTGATAAGTTCCGGTGCCTAGGAAATGCAGTACTGACACCACCTTCAGGAGGGGGGGGGATAGCGGTCGAGATGGCAATGTGGCTGCTGATGTCGTCCTCAATCATGACAGTGATGTACATGATTGTTGGACGTACAGCCGGTATAATGTGTGGATCTATCCTGGGGTCAGGTTCCAGGGTGAGGCCCTGATGTGGGGTATTGCAGGCTGCCTGCAGGGTCGTTCCAGCTGCGCAATTGGGTTTGGCATGGGTGTAGGGTTTGATAACTGACGCCTGCGCCTCCTCCGCCTCCGCCTCATCCTCCTCTGCACCATTGCTGCCACCATGTGCACTGTTGCCTGTAGGTTCAATAGTCCCAGTCCCAATGCTGCTGCTGCCGGCATTGTTGTGTTTGGAGTTGGCCTGGGTGTGGCCCTTTTGTAGCCCCCCAGTGACCTGCTGGGTATGGCTGGCCACATTTGTGGCACCTGTGGCCTGATTTACCTCACCTGGTACTGTTTAACGTCATGTTCGCGGTGGAGTCGATACCGCCTCCGTGGCCACGGTTTTTCCGCCATTTTTGTGGCAGTGTTTCCATGTCTGTGGTACTCGTGATGCCCATGGTGTTTCGTGTTGCCGGTGACTGGGTGGTTTTGCCGCCGTTGCATTCTACGGATCCCTTAACTCGGCGGCGGCGGTTTGTGGTGGTGGTTTTTCCGCATCCGTGGGTCGTGATTGCCCGGTCACGGAAACAACAGCAGTATGGATTTACCGGTGCCGTTAAGTCCGGGTCGGCGGACTTGTAATGAGGCCCAAAGAGGACATTTGGTGAATCAGTATTCTCCTGCATCTCGGCAATACTTTGGAACTCACTTCCAAAAGAAATACGAACAACAGAAGACCAACTAAAATTCTGAAAATTGCTAAAAAGATGGCTCTTTAACTCACCAAGCTAAACAGGAAATACTGTTGAAGGGAAACACCCAACACAACAGAAGAGAAACACAAATACAACTGGAACCTAATTAACTCAATCATGGATAAGCATTTTAACACAAACCACCATAAAGGAATATGAACCCTGCCAGACCAACATAACCATTGCATAGAAGAGTACTAACATCATTAAATAACACTACTAAAAACGTTCCGATATCCTGCATACTCACTCTCAAACACCAAACAAAACACACACCTGTACAGCAGCCGAAACCCCAAAACATCACAAAATGAACACATTCATCAACACCAAACTAAACACAACAAACTACAGAAAACTAAACCAATTACACCCAAATCATCCCACTCACACTCATACAACAAACACCACCTAACCCTTACCAACTAAATACAAGCCCAGCACACAGTGACCGGTTTTTCCCAAACTAAGCTACCAACAGCACATCAAATCTCTCTAGCGCTTTCCCTCTCTATCCCACTAACTAGCCCTCTCAGCTCTCCTTCTTTTTCAGATCCGCCAGAGCACCTGGAAACATGAAATTGGCAGCATTGTGCGGTATAAATCACAGTAACATAACGTAACATAACTGAAGAAATGATCAATTAATCTACACATTTGCACTGGTTAGCAATGGCTCAAAGGAATCATTCTATGGATGAATTTGAATAAAGTGAAAAACTATCTTCAAGCCACAGAGCGCACGAGTTTTTCTGGCCTTTAACAATTTTAATGAGATTTCTAAGGCATCAAAAATCCTTTCCTAGGCAATTAAAATGCAGAGTGTAAGGGGTGTCATGAATGCGAAATTGAACAATGAGGCTGTTGCCCAAGCACTCAAAGCAAAGCATGCTGGAATTAATGGTACCAGGAGAATAGATTCAATTTACTACCAAAAGCATTGCCACCCGTGGTGGCTTAAACAGGGTTGCCTCAGCTTGAACAGGGACAATTAGAAAAAATGATTCCCCAAATTTTCCAAATTTGCTGGCTGGGTTGATAGTCAATCGAGATAAGGTTGAAGATTGGCAAATTCTGGTGGCACTTGGGCTGAATGGATGGGGTCACTGTCAAATGCATTAAAGAGGATGTAGCAATCCTATAATTTTGGCATCATCTTTATGTTTTAACATTGTTTTAACTTGGTTAAAGATTGGTGAGAAGACAGGTAATATTATTAACAAAGATAAAAAATTGGTTTTCTGCCTCCAGTAGGTCGTGTTTACAAAGCCCCAGCTACGGTTTTAGTGCTTTCAATCTTCAACGTATTAGCTACTTGTTTTTTCCAGTATTTTTGCTAAATTGAAAGATACCCTCTAATACTTGTCTCATCTTACATGGTTGATAGTGTAGGGGCTGAGAGCCTCTCAGGTTTTCAGTGGAGCAGATACCCTTGTGGGTCAGTTATTTCGCTTATTTGATCTTTGTTCTATTGAGAAAGAAGGAAAATGTCTTCTTTCCTCTTACCTTTAACAGCAGTTCACATTTTCTGCATTTACCATTAAGTCCTCAGCAGACATGTAACTCACGTAGCTGTTGATTTATAAATGTAGGGCCTTTGATGTTCTAGCAGTGAGCACCAAATGATCCTCATAAAATAATGCATGGATGCATTGGATGCCTATGCAGGGGAACGTATCTAGTCGCCTCTGTCAGTTTGATAAAGAGGCCAGTGTATATATAATGAATAATAGGGCAACCAATATACACTTCTGTGTAACACGCCTGTTTGCTACAAAGATTTCTGTAGACTGAGATTTGTTCACATACCGGACAATTGCTACATTCTGTTCATGAAGCTCATATATTATTTTAAACATTTTGTCAGGGATTCTCATGGTCCCATCATTTTCCTCAGGAAGCACAATTGAAATCATTAAAACATATTAAAATCATTGTTAAGGATGACATATCTATATATATAAAATGCCTACGTATGTTTCCGTACTCAGCTGATGCAATTCATCAGTGTTAGGTTGTCCTCTGCTGTCCAAATGGCAAGGTGCACCTCTGTGTGCCATTCTACTTCAACAACAGCTATCATTTTACCAAACAGAATGAGCATGGTTCTACGCTGTCACCTTCACCTTCCACTATTGCAAACATTCAGAATAATTTCAAGTTACTTCTTTCCACCCCCACTTCTCTTCACACAGGGCATGGCAGTTGCAGTGCCAATGAACAGTTAATTACCAGTTGAACGCTGCAGTCACTAAAGAGTGAAACGCTGTAGGGCAAAGGCCTCCTCGCAAGCTAAAACTGAATGTAGTTGCTGTAATTATGCTACTACACAATCTTATGCCATCACAGGGACTTTGCAATGGAACAAGTTTGACAATTACGCGTCTACAAAGACACATCATAGAGGCCTGTGTAATTGGTTGAACTTAGATACTGTTCTTTTACGCCATACCTCTCATTCCATCTGATACAAATATACCTTTCAAATTCAAAAGAAGACAGTTACCTATATGTTTAGCCTTTTTAATAACCATTAATAAGTCACAAAGACATACACCCCCTTCCTGGAAGTGATCAGTGGTAATTCCGATATTTAAGAAGGGGTACAGAAGTTACCCTATGAATTACTGACCGATATTGACCCTTATGATCTGCTAGAATGGCGTATGTTACACCAGGAACAGCTAGTAAATGTATGATGTTCTATGGTACCAAACGTTTCGCCAAAGCCTTCCACCAACGATGAAAGCCGGTTGACTTTACCATAAAGTTTTGCTGAGCTCTCAATACGTGAAATTGGCAGATGGCTAATCAGTAGTGATGTATCTGCTTTCTTCAAAGATCGATACTATGGCAATTAGTTTTCAGATCCATCTAATATCCTTGGTAATGCCAAGAAGGTGGACTGACAACAGCTGTCAACACATTTTAATGAGCAGAGTGAGGTAAAAGAAATGAGGTAACACCCAAATTAGGAACATACCGTTGTTTGAATACCAACTAGAAGGCTGTCTGTCCTAGATGTGCCCTGTAAATGAAACAAGGCAACTTACTCTATTGAGATTTCAAATCCTAACCATGGTAACATCGAGGGGTAGGTGACATAATGACGCTTGGACAGAGTGTAAATGTTATTTCAGACTCTATTGAAACCCCAATTCACTTTGTTTTTTTCTATCCAAAATATGCAGAGTTAATGCAGAAATATGTCCTTTGTTTCCTCAGAAGAAAACATTTTATTAGGTGCAGACCTGTCTTTTTATTTCTGCTAATAATGTCTAATTTTATGCTGTCGTGCGCTTTAAATGTACATCTCCGTAGGACTGTAAAATTACGGAAGATACGCGTTCACATAATATTGTATCTTGATATACTGCTGCTTTGATATAAATGTTTTTACTTTACATTGTGATCATTTTATCCTTTATAATTTTAAGGATCTTTTACTGCTTCAAAAGCAGTTTTTTGTGATAGTTATCTATTTGTGTGCTTTTATGAATGTTGTATAAATATATGAAATAAAGCTGATGATGATGAGGAACTAACAGCATAGACCATTAATCCATAAGAATAACAGTCAAAAACATACTGCATTGTGGTAGAATCTGCCTACTATGTTTGCATTCAGTCGTAGACTTTTTTCCTCTGCCCGAATATGTTACAACAAAGGAGCATTTATGTAAAAAAAACATATTTTTACATTATATGTTTTTTCTCGGAAATCTGATATTTGTATGGCTATCTGTGATGGACAAAAAACAAAGAAAGAGATTTGAATTTAATACAGAATTTGTAATATGGTCATGCCAATTCTCAGATTGGTTTGAGGTCTACCAGCTACACAGCAAAGTCTCGAATAACCCAAAAGCAACCTCCACTACATGCAATAAGACTCACTCAAAACAACTGGAACATTTCATCCTGGTTTGGTCCAATAATGCAGTTTTTGCCACATTTCAGAATGGAAATTGAGGAGCAAAGGACCCTGCGGATTAGGGGACTCAACCCCAGAGGTGGTAAACAGAGGATTCCCCAGTGTTTCTCTTCCATGCACATCCTCTTTTCCCATGCAAACCTTCGCCCATATAGAGAGCAACAGATACAGTGTTTTGATCACAAGTATCGTCCACGAACCAGAAAAGGAGAAAACTGCTGGACTCAAGCTTGTGGCCTGTTGAGCAAACCACAGGCCACCACTTACCCAATGCTTGATGATGCTGAAAACAGAATTTGTACCACAACGCATGCCGGGAAGGGAAAGGAACATTGTTCAATCAGGCAGCTACCATATTTTAAACTGGCGGCCCAGGCATTTATGCCCTTGGCACGTGGAGCGGCGGCCAACTCATTAGAGATTAGAAGTTCCTTAGCTCTAACTGGGGTTGCACTGTGGCCTAATAGCAAGAACCAATCCATTGTCCCACTCCTTAAGTCCTTCCAGGTGCAACTGCTCAAATACTTAGTGAATCAAATCACACACAGCTGAGAGTATGAAAGTGGTATGGCCTTCAAGGTTGGTGTAGGAGTGTGCAGATGGAATAAGTTACTTACCTGTAACTCCTGTTCTCCAGCATTGAAATCTTACATGGATTCACATGCTCATGAATATTCCCTGTCATCAGGCTGGGAATCTTCTGTAATATTAGAGCAGTTTTGCTTTAAAGCTAAACCTGCTCATCGCTTCGATAGCCTATTGCTATCACTTTGGGTCATACCGCCCCAACCAGTGACACTCATCCCCCTCAGCTCCACCTCTGGAGGGCATCTTCAGATTTGGTCACACACGTAAAGTAGCAGCAGGAACCAAGAAGAGCAATATAGGGGAAGAATGGATGGTTTGCATGTGTAAGATATCAATGCTGGAGAACAGGAGTTACAGGTAAGTAACTCATTCCTTCTCCAGCATTGGATCTTACATGGATTCCCATGCTCATGAATAGGATTACACAGCAGTACATATACACAACCACGGAAGGTGGCAAGGCTCAACAGAAGCAAGAACACTTACCCCTGGAACACACTCACCTCAAGAGAACAGGTTGCAAAGCACTGCCTGGCTGACACTGGACTCTTCCCTGAAATTCTTTTTGACGCAGTAGAATCTGGTGATGTTAGACCTCCATGTAGCAGCCCTGCATTAATCCAGCAGGGGAACACCAGACAGGAATGCTGTAGTCGATGCCACGGCTCCAGTGGAATGAGCTCTCTGCCATCCTGGCAATGGTTTGTTGGCTAGCTGATAGCAATGCATGATACAGCCAGAGAGCCACTTAGAGATGGTAGCCTTCAACAGCGCCTTTCCTTGTCCCACAGGTCCAAATGTAATGAAAAGCAGAGATGTTTTTCAAAAAGCTTTGATGTCTGCAACATAAAACTTCAAGGCACGCGACACGTAGAGTGAATGCAAAGTGCTTGCTGCAGTTGAAGTAGAATTTGGGTAAAACTGGTAAGACTAAAGTCTTGTTCAAGTGAAAACCTGATGGATGTGTCCACAAAACCAACTTGGATTTGTGAAAGGATAAATGCGGTGGCTTGCAAGAGGTTCCATGTGTTAATATCCCCGCAAAAATATTGCGATACAAACATATTGCCATATTTTTGCGACGATATTGACCCATGGACCCTGCGGGGACACCCCTGTAACCCCCGCATTATTTTTAAATGTGCGGGGGACACCCCCTCAAACCCCGCTCCCACATATCCCCCCCCCCCCCCCAAAAATATCGCCTATGGCGAGACAAACGGTCATATGTACGGCAATATTTTTAGTGGGGATATTTTGTAGGGATACCTTGCAAGAGAGAGTTTGAATCTCCAGAACACGCCTGGCACTAGAAAGGCAGTCTTCCAGCACAAGAACTTCAACGATGCCCGATGGAGGGGTTCAAAAGGAGGATTATATGATATGATATGATAAATCATCTATAACGCGCCTGTACACAAGTATTTCTAGGTGGGAGGACTCATCAGTCTTGACAGTACTACATTGAGCTCCCAAGCAGGAGCTGGTGCCTTGACAGGAGGAAACGTTCTGAACAGGCCCTTGAGGAACTCTTTCAAGTGTCTGTGAAACCACAGGAAGTATACTGGGAAATGGCAACCAGGTGTACCTTGTTTGAAGCATCTGCAAGTCCCGACATGGCGAGCGAGAGCAGGTAAAGCAGAAGCTGCAGAGATGTAATGCGCAACAGAGAGATTCCCTGGGAATTACAACAAACTGTAAAGCGTGTCATTTGTGTGTGTAGCAGGAAAGCGTAGATGGAGCTCTAGCCTTGGCTAGAATGTCCTTGCATTCCGAAGGCAGCATGTAGTGTCCAAATTCTAAGGTCGCAGGAGCCAAACTGTTACGTTCATAGATGCTGAGTCATGGTGCAGAATCGACCCTCCTTCTCTGGAGAACATGTCTGGCAGAGGAGGAAGTCTGATGGCTGTAGCCACTGACAGATGGAGAAGAACTGATTACCAGATCTGCCTGGGCCAAGCAGGATCAAGGACAATCATTCATCTTTCAATGATATCTGAGTGTATTTAGTATACATAGTAGCAGGTGGGTTGGGGGGAAAGTGCAAAGTAACAGGCCCTCCCAAGGGAATGAAAGGCATCCCCCAGAATCCTTGCCTGCGATACCTGCTGGTGAACTTGTGGCTCTTAGCGTTGGCTGCTGTGGCAAAGAGATTGATGTCAGGATGACCCCACTTGCTGAAGAGAAGAGACAGTTCAGTCTGATGGAGTTACAACTTGTGGCAGGACCGCAGCTCTCTGCTGAGCGAGTCTGCAATGGTGTTGTGAATGCCTGCAAGGTGAAATGGGATGAGAAACATTTGCTGAGCTATGGCCCAGTTCCAAAGTTCTCGTGCCTTTCGGTAGAGGACGTGAGTGAGCGTCCCGCCCGGTTTCCTAATATAGAACATGGTGATCATGTTATCTGTGAAAAGGCGGAGCACTTTTCCTTGAAGCTGGGACTTGAATGACTTCAGAGCCCAGAACACTGCTGGCAGTTCCAAGACGTTGATGTGCAACTCCTTCTCCTCCGGGAGCCAGAAACCTCTGGTATAGAACTGGCCCATGTGGGTGCTTCAACCTTTCAGAGAGGTGTCAATAGTGACTGTCTTCTGATGAGCAGCGGGCTGAAAAGGAGCGGCTTGTGAGAGGTGTGGAAGAATATCCCACCAATGGAGGACTTGGTAGAATGCCTGATTGATCGTGATATTGTCATTCCAGGAGCCTGAGGTCTGCTTCCGTGTGGCGTCTAAGAACTTCTGAAGGGGTTTCATTCGTAGTCTGCAATGAAGAACTAGCTGGATGCAAGAGGACATCAGTCCCAGCAGGGACTTTCCGCTGAACTTCCCCAAGATGTCTTTTATCCTTTCCTCTGAGGGAGTCGCCAGACACGTGGGTGTGTTGAGGTGAGACACCAGGAACAGGACGTTCTGGGATGGCACCATGCAGGTTTTCGGATAGTTGATTGAGAATCCTACAGAAGTCAATACCTAAATGTTCCCTGTGGTGTGCTCTACCGCTAGAGTTTAGGTGCAAGAGCGGATCAGCCAACGTCGAGATGGGGTAGACATAGACGACATCACATCGGCGATGAGGCACCACCGGCACCAAGCAATTCATGAACATTCTTGGTGCCCACTTCAGGCCAAAGGGGTTAGCCCTGAACTGGTAGTGCCTTTCTTGAAAGACAAAACACAGGAATTTCCGGTGTGTGCGATAAATGGGGATGTGGAAATAGGCATCCTCCAAGTCCAAGGTCACCAGGAAGTCCCCTTCTTCCTATTGGCTGAGCAGGTGCTGCAACGTGACCATCCTGAACTTGTGTGACTTGAGGAATTTGTTCAGCTGCCTTAGGTCTAGGATGGTTCTCCACCGACCCGACTTCTTCCAAACCAGGACATTTCTAGAGTACACTCCGGAGCCCCAGAGGTGTAGAGGAACTGGCTCTATTGCCCCCTTTTGTTAACAGGCTTGAACCTCCTTTAGGAGCTGAGCAACATGCTGTTCCTTTAGTGGGACAGGGGAGCGGGAGGGCATTTTTCCTGGAATTCCAGGGTATGACCATGTTGAATGATATTTCAAGGAGCGAAACACGAGGACTCCCAAAATGAAAACGTGCAGTAACAATCTGAAGATGGCCTCCAGGGGTGGGGCTAAGGGGGACACAAATGTCAATGGCTGGCACAGTATGACACAGAGTGACAGCAATAGGATATAGAAGCGACTAGCAGTTTTAGCTTTAAAAGAAAATTGCTTTAATAAATATTACAGCGGATTCCCAGCCTGACGATGGGGAATATTCATAAGCATGTGAATCCATGTAAGATCCAATGCTGGAGAAGGTCAGAGATAGCAAGGAAGAGTGAACAAAGGAGCAGAGTGAAGGGAGAGAAATGTGTACATGAAGGGCAAGAACAAAAGGAAGGGAGAGAGAAGAGTTAAGGAGGAAGGAATGGGAAAGGGAACAATGTGGTGTAACGAGGAAGGCAGGTTCAAGGGTTATACGAATTGACTGTTTCACAATTCACCTTTTCACAATTGACTGAATTTAAAAAGTCAATTAGGACACATATGCGGGGGGAAACCTGAAATCCAAACCCCCAGCAAGCCCCCACCTAATCCCCTTATATTATGATAAACCCACATCAACCCACTATATATATATATATATCATAATTAAAAGGTCAATTGTACAGAAAGTCAATTAGGACCACTGTAATTCGGTCAAGAAGGTCAAAAGGTCAATTGTGATCGGTCAATTCGGGTAATAGTGGTTCAGGACCCGGGGGCATTGGAGAATGGAGAAAGCAGGAGAAGGAAGGGGGAGAAAAAGCTGTAGTGAGGATACGAGAAGGGGGAGAAAAGGATAGTGAGTGCTACCAGGGGGAGATAGGGAAGAGATGATGGTGGACAGTGAGGTATATCAATAACACCAATTATCGGCCAAGCTCAGAAGGTCAGATGTTAGGTGTAGAGCTAGGAGGTGGAAGGCTGAGCACCACAGCATACATTGGAAAGAACCAGGATAGCAGCTGACACCCTTGTTTTGTTAACCTGGGTCTGAGAACTGGAATGGCCCAGACCTACGCACAACCGAAAGAGCAAACAAGATTAAGACAGGAGCCCTGCCCCAGATCTAGTGGGAATTGCAGGCACGCCAAGGAGACTATTTACTGGCCCAGCGAACAAGAGACCACCACATTGCCCTTGGTGATGACAGCCTGAAAACTCAACCCAGACCCAGAGGGAAGAAATCAACAGTCACCCGACTCTGAGAAGAACCATCTTCATCTTTCATTGCAACAATGGAATACTCAGGTGCAGAGAGCAACAAGGAACTGTGAGTGACTTTGTTTTCAGACCGACAAAACAGTTGTTGAACTGTAAACCAGGTTGATGAACCATTTGGAACCTTGACTTTAGCCTTGTGAACATTCTTTGCAATTTCTGTTCCCCTTTTGCTCCTAACCTGGTGTGCTATCCCAAAATGCGTTTATGTGGTTTCATTGAAGTTCATTACTTCATGGTAAATTACTTCACTGAAATTACCATGTGGCATTGTCTTTTTAACATTTTCTTTTAATGCCCACCATACCGCCTGCCTCTCTTACCTTTACCCATCCCGCAATCCCCATGCCCCTCAACAAACACTTACCTATTTTACTGCTGTGAGGCTATTTTGGTGAAGTAAATTACCACACAGTAATTTACTTTAAGAAAACAAATGTTTATGCCCAAAACTTCCTATCGAGTCCTCTGTTGATGTCCTGCACTGAGACAGAGGTCAAAGCAATTTGAATTACGTACCTTTTCACCCACTAAAGCAGCGATACGCCTTGACTATTTTGTGGCTGGTGGCGGCCACGCGGCTGGCCTCACTGGTGCTGGGGGGGGCCAGCACCATGTTTGTGTGCCGGGGTCACCCGGACTTACTTGGTTGCAGGGCAGGACCCTGTGTGGCTGTGCGGACTCAGCCTGGGTGCCGGAGCTTCCTGGATGGTGGGTGCCTGTGCTGGACCCAGGGCACCAGGAAGGTCTGGGGGGCCCAGACGAGCAGGGACTTGCAGGGCCGTGATCACACAGCATGAGCCTGCAGGCCAGGGCTCCCGGACCGTGATCACACGGTGTAGGCCGGCAGGCCCAGAATGAGAGACAGAGAAAACAGATGTTCCATATTTGGATTCTGCAGACGTTCTGATGCAAGTGCCTGCAGTTGCTCCTTTTATTAGCCAGGGCCATGTTAAAAGGGCATTACACATTGGGAGGGACCCACATCTTAAAAGGGCAATACACATGGGAGAGGCACACATCACACTACTCCTTTTTTTATAACAAACAAAACAAATATTGCTGAACGTACATGATTCCCCCCGTTACAGAACCACAATACGTATACCACTTGGGAATTATGGGGTAGACAGATAGTAGGATATGCCACTGATACATACATAGGGACTCAGATAGTTCCAGACATAAAACACATTAACACACTCTAAACATACTCAGCGGGTGGCAGTTGTGGTTGGTGAACTACTGCCTGTGGAATGGTGACAGTTCTACCAGATTTTACAAGACCCTTTATTAACCTAGGGTAAGTGGAACTTCAACCACTAAATGACGCCATTGCTAGCTGCTGGCACCATACAGAGCATGCCTATAAACTACGGAAGCACAGATTCACATCCATTTAACTGGGACAACTTTAAGCACATAATCTACATGCAGGCTCACAGCAAATAAACACGTTTGCTGAGTCTCTTCCGAGCACTTGCAGGACTGCAGGAGACCAGTTCACTGTGCATCAGGGCCTGTTCAGGATAGTCATTACCACAGGTCCAGGTCCATTGATGGTACAGCTCAAAGGCCGGCAAAGCTGCACCTCGGAGCACCAGGGGGCACATCGGCTCAGTCCCTTGATGTTGGGGCAGGCAGCGAGACGTGGGTAGGTTGGCGTCTAGGCTGCGCCACATTCAGACTTAGTCAGTCCTTAGATGTTGGGGCAGGCAGATAGACACTGGTAGCTGGGCGTCAAGGCTGCGCCACAAGCAGGCTCAGTCAGTCCCTTGATGTTGGGGCAGGCAGTGAGACGCTGGTAGCAGGGCGGCTTTGCTGTGCCATGTGATGTTGACAGGGCATGGGTGGCAGCATGTTACTCACGCCCTCTTCTTGGCCATGCTCCCCCAGTCAGGAGTGTCTCTTCACTGTATTGGCACAAGAGGGCACACAAGCACTCGCACAGAGCTGCAACCCTTGCTTGCTCATAGCACTTCTTCTGGGTGGTGGGTGTTGAAGCTGCATGACGTTGGTTGGCCAGAGACAGGTTGACGAACTGTCTGGGCCACCTCTTCTCCTCCCCCAGGCGGGAGTGTTGCTCTCTCTATCCTTTTCCCACAACCTCTGTGACAGGGTGTCGCTGGGGGCAGGGTTTCGCTGGTGACAGGGTGTTAGGGCCACTTGCTGTGCAGGCAGGGCAACACTAGTGGCAGGGTGTTAGGGCCACACACACAAGAAGTGCTAGTCACGGGTCCCCTGCTCTGTCTTCTTCTGCTCCCGCAGGGAGGAGTAGTGTCTTCATGGAGTGGCACCATCCATGGAGTGCGGGCAGGAAGCTGCCAGTAGCAAAGGGTGCACACCAGTGGTAGGGTGACAACAGTGGTAGGTCCTTGGGCAGGGCGCTGCCCGTAGCAGAGGGCATACATCAGCGGTCCATTTCTTCTTGCCGTTGCGGACGCTCCATTTCTTTCTTTTTGTCTAGGCGGCTAATGCTGCCAGGGCTGCAGGGCCCATAGCAGCTGCGAGCTGACCCTCCTCTGGCTGCACGAGCGCCCTCTTCACAGAGGGCCACGGGTAGCGAGGATCTGCCGACAGGGCTCTGGTGTCCACGGCGATGGATGCAGCTCCTCATGCTTTCTCCCTCCTTTCCCCCTTCCCTTTTTCTTTTTTGAAAAGAAAATGAGGCACAATGGGGGCGGGTCATCGTGGGGGCTCTTCCTCCTTTCTCGTCACCATTATTGTTTGCCGGCGGCGGTCATACTGGTGTGCCAGGGTAACGCGGACATATCTGGTTGCAGGGCAGGACCCTGTGAGGCTGTGGGGACACAGCCTTGGTGCCGGAGCACCTCGGATGCCGGCAGCATTATGGATGGTGGGTGCCTGGGCTGGACCCAGGGCACCAGCCTGTTCTGGGGGCCCAGACCAGCAGGCACCTGCAGGACTGTGATCACACGGTGTAGGCCTGCAGCCCCAGAATGAGAGACGGAGACAACAGATGTTCCATGGTTGGAGTCTGCAGCTGTTCTGATACACGTGCCTGCAGTTGCTCATTTTATTAGCTTGGGCCCTGACAGAGTCATGGCCCATCTTAAAAGGGTATTACACGTTGGGAGGGACCCACATCTTAAAAGGGCAATAAACATAGGAGGGTCACACATCACATTAAAGTCTTGTGTATGCATGACTATCTCATAAAAGTGAAAGAGAAACTGGTGGCGCTTGATCCATGTTGTAAATGAGAAGCTACTAAAAACTCATACATTCAAGCAGGGTGTTATGATGTGTTCCTTGTATCTGAGTAATGACATCTGAAGATTTGAGGTACATTTATTCTTTTGTGGTAAATACAGGGGTTATTTTGGTCCTGTATTAATTGGTTAAACTCGACATTGGCCATCGTTTCAGTGAATGGATAAGTGATGCCAGGCCAAAATAAACACTGCATTTACCACAAATGAATAAATCATTCAGATGGACCTCTTAGGAAAAAATTAGAAACACAATTACGTATATGGCTTTACTGGCTATGTTATACATGTATGTTTTATTTCATACCAAGCGAGAGGGGGATTGCGATCGTTTTATTTTACCATGGTGAAACTGATTTTTCTTTCTGTGCTCACCAGAAAGATCTGTAATGCCTTTCCCTGTCATTGTATTTTCCCTACAGAAGTACTTGGTTCAGGACCTATCACAAACGAGGCATCCAAGAAAAGTAAACCTCAGGCAAGAGTGTCACCGTTAGTATGCCTTGCGCCCAAAAAAACAGAAAAGCTGGTAAAGCCAGAGAAGCCTAAAAAAATTAAAATACCAATCCAGGAGGACGATCCTGACAGTACTTACATGAATGGTGAGTGAACGCATGCCTTAATGTTTCCTAAATTGTAATTTCCTTAACTCTTTATGGGATTCAAGGCTACTAGTACCAAAGAGGCCCATTTTTAAATATTTTTTTGTGGTGGCCCGATGACAATTTTAGCAACTATCTTGATGCATAAAATCTAATAACAATTGTGTTAATTGGTTTAATAACTATGAGCAAACTATAAGAAAAAGCCAAAGACAAAAAAGGGGGAGTTGCAGTGAGTGTGTTTGGGTGAATCTTATTATAATGCTTACGGCAAGGGGATATTGATAAACCTATCTCTGCTCAGTGTGTCTGGTTTCTACATACACTATCAACAGCCTTGTTAGGTCTATATTCCCCAAATGCCGTTATGTAAAGCAAAGAAAACAATGACTTAGAAATAATAAGAAAGCACTGTGTTTTAATTTAAATCATATATCATGATTCATGAAATTAACACATTTAATCATTATCACACTAATTCATTTTTCAATTCTTAGCTGCCTTATTTGTTACAACATGAAATTGTTTAACAAATCTTAATTGCCAACAGTTGTTTCCAGCCTATTCGTTCTTCTTCCGCTCAATAACAACTCTCTAAACGGTAACTTTTCAATTTTGTGGTGTTAGTATAATTGTGCACACCTCATCACTGATGTACCTCCATTTGTTAAATCAGCATTCACCCCACTTAATGAATGCTGGTGCTTAATCCCCTTGGGCCATAGGAACCGGATTTGTGGCTGTTCAAGTCTAGGCAGCACTGCCTGATAAATATATTTGGATCTCACCAGGTTGCAACTGTTTCAACTATCCTCTATAGGAACACCTTGGGCATCTGCACTAGATTGTCCTTGTTGATCTCCCCTGAATCGAGGAAAGACGAGGCATCTGAGCAGATGTATTTGCCATCTGGTATTCCTGATCCCCTGCTGATTATGGGCATGGAAGCCTTCATACTAGGCTGATGAGATTGATTACAAATTTGAAACCACTTTTGGGAGGAAGGCAAGGTCATTTCTGGGAATGAGGGCTTCTCACCAAATCTGAAGGAAAGGAGCCTTGCCTGGAGAGGTCCCGATTTTCCCTAGTTGGCATGTTGATGGGATCGCCACCATAAAGATTGATTTTAATTTAAGAAACCTGAAATCAATAGACTCAACTGGTTTGAAAGGAGGGAGTTGCAACACTCTTAATACCAAAGACAAGTCACAATTGGGGCGTCCCTGACTGGACAGGGGGTTTTATGCATTTATTTATCTTTATTTGTGTGTGATTCTTAAGGAACCTTTACAAAAAAAAGAAAAAGAGTTCAAATTCAAACACGGTTTGGTTACGAACACACAATTAAGTACAGTTTTCCATCATTTGCCATGCAATTCGTAACCAAACTCATTCCACACATTCGTTTCAAACTACAGGTTTCAAATCACGAATTGCAGAATAAAAAAAACATCAGAGTACAAATTCAGAAGATTAAAAGAATGAGATAAAACATTAAATTTACATTTATTAAAACCCACATTGAACTTCATGGGGATAACCACTGCCACCTGTGTAACATATAAATACTAAAATACAGCAGCCTATCTGCCTGTCTACAATCGGATAATATGGAATCAATTACCCAGGTCATATTTCTACCTGTTACCCTCTGTCTCTTGTGGTAATAATTTTACAATATGTCTCCACAGCCAATGCAGGGCCATTTAAAAACTCTCAGAATTAAGGCAGTTGGCCCAAAAGGCCTCATTCCTAATCGAGTCGTAATTATGTACGTATTGGCCAGAAATACTAATAAAGACTGGCCCCAGTATTGTACAATCTGTAAAAACATACTGGGGTGTTTCTATCAGTCCTGATACTTTACAGTTCCGCCATACCCTTTGGTCTAGAAGGATCTGACGATGGGCACCCTCAAAAACAAAAAGTGCGAGGTGATTGGTACGCAACTTGTGTATTTTTGTTATGGACTGCAGGGCTGGGGCACTGCTGGAGGTAAGTTTGGGTTTTAGGTAACAATGTGTTGAACTAGAAGTGTATCTATACGAGAAGTGTATCTATACGAACGTAGAGTGGATAGGTGTAAATAGTTGTTAGACCAGTCCCATTGTTTAACCTTCCTCTTAAATAAATTCTTCAAAGTATCATAATTAGACCCAACTCCAACCTGAGATATTCCATCGAGGTGGAAGGGGATCATCTTAAAACCCTTCTCCAGAAATAATCTTCCAATTTATCAAGCCAGTTTAAGTTGCCTATGACCACTGCCTCATGACCATATAATACCATGGGGCAGTAACTTTGCTTATACATCATAAGGATCCCTTCTATGGAGTATCCTGCCACCTGGCTGGCAAATGTATCAGTCCTGTGTGTCATTCACCTGGCCTGCTCCTTTTTTGGCATTTATTATGTACACATAATCCATACTGCCACTCATTTCTAGCCCCAGGTAAGTGTAATTTGTAACATAGCCCAGAAAACCCAGACATGTAGAGGAGGTAGGGCGGTTTACCTTCTACACAGTTACCAGCATTACTTGCGTATTGTCCATATTAATCATCATATCATTCTCGACTGCAAATGAGTTAAGTACTTCAAACATCTCCATTGTGCCATGATAGGTGTGATGAAACATCACCAAACCGTTGATGTATAGCATACATTGTATGGGCACGCTTCCAATTCTTGGACAACAACTGCCAACTCTTGAAAAGCAGGAAGGCAGGTCAGCCAAGTAAATGTTATACAGGGGAGACAGAAGACATCCTGGCTTGATTCCCCTGTTGATCGAAACCTGTGCAGTCGTGGTCCCAGAACCATCCAGCCTTACTCACCCCCACCCCTGTGTTAAGATGGAGGCCCTTCAAAATATACAACAGCAGTCCCTCCACTTTACTCCATAGCTTATCACGGTTGACACCATCAAACTCAGCCAGGAAGTCTACGAAGATGGTATATAATCAGTGTTCGAAGTGAGCGGGAGTGGTCGGGAGCTGTGCTCCTCTACTTTTTTTTATTACGCTTTACTGTTCCTATACTTTTATTTTAAAAGGAAACTGTTCCGGAATGGTTTTGTTTTAAAATAAAAGTATAGGACGAAGCTGAAACTTGCACTTTCAGTGCACTGCACTGAACATTCCCTTAAAGAGCAGGTGCATGTGTTTGGGGCTTTGTATTTTGTGTGGGAGGGTGCATGGTGATGGGGTTTGTGGGGAGTGGGTGCAGGCCAGCAGGGAACATAGTTCCACTACTTCTTTTCATACACTTCGAACACTGTATATAATGCTGACCCTGCCTTAGTGGCAGCCAACCCTGTCAATGTGTCCAAGACCTAATATTACGGGTGGTAGCACCCCCGGATGGAAATCCGGTCTGGGTGAACTGAAGAAAATACCTTTCATCCACCCAGACCTGCAGGGCCTTCAAGACCAATGTCGAGAACATTTTCCCTGTCACGTTGAGGAGTGTTAATATGTGGGCAGAAACTGATCACCTTTTTTATAGACAGGGACAAGAATTGACTGCCCATTTGGCCCAGGCACCCTGGAACTCTTAAGTTTCCTAATAGCTCACTCAATATCGTCCTGGGTCGCCTACGGGTGCCAACCTTCCGGGCAATGCTCCACAACTAACTCTTTTGTGGGGCTACTTTCTCTGTCCTTTAAGAACGATAAACTCACAAAGGTTTTGCTTCAGGTTTCACACTGGTTCAATCCAGGCTCCAACACTCCATAAATGCTTTTATGGCAGCCCACTTGGCATGTAAGGAGGACACTGCTAAGCCCATTTGAAACCCCTCCTGAATAAATTGCATAACTATTTGCATGGAGAATTGAGGAAACTGGATCGAATGTTTTCCACACCATGAAGAGAAGTTTCTCCATTTCCTCTAATAAACCTTCAGTGTTGAAGGTCTTTTAGAGTTTTGTTCTGCCAGTTCCAGTTGTGTATTCAGACCATGTCTTTGCAGGCCCTGACTTTCAGTTCTGATGCCCACCACCAACGAGTGATTTTGCAGGACAGATTGTCTGGCAATTTCTTTAGAGTGCAAGGAAAGATGTACCATAGAAACATTGGAGCCCTCACCAGTCCCACTAGTAAAGTGAACCAAGACCAGAATGAAACCAGAAGGATCATGTTTGAAGCTGTGTCCCCGATTTTCACCTTTGCTATCAGGGGCATAGGTGGGAAAGCATATACAAGCTCCTTTAGCCACTGAATAATCATTGCAGCCAAACCAATGATCCCTGGAGCAAAGCCTGGGAAGCTGGGCATCTGAGGGAAGGAAATCAAGTCCAAGGAAGGATTCCTGAACCATCAGCATATTTCCCGGAATAATTCTGGACACATGTCTCAAGATGATGAGGAAAACATTTTGCTGGAGCATTCTGCACTGCTATTGTTAGTCTCATTGATGTGGATTGCCTGTGGGCAGCAACAAAGTGGGTTATGTCCTCTTCTTGTAAGCCAGTTGCTCCAGGAGTCTGAAACAGCTACCCCCACCTGTTTACATAGGCTAAGGCGAGGTGTTGCCTTCCCTGATTACAACAGCCCACCCAAGAATCCTGGTGTTAGCACTCCGTGCCCAGTAACAATATCACTTCTATCCAAACAGGGGTTGATGGTCTTCACAAAACGAAGGGTGCCCCGCCCAAGGCTAAGGAGCCCCCATGTCATTAACTCTCTGGGCACTGGGGCTCTTTTTGTGTTGGTGCATCTGCTCCAATGAACCCAGAGGAGCTGCCCGGAGGAGCTGCTGCCCTTCAAATGCATGCAATGATCAGGGCCACACAGCCATAAACCAGAACAGTGAGATTGACACCAACAGGATGCAGCAAATGGGATTTATTGCAGCATAGAGGTCTGTGCACAATGTAATGGTTTGTGGGAATCCCATCCCACCAAGGACCTCATATGTAATTGTAATTGGTTATTTATAACATGCTTAATACCCAGAGGTTTCTAAGCACAGACCCGGGGATCGAACCGGTGTTGTGCCACGTCATCTTGCTTCCAAGGCGTGCAAGTTGCCCCTGAGCTATACTCCCGGCCCGGCCATATGACTTACATATGATATACTTGAAGTCATTAGTGAACTCTCAACTTAAAAGCTTTTAGCAGATATGTTGCCTGTTCCACTTCTCCTGGTGTTGAATGGCCTCCAGTGTTACCTTAGAATGTGTGCACGAGATTCCTCACGGAGCCTCGCTGCAACAAGTTACACACAGATGAGGCAGCAGCCCACTCTGGACTGCACTGAGCCCCTATGAATTGTTTAGAGGGTTTTTGTCATATCGCTGCCACCACCACTGGAAAATGATACAGAGAAAAAGCTAATACGCACCATATACCCGATGACTTGCGTTTAAGGTGTGATATGGGGTACCGTCACATTGGGCGGATGGAAGATTGGTGTCTACAAGAAAAGAAATTGGCCCTGATGAAGATGATTTGAGCAAAATATATCATTGAAACCGGGTGACTTTACACTCCATGGATGACGCTAACTTATAGGAGACACATGTTGAGAACAACCAGTGTTTAATGCCTAGGATCTATATGATACATGAATGGCTTTTTAATGAAGTATATTGAAACTTGTGAGAAATTCCTTAAACAAAGTTTGTAAGATGTCTCCCGGCACATAAAGTTTTGCAAGAGAATGAGACATCAGGAAGACGCAAAAGTTTTTGATATTTTTAACATTCTGTGATATTTGTACTTGCTTAATGCAAGTTTGTAGATAGATGGGTGGGGAAAGCACACATGGTGGAGGGTGAATAAAAACCAAAAAAACCCTGTGGCCTGTCCTCCCCAGAACCCCCATTTTGTATGCCCCTTGTCTGGGACAGCTTCCAAAACACTTTGGCAATACTGACCCATTAATCATTGTAGAGTTGGGGTCAGTTTCCTTCTTGTCTATCCCTCTTGGATAGGTGGTACACCATTCTCGAACTAAGGACAGAACACTCTGCAGGATCAGGGTGTTCTTCCGGCCAAGGTTATAACAGGTAACACAATAACAGTACTGCCAACATCAAGAAATGTCAGTAATGATTACATTCCTGTTCCTGTTTTGTGTGATATTGTATCCAGTGTTAAACTCCATCCCGGAAAACTGGCACCCATGTTAATCATGATCAGCAAGGAATGTTGTATTGGAACCCTCCCAGAAGATTTTGCTTCTGCAACTTCCACAGCAATCTGCACCTTTGCCCCTGTGGTATTGGACATGAAGTGGGAACTCCTGATATTCTGGCCTTCATTATCTTTGCAGATGGGAGATCAAAGTATGCACATGCAGCCTCACGCAGGGAACCTCAACCACACTGACCACCATGTGCCTCTGATGAATAAGCCTCACTGATGCTTGGTTCTTTTGCAGAAGATTTCTGATCAGGAATGTTAGCATTGTTGTTTAATCCTTTGGCTGCGGACATAGCAACCTGTTTTTTTCCAGATGCAAGATCCTATAAACAGGAGATTTTGTGGAAGCGCCAGGAGAGATTTCTCTCAATTCTAGAGAATCCCAGCGAAGTTCAATGTATTGCATGTTATCCTAACATGTTCTCCAGCTGCTTCTTAGATAACATCCTGATTAGCGAGTTGCCCAGATACAGAATAACTTGTATTCCTTTAATGTGAAGACAGGTCACCACTTGACCCAAAAGGTCGGTAAAGAGACCGGCTGCTGTTTTGAACCCAAAGGGAAGTGCTGTGAATTGGAGTGCATCCCGGCTGCTGAAACCCTGCAAACATTTTGATGTTTGTGTCTAAATGGGACATGAAAGTAAGCATCCTGTAGGTCCAGCAATGCCAGGTATAGTCCCCATAGACATTTAAGAGTATCATTAGATGTAAACATGACTTGAATTCTCCCTTCTGATTTAGAACCAGAAAAATGATGAAGTAGAATCCCCACGCCTCCTCTTCCATGGGAACGTTCGTGTTGGTCATTTTGTCCATAGGTTTTTGACTCCTAGAATCATAGCTAGCTTCTTGGCTTTTTCCCTGGGCAGGGGATTGTGTATCAGACCTGAAAAATCAGGTAGAGAAGGAAACTTTATCTTGCACCTACATCTAAGTATTTTGTTCACCCAGGTGTGTTAAGCGAGACTAATCTAGGCCTCTGAAAAACAATGAAGTCTAGACCTCATTGGTTTGGCATCAGGGCTTATTCGTTCTAGACAGAAAGAATGGTTTTCCTGGTTTCTTGGGAAATTTCTAGATTGGTCAGTTACTATTCTGTTTACATCACCCTTTGTTGGATGCATGCAATTTGGTACTTCTCTTCACCTGAAAAGATCCTTGGGCTCATGTTTGTCAGTGGCGTAACCTGATTTGAGGGCGCAAAAGCCTTGTGTAAGGCTGTAACACCTTTCAATCATGCCACAACACATTTTCATTAATATATATGGGGGAGAGGAGGGGCGGATTTCAACTTGCATTTCCGCCACCTCCTTCCTCTTCGCCATACAAATGCTCCGGCATAGATTTTTATGCTGGCGCAAAAGCTGGAGATACTTCTGGGTCCGCCAGCCTTATGCATCAGCATGAAGCAGGTGGACCCCATAGGGATCCATTGTACACACTGCCTGCCATGCGATCATGGCAGGGAACGTGTACAATTGAAATGAAACCCTCCCCGACATGACAGCATGGCAAGCAGCGCTCACAATGAAAAGTCAATGATGCACAGCATGCCAGCCTGTCAGGCAGCGTTTACTCACTTTGCACTGCACAGTGAAAATGTGAAGGGAAAACGTGTTCACCAACTTTTTGCCCTTTACAGTGCAAATGACGAAAATGTGGTGGCAGGGTCCTGGATATGCCTGAGTGCAAACGTACCAGGTCCCCACTGCCAAATTACGATCAGGAACAACATGAGCTTCCCTGGCTTGGTCTTTGCACCATATTTTAGTTGCAGCCTGTAGACATGTTTTTAAATCTTAAACAACTTTTGCAACTTATCATACAAACAGCATTTGCCACTCAAACTGAATTTTCATTGCCATAATCTTTTGATAGCCATCCAAGCGCCAGTCACTGCGTCCTTAGGTAGCTGCCCCCAGAGCCTTCACTGATGAGTTTACTCCATCAAAGGCCAGGTTGGATAACATCTCTACTTGAGACTTCATCTCTTCCAAGATAGGTGCACAATATGCCCCTTCGTCATTGGCCATAGATAACATCTCAGAGACTCTTGAAGCAATTTCTGCCTTGTAAGAAGCACATGTGGCAAATGTGCCCTTGTATAAGCCCTGCTCTGAGCTGAGTCTATCTTATTATCCAAGGGTTCTTGCTCTGCTGCCCTCTGGGGTCATAGATGAGTGACTCAGTAAAACTGAGAAGCATGGTGTCAATCTGGGCTGATAGAGGCAAAGTATTTTCTCTTCTCTCAGGTGATAAAGCTGTGTCATAAATATAGGAACATTAATCCTCTCAGGATCATTCCATTCATTAAGCATTTTATTCTTACTGTAAGCAATCAATGGATAGCTGCTTACAGCTGTGCTTGAACTCCCCTGTGGCACCAGAGATCTCTTACAGAAACCCTTCGAGGTCAGACGCTTGAATAAGCACTTTAGCCATTGCCTCTTTACCCATGCACGATCCACTAGCATCACTGTAATTCCCCTCAGAAGGTGCTGATTCAGATGGTGACGAGAAAGATGATGAGGAACCTTATGACAAAGAGGACAAAACAGGTTGTTTCTTGTCTTTCGTGCAATTTTCCCATGCCGCCTCTTTCTTTAGAATTTCTTTTTTTAAATATGCCAGGAAAGGATTTCTTTGTCTTATGCACTTTTTTGTTGGAGAAGAGGTAAAAGATCTGGTGGAGTATGTATCTACCTCTTCATGCTTTCTCTTCTCTGATCGCTTTCCTCTGATGCTCATACTGTCGCTAATTGACTAGCAAAGCCCTTCATTCACTCTTCCAGGAACACAACAAAGTATCAGCATTCCTGGAATACTTTAAATATTTTCTTATGATTCTTAGCATGCAGAAGCACCACAAATGTAAAGCTTTGTAGACCAACATGGATTCCACCCCTTGCATCTTTGCTTCAAAAGTCAATCCAATCTCAATTTGTTCAAATCTGTCCTTATCTGAGCCCAGATATGGAGTGACTGTCCTGGTTTCTTCACTGTGATCCCTCTGCAGTGTCTGTCATTTGGGACGGCTGAACAAGTCTTTGGGCCCTCACCCAATACCACTAACCAATCAGGGGTCTCGAGAATGTCTCTCAAATTTGTCCAACACCTGCTCACCCAGCAGGGGATGTTGACCAAATGGAATTCAAACTATTGGCACTGAAGCCCAGCAGCGAGAGGATCCGCCATTGTAGCATTTATCCATGCCCTGACTTTAATAATTTAAATGAAAACATATTTTACTTTATTAAAAAACCTATGGTTGTCATACAATGCTGTGGCCAAAAAATCCTATTACAAAACAAATGGTGTTCTGAACAATATGTTTCCCTGTGCGCCCATCTCTTGCTCTGTGCACACCCTCTCAGCACTCCCGTCGTAGCCTGTGCTCGCCTGGCGTCTTCTGCACACCTTCCCCTTCCCAGCAGTACTCTTGCTCCTTAACTTCCTGCTCATACCAGCAATCAGTGACCACCTTCGAATCTTGTCCTTTGCTAGCCTTGACCCTATCATTTGTAAGCCTTCTCTTGTCCAGGTTTATTTCTTGTCACCTAACATACTGACCACTATAAGGGTTTGGGGGAACTGGTTGGTGTAAGTGGGGGCAACGCTACTGCATGGTGGTAAACAGATGGGAGCAAAGTTGTCGAGACCATTGATGTTAATCTCTGTCTCTGTTTACTCTTAATGGAGAATCCCTTGAAGAGCCAGTACCTCGCCTACTCTTATTTCATTTCCTTGTTTTCCCCTGGTCAGTAGGACCCCAGGCTGTTCCATTCCACTCTGAACTACAGAGCACGCGGGGTGGGGGGGTTGTTTGGCTTCTGGGGCTCTACAAATATGATTGGAATGTGACACTTGTAAAGTAGACTAGTATTCACTGACTGGCGTTGCAAGATTATTAGGGCCTTTAGGTTACCCAAAAGTGGTATTCGTTTTCCCAAATAAAACTTGTACAAAATCTGATCTCAGCCAGAGAGAAGCACAAAGAAGGCCAAAGGCTTTCATGCACTACAACTAAACCTTTACTACAACTGCGCTCAGTGGTGCTTATTTCATAAAGAAAAATCAGATAGAAAGTGAATGCCTCCATCAGATCTATATTGATTGCATTTGCCTACGGCAGGTTATATTATGCAAAGGTGTGAATCCGCAGTGGAAGGTTAAAGAAACAACCTTTTGGTAATTACCAATGTAAAATGAATGTCCAAACAAGATAATAGTCTTTACTGAAAACACACAATTGTTGCCCACCCCTGCAAAATAAAACACACACTAATACTGGCTGAATATAAACTAAAGGCAGACAGGTGAACTGGGATATCAAAAACAGACAAATAGATTAAGAAAAAGAGTAACATAAACATAAGTGGTTAATTTTGAATGTTTTGGGTAGGAAGTCCTCCATTTCACTTCCTTGTTCTCTTTAGAAGGCCTGACAGCATCAAGTAGACCTTCTTGGTGCTTCTTCATGTAGCAGAGGTGCCAGATTCAGACCAGGTGCTGGGTTCAGCGGCTCAGAAAGGCTGGATCCATGGGGACCACTTAGGACATCCCGGGTAGCTCTCAGGACTGTCTCGGCAATTGTGGTTGGGCTTAGGGCACAGAAGGAAATCAGGTGCAAGAAGCATTGGGTGGCTCTATTGGGTATCCCAACTCATTTTGTTGCTAAACTGTCTCAAATGTATTTCCAGGCTCTATAATAAGAACTCTACTGAGCTGGAGCTCTAGACTGCACAGCCCACTCAGGGGAGGCTTGAAAAAAACACCTTCTGGCACACTGTCTCTACTTTGTGTACTTAGATGTCCTTGGTAAGGGGACTTAGTGCGCCCATCCTCAAGTTCTTCCAACTGCTGCTCCTTATTTTCCCCAAGGATGGCAAGGGGAAGGTTCCTCTCCTTACCGTAAGTCTTTGTCCCTATGAAAGTGATCTTTGAGCTTTCAACATCTCTATCAAGAATCCATAGAGAGATGGGTGACTATTCCATTTATACAAAAAAGCCTACCAGAGCATGGACCTCATTACGGCCATGGCACTCCCGTAATGAAGGGTGCCGGTACGGGACCGGCACCGTTCATTACGGGATGCCTTATTACGAGGTCCCCTAGAGGGACCCGCACTGAATGTCTGGTCAGACTAGACTTCCTTTGCAGGTCCTGCAAGGGGACCAGGGAGCTAATAACGGGCCCGTTATAAACGAGCCCGTTATTAGCTCCATCCCCATTCCCATTGAGCCCTATGGGGGCTCAAATGGGAATGGGGATTGGTTTTGTGAATTAGGAATGACCGGGTCCTCCAAGGTTAGAATGACCCAGTAATTCCTCATTCACAGAACCTGGTTGGAACCCGGTATGGAGGCAGCCATGCCCTTATTAAGGGCATGGCTGCCTCCATACTCGTAATGTGGCCCTATTTGTTCCTTTTTGAGGCCTCAGCTTGAATCCAGTGAAAATAACGTCCTGTAGAATTGTCCACCTCTTTTCCTGCAGTTCCTAAAGGCCTCTTCCCCTAGGGAATCACGTTGGGGCAGAGCAAAGCATGATGGGATTTATCCATGCTGGTATAAACAAGCTTTACTTCATCGTGACTCACTGGCTGCCTTAGCTCTGGCTAAGCCCTGCCTCCTGGAGAGCAAAGAGCCTCTGTTAGTAATGATCTTTCGCTTGATTAGAACACCCCCCTGCCTCCAGGCTCTAATGAAATGGTTATACATCAGCCTAACCTTTAAAAATCAGCTTCTCTCCCAAGTGAGTGAGATGCCAAAGGTTCACTTGAGGCTTAGAAAGTAGTTTTCTAGGTGGAAACGAAACAGATGTGTCAGTTTGCAAATATTAATCCTTTCAGCAGATGTCGTTTTCATCTGATCTACCAATAAACTGGCAATAAAGCTTGGTAACTAAAAATCATTATATTCGAAATTGATCACTGCTTCTTTTCTCTGCACATCACCATTGTCTTCTTTGGCAGAATATGGTTTTATGTTTACATTTGTCTAACATCCAGTTTCTGGGACGATTGATTGTATACTGCAATCGGATATGAGAAAGAATCGGAAATGCCTATGGAAATTAACATTCATTCGAAATAAAACCCCATTGCTGCCAGCCAGAATTAGGTTTTAGCATACTTTAATATCCTACATTCCTTGGATCTAATCTTAGTTATGGGTCATAGGTGCCAGTACTTATTTGTATGTTATTAGTCCATATCCCGAGGACCGATTGGTTCATAAAGGGAATTAACAGGAAACATGGCTACAAAGTCTCATCTGTGCACATTTAAAAAGGTAAAAGCAAAACTGGCCATAATGTTCATTCTGTTCATACAACAAAAAGCTTAATGCATATATCTGTCCAGTGACCCATTTCGGGGCTGCTAGAACACTGGAGGGAGGGAGTGAACCTCATAGAGGCAAGTGGAGGAGAGCTGAAAGAGTCAAACAAGGAAGGGAGGAAGGAGGGGGCTGCAGAGGGTTGTCAGGAGGAGGAGGGGGGGGTAGGAGGAGAAAGAAAACATCAAGGAGGAAGTAAGGATACATGTGGAGGAGGGTGGGAAGAGATACCACAAAGATGTTAAAGGAGACATGAGGAGGTTGGATGAGGCATTCACGAGAAGAGAGAAAACATCAGGGAAATGGGAAGGAAAACTCAGGGGGGGATACTCAGAAGGATGAGAAAGAGAGCACTACGGGAAGGGGCAGGGATGTGATGAGGTCATTTGAAACAGATAGAAGGAAAAGGCAGCCTGGGATGGGTGGGGTAGAGGAACGATCATATGGCAAGGATTTGAGGAGGTGTGGGACACCCTTGCTGTCCGGCAAGGAGGGAGGCAAGGACTAGGCTTTTGCTAGTGAGTCTAGGTCTTGGGACAGGAAGATGCAGAGAAGGTAGAACTCAGACCTCTTTGTGGAAGCTCTGTGGTTTTGGCATTACAGTGCCCAGTTCACACCCTTGTGCAGCCTAGTGTGCAAACTTATGTGGAGCTGAGCTCTAGGGCCAAGGATTCACTGACATCCCGGATTTAAAGTAGAGGACATGAGTGCACCAACAAAGGAATCAAGAATGAACTGTGAGGGGCGCTTAAACCCCCAGGACTGTGAGTGATACTGAATTGATAATTCTGCCCAGTATGGAAAACTCTATAAGGATTTGCAGATTAAAGAACCAGACGGTTACTTATGGGAAAGCTATCCTGTTGCTATTGACACGTCACTTAAGTATGTAGTCCTAATAAACCTTTGCTTAAACATAACAGGCTGCACCTACATCCTCTTGATCCTTATTATCTTTGTGCCACTGACCCATCCGAATTGGCCATATTATAGGAGAATTGAAGAGCAGAAGGTAGCTGAGCCAAGTGAGTCACACCTTAGAGGGGTTAAGGCTTGTAAGAAAGGCCAGAATAAGTATCCTACTAAGTGCCTTTTCACAAAGGCTTGCAGGAGAGAGGCCTTGAGGAGAAGCCTCAAAAGAAAGTATCCCGCTAGATGCTCTGGTGTAGATTTTGGTAGTAGCTTGAAAGCCACCAGAAGAACTAAATATTTTTAATACTTTGAGGACCTGGGCAGTCTCTGTTTAGCGTCGAAACCTAAGAATATGGCGCTTGGCAGGAAGGTTATATTTACTGCAGCCTAGCAAAGACCTAGGCGCGTGGGGTAATTTCCTGCTTGGAGGACCCTCATTGCAAGAGGGAAAACTTGCAAAAGCTTGCCTAGTAAAAGCACAAGTCAACCTCAGGGGCAAGAGGAGGAAAGCTACAAGTATTGCCTCAGTAAATAGTACCAGGATACCCTTAGACAAAAGCGATAACTGGACAGGGCTTGGCCTGGGAATGGATTATGGGCACTTTCATGGGTGTGGATGCCCTGAACCTTTATGGATTAGAATAGTGACTTGGCATTGAACTCAAGACATTGCTCTTCGACCAGTCATCTGATTTGCTTTATTTTTTACCCAGGCACAGTTTCTGAGAGTATTCTCTTTTAGTTGCATCTCTACTCCAAAACGAAATCCTTCAAACCCTGCCTGCATCTGAGAACTCAATGTGCAAATGCCTTATTACTATTTTTATTAGGTGGTTAGCTTTAAAATCAAACCTTACACATGTTTCAGTGAATCTCTTTGTTCCCATAGACCAGCAAGACCTTCCATTCTCACTGCGGATATCTGAAATGGCAGCAATTCCTGACATAGGTTTAGTCTCATCACCCCTGCCAAAAGGGTCCAAGTGAGGCTGGGTGCCTTAACCAATGTCCGGCGCAAGGGCAGTAAAGGCGCACTCTAAAAGCCCCACCAAACATTCAGTTTGTGTTGCTTGCGAGGTCAGAAGGTGTGAGTTTGGACTTGGTTGTGAAGTTGAGCAGTCTTGAGAAAGAAGAATTTGGGAAGATAGAGGATACAGGAGAGACAGAGGAGTGGAAGCAGAGAAGATGGGGAGTTCTGAGTTATGTTGCGGCCAACCTGGAAGCAAAACATTGAGGAGGCAAGAGACTGGGGAACTGGGTGGCACCCAAACCTAGGAAAAGGTGGAAAACAGGACGAGTATTTGGAAGAGTACAAGAATTGGCAGGAGGAAGTAGAAGTGGCAAGAAGGTGGAAGGAAGAGCTAAGGAAAGGAGAGGAGTACAAGAAGATCAGAGATAGGGTCAGTTGGCGTATGCAGGTTCTAAAGGGCCAGGTTAAGCCCTAGGCATGGCCAAAGATGGGAAAAGGCATGCGAATAGGTCAGAGAGATTATCACTGGAGTAGAGAGGCAACAGGTTGGAAGAAGTAAGAAAACACACAGACTTGAAGTGGCCTCTTTCCATCTCTCCCTCTGCCACTCTCCTGGGGCTCTGCCTACAAACCTCTCTGATGGCTTGCCTGCACCCATTAGATAGAACCTTGCGGCACAATGTGTAGGGTCCATAGAGCTCTAACAAAACAGAGGCATTGTGCGAGGCTGCCCAGTGAAGTTCAACCCCCAGCAAGGTTGCTCTTTGTTTTGCCCCTCCCTCCACTCCTTTTAGGGAGGGGCCACTTCTTAACTCATGTTCGTGCTGTGTGCGCCTCACCCCGTTCCTCCAGTGGCCCCTCCACCCATTATCTCCTGTTTCTCCACCTACCTTTCTTGCAGCCTGCTCCATTGCCGATTGCTGCCTCTGCCCTGCTGGGTCCAAGTGCGAGATACTGTGTGTCGGCCATATCACAGTGCTGTTTAGTTGTGTCACACTTCAGCTCAGCGGTCTAGAGGCCACAAACAGAATACAGGTCCCTGGAAAACCTGCAAAATACTGGCAATTGTAAAGAAGGGTTCGTGAACAATAAAGCACACAAAGCCCAGGGAACACTAAAGGTGGCGAGGGAATCACACTTTTGGACTGATGACACCAGAGGGCATTATTACAGCCATACCCAGCTCAGAATGCCCGAAGAGCCCAACTATCTAGTGTGACAATATGGGGACCACCACGCTGCAGAGGAACCAACCCAAGATGAGAAAAAGCATTCACCCTATCCACTTATTTTCGAATGAAGTATGTGACACCATCCTTTCCCACCCCACCCCCACACCCACTGTAACCACGCATTTAATACATTTTAAAAAAGAAAAGAGATTTTACATTTGGATAGCAGCAAAATCAATTCTCTCCCTTTACTTGCTAAGAAATAGACAAATAGTTGATAACACTTATCCTTCATAGACCTAAGAAACCCAGAACCTTTCGGAGCACGAGACCAGTATTTCAGTGCCTATTGTGTTTCTTAACAGAGTGTAGAAAACATTCCTACCTCTAAAAAGCATCTCATGCTACCCTGCAAGGTAAAGGTATGTTTCTCACGCATCAATATATTCCACATGCCTAAATCTGGTAATGTGTTGTTTTCCAGTAGCCTGCTGTTAACTGTTATCCTGCTAATAACAACTTGATTAGTAATTCACTTCCCCTTATGCCATAGGGAACCCCCACCCTCTGATGGGTCTACCTCGGAAACAAATAGCAGAGTCATTCAGTAGTGCCTCGTGTGTTATCTCCTCCATCTCCAGGTTAATCTTGTTGCACAACTTTCCAATTTGGTGCATCACAACCATACTTGAATAAGTGTCCCACTCCCTCGCAGCTGCTGCAACAGAGACCCATCTCCTCTCTAGCAAAGTGGATGATCCACTCCAGGACCATATACCAATGACAAATGATGTTGTACTCTTGTTCCCCCGGTTGCAATCAGATCGATCTTTCAATTTCTTGCCATTAAGCTCAGGAAATAACCCTGTGTCTTATTTACACTGCTTCTGCTCTCACAGCAGCAAAGTAAAGTGATCCTTTCACTGCAGGACTGTTACAAAGCCAAGCAGTGTCAACCCCAGTCATACTTGATATGATATGATATTTTATTTATATCACGCTCATACACAAGTGTTTCGGAGTGCAACCAGGCAAAGGGAGGAGAACAGGGGAGATCAAAAAACAACGATCTTACTAGGCCCAGTGGCAATGAGAACGCGCAAGTGCATGGTGAATGGAAAGGGGGAGAAAGTGCATGGAAGTGGGGAGAATTAGAAAGTGCGGAACAGGGGAGAGAACAGAATAAATAATAATCAAGATTTTATTAAGGAAACCTAACCATAGATTCACCTAACTACACACTTCACCATTTCATTTCCCCTTTTGCAGTATCTCCTCCTCAGTCCTAAGTTCCCAGGTTTCAACCAGGGTTTGGAGTCTTATACACAATCACACTGCTCGAAGTTTTAGGTGACTTTTCTCTGGGATTCCCCATCACTTTGTATACCAGGGACGGGCCAATTTAGGAAGTAGAACTTAACAAAGTCTGTCTCTGGATTTAACAATATATCTGGATTCGTGGAATCCCTTTCCTGGAAAATCGCGCAAGCACTCAGTCTCAGAGGTTGAAGTTACCCCCATGCTTACCCTACCACTCCACTGGCAAAGAAAACTTTTTATTCCACCAAAGTGGATGTTGCCCAAACTCTAAGGCTCTTTGCAGTATTCTGAGAAAGCTTGGAAAACCTGAGCCTACTTCCAGCTCTCCAATTCAAACTAAAATGTAGCACAATGACGTGCAACACTACCTAACAAAGAACATTTTGAGTGTGAGACTAAAATCTCTCACTCTAATTGCTTAATTTCTAAAACTCTTACTTTCACAGCCACAGATTTGAAACCCAGAGAGGCAACCTCCTGGAATTCTAGAGCCCCTTTTCTTTCCATACCCATTTCTATAAACCAGACTATTCAGGTAATCACAAAGTGCCCAGGCAAGCTAAGTAATTCTGCCATAGTAAAATAATACATCATGTCCTTGGCTACACTCATCATTGATTTCTTTTTTTTAGAGACACCATCCCTACCATCTTCAAACAAGCATGGGTTAACACTGTTGCGCAACAGTCTTTGGGCGCACTCTCAGTTTTGAAGTACGGACCAATCACCCATCTGCCTTTTCTCTTGAAGACCTTGAGTAAGACCACATATGGGCAGATCCAAACTTTCATTAACGAACATCGGCAGTGAGGATTATGACCTTGTAGGGCATTGAAACAACACTCGTGGATGCGATGGACAACCTGCAGCAGATCCTGGATGAGTGTGATGCTGCCCTTCTGATGTTCCTTGATCTGTCAGTTGCCTTTGAAATCCTGGACACTGCTGTCCTGCTCACTAGACTGGACATATTGGTAGGGATGACATGGGAAGCCAATAATTGGTTAGAGTCTTGCTTGAGTGGCAGACTATCCTGTGTCACAGTCAGCGGATGTGATTCATTCCCTGACAAGGTGGATTGTGGCATGCACCAGGACTCCCACCTATCGCTCTCAATATCTGCTTTATGATTTGCTTGTATCGGGAAGAATCATGTTCCACTACTATGTGGGTGAGACTGGCCGTCTTTAGGTTTAATGGAGATGCTGGCACAAACCATGCAAAAGTGAAGGGACTATTTAAGACTATTGAAGTCTAGATGAGCAACAACCAGCCCAGTCTCAAGCAAACTAAAATTGAACTAGAACTGAACTTCTACTTCATTCATGTATACACCAATTTCCTCTTCACTGACACCAGTATCACTGTCCTGGATAGAATTAAAACTCACCCTTGATGTCATCTTTGGCTTCTCTATTTTCATAAGCCCTCACATCAACTCTCTTGCAAGCACCACTTACTACTACCTTATATTGTTGTGCCACCTCCAGCAATTCCAGTGAGCTATCTTTGCCTATGCCATCATTTGTGTGAAGAAAGATTACTTTGATGTGGTATACCCTGATGCATAATTAAAGCTCCTAAATCGCTTGGAAATCTTAATGAATGCAGCAGCCACAATTGTTAAATCTACTTATAGGTAGGAGCACATCTTCTCAGTCCTCTGCAGAATTCGGCGCGGCTCCCTGTTTGATGTAGGTTTAAATTATGATGCTTACCCTTACAGTGCCCTTTATGGCAATGCACCCATTTATTTAAAAGATAAAGTTGTTCGGCACGCCTGATCCCATCCAACATTTGAAAACAGTTCAAAGATTTTACACCAGGACCCAGGTGATCTGTTTTTATTTACTGACATAAATTGACATAAATTGGAGGAGGTACATTTTTGGGAGGAGAAAGTAAAAATGTTTTTAAATCAACATTTTGGGCTAAACAATCAGGAGCCTCCCATGTGAAATCGTGAGGGTTGGTCAGCATGGGCCATGGGCCTACTTGTCTGGGCACAAGCAATAAAGGCATGTCACTCTCTCCCTAGGGAACTACATTAGGCTTTCTAATTGCTGTCATTTAGATCCAAACTAAAAACCATATGTTTCTAGATTATTCGTCCTGTTCTCTGACTATCAATAGCACGCTGATGCCTAATTAGCCATTAGCTCTCTATAAATGGAAGTAACATAAAAATAAATAAACACATGTCTTTCTTAGTTCTTCAGATTGACTCAGGTCCTCATCTTTTTGTCCTCAACTCCTAAGAAAATCCTTGTCTGGTCCTCAGGGCCCTACGTGAATTGCACGCTAGGCTGAGATAAACGCAGAAGTTGTGGCATGCTAGCACTCAGTTGAACCACAGAACACATGAGTTTGGCCACTAGGGCTTTCCCAACAGGCTGGATGAGGGTCGAGTCGTATGGTGAGAGGCACCAAAACTACCACCCATAAAATGGCTAGATAAACTTCTGTGGAGATGGAATCTCTTGATCATCTCCTCCTTCCTGACATTTGTCCCGGGCTATGGTCCCAAGCATGAGGTCCTTATATACCCTCTCGATGAGTTGCAGTGGTCTGGTACTCTTCTTCTCTGTCCCTTCCCTTAACCTTCTCCTGGGCATCTTCAATGCTTTGCCAGTTGCTCACACCTCCACCCCTCCTTAACAAAATACTTTCAAGCTGATAGTGTGTTTGTTTCTTTCCCTCACTTCTTCCAACCTCCTCTCCATCTTTCTACTTGTATCCCCTTTATTCTGTTCTCCACCCTTTTGAACTTCTTTCTGGGTATCGTCCACCTCACTCCTATTCACCTCCTTTTCCCCCAATGTTGCCTCCAACCATTTCATTTTTAAAATGAATGTTATTGTTCATTTATAACGCGCTTCATACCAGCGAGTGGTTTCTAAGAGTGGGATAGGGATTTGTGCCTGTGTTGTGACGCGTTGTCTTGCTTCCAAGTTGTTTTGCTTTCTTTAGTGTATCCCACCACTCTCCTCCCAGTAATCCCTCCAGGCACCTCTTCAAAATACTCCTCTTCCCCTCACTTAACTCTATCTCCTGCCACAGCCCTCCTTCCAAGGGGACCTGATCATGTGCCTGTGGACTACTTGTGCCTAGTCACAATCAGATGTGGTTTATAATTATAGTGGCACTTTGATTGTTGGAATGGTTCTGGCTTGCTGACACTCTGACGTCTACATGCCCCGAGCCTTAGTAAGGGCGGCCACCATCTTAGATCTGTATCTATCAGCAGTGGGATTGTTTTTGCACAGTTCTGTGAGTTGTTCAGGTCTGTGTATGGTAGTACTCCACTTTGAAAATAAATGCAAGGCTCCTGGTACGCAGTCACCTGTGTCTGCTACAGCATTATGATACGCATTCTGTCTAATAAAGATTAAAATGGTGTTTTAGTTTGAGTAGCTCTTATGGCAGTGTTTTCTCTAAAATCCTCCCTTAGCAGCCGTATGCATTTGGAATATGGTCCGTTTGAATGTTTCATCTTAACAAGTATATAAAGTAGTTGTGAGTGAGTTTCCATTGCCCATATAGTCTTTGTTCTTTATCTGTTGCTTATATAATCTTTTTTCTATTTTCATTGTCCATATTGTCTTTTCTCTATATCTATTGTCCAGTCTTTTTTCTATAACCACTGTCTGATAAACCTTTTGCAGTTTCTATTGTCCTTAGCCTTTTTTCATTGACTGAAGTTTATTGTCTATATCCTTTGCCTACACCATCTTTTTTCCATGTCCATGTCTATTGACCATATGGCAGTGACACCATTTAAAATGGGGTCTGGGTTTGAGTCCAACATTTGCCACTGGCATATCCAGCTAGAGACTCTACCAATTATCTCCAATAAGCCGTGAAGAAGAAGGGTGATGATTCTTATTCCGGTAAGTGTACTCCAGAATGCAAATTCATAATATTTTTCAAACACTACTAGAGTTTAGTTTCTGAGACATCATTTTTTGTTTTGTTAAAGCTTTCCTTTTCATTCTCCAGATTCACCGTCTTTAGCCATCAGTCCATAGTTTATCAGATTTAGTGCATTATTTGTTGCGGAGTCTCCTGGGCCAGCAAGCGTACCTCCCACTGCTGTTGCAGGTGGAACTCTTTATTGTAGCCAAGTCGTTCTAGAACACTGTCTCATAAGATTTCATAGGGCATCTGTCCATCAGCATAAAAGACTTGGAATGTGTCCTCTAAGGCTATCATGAGAGGTGTGAAGTACTGAGCCCAACACTCCTTGTCACATGTGGCCGTGTGATGAATCAGCAATGATTCCCCCAGAGAACCTTGCCTGGAACCCTTCTCAAGTGGCCAGGGGAAAGGCAGGCACTTTCTGATCTCGACCCCAGGGTTGACGTTCTGCTCGAGGATCACATGGGGGTAGGGGGATGCAAACAGGTGAGGAAGATTGGGAAACTCCCTGTTTAATTTTCCCCTAAATCACACACTTCTAATGCCTTATTGTAACAACGAAGAAATAAGAAATCCAAATCTTATTGTTGGGGACTTCAAGTACCATAATTCCCTAAGTATTGGGACGAGGAAGATGGCCCGGAGCAATGCTGCAGGAGTGGTCAGCTTGTTAAGACAAATGACCCACACCTGAGGGAGACATAGAGGCTTAAAAGGCCCCCTCAGGTTCAGGCCTTTATTAGGAGCAACAGCAGGAGTAGCATCTGCAGCAGAAGGAGAAAGAAGAGCAGGCACGTTGTTGGCAGTTGGGAGGAAAGAGAGGGCACCGGGACCATTGTAGGGCAGATGCCAGCTGCCGGTCCCTGAGTGGGCCTTGTTCCCCCTAAATCTGAAGTGCAGAGGTTGCGCAGCAGGAAGCGTGAAGAAAGAAGTACCCCATTTGAACCGAATTGCGGAGATTGCACAGCAGGAAGCGTGTAGGAGACCGTTGCTGGGGGCTGTTATCCACCAGGGGGTCTCCGTGTTCAAGTGGCAGGGACAAAGGCAACTTCAGCGAGGAAGTGTGTCCGTTCGAGAAAAGCCAGAGCAGTGGAAGCCCTGCAGCGCGCAATGGGATCAAAGGGAAAGAAAGAAGCCTGTGAGTGTTACTGAGCGTTCTAATCCCTTTCGCGTATTCAAGATAGGCAACAGTAGCACGAAAGAGTCACTTGTGTGTGAGTGAAATTGCTTTAAACACAACCGTTGATTGCCGGACAATGAATGCAACAAAAGTAACACTTGCGTATGAGTAAAACTGCTTTGATGTTGGTATTTGAATACCGAACTACAGAAAACAGTTTAAATACTAATCCAGTATGCCTAAAAGTGATTCTAAAGTGAAAGCTAACTGAAGAATCCTAAAGCAGCAGAAACATTGTAACATTGAATCCAAGTGACCGAACTTTAAGATTGCGAGTTTCAGTGAACATACAAGCATTGTCCAAAGCCAAGAGTTATAGAAGCATTGCATGAAGCCAAAAGAGACTAACAACAAGTATACAATTAAGTGCATATGGCTAACAGGAAGAGAAGTGGTGAATGAAATGCTTTAAAGGGTGTAGCTTGTTTGTGATTGTTCCATAAAGTTAAAACTGGTATAAAAACTTACATTGTCAAAGCCAAAAGGAGGACAGTCAAAGCCATATCCTTAATGCTTACTGGAGTGGCAGGAAGACAAGGGTGGCCAAGAGGCTGCCCTTCTGGAACAGTATGTGCAGAAGGAGATGAGCATTGCTTGCATGAAAGTGTTGAAGAGCACTAATGTGAATCTGGTCTTTTCTGAAAAAAATGTGAAAGTCATAAAACTGCAAACTGCTGAAGCTGTTGTGAACATTTGATTGTCAGTAGATCTAGGACTCCAGAAGCATTGTTGGTTGTGGAAAACTGTCGGGCAAACGAGTAAACCTGTGCAGTGGATCTTTGTAGACGTAGACCTCGTATGAAAGTAAACCAGGTGAAAGTTGAAGTTCTGTGAAGTTATCCTGACAAAGATGCAAACTGTCATTTGTGGTGTTGAAAGGAGAGCTGAGAGAAGCTGATATCAAGCAGCTGTCTTTATTTGAATCTTATAAGTTGTGGCAAATCATCAAGAGCAAGAATATCATTGATGCTATTTGATGGACTAAAATAACTATTCAAGGAAGAAGAGGAACCTTTACTTTGTTGAACATTGGATTATCGGAACTTTCTTTTGACAAGCTGTAGATGCAAAGAACTGTTGGAACTTTGTCAAAAACCTGGATTTTCTTGTTTCTTTTTGTTGAACAGTGGAACTGAATTCAACTTAACACCTGGGGAAGGAAAATGCACCCAGGTTATAAAGAGGGAATGTGAATACATTACAATTGCAATTATTGTTGTTGTGAATTTCCATGTATTTTCTTGTTTAGTTTATGTGTAATTGTGAGGGCCAGATTGCCTTTGTTAGAGTGTTTCCTTTAGTTTACTATAGACAGGAAAATCCTCGTCAGGGTTGGGGTAGTGAGATGTTTATTGAAACGTATGATTTAATGAAATGGCATTTATTGAAAAATCTTCTAAAAGTTGTCCGCCTCACATTTCTGACCCCTCACAGCTACTGCTGCTATTCCTTCATAGTTCCTGATGAAAGCCTCTGGGTCATCTCCTGGCATGAGCCTCTACAGCAAGGCAACAGTGGGATTACTGTTTGGGGCAGTTTGGTCCTTTGTGTCCTTTAGATAACCTAAGGCAGTTAGTTATCCATTTACCAACTTGTCCAGAATGGCCTATAGTTAAGCCTCCCATTAAGGCTGACAGCATTGTATTCTGGACTCCGCATGTACCATTGGGCCTCCTTGTACAGGACTTATCCCTTCTGCCAAATGGAAGACTTTGGGCCTCATTAAGAGTGTGCAAGTGCGATGATAACATGCCAGTATTAGGACATTCCAAGTTTGGTGGTAGGGTGGCCAGATTTTTCCTGCAGCTCCGAGCTGCCAGCCATCCGGGACCCCACCAACATAAAATGACGGTATTACCAGTGGCAGTAATACGGCTATTCCTATCGGACTCCACGGAATGAGGAATACCCACCCTTGCAGGTTGTCAGCGGGAGAGGTTAACTTTCCACATTTGTATTTGTATTTGTTTATTACTTGCATCACGCACCAAACCCAGGGGTAACTGGGCGCTTGAGAATATAGGTTACAGGTTACGGCAGGTATGCAGGTTATACAAATAAATAACAGAAGGAGTGACCCTGGTTACAGTTGGGTCGATTACAAGATACACAGGTGATAATGCAGTGGTGGACGCTGGTTACAATGGGATCTGTAAGTGAGGTGGCTGGTCTCTACTGAGAGGGGTTGCTGTTTAGCCATGTTTTTATGCCAGCTTTGAAGGTAAGGAAAGAAGGTTCCTGTTTGAGGGTGGTGGGGATGGCATTCCAGCGTTTGGCAGCTTGAACTGGAAAGCTGGCGCCACCTGCTGATTTTAGGTTGTATCTTGGGATCATTAGGTTTGAAGAGTTTGAAGATCTGGTGATGCGGGTGGGTTGGTGGACGCAGAGTTTATCTGCGAGATATTTCGGGGCGGAATTGGTGAGGCATTTGTGTGTGATGGCCAGGGAACGAAGGGTTATTCTGTCCCAGATGGGCAGCCAGTTGCCGTTTTGTCTGTGTGTGGTGATGTGGCAGGATCTCGGGAGGCTAGGTGCTGCTCGTAGTGAGTTGTTCTGGAGCACCTGGAGTTTGTTGAGGTTGTGTTCCGAGGTGCCGAGGAATAGTGTGTTGCAGTAGTCGATTTTGGAGAGGGAGAGTGCTCTGGCTAGTGTTAAGCAGCTACTTGTGGATAGGAAAGATTTGCAACTATATATTAGTTTGTTTGTGTAGGCTGTGGAGGATGCAATGCTGTTGACCTGTTTTCTGAGGAAGAGGGTTGAATCGAGGTAAACACCCAGGGTTTTTATCTCTTTGGAGACGCTAATTGTGTTGTTGTCGATGACGAAAGATGAGTAACTGCGGTCGAGTTTGCTCAGGCATGCCTGTGAGCCTACGATCATCAGCTCTGTCTTGTCGTCATTGAGACAAAGACTGTTGTCAGCCATCCAGGCTTGGATTTCGAGATAGATACTGTTGAGTAATTTGGAATCATGGTCATAGCAGCCAGTGAGGTGGATGAGGACTTGGGTCTCGTCAGCGTAGTTAGTATAGACGACACCCAAGTTGTCAAGGCGGTCGAAGAGGAGCTTCGTAAAGATATTGTATAAAGTGGGCGACACGCAGGAGCCTTCCGAGACGCCGCACAGAATTGGAGTTGGGTCTGCAGAGGCTGAGGGTGAAACGACTCTGGTAGTGCGGTCTGCTAGGAAGGATTTGATCCAATCAGAAGCATTAGGGGAAAAAGCTGCGGCAGGTGAGAGGTGTTTGGCCAGGATTTGGTGGTCGACGAGGTCAAAGGCTGCAGATAGGTCTAATAATAGGAGGACTGCAAGTTTGCCTTTATCCTTTACCTTGTCCATTTGAATCTTTAGGTCTAGGAGAGCAGTCTCAGTCCCATGTCTAGGTCTAAATCCGGATTGTCTAAGGCCGAGGAGGTTATTCTCATCTAAGTGTTTCTGGATTTGTAAGTATGCCACCCGGTCCAGGATCTTTAGGAGAAAGGGGACCGTGCTGATAGGCCTATAGTTAGTGGGAATGTTCGGGTCCAAATTGGCTTTCTTTAGTAGTGGCATGACCCAGGCTTCCTTGAGATTTTTGGGTACCTGATTGGAGGCGAATGAGGAATTGATCACAGCGGTTATGAAGGGGGCTAGGATTTTAGCTCCGTCCTTAATGATGGTGGCTGGACAGACGTCCCCTTGGCAATGTGAGGGTTTTAGACTTTTGATAATGTTTTAGACTTCCTTAGGTGTTACTTGGGAGAAGGAGAAAGGTGGACATGGGGGGTTGTTCTGTCGTAGTTGAGGTAGGCAGATTGGCGGTCCTTTTGAAGGCTAGCCTTTTTAGCTTTGATTTTGTTTTGGAGGAGGGAGATTTTGTCTGTTAGAGCTTGCTTTATTTTGGTACACCATTCTGCATTTTTGATGCAGTCTTGGGTGGGGGGTGCTGGGGACTCTAGCTCTTTTAGGATGCTAAATAATTCTTTGGTTCTGGAGTTGGCGTTTTGGATTCTGGTATCGTAGGAATGTTTTTTGGCTGACAGGATGGCTGTTTTGTAAGTCACAGATGCTCGCTGTTCTGTTAGAGGTAGAGGGCGATTTTCGCCAGATGGTTTCGGCGGCCCTTTTTAAGGTTCTGAGGTTTTTCAACTCGGGAGTAAACCATTTGTTAAGGTGAGCTTGGGGCTTAGGTTTCCTGAGTTTGGGAGGTGCGACAATGTCCAAGGCTGACTTGAGGGTGTTGTTATAGAGGTCAACTAGGTGTGTTGGGTTGAGGTTGTTAGCTTTTGGCTCGCCAAGAATATGTTTGATGAGTGGTTGGAGGCTTTCTATGGAGATATTTCGACAGTTTCTGGCCAGCGAAGGAGGTTCTATGTTGGCTTTTATGGGGGGTGGTCCAGGGATGGAAAACTGGATGAGGTGGTGGTCGGACCATGCAACAGGGTCGTTTTGGGTGATGGTGATAGCACAGTTAAGGTCAGCGATCCAGTCCAGGGTTCTGCCTTTGGAGTGGGTTGGAGTGGAAATTCTATGTGCGAAACTAAGGTTAGATATAGAGTTGGCCAAAGATAGGGCATGTGAGTCTTTGGGGTCATGGAGGCCGAGGTTAAGGTCTCCTAGGAGGATAGTTTTTGATGCGAGTTTGGTATGTGTGGAGAGGAGATCAAGAATGTCGGTCTTGAAAGTGGATGATGGGCCGGGGGGCCGGTAGACAAGATGCATGAGTATTGTGGTAGTTGGCGTCAATGAAAGTTTCACAGATAGGAGTTCTGCGGAGTGGAAGTTGATTTGGGGTATGGCTCTAAGTGCTAGGTGGGATTTGGCGATGAAGGCCACTCCCCCGGCTTTGTTGGACGTTCTGTCGGCTCTGATGATGGTGTAGCCTTCTGGTAGAGCTAAGGAGAGAGCAGGGCCTGCTGCCTCGTGAAGCCAGGTTTCGGTTACTGCTAGGAAGTCCAAGCTGTTGAGAGAGATAATGTCTGAGATCTCTGGGGCGTGTGCCACGAGAGACCGAGCGTTGATAAGGGCTCCTTTGATGTTAGGGGGTACTAGCGGGGGATTAGTAATTTTGGTGTTCGTGTGGGGAGGAGGGTGGAAGGAGGGGCTGGGTATATTTTTAGGCTTAGTAGAAGCTTGGGGTTTGGCAAACCGTGTACCAAGTCTTAGGTTACGTGTGTGGAGTGGGAGTGGGACAAGAGGTGTGGGACGTGTGGCGTAACGTCGTAACCATTCAGATGGGCTGAGTGGGTCCACATGGTCTATGGGCTGGGTGATGAGGGAAGAGTGGGGTTTGGGTAGGGGTGAGGTGGCGTGGGAGTAGTTGGGGAGTGCTGGTGTCCCTGGGTGGACTAGAGGTAGGAGAGAGGCAAGCGCTAGCGTGGCTCTATGGAAGGAGGACATAGCGGATGGCTGAGGGTGAGTAGAAGGGTAGGGGCTGAGTTGAAGAAAGCCCAATGGGCTGGTTATAAATGAGAGCTGTGTCTATAGTAGGCTGCTAACAAGGTTGGTGCAGGGCAGTTGGAGCAGTGGGCTGGTTTCAAACAGAAGCAAAGCATATAGAGGGCTGCAATAGGACTGGCACGGGGCAATTAAGTCAAAATGCAAGTTTCAGCACAGGCTAGTTAGGTCAAAATGCAAGTTTCAGCACAGGCTAGGCATACAATGGGCTGCAGTAAGGGCTGGCATAGGGCAGTTAAGTCAAAATGCAGGTTTCAGCACAGGCTGGTTAAATCAGAATGCAAGTTTTAGCATAGGCTATGCATACAATGGGCTGCAGTAAGGACTGGCACGGGTAGTTAAATCAGAATGCAAGTTTCAGCATAGGCTATGCATACAATGGGCTGCAAAAGGACTTGCACTGGTAGTAGTCATTAACTGGTAAAGTATGACATGAGTGAGTTGATTTTCAAAGTTACAGTACTGTTAAACACTTATTCCGTTGCATACATACATTTCTTAGTATAACTGGCTCATGCGTATGTGAATGGCTAAAGCAGGGAAGTGTAATTTTCCAGTAAGGATAACGTACACGTTGTGATTATGAGGACTATTCAAACAATCTTATGCTATGGTGATCCTATCAGTTACATAATACACAATCATACTGGTCATCTATTGAACTGGGTCCGATATTAGGTTCTTGCATAATCACTGTTAAGGTTCACCATGGAGCATTAAATCTTGTCGTAGTGCGTCGTACATACAATGTGCTCACAGAGTTCTGCTTTTACTCACAGTTCGGATGTAATCTTCCGCCTATTAAGATCACGGAAACAGGCAGAGTTCGAGCGGATGGGCGAGATGCTGACCCCTAGCGGCCCTGCTGCGGACAGCCGCAGACAGTCCCTTGGGGTGCGCGGCTGGCTTCCGCCTCCAGTCGGGGCACGGCCTGTAGTGGAGCGCTGCAACCAATCGAAAGGTAGCAAGGGTGTCAGGGGAACTCCTCAGTGGGTTGGTGAGAATACGGTGGCCATTTTAAGGCGGTCGCTTGCCCGAAAGATTATATTCACAGAAGTTGTGAATTCAGGGCAAGAGATGGCGATTCAAACTTGATGGAGCTGCACTACCATGGGAAAAGGCAGATGATCCTGTTGTGTTGCCGTCGAGTCGTAGATCAGTGCAATCTGCTGATCTTGAGAGATGGATCAGGTCAGCTGCTGGGGGCTCCGGCCCTTCCAGCAAGGAAGCGAACGACGAACTGCCGAACACATGATTGCCAACTCCCTGTTTTAGGGTGCTGGCTTTAGCCACCCCAGTCCAGCGTCACTCAGCTCCTTGATGTCTCACCATGTGCTAGTACTTAAGGGTCCCTATCCTAATCTCTTTTTCCTCTGCTTAGTATTCTCTCACTTTACCTGCACCTCTTTAAGGCTTGCTGTGTGCTCGTTCCTCCACCCACGCCAGCTCATCCCCTTTAGACTCAGGGTTTGACGCTCTTTCTTCAATAACCTCATTTTGTTCTGGGTCCGACACTACCTCTTCTCCAAACTCTGATCTATGTCTCTATCCATCCTTACCCCTGATGTTTTCTCTAATTTCCTCCTAATAATTTAGCTCCTCCTCTCTCCAACTGATATCTTCCTCACAAACTTCCTCCACCACCCCAGTCCATTCTTCCTTCCGACTATCGTCCTTTCTATACTTTGTGGTCTGCCTTGCCTCCACTCCTCTTAATAATGCCTCTCCTCTCCTTCTCTCTACTCATTTCACTATGCTGCTCACTCCGTTCATGCTCCTCTCCATTCTGTTCACCTTCCTTTGCCTGTTCGCTTTCCATCTTCTCCAGCCTCCTGTTCTCTCTCTCTCTCTTACCTAGCTGTCCTTTTACAAGCTGTTCCTTTTACAAGCACCCATACCACTATGTGTTTGCTTCCCCCTTTTATATTGCAGCCTGAGCTTTAATTAGGGTTTTAATTGGGGAACAGGATTCACCTTTGGACGTATTGGTAATGAGCTTGTGTTTTGGCTAGTCAGTTTTAGAACTATTTCCCATGTGCATATAATTGTGTGCAGCATCGCAGACTGACCTATTAAGTTGCCTGTCCACCATCCTGCTGCAGGTATTTACTACCTCACTGCTGCAAATTACACAGACAACTCCAACGTTGCAGTGTGTGCATTTCAAGTAGCACAATTAGAGGGACATTAATTCTGCCCACTCCCATATTGTACTTGGGTATTTCGGAATGTTAATGTTACCCGGGGGGGGGGGGGGGTGAGATGGGGTAGGGTGTTTGGTGTGTCTAAACTACTACATATCTTTTGGGACATTTCACCCTGCAATGGTGTTTGGGTGTTGTTAACGCTTGTTGTTTCGATAGCTTGAGTGTTTTATGTGCCCTTGACTGTTATACCTACATGATGGCATAAAGTGACAGTCGCTAGTCAGCTAGCTATTGACCCCTTTCCCCAGAACTAGACATGCCTTTTGTAAGTTTTGAGGCATGCCTGTACTCCTGGTTTTTCATTCGCAGGCATATGACGGCTAAATTAGTATTTCTGAAGAATCGATTATATTACTTTCTGCACCAACATTTAGGATTTTCTAATCAAAAGACATGAGATCACAGATGTCTTGTTTTTCTGCTGCTCAGTAATTGAAGAATTTATCAAATTAAAGTTATGGAACTCTCTCTTTAGTAAATAAGGTTTTCGCTTTGTGTTGTTTTTTCAGATTTACACTCTTTTGGGGTATACTTAACTGTTTCATCCTGAGGAAGGACAATACAAAAATAGTTTGGAATGTTAAAACATGTCAGTTATATGCCTTTTGGAACCTCAGATGCTCTCAAAATATGCAATTGTTAAGCCAATGATATATGGAAAATCATATAACTTTAAATACGCCTATTGTGGTGTCACAAGAAAGAAGAAATAATTCCCCTTAGAGAATTACCATATTTTATTGTCTATATTGACATTATTGTTTTTGCCTTATCTCTATGTTTAAACATTGTTTGAGAATGTATGATTGCTTGGAATGAATAAGCTACAAATACTAAGTGAATGTTCTTTTTGTTTCTAGTCACCAGGGAGTTTAGTTAATCCCCATTTTCTGTCCATTTAGAAAAAATAAGTACTGTGGTTTATAATAGAGTTCTATATTAAAAGGTTTATAATGCTTATTGCACGATTTATATTGTGAATTCTCTGGAAAAAACAGTTTGCGCTTTGAAAATGAGTGTTGGAGGACATTCACCTAGCATCTCTTAAAGATACAGCACTCTGCAACAACCCCATGAGGCAAGCTCCTGCCTCCTGACAAAGACAAAGTGGTGATTGCCAGGCATCCACCCCTCACCACCACAAGTCCAGCTTCACATAGCGTCCCAACCACTATCAGAAGATGTACTTCCAAAGGAGTTATGGTCTTGCTTTTCACTGTTGCTCTTCTGCCTTTCCTGAGTCATCTGCAAGAGTCTTTTGAAAGGCCATTCATGGGGAGTATGAGGTAGAGAGCCAATACCCTATCTCACCCTGGGTTGGCTTTGTCTCCTGGACGAAATGTTGTGCTCAATAGTCGCCATGTTATTCACCCTTGCTGTTGACCAGTTTCCTCACTTCCAGAAAGTGGTCTGACACATTCACAGTTTTTCCAAATCACTGTCACCAGGTTTTTGTCTGTGAGGGAAGACAGTGCAAAATCTACCTGACCACTGACCAACACCGCAAACAGCACGGGGAGTGGCAACCACCTCAACAACCACCAACTCTCTGGTATGCTCATCAACAGAAGCACATCCGTTTTTGTATATGCCGGTTCATTGGATCCATGCATAACGTTCTCCAAAGTCAGTAAGTCATTACATTAGATCCTTTGTGGCCAGGCACCCCTCCTGCAGGTGATATCTGGTTTAAGATACTTCGCTAACAGGCGGCCCAGTCAAGCTGCATGCAAGCCAGGCCACCATTTTGCTGCATCTTGCAGCCTGGGACTTGGCCCACCTTTGACAGCAAAATCCTACCCAAGCCCCACAGTGATCTGGTGGTGCTGATAGCATTCTGCCTCACTGGGAATGTGCGCCACACTGCCCCATAAAACCAGTCTGCATGGTGTTCAGAACTAGGCATCCCAGGGTTACTGCAGTTAGGTTGCCATCATGGATCACAGACAGCCAAATCCCTCACTCGATTTATTTTAGCTGCAAAAATGCAGTTTTCAATTCTTGGAAAGCTAAAAAGAGCCAGTCTATGGTGAAATGGTGTGCGATTCTCGCTCAGTTGTACTCTGCTAAAGACAAGTGTCTAGGTCAAATGACTCCACACATCCCTGCAGGCGGACAAATATGGTCTTTATATGAGCAGTTTGTCCGACATGTGGTGGGGCCCTTTTATCACTTTCTGACCCACAATATTTACCCATTGATGTAAAGGGAGAATCCTACCTAGGAGATTGCAACCCTGAGGCTTTAATTGCATGGTCTTCATTTAGATCTGGGAGTTGTTTCTTCTGTACTTAATTGGCTGTTCTATGATAACAGAACAACGACATTCATCGCCGGGTGCCCAGAACTATGGACTGATATAGCAAGAAGACAGTTGTTTTGGAGCATCCTGTCCAAGACATGTTTTACTGGGTACAGATAACGTGGCCTTCGACACATTGGGTGCTTTTTGCTGCAGATTGCATGATAAGTCACTGAGCATTGAAAATGGTTTACCCCAGCCTAACGCTGAAGGGGGGTACCAATTAGATTGTTGATACACATCACACATTAGGGCAGGACTTTAACGTCCCTGCTCCATAGATCTGCATTAGGCCTATTAGACCCAGGGAGACTGTCCATCAAGTGCAATGTAAGTATAATAATTAGGGTGGTTTCAAATAGAATGTATATACACCTGAATAGGGGGCGGGCTGATCAGGTGATCGAGGAGATGCTGTCTGACGGTCCTGTCACAGCTGACAGACCATAGCCACCCGGGATGCCCCATTTGTCTTAGAAAGCAGGCATCCTTTTAGTGATTTTGCTGGGGAATATCTTGTCTTCAATATGTGCTCTCGCTGACCATTACATTTCTGAAATGGATGATTGATTCATTTAACAGTGTGGTTTCATTATTGCATTTTACTTTGGATTTCTGCAATCTTTAGATATAGGATTGATTCATGTAACAGTGTGGTGTCATGTTTGCATTTTACTCTTGCAAAGAGATTTTATGATGTATGCATTTGTTTAGTTTGAGTTTGAATACCTAGCACTGGCAGGTTTTCTCTTAGCTGAGCTGGTATCGAAGCTTTTGGTTCTTTTTTAAGGAGAATTGTGATATGCCTATGTGGGTATGAACAGAGCAGCTTTGGGGTTTTGAAAAGGGGTTTCTTGTAGCCCTTGCTCATGAATGTGGTTTGAGAAATATGACATTGCCAGGGGTTTGATTTGATTTAATTTGTTGGTGATTCAGTAGAAAGCAAACTGAGCAATATTATATTGTAGATAAAAATGATTTTATACACTAACTAGTGTGCAGGCCCGTGTACACGGGCCAAAGTGCAGGTTTTCATTGGCACAGTAGGCCCACTATATATCCTAAGCCAACAGCTCCCTCTAGCAGGGACAAGAGGCAAAGCTACTGCATCGGATAAACATACAGGGACAAACATTCATCAGGCCTTTTATTATACTGTTAGATTAGACAGTCATTTTTGACTCAATATGCAAATGTTGTGCTGATGTATTATGCCATTGTGTTTATTTTGTTTGTTTTGTTCTATCCCATTGTAAAATGCATGTGAGGTAACACTGTATTTAATAAGGAGTAAGGATTGTTTGAAATGTGCTTATGTGAAAGGGATGAGGGGGGGCACATGCCTTGAGTTCCCATGAGGAAAACAAACCCAACCAATTAATATCAACAATGCCATAAGTACCAGAGCATACTCAGTTGAAGGAGAGACGTCTTCTGGGATCTGAGCCAACGACCATGTGCTTTCCTGTTAAGCAAAGAGGTACTAGGCATTTATTGTCAGCTGAGGTGGGGGTGGGGGCATCCTCCCCATTAAAGGCCAGCATTTTCAAGTCTAGCCCGGTAGTTATAAGGAACGTTCAACAAGGCCGTTCCACGAGTGTTGGGCCTCCAAACCTTGTTAAGGACCAGTATTGCAGTCACATCTTAATATGCTGGACATAGCATGCCAAACTGATCCGATGGACTCGGAAAAGAAGAAACATCAACCAAGACTGATTTGCCCAGCCTACGCTGTTGTTATGGTGGGTCCTGGGGTCTCAGTATCTACGCGTCCATCATTACTGCATATTTCTTCTGATTTGAAGGACTCTGGGGATAGAGGGACTGGCTTTCCTTTTGAACAGGATGTTCGTATTAAAAAATCTAAAATGCCTGAGATCTTTGATCCCAACTCAAGCAATCTAGACATTTTATTAATTCAAATGTTGACAGACCGGAGAGACCAGAGAAGCTCTCAGAAATAAGGTCATTTTTTGGTTGCGGAGCAGTATGGCCCTGGCTGTGTTCGAGCCCAAGATTTTAGACTCCTGCTTAGGGTTCATCTTAAGGACTGGTGCAATGGGGATGATGAAGAGTGCATCATTATTGGGTGCGGCCAGAGCAACCTCGCCTATTTTTTGACATTGTGTAAACATTTGAATGTTACGTCATCTGTGTCTAGATTAATTTTGACTGGCTTTGCAGCTGTTTTTTTCCCTCTATATTGTTTTCTGTTATTGAATCTTGTTTTGTATATGCTGGATTCTATGCTTGTATTTTTTTTAATGTTTGTCCTTTGTTTGTGGCACTTTATAAATAAATCAAAACAAATGCAAAAAAAAAGAGGTTTACTCGGCCTTCAGGGTCAATAGGTCATGCATGGCCATCAAACAGAGTCTATAAAGCATAATTATGATAATACTAATAATGTGTTCTATTTTATTTATTGATTATTTATAAGGTCTTATGCAAAAAATCGTGTTTGCAAGTGCGACAAAACAAAAGTGGCGAGGGAGCCAGGGAGTAACTAACAAGTAACAATAGTAACAATAACAGTAAATAAACAATAGCAGTCCTACTAGGCCTTGTGATATTCGTACTGTGCAAGATCAGTGCCGAGAGGTGAGGAGAGATGGAAGGAAAAGGGTAGGGTAGAGGGGGGATAAGGGAATGGGCAAGTGCTAATGGGAGCCCCAGAGGGGAAGGGCCATGGGGTGCGAGGGGAGGAGGGCACGGCCAAGGGCTAGGGCGCAGGTGTCCTATTTGGGGGGGAATATGCCAAACTGCCCAATAGTCATATGGGGGCCCAGAGGGCAGTGCAGAGGGGGGTGGGTGCTGGTGTCGTCTCAGCAGAGGGCCTTGTAGCCGATAAGACTCATAAAGGACCAAGCCACCAGTCTCAGCTGCAGTGGGGGAATTAGCAGGGGAGGGAAAGAGGTATAGAAAAGAAGAGTTTTGAGGAGTTTACAGAACTTAATGAGGTCCGGCTCAAGTCTGAGAGGGGCAGGGAGGCTGTTCCAAAGGGAGGCACCAGCCGAAGAGAGAGATCTATCACCGATTCTCTGCTTGGAGAAGCGTTTGATCAGCAGAGAGTTGGAACTAGAAGATCAAAGGGATCTAGCAGGGAGGAATTTAGGGAGAGAAAGTTGGAGATACCGGGTCCCAGTCCCCAGAAAGCCTTGTGGATGATGAATAGGGTCTTGAATGTAATCCTTACGGCCACTGGGAGCCAGTGGAGAGATTCTAGAGCTGGAGATACGGTCTCTGGGCTTCAGGCCAAGGGTAGGTCTTGCAACCCTATTTTGGATTAGTTGATGGGGGCCAAGGGAGAAAAGTGGCAGCTTGAGGAAGAGGCTGTTGCAGTGGTCCAGCCTGGAGAGGACTAGAGCTCTGGAGACATTGAGCTTCTGGGGGAAGCTGAGGAAAGGGAGAATGCCTGTAAGGAGGTGAAGGAGAACGTGGGCCTTCTTGGCAAGGTCCAAGATGTGAGGGGTGAAGGAGAGAGAGGAGTTGAAGGTGACCCCAAGATGTTTGGCCTCAGTAGAAGGTGAGGGTAGAGGGCCCAATAAGGGCGGCAGGAGGAAAGCAGGGTACCAGCTTCCCAATAAGAAGGATCTCAGTCTTACTGGCATTAAGACATATAATTAGAAGCGTACCATGCCTGAATGGTGGTCAGACAATCGGGAATGAGAGAGAAGGATGAGAAGGTATGATATGATATTGCATTTATAAGCGCCTCTACATGAGTGTTTCAAGGCGCGACGAGGCAAGGGAGGGGGAACAGAGGGAGGACAAAAGACAACGATCTTACCAGGCCAAGTGACATTGAGATTGCGCAAGTGCAGGGTAGGGGGGAGGGGAAAAGTGCTGGGGGAGGTAGAGAAGGGAGTGTGCGGTACAAAGGATAGGTAGGTAGTAGAGGGGAGCATGATGGAGAGCTGTGTGTCATCAGCATAACAGTGGTGGTGAGGAGAGAAGGAGGAGATCAGGTGGGCAAGAGGAGCAAGGTAGATGTTGAAAAGCTAGGGCGAAAGGCTAGAGCCCTGGGAATGCTGCAGGTGAAAAGTGAAGTGGTGGAGGAGAAAGGGCCCAGTTGCACCTGGGAAGGGCAGTTAGTTAGAAGGTCAACCAGTCCAGCGCCCAGTCCCTGATGCTGAGGGGATCGCAGAGCTGTTTTACGAGGATAGAATGGTTATCTGTGTGAAAGGCAGAGGGGAGACCAAGGATAATAAGAATGGCAAGAGTGTTGGAGTCGGGATTAGCGAATAGCTCTTCACGGGGGTTCAGGAGAGCAATGTCCATGCTTCTGGATGCCCGGAATCCAGATTAATGGTCATGGAGACAACCAGCCAGTTCAGTATGATGGATCAGTTGGGGAAAGACCAACTTCTCCAAGAGATTGCCCAGGAAGGGGTATTAGAGGTAGTTAGCCGGGCATGAAGGGTCTGCAGATGGCCTTTTTATTAGAGGATGCACAAGGGAGTGCTTGAGGGAGAGAGGGAAAGAGCCAGTGGTGAAGGAGTGGTTACAGAAATCAGCTAGAGCTGGGGCGAGAGAAGAGATATTGTCCTTAATAGTTCTGGAAGAGCTGGGTTGCACCAGTTTGGATGAGACCTTCACAGAGCGGACATCTTTAGAGACCTCATCAGGTGCTATGAGTGAGAAGGAGGAGAGAGGGAGGGCCAAAGGAGGCAGGAGAGCAGGTGGAGGGGTAGAGATAGGGGTGGAGGAGAGTGAGGACATGATGTCCTGAGTTTTAGATGTGAAATGGGAGGGCAGTGCAGAGAGCCTGGAAAGGAAGGGGAGAGGTAGAGACTGCAGTTGAATTGCAAAGTTCCTTGCAGATTTTAAAAAGTTCAGCCGTGTTTTCTATAATAATATTTTTGTATTCTCACATAGTCCTTCATGTCAGACTCTTCCATCTTCTAACCTCTGTAATAACTGGCGTTATTACTGTGCGTTTTTGAAACAGTACTTTTTTAATCAACTTTGGGAATGTAAAAGGTGTACATTGTGTATAGGCGCTATATAAATAAATGATCATATCATGTCACGTCAGCCCTGCTGCAGGATTTGAACTTGCAAAGTGCATTCTTCCCTCACATCAGCGACCAACATTTTATCTGTGTGGCTATTCCACACATGACAATACAAGTGATGAAGATGTTAAATTGATAAATGTTTACAAAAGGTAGGAAATACTTGTGTTAAGCTTTTCCTCTTCTGCTCAGAAGATACATCTACAAGGAAAGTCCCACTTCTCTTACATTTCTGGTTAATGGGCAACAAAAACATTTGGCTGAATGGTTGGATCTATAACGCTTAAGCAGATAAAGGGTTAACATTTGAAGTGTAGTTAATAGTTCTTTGAAGCATTCCCATAAACTAGTTCCTTTCTTCCTGCTGTCATTGCTCTTTATTATAACTTGTTATCTCTGCTAGCATTTGGGAGAGTTATTCCATTTAAGTCTTGTGGCCAACGTGATCCACTACAATTGATCTAAAACACTCCACGTTTTGAAACATTGACAGGCTTTGTCTTCTAGCAAATGCCAAACAAGCTTCCCATTTGAATGGCAATTGTAGGAACATCACATCTTATACAATTATTCATCAATAATGACATTTTCTCCTGGCATTGTCATGAAGGGGTTCAAAGTAATGGTTAGCATGTCTTTTTTTTAATCTTAACAGATGAAATGCCAGCATTGCAGAACATTTCTTTGGGTCAGAAAAGCCACGACGATACTATCACAGGTGAGTATCTATATTTGCAACTTGTGCCCACATATTGTGTTTCCAGTACATACAGTTCAACCTCCACTGTCTCCTTTTGACCCTATGTAGATGCCAATTCCTGAATGTGTAATGTAAATAACAGGGATCAAGGTATGGACACACTCTGAAACAAAGTTAAATTAGGTTTATCTGGGAATCTGGACAGTGAGTGAGCAAAATATTAAACAGGTTGGGCATGCCAGTGCAACAGACGTGTCAACATAGTTCTGGGGCTATGAATTGCTGAAATGACAGGGGAACGAAAGTTCAAATTAGCTTTCTTTAGCCTTGCGAGTATTGCATCTCTCTTCTTTTGAAACAAAGAAAAAAAGTATGCAGCTCGTGTGACAGGCTGGTAGAACAAATGCCCATCACCATGTTCCCAGAACTGAGGCAAAACACAAACATAGAAGTTTTAAGGGTTTTATTAAAGTGATGAAAATATAATTCACAGGATGTTTGCAAAACTCAATAAAATAAGGTGTCCAGATGATGGCTGTCTGTGTTGAGATATAATGTGAGGCAGGGGCTACTGGGGTTCTGAGACAATGATTTCAAAGAACAGGGAACTCCCCAGCACTCCCCGTGCCCCCACGTGTTCCAAAGGTGTTATACAACAAAGTTCTCAGTGATCCAAATTTCTACGAATCCAACAGACAGGTGGCAGGGTCAAATAAAATGTTATAAGTTCTTCCTGCTTCCCAAAACAAAGGGTTCCCAAAATCCTCCCTCCTCTAGGAAGCCATCTCCCCCTCCCCCCCCTTGGGGGTTACAAGGAAAGGATAGTCTAGTCCTTGAACCCTCTTCTTGATTTGCAGGGATTCCCAGGCCAAGAACCTATGTATCCTGGACAGATAGATATGATATGATATGGCATTTATAACGCGCCTAAACACAAGAGTTTCGAGGCGTGACGAGGCAAGGGAGGGGGAACAACGGGAAGACAGTGATCTTACTAGGCCAGGTGTCATTCAGATCGCGCAAGTACATGGGAAGGGGAAAGGGAAAAGTGCGGGGGGGAAGGGAGAGGGGAAAGTGCAGTACAAGGGGTAGTAGAAAAAATAAGATAATAACAGACGCAGGTGGCAAGTGCAAGGTAAGTGCAGACATAAGTGCTGGTACGGGGACTGAAGGGATGCAGAAAACAGTCCCCAGGTGCAGGGGTTGCCAGGGAGGCAGTGCAGGTGTGTAGCTGTCGGTGCCTGAGCCCGAGATCAGGCCGGGTGGCCAGGTAACCAGTGCAGTTTCAGCCAGGAATTCAGCAGGGGATAGGGGGAGAGAAAGCAGAAGCAAAGAGGAAGGTTTTGAGGTGCTTCCGGAACCGGAGATGGTTCTATGGTTCTCCTCCAAGTTTCAGGGAGGTAGGAAGGCTGTTCCAGAGGGAGGCCCCTGTCGAAGAGAGAGATCTACCACCAACTTGTTGCTTGGAGAAGCGACTGACCCTGAGGGAGTTGGAGGCGGATGAGCGAAGGGCTCGGGAAGGAAGGTATTTAGGAAGAGAGAGTTGAAGGTATTGCGGCCCCAGGCCCCAGAAGGCCTTGTGGACAATGCAGAGGGTTTTGAACTTAATCCTCGCAGCCACATGGAGCCAGTGCAGAGATTTCAGTCCTGGAGAGATACGATCCCTATGCTAGAGGCCAAGGACAAGTCTTGCAGTCCTGTTCTGGATAAGTTGCAGAGGGCGGAGAGTAGAGGCAGGCAGATTTAGAAAGAGGCTGTTACAATAGTCCAGCCTAGAGAGAACCAGGGCGCTGGAGACAGTGAGCTTCTGGGGGAACGAGAGGAAAGGATGAATACCTCTGAGAAGGTGCAGCTGGTAGTGTGACTTCTTAGAGACGTCAGAGATGTGAGGAGAGAAGGAGAGTGTGGAGTCGAAGATGACCCCGAGGTTTTAGCCTTAAAGGTGGGAGCAGGAGGAGGGCCAAGAGAGGCTGGCCAGAAAGCTTCAGGGAAGGAGGGAGCCGGTGTGCCGATAAGGAGAATCTCAGTCTTGCTGGCGTTAAGGCAGAAGTCATTGGCGGCACACCACTCCTGGATAGCAGACAGACAGTCAGAGATGAGGGACGGGGAGGAGGAGGCAAGGGGTAGCCTGAAATAGGTGTTTCCAGGGTCATCCTGACTGCTAGCTTTTAGAGCTTCTCCTTGGGTTCTCTCCTGGTAGAACGGTGTGAAAATCTTACTGGGCTGAGCGCAAGGCTGATGATTGCTTGATGATCTAATGCACCCTGGTGGGGTTCAGCAGAGAAATGTGGCCCTACTCTCACCTTCCACTCCTTTCTCCTCTTGCTGTTCTTCTCTTATCCAACCCTAGGCTGTCCTCCCTACTCCCTGGCATAGAGGCACCATCGCATTCCTCCTCCTGCCTCTACGTCGTCGTCCAAAAACTTTCTGCCTTTGCAACCTACAGGGGTAGTCTCTTCTTTTCTCTTAAGACAAAACTAGTCCTGCTCTATCCCCCTTTCTAGTGGCTTGGTCTCTTCCTCTCTCTCCTGATGGTTTTACTTTTCATACTGCCAGAAACAATCTTTTCATATGGTATCTCTCGTTCTCCACATAATCCTCTCTCAACTTGAAATCCCCACTTTCTTCTCTACAACAATACTCTGCTTCATCAGAAATTTACAGCTGAGTATCTCTCTCTTCCTTCTGCCTTAAGGCAGCATCTCCCTCCATCAAGATGGTATCTCCCGCCTTCCACGCACTAATAATATCTCTCTCTTGCCTTTTGAATGTGACAGCACTACCATCACCAAACTTCTAGCTCTTCCTGGTGTTAGATCTCCCTTGCACAATATATCGCCCTGCTGTTCAAAGGTGATGCTCCAAACTTTCCTTTCAAAGGTCGGATCCCTCTTGGTCTGCTCCCAAACATTCTCTAATTCCTCTAGTATATTAAAATATCTCCCTCTAGCAATATATTCATCTGACTCCAGCAAATCAGAATATACCTCCTGCACCAACTCTTACTACTTTTACTCCTCTAATCTAACCACAAATCTCCTCCTACCGAGATCTCTTCCTGCTCTCTACTCCATGCTTCTGCCTCATTGCCACACAGCAGTTGCTCCTCCTTCATGTGTTTTGCTATCATGTTCTTCTCACCTGGGATCTCCAGGACATGGCTTCCCTAGTGTCTGCAGATGACCTCCTGCCCGCTCTCCCAGGGATGTATAGTCTGAGGGGGGCTCTTAAAACCCAGTCTCTTCTACCCTGGGTGGTGCCACAAGCCAGTTGATGATGGTTACGGGGATGGCTTGGGGAGGATCCCCCTGGCTACCTCTAACATGTCATGCATGGGAGGCAGGGCATCATCACAGTGCAGCCTTAGGCCATTTTAAATTAAATGGAGCAGGGCCCAAGCTACAACAGGAAACTCTAGCAAATAACCTGCCCCCTCACAAAGTCTCCAAACATGTGCGCATACAGCCTGTTAGGCTACATGAGTCCTCTCAGAGGGAAAGTGTATGGCAAGCAGTGAAGGGACAACCCATGGGGACTGACTCACCAACCCTAAATCACACATACAAACTGAAAGCAATCCATAGAGGCAGGGTCCATTAACAGATTTCCCTTAAGCTAGAGAGCGGCAGAGTATATGCCCTATAAAATGAAGGGCATGTGGCAGAAGGCTATGTGAGTCCAGCGAAGGACCTCATTTGAAGGTGGTTGATGAAGAGTGCAGAAGGAGATGGAGCAGGAGACAGAGGAGAGACCCAGCAGGCTGGGAAGAGAAGGAGCCAGGTGACTGAGGTAAGGAGGAGATAGGAAGGTGGAGAAGAGTACCAGGGATGGATGAGAGAAAGCCCCAGGTATCTGAGGAGAGAAAGATCATTAGGTCAGGGAAAGAGAGACCAAGGAAGCTGGGGGAGAGAAACCAGGAAGGCTGGGGAGAATGAGTGAGGGATGCCCAGGAAGCTGGAAAAGGAAAGAGAGACACAGGAAGCTGGGGAGAGGGAAAGAAACCAAGAAAGCTGGATAGAGAGATCCATGCAACTCAATAGAGCAATATCACTTAAGCTGGGCAAAGGGAGAACTGCATGGTTGGAGGGAGAGAAACCCAAAGGGCCGCATAGAGAGGAACCCATTGGGTCAGGGGGATAAGAAGAGAAAACCCAGGGGCATGGGGCATGAGAAACCCAGGGGCCTGGGGAGAGAGAAACCTAGGGAGCTCAGGAGAGGAATACAGTGGAAGCTATAGGGCAAGAGAAACACAAGGGTGTGGGCAGAGAGGGAACAAGGATTCTGGGGATTGAAGAACCCAGAAGTTTGGAAGAGACACATTTCAAGGTTAGCTCTGATTACAGAGGAACCACGGAGGATGGGTGAAGAAGCCAGCCTTTTATATAAAGGTGCACAAGGAAGAGGATGTACCAAAAGAGAAGGTGGGGAACAGTAAGGAGACACTCAAAGAGAATGGTGATCCGAGTAGACAGGTGCAGGAGAGAATCGCAAGAAGTAGGAGAGAGGAAAAAGAAGAAAGGAAGAGTAGTGGGAGAATTGAAAAGCAGGAGGAGGATGAGACAAGGAGAAGCCTCGGATGGGTTGAGGATCAAGCTGAAGGCAAATCATCGGGCATATGTAACGGATGACAAGGATAAAAAGAAAAGGAAAGCAAGAGAAAGTACCCCAGGTAGTGGGTGGGATATCGATATAGAGGGAGAGGTTGGGTTGGAAGGCCATATGTCCTGTACCCCTGGAGAGGGAGTTGACAGGAGGCCTAGCGAGAACCCTGTAATGACCCTAAGGTGACCTCTTATCTATATGGCTCTGGACCTTTGTTTAAGGCCTGCTCCAGCATGGCATGCTCTGCTGCATCAAACCATTAAGCTCGATTACAGACATGAGACCCAGGAGGAGGACGCTCTACTGTATGCTATCTGATCTGTACAAGATCATCGCCAAGATGACCAGTGCCTTTGATACATACTGAAACAACAGCATTGTGAGTGAAATATGTCAACAAAATTCTATTTTGTTTGGTATAATAAGCACATACCCCCACCTTTGTTTATTAGCCGCTAGAAGGATGTGGACAAAGCTATAACAAGAAGTGAAAGAACGTTTCCTTTGGACCTTTTAAACCTTCCTGTGAGAACCTGACCCATTAGTGCAAGCACATCCTGACCACCTTTCAGTTACTTTTATGCACATCGGTGACCTTCAGTTACTTGTCTTAGTTGGTTCTAAAAGCGCTAATAAAGACCTTTTGGGTACATTCTCCATGTCTCGGGTCTGATCCATGTGCGCTTCATGACGCATCCCCGCCAGAAACTTGAGCTCACTTGAAGCTCCTCTAGTCCAAAACGGGATGGCATGGAGCAGATCCTTTGCAGCATCTATAATTACATTCTGGAGCGACTCTCCAAAAGCTGCGAGACCAGAATTCAATGAAGGAGATTGAAAAGAACTGTTTGTCATGTGGCTTTCTCAGATCCATAAAATGTCTTCCTAGTGGTCACTCTTTTTTACATTCCTCTAAATGTTTTAAACTTGTTCTTCTTGATCCGAAGAGGTCCTACAGTAGATAAACATCAACTACGTAGCGGCAAGTGAGTTTACATTTAAATGTACTTAGACTAGAATTATTAAATAGTGTCTGGTGCAGTTTTATTGTTGAATGCACATAGAACTAGTGGTGCTAATGATGAGGGAAAATTAGCATGCATACATACTTATCTATATATATATGTATCTATAGAAAGAGATATTTTATTGTAAAGTAGGATTAGCACCTCATTTTACGCTGCTGTATTTATTCGAAAGACCACTGTTAGAAAAACACTGAAAATAAATTGATGTGGCATCATGTTTTCTGTCCAAACACACACCTACATCATAAAATGTGAGCATTCATGAAGAACAAACACAACACTGATTACCCCATTGCATCACACACAACACCTCAATGGCATCAGCTGTTCCCTTCTCTGTGCACAGAGTCACAGGCATGTGGACTCCCTGCCTGCAAGCCCATGATCATCGACCACCATGTGGGAGCCACGTTGCAGTCCCTGATGCCTCATTTCCCTCCTGTAGTCATGTGAATACCACGTGCGGTAGGAATTACATATAAACAAGAGTTTTCAGATATTTTTATCCCATTTAAACCCACCAACCAGCGTGTGGCATTATCTGCCCTTTTGTCTGCCCACCAACTTCCTGGGGCAGACTGCACTTGGTGTAACGCTCACCTGATTCCCGTAGAGGCGCCGGTCTTGACTGGGCGTATACCGTATCTTCATAGGTGATGTGTAACACACGGCTGGCTCTTTGGGCTGGACCTCTGTGCACTGTATGTTTGACTCGAAGGGTAAGATGTCTGCAGATAGAAAATATGGGATTAATGAACTGGGTTATTGAATGTCTCTCTCTTCTTCCCTTTCTCTTCTCCTGTAGAACCCCGAAGGTTAACGCTCTCACCTTAGGTAAGTGAACGCCGTGCTCTCCATCTGGCTCGGGGCAGGGTGCTGTAACCAGTTTCTTCACTGGATAAGGGGAGCAGGCCTCTTGACTTCAGAGGACTGCTGTCCGTCGTTTACTGCACGAACGGTAAGTTTCGAGTAATTCTAATGTCTTTAAAGTCTTTAGTAATGATGTCTCTTGTTTTGCAGGGTTCCGGCGATGGTGGATGACGGGCTGAAGTGAGTTGAAGATGGAGCCCGTGTGATGAATAGAAGCGCCTGGAAGCACGTAAGTAAGCGCTTGTTGCCTGCTTCACGATGCGCTCTAACTGTCTTTTTATTTTGCAGGTACAAGTTCGGAGCGGCTGCAGGGTGCCGGAATACCCACTGGGTTAGATGTGGAAAGGAGTAATGGCACGTGAGTATTGAAGTTCCCCAATGTCTTTAAACGCACCTTGTTTTGTCTTTCAGATGCGGGATGCAGCGCCGAAGGCCTCCGGAGCGTGCAAAGAGTTGGTAAGCTTTTGTCTTTCAGATGCCGGAATGCAGTGTGAAGACCTGCGGAGCGCACGAAGAGTAGGTAAGCCTTTGTCTTTCAGAATGCAGCGCGAGGCGTTGGTGACAGCCGATGGCCCAGGTAAGTGAAGAGCTGTCACTGAAGACCGTAATGCTAACCTGTTCTTTCTTGTCTTTATAGGTGTTGCTGAAGACTGGATTCAGGATGGTAAGCCTTTTTCCTTAGGCCCAGGATCAGATGCAGAAGACACGATGAGCGTTCTGCTGCAGAGGATGCAGAATAATGCAAAGCAAGATTCATCCATCGGGTGTGGTTTAAATAGCCTCCTGTAGTGCTTAGGTGTCTCCTTCCACAGCCACGCCTAGGTAAGAAAAGAGTTCCTGCTTTCCAGAAGAGTTCCAGTGTTCTGAACCTAGGGAGTGGCTCCTGCCCCACCCAACAGGAAAAGTAGTTCCAAACAGAAGAGGATCAGAGGCTCAACTGGCAGGCAAGTAAGCAGCATGGTCTGCTGCAGGTAAGTCCACCCAAGCATTATGAGCCCGGCGCTTCCAGCGCTGGGACTGGGCATATTTATGAGCCTGGTGCCACTGGCGCCAGGACTGGGTCCAAAAGGTCCCAATTGGGACTGGTTGGCATTCGGAACCTGGGTTATGAATCTGCTTCCAAGGGAGTTGGGAAAACCCTGACCTTTTGGAAGCAGAGATCATGACAGTACCCCCCCTCAAGGCCCCTCCCAAACCGGGCTTCTCCGGGGGTTTTGGCTTGTCAGGAAATGTTCGGTGAAATCTTTTGATTAGGCGAGGAGCGTGGACATATTCAGCAGGTTCCCAGGATCTCTCTTGGGGGCCGTAGCCTTTCCAGTCAATTAGGTAAAATAGTTTAGATTTGGAGATCTTGGAGTCCAGAATGCTTTTGACTTCAAACTCGAGTTCCCCATCAACTAAGATAGGTTTTGGAGATTTAGTTAGTCGGGTTTGAGGTTGCACGGGTTTTAATAGAGAGACGTGGAAGACCGGATGTATCTTCATGTGCGGGGGCAAGTCCAACTTGACGGCTACTGGGTTTACTATGGTAGTGATGGAATAGGGACCAAGGTATCTTGGGTTGAATGTGCGTGGCCCTTTTAGAGGTAGATATTTGGTGGATAACCAGACTTGATCCCCTACTCGATATTGAGGGGCTTCCTTCCGATGTTGATCTGCTCCTTTCTTGTATTGTTCTTTAGCCCTTTGAAGGTGAGAAACAGCTTCCTTAAAGGCTTGGGTGATTGTAGAATGCAGGTAGTCTACTGCTGGTGTTTCAAGATCTTGGAGGGGATCCAACCCCGAGGTTCGAGGGTGACTGCCGTACAAAAGAAAAAACGGGGTTTTCCCAGTTCCCGAATGGACAGAGTTATTGTAGGCATATTCGGCTATCCAAAGGATGTCTTTCCAAGTTTTTTCAGTTTGTTGCAGCATGCAGCGTAAATACTGTTCCAGAGTTTGATTGGTCCTCTCGGTTTGTCCGTCGGTCTGAGGGTGGTGACTGGTCGATAGTCTCACATCAATTTGAGCCGACCGACAGCAACTTCGCCAAAAATGAGAAATAAATTGACTACCTCGATCCGAAATTAGAACCGAAGGAAAACCGTGCAGTCGGACGATGTTTTCGAGAAATTCTCGGGCCAGAGTTGCTGCTGTTGGCAAGCCTTTGAAGCGGAATGAAATGCGCCATCTTGGAGAATAAGTCCACGATTACTAGAATCGTATTGTATCCGGAGCATGGAGGTAGATCGGTGATGAAGTCCATAGAAAGCGTATGCCAAGGGCGAGGTGGGATGTCAATAGGGCGTAAGAGGCCTGCTGGTCTTTCCTTTTGACTCTTGTTTTGGGCGCATACTCCACAGGACATTATAAAGTCTCTGATATCTTTTTTCCAAGACGGCCACCAGAAGTAGCGCTTGATCTTTTCTGAGGTCTTGGCTATACCGGGATGTCCTTCCATTAAAGAATCGTGATAACAAGAGATTACTTCTTTCTGTAAATCTGTGCTGGGTAGGTATAATCGTTCTTGGAAATACAATAAGTTGTCCTTTACTGCAAAGTCCTTTCCTTGCAGATGCCAATTCTGTATGTCTGCTGGAGTTACAACTTGCCTGGCTTTATCCTTAACTTCCTCTATGGATTGTGTGGCGATTACACCCAGAATTCTTTGTTCGGGAATGATTGGTACAGGTTTAGGGTTGATCAAGTGTTCTTCCACTCCCATCCGAGAAAGGGCATCAGCTTTACCGTTTTTTGTACCAGGTCGATAGGTAATTATGAAGTCAAACTCGGCAAAGAATAATGCCCAACGGAGTTGTCTAGAGGATTGGGCTTTTGCGGTTTTCAAATATTGCAGGTTTCGGTGATCCGTAATCACAGTAACGGTGTGTCGGGCCCCCAGCAGATAATGCCGCCAAGCCTTAAAGGCAGACTTGATAGCCAGAAGTTCCTTGTCAGTAATCGTGTAATTGATTTCAGGAGGCGAGAATTTGCGGGACCAAAATGCCACGGGATGCAACTGATTGGTTACCGGGTCCTTTTGTGATAGAACTGCCCCCATGGCAAGGCTTGAAGCATCAGTTTCCACGATGTAGGGGAGTTCGGGGCGAGGGTGTTTTAAGATTGGTGCAGAGATAAATTTAGTCTTCAAATCCTGGAATGCTTGTTCCGCCTCGGTAGACCATTCAAAACGTTTGTTTTTCTTTAACAAGGCAGTGATGGGCTGGACTATTCGAGAGAATTCGGGGATAAACCTGCGGTAAAAGTTAGCGAAGCCTAACATGCTTTGCACACCTTTTACGGAGGATGGTGATGGCCATTTGAGAACTGCATCGACCTTCTTTGAATCCATACGCACTCCGCCAGGTGATAATATGAATCCCAAGAATTCAACTTCAGTCACGTTGAAAACACATTTTTCCAACTTAGCGAAAAGTTTGTGTTGACGCAATCTTTCGAGGACCATTTTCACGTGTTTCCGATGTTCAGATTCCGATGAAGAATAAACGAGGATGTCGTCAATGTAAACAACAACACACACATCTATGAGCTCTCTGAGGACATCGTTCATAAAATATTGAAAGGCGGCCGGGGCATTGCAAAGTCCGAAGGGCATGACCTGATATTCAAATAGCCCATACTTGGTGCGGAAGGCCGTCTTCCATTCATCGCCCTCTTTTACTCGTACCAAGCGGTAAGCTTCTCTAAGATCCAGCTTTGTATATATGCATGCTTTTCTGACTTGGTCCAGGAGTTCAGGGATCAAAGGTAACGGATATCTATTCTTAACGGTGATCTGGTTCAGGGAGCGATAATCTATACAAGTTATAAGGTCTCCTTCCTTTTTTGGAACGAAGAACAAAGCTGAAGAAGCAGGGGACTTGGAAGGACGAATAAACCCATTTGCCAGGTATTGATCCAGGTATTGTCGAAGGTGAAGGTTCTCAGGCTCGGTGAGGGCATAAATTCTACTACAAGGAGGAGTAGATCCAGGTATCAGGTCTATCTGGCAGTCATAAGACCTATGAGGAGGTAGAGAGTTAGCCTGATCCTTCCGGAAAACATCTTGGTATTCTAGGTATTCGGGAGGTAACTGGGGAGTCTCTGAAGAAATTGCTGCCAGTGCAACACCAGGTGGAGGGTGACAAGTAGAGACACATTCTGGAAACTGGACCGTTCTTGCTCGCCAATCGATCAGAGGATTGTGTTTCTCTAACCAAGGTATTCCTAGAATAATCTGAAACTGAGGGGCCTTGATCACATCGAACACGATCTTCTCATGGTGTCCATTTTGACTTATTAGCGTCACTTCTTGAGTGGTATGCGTTACTGGCCCGGAGGCTATCTCCGTACCATCCACCGTAGTAATGACGTCCTTTACAGCCTTGGGACAAAGAGTTAGATTCATCCTCAAAACCATTTCATGATCCACATAATTGCCGATGGCACCGCTGTCGACGTAAGCTTCAATTGCATGTAATCGATCCGGATTATCAGGGCTAATGAGGACCATAGGTATCACGAAATGCGAGGTCACGGAACTGGTTTTCACGCTCGGCAAGAGGACCTCTATTCTTGTCGGGCGAGGTCGTTTCCCTGCTCAGAGTTTGTAACTTTGGTAACTGCAGCTCCTACTGCCTTCTTAGCAGGTTTCACCGGACAGTCTCGAAGAAAGTGCCCTGAGTTTCCGCAATAGAGGCATAATTGCAACTGTTTTCTCCTTTCCCGCTCCTTTTGTGTTAGAGGACCTTTCAGACCCCCTATTTGCATGGGTTCCCCGGAGTCTACTCCTTTGGAAGGAGTTGGCGGTTTGGAAAATACTCGAGCATCAAACTTGGAACGATCGGCCTTCCTGTTCTGCAGTCTGTGATCTATTTGAACGACTAAGTCTATATAGTCCGAACAATCTTGTGGGGGATTCACTACTTGGGCTAACACATCTTTGAGCTCTCCACGTAGACCTCTATAAAACAGCGTAATCCTTTTGTGCTCAGGCCATTGAGTTTCCACTATCAGTCTGTTGAAAGACGCAATATAAGCCAAAAGGTCTTGATTACCTTGTCGCAACGAAAGAAGCTCATTGTCCAAGGCCTGCCCCTGTGAATGTCTTGCGAACAGTTTTTCCATACTGAGCTGACAAGCTTTAAAATCATGGAGGACCGGATCATCTTGATTTACTAGAGGGATCGACCAGTCTGCCGCATTGCCACTAAGGTACGAAAGCACGAAAGCTACTTTAGCTTGATCAGTTGGAAAGGCTGCTGGCCGGCATAAGAAATGCAACCGGCACTGATTGATAAATACTGCAAACCTCTTTGGGTCACCAGAAAATCGTTCAGGCGGAGCCAGAGGTACATTCCCAGGTAGGTTGATCTGCACTGGATTCATAGAGGATGTAGAAGGAAGATTTCCCCTAGATGCGGGTAACGGGGTCTGTCCGGCTTGTGACTGTAGCAATTGTCTAGCGAGATCATCTGTTCGCTCCTTGGAAATAATCAGTTCCCTTCTTAGAGCGTTCGTTTCTTGACGGGCTGCATGCACTTCTGCCCTTAGTTCCCCAAGTAACTGGGCTAGTTGGTCGGTATCCGAGGTTTCCATAGCGCCTGGATGGGAGTTTTGTGGTAGGCTTTGCATTCTGTAACGCTCACCTGATTCCCGTAGAGGCGCCGGTCTTGACTGGGCGTATACCGTATCTTCATAGGTGATGTGTAACACAGGGCTGGCTCTTTGGGCTGGACCTCTGTGCACTGTATGTTTGACTCGAAGGGTAAGATGTCTGCAGATAGAAAATATGGGATTAATGAACTGGGTTATTGAATGTCTCTCTCTTCTTCCCTTTCTCTTCTCCTGTAGAACCCCGAAGGTTAACGCTCTCACCTTAGGTAAGTGAACGCCGTGCTCTCCATCTGCCACGGGGCAGGGTGCTGTAACCAGTTTCTTCACTGGATAAGGGGAGCAGGCCTCTTGACTTCAGAGGACTGCTGTCCGTCGTTTACTGCACGAACGGTAAGTTTCGAGTAATTCTAATGTCTTTAAAGTCTTTAGTAATGATGTCTCTTGTTTTGCAGGGTTCCGGCGATGGTGGATGACGGGCTGAAGTGAGTTGAAGATGGAGCCCGTGTGATGAATAGAAGCGCCTGGAAGCACGTAAGTAAGCGCTTGTTGCCTGCTTCACAATGCGCTCTAACTGTGTTTTTATTTTGCAGGTACAAGTTCGGAGCGGCTGCAGGGTGCCGGAATACCCACTGGGTTAGATGTGGAAAGGAGTCATGGCACGTGAGTATTAAAGTTCCCCAATGTCTTTAAACGCACCTTGTTTTGTCTTTCAGATGCGGGATGCAGCGCTGAAGGCCTCCGGAGCGTGCGAAGAGTTGGTAAACTTTTGTCTTTCAGATGCCGGAATGCAGTGTGAAGACCTCCGGAGCGCACGAAGAGTAGGTAAGCCTTTGTCTTTCAGAATGCAGCGCGAGGCGTTGGTGACAGCCGATGGCCCAGGTAAGTGAAGAGCTGTCACTGAAGACCGTAATGCTAACCTGTTCTTTCTTGTCTTTATAGGTGTTGCTGAAGACTGGATTCAGGATGGTAAGCCTTTTTCCTTAGGCCCAGGATCAGATGCAGAAGACACAATGAGCGTTCTGCTGCAGAGGATGCAGAATAATGCAAAGCAAGATTCATCCATCGGGTGTGGTTTAAATAGCCTCCTGTAGTGCTTAGGTGTCTCCTTCCACAGCCACGCCTAGGTAAGAAAAGAGTTCCTGCTTTCCAGAAGAGTTCCAGTGTTCTGAACCTAGGGAGTGGCTCCTGCCCCACCCAACAGGAAAAGTAGTTCCAAACAGAAGAGGATCAGAGGCTCAACTGGCAGGCAAGTAAGCAGCATGGTCTGCTGCAGGTAAGTCCACCCAAGCATTATGAGCCCGGCGCTTCCAGCGCTGGGACTGGGCATATTTATGAGCCTGGTGCCACTGGCGCCAGGACTGGGTCCAAAAGGTCCCAATTGGGACTGGTTGGCACTCGGAACCTGGGTTATGAATCTGCTTCCAAGGGAGTTGGGAAAACCCTGACCTTTTGGAAGCAGAGATCATGACACTTGGGCTGAGTGTTCTCAATCATCTGGGTGCCCCTTGTATTTCTTGCTACTACGCAGCATTTCAAAGATGGCCGTCGCCTTCTTCATATACTGAGAAGGCCCTGAGTCTTCCTCCTGACTCGTCTCCATAATCCGGTTTGGCTCCTGCCACCTTCATCTGGTCTATCAGGGAACCATTGGGCTTTAGCCGGCCCCCTCTTCCAAGGCCCAAGTCTAGGGCCCTGTCTGTTCCTGTCAGTGCCTGGCCATGTCCTGGGTCCCACTTACTGTTATCTTCAGTGAAAATGCTCCTTATTGATATATTTACATTCAGTGCTCCTCTTGACTGTATTTTCCCTACTCGTGCCATCACGTGAGTACTGCTAATTAGTGGCTGCCTCGGCTCTACTGAACTAATTTCTTCTGCCTCCCAAGTCTTTCACCTTGCCGATGCCCCAGGCTCTTCAGTGAGTCTGCATTCTGCCTTCACTCACTGTGACTTATTCTCACTGTCACCAACTTCTATATAGCTGTGCTGCACTTCCTGTGCCATATCTCCAAGACTGTGCCTGTTTGGGTGAAAAATGATTTTAGCGGTGCCTGCCTCCTGCATTGAAACTGCTTGTTTGAGTGAAAAATATTTTTTAGATGTGCCTGTCTCCTGCATTGAAACTGGTTGTTTGTGTGAAAACTCTTTTTAGCTGTGCCTCCCTCCTGCATTGAAACTGCCTGTTTGTGTGAAAAATGTTTTTAGCTGTGTTTCCCTCCTGCATTGAAACTGCTTGTTTGTGTGAAAAATCGTTTTTACCTGTCCCTCCCTCCTGCATTGAAACTGCCTGTTTGTGTGCAAATCGTTTTTAGCTGTGCCTCCTTCCTGCATGTTTGATCTTACCCCTAATTCCCATTTGGCCTACTGCGCCAAGTGGTTCAGCATCAGAACTGTTCTTTGCAGCATGCTCACCCGCACTTCACCTCTCACTCTCTCTCTGTCTCTCTCTTCCTCCCTCGTTCCGAGATGGCACTCTTCATCTCCCCTATCTTCTCCAACTGCTATACCATCACCTTTCCTCCCTCTCTCGCTAAATTTGGATGGAAAAAGCATAAAAAAGACATCCTTGCTGCTAAGCCAGGCCTCCCAATTGCAGACACCTATGTCAGTGCATCCTCAAGAGAAATCTTCACTGACATCCTATTTTTTGTCCCCTCTCCCGACCTACGGACCTCTCACCTCACTGCCACTCTCCCACCTTATTCTTCAATTTCCATTAATAGCGGCACCAAGTGCGAAGTCCTCCTTGCCGGCTTCTTCTCTTCTCGCTCCTGTATCTATGTTTACATCACGGGCACAGTCCTGGTTCAAGGCCCTCAGGCACACCTTCTATTTGAGCGGCTCCTGTCTTCTCTAATGAACTTCCTTCCTTTCTCTGCCCCTCCCCCTTCTGCACCCTCCACTTCACCTCTCCTGACAGATGATCCATGTCCTGACACTCCTCCTCAAAAAAACTTCAAAGGCAACGACTGTCTCCACCTGGCAACCGTCAACTCATGCTCAGCCATCAAACATTCTGCTGACATCTGCCTTCTCCTTGAAGACACTGACCTGGACATACTTGCACTCACGGAAACTTGGTTCAACGCCAGCTCAGTTACTTCCTATGACTTATTCCTCTCGGATGGCTATAAGATCACCTCCAAACCTCGACCCCACCTTGCTGGCGGTGTTTGTTTTTAATCTTCCCAGAGTGGATTCCTTCTACCATCCTACCCACTCAGCAGTACTCGTCCTTTGAGAGCCTAGTGTGCAAGTTGGTCATCTCTCCTTTCTCCACCTTAACCATTGCTACCATCTATCGGCCCCCTGGCACTTCTTCTCATTTTCTATCTGAGTGGATGGACTTCTGTTCCTCCCTTCTCTCTACCACCTCCAACCTGCTACTACTAGGTGACTTCAACATCCACCTAGACTCCCCTTGCACAGCAATTGCCCTCTTCACTGACCTCTGCTTCTTCCTATCCCTCTCCATTCTTCCCTCTGGCCCTACCCATTCTGCTGGACACACACTAGAAGCCATCATCCACTCCAACCTCACTCTCTCTTCTCCCCTCGTCACCTCTCTCCTGGTCGGACCACTCTCTCCTCCCCTCCCACTTGGGTCCTTATGGCCCTGTGACAACTCCTCATACAGCTCTGACAACCTTCTTCACAAACATCCGTCCGATGAAAATAGTGATTCTACCCTCAGCAACCTCTATCTAACTATCACCAACACCCTTGACATCCTTGCCCCAGTCATGAGGATCCGCCTGAAACCTGCCTCCAAGCGTAACACCTGGTGTGACTCAGATCTTGCAGACAAACTGACCTGATGCCTGACCCAGTGACACCACAGACTCTCCATCTGTGCCAAAAAAGAGCCCACATTCAGGCATGAGTGTCCAATTCGTCCAACAACACTGCTGAACTCTTCAAAATCTGCAGGGAACTTGCCAAACTATCTGCAGCATCCTCTGCCCCTACTCCTTCCCAGGCTCTCTGCAATGCACTCGCCTCTCACTTCACTTCCAAAACCCAGGACATACGGAACAGCCTTGTCACGCACTCTCCTAACCGAACCCTCCCCCTTTTGCCCCCCTACCATTCACCCTCCTCCTTCCCCTCCTTCACTCCTGTCTCCCCTGAAGAAGTCACCAGGGTTGTCAACTCCATGAAGTTCTCGTCCAAACAGGTTTCTCTTTGCTCCTCCAGAACCATCAAGGAAAATATTGCCACTCTTGCCTGTGCTCTGGCTGATCTTTGCAACCATTCTGAGCATCCAGAGGCAGGGAAACTGCTCTTCTGAATACCTGTGAAGAACTGCTCGCATCTCTTGACTCCAACTCCCCTGCTGTTCTTATGCTTCTTGATCTCGATTCTGCTTTTGACAAAGTGAATCATTCCATCCTCATAAAAAGGCTCCATGATAACCTTGCCATCTCGGAGCGGGCACTGGACTGGCTTACCGCCTTCCTAACTGACCGTTCCTAAAAAAACATTCTGGGCCCTTTCACCTTCCGTTCTTCCTTAGCTAGCTGTGGCATCCCCCAGGGCTCCATTCTCTCGCCTTAGCTCTTCAACATATACCTTTCGCTGCTGGCACGACTCATTTCCTCCTTCTCCCCCAACTTCCAGTACTAACGGGCCCGTTATTAGCTCCATCCCCATTCTCATTGAGCCCTATGGGCGCTTGAATGGGAATGGGGAATGCTTCCCGGAATGGGGATTTACCAGGTCCTCGAAGGTCGGAATGACCCGGTAAGTCCCTATTCCGGGAACACGGACCCGGAATGCGGTAAGGGGGTAGCCATGGCGCTAATAGCGGCTACCTCCTACCGCGTAATGAGGCCCATTAACTCTCACAAGACAGTTTAGAAAAAATACTGGCAGGCACTTCGAGTGCAAACATTGATGGCAAGGCTTGAATAAAGTCAGCTTAAAGAGTTCCCATGAGAAGGTGTTTTTGGTGGGGAGGGTCAAATACTGGGTGGGAATGGCCATAGCGATTGGCATGGCCATGGGCAGTAAATGGGTGGGCATATAACCAACCAACACCTACAAGCTGTGTGTCCCTACTAATTTCCCATTTCTCCCTGTCTGTACTATAAGTACTAGTAAGATCGTTGTTTGTCCTCCTTCTGTCGCCTCCTCCTTGTCTTGTCGCACGTAGACACACTTGTGTACAGGCGCATTATAAATGACTTACATCACATCACATCATATCATAACACAATTGTTTTGGCTTATAAGTGGCGCAAGCATCAATAATAACCAAAACTAAAAAGAAGGGATTCAAGCATCTCTGGTTGTGTCCTTCTGCCACCCTTTTATTGTGATCGCAACCCACATTTTGATGTGATGTCCTGGCAGCAATTTAAAAAAGCATGAGCACTCCTTTGAAGTCCCCCTTAGCCTTTTAATCCGCAATGGATTCAGAATAATAAACAGGTGGCATTTGAAGGGAAACATCAGTAATCCACCATGAGGTAGGCGTGTTTTAGCATAAGTGCAGGGTGCATTGTGCTGGGAAAAATGTTCAGGTCCCTACTCTTAGATAAATTCCAGCTTTGGGTGAAATCTTCAAAGTGCAACGATCCATTCCAATCAGGCTCGTTAAAAACTCAGGAACCCAAGCTAACAGCTTGGTACTCAGTATCTTGAAAGCAAAGATACTGGAGAGTAGTAACAGAATTTGTCTTGCCTTTGTGGACTTAAGTCAAGCTTTTGATCAGGTAAATAGAGAAAAGTTATGGTCCAAGTTAACAACTTGGAGATGCCCTGATTCCATTCCAGACCCAATCAAATCCCTCTATTCAGAAACCTCCATGCGAGTTCGCCTTAGTGGTGCTGGACAACTATCTAAAGAAATCAAAACTTTGTGAGGCGTTAAACAGGGCTGCCCTCTGGCACCAGCCTTATACAACGCCTATATGGGAGACATTGGAGACAAAGAAAACTTCATAAGAGTATTCCCTCCCAACCTGGGCAACGACAAAATCAGCCGCTTACTCTATGCAGACAACCTCATTCTGCGCGACCAAACAGCATTAGGTCTTCAGTGCAGATTTGATGGCCTGCACAAATATCTGAGAGAAAACGACCTTGAAATAAACACCAACAAGACAAAAATCATGATCTTGGAGAAATCTCGGAAATACAAAGACCCCGGACGATGGTTCATATCAGGGAAACAGGTGGAAAAGGTACTGTCCTTCCAATACCTGGGCATAACTGTTAACTGCAATCCGCAAGAAACAGCTATGCAAGAAACCCTCTGGGCTAAAACAAATTGCTTAACATCGCAAACAAAGAAAATGGATAAAAAATATGCCCGCTTCTCCCTGCAATCAGCCATCAACTTTTATAAAACAAAAGCCATCCCTTCTATCACCAATGGTACAGCAGCAATGCGCACTATTCCAAACAGTATCTGGATAAGACTAGAGGGATTCTACTGGAGAAAAGTTCTAAGGCTACCTCCCTTCACACCGATGGCCCCAATCAGGGGGGAAGTAAGTCTGGTATCATTGAAGGCAACAGTCGACCTAAACGGTTTGATGCTGTTCAGGAAGACGCAAAGTTCCGAACTTAAAATCTTTGAGATAATCCGAGAAGAGATGAAAAACGGTAACAATAAGACGCTGGTCAAGTGGACGCAGAAAAACCAAACCCTCCTCCATGAGATTAGGAGTTCAGAGGTGGAGTTAGAAGCAAACCCCACAAAAGTAAAATCCAGACTAAAAGTGTGGGACTGGACCCAAACATTGGAGGAGGCAGCCAAAAACAAACTCTCTGCACCTTCCAGCAAACTCACAAAAAGTAAATGTAATGGTTGAATACTTGTCAAAATTTCCAAACAAGAGTATCAGGTAAATATTCTTAAGAGCCAGCTTCAATAAATTAAAAACAAATGAGATCCTGGCGATAAGAGGAAGTTCTGCAACTAACTCATGCCGATTTTGCGACAGCAAGGACACAGTGGAAACAATAAGACACTTACTTCTATCTTGCAATGGCAATACCGCCAACAGACTCACACACATGGGCCACCTATTTAAGGACTGTTACATCCTTGACAAAACACCCTGGTGGAACCAATTGATGAGTGCTAAGACCACCAAAAGTGTGATCGCTGTTGCGCAACATCTGCAAAGCTTGGGCTTGGACTCATTGGCCAGCAGTCTCTCAGGAACCTGATCTAAAGTAACAAGATACTGACCTCGGAATATTGCAAAAATTGTTTTAATATAGTTAAATCAAGAATAAAAAAAATTTAAAAATTCAACAATAGCAGCCACAAGGAAAGAAAGGTAAAAGGGCAGTGGTAGAGATGCAGTACACAGGTCATTAACTGCACGAAAAAGGTGCACATATTCTAGCATAAACACAGAGCTCACATTAACAGCCTCATAAAATGTATAAGATTTCAAGGATGGATGCAGGAGACATATCAGAAGCAATGAGTAAGGGAACGTACCATTGTATGATTGGAGGGTAAGCAGTAGAAAATACCAGGAAGATGCATGAATCCTATCATACACTGAGAATAGAAATGGTCAAGTGGTGTTATGAGAAATGAATGACTTTATAGTCTGCAGTATACCAATACTTACTAGTATTATATATAAAACAATACTAGAGCCAGTTAAACAACAATCTTAGCTGTTTTTGGTGATGTTTTGAGAACTAAATCATTTTTAGTGGCCGACAATTTTGAAACATTTATGGACTGGCAGATGATATTTGATCAATTACCTTGATTAAGTGGCAAATATCGGAATTGCGCCAGTCTGCAATTTGGCTGAGGACATTGGGCCCGAATATATGTACGCCCACCGGAAATCCTCCCAAGTGGAATTACTGTTACTGCATGTGGTAAGCATCAGGTAACCTAAAGGCTTCACCAGATTTTGAGTCTGCGGACCCTTCAGTTTTTCCCATTTTGAAGTCCAGTGGGACTCTATGGGAAATGCCACATCACTGAATTTGGGAATATCGCATGTGGTAATGCTTTTTTTGCGGTGGCCATTACTGTCACACAAAAGCAGGCTGAATTGTAGAGTTTCAGTAACAGAACATAGAGCGATGAAATATGCAGTATTTCCAAATACTGCACATTTTATAATTCTCAAACCTGTAAGCAAGACTATTGTTTGCCAGTTATTGTCATGCAGAATGATGCAATTATTTGTGAATGTTTGACTTTCATGAAGTAAAGCAATACCCCCGTTTTGTAGATATGACTTGGAAAATACACAAATCACACACAAAGAAACATGAATTTATGTAATAATAATGTGTAAAGAAACACAATGCAAAAGGAGAATTTTTAAAAATGTTATTTATATAGTGCTTTTCCAGAAGCGCTTTACAGAGAAAACATACGGTGCAATTAATAATGCAATTCATTTTATATGGGAGGAGCATTTAGTGCACTTGTAATGTAGAAGATAGTCCTTTAGATGTTTTTTTACAAGTTGTACCAAACTTCCTGCTCCCTTTGTTTTCTCTTCACAGGCTTGCTGAGTGAGCAGCGTAGGAAAAAACATGTTGCCTCTGCGGGTTACATGTGTATGATTAATTGTAGCATTATGTTTCCTTATCATAAATGCAAATCTAAAAGTCACAGAATAGTAATTTTTGTTTTTGTGTTTTTATTGGTTAAATAAACCTTTTAACACTTTAGTAAATGTCACAATAACATCATTCATATAAACACATTTCATAAAAAACATTTTTAAAATACATCAAAGCTATACTTTTCATCTATAAAATACTAAAACATAGAAAACCATACCATTAACAATGATCACATAGTCTATAAAACTAGCTATCTCTATTTGGACATTACATGTTTTCTAATAGCATACATATTGTATTGCAGATATGGAAAGTAGCAACATTTTAAACTATAGAATTACCAGCATATATTATCGGCCAAGACAAATCTGATACATAGTTACCCATTTTAAATCTCAGGTTAAGGCATCCCTTTCTATGAATCTCCTCTAATTTCGCAGCCTCTATTGGGAGATGTCTAGTAGTTTCGACTTCCTCTTTACAGAATCTGCAGAGCCTCAGCTCATATGGGATCTCAAACCAAGCACCTGTTCTTTATAGGGTTGGTAGTAGATCCAGCCTTAGTCTTATCAAAAATCTTCTAACATTGATGTCAAAATGATTTGTTAGATAGCTACAAGGATTATCCACTAGGAAACCTTCATATTTCCTCATGGTACCCAATTTGGAAATATTGTTATCCCAGTCCCAAATACTAGCTAACTTTTTGATTTTAGTATCCATCACCAACAGTGGGGCATCATTGTCCCACTTAAAATCAATATAATTGAAAAAATTCTTCACATCATTTTTGATTCTTTCAATGTCCATCCAGTACCATTATTTAGAAGAGAGCTGCCTAGGGTCAATTTACTGAGTATTTCTATATAATGGATACCCATCCTGATTTTCATTAGGGTATTCAGAGATGTTAAGCCAAGTTCACAGAAGATTCCTTCTATATGTGCACTTCTGGGCAGACCCGGAACTCTACGCCACAATTTACCCTCCAATTTCTTAAACCTTTTTTTCCTTTACGTGAATACCTCTAGGCCATAGGCTAGGCATGGTATTAGGCATGTTTTATATAATTTCACCAAACCTTCAATTGACAGTCCACTTTTGTGTCTTATAAAGATCGAGATAACCCTGAACCTTTGCTAAATGTTTTGACCAACAACATTTTCCAACAATTGGGCATTTAACGTATCAGATATTAGAATGCCCAAATATATGTATGAATGCACAATCTCTATAATCTCTCCCTCCATCCTCCGCACACAATTTCTGTTCTTACTAATTTGGGAGCCAACCTTCATAATTTTGATCTTGTTGTAAATAATGCTTACCTTATTATTTTTAGCATATTCGCGCAGTTTTTTCATATGACGTTGCAACTCTGTGGGTGTATGATCTAGTAATAATGTATCGACAGCGTAGCCTAACCAATTTATGTGCGTATCACCAATTTTGGGAGGGAAGTTATGAATGTCACCCAGAGGCTTTTGCAAATCAGACACATGTATATTGTAGAGTGTAGGTGCTAATGGGCCTCCTTGTTTGAAACCCAGATTGATAAGTGTTTTACCACTCAGTCTGCTCTCTTGGTCTAGTTGATTCTGTGTCACGTTGTCAGTATATAGTTGTTGTATAAAATATAAAAGGATTATGCTCAGCTTGCCATCCCTTAGCTTCTGCCACAATATGTCTCAGTCTACTGCATCAAACGCTCCCTTAAAATCTATAAAGCAGATATATGGGGGTTTCTCTCTCAATGCAATACTCTGGCATATCAAGTATTGCAATGTCCACACATTAACTAAAGTCCCCATCCCCCGTCTGAACCCTGTTTGTAATTCTGATAGTATTTATTCCTGCTTGGTCCATATGTTTAGTTCCGCTAACAATATTTTTGCAAACATTTTTGAGCAAGCATCAGACATAGCCAGCATTCTGTAATTGCTAGGAGTGTCTCTAGCTCCTTTAAAAAAATAAAAAAAACAGGTATAAGGATAGAGGCCTTCCAACAAGTTGGTATAATCCCTGTGTTCACTATTGTGGTGAACAATAGTGAAAATGTTTTTGCTCACCATTGTGGCTTATGCTTATAAATCAAGTTAGGTATTCCATCAGTGCCTGCCGCTCTCGAAGGTTTCAGCTTATTTATTCTTCTCTCGACATTGTCCAGGCTGCATTCGACACTAAGCTCCTCCCCATCAAATCCAGCAAATACTGTGTTATCTATATCTTTATTAACCCTATAATGATTGGATCTGGCATGTTTGATCCAATTGGTCTCAGATATAGGGTTAATTTCTTTTTAATCAGTATCATATCATAGGAGCCCACATAGTTTTTATATAGATTGCAAAATCTGCAGCTATCTGTGTTTTTGAGCATACTACGCATTTGAAACCATCTGAACAAGGCTTCCGACTCCTTATGCCTTTTAACAAAATTTTTAAATTTAGTTCTTAGATTCCTTCATTGTTTTTCTTAACATGAACTTCTCGTTACACCAAGGATTTTCTTATTATATATATTTTTTTCGCTAGCAATAACAGTATCATAATTGTTCGTTTTTACAGTAGTTTTGTCATAATGCCTGTTTTGCACCTCATGGATATATGGTTGTGCTTTTTGTCCCAGAATGGAGAACTTCTCTGAATACGTGTTTTCTAGCAGTTGAATCCCCATCAATACATTCTCCAAAAAAACATATCTTTCAATATTCTTGACAGACCAGTAGATTCTATTGCCACTCAAGTTTACTCTGTAACCTACGGCCAGGTTTTCCTGTTTTGTCGCTTTAACTTGAATGCTAAACTCTTCTGAACCACATGGTCACTCGGATGAGTGGGCACAAGGCAAAGACGGCCCAATAGTCCTACCATTGAATTAGAAAAAATATGTAATCAATCCATGAGTGTACACTTCTAGCAGACCATGTGTATGAACATACTTTCTCCTGAGCATTATCTATGAACAATTGGCATAGACCATTAATGCAAACAAAGGTTTCCCATTTATCATTCGGTGCTGGATTGTGATCATCTCTAGGAAAATCGTAGCTCCCCAGTGGTTCATCTTAATGGGGAATATTTCTCTGACATTCCCTAGTGATGAAATGAATGTATTAAAGTTCAAATCACGCATTGTGATATATAGAACATTTGCATTTACCTTTGTCCAATCCTCAATTATACTATTGAGTTCATCAATGATTTGACGTAAATCTGCATCATTAGGGGGTTTATATACATTTTTAATTAATACTCTAGAGGTCTTTCCATTAATATTTGTCTCTTTGTAGCCGCCAGTATACATGGGTGGGTTACCTTTTTCTTATATTCAGTTAGCATTAAATGGTTCTTAGCTCCCAGTATCAAACCCCCCCGAAGGTTTACCAAAGCCCGTATATTGAGCCTTTTTTTGAAAGATTTCGTATCCATCCAATACAGAGTCATGACAAAGGCAAGTTTCCTGTATGGCAAAAATGTCAGCACTTAATAGGATCTCCATACCCATCTTACTGGACGCAAATGAGTGAAAGCCTCTAGAATTCCACAATATAACAGATAAGCCCTCTTTATGCTCCATCTTTGGTCAATCGAGAGTCTCACAACCGTCCCGATTCTTAGTGTCAATAGTGTTCACTCCTGCCTAAGTAAGCTCTTCAACTATTCAGTGAATCAGTTTGTCTATGCTAATTTGACCCATACCAACCTCCATCCCACCTGGCACACTCAGTTTATTCCTCTTTACCTTTGCCACATTCTTTTCCGTACGTGTAAACTCGTACCCTATCTCTCTGTAGGTGTTGGCATATAGCAAGATACATTCACAAACAATAGGGGACACCACATGTACTATTGCCCAATTCGGGCCACTATTAACTTTGGGAATTTCCACGAGCGTAATCTCATGTGAGGTTATAGCGTTGAGTTCTTGTCATGATGCCTAGCCCCGGAAACCCAGACCAAGTCCAGCAACCCCGGAAGCAGGCATCAAGTTACCCCAAGCAAGCCCAACAACCTCCGCTAGGGACTATTTGGGTGCAGTCCTGGCGCTATAGGCGCCAGGCTCATAGATTAAAACTTACCTGATGCAGACCATGCTGCAAACTTACCTGATGCAGACCATGCTGCAAGAGCTCCAAGCCAAACGAGGCTTGGAAGGGACTATTTTACCTAGGGACTATTTTTTACTCGGGTGGGACTGGGGAGGAATACTTACCTGGGACTACTTTGGAGGCCATTTAAACCACGCCCGAAGAGCAGCACTCGCTTCGCGTTATTCTGCATCCAGCAGCGTAACGTTTGGAGCTCCTAGAAAAAGGGAGAAAGAAGGAGAAAAGGTTAGAACAAGAGCAATACCTTTGATCCTTACCTGATTTCCCGATCCATCGCGCCTTCGAGCTGGAAGAAAGAAGTTATTTTATGCGCGTCGCCTCGCCTGCTGCAGCGCCGTGCTGAACTCACCGGCCTTCGCAGCATCTTCACATTTCACCGCATCCTCCTGCATGTTACCGCTGCACTCCGGCACCTAAGGAGAAGACAAGAACAGCAAGGTGAGCCAAGGGAATACACAGAGGAATACCCCCCATAGACTTACCTGATTTTACCACCGGGGGTACTATTCTTCTTCACGGATAGCAGCTTCCACTGCATCCTAGCCGAACCCCGTCCCCTAAGGGGAAACAAAAGGACAGCAAGGTGAAACAATGGCCTAACAAGGGGAACCCTCCTCACCACAAAAGACTTACCTGATTTTACCGCCGGAGGCATTATTCCCTGAGACTTCATACTTTCTCTCAGCGCCTGAATAAGGGAGAAAGCAACAGGTTACATATGGACATTATTTTACCGAACTTTGTTTGATAATACAAATCCTTACCAGAACATTACCGGTTGCCACGAGGAACTCTTCAGTAGGGTCAAGCTTCAACCTGCAAGGAATCGGACAAGAGTGAAAGTCAGGCCTTTGAACTCTTACGAACTACATACTTACGGCGTCTTGCCGGGAATATCGGAGTCAATATTGTCCTGGAACTCACCAATTCCTTCGAGCAAGTGAAGCAACTGGTTATCTACGCGCCCCTGCGCTCAATGCAGGATGGAGAGCTCATCTTTTCAAATCATCAGGTGAGACTATAAAAGGGAACATCCAAGGTGATCAGTGGGAAGAACAGCGCGGTGGGGGGATTAACGCTCAACTCCACGGGTGGTTAATTCCCTTTCTCCACTTGCAGAAGAATATTCCTACGGGCCAAGCAAACAAAGCTAGGTGGGCCAGTCCAGTCCGTCATCTCGGCCCTACGCCTCACATTGGTGGAGACCGCAGCAGTCCAGTCCATATCGATGCCTCTGTGGGAGCCAAGTGAGCATAACAGTTCTGTGATTTAGTGCATCAGTTACAGTACATTTTACCTATTGAGGAAAAGGCTATAGGATGTAGCATAGGGATCCACAATTACATTTTTTTTAGAATTAAGTGTGGTGACCCATAGTATATCTTTTAGTCCATATGCACTGCTAATCGTCCTTTCTTGAGTCTCCATGTAATACTGGTCAGTTACTTCCAATGTGTCTGTCATATTATTCCCGTCCATTTGGCCAATCTCTTCATCAAATGTATCCTCCTCGTTCATTTCAGCTGGTACAGTGATTTGAACCCTGTTCTTCTGTTTTCTTTTAGGCTCTTCGCTAACTAGCCATGATTCCAATACTCTGTTTGTTAACCAACTAGTTCTGATCTTTTGGTGTATTACCCACTCAGAAAGATTTTCTTTTTTTAAAATATATTTTTATATATACTTGGCCTAGTCGATTTATTACTATGGGTCTCATTCATTTCCAGGTATTCATCTTTTAGTTCTTCACATCTCACTCTAGATCTTATGGTATCAGCCAAGGATAACGATGACCTCTTTAGATTTTTCTTCTTCTGTTTTTGTTCACTGTGTAGGGCCTTTGTTGATTGGAGGTGTTGCTCAAGGAGGTTCGTTTACTAGGCGATACTAACTGGCTGTTCTCAATCACACCCTCAGGGGAGCTATAGGAGTCATCATGGACAGTAAGTATGGAATCATAGGCATTACAACTGTCCCCAGTAAAGCTGTGAAGTCCCCTGTGGACACATTTCCTCTCTAATTGCCATATTAGGTGCAGTAGGTATAGGGGGTATAGTAGGTATGGGAGGTATAGACGGTAAGAGAATTTCCTCCATAGGTTTGTTTATATTGAGGATCAAATCCACCAATCTAGCAAAACCCTCTTTCATTATTCATTGTTCTTTATAAATGGAGCTACAGATCGTAAACAGTACATTTGAGATTTTTAGAACCTCAGATTCACAAATGGAATCCTCTCCAGAAGAATCTGATGAGGATATAGACACATTCTTCCTTATTGGAGACGATGCGTAAACCTTCTGCACAATTTCATCCAAATCAGGTGTTTTCTCAAGGTTGATGGATATTACCTCCACATCAAATGGAGGAATTTGGGATGCCTTTGTTGTTCATTCTGCCCCCATACTCTTAGCATTTTGCAAATGTAGCACCATATTCAGTAAAGAGTTATCAATAGGCTCTAATTCAGCAATGTCATCCATGTTATTACAATCCGCTTGCGAATCGAACTCCCCCTCCATAGTGCTGCTCTTTTCACTGACTTTGCTCACTGGTTTCAGATAAGTTGTGATTTTATCTTGTGACATATGTGGGGTGCCCTTTTTGTTCCAAACCACTTCAACCACTGCCAAGGACACCCCTTCAGTATTCAATTTACTAATCTTTTTGTTAATTCTCTTCCTCTTGGATATAGGTCTCTTAACTTTTAGAACTCCTGTTTGTTTCTTGCATGCCAATTTCGCAGCACTCGATAGTTGGTATTGTTTTAGAATTGCTGGCATGTTAGCTCACACTAGCTCACACGATAGTTGTTAAATATTGAGTGGCCCACTATAGCTAATAATACTAGGCACGTTAATCTGAATATGACAGTAGGTTTACCAGCGACCCAAGTTTGTCAGACCATATACCCAGCACCATAAAATGGTATACCCACTCATAAGAAACCCCTCGCTTCATATTGTGAAGCTAGCTCCACACAAACAACTGCCTCAGCAGCTTAGCGACCCAGCAGACCAACAGCACTCACTGTGCACTCCTTGGTGCGCATACGCTGGTGCGCATGGCCACTAGTTTGGTAGGGCCTTCTGGGTATTAAGGGGCGTGGCCAAGCAAAATTCGAAGTAAATCAATAAATGTCCACATTACAGTCTCTATAGGGTAAAATGAGAAGATATTGGGCCTCATTCCGAGTACGGCGCTAACCAATGTCGCTATTAACGCCTTGGTTGACGCCGTACCCGGACCGGCAGCGCCTTGGTGGTTGGCGGAATTACCGCCCCATTCCAAGGTTGGCGGGGCGGTAATTCCCCAATCCCCATTTACCCTTCCCCATTCCCATTCTTGCCCCATAGGGCATAATGGGAGTGGGGAAGGCGTCAATTACGCCACCGTAAATTACGGTGGCGTAATTAACATCAAGGTCCCTTAGCGCCATGGTATTTAACGCCTGCTAAAAGCAGGTGTTAAAAGCACCATGGCGCTAAGGGAACTCGGAGTATGGCGGTAAGGGATTACCGCCACCGCTCTCGTTAGCGGTGGCCGCTATCCCTTACCGCCATACTCGGAATGAGGCCCATTATGTTATTCCATCGCTTCTTGAAGTTAGGAGGTTCAATGAATGATGGTAGTCGAAATAATGTTAATTTGCCCTTTTTCCAAGCGTGTCATTATGAGGTCCAAACCGAAGGACAATAGTCTCCCAGCACCAACAGCACTCACTGTGCAATCCTTGGTGTGCAGCAATAGGAATTGATGTGAGATGAAAAATAATCATCTGCATATTTACTGATGTAGTTCAAAGATTTAAATGCACCCAACAAAAGTAACTGTGATAGGTTCACCTGCTTATAATCATTGTCTGACACACATATGGAGATTGTTATTCATGATGTGAAGAACAACATTTGAAATTGTAAAACAAAAGAGACATTTTTTGTGTCAAATAAGGGTACCTTAAAATAAGCACACCAAAGGCCTGTCACATTTGGTCAGCACCCCCTGCCTAAGACTCTCCAGGAGGGTGAGCCAAGTTCACAAAAATGCTGGAGACATTGTAGGAAAAACGTAAACAGGGTTTCTATTAACAGTTCAGCAGTTTCACTTGCTCCTACAACCTCCAAATAATGTCTGACCTTCTCCTGCCGCTTTAGACCAACCTCCTTCAGAGGAGATGGAACCTTCTTCTCACGTATCACTCTGTCTATCCTCTGCCCCCTCTCTTCAACCTCTCCTCCCTACCAGATCTTTCCTCTCTCTCCCACCTATTCCAAACTCCTTTCCCACCTCCGCCAAACTCCTGCCCCAGCTCCAACCCCAAGCACTCAAACTATCTGACTGAGAATCTGGACTTAAACATCCCTGTAACCCCACCCCCTGGGTTTGGGCTTTTTATGAGGGTCTGCGCCTGTGTGTATAAATGAGTGACTGGTAATGTTTGGTTAACCTGAAGTAAGTCACTTTGGGACTCATGACTTGGGCGGTATCCCGTGCTAATTGTGCTGGGATAATGGCCAATGCTATAGCGTTATGCCACTCGGTCTAGCGCAATTTGAGCCGGACTCCAGAGTTGCGGTGGGGAGGTTAATGGTTTGTTGTCTCTATTAGTGCTAGCGCAAGTAGCTCTGCGCTAATAGCGCCGAAAATCGTCAGAAAGGGGACATTTTTACCTCCAGCAAAGGGCCTCATCACAAGTCTGGTGGTATCCCGGCAGTAATGGGATACTGCCAGCGCAAATAGCGCTACCGCTACTCGGTCCTGTGACATTAGCGCTGGATCACGAGTAGCGATGGGGCAGTTATTGCCTATTCCCCATTGCGTCCATGGGACCCAATGGGATTGGGGGCACTATTACCTCCGGCGGTAATTGTGCAGGTGGTAATAGTGCTGAAAATGGGCAGTAAATTGACATTTTTACCTCCAGCTTTTTGCGGGAGGTAAAACTCCAATTTACCGCCCAACTCATAATAGGGCCAGCCCTTAAATGCAGCAGTAACAGCGTTACTGCCTCATTTAAGGGCTACCGCCCAACTCGTGATGAGGCACAAAAAGCTGTAGGTAAAACTCACACCGCCAAACTTGAGATCGGGCAGAGCAGTAAATGCGGCAGTAATAGCGTTACTGCCGCATTTTACCGCTCCGCCAATCCCGTGAGGAGGCCTTTGTGTGTAATTTGGCACTAGGAGGTTTGATCAAGCTTTTATAATGAGGATCCGTTATTTTAGATTCCATTTCCACCCTCAGTACATCTCTACCATGTTTCTGCAAGGTGTAGGTGCTCCGAAACCAGGGCTTGCGAGTCTCAGACATCTGTGTTACTGGTGAGCAAAAGGAAAGCACTTTTACATGTGGTGCCTTTTCTTTGCAAGCATCCTGTGTGCCCGTGCTGCAGGTAAGCACATTATATGCCCGACGTTCCTGTGGGCTCATTGTGCAAAGATGGTCGAAAATGAAGTGTGCTTCATTTCTCTATGCAGACTTGGGAAGTGTGTTGCACCGAAGTGCTCACTCTATGCATGCTAGCTGGGTGAGCCGCTTAGGAAAAATCCCTTTGCCTCTGTGAGCATCATAGGTGAGTCGCATAGAGATTTTTAAGGCGTCTCTGTCGTCTGAGCAAAGATCCACCACATTATCGGGGAAAACGGATGTGTACGTTACATGTTGGTTGGGGGTCTGAAAGCTCTGTTCTCTTCAATATAAAATGTTAGCAACTTTGCAGCTACCTGAAGGAGAACATTGTATCACTGCTATCACAATCACTAGTGCAAGAGCAGAGTCTCTCGAAAGAATAGTGTGCCCCCACTATCCCCCCAGCCGATCTCCTGGCCTTCAGATGGGTGCAGGATAAACTGAAATACCTGGGCATAGTTTTCCGGCGCCAGCAGCACACCTTACTGCTCGAGAACCATGGACAAGATATGCCCCCACTTACAGACAAACTGAAATGATGGGATAGGCTCCCTGTCTCGCCATATGGTAGACTATCACTTCTGAAGATGATCGTAGTCCCCAAATTATTGTACTACTTTGTCATTATCCCGATTTGGCCAGGGCGTATATTCCTTGTCAAGCTCAGATCATTGGCAATCGGCTTTGTGTGGGGCGCTGACACCCCACGCATGAAGAGGGAGGCCATGACAAAACCTTATGACCAAGGAGGTCTTCAGGCTCCTGATTTCGAGCTGTATTATGAGGTTGCACAAGCGCAATTTGCTGGCCACTGGTACACTCCACACACTCGACCAATACATACAGGCCTCGAGAGATATAGCGCTGCCCCATCAGACCTGTGCACAATAATTCTTGCCAACTGCCACCCTGACACCTGCACATTCGACACGGTCCGCACGACCGTCAACACATGGTCCAGACTCTTTAAGAGGCTGCAGGTCTCCGAGCCATACGCATGCTCTATCCCTCTTTGATTCAAGAAGGGTGGGATCCGACTGGCAAGATGACGCTACACAACCTTTTTCCTGAGGGCACTTTTGTAACTCTGCCAGTCTTTTAACAGAAACTTGGCAAAGGCCCAACTAGGATACTACAGTACTATAGAATTAGAGCTGCTGTCAGGGCAAAGTGGTTGTCATTCCCCAAGGAACCTGACGCATGCGAACCGCTCGACCTGGTTATGACAGTAGGTTACACCAGAGGGCTCCTTTCTAAAATGTACAAGAAATGTGAGGACACACAATCACCACTCAGCAAAGCTAGGAAGAGTTGGGAGTAGTATTTGGGTGCTCCATTGGACGACGCACGGTGGACGCAATGGTGCAGTCTCACCAAGAAGGTTTCTCTGAATGCTAGACATGGGCTTATCCAATTTCAAGTTCTCAACAGACTGCACTACACCCCTGCAAAAAGATTTGCCCCTTCCGCGTACGCTGGCTGTATTAAGTGTAATAATGACAGTGTTGCAGACGCACAACACATGTTTTGGGAATGCCCCCTGATCGCCCAGTTCTGGTATGAAGTTGCTGACACACTGTATGAATGCACCAGAGTCCCCCCGACATTAACTTTACCCAAATACCTATTCGGGGATATTGGCAAGGTCTCGGTCAAAAAGAGACGACTATTAACATCGGCTGCTTGTTAGCTAAAAAGTGTATATTACTTCAATGGAAGTCCATATCCGCTCTGAGTATTACTATGTGGATACGTGAAATGACCTATGCTAATGAATGTGAAGAAACATATATATCACTGGTTACACCGTGTTGTAGGCTGTTCCGTGAATATCTGCGCAAAGAAATGAACTACAAGTGTGGTGCTCACTGAACGTAATTGTTTTGACTGTCGTGGTCACTGGACGTAGACATTTGCTGACACTTTCAGCATGTACTGCTGCATGAATGTTATCCGATTGTACACTGTATTTGTCGATGTATGTCTTTCGATGTGTTGAAAAATAGAGTTTAAAAAAAAATAGTGTGCCCATTTCCCCTCATGTGACAGTCATGTGTCTTATGCCAGAGACTAAAAGTAGGTGGCCAGGGGATGCTTCGACTACCATTCCCATACCAATCTTCAACTAGCTTGACCCCTTCATCACCCTACTAGATGTCCCCAAAGCGAGGCATGGGCATGCTCGGATTGGCCTATAGGGCAATAGGCCCATGGCCGAACTAAAAACTTAAAATGCTGGTTTTGGTCAAAGTGGGCCACTTTTTTGGCCAATTTGGGCCTGTTTCATGAGTTACTTCACCGTGCGGTTAGTAGTTTTGACCAGTGTTGCTGAATAAATATTCTTTAAATGCACAATTTACATCACACTTTATCAAAAATCTCCCCCTTGGTTACTATTCAAACAGTTTCACAAAAGGAATTAATTGTCATTTGCAACTGTTGGCCACTTTTTCATTGGTGCCCTAGACAATTTTATGGCCCAGTCTGACCCTGGGCATGGGCCTGGTCACAGACCCCTCCCACTCAAATAGCTTACATGAAAGAAAGAGCAGGGAATAGCTTGAACAATGCCAACAGATTTGATTTTATGGATTTATTTCTGCACATGGTTTACTTAAAATCTTACACAATCAGCATTCAAAACATCCTAATTAAACAATGTTATATCCTTTCATAAAAGATTTGACGATCTGATCATTACACAACCTTTTTCGCTCCGTGCCTTCCTCTTTCATTCCCAGCTCTCCCTCCTGTTTCATTGAACCTCATGATCAATCAGTTTGACAGTAAGGGAAAATTGATAAAGTGCAAGACATAATTGCAATGAATCCGAGTCATACAGTGCCTTCCATACAAATTCCCAAGGTTGAATTCTTAGATTGTCAATAAAGTGTCTACAGTACAATAACCGCAGCGTCGCTAATGCTTCACATTTTAATACCAGGTGTTTGATGGTTTCCACATCTTTCCTGCAAAAAAGTCATAACGAAGTGTCATATCTGTCTTAATCGGGTTCAATCTAAATCTTAAGATTGTGCTTCCAGATTTCCGCGATGGGAAATGCATCGCTGCGCACGCCCCTAATCTCTTATGAGCATTCTTCAGTGCTGTCAGGAGTTTGCATCCATCTATCACATCACAGGTATTACACCAATCCAGTCTCCATAATTGGGTTTTAAATGCAGCTGGATTTTGGAACGCCTTACTGGGATCCAAACCCTGTCAATTGAGTTGGTCCGCACAGCTAGACATGTGAAAAGTACTACAGGTCTTTTGACCCAATGTAAACTGCCCAAACAGGGAGCCCTTAGGTGGCATTATAGATTTCTTAGACAGTCAAACCCTCCACCAAAGGACTCGGATGTTCAGAGAGACTAAGCCCAACTCAAAACGCACTGCAGCCGCCGGTGTAGACTTAGGGAGGTGCAACATTCCTTTCCAGAGCAAACCCTCCAAGTAAGTGGAATTCACATCAACCAGCCGGTATTTCGAGTCCATGGGCGATCACCGGCATTGTAAAACTTTAAAATCGGAAGCACCGAAAATGTGTCATGGATCTCTTATTAAAACGTGCCATTTGAGAGATCATGCAGATTGCTTAAAGGCACTCTCTTACAGGAAGTAGCAAACATGTTAAAACCCACGTGCTTAAAATCATTTACTAGCTCGAATTTCCTGCCCTCCAGCCACCAATTCTGCCTCTCCTTTCTACGCCCTGCTGCGAAAGATAGGACTTTCGTCTTATTCACAGCAACGTATTCTTGAGGGAATATTCCTGGAAAGAGCTTAACAACCATTGACGTCCACCAGATTTCGAGAAGGCAACCCTTTTCAGCAAAGACAGCACGGTGCTATATAGTGAGATAAGACGTGCAGTCCCGGATCACAGTCTCGTGCAATGGCGCCAGGGCCAGACACTTTACCTAATCACCTCTCCCAATCCATGTATTATGCTGCTCATTTAGGGAGGCTGCCGAATTGTTACAACTCTCGTTTGGGGGCTCGTGCTCTGATATGCACCCTGATATGCACCCTACCCATGCCATGCTAGTTTTAGTAACTAGAACGTTTGTGGTGTTTTGTAACACGTAGCTACTAATATCGCCACAGTTACTCAAGCAGTATCAACCACATTCTCTGGAGGATAGCCCAGCAGCAACGTGCTCACCTTGGAAGAAGGACGACCCACAACCACACAGGTTCGACCCCCGGGTCCGTGCTTAGAAACCTCTGGGTAATAAGCGCGTTATAAATAACCTATCGTACCATATCATTCAGAGAAAAATATGCGTTTGCTTTTGCTGGATTTGCAACTGTGATATGACATGTTAACATAGTACGCCACAACATGTCCCTAAAACTGAGCGCACTTCTTAGGCACTGTGGCACTCAAGTTTATCAATCTGTGGTTATTGCATGTGCTTAATGAATTCCCCCAAAGAAAAGTAAAATCACTTAACAAGTTGTGTTCTAGTGAATGCACAGCACACACTGTATGTACTACAATGAACACGGGTCGCATCACAGGATTAACGAGATCATGCCTGACTTGCCAACAAACGTCAAGCAACAGGCGTGTGGCCTCAGCAGTGCCCTGTACTGTATCATGACAGGTTATTTATGTTTTGTAAAAACTGTGCACTAACTTCTTTTCCTGAAGCAGCTAGGTGGTGCCCCTCCAAGTTGGCAGCCTGGGACTCATGCCCCCCTGCCCCATCCATTAGGACATCCCTGCCAGTAGCCATGGAGAATGCATGTTGCTGCTTTCGCCCTTTACACACAACCCCTTCAACATAAGGGCTGATTCCACATGCCAGTCTTCAAACTCTAACCCCTGAACACTCTGGAGGTCTCTCAGTGCTGCTGCTGTCTCCCAAGGGAGGGGGGGTCACTGCAGAAAGGAAGTTCCCTGCAATGTCAGGGCATCAATAGTGCATTGCGCTCTCCAGTGTTGCATGGAAACACAAAATGCGTTTGGAACAGTAAACTTCACTTCATTCCAGTGCCAGGGGCATAATATACGTTTTAAGGGACATGGTCAAATGGGTCTCCTTTTTTCCAAATTACAGTACAACGAGGAGGTGTTTTTCAAAATGAGGTTTGCCTCTTTGTTGTCTTTATTGCATGTTCCTTTGGTTTGCCTCTTTGTTGTCTTTATTGCATGTTCCTTTGTTGCTTCGAGGGCAAACAATGTTCTTCTGATATATATGGACTATCTCGGTGCTCTACCAGAATAATCTCTGCTACGAAATCCTGTTTCAGCTCCTCCATGTTTTGTATTCACATCCTTATTAACGCATATACAATATAATAGAGCAGACAGACCAGCAAACCAGAACATGGTGTGCAATGATGTCCGGTCCAGAAATCTAGCCCATATTTCCTCATACAGAGTCATCTGTTTCTGCTTACGCAAGATGACCCTCTCAAGCAGTGACATTTTGCGAAGGTCTTCACCCCAAGTCGGCCATGAGTGAAAGGTGGTACTCTTACAATCTTGCAGCCCGATCTTTTTTGCAGAGACGCCTTAAAGAAACAACATTTTTGCGGGTATGTCCGATCCTCCAAGAGCTCATCCTCCGCCAAGATAATGGGGGGAAATTCCAAATCAGATAACAAAACCCTGTTCCTTGTCTCTGTAACTCTGAGCCAGAACCATCTCACTTTACAGCATTCCCAGATCATTAGCTCAAATAAGCCTGACCTGTGGCCACAACCCCAACAGGCATCCGAGCCACACATACCTCTTGCACACAGCTTGGTTGGTGTCCACCATACATTGTTTAGAATGTTTATCTGCCACACTCTTTCCTCTACATTCGATGAAGCCAGAGCCACATTTCTACACAGATTCTCCCATCTCCCTACTCTTATTTCAGTGCCAATTGCATCTGACCACGACCTGAGTAGTTGCTCATTGGGTTTCCTGTACTTCTTTAAAACCTTGTACATATTAAGCTGGCGGATCTAGCTTCCCAGTGGTCGCAGCTAAACTGTGGAATACCCTGCCTATATCACTGAGGAACGACACAACCTTGTGGTCATTCCAGAAAGGTTTAAAAACACTGCTTATCAACCAAGACTCCCATTAACTGCCACTGAGTCAAGCATTAAAAACCCTTTCATCTAACAAAGGTATCAACCTGCAGAAACAGGCAAATCATGTGAATCCCTTCAACAAAGTAAAGCCAGTAAACTGTTTGTGAATTCTGTGTAAAACTAAGTCTTCCAGCAATGTATGATAATGGATGGCTATGCCAGAGTTTATTACAAGACTTGTCTGTAGCCATCCCTACTATGTAATTTACCTGTACAAGCTGAAACCTATGTCTGTAATCAATTTCCTAAGTTTACCGGTACAAATTGAAATCTATGTCTGTAAACCAAGATGCCTCTGGTTTATGCGCGCTATATAAATGTTCAAATAAATAAATACATATTAGAAGCAAAATGGCCCTTTCCGCTAAAGTTCAGCAACTTCTCTTTGAAAACACTGTGTCCATCCATTTCCACGTTTCCAATCGCTGTCCTGAATCTTCTGTATTCCCATAGGTGCAATCGCAAAGGTCCTTCACCATTGATAACTTGTTGAAGGGGACCCAGATATTATCCATGAACAAGTCACCAATCCATTGCACACCATTCAGAAACCAGTGCAGCCAGAAAATGGGCTTTCTCCGATCCACACCCTTGCACTGAGCCATAGTGATGCTCTGGGGGCAGTGTGGTCCCGCCCTCCTAATTAATTCCTCAAGCTTATGCCAAGTCTTCCTCAAGAATTCCGCTGCAGAAGGAGCAGTACCTCTTATATTCTGAGTCGTTAAGAGCACTTCAGGGGCAAGCGGTGTGGCCATACTCAACTCCGCCCGTGCCCAAGCATCAGGTGATTCCTCAAGGAATGGAATTAGATGGATCGTCCAAAAAAGAAATGTTACAGAGCAAAATCAGGGATTCCTAAAACCCCTCTCTCCCAGGGGAGTTGTAGTTTCCAGAGCTTCACGCGCGGCTGTTTCTTTTCCCCGAAAAAAACTCCCCTTAGACTCACAAATCTCTGCATTGGTTCCCAGTGGCTCAAAATATTTTCTGTAAAGGTGGTGGTTAGCCTTGCAATGTAAACAGTTCACTACTCCTGTGTATCTTTGCGCCAGACTATATTCCTGGAGTCCCTAATGACCGGTCAGGCCCACTGGTGAATTCTTTTCTTGCTGTCTCAGGTTTTGCATTGGAATCCGAGGTGTTAAGAGGCTTCTCTGACACAGGTGGGTAAAATCTGGAATTTGCTTTCCGTGGGCAGTCGCTTCATGGCATTTGCCTTCTTTCAACCCCTATATACTCATGCCTATGCATGTATAGTGCCCTAAAACTCGTCTAGCAGAATAACTCATTTTATAAATGGTTTTGCTCACTCCACTTAAGTTTGAATATAATAACAATGACGCACTGTAATGTTGGTGCTTTGGCCCCCTTACACAGGGTTACATTTAGTAATAACGGTTATATTATTTCGAAAAAGCTTTTCTACTGCGCCCGTCAGTTGTCCCACAGAGCTTACGTGTGTCCGGAAGGGGGCGAATTGTTCACAGACTAGGGGTAACCAGAGCTTGGTAAAGAAGAAAAAGGGAAAAGTGGGAAAAGAAGAAAGAAAGAGCAGTACGCTATAAAACACACAGGGCCCGATTCTGAGGGCCATGCACAAATAGAAAAGTGTTGTTCCATGGAGGAGCAACACTTTTCTTAAAAGCACCATAGTCTGTTAAACTAATAATGCTGCGGCCTGGCATCAAAGCCTAGGCTGTTGCGTCCCTGACAATGGCCCCAGAGACCATCGTTAATTCAGGGCAGACACTTTGAGAGCACTCTTCTTTGCACAGCCCTTCTTTTGCATGTTAAAAAAGGAGTTAAAACACGGCACCTGTGAGGTGCCATTAACATGTCTACACAAATGATTCCATTAAAAAGTCGACTTTTCCTGGATGGCAACAACACTTTTCGAATTTACTGAAGACTCATCAAGACTTTAGTAAAAATGTGGCAGACTTTTTAGAAATCCTCGTAGTGACACTAGTGCAGGCGTTGCTCCAGAAGCGAAAGATTTTATGAGCGTTTGCAACTGGAAATAGTGAGAATGTTGGCTTTCCACTAGACTTTGTCAAAGCTCAGTATCAGACCTACAGACAGTTGGAAGGTGGGGCGAAGGGGGAGGCGGGTTGTGTGATCGTGAGAGTAGGGATGCAAGGCGAGTCACTCACAGTGGATCAGGTAGAATACTGATCAGAAGCAAGCACATATAGCATTGTAGGGCAATGATGAATTGTCCGGAGATGGCAGTTTCTTTCTTGTACAATGGAAGAGAGTTCTAGAATAAGCGATGGCTCCGGGATGTAATTGGGAAAGCCTAGTGTGGAGGCTTGATTGCCAGGTGTCGTGTTAGGCGCCCTTGACGTTCTTCAAAGGGAATAGTCTGCAGCAGCCTAGCCAGACTGCCAGAAGTGGCAAAGCAAAGTGTTGGCCAAGTAAAGGCGAATGTGGGGAACATAAAAGGGTAGCAGGAACCGGGAGGCAGGGTTGAAAAAGCACTCCCAGGGCCATCCCTGCTAGCCTCGCAGTGAGAAAGAGTTTACAAATGCGAGTGGGGAATGTGGGATGAAATAATTTGAAAAGACTGGAAGAAGTGTCCATCTTGGTGTTATGTTCTCTTGTGCCACAAAGCCTCCTCACTGCACCAATTAAAGAATCTAGTGGATTCACAGCGTCCAGACCCATCTGAGTGGAATGACTGGTGATTCAGGCCTACCTAACCTATTAGATTAGCTCCCCAGACAGCAAGGTAGGCATTCCAATTTGTAAAATACTTTTTTTTAATTAGAACAATAGAACTTGAGATTTTTGCCCCAGTCAGCCTCCTATACCAATCTGTTTTTCTCCACCTACCCCAATCCGTCTCGGTAACATTCTTATTGGTTTTGGTAAATTTTAGTGCCACCTCTGCCACAAAATTGCTGAAACCATTGTTACAGAAGAGAGAGAGGGAATGGGGGGTTCTGAATTGAGAATATCTGGTTGGCATAGCAAAGAACAATGCCATGGCATGAAACTGCCAAATCACCAAAATCTCTTTTTCCAAACACCTCCACAGTACTACCCAATGATAAGTTCCTAACAATATTTGCCCAATCAGCAGCTTTGTACGAAGCAAGTCAGGCGCCTGGTTTTCCATTTCCCAGCTGTGCAGTGATTTCTCATTGGGCTACTTTGTGGACACTTGTGCTATTTCAAGCTACTTTTTACTGCAGATGCTTTTTGTCCTCCTGAGGCTGCCTTTCTGCAAACATCCACCCATCCAAAGCCCACTCTCTGTACCCACCCAGCCCGCTACCACACTTTCTACCTCACCCAAATACAAGAGCTGGTTGAGTTTTGTTTGGGCTATTTTGGGCTGCCTTTGACAAGTCCTCCTAAGGCTGCTTTGTTCTTCATGTTATTTGTCCCAACCATCTACCATCTCCCACCAACACCACCACCTCTCTCTCACCCCACCCACGCACCCTACCCCCCCCTACTCTCACCCATCCAACCCCCCTCTTTACCCTCACTCACCCAACACCCACTCCCTCTATCTACAACCACCCACCCTACCCTCACTCTCTCTACCCCACCCTACCCCCACTCTCTCTACAGGCCTCATCCTCTCTACCCCCACTCACCCACCCTACCCCCACTCTCTCTATCCCAGGCCACCCACCCTAGCCTCACTCTTTCTATCCACACCCTGGTCCCACTCTCTCCAACCCCAACCAATCACCGACCCCTACCCCCTGCCTCTATTCCCCCAACCAACCCAATCCACACCTTCTCTACCCCATCCCACCCACCCTACACACACCCTATCTACCCCACCCCATCCTACCCCACCCTCTTTAGTGACACCAATCTCTACCACCCACCGGGTGCCATGCTATACTCCTCCCACTCACCCCACTGCCACTCTAACCACGCCCACTTACCCACCCTACCCCCGACTCTATACCCCTAACCAACCCAATCCACACCCGCTGTACCCCCATGCACCATCTCTACCCCTACTAACCACCCTCTCTACCCCCCACGGATTCAACCTACCCAACCATCTCTACCCCTTCCAGCCACCCTATCCCCGCCCTCTCTACCACGACCCATCCACCCACCCTACCCTCACTCTCTCTATTCCCCCACCCACCCATCCTACCCCCACTAAGGATGCCTTTCTACAAACACTCACTCTTTCTCGGCCCCCCACCTCCACTCTCTCTATCCCACCCACCCCACTCTCTCTACCCCTACCCACCCTACCCCCTTCTCTCTACCACACCCACCCTCCCTTCCCCCACTCACCCACCTTACACCGCTTTCTAACCCCACCTACCCTACCCTCACTCTCTCCACCCATATCCTACACACACTCTCTACACACACTCACCCACTCTACCTCACTTTATATACCCCCAACCACCAATCCCCACCCTCTCTACCCATACACTCATTGTCTCTGCCCTCACCCACCCCACCCCCAGTCTCTCTGCCCTCACACACCCACACTACCCTAACTCTTTCTACCCAACCACCCTATTTACCCTCTCTCTACCCCACCCAACCTCCACTCGCTCTACCCCCACCCACCATGCCCAAGCTCTCTCTACCAACGCCCACCCACCCTTCCCCACTCTCTCTACCCCCAACCACCAACCGTACCTCCACTCTCTACCCCATCCACCCACACTGCCCCCACTCCGTCTACCACCAACCACCTCTCTCTACCCACACCCACCCAACACCCTCTACAAAGCACCCACCCAACTCCACTCTCTATCCCCTCTCATCCTTCCTCTCACACACTCGCTTTATTTCTTGCCCTCCCACTCGCTCATATTTCCTCTTGCTCATCATCAATGGCACCCTCACTGAATCGTTTCCTCCCTTACTCCATTCTCCTTCCTTCTCATTCCCTTGCACACCTACACCTCTTATCGCACTCTCTTCCTTTCACTCTGGTGCCTAGAAATGCAAAAGGCAAAGAACAGCAGAGAACGCCAAAACGATTGGCTTTGCCAATGCTTTAAAAAAACAAGTTTTTGGTTACCCTTTAAACCATTTGACTCTGCCCACTGTTTTTAATTTGACCTTACTCACGTCGACGTTTTGGCAAAGGCTTGTTTTAAAAAAAAAATATTTGTATTGCCATTTCTTTAGACATGAACATGGGGACTCAACAGTGTCCCATATCAACTCCCATCCCTCTCCCCTGCCCCCTCACCGGTTGTATTGTTCTTCACTGTCCCACTGAGTCTCATTTTCTGCTTCAGTGTTATCCTGTGAACAAGTCCAGTATTCAGAGTTTATGTGGACAACATTGGAGCATGTAGTCGCTTTGTAGATACTCTATCGCTTCCCCCAGTCTGTTGCGAATCTCTGTCTGTCCCCTTGTATATTGTATGTGATTCTCTCTATCGCCACATATGTCCATATTCTGTGTAGCCATTCTTGATTGGTTTGAGGGGACTTTTGTTTAAATTTTTGTGCTATCGCTAGATATGCTGCTATGAGAAATCCCATGAAATTCCTTTTTTGTGTCTTTCCCCCTTTGAACTTCCCCCTCAACTACCCCCCTCCATCCCTCCCTCTTTCCCCCCCCCCCAACATTTTCCCTGAGGAGGGCTCTGGGCCCTATGGTTGCTCGGGCGTTCTGCCTTTGCCCCAGACCCGCCAACATCTATGGTGTACAGTTCCGCAGGGAGTCCTAATCCCTGCTCGAGTTGCGGATTCCAAGGATGCCCCACTGCTCCGCCGCATCCTTGTGCAGACACCTGCCCAGACGGGAGTCTTTTCCCTTTTCGTTATTGTTCTTGTGCCTTCTGTTCTTGCTTCTGTCGTTTATTACTGAGGTTGTTTTAGTTTTTTTCTGATCTGAGGGATTGGAGTCTTGTCTTTCTTTTCTCCGACTGCCATCCATTCGGTTCTCTCCTAAATCTGTGTCTTTCTCCATCATTTGGAGATTCTGGCTCTTGGCAACCGATGATCTTGAGGCCTTCCTCGCATGTTGTGATGCGATGTTGACGCTCCTCCTATGTAAACAGTAGGCCGAATGGGAAGGTCCACTTATATCGTATCTGTTTCTCTGTTAGGAGTTTTGTTACTGGGAGCATCTCTCTTCTCTTTCTGAGTGTAGATTGCGCTAGGTCTTGGTATAACTGTCTTTCTTTGCCATTCATTCTTATTTGTCCAATTGTCCTAGCCTTCCTGAGGATTTGCTCCTTTTGTATGTACTGTGTCAGTGCCACTAGTACGTCTCTTGGGCGGGTTCCAGGCTCTCCCGATCTTCTTGGGCCTACTCTGTGTATCCTGTCTATCTGAATTTCTTCCGCAGAGCCATCTGCGAGTATATCTTGGAAGACCTGTTGTGTTGCTGTGCGAAGGTCTTTATCCTCCACCGTTTCCGGCATATTCTTAATTCTTATATTCGATCTCCGGGATCTATTTTCCAAATCTTCACATTGTGCTTCTAGTTCCTGTGCCAATCGCGCTATCCTGTCTTGTGCTTCTGCGTTGGAGAGTTTCCTCGTCTATATTTTGGACTGTCCTTTCCAGAATGTCTGTTCTCTCCTCCAGGTTTTCTATGTCCCTCTTCAATTCCTGGACCACTTGTTTCAGTTCCCCCTTCATGTTATCGAACTGTGCCTGTGTTGTGGACATTATTTTTTCTTGAAATTCCTTGAACCAGGTCTTGATATCGTCTTTTGAGGCCATACCTGCGTCTTCTTCCTGTTCTGCTGTTCTTCCCCCTTTGTTTTTTTGTTTGTCAGTCTGCTTAGATACTGTTTTTTCTGCGCCCCAGATTTGGAGCAGGTCCTGATCCTGTTTGGTTCTGCTATTGTTTGTAAGTGCTGCCTGAATTCTGTGTCTGGTCCTGACTTTTGACATGTATGTGTTGTTGGGGTCCTAGGCGTCTTGTCTCGTGGATGTAACCTTTCCGGCTTGTAATTCTGGTAGGCTTTGGTGGTCCGTGTGCCTTCTAGGCGCGCCACGTGTTGTCCTTTGCGGTTGTAGGTATCTGCTTCTGTGGCCCTATATTGTGGTGTTCGCGCTGATTGCGCGTGGTCTACGTTGAGCTTGCTGGGGGTCTGCTATGTGTCTGGGGGGGGTCTTGTTGCATTGTCGGGAGCCCCCTTTTCGATCAATTGAAGGCGCAGTTGGGGGCCCTTGCGGCCTCTCGTTGTCAGAGCAACCCCTTCTATTTGGGGGTCTGAGATTTCTGTTTTCTCCCCCTTTTTAAAAAAAATGTATCCTTTTTGGTGGGCCGGGGGACGGCACCCGCCGACGCTTCATGGGGTATAGATTTCACGGGGGCGAGGGGTCGGCGCCCCTAGGCTGAGCAGTGTCCGTTTCCAATGTGGGGCTGGCCCAGGTCTGCCGTCACACTGGGTTGATGTGGTCTGGATTTGGGGACTAGTTTACCCCTCCGTGTAGCGTCGGAGTTGGTGGTTTCTTCCCCCCACAGTCCCGTGAAGTACTCCTGTGTGGTGCCCTGGGGCGCTGCGATATTATATATGGGGGGAAGGTGGTCGACCGCTACTGTACTCTCTCCCCCCCTGCCTCGTACCTGTGTGTTCGGAGTCTCTGCGCCTCCGCTAGGCCCGGTCGTCTTCTGGTGGCATGATCCCTTGTACCTCGCTTCTTCCTCTATTGATCGGCTCTCCGCTTCTTGATGCGGGCGGGGCCTGGAGGGGATCTTTCAGCGATTAGCTTCCCCTTATGCTCCCCGCCGCTGGGCTGCATGGGGGCCGGGTCGCTGGATCCCACCCGTTCTCTGCGGTCGGAGTCTCTGGGAGGGCTCGTCTTCCCGTGCTGGGACCTCTCTTCTTGGGACGCCTCTTCCCGTCAGGTATCGGAGGGAGGCTACGCTCCGTTAGGCACGGCTTGTGCTATATTGTAGATCTTAATTGTTGCGGCCCGAGCTGGGGGACGGAGCTCCGCTCACACACGTCCACCCGGCTCGGCCGCCATCTTGGAATCCCCGCAAAGGCTTGTTTTAAAAGCCTATAATCACATTAACCCTTCCACACAATCCCTGGCAATGAAAGCAGAGGTCTAATGTAAAATTACTGGGCAACTATTAATAGCTGCTTCCTAAAGGCGCAATGACTTCAGATTGGGACGTACCATCTGGAGGCAATTTCCTTCTGTAGTCTGCACGACTGGATATAAAGCTCAGGTGCGTAATCCTACCCAATTGTGATACAGGCACCTCCCAGTAAAAACCTTCCTAGTCTAACTTCTGTCTTAGCATATTTAAGGGCAAGTGCTGAATCGTGGGTCACCCAAGATCCCCTCTTCTGGACTCCTTTTCTTTGAGGAGCAGGTTTTCACAATGATCACCCATTTCCTCACCAACTCATTCATGCAAAGACAAGCATTTCCCATCGTCCTGGCTTTTATAAATCCCTCTATCTGGGCTCTCTTTTCCAGCTCTCCAACTTCCCATTTTCCTTTTCATCTCCACTGGCCAAAGTCTGGTTACCACCGGCGTGGGCACAATACACTTTAAGGACACGCCTTGGTGCAGGGTGACTAGTACGGTGGTACCTGGCACCTTATACATGACTATTTCATTTAACAGCAGTCAGTCCCAGATCAGCCCAATGATTCTTGTCCAGCAAGGCGTGTTCAATTTAATTATTTATCTAAACTTATTGGGTAAAAACCTCCGTCAGTAGGAGCAATGTTCATTATAAAATGGAAATCCACTGCAGCCCAAAAAACCTGTCAACATGTATTACTGTTTATACATATTCATTAAAACTACATAATTAAACAGGTGATCAATATAAAATTTCAAACAAAACGAGAATTAGGGAGGACACTTATTTCATTAACAATAACCAACGTTTACTGATCAGTGTGTTGCTAAGCCCTAGCAGATTGCAGAAATAAAAGTCTTCGACCTTTGCCAAACTCTAAAAGTTAAAATGAAGCACAATGAGACTGAAGGGGGATTCCTGAGGATTTAAGGGTTGTGTAGTGAGTTTGAGGAAGTCCCCATCCTTTCGTATGAGGGGCTTGAGCAGCAGGGGACTGTGTTGTTACAGCCACTACTGAATGTCCCTCCCAGAGGTTGGATACAACATCGAGATTCTGATTCATGCCGGCACTCAACCCGATTCTGTGGTCGCGGACTGGGAGGCTGGAGGCTCTATTCCCATTGGCGGCTGCCTATACAGCGTCTTCTGTTCCCGGGCATGCAGCAGTGACATCGGCTCCCAAGATTGCGGTCGCCTGGGTCTGCTGGGCACCACCATGTTTTGGTCTAGCTTTGCGGATGTCGTGTCATCCGTTGTATGGTCACGCATGATGGATCAGCGTTGCTGGCAGCCAGGACCAAACAGCCTTGGTATGGCACAGAGGCATAAAAGAACATTAAGCGCCTAGCACGGTGCGTCTCAACTTTCTTGTTGGTTACAATCCCTTTTGTTTGCCCGCTCTGTGGTGCTCTACCTATTCTGACCCTCTGAATTAGTCTAGCTCTCTCCTTGCCCTGCTCCTCCTCAATCTTTGCTCTCTTTCCCTTTTGTCCTGTGCCTAATTCTTACTTCACCTTGTACCTTGATATCAAAATCCATTCCATCGTAGTGCCTGAGGCCAGTGCTTGGCACTGTTTCTGCATCACATTAATCTGGGTCAATTTTCATGGTGCAGTAAGATCTGCTCTGCGTCCAACCTCCAATCTATTACACTTTTGGTTGGTGGGCGTAGGGTGGTTTTTTGGTACTGTTTTTTCCTTCATTTGGACTATGAGAATACAAAGTGGCAATCACTGCTCAATGATCTTCACGCTCAATTACGTGCTAGCGCTCAGATCTGCTTGACAGATTGAGACGCCTTCCTCCAGAATCTGCTGATATGGAGGCAATACAAGAATTGAGGGATGAAGTGATGGCACTTTGCCAGGAAATGGCAGCACTTAAACAAGAAAACCAGTTGCAACACGACATCATAGCACAGAACACTGTGGCGACACTTACGTAAAGCACTGTGGCCACTTCAGGGTCAGTCGAGTATGATGAAGATCCCAGGACCCTTACAGAGTTCTGTAACCATTGCAGAGAGCAGTTCCTGTTTTATCCTGTGCATTTTGTGAGTGACAGAGCCAAGAAAGGTTATATCCTAAACAACTACTGGGAATGCCCTGGCTTGGGCAACACTGTACGTGTTGGCTCGAAATCCCATTCTGGATTCTTTGACTAAATTTGAGAAAATATTTTTAGGGGCATTTCAGTAGCCTAAAACAGCAGCCATAGTCCAAAGTCATCTTCTAGACATTAAACAAGGATCACAAAATGTTATCCTCTACATTAGCCAGTTTCGTCAGCTGGCAAATGAAGCTTTATGGCCAGAAGAGACACAAAAAACATTGTTCCAAAAGAGGTTTAAAAGAAGAATACAAGGACGAGTTAGTCCATGCAACAAAATCTGCTACGATCCAGGCCTTGATAGACCAAGTGATCAAGGTAGAGACCCGCCTGATAGCAAGACATACGGAATGTCGAAGAAGTGATTATAACAGATCCATTTCACACACAACCCAGGCTCTGAAAAGTCTTCCTCCTTCAGGGGATGTTGAGGTAGAACCCATGCAGCTGGGAGCTGTATGAGGTCCCCTGTCGGAGGCCGGAAGAAGTAGACATCGAACCAATAAATTGTGTCTGCATTGTGGAGATGGGAGCCATTTCCTGAGCAACTGTCTCATTTGACCTGCTAAACCAGGGGGAAACTAGCAGGCTTGTTGTCAGTCAGGAAGGCAACAACAAGCCCAGCTATTCAGCCCTGCCTTCCTACGGGTCTGGTGCATGCCTTGTCGCCCTTGCCTTATTTGTTTTGCAAGTAACAATGCCCTGGGGCACCAACAACCGGCCAGTGGATACTATGGCTCTGGTGGATTCAGGAGCCTCAGGCAACTATATGGATGAGCGATTCCAAAAACAACAAGGGGTAATACCCCCATCCTAAGGTACACACAGCAGTGGTAGAGGGTATTGGTGGGACACCCCTGGCTTTGAGTCCCTTAACCCATGAATCAGAGCCTATTCTGTTATCTATCAACCAACATCATGAGACATTGGCTTTTGTTATGTTATGTTATGTTAAATGATTTGTATTGCGCACCTGGTACCCAAAGGCTGATGGGTGCAGTCTGACAAACACAAAACAGACCACAAATACAGCAGAATAGTTATCTAAACCGAGTCACCATTGGGGGGTTTAGGCAAAGAGCAGTGTTTTCAGTTTTTTTTTTTAAAGAGTTCTGTTGAAGCCAGCGTTCTTAATGCTGTGGGAAGGGCATTCCATGCAATGGGTGCTGCAACTTCAATTGACCCCTGCCTTGTTTTGTTATTCTTATGCCTGGATACACTGAGTGTATTAGAATTGTCGGATCTGAGAGACCTACCCTTATCCTTCACGACTATGGCCTCCTTCAGATATGATGGCATTTTACCAACAATGCATTTTTGGGTGATAAGCAGAAGCCTAATATGAATTCTCTTTCCAACCGGCAGCCAATGAAGACTCCTTCTGGCATCTGATACATGATCTCTTTTACTTAAACCCTTAACTATTCTCACGGCCCCATTTTGAATTACCTGAAGATGATGAATCTCTGTCTAAGGGGTACCCACCAAGAGACTACATCCATAGTCTAATTTGGAGCCAATGATGGCTCTCGCCAAGGTTTCAGCGTTTTTTTCAGAAATAAATGGACGGAGATGACGGAAAAGTTTAAGAAAGTAGGAGGCCGATGAGACAAGACTATTCACCTGAGCCTTCATATTAAGGTGTGTATCCAAACATACGCCCAGGGTCTTAACTTTGGACAAGGTTTTGATAATACAATTGTCCAGATTGATGTTCTTGTATTCTGCTCCTAACTTATCCAATTTGCTTGGCGAGCCTACCAAAAGAAGTTCGGTTTTAGCACTATTTAGGGCCATGCCATTGGATACCATCCAGTCTTGTATTTTCAGATAAGTTGCATCAATGAAAGCTATGTCCTTTTGGTAAATTCCTGAGATGGGAAGGATGCATTGCGTGTCATCTGCGTAGTTGGCAAACACGATCCCTTCCTCCTCCAACATCTGAAAGAAGGGGATCATGAAGATGTTATAGAAACACGGAGACACGCATGCTCCCTGAGGGACTCCAAACAGTAGTAGCATTGGATCTGCTTCTGCCAATTCGCGGGCAACTCTAATTTGCCTATCCTTTAGAAAGGATATCCAAAGGATAGCCTCTTCTGAAAAGGACACCCTCAGACCTCATTCAGTCCCCCTCTTATCCACTGGTGCTTGGCCTTCCATGGCTGGTCTTCTATAACCCCTACATTAATTGAGCTACACATACCATGATCTTTTGTTCAGACTATTGTACCAGAAAATGTTGTTTTGGCTCCCGTCCTCCAGTTTACTCTTACCCATACAAGACCCATCCAGGGAATTTCTTGCTGTCAGAAGCAACATTCAGAATATGCTGATTTCAACAAGGTTTTTTCTCCGCCAAAAGACATACCCTTGCCTCTGTCATGTTCCTATGATTGTGCTATACGGTTGCGTCCCGACCAACAAATCCCTTATGGCCATTTATATTTACTTAATACACAAGAGTGAGAAGAACTGCGGAGTGACATGACGTAGTGTTTGAGAATATATTAAGCATGTGCAATCATCAGCAGGAGCTTCTCTATTCTTTGTGCCCAAGAACGAAGGCACCCTTCAACCTTGTGTGGAATATCGCCTGCTGAATAATATAAAAAGACAGATACCTGCTGCCTCTTATTCAAGACATATTGGAATTCTTACACGAGGCCTCTGTGTTCACAAAAATCGACCTACATGGTCCCTAGCCCCTGGTGAGGATTAAACCGGGGGACGAATGGAAGCCACTTTTTAATCTCCTTGGGGCATTTCAAATATCGCATAATGCCTTTCGGTCTATGCAATGCCTGGCCGTTTTTCAGCTGTTTATGGATTCTGTTTTTTCTGATTCACTCAGTTTAACCACTTGGGTTTACCTTGATGATATCCTCATCTTTTCAAAAACCCTCATTGACCATGTGGTGCATGCTCCGGAGGTCCTACAAAGGTTGAAGGATAACCATCTATACGTCAAGGAAGAAAAATGTTAATTACATCAGACACAGATTGAATTTCTGGGATATGTGATTGACTCAAGCGGCATCTTGATCGATCCCAAGAAGATCAAGGCCATTAAGGAATGGTATGGTCTAGTCCACGTGATGTCAAGGCAGTCCAGTGTTTTCTGGGGTTTGCTAACTTCTATAGACGCTTTATACCAGACTTTGCCCAGAAGATCACACAAATCACACGATTGTTATGGAAAAGTGTCATTTTTTTCTTGGGATGAAAAAGCAGAACAAGGGTTCCAAGACATCAAAGCTGAGTTCATGAAAGCACCCATCTTAAGACACACAAATGAACATCTTCCGTTTATAGTCGAAACTGACACATCTGCATGTGCTGTTGGCTCTGTTCTTCTACATGGGAATCCTGAGACTGGTCTTGGCCATCCCATAGCATACTTTTATCGGTAGCTGATACCCAATGAATGGAACTTTGCCATCATAGAAAAATAACTCTTGGCCATTAAAGATAGTTTCACAGAATGGAGGCACTATCTCCTCGGTGGCAGGTACCCAGTGGATGTCCGTACTGAAAACAAAAACCTACAATACCTGAAATCCTTGTCCTGTATTAACAGTCAGGCACGTTGGGAGTTGTTTTTCTGACAATTTACATTTACCATTTCTCATATACCCGGAATACAGAACGTTAAGGCGGATGCTTTATCTCACAACCTGCACACCAGTGTTGTACATTTCACTGAACCAACCATGATTATACCGGCTCAGCATTTCATATCAGCAGTCCAGACTTTCTTGGACATGGTGAAGGCTGCTCAAACCGTGGACCCAAAGATGATTACCTTGCGGGAGTCTTTGTTCTTGAGCATTCGGGATTGTTTGGGGTTCTACCCTGACAAATTGTATCTTCCCATAACCAAACTGCAACATCTGATTCTACAAGGTTTGCATGATTCTAAAGCAGCAGGTTATCGGGGAAAGACCTGAACCTTGGATCTCATAGCACGTCAATATTGGTGGTCCAATATGAGAACACAGATACTATCCTATGTATCCAGCTGTCCCAACTGTGCTATGCAGAAGGTGCCTCGTCGAAAACCTGTTGGGTTACTGCAATCCTCCGAAATTCCACCCTTTCCCTGGCACACCATCGCCATGGACTTTATCATTGACCTTCCATCATCGCAAGGATACACATGTATATAAGTGGTGGTGGACTGTTTCAGTAAACTGGCTCATTGTGTTCCCTTTTCTGCCCTTCCTACAGCAAAGGCCTGTCTTCATGAGATCTACCGTCTACACGGGCTACTGGAGAAAATCATTTCTGACCAGGGACAGCAATTCATGTCACATTTCTGGACCTCCCTTTGTCAAGCTCTGGGCATACAAAAAGCCCTTAGCTCTGGTTATCATCCACAGACTAATGGGCAGACAGAAAGGACTAATCAGACCCTGGAAACGCATCTGCGTTGCTATACCTGTTCCGTTCAAACAGATTGCGTAACTGTTCTGGACATGGCTAAGGTGGCATACAACGCCAAACATATGGCGATACGTTGTAGTCTGTTCTTTTGCTCCTTTGTGCTCAATCCGAAGATCCTGTCCATGCCTGCCTTCTCCACTACTTTCATGCAGTCGCTCGACATTTTGACGAAGAAACTGCAAGATACCCATAAGACTGTATCAAGTATTCTAATACGAACCAAAGCACGGCAGGAACATTTCGCCAACCAGACACAGAGCACCCAAGCCATCCTACTCCGCTGGTGACCCGGTCAGGCTCAGCACCTGTGATCTACCTCTTGTAATTGTTCCTAGAAATTTGCTCCTCGTTTTACGGGACCTTTGACATCATCAAGAAGGTTTCTCTTGTGACTTTTCGACTTGAACTTCCTTCCTTTGTGTCATGTCCACCCGGTATTCCATGTGTCCCTTTTCAAACCATTTCAACTGGATACCTTCAATCGGCATTGTCCACGTCCAGTACCTATTCCAATTAATGGTGACCTTGAACACGAGGTGAAGGCCGTATGTGATGCTGGTGTTTCCCAGGGCCTATCTGCTTGACAGATTCCCAGGAGGCACCTTCCGCGCACACATGCAGTATTACTCTGAAACAGAAAGAATCATCTCTCTGTGAAAGGAGAATTTGAGGCTACAGGTTCCAGCAAGCCCTGCAAAAATCATATTCCAATAATAGAGAACATGACAATTGTAAATGCATCATAAACAATAAGACCTGAATGGAGTTAGACATTCACAATGTAGGCCATGGGTGTGGAAAAGCCAAACTGTGCCATAATATTGCAACCAGCTTGCACCCTGAACTAATGGTGAGCCACAGAAGTTCACAGAATACTGAACGCAGAGGGAAAATTAACTGCGAGAAATCTATTCAAAAACATAATCAAATAGAACACTTGCTGTCACTTGAAACAGCAAACACTGCTCACTGCGAGCTTGCTCAGCACTGGGGAACACTGTATTCCCACTCACATTTACAGATCCAAAATGAGACTGAAGACTTGGTCCCTGTTTAAAGGCTTGGGGTCTATCATTTAAAGCAATTGAAACATCAATTATACCCATACCTATAGGGATCAAATAATAATCCCAAATTACAAATGCAACATCATTAGAGAACAACCCAATCAGAACAGGGAATACAAGACATACAATGGAAAAACAAATCCTGGGTGGGCTTAGGAAATCACCAACAAGTCCCACCCTAAAAAAAAAGGTAGAATACACCATTTAGAGCAGAAGATAGAGAGAAAGCAACTGTATGTTATTTTCTCTCTGGATGCACAAGGAGAACGCTACTTGGGAAGAGGTAGTACATTTGATAAATGCTGTGCAAGTTACTCTGGTGCAGGAATCTCAGAGGTCCCATCCATAGAATTTTATACGAGAAGCAAGGCCTGAAGGCAAAGTGCTTCCTTGAGGGACCTGGAAATAAAAAATCCCTTGGTGGAGAGTTAGAATGTAGTCTGTCAGAAAAGGACCCTGAATAAGGGATGGGGGCGGGGTGAAATATCCATTACTTTCAAGAATTTTGTGTTGAATGAATCCAAGCTTGTGAAGAAACCTCAGAGAAGCTTGAGAGAACCCAAGGTTGTGGAGAGACCAGAGAGAATGAAAGGTCCTCAAGAAGTCCTGAGAGATGCCGGGGAAGAGAGGTTGTGGAGAGAACTAAGAAAGTTGATTTTTTAACGAAGGAAGAGGCTATGGGGTGGCCTAACACATTTGTGTTGTACGGAGAATCACTCAGGATGGTAATTTTCTTAAAGCTGATTAAGTGGTAAGGACTTAACATAACAGCCAGGGTGATGCTCTGTACATGCGCTACATATAACTTTGCTCACATGCATACAGCCTGTTTCTGGCCTCTGATGAGCCATGAAATGCATTAACTTTGTAAGAAAGTTTTCTTCTCAGTGCTAGATAATTTTCTTTATAACATTACTCATTATTGAAATTGTATATAATACAGGAGAACATTAGTATTGATGGTATTTTCATGAAGCTGTGCCCACAGTATATGCCAGTATAACTACTGTAAAACAATCTCATTTGCGGCACTCACAATGTATGCCAGCATTTCCATTTTGTGTAACTTTCATGATGACATGCCCCCAATATATGACATCATTGCCACTGTGCTGCTATAAACAGGTCCGGTGCAAGGCATGGGCCACATGTGCTGCTGCAGTGGGCCTTACACTTCATGGAGCACACTCACATGTAGAACCGCAATTAGGAGGATTATGTGTCCCAAAATCCACTTGCCATTCGGGCCTCATAAATAGCTTTACAAATGTTTTACACATTTGAAAGGGCAGCGGTTTGTCACTTGGAAATTACAGCAAGTCTCCCTAAATTAGCACAGACATTTCAGTGATACGAGCTGATAGGGGCTTTAGTAGTTGAAAACCCAACACAGATCCATTTGGCTACTTTACACCCGGTGTAATTTCGCAAGATAATTAAACAGAATCACAATATAACCCCTTGCTGCCTTTTTAGTTTGTCTAATTTTTTCTTTAAATTGTGTTACTTGAATATTTCCATTCACAATACAAATGTATAGCTATAGTTATACTCTTAACATATTTTTGTAAGCATTTATATACTTGACAGGTTAATTTATTATATATTTTGCCAACAAGAGCTGAAAAGACGTGGCCAGTCAAGGGTCTCTTGCAGACTGGGCCCAAATCCCAGCTTCACCATTTACCTAAAAGGTTCTGACCATGGGCAAATCATTTTCTCTTACTTTGCCTAATATGCCAAAATTGCGAGTCTGTAGAAGTGATTCAGTTTATCATGTACGCTGTTCTAATTCTAAAAAAGGGAAAATCATACTTTTAACCGACTATAGTATTCCCGATTTATTTTAATAGTGACCACTCATAAGCTAGTTAGTTATTTTGTCTCTTGTTATTCAATTCTTGTAACTTCACATGGTGCAATAAACTATCAAAGACTAATGTTACTCCCTGTGATATAATTTTCTATCTTGCCACTCTTAGCAATGTCAATACAAATGCAAATTAGTCCCGACCGCATATCTTACCTCGCAAAATCAAGAACCAGCTCCCGACTATTAATCACTTTCATGAAGCTGCAGCAGTATGTGCTAGCAGATTGCCATTGTATATCATGTTCATTATGCTGCACCCACAATATATTATGCCATTCATAGTGGAAATCACCTACTTGATGTCCAAAATAAACGTCATTTCAAATTTGCCACTGAGTCTGCAAAACAGATTCATGAAGCTGCACCCACAATATAAACCCGCATTCCTTTAAATCACTTTTAGGCTGCCCTCTCTCTCCCGCTCTGCAGAATACACATTCACGCAAGTATTTACATGCATGTGCACACACACATTCTCATTCTGTCACACACTCACATAAACATACACACAGGTACAAGCATGTATACACTCACATTCTTCCACCCACACAAATATGCACTGCATTGCCTGAAACATGCATGCATGCAAACTTGTTTTTTAATCTTACCTTTACTCACTGATTACACCTCAAACCTAATGGTTCTCTGGACCACAGCACAGCAATAATGGATTCAGCACCAGCCACCAGGAGTTGACTTTAGCCCCTGTGGCATGCACATAGAGGCCCTGGGGAGGGGACACAAAGACACAGCACATGGAGAAGCAGACTTGAGCACCCAGGAAGGGACACTTGGGAAGGCCGTAGCTCATTCTTTAGAGTGCTCTGCTGTCTACAGATCCATGGCAGTCCTCCTGCTGTCTTCTGTTCCCAGGTCCCATCTACATGCAGCACTAAGGCATGTAGGTCCCACGAAAGGCACTGGCAGGATTGAGAATGTTGCTGATTGGACAGCTTTCCTCCCTGAAACCACTCATATGCCATGCTTCCAACAATGGTATGTAGCCTGACAATTCGTGGGTGGTTGTCCAGTAGGTTTGCTTCTCAGCTAGCCAGTCAGAGCTGTGTCAACAGAAATTATGAACAAATGATGTCTGTAAGGATTTGTAGAGACCACAGACAAATGACTTACATGACAGATTGTATGTGGTAAATATGGACAGGTGGTTACCCTATAAACATACCATAACAAAGATCAATCACAAATGTATACAGACAGAATGAATAGGATTACAACCTTAGAAGATAGCTGTGTTTGGCTCCCCCAACGCTCATTGACGTTTATTGTTGTATCGTCCAATGACCTACCGAGTATAGTTCATCGCGTTCAGCATGTTGTTATGCTTTAGGTGTGAGAGTCGGAGGTTGACTTTGATTAATTTGCTTATTTCAGTAGTCAATGACTGGATCCTTTTTGACCTGGGATTCCCATAATTGTGGAAGTTGAAAAAGAGACTCCCCTTTAATGAAGGTATGGCTGTTAAGTCCACACCCTTGGTGGCCTGGCATCAGTGCCCTTTTTTAATAGGTCACAGTTTGGTTTTTTGTATTGTAGTGCTGGGCGTGTGGAACATCTTGTTCGTTACGGGGCCTGCCACCTCTATAACAAACCTTGATTTAGGTAATTTATGTTGGTCTCTTTAAATAAGGCACTCCCGTAGTTTGTTGCAGGGTGTGTGGTGACTTTTAGCTATGCCTCATTGCATTTTTAATGGGTGGCAATTAGATGCCTACAGTTCATTATATTAAGATGTCTTATTTCTGCTGTAAGGATTGTCTTTTGACAGCCTGTTTGAAGCTTTTGAGTTTCTAATCTTCTCTTGATCTAATCATGGCAGAATGATTTTGGTCTTTTGGCCCTGAAGAGGCCTTTTCATTCGAAACTAGCCTCCCATGAACAAGGGACATGTTCTGCATATGGCCACTGTCTCCACCAGTGGTTGGGTTCATGTTACATCATTAAATGTTTGCATCCATTGGGCTTCTAGTTGGCCATTTCATATATCTGTGTGTACATATTGTTTTCACAAATGATACATGATCCTTGGTAGGAGATGTACAACTAAACTGATTTTCAACATAGCATTATGTCCACACCTCAGTGCAAAGGGCTATGGGCTATATGATGAATAATTGAATAGTTTTCCATTGTGTTTTTTTATATATATCATTTTATTGTTCCTTCTTTATGGGCCTTGTCATTAAAATGTTTTGATGTGGCACCTTTACGTGTTTAGGTCTAGTTATATACATGTTAGAATCAGATAATATCATGTGTGTAAAATCGCTACAATATTTTTCCTGACTTTAAAAAATATTACTGTATGTATTTCTAATTGACTTTGGATTGCTTAAAAGGTATTAATATTACTTCACTCAGATTAGCACAACATATTTTTCCCTTAAGGTGTGGCAGTCCACTTAATAATAATGGCCGTGGTGTATTTAAATAAAAATAATCTAACTGAGGACTTTTAGTAAGCGATCAAGGAGAATCAGTATTTTTTTTGTAGCTTTATTTCCCTGCTCTCCTTTCTTAGGTCAATGTACCCTGGTGTTGTACAGAATGCCAAGTCACAACTAAGCATAGGTGAGGCACCAACTTTCACTCTTAATCAGGCACGAGTCTTGTATTGTAATTGTCATTTATATAGCGCCTTTCATCAATGCTCTTGTTGCAAAGAGTCTCCCTAAGGTTCATGTCCAGAGCGCCACAGAATGCTGATGATGACAATGGTACTCTTATGTTAATCAATTTAGGCATCTCCCCTTCATGTTTTAAACTGTTATTCGACTGGATGAAACTGTTAATAGGAGAGGGAGATGAATTATATCAGTCTTGTCTAACCCACAAGGATGGTGCAGCACTTAAATGTTTGGCAATTCTCCTCTCAACAATAGTACCAACAGCGGGGGGGGCGCTGTTGCGCATGAGAAGGAATGGCTGCTCTCCTGTGAGCTCCGGCGACGTCCAGGGCCGAAATGCCACTGTAACCGCCTTTTTTCGACCTGATTCTCCCTGAAAACTGCGAGAAACGTGCTGAAACTCTCCCAGACTGTGCATACGGAGTTTGGAGGCAGTAGGCAGTGGGATATCAGAACCGCAGTAGATTTAAGCTCCCACGTGCAGAGAGAGAGGCAGGCCGGAGGCACGCCGCAGACCGAGAGGAGGAGCCCGGCGCCAACCAGCACGAGTGGCGATGGAGGGATACACGGCCCGGCAGCACCTGGAGTGAGTCGCGGGTGCTCCGGGTACCGTAGAGTGCCCCCAGACCCCCCAGATACACTCCTGCTGGTGCCTGAGAGGAGCGGAACTCAGGAGCGACGAGATACAGAGTCGAGAAGGTAGGAAAGAGGATACAAGTGTCGCTGCGCCCCGGGGCGGTGTCCGGTCCCTCGGCGCTCGTCAAGCTGCCATAGACACTTGGAGAAGCCTGGAGGGAGAGGTGGGAGACCCAGGCCACTCCTCGGGGGGTCGGGCTGTGTGCCCCCTGCAGCGGAGAACACTAGTGAGCCAGGGGGGGCGCAGAAGGATACTCCCCCCAGTGCAATCTAAGCGTCCCTCCGCTCCGGGCAAGGCTAACAACTTCCTCTTGCATAAGGTTGGGGCCCTCGCCATGTGCTACCACCATACGACAGACCACCACCGGAGAAACACACTACAACAGAGCAACGCCGCTACATAACACCACATGCTGGCCTGGCTGGAGGGGAAACACGTAGGCACCAATTAAAAACCCCTTTACCACGCAATCCTCAGAAGTAGGGGTTCCAGTGTACCTCTGGCTCCACCAAAAGCAGGCGATAAGGGACAAACAAGAGGACACTGAGAGCCGCCCGTGGGGAAGAGGGACTCACATACAGGCAATTGAGGACCCCATAGAGTGTACCTAGCATCCAGGCGGCAAGTGGAACATAGGGTCAGCGACCCACTAATATTCAAGGATCTGGGAGGCGCTGGGACACTCTCCACAGGCTACAGTCTCAGAACTCATTGCATCTAGGCAGGCAATAAACTCGTTTCAGGGGAAAAAGGTGCACGAGAAACATAAATCCAAGACGCAGCAGACATACGCACTTAACAAAACGACTAGCGTAAGACCACAACTCGTCAACAACGATCCAACCCCTAAGTAATAAAAGTAATTATAGCAGATCCACACAAAGGCATGAGGCTGACAACAAGAGTGGGATACTAATAACGGAATTGAAAACACGAACAGAACAGACACTTGTAGGTGCGCAGAACCAGCCCAGATAACGAACCAAACACCTCCAGAAGGCCAGCTTCAAATACCACTCTGCGCTCACCAGGTATAGGAAACACGTAAAAGAAGACTGCTGGGCCTGTTACCAGGTTACACCTCAAAAAGACGATGCCCAAGGGCTTTGGTCCTAAGAACGGAAGAGGAGCTATGAAAAAATACACAACTGCAATAAGGAAAGAAACGGAACCCGAGATGTCCGAGGAAGTATCCCCACAGGAGCAACCGGCGGCCTCAGTACCAATGATGGACCCTCAGGCAGTCTTTCTGGCCATGCAACAAGGCTTCTCCGCCCTCAATGAAAATCTGGACGGGATAACAGCAAATGCTGCCTCCATTAAGACACAACTGGATAAAACTACATTGCGCATGACAGAGGCAGAGACGAGAATATCGGGCACAGAAGATGCACTAGAGGCCTTGAAGAACACAGTTTCCACAATGGAAATAGAACTGGAGACGGTGAAGTCCAAATGCGAAGATTTGGAGGGTCGATCCCGGCGGAATAACATCTGCATAGTCGGAGTACCGGAGGAAGCATTGAAAGGGTCAATGGAAAAGGCAGTAGAAGATCTTTTACGAAATCTCCCGGGAGATTCTGGATGGTCGGCAATGTTCATCGTGGAGCGGGCACGTAGGTCACTCGCCCCAAAGCCATAACCTGGTGCATACCCTAGACCTATCATAGCAAGCATGATAAACTATAGAGACAGAGACCTGATTTTGAAAACTGCCAGAGAAAAACAAGAACTGAGATGGGAAGCCAACACCATACGTATCTTTCCGGATTTCACACTGGCGGTACAGCAAGAAAGGAGACTCTTCACTGGGGTCAAGAAACTGCTGCGGGAATGACAAGTGCAATACGCCATGCTATACCCGGCGAGACTAAAAATACAACATCAGAACAAAACATACTTTTTTACGTTCCCAGAGGAGGCGGCGAACTTCGTTGAAACACATATCCCCGCTCCGCCTGGACAGTCCAGAACCGATAGAGACTCTTGAAACCCCGAAATCATACAACAATAAGCATGTAAACGATAAAGAATGGACTTGCGAAAGCGAAGGCCCCCTTCGGGTGGCTCACATAGGGAATGAACATGACTTACTCTGCAAAACATGTTGTTGAGCTCAACCCCACATCTGTCAACATGAGTGAGAGCAACAATGTAGAACCGGTCACACTGTAAAAGACCAATTACGGCATGGGCACTGGATGTCGCTACAGTCCCCTCGGTAGCAGGTGCACAAGAAGTTGATGGGAGGGGAGGGGTGGTATTTAACTGCCATAGTTGAAGTTCGGGGAACTATGAGGGAGGGGGAGGGCTCAGGTTGGGTTTGTTGGGGTTTAGTTATGGAACGAAAGGTATTAAAACAAAAAGCGCGCAGGTACCAAGCACTACTGTTATTAAGTACACAATTGAAATAAACAGTCATGCATATGATTACAATTACTTCATAGACAATGGCTAAACCAGGCACAGACAACAAAGATTCTGAGCTGGAATGTATGTGGTTTAGGATCCCAGATCAAGAAAAGAAAGATACTAGCATATATTAACAGGCAGGGCCCCAAAATAATATTTCTGCAAGAAACACACTTAGGGCCTCAGCAAGTGGGACAACTGGTGCCAAGCTGGGGAACATACCAATATTACACAACATATCCCAAACGGGCAAGAGGGGCGGCGACTCTAATGCATAAAACCCTGCCATTTACCTGTATTAACTCTGAATGTGACCCCGAGGGTAGATATGCATTGCTCCATGGCACCCTCTATGACAGGGAGATAGTCCTACTTAATACATACGGTCCAAACATCGATGACCCAGATTTCTATTCCACATTATTTGAATAATTGGCAAGCTACCCCAAGGCCTATTTGATATGTGGTGGGGATTTTAACACCATCCTTGATGTCCACTTAGATCGAACCTCAACACAACCTACAGCATTGACCAAGGCAGCACAGAAGATACTCATCCATATGTCTGACCTAAACCTAAAAGATACATGGAGAACAATAAACCCCTCAAAAAGGTAATATACATACTACTCCACAGTGCACAACATGCATTCGAGAATAGTTCTATGGTTGGTAGACAACGAAGTATTGACCTGGGTTACTAGTGCCCACATTTATCCCAGAACATACTCAGATCATTCGCCAATACAGCTAACAATGCGAATCCCTGATCCTACGGCAAACAGGCCACCATGGAAATTTAAACCTGCGGCGCTGCAGGACCTGATCTATAAAAATACGATGACATAGCAAATACAGGAATACTTTGACATCAATGAGGACTCTGTTTCCAGTCAGGCAATATTATGGCAGGCATTTAAGGTCTGCATAAGAGGCAATTCAATATCCGCTGAATGAGGAGTCCTCAAAGACATCCGGGGTAGACTGGCGCACTTAGAGACACAAATAGCCTCTTTACAATCCCAGTACGCCCCATCATCACAGCTGAGTTCAGAGATTAAGAATAAACTAGATGAATATAAAGAAGCGGCGGATCAAGTGATCCGTTACTTCGACAAACCAGCGGCGGCACGCCGATATGGGGAGAGTGAACATCCGGGGAGGCTACTAGCAAGAACAGTAAGGGGTGAAAGAGGCTCGACAATTATACCATGCATAAAATTATCACATGGCACAGTGACCATGGAAAACAGTAAGGTGAAGGAAACATTCTATGAATTCTATAAAAAACTATACTCCCCTCAGTGCAATACCACTGAAGAAGAGATAGATCAATATCTTTCCCAAATACCAACGACACTATTAGCTGACGCCACTAGAGGGTCCCTAGAGAGTCTGATCACTGAGGCAGAGATAGCGGAGGCAATAAAAACACTTCCTAATGGGAAAGCCCCTGGCACAGATGGCCTTGAGGCGGAATTTTATAAAGCATTCAGTCACCTCCTAGTACCCAGACTGTATGCAGTGTGGATGGAAGCCTTAAATAAAGGGGAACTGCCCAAAACCACTAGGGAGGCGGTAATCACGTTACTGCTTAAACCAGGGAAACCCCCAGAGGAATGCGGCTCGTACAGGCCGCTGTCACTAATAAATACGGACGCGAAGATCTTCGCAAAAATATTGGCAACCCGATTAACACCACTGATGCCCTACATGGTACATGAAGACCAAGCAGGGTTTATTGTGGGCAGATCCACAGCAACGAACATTAGAAGATGCCACAAAATTCTGGTCACAGTACCCCCCTCCCCCCAGAGACTCAAGGGATAGCGGTATCTCTCGATATGCAAAAAACATTTGATACATTCTTCTAGCCCTTCCTATTTGGGGTAATACGAAATTATGGATTTGGCCCCAATATCATCAAATGGATACAAATATTATATGCACGCCCCTACGCCAAGATAAGAGTCCATGGCACTTTAACAGACATACTAGAACTACTTGGGGGAACCCGACAGGGCTGCCCATTGTCACCTTTACTATTCGCTCTAGTGATAGAGCCCCTAGCCGACATCCTTAGGTCACTCTACAGTTCAAATGGGCTGTGGCTTGAGGGCAAACTACAAATTATAACTTTATATGCTGATGATATTTTACTATATCTACGGAACCCAGATCGCACATTGGGCAAAGTCCTGGCAGAAGTGAAAAGGTTTGGGGACTACTCCGCCCTAAGACTCAACCCCAACAAATCAGAGATATTCCCACTCACAAAAAATACAGCAGAGCCCCAAGACTTACATGGTCTCATATGGAGCCTGATGCATATATTATACCTTGGAGCATACGTAGCTAGAACAGCCCAACTGTCCCAAGCCTTAAACTACAGCACGTTAGCTGACACCCTATGTGCAAAGATGAAACCCTGGAGTGCCCTTCTCATCTCATTGATGGGAAGAATAGCCTTAATCAAAATTATATTACCAAAACTGTTCTATTTGTTCAATACGGTGCTGGTCTGGCCAGGTCGCGCTCTGTTTGCTAAAATGAAAAGTGCTTGTGTCACGTTTGTGTGGGCAGGGCATCCCAGTCTAAGTTGGAGGACATTAACTGATACATATCCAAGCGGTGGGTTGATGGCACCGGATTTAGAGCTTTACTACTTGGCAGCACAGGCGCACTATGCCGCCCAATGGGCCACAAACTTTCTCAACCCAGGGAGCCCACCACCTGATCTGAGAGCATGAGAAGCAATAATAGCGCTGCACAAAATGACAGGATCAAACCCCAAACATCATAACTCCATAGACCACATGCAGGTAACGACCACAGCCTAGGGCCAAAATTGTCGATATATTTCAAACAGACAGGTTATACCACCCGAGTATGCCGATCTGGGGTGACCCCCAAACACCATTTGTCCTAGATGGAGAGGTGGCCATGCATTGGAGTGCCAGAGGTATCACTCAATGGGGACAATTATTCCCGGATAAGCTCTTTGTGACATGGGAAGATATCAAGGATATAGTGGGAAATACAAACATACACAAGCTACAATATATGCGAGTGAAGGCTGCCATACAAAATGCATGTCCCACCTTCCCAAAAGAACCAGAGATAAACATGGGGATTGGATACATGTTTACAGGGGGGACTCCGAAAGTGACAGCCTCAGCACTATATAAAGTTATAGTTGAAACGCGTCCAGCAGGGAACCACATGGCCAGAAACAAGTGGGTACAGGACCTGGGGCAACAAATAGAGGACCACGAATGGATCCAGATCTATGAATTGACCAAACATATATCTTGCAACTCTAGATACAAACTAATACATTATAAAATAGTGCACAGGACACATTATACCCCTGTAAGGCTTAAACGAATCTATCCCGCCACACCGGGAACCTGTCCAAAGTGTAACACTGAAGATGCAAATATATATCATATGCTCTGGGCATGCATAAAGCTGAGAGACTACTGGGCAGAGGTTTGTGCAGCTCTGGATGAAATGGCAGATCAGCCTGTGGAGTAGATACCACGATTGTGCCTGTTGGGCACAGTGGAAAAAATGAACCCGACATGGCGAAAACTTTTAAACTTGAGCCTGTTAATAGCCAAAAGAGCAATATTAATGAAGTGGAAAATTTAACTCCGCCAACTAAAGCGGACTGGGACAGAGATATGCTATGGACAAACGACACAGAAGAGCTATACATAGACTCAGTGCTGCCCTCTTCCAAACCTAGAAATATATGGGCCAAGTACAAACAATATTTGGCATACAAAGCTGAACTCGAAAAAAACTCTGACTCAGAAGCAGAGTAATTGTGTACAATGTACTGATGGAAATTTGATGGTATATATATGTATGTGCTGTAACTGTGTGCAATAATAAATAAAGTAAAAAAAAAAAAGAGTACCTACAGCAACGCCAGACACCTATTTGAGTAGGACTAGACAATTGAAATTTCTCCTGTGTGGAAGGCGGAATGAGCTAAAACATGGTTGTAGCGCCCCCTGAGTGGGAACCCTCCCTTAGGACAGGTTATTTTAACAATCAATATGATCTGATTGGTTATTTATAACGCGATTAATACCCAGAGGTTTCTAAGCGTGGAGCCGGGGATCGAACCTGTGTTGCTCCATGTCTCTTGCTTCCAAGGCGAGCACTTGCCCCTGAGCTATCCTCTGATGTGGTTATCAGTAAAGGAACGTCCAACATGTTAGCACCATTTAACATTCCATTTACTCTGCTCGATCAGACCTAGTTGACTTGCCACCTAAGACTGCTTCCTACTCTTCGGCCCATGGTGTTGGGCACAGTATGTCCAATTTAGTCACTATCGCTACCTGTTGCCTCTCCCAACTCCGACAGAAAACGTATTCAGCTGGATAGAGGAGGAGCTTAGCATTTTACATTTTGAAACGACACCCCTTTAAAACAGACCGTCCTATCATGGTTTGATATTAATTATCCTATTATAGTTCATTGTTAGAGCAGTTCTGACTACGCAAGGGCCCCATCTGCCGCTTTTGCCAGATAGATTGTGATGACTTCTCAATACCCCCAAAAGTTGTCCTTCATCGCGTCTTCCTGAAGGCTGATGACCGTAATTGGCAACGCAGCCAGTGGTCGAAGTGTACGAAAATAAGTAGTGGAGCTATGTTCTCTGCTGATCTGCCCCGCTCCCCACAAACCCCATCGCCACGCCCCCTCCCACACACAATCCAAACCCTCCGAAGAAACACACCTTCTATTTAAGGGAATGTTCAGTGCAGTGCACTGAAGTGCAAGCTTCAACTTCTTTCTACACTTTTATTTTAAAATGAAACCATTCCGGGAGGGTTTCTTTTTAAAATAAAAGTATAGGAACAGTGAAACTTAAAAATAAAAAGTATGGGAGCACCGCTCCTGACCGCTCCCGCCCACTTCGACCTCTGAGCGCAGCCCTCATGCAAGAGCCACACAAATGGGGTGCTAACATGATAGGTAGCAAGGTGTGTGCCACCAAAGTCTTTAATGTTTATATTTATTTGTAAAACACTCCAGGGCTGGACTGGCCTATTGGGAACTCTGGAGATTTCCCGGGAGGCTTCGGCACTCTGGGCCTCTTTTGTGTTGCATTTCCAAATGTTCCCATAGGAAAAGGGTTGGGCTTGGTGAACATGTGTAATATGGGCCCACTTTGAACATTATTTCCAGGGCCTCTTTTGTTTCGCAGTCCACCCCTGGAGCACTCACTGCTAGACTCAATTGCTTCTTGGCGCGTTTGAAGGAGTCCAGGTGTCTTATCAGCACAAATAGGTCTTGAATGCTTCCATGAAATACATCCGGTTGAGAGGTGCGGGGTGTCTACTGGGAGTTTACTCCAGAGGAGGGGAGAGACTTCAGCAAATCATCTCTCCTTTCTGGTCCTGCACACCATTGTAATGTGCCCAAAACGTTGCTAGGTCGCTGCAAGATTACCAGAATACAAGCCCAAACACCACTGTACATTTTCTGTCCCAAGCAAGAGTTAATTCGATGTCTTCAATTCAACCCATTCCTATCTTCTGTATGTTTATTTACTTTCGTGTTCTATAAAGAGCCAACACGTGGCATTGCGGTTACTTCACCGTTGCTGCGCGGCAAAGAGATATAATAGGATGTCTGTAAATGAAGCTCAGTAGGAATAGTGTCTCATTGTGACAGAGAACAGATCACACATCGCAGACAAGGGCTCATTGTCATTTCTCCTCAAGATCCTTTATCCACTTTCCGGATATGAACTATTTCTAGGTTGCCACAACACCACACCGAATGAACAATAATATTTATATGACGTTCACAGCTTTACCCACCTGCTCAGGGGTGGCAAGAGCCCAGAATATCATGCAGGCGTTACAGCAGTGTGTTGCCTGTGAATCCCTCTGCTCTGTGGTATCAGTCCTTTCACTGCACAGGCAGGGGCTTCACAATGTGCAAAGAGCAGATCACACAAACATGCACCCCTGTGTAGTGCAAACTCAGGCCCTCGCTGTAGGCATGGCCCGTTGGCGTGCATAGTGAGGCCCATGCAGTCCATGTCATTTCAACTGTGTGGCGGCCTTCCGTTCTGTGCATGATGTCATAGCCACATGCAGACTTGCGCTACTTCTGTTTGTGGTTGATCAGGGAGAGCTGGTATTCATGTTTGCCACCTCTCCCCCTTTTGCGTCAAGTCTCAAAAAACACAGAGGAGAGCGGTCGAGTAAGAGTCCTTTTGGGCCATGTGCCACCAAGTACTGGTAACAGCTGCACCTGTTTGATGGATCACATTAGTAAAAAATAGTGTTCCAAAATCGAAGCATGGTAAATACTCAAAATGGAGTACTAAACTCTCGTTTGCACATGCCCCATAGCCAAGAGAGCTGGGCAAGGACAACTGAGTGCAGAGGCAAATAAACACTGCCGCAGACCTCTCCCCATCCCAGGCTTACGCAGCAGGCTTCTGGGTGGGGGATAAGCGGAGGCTTAAGATGTGAAATCAAAATGACAGATGCAAGTTGGGCACCTCAAATCACATCCGAAATACACATCCAATTGAAACCATTGTTTCATGACGATAGTCCTTATCAAGATCATGAAAAAAGAAACCAAATGTATCAGGAAAATTGCTTGAATACAAAAATAGCCCAAGCATATTTTAATGTGTCTGTATCACTATCCCATCCCAACAAGTCTCACTCGTTCTATTCCACGGACAGCAGTAACACAATAATTATGATCTCTTAGATAGCGACTAAAATGTTCTGGGAGTTCTGGTTGTTTTTTGTAGTTCTAATTCTTGAGAAGGTTCGTTTTTGTTCTGTGTTCAATAAAGCATGTCTAGATGATATTCACCTGAATGTAATTAATACAATTAGGACTTTCCATGACGAAGGAAAGCAGAGCCACTAATTCTTCTGCCTCACAAAGTCAGTTATGGTTTGAAATACGCTGTCACATATGACACAGACCAAAGGACCCTCGTTTAAGAAGGTTTATTAAGTGTGTCAGGATGGACTTCACAGTTATACAGGTATCGGTATCATCCAGATTTGTGACAGGCTGCTGTTCTGGGTCCTTTTCTGGTCCGTCTACACACAACTTTCTTCCTGATGGTTGCCTCTTTGGTCCAGCCAAACATTTCTCACAAGGTTTATGAATGACTTCTCTCTACGTCTGCCCATCAGAAACTCTCCCTCGTTCTGGTACGGGTCCACCTGTAATGTGCTTTTCCTGGTCTCTGGCTCGATTTGTTCTTGTGTTCTTATTTGCTTCAGACTTTCTCTAGACTTCTAATTGCTGGAAGTCTAATCTGCATCCTTGTGTTGACTTGACTTTTAGGCCGCATGCGACTTCGTCATAGGTTATACATTTAAATCTCACATCAACACAGTTTTCCCTTTTGCAGTTGGCTACAACATTAACTGGTTTTCTTAAAAGTAGCAAAAAGATTTTCGGCCCTAGCTGTCCGTGACCGCGCTCTTCAGAAAAAATGCCAAGGTTATGGCTACGAGAGCAAGAATCCAACCCTATCGTACAACCACGCCTTTCTGCCTAAGGCATAACCAGTCCACCTAACCATAATAGTTATACCGCACATCTATTTTTCCCTGCTATTTTGCTCGCTGGTGTCTGGCTGCAATGCGACTGAATCACTGGGTGCATCCATTCGTACTTAGTATAATCTGCCAACCATGTCCGAGCAAATCTATCACGTGCTATGTACATATGTAATACATTGTCCAAACTTCAATGTATAACTGTATTTGATCCTTATGTATTATAAGGCTGTACTTTTCTTGTAACCTGTAAGCATAGCGCCCAGATGCCTACGAGCTTGGCGCGCGCTGAAAATAAACTAAGCTGTCTTTTTGATGTTTTATAGACTGTATAACCATTCCACACTTTTGTTGGATTGTCGATTTCCATGGTCTGGGTTAAAACCTTTTACTTTAAATATATATATATATATATATGAAGTAAAATTATACTCGGCAAGCACATTCACTGAAAAATAAGGCAATGGTATGCGTGGCAAAATGTTGAAACCGGACAAAGGGTGATCAAGAAGTGTCTCTTCTTAGGTTTCTCAAATGTTTTCTGGTTTCCAAAGGGCCAGACTGGTATCATTCGTAATATATAGGTATATATCACTTCTTGGAATTAGCGGTGCTTGCCATGAATCTTCAGTGTGTCTTTCAAGTTCAGCATCTTATCTCTAGCTTCTAGCTTCCCGGAGCCTTTCGTTTGAGTCCAGTCGGTTCCAGATTCATAGGGTTTTTAAGGTTCAAATGCTTTTCAGAGGATTTCAGGGTTTAAAGCACTTACCGATCTAACTGTGTCTTACAGTACAGGCCAGGAGTGTCAGCCTTTCAGGATTCGCGAAGTTTGTGGACTCAAAGCCCTCCACATCTTGCGGTGTCTTGTGGCGCTTCCATTGAATCTCTGCTTCGCAAGGGTTTATAGTACTTCCGGGTACAGAAAACATCTGTCTCTAAACAGCAATGCCTGTCATCTGTGTAGCATTTTCGTTATTTAGCAGCGATACACATTTGGGAGAAGTCTCTGCTGCCTCCTATGTGGCTAACAGTTTCTCCTCTTGGCAACCATACTGAGTAGAGGTTTCGCCTACTGCTCACCTTTATACTTTTTTGCAGGCTACAGATTTAGCAGCGCTGTCTCCTACCTCACAAGTGCACCAATCCCTTTCTGTAAAAAGAACATAAAAGAAATAGTTTCTGGAAGCTTACACCGCTTTTGGGGTTCATAATATTCTCAGGGTGCACAGTGCTTTTAAGGGTTAACCCTGTTTTGGAGAAACCAGAGTCTCTTTGCAGTCTCCACATCTTCAAGGCCCTTTAGAGATCACCAGTGACAGCATCAATGAGCAAAGGTTCTCTATAGGCTCTTAATGTTAGCAGGATAAGGAATGTCTCTGCTCTGTTGGCTCCAGAGCGCTGCTTCTTCTCTGGGTTCAGACGTGCTTCTTAAAATACCTCTTCCTGGAATCTGAATGGAGGTGAGTCTCCCTCTTTCCCCTTGCGCCCTCTCCCGTCTCTTTCGTTCTCTCTCGCTCTCTTCCTTTCTCATGTCAAAGGAAAACAGTTGATAAAGACTGGGGAACCATTTTGGATTTCTAAATAGATTGTCCTGGAAGTTCTCTGCTCCCACTCTCTCCTTTTTGCCACCTTAGCCGGGCTGCTGTACCTTGCGCCAAATTAGTTACCTTTCTGCAGTCAGTGAATTTAGAAAAGGCGCCAGTCGCACACTGTACCCGTTCCAGAATTGACACAGTGGTCACACCAACTTTGGGAAGCGGGGTTCAAACCTTGGAAGGTAAGGGCACTACTTGCTGTGACTAATCCTGGAAGATCGTCAACTCTTTTCAAGGTAGAACCACCCCCTTTTGATCTAGGGAGGTGAGCCTGCTACGTTTAACACCCGCTAGGGAACAGGGAAAGTCGGATCCCTCTGGAGGGGATGCCTGGTGTTTACCATGATCTCATTTCATACACCCTTTAGTAATGTCGGACATGGCTTCTGATCTTTCCTCTGTTCTGTTTCCTCCGAGGTCTAAGGGGAAATATGTGTACCAGCCCCCTGGAAGAGCCTCCCTCTGACCATCAATCACAAGAGGCTTTCGCCAGGCTCCACAGAGTTTATCGGCACAAAGGAAAATTGAGGGAGGCGAGTCCGGAGAGAAAGAGAACATAAGTGTCGGCGTGAAGTTCTCAGACATGCACCAACAGAGTTCAGCAGCAGGACGCAGTCAGCCTGCCAGCCGCACAGTCCAGTTGAGAGTTACATAAGTGGCAAGAAGATAACCGAGCCTTCCCACGCCCCTCCCGAGGAGAAAAGCTCGAGCCAACAACGTACACGGTGGTTCAACAGGAGAGGGACGCTGGTGAAAGAGAGAGAAAGTAGAAACGTGCCAGAGTTGGGTGAAGCAGAGAAAACCACAGAGTGCGGAGTGAGAAAGAGAAGCACCCCACAGTGGGGTGTGAGAAAGAGAAGAACCCCAGAGTGAGGAGTGAGAGAGAGACGCATCCCAGAGCGGAGAGTGAGAAAGGGAAGCATCCCTGAGTGGGGAATAAAAAAGAGAAAAGCCCCAGAGTCGTAAAGAGACAGAGGAAACCCTGGCCTGGGGACCACAAAATAGAAACACCCCAGATTGGGGAGAAGTGGAGAAAACCCCAGCCTGGGGAGTGAGAAAGAGAAGAAGCCCAGAGTGGGGAGTGGGAATGAGAAGCACCGCAGAGTGGGCAGTGGGAATGAAAAGCACCACAGAGTGTGGAGTGGGAGAGAAAAGCAACCCAGAGTGGGGAGTGAGAAAGGGAAGCATCCCAAAGTGAGGAGTAAGGAAGAGAAAAGCCCCAGAGTGGGGAGCAACAGGGAAAAGCCCGCAGAGGGGAGTGGAAAAGAGAAGCACGTTAGAGTGGGGTGAAACTGAGAAAATCCCAGAACGGAGACTTAGAAACATACAGAATGGGGGGAAACCAAAGAACGTCAGTATAGGATAGTGAGAAGGAGGAAACCGCCAGGGTGGTGAGAGACTGAGAATCCCTCTGAGTGAAGAGTAAGACTGGCATAATCCACAAGGGGGAGAGACAAGATGAGTCTCAGAGGAACTAGACAGAGATGGAAAGAGACTTGGGGATGGGCCCTCTGGGCCGCAGTCCAGCCCACCAAGGAGTGTCTACTCTGAACTGGAACTATCGGAGAATTCCTTGTCTAACAGGGGACCCGATTGGGGGACAGAAGCCAGCAGCCATCCCGTCCAACCCAAAGTCCCCCAAAGTCTTAAGTTGTTTGTCATTTTCTAAAAGACAGGGAACATTGTTAGGTTAGAAAAGGATTTTGGATGGAGGACTGTTGTATCGTTTTGACATCCTGACGAGCACCATTGTGACTTTTTTTTCTCCAGAATATGGCTTGAGGTTTGGGAAAGATACGTTTTCTTGTGTTACAAGAGTATAAAGAACCGTGAGACCAATGTCTGGTAGTCCGAGCCATGTTTCTGAAATGCCACTTTGCCTAGTACGTACCATCCACTCAGGCGCAGGTGATCCAAGCCTCACAGAGAGTATGCTTCACAATACAAAAATTAAAGGAAACTTCTGGTGCAAATCTTCTTAAGTAATGGAATGTGTTACTCATCAGGTCATCTTTTTATCTACTGAAAAGGAGTGCCTGCACGGAAATTTTTAGCGTCTGGTTGTTAGGGAAATTTTCAAGCAGCCCTCTGGGGAGGCATGTGTACCTGTCAAACCTAATGGTGAGACAACAAATCCAACCTGATCAGGAGCCAAGCCTCTCTAAAGGTAGTAGCAAACAGGCTTAACATCAGTAGGGAGTAGCCGAGTTAAGACAGGTCTGTTAATACACACTGTTAACCAAAGAGAAAAAACAGACACTGACATTCTGAACAAATATACAATTTATTACAGTAACACATATAAACTATTAGGGTAAAATAAGTACTTTAGGTGTACATAAAACATGATGGAACCAGTGCATGTAAAAAAATAGCAGTGGTCGATTAAGACCCAAACCACTCCTACTACTAACATGTGGAAACACTATCTGATGATAGGCACCACACTATTATAAGGAGGAGGGAGAGACAAGGGTTCCCTAAACACAAATAATGCAGTCGCATAGTCATTATCAGGACCTAAATGCCACACACTTAATGATCTTTTTTCCTGACCCTCTAGTACATAGTAACACGGTAGGTACAAAAGCACAATATGCAATACATATACAGAGATCTAGACAGAGAAAAGCAGAACTTCAGAAACCCTACCCAGAGGGCCACAATAGGCAATAATATGTTAGTCTCACAATACTAGTGACAAAGACTCATTGCACTCTTAGAAGAGGGCATACATTGCTCACCGTAATCTTATTTCTGATGCTTGTATCTGCTTAGATTCACATGCTTTGCATAAGCGGACATCTAGTGGTAGTGGTAGGCTGACATATAGTGGTAGTGGTGGAGTATTTCATGATTTGTTTTCAAAACCCGAAAAGGGACGTTGACTGGGCGTGTTAGTAATACTATCCCTAGTGTGACGTCCACTGTACCCATGGTCCTTCACGCATCAATGTCCCTCAGATTGTTTTGTTTCAGACATGAGGTTGCATGAAGTATAGTGTGAGTACACATGTAATAAAGCAGAGAATAGAGATAAAGCAAGAAACATCATAAAAGATCAATTAAGGGTGAGGACAGCCCATAAAGGATGCCCAGGACTTAGAATTCAGCAAGTATGGCAAGATGTTGTCCAGAAAATGCAGGAGTGGCTTCAAGATGAAGAAAATCCTCCTGCAGATAAGTAAAACTGTGGCACTCCTGAGAATCCAACATAATTGAGTGCAGGAACAGGTTTGCTCCTAAATATCTCATACACATAGGGGCCCACAAATCCCACAGGGGTGCTTCAAACAAAGGTTTTTGCAACCAGTAAGTCAGGTTGGCCCCAAAAACTGCAAAACACCCATGCCCATCTCTACAGGATATGCACTGGCCATGTCTGAGGCCAGGAGCTGGTGTAAACTGGCCAAAACCACTCTGGAGACACAGGACTGGGCTCAGAGTGAACCCAATGGCCATATTAGGCCTGCCTTGTGTTTTCTGCAAACAAAGGAAAGCCCCCCTAGTGAAACCAAAACTAAATCACAGCTGCCTCCAGAATCCTCCCCAAAGCCAACATAGGGTGAGTTAATCACCCTTGGGAAAAAAGAAAGTGCTTAAAAGCACCCCGTCTCTCAGAGCCACTTAGACTACCATAAGATCATGCCGAAACAAGAAGTTGCAGTGGCAGGTGGACTTCCGTTTAGGTCTCAGATCCTAAAAACAGGAAGGAAAAATCAAATTGATTAGACGGTCCCTAAGATGAGGTATCAGAATACCCAAAAATTTAATTCTTCCCTAAAACCGGTGGTCAATAAGCAGTCAGATTATCATTTGGATACCTTAGCATTCAGGGAGACTGGGCCCATCATTGCCTTCTGCTCTTTGTTTTGTGGCCCCTCTAGTTGCCAAATAGCAGCTCAAAATAGATCTAGAACATGTTCTTTAATAAAATGTCCCGGTGTTAAAACAAAACGTACCTTTATTTAATATGTCTTCCTTCCTTGGCTCCTCGGTTTGCTAGTCTTTCAGGACCTTCAGATTCTTTCGACTCACTGAATTTTTTATGATGAGATTCACTGTGTGATGGATAGCATCGCACCTCTTGAGCTGTAACATCTGTGCTTCCAGTGCTGTAATCCTTGGTTTACTGAGGCTCTTAATTCTGGACGACAGTTAGTTCGGTAACTGGAGAGAATGTTGTGCTTGTAGCCACTGGAAGGCACTTTGAAAGCCTTGAAACAAGCACATTGTTGTTACTTGGCTAATATTTCAGAAGGAAAGTTATCTTATCATTCTACAGCCATTGATTCAGCTGGTAATCAGCCTAGGGCCCTTTTCTCCATACTGAAGGCTATGATGGTAATGGGCCAAAATGTCACCCTCACAATTACGACGGCCGAAAATGCCAACTTTTTTTTTGTTAGACCCCCCTTACACCATATATATGTGTGGACAGTATGTTATATAATGGTAATATGAGGGGGCTTTGGGAGGCCTCCCTCTGCGGACATGTATGTGGTGTAAAGGTTTTTTTTTTTTTAAATAAGAAAGTCAGCATTTCCGGTCGTTGTAATTATGGGGGTCACAATAATCACATAGATCCGGTTATGATGAACCCTCGCACAAAAGAATGCCAATATTTGTAGAGGGAGAAGTGTCAACAATTTGCGCAGTTTTTATCTAGTACGGTGGTCTTCAAACTGGGGCGCGGGTGAGAGGGGCCTGAATAATGTACAGGGGGGTCCCCACACGGATGCTGAGATCAAGTACGACCAAAAGGAATTAACTAATTGCAGCAGGATAGCAAAGAAAAACGAGTGCCGAATAGTACGAAATATGTAAAAAAAACGCTGAAGAACGCTAAAAGGTCAAGATTTAAATAAAGCGTATCTGCTCTTCTATAATATAAGAATCGAGCAGAGATCTGCTTATCTGAATAGAAAGGTTCAGCTTTCAACGACTGAAACATTTCATTTAACCAGGCATCCAATCACATACGATTAGGAGAACAACAATCCACAATTTTTAGCACAACAAACAAGTTTGATTCATGACACAAGAAAGCTCAAATATCAATAATCATCATATAGATCCTCCTGAAGAACTATTGTAACTAATGGAGAAACACGTGTCGGGGGTTGACAAGAAGATCAAACAAATAAAAGAAAGGGGGACAACAAGGAAAATCAACGAGTATATTGTTTCAACCAAATATTCTCTCCCGTATGCCCTAATGTTCCCCTCAAACTACACATTCAACACGGGGAAGTGCGCATTTCTTTGATAATCCTTTAGACGCCACAGCCTATATCGAGGCGTCGATCCCGCTCCCTCTACCGGTGCACAGGAGAGAGCGCAATCCGGACCCAGGAAACAATGCCAGGCAGAATGGCATGTAGAGTTGATTTAGAAATGCCATTTAGATATTGGTAATTATGATGACATGTGCAGGCACGAAAAGCTGTTAAAATGTTACGGGGACGCATCGGCTGGGTCAGCTCACTGAGGTTGAGGCTGCTCAATGCGTACCTCTGGAAATTTCCATGGTTACACAGGGGCAACATCATTAAGTTGGGGCAGATGGTGAGGGTGTGGGGGGATGGGGTAGTTCAAGAGAAACATTGGGTTATGGGAAGTAGTGCTGGAAGAGGGTGGGGGGAGGCGGAGGGAGTGGGAGGTTCTTAACAGCAGACAGCAGGGCTTGGGTGGCACCATGCCCTAAGGGTAGTTTAAGGAAGGGGCCAGAGGGGTGGGGGTTGGGGTCGGGGGGGTTCGATGTTAAAAAAGGTTGGCTGACAGGTTGGCAGACCGGCGCTGGGTCACACATAGATAATCCATACTTTAGGAAGCACGCAAGCATATTTGATCAATGGCTAAATAATAAATGGGCGAATCAATAGGATTGATATCCTGAAATGTAAGACGCCTCAATAACCACATTAAAGCCAGGAAGATACTAGCATATATTGACTGCCACTCTCTCAAGATAATGATGCTTCATAAAATGCACACCCTGGGGCCACTACATGAGAGTTTCGCTCCTAAATGGGGGCGACAGATTCTATACCTCGTATTCGTCCCAAGCCAGGGGGTGTTGATATTGGTACACCGATCACTGCCCTTTTCCATCCAAAGAGGTCCAAATAGACCCAGCAGGAAGATACATAATAGTCAAGGGAGAGCGAACCAGGACAAATGTAATATTGGTGAACTCATATGGGCCCAATATAGACAACCCAAGCTTTTATAGTGGAATATCCAAGAAACTAGTTGGGGAAGGGGAGATCCCCATTATATGGGGTGGTACTTCAATACAGTCCTCGACGTGGCCATATATAGGTCAAGGACCATGCAACCAAGACAGACTAGTGCAGCTCAGATGATCAGGCAGATCATGGATCAGCTGGTGTAGACAGATGTATGGAGGAATGTACACCTGAGGATAGCCGAATAAATGCACTACTCGATAGTGCACGGTGCAATGTCCCGAATTGATCTGTGGTTAATTTCAGCACATTTGGGCATCCAGAACTCAGGGCAGCAAAATACTGCCACCCACCCTTTCAGATCACTCTCCAGTGGTGATGACGTTATTATTGAAAGAACCACTGAGACCCCGCCCCATGTGGAGGATGTTACCGTCGGTGCTGCAAGATGACTTGTTAGTCATGTCCTTGCGTGAGAAAATAGAAGGGTTCTTTGAGGCAAACAAGTGTACAGTGCATTGATATGGGTAACTTTCAAAGTATGGCTACATGGCATGTTGATTTCAACCACCACAGGGGTGTTGAAAGACACCAGACGGGAACTGTGGAAAGTCGAAAAGGAATGACGAGAGCTAGAGTACCAATATGGCACAACTAAGGACAAGGCTTTTTTTGGGACTCATTAAAGGGAAGGTGATGAATTTCCACGAACTGGCTGACTAAGAAGTGTGATACATGGCTAAATCGGCCCAAGCTTGCAGATACGGGAGGGAGACCGACCTGGAAGGTAACTGGCAGGAGTGGTGAGGGGCGAGAGGGCGGTGCAAATCATCAGTGGAATTAAAGGGACCTCTGGTCAGTTCCTAACGACGACCGAGGCAATAAATGAAGAGTTTCGGAAATATTACATGGCACTATATGCCAATGCTAATGTCAGTACAAATGAAGGGATAGAACAATATTTAACCAGAGGCTCCTCCACAAGCCTCCCGACAGAGGCAAAGGTAGAACTCAATAGGCCGATAGAGTTAGAAGAGGCAATAAACTCACTGGCTTCAGGCAGAGTCCTGGGCCCCGATGGGCTTGGTATCAAACTATATAAAGACATATAAGGGAATCCTGGCACACAGCCCTTTGGGTGTGGGAGGAGGTGCATGAGAACGGACGGCTCCCTCCTTCGCTGTCGAAGGCCATGATCTCAGTGCTGCCAAAGCCAGGAAGGCCACCAGGTTACATGGCCTCATACCGCCCACTATCTCTGATTAACACAGATGCCTAGGTTTTCGACAAAGTATTAGCAAACAGACTTCTCCCCCACAACAACTAGTGCATCCAGATCAATCAGGCTTTATCCCTACACGATCAACTGCCCTAAATTTACGACGCCTCTTTGGCATCATTTCACAAATTGATCCTAGAGCAAGGAAAGGAGCGGCGTCTTTATACGCTGAAAAAGCATTTGATTCCGTTTGATGTACATTTTTGTTTGGGGGTACTTAAACATTGTGGGTTGGGAGACAATTACATTGGATATGTTAGACTGTTGTATACTAACCCGACTGCAAGGGTCGTACCAACGGGACGCTGTCCCAAGCCTTCGCACTGTCTCGGAGTACACAACAGGGTTGCCCATTTTCTCCCATATTGTTTGCGCTCACAATAGAACCCATGACCCGAAGGCGGCGTGATCGTCATGGACACTGGGAAATACACATAGCAGGCCCTGCCCCCCGCCCCCAGATAATCTCCCTGTACACAGATGACACACTGCTATACCTGCGAAACCCTGAAGAAAATCTTAGACCGGTAATGGAGGAAGTAGCTGAGTTCATGACACACTCGGGATACAAGATTATTAACGCAAAATCTGAGTTATTCCCATTAACTGAGGGCACAGCCAAGCCTGCGGATCTAATGGGATTCAAATGGGCCCCAACCAGCCTTAAATACTTGGGTGTGATGGTCTCCCGCAAACAGCAAACGCTAAATGAAGACAATCATGAAACTTACCTGAACGCGTTAGCAACTAAATTGACAGCTAGACTTCCTTTGTCCCAATATGGCAGGTTGTCATTGTTGAAAATCATAGTGGTGTTATTCTATTACTTTACAACGATCCTGATATGGCCTGTACGTAGATTCTTTATAAGACAATGGTACATAGCCATACAATATGCATGGGGGGTGGTGTGCCCTGGATGAGTTGGGTAGGGTTGGCAGAACCATATGAGCGGGGGGGATTGGCTGCCTCAGACGTTGAGCTATATTACATAGTAGCACAGGCACAATATGTGGACCATTGGTATACACAGGCCCGGGGCACGACTCACTTAGCAGTGGAAGGATATAGGGCAGCCCCCACAGATCTTAGAGCAGTAATCCTGGAAGACCGGTACATTGAATCATGTGTATTTGACCCGCTGCGCACAACAGTAAATGCGTGGACACGGGTGTACACCAGCGAGGATCTTGCGTTTTTTTCCGGACCAGATGAATGCATGAAATGTGGGAATGAGGGGACAGACTCAATACACATGTACTGGAACTGCCCAAAAATAACACAGTTTTGGCGAGATGTGTCGGAGATACTGTACGACATGATTGGAATTCCCCCTGTGCTCTTACCATTGAAATATCTATTGGGGGATATAGGCAAAGTATCTATAAAGATGCGTAGATTGTTTGATGTGGGTTGCATACTTGCCAAAAAATGTATCTTGATGAAATGGAAATCCAGAGGAGCACCAACTAGTCAGAAATGGTTGAGGGAAATTACTTTTGTGAACAAGATGGAAGAGAGATATACCTGGTCAATCAACCTGATGAGTAGACCCAAGGATATATGGGGCACATTCAGAGGCTACCGTATTTAAAAAAAAAAACAGAAAAAGTATAAAGATATACTGCAGAAGGAAGATTGTTAGCGTGCAGAGTGTACCCAAGAAAGTGATTTATTTGCGATTGAAATGTGTCAACTTGGTGTCAGATGTAACTTGTTGACCTGTTACTGAAAAAGTTTTTTTTTTTAAAGTAGGAGTAACTGTAAACCCGGTATGCAGTATTAACTGTGCTAATAGCACTAAACCTGTAAAAAGACCCCATGGGGCTCATTCCAAGTATGATGGTCTGGAAACAACAATGCCGGTAAGCTTACCAGCACCGTTGTTTCCGGACCGGCATACTACGAGTCTGCCTGCCGGAGCCAGTGTGCCCGACAGGGCAGGCCCTGCCGGACACAGCGGCCATGGTAGGCAGACCGTCATGGAAGCACCAGCACCGTTAAAAACAGTGCTGGTGCTTCCGCGGTCCCCATTTCCATTAAGTCCTATCGGAATCCATGGGAATGGGGACTTACAATTTACTGGCGCCTGACTTTCCAGAATGCCGGGGTTGTAATACCCCGGCAAGTCGGAAAATATTTACGGGTCCAGTGACAACCTGCTGGTAGTACCGGCACAGTTACCGCCAGACTCGTAATGAGCCCCAATGTCTTTAAGTGTACTTCATGAAGGTGGGTGCATTCCCGATAAACAGGCAAACACACTGGGCCTTTTCACTTAACGCAAAATGTGCACTTTCCCTTGCATTGGGGGCACACATACTTCCCATTTCAGGCAGAAATACCACTGTGTGATGCCCACACAGTACCATATCAGTTCAAGACACACTGCACAGGACGTTGGCCGGGAATCCAAAAGCACAACGAAGATTTGCAATGGAAAAATACAGTAAAGTAACCATCTCATGAGCAGTTTTCCCTTGTCATACAGCGCAGTGCTGTGTCTGGAGGAATCCACATTAAGCATCTGCCATCACAGGAAACACACATCTGTGTATCATGAGAAATGCTGGTACAAGGGTGAGGCGAGGACAGGTATTGGTAAGAGAAGGAAGGGGAAAGGCAAATACTATTGAAGGATCCTATTGGGGCAGGGCCGCCCGGGTGACCGCTTGGGGGTCCATTAGACACCCGTCATGCCAGCTCAGGGGAGTCTTTCAAGGTCTCCCCCGAGCTGGTGTGGTGGGAGAAGGCACGGCTGGCTCCCTATTGAAATTAAATGCGCCTGCTCTTAGCAGCAGAGTGCATTTAATAACAATAGTGCACTGATGCGCTGCATTGCCGCCTATTGAAAAATGTGATAATACATCGGGTAGTCAGGTGCAGGATTATATGATTTAGGATTAATAATGATAAAACATAGATGTCCACAGACTCAGATGCAGGAATCTTATTTGTCCTTCATAAAGCAGGATCGCTGCATAGCTGTGACTGCTCTCCTCGCTTGTTCGTGGCATCTCTTTGCTCTTCCTTATGGTGAGCTCTCATTGTGCACCAATCTTGCGAGACTAGTGCCCCATATAGCTCCTTTTCTTGAGAAGATAGTTCATCATCACAAAATCACTATACCTAGCAGGTATCCTCGCCAACTGTAGAGGGCTGCCATCAATCACTTTAGTGGTCACCTGTCCTTCCCCACCCTATATTTCACTTTGTTTCCATCACATCACTGACCGGTCCTTGATTGTTCTTGTCACTTCTTTCTTCCCTCTCCAATTCCGGCACTCTTTCTCGGTGTCCTTGAACCCAGAATTGTTCACCTCTCACTTCCAGAACACCCTTTGCAATCACAGACACCCTCTCAAGATTCAATTTTTTCCATCTTTGGTGCCCACATGGTTTGTGCTCTTCTTTATTACTTTGATCAGATGACGGTAGCAGGACACTGTTATCCGGTCCTTATTGGGTTTTCTGATCTTTACTATATCTCCTCCTGCAACTTCTGTTCTGTCATCCATCTCTCTGATCCTCCATACCACTTACGTTTATTGTATGGTCGACACTGACACTAGAAAGCCTTGAGGGGGGTACCAATGTAAATGCTGCTCTCCTGCCTCTCAGCAATGAAAAGGTGACAACTTGGTGGCTGCATTGGGTGTCATCTGTCGGTCGCAACAGCCTCCTTCACAGTCGTGTTCGTGTCCATACAGGAGCTGTGGCTAATTGAACGGCTCCTTTCGCATACCGATTTGTCCTTTCAATTAGGCCATTGGCCTGTGGGTGATAAAAGGCCACCTTGATTTGCCTTATGTTATTTTTCCGGTTGGAATTTAGTAATTTCTGCCAATGTCAGCTGTACACCGTTATCCGCTGTTATTTCCTATGGTAAACCTTGTCTTTGAAACTGCGATTTGACTACATCAATCACTGTTTTCATAGTGATGTCTGGTACGAAATCGGTTCCCACCCACTTTGATAAATAGTCTACCACTAATTCTCTGCATTCTTGGCTTCCAAGACGCCTAATATTTCAGATGCTTTGCAATGTAAAGGCACTCCAGACATCTCCCCAGTATGTTCTTTATATCGCAGTCCATGCTAGGCCAACAATACGATTCTCTTATCATGCATATCGTCATGTTACTCCCTAGATGCCCTGAATGGGCTCCATCTAGTATGTTGTTTCTTAGCATCATGGGAGGCATCGCTTTGTCATCCCATAACAACAACAGGCCATTCTCCTTATAGATTTCATCTGTTACTTTCCAGTACAGTCACATGCTTTCTGGAACGTCCCTTTCATCAGGCCACCCATTCTTGATCCATCTGGTCAATTTTGGTACAGGCTCATATTGGGATGATTCCACCAACTAATGTTTCTCACTCATCTCCATGTACTCCTTGCTCCTTAGGCCTCCCACTGATGCCACGATGCATTTGTGTTGTAGGAACGCAAGATCTTTTCCATTTGAATCGGGCAGTCGGGACATGCAATCTGCTTGAGAACTCTTCCATCCCGGAATGTGCAGTATTTGCTACATATATTCCAACATTTTCACTGCTATGCATACAAATCTTGGAGTGGAAGTCTTTGTTCCCCCTGGGTTCAGCATATGCACCAAGTGTTTCTGATCTGTCACCAGATGGATCCTGGTTCCCATATGCAAGTCCTGAAATACTCCACTGCCCATGCACAAGCTAGGATCTCTTTTTTAATTGTTGAATAGTTTTGGTCCGCTTCAGACAGTGCCTTTCATAAAACCGCTGCTGCATGCTCCACGTCACGTCTCTGTGTGAGGGTCTCCATTAGGCTGTACGCACTGGCATCCATGCTGATAGAACGTCTCCCACAGTGGGTTAAATGGGCCTACACATGGGGCGTCTACTATCATCTTCTTCACAGCATCAAATGCTAGCTTTTGCAGCATTGTCCATGAGTATTTAACCTCTTTTTCAGTGATTCCCTCATTGGCGCTGTCAGTTCTGAGAAATCTGTCCCAAAGTTTGCATAGTCTTCTGCAAGGTCTAAAATAACTGCATCTCATCTTTATTGGTTGGTGTGGGTGCATGTACAATGGCTTGCAAGAGATCCTTCTTGGGGCTAATGCCTTTCTACGATATCTTCTATCCCAAAATATTCCAACTACTTCCCCTTGATGTTTCCTTTCTCGTACCTCAATTTGAGTCCCGCATTCTGCAACTTGTTCAACATGTTCCTCAGTACAACATCATGCTCTGCTTCCACTTCTGCATAGTTGAGGATATCATCCTGGCAATATGACACATTCCCAATGTTGCGCAGCAAAGAGCCCATCATCCTCTGAAACAAGGATCCCACCTGGGATAGCCCAAGCAGCATTCTGGTATAATGACAGGCTCTGAATGGTGTTATATATGCAGTGCATGGCATTGACTCTGTGCAAACTAATCTGGTGATATGCATCCCGCTTATCTAATTCATAGAAATACTTTGCTTTCTTCATCATTAGGATGAGTTTGTTCATACTTGGTAACGGGTAGCTGTCTGTGTCCATTTCTAGACTAAGGGCCTCATCACAAGTCTGGCGGTAACCCTTAAATGCGGCGGTAGCGCTATTACCGCCACATTTAAGGGTCCGTCAGATCATGGCTCTGGCGGATTTCCCCCCAGCTCTAAGCTGGGGGGAAATCCGCGGCAAAATTGCTGATTTTCGGCACGATTACCGCCGGCGGGAAATCCGCCGGCAGTAGTAGCACAAATTTTCTCCATTGGGCCCAATGGGGAATGGGCAATAACCCTTCCGCCAAACCCGTGATCCGGCGCTAATAGCGCCGGGGGTTTGGCGGTAGGGCTGTTAGCGCCAGCGCTAATAGTGCCAGCGTTACCGGCCAACTCGTGATGAGGCCATAAGGCTGCAAATGTTTGTGCAGATCCTCAAGTCTATTGATTGCTGTTTCTTGATGAGTACAAATGGGGTCAGCAACTTTGATGATTCCACCATTTCAATGGTGTCTTTTTTTTTACTTCTTTCTGCAACTATTCTTGCAGTGCAGCTCTTGCCACCAATGTTCTAGCTTTATGTTTGACTGGTATGGCTCCTTGTCTCAGACGTATCTTGTGCACTTTATTCTCCCTAGTTCTTCTGAGAACAATCTCGGGAATTCCGTCTGGACAGCAATGCTCTCCTGCTCTTATACATAAGATTTAATCTGAGGTACTGGGATTCATTTTAATGTTTAACTTCGCCTGGTGATCCCAACCCAGCACTGCTGGCCGTTATTTCGAGAATTCAGGAGTGGTGTGCAGCCAATAATCTCTGCCTGAATGCCAGTAAGACGGAGATCCTCATCGGCTCACCTGCACCATCCTTTCCTCTCACTCTCTGGCTGGCCATTCTGGGCCCTCTTCCTGCTCCTACCTGTGAGGCTAAGAACCTCGGGGTCATCTTCAACTCCACACTCTCCTTCTCTCCTCATATTTCTGATGTCTCCAAGAAGTCAAACTACCAGATGCACCTCCTCAGAGGTATACTTCCTTTCCTCACTTTCCCCCATAAGATCACTGTCTCCACAGCTCTGGTTCTTTCTAGGCTGGACTACTACAACAGCCTCTTTCTAAATCTAGCTACCTCTACTCTCTGCCCTCTACAACTCATCCAGAACAGGACTGCAAGACTTGTCCTTGGCCTCAAGCCCAGGGATCATATCTCTCCAGCACTGAAATCTCTTCATTGGCTCCCAGTGGCAGTAAGGATCAAGTTCAAGACCCTCTGCATCGTCCACAAAGCTTTCTGGGGCCTGGGACCGCAATACCTCCAACTCTCTCTACCAATATATCTTCCTACTCAAGCTCTTCACTCCTCTAACTCCTTGAGGCCATTCGCTTCTCCAAGCAATGAGTTAGGGCCAGATCTCTTTCTTCTGCTGGTGCCTCCCTCTGGATCAGCCTCCCTGCGTCTCTGAAACTTGAGCAGAACCATCTCTGGTTCCTGAAGCACCTCAAGTCCTTCCTCTTTGCTTCTGCCTTCCCTCTTCCTCTCCCCTGCTGATCTCCTGTCTGATACACGCACTGGGCACCTGGCAACCCTCTGAATTCGGACCAAGGTCCCTGCTTATCCAGCTGCTAACCGGCGCTGCCTCTTGGATCCCCTGCACTTGTGGTCTGTATCTGTAACCCTAAAGTCCCCTCTCTTGCATTTATTAGACACTTGTCTGCTCTTCTGATACTCGCACTTGCCACCCATTGGCTGCACTACTTGTTTCCTGCTTCCTTGTCCTGCACTTGTCCATCCTCCACCCCTCCCCCCGGCACTTCTGTGCGATCTGAAATTCACTAGGCCAAGTAAGATTGTTGTTTTTGTCCTCCCTCTGTTCCCCCCCCCCCTTGCCTTGTCACACCCTAAAAAAATCCATATCATATCAAATATACTTTTGTTTCTGCCTTTATGACCTTGAACTTTACACATCCCTTCATGTAATCCAACAGACGTATGGCGCACCTGTGAACACATTGGGTTGATGCTTAGTCCGGCGTACTACTATCATTTCTTCATATGTGCGAATGAGCAGTATTGTCAAATCCGACCCAAAATATGCAATCACTTCGGTTCCTTTGTCATCTACCTTAATAATGCAGTGGCACTTTTCTCTTCTAGTTTTCCCATAGTTCACCAAGAGGACGGTGGGTCCGTCATCTTCTGATGACTTCGTCCGCCAGCTCTTCTTTCAGTTCTGTTCTTCTGATGTTACCTTCCTGTGCCTCCATCGTCATTCCATAGCAAAATGTCCTACTTTCTTGCACTTGGTAGTTACCTTGCCTCTGGCTCGACATATCTTATTATTTGAGAGGTGTCACATGCTGGCCCAACTGTGGCATATCAGTGGCTCCTTCTCCCTATCCTTTCCTCCCAGATGTCATTCGTTGATCTTTCTCTACCCTTCTCGGTATTGAAGAGCGTGCACCTGTGCACCCTGCGATCTTCATGCCAGTTCTTTTTTTAATTGAATTGATATTTTATTTATATTGCGCTCGTACACAAATGTTTCAGAGCGCGACAAGGCTAGGTAGGGGAACTGGGTAGAACAAAAACAACGATCTTACTAGGCTCAGTGACATTGAGAACGCGCAAGTGCATGGGAAAGGGAAAAGGGGAAAAGTGCATGGAAGGGGGGAGAAGTAGAAAGTGCAGAGGAGAAAACAGATAAATAATAATAAATACAATAAATAAAGGCAATAAACAGTAGTTGTGCAGCCAGCAAGGCTGCATGCATAGGCTTCGCTGCTCTGGCTATCTATCACCTTGCCTAACTGTAGCTCTTTCTCTGATATATGTGTGTCTTGAATCTTTCTGCTGTTGGTATGCACTACAAGCATATCCTTCTCGGTATTCTTTCCAAAGTCAAATAGTGCCGCTATTTCCCATAGCCTTGTGACAATCATCTACCAGCTCCCTGTTTTTCCGCCTCAGTATATGTTGTAAATAATTGCTCCCACTGGGCCATGGAATCACAGCCTACCTGGCTTTTGTAAAAATGCTGGGGGTATTGTTCCTTGCATCCTTTATTTGTGGGATTTCTCTTTGGCCGTTGACCGGATCCCGCCCTTGTTTCCAATTATGTAGTTACCTATACCAAAATCAGGATGTATAACACTGAAGTATATTGGAAGTATTTATTCAATATTACATCCAGTACCCAGGTACAGAATGAAATGCATTTAGGATTAATCATGATAAAAATGTATGGCCATAGACTCAGATAAATTAACCCTTATTTGTCGTTCATAAAGGAGCGCTGCATAACTGCAACTGCTCTCCTTGCTTGTTCTTAGTCTCAATGCTCCCCCTTAATCCGCCGCTCATGTGGTGCGGAGTCCCATGAGATCTGGGCATGCACCGGTCTCGCAAAACTTGTGCTCCAAACTACTGGTTTGCTAGTTGGAGTAACCACATGAGATGTAAGGTGAAAATGGCCATGGTAGATGTGACTCAGTGATTCACGGCCCAAAGCATTACAGTGAAGTCGAATGAATCCATGTATGTGCAGCAGCCACGTCCCAAGAAACACTTTCAGCCTGTGGAGGGATAGCATTTGCAAGTGCACAAGTGGAAGAGCTTCATTACGTGGGCATGGAGTGGGCCAAGTGTGGTGAATGACAGTACAGCGTTCAATCAGTATGACAAGTAACTACTGTCATGAGGAGAAAAACAAGATGAGAGTGGCAACTTGTGCAACTTCCTGTGGCAATTTAGAAAATGTTGGCAACCCTATACAATGTCTTATCAAACAGGTTAACAAAATTTAAACAAACACAGACCAGGGAGATTTTATCTCCGATTTAATATTTAATCCACTATTCTCAGTATTTTGAAAAATGTGTGCCCTTTAGAAATAAATTAAAACTATGGAATGTTTTGCCTGACTCAACTAAAACTGCCAAAGCCCACATCAGCACACATGTAGAATCCATAAATTTAGAGAACAAAATTTGATTAACTTTATTATTTTTTCTTTTCAATGATTTCAACACAATAGTACATTAACATAAAACAGTATAAGATGAACCAAACTGGTTAGAAAACACACATATACAATATGATGGTGCTCATGTATTATACATTTATCAATAGACCCAGAGTAAGACAATTTTTGATATTTCTTTTTTTATATCCACAACGTGCCCATATATAGGGAGGCAACTTATTTATACGGGATAGGGAGGTTTTCTTCGCATGAGAATTTGTCAAATTCAAATTAGTTTAATTTTTTTTTCATGAATTTGCCCGCAAATATATGTGATGGGCTGGGTAAAGGTAATTATTAAAGTGGGGGGAGTTGGAGAGGTTGTGGGTTGTCTTCCCCGCAAACATTTGGGACAAATTGAATAAAAGAAAAACAAAGTAGATGATATTGGATTCAATGATTTCTCCTCAATGAAATCACACGAACCGTTTATACTCTCTCTGAACTGTGACCATCACATGTATTAAACATACAAACACAAACAGTCGGCATAGTATGTTGCCTTTCACAACAATCAGCACACAATATTTAATGGGCCTTCATAAGGAGTAAATCGTCATATACCAAACTCTTCTCGTAGCAACAGTTTCTATCACATTGTCAATTCAAAGATTAGAAATTCTGGATCACTCCGACAAAAAGATAGGAGCCTCAATACTATCTTCTCAGTTTGTTGGAGCCAGACGTATTAGGCCTTGAGGCTTTACATCTTATGTTGATCAGACATACCCGTATTGTTGCTCATGTCATAGTTGCAAAAATGGCCTGCCAATTCTAGTTATTGCTGTACTCCTCTATTTGATTACTCAACAAGCACGTATGTTCTGTCACTGTCTGTTGTTGGCTCATTTCTCATATAGGGTTATGTAATATGGTGCCTTCTTATCAAATCAGTTACAGATCAGCATTCTATGTATGCCATTAGTTGCGAGTACTGCATTGCTTTGCAGCCAGAGTTTCCTGGTTTCCAGTGAGGTTCCCAAATATGTTGGTATCTAGCTCCGACTGCAGCCAAGCACAAGTGTGAATTTGGCTGAAATTTGAACTAGACACTGACATATTTTGGCACTGTGTCAACTGTATGTTTTGCATAAACCTGAGAGGTTGTGCATGAACCCAAAGAGGTTATATCATATCATCTCAGGTACTGTGAACCTGGTAGCACTAAACCTATGAGGCGATTAGAACACTTGAACCTGAGAGGTTCTGAGGCCTTGAGAGCAAATTAACCTGAAAGGTACAGTTAACAGGATAGCACTTGAACATGGGAGGTGCTGAAACCCTGTAAGCACTTGAATGTGCTGTAAGCCTAAGAGCTCTTGATCTTGAGAGGTGCTCAGAATCTGATAGCACTTGAACCAAAAGCTGACAACTACCTTCACCTTAAGATGGGGAGGGGGGTGTAAAAACCACTCGAATCCTGAGGTGGTGAGCAAGTTATATTGAAAATGTGAATCTTAGTGACTAATGGTGGGATTTATGGAATCCAGTGGCATTATGTGAAAGAACCAGATTGAAGTCTGAGGATGGAACCATAACGGTGTTGGTGAAACATATTCATCAAGAACTTCAGGAACTCAGTAAATAAGGGGACAGTGAAAAATTAACCTTGCTCTGGAGTTCTCCCAAAGATAGAAAACAGTAGCAAGCTAGCCCATGACCCCACCCATCTGCAGCCCCTCTAACCAGATAAACAAAAACCAACCAGTTATGGTACAACAACGGACTTGCACTCCTACTTCTGCATTAACATTCAAACTTCCTCCACCTGCACCCATGATAGAGCTCTTAGCAGGCGTATGTGCGGACAGAAACAAATAGATGGCCTTGTTATACGGCTCCCTCTCGCCATACCTCATCCTCTTAACAGCCACGCATGAAGACTTAGAGCCGAGGACTCTGGTTAAAAGCCAACCCCCTTAACTGAGACTGCAGGTCTGCCTCAGAGGAAGGCACCAATGTGGGCAAATGGGCATCTTGAAAAGGTCTGGGTACCATGTACTCCGCGCCCAATCTGGAGTCATCAGAATCATGCAAGACCCAGATCTCCTTAACCAACTGAGAAAGAAGAGGATGAGGGGACCAGCTGGAATGCATACTGGAGCCCAAATGTCCACTCCACTGGAAACACATCTCCCAATGTCCCCTTTGAGAAATTCACTCAAACAAAAAAAGGTTACACTTCCTGTTCTTCATTAGAAAAAGATTGAAAAGAGGGGTTCCCCAGATGTTGAAGATCTCTAAAAGGACATCTGGGCATAGCTCCCACTGGAGGGAGACCAAGCCCTGCCTGCCCAGGGCATCTGCCCTCACGCCCCCCCCCCAAACTTCCAACCTGGCCAGATGGGCATGGGAGAGGAGGTTCATCTGCCTACTGAAGGGCAATGACTGCATCCATCCTCTCTTATTGAGGTAGTGCATGGCCACTGTATTGTCAGTCAAGATCGTTACACTATTTCCCTGCAATGAAGGTAGGAAAGCCATCAGCATCAAACTGATGGCTTCGAGTGCCAGAAGACTGATGTTCCAAGAGGACTCTGCCCAGAACCAAAGATCCTTTAGGTGAGTGCCCCAGCCATTTGGCAATTCATCCATGACAATTTTGACATCAGACCATGGTCACCAGAATTGCTTTCCCACCATCAGAGTCTCGCAGTGCAACCATCAGTGAAGAGCCTCAGAGACCTCCTGGCATTTAACGGTGCTATAGCTGACCCCGTCCTTGCCTTGCGGCAGGCTTCTTGTTCTAACTCTGTGGCTGACAAGAAGCTCACTAAGAAATATAAGAAGGCACAGGGCGATGATATTTTTTTGTCAAAACATCCTTCACTAGTAAGTCTTGTGGTGCAGGCAGCTTCAGCTAACCCAAAGTCTGATTCATCCTCTACTGCTCCTATCCCAGATAGGAATGGAAAGAAAATTGATGTGCCTGCTAAAAAATCTTTGCTTCAAGTAGTATGGGCCTTGAAACGGTGAACACCTCTTGCTCTTTTGGAGTAATATTTGCTTGTTTACTGGTCCATCCTTTTGGAGGCCTTTACGCACTCCTGAGAGGTGGTGAGCAAGTTATATGGAAAATGTGAAGCTTAATGACTAATGTTGGGATTTATGGAATCCAGTGGCATTATGTGAAAGAACCAGATTGAAGTCCGAGGACAGAACCATAACTGTGTTGGTGAAACATATTCATCAAGAACTTCAAAGCCTCATTACAAGTTTGGTGGAGGTGTTAAAAAGGTGCTGGCGAGTCCATCTTTTTTCTTGGCGTAAAGAGTTAATGCCACTTATGCTGCATTACCAAATTATAGATTTGGCCCTGAAGTGCAGGCTATACCTCCAGCAAGGTGCTGAAGGTAAACCCCCCACTCACTTGAAGGCCAAAAATCGCAGAAATCACCACAGTGGAATTACAACCCATGGTAAATCTGATGAAATCCCCAGAAGTCCTATGATCTCCGTACAGGGGGCCAAAGCCATTGTTACTCCACTCATACTCTTGCAATAAATGTACAGGACTGCTTGACAGTAAACTAGATTGGCAATAATTCAACCAGAATTAACGCCAATCTTGCAATGAGGTCCTTTGTCTTTGTTCACAGCTGGCCCAATTAATTTGTGTCACCCTCCTGCTTGCAGACCCACTGTTAATACCTGCCACCCCGCTCCAAAAGGAGTCAGCTAAACGTGTAACATCTTACCTTGTGTGCTGCAGGCTCTGCTCCTGTCACATTTGTTGAGAAGGTAATGCTGTCTGTGGGCCCACTTAATAGGAATGAAGGGGTATGTAGAAAATTGGGAATCAAACAGGAGGAAGGGCTGAATAGTGAGGAGAGAAGTGAGAAATGGGAAGTAACCATTACTAATGTTGGCTGAGGATGAAGAATGATAACTAGCGAGTGGTAGTGAGAAGAGCATTATGGAACACAGTGAGAGGAGGAGAACAGTGGCAGAGCCCGGGGAGGTGGGTAAGAGGGGGCGCTTGCCCCCTGGCTCCAACCTGGTGCGCTTCCCCCAGCCTCCGCTTGGGGCTGGGTGCCATGCAGTTCAATTTAACAGCCGTGCAGTTCAATGTAAAAACAAAACATATGCACACAAAAAAAAATACTTTGATCTGTGCGAGCAGCAGCGAGCCCGCACCACATAAAGGTGTAATTAGGTATTAAATAAAAGAAAAAAAAAGAAAGGAAAAGTGGATATACTCGTTCTGCAGGCAGGGCAGAGCAGCCACACCCAGAAGTCCCCTGCGCCCACGACTCAGCGACCAGCATTACATGGGCACAGGCCGCCAATCACGCCTGCAGCAAGTTGTGGAGTGCCCCCTGCTGGGGCTACATTCGCACACGATGTGCCTGCGGGCTGCAATGTACCGCTTGGGCTTGGTCTTGGTGTCTGAAAGTTAGGAAGCCCTGGGTTTGTGAGCCCACCCCCTTGGGCATCGGCACCCCTGCCACTTGAGGCAAACCTGGAGCCCCACTGCATGATCAGCCCTTGCTGACCTTCCACTTTTGCAGTGACAAAGTTCCTGTGATGGCCTGGCCGCACAAGCACCCGTGCAGCGGGGCTCCAGGTTTGCCTCAGGTGGCAGGGGTGCCGATACCCAAGGGGGTGGGCTCACAACCCCAGAGCTTCTTAACTTTCATACACCAAGACCAAGCCCAAGAGGTACATTGCAGCCCGCAGGCACATCGTTTCACAACCTCCCGGTGCCAAAGTTTGATATGTTTGTTTATTAGGTTTATATAGCGCTTTAATCCAAAGCGCTTTACAATATAACAACAAGGTACAATAATGGAAGAAGCAAGTTAACAATCATGAGACAAACCAGCGAATCAATATGTAGAACAGTTTCCTTAGATAGTGGAGGTGAGGGAAAGGTGAGAAGGAAGGGAGAGGAAGTAGTAAAGGGAAGAGGAAAAATAATTCAAATATGTGATATAAAGACAAGTGGATGTGAGGAAGGGGAAGGGAAGGTATGAGGGAACAGGAAGATGGGGAGGAGAGATGGTAGAAGGTCAAGGGGGGAGTGAAGAATAAGGGCTTTCAAGGAGGTGCAGAAGCAGGTCTAGGTGGGGATGGAGCGGATAGAGAGAAGTAAGGAGTTCAGTGTAGGGGGGCCAAGAGCTGATAGGAACGGAAGCGAGAAGCGGCACATGGTGACGGGGGTACAGTGAGTAACAAAGAGGTCAGCAGAGCGGAGAGATATGAAGGCGAATCCAGTGACCCTGGGCCTGAGCTGGGCGCAATGGCTGGAGAGGATGGATATGTTTTTCGAGGTGGCCGAAGTAACAGATGAAGCAAAAGAGAAGACACTTTTGCTGTCTTATGCGAGGAGTGAGGTTCACAAGCTATACAGAGTATTGCCTCCAGGTGATGGGTCGTATCAAGATGCGGGGAGGGCGCTATCCAACTACTTTGCCTCAATGGTCAATAATGACTATGAAAGATTCCAGCTCCGACAGGCCACGCAGGGTTCCACTGAGTCCATTGAGGCTTTCTATACCCAGCTGCCCCAGCCAGCAGCGATATGTGAATTTGTTGACTAAGAGGGAGAGTTAAGGGGCCAGGTAATTCACAAATGTTGTTCTAACAAACTGCGCATCCAGATCCTGAAGGATCCAGGAATTCCCCTGGTGTGTATCCTCACAAGAGCCCAATAACTGGCCGAGGCGGGGTCCACCCTGATGGGAGTGGCAATGAAAGGGCTTTGAAACACTTGTGTATAGGCGCGTTACAAATGCCATAGCATATCAAGTGGAGGAGGTGCACGCCAGCAGGACACCAAGCAAGAAGGCTGCTCCGTTGACAGGGGCCAGTGGTGGAGCCACACCAATGAAGGGCAAGAATGAGGCACCCCAGAGACTGTGTGAATTTTGTGAACAGGGGGTGCTGCATGTATGGCCATGTCCGGCAGTGGGGCGGCAGTGTGGCAGGTGCCAAAAGGCAGGACATTATGCCAACTTCTACAAGACCTCCTGGGCGTCAATTAGTGGGGCAAGCGAGCACACAGTGAGGACATACTTCCAAAATATCAAAGATGTTCAAAAATAATTCAATCACAATGTCACATAAAAGATAAAGATGTATTCATATAATGTAAAGTATAGTGTAAATCATATGCAATTAGTTTGCGTCAGAAAGAACACCATAAAAGGTACCTCAAAGCATATTGATACCATTGTAATACAAAAGGTTTTTTATACGGTTTCCCAAACATGATCCAAACTTATTTTTCAAGGAACAAAAGTGTTTTTCTTGAGTAATCAGTCCACAGTATGAGATGGTTCCAAGGTGGTGATTCACAGACACCTCTGATATTCATATAGTCCAATCTCATAAATGTGCAACCTGTTTCGGACCAAAGGCCCATCTTCATGCTATATGTAGACTGCCTTCCTATAACAATAATGTAACATCTATTAGTTAAATTGTTAAGAAACATCGCTTCTTAATTAAATTGAGGATGCCACTCCACTGACCTTTTGAAAAGAAAAACTGTCTCCATTAGACCCAAAACTTGATAAGTCTAAAGGAAAAGTGAAAAATAACCCTGAGGAGTACTTAAAATGAAGATATCGCCCCTTGCCCATAAGTGTCTCTTTGTTAACTAAGTTTCTTTCACAAACTCCTCACTGTTTTCTGTTTTCACTTTCCCAGGCAACCTTGGTGATGAGCTGAAGGATATGTTAATGAAGAGAAGGGAGAAGATGCAGCTATCACCATCACAGAGAACAGGAGCCAATCGAAAGACTTGAATGCAGTCCTCATTTTGAACTCTCTGGTGTTGTGCTATATACAAGCCCTGGACTAGTTTGCCTTCTACGACTGAAAAGCACAACATGTCCACATCAAGCACAATGCTAGATTCAATACTTGGGAATGGTTTCTAGCAGATACTAACTAAGCACTCCTGAGGATCAAAAGTAGCCAACTAGAATAATTTGCCTTCCTGAAGCTTTCTCTTCTTGTAAATGCTGCACATTTCGTAATTATTCATTCCAATCTAATTAGACAATGGGGATATTAAACATTTGTATTACCTCATAACCACGCTCAGAAGCCAAAGTGTCAAAAATATATCCAGACTGACAGGCAATGCCTGAAATGTAGAGCACAAGATGCAGGCTTATTACACATGTTATGAAGGTGTCCAGCCTTGGGTCATTATTAGAACTCAAGATACACTGCATTGTCTAGCATGATAGGAAGGCAGATACCGGGGACTCCATTGTCAGCTATGTTGGGTCTGTGGCAAGGAGCGATGGACACAAAACTAAGAGCCCTCCTGAATATCGGATGTGTGGTTGCAAAGAGGTGTATTCTAAAGAAATGGAAATCCCGTAATGCACCCTCCTTTAGTGAATGGCTAAAGGAGTTAACATGGGTCAAGGTCTGCGAGGAACAATATATACTGAGACTGCCCCACGTGTCCAGACCAAAGAATATCTAGGGTGAATTTAGAGACTACCTGGCTAAAGATGAAACGTAGGGAAAACAATAGCACTTTGGTGGTGAAAGTGGGAAAATGAAATGCCGATTATGTATCAAGTACTCTATCGTAAATTTGGGTGATCAACTGTAACTGTATGGTCATGTTATGCTGAACTTAATTAAAAGTGTAAAACATTTCTTTTTTTTAAAACGGAAGCCAAAGAGTCAGAATTTGTTACCGCTTCTAGGCAGAGTTCTGCGTGATGCTAAAAGCACAAATAACTTGCCTATCACAATGTTCTTTTCGATGGATGCAATCTTCCTACCATAGATTCATCACCAGGCACAGAACAGTTCAGGACATCTTTCTGCAGTCACTAGTGGGCTTTGGTGTGGCTCTATGATCTGCTCCATCATAACTTCATCAGTGCTACGTCTGCCAGATGTAAATTAGCTGGTATATGTACACAGAACTGCCGAGCACAAATTACCCATTCTCCACAGAGCCCAAAAGGCACAGCACTGCAGAGCAAATAATGCAACAACGTGGAGGAGGAATCGCTGGGTGGAAGATTCTATCCATCTGAAGAACAAGTTACTTTCTTACCTGGTAACTTTCTTTCGATGGGAAGTTCCTCCGACGTATTCCACATCTATGACAGGTAAGCAGCACAGCTGTGGTGATTACCTGTCATAGATGTGGAATACGTCAGAGGACACAATCCCCTCGAAATAATGTTACTGAAGGTTCTTTATTCTTTTTCAACATAAGTTCTTCTTAGCCTGCTAAACAATACCTCAAAATGGTAGGCAACAGGTTACAGGGAGCCAATATCCTAAATTAGAGGATGCTACTAGATGGAAAGTCCAAGACCAAGTGGCAGCCTTACAGATGCCCAGTAAAGGAATGCACCTTTGCAAGGCAAAGGCAGCTGTGTGACCCATTAATTGAGGGGCCTTTCAGGAACCTGCTTGTTACCAGCACATTGCCAGTCTTCATACACATAGTAAACCCATTTAGAGATGGCCTTTTTTTGTAATAGTATTGTCTAGCAAACCCAACCGTAATTGTCAATCTGGCACTCTGTGGACCAAGACACACAATCTGAACACGCTGTTTTAGAACAAGGCAATGTAAACTTTAGCTATCTTTGAAGGATAACGAGGAGTGAAAATCAGGACAAATTGCATCTTCTCAGAAAGATGAAACTGAGACCACTTTTATAAAGAAAGAGGGCTTTTACCTATGAATTCAGTTTCCATTGAAAATACCAATAATGGATGGGCCACAAAGCATTTGCAGCTCTCAAAGATACCATGCAGAAGTGATAGCAGTCCAGAAGATTGTCTTTGCGGTGATGGGCCTTGCAGGATAAGAATGCATAGGCTCAGAAATATCTACCATGCGAGAAACCCAAGGGTGTTCCCTTTAAAAGTCTCAGTTTAAATTTGGCAAATGCTTTGGGAAGTCTGAGCCCAAATGAGGGGGACCTAACGTGAACAGTGTGTGACTGTTTAAAAAGATATTAAGACTCTTTGAATATTACAAATGAAGAGGTGATTGAAAGATGATTGTGAACCCGAAGCAAGGACGTTAAGAGAAAAGCATAGGGAAGTGAATCCCACTCTGAGAAGAAGCTAAGTGAACTACATTGTGACGACAAGTATGAACCTGACTGAGGGATGGCCACAGTGAGCAGTTGGTCTGAGCCTGATTGAGGGAGGCTGACTATTGAGAGAAGGATCGGAGCCCGGCTGAGGGGGATCCAAGGGTGAAGGGTAATCACCCAACGTGAAGATTGGTCGAAGGAACTTTTGTTTTGTTGTTTTTGACATATCAGATCCTCTGAAGCAAGAGACTTTGCATGAGAAGAGACTTGGGCACAGAAGGCACTGATATAGAGAAAAGAAACTGTAAGCTTGTGCCAGAAAAGGCCAGGAGTGTGCTGTGCTCAGGAGTCCTGCCTTGTCCCGTGCTAAAAACGTGAGGAAGGGAGACCCTGGCCATAACATCCTGACTTATCATTTTGTGAACACTTCTTTCTTTTCTTGTGAACATTATTCCACACTATTTTGTAGGGATCTATGTGATCACTGCACCGCCAATAAATGCAACGGCCGAAATGCCGACGCCAGTTACGGCGCAACGCAGTGATCATATAGATCACTGTGCCCGCTTCCCCGTCCTGCTTTTCCCTTCCAACCCCCAACCCCCACTTACCTTTCACGGCGGCACTCTTCTGTGTGTGCCGCCTGCACCCTTCTATCCCTGCAGCATCAGCTCCTCCCACTAACGTGGGTTGGAGCTGACGCCGCAGAGTTATTTTTTTTTTCCGTGTCCCCCGCTTACCAAAATGGTAAGCGGGGGACACCCACGCAACCCCCGCTCTGCTTGGGCGCAGTAAATGTCGCCCTCATTTTGTGCGCCCCCAAAGTCACAGTAACTGTGGGGGCGCACAAATGAGGGCGACATTTATGTACGATTCCTTTTATAGCATAGCAGTAAGGATTGGCAATAGGTTTCTTTGGTATATGCCCTTTTTATTTGACTAGACTCCACTAGGACTGTATTATTATTATTTGATGGTCGTAACTTGCTGCCATCTTTGATTTAGATTTAGATCAGGCGGTTATCACACCCACTTTACTGTTTAAAAAACACCTTCGAACTGTGATCACTTGTGTCTGTCTTGCTTTGATACTATGCCTTCCTTAGATATGGTGTCAGTGGGGGATATGATTGAATTGATACTAGTTGGAGAGCAGACTTATATGACGAGAGACTGAATAGGGATTTCGTTGCTCTAACCAAAGTATTGGAACAAGAGCAAATGAACAACTCCCTCCAAGAGGATTCAGAAATCTTTGAGCCAAGAGGCAAACCTAATCAAGCCCCTTTTTCCATCAATAGGGCGAGGTCTATGGAAAACATGACGCAGCCCTTCTAGCCCATGGAAAAGAGAATGGGAACTCAATTTTTTCTCCTAACCTCTCAAGCCATTTCACTGGTCCGAAGGAGTGTTGAAGGCAACACTTATTAGCATTTTTGCTCTCAGGATTATTTATTACAGGGAAGGGACAAAATCTTGATCTCTTTGAAAATAAGAGTACGATATCCCGTGGGTTGGTCTTTTTATATTTTACCCTACAAGGAGGGAAACATGAAAATGGTACCTCTTTTTTTCACACGAAGACGAATTAACCTTCATTTTCCTGAACTTTTCCTCAAACCCCACAAAGATATATAGGGGAGACAGAGTAGGGATCCTAGTACGAACCCCCTTGGAAAAAACCCAGAGAAAACCTAATATATGAGACTTCAGGGGACATATCATCCAATAAAACATTAGGAGGAGGCCCAGAGACCCCTTCTTACTATTCTAAAGGGAAAATAGGGGGTGAGCAAATGGGAGAGGAGGTAAGAAACCCAAATGATAGAATACAAGGGGAACCCTATATTGACAAGGAGGGTCAATAACTAGAGAACAATAATGCTCCCTGATTAAGGATATGAGAGGGTCAACATCCACTGTATCTCTAAATGAGTCGGAAACCTCTCATTTAGAACAATGCTTATTCTGTGGAGAATGGGGCCATGTTATAGCGATCTGCCCTGAAAATATAGAGGAAGAGTTGATGGCAGCTCAAGAAAGGGAAAGGAAGATAGAGAGAGAGAGAGAGAGAGAGAGAGAGAGGAGAGAACTCTTAAAAGCATCTCCTATGCAAGGCCTGATCAACCAGAAAAGGGTTGGAAGCCCCAGCAACAATTATCTTTGTATACTTGAGGTGGAGACCAACCGGGGGTATATGCTGGAATGCTTGGACCAGCAGTCTGGGTGTTCCATGAGGAAGGCTCCAAGTGAGACACTGCCGTCCAACCAGCAGAGGGAAAGGGTATGTGAGAAACCTAAGGGTGTTCACCTGATTAGACCCTGAGAATCCCTTATTCAGGTGTCCTGGGAAGGGCTGATACTCTCAGATCACAACCCGGGGGGTGGACAAGCGAGTGAGGATCACATGGGTAGGGGAGCCCGGGGTTATGCTCGGGGGAATGCCCCAGGTGAGACGCAGTATTACACCGTGGAAGAGGACGAGGGGGACAAAGTCCCTGAGACTTTAATATGCTGTTACAGATCAACCTCCCGTCCACCCAATGAATCTCCCTTACCAAAATCCAACAACCCCACTGCATCTGGTTAACCTATTAGGAACCCAAACCCTGTTGCAGCGGGAAACTACATCTCCCGAATCCCTCTTCTCCTGTTGCCTACCTGAGTACTCCCAGTCATTCTTCTCCCCGTCCCTCTTATTATTTCCCAAACTCCCAGTTTATTTTGACAAAACACTACAGTTACTACAATCCCCCCTATTTATTTCAAACAATAATCCCAGTTATTCCTTCGAGAGACCTTCAAACTATTTTATGGATTTTTTTTGGATTTTTCCCATTCATCTCACAAACCCTACAATTATCACCCCTCCGAGTTTACCCACCCCCACCCCAGGATGAGGGTTGATGAACTAGGAATTAGCAAGACTTTCCATGGTAACAAGAGGGCTATAATTCCCCATGAAAGCCTGCCAGGTTGTCCCAGTTTTTAGGCCAGGCAGTGTCAGGAAATTACTGATAACCACACACACCTGACTTCCCTTTCTCTCACCCTTAGGGATAAAAGGTGGAGCATAAAAGCACACTCTGATTAAGGCCGAATGCAGGAGGAAGCAGCTATTCCAGGACGGCAGTTCAAATGGAGGAGAAAGGCAGCGAGACCTGAATGGATGTCAAGGAGAGAGTTGCCCTTGCCCTTTTCAACCCAGACCTGTGAAGCCTCCAACAAAGGAAACATAAGTTTGGGAATCGCAACTGGCGAATGGTGTGACGGATGTCAATGGTAGGAGAAACCCTCCAGCACCGATAGCCAGGGCAGGGAGATGCAGTTGCCATCGAGGTACCGTCTTTGACTCCAGCGGCCAAGGAAACGCCAATCAGTTTAGCACAGCCGGTGAGTCAGATGAACCTGATAGTGTACTGGACTGTGTTAGGCTCAAGGCTGCAGTGTCAACATTAAGAAGATAAACAGACAGAGGTATTTTTTTGTTGAACGAACTTGGTACCAGAGATAGAGTGGCCTGGCACAACGTGGGTGCTCAATCGAAGGTCTGTAGCTGGTACCCCTCTCCTGAAACCACAAGTACCAAGAGGCAATAGGTAAGGCCGACGTGAAGTGTCAAGGTGGTCATACAAGGGTTGAGTGAAACCCCTCTTACAACGGAAAGTCTTTGACACATTCAGAAGTTATGAGTATTATAAAATTGTGAACCTGACTGAGGGAATTGTGAAACAGGCATTTACACCCGGCTGAGGGGAACGCAGAGCGAACTGTGATTCTGTAAAACCCAAACCTGCCATGGGCTAACAGAGTGACCCGGCAAGATGTGATTGCCCTTCAGAAGTCTCTGTTTAAATTTGCAAATGCTTTGGGAGGTCTGGCCCTGGATGAGGGGGACCTAACGTGAATAGTGTGTGACTGTTTAAAAAGAAATTAAGACTCTTTGAATATTACAAATGAAGAGATGATTGAAAGGCGGTAGTCAACCTGAAGGAAGGATGTCAAGAGAAAAGACTAGGGATGTGACCCCCACTCTGCGAAAGTAGCTAAGTGAACTACATTGTGACAAGTATGAACCCGACTGAGGGATGTCCACAGTGAGTGGTTGGTCTGAGCCCAATTGAGGGAGGCTGACGATTGAGAGAAGGATCAGAGCCCGGCTGAGGGGGATCCAAGGGTGAAGGGTAATCACCCAATGTGATGATTGATCGAAGGAACTTTTGTTTTGTTGTTTCTGAAACTCTAAGCTTTAGAGAGAAGGCTAGGAGTGTGCTGTGCTCAGGAGTCCCACCTTGTCCCGTGCTAAAAAATGTGGGGAAGGGTGACCCCGGCCATAACATCCTGACTTATCATTTTGTGAACACTTCTTTCTTTTCTTGTGAACATTATCCCACACTATTTTGTAGCATAGCGGTAAGGATTGGCAATAGGTTTCTTTAGTGTATGCCCTTTTTATTTGAATAGACTCCACTAGGGCTGTATTATTATTATTATTTGACGGTCATAGCTAGCTCCCATCGTGGATTTAGGTTTAGATTAGGCATTTATCACACCCAGTTTACTGTTTAATAAAAACCCTTGAAGTGTGATCACTGGTGTCTGTCTTGCTTTGATACCATGCCTTCCTTACAACCATATGAAACAGCAAGCCTTTAGAAAATGGAACAGAGTGCTTTGGGAGGAAATAAACAGCCATTTTATTAACTGCATGATGAGGCAAATCCCAAATATGAAATCTGCTCATTTCTGCTGTTAAAATGGGCATACAAGCTAAATACATCCTAATAGCATACATTCTGGGCCAATGACAGCAAAAATGTCAAAGCACCCATGAGGCACTACAACACATTGATTCCTTAGTTTATAACCAGCTGAAAAAACCTTTCCACCATAAGACATTGATTGCTTTGGTTCAGAGATTAAGGGGCAGCAACATAACATCCGGGATATCTTGAGAGGTGTCCTGATCGTAGTACCTCATCTGCTCAGTAGACTCAACAGTGTCAGTTGTGGCTATGGCTGGATGACCAAACAGATCCCCTAGGAGCCGATTTGGTGGAGAAACCCACTAAAGCAGATCACGATGAACAGAGGTAGCCACTGGGATCACATCATCCAAATCTGGGGTCATTGAAACTGCAGACCATATTAGAGGAATTGTATCTGTATTGTTGCCTTTGGCATTAGGGAGATCTATGAGGCCATATGACCCAAAAGGCAGCAGAACCTCGAAATCTGCAGATGCTGGAACATACACACTGCATGACCAATGTCCAGGATGCTCTCGGGAAACTTTCCAACTTCAGCGTCCAGGACTGCGCAAAGGACACTGATTAAAGTTGCTTAAATTAAGGGCAAACCGAAAGGAGCAAAATAATACACACCTCTTCTGATATGTCTAGAAACCAGCTCTGTCAACTTGGCTGGCCTTGAATAACCAGTGAACCTGGCAAACATGTCAAAGTTCTGCCTTCTCAAGAGCTATCACAACTGTCAGACTAAAAAGCAGATAAATAAACTGATAAGTGTTCTCCCCATGATAAACTGCAGACATGGTAATATGGTTCTTATTGCTAGGTGGGGGGGGGGAACATTCTGACAGTCCAGGGGCACAAACAAGTCCTCCTACGAGAGAGCTCTGAGAATGAGTCACAGTTAGAAACCAGCTAAATTAATATTTTGCTCAGAATCCTTGCAACTACCTGGACTAAAATGGGGTCCTGAGAGGGGAGGTATGAAGTGACATGCTCCTGCTACTGAAGGCAGTGTTCAGACAAACTATCTTTAGGACCCACCAGTCTGAGGTAGTGTTTCCACTAAGGCAGCAACTGCTGAATCCAACCCATCTTCCAATAGTGGTTAATGCTGAATATCCACTTCCTGGGAAGGAAAGCCTGAAATTACAGATTTACCTGGAGAGAATTTTCTTTAGACGCAATACTTCTGTGTGGCAGCCGTGAACAGACCCAGAGACTTTGCAGTGGCTAATAAAGTCTCGAAATTTGGGAGGGCATAGGTGCAGCCTAGGTGGCCAGAATGTATGTAAGCTCCAAGCCACCAGAGAGCTCCCCTCTTCCCAATGTGACGATTGTCTTGACAATGACAATCTCTTTTAAGTGATATCTGTTGTTTGGTTGAGGACTCGAGAACCACATTTGCTGCTCGAGGGGTGTGTGTGGAGGCGATGGTGGCACTGAGTGGGAAGTTTGTCCCGTTTATGGTGCAAGAAGCCTTCCTTTGATTGGAGCAGCAAGGTTGGTGATGCAAGGTTAGTCTATGCCTGGTGCCTCTGAAATTCCAGTTCGGCAAAACATTAACAATGTGGCTTTCAACAATACCTGCCCGATGAATAAAAATCCATCCCTCCCTCCACCAACAACACTGCGCTAAAGTATAAAATGCCAAGCCCAATTCTGGCACCATTCTGTTGTAAAGCACTCTGCTGAACTTAAGCTAGGTTCACGCTATGCGCAATAAAATAAAACATAACCTCTGCTAAGCAGAGCATAGTCTGGTGCCTCGGAGGCTCCTTGGTGCATAGTGGGACACTATACCTAGCAACTTGGGACCACAGAGGCATTGCTGATCATCGTGGAATTCCGCTCCCGGGTGTAGTACGGTGGGGGGTCACTGCATACACAAGGCTCTGGCAGCGAGCCTGTACCGCAAAGTAGATCGAAGTTACTTGGAAGGATACACAGCACCATCAGGGTAGCATCTTGAGTGATCAATGCTTCATGTGACAGACCATCCCCTATACTGTTGGTCATCCTTACCCAGTGTGGGCAGTGTTTCTTTACTAGCAGTTGTAAGAGAAATGGAATGCACAAGCAAACGCCTTTGCCTGCCATTGGAGGTTCATTCGCCCCCTGTGTTATTTGGGTCACCTTCACTGCATTTATTTGTGGGTTGGGCGATACTCCTGATTTCTTCTTAGGGGCTACACTCACCTGATCTTCTGCACGGCATTTGGGAGGCGACGTGGTCCCATCTACTCTTGTTCCTCTTCTGGCTGGTCTACCAGGGATTTCATTTACTTGCATTACACAACTTATTTTGTGAGGCTTCCATTGTGGGGTGATAGGATCCATGCATATTTGGAAAAAAATCAGGCCAGTCCTCTCGAATGATGCAGCACCCCTCAACCTAATCAAATATCACATTGTCAGACTGTTTCAGCGAACACCCATCATCAGATTCCAGGCAATGGCCACAGTCATGTGTGCTTCATCTTACTTCGGCAAGACCTTGGAGTAAGAGCGTGTCCCATGATATTCAGCAAAACCTTCTCCAGGCAATGTTCGAGGAAATTAAACTGATGAATCACGGTGTACTTGAATCCTATCAAATGTCCAACAAGCTATTCAGAAGCTTAAGTACTTAACAAATCATATGACCAATCAAGACAAACGCAGACAGAATAATGAGCATTGTTCCAGTGCCATGGAGGACAATTGCAGTGACCGTCTGTCCCAGGTAATTCTGGGCTCTTTCTACTCACCCACCCCTATCTCCACCTGCAGCATCCCCTAGGGTTCCAACCTTTCTCTGTGACATTTTAACAACTATCTTGCCCCGCTTGCACACCTCATTTCCAACTTCTCCCCAAACTTCCAGTGCTATGCAGATGGCACCCAACGTTTCTTCAAACTTCCCTCTGATCCTCTTCTCACTTCATCTATCATTCCTGACTTTATCTGCCAGCCAGACCTGATGTACTTCCAATGATCTCTCCCTCAATGCTAGCAAGACTGAAATCCTTCCTATTGGGACTCCTGCTCCCTCTTTCTCTCCTTCACTCTGGCCGCCTTCTATGGGCTCTCCCCATTCTCCTTCATCTGAAGCCAGAAACCTTGGAGTCATCTTTGACTCCTCTCTCTGCTTCCTCCCTCACATGCAGAACCTTGCCAAGAAGTCCCACTTTCAACCACGCATCCTCAAAGGAATTCTTCCTTTTCTCCCTTCCCCGCTCAATGTCTCTAGGGCACTGGTTCTCTCTAGGCTAAACTACTGCAATAGCCTTTTCCTTAATCTACCCTCTTCCTCTCTACAACCTCGCCAGCTAATCCAGAATAGGGCTGCAAGAATTATCCTTGGCCTAAAGCCCAGGGACCACAGCTCTCAAGCTCTAAAAACTCTCCACATGCTCCCGGTTGCTGCAAGGATTAAATTCAAATCCCTCTGCATCATCCACAAGGCTGTCTGGGGCCGGGACCATGCTATTTGCAACTTGCTTTCACTAAATACTCTCCCCCCAGATCTTTATGTTCCTCTGGCACCAACACTATGTGTGTTAAACTCTTTGCTAAACAGCAAGATGGTGGCCGATCTCTTTCCTCAGCAGGCTCTCTCCTATGGAACAGCTTCCCCCTTTCTTTTTGTTGAGCAGGATCTCCTCAAATTCCAGAAGCTCAAGACTTCCTTTTCACCTCCTCCTTCCCCTCCATCCTCCTCTGCTAAACCTTCAGCTGCTAGATTCGTGACCAGGGCCCCTTATGTGTCCTCGTGGATCCTGGCCTCCCACATCCAATCGCCTACAGCCTCTGCCACTCCCAGCACTTTGCCTTGGCACCCACTGGCCTCTGCCACCAGAGGCTTTCTGCACTTAGCTATTTATTGGTGATATACCACTCACCCTAGGCACTTACAGCTGCTCACTCCCTAGCACTTCCCACTTGATGCACCCAGCACTTACTCCCTACTCCCCCACTGCTTCTCTCTCTTTGCACATGCACGTTCTGAATGGTCACGAGGCCAAGTAGGTCTGCCTCTATCTTACAGTGTTGTATCTTATTTTACTCCCATGTTCCCTCCCTGTTACCCTGTGGGTGCTTTGAAACACAATTTACTTGTTGTATAAGCGCAGTACAAATGCACAATAAGTAAATAAATTATGACACTGTGATGTTAGAACAGGACGCTGCAGTATGTACGATTAAATGGCTCTGTGCGCAGATCTATGATCAAGAAAATCGCTCTGGACACAAAAACATCTACATTGTGGGTTTCCGGAGTAAGGAGGAGGTCAGGATATGGTGTCCTACATCTACAAGCTCTTGTAGACGTAGCTTCATCCCTCTTCTCCACAAACATTATTAAATCACAAAGTGCCCACAGCACTCATCCCGAAAGCCACTCAAGGTGAGATGCCAAGAATCTTTACATGCCACTTTCTCTATTTCTATGATAGAGAGAGTCATCAAGGCTTATAAAACGGTCTGCACAATACAGATTTATCTTCACAAATCTGGTTGTTTCAGAATTATTCAGTAGAAGTTATGAGTCAGAGAAGGGATTTCAAAACAGTATTTGATCTGCTGGAGTGCACCTCTTTGCATAGATATTTGACCTTCCTGATGAGAACATGAAGGCACCGTCCAAAGGTTAAGATCCAAAGAAAACGTGGATTGTATCTGTTCTCACAGCATCGCTGGATCCTCAGATGCCACAGATCAGGGGTTTTTTCATAGCCGGATCAAATTTAATTGTCCAGATCACCGTAGCCACAGTGCTAGGAGAGATTCCACACTAATCATCAGTTTGGAACTGAAAGGAAGCGCAGGGGAGTCATCCAGCAAAGTCACTGGTTTGCTGATTAAAGACATTTGGCCTTGGGTACTATCCTGAAGCTGGCCCGGAAGCAAGGAGATTTGCAATGCAGGAATACCATTCAAATCTTTCCGGACTTCTCATCTAAGGTTCAAGCCTCCAGTAGGTCCTTCATGGCGATCAGGCATTGAGGTCGAGGGCCATCCATTACTCCATGCTCTTCCCGGCCAAACTTCATGTAGAACATAATGGGAAAACTTTTTTCGCAAACCCAGATGATGCTATAGAATTCATGGATTCGCTTCCTCTGTCGCATCTTGTTCCTCCAGCTCACCCCAGGCAGAGCTTCCTCTGTTGCATCTTGTTCCTCCAGCTCACCCCAGGCAGAGCCGTCATAGTACTATTGCTTTGTAGTGGATATCCTGCACCTCTTCTCTCTGGCTGTGCTGGGGGAACTACGGGTTTGGTATTTGTCTTTTACGCTGCTGGCCATTGTGTAATAAGTGCACAGGTAAGGTAGAGTGATCCTGTTGGGGAAGCACACATGCAGAGGGGTTGTTATGTAGGGTGGGATTATGTCTTTGTGTGTTGCCGGTGGGGGTGACAAAATGTTTAGTTTATTGTTTGTTATGTTTGTTGCGACAGTATATCATCATTTGATGGCACGATATGGGCAGTCTGTGGGTGGAAGGGGATTCCCCTTCAAACTAGAGGATTACCTTGCACCATATTTGCTCAACTTTATGATGGCTCAATTGGGTGAGATAAAATTGCTTTTGTGGAATGTTCAAGGGGTGTGGGAGGCGGGGGAATTGCTGGAAAGGCATCAGGTCAATATTGCTTCCCTGCACAGGACTCACCTGCATTCCACTACCAAGTCCAAAGTTGATAGGAGCCATGGTTGTCATTGCTATTTCTCCTCCTTCTCCATGTATGCCAAAAGGAGTCTGCATTCTTATACACCGCTCGTTGTGGTTCAGGCTAGTTGAATCTGTAAGGGACCCTGGATAGTAGGTCATGCAGTAACTAATTATTCATGGGCTCCCTGATGCCTTTATTAACTTGTAAGGCCCCAATGTGGATGCTACAGACTACTTTGATTGGGTAGGTTGACAGCTCTTGAGATTGAAGGACAACGTGATAATCTGGGATGAGGATTTCAATTTGGTAATTGACAAGGGTGGGATCGATCTACGAATACTCTACCACCCATGTCTAAAGCGGCAAGTAGGGTTCTGCAGCTTTATAATCTTTATGGACTTCCTCCCCATCCGTATTATGGGATGCATTTAAGTATATTGGGTGTCTGCATCTCTAAGGAGGTGGTGTTCCTAATGGTTATTAGGTCTGACCTGAATACATGTGAGGATAAACTACGGGATTTGGAGAGAGAATATAATCTGACAAATTACTCGAATACACTGGCAACCATAAATGCCACACTGCTACACTTTAGGGCAACTGCCCAAAGGGAATGTAAATATTTAGGCACAGTTTTTAGTGAAGAAGTATGGGGAAGGGCAGAGACAGGGTAAGACTCTATCTTGGTTGTATATTGCTGAAAGACTGAATACCTTTATCCATCGGATATTGGACTCTGGGGGGTGCCTGGACCACTCTGACATTCTGGGCATTTTTGATCACTTCTATTCCACATTGTATACATCAGTTCTTACCAAAATGGAACATCAAATCAATGAGTTTTTGGATCGAGTGGGACTGTATTGGTTCTCCATTGAAGAGAGTGAGGTTCTGAATTCTCCTATCGCTAGACACGAAATTCGATTCAAGCTCTGCCAGGAGGTAAATCCCTCGGCCTAGGCGGACTGCCGGCTGATTTTTAGGAAGCGTTTGCCCCTACCTTGACCCTGCATTTACTTGAGGTTTATAATCACTAGGCAGAAGTTGGGACACTGGCTAAGACTATGAGGGAAGCCATAAATACCCTACTTCTAAAGCAGTCTTAAATTCCGGCTGACTGCTCAGCGTATAGACCAATGTCTGTATTAAACATTGATAATAAACTCCTAGCAAGAGTCTTGGCTAACAGGCTGGCTTCTTTTATGTCGAGTGTGTGATGGCCAATCAGTCTGATTTTATTCTGGGCAGGTCCACTTCATATGGGCCGAGGCACATTTTTGGTCTGATGCATGTCCTGGATCCAGAGTTGCCAATGGTTACGCCCTCCTGGACGCTGAGAAGGCCTTTGATTCCAGAGAGTGGCTGTTTATGGTTGCAATGTTACATTGGATGGGCCTGGGGTCCTTCTTCATCTCCTTGATCTCACTTTTTTTTTTCAAATATATTTTTATTGGTTTTATACATTCAAGCTTATCGGCACACATCAAATGACATTCGAGAAGATTAGAGCTAGAATAACTTAGAACAAACAATAACAAGGAACAAATGATCAAAAGTCTTCAACAGAAATAGTCCATGGGGGCGGTGGGAGGGAGAGGGGTGAGGGGGTCCGGGGACCATGGGAGACAGCAGTTTAGCTTTACGCATTTTCTGAGGAGGAAATGCACACAAGCGCAGATGGTTGTCTAGCTCGCCTGTAGGTTCTTCGCGAGGGACTCTGTGGTTGCTGACACGGATTGTTCTGCCCGTTTAGTTCCTCTGCCATGCTCGGGTATCGGGGTTATGCCTTGAGTCCTTCTGGTAGCCCTCTAGTCCAGTTTTTCCAACCATCGCAGTGTTGGGGGTTGCCTTGCCAGCCCTGGGTATTGTGTGGAGTCCAGGAAGGGAGCCCAGGTCTGGTAGAACTCATCTCTGTTCCCGAACCGGATGGCTGTGACTTTTTCAGCTGCTATTATGTCCCAACATTTGGACCACCACATTGAGATTGCCGGGCCTTCTGGGTGTTTCCAGAGTCTGGCTATGGATATCTTGGTGGCCGTCAGGAGGTGTAAGCATAAGTCAGCCCTTAGGCCAGTTAGAGGGAACTGCCCGCCCCCGGTTGCTCCCAGCAAGACTATTCCCAGGTCCCATGGGATTGTGAGGCCGGTGATCGCTTTGATTTGTTCTAAGACGGTATGCCAGAATTGGGTGGCCTTGGGGCATGTCCATAGAAGGTGATATAGCGTTCCCCTTCTGGGCACCCTCTCTAGCAGTACGGGAGGATGCCCCTTCTTTGTTGGTTATGCGTTTAGAGCTTGCGTGTCCCCTGGCCCAAATTTGGCCCCATTCCTCGGGATCAATTTTTCTGGCTAGGTCTTTTTCCCATTTCAGCATGTAGGCCTCTTTTTTACTTGGGTCCATCCTGTCGAGCAACTTGTACAGTGTGGATATCTTCCCTTTAGGGGGGGTTCGACGTGAGTGTCCTCTCTAGGGCTGCGAGTTCCCTACTTCCATTTTTCTTCATCGTCTCGCCTGAGAGCCAGTGCCTGAGCTGAGCGTATCTGAAGCTCTCCATTTCCAGAACCTGGAATTTAGCTTTACAGGCCTCGAAGTTCAGCGGGTTCCTGTTCACAAAGAAGTCTATGGCCTGCCGCAGCCCCCCTTCCTTCCATTTGTGGACGTTGCTTGTGGTGATACCCTGGGTATAGTCTGGGTTGTCCCAGATTGGGGTTAGTGGCCCCGTCATGGTTCTGCACTTCCATTGTCTTGCTGCTTTATGCCAGTTCATCACTGTGTTTTCGGTCCCGGCAGCGGCCCCACATTTGGGGGGACTCCACGTTTTTTCATGTGCAGGAGCGACTCTGTTCGGACCGGACACCAGGCTTCCTCCAGGTCTAGCCAACGGGGTTTGTTGGTGGTGGTCTGCCATGCAAAGGCCTGTGAAAGCTGAGCCGCAAGGTTGTACATGGATACGTCAGGGACTCCGAGACGCCAACCGTTGATCCACGTAGCATAATGCGCCTCAGTATTCGCGCTTTCTTGCCCTCCCAAACGAATTTCAGAATGTCCGTCTGCAGTTTGTGGATGTCTTTTTTCCGGACAGTTACTGGAAGGGCTAGGCAATAGTAGAGTAGTTTCGGAACCAGGTTCATTTTTAGGGCTGTGATCCTGCTGAACTTTCCATGAAATTTCTTGTTTCTGCCACCGGGCCAGATCCTTTTTAAGTTCCTTAAACAGTGGGAGGAAGTTTAGTTTGTATATTCTTTCAGAGTTGTTTGGCAGTTGGACCCCCAGATAGCGGAGTTGTGGTTTCGGCCCTGGAATCAGGTGATCGGCATCTAGTTTGTTCTGGCGTTTCCTCAGCATGTTGACCCCCATTGCTGTTGACTTGGAGAGATTTACTTGGAATCCCGACGCCCCCCTGAATGCTTCAAGCCCTTGCCATAGAGCCACTGTCGATGTTTCCGGTCAGGTGAGTGTTAGTAGCACGTTGTTGGCGTACAGGGCGGCTTTGTACGATTCCCCTTTGATTTCAAGGCCGCATATTGCCGGGTTGTGGCGGAGTCTGCTGGCGAACGGCTACATTGAGAGCGCAAATATCAGGGGGGACAGGGGGCACCCTTGTCTGGTGCCTCTCAATATCTTAATGCTGTCCGATCTGTTCCCGTTTAGTCTAAGCCTGTTAGAGGGATGTTGGTAGTTGGCTAGTGTCCATTTTACAAAGTTGGGGCCGAATCCGTAGTGCAGCAGCGTTGCTTGTATGTAGCCCCAGTCTAGCATGTCGAAAGCTTTGTGTGCATCTAGCGACAGGACCACCATTTCCGTTTTCATCCTATTTGCTGATTCAATGGTGTTGATTGTTCTTCTGATATTGTTCTGGGTGCTGCGGTCCGGGATGAACCCTGTTTGGTCTGGGTGTATCATGTCTGGGAGCAGTGGCACTAAACTCCTCGCCAGTATTTTCGCGTACACCTTGGCATCGTTGTTTAACAGGGTGATAGGGCGGTATGATGAGCATTGAGTGGGGTCTTTCCCAGGCTTTAGTATAAGGACCGTTAGCGACTCCTCCATGGATGGGGTGGTGGATCCCGTTGTGAGAAATGAGTTGAACAGGTCTGCTAGCTGGGGCGCAAGGATGTGCACAAACTTTTTGTAGAATTGGACTGTGATCCCATCTGGTCCTGGAGTAGTATTTTTTAGGGCGCGAATGTTGTCACCCACCTCTTCCGCCGCAATTGGGCATTCTAGGGTGTCCAGGTGAGGGTGCAGCGGGCCTTTTCAGGCAGACCTTAAGTATTGCACTTGTGTGGCTTTATCTCTTGGGGGTCCGGCCATGATCTCCCTGTTATATTCTACCATAATCGCCAGTTTCTCTGCGTTTGTGTAGTGGAGGGTGCCAGCGTCGTCCGCCAGGCCTTGAATACTGTTCTGCGACCTTAATTTCTGAAGGTTGTGGTCCAGAAGGCGGTTAGCTTTATTACTGTTTAGGTAACAAAATTGCTTGGTGTAGGTCAGCGCTCTGACTGATCGGTCCGCTACATGAATTTCAAGCGTGACTTTTGCTTTTCTCAGTTCTTTGCCCAATTTTCTAGTTTGGCGTTGTTTGAAGCTGCTCTCTATTTCCACAACCCTTGCTTGTAGCTTGTCTTACTGCAGTTGGTTTAGTCGCCTGTGTCTTGCGGTGCAGTCCATTGCGACCCCACGGATGACAGGTTTCATTGCATCTCAGATGATCGCTTTGGAAACCCCGGTGGTCGTATTCTCTTTAAAGTAGTTGGTTAGGGCTTCCATTCATTCTGTTCTACTGGCTATGTCCGTTAGTACCTGGTCCTGGAGTTTCCACGTGCGGTACAACAGTTCCGGTAGGCCCTGCACCCTTCGGCGCATGACGACTGGGGCGTGGTCTGATATGGCTATGTGTCCTATCTGGATGTCTTCGACGCATGGGATGAGCGTGTCTGTCGCTAACAGGAGGTCAATCCTCGAGTACCCCAGGTGGGCGTGCGAGTAGAATGTGTAGTCCCTTGCGCTCCCATTGGACAGCCTCCAAACGTCGATGGTCTCCGTTTCCTTCAGAAATTCGGCCAGGGCTAGTGCTTTAACAAAGTCTTCCTTTGATGGGGGCAGTGTCTTGTCCAGATTCGGGTCTGGGGGTAAGTTGAAGTCTCCTCCAATTACTAGGCGGCCCACTGCAAATGTCGAGATAATTGGAAGCAGATTACGGAGGAAGTGCTCTCGCGCAGAGTTCATTCAGTAAATTGCGACTACAGTGACGGGCAATTCCATCAGCAGGCCTTTCAGCAGGAGGTAGCGACCCTCGGGATCACATTTGGCTGTAACCTGGGTTAATGGCACGTTGTGGCTCAGGAGCACAGCCACTCCCCTTTTCTTTTGTCCCGCTGAGGCAAAGAAGCGTCTTGGGTACCGCTGGAAGGAGACTCGTCTCTCGTCGTCTGCTATGAGATGAGTTTCTTGTAAACAGACGATGTCTGCTGCTATTTGGGAGAGCCTGTGCTCCAACCATTTCCTTTTGCGTGGGGCGTTTAGGCCTTGCACATTCCAGGTCAGCATGGTTAGCTCCTTATTCGAGGTGGCCATTAATACTCTAGGTTGTTGCTTTGCTTAACGCGTCCCTTAAGTTGCGCGGGCTGCATGTTATCCGTATGTTGATTGTGCTGTTTACTGCTGTTGGAATTGGCTCCTGTTGTGTCTCTTCTCCCCCCCGGTGTTTCCCCCTACCATTTGTTTCCCCGCCACCCCGTCCCCTCCGCCCCCCACCCAAACCCCCGAACAAATAAGAAAAGAAACTGGTTTTCCGGTCCAGCCGTTCACCAACGGGGCAACCGACTGGGTCCACGTCACCAACTCAGTAAGCGGCGATTACTCCTCATATAGTTCCAGATTGTTTATAGCAGTCCTCTCTTAGGTTTGGGCCGATCCTTTGGGTTGCGTGTTTTGCAGCGAGGGCCCTGTTTCCTCGAATATCTGCAGATTGGCTTGGCCATGGGCTCCATGCTAGCTATTGACTTGCCTTTCGCCGGACAACCTTGTTGTGTCCAAGTTCCAATCAGCTCGGCGAGGTCTGCTCAGTGCATCTTGTGCCTTGGGTCTATGAGGGGGGTCCCCCTTTAATGGTGGTTGGCGCTTTAGCTCCTGGGCTGAGGGCCCCGTATTCTGCGTCGACCCTCCACCCTGGACCAGAACTTCAGGGGATCCCTCTCTGCTCTATTCGTGTTAGGCCTGGTCTCCTCAGGTTCGCCCTCATCTGGTTCATCAAGCTTTTTGCCTCTCTTGGGGTATGTATATGCCAGGGCAGTCCTCCCATGGGAACGAGAGGGCTGTGGGGAAGCTCCAGTGGTATATGATCCTTCTCTCTCGCAGCCATTCTGCCACTGGCTTTAATGCTTTCCTCTTTGCCAATGTGGTGGCAGCTAGGTCTTGGTACAGAGATATCGTGGCGTCTCTGAATTGTATGCGGGGCGTACCTCTGGCTTCCCGCATTATTTCCTCTTTAAGTTTATAGAAATGTACTCTTGCCAGCAAGTCGGCAGCTGTAGGGGAGTTTTGCTTTGCTATCGTTCTGTGCACCCTGTCTAGTTCCAGTGGGGAGTCGTCCAGGAGGGTTATAATGAAGCGGAATAAGTCGTTAACATACGCCGCCAGGTCCTCGTCGGGGATTCCTCTCAGTCGGATGTTATTGCACCTGGATCGATTTTCGGCGTCCTCCTGTTTGGCCTCAAGCGCTTCGCATCTGGCTTCTAATGCTGCGAGCCTGGCCGCCCCCTCCCCTATTTCGAAGTTCTGTTCATAAAGTGTGGGTTCGATTTCTACAGTTCTTGATTCTACTTCCCCCACCCTTTTGTCTAGCATTGAAATCTTGCTCTTCACCTCGTCAGTACCTTTTTGATACTCCTTAGTGGTGGCGGAGAGGAGTTCTTGTAGGTCTGCTTTTGTGATTGATCGTGCACTTTGGTCGGGACCCTCTTCTGCACGGTTACTTGGTGCTGCGTTGTCATTGCTCTCCCCTTTTTGCTTTTTCTGCCATCGTTGTCGTGAGGAGCGTAGCGATGTCTGCCTGTTTGGCCGGCTTGGGGTTCTTGGACATTGTGAAACTTTCACACTCCTATGGGGGGAGGAATGATGGGAAGTCCCTCTGTCAGTAGTCAAGCTTTTCTTCTCTTGTGATAGGAATCCTCCCCCTTTATCTCAGCTGCTGAGACCCCTCTGGGTGCTGTTGACGAGAGTTCGGGAGTCTCTGCTCTACTCACGCGGCTTGTGGGGGGGCGGCTGGTAACCCGTGTTAGCCAGGTGCACCGGCTCTCTGGCTTCGGGGTCACCTTGAGGTGGATAAGTACAGGCTGCTGATGGTTAGGAACCCGGCTCTGGGGTGTGATATGAGACTCGAGGATCCTGCGGGCCCACCCCAGTTCTTTTGTGGCTGAGTCAATTAGGTTTGGTTCGACCCGTGGGGCGAAGTGGCACTGCTTGTACTCCTGTTGGATTCCCCCCACTGGTGCGGCAGGTGCCGCCTTACCTTTTAGCAGAGGTGTTGCTGAGTTTTGCTTAAAGTCTCTGCCTCATGGGTAGGGTGCTTTAGATGAGGTACCTGGAGGGGTTAGCACTTTGCAGTTGGCGTCTGCCTCATCAGTAGGATGCTTTAGGTGAGGTACCTGGAGGGATTGGCGCTCTGCTGCTGGCGACAGTAGAGCGATTTCGCGGAGGCTCCCCCCCCCCCCGGGCCTGAAGTACCTGGAGGGGGTTCGCGCTCTGCTGCTGGCGTCTGCTTCATAGGCAGGGTGCTTGAAGTGAGGCATCTGGATCTGTATCTGGAGGGGTTAGCGCATCTGTGCAGGGTGGGCCGCTAGGCATTGTGTTCCTGGTTCAGGGGGGGCCCAGGGCTCCACCTGTGTCCCCAGCAGACGACCTCGTATGTTGGGGTTAGGAGCCAGCGTCCCAGCCCATCGGGGGCTGCTGCAGTTCCACCCCCTGCTCCTTATCAGGCCCCTGGTTTCTGAGGACTGGGGCTGCCAGGCAGTGCTATCCGGTAGTCAGGGAGGGTTTGCAGGACCAAGCTGCTCCCGATCCGGCGGCGACAGCCTCTGCTGTATGGTGAGACAGTCCGGGCCTGCCTACCCCAGCCTGGGGCTCCCCAGCGCTTAGCTCGCGTCAGTGCCCGGCACCCTCAGGTCTTGCTCCCCCTCCTCTGCGCCCGCTAGCGTGGGGGATACCAGTGCTCTCCTCCTCCTCGGGTCGGCGGTATGCGGCAGCAAGGGGGGGCTCCCCCTCCCTCTGCAGCGCCGGGTGCTTCCTACCGGCTTGGGTCCCGAATCCGCCCGGGGGCTGGAGCTCTGGACGGTGTCGCTGGGCAGGACTCTGGGTCGGCGCCGGAGGGGCTCTTAACATCTGTGGGCCGCTCCGCTTGTCGGTTCAGCCCCGCATTGTACCATCGGTCGTGTTAGGGAGAATTCTCGGTTTAGGCTGAATTTCCTAACCTAGTGAGTCCCCCCCAGCAGCTTTGCTGGATTTTTGGGGTTTATTTTTTTCTCCAGCCAAGAGTGAGACTCTTTTACTCTCACTCTTGGTATGATTTGAGTGTGTTTCTTTGACTCTAGATGTGTTTAATGGGCTATGGGGTCTTTTACTCCATAGGGCTTCATGTGTTTTTGTGATGTGTGTTACACAGCACCCTCAGTGCAGTAACACAGGGGTGTCATAGTGACCCCCCAATATAGACTCCATACCCTGGGACTGACTACTGTCTCCCAGGGCATGTAAAGTCACCATTGACTTTACTAGTCTCAAATTCTGAACAGAACCAGTACAAACTATCATATTGTGTACGTACTGGCCGGGGCAATTCGATTGCCCCGGGGTCTGTTAGTCGAGGGGGCACGCCTCCATCGCCCCTGATCGAGTTTTTGGCTGGTGGCAGTGGATACTACTTTTTATATTCGACCGCGAATATATCTCTATGGGATTTCCCATTGTTCGAGGCTACCAACTTTAATTATTTAATTCCTATAGCCTCGAACATACGGCCGGTTTATTTATTTAATATTAATTCTCCGGTTGGTATTTTTTGCCAGAACTCGGTTCTAAAATTGCGTTTGTGTTCGCTTCTGTGACTCCGAACCAAGTTGAGCCCTTTGTTCCACTTTTTGGCGGGCTTCTCCACAGAAGCCCTCCAAAGTGGTGCCACTCTGTCTGGGGTACTTAGGAGGGGTGGAGGGGGATTTAGGCACCCTGGACTGAGTTGCCTAGGCAACTCAAGGCGCACTCCATCCTGATTGGCCCAAGTGGTGAGCCAGCCGGCTCACCACTTAGCATGTTTGAGTGACAGCTAGGCTGAGTGAATGGGGGTTTTCTGCATAAAAGCAGGGCTTTGGGGGCTGGAACTTCAGAAGTCGCCACAGGGCCTAAGAATCCGACGAGGGAGAAGCTGAGCCGACCTGCTACGACGACACCACCGGTGGAGCCCTGCTGAACCGTCTCACCACTTTTCCCAACGACAGAGGAGATCTCCAGCCCGGAGAGTCTTCTTCCTTCGACTGGTGGGGATAACCAGTCTGCTTCCTTTTTCGCTTCCTGGAGCATCTCGTGGCCGCCTTGCCTGTGCCAAGCACCCCGGCAACCGGGATACCACGTTTTACCACTACTGCGAATCAAAGGGTAGTACCTTTAACCGGAAAACCCTGCGGCTGGTTTCTTCCCTGGCAGTGCAACGACCTTTAGCTTTCCTCCACGTCGAGATCTTCTCTTCCTCTGGACGACGCCGCGACTTGCACCCGCTGCCAGGAACAACTGCCCCTGCTGGAGGATCCTTTCCACATAAGGTACCGTGTTCGGCCTGGCTTCCCTTGCAACCGACTGTACTGGGTAGATTTAGCCCCCGGCTTTCGAACCTGGGTTAGCCTGGGACACCCTGGCTAAACTTTTCTGAGCCTAACTAAAACCTTTCTGAACTCCCTGCAAGACTTTTTAAGCCTGTTGTCATTGCGTGATCTTTGGTGCATTTGTGCCCTGCTCTCTCCAAGAGTGGGCCCGGCCTATGGACTTTGGCTCACAAGTAACTTTTGACTTTCCTGCCTTGCTTAAAGGTTCCTAAGTATTAGTGTGGTGTATTTTCCTACATTCTGCCTTTTTCCCTACTTTTTTCGTTAACTTATTGGAGTGCCATCTATAGTTAAGCGCTCACCTCTGTCTGGAAATAAGTGGTGTTAACTAAGACGTGTCTGATAAGGGATGTATATATAATAATAGTAACTGTGTTTAGAGTGATTTACAATAATAGTGCTGGAGTGTTTCAATAAGTGTGTTTTTAAATAAATAATTATATACCTTGATACCAAAGCTCTGGTCAGTGCTTGCTTGTGCTATAGTGTCCGAGTGCCTATTGTGTATACTTTACATACTGCCTAACTCTTCTTGAGGGAAGTCTGACTGCTCAGCCACAGCGACAAGGTAAATCTGGGTGGTACAGACTACTACCAAGTAGGTTTACTGCCAACACCTGTAGTCCTAAATCTTTTACAGTGGTCCCCAAGGGAACTGCACAGGTTTCTGCCTAACAGGTCGCCTCCGCCTTCTCCGATGGCTTCACCCGTGGAGCCCGGGCTAGAGCAACGTCTGTCTTAAGGGCCGTTGAGGTCAGTGGGAGTCGCCGCCATTTTGCCTTCCCCTCTCCGCCCGCCAGGCAGATTTGGCGCCAATCGGCAGGGACTGCGAACCACTGCTCCCAGGGGCTTGGGAGTCAGGCATCTGATGCCGGAGCCTTCCCGCAGGTGAAGGCTGAGTCTGGAGGTGTTGGGGCTGATTGATTCACTGATGCATTTCCGTTGGTAATGTGGCACCAGTCGGGATCTCTTACGGAGCCGCTGCAACCATCATGGCTCCAAGCCACGACCACCCTTGAACTCACTTTTGTATAATAAGCCAGTGTTGAGGCTGAGTATCAATGGGGTATTGTCCAATAGATTTTCTTTGAGTAGGGGCACGAAACAGGAATGTCTGCTCTCTGCGTGGTTGTTTGCTCTTGCCATAGGACCTCTAGAATCTCTAATTAGAGAGAGACATATGCAGCGAGTATTTGCATACACTTATTTCCCTTTATGGAGATGACATGACTATTTCTTAAACAGCCCCACCTCAACCTGAAGCCAGTGATGCAAGATATTCAGGAATTTAGTAGTTACTCCGGCCTCAGAATCAATGCAGCCAAATCAACGTTATTTCCTCTCACCGAAGGGACCCCCAAATTGCAAAACCAGTTTGGGTTTCAGTGCCACACATCCCAAACTAGTTATCTGGTGGTAGAAATTGCCAGGTACCGTAGGATACTGTTCCATGAACAATTTGGGCAAACGATGGGCAGGGTTAAAGACACGAGGGGTCATTACTAGTATGCTGATCTGGAAATGATTTGTCACTAACAACGTGTACCGGCATCTTTTCCGGACTGGCATACTCCAAGTCTTGCTGCCAGGACTGACCTGCTGGTAGTTCAGGCCCCTACCGTCAGATAATTCACTGAAGCACCAGCAACGTTAACAACAGTGCTAGTGCTTCAGTGGTTCCCATCCCCATGGAGTCCTATAGGACTCCATGGGAATGGGAACTTACTGTTAACTCTTCCACCTGTAATATCCCGGTAATACCAGGATATCATGTGGCAGAAACGGTAAATCGAGATTGCCGGGAAGCTGCCGGTATTACCGGTGGCTAACTGGCAATCTCGCAATGACCCCTGCGGTCCTCAAATAGAAGAACCTCCCTCTTTCCTTGTTTGGGAGGATCTCTCTTATAGAAATGATACGTCCCAGGTTTCTCTACTTATTTCAATATGTAACGATCATCCTGGTCTAGTCATTTTTTAAAGTGCTGAGAAGCATCCTCTCAGAATTCATATGGTCGTGCAGGAAGGCTAGGGTCAGCTGGGGCAAATTGTCTGCTCCCCTCATCTGGGGAAGCCTTGCTTTACCAGATTTTGAGTGTTATTACCTGGCAGCTTGGGTCTAGTTTCTATTGCACTGGTACTCACCGTTCCTATACTGATCCCATGTACATACTGAAAGGGCCAAATCTTCCCCAGTGCTACTCAGATCTGTAATTCCTAGGGGATACGCACGGAGGGCTGGGAAATCAACAGTGATATCGTAGCTAAATTGAATGAGGGACTGTAAAATTCACCTTTGCTCCCTATCGCCCACATCACTAGGAGCGCGCTCACTAGAGAGGATGTATACACAATGCATGCCGAAATTGGGGCTGGCCACGTTCTGGGATCTGTTTCGGATAACGAATTTTGAACTGTGAACCAATTTAAGGCACTGGGTCGGTCCACCCAGTTAGAGGCGTTTCTATATTTTAGATTGCGCGCAACGTTCAAACATTGCTGGAAGATCCACTGATGTGGAAATGGAGGTAAACTAATAGGGTAGCCCCATTTCACTTACCTAATATTTTGTTTCTTCCGAGAAATAGATTAACCTTACTAATACAACCCCTGTCAGGGTATCTGTTTTTTTGGGTTTAAGATGCAAAAAAAGGTGAGCTAACATAGATCATCCATCCCTCTTAATCCGTAAACAGACTCCCTGATTTATTGACTCAAGTGCTCCCTGATCTATCGCAGATGAGAAGGAGCGTACCATAACCATGCACGAGCTAAACCAGGATGGCAAAGAGTTTACCTAATTTCAGCTTCTGAAGTTAACACTAGTAAGGACTTGAATTGCTTTTCGGTACGACAGAGCACCTCACTTTTATATACTTTAGTCATAGATGCTAACATGCATCTGAAATTGACTTGTTGGGAGAACGTTTTGTGAGCTAAGGAACAGAACTTTCCATGAGTTCATCATTTTTACAGACTGTTAAACCTAGTCGATTTAGCAAGAAACCAAGCTCTAGCACAGGTCTGCACTGAGGAATATTATGTCCAAATAGAGGTCATGAATGCACTAGCTTTTTTAATATGGTAGAAGATGTGCCATTTTCTGTGAGAAATGGTGAATTCCAATTCAAGCTCATATCGAAAGTGTACTTCTGTCCAATACACATTTCCACCTGGGACGGATCTAATCAACATTCTCCTGGCTAGGGTGCAAGTACGACGGTACCTTTGCTCAGACGTTCTGTTTCTGTAAAGCAGCTCAAACTTTGGGATTATGAGTTGTTGTAATTATCTAGGGTCTTGAATTGCTCTATTCCACATACTCCAGAACACTTTTTGATTGGGAGTGGTATCCCATTGTTAGACATGGGCTTTAATTCAAAGAAAATGTGACGCAGTGTTCCATTTTCACTCTGGAAATTGATTCTTCTGCAATGTAAAGGGACACTGTCACTTCACGAATGGGATAATGTTCTGTGCCAACTATGTTCTGCAAAAAGAAATGGATTTAAACCACAGGCTCTTGCCTAATGTGGCTGAAAACGTATGGAATCAGATAGCAATTTCATATGGTGGCGCGGCTGTTGAATGTCACCCTCATGCTCCTGTGGAAAACTCTGACTATGTCATTACTTTTTCCTGTGGGGGAATGTGTCCGTGAATCCGAATGCATTACAATGCAGGACTTCAAATGGCCAGTCAATGGCAAATTCATTATGTATGTTTTTCATGACATCGACCCCTGAGTTACCTTACCGTTCTTCGCCTTGTATCTGCATCTGACAGGCCACGACATGTGCTGTATATGTCTTTCTGTAGCTTATTTAATGCATGTGTTCATTTTAGTGAGCAATATTATCATTTGCATTGTTCATGGAAAACATCAATAAAAAAGTCTTGAAATGCTCCAAAAGTTATCAGCACTAGAACCAAACAGTTGCCCGCGATCAAATGGCAGGATAACAGATGTATTTTCTCTACATGTGCACTGACAATCCAGACCTGCACACCTAGGAGTGCGATCCGATTACCTCCCAGATGCCCAAGGGCTTGCCTACACATTTTGTTAGGGCAAGACCAGACTTTAGTATATGTTTACTGATGCCACTGCTATTCAAGAACACCTCCATGCACTCTTCAGGTATGTGCTATCGTGCGCAGGTGTACAAAGCATTGACCACAGGTAACCACCACCACGCTGCCAGAGGAAAACACTTCCCTACATATAGAGTATCCCTCCTTGGATGATTCCCTTTCGAGAGGCAGATTAGTGAAGGTATAGGGCTTAGATCTCGTCCACAAGACTCTTTGAATAGGATGCACTGTCAATAATATAGGATAGTTAAGAGCATGACAGTATTGTTACAATGTTTTTGCAGACAGAAAGTACAGAAATAGACTTAGCCCAGAAAGCGTGAACATGCTCATGCAGTGCCCCACTCAAGGTAATGAGAACCTCCAGGTTAGAATCAGGCTCCAGGATGTCCTTGTGGCCAGTTCTGGCAGCTATGTGGGCAAGGGAAGAGAAAGAAAAAAAACAGCTGTGGGAGACAATTGTTTTTTGTGACTCTGACCAGCCATCTATCATCATCATTCTCACTCAGTCAGACTCCATTCAGAAAAGATCTACCTGCATAAATATAACTGTGTTCAATTGTTTAAAGTACAAAAATAAATGTTTTTATTATATAAGAAATATTTAAAAAACTCGAAAGGACCAAAATACAGTTTCATGTCCACTGTTTTTTTTACAGAAATGGGTGATGGGGTTAGTAAAAGTGACTCAGAAAACAGCTTAAAACAGAAATATTACACTTAACAACAAATTCACGTTTCTTATTACACAGACACTGGTCACCTCAATGCCTTTCCTCTGGCCAGTTACAATATTTATACCCTTCTACAATATTGTCTTCTGGCCAAGTGACAGTGGCAGACACATGACAATCTAAACTAACTTTCAAAGGTCATGTGTTCCGTCTCAGACCTGTATATCATTCCTTTAGTGCACTGTGTATTAAACAAACAAATCAGTGTCTATGTGTGCATAAAGCTCAAGATAGTTAGTCACTCTGTGCATTAACAAATTAAATGGCAAGGCCACATCCGAAGGGCAAGAATAATAGTCGAGGAAATTTAGCTTGCTGCATGTATCAAATCCAAAGGCATCAAGGAGGTCCAAAGTCAGGTTCCACTGTCAGGGTTCCCAAGGACAACCCCGAATTCCTGTAGTCTTCTGCGGCATCCTCAAAATGGGTAAGCAGGTTCAGACTCATCATTAACAAATATCTGCTCTAAACACGCTATTTTGAGACTGCTAGGCAAGGTGAAGTCACCTGGAGTATGACCAGACTGTGAGCCAAAGGAACCTCAAAGTATTCCTGCTCCAATCTCACTCACTGCAGTGCCACTAGCGATGGACACACAAAGACCAATCCAAGTTGTGTACCATGTTGAGTGTCAGGCATCATAGCACTGCCCAGTGAAGGAGCTTCAGTACCTCAATAGAAGACAGTGGATGCTCTATCAATGGAAGGCACTAAATCATTGTGCTGAGAAATGACAAGCCATGAAGATAGACTTACAAAGTAATTGTACCATCTTCATCTTTCCTAGTACAGAAATCTAATCCTCTTCAGAGCAGAGCAATGATCGAAGCTGAGGTGATAGGGTATGTAATATGACAAGGAGAGGCTCCTTCAAGAAGATTTAATTACTTATCTGCAATTGTAGTTCTCCATTTTCAGGATGGCACTCCTCAGTGAACCACATAAGCATAGCAGTAAGAGAAACACTCTTCGCTGACAGCCTACCAACATCATTATGGTTCCTTTTCTTAGTTGGTTCAATGTGGGGGAGAGGGAAGCTGAAGCTCCACCCCTGGGAGCCACGTTAGAATGGTCGACAATCCGTCTTAGTGCATGACCCTTCTGCATCCACAGCCTGTCACAAAGGGCAAAGCAGCAGGGCTTATGTGAATCTAGGAAAGATACCAAGCCTGGAGAACTAAAGTTACAATGAAGTAAGTAACAAATTGGATTCTGCCTCTCAGGAGTCCAAGGGTGAGTTGGGGTAAAATGGCCCACTCAGCCCTCACACTTCTACAAACCAAATCATAAAGATAAAACAGGGTCAATCAAGAGATGTAACTCCTTTGCCTTTTGTGGAAACGTGGGCAGATGGAATGCTATACTTTCAAGAGTTTTGTGAAGGTGAACCAGTAGTGACCCAAACAACAAAGCATCACAGTCCAAAATAAAGGGAATGCCCAATCAAGGTTCAATCTGTACAAACCTTTTATTAAACCTGGCCAACTGCAACACCATGTGCAAGGAGAATGAAAAGGGATTACTATACAAAACTCCACCCCAAAGGAAAGAACAGAGAAGATGCAACAAGCTGGAGAAAGAAGCCCTCCAAGTGTAGTTCCAGGGGTGGTGGGTAAGGTACTACCATGAAAAGGATATTGGGCTGAAAACAGGAGCGATCGGGACCTCGCCAGTCTCTATGGTCCAAGTGAACTGTGGGGGCAATTCAGTGTCATAGTACCTGGATTCAGTTTTTGGTGGACTGACGCATCCTACCCAATGTTCAACGATGATGTGAGCTGATCAGGCTCAGTTCAGGCACATAGGATTGTGGCAGACGTGGCAGCAAGCAGGCTTTCATTAGGGTTGAATGTGGGTGCTCTTTTCGATGGCCCAAATGATGCAGGTTGTGGCGGTCCCAAGAACGCTTCGCAGTTGGCCAGGATGAGTCAGGCTTTATCCGCTAGAAGAGTTCGGTGAGTGATACTCCACAGGTTTGAGTCGGCAGGCGATAGTCGTCGAAGTGGTGATAGAGGGTGCTTCGATATGCTATCACTAAGGCATCGGTTCTACGGTTAGTTGGGCCAAGTCGTGATTGTAAGCCCTGGTTAGAGTCGGTGAGTGACCCTCCAAAGATTTGGTTCGGGTTCCAGCACTGAGCAGTCCGTTTTGGGCCTAGCAGGTGACGTGCCTCCCTACAACACAATGTAGTATCGAGCTAGTCTAGATGCAGTGCAAGAGTTTGGCAGGATGGAGGAACGCAGACACCAACACCTTTCTTATTGTTCAGGATGCGGGGAAAATGAAGCGTCCGGTTCAGTGCGATAGAACAAGGAGCTTCGCTGGTCTGCCTCTCCAGTGGCTGTGAGGCCTTCGTAAAGGACTCAAGGACAGGATACTCCAGTTTAGGGTCTGCTCTTCTCGCTGAGAAGATCCGTTGCAGAGTGGTTGGTCCTGGTCCACAGCACTGGTCACTCCCGAGGTCCCCTGGGAGTGGTTAGGGGACATATCTTCCTTCTGTCTTGGATGGCTCCTTCACCTCAGCTTCGGACTTTGAACACCTCAACCTCAGCAGTTCATCTGGCAGGGACGGAGAATGGTTTGGAGGATGCTCTGAGCAGGCAGAGCACAGTCTCACACAAGTGGGAAGTGTGTCAGGAGGTTGTAGAGGAGGTCTTCTCTCGCTGGGGTAACCGACAGTGGACATGTTTGCCACAGAGTCCAACAGGAAGTGCAGGCACTTTTGGTTGAATTCCCAGTGAACGGCGTGCTAGTCCTGGTGTATTGGGCCTTCCCATCATTCTTTGAGCTCTCAGGAGGTTGAGGAGGTTTCAACAACCATGATCTTGATTGCCTCGGACTGGGCGAGGAGGACGCAGTACCCAGACCTTCTGAATCCGACCATCTGTCCATCACTCCGTTTACCGCGCGGTCCGGAATTTCCTAACCCAGTCGGAAGGTTGGGTGCTTCACCCAAACCCGGAATCCCTCAACCAACATGTGTGGCTCTTGAGATGATGAGATACGACTGAGAATTCTCTGAGGAGGTGCTTGAGGTGTTGCTGGCTGCACGCAGACCATCTACAAGATCTCTGTATATGTGTAGATGGAGAAGATGTGAGGCGTGGTGCAGGGAACACGAGATTGACCCTATCTCTTGCCCCACCACTACAGTGATGGAGTTCCTTCTGTCACTGGACTCTGCAGGCCTTCAGGTCTCCACAGTCAAAGGATATTTGGCAACTTTGTGTTCAATAGGTCCCCGGATCAAGGTTCCTTTTTTAAGATCCGGGTTATGGTCCAATTCCTGAAGGGCCTTGTGAATAAGTTTCTGCCGGTTCCCTTTGTTGTCCCAGATTGGGATTTAAATCTGGTTCTTACTTTTTTGATGGCAGCTCCCTTTGAGCCCTTGCACTCTTGCTCTTTTCAGCTGCTGACACTTAAGACAGCCTTCTTGGTTCCCATCACTTCCGCTAGGCGCGTCAGCGAATTGCAGGCTCTTGGTTGTAAACTTCAATTTCTGTGTTTTTTCGTCAGAAGGTCTCGTTCAAGGTAAGGCTGGGATCCTTCTAAACGTGGTTTCTAAATTTCACCTTTAGCAGTCTATTAATCTGTTTGTATTTTACCCACCTCTGAACCCCTCTAAGGAAAAGGAGTGCTTCCATCGGTTGTACCCCAAAAAGGGCCTTGAGTTTTTACATGGCAAGGACAGCAGAATTTCGAAAGGCTGATCAGCTTTTCATTGCTTAATCTTTGGCCATGAAAGGTCCAGCTGTTACTAAGCAGACGCTCTCCCATTGGATCATCTTATGCATTGAAGAATGCTACCAATCTGCTGGCAAGGTACTGCCTCCCGGCATTACAGCACACTCGTTAAGAAGGGTTGCCACATCTAAGCCTTTCAAAGGGGAGTCCCAATTACAGACATTTGCCGAGCGGCTACTTGGTATTCACTCCACACTTTTTCAAGGCATTACAGCGTAGACGTTGCGCGTGAACCCAACACACGCTTTGGCAGGGCGGTGTTGCAAAACCTGTCGTTTTAAGCTTTCTACCTGCCTCCATTGTTCCACTGCTTTGGAGTCTATCAGTTGAGGAAACTGCGGGAGAAAGGCAATCAATTATAGGAGAAATTACTCACCGTAATGTGTTCTTTCTCTGGATTCTTCTCCCGCAGATTCCTCATCACCCCTCTGATCCATCCCCACTCGGAAAGTGTTAGCAGTTGGTGATGGTCCTAGAGTAATGGTTCTTGTCTGGCAAGCCACTTGGCTTTCTCTTTGATTTATTTAATTAAAAAAAAAGAATTCTGGTACTGGTTGGAAAGTGTTTTCCTCTAGTCATCGTATCCCTATCATGTTTTTCGACCTTTCCATTGGCCTTTTGACCTCCTTTTCTCGCTATTTTCCTCTGCAGCGGTCGAGCATGGGTGAAAAAGGCAGGACTGAGGTACGAGGCTGACGATATCTATCAGATAAAGAATCTGTGGGAGAAGAATCCGTAGTCATTTCCCTGTTTAATGAATTGTATTCTCCCACAGATTCCTCATCTTGATAAACTCCAAAAGCAGTGTCCAAGCTGGTGAAGGGTTGGAAGTCACGCCTAGAAACCCCAGAGAACCGCTCAATTAAAGCGAGCAGCGGCTCGCCAGGCAATGTCTAGGCTGTAATGTTTGGCAAACGTGTGCAAAGAAGACCATGTTGACGAGTGACATATGTCTTTAGCTGGCACGCTCTTCTGTAGGGGCCAGGAGGCTGCAACCCCTCTGGTAGAGTGGGCCCTAAGCCCTGGCGGAATCTCCTTACCTCGGTTCTGGCAGCACTCTGAGATGCACAGTACAAATCAATGAGAGATAGTCGATTTGGCAACAGATATAAGCAACCTGGATTGCCAGTCTTTTCGCACAGCAGAATTTCAGGAATTGGGCTCATGTGCACACCATACAGATTTGGGCCTAGGGTGTCGAAGCCACCAAGAAAAACAGGGAACCCCATGCATTTCTAAAAAGAGGACACCCAAGGGAATCCACAGAGGTCTGATTTACGCAAATTGCCCCAGATTTTATTCCCCACAATCCCCGACAAAGTTTGATATTTGGTGGGAAAAAACTCAATTTTCACTTTGTCGGGGGTTCTGGGTAATACATTCTGGGCCGCTTCGTGCAAGTAAGATCTCTGTGGATTCCCTCGGGGGTCCTCTTTTCAGAAATGCATGGGGCTCCCAGTTTTCCTTGTTGGCTTCGACACCCTAGGTCCAAGTCTGTCGGTTGTCCTCATGAGCAAAGTTTCTGCAAATCTGCTGTGCCGAAGGGCATGGGGTTACCCGTGTTTTAGGTTTTTCCATTTGCGGCCAGGTAGGTGCACCCACACATGTGAGGTACTGTTTTCGTCTGGACACCTGTGGGAACGCGCCAAGGGAAGTTTGGTAAACAAAGAAATAAATTGAAAATGGTAGGCTGCACTTTAGGGGGGGTGCTGAGGGGCATCCTAAACTGCCGCAGAATTTCGTATTGCAAAGGGCCCTCTCCCCCCCCACACGAAATGGAAGGGGGGATCTGATTCAGCCCTCCCTGGGGTCAGATGCCCCTTCCTAGGAGCAGATAACTGCCCCCAGGGAGAGCTGCATGACATGGACCCCGGTCCATTATGGGTGGGGGGTGGGGGGAGGGATGAAGGGGCACCACCTATCCATAAAAAAAAATCCTTGGTGGTCTAGTGGGGGTGGGAGGGAACTGCCCCAAAAACAAACCATCTATTTTTATTTGTTTTTTTTTGGTCCCATCCCTAGGGGCAGATGGGCACCCATCTGACACAGGGGGGCCCCAACATTCAGGCCCCATCCTTTGGGGGGCCTGCCCACACTTTCCTGCTGGCCCTCTCCCACCCCCCCAATGGATGGGGGAGCACCTCATTTACTCCTCCCTGGCTGCAGAAATCTGCCCTCATGGATGGCTACAAGGGGTGCCCCCACTTTCCACTTGGGGTGGGGAGTGTCTGTATCTCACCTACCCTCCTGGCAGAGGTGATGGCCACGAGAAAAGCAGTTTTCCACGAAAGGAACTTGAGAGGGGCTTGATGCATAGGCTCAAGTGGGGACCCCATGAGCCTTGTCAGTACCACGTTGAGTTCCCACACGGGGACAGGCGCCTTCACCGGCGGGAAGGATCGAAACAGTCCTTTGAGGAACTCCTGACTAGACGATGTGACAAAAGAGAAGACTGCCCCGGAGACCTGGTGTAGCGGGAGATAGCCACCAGATGCACCTTGATGGAGGCATTCACCAGCCCTGCCTTGGCCAAGGACAAGTACGGAAGGATCTGCAGGGCCGTGACCCTCAGACGGTTGATCTTCAGTGCCCGGCACCATGATGCAAACCGCTTCCACTTGTACTCATAGCACTTAAGAGTCGACGGCGCTCTGGATCTGGCAAGGACCTCCCTGCAGTCCGCCGGTAGCGCGTACCAACCGAACTCTAAGGATGAAGGAGCCAGGCCTCCAGGTTCAGCGATCCTGGGTCATGATGTAGGAATGTGCCTCCTTCTCTGGCGAGCAAATCCGCCACTACTGGCCGCTTGAATCGATGAGACGTCGACAGGCTGAGAAGGTCCGGGTACCAAATCTGCCTCCGCCACACCGGGGCGACGAGGATCATCCAGCATCAGCACCGTTTTTGTTGATTGATGACTTGCAGCAGGAGAAGCAATGGGGGAAACGCATACAGGAAAAGGCCCTCCCACAGGAATGAAAAACGCGTCCCCCATGCTCCTTGCTGGTGGAACCTGCTGGCGAAACTTTGGCATTTGGAGTTCGTCGCAGTCACAAACAGATCGATCTGCGGTCTGCCCCACTTGTGGAAGAGGCTTTCCACTTGATCCTGTAGAAGCTCCCACTCGTGGCAAGAGCGCAGTTCCCTGCTGAGGGAGTAGGCGATGGGGTTATTGACTCCGCCAATGAGGAGTCAATAACCCCAACAATACTGCTCAACAATTGGAAATTGAAACATTAGAAATCGCCATAAAAGGGGACAAAGAAATAGCAGATATAAAAACTCTCCTTGAATAAATTCAAGAAGAAATGAACAAAAAAAAAAAAAAATGTTGGACAAAAAAATATGGAAATTGAAAAAGGATGTTGAGCTATATAAAGAAACAAAAACATATCCATACTTAATTGATTCATATTATGACGATCAAAATAAACTTGCTCAAAACCGTTCAAAACAAAATGAGTTCCGAAGGAAACGGTTTGTTACTTTGTCAAACACTAGCAATAGTGGTTCTAACAGCGATTCTGACCTGACTAACAGCAATGGAGCCAACCGAGGAGGTATGGCCCAAAACTCACAACAGTTTTTTCAAGGGCGGGGCAGAGGCGGACGCAACCGACCACCGGGTCCCCAACGGATGCACACACGCAATTGGCAGGGCCCACCACAGAATTGGTAAATGCAATCCCAACTTTCAATTTAACAAGTTATATTCTCTCACAAGAGGAAATAGACATCCTTAGCAAAGGTCTCACTTTTGTTCCCACGAAAAAAGCAGATTCCTTTCAAACAGCCATAGAATTACAGAAATTCTTTAGGCTAATTCGCCTGAAATATTTCTTTAGAAACTCGCCAACTAGAGATAATCGCGATAACATCACGGGACTCAAACCACCATCCACATTTATTCCTACCAACAGTATGGTTAGCCCAGCGATCTTGGCTTTTGAAAATAAGATCACCCATGAGAGTGAATCTTTACTAAAAAATAAAAATGTTCACCATGACAATCTCTCCAAAAAAGAACGCTTCGCCTTATTGACACTCCAAAGCAATGACACTTTCGTTATAAAACCTGCCGATAAGGGAGGGGGCATTGTTCTTTGGGACAAGGAAGCATACAACACAGAAGTAAAAAAACATCTTGATGACACTACATTCTATCGCCAAATTGATATTGATCCCACACCAAGACTTACAGAAGCAATTACCAGCTTTATGTACCACGCACACCTCGAAGGCTGGATCAGTCTTGATGAACAACATTTTTTGATCGCGAGAAATCTGATCATCCCGGCGTTTTATCTATTACCCAAGATACATAAAAATGCCACCTGTCCTCCAGGCAGACCTATTGTTTCAGCTTGGAATTCCATTCTCGAGCCCTTATCCATTTATGTTGATTGGTGTCTGCGTCCTTTTATTAAAGAAATGAAATCCTTTGTCAAAGATACTACCAATATGATTCAAATAATAGATAACCTATCCACTCTGAACACGGACATCTTGGTCACTCTTGATGTCACCTCACTATACACGAGTATACCTCAACTCGATTGTATTCAAGTCATTGAACTTTATCTCAACAAAAGAACTTCAACTCTCAATTCTGTACCTACATTCTTCATTCTGGAATGTGCAAGAATTGCGCTTATGGAAAATTTCTTCCTCTATAACGGATCTTTTTATAACCAAAAACACGGCACCAGTATGGGGGCGACTTTCGCCACAGATTTGGCCAATTTATTTATGGCCAACCTAGAAGAACTTTCCATTTACCATCCTGAGAATCCATACAAAGATAAGATCATCTGTTGGTATAGGTACATCGATGATGTCTTTATGGTTTGGAGAGAGTCAAAGAGTGACCTCATTCTGTTTACCCAACGGCTTAATAGCCAGAACCCACACATTCAATTTACCGGGACAGACAACTCCAACTCAGTCCCCTTTCTAGACTTAGTCATTAGAAAATCTGTACATGGAAATTTAGAAACTTCACTATACAGAAAAGATACTGACAAGAACACTCTGCTAAGGTTTGATAGCTTTCACCCTGCAAGCCTGAAAGAAAATCTGCTGATAGGACAATTCCTTGGAATTAGAAGAAACTGTACCACCACCTCTGACTTTGAACACCACGGCAAGATTTTAAAAACTCCCAGAACTATCCAACGTGCACACAGAAGAGCAAAGCACACCAACAAAGTTGTCTAACACCAACTAGCAGAAGTTCGTTAGACAAAATCACATGTGTATCTACTTTTTCACCGATCAGTCACCTTTTGAGGAAAACAATAATGACAAATTGGCACATTATCAAGACCCCTGACTTCGATCCTATTACACCCCGTTTCGCGTTCAAGAGACAATCAAATCTTAGAGACAAACTTGTCCACACCTACCCCTCTACACGAAAACCAGATAATTCTCAAACAACATTGTGGTCTTTACCACGGGTTGTGGGCCACTTTAAATGTGGCCTATGTTCTGTTTGTTCCCTAACAAAAATGTAAAAACTCTGGAACTCTACGAAACCAAATGGACCCTTTTAGGCTTAACCAACTGCAACACCTCATGGGCCATTTATGGTATAAAATGCCCATGCAATTTATGGTATATTGGCAAGACGAAGCGTCCAATAAAACAGAGAATATGCAAACATTGTGTGTGTATTAAAAACAAGATTGACAAAAAACCAATGGTGGCACATTTGACCCAGTTCAAACATTCGCATAATGACTTAACTTGGTTTATTATTCAAACTATTCCAGCACCCCCTAGAGGTGGCAATAGAGATCTGCTCCTCACTAAACAGGAACAAAGATGGATTTTTAACCTGGATACTGTAAATCGGGGCTTAAACACCACAGTGGAATGGTCTCTCTTCTTCTAGAACATGTCCCTGGCGCCTTTTCGCTAAAACACTTGTTTCTCAAACATCCTTTTTTCTAAAAACACCTAGTGTTCTAACAATGCTTTATTTATCTAGTTAAACAACTGACTCATGCAGTGCAGTACCCTGCTTTCATATTTGATGATTCTATACTCTCTGAAACATAATATCAGGTATGATATCACCAATTTAAACATTTAGTGTTTTAACATCTCTGCAGTTGTTTTCATCTACAGCAATCAAAAAAATTGGGGCTTCGGCAAATAATTGGCCCACATATTATTGCTGTTTTTCTAAAAAGCATGGACTCACTGAGACACAACAACTTAGGTTTAAGTACGGCAAACCCTAAAACATCAACCGGCTCCTAAATGAGAGTGCATTTCCTCACCAGTCGATACGGGCGAACAAGAGAACATCTCGTGTCCTCCTAGCACATCTAATAAAAAGAGAAAAATTACAAAGAAACAACCTTTAATTGCATTTCATAAAGTTTCTCTCCTCGCTTTATATTGAAAAGCACAAAAAGAGACCCAGCCTTTCTTTCAATTACGTCACACATAGTTTTAGCATAAAAAGACTGGGCATTCTTGCGCTCAGCTGATCACAACAGCTTACGCGCTCGTCCCGCCTCTTGGTCCGGAAACACACAGAACACCACGCCCCGGCTCCTTGACGCCGACCTCCAATCCACGGGTATCGGCGTTCTGCTCGCACTGCCTACAACAGGCAGAAATTAGGTAAGAAACAAGTGTTTTGTCCGGTATGTGGCAAAACAGAAAGAGCAGTTTACGCTCGTTCTAATGTGCGCCCACATTCCTTTTTCGTAGGTTTTGCCCGCTCGTAATTCCATCGACAAGCACCCTTCGTTAACAAGCAGTTTCCCTCTGTAAACGGGAACGTTACCAAGTGCATTCACGGCTGAAGCCAATAAAAGGTAACAAAGCTCATTGCTTTTAGGCTTATTTACACAAACCACAAACACACTCTGTCTCGCATGACTAAGAGTTATGCTTGTTTTCTCCTATTTTATTCAGTAGTTTTTTCCTACCACGAAAAACTTGAGCCATATTGTTCGCACGGATGCAGCACCGTTCAGAAATGAATATTGTGGTCAATTTTCTATAAATAGAAACCATGACTTCATCATTATAGGTGAGTATTTTGACCTGCTATTATATCTAGTGCAACACTGAATTAACAAGTGTTAAAATAGATATAACTAATTACAATCTTATTTCGATTTATAGATCCTACTTGGCCCGCTAGGACAAAAGGTTATCCTCTCCTTGGCCATTCCTCTATCTAACATATAGGTGTGTGCATTACAACACTCAACTATCACTTTGTGGGCATATGGCCCCATTTGAAGGGCACAATGGTCCAAATCACTAATGGAAAATCGTTCTTCCTTTTTGCATGTAAAAAATAACTCCAAATGCATATCTCTCGGCCACTACCAGTGTTAATATTGATGATGTGCACTGTTGTGGAAGACTTCGCTCCTGCTACATATCAACAGGGTAATTCATAGAATTTAGCGCGCGGCTGGCGCACAGTGTGCACGTGCGACTTTCTGCACCAGCCGCGTGCGCTAAAATCCATTTCCGCGCACAGCGTATTCATGGATTTTAGCTTCCAAAACCAGCCATGGTGCAGAGTGGCGCAGCGACCCTGCAGCAGCGCCAGTTACGCCCCCAACCCCTCCCCGTGCGCCATGCACAACGCACAAATCTCGTACATGGGGCACAGGCCCCCCCAACCACGAAAACGCCTGTAAAACTCCCCGCGAACCCCTCCGAATACACTTACTCCGCTACACGGGGAGTCTCACACGCGATGGAGCATGGTACGTGTATTTCGTGGGTGCGCTGGAAGATTCACACGCGTTTGGAGCGGGGTACGTGTATAACTGGGTTTCGCAGGAAGTTTCACACGCAATTGGAGCGGGCTACCTGTATTTCGTGGGTGCGCTGGAAGTTTCACACGCGATTGGAGTGGGGTATGTGTATAACTGGGGTGCGTGGGGAGTCTCACACGTGATTGGAGCGGGGTATGTGTATTTCGTGGGTGCGCTGGAAGTTTCACACGCGATTGGAGCGGGGTACGTGTATAACTGGGTTTCGTGAGAAGTTTCACACACAATTGGAGCGGGGTATGTGTATTTCGGGGGCGTGTGGGAATTTTCACACGCGATAGGACCTGTGCGAGTGGGGTACGTGCATTACTGGGGTGCACGGGAACTTTCACACGCGATAGGCCCTGTGCGAGTGGGGTACGTGTATTTCGGGGGTTCGCGGGAAGTTTCACACGCGATTGGAGTGGGGTATGTGTATAACTAGGGTGCGTGGGAAGTTTCACACTCAATTGGAGCAGGGTATGTGTATTACTGGAGTTCGCGGGAAGTGTCACACGCAATAGGCCGTGTGCGAGTGGGGTACGTGTATTACTGGGGTGCGTGGGAACTTTCACATGCGATTGGAGCAGGGCACGTGTATTTTGTGGGTGCGCTGGAAGTTTCACACGTGATAGGCCCTGTGCCAGTGGGGTACGTGTATTACTGGGGTGCACGGGAAGTTTCACATGCGACTGTCCCAGTGCGAGCGGTGTACATGTATTACGGGGGTGCGCGGGAAGTTTCACACGTGATTGGCCAGTGCGAGCCGGGCACGTGTATTTCGGGGGGCGCAGGAAGTTTCACAAGCGATTACGCTGTCAGACCGGGGTACGTGTATCCAGTGGGGTGCGCCCACATTCCTTTTTCGTAGGTTTTGCCCGCTCGTAATTCCATCGACAAGCACCCTTCGTTAACGAGCAGTTTCCCTCTGTAAACAGGAACGTTACCAAGTGCATTCACAGCTGAAGCCAATAAAAGGTAACAAGCTCATTGCTTTTAGGCTTATTTACACAAACCACAAACACACACTGTCTCGCATGACTAAGAGTTATGCTTGTTTTCTCCTTTTTTATTCAGTAGTTTTTTCCTACCACGAAAAACTTGAGCCATATTGTTCGCACGGACGCAGCACCGTTCAGAAATGAATATTGGAGTCAATTTTTTATAAATAGAAACCATGACTTCATCATTATAGGTGAGCGTATTTTGACCTGGTATTATATCTAGTGCAACACTGAATTAACAAGTGTTAAAATAGATATAACTAATTACAATCTTATTTCGATTTATAGATCCTACTTGGCCCGCTAGGACAAAAGGTTATCCTCTCCTTGGCCATTCCTCTATCGAACATATAGGTGTGCGCATTACAACACTCAACTATCACTTTGTGGGCATATGGCCCCATTTGAAGTCCACTATGGTCCAAATCACTAATGGAAAATCGTTCTTCCTTTTTGCATGTAAAAAATAACTCCAAATGCATATCTCTCGGCCACTACCAGTGTTAATATTGATGATGTGCACTGTTGTGGAAGACTTCGCTCCTGCTACATATCGACACGGTAATTCATAGAATTCAGCGCACAAGTGGCACACGCGGCTGGCGCACAGTGTGCGCGTGCGACTTTCTGCGTCAGCCGCGTGCGCTAAAATCCATTTCCACGCACAGCGTATTCATGGATTTTAGCTTCCAAAACATTCATGGTGCAGAGTGGCGCAGCGACCCTGCAGCAGCGCCAGTTACGCCCCCAACCCCTCCCCGTGCGCCATGCACAATGCACAAATCCCGTACATGGCGCACAGGCCCTCAACCACGAAAACACCTGTAAAACTCCCTGCGGACCCCTCCGAATACAAGTACCACGCTGCACGGGGAGTCTCACACGCGATTGGAGCGGGGTACGTGTATAACTGGGTTTTGCGGGAAGTTTCACATGCAATTGGAGCGGGGTACGTGTATTTCGTGGGTGCGCTGGAAGTTTCACATGCGATTGGAGCGGGGTACGTGTATAACCGGGTTTCGCGGGAAGTTTCACACGCGATTGGAGCGGGGTATGTGTATTTCGGAGGCGCACGGGACGTTTCACATGCGATAGGCCCTGTGCGAGTGGGGTACATGTATTTCGGGGGTTCGCGGGAAGTTTCACACGCGATTGGAGCGGGCTACCTGTATTTCGTGGGTGCGCTGGAAGTTTCACACGCGATTGGAGCGGGGTATGTCTATAACTGGGGTGTGTGGGAAGTTTCACACGCAATTGGAGCAGGGTATGTGTATTACTGGAGTTTGCGGGAAGTTTCACACGCAATAGGCCGTGTGCGAGTGGGGTACGTGTATTACTGGGGTGCGTGGGAACTTTCACATGCGATTGGAGCAGGGCACGTGTATTTTGTGGGTGCGTTGGAAGTTTCACATGTGATAGGCCCTGTGCCAGTGGGGTAAGTGTATTACTGGGGTGCGCGGGAAGTTTCGCAAGCGATTACGCTGTCAGAGCGAGGTACGTGTATCCAGTGGGGTGCGCGTGGAGTCCCACACATGAATTAGCACTGTAGGTCCTCCCAGGTGTCCCCTCAACCCCCTCCACGGCCCCCACCCCCCAGCAATCCAAGGGAAAAAAATAAGTGAAATCCATTGCTCCATGGTGAAATGAAAAAAAAAAAAAAAAGACAAATCCACTGTTCAACTATATACAAATCACCAATCCAGGGTCCATGAGCCCAACAAATGAAATGAAACCTACAAAAAAGACTAGGTAATAAATAACTATATACAAAAACATGGTGCACCTTCCAAGCGCCCCAAAATAACCAAAAACAGAAAGGAAACCTAACACTATCCAACTATATACAATGGCAGCGGGCAAGTCCTGCAGCTCACTCTGTGCTGTCCAGGGCCAGGGCATCATCGAACTCCATGTCGATGTCCCGGAGGCGGGCCTCTGCCCTGGCCCTGAGGTCTCACAGGGAGGCACTCATGGCCTGTTCGAACTCCGTGCGAATTGCCTCAAGGCACTCTGCCCGCCTCAACGCTCGACGCATGGAGAACTCCGCCCTGACCATGGTGAGCCGCACCTCTTCCGGCCGCCGCCGCTCCGCATTTATCCGCTGGCCCAACCGCTGCCACACGGAAGACACTCCCATTCCTGGGTCCTCCTGCCCGCTGGCCGATGCCTGCCCCTCCTATGTTGATGGCCCGAGCCATCATTGCTCCCACCTACAGCCTGCTCCTGCTGTCCATGTGCCCTGTCCGATGGTGCCTGCACATCCTCCATCAGCTGGTCTCCAGTTGTGGTGTCCACCCCCGCTTGACCGCTGACTCCCGACTGTGGCAGGGAAGTGAGCTCCACCAAGCTGGCTGTGTTGGTTGGGCCAGGTCCACAGGGGGCCCTGGTGGAATCTGGGCCAGAAGACGGCAGGGAGAACGACTGGCGCATAGTCTCCACAGAGGAGGAGAGGTCCACCAGAGTGCGCGACATGTAGGAACCCACCGACCAGGGCCCCTCCCAACAGTGCCACATCGCGACACTGCTGTTCGTGATGGCGTGCGTTCTCCGCCCAGGAAGAACGCACGTCATCACTAATGTCACGCGTGCGCAACGCGACACTAATCAGGACGAAGCCCATATGTTCATGGGACCCCTCGTCCGCAGGTAGTGGGGAGGCAGATGACATGGCACTCTCCCCTACCTGCAGACGGGGCATCCCTGCTGGTGCATGGTGGTGCAGTCACAGGGTCAAGGACAGGGACATGCACAGGCCCCTCCGCGGTGACCTGTGCTGCCTCCTGACCCTGGACTGCACCACTTGCACCAGTGGTACTACCCCCACCAGGCCCCATGTGCGGCTCAGTAGCAGACTCCTTCTCTTCTGTGGAGACCACCAACCTGGATGTCTCCGTACCGTCTTCCGCCATTGCAAGCCCCCGTGGGGGCTCATCTGGCCCTTCCGCAACAGCCGTAGTGGCAGATGCGGCACCAGCCCCCTTGCTCCCGGATGATGGCAAGTCCTGGGAGGGTGGCTGGGCCTTGCGTCGCTGCCCGGTGGAGGCATCCCCGCCACTTGGCTCCACAGCGCCGTCTCCGCCCTCTTCTTCACTTGACGCTGCGTAGAGGGAGACATAGAACACAAGCATCAGGGTACAGTACAACATTCCCCTAGACAGGAAGCAATAAAACATGAGTTGCAGTGTCTAACGTCACTTCCATCCTGTCCCTCCACAACACATGGGTGAATGCACGCAACACACATGCATGAACAGGCACGGTGCATGCAATCAACATCAGCATCCATGTACAAGGGCCTCTATTAACCAAAATCTTGCCTTCAAACTCACATGCATCATGGCTCACATTGATCCCATGCACACACATCACCGGAGGGTCATGCATCATGCCTTGCACACCAGACACAGTGGATAGACACAGTGCATACAACGGTGACCGCACTGCATGAGTGAATGTACACATCATCACAGACATGTGTCATGAATCCATGGCGTACCTAAATCACACACACACTTCTCAGACACCCCAACCATGTGCAAGAACAGACACTGGCATGCTTTCATGTGTGCATTTGCCATACAGCTACCCATGTTGCATTGCAACTCAAGCACCAACCATGTGGTTCACACATTACTGGTCTAACATGCATGACCATGATGTCCCTGCACACAAACATCCATATATGTCCTATGTCACACATACAGGCAAGTATCAGACTACCAGCTCACTGCAACATGCCCTGTCTCACACACCAATGCTTGGCCACTTACCGCTTAACTCCAGACGGGTCTTCCTCTGCAGGATCTGGGCGTGGAGTTCTGGGCCTACCCGTTCCAGGACCCTCATCTGGATGTCACTCCTGGAGACCTGGCCCCCCTCCATGAAGTGCCGGGCCTTGTAGAGGGTCCTGGACCTCAAGTCCTCCCAGCGCTTCTTGACGTGCTTGATGTCATGGGTTGCCACCCCCTCCGCGTTGATGGCAACCACTACGTCGTCCCAGATCCTCTCCCATCCTTCCTTGTTGGCGCGTGATGTTCCGAAGAGGACATCAAAATGCCCCAGGACATGCTCCACCAGGACACCAACTTCCTTCACACTGAAGCTGGTGGCCCTCTGCCTCTCTGGCTGGAGGTCGCCAGAGGTCTCAGATGGTGTTTGCCCCGACATGGCTACCCCCGAGGCAGGCGTGGGTGGGCAACTGGGTCCTGGGGCTGGGCCGTGGAGCGATGGTATCCCGGTCGGGAGTCTTCTGTTCCAGCAGGGGTGGACACAGCAACTGGAACCCTGGCTGACGTGCAGGCACCAAATAGCAGGGCACATGGGCAGCAGGCAGCAGCAGATGGCAGGTGGGAGCGTGCTCGGGGGCCTGGGAGGGCAGTAATTCGGCCTGCTGGTCAGGAGCGTGGTCTTCCGTGTGTTGTTGCGTGGCCAGCTTGATACGGAGTGAATTGGCACGTGAAAATCTTGCACGTCAGCGTGTAATTCGAGGAAAGGCCCTTCGCGCGTAAGCGCGTCAGCTCACGTACACGGTTTTATTGGACCAAAGGCCCTTATCGCGTAAGCGCTTCTGTGACATGACTCGCGCGGGGGTTTTCCTCGTGACGTGGGCATAGTGGTTCAGCGTGCGTGAAAAAACTGCACGTCTGCGTGTGAATGCATGTAATCCGAGGAAAGAGCCTACGCGCGTAAGTGACGTGAGGCGCGCGGGCGTTTCCATCAACACGGGTGCATGTTCATCGTACACGTCCAAAAACTGCACGTCCGAGTGTCAGCTTGTGTGATTGGAGGAAAGGGCCTTAGCGCGTACACGCTTAAGTGACGCTGTACGTGTGGGCCGCTTTAAAAGGTACGTGTAGGACCCCATTCCCTTGTACGTGCTTTTCGTGGAGAGCGAGTGGGTGAATTCTGTACTTCTTGTCGGTTCACACGCGATTACTTCACAGCGTTTCAAGTTCATACTCCCTGTTACCTCCGACAGTGTTCTTTATTTTTTTTGGGCCTGTTTCCTCAAACAGCGTTCACTTCTTCTTTTGTCCTGTCTCCTCAGACAGTGTACAGTTCTTCTTTTGGTGGGGGTTTTGCATACGCGCATTTTTTTCACATTATTTTTCCAGGCAGACGGTGAGTCGCGCACGCATTTACCAACTGTGCTTGCCCCGTGTGTCGCGTACCCCTTCACAGGTCATTGTAGGCTGCGTGTAACACGCGTACGCTTGTTTTTGTGTTTCTGGGTGCCACAGCGTAGTGCGGGTTCATTTTTCCACGCACGTGGTCTACGAGGGGTTGCGGGCATATTACTTTTTGTTTTCGGGGTGCCTGTGCGTTGAGTGACCCGTCATCTTCCCCCAGGGGTCACAGGCAGCCTTGCTAGAGCACTAGGGTACGAATTCCATCTAGTACCCTACCCCTTTCACCCCCAATTGCCCAGGACAATTGTTTACTGCAACTCCTTTACGCACAACATCAGTGCCATGGTTGGGAGGAGACCAAGCGGTAAGGGAGGCAAAGGTGGCCGACCTCCAAAAGGTGGGCATGGTGGGCGCGGCCAGGATTTGCAGGGTGCCCCTAGACCCCCATGTGTGGAGGACCAATCAGGAACACCCATGCTCCCCCCACCCCCATGGTGGAGGGAAACGTGGCTGACACCATCCCAGCTCAGCCCTTGCTGGACCAGCCCATTGTGGCACCTGACCCGGCACAGGATGACTTCCAGGTCAGCAAGTCTAAGCCACGTGTGCCGGTGCAATTTGGTGTCACCAGGCCACGTGGATCCGGGGCAGCGATATCATCTGCTGCCCCAAGTAGGCAGGGTGGGGAGGCTGCAGGGGCAGCTGCAGCTCTATCCACCCCAGCTGGGACAGTGTCGGTCCTGGTCCATCAAACTGACATTGCCCCTGCCAACATCACACTTCAGCCAATGCCTGCACCAAGACCTATGGTCATTGTGCCTTCGCACACTCCCAGTACCCAGTCCACCTGTGCTTCTGCCCCTACTGACCAGAGCCGTGCAAGCCACTCAGGCTCTGCTCCACCTTTTAAGAAGAGGAAGAAAGGTGCTCTGGCACTTCAGGCTAAGACCCCAGACACGGCTACACAGTCCGGCACGTCAAGGAAGCCTAGCTTTAATGACCCCCGAACTTGATGCACTTGTGACCTATGTGTCGGCACATAGCCGCGAAATGGTGGTGACTGCAGGGTGCAAGACCACACCTGGTCAACGTAGGGCACACTGGCAGACCATCGCGGACCGCATAAGTGCCCTTGGATTTGTGAGGCGCACAGCTGATGATTGCTACAAGCGGTGGAATGACCTAAAACGCAGAGCAAAGAACAAGCTGGCCTCAAATCATGCCGCTACTCTGGTGACTGGCGGTGGGTCTCCACCAGAGGACTACAAACTCACTGAACATGAGTCTGTTGCTGGGACCTTTGTCACAGAGGAACAGATCCAAGGCGTGGGAGAGCTACCCGATTATGAGGCATTGTCCGGTGAGTGCCCATGCATGTGTGTGTAATCCATGTGTATGTTGTTTGGGAGACGGTTTCTGATTGAGTGCCAGGTGAGGGTGTGTACTCCTGAGTGTAATGGGTCACCCATGTGTTTCCTCCAATCCATTCATGTGCCTTTAATTTGGGGTATGACAGTATCCCTTCTGCCCACAGTAGCCAATTAGCCCCACATTACTGCTGTTGCACTTGAACTATCATCTTGCAACAACATTATTCTGATTTTTTCTGTGTCCATTCAGGCTGATTGTTTAGATTATCCCACTTTTCATATGCTTTTTTCATCCCTAATGCCACATATGTGACATGCTTTTGTCATTGTTTACACCCCACATTGTGCCACTTTAGTTACCTGGTTATGTGAATGTTTAAACCATTCAGGGCGAGGGAGTATTGGCCTGCTGAAATTTATTTTTAGGACCTGTTTGCATGTGGAACATGATAGTTGTTTCCTGTCATGTTGAAGTGACCAACCATTGATGTGTACATCTGCCTACAATCACTGTCTAATTGTACACTGGATGTGTTGCAGTGTGCGGCACATGCATATTTTGCAACACTATTCTGCATTAATCTTCTCATCATGTCCATGCGACATGGATGTGTGACAGTACTCATTCACTGACATATCGCTGTAGTTGTCTAATTTACCATGGCTTTGCGACATGACATCTGTGTGCTGGCATGTGTCATGTATGTGTATTGGACATGCCTCTCACAGGCTGATGTGTGATGCCAGTGCTACACGACATGCTGCGAATGTGTTGCTTTTCCATCTTGGTGTCCTCATTGTCTGCCTTTTTGACTCCCCTTCAGAATCATTGACAGTGCATGCATGCCAGGGTTATAGTCATGTGGGACATGTGTTAACCATGTACAGGATCTCTGTCTTGTCAGGCCTATGTGTGTGCAATGGTGCTCATGCCTGTTTCCATTTCTTGTGTTTCATGTTTTTGCAGGCGACGACTCACTTGATGCTGGTGAGGTTCAGGAGATGGTGCATACCCAGGAGGTTTCTCAGCCACGACCAGGCACCAGTGGGGGACGTGTGTGGTGGTGGGTGAAAACACTTTGGTACTGCAGACCATACTGTTGAGGGGTGCCTCTGGGTGCAGCTCCCCAGACCTCTATTCAGGTGCTGAGTCGGATGATGAGACTTATGTGCTGTCAGAGGTCAGTGCTTCTGGCAGGGATTCTGTTCTGTCCAACCCACCTGGACCAGGGGTAGAACCCTCTATGGGGATGTCAGTGTTGGTAGGTCCGCCTTTGGTGGTTACGGATGCAGGGTCACACTCCATAGCATCTGATCCTGTTCCTGGGCCAGCAGATCAGAGGGGGAATGCAGTCCTGCAGCCTCAGGCAGTGCCAGCACAGCAAGGTGCAGATTGCCTTGCCCCAAACAGGTGTGGTGCCCGCCGACGCAATGGCCGTGCGCCACCAGGCAATACTGTATGGGAAAACTCCATGTACGGTATAGCAACCCAACAGATAGCATCAGTAGAAATGATGGCTCAGGCAATGGAGAGGGTGGCCACTTCCATTATCCCCCCTGAAAGGCAGATGGAGCAACAACAGCAGGCAACAGACTCCATTTGCCAATCACACAGGGAAGACATGTTGGCATCCAACAGGGACCAACGGGCGGCACTGGAGACTCTGCGCGAATCCATATCAATAGAGTCACAGGGCCACAGGGAAGCCCTGAGGGTGGAACTCCATAACCTCAGGCAGAGTCTGCTTGAACTTGAGGCTTCGCGAAATGTTAGGGCAGAACAGCAGCAGGAGCAGCTCACACGTTCGCTCTCAGCTGAGCTGCAGGCAACACCTGAGGAGATCCGGGCATCCCGCGAGGCCATGCGTGCAGAAGTGCAGGCAACCCGTGACGTGCTGCATGGGGATCTCTGCACTTTAATCCTCCAGAATCAGACCTTCCAGGCCCGCATGCTTGCTGCCACGGAGGACCATACCAGGGGTTTGCGTGGGCTGCCTCCCACACTGCCACCACCTCCTGATGCAGCAGCAGAGGGTGAAGAGACCGACAACAGTTCTCCCACAATGGCATAGCCGTGCAGGCCATGAGCCCATGGAGGTATTTTTTTTTTTGCAACATCCACGCAGGTGGGTGTTGGTGCACGGTGTCCTCGAACCTCCTGGGTGCCCCCCCCCCCTCTGGCCTCCACATGGCCATTTTCTCTCTTTTTTTTTAACATTGTGTTGCCTTGTGTGGCTCCCGTGGGCATCCACTGTATTCCGGGTGGGCACATGCAGGCTTGTCCTGAGTTTGGGTTAGATGCTTGGGTTTGTGACACACGCACCCCTCCTGCTTCCCGTTTCCATGGGCTTGCAAAGGGTGTGACCGAGTGACAGTGACTTACACAGTGACATTGGGCTCCCATGAGCTGTGTGGGCAGTCTGTAGTCAATACTGTGTGTACATTCCTAGTGGGTATTGTTGTTGTATTGTACACTGCATGGTGTATTGATATGTGCTTGTGCATCCATGTCTTCCTCCTAATTTGCAGGTTCCTTCCTCATGTCTTCACAAGGCCGTCTCCTTTGCAGATGGAGTTCATGTTGCATGCAGTACACTGACACATTTGCGTGGCAGCAACACTCTACATTTGGAAGGGGTCGATGTGCTGGTTTATTCAGGTTGTAAGACTACCAGTACTTTGACTTAGTACTGTCATGTTTTTGCAATGTTTCATGGTGTGTTGCTGTATTGTGTTGGTGGTAAGTATTTGTTCATGTGTGCTGTTTGTTATTGATTACTGGGAGCATATGGTCTGTGAGCAGTTTCCATTTGGGACAGTGCACTTTGTGACACTTGTGTCAGGTCTTGTGCATTGCTTTGTTTGCTTTCACATTGCATGACATGCCATTGTGTGTTGGGTGGCAGAGCTGGGGAGGTGTTGGGTGAAATGGCGCTATTTTCATGTTGTATTTTGCAAGGGGGTAGTCATTCATGCAGCATAAATGTGGTTTTTTTTTGTGACAGCATTGGTTGTCTTTCGGCAGGTAGGGATGCACACAATGTAACAATTCCAGGTGACCAATCCCAGGCTGGTATGGTTGTGACAGTTGACTGTCCCTTAGGTCATCATCATTGATTGTCAGCTGGTATGTGCCAGGGCTGTGTGCACTCCACAGGTGTGTGATTTTAGGTGAAGTAATTAGCCACCAGCTGCGTACGGGCTGCCTCACCACGTGCCCTTTCCCCTCCCATGCGCAGCGGCCGTGCTTGTGGTTGGGGATGTGGGGGCACCACCATGTCCAAGGGCAGGCCCCGGCGTGTTGCAACGTTGTGCAGGACACATGCGGCCACTATGATCCTGCAAACTACTGGGGGCGCGTATAGCAGCTGCCCACCAGAGCGGTCAAGGGAGCGAAAGCATGACTTGAGCACTCCGAATGTGTGTTCCACTATGCCCCGGGTTGCAATATGGGCTGTGTTGTATCTTACCTCGGGTGGTGTGGCGGGGTTCCGAATTGGCGTCATCATGTGGGTGCTCAGTGGGTAGGCACTGTCCCCTGGGGAGGTGATGATGGGTATCATTAGTGGGGTTGTGACATTACTCAGTATCTGACATGCATGCATGTGCAGGGGCATTTATACACACCAAGCAGCCATGTATCACCATGCCGCCCAGCTTCTAGGTCCCGGTTTAGGGTTGACATTCTGTAAATTAAACTATCATGGGTGGACCCTGGATAGTTGGCATATACTGAGGTGATGATTCCCTTGGCATCACATACTACCTGCACGTTGATGAAATGCCAGTGCTTGCCGTTTCTGTAGATGTGCTCAGTTGCCCTGGAAGGACGTAGAGCCACATGGGTGCAGTCAGTGGCACCTAGCACTTTGGGGAAGTGTGCCACCTCGTAAAAATCCTGGACGACAGCCTGCCTTTCTGCAGGTGTTCTGGGCAGGTATATGTGCCTGCGGACTGATGGCCGTGCAGTCATGATGGCCAACACCTGGTGCAGGCAGCGTGACTGCGTGGCCTGTGAGACCCCCCCACTATGGCAGTTGTCCGCTGGAATGAACCAGTGGCCAAGAAGTGCAGTACATTGAGCACCTTTTCCAAGGGGCTCAAGTGCTTGGGAGCACAGGGTGGGTGATGTGAGGTCATCCTCCCACTCACTCACCAGGTCGAGTATTATGTGAGGTAGAAACCTGTATCTCCCATACACCTGGTCATCAGGCATCCCAAAAAGGCTGGTTCTGGGTGTAAAAATTCTGGCCCTGACTATCCTCCTCCTCCTCCTCCTCCTCCTGCGGTATCCCATGACCACTGCTGCGAGGAACGGTATATTCATCTTGGCGTCTGAGCTTGTTGTTATGCTCCTGTACTTCCCCCGTGACGCCCACATTTTCACGCGTTGTTCCCCATTCCGCATGTTACGCCCCTTGTTCCACCTACTTTAGCTATGTGCGCTGTCGCTGTGCGCGTAGCGCACGCTGTTTGGGGACGTGTGCGCCAGCGTACCCCACGCAGGATTTTAGCGCACATCCAGGGATTGACACGCGCACGGACTTCCATGAATCGCTGTGCGCGGGTTTTGCTGCGATTTTCACACTTGTGCTGCAATTCGCATGCTTTTGCACGCTTGCGCGGGAATTTTCAGCGCATATTAATTCCATGAATCGGCCTCCTAATGTTTTTAAAAGTTTTTCCCAACCACTTGTTACTTATCTCCACACTTGTTTTGTATTCACAGTGGGTTTTCTTGCCAAACAAATACGTTTACTAAGAAGTACTCAACACCATCAAGTTGTTCCAACATTTTGTTTTTTTGTGTCCTGAAGACGGCTACACCTGCATCAACAGAAAACTGTTTTGTGCATTGCCTGATTTTTTTGGATGCTTTTAGCCGAAACATATGTCGACTTTCACAAATAGAAACCTCAGACATCTAACAGGTTTCCTTTTTCGATAGAGCTTGTTAAATCAAACAGTACTTTACCTTTAAAAAAAAGTTTGACGCGGCACATCTAGTGCCTATATAGTACTATTTGTCACGTACTAACCCCACTAAATAATTTCTAGCTGTGTAAATATTTCAGCAGTTGCTGTATCCATGTCTAGATGTATTATGAATAATGTTTTTCAATTTTTAAGTGAAATTTTAGATTAGCTTCTTTACGAAGATAAATAAAATTATTTTTGTTATAATTCAGTGGTTGTTTTTCTAGGTGTTCTTGATATATGCTGTTGTATCAGTACAGTATTGAGTTTCATCATGATATCCATACTTTTTAAATAAGTGTCGCAGCAGTTCTTGTCTTCCTCTAACAGGCACATTGTTTACCTGTCCGGTGTGGGCTTGAATTGGTAGCGCTTTCCCTAGCGCTTTCCCTGTAGGATGAATCGCAGGAACTTCCGATGCTTCCCGTGAATGGGCACGTGGAAGTAAACGTCCTCCAGATCCAGCAACGTCAGGAAGTCTCCTTCCTCCAGTTGGCCGATCACATGCTGCTACGTGATTATCCTGAATTTTTGGGACTTGAGGCACTTGTTGAGACGCCGCAGGTTGGGAATGGGCCTCCATCCCCGGTCTTCTTTTTTACCAAGAAGTATCTGGGGTAGACTCCGGAGCCCCGGAGTCGCTTTGGAATCAGCTCTATCGCCACTTTTCTTAGCATGGCCCGTACCTCCTGCAGGAGCTGAGGGATGTGCTGCTCCTGCCGGGCCACCAGTGGTATCCGCAGACACTTCTGCTGGAATTCTAGAGTGTGTCAGTGGGTGAGAGTGTCTAGGACCTATTGGTCTGTGGAGATCTTTTCCCGCTCGCTGACGAAGTCCGCCAGCCAGCCTCCCACTGGGGTGCATGGGCGGGGGCCCGACGTCGTGGCTGGTTGAATCCTGCTGCGGGGCCTGCATGTCGCCCTTGGAGCGATGATGTCGGCCACCTCCAAAAGCCTTGGAACAACCCCTGTAGGCCTCCTGGGTCGTGGAACGGGAGGGCTGGCGGTATGAGGATGATCCCACGCCAAAACCCTTCAACGCCAAATCCCAGCCCAGATTTCCCTCCTGAGGCAGGAAAGGAAGGACCATGCTGCTGAAGCTTGCCAAGGGCACGGACCATCTCTGTTTCAGTCCTGGTGGCTTGCTACGATTTGTCGACGGCCTTCCAAAAGTGGTTGGCCCCATCGAAAGGCATGTCCAGGACCCTCGTCTGAACTTCCTGCCTAAAGTTGGTGGCTTTCAACCAGCCATGACTGTGATGCTGGAAATGCATCGGAGGGACAGGGCCTCTGCAGCCTTGTGCTTTATTGCTTTTTATTGTGTGTTCTGTCTTGTTTTCCATGCATGAGTTCCTATGGGACGCCTGGAGGTGCAGCTCTCTTTTGGTTTGGTGAACAGACCCTTGGTATACCCTTATGGCAACCATGGGTGGGCATACAACCCTGTACTCCTAGTGTATGTTTTTGGGCACCTGTGTGTGGCCCCCAGAGCAGGCCACGGGCTGGTGGCAGCTCCGTGCTGAATTGGCAGGTGCTCTGAGTGTACTCCATTTTGGGATACACAGGCCCTGCCATTGGAATCCGTTGATTCCTGATGGGGACAAGATGGCCCCCGTGGCCTCTTGGTTTCCATCGCCTCTTGCCTTGTTTCCTAAATTCTCAGGAAGCCCTGACTCTGTCCCTTCCCCTGACTGGCTCTTGGGTGGAAGTTCCATATATGGTAGTGTGGGGGAAGTCCAGGCCAGACTGGCTCGAGCCTTCCCAATTACTGTATGTTGTTGGTACGCCCGTGGGGTGGTACCTGGGTGAATGAAGTGTGTACTGAATACGCATTTCTTGTTATGGGTGTCTAGTATCTGGTGTATGACACAAAGACTGAGACAGCCCGGCCCGAAACTGGTATGCATGCAGTGTGGAGTGCTGAATGGCTGGGTACTTGTCCCAATACACATTACTTGTTGTGAGTGTCTGGAGAGAAATGAATGGCCGAACATTTCTTGTTATGGGTGTCTAGTATCTGGTGTATGACACAAAGACTGAGACAGCCCTGCCCGAAACTGGTATGCATGCAGTGTGGAGTGCTGAATGGCTGGGTACTTGTCCCAATACACATTACTTGTTGTGAGTGTCTGGAGAGAAATGAATGGCCGAATGCACTGTGCGCCTGATTGGCTGCCTGCCTGCCTGCATGCCCTTCTGAGTGATTGGGTGCCTGAGTGTGACCTAGCAGAATGAATGAAAGACCAAATAGTATATCTGGGGACCTCTCACTGATGGAAATCGTTCAGAAGCTGAAGTCGAAACTGACATCGAACTTAATCTTGAAGCCCTGCTGGAAGAGAAGAATTGCTGTTGCTCTCCTTCGTCCTTCTGAAAGCTGTTGTGTCTCCAAGAACTGATCCAAGAGAAAACCTGGTAAGGAGACCTCTTCCCGACCTAGGAGGGACCATCGTGCACTGCTAACCTTCGCCGAAGCGCCCTGGAAGCCAGCCTACGAAAGACTGTCAACCGGAGACAGGGACGTCCGAGGAATCCGAAGAAAAGTGCCCAGACAGCCGCCCACCGAGGTACCGCTGTTATCTCGTCGACCAGAGTCACTGTGCTCTATTGCCTAAGAACACTTTGAATCAAGGACTCCCTTGCTCATCACTGTTGACCTCTTTCCTCCTGCCGGAGAAATTCAAGGTCGTAGACGACTGAGGGGAATCCGCCGGTGGGTTTCCCGCCACCCGAAGACCTCAAGGACGCAAGAGAAGATCCAGACGCCAGCCTAAGTCACGTCCCGATCGCCGACGCCAGACGCTGATAACCCAACCCCTTTGCTGGGCCAAAGTTCTTCATTGACTCTTTGTGGCAACAAACCATTGTCGTCGAGGTGCACTGCACGCCTCATCTGTTACAGGATGTTTTCGACCGATCGTCAACGAGCACCGCAAGGACCGAAGCTGCTGCCTCAACAACAACATTCACCTTTTCTTCATCATGGAATCTCGACGACCGATGGCTCTTGCCTTAAAGGGAGTTCAATCAAGAAGGGCCCATCGAAGAACTCTACAACACCAGGTACATTGGGGTTGCAGAACTATTAGAAAGATCTGAGACTATATTAAGCATATCTGGACTGGGCTTGTCAAATACGCTTTATTTACAGGTTGCCCAGGTGGTGGGATCCTCACACAGAACGGTCTCTTAATCGTGGGATAGACTGTTCTGCCATTGCTTGATTTAACTTGCCTTCTTTTCTGTGTCTATCGTTGATTCATCTTGCCATCTGATTCGTATTTCTTTTGAACTGTTAGCAGTTGATGCAGTTCAAGGGAATCAATAGTTAAGAGTGGTACCACGTAACTTGTATATATTTGCCATTATAGATTTACCAGCGTACAAAGTGTGTTATTGTGATTGTGTACATCACGTGAACCTTATTTATATAAAGAGCTGCGTTTTCACTAACATAGTGTGTGGACATTCCTTTGTGGGTGCTTGGGGACTTCACTGCACTTAAGAACCAGCCTGCATCTTTTCCTGAGAGCTGAAGCCTTTGATTGCTCGACTACATTACCATATAGAGAATCTTGGCAGGGGTCCTCTATGCCTCTCCTCTGCCATATAGAGAGCAGGAGTACAGACACACCCCTCCGGTCCTCCACACTGGCGGCAGCGGTGGGATGCTGATTGTTTTAAAAATCAGTGTGTAACCTTGCCACCTACAATATATCTACTCTTTGTTGAATTGAGGTTTAGTTATGTACTAGATAACGACATTACAAGCAATGGAATCTATTGGAAATGGTACATTGACTTCCAGAGTGCTTGTGAAGCCAGGGAGTTACACTTTGAGGATAAGTCTAGGGCTGAGCGGATAGCTGCCCTGGTGGACTACCAGATCGATTGTGAAGCTCTTGAAGGGGGGGATGCAACCATTGAGGACACTGCCCTGGGGTTGTTCCTGAATCTGTTTCTGGGAATGCCGCCATTCCTGCTGCTTCTATTCCAAAACCCAGCAACGTTTCTTCAGCAAATCCCTTGTAACTTGAGTTATTAAGGATTAAATTAGGCTTTGAATACAAAAAGTTGGAAGCAGAAGCTGAACTTAAGAAAGAGAAGTTGGCCCAGCAGGTGAAACTCAAAGCGAGAGATCTAGGATAGAGATCTTGAACTCAAGGTGAGGGATCTTGAATGCAAAACCAAGGACACTGAATGTCAGTGAATCTAGCTAGAGAAAGCTAGAGTGGAGACTTCAGCGAAACTCGTGAGTGTCAGGTCCCCTGCAACCAGGTTTAGGAAAGAGTTGGTTGGTGTGTATGCAGAGTGTTTGGATATCCTCCAGTGGATTGAAGCGTTTGAAATGGCTTGTGGAATCCATGATGTTGATAAAAGAGATTAAGCTAAGTGTTTGTTAAGCAGAATGCCTCACACTGGATATGACTGTATTCTGAAACTGAGTGTGGAAGAAAGGAGTCAGTAGGAGTGCATGAAGTCTGCTTTGATTGCCAAGTTTGGCAAGACACCGACCCAATACCTTAAAAAGTTCAGGGAATTTAAGAAACAAGAGAATGCGTCTTGGATTGACTGGGTGAGTGCTGTGGACATGAACATGATGGGGTGGATTGATGGTTACAAAGTGAAAATGTTTGAATTGTCCCACGTAATGTTTTTTTAGCATTTTTCAGAAGCCTGTTCACCAGAGCTGCGTCAGTATGTTGCTGACCAAAACATTTTAGATCCCTTTAAGCTGGCCAGCCTGGCTGGCAAGTGGGTCTCCCACCGGGTTTTCTCTAAGGACTCCAGTGGGAAGGACAAGGACAAAGAAACGAGGACCGCTCAGAAGGCTGAGGAGTCGCAAAAGCAATCACAGTCGGGTTAACCAAAACCTTCCTCTCCTAAGACCCAAACATCTAGTGGGGATAAGACTTTTGTGGGTTGGGAGTAAGAGTAGTGGTCCGCCTGCTGCAAAGCAGGGTCCCAGTACTATACCCCGCAGTCCTGGCACTTGTTGGGACTGTGGGGCTCTGGATCACAAGAGGGCTAACCACAAGTGCAAAAGGTAAGGCACTTGGAATCCAGGCTGTCAGACTGACCTACCCTTACCTCGTACCTGAGGTGGAGGCCACTGTCCTCCCCTCCTCTACGGGAATCACCTTCGGTGCTCCTGTAGAGATTTCCCTAGTGTCTCTTGAGGCCTGGGACCAGTACGCAGAAGTACTGGCTACAATCCCACAGAACAGCCGTAGGTTTTTAAGAAGTGTCCTCTTGAAAGGCCAGCCTTCTACTGGCTTGAGAGCCACTGGGGCAAGCATGACAGTGGTGGACAGGACCCTGCTCAAGCCAGAGGACTATGTAGGTGCTCCTCTGAGAACCACCAGGTTAGCTGGTGGGCCTCCCAAATTATCACCTGTAGCCTTAGTCAACATTACGATTGAAGACAAGACAGCAAAGCCTCCTGTCCTGGTTCAGGACAACGTGCCTGCTAACATTTTGTTAGGCAATGATTTGGTGGAAATGGGGATGATCACGGATGGTCTACCCATGGCTGCTGCAGCGGTCACCCGATCACAGGTCACACTGGGTCCGGCTGTGAGTTTGGTACCCACGCTGATGGGGAAACCCAAGGCCCGAAGAAGACAGAAGGGTAAGAAGGCCACATCTGTGGAGGGGAATCCTTCTCTTCCTGCTGCTGCTGTAGCACCCACTGGGATTCATGCTCCGGACAAGCTGAGTCCAGGGGTAGACCCGAACTCAACAACTGTGGAAGAAGTACCAGAAGGCCCTCCTAACGGAGAGGTGCTCAACCCGGAGGACCACCCTGACTTTCAATGCCTGTTGACTGATGGGGGACCCTCCCGGGTGGACTTCTGTAAGGGTCAGAAAGAGTGCGCCTCTCTCTCTCTCTCTCTCTCTCTCTCTAGGGTCTGAGTTAACAGTCCCTGTCCCAGGCACAGGGAGAAGTGCCTAGGACATTCTGGATTTATTGGGAGGGTGAGTTCCTTGTTAGTGAGCCCACTAAGCCTGACCTGGTGCCCTCAGGAGGTTGGTGGTCCCCCAGGTTTACAGGTCATTCCTGTTGCAGTTGGCGCATGAGGTGCCCTTAGCTGGTCATCTTGGTACCAAGAAGACAAAGCAAAGGCTCTCTGCCATTTCTATTGGCCCCGGATGGGAGCAGAAGTCGAGTCCCACTGCAAGACCTGCAAAACTTGTCAGTTGTCTGGCAAGACTGGAGGCCGTTGCCAGTGGTTGGCACACCATTTGAGAGGGTTGGCATCGATATTGTTGGTCCCCTTGATCTCCCACTTCAGGTGGACATCAGTTCATCCTGGTCTTGGTAGATCATGCCACCAGGTACCCTGAGGCTATACCCCTTCGGAGTGTTACTGCCAAGGTGGTTGCCAGGGCTCTCCTGGGCATTTTCCCGAGGGTTGGATTCCGTAAAGAGGTTGTCTCTGACAGAGGATCCAAGTTACATGAAAACAATGTGGAAAGAGTGCTGGGTAACCTACAAGTTCTCCACCTCTTACCATCCACAGACCAATGGTCTGGTCGAGAGATTTACCAAAACTCTCAAGGGCATGCTAGGCGCTTTGGAAGAGCGCCTAAGGAGGAAATGGGATCTCCTCCTAACATGCCTGCTGTTTGCTTACCAAGAGGTACCTCAAGAGGGTGTTGGTTTTAGCCCCTTTGAGTTACTCTTTGGACATCTCGCGAGGGGGCCCCATGCCTTGATCAGAGAAGGTTTGGAAGCCACCCTTCCAAGTCCTGCCAAGCAAGTGGGGGACTAGGTGTTTGGACTCAGACGGAGTATGACACATTTGATGGGCCAAGCGACAGCAAATCTTAAGGCTAGCCAGGACTTGAATAAGTACTGGCATGACCTTAAAGCGTCATAAGTGGATTGGACTCCAGAACAGGAGATCCGTGTGATGGAGCCTACCAAGCCTCGAGCTTTGGCAGACAAATGGACAGGACCCTTCAGGATCATCTCCAAGATGGTTGAAGTCAATTATCTGGTTGACACAGGAGTCCCTGGGGTAGCCCCTCAAGTATTCCACGTCAACAAGCTCAAGTCTTTCCATAGGCGAGCAGAAGTCTTATGTCTCTTGCTAGCTTCCGAGCAAGAAGAAGATGACAGTGAGCCCCTTCCTGATTTGCGGCATAGCAACCCTCAGGATGGCTCAGTGGAGGGAGTGCATCTCTCTCCCGATCTGACGACAGAGCAGAAGAGGGCCTGTAGGGCTTTGCTCCAGCAGTATGCCTCTCTGTTCTCACTTACGCCAGGCCTCACACTGTGGTGTAGGCACAAAATGGACACTTGTGACAGTGTGTCTGTCGAAAGTAGGTGCTACCGTATGTCAGATACAGTTAAGAACCACATCCAGGCTGAGCTTGCCAAGATTTTGGATCTGGGTGTAATTGAACCCTCAGCCAGTCAATGGTCCAGTCCAGTGGTCCTTGTCCCCAAGGCAAGTTCCCAGGCAGGTAGCAAAGATTGGAGGTTCTGTGTGGACTACAGGGGGGGCGGGGTCAATGCCGTCACCAAAACTGACACACACCCGTTGCCCAGGGCTGATGAGCTTGTGGACACCATAAGTGCTGCCAAATTTGGGAGCACTTTTGACCTTACCTTAGGCTATTGGCAAATAGCTCTGACGGATGTCATGGTCATGAAGTCAGGGGCACAGGCATGCAGGGGTCGCATGCACAGGAGACCTGGGTGGACTCTCCTGGCGCCTTTGGCACCAGGCTCATGAACAAAAGTAAACAAAAACATCCATTTAACACCAAAAAGCTTTTATTATGGACATAGCACTTCAGATGCATTAACCTTGAACATTCCATCCATTAAGCAGCCCCAAGTGTATTCTTGGGTGTGGCTGCTAATGGATTGCCTTCACACGTGCTCACTCTTTAGGAGTGGCAGGGTGTGGCTGGTAAGCCGGACCTAATCGGCGTCCCCACGATCTCGGCTATATAAACTGCCCTGATCCTCAAGACAGACGCTTTGCGTTATTCTGCACCTGCAAGCAGCTTAACGCTCACCGTTGCCTGAGGTCAGACTTACCTTTGAAGATCCTGCTTCCTGGACATCCTGCTTCCTGCCAGCATACTTGCCAACTAGGAGAAGCGGTTCTTACCTGTACATCTCTTCGGCGAACCAAGTATTCATCTTTACACTTTCCGGGAGGCCGAAATCTTCATCTTGGCAACGCAGCACAACACGCTCCATCATCGACAGCAGCACCTGCAAGGAAAAACAGAAGACAAGGTTAGACATCGAAAAAACAGTTTAAGGATGCGTTTCGCCATACTTCGCGCTTTTCCTTAAACCATCACTTACCTGCTGTTGAACATTGCTGTCGCATCCATCTTCCATCCGGCCGCGTCTCACAGCTGCATTGAGGCCGCATTTCTATCTAAGGGAAGAAAACAGAAGAGAGACATTATTGCGGGCATAAATAGGAGCAACATATAAAGACATTAAACAGAACGAACAGCATCACAAAAGCTCAAGAAAGACTTACCAATCCTAAGGAGAAGCATAGTCCCAGCTGGACTGGACTAATCCTTTTCAGGTATCAGTGAAGGAACTAGATCCCATTCAACGCGCCCCTGCCAGAAATAGCAGGACGGAGAGCTTATCTACCGTAATTCACAGGAGCAGTATCACCACGTACCACGGCTCACAGCTTTTATACTGAGGGAGAGGCCAGAAGGGGGTGATTCAAGTTCAGGAAGGGCTGCAACCGTGCCCCTACGCCTCCGCAGAGACCAGGTGAGCGTAACAACGGACCATGCCAAGGAAAAGATGGCATTCTCAACACCTGAGGGACTCTACCAGTTTAGAGTCATGCCTTTTGGATTGAAGAATGCCCTGCCACTTTCCAGAGATTGGTCAATCATGCGCTCAGTGGGCTGGAGGCCTTTTGTGTGGCCTACTTAAGACAACATTGCTATCTACAGTTCCACCTGGGAAGAGCATTTGACTCATCTGGATAAGGTGTTGCAGGCCTTGAAAAAAGCTAACCTTACTATCAAGACCACCAAGTGCCAGATAGCTCAGGGGAAAGTCACATATCTTGGTCATGAGGTAGGAGGGGGTCAAATCCAAGGTACAGGACGTACATGACTGGGAGACTCTCACTACTCAAACCCAGGTGAGAGCTTTTCTGGGCCTCACTGGGTATTATCACAACTTCATGGCAGACTATGGAACTATAGCTGCACCTCTGACAGCTCTGACTTCGCCCAAACAACTGAGGAAGGTTAATTGGACCGAAGACTGTCAGAAGGTCTTCAATGGCTTAAAGGAAAGTCTGTGTAGGGCACCTGTGTTGTGTGCGCCTGACTACAGCAAGCCCTTCATCGTTCAAACTGACGCCTGCAACACCGGAGTTGGTGCGGTCTTGTCCCAGTTAGATGACAAAGGAAGAGAACATCCGATCATAATCATAACCATCAGTAGACAACTCAAGGGTAGAGAATTTAGGTGGGCTACTGTTGAAAAGGAATGTTAAAGTATAGTTTGGAGCCTTATGGGTTTTAGACCCTACCTTATGGGGTCTACCTTCAAGGTCCAAACAGATCATAAGCCCTTAAAGTGGCTTATGCAGATGAAAGGAGAAAAACCGAAACTGCTCAGGTGGTCCATTAGCCTGCAAGGGCTAGACTTCACCATTGAGCACAGACCAGGGAAGATTCATGATAATGCAGATGGCCTTTCCATAAGGTATATTGACCGTGTGGATGAGGGTGTCAATCTCGTGGGAGATTAGACGCCCTAACTTCAGTCTGGGGGAGGGTTGGGGGGGGGGAGTGCCTGATGCTGGAAATGCATCGGAGGGACAGGGCCTCAGCATCCTTGTCCATTATTGCTTTTTATTGTGTGTTCTGTCTCGTTTTCCAATGCAAGAGTTCGTATGGGACTCACGCTGGTATTTTTTGGTTTGGTGAACAGACCCTTGGGATACCCCTATGACACCCATGGATGGGAGTACAACCCTGTACTCCTAGTGTATGTTTTTGGGCACCTTTGTGTGGCCCACAGGACAGGGTAGGGGCTGGTGGCAGTTCCGAATGGACAGGTGCTCCGAGTGTCCTCCATTTTAGATACACAATCCCTGCCATTGGAATCCGTTGATTCCTGATGGGGACAAGATGGCCCCCGTGGCCTCTTGGTTTCCACCGCCTGTTACCTTGTTTCTCGAAGTCCCGGGAAGCCCGGACTCTGTCCCTTGCCCCGACTGGCTGTTGGGTGGAAGTTCCATATATGATAGTGTGGGGAAGTCCAGGCCAGACCGGCTGGACTTCCCAATGACTGTATGTTGTGGGTACGCCCGTGGGGTGGGACCTGTGTGAATGGAGTGTGTGACGAATACACATTTCTTGTTATTGTATTTGTATCTGGTGTATTACACAAAGACTGAGACAGCTCTGCCCGAAACTGGTATGAATGCAGTGTGGAGTGTCTAATGGCTGGGTACTTGTCTTAATACACATTACTTGCGAGTGTCTGGAGAGAATGCACTGTGCGCCTGATTGGCTGCCTGAATGCCCTTCTGAGTGATTGGTTGCCTAAGTGTGACCCAGCAGAATGAATGAGAGACCAAATAGTATATCTGGGGACTTCTCACTGATGGAAATCGTTCAGAAGCTGAAAGTCAAAACCGAACTCGAAACTGGCGCCGTTCAGGAGCTGAAGTTGAAACTGACATCAAGCTTAATCTTGAAGCCCTGCTGGAAGAGAAGAATTGCTGTTGCTCTCCTTTGTCGATCTGAAAGCTGGTGTGTCTCCAAGAACTGATCCAAGAGAGAACCTGGTAAGGAGACCTTTTCCCGAGCTACGAGGGACCATTGTGCACTGCTAACCTTCGCCGAAGCGCCCTGGAAGATAGCCTACGAAAGACTCAACCGGAGATGGGGACCGCTGAGGAATCCGAAGAGAAGCGCCCGGACAGCCGTCCACCGAGGTACCGCTGTTATCTCGTCGACCGGAACCGCTGTGCTCTATTGCCCAAGAACACTTTGAATCAAGGACTCCCTTGCTTATCATTGCTGACCGCTTTCCTCCTGCCGGAGAAATTCAAGGTCGTCGACGACCGAGGGAAATCCGCCGGTGGGTTCCCTGCCACTCGAAGACCTCAAGGACACCAGAGAAGATCCAAATGCCAGCCTTGGTCATGTCCCGATCGCCGACGCCAGACGCTGACGACCTGATGCCTTTGCTGGGCCAAAGTTATTCATTGAGCCTTTGCGGCAACTAACCATCGTCGCTGAGGTGCACTGCACGCCTCATCTGTTGCAGGACGTTTTTGACCGATCGTCAACGAGCACCGCAAGGACCGAAGCTGCTGCCTCAAAGACGTTTATTTTTTCTTCATCCCGGAATCTCGACGACCCATTGCTCCTGTCTTAAAGGGAGCTCACTCGCGAAGGGCCCATAGACGACCCGAAGAACTCTACAACACCAGGTACATTGGGGTTGCAGAAATATTAGAAAGACCTGAGACTATATTAAGCATATCTGGACTGGGCTTGTCAAATACGCTTTATTTACAGGTTGCCCAGGCGGGGTATCCTCACACAGAACAGTCTCTTAATCGTGGGATAGACTGTTCTGCCATTGCTTGATTTAACTTGCCTTCTTTCTGTGTCTATCGTTGATTCATCTTGCCATCTGATTTGAATGTCATTTGAACTGTTAGCAGTTGATGCATTTCAAGGGAATCAATAGTTAAGAGTGGTACCACGTAGACTTGTATATATTTGCCATTATAGTATTACCAGCGTACAAAGTGTGTTATTGTGATTGTGTACATAACGTGGACCTTATTTATATAAAGAGCTGCGTTTTCACTAACAGTGTGTGGACATTCCTTTGTGGGTGCTTGGGGACTACACTGTACTTAAGAACCAGCCTGCATCACCTCCTGAGAGCTGAAGCCTTTGATTGCTCGACTATGTTACCATGTAGAGAAACTTGGCTGGTGTCCTATGTGCCTCTCCTCTGCCATATAGAGAGCAGGAGTACAGACACCCCCCTCTGGTCCTTTACAGTGACGACTAAGGCAGACACCATTCCCCATCTGTCGGAACCTTGTGTCCGCAATATCCAGGGCCAGGGTGATGGCATGGTTCGATGCCACTTTGCCCTCTTGGAGAATCTCCAACGCCTCTACCCGTTTGTCCTCGGGGTGAAATTCCAGCAGCGGGCCATCTTATACCACAGCTCCCTATCGTACCTGGCCAGGATCGCAAGCCGGTTTGCTGCCTTAACCCCTGTTGCCGTCGAGTAGATCATCTTTCTAACCACAGCGTCCAACTTCTTCCCCTTGCTGTCCGGGGGAAAAGAGGCTGAAGATGACTGATTCGAAGACTTCTTCCTCGGAGCCGCTGAGACCAGAGTCTGGTGAGGGCTGTGACCGCCGGCACTTGGGTGCAGACTCCAGCACCCAGTACTTCTTTTCCAGCATGTCTCTTTTCGCCGGGGTTGAGGCAGGATTTCTCATCAGTGCCAGGCCCTCATCCCAAACATCTTCCAGGAGAGGCACCACCAGAATGGTCTTCCTCTTGGCTTCACGGCGTTGATTAAGGAAACCTTCCTTCTTGATCTCTTCTGGCATCAGCTGGAAGAGTTCAGATGCGCGGGCGACCATGGCGTGGAACAAACCCACTTTGTCCAGGGGAGAATCCCTCAGGGGTGGGGGAGAATCCCTCAGGGGTGGGGAAACCCTGCCGTCTGTGTCCGTTGTCGCTGTGTCCATTCCTGTATCCCTAAGGGGGGTGAAGGCATACACGGAGCTTGATGAGGAGGCCTATAGTGCGACTTTCTCTTCTTTGCCGGTGGGAGGCCCTGTGCTACAGGTGCCGGCGCTAGGGGTGCCGCCTGCACCCTCTTCTGTATCTCCAGCTCCAGCATGTGGAGGGTCGAAAGAATGTCCAGCGATACGTCCCTGGGAGGTGTCAGAGGGTGGGGGGGACGGGTAGGTGTTAGGGAGAATTTTCTGTTTAGGCTGAATTTCCTAACCTAGTGAGTCCCCCAGCAGCTTTGCTGGATTTTTGGGGTTTATTTTTTTCTCCTGCCAAGAGTGAGACTCTTTTACCCTCACTCTTGGGCATGATTTGAGTGTGTTTCTTTGAATCTAGATGTATTTAATGGGCTATGGGGTCTTTTACTCCATAGGGCTTCATGTGTTTTTGTGATGTGTGTTACACAGCACCCTCAGTGCAGTGACACAGGGGTGTCATAGTGACCCCCCAGTATAGACTCCATACCCTGGGACTGACTACTGTCTCCCAGGGCATGTAAAGTCACCATTGACTTTACTAGTCTTAAATTCTGAACAGAACCAGTACAAACCATCATATTGTGGACGTACTGGCTGGGGCAATTCAATTGCCCCGGGGTCTGTCAGTCGAGGGGGCACGTCTCCGTCCCCCCTGATCGAGTTTTGGCTGGTGGCAGTGGATACTACTTTTTATATTCAACCGCGAATATTTTCCTATGGGATTTCCCTTTGTTTTAGGCTACTATCTTTATTTAATTATTTACGGTAGCCTCGAACATACCGCCGGTTTATTTAATTAATATTAATTCTCCGGTTGGTATTTTTTGCCAAAACTTGATTCTAAAATGGCATTTGTGTTCTCTTCTGTAACTCCAACCCAAGTTGAGCCCTTTGTTCCACTTTTTGGCGGGCTTCTCCACAGAAGCCCTCCAAAGTGGTGCCACTCTGTCTGGGGTACCTAGGAGGGGTGGAGGGGAATTTAGGCACCCTGGACTGAGTTGCCTAGGCAACTCAAGTCACACTCCATCCTGATTGGCCCAAGTGGTGAGCCGGCCGGCTCACCACTTAGCATGTTTGAGTGACAGCTAGGCTGAGTGAATGGGGGTTTGCTGCATAAAAGCAGGGCTTTGGGGACTGGAACTTCAGAAGTCGCCACAGGACCTAAGAATCCGACGAGGGAGAAGCTGAGCCGACCTGCCACGACACCACCACCGGTGGAGCCCTGCTGGACTGCCTCACCACTTTTCCCAACGACAGAGGAGATCTCCCGCCGGAGAGTCTTCTTCCTTTGACTGGTGGGGATAACCAGTTTCACTGTCTTTTCGTTTTCCCGACATACCTTGTGGCCGCCTTGCCCGTGCCAAGCACCCCGGCAACCGGGATACCACGTTTTACCACGAAACAAAGGTACCACCTTTAACCGGAAGACTCCACGGCTGGTTTCTTCCCTAGTAGTGCAACGACCTTCATCTTTCCTCCAAGTCGAGATCTTCTCTTCCCCTGGACGACGACACAACTTGCACCCACTACCAGGAACAACTGCCACCGCTGGAGGATCCTTCCCACTTAAGGTACCGTGTCCCGCCTGGCTTCCCTTGCTACCGACTGTACGGGGTAGATTTAGCCCCCGGCTTTCGAACCTGGGTTAGTCTGGGACATCCTGGCTAAACTTTCTTAAAGCCTCTCAACTCTTTTTGAACCCTCTGCAAGACTCTAAGCCTAGTGTAACTGTGATCTTGGGCGCATTTGTGCTCTGCTCTCTCTAAGAGTGGGCCCAGCCTTTGGACTTTGGCTCACCAGTGACTTTTGCTCTTCTGCCTTGCTAACAGTGTTCCTGAATCTTAGAGTGGTGTACCTTTCCATATTCAGTCTTTTTCCCTCCCTTTCTCACAAACTTATTGGAGTGCAATCTAGTTAAGCGCTCACCTCTGTATGAAAATAAGTGGTGTTTTACTGTGACTTATCTGATAAGGAAAAAGGGGTGTATATATTACAATAGTAACTGTGTTTAGAATATTTTACAATAAGAGTGCTGGAGTGTTTCAACTGTGTGTTTTTAAATAAATCTGTCCCCTAAGGGAACTGCACAGGTTTCTGCCTAACAGTAGGCTTGCTGGGTCCAGCGCCTACGTCCTCGTCCCCGCCTCCCTCCCCCTCGACATTTCCGCCGTCGTCCTCAGCGTTTCCGCCTTCATCGATCCCCATGTCCTCCAGAACCATGTGAATGGACACCATGTCCTCTTCGTCTGAAGAAGAAATATCCGTACCCTGCAGCTCGGTAGAGGCCTCCACTCCCCATTTCTTATCATCCTGAAGGGTCGGTTTTTTCCACCGCTTTGGCCAAAGCCTCCTGTCTTGGGGGAGGAGGGTCACTCTGGGCACCGTTGGCGTTCCCTGGACTGGGTCAGCGCCTTTCGCCTTCAAGAGGGCGGCCGCCACCAGCTCGATTGCTGAGGATGACTTCTCCTGGACTACCTGGGCCTTCAAGGGCAGGTCGGACACCTTGGTCTTCTCCGGCTTCTACCGCAGTTTCCCCGGCTAGCCGATTTCCTCTTCGAGGAGGACATGGAGCGATGGCTTGAGACGGAGGCGGATGGTGAAGATGAGCGCGCCCTGCTAGTTGCGGGACCCGCTTTCGCGGCCACTCTGACAGAAACGGACTCGCAGTGCTTGGCCTGGTCTTGGGGCCCCCACGATTAAGGCACCCTCAAAGGGCTTCGAAGCCCGCTCCTCGGACCGACCGGTCCTGGGTGAGGCATGTCCCTGCTTGCCACACGGGGTAGAGGCATAGGCGTTGAACTACTGTGTCAATGCTTGATGGTGCGCTTGGAGAACCCAAGGCAGATCTCGCAATCTGCTTCCTTTTGATCCTGGTGGAGACAGTAGAGGCACTGCAAATGTTTGTACTTCACAAACACATTCCTCAATCCGCAGCTGGAGCAGAGCTTGAAGAGGGAACCTCCGTCCTTCTTGCCCTCTGACATGGTCCGGCGTGCGGTGTAGGCTCGATGGCTTTTAAGAATCTTCAATGAAAACTCTCGACGATTCTAATCTTGAGAATCATTGAAAGACACCGACAAACAGATCCCTGTTTGCTGGTCAAAGAAATGAAAAAGCACACTGGCTCTATTTGACAAAAAAGGGACTTTTTAACAAAAAAGAGCAAAAACGTAGAAAAGTTCTCGGAGCAAAACACGAGGACTCCCAACACTTGAACCTGCTGTAAAAATCTAAAGATGGCTGCCAGAGGAGGGGCTTAGGGAGAGGGCAGTCATTGGCTGGGGGCAGTATGACCCAGAGCTCAGTGACTGGTTTATAGGAGAAAGACAGTTTTTTAGTGAAAGTGAAACTGTTTTTTCTTTTACAGAGGATTCCCAGCCTGACGGGGAATATTCATGAGCACGTGAATCCTTCCAGACCCCATGCTGGAGAAATCTGGAATTCTTTATATTAAATTGACACAAAAAGGTACAAATAATGAGAACCTGGCTCTCTTGTAGTCTTGCACGCAGCCCCTTTCCTGCAATGTGCCAATCTTACACCCTTGAGTCAATACAAAATGTGCTGCAAAAAGGCTGCAATAAATAAAGTTTTGTGCTGCAAAATTTGCCATTTCATGCCGCATTATCCTGGAGGGTCTGTAGAGTGGATCAGAAGACGCAGAGTGAAACATCTTCTAGATCTGTGGATTTACCGTCTGAGTAAGGGAGGGAGTAAGCAAGGAGGGGGCAATGCGCTTTTTAAAATTCAGAATCAGGCCCTGGCTCCTGAGTGACAATCTTAAAATGGTCTGCTGGTTTTCTAATGATGGCATTACAAAGCATTTGATAAAGGGCGCTTCGAGCCTGAAAGGGTTTTTACCACTTTCTTGTGACACCGTGTGGACATGTTTGTCTGACGATTCAGTTGATGTAAGGCTTTGATCTTGGGTGCTTAGTGCGGTGCAAATGTGCGTCTTCGAGTGTGGTCTCCATCACAGGACCACTGGCCTGCTTATCGGAGGCGGGGACTGGCACTACGGATTCTGAAGAACCCATACCGTCTTCGGCATCACTCTGTGCGCCGTAGCTGCCTTGTTCCTCCTCCGGCTATTCGGCGCACGTTGGGATATCAATGGATGCCTCAGCCAGCATGGCGTGGGCTGCCAAACGTTTTGTACGCTGGTCTTTTAATGTCTTGGGTTTGAACAATTTACAGGATTTACAATGTTTTTCTGAATGACCTGTGGGGAGGCAATGATTACACCACAACCAGAAAAGTGATGGGTGGAAGGTTTTGAATTATTCAGAACCACTGGCACTGCTCTGGGCAACATTCCACATCTCGTGCAGAAGGGATGTGACCAAGCAGTTCGGGCTGGACTGCCCCTTTTGGGGTGGGACCAAGCCTAATTTGCACATGGTCTTTCCCCTTTTGTAATGGCTTGGCAGGCGAAGAACGATGGTCTGGAGGGTTGCCTGGAGCAATGCCAGAGGTTAAGATTAATTCTAAACCTTCCAGCCATCACCTCATTTGTTTTGCTTGAGGCAATGATCATACACCAAGTGTGTATCCTTCCAAGGGTATTTACGATTGCAGGGCGGGGAACATTTAAAAGGTGTATTTTCCATTGTGTGTGTAAAAGGCAGCGCAACAAGTGTAAAGGGGAGAGGCAATTAAAGACATTCTCCGTGTGAATGCAGTATATGAAAACCCCCCACTGTCCCTACTGTAACAGGCCGAGGCCTGGTGTAGCTCAAAGCCAACAGGTCGTCGCGGAACTGAAAGCTTCGAATGTCTAGATGTTTATCGAAAGCTGCCGAATGATGGTTGTCGAAACGATGAAAAACAGCAGACACGAACAACTAACTAAAAGTATAATAACTTCTATAATAATGGCGATAACCAAGGAACCCCGCAAATAGTGGCCGACTATGATGGCAGGAAAAAACAATCTGAGGGACATCGATGCGTGAAGGACATTACACGCCACACAAGAGATAGATAGTATTATAAGCACGCCCAGTCGACATCCCTTTTTCGAATTTGAAAAACAATTCATGCAATACTTTGCGACTACCACTAGATGTCGGCCTATGCACAGCATGTGATTCTACGCAGATACACAAGCCTCACAAATATATATTTATATGGATATGCAAGAGGTGTGTATCTGGTGGGGTCAAACAGACGCATTTCAATAAGAGGCTGGGTGGTTAGTTGATTGTGTATGTGCTTCACTCCTAAAATGTATAGCGAATGATACACTGTTGTGTCACTAAACAGAGGTTCAGTGTTATCAAAGCAAGAATGGTCCATGGAAGAAGGCAACTGATTACGGGTGTCTGAATTTCCTTGGATAATTTAAGTTTACACTTAGAGATGCTCCAATAGTTGTTCCGAGATGGGTCTGGATGGTGAGATTGCACCTAACAGATCTGAATCTACTTAGTCCAGGGTGGCGCATAAATGCCTAGACCAGCATCAGGCCATAAAATCTAAATCCAACCCCTAGGCACCATGGCCTAGGACATTGTCACAGTCTGTTCTCCTTAAGACTCCTAAGGAGAGAAGGTGAACAACCTCAAATCCTTGTTCTCAGGAGGGGCGTTCGATAGCCCGAGCAAGATGGTGGAGCGGTGCTAATGCTACGCAGAAGGCAGGAGCAATATCAGCGAATTTACCCGGTTTGGTCGCCTGGAACACAGAGGTAGCTTTTAAGGGCATGCGTACGCCCTGAGGAGTAACCTGGCGGTCTCCCTGAAATCCCTAAAGCTCCGCTGTGCAAAAACAGAGTACATGCAGCATACGAGCCGCGGCTGGCTCGTTGTGAAATGGCGGACACTACAGCTGTAACGCACTTAGAGAGGGAGGAGCCTTAACACTGGGCGACTCGGGGGCAAGAACGAAACCACCCTCCCCGGGCAATTTCACAGCAGACTGATGCCCCGAGATCTGGCTGATGGTAGGAGGCTGAGTAGTGTGTCTCATCTCTCTCCCCCCACGGCGCTCCGAAACCCAACAACTGCAAGCGGCCGCTCAGGTGTGTACGGAACACACTCCTCCCGAGCCTCTCTCCCTGGCCCAGCTGATGAAACAGGCCAGCGGACGGGGGTGAATCTTCCCGCTGGTGATTCTGAATGGCCGCACACCACAGCAGCAGGCCGGGGCTCCAGATGAGCTTTGATGAGGGATGAGAGCCATGATGCCACGCTGAACACCATAACACTGGAATTATTGTGCTGGGAAACCCCCTTATATGGAATGTGCATTCTCCGTCAATACTCTTTAGACAAGAGCATCAGACCCGGGGGTGCAGTGGCTATATGTTTCATCGCCATTGGAGGTCAGGGGGTGCCTCATAGGACAGATATTGTAGCTGAGGAATTAGAAAATATGTCGGACTGATGTCGGCTGCGGTGCTCAACCCCTCTCCCTGCTAGGCGACTAGTATTCAGGGGCTACATGCGGGTTCTCCGGCTCAGCCCTGGCACCACCCCCAGCGAGATACCACGATATCCAGGGGCTGAGAACCCCCAAGGCACAACGAAATTTGCTAATACAGACACTGCAACCACCCTAGGGGCATCAGGAGGGACGCCGTTTCGCGCTGCCCAGAGGCAAATATTAAACGGATCTTTTGTAAACAAGGCGACACGCATCCACTCCCCTGCAGCTGACATGCCATTTTAACATATCTTAGTTGAGAAGCCCACAGACGCGGCCAACCTTATCTGGCTAAGCGCTGTGGGAACAACTACACCCCCGACAAGAAGGCCAGGCCAGCTGACACTGCAGCCAGCGAGCCCAATATTGACAGCTACATCAATATCCGGAGGGGCAGCAAAGGCTGCGGTGGAATCGGTGGTGCCCCTGTCCTTCCAGGCAGTGCCGGATAACCAGAGTAGCCGCTGCTATCCTCGGGCAAGACAGATCTCACAGTTCCCCCATCGACCCAGTGTGGGGATTATGGCGGAGAACCCTGCCAGCAACAACAATAGATACAGCGCAACAGACTCTTCCAAACCACTTCAACGTCCGTCTGCATGGCAACACGTGAAAATATATGTGCAGAATCAGCTACAAACACTCCTAACGGAAATGAGAGCAATCAGCCACAGTACTCAAGAAACCAATGTTATGGTCCTGGAAATCAAGCGGGACATCCAAGACAGAATGCACTACAGGCAACAAACAGAGAATTAGTGCACTCGAGGACAACACTGCAGCGGCTGCCACTGATCTAGATGGCTTCATCAAGGAAGTACAGCGTCCGGTGGCTAAAGCCGAGGACCAGGAGAATAGCTTCCGATGCAATAATCTCCGAATTATAGGCCCCCCCGAGCAAGCGGAGGGCGGAGACCTGGAGGCGTTTGCGTATCATTTGCTCAAAGACCATCTACACATCCAGTACCCATGCTCATACACTATTCAACGAATCCACAGAGCGCCAATTCCAAAGCCAGCAGCTGGGGAACGCCCGAGGCCTATTACAATGAGGCTTCTTAATTTTCAACACAAAGTAGCCATACTTCATGCCTACAGAGCAGTGGGCATGCTCTGAGCAGAAGGGTCGGAAATCTGCATCTTTAATCACTACTCTGTAGAAGTGTCCCGCCGGAGGAAAAGGTTTGCTCCTCTATTTACAGCACTGCAAGGCACATCCCAAAAATGTTACCTAAAATTCCCTGCGGTCTGGTGTATCCTCTTGACAAGAAATGGCACTCGTTCGACAACCCAGAGGACGCCTGGTGCCTGTGAAGACAATGTGGCCTCGTCTCCACTGACTTTCCCGTCGACATTGAAGAGGAAAGTTCAACCCGTCAAATGGACACCCAAAAATGGTGACTACAGCAACAATGGCATCTGGGGGCAAGAGACAGCGTGCAGATAGACGGCCCAATGGTCCTGATCGCAAAGACCCCCCTGCCGCCAACATGAATAGACTACTTCCCTACCGCCTTCCTCCAGCCTTTGGTGCCTGGAATGGGTGCCACAGTTGGTTCTGCCTGTGAAAAGGCTACACCCCGGGAGAGCCTATTCGAACAACAATCTTAACCTCCCCACCGCAGGCGTTTGAATCCGAGAGACAGTCAACGAAACTATCCTGCCTTCTTGTTGGATCTAACCCCTGCTCCCCCACTGCCCCCAATCAGGGTCTTCCCGGTCACAGACGGCCACTGATGGATTCCATCATCATGCCTGAGAGTTGGTTGAGACCTGTTCTGTCTCTCCCATCTTTCTCAGCGCATGGGCTGTTGCGAGGTAGTATTGGGATATTGTTTGCTTGTCCCAATGTTAATGTTATGGCCTTTGTGTTCACAGCCATGTTTGTTATGATCATAATTTTAACACAGGTATCTCCCCAGTATTGATCGCTGTGCGTCCCCACCCCCTTGGGAATGGCTGATTTACGCATTGTAACTCTTGACGTACAGGGATTGGGGCACCCAATCAAGCGACAGCAGATCCTCAATCATTTACGAGACATGGAATGCGATATCGCATTCCTCCAGGAAACACACCTCGATGCCGATGAATCAGGGAAACTAAGCAGAGGATGACTCAGGGCATCAGTTCACTCACCTCATAGGGGCAATAGGGGTGTCTCCATTCTGATCCACAAACATGCCCCAGTCAATACAATACACACCATCTCCGACAACGATGGAAGATCCGTTTTGATCCAGTGCCTAATTCGGCAGAAACCTATTATTCTTTTAAACATCTACACCCGGGCGGGGGGACACTCCCACGTTTTTTACACTGGTTGTCGAGAAATGTGCACCGTTTCTTGGGAAGTTCACACTCCTTGGTGGGGACTGGAACACAATCCTAGATACGACAATGGACCGCCAAGGTACAGCATTATCGACACCCCACACAAACGTGCTACCTTACTCACACTCATGGCTGATCTGAAACTCACAGATGTTTGGTGATCTCTCCATCCCTTATGCCATGATTTTACATTTTATTCAAACTGCCATAAATCATACTCTAGACTGGACCATTGGTTGGCTCCAACAAATATTCTCCCCCATGCGCGTCGATGTGCAATCCTCCCTATGATGGTATCTGACCATGCTCCAGTACTCCTACATATTAGGATAGCAGATGCACCCCCAGACAGACCACCCTGGCGCATGAATTTAAGAGCACCGACATACCCTGACTTCACTATGAAGCTTGGTGAAGACAGAGCTGTTTTGGCGCACCAACCTAACCCCCGGCTATTCCCCCGCCCCCTGCTGGGACGCTTTCAAAGCTTTCCTTAGGGGGCAGTGCATATCGCGATGGGCCCACAAATTGAAGTGTTGGAGGGAGCGAGAGAACAAGATTGGGTCCGATATCGCGCTTGCGGAAACTCAACATAAACGGACCTGCGATTCCACCACATACATGTGGTTCAACGTGCTTAGAGGGAAACTTAAACAGATTACAACTCGAACAAGTACAAAAACAAACATTCTTGAGCTGGTCTCAGGCTTACTATGAAGATGCTGACAGACCCCTCCACCTACTGGTGCTCACCCTTGGCACCAGACAGGCCCCCCCAACAAATACTCAGCATCAGGGAGAAGGAGGGCCAGTCACTAACTGACAAAAAAGACATCAAGAGGCGCTTCGAGGAATTTTACCACAAATTTATGCCGAGCCGTGCCCAATTGCCCCTGAAAACAGAGATGTTCCTTACCACGCGCCACTTAAATACAATCAGTGATTCGCAAAGGATAGAATTAGAGAGGCCGGTAACAACAGAAGAAATCACTCATGCCATAACCTCATTGTCCGGAGGGAAGGCATCTGGTCCCGATGGTATCCATATAGATTTATACAAAATAATGGCAGACTGTAGGGCCTTATTGCTCAAATCTGTATTTGCTGAGGCTACAACAAAGGGTGACCTACCGAGATCGATGCTGGTGGCTAATATAATCATCTTCCACAAACAGGGGCGTGTCCCTGAAGACTGTGGATCCTATCGGCCGATCTCACTTATCAATGACAAAATCTTGGCTAAGTGCTTAGCACACAGAATCGACAGGGTACTTCAACTACTTATCCACAAAGATCAGACCGGATTTATCAAGGGTCGCCATTCGGATGACGTTAGGCGTCTTCTACATGTACCCGCTGGATGTGACAGCCTGACGAGCTTCTATTAACAATTGATGCTGAGAAAACATTTGACAAAGTAAGGGACTTCATATTCAGTGCACTCACGACCTATGGGTTCCCGCCGGCGCTATTGAGACTCATACGCTTATTATACACCGATCCCCAAGCCTTGGTAACCACGAACGGAATTGCTTCCAACAAATTCAATCAATGCTCTGGGACCAGACAATGCTGCCCCTGTCCCCCCTCCTGTATGCACTGTCCATAGAACCGCTCACGGAAAAACTCTAACAACCTATTCTGAAACTGTGGGCTCAGAGGGTCGGAGGAACACTGTATATCTTTATACTTGGATGATCTGCTGGTTTACCTACGGAACCCCTCGGTATCGCTTCCTCGCCTGTGTCGCCTGCTACACGATTTTGGACCCATGATGGGCTATAAGGTAAATGGGTCAAAATCAGAGGTTCTCCCTATTAGACCTGACATACCCTGGGATCCAGGAGGGGTTGCCCCATTCCGCCTCCAACAGCACTCTATCAAATACCAAGGAGTCCATATCACCCATTCCATTAATGAAACCGCAAATCAAAACTACCCACCCATTCTGGCAAAGATCAACGCTGATCTTACTAGATGGAATACACTACCACTATCATTAGTGGGGCGTATTAACGCTTTCAAGATGAACTCACTCCCAAAACTGATTTATCTCGCACTGATGCTCATATGCGCTCTCTCGCAGAAAATGTATAAGGATCTGGACAAGCAAGTCTCCAAATTCTTTTGGAAGGGCAAAAAGGCCAGGGTTCGGCGCGAGATCCTCCAAGCCTCCAAAAGCGATGGACGCCTGGCGGTTCCAGTATGGTGAACCTGTTACCAAGCCGCCCAAATATGCTGGGCCAAAAGGTGGCTGGACACATCCGACTCATCCAGTTGGCGTCAAATCGAACTCTCTCTGATGCCGCTGTATACGTCGGCTGAAGTCTTAGCCATCTCTCGGAACAAACTGCCTGAAAGCATCAGAACACACCCACTGCTTGGCCCAATGCTAACTCAATGGCAAAGGATGCACGGATATAATGGGTCCGATACCCGGGCCGCCGATGCTGGGATCAGTGTGCGACTCAACCACGTCTTGCACAAACACCAAAACTCCCAGTGGCCGGATATCAGAGTCGCTGACCTGTATGACGGGGATGAACCACTGGGATTCCGGGGGCCAGCAAAATACTCAGACTTCAGCATACAGAGTGGATACACTTGCACACCATACGAGGAGTGATTAAATCAAACACTACCACACAGACACTACAAGACAACCCCACGGTGGTGAATAGGAAATGGCGCGAAACCCCACTGAATCGCCCAGACTTCGCTCATTCTATACCATCTGCACCCCAAACAACACCTGAGGCAATATAATCCTCTCAAGGCAATGGTCTAGCGCATTAAACACCCCAGTTGACGTGGGCAACATCTAGGACTACTTCGAGAACATATCTTCCATGACCTACAATATTCACAACAGGGAAATTCAATATAAGTTAATCCAGTGACTATACTTTACTCCCTGCAAAGTAAATTGCATGGGCCTAGTGCACTCCCCACGTGTTGAGGCCAAAGCAGGGGGCTGGGTACCTTGGACCATATCATATGGTCATGCCTGGCTATATTAAGTTATTGGAAGAGAATACACGGATTGGTCTCTCGTGTCCCCAATACTTCCATTGCCTTTGCGCCTGGGCCCATGCTCTTTGGTGCGAATGACGCAGACTGGCATACAGACTCCAGTGTAAGACACTTGGCACACACTTTCTGTTTTCGGGTCGCAAGCTATTAATCATGCATTGGAAGGCTGCTCATGCGCCTGCGAAACAAGCTTGCCTAGGATTGATCTTTAAAATGTGTACACTTGAATGCACGGTTATGAGGAGGTGAGGTACACCTACTCAAGCAGATCAAAATGGGGAACTTGTTGATGCATACATCAAATGAGGGCATATGGTATACTAGACAAATATGATACTTATTCTGTATGTTTGCTAGCATGGTGAGGATTATTTTAGGCTACTAGTGTATTATGGGGGAGGGGAGGTTGTTACAGTGTATTGGGGTTTTGGAGGGCAGGGAGGGCATATAAGTTGTTGAAGGGGGGGGCTTGTTGTGTCTGTCGTGCCAGACCCTTTTCTACCTAACGGGTCATGTAAACTGTTGATTTTGCTTTGTAAAACTCAATAAAAAGATGTTTAAAAAAAAAAAAAAGAAACCCCTTTGTCTCAGAGAAGCCCTGTCTGCATAGGGAAATTAAAGGATAGTTCCGGGACTTTTTTTTTATTGTCCCTACGGGTCGGCCATGTGTTTGTAAGCATAAATCGGTAGATCGTAGGAAACTTTCCTATGGACCTTACCCGACTTTTCGCCCATTATCGCACTCGAAATCAGCCTCCATTTTGTGATAATCCTATCATTCCGCCGCATCGACCTGGCTCACCTGCCTTTGCGGCACTAAATCAAATCCCCCGCCCCTGAGCCTGACATCAGCAGACGCGTACTGCCCATTTCAAGCACGTCTCGTGTCAACAATCGCTGCGCCTCAGCTATTGACGTGTTGCCATGGAAATGGCAGGACGCCTCTTTCCCCAATAAGTATAAACAGACCGTTTCACAACATACAGCAGCAGATTTTCGATTCCATTCCTCTCTCTGTGTTACTTTGAGTATTTTGTGACTCGTTTCAGTGCTCTGGTCAGCTACCTTCGCCGCTTGTAGCCCGTGTGAACACCTGTACCATCTCTGTAAATTATTTTACTATCTTTACCGCACAATGGCCACAATAATGCCGTATATGTACGAGCCCGAGTACACCGAGGAGGAACTACTGGAAAGGCAAGCACGCGAAAACGATGGGGATTCGGACGGCAGTTGGGAGGACCAGTCAACGGATGAAGAGCCTGGACCATGTCGCATGGACGGCGTCTCCACCTGGTGCACGTGCAATCGGTCCGAGCTAATGCCAACTGAGGAGGAGAACTGCTGCTGCCGTGAAAATTCCGGGTGCTTGGCCTACATTTCGGAAAGCGAGCAAAGTCTGCAGGAAGGCGAGCAAAGTCCGCAATGCATCACCGAGCTGCCAGAGTTCAGGGAAGCCTGCCTCTCACGGACAGTGTTGAGGATGATGATGGTGCTTATGCACGAACTTCGTGGCACTGTTCGTCCGCGTAATCCGAGTAACGAGTAAGTATACTCTGTTTGTGATGTCAGTGATGCCACCACTATTTCATGGTCGTCTCCCACATATGAAATTACATTTACATATCATTCGAACGCATGTAAATTGGTTCCATATAGTGCATTTTCTAGATATAATTTTTTTCTAAGAAAAATGACATGTGTTACCTGAATCGACATTGATAAGAAAGTTTGGTCAGTTTAATACAGTTTGCATCTTTTTTTTTTCACAGGTGGTACAGGCTGGTGGCCTATCGTTGCTTCACTTGGTGGCTTCACGGGAGGCTCGGACACCGCGTTCGGAGAGTAATACCTGCCTGTGCGGTACTTGCCATTAGACAACATTTCCCCAGTGACAGTGGACAATACCGCGGATTTTCCCTCGATGTGCTGCAACCTCAACTTTACAATGTGTAATGTTTATTATTTATGTTTAACTAAAATCTAAAATAAAGCCCAACATATATTTTAACAATGGTTGTTTTGATTTTTTAAATGAATCTAGTGTATATTCTCCTGGGAGGGTGAGGTATTTATAAACTCACCCCCCTGCCTTCCATGTAGTAGATCCTGCAGCCATCCTCTTACATTCAGTTAGATGGCCTCTCCTTGGTGAGGCCCTGCGGCAAACGGGTCTTGTCTGCACGACCACCGCCCCGATCCACCCCCCCCGCCCTATCAAAGGCAGTTCGCACCAGGGTACTTGCGCTGCTGGCAAGTGGAGCTGTCAGGGAGCGATAAAGGCCAAGAGGTGCCAAAGACCATGTACACTTCAAAGTGGTCTATAGAGCATGGGTTGTTGTTCCCATGTCTACCTCCAGACCCCGTGTCTCCTGCCAAGCATCCCCCCTCACGCTGGACGCCCCCCTGCAATCCACATAAGTGTGTCTCCATTCACGAGTCTTCCTGTGTCTTGTCTGCACGACCACCGCCCCGATCCACCCCCCCCCGCCCTATCAAAGGCAGTTCGCACCAGGGTACTTGCGCTGCTGGCAAGTGGAGCTGTCAGGGAGCGATAAAGGCCAAGAGGTGCCAAAGACCATGTACACTTCAAAGTGGTCTATAGAGCATGGGTTGTTGTTCCCATGTCTACCTCCAGACCCCGTGTCTCCTGCCAAGCATCCCCCCTCACGCTGGACGCCCCCCTGCAATCCGCATAATGCCACGACATATACACGTCATTCATTCACAAACACACCCCTGTTTCGAATTCTTTATAACCCACTTCATATTTCTAATGAGAACTTCTTTGCGCTTTGCTAGTCAACCCGTGAAGGTGCTGGTTATCTGCTCTTCGTCTCTGTGAACTTCCGTGACCACTTTGAGCAAACTCGTCAGTTTGCAACCTGTGAACTGCTCCCTGTTCTACGACAAGAAACTACTCTGATCCCTGCATCTAACTGTTTGTTCGTCAAGGTAAGTCCATGTACCATAATCATTTTGCGTCCAATTTTTTAATTTATATCTATTTGCTAGTAGTCATCAAATTGCATCCATGTTTTCTTTTCGTTCACGACAGTACATGCAAGGAACTAGTCACATGTTCTGAGTTTAGTCAAATTACTTTTTCTATTTTTTGAAAGTTATTGAAATACTTATCCGCATGTGAATAACGTGTATAGTTCCAAGAACCAAAACGGACCTTGCATTGAACCTTTTATGTGTCATTTAATGTTTTAACACATTGGTATTCATAGAGAATTGTTGATCTTTACTTTTCAGAACTTTCCATAATGCCTGCCTGTTCCATTGGCGGTTGCCCTTCGAAGACCCATAACAAATCTGAAGGTACTATAATGCATGTTTTCCCTAAGACAATAGATCAGATAAGAGAATGGGTCCGATATTGCGGATATCCAGCCTCTGAGCTAGAAAGTAAAGTCCTAGAAGTCTTTGCGGACAAGAGGGGTGATCGATACCGCATCTGCAGCAGGCACTTTAGCCCAGACATGTACTCCACATCATTGCTAATAAAGAAGAAAACACCGCGAGCGAGGCGAAAATTGCTCTCAACCGCTATTCCCACTCTATTCGTCCACATCCCTCCACTGGTGAGTCAAGTTTACGTATTTGTCTCTCGGCCTTGCGGTAGTGTGTAGCATTAGCTAACAATAATTTCCCCATTTATGTATCCACTCAATATGAAGGCGGAAGATTCTCCATCCGTGTCGTTATTGCAGTCATCAGCCACTTCAAGCGCCTATCGGGTAATCTTACTTAGCTATTCTGACACTGACTTGTTTTAGGCATGTAAATCAATAGTTTTAATTGATTGTGTAATTATTTTACCTAATGGTACACCACAGTACTCGTCCTCTAGTCTTTGTTTTCAGTTATAATTATTGTTATCCAAAATAATGCAAGTACTGTCTTTCAGGGAGATGCTGAGGAGTCCAACGCATTGACGACAACCGTAGATGTCACTCAGATGCTCGAGGTACGTTTCCGGACAGTTCCATCGATGGAGATCATCAGATCTTGCATTCTTGTAGCGTGATTGTTACACACAATGTTTCTTTCGTTTTTAGCCATTGGTATGTCCTTCTGTCGTCGCCCTCCTATGTGTCTTCTTTTTTCAATATTGTGTTCATTACTAATGAAAGTCCTATGTTTCAGGGAGTCGATGGAGCATTAGTCCAAGAAGAAGGGGGAGCATGCAGTTACGGGTCGGCGCAACAGCTTGCAGAAGTGTGCACCGCAGTTACAGCGTCCCTTGATGTTCTTATGCATTTCGAGGTATGGATACTGACAGATCAATCATGCGAGATCAAATGACGTGATTACATCCGCTATACTTCCTTCTTTATTAACGCAAGTACTATGTTTCAGGGAGCTGACGGAGCTTCTTCAACAAGAACATCACCCCTAGTAGTTGATGCAGATCTCTGGGTGGTGACACTTCCAACGATGGAGCAAATCGAATCATATTTAGATATCCATTATTTATTTTAGACAACTGATCATTTGTGCAGGTCTATTTAGATGAGCCGTTGACGCCTGCAGAAAGTTTATGTTCTTTTAAACAAAATAGAAAACCATACTAATGCAATTACTGTGTTTCAGGGAGTTGCTGAAGCGTCATCTTCAATAATATCATCAATGGAAGTCTATGCGGAGCCCGAGGTATGGATCTTGACAGTTCAATCTAACTAGATCAACAATGCGTGAACTATTGTCGTTTGAATGTTCTACACAATGCGTTCATTCGTGTTTTGCTATTGAGATGTACGTATGGGTATTGGTCCCCAAGTACATTTTGTGTTTTCAATATTATTATACATACTAATGAAAGTTCTATGTTTCAGGGAGTCGATGGAGCCTCAGTGAGTGATGGATGTGCTTATCATGAAAATATAGTCGTTGCAGCGCGAGAGGAAGTGGAGACATGCACACACGAGTCGGAGCAACAGCGTCCAGATGTTGAAGTTCGAGGCAAGAAAGTTTCAAAGAAAAGAAAGCAAAAGAAGGTTAGTGTCCTGTTCACTATATTATGTTGTCTTTCACTGTCAATAGTTCAATACTGTAAGTTGTGTTTAAACTGAACATCCCTTTTCTAATCTGTCCTCTAGTTGCGAGTGGGTGTAAGAACTAGATCTACACAGACAGTGAAGCGAACGAGAGATGTTGCTTGTCAAACCTTTTGGCAGGGACTTGAGACTGGAGATGCATCGTGCCAATGGGAAGAATATGAAGTGATTGACAACGGAGCTATACCACCACCAGCCATTGATAGTGAATGTCCTCCTGGTAGTTTGGATGCAGTCGGAGATCAATTCACAGAATCCACACCCGCAAAAAATAAGAGCGCGCGAAAGTTGAAGACATTGTTTTTTTCTCCCATCTCCGGACAAGGAACAGATGTTGCAATGGAAGAGAATGAAGTGGACGACAATGAAACACCATCAACATCACTCAGCATAGCGGAAGACGATATCAGAGATTGTACCTTTCATGCGAGTGACATGTCCTCAACGTTACAGGCCGAACCAGCTGGGATGCAGAGTGACAGTATAAGGAAAGAGGCCAAATTCATTGTATTCGATAGCTGTTTGATGGATATTATTATGATGATGAAATGTGGGCATTGGGTTGGTGGGGAAGTATGTGGGGAGCCATTGATTAATGTGACTCGTGCAATTCGAGGCACTAACCTTAAAATACATGCCACCTGTACACAATATCATCCGTCCGCATGGTCTGCACAACCCATGCTGGGGCAACTGCCAGCAGGCAATCTACTTTGTGCAGCGGTCGCACTTTTTAGTGGTTCAAGTTTTAAAAAGTTACAGTATTTCTTTCAGTTTGTGGGAATCCATTTCATTGCGAAAAGTCAGTTCTACAAATACCAAACCGATTATCTATTTCCAGCCATCAGCGAAGCTTGGAGAATGGAAAAAATGTCAATGGAAAGTACATTCGCGGGCAAACGCTTCAGGCTAGCCGGTGATGGACAGTGCGACAGCCCAGGATTTTCAGCCAAGTACTGCACCTACCACTTTCAGGACATGGAAAGTAAGAAAATTGTGAGTTCGGTGGTCGTGCAGGTGTCACAAAGTACATCCTCAGTGGCCATGGAGAAAGTTGGCTTTGTAGCATCATTGCAAGAACTACAATCGCGGGGAATGGTGATCGACCTGATAGCCACGGACAGACACGTTTCAATTGCCAAGACAATGAGAGAAGAGTACAAAAATATAAATCACCAATTTGACGTATGGCATCTTGCAAAAACAATCAATAAAAAATTGTCGGCTGCAGGAAAAAAAAAAGATATGCAAGGTATTTCACAGTGGTCCAAGTCAATCAGCAACCATCTTTGGTGGAGCTCAAAAACATGTGAAGGGTCGTTGGAAATTCTACTGGAAAAATGGCGGTCAGTAATGTTGCACTGTAGCAACGTACATCGATGGTCGACAAAGGAGCATTTCCACAAATGTGAACATGGCCATTTGTCCACAGAGGAGGCACGGAAGAAGAAGTGGTTGATTCCTTCATCACCCACTCACAAGGCCATTGAAAAGATTGTATTTGATAAAACTATAACAAGAGATTTGAGGGGACTCACGGAATTCTGCCACACAGGAGATTTGGAGGTGTTCCACAATATGTGCCTAAAGTACAGGCCCAAAAGATTGCATTTTGGCATGGAAGGCATGATAAATCGGACTCTTCTAGCGGTCTTGGCACATAACCATAATGTTGGCCGTCAACAAAGTAGGACGACCGGAACTTTAGGGACGCTTCGCTACAATAAGGCCTTCACTAAAAGAAGTAAACAATGGGTGATCAAACCAGTGTTTGAGGATATGCAATATGAGTTTATTGAGAGACTTATCGTAGATGTCCTCGATAGGCACATACATGGAGTGGTGAACGAACCTATGCAGGGGACAACTGCATTGCCACCCAACATTGCCTCTGTTCCATGTCCACCTAAAGCAGAGCTCATTGAGAAATACACATCACGGTTTAAATGATTGTAATTTGATTGTCTGTTCTCTCGAGTCTCCTCATGTTGCAGGCCCATTGCAATTAAACCAAACAGTAATATAAATCATTTTTACAAAAATTATAGAATGTTTCCGTATTACAAACACATGGCCGACCCATAGGGACAATAAAAAAAAAGGCACGCAGACAAGATGCCCTTACACTAACTGCAGCTAACTAGAAATGTGTGCTCGCTCAAAGTGAAGGTCAGCTGCTTTGATGTTTTGCTCGGGTGGCGGAACGGCCCACGACCCAATATAAGGTTCTATTGTGATTTGACCTTGACAGGCCGGGACCATCCTGAAAGACTAAGAAAAGATAATGAATAAAATTTCAGAAACGAAACGATGAGCCACGTTCATTAGAAGAAGTAACGTCAGCAAAGAAGGAGTGGTGTTTCGGGTCTGCCCTACACAGAGACACAATGGAAAATGCAAATATAATGTAAGTAACTTTTGATGAGTTTATACCGCAATTTCATTACTATACAGTGGCTTTAAAGACGGGTTCAGTTGTACTTGTTCGTTCTATGTGGCATATTGTTTTCTACCGCGCACTATCTTGAGGAGAAACATCTGCTTTTACTGAAGCACCTCAAAACCTTCCTCTTTGCTTCTGCTTTCTCTCTCCCTCTCCCCTGCTACAACTGGTCCACTGTCTGCGACCTCGGTCCTGGGCCCTTCCACTCTCCACCTGCACTGCCTCCCTGTCAACCCCTGCACTGGGGGACTGTCTCAGTATCCTACAGCCCCCCCTTCCCAGCACTTGTTCTGCACTTACCTTGCACTTGCCACCAGCTGGCCCTATTTATTTATTATTTTATGCTACTTACCTTGTACTCCACTCCCCCCCCCTCCCTGCCTCGCCACGCCTTTAAACACTTGTGTACACCCAGTAGCGCTGTCCTCGCTATGATTTTAATAAGGATCTGATGGTGAGACTAATTTCGTTTTTTATGTTTTTAGGTACATCATTCACTACTGTCTGTGTCACGAGTACCAGACACCGGCGGACGGCTTCTACAGCCGCCAGTTGCTTCTCCGCGTGAACAACGTTACCACCCTGACCATTTTATGGGACGATCGCCAAGTACAAGTATGCCCTTACGCGGTACTAACGGTTAGATGCAACATACCTACCGTTGTGGTGGCCTAGTGCCTCGTTGTTGGAACAGCCATGCGATTATCAGTGCGACCGAAGAGCTTATTTTTATCGTAAACCAACACCCTGTGTACTGCACACGAACATCGCTTCCCTCAAGAAGAACTAATTTGGATCGAGAGCAAAGAAAAATGCTAATCGCTGAATATTCTCTAAACATTTGATGTCCAATAAACGTACTTTGCCAAATGTACAATCTTGCCGTTTGCTTTTAAACCACGGTTTCACATTCCGAATTGTGGCGCTGTATTGTGAGATGCTCTAAGACCCTGTGTACAGCAAAGGACCATCGCGTTCCTCAATACAAACTTTTTGGAACATGAGCAAATAAAAATGCAAATCGCTGAATATTCTCTAAACATTTGATGTCAAATAAATGTACTTTACCACATTTACAATCTTGCGGTTTGATTTCAAAGTACAGTTTCATATTCCGAATTGTGGTGCGCTGTATTGTGAGCTGATCTGTGTTGATTTCCGGGGTCTGTGTGGAGTCGCGTAGAAGACGCCTGGGCGCGTTTGCCTACGCAGCTCAGTCACGTCACGGATAGAGGCGGGGAATATGAATGTTTTGATAAAGTCTGTTTCAGGTGCGGGGGATTTGATTTAGTGCCGCAAAGGCAGGTGAGCCAGGTCGATGCGGCGGAATGATAGGATTATCACAAAATGGAGGCTGATTTCGAGTGCGATAATGGGCGAAAAGTCGGGTAAGGTCCATAGGAAAGTTTCCTACGATCTACCGATTTATGCTTACAAACACATGGCCGACCCGTAGGGACAATAAAAAAAAAGTCCCGGAACTATCCTTTAAGGGCCACCCGGCAGTGAAATTATCACTCCCTCCATCTCTCACTAGGGCTAGTTCTGAGTTTCTCTTCACCCTCCGCTAAATGTATCCATAATGTAGAGAGTGAGGGGACCATCAAGGCTTGTTGACATGCTACGTAGTAAAGAGGGCGGAAGTGCATGAATCAGGCCTCTCAGCCCTAATTCCCTTCTCAATGGGCTTTCTAACTAAATTGTGACTCACTGTCAGACCATATTTCTTTTCGCTGCCCCCACAATTGCTCCTTCATCACGCCCACTCTTCTCCCTTCTTGTCTCTTTCCTATTCCTCACATGTTTGCTTTCTCTTCGCCCTGCACAGTGCTCTGAAGCAGTCAGAAGGCAACAGAAACCAGGATATGTATATAATGGCGACTGAACTTTCACACAATCAAGGATTTCCATTTGAGCATGGGGCAAACAAAAAAACGAGTTATACGAGGGCTGTAGAAACAAATAACTTAATTCTCAAACGTTTCAATGTGCAAAGAAGGGCTGAAAGAATCAAACACCACTATAACTAAAATAGCTGCTCTTTATTCCAGTCTAATCAGTGCTTATATTTGTTTTAAAAAAGGAAAAAAAACACTGGCACATTTGGCATAAATAACCCTTCAGAATCGGCCCCCCATGAGTGGGTAAAATAACCAAAAAAAGATTAAATGCTTGGTTCCTACCCGCGTAATAAATATTTTCAGTTCTTCAATTTTGAGCCTCAAAGTCCATCAATCGTTGAAATGTGCAAGTAAAAATAATAGAGGTGCTCGCCACAGTCGGTTCTGTTCTTCGTCTCTGCCAGTTTCTAACTGCAGGCACTACAGTGTGCGACACTGATGGCTCAGGTGAGGCTACGTGCCCAGATTCTGTCATAGAGCTCATTTCAATTAAGGCATCACTAGATAGAATTGAGTACCAAACATGTTTTTTAACAGCTGGAATGAGCAAAGTTGTGGCAAAACAAGTGTCCTTGTAGCAACAAATTATTTTAGTGTCATTGATTGTTCTCTTGGCCGAAGTAGTATCTCACAGGAGGTCCAGCTAAGTCTTCTTCTCCATCATTTTCTGGTGCAAAGGATACAGTTAAATCAATGTATTTTCTATTTGCAGAGGGTTTTACAAGTTTGTGCATCCTGCAAAGAGACGAAGGCATAGGTTATTATAGTTATTCACTGACAAAAGTAATTCATAACAAAGGAAGGCTATAAAATATGTTGCTCATGTGGCAGTTGCCTATTCGCAAAGAGTGTCTGATAAGTTCAGGTCTTTGCAAATGTAACTTATTGTTAGCCAGCACATTTTACTAGGAAAACGCTTAATCACAAGAAAATATAAACCAGTTAAGAATGGGGACATTCCCGATGAACCTAGACGTGTCCTTCTCATGCTGCAACTAAAATCAACAGCCTCTACGTCAAGATGGCAATAGTTCTATTAAAGTTTAATTTTAAAAGCAGAGATGCATCTTCTTCTATGAATGGCCAGGTTCTAAGCCGAGTACCTCCTGTAAACGTCTGTCCAGGACACCTTTTCACACGGTTTTCCAGCACATTTCACCCTAACCTCATGCACATTTGATGCTGTAGCAGAGCCTAGGGTGGAGGAAAGGTTTTGTTCACAAGCAACTCAAAAATACCCACATTTCCGTGGAGTCAAGAAATATTACTGACCTGTAACAATGCTTTTGAAGCTAGTCAACTGTTCTGGCTGAATATGCTGGACACTACCCTGCATTCTAGAAGTATAATTTGGAAACAGACCCTTCTTTTTCTTAAAGTGCTACTTGTGCACCGTACCACGAGTGTGCCTTTACCCGTCCTATGACACGACACGTGGCCTGATGCCCACAATGCCTCGACTTTCCTGTAGATTGAGTTTTTTGCTACACTGTGTATGCTAGTGCCGATGTGTGAGAAAACATATTTACACAGTGATATTTGATAAATGTGTTTTGAGTCCCATAATGCACACTGTTGGGGGATCTCTGCACAACTCTCCGGTAAGGTAGAACAGTGTGTCACCCAAAAGGACAGACCAGATTCTCCAATGGTAAGTGTAGCAGAGCAGTCAGCCTTAACGTAATTAATCCCAAAAGACACCACACAAGAATACATCATATTGGTATACTGAAACAAAATACACAATGTCTTTCGAAGGTCCCACATAAAATATTTACGATTGGATAAATAAGTACTCAAGTTAAACAGAGTACAGTGTACGTAAAAACAATACATTACCAGTTAAGGCCTAACATACTATTTACAATGCAATGTAAGGTCCATACCTGGCAGCAGACACAGTATATATAGAGTTCCACATGTAAGGGAAAGGGTATTGTTAGGGAGAATTCTCTGTTAAGGCTAATTTCCCAAACCTAGTGAGTCCCCTAGCAGCTTTGCTGGATTTTTGGGGTTTATTTTTTTCTCCTGCCAACAGTGAGACTCTTTTTCTCCCACTCTTAGACATGATTTGAGATATCCTTTGACTTTGTAATGTGTTTTATGGGCTATGCCGTCTTTTACTCCATAGGGTTTCATGTATTTTTGGTAAATGTGTTACACAGCACCCTCAGTGCAGTAACACAGGGGTGTCATAGTGACCCCCAAACATAGACTCCATACCCTGGGACTGACTACTGTCTCCCAGGGCATGTAAAGTCACCATTGACTACTAGTCTTAAATTGTGAACAGAACCAGTACAAACCATCATATTGTGGAAGTACTGGTAGGGGTAATTAGATTGCCCCTGGGTCTGTTTTTCGAGGGGGCACTTGCAGTCCCCCCTCGTCGTGTTTCTGGCTGGTGGCAGTGGTTACCACGCGAAATATTCCACCAGAATATTTCCTATGGGATTTTCCCATTCATTTTAAACGCACCACTTTTTTGGTGCGATGTTAAAGATACCGCTGGGTTATTTATTTAATATTTATTCCCCGGTTGGGTCTTTTTGCCAGGAGTCTGTTTTAAAATGGCGTTTGTGTTCGCCTCTGTAACTCCAACCCAAGTGGAGCCCTTTGTTCCACTTTTTGGCAGGCTTCTGCACAGAAGCCTCCAAAAGTGGTGCCACTCTGTCTGGGTCTACAGGATGTGTGGGAGGGGGGTCTAGGCACCCTGGACTGAGTTGCCTAGGCAACTCAAGTCGCACTCTTGTGTGATTGGCCCAGTGGTGAGCCGCTCGGCTCACCACTTAGCATGTTTGAGTGACAGCTAGGACTGATGAATGGGGGTTTTCTGCATAAAAGCAGGGCTTTGGGGACTGGAACTTCAGAAGTCGCCACAGGACCAAAGAATCCGAAGAGGGAGAAGCTGAGCCGACCTGCAACGACGACACCACCCGTGGAGCCCTGCTGAACCACCTCACCACTTCCCAACGACAGAGAAGATCTTCATCCTGGAGAGTCTTCTTCCTCTGAACTGGTGGGGATAACCAGTTCACCCTCTTTTTGCCTTCCTGGATCGTCTTGTGGTCGAATCGCCTGTGCCAAGCACCCCGGCGCCCGGATAGTCACGCTTCACCACTACCGCGAATAAAAGGGTAGTACCTTTTAACCGGGAAACTCTGCGGCTGGTTTCTTCCCTGGCAGTGCAACGACGTCCAACTTTCCTCCACGTCGAGATCTTCTCTTCCCCTGGACGAAGCACCGACTTGCACCCGCTGCCAGGAACAACTGCCCCCGCTGGAGCTTTCTCACCATTTCAGGTACTGTGTCCCGCCTGGTCTCCCTTGCAACAGACTGTTCAAGGTGTCCCGTAAATCCTTGACTCTCTATCCTGGGGTGACTTGGGACCCGCTAACTAACTTTTTCTGAACTGATCCAACCCTTTTTGAACTATCTGCAAAGACTTTTTAAAGTATTATTCAACTGTGTGATCTTGGACACATTCCGCCTTGCTCTCTCCAAGAGAGTGGGCCTGGCCTATGAACTTTCTTGCTCTAACAGTAGACTCTGCCTTTTCTGACTTGCTGTGGTTCTTTTTAAAGTGTTGGTATTGTGTACTTTCCTCATTCTGCCTTTTCCCCTCCCTTTTTAACTAGCTTATTGGAGTGCCATCTTAGGTTAAGCGCTCACCTCTCTCTGCAAATAAGTGATGTTTTAACTAAGACTTGTTCAATAAGTAATCAGGGATATATATATATTGATAGTGACAGCGTTTGAACTTGCTTGCCATATTAGTGTTAGTGTATTTTACAAGTGTGTTTTTAAATAAATAATTATATACTTTTATACCAAAGCTCTGGTCAGTGTTTGCTGGTGCTACTGGATCTCTGTACCTATTTTGTATACTCTATATACTGTCTAACTCTTCTTGAGAGAAGTCTGGCTGCTCAGCCACAGCTACCAGGTAAATCTGGGCGGTACAGGCTGCTACCAATTGAGTTTACTGCCAACACCTGTGGTCCTAAGCCTTTTGCACTGGTCCCTAAGGGAACTGCACAGGTTTCTGCCTAACAGGTATACCCCTATACAATAATGCACATAATAATGTATTCTATAGTTGCTTTATGAGACCTGAATGGATCTATAATGGAGACAGGATAGACATCCTGCCTTTTGCAGAATATGCCATCGTGATTTCAAAGTAGGTGCATCAGCCTGTAAACCAGAGATTCTAGCCGTCATATTATTGTATTGGCAGAAGAGTGCTGGATATATGATATGATTGTTTATTTATATAGCGCCTATACACAATGTGTTTCAAAGCGCTTCAAGGCAAGGGAGGGAACAAGGGAAAATACAACCACATTCTTAAAGGCCATGAACAGTAAGGATGTCAAATTAACTATCTTACTTGGCCTGACGAAATTTCAGATAGTGCAAGAGCTAAGACATAGATAAGGAAGGGAGGGTGAGAGTGGGAAGGAAATGTAAACAGACAGGCGACTACCGTACTAGGCCTGACGACATTTCTGGTAGAGCCAGAGAAAAACAAAAGGTGAGGGAGAGGGGTGCAGAAAGGGAGGGGAGGAACAAAACAAGCGACTATCATACTAGGCCTGACGACATTTCAGATAGTGCTGGAGGGGTAGTGGCGAGGATAAAAACAGAAATGGGAGGGTGTAGGAAACAGACCAGGTTGCTATCATATTAGTTCCAGGGACAATTCTGATAGAGTAAGTTCATAGAAGAAAGTAAGGGGAGGAGATAGGAAAAGGGAGAAGGGAAAGGAGGAGAGAAAAGAGAGTAAGCAGTCAAAAAGAATGGAGAAGCAAGTGGGGAGAGTGAATACAATTGCAGAAGTCAGTAGTAACACAAAATGTTGCAAGCCAGGATACAAGATGAAGATGGGAACAGCATGATTCAGGGCCACCATGAGTACAAGATGCAAAGGAAGCCCAGCATGAGAGCTGAGAAAGAGTGACGCACCGTGAATGAATGAAGTCCATAAAAGTCCAGAACGTATCCTTGGCATACACCCAAATTGTATTGGAAAGAAATCTGTAGTTTTCCCTGCAATTCCCAGTCTACCAGTTGCAGAATTGTAAGGATTTAGATCCATAATGGCTCGTACATGGGGATCTGTAAAACACAAAAGGCCCCATGGTTTGCTCTCTAGAATCCCATCAAATGCCATTTTTAGAAAAAAGCTGTCTGAAGGAACTTTTTTTTAGACTAACATTCTGCAACAGAAGATAAAATCCAAAATCTAGGTCAATCAAACTGGCGCCCATGAGAAGGGCACTGGAAGTGCCTGATACGCCTGAACAGATCGCTGGACAACTTTGCCAGACTTGCTGTGACGTGAACTCCAGCACGTGAAACCAGGCCACTCCCCCTTTGAATCACTGCCTTACAAAAGGGAATGCGGGCACGCGTGCTAATGCACGCACATCTGTGTGAAGTGCCCTGGAAGTGCCTGATAGGAGTGAGAGGCTTGTGGGGCTGAGGGGGTTGGCGGCTTATCCCACAGCTGAGCGAACACAGTAACGTACCTGTATGGCCTCTTTGCCACCCTGTGGCGACATTTCACTATCAAGCTTCGTACCGTTGCCAGAGTTTGTATTGGAACGTGCAATATATAAATGGTGACTTGCAGTTCCTTTTCTATCACTCTTGGAAAAGTACTGTTTAGTCTGTGAAAATCAGCAAGGTTACACCCTTTGTCCTGTGAAGCTTGGGGAACATTTCATTATTCCGCCAAAGATAATCCTGGATACTGGCAGTGTGTTCTTCTATCGTAACGCAAGAGTGTTTGAGATCAGTTTAGCCAACTTCTGTCTATGTGATTCTGAATAATTCAGTAGGACACAATCGCAGTGTTTGGAACTCTACACTCAAGCACTTGTCAAGTAACACAAACTTTGAACTTAATCACTGTCATGGTTGGAGGATTGCGTAGTGGTAAATGTTTAAATAAACATCAGGAGCTCTCGCAATTGAATACAACAATTCCTATACAATTTCATGAGTCCATAGTCGATAATGAAAATAACGCACCACCACACTCTACGCTGAACGAACGACCAATGGATTCTGACACTGCACCCTATAGCCAACAGTCCATCGCAGTAGAACCGAGTGATAGCAGTGACTCACTGCGGCACCCTGTTTGTGCACTGATTCACGCACTGCCATTTGATCCTACTCTACCTGCTGAAGCTCTAGATCACAACTTTGAGGGGGGTCCATAGACCGCATCACTGGGTCCTCTATGTGCTGCGAATCGTCCCGCAGAGCTGGCTTCTCAGTCAGATCTGGGGTAACAGTTCAACAATCATATATCGGATGTTTCGATTCTGCCACCAGCTTTAAAGGTGGAGTGGGCGAAGCACTTTAGAGTCTCGCTCGGCCCTTCATCGCCCGCTTCTCTTTTAACTTCTGAGGTTGAAGAAATATGTTTACATAACTATTATGGGGATCACGATAGTGCATGTTAGGCAGAATCCAGTGCAGTTCCCTCAGGGAGCACTACAACAGATTAGGACTACAGGTGAGAGCAATAAATCCCTTTGGTATCAGTCTGTACCACAAAGATTTAGTTGGTAGCTGTGGCTGAGCAGTCAGACTTATCTCAAGAGGTAGATGATCAGTATTCAGGGTTTACACAATAGGCCTACTGTACTATGGTACACGGAAACACTGACCAAAGCTTTGTATTTAAAAAAGTATATATATATATTTATTTTATACACTTCTAATAAAACATGTATCACAGTCATCAAGCAAGTTAAATTAAGTCAAAGGAAAAATATACACGCTCCCAGGTTGAATTGTAGACTAAGTGAACCAGAGTGAAAACTGAGTAAAACGGCACAGTGAAAACTACACACAAGGGATTCTCTAACAATTCCTCACAAGGGACGGAAAAGTTATCTCAAAATAGTTTCTTATACACCCTAGTAACACTTCCCATCAGTTTGTGAACCAGTTCAGCAAGACAGTGCATCAGTATAGGCAATACTTAAAATGAAAACTGAGCAAAATGGCATTTCACAATGTTTAAGAATGGGAAGGAAAGGGTAGTTAAAAGAAATAGGTGCACCAACACAGTTCTCAGTGAGAATCAATCCAAAGAAAGCAGATCTAACAAATGTGACCAGAGTCAGTAGGCCTGTGCCAGAGTCAGTGGTACAGGGCAAGGGCCCAGGAGCAAAACGTTATTGTAGCTGCAGTCAAGTCTTTGGTTAACAAATTTGAAAAGGTGGATGCAGAAGTTGAAAAGACAATGTTGAGAGAGGGGCGGCCAACCCAATAGGTAGGTAAAGGATTTAAAACACCTTTAGCAGTACCGCGAAGAAAGGGCGGCCTGGCGGAACAATGTACCTTTAAATGAAGAAGTGGATCCTGCGGTGGCGGTTGTTCCTGGAAGTTCCTGCAGTTCGGGTGATCCAGCAGAGGAAGAGATGCTATTGTCATGGAGGAAGGTTCGAGTTACTGCACTACCCAGGGATGAAAGCAGCCACGGTGCTGCCCGTCGAATAAAAGGTACGCTCCTTTAAATTGCGGTCTGGGTGGACTGGTGCTGGCTAGGCTATCCGACCTCCGAGTATAGGGTACGGGAGATTCGACCAAGGCAGGTCCGGGAAGGCGATTGGCAAACTGGCTGGCCCCACCAGCTCAAGGGAAGAAGGCTCTTGCAGGTGAAGATCTTCTCTCGTCGCGTGGAGAAAAGTGGTAAGCCGCTGCAGTAGGGCATCACCGGTGGTTCAGTCGTTGCAGATGTCTTTGGCTTCTCTCCTCTTTGGCTTCTTAGTTCCAGTGGCGACGTCTTGCTCTTCCAGTCCTCAGGAGCTTGCTTTTATGCAAAAAGATCCCCATTCATACAGCCTAGCTGTCACTCACAAAGTGGAGTGGTCATCTTGGCGGGAGACCCTCCAGCCTATCAGGATAGAGTGCGACATGGGTTGCTGAGGCAACCCTGTCCAGGGGTCCTACTCCCCCTCCCACACAATGGACCCACCCCAGACTCAGTGGAGCTGAAAGGAGGGCTTATCGGTAGAAACCCGCCAAAAGGACGAACAAAGGATCCCCGACCTGGGTTAGGAGTTTAGAGAAAGACACGAGAAAGAAGTTATATTAAAGTTCTGGCAAATAAAACCTACCAGAGCAAAGTTAATATTAAAATGCACCGGCGGTATGTTAGAGGCCGTCAGAAAAAGTGGTATCCTCGAGCAATGGGAAAATCCCATAGGGAAATATTTGCGGTCGAATATTTATGGTAGTAACCACTGCCACCAGCCAGAAACTTTGGGGAAAAATGATTAACCCCTTCCAGTACCTCCATAGTAATATGGGTTGTACTGGTTTAGTTCATAGGATTTGACTAGTAAAGTCAATGGGGACTTTACATGCCCTGGGAGACAGTAGTCAGTCCCAGGGTATGGAGTCTATGTTTGGGGGTTGCTACGACACCCCTGTGTCACTGCACTGAGGGTGCTGTGTAACACATGTGAATAAAGATGGTTCCTACGGGGTTGAGAAAGATCCCATAAGCATTAAACACAAAAATAACCTAGAACACACATAGCCAAAATGCCTAAGAGTGGGAAAAAGAGTCTCACTCTTAGCAGGTAAAAAGAAACAAACCCTTCAAATCCAGCAAAGTTGCTGGGGGACTCTTTAGGTAAGGGAAATTAGCCATAAAATGAGAATTCTCCCCAACACTCGCCACCCCCCCCCCCCAGACTAAGGGACAGGAGGATCTAATCCCCTCCTGGATGAGTCTCTTACCTCTAGTCGGTTATAAACATCCTAGAGAGACCATCAGCATTTTGGTGGTGACATCCTGTGCTCAATGGTAAAATCAAACCCTTGGAGGCAGATAGACTATCTTAGCAGTTTGGGAGTTTTCCCCTTTCATTTGCATTAACCATCTCAAGGGTTGGTGGTCTGTTTGAATGATGAAAGTAGATCCATACAAGTATGGTCTAAACTTCTTCAAAGCCCACACAATGGCAAAACATTCCCTTTCAATAGTTGTCCACCTTGTCTCAGGTTCCTTCAGTTTCCTACTGATGAAGCAAATGGGGTGTTGCCTACCTTTCTCATCCAGTTGACTGAGTACTGCACCTATACCTATATTGGAAGCATCTGTTTGTACAATGAAGGGTTGGTGGTAGTCGGGAGCTCTGAGAACTGGAGCTTGACAAAGGGCTTTTTTCAGGCTTTCAAAGGCCCGATTGCACTCCTCATTCCATTTGATCTTTTTAGGGAACTTAGGAGAAAGATTACATTCAGTGGAGAAGCTATGGATCCATAGTTCTCAATGAAATTCCTGTAATACCCAGTGAGTCCTAGGAAGGCTCTCACCTGGGTTTGAGTAGAAGGGGTTGTCCAATTTTGCACAGCTTCAATCTTCCTGAGCAAAGGCCTTATTTCACCACCTCCTACCTCATGCCCAAGGTAGACCACTTTACTCTGACCAATTTGACATTTGCTTGCCTTTATGGTCAGATGGGCCTGTCCAGAGCCTGCAAAACATATCCTAGGTGGTCAACATGTTCTTTCCAAGTAGGGCTGAACACTGCAATGTCATCCAAGTATGCCATGCAGAAGTCCTCCATCCCATTCAAAACCTGATTAACCATCCTTTGGAATGTAGCAGGTGCATTCTTTAATCCAAAAGGCATAACCTTAAATTGGTATAAACCAGCTGGGGTGGAGAATGCAGTTTTCTCCTTGGCATGGTCAGTCAGGGCTATTTGCCAATAGCCTGAAGTGAGATCAAATGTGCTGAGGAACTTGGCTGACCCAAGTCTATCCATCAGCTCATCTGTCCTTGGCAAAGGATGGGCATCAGTCTTAGTGACTGCATTTAGAGCTCTATAGTCCACACAGAATCTCAACTACTTGGATCCTGCCTTTGGTACTGACACAACTGGGCTAGATAATGGACTAGTAGAGGGCTCTATTACCCCTGAGATCAAGCATCCTGTTGACCTCTCCTTTGATGTGGGTTCTTACATTTTTTGACATCCTGTAGCCCCTGCTTTTGACAGGTAAACAGTCACCAGTTTGAATATCATGCTGACCCCAAGGGGTCAAGCCTGGTGCTAGAGAAAAAAGGGAGGCAAATTGATTAAACAGAACTTTGCACTCCTCCTGTTGCTCAGGTGTTAGATTAGAAGAGAGATTAACTCCTATTTTCTGATCCAGGGATTTGCCTCTGAGGAGGTCAGGTAGAGGTTCACTCTCCTCCTTCTCTTGAGCTGAAGTTAGAAGCAAAGCTCCCAGTTCTGGTCTCGAGACATAAGCTTTTAGACGGTTGATGTGAAAGACTCTAGGAGCCTCCTTAGGATTGCCTAAGTCCACCAGATAGTTCACCTCTCCAAGTTTCCCCACAACATTGAAGGGTCCCATCCGTTTGTCCTGTTATGGTCCTCTGCCTTGTGGGGACCATAACAAGAACTAGCTGGTCTTGAGCGAACTCAACCATGTTGGCCTTCTGGTCATGCCAATGCTTGACCAGAGCCTGACCTGCTTTCAAGTTATCACTTGCCTCAGCCATCATGTGTGACATTCTCCTCCGGAGTCCTTTCACATGGTCAGTGACTCTGATTGGCGTGGGGGAAGGAGCACTCTCCAACCCCTCCTTGATCAGGGCCAATGGACCTCTGACCGGATGCCCATAGAGAAGTTCAAAGGGACTGTAACCCACTCCCTCCTGAGGGACTTCTCTATATGCAAAGAGAAGGCATGGCAGTAGAAGATCCCACTTTTTCTTAAGAGGGTCTTCTAAAGCTCAGATCATGCTCTTCATGGTTCTGTTAAACCTTTCTACCAACCCATTTGTCTGAGGGTGGTACGCTGTTGAGGACTTGTAGGTAACTCCACAGTTTTTCCACATGGCCTACATGTAGTGGGACATAAAATTTGACCACCTGTCAGATATACCTCCTTGGGAAACCCAACCCTGGTAAAAATACCAAGGAGGGCCTTAGCTACAGCCGGAGCTGTAAAAGTCCTCATAGCAATTGCTTCAGGGAACCTAGTAGCATGGTCTACTACAACAAGTATAAACCTGTTGCCTGAAGAAGGTGGAGGATGAAGGGGACCAACAATGTCGATTCCTACCCTCTCAAATGGTACTCCCACCACAGGGAGAGGCACTAGAGGTGCCACATTCTTGGAGCCACTTTTACCAGAGGTTTGGCAAGTGTGACAACCCTTGCAATACTTATCTACCTCAGCCACCATTTTAGGCCAATAAAAGTAGAAAGAGAGCCTTTCCTTGGTCTTCTTGAAGCTCAAGTGACCAGCCAAAGATATTGTTACGCTTACCTGGCTCCCACAGAGGCGTCGATCGGAACTGGACAGCTGCGGTCTCCACCAATGTGACGCGTAGGGCCGAGATGACGGACTGGACTGGCCCACCTAGCTTCGTTTGCTTGGCCCGTAGGAATATTCTTCTGCAAATTGAGAAAGGGAATTAACCACCCGTGGAGTTGAGTGTAAATCCCCCCACCCCGCTGTTCTCCCCACATCACCTTTGATGTCCCCTCTTATAGTCTCACCTGATGGTTTGAAAAGATGAGCTCTCCATCCTGTATTGAGCGCAGGGGCGCATTGATAACCAGTTGCTTCACTGGCTCGAAGGAATTGGTGAGTTCCAGAACAATATTGACTCTGAGATTCCCGGCAAGACGCTGCAAGTATAAAGTTCGTAAGAGTTCAAATGCCTGACTTTCACTCTTGTCCGATTCCTTGCAGGTTGCAGCTTTACCCTAATGAAGAGTTCCTCGTGGCAACCGGTAGTATTCTGGTAAGGATTTGTATTTTCCAACACAGTTCGATAAAATAATGTCAATATGTAACTAGTTGCTTTCTCCCTTATTCAGGCGCTGAGAGAAAGTATGAGGTCTTGGGGAATAATACCTCCGGCGGTAAAATCAGGTAAGTCTATTGTGGTGAGGAGGGTTCCCCTTGTTAGTCCCTTTGTTTCACCTTGCTGTCCTTTTGTTTCCCCTTAGGGGCCGGGGTTCGGCGAAGATGCAGTGGAAGCTGCGCCGACCCGTGAAGAGGAATAGTACCCCCGGTGGTAAAATCAGGTAAGTCTATGGGGGGTAACTAATATTCCTCTGTGTATTCCCTTGGCGCACCTTGCTGTTCTTGTCTTCTCCTTAGGTGCCGGAGTGCAGCGGGAACATGCAGGAGGATGCAGTGGAATGTGAAGATGCTGCGAAGGCCGGTGAGTTCAGCGCGGCGCTGCAGCAGGCGAGGCGACGCGCATAAAGTAACTTCTTTCTTCCAGCTCAAAGGCGCGATGGATCGGGAATTCGGGTAAGGATTAAAAGGTATTGCTCTTGTTCTAACCTTTCCTTCTTCTTTCTCCCTTTTTCTAGGAGCTCCAAACTCGAGGTGGGCGTGGCAGAAGGCTGGATGCAGACTTGCAGGCATGGTGAGCGTTATGCTGCTGGATGCAGAATAACACGAAGCGTATGCTGCTCTTCGGGCGTGGTTTAAATAGCCCTCCAAAGTAGTCCCAGGTAAGTATTCCTCCCCAGCCCAGCCTGAGTAAAAAAAATAGTCCCCAAGTAAAGTAGTCCCTTCCAAGCCTCTTTTGGCTTGGAGCTCTTGCAGCATGGTCTGCATCAGGTAAGTTTGCATCAGGTAAGTTTTAATCTATGAGCCTGGCGCCTATGGCGCCAGGACTGACTCTCCATATGAGCCTGGCGCCATAGGCGCCAGGACTGGACCCAAATAGCCCCTAGCAGGGATTGTTGGGCTTGCTTAGGATAACTTGATGCCTGCTTTCGGAGTTGCTGGACGTGGTCTGGGTCCCCAGGGGTAGGCATCATGACAGATATCTCATGGGCTAGTTGCAAGAATTGGAGTTGGTTTGCTTGAGGTACTACAAGTCTTTTGTAGTCCCCAGGGAGTGACTATTGGTTCACTATAGAAGAGGCCATCTTCCCAGTGTAACCTGTATTTCCCAGGCTCTTTCCCTTCAAGCTGAGAAGCCGCTTGGTGGCGAAGACCTTCCAGAGTTGGACATTCGCTTTGTCCCTTACTGAAGTCTGCCCTTTGGGGTCCACCTTCTGCCACTAAAGACTGCAGCTCAGGATGGTCCACAGGGTCAAGATCTCCAATGAGTTCCTGGCCTTGTACTAGATCTGAAGCTTCAGGTTCTAGTTCAACCACTCAGGGTTGTACCTCACTCTCAGCCTCAGCTGGAGGAGGAATCACAGGTGTGATTTTTGACAACCTAGGAGATTTCCTGGTTGGCAGCCCTGGAGTGCTTTCTGCTGGTTTCTTCTTTGAAGTCTTGGGTTTCCCCTTTGCTTCTGGTTGCTTTGAAATAGCAGTTAGTAACTCCAGTGGAGTAGGAGTGATTTATTTTTCTATCATCTCCTCAGGAGAGCCCCTCAAGGTCCTCTCCCTTGCAGGTTTGGTAAACTCCTGTAATCTCTTAGTAGGAGGTCTGGGAGTACTTGCCACTACTCCCAGGTCTTTCAGATCATTGCCCAACAGCACCCTTCCTGGTACTTCAGATTGTACACTCACAGGTATCCTGACAGTCATTTCATTGCACTGGATGAGAGCTGGTAATTGGGGAAGCATCTGCACAGGCCCTCCAGCTAACTTGGTGAGGCATTTGGGTGCCTTAGCAACATCCTCCACCTTGAAAAAAGATTTGTCCACCACAGTTATGCTGGCTCCAGTGTCACTAATGGCAGGGGTTTCCTGACCATTGACTAGGACAATTTGTTTATAATACTCTTTAGTATTAGGAGGGATAGAATTATACACATCTAAATTCTGTTGTTCCCACAACCCTAGAGATACTAAAGATACACTAGCTGAGACTCCAATGGGATCTTCAGCTAGTAGTTGAAAGTTTCCACTGACCATATATACTTCCTCCTCTGGAGCGAAGGCTAAGGAGACAGTGTGGACCACTGAAGGTTTACCTTTACATCTGGGATCCCCTTTCACATGATCAGTAGAGCCACAAACATAACATTTCCCAAATGTCTTTATGAATGGTGGCTTGTTCTGACCTCAAGGTACACTAGCCTGATTAGGTTTCCCCTGTGGTTTACCCTTAGAATTTTGTTCGGGGCCCTCCTTGGAATTGGAATTATTTGAATTCTCTTTGTTGCCTTTCTTTGGCTGCTTTCCCTCATCCTTTTTTTGAGTTACCCCTGAATCCTTGTGAGTAGCCCTGTTGGCAACCCACAAGTCAGCAGCCTTAGCTAGCTTCCTAGAATCAAGTTCCTTTGAATCAGCCAAGTGCTGTCTGAGGTCAGGAGAGCAGGCATCATAGACAGACTCCATCATGACAAGATTTCTCATTCCTTCATAAGTGTTAACTCTATAACCCTTAATCCATCCCTCTAAGTTCTTAAAACACTCATTCACCCAAATAGCCCAAGGGGTACTATCATGCTTTTTGAGGGTCCTAAACCTCTTAAGGTACTGGGCAGGAGTCTTCCCAAATCTAGCTATCAAAGCTAGCTTTACACATTCGTAATCCATCCTATCCACCTCCCCCAACTCCATTACCACATCCGATTCAACAGGGGGGAGCCTAGAGAATAACCAGGGGATCAACTGATTCCCTGTGATATCCTGGAGCCCATGATTATATTCAAACATAGCAAGCCAATCTAATACATCCAACTTAGGTTCATACATACCCCCAATCTCTTTAGGCATCCAGGGTCTTTTTGGACTGGACGATCTAGAGGATTCGGGGAGACAAGCATTTTCCAAAGATAATGTCTTCATCTCAAGCTCATGGTTGAGCTCCATTTCTTTGAGCCTTAAGTCTTGATGTCTCTGTTCAGTTTGGGCACTAATTCTTTTGAATTCAAGTTCAAGTCTCATTTTTTCTAGAGAAATAAATTCAGGACTTAATGTGGGACCTGGTAAGGGTCCAGTAGCCACAGGTTGAGGTCTTTGAGCAGGTAGAGGGCCAGAGGGGGTGACAGTTTTATCCTCCTCTTCCTCATCTGTCTCAACAATAACATCTTCAACATTATCCTCATTACTGTTTGCTACATTTGCTGGAGTAGTGGGCACTACAGCACCACTATCCAGACTTTTTTTTTATCTCTAACAGTCCATCAATCATTTCTTGTTTCTTGCCTTCGACAGGAAGACCTTTCTGTCTACACAGATCCCTTAAATAATCAGCAGTATTAGTAAGGAGGGTCTCCTGGCTGTAACTTTCCATAATTATGACTTTTGTTTAAAATAAACTTGTTGTGATAGTTAGCCTTGTGGTTATTTGAACCAAAGCACTAGCAGAACTCTAAAATGTAAATCCAATACTTTTATCCTCACCGCTGTACACCAGTGTTGGGCAGAATCCAGTGCAGTTCCCTTAGGGAGCACTACACCAGATTAGGACTACAGGTGAGAGCAATAAATCCCCTTTGGTATCAGTCTGTACCACAAAGATTTAGTTGGTAGCTGTGGCTGAGCAGTCAGACTTATCTAAAGAGGGAGATGAGCAGTATTCAGGGTTTACACAATAGGTCTACTGTACTATGGTACAAGGAAACCCTGACCAAAGATTTGTATTTAAAAAGTAGATATATATTTATTTTATACACTTCTAATAAAACACATGTATCACAGTCATCAAGCAAGTTAAATTAAGTCAAAGGAAAAATATACACACTCCCAAGTTGAATTGTAGACCAAGTGAACCAGAGTGAAAACTGAGCAAAATGGCACAGTGAAAACTACACACAAGGGATTCTCTAACAATTCCTCACAAGGGAGGGAAAACACAAGTTATCTCGAAATAGTTTCTTATACACCCTAGTAACACTTCCCATCAGTCTGTGAACCAGTTCAGCAAGACAGTGCATCAGTATAGGCAATACTTAAAATAAAAACTGAGCAAAATGGCATTTCACAATGTTTAAGAATGGGAAGGAAAGGGTAGTTAAAAGAAATAGGTGCACCAACATAGTTTTCTAAAGAAAGCAGATCTGACAAATGTGACCAGAGTCAGTAGGCCTGTGCCAGAGTCAGTGGTGCAGGGCAAGGGCCCAGGAGCAAATTGTTCTTGTAGCTGCAGTCAAGTCTTTGGTTAACGAATTTGAAAAGGTGGTTGCAGAAGTTGAAAAGACAATGTTGTTAGGGAGAATTCTCATCTATGGCTGATTTCCCTCACCTAGTGAGTCCCCCCAGCAGCTTTGCTGGACTTCTGGAGTTTATTTTTTTCCACTTGGTAAGAGAGAGAGCCCCCCCCCCCCCTTACCTGTGTTTTGCTATGTGTTTCCACCTGTTTTTGTGATTGTGGACTCTGAAGTACACCACTTCAGTAGCCCTCTTCTTTTTGTGTGTCACACAGCACCTTCAGTGTCGTGGCACAGGGTTGTCTTTGAGACTTCCATCGACTCCCTTTCTGAGGCGACTACTGTCCCCGAGAAAAGGGTAAAGTTACCATTAACTTAACATTAACTTTACTTAGTCAATCTACCACAGATCCAGTACACCCCTTCTTCCATGGAGTACTGGAAAGGGTTAATTTGTATCCCTTTCTATCTGTACCTCCTAGAGCATTGTTTCGCTCTTTCAACATTTAGACCTGGTTGGTGGCAGTGGTATCTACCCTAACTTTTCTACCGCGGTTATATTAGATAAACGTGGTACTGTTCTTGGCTATTATATTAGCCTCGAACCTAAACCCGCTTGACCAAATCGTCTTTCTTTTGGCTCCGGTTGGGTTTATTTGCCATTTCTTTTTGTTAAAGTCCTTCTTGTGTTTTCCTTTGCGCGGCAAACTTGGTTCGCCTTCTTTCTTCACTGTCTTTTGGCAGGCTTCTGCTCAGAAGCCCTCCTCAAAGCACCTGGGTGTCTAGGTGGGCTGAATGTGAGGGAGGTGTGTAGTCACCCCCTGCACAGGCTATCCTAGGAAACCCAAGCAGCACTTTGTCATGATTGGCCAGGGTAGTTGTCCAGGCTGGACAACCCCCCTGCTGGGCGATTGACAGGCAGGCTGTGTGAATGGGGGTTTTTCGCATAAAAGGCAGGTCTCTTGGGCTAGAAGTCAGAGAGTCACCACTGGAACTACAAGGAACCGAAGAGAAGCGGAGAGAACGATGGCTGCTGCAACTACCCTGTCCCGGTGAAGCCTTGCTGCAGTCCTGAGCTATCTTCCCTTCAACGACTCAGAGAAGATCCAGTCCGGAGTCTTCTTCCCTTGAGCTTGGTGGGGATAACTAGCTCATCTTCCACAGCCAGAGGATCCTCTTCCTTGGTCGAAATCGCTGCACGCTGCTGTAGTGGTCCGGATAGCCACCTGAAGAGCCTCTCCTGTTTTTAAGGACCGCACCTTTTACTCCTCGTCGCTGCTGCCGGCTTTATCCCTGTGTGGTGCAGACCCCCTTCAGAAGTCATCCTTCACAACGATTCTCCAGGAATCCTGGGTCTGCGGGAAACCAACAGGAACAACTGCCAGGGCACCAGCTGCAACATTGGAACAAGGTACTGTGTTCTACTTGAGGAAACTGGGTGAATACCTTTTCTTAATTTCCAAGGCTTGCCCTTGTCTTCCCTCCTCCTTATAACTTTTGCTTCCGAACATTGACAATATTGAAGTACTTTTGGCTACGTTGAATAGTGAACTGTCTGACCCTTTGACCTTTGAACAGTGAGGCTCTGGCCCTTTGACCTTTGAACACCCGTCTCTGAGTGTTTCTTGATTCTGGCTGCCCAACCCAAATATTGCCTGCGATTTTTGCCTCCAACTCCCTCTGGGTATCTCAGGTGCTAAATTTGTTTTTGCCCCGGTAGCAATTCATGTCACGGATACGCGTTTATTTAGGAGACCGAACTGTCAAAAACTGATCACAATCGTATTCACGGTAACATGTTTTGTTTGTAACACCGGTTCATTCAACACAGGGTACTTACCTTGAGACTTACTGTACAAAGTGAATTGGTTAGTTGAGATAAGCCTGGCTGCTCTGCCACTGCTACCACTCTGACATAGTAGTACAGGCTTGTACCAAAGGTAAAACTTGTATTGCCATGTGTAGTCTTAATTGTGTGTAGTGGTCCCTAAGGGCTTCTGCCTAACAAATGTTGAGAGAGGGGCGGGCAACCCAACAGGTAGGTAAAGGATTTAAAACACCTTTAGAACTACCGCGAAGAAAGGGCGGCCTGGCGGAACAATGTACCTTTAAAAGTGGCTCCTGCGGTGGCAGTTGTTCCTGGTAGTTCCTGCAGTTCGGGTGATCCAGCAGAGGAAGAGATGCTCTCGTCATGGAGTAAGGTTTGAGTTACTGCACTACGCAGGGATGAAACCAGCCGCGGTGCTGCCCGTCGAATAAAAGGTACGCTCCTTTAAATCGCGGTCTGGGTGGACTGGTGCCTGGCTATCCGGCCTCCGAGTACAGGGTACGGGAGATTCGACCAAGGCAGGTCCGGTAAGGCGATTGGCAAACTGGCTGGCCCCACCAGCTCAAGGGAAGAAGGCTCTTGCAGGTGAAGATCTTCTCTCGTCGCGTGGAGAAAAGTGGTAAGCCGCTGCAGTAGGGCATCACCGGTGGTTCAGTCGTTGCAGATGTCTTTGGCTTCTCTCCTCTTCGGCTTCTTAGTTCCAGTGGCGACGTCTTGCTCTTCCAGTCCTCAGGAGCTTGCTTTTATGCAAAAAGATCCCCATTCATACAGCCTAGCTGTCACTCACAAAGTGGAGTGGTCATCTTGGCGGGAGACCCTCCAGCCTATCAGGATAGAGTGCGACATGGGTTACTGAGGCAACCCTTCCAGGGGTCCTACTCTCCCTCCCACACAATGGACCCACCCCAGACTCAGTGGCGCCGAAAGGATGGCTTCTCGGTAGAAGCCCGCCAAAAGGACAGACAAAGGATCCCCGACCTGGGTTAGGAGTTTAGAGAAAGACACGAGAAAGAAGTTATATTAAAGTTCTGGCAAATAAAACCTACCGGAGCAAAGTTAATATTAAAATGCACCGGCGGTATGTTAGAGGCTATCAGAAAAAGTGGTAGCCTCGAACAAAACTTGAGAGGGACTGTAGGGTACTCTCTCGAAAATGAACATAGGGGGAAAACTATTAACCCCTTCCAGTACCTCCATAGTAAGATGGGTTGTACTGGTTTAGTTCATAGGATTTGACTAATAAAGTCAATGGGGACTTTGCATGCCCTGGGAGACAGTAGTCAGTCCCAGGGTATGGAGTCTATGTTTGGGGGTCGCTACGACACCCCTGTGTCAGTGCACTGAGGGTGCTGTGTAACACATGTGAATAAAGATGGTTCCTATGGGGTTGAGAAAGATCCCATAAGCATTAAACACAAAAATAGCCTAGAACACACATAGGCAAAATGCCCAAGAGTGGGAAAGAGTGTCTCACTCTTAGCAGGTAAAAAGAAACAAACCCTTTAAATCCAGCAAAGCTGCTGGGGGACTCTTTAGGCAAGGGAAATTAGCCATAAAATGAGAAGTCTCCCTAACAGTGCACACCACAAGTGGCATGGCGACCAACATGTCGCTGACACCTATCGTCCCTCCACTAGTTCTCCAACTTTTCCCACAGCCAAAACAATCTCAAACACCTGTACTAAGACATACCAACATCCAAATTGTTTATCCATAGACACGGTTAAAGTCTCCCATCAAAATGCCTTGAAAGAGAGGTGCCTTTAATACACAACTCTAGTTCTCAATCAATTGAGCTAAATGAATCTGAGAACGGCACCTTTCCAGTGATAACAAGGATACTCAATCTCCTTGAAAAGGCCATGAGTTGTCACATCTAGAATTAAGTGAGATTAAGCTCTACATTTCAGACACCGACTGGAAGGCTTCATGACTGCACATTAAAATTTCCAGGTGCAGAAATTAAAAACTCTAGATACATTGATAGAGCAACTTCAAGTGTCTTCGCACCACAACACATCAATCAAAGCCACACAAACCTCAAAGCACTCCTTGCCATGTGGACCTCTGACTAAAACTTAAGCAGAAGCTGTTTTGGACGGTGCCCCAAAAATGTAATTCGATATGCAAGCATTGACTTCTACTCCATTAGAAGCAGTTAATTCCAATGCCGCCAAATTGGATGACGTTTTCAGATATTTAATATCGAAAAAGGGCAAGCAGACTCATGAGCAAATTGAAATGAACACTCAGGCCACTGATTCACCCGCAGCTGTTGAATTGCTAGTGGAGGATACTAATGGTCAAGCGCCTCTCATAGATATTATTGAAATGACTGAACAACTAAATAATGTAGCTATTTCAAATGTTTCTTCACACAAACACGAGTTATCAGACACACCCCCCCATTTATTTTCACGTAAAATGAACCGTGCGCATAAAAGAGCATTAAAACGCAAGAGTAACACCAAAAAAAGCAAGACCCTGAGGTAAAGAAATCAAAAAATCAACCAAACAACAAGGTGCACAGGTATAACTCCAAACCCAAACAAATCTCTGTAATCTCCCAAAGGATGACTAAATAATCAATCTCAATCAGTTGAATGAAGAATCAAAGTTTCTCAACTTAGGCAAACATCCATGCAAAGGTAACCGTAAACATCTGCTTTCAGAATTTTTAAAAATTCCACCTAGGCAATCATGCACTATTTTCCCTAACTCTGAAAGATGCGATTCCTCTGCTGTTTCTAAATCCCCTGAAAACTTTTTAAATCATCATATTTCTCCCTTAAACAAGCCAAACCTCAAATTGTTTCAATTATCGCAATTATTTCCAATTATTTTTAACAAGCAAGTAAGAGCCTCTAAAGCCAGCAGTAGTAATGGCCCTTTAAAATCGATTCCAATAACACCTAGCAATTCAAATCAATCCTCGGATAATGGATTGATTAAAGGAGGCCCTTTGTCTACCTCTATGGATATTGTTGACACAAAACTTCCATCTACTGGTCCAAATGTGTCCAACTGTGCGAATAAAGACCTAGGATCTCAAAAACTGAAACATGACCTTCCCATAGTAACTTTTAGAGAGAAAATCTCTGCGTCCAATGTTGCTCTCAAAACTCACCCTACAGTTACTTCCAGCAGTCTTTCATGTAATGCTCCTCATAATATAGAACTAACTGCGGAAATTCCCAACATAATAGGGTGGACAAGCAATCCTGCAATTAATGGCAGATGCAGATTAAACAGAATGTTCATACTAAATACTTTCAAAGTCCACAACTAAGAACTTTACAATCAGAGGGCATAGACTGGATCACACTATCAATTCATAACAACTATCGTATGATCTGTGGTTTTCACTCTCATATAATTACCAAACTGGCATGGGAACACAGAGAAGACTTCGCTCATTGGGGTTTAACCCTGCAACTTTTCCAAATTTTGGAACTGGTGAATGAATTCATACAAACACAAGTTACTACTGCAGGTATTAATAACGATAGCACTCTCAGTAATCAAGACGTAGCACATTCTAATGTGGGCGTATTTGCACAACCGTCCACTTTAGCTGGAACAGTAAAAAATGTACCATGGATTGACCAGTATTTCAGAACTAAACAAGGCAAATAATCAACCGTAGCCAGAAAAATCTTAACATTACGTCATGGAACTGTTATGGTTTCTCTCATTTAAATTTTTGGTTGAACTCTCTCCTGTCTGTAGAGAAACTCACAGTCTAATTATACAAGAAACCATGAACACAAAGGGGGTCATTCCGAGGTTGGAGGTAAGGTAAAAACGATGCCGGTAAAGGATTACCGGCATTGCTTACCGCTCTGGGCTATTCCGACCTGCCAACCCGCTATTATTGGCATCGTAAATAACGGTGCCTCTAATAGCAGCATGAGCGCGGGCACGCGACCCTTCATGCCGGCAATACCGGCATGCCATAAACTGGAGGACATCACAAGTCAAGCGGACATGCAAATACCGGCATCATGAAGGTGATAAAAGTGGATACCGGCATGCCGTAAATACCGGCATCGCGGACCAACCGTAAAATGCCATGTGCAGTGTTCCCAACTGCCACAAGTGCACACCATCAGCACAGGTGGAGGTAATGGAGTCTGGGCCTGTACAAAAGGAGCACACCCACACACCACACCCCTTACCAAGATTAATCCAATAGTAGCATCAATACTTCTGCTGGAGGACATGCTTGCATTGCAACACCAGCAACACCACCAACAGCAACAGCAGGCACCACAGAGGAGACGCAGCAGGAGAAGGAGGGTGAGACAGGCCCAGCATGCCCCACCACTGCAGCCAGCGTAACCAAGCAGGCGGCCCCTAATCCTAAACATCAGAGCCAGTCCTTTCAACCCAACCCCGGAGCAGAACCACACCCTGTACCATCTGGACCGGGACACCATCAACACCATTGTGGACATGATACACGATGACATTGTCAGTACTCATTGAAATACGCACCGCCATCCCCCCTCTACTGAAGGTAGTGTCTGTGCTCCACTTCCTTTCCACAGCCACCTACCAGCACACAGTGGGGCACATGCATGGCATATCACCACCCTTATTCACTCGCATCATGAAGCAAGTGCTGGATGCCCTCCTCAAGCACACAACGGAATACATATCCCTACCACAGACTCCCCAGGAGATTCTTGAAACAAAAGGTGGCCTCTATGCACTGGGAGGCATGCCAAATTGTATAGGTGCCCTTGACTGCACCCACGTGGAGTTGGTGACCCCGCATGCCATGGAGGTGGTGTACCGCAATTGCAAGCAATACCACTCCAACAAGGTGCAGATGGTGTGCAGCGCCAGCAAGATCATCACACATTGTTTTGCCCGATATCCCGGATCAACCACAGGAATGCTGCATGTCACCAAGGGAAAAATCAGTGCAGAATGCCTAACATTGCAGAGCCTACTGCCAACGCTCCCCATCAGAAAATCCTACAGAACGCTACACATCACTAAATGGACACGGACACAGCTGTATGAGTACACAATGCATGAGCAACGGCAGAAGACGGCAGAGCACACCGTGTATCATCTTGAAGCTGCAACCCACACCATTATTCCATGGCACAGGACACATTGAGGGCATAAAAATGGCGTGCATACAACCAGGGACATGTGCATGTGGCCAACGATAATCTGCCGGCATGTGCGACTAGTACAGCTGTCCATCATGAATCAACTGACATATACCTTTTTTTTTGCCTCCCAAGCAGGTGACAGTGGCTATCCCTTCATGACGTGGCTCCTCACCCCTGCCCGATAACCCACAGAACAGGCACGAGGAGGACTACTATCGATCCCCACGCCCGTACCCGTGTGGTCATTGAGCAGATCTTCAGCCTGTTGAGTACATGGTTTTGCTGCCTTAGCCGCTCGGGTGGGCACTCCTCTAAAGGCATGAGAAGGTGGCCAAAATGATCATGGCATGTGTCATGCTGCACAACATGTGTATCCGACGCAATGTGCCCCTGCCCCCTGACATTGAACTGCAACCACCTGGTGATGATGAAGGGGATGAAGAAGAAGTGGCTGCACATCATTGTGGTGGCAATGAACACAGGAGGGACGTGCTATGGGTCAGTCAGTGATTGCACAATATTACTGACACACATGGCTGCAGAGTGTGACATGATAGTTTGACAGAGGGCACTGGTTGTGGGGGTAAATGCACACTATGCACTGTATATGAATAAATGACACATGCGCAATGATGAATGTCCACTCAGGTTTTGCTTTTGACACAACGGGTGTATTGAAATTAACAATGAAAACGACAACTCCCCCACATCCCGTCCCCCACACACCCTCACCCCCTACCTCCATAACTCCCCCACACACCCTCACCCCCCTCTCGATCCCCCCACAACTCCCCCACACATGTCCCAACAAGTCTCTAATGCCTTCATCAGGCTGGCCAGACAATTTTTTTGCACTCCCTGGATGTGGTGGCGGCATGTCTGGCCGGAGCAGGGTGCGCGACGACCTGCAGAGTGGGCTCGTCTGGGTAGAGCTTGATGAGGATGGTGTGGCCACCTGCTCAAATTGGGTTGCCGGACGTTCTGACTTCATGGCATCAGCTATGCGGCTGAGTACTTGCCACAGGGTGTATACCTCCTCGCACAGGCGGCTAGTATTCTCTGCAAGTATCTTGCCCATGGAGGCGGTGTTGTCATTGATTGTCGCACAAGGGCAGTCAGCTGCTCATGACGCTGCGGCCCTGCGGGTGCACCTGTGGAGGTGGACGGTGCCTGGGTCTCATGTTCGGCCTCACTGCTCTCCACTATGGGACTAATGGCCCCTTGAATTAACTCCCCCCCCCCCCCAGACTGCTCCGGGGTGGTGCCGTGGTCTGACTCAAGAGATGTGATTTGGGGGGATGGCAGTGGACTGGGCGTGCGGGGCAGTTCTGACAGGTAATCACCACAGCTGTGCTGCTTTTGAACATTGTCTGCGTCCTGCGTCGATGACAGCGATACGCTGTCCTCGAGGGCCTCCGTCGAGCCAACGTCACCGGATGTTATAAGTAGGACGCACGAAGACCGTAGCCTCAGTTGTTTTTTCCCCCAGAACGTGTGGCACCAATCGTCTGCCAGTATGACCACAGAAAGCCTTGCGGAAACCTAAGCTGCAAATGCATAAGAAATTCCCTAGCGGGGCAGGTAGGGAGGGAGCGATATGGAATACGTCGTCGGCCCATCCCATCGAAAGAACGTTAACAGGTAAGAGAGTAACTTGTTCTTCGAGGGGATTGGGTCCTCCGATGTATTCCATATCTATGACAGACTCCCAAAGCAGTACCAACGTATGGAGGAGCAAAAAAGAATTTAGAATATAGAAATTTAGAATGTCCAATCAAATTGCAGAGTAAAGGACCACCTTGCCAAAGGTCAGATCCTGCCCATGGTTGGAATCTAGGGAGTAGTGTCATACAAAAGTATGGACCGAAGCCCAAGTGGCTGCTTCACAGATGTTTTGAATAGGAACGCCCCTCTGCAGGGCAGTAGAGGCAGCCATAGCCCTAGTAGAATGGGCCCGTAAGCCTACCGGAGGGTCCTTACCCGCCAAGCGGTAACATTCAGAAATTGCCAAGATAATCCATCTAGACAAAGTCTGCTTAGTAACAGCTTGTCCCAAATGCCTTCCAGCGTAACCTATAAAAAGCTTATCGTCCATTCTGACCCGGGACATGCGTGAAATGTAGAAACTTAAAGCTCTCCTAGGATCCAACCTATGGAGCCTCTCCTCTTCCTTACCACGATGCGGAGGAGGATAACATTTTTTTTTATTTGCATTTTTAAAGCGCTCATACAGCCCGCAGGCATCGAGGCGCTGGTACAGGAATTTTGTATTTTTTCAGTAGCGCAATTGATTTTTTAATTTTTTTTGTCTTAGTTGCAATTTATAACGTGCTTAAACACCCAGAGGTTTATTTTTTTAAGCGCAGACCTGGGGATCGAACCTGTGTTGCTTCGTGTCGTCTTGCTTCCAAGGCACGCATGTTGCCGGTGAGCTATCCTCCTGGGACGCAGAAGCCAAGCGTGAAATGCCAGAAGAATGACCTTCTGGCTTAAATGAAATTCGGAGACAACTTTCGGAAGAAAGGAAGGACGAACTCTAAGGACAACCCTGTCCTTATGAAACACAGTGAAGGGTGGCTTAACTGAAAGTGCCTGCAACTCACTCACTCTGCCAGCGGAAGTGACCGCAACTAAAAATACAGTTTTAAGGGTTAACAGTCTCAGAGGACAAGAATGTAAAGGCTCAAATGGAGCACCCATTAGGAATTTTAGAACAAGGTTCAAATCCCAACCAGGCACCTGGAAAGGTGATGGCGGAAACACATTAGTGAGCCCTTTGATAAACTGAGATAATAATAAGAACACTCCTCCGACGAGCACTTAAATATGGACAGCATCGCCAGGCAACCTTTAATGGTACCCACTTGCAGGCCCTTGTGGGCTAACGAAAGCAAAAAAGACAGAACCACAGGAATGTCACATGAAAAAGGATCCACATTCTTAACCCTGCACCAGTCGCAGGACTTTCTCCAATGGCAACAGTACAGGCACTTGGTTGCAGGCCGTCTGGCCGAAAGCAACACCTCCATCACGTCTTCAAGGAGGTCCCAATCCTTATGCCTCAACCTTTCAGAAGCCAAGGGTGAGGGATCTGACCTCTGAATGGAGAACCTGACCCCCCCCTCCCGTGAGAGCAGATCGTTTCGGTAGGGAAGACAACGTGGAGGGCAGATGGACAAGTCGAGAAGGTCTGGGTACCACGTTCTCCGAGCCCATGCCGGAGCAATGAGGATCATCCGGGAACCGAACCTCTAACCTCGGCAGCACTTACGGGATGACGGGGACTGGAGGAAACGCGTACAGCAGTGGGAAGGACCACTCCACCACGAACGCGTCTCCTAAGGCTCCTCTTGGAGGAAATTCCCGCGAGCAGATCCTTTTGCACTTCTGGTTGACACTGGAGGCGAAGAGATCCACTTGAGGGGTCCCCCAAAAGGCGAAGATCTCCAGGAGAATCTCCTGAGCCAACTCCCACTCGTGAGAGATCTCGCTCTGCCTGCTCAGAGCGTCCGACGTCTTGTTTACGTCTCCGGCCAGATGAACAGCCGAGATCGAAATTTCCATCTCGATGGCCCAGAACCAGAGCTGCATCGCCTCCCTGCACAGAGGAAGTGACCCTGCACCCCCCCTTTTTGTTGAGGTAGTGCATGGCCACTGTGTTGTCCATCAGAATCAGGACATTCTTTCCTAGCACAGTTGGCAGAAAAGCCTTCAGGGCTAGCCTGACGGCCCTCAGCTCCAGCAGATTGATATGGAGTCTGGACTCTGACGGAGACCAACGACCGCTGACTGTCAACTCGTTGGCATGAGCTCCCCATCCCGTGAGGGATGCGTCTGTCATGATCGCCACCTCCGGCCAGGTTAGCCAAAATGGCACCCCCCTCATCAGATTGCCTTCGACGGCCCACCACAGAAGGTCCTGGGCGACCAAGGACGGCACCTGAACGGGGTCCGACATCCTGCCGGAGGAGTGTAACCACTGCATCTTGAGAGCCCATTGCAGACATCTCATCCGCAACCTGGCCTTTGGACCCAAAAAGAATGCAGGACGCCATGAGGCCGAGCAACCTCAAGAACTCGAACGCCGGGAGACTCTGGGCATGTTGAAACTTGTGCACCATCTGCTGAATGTGATGAGCCCTCACCTGGGGAGGAAAACACTGCCCCAGGGACGTGTCGAGCACTGCTCCAATGTACTGGAGCCCCCCCGGACCTACGCCGATGATGCAGAGACTCGCCCCTCGAATCGTCAGTCGAAAGCGCAGTGGATCTCGACTTCCGGGGCTTGGCCACCTTACCTACAGAAAGCTTCTTCTTACACTTCCGCAAGGCCTTCGATGTAAGTGACTAGCAGTCTACACAGTCATCCGTGTCGTGGTCCGCACGAAGGCACCAGAGGCAGGCATCGTGCAAATCAGTCAATGACATCTTGGACCCGCAGTCCCGACACTTCTTAAAACCCGGCCGTGGGGTGGAAGAAGACAAAGACATCAAGGAAATCTTCACAACGAACAGGTTCGAAGAACCGAAAGAACAGAACTCAGAAGAACTGAGGCGCGCCGAGATCTCCGAAGCGAACATGTTGGTGGAAAAAACGAAACGGAGGCTACGGGCGTCGTGCGTCCTACTTCTAACATCCGGTGACGTCGGCTCGACAGAGGCCCTCGAGGACAGCGTATCGACGTCATCGACGCAGGAAATGTTCCGAAGCAGCACAGCTGTGGTGATTACCTGTCATAGATATGGAATACGTCGGAGGACCCAATCCCCTTTAAGTATGGTATGGGACATGCATTTCTGTTGGGGCCTGCATGCAGTGTGACTTATGCCATTTACATCTTTGTGTGGTATGTGTCATGTACGGTATTGCCTTGCTGCAGGAAACTGCATGTGTCTGATGCGTCCGACAACTTTGCTGGGAATGTGTGTGTGTTGGGCCATGGCTTGTCTCTTTGGACAGACATATTGGTGGACTTTCAGCAGACTCTGCATTACAGTGTTTTCTTAGGACACTCACCTCCATCCGCCGGTGTTGTGGCGCCACACTCCATGCCTCCGACACCTTCTATGCCCTCAATGTCAATCAGGCTAGCACAGGTGTCCTCCTATCGGGACAGCTTGATGGGGGAGGTGGCTCCTCTGCCTGTTGCCATTGCCTGGCTCCTGTTGGCAGAGAGTATGTTCTGTACTCGTAGCCGCAAGTCGTCCCACTGTTTCCTGCAGTCTTTTATGGTGCGTGGGGTGCTCCCGACTGCGCTTACTTTCTGCACCACAAGTGCCCAGATCTCTTTCTAGCGAATGATGGCCTCCCTCTTCATGCTCTGCGCGAACACGATGTCGGCATGTTCCTGCAGGGTCTCAGCTAGCATGGCCAGCTCATCTACATTGAAGCACTCCTTGCGCTGGCGGGAGGCACCCTTCTTTACAGCCTTTGGCATTGTGGTGTTTTAGATGATGAGTTTACTCGAACAGCAGTGTCCCACAGGTCCTGTGTGCTGAGGATGGCAATGGATTGTGGTTTTAAAGATGGCCGCTGTGCTTCTTCCCGTTCCTGTGCGATGACACTACTTCCGGTTCCGCTTATTTACGGTGACCGTTATTAGCAGTGGCCGCTAATGCCACATTGGGTCATAACGGTAGTGCAATCTGCGCTATGCATGATGCCGCTAAGGGCCTTTTTCGGGCCTTTTACGGCAAGGCGGTAATGCTCTTACTGGCATGGCGCAAAGCTCGTGCCCGCGAAGTCGTAATAGCCCTCTATTAGCGGTCTCTTGACTAAACGGACACGCTATTTGTACCATGCCGGTAAGGACAGATACTTACCTCCAACCTCGGAATAACCCCAAAGGTCTTTTAGTATAGAAGGATATACCACCTACACTTACCCGGCAACATAGGGAATTGCGGGGAGACCTGCAGGTGGCCTTGCCGCGCTTGTAAATAATAAGTTCAAAGCACACTCAACACCGATAGTGAGCTTAAATGAAATACTGGCAATAAAATTCTTTCTGCAAGGTGTGCCAAATATTAAATTCGTAATCATATGCATTTATTGGAATCCTGCCAAAACCACACTAGATGCATTTTTCACGCTCTTAGACTCCGCTTTATAAGATGCATTCTTGCACAATCCCGACTACCACATTATACTGTGTGGTGACTTAAATTCTGAATGTATCAAGTTGAATAAACCAAACTTTGTTTCCGTCACTTCTCATCCTCGTTCTCCCTCCCAGCAGAGAGGTAAACTTTGGGTTGACTACTTCGAGAATTGGGACATAAATCTTGTTTAATTCAAGAGCGGGCCTCACACAGGCACCTGGCATAGGGGAACGTTATCGTTGGTTGATCTGGTGATTATTGCTAGTTCAACTAAAGAAGATCACATGTCCATTAACTTAAGGGTCAATCTAAATGCCCAGCTACATCCCACTAACCACATTCTGAAATTGATAGACCACTCATGTCTGTTCAATGGAACCTGAAGATGTGTAGGGAACTCACATATAGAGTGAGTAGGGACTCTTGTCGCGTACTTGGCAAAAATTCTTTGTCAATAAACTCCGAACAAAGAGAGAACTGGAATATTGCAGTGATTAAATTCCATCTAAAGAAAATTGCAAATAGAGTAATTAAACAACGAAAGTCTCACGCTTATTCGGAAATTGCCCAATTAAAATGCGACAAGAATTCCAAGCTAAGAACTATCAAAAAATAGATATGTTGGCATCCAAGTATATAGTTTTGAAACATTATATATGTCAAAGCTATAAAAAGGGAATCAAACTACTCAAACATCACCTATCAGAGCATTATTGTGCTTCTGTGCAAAAGGGATACAAGAAGTGTCTGGGCAGTATTAAGAGGTGTTACGAACGCATCATAGAAATATAACCTCTTCCATTTAATCTGACTGTTGGCATTCTTACATATTTTTCAGATTTCAACTACTCAGTCAATATCAAAATTGCAATTTTGTTGTTTCCAACTGAACTACTGAACGCATTTCATTCTCCTTGATGATATCCTGTGGGCCATTGGGCATCTAAAACACTCGAAAGCAGCCGGACCCAACGTCATACCATTGTGCATATTAAAGTCTGATCCATAGTTTTGGCCATCCATTCTTCAAAGCACATTCAAAATCATCATATTTACCAACAACAACAAAATTAGAACATGTCAATGGAAACTGTCAGGCATATTACTGCAGCGTGCATACTCTTTACGCTATATAGGGTATACTCTGACACAAATTCAATTAAATCATGGATATCCAGACTGAAATCTAAAACTAGGCCCCGTTGTCTCAAATGAAGATTGTGTACAGAACATTTTGTAAATTTTCTTTGATGCTCATCATTGATTTCTACAATCTGAAAGTAGAACCCATTTTATTATTTGGGCTGGATACCTGCTTATTGAATCTGGATTCCGCGCTAATCAGTATCCAAGGCCAGATCTGGAAACAAACTCTTGGCCTGGCCCCCGTGCCAAATTCAATTGTATGCCACAAATTAGGTCTCATCTCTTTCCTCCAGGTTTCATTGGCACAAGCTTTCAAGTTATGTGAAAATGTTAGTTCCTTCTCGTAAGTCTCACTTTATCAGGACCTCAATAGTCTATTAGTTGACAGCATTTTACCATCTCTTACAGATTTTGAATTCCAGATGAAGCAAATCCTACTGAACATAAATGCTAATGTGAAGATCTCAAACTTGGTCTACCAAGCGTTAAAAATAAATTATATGAATTTGATTGGCTAACTACTATCGAGACCAACAATAATTATAAAACATATGTGGAATATGCTTCCTTTCTGAGAAAAAGAGTATCCAGATCAGCATACATATGGCGTTTTCCATGTAAAAGAGCACAGAGAATCTATCTATGCTTTAAATTAAATCAATTCTCCACACACAAACGCACTCACCATTGGCTCAAACAACTGAGTGTAACCTCCAATGGGGACTGTCGTTTATGTTCCAGTATGTGTGAATAGGAAACTCTCAAACATTTGGTGCTTTACTGCTCTCATTTTGAACAGGACAGAGTGAAGTTACTCGGTACCTTTTATATCAAACCAAACACCATGGCAAGCCAATTTTTATAGACTAGATATATGTGAGGAGATAACATTACATTGCTAATAGCCCTAACAAAATTATTGTACAGAACTGATGACTCTTTAAAGTTGACTAATATTGGCACAGTCTGATAATTGCCTATAGCTTGCGAACATAACCAACAACTGTTGTGCCTTGGGTTTAACAGACAAGTTGTGATCTTCTTAGCGTAAAAGTCTCTCTCTTTTTTCTATACTTTCTCGTTATTATGTGTATTTACTCACAATTACCTCTGAGTGATGTATGGGGAAGGCAAGAATTGGTTAATGCACATCTCAAATATATCATGATTGAGATAAAGGTAAACTGTTTATATACATTTTAATCTTGAACATAGTTTTATGCAACACTATGAGAGGCAAGCGTTGTATATTTAGCAATCGATTGCAGTTCTCTAACTTTATTCAAATTGCACCAAGAACATATCTAATATTGTTTTAAATCCCCAAAGATGTCTTGTAAATAGTCTAACAATGTACCTTTTTCTTATCCCATATGTACTGTATTCCTTGTGTATTTGATTTGATATTAATTGTTGTAAAGATTTTTTTTGTAAACCATATACATTACATTTTAAAAAAAACTGGTTCCTTTGAAAAACAGTTCTCTGGATGGAGCACTATTTGCCAACAAATTAATAACTTGTCACATTTTGCCATTTTATGTCAAGACCGGAGGCGAGCAATATGCTTCAACTTCTTTCCTACTACTTTCCAGCAGTTTCAACAAATAAACTGAAAATGACTTCAACTACTCATTTTCATTTTCACTTCTTCTCTTTTTCTCTCTTGTAACACCATTTCCCTCTCAGCCTACTCCTTCTTGTAGTCCATGGCACTTCTCGCATTTGCCCATAGGTCACTTCCTGTCCTTTTTGCTCCATTTCTTCTTTTCATGCTCTTCAGCAAGATAAGTACAACCTTACTGTAGTGCAACAAAGCTATAGAATTAGTGGGGTTTACCGCTGAGAATATGTATTTATATTAGTATAACGAGTGTTTAGACATCTAGTGATTGACTAGCAACGATGTTCAAGGGCGCGCAGTATTTAACTACACGCGGGGCATCGCATACGTTTACTGCAGCACACGCAATAGAACTGGCACAGCGTTCGCGCAAGCATCAGGAGGTTACTTCCCGTGTCGAGTCTAACAGGACCCGTGCTACATTACCGGCATGTCTGGCTGTCCTGTTAAATTTGCGGCCTTCTGAGGAATATAATATAATATGTGAAAGTGAGAAGCACCACAGGAGCGCAGCGGCCCCCTCCTTTTTGGGGGCACAGCCAGGCAACCCACCACTTCACCGATACAAAGCAACTCCATAGTGTCGACAGTCTTGGTCCTCGCAGAAATCGTGGGCCGCAGCGCTGAACAGAAAACTGGTTGCAAAGCCAACTATAAAGCAGCCAGCTACTACCAACATAGAAGCCTGCTGGGAGGGAAAGGAAAACACTCTGTGCAAACGGCAAGGGAGCACAGTATGAGCATCCCAGCAAGACTAATGGCTACAAGCCAGGAACAGCTGGGTTGTCACGATGACACCAGCAAAGTGACAACAGACTAAATAAGGTGCAAGCCACAAAAAAATAAATGCTTTAAATGTATACCAGTAAAGAATTGTATACAATTAGCAATGATACCAACAGAGCAGTGGACGTGCAGTTCAGCCTGCTGATTTAGGTATTGGCACAGAGCGCAAGATCTAGCGCATAGCTTCAAAGAGGTGCTAGGAAGCTTGTTGGTGTAGGGTTCAAGGGGTAAGGCCCTTGTAAGATAGATTGGTTACTTTGGAGTCCCTCCTAAGCCAGAAACACAAAAGCACCAATATGAATAAAGAAAGCACGTCCACTAGGGCCAAAGAGAAACAAGGCCCTCAGGGAAGTAACAAGACCCGCAAGAGGAAAGTCTCTACCACTCCCCCGGGTCGCAGATACCGGGTGGACCAAGAAGCCCCAGAGGCAGCTGATGCATTTGGAAAGTTGAGAAACACTGTCTTGCATAGATCAGAGGTGCCAGGCTTCGTGACCCCCTACCCAGGGGAAGACAATATGTGGGAAGAAGGCATAGATAGAGGAAGAGTCACCGGAGGCCACAGCCTCCTCGCAGGAGGAGGACAGCAAGCCTGAGAAAGAGTGGGTACGACCTACTGGTGGCAAGAGAGCTTGAAAAGAGAAGCACCTGGAAGACACAGAAGGGGAAATGTCAGACATGTTCAATCCGGACAATATCAGAAACCCCAGATCCTCGGACTAGCAACCATCACCTAGGGTCACAAAGTATATGGCGGAGAGAATTAGGAATGTGCTGGACAGAGAAATGAGACAGCAAATGAGAGGGGAGTGCCCACGCCCAGATCTACCGAGAAAAGTGGCTTAAGCGCCCGAACTAGATTCTAAGATGCTAGCGTTTGTCACCAAAACAGCCAAAGACCCAGGTATGGACAGATCTTGGAAAAGTTGTCAAGAAAAGATAGTAGACCTTACAGGCCCCTTAGCCAAGATCATGGAACTAGCAGAGTGAGCCAGGGACACTGGTGAGGAAGTGGATGCGGACACGTTACCGAATTGGGCAGAGAGAAGTCTGTCTGCTAGGTAACGCTAACTGCGCGATCTCTTTGGACAGAAGAGGGCTCCGCTTGAAGATCGATGCTAAATTAGGTGACCAAGCCACTTACGAGGATAGCGAAGCAGCGCGATGCCTCCTCTTCGGAGAGACCTTCGGTAAGGAAATGGGGAGGTTCATAGGGACCTAGACATCCCTAGAGAAGGCGCAGGCCGCCATTAGAAAAATGTTCCAGAGCAGAGTTTTTGCCGTAACCGGCTGCTAAAGGGGTCAAATTGCCAGTCGCTTCCAGTCATCAAAGAGACCCCAAGGAACTAGAGCACACTACTGGAAAACAGACATCAAAACTCTTTCTTCCCCTCCGGAGGGAGACTTCGCAGAGGACAGAGGAGCAGGATGAGCCCAAAGCGTTAACACAGGTGAGGCCTTTTACTTATCTGCCAGTAGGGGGAGGAACACTGCAGTTCTGGCAGAACTGATGCTCGCTTTCCAGCAATGGTTGGGTCCTACAAACGGCCAGAGGGCTACAGCTAGAGTTTGTTCAGGACCCAAGGTAAGAGAGAGTCCCACACACTATTTACATGGTGCAAGCAGAGCGAGCAAGCCTTCACAACGAATTGAGACAGCTCGAAAAGAAAGAAGCTATCGAGCCATGCGCGCAAGGACCGAAGTCTGTGAGCAATATGTTTCGAGTCCACAGGAAAGAGAAAGTGAGACCAGTTATAAACTTGAAGGAACTGAATGGCTGGGTGATATACAGGCATTTTAAGATGGAAGGCATTCACCAGCTGAGAGACATTTTAAGAGAAGGAGACTGGTTAGCAAGGATATACTTGAAGGACGCCTACCTCACGGTTCCCGTGCTGGCAGAATATCACCCGTTTCTAGCGTTCAGTTAGGTAGGACGATTCTGGCAGTTCAAGACAATGCCTTTCAGGCTAGCATCTGCACCGTGGCCATTCACCAAGCTCATGAGGCCAGTGGCAGCAGCAATTAGAGAGAAAGGGAACTACATAATTATATATCTAGACGATAAACTGCTACTGCCAGATGACAGAGAAACACTAATAGATCAGATGACATGGGTGAAAGAGCTCTTAAGCTCACTAGATTTCTTGATCAATCAAGAGAAATCTGATAGGACTCAGATGAGAAGACTGGATTTTCTAGGTTTCGTAGTGGACATGAGGAAAGTAACGGCTAGAGATGCCGGCGAGAAAGATCCAAGACATCAAGAGAGAGATCAAAGTATGTCTCGACAAGCAAGTTATTACAATGAGGGCTCTAGCGAGAGTAGTGGGCCTGTTGGCATCCTCCATCCAAGCCATATTTCCAGGACCTCAACATTAAAGGGCCCTCCAGAGGTTGAAGATCAGGCACCTTCAGCAGGGTCTGAAGTACCACCAGTCAATAACCTTAGATCGCAAGTCAAACACGGAGCTAGAGTGGTGGTCACAGAATATGGACGCATGGAACGGGCGGGCCACCTAGTGATAGAATCAGACACCAGCAGAAAAGATTGGGGAGCGCAGTGGGGCGCACTAGATAAAGAAGAGTTAAAGCGTCATATAAACTGTCTAGAACTATTAGCTGGGGCATTTGCAATCAAAGCTTTCACGAAGGGCAAGGTACACTGAATCCTGCTGAAAACGGACAACATTTCGGCAGTCAAGTACATAAACCATTTAGGGGGGGACAAAATCCAGGTTCCTAGCAGAGCTAGCGAAAGAATACTGGTATTACTGCCTGCAAATAGGGACTTGAGTGACAGCAGAGTATCTACCAGGAACCCTCAATGTGGTGGCAGACTGGAACTCCCGCCACTTGACGGACACCAGCGACTGGAAACTAAACAAAGTATTCCAACAGCTGGAGCAGTTATGGGGGCTGATGGACACAGCCTTTTTTTACCTCCAGGCTGAATGCACACAAGAGTTGGTATTTCAGCTGGAGATTGGATCCAACCGCCCTAGGGTCGAATGCTTTTCTTCAAAACTGGAGCGAAGCTGCACTATGAGTTTCCCCATTCATGATGATCAACAGAGTATTAGCGAAGACCCGCAGGGAGAAAGACAATAATAGTTGCGGCTCCCATTTGGAGGTCGCAAGTGTGGTTTCTGACTCCGATGGAACTTTCTTTGGATTTCCCACGGATTCTACCGTCAGGAGAGCACCTGCTCATGGACCCAACTGGGTCGTTAAACCGTCAGAGTGAAGGGAACGCTTCCCATAATGGCATACAAGGTATCAGGGAGCGTTGGTCAATGGCAGGCATTTCGGAGCAGGCTGCTAAGCTCATCGTAGAATCGTGGGCGCCCTCTACACAAAGGAGCTACAATGCGCCATGGAACACATGGTCAGAAGGAGAGGCATTCCTCCCGTTTCTGCCCCTGTAATAGGAAGTTAAGGCCTTCAGGACCATACGAGGGTATAGTTCAGTGATCTCAGCAGGTCATACGCACGTGGACAGGCTACCACTAGGGGAGCGCCCATCAGTAGTCAGATACATGAAAGGAGCCCAGTTTCGGATACCTCGGGGCCCAAATAAATTCACAGCTATGGGACGTTACCTTATTGTGGCGCTTCCTAACAGACTGGCCGACGAACAGACACCTGTCCTTGACCTAATTATCAGGAAAGCTGGCCATGCTGCTATGCTTAGTATCTTGCAAGCGAGTCTCAGACGTTAAGGCTTTGGACATGGATAGAAAGAGGTACAGTCTGGATGGAGTTAACTTCACGATCTCTAGGAGGACGAGACTAGAACTCCTTGTCGATCTCTTATCCTTATTTGAACAGACAAGCAAAATTGTGCGTAGCAGCGTACATAAGGAAATACAAGCTCAGGACAGCAGAACTGCGACCGGCGGGGGTTTCACAAATCATGATTGCGCATAGAAAACCCTACAGAGCAGTAGCAACAGCCACCAACACTTGAAACACTTGTGTATAGGCGCGTTACAAATGCCATATCAAATCATATCACCATTGTCAGATGGGTCCGTGAGATCATGCATTTAGCAGGGATTAACCTGTGTAGTTTTTGAGTGCATTCAGCGAGAGGTGCTATGGCCTCTAAGGCACTCACACCAGGGCTGGCATTGCAGGGTATTTTTCAAGCAGCAGAATGGGCCAGTGATAGCTCATTTAAAACCTTTTACTTTAAGCCAATTCAATCAATGGCAGAAGCAGTGATTGAGAGCTTTGACAAGCATAATGCTCACCTCCTGTCTGAAGATTACCCCTGCATACTACGCAGGGAGTTTTGATTCTATTAACAACACAGAGGCGAGCATTACTTTCCCACCGAGCGCATGCACTGTATCGCAGATTGGGGGACCAGTGTTATTCTTACGTTGTGTAGGACAGTGCGTTCTCCACCCTAATACCATGTTTTCTGGTTAACAGGAGATGACCAGAAGATCGGCTGAGCAAGGAGGAAAAGACGGCTACAGCACAGGAGAGTTGGCTCGAGTGACCAGACCAGGTTAAGGGCGTATCAAGTTGAACTGAAACATTTCCAGGAACTATTGGGGTTTTTCGTCTTTTGTTGGAGTTGCAGTTGAGGATCCGTTCAGAGCATCCAAAGAAGAGGTGGAGCAAAGGACAGGAAGTGACCTATGGGTAAATGCAGGAAGTACCATGGACTACAAAAAGGAGTAGGAGAGGAGAATGTAATTTAGTGAAAGAAAAAGAGAAGACATTAAAAAGAAAGTGCAGTTGAAGTCATTCTTAGTTTATTTGATAAAAACTGCTGAAGAGTAGTATTAAATAAGTCGAAGCATAATGCTCTTATCTGTGCCTTTAATTGAATCAAGACTCCCTGCACAGTATGCAGGGGTAATCTTCACTCTACATTCAAAGACAAAAACATTTGCTTCTTTATACAGAAAGGCAGTATTCCATTCCATCTGATCCATTCCGTGTGAGATTATGCAAACAAATACATTGTGATAAAACACTTTTCTTTTTTTACACTCACGTCAGTTTCAGTCTTTTGGAGTGTCCTGGCATTACTGGTACATACAACATTTTCACTCCCTGTACAACCATTGTAGGTTCAATTCCATATTTCTCCTACAAAAGATAAATCAACAACAAAAGCATGTAAATACTTCCACAAAAGATTACTGTTGGTATTTGCTCACTGAAAACAATGCAAACATAATATGTATTGTAAATATATACAGATATTGTGGTTCAATAGGAATGGAACGGTTGCCTGCTTAATTGCCATTTCCCATGACCAAAAGCTTAGAATGTACAATGAGGGTTAGCCCCAGAATGAATTGCATCAGCAAAGTATACAACTTTGCAAAGCCTGAAAGACTCCCACACTCCTCTTTTAAGAGAAGAATCAAAAGTACAACATAAAAACCATTCCAGAATTGGTGCATTTGGTGCAGTCTGTGTGTAGCAATCACATCCTTTTTGCAGACTTGCATTAAGCTAGCAACTTGTTGCAGTCTCGTTTATTTTACATATAAACGAAGGCTTATCCTTGCTACACAAATGATGCTAGGTCAAATTATCTCAGAACAGCATTTAATGCTTATGTCAATGAGCACCAAGAGAATTCATAGTTTAATCACTATAAGAATATCAAACAAAGAAATTGCGGTTAATCATATTCACAGTGCATACCTACAAACAAAAATGAATAATTCACAAAACACATTGAAAACGGCAAATTGTGCCAAAAATATTTTGGAGCACACAAGTGAACTAGTACGGTCCGAACCTATTGAATTATGGATCAAATGGCAAGAAAGATCAGAAGGGTAGTCCCAATTCCTGCTCCTTGGGTGCCAAGCACCTCACAACATGATTTATTTAGTAATCTTAATGGCAGTATATCCACAGAATTCCAAAGTTTTTTTCACATCCATTTCTCATTTTCTTGGATAATGGGCGCAAGGTTAACGTTAGTGGATGTTTCAGATTATGACGGGTATTAACCCTTCATCAGGACCCATAACTACATAGTGGAGACCCCTTGCAAATAGATTGCAGGGAAGAAAATTGAGAAAAAGGAAACAATCAATGACTGTGAAATTAAAACAAAATAAAGTGCCCTGAATAAAATAGTGTGCACCCACTGCCTAAACAATCAGACAGATATAGCATGGAAAGCAATTATTTTTGGTGCTCACTGACATAAGTATTAAATGCTGATCTGAAATAATTTGACCTAATTTGTTTAGGTAAGAGAATCCTTTGTTGTTTATCTATATTACCCTTATTTCCTACCTTTGGGGTCCTACGTTTGTTATATTAATTTATTTTACATGGCAATACAACTTTAAAAGCATTCTAAGCATAAAGTATGCATCAAAAGAACAAATTACTTACCTGGGGTAATGTTCTTTCAGATGGGTGGCCCCTGCCACCGATTCCTCATCTTCAAATATAAACCTGCAGGCAGAGCTGACCGCAGCAACCTTCATCCAGCAGGAAGTGTCATGTGTCTCTTGAGCTGATCAAGTCCAGCAGTCATTCCTTAACTCCAGAAGCGAACATGACACCGTACAAATGAGACCCCATGAACTCAGTTCCACCCCCTTACCTCCTGGCCTCAGCAGTTGAGGAAACCGTTGGGGTAAACAATCTAATATTCTTAGGATTCTTCAGGTTTCTCTCTAGGCTAGCAGGCCCTGCCTCTCTCTTACTGTGGGATGGCAGAGAGGATGTTGAGGAATCTGTGGGAGTTGCCATAGATCAGAAAGAACATTACCCCTTGTAAGTAACTTGTTTTTCTAAAGAATAGCACCCTCCACAAAGACTCCCCATCTTTAGTTAGAGTTGCATAGCAGTATGAATACATTGGAGGCTGGAAACATGGGACTCTCCTCAAATCATGCAACGTCTGCAGAACCTTGTGGACGGCTCTGTTCGATCCATCTCCATGACACTGCAATCGCAACGCCTTCTGTGCCCAAAATCACCTAGGGGTGGAGGGGAAGAGGCCCCGATTCTGAACAACACTGGGACACTGGCCACAATGAGTGGCCTTGTGGGGAAGTTGGTGGTGGGAGGGGGATAGTGTGCTGTGGAGTTGGTGGTGGGATGCAGGGAGGGGGATAGTGTGCTAGGAAGTTGGTTGTGGGACAGGGCAGGGGGGATAGTATGCTGGGGAGATAGTTAGGGTACATAGTTAGAAAAAACAGTTGGACTACATCAATGCGAGGACATTCCCGATTGTGTCATTGTGGAGTTTGTTTACAGAAGTGACAGTCACACAGTAGTGCATGGCTTGTGCAAGGGAAATGACTTGAAATAAATTGTTAATCATTGCCTGACGAGCCAGTCTCCCATCCCTCACATCATCTCTGATGTTACCTGCTGTGCCCCCTGCCTCAGGCACTTTGTCATCTTCTGGGGGTGGCATGTCCACATCAGGGGATAGGGGCACATTCATCCTCATGCTGATGTTGAGTAGCATGGCACACACAAGCATTATTATTCAGACTCTCTCTGGAGCGTACATAAGGGCTCTGCCTGTACGATCTAGGCAGCAAAAATGTGCTTTCAGGATGCCAAAGGTGCCCTCAATGCACACATGGGTCCTGCTGTGCGCGTGGTTGTAGGTTATGTTGGGCAGTGTTTGTGGATCACACACAGGGGTCATTAGCCAAGGGAGCTGTGGGTATCCGGAGTTACCTGCATGGGGAGAGGCACAGACATTAGTCACTGATGTGTGTGTGGGGGGGATTTACACAGCATCATGGCAACGGTCATGTGCATGCATATGTGGCTTCCTTCCATGGCATGTGCCCGTACAATGTCTGTGCATGATGTGTCACTGGTATCATGCATTGTGTTGGCATCACATGCCCCCCGTTACGTTCCACCAGATGTATTGTGATGTGTCTGTTGGTAACATGTGTACTTGGTGGATGTCTTGTGTCTGGGTTTCGCTCTTGTGCATGTGGCTTGCTGGGTTGCCTACCGGCATTCACTACGCTTCTGGGGTCAGCAATGCAGGGTGGGTCTACATGGGTGCAGCAGTGGCAGTGCTGCTGTTGTGTGCTGCAATGTGGAATTTTGTTATTGCTTTTGATTATGCATGATGCATTGTAGTACCTGTAGTTGTGTGTGGAATGAATTGCTGCTGTATGTGTTTATCTGCATGTTCATCCTGGTGTGTTCAACATGTGCATGCTACCTGGGCTGTACCCAGTCATTGGTGCATGAGCTGGCCGGGTATTAGTTTTGCATTTCCTTGTCATGCCATGCTGTGTGTCATTATTCAATGCCCCACCCCCAAATTTGGTTAGGTGCTTCTCAGTGCATAGGTGCTGGCAGTTTTACTCAGCCACTTTCCAGGAGCGTTGTCCCCTATGCCTCTCCATGTATCCTGCCAGTGTGCTGTTCCGTAAGCCCACGGAGTCATGGGTGGAACTTGGGTAGCAGACAACAGTGGGTGATTAGGTTGAGGTTGGGGTTGCAGGTCACCTGCACATTGAGGGAATGGTAGTGCTTACGATTTGGATACACTGCTTTGTGGGCCTGGGGGGACACCAGCGCAACATGGGTGCAGTCCAAAGCTGCAATCAGGCAGTTGGGCTACGGCATAGAACTTTGCCTTCATGGCATTGAGCTGGGGTGGTGGTCAGTGCAATGTGGTGTTGCACATGCCACAGGCGGGCATGCAGCAACTGGGCAAAGACTGCACAGAATGTGGGCTGCCCCATGCCGTGCATCATGGCCACAAAGTGCTGAAAGGTGCCAGTACCTAGGAATTGTAATACTGACATTAGCTTTAGCAGTGGGGGCACAGCCGTATGGATATTTATGCTGCTCCCGATATCCTCGTGTATTGTATTGAGCAGTTCAGTAATGGTCTGCCTGTTGACGCAGTACAGGGTCACCAACTGGCTGTCAGTGAGGGTCCTCCAGGGTGAGGACCTGTCCCTGGGGATGAGTGCACGCCTTGCTTGTAACTCTTCTTTATCTCCTTCTCCTCCTGCTCTCCCCCCACCCCGTGCTCCCAATGCACTTGCCTGCTCCTCCTGTGTCTATGCTTCTAGACCCAGCATGATCAACCCCCCGTCACAGCTCACAGTGGCTAATGGCAGCATGGTGTGGAAAACAGTGTTTGGGGTAGGGGTGTGCCTTATGTACCCCTTTGGAGTGCATTGATTGCACCTGTGCCTTGATTTCTGTCTCCTGTGTCCATTTACCTCAAGCTGAATGCTGGCGGTAACAGCGCCGTGTTTTCGGCGCCAATACTGCTGAGGATGGATTTATGAGGCAGCTGTATTTGCGCTTCATGTGGGCATCTGTAATAGCGCCGGCTGTATTTGCGTTGGCTATAATAGTGCTGCCTGCTTTTACAGTCGGCGGTATTTGCGCCGGCGCATGGTCCGGTGGAAAGGTATTGGCAGGGCTATTACCATTACCGCTGCTTTCAAGAGTTACCGCCAGACTTGTGATGAGGCCCTTAATCTGCTATGAAGTATAATGTCTAACATTAATCAAAACTATCAGCTGTTCAGCTTTGACAAAATACTGACCCATAATATTCCTAAAAGGTTTCCCATTATAGAAAGATTGATTGATTGATTTGTTTATTTATAGAGCGCTTTACACCAAGGCGCTGCACAATGGAACTCATACAGTGAACAACAATAAACAAACATTGGGAGCAAAATTGGGGGCGTGGCTACGAGGGCCATGTAGGAGGACGTGATCTGGAGGAGCTCCCAAGATCCTGAAATGATCCAGGCGTAAAAGTGCGCAACTATGGGCCGACGACTGCTGAAAATACACATGTTGGTGTGTGAATGATTGGGCCACGCTTGGTGAACTTTTGGAAGGTGTAGGAAGAACGGCAGCAAAGATCTGTGCGGAAAGGATAAGGAGTGCCGGAGACAAAAGACGTCACAAAATGGCCGACCAATGTTCGGAACAAAGGAAGGAGCAGGCCGCACGGTGATTGAGCGAAAGAGGCGTACTGGGTGCGCAGTTGCCATTTGTGCAGAACACAGGTCCTCTGGGTCATGTCGAATAGAACGGTGAGGCCGAAGGCGAAACAGCCCACCCTGGACGACTTCGCTAAAACGTCCCCTGGTCAAGACAAGAGCAAGGATAAGCCGCCTGCGGGCAGCATGACGACAACGGGCGCTAACCAAGAAGTCCTAGCTGCGATTGCAGACCTAAAGGCGGCCTGGGAATCTAAACTCGAATTAGCCGTCACTGAACTGAAAACGGCACTGGACCTTAAGGTCGGAGAGGTGCAGGAGGATGTTAATCTACTCCGACAGGAGGTCAGGGCCTTGGCGGAGCGCACAGAGTCCCTTGAGAAGGAAGTTAGCCCGTATACCGCGGATTGTGCCTCCCATAAGGCCGAATTGCATGCCCTGATACAGAGAGTGGGTAACTTGGAGAGCAGAGCGGAGGAGGCGGAAGGACGCGCCCGACGAAACAACATCCGCATCGTGGGCCTGCCGGAGGGATTGGAGGGCCACGATCCCACTGAGTTTATTGAGTCCATGCTACTGCAAGAGATACCCGGAGGAGGCCTATCTCAAGGATACTGCCCACGTGATACAGATCCAGCTCTCCATCTTTACTTGTAGCTTCTTGTACCAGCTCAAACTATCCATAACTAAAGTACACAACAAATTCCCAACTTCCCTCCCCTCCCTCCACCCGTCCCTTCCCCAACACCACACACCCCAACTGCTGCCCAGCTCCGTTCTCGGAACTCAGGCACCCCCACATCTAGCCTTGCAAGCACCAAACAATGCTCAGAGCTCAGTAGGGTGAAGTCGCCCTAATGGCCACTTAACTAAGATTATTGTGGGGTAAAGAGATCCGCTCTGTAAGGCTCCCATTACTTCAATAATAATTACAGTGCTCATAACATCTAGTGCAATAGTCTGACCTTCTCTACTGAAGGCTGTGCAAATGACTATATTCAAGTCCCACGGGTCCGTGCCGCGCCATCTTGTGGCAGCTCCCTTGTGCATTACTTATCTCTTCCGTGCTCTCTCTCCGTCCGAACTTCTGACTCAACTGCGTGCTCAACCCAAAGGCAGACAGATCTGATGATAAGATTGATAGGCCCACCCCAGCAGCCAGGGTATTGCAGACATTACTAGACGACTTCGGGTTGGCAGATGTTTGGAGGCTGAAACACCCTAATGAAACACAGTACTCGCATTACTCAGCTCCACAGCAACTGCATACGAGACTTGATTACTTTTTTGCCACGCCAGATGTGGTGATAGAGACTACCTAAATAGACTATAGAGCGAGGGTCCTGTCGGACCACTCGCCTCTGGTTCTGAGTTGGCAGTACTGCCGCCCCAGGGCGCGGATACTGACATGGCGCCTCCGGGCGGAGGCGCTCCGGGACCCGGTTTTCAGGGAAGATATCAGGGATGCGATCACACAGTACTTTGAGGTAAACACAGGCAGCGTGGACTCAGCGTGCACGCTCTGGGAAGGGTTTAAGGTGGTATTGCGGGGTGCTGCTATTGCTAAATCAAAAGGCCTACAGGGTGGGGTCCTAACGGAGCTAGAGGAAGCGGAAGAGGAACTGGAACGGGAAAGCAAAAGGGTGGGAGGGGATGCGGAACTTGTACTCGAACTACAGCAGAGGTGTGCAGAGCTTTGGGAAAGGCTCTGCAACCTTAACTATAAGAAGTATGTTGAGAGGCAACATGCAGGTGGGGATAAAACTGGCCGCTTGTTGGCGTGGTTATATAAGAGCGAAACCCCCAGTCCCCCTGACTAACTAGAGAAGACGGGGAGGTGGTTGACACCCAAGAGGGAGTCAACGAGGCATTCTTAGACTATTATAGGACATTATATGAGGACAGAAGAGGGGACAATCGAGAGGAGATTAGAGAAACTCTAAAAGACATGGAATTACCTAAGATTAGTGCTGAAGAAAGGGAGAAGCTGGACGCACCAATTACCTTAGAGGAATTGGAGGAGGTGGTGAAGCAGCTACCCACCTGTAAGACCCCGGGCGCGGACGGATTCCCTGGCGAGTTTTATAAAACATATAGAGAGGAAGTACTCACCCCTATGCTAGAGATGCTCAATGAGTCTTTTGAGATGGGCCGGCTGCCGGAATCGCTTAGAGAAGCGTTAATTGTGCCGCTTCCTAAGCCCAACAAGCCAGGGCATAGCTGCGGCTCCTATAGGCCTTTGTCAATGTTGAACCAGGATAGCAAGATATTGACGGCTGGCCAATAGGCTGCGTAGAGTTATTGCCAAACTGATACACCCGGACCAGACAGGTTATGTCCCCAGCAGAAATATAGCCCACAACCATAGGCGACTCCACCGGGTGATTGAAGAGGGAAACAGGAGCGAGGGGGAAATGGCGGTGGTGTCCCTAGACGCAGTCAAAGCTTTTGACTCAGTGAGGTGGCCATGGTTGCTGGAGGCCCTGAAAGAATACGGGATGGGGCCGGGTTATGTTAGATGGGCAAAATTACTATACAGTGAAACCACTGGCCAGGGTGCGCACAGGATCGGTGATATCTAAGAGATGGCAACTCAGTAGGGGCACCAGACAAGGGTGCCCCTGGTCCCCGATTTTATACATTCTAGCCCTGGAGCCCCTGGCAGTGTACCTCAGACAACAATATGACATGGTTGGTATTGAGGTAAGGGGAGAGAAACATCTAATATCCTTGTATGCTGACGATTTACTACTATACTTGAAATATCCGGAGGAAAATCTTCAATATATTCTAGAGGTTATGGAAAGGTATGCAGAACTGTCCGGCATAGCGGTGAACCCCCAAAAATCGAGCATGTTCCCATTGGGGAGCTACAGAGGAGCCCCACTGGAGCGGTTGCCAGTGTTGTCCGTACCATGGGCGGTTGATTCCTTCCGCTACCTCGGAATAGATGTGTACCATACGGTGGAGGAGGAACACTTGCATAATACCGAGGTGGCTGTGGGAAAAATCCGAACAAGTATGAAGTTTTGGGAGACGTTGCCGCTGGCGATGATGGGACGGGGGCGATGCTGAAAATGGTGGTCCTGCCCAGGCTGTTACATTTCTTCAGTAATATACCATACTTGATACCCAAAAATGTTTTGTCAAACTGAATAGCATGTGCAGAGACTTCCTATGGCATGGCACTCGCAATAGAGTGGCGCTATGGAAGCTGCAGAACTTCCATGATAGAGGGGGCATTAAGCTGGCAAATTTTGAGGCCTATTATGTAGCTGGTCAGTTGCAATATGTAACCAAATGGCTTTCTGATGAGGTAACTCCTGAATTTAGGCTGTTTGGACAGGACTGCACTCCGTTTTACCTAAAGGAGATTATCTGGGTGCCTAGACTTGAAATGAAAGAACGCCCGGGTATGATGTTGCTTGGGTGGAAGATGTGGCGCAGAGTATGCCGACTGATGGAGAACCCGTACCCGTGTTCCCCACAGGTGCCGCTAGTCGCCTTGGCTTGGGGAGACAACCAACTCAGAATGATAATGAGGACCTATTGGGAATCGGTCGGGCTGGTCACATTGGGAGACGTATGGCAAGAGGGGATCATTAAGGATTTCGAAGAACTGAGAGAAGGGGCAGGCTTGCACAGAGGCCAATATGTCACGTATCTTAGGCTAGTGCAGATTATTCGTAAAACCTGGCCAGAGACTGTACTGGCGGAGGAGCCAGACGTCATAATGGGAACAATATATGACATATCAGAAGGAGGGCACGAGATCTCTAGATTGTATGAGATGGTGATGACCCGGGTGGGGAAGGATTTGACTCATTTCAGGCTGGACTGGGAAGCGGAGGTGGGGGCACAGATGACCGATGGGACGTGGGAGCGTGCTATGGGATACCACAAGAAGGTGTCCAGAAACGCCAGATTGCAGCAGATACAGTTATACATAACGCATAGAGCCTATATGACCCCGAAGAGAATATCTAAGTTTGTAAACGCAGGAAGACAAGCATGCCCAAAATGCGATGAAGAAGACGCTGATATCACACACATGTTCTGGTCTTGCCCAGTAATTGAAGGTTTTTGGGGGGAGGTGGCACAAAAACTAGCAGATAAAGGGGTCACGCTCAACATAGATACGGCCTGGGCCTGCCTGTTGGGAGGGTTTCCCAGACCACGGAATACTAAACATGTTGGGAAATTGAGGGACCTGGCATATGTGCTTGCAAAAAGAAGGATTGCCATGGGCTGGAAGCAGTGCCACAAGCCACGGGTTGAGGTATGGTGGCGGGATTTGCAAAAATGGGCGGAGGCTGAAACGGTAGTATGGCAGGAGGCATGTAGCAAGTGCGGGGAAGAAGAAGTGGGTAACCTGATGGCATGGAGAGTGTTAATAACAGGACTGTTTGGCACAATATTGGATTCTGCAGCTTCGGAAGGAAGCGATACCCGGCCACACGCAGCAGATACAGAATGAGAAACGCATACAAGCTCTTGAGGGGGGAGGGATTTGGGGAGCAGTAATGCGCATTAATTGATGTTCACGAGTCTGTTGTAAATAATGCTGCAAGTCTGGTTTGTATTGTTTATTTGTTTTCAAAATAATAAAAACTTTAAAAAGAAAAAAAAACATTGGGAGCAAAATTACATAATGAATCATTCGACAATAAAACAGTGCAAAAAGCAATTAACTGGGGGGGGGGGAGTGGAGAGGGAGTAGGATTGGTGAGGGGGAACAGAGAAGGATAGAACAAGTGAAGAATAGAAAGGTGGGAGAATGAAAAGGGAGTGGGAATAGAGGAGTTAGAAGAGGGAGAGAGGGGGGAGGAAGAGAGAATAGGGAGGTCTTCAAGGAGGATAGTGGAGGAGAAGGGATTTAAGGGACGTGCGAAATGAGGGAAGGATCGTGGAAGAGCGGATTGAGAGAGGGAGTGAGTTCCAGTGAAGAGGAGCAATGAGTTGGAAGGAGCGGAACCGGGAGGAAGCACAAGAGGAAGGAGGTACAGTGAGGAGGAAATGGTCAGCAGAACGAAGAGAGCGTGAGGGGGAGTAAAAGGTGAGAAGGGAGGAGAGATGAGGAAGAGCAAGACCATGTAAGGATTTGAAAACAAGGCAGAGAAAGCAGAATTTTAACTGTGAGTAGAAAGGTAGCCAACGAAGATGAGAGAGCGAGGAGGAGATGGAATCACGGGAGGTAAGGAGACAAAGAGTACGAACAGCAGAGTGGTAAATGGATTTAAGGGGGGCAAGCTGGGATGCAGGAAGTCCAAAGAATAAAGGGGAACAGTAGAATAGTCGGGAAAAGATGGGAGAGGAGATAAGGAGTTTGGTCACATGGAATGTGAGGGAGGGACGGATTTTGCGAATGTTGTATAGGTGGTAACGGCAGGAGCGAGAGGTAAGTGGAATGTGTTGTGAAAAGGAGAGAGTGGAGTCGAATATAATGCCTAGATTACGAGCATGGGAGGAGATAGGGAGGTTGGAGGGGGGAAAGTGGATGAATGGGGGAGGAGAGGGAGGAGGAAGTGTGTTAGAAGGGAAGAAAAGGACTTCAGTTTTATCAGTGTTAAGAGAGAGGAAGTGGGAGGACATCCAGTTCTTGATAGCTGTGAGACAGGAGGAGAGTTTGAGATGGAGGTCAGGTGTGAAGGAGGAGAAGGAGAGAAAGAGTTGAGTATCATCAGCGTAAAAGTGATGGGAGATGTCAAAGGAGGAGATAACAGGGGCGATGAGTGAGGCATAAAGAGAGAAGAGGAAAGGACCAATTACAGAGCCTTCTGGAACACCGTATATTAGAGGGAAGGAAGAAGAGGTCTGACCCCCCCCCCCCCCATGAGATGGTAAAGGAACGAGAAGAGAGGTAGGAAGATAGCCAATTAAGAACAGGGCCCTTGAAACCAAAGGAGGAGAGAGTGTGTAGGAGGAGTGGGTGATCAACAGTGTCAAAAGCTGCAGAGAGATCAAGGCGAATAAGGATGGATGATTGCTTGGCATGCCGAGCAGAGAGGAGAGAGTTGAGGATAGAAGTGAAAGCGGTTTCAGTGGAATGTTTAGGTCGGAAGCCAGATTGAATGGGAGGAAGGAGAGAGGAGGAAGAGACAAAAGAAGAGAGTTGAGAATAAGCGAGACGCTCAAGGAGTTTAGAAAGGAAAGGTAGAAGGGAGATAGGTCTGTAGTTAGAGGTGAGGAGTGGATCAGCAGAGGGTTTCTTTAGGATAGGAATAATTGTTGCGTGTTTGAAGGCTGAGGGAAAGGTAGAAGAGGAGAGGCAGGAGTTAAAGAAAGTGGTAGGGTAAGGGATAAGAAGAGGGTAGATTTTGGGGATGAGAACGGAGGGGAGAGGGTCAGAGGGAGCGGATGTGGGGTGTGCTTTGGAAAGGAGGGAGGAGACATCCAAAGCAGAGACAGGTGAGAAGACAGACATGGTGGAAGAGGGAGGAGAGGGGGGAGAAGAGAGGGAGCTAGAGGGGGTGTTAATTTTTTGGCGGAGTGAGATGATTTTGGAGGAAAAGAAGTTAGCAAAGTCAGAGGGAGAAAGCGTGGAGTTGGATGAGGGATCAGGAGTAGGAGGAGAGCGAAGACGGGTAAGAGTTTGAAAGATTCGACGAGGATGAGATGCTTGAGACTGGAGTAGGTTAGATTAGTAAGAGGACTTGGTGGTTGCAAGACAAGAGTTGTAAAGAGCGTGGTAAGAAAAGTAAGAGGTTCGATTAGAGAGCGAGGGAGTTATGAGCCAGAGTGTCTCTAAACGTCTGAGAAGGCGTCGCATAGAGCGGAAATGGGGGGTAAGCCAAGGTTGAGAAGGTTTCCGTGTGGGGCGAAAGAGAGAAAGGGGGTAAAGTTGGTCAAGGGCAGTGGAGATAGAGGATGAAAGGGAAGAGAGAGCATCATCGGCAGAGAGTAGTGCAAAGTCTTGGTGAGGTGGGAGAGAAGAAGAGCAGGTGTCGAAGAAGTGGGTAGCGTCAAAGTCCCGGAGGTCACGACGCGAGTAGATTGGGGGAGAAGGACTAGTGGTAGAAGGTGTAGAGAGAGGGGAAAGGGAGAAAGAGTAGAGCATGATCTGAGAGATAAACAGGGAGTGAGGAGACAGGGGAGGAGGAGTGGGAGGAGGAAATGATGAGGTCAAGAGTGGAGCCAGAGGAGTGAGTAGAGGGCGAAGGAAGGAGGGAGAGGAGATAGGAATCAAGGATGGAGAGGAGAAGATTGTGGGGGAGAAGGCAGATGGATGTTAAAGTCGCCAAGTACCACTAAAGGAGTGGCAGGTGGAGAAATAAGTGAGAGGAGGTGATCCAGATCATCAAGGAAAGAGGAGAGAGGACCAGGGGGTCGATAGACAATCAGGAAGGAAATAGGGTAGGGAGAAGAGAAGGACTTGTAGAGGAATTCAAAAGTAGAGAAAGAGGGGAGAGTTGGAGATGAAGAGGAGGAAATGAATTTCGGGTGGAATAAGAGACCAACGCCGCCACCTCGTCCAGAGGTACGAGAGGTATGGATGAAAGAGGAAGACGAGGTTGTTAAGGAAGCAGGGACAGAGGTGTTTTGAGGTGGAATCCATGTCTCAGTTAGGCAGAGGAAATGAAGATTGAGGCGAAAGAAAAGATCAAGGGTAGCAGCGGTCTTGTTACAGATGGATCTGGCGTTCCAGAGAGCAGTGTTTATGAGGGCAGATTGGTTGGCAGTGGGGGGGTAGAGAAGGTTAGGGCGATGAGAAAAGGAAGGAGGATGGGTAGGAGAGTGTGGGGGAAAATAGTGGAGAGGACTAGGCATCAAGAGGAGCGAGTAGAATAGGAGGGAGAGGAGGAGATGGAATGGGGGGAGAGGAGGGAGAGAGTGGGATGAGAAGGAGATAAGGGGGATCGCATACCAAGGACTTAGATACAGACAGGTAGGTAGGAGCAGAAAATTAGTAACGGGAATGTAGAGGGTAGAGGTCAGCGAGGATGAGGATAGGAGGAATTCAAGTTGGAGGTGGGAGGAAGCAAGTGGGAGTCAAAAGAGTCAGAGGTTCAGGAACTCAATACTGTGGAAAGAGGAGTCCAGAGGTGCTTGAGACAGGACGATGTAGTTGCACCAAGTTATCCTCACAAAGGGAGCCAGAAGGATCTAAAAAAGTCAGATGGGGCAGGAAGTCGATAGTGTAAATAGAGGGGTCAAGTGGTGCTTGATGTATGAGAAAGTAGGAGTCCAAAGTTATATCCGCACCGCCGAAGGTGGTGGCAGGGTAGAACTGAAAAGGCGTGGGAACAAACAGAGAGGGGGGAGAAGAAGCATATAACTCAAAGTCAGAGCCGGGCAAGCCAGGAACTGTGGGAGTAGAGTTGGAACACAGCCAGTGGAGCGATAATTATACAAGTGGAACAAGTATAGCGCAGCGTCCCTCGAAGGCAGATATATGGATCAGCCGGGAACCTGCGTAGTGTAGACAGTGTTCCGAGGTTGAGTGAAGTACAGAGGCCCAGGAAGCAGTGAAACAAATCCGTTGGGATAGTGCGCAGGAGGTGGGGACTCAAGCCCTGTGGGAAGAAGAAGAGGCTCAGAGAGCTGAGTGAAGGCAGCTGTGTGGAGGGAGCCGCAGGATTCAGCGAGGCGAGTCCACCAGGAATGCACGCAGGAGAGGAGGCTCCAAGCCATGTGGAATGATGAGAGCTCGGAAAGTAATGCAGAGGCAGCTGTATGGAGGAGGCCCTGGGCCGCTGCGACGCAGGTCAAGGGTACGGAGAGCTGTGAGGAGGCTGCGGCGTGGAGGGAGGCCCAGGAAACAAAGCAAGAAGGAGTGGACTCCGAAGGCCACGAGGAGCTCGACGGTCAGATGACTCCAAAAGGGAGGCCGGAGCTAGCTCAGTAGACAGCGGTAGCCGTACCTGTTGTTGTGCCCTATTTAATGACAATGGGCTCTGGCAACCGATAAGGGGCTCTGGCATCTGACCTGAACAGGATCCGTTGGTGTCGACCGCAGCAATGAAGGAAGAGGCAACCGCTGCCCTGTGTGACTGGAAGGCAGGGGGGCCCCGCAGGTCGGCCGGCGCAGCAGGCAGCGGCAAGGAGGAAGAGGCCACCGCCGCTCTGGACTACTGGAAGGCGGGATGACCCCGTTGGTGTCGACCGCAGCAATGAGGAAGAGGCAACCGCTGCCCGGTGTGACTGGAAGGCAGGGGGGCCCCGCAGGTCAGCCGGCGCAGCAGGCAGCGGCAAGGAGGAAGAGGCCACTGCCGGTCTGGACTACTGGAAGGCGGGAGGACCCCGTAGGTCGGCTGGCACAGCGGGCAGTGGCGAGGAAGGAAGAGGCCACCGTCGCTCTGGTCTACTGGAAGGCGGGAGGATCCCGCAGGCCGGCTGGCTCAGCAGAGAGCAGAAGGAAGCAGGTGGCAACTGCCGCCCTGGATGACTGGAAGGTGGAGGGGGCCCCGCAGGCCGACCCGATGACGATGCGGGAGGAAGGCTGCTTCGCGGCTTGCTCCCGGAGCCGCTCAAGGTGGGTCCGATTTTGGTTACCGCCGCCCTGGATGTTTGGAAGGAGGAGTGTCGCTCCAAGGTTCGATCCCGGAGACGCTCTAGATGAGTCCGATCCTGACAACTGCCGCCCTGGATGTCTGAAGGCTCACCGGGTCCGTCCGAGGGCAGAGCAGGAGGAAGGCCGCTCCGAGGCTCGATCCTGAATCCGCTCCAGGCGGGTCCGATTTCCGCTGAAAAAGCCTGAGCAGGTAGGCAACAGGAACGGAAGACGATATTGGCAGAAATTGCAGTTTAAACTGCCTTAATTCACGAATGATTCAGCCTGATGTAAGGAGACACAGACTCCTGCGAATCAAGATGTTCTGCTAGTTCGGGCACTGCCCTACTACCCCACATGTGAGTCAAACTCTGTATGTGGGTGCACTCATCAGGTGACTGTTTTCATTACCAGCATGCCAGACTCTGACTTCTATACTTACTTGGTTGATAAATTGAGTTAAAAAAATGCAGCTAAATGTAACAGTTGCTTTACTCAAAATGCAGCTAAATAAGAGACAGTGGCTGTACTCAAAATGCAGCTAAATAGAACAGTGGCTGTACTGCAAAATGCAGCTTAATAAGGGACTGTGGCTTTACTCAAAGATGCAGCTCATTATGCAGCTAATGTAAACAAAAGTAAATTATGTTTACCTCAAGCATCCCATCAAAGTCACTACAAAACTGCTTTGCTCGCTAAGCCGAAAGGTGTCGGCAGATAACAAAACAAAAATGCAGAAAGAACAGTTCTAGAATGAAGAGGGTACAACACACAGCTGCAAACTGACCCTCTATTTGCATTTCTGGAACACACTTATAGGGTCAGAAACATGAGACACAAAGACACTCCTCAATGCGAGGCACTGCCATTTATTGATTTCTGCACCCTACTCAACCCCTATAAAGATTTCTCTGAGTCAGGGCATCTTTAAAATGATAAATGGACAAAGCTCAAAGGAGCTCTGGAATGGCACAGAACAAATGGAAAGGCGGACGAAACAACAGCCCAGGTGAAGCACTTGCATTGCAGTGTTAGTTCTTGGAGAGACTAAGATTTTGTACAAATGAGCAGAGATTGATATTTTGTACAAATGAGCATTTCTTATGATTTCTATCTCAAAGTCTTAACATATTTTTCTGTAATGTGAAAAATACCTTTGATAAACTATGGAGGGGTGACTTTCCGAGAAAGATGGTAGGGACCATGTCCTTCAATTTCGGGTTTTTAAATTTCATATATGCATTTCAAAAATAAATATGAAACAGATTTGTTTGGAAAATAAGCCTGCTCACTGGGTTGTCCTTGGTGAGCCACTACAGACCTTTGGTGGCCATTGTTGACTCTGGTCAAGACCTGAAGCAGGTGTATCATGTTGCCCGAGAACTAGGATCACTGGCCACAAAGCAGCCACTGCACACTTGGCCCTGGGGCCACAGAAAAATACAGAAAGCTAAGAGATGTAGAAAGGGTGAGGCTGTAACGAGAGAGTGGTTCTGGAAAATTTTAACCATTTGCTGGATGTTCGATATCGTGTCCAACGGAGAGAAAGCTCTGCCTGAGTAAGTGTGGAGGACCCACCAATGAATTGGAGGTGCGGTCCGGGATAGTTAGGATATTCTAGAAGCTAAGCAAGAAGCCAATGCTTTTCAGCAGGTGTGGCTTAGATGTTCTGATATACCTCTGGGAAACGGGCCTGAATATGCAAGTAATCCGGGTAGAAAAAAAAAGCATGGATCTTTTCCCTCCTGAGACGAGCAGCCACCACTGACAGAAGCTTGGTGAATACATTTGGTGCTTTAATAGGCCAAAAGGAAGTATCCTGAACTGTTAATGAATATTCCGCTACTATGAACCTCAAGTTCGTTTTGTGCTGTGGATGAATGGGCACATGAAAGTAGGCATCCTGTAATTCCAGTGACACAAACCAGTCCTGGGACTGGAGGGCCTGGAACATTAGGACTATGGTGACCATTCTGAACTTGTATTTACAAAGGAATTTGTTTGGTACACTCGGATCCAAGATGGGACACAGGCCTCCTTCAGCACCAGGAAAGACCTGGAGTACCACCACCCTTTGCCCCTCTCCAAGGTTAGAATCAGCTCTATGGCTGCCATCTTTAGAAGGTGAGCAATTTCCTGCAAAAGCAGATGGTTTAAAGGTCCATAGAAGGTAAATGGTGGGTGATCTGGAGGGAGGGCGCTGCATGAAAGATAGACAGTATCCCTATGTCACTACTGGTAACAACCAGGACTCTGAAGCAGTGTCTGTCCACATCTCAGTATGCTGGCACAGGCTTCTTTTCATATGCGATTTGTGGGCGAAGTACTCATTAAAGGGGTTTTGCTGTACTGATGTGTATTAGACACAACTGACTGTATGGTATGGTTGATGGGCACTAGTTCTGTCGTGAGGAGGCACGCTTGGCTCACTACCTCAAACGTTTTGCAGTACGTCCATGCAAAACTCTCAAACCTGCCGTTTGACAGATAATCACTTCGATGCCAATGCAGACCAGTTCCTTGAAAAGTTCAAGGAGTCCAATGCCATGGCCAAATGGCTGCTGGGGCAGTAGCTGAGGCTCCCTAGTTCCTCTTTTTCTCCCCTCTGACTAATTGCGTTTGCTTCCCAGGTACAGCATGACCTCTTCCTCAGTGGGAGAAAAGGGTATAGAAATGACAATCACTTCACCTGTCATTGAAGTAGTATTAGATGTTGGTCCAGCTGCTGAATAGCTAGGCCCTAAGATGAGGCCATGAACCTTTCCAAGGGACTGACACCTTGGCGCCCAAGTAATTATCTCTGTGAAATGGCCGGTGTGAAAGCTTTGCTTGGACATACGGCACAAAGCCTGAGGTAGTGAGCATATTGTGCCTTACTTGCTGCAGAGACTCCCTATGGAACCCCCCCATTCTTTTTGCTTGTTTTGAACCCTTCCTGGCTTTTGGAGGTCAGTAAAGCCTTCTGCTTTACTTCCTTTGTCCGGTTTGCTCCTTCTTAGGGGAACTGACAAGTGTCCCTAAGACTGTCAGTACTGAGAGATAAGGTCTCTGTGCATTCTTGTATTTTTACAACTGCACACATCACCTTACAGTGAAGTGCAGTTACGATACTTTGTATCCTTAGAACATATGATATAATGGCTTTTGGGTTACTTTGACAATGTGCCTAATGAAAGCTGGTGGCAGATGTGTGATTTTTACAGTTTTTATGATATTTGATTCGTGCACTTTTGCATCGACTGAATGGCTGCTAAAGGAGGTAGCACCCTAAAATGGCCATGCCACAAGATTTGCCGATTGTTCTTTGGCCATATTGTTCTTTGGCCTTCTTTCTGCTTTCTTAAGTCAGGAAACTTCTTAAAAGGAAATCCTTTTCCTGGGAAAACTAGAGAAAATGGGCTTTTGTGAGTATGTCCAGTCCCAATCCACAACCTGATGACCATTGGTTGTCCAGGACTGGATAACCAGGGCCTGTTTGAAAGTTGCAGATCCTTATGATTGGGGGTTTGGGCTTACTCCCAGACCAAATCTTGGATAAAAGAGGTGGCTCCTGCAACAGTTCATCAGATCAACGTTGGAACCAAGACTTCTACAATGAAGTGCAGCCCGCTAACGCTGCGAGGACGGCCCATGCAGCTGACCAGTATGACTCCAGTGACTGGTCCAGTGAAACCCTGCTCCTCTGCCTGATCTCAGAAGACCTGTGTTGGTGCTTCAACCCTTGGGACGGTCGTAAGAACCATTCTTGACCAGTGTCCCTGGACCAACCAGTGGACTGACCCTCTCTCTCCTGAGCTACCTCATTGCAGGCGTCATCATTCCGAGCAGAGCCTTGGAACTTTGCACATCTTCAGCTTGTACACAAGCCACCTGTACTCAAGGGAAGCTGTGCTGGGACTGCTTCTGTAATCACCGCTGTATGATTGCCTATCACTGCCTGACAGTGGTGACCTTAGTTGGATCTGGTCTTCCTCATGTCCCTTAAGTGGCCTGTGGCCATCTCTCCCACAGAAGTTGTCCGTTACCTTCTTTAGGGTCTTCTACTAGAAGCCGGCCAGGACAGATTCCTGTGCACCGCAACCGACAAACTAAATCACAAGAAACAAAGTACCCTTTTGTCTAGATTATCCTCACAGTGTGAAAAAGAACAGAACAAAGAAGCTCGAACAAAGTATTGAACCTACATAAGGGAACATCCCAAGCCAAGGGGGTAAGAAAGTGCCTGTTGGATTTCATCCCTTTCTCACATAGGATGCCCTTGGTGTAAAGTCCTGACCCTAGCTCACTCTGAACTAACCTATGGTGGTCGAACCTGGGTTAAGGATTATTTCTAGGCCTACTCTAGTGAATAGGATTGAGTTGAGCCCTTATCGGAACTTTGCTAAATACTTACCTAAGTTTGAAAACTTTATAAAAGAATCTCCAAAGTCCACTGCATCATTTTGGAATAACCTTACCTGAAGAAGCTATACATTGAAACTTGTGGCTTTTGGGCACAAGGCCCTATACCATATTATGGTTGGACTTAAAAAGATACAGGGGAGTTGTTCTTGTGTTGGTTTTGCTCATTTTCCTTGATGCACTGGTAATATGATCATATGGAATTTTATTCTCCGAATGGTGGATGTGTATATATGTTACATATGGTTTTGTGTAATATTGACCTGTGATTTTTATATGCTTAGTCTGTACTTAAAGACCTAATAAATACTGTTTTGTACATACTTACTGTCTAACCTGAGTTGTTGGTGTTAATCTGTGTTGACTAATTTTAGTCCTTGAACACTCCCACACTTTTCCTGACACTAAGCCTGGACTGCTCAGCTACCTTACCTTGATTTGGTTTTGGCTAACCTCTCGGTGTCTTCCTGTCTACCACAAATAAGGTAGCATCCCACCAGGGCTCATTTTGGAAATCCATCTCACCACGCCCAGTAAAGACCTTTCTCTAATATGCCTGGATTACTTCAGCGGGCAAGGACTCAACATACACACTGCTGGTGCAGGTCTAACACAGATATATGGTGATGGCACGCTTGAGACAAATTAAAACTGGAGGCCATCGGTTGGAAAAAAACGTAGTAAGGAAAGTGTTTCTCTTCCAATCCCATCAACTGCAACTTTGAAAAAGGAACCAAAGTTGTAATAATTGTGCGTTACTGATTATGCACTGGAGACGTCTCTCTACTACTAGCAACACTACATAAAATCACTGTGGAGCCACATTGCACACTTGGGTCGTTGAGAAAACATTTCATATGTAGTCCATATCTGAAGAATATTTCAAGAGAGTAAGAATCTGTGGGAGAATGATATCCATTGAAAATCAAGGCTCTTAAGATAACTATGCATTTGTGCTGTAATTCTCTCACCATTAGTGCACATCCTACAGAGGATCATCAAACAAATTTTGTATAGCAGTATTTGTACTATTTATATGACCAGTGATCCGTACCATGCTAAAACACAGACATATGAACGATTCACTAATTGCATTTTTGTGCCTTAAAGCCTATACAATTCAAACAGTTTCCAGAGATATTTAATTAAAACAATGAACACATAAGCAAAGGAAATAATACCTTGACAGCACTTATAAAATCGGAGAGTGTAAAGTTTTCTTTCCCATATACCGTCCATCTGTCCCAGATTGTAAATGTTATTCCATTTCTAGACCAACAAAAGAAAGCAAAACCTTTAGAATGTGAAGCCATTAAGCAGGCTTGAGCACTTTCCCAAGAAATATAAAAATCAGTAATTAACTTTATAAAGAACACACTACTTATCTCTAAGTAATATTCTAACTCCAGCACCACCTGCCTTCGGAAACCTTTTCGCCACCAGGTGGCACAGTGCAGCTCCACATCGGCTTCACTCGACGCCTATATGCGCCCCATGCTGAACGGGAGGTCATGGGCAGTATACATAGAGCTACCGACTCCATGCCCCAAGTTCTGCAGTTTTCCCTCGTAATACACCACTAAGGGCGGCAGAACAGATGAGGTGAACAAGCTGTCCACCAGAGGGGCAGGTTGGGAGGACGATGAGGAATGTGTGGGAGGAACATACATCAGAAAGAACATTTCCAAGGAGGTAAGTAATTTGTTCTTTTGATGGATTTTTTCCTCCCACAGATTCCTCATCTATGATAGGCTCCCATAAGCAGTACATGCCCAAGGTGTACTAGCTACATCAATAGGGGCAGGAAGATAGGGCAATGTGGAATCTGTGGTAGGAACATCCATCAAAAACAACATTAATGAAGGCAAGTCATTTGTTCTTCTAATTAACTACTTCATCCCATGTATTCCTCATCTATGATAGACTCCCAGAGCAGTACAATGATCTGGTGGATTAGGGTAGTAAGGACACCATATAAACTAGCAAACTCCAAGGACCACTGTGCTGAAAAGAGCATCCTGACCAGACATAGAATCCAAGCAGTAATTCTTAGCAAGCGTGTGCCAGGAAGCCCACATCGCTGCTTGGCGAATATTCAGAACAGGCACTCTGCGTTGCAGAGACAAGGCGGCTGCCAGGGACGTCATTTCACCAAAATGCCAGGGGTAGCGGAAGTGACATCACACGACGCTTGACCCGCTGATGACATCATAGGAAGTGCTGTCATTTCACTGCACCCCGAAGTGATATCGCGGCAAGTGATGGAAGGCGACCATTCATCCGTTGACAAAACAGGAAGTGGAATCACATAGCATTGTACACTATGAAAAATATGGTTACGATATCACTATAATGTGATGTACATTTCACACAAGAATGGATCGCCATATGTATCGCTAAGATCAGTGTGTATAGGCCCATATTACCAAATTACTGTGAATGCAAGCAGACGTCCATGACCAAATGATAATCATGTGTTATTATATAGCACTTACGCTTAAGCGCTTTATATAGAAAAAATATACACCCAATATCACCCAACCTTTGTTGGTACTCATTTATCGACCTCAGAAGGATGAAAGGCTGAGTTGAGGCGTTTGAGAACAGACTAAATCAGTGACTCACCCCCTGAAGTGTGCCTGAAATAAACCGTTAATGAATCTAGCAATTACTGTATAGAATTCCAGAAAGGCACATTATTTGGTATTCCTATTCTTTCTTATTTAGGGTTAGTGCTGAAAGTGTTAGACTTGTGGCACTCCTGGTTTTTTTTTTTTTTTTTTTTTTTTTTTTTTTAAAAGAGGCCTGAATAAGAAAGCCAGCCACTCCAGAAGTAAAGAGCCACATGGTGCTGGCCACAGGCCAGGAGCCTGCATTCCCAAAAAAATAAAATGAAAACTTTTTTTTTTTTTTTTTTAAGAGGTCGCTAGGGAGACCACAGAGGTTGCAAGGGAGACCTCAGAGGTTACTGTTGCGACCTCTGGTGACCCCTAAATGACGTCCCTGGCAGCTGCCGACACTTTGGTGTAATGAGCCCTGAGACCCTCTGGGACCTCCTTGCCGGCCAGATGGTAGCATTTGAGATGCAGGGAATGATCCATCGAGACAGGATCTGTTTGATATCAGCACTGCCAGCTTGGGCAACCATGTAACTAATAAAATGTTGGTCATCAGTCCTGTTTTCCCATCCCCAAGAGATGTAGAACTTGAGCACCTGCACCGGATTGAGCCGATGGAAGCGCTCCCTATTCCTTTGAAAAATGAGGCAGAGAAAAGAAGACAGGTAGATGGATCTTTTCAGAGAGATGGAAATCTGAGATTTCCTACAGAAGGAAGGAGGGCCTAGCTCCCAATGTCACCTTCTTTATGGAGAAAACCAAGTAGGGTGGATTAACAGACATAGCCTGGAGCTCACTCACTCACCTAGTGGAAGTGATGACAACCAGGAAAATCACCTTAAGAGTGAGCAGTCTTAAAGAAAAAGAATGAAAGGGCTGAAATGGACCACCCATTAAAAATGTCAACACTAAATTGTGTCCATTAAGGCATGCAAGCAACAGGTGAGGGTAGACGAAGGGGAGAGACTACGATATTACCAGTTGAGGCACTGGTTAGCCGATACCAAAATTAAGGCTGCAGTTTGTAGACAATTGACCCCCTTTGAAAAATGTATAACCACGCAATCAGGGTTGAAGCAGCTTATGTCAGCACTTTGTAAGCTCCTCAACGAAAGCTTGACTCAAGTGCAGTGCACCTATATGAAAAGATGGGAAGCTTAATTGGGCAGTGCTATATCAAGGGAAAGGTCGGAGTGCCTATGGGGCAATATAACAAACTGAACATGCTCCATTCAACTCAGAAATGTGGTACATAATTATGGTGCGATGGCACTATACACTGGAAAAACCATGTTATTTACCCCAAGATCTCTCCTAAATGCTGGCGAGGGTGTGAGGAAAGAGGGGTCTGGGCTCACATTTGGTGGGGGTGCCTGGTGTACAAACCTTTCTGGGAAGAAACACAGGTTCAATTGGGAGAGATATTGGCCACAAGCAAAGAGGTATACACAATGGAGAGGCAATGTGGCCTCTGGGACCCAGACAGTAAGATATTTACCAAAAAGATTTAAAAAAAGGCATACATCACAAACCTCCTCATAGCAGCATGGTTAGTTATAGCGCAGAGGTGGAAGCAGAGACAGGCCCCAACAGCATTTGACTGGCTCCAAAAAGTGTTGAATTGTGTAACCCTTGAATGAGTGACTTATAGCTTGCAGGGGGATTGGGATACATTCAAGCAAGAATGGGGACAAGTCCTGTCATATCTCCAGAATGACTTCAAAGTGCAGTGATGCCCTCACAAACACAGTACTGGACATTATCTTAAGAAATAGTGGGAGGAATTCTTAGGAATGATGGACATGAGCAATTATACCTCTGATGGATGTTGGGGAAAGGGGGGTTAGAGGGAAAGAAGAGGGGGAAGGTGGAAGGGCAAGGGGGGGAATGTTGTAATGTTTACTTTGCAAAACTCAATATAAATAAACATATAACAAAAGAAAATGTCAACACAATTTTATTACAAAGCTGGAACAACTTCTCAGGAATTGGATGACTTTTGGGATTGTGAAAATGGAGCCCTGCGCCGGGGTCTTCTTGAAGACCGAAATGGCCACAAGATACTCCTTCACCGTACCAATTTGTAAGCGTGTCGGGCCCAAAAAATGTAACCAGAGAGGAAGTGGAGTAAATAAAAGGCTTAAAGTCACTCTCCCAGCACTAAGCCGAAAACCTATGCCACCTACAGGCATAGATGGGGTTGGCCTTCCCAGTTGTCTTGGTTTGACCCCTTTTGAGGTGGCTGCCTTTACAATTAAATTTATGGGCAACCTCTCCCATTGTTGGGTTTTGTATAAATGGATTTGGTGGCAGGTCTTGTAGCAGATAGGAGCATGCCCAGAACGTCCTCCAACAAATCCCACTCCATATACCACAGTCTTTCAGCAGCAAAGCATGAAGGTTCAGGTTGGGGAGGCACCAGTGTAGGTCCCTACCTCCGAGTGGAAGAAGAGGTCCGTCCTCTGCAGAAGACGGCAAGGAGGGCAGATGGTTATTTCCAGCAACTCCAGTTACCACATTCTCCAGGGAACAAAAAAAAGATCCAACAATAGGGATCCTCCCGTCCCTCGCACACTATCGACAATCCACCAAAAGTGGTGTTAAACAATTGTTAATAGACATTAATCAATATAGGGTTGAATGGTTCAGGTTAGTTTCAAAATCGCAACAGAAAAAAGATTTCAGAGAGTGTGGATTTCATAAAATACACAAAATGTTTTTTAATCACATCAAGAAAACATTCTTCTTAAATCCAAGATACACAATATTATGGCTTTACGCATTTCGAGGGTATATCCTCTTCAGAAGCCTTGCTTGGACTGTTGATTTGTGATTCATGTTCAAGGAGTACATTATCAGTAAAAAATACATTGAAAAACCAAACATTAATGGATGCAATTAAATAATGGATAAAGCAATTTTAAATCTCAGTTTTATAAAGTCTCATATACTTCATGAAATATTAGTTTCTCGTATCTAGGCTTCCAACATTATCCCAATATTATATCCATTGTCACTAATCTGTACAACATATAAGTAATTCTCCATCTTTGCTTATGTCGGATAAACATTCATCAAACAATCCTTGAAATTTATATCATCAAAATTTACACAAGTCCAAAGATGTCAATGTCCATGGGTATTTGTAAAAAACTGCGCCAATTGGCATTATGGTAAATCGACTCAAATACTTCATTGCACATAATTAATGTTACAGGGTTACCGGCTAACTAAACTCATCTGAATTCAACTGACCTCAAATGGAAATGTAAAGGAAAAGGACTCGCCTAACAGAGAGTATCGCGTAAAAAGAAGGCAGCAGAGGAGGCCACAAGTAGTTCAAATCGGAAGGTTTCATACATCTAGACCTAGTCAAGAAGGGTGTTTGGTTACACGAGTCAATAAGCTCACAGCGATGTAACAGATTCCCGTTTAAAAAATGTTATATTAAAAGAGCATTCGCTTGAATAAGAGATAGCAGAGGTAGTATAGATCACACTAACAGGGTAATTCATAGAATTTCGCAGAAAAGTGTCGCAAGCGGCTGGCGCAGAGTGTCCGCGTGCGATTGTCTGCGCCAGGCGCGTGCGCCAAAACCGATTTCCGCGCACAGCGTATTCATGGATTTCAGGCTCCCAAACCAGCCGTGGCGCAGAGTATCGCAGCGACCCTGCAGCAGCACCAGTAACGCCCCCAAGAACGCCCTCGCGCAAGGAAAAGCCATCAAAATCGCTAAATCATCGCAAAGGGCTGCGCTAACCCTGGACCAGTTTACAGGGCTGCCAAACAAGGAACGCAAAGCGGGTAACGTTCATATCAGGGGTACGCGGGAAGTTTTACACGCGATTAGCCAGGGTACGTGTATTACAGGGGTACGCGGGAATTTTCACACGCGATTTGGCTGGGTACGTGTATGACAGGGGTACGCTTGAAGTTTTACACGTGATTAGCCAGGGTACGTGTATTACAGGGGTGCGCGGGAATTATCACACGCGATTTGGCTGGGTACGTGTATTACAGGGGTGCGCGGGAATAATCACACACGATAAGGCTGGGTGGGTCCTCACAGGTGTTCCCTGTACACCCTCCACGGCCCCTGCAGGCTGCCCACAAAACAGGCGACTACCCTGCACATCTGCTCATGTCTCCCACCCCCCACACCACCCCCAGCAGTGTGGGGCACCCTCCACCAGGCCCCCACCCATGTCTCCCACCACCCCCACCCCCCAGCCACCATGGGCAGCCCCCACCAGGCCCCCACTCATGTCTCCCACCCACCCCCACCCCCCAGCCACCATGGGCAGCCTCCACCAGGCCCCCACTCATGTCTCCCATCCACCCCCAGCCACCATGGGCAGCCTCCACCAGGCCCCCACTCATGTCTCCCACCACCCCCACCCCCCCAGCAGTGTGGGGCACCCTCCACCAGGCCCCCACCCATGTCTCCCACCACCCCCACCCCCCAGCCACCATGGGCATCCCCCACCAGGCCCCCACTCATGTCCCCTATCACCCCCACCCCCCAGCAGTGCAGGGGCAGCCTCCACCAGGCCCCCACTCATGTCTCCCACCACCCCCACCCCCCAGCCACCATGGGCAGCCTCCACCAGGCCCCCACTCATGTCCCCTATCACCCCCACCCCCCATGGGCAGCCCCCACCAGGCCCCCACTCATGTCTCCCACCCACCCCCACCCCCCAGCCACCATGGGCAGCCTCCACCAGGCCCCCACCACTCCCACCCCCCCAGCAGTGTGGGGCACCCTCCACCACCCCCACCCCCCAGCCACCATGGGCAGCCTCCACCAGGCCCCCACTCATGTCCCCCATCACCCCCACCCCCCAGCCACCATGGGCAGCCCCCACCAGGCCCCCACTCATGTCTCCCATTGCCCCCACCCCCCCAGCAGTGTGGGGCAGCCTCCACCAGGCCCCCACTCATGTCTCCCACCCACCCCACCCCCCAGCCACCATGGGCAGCCTCCACCAGGCCCCCACTCATGTCTGCCACCACCCCCACCCACCAGCCACCATGGGCAGCCCCCACCAGGCCCCCACTCATGTCCCCTATCACCCCCACCCCTCAGCCACCATGGGCAGCCCCCACCAGGCTCCCACCCATGTCTACCACCCCCCCACCCCCAGCCACCATGGGCAGCCCCCACCAGGCCCCCCACTCATGTCTCCCACCTCCCCAACCCACCAGCCACCATGGGCAGCCCCCACCAGGCCCCCACTCATGTCCCCCATCACCCCCATCCCCCAGCCACCATGGGCATCCCCCACCAGGCTCCCACCCATGTCTACCACCCCCCCACCCCCCAGCCACCATGGGCAGCCCCCACCAGGCTCCCACCCATTTCCACCCCCCCCACCCCCCAGCCACCATGGGCAGCCCCCACCAGGCCCCCACTCATGTCTCCCACCCACCCCCACCCCCCAGGCACCATGGGCAGCCTCCACCAGGCCCCCACCACCCCCACCTCCCCAGCAGTGTGGGGCACCCTCCACCAGGCCCCCACCCATGTCTCCCACCACCCCCACCCACCAGCCACCATGGGCAGCCCCCACCAGGCCCCCACACATGTCCCCTATCACCCCCACCCCCCATCCACCATGGGCAGCCCCCACCAGGCCCCCACCACCCCCACCTCCCCAGCAGTGTGGGGCACCCTCCACCAGGCCCCCACCCATGTCTCCCACCACCCCCACCCACCAGCCACCATGGGCAGCCCCCACCAGGCCCCCACACATGTCCCCTATCACCCCCACCCCCAGGCAGTGCAGGGGCAGCCTCCACCAGGCCCCCATTCATGTCTCCCACCACCCCCACCCCCCAGCAGTGCAGGGGCAGCCTCCACCAGGCCCCCACTCATGTTCCCTATCACCCCCACCCCCCAGCCACCATGGGCAGCCTCCACCAGGCCCCCACTCATGTCTCCCACCACCCCCACCCACCATGGGCAGCCCCCACCAGGCCCCCACACATGTCCCCTATCACCCCCACCCCCAGGCAGTGCAGGGGCAGCCTCCACCAGGCCCCCATTCATGTCTCCCACCACCCCCACCCCCCAGCAGTGCAGGGGCAGCCTCCACCAGGCCCCCACTCATGTCTCCCACCACCCCCACCCCCCAGCCACCATGGGCAGCCTCCACCAGGCCCCCACTCATGTCCCCTATCACCCCCACCCCCCAGCCACCATGGGCAGCCCCCACCAGGCCCCCACTCATGTCTCCCACCCACCCACACCCCCCAGCCACCATGGGCAGCCTCCACCAGGCCCCCACTCATGTCTCCCACCACCCCCACCCCACCAGCAGTGTGGGGCACCCTCCACCAGGCCCCCACCCATGTCTCCCACCCCCCCCAGCCACCATGGGCAGCCTCCATCAGGCCCCCACTCATGTCCCCTATCACCCCCACCCCCCAGCCACCATGGGCAGCCCCCACCAGGCCCCCACTCATGTCTCCCACCCCCTCACCCTCCCAGCAGTGTGGGGCAGCCCCCACCAGGCCCCCACTCATGTCTCCCACCACCCCCACCCCCAGCCACCATGGGCAGCCTCCACCAGGCCTCCACTCATGTCTCCCACCACCCCCACCCACCAGCCACCATGGGCAGCCCCCACCAGGCCCCCACTCATGTCCCCTATCACCCCCACCCCCCAGCCACCATGGGCAGCCCCCACCAGGCTCCCACCCATGTCGACCACCCCCCACCCCCCCAGCCACCATGGGCAGCCCCCACCAGGCTCCCACCCATGTCTACCACCCCCCCCCCCCAGCCACCATGGGCAGCCCCACCAGGCCCCCACTCATGTCTCCCACCCACCCCCACCCCCCAGCCACCACGGGCAGCCTCCACCAGGCCCCCACTCATGTCTCCCACCACCCCCACCCCCCAGCCACCATGGGCAGCCTCCACCAGGCCCCCACTCATGTCCCCTATCACCCCCACCCCCCATCCACCATGGGCTGCCCCCACCAGGCCCCCACTCATGTCTCCCACCACCCCGACCCCCTCAGCAGTGTGGGGCACCCTCCACCAGGCCCCCACCCATGTCTCCCACCACCCCCAGCCACCATGGGCAGCCCCTACCATGCCCCCACTCATGTCTCCCCCCACCCCCAGCCACCATGGGCAGCCCCCACCAGGCCCCCACTCATGTCTCCCACCCACCCCCACCCCCCAGCCACCATGGGCATCCTCCACCAGGCCCCCACTCATGTCTCCCACCACCCCCAGCCACCATGGGCAGCCCCCACCAGGCCCCCACTCATGTCTCCCAGCCACCCCACCCACCCCCCAGCCACCATGGGCAGCCTCCACCAGGCCCCCACTCATGTCCCCTATCACCCCCACCCCGCAACCACCATGGGCAGCCTCCACCAGGCCCCCACTCATGTCCCCCTGCCCACAGGCCCTGACAATCCTCAAGCATGGGCCTCATGGCCAGCCACCACAGCCCAAAGACACAACCAAGTATTACATGCGCCCATGATACTACTCCAATGGAAACAATGTAAATCAACACGTGTCTCACACACACACAATGGTTGCAAGTCAACCTGAAAACCCATATCATCACATGCATGAAAACAATGAGATGAAACCACACATTGAAGAATCAAAAAATCCAAATAATGTATTAATAACAACAATAATGGCAAACAAAATTAAACAAAATACACAAGTAAAAAAAAAAAAAAAATTAAGCTGGCTGTCCCTTTTCAAATTAAAATCAATAAATGATGATCCAAAAAAATTTCTTCCAAAGTTCAACTCCATAAAAAGGAAATTAAGGGAAAAAAGAAATAGAAAACCATTGCTCCATGGGAAAAAATATTCATAGTAAAAAAAATGTCCAAATCCAAAGTCCAACTATGTACAAAGTATTCAGGGTCCATCAATCCCAACAGAGGAAATGAAACCTACCAAAAAACCTATCTAAAATGGGACTATATACAAAAGGTGGAGCAGTGTCCGTCGACTCCAAATAAAAATAAACTATAAAGGAAACCTATCACTAAATAACTATATACAATGGTGGCGGGCCAGTCCAGCGGCTCACTTAGTGGTGTTCCGGGCCAGGGCATCATCGAACTCCTCGTCTATGTCCCGGAGGCGGTCCTGTTCCATGGCCCCGAGGGTCCGCAGGGATGCCGACATGTTCACCTCCAACTTCCTGCGGATTGCCTCGAGGCACTCGGCCCGCCTCAGGGCCCTCCGCATGGAGTTCTCTGCCCTGACCATCGTGAGCCGCGCCTCTTCCGCCCGCCGCCGCTCTGCATCTATGGCGTGGCCCAACCGCTGCCACACGGAAGACACTTCCCGTCCAGGGTCCTCCTGCCCTCCGGCCGATGCCTGCCCCTCCGATGTTGAAGGCCCCGAGCTACCGTGGCTCCCACCTACAGCCTCCTGCTGCTGCTGCTGCAGCTGCTGCTGTCCATGTGCCTGCCCTGTCCGATGGAGCCTGCACATCCTCCTCCAGCTGGGGTGCAGTCGTTGATGTGGCCACCCCTGCTGGACGTCCGACTCCCGATTGTGGCAGGGATCGGTTGTCCACCAGCCTGGCCGCACGGTCGGAGGCAGCTCCACAGGGCACCTAGGTGACACATAGGTGGGAAGATGGCATGGAGGACAACTGGGGCATAGGGGGTTCCGTGGAGGAGGGTGTCGGAACAAGGTCCAGGAAACGGAGGAATCCAGCCCTGGTGAGCTGTCCCAGTGGGTCAACGCAGTCAACGAGCCATGCGAGAAGACGTGCAGACTCATCATGAAAAGACTGCAGGTCAGCTCGCATGGCCCGTTGACGCCACCCCACCCTGGACAGGCTCAACCTGGTGCAGGATAGCCACATCCGCCGGGAGAGGAAGGCCAGGTGTTGTAAGCCAATCCCCTCCCTGAGAATGGGTCTGGAGGTAGGCATCCCCGCTGGTGCAAGATGATGCAGTGACAGGAGCAGGGACAGGATTGCACACAGGCACCTCCGCGGCAGCCTGTGCTGCCTCCTGTCCCAGATCCTGCACTGCACCACTAGCACCAGTGGAATCCCCACCTCCAGACCCCGCCTCTGTCGCTTGCACGGCCTCCTCCTCCTCCTCCAAACCCCCCACCAACCTGGATGACTCCGTGCCATCTTCCTCCGTTGGGCCCTGTGGGGTCCCAGCTGCCCCTTCTGCTGCCGAGGAGTCCAACTCCAACCTCCGCCTCTTGGACCTACCCTCGGCAGCTGCGGCCTGGGACACGGCACCGGACTCCTCACTCCCCGACGAGATCAGAACCTGGGAGGGGATCCGGGCCTTGCGTCTCTGGCTGGTGGTGCGACCCCTGCCGCTGTGCTCCACAGCACCTTCTCCGCCCTCTTCATCAGTTGACGCTGCAGACAGGGAGAAAGAAAACACAGGCATCAGGGCACTGTCCAATGGACTCATACACACATGACAGTCATACATGAGTGGCATTGGTAAACCTCAGACATGGCATCACAATCCCCAACACACATGTCATTTCAACTTGCACACATGAGCCATACCACAGCCATATTGCAACAGCCAGCACCATCCATTCACATACAACAGCATGAGCAGCCAAAGGTCATCAACACATCACATGCAACATAGGGAGTACACTACACATGCACACACACCACCAAACTTGCATGCATGTGTACACCTCCGCCAACTGTCGCAGTGTTCCGATCGACATCCATGTCACACCTGACAATCATTCCTCCACATCCTGTGCCATGCAAGCCAACACACACAAGCACCATCCATGTGTCACACATGAGACCCCTCGCATGTGTCACCCTCACGGCCCTGTACACCCCCCCCTACTTGCCCACATAAAAATACATGTTCAACCTGCACAATCCTGGCACACCACACACACAGCTTACAATCAGTATGCATGTACACTTACCGCTCGACTCCAGACGGGTCTGCCTCTCAAGGACCTGGACGTGGAGCGCTGGGGATATGTGTTCCAGGACCCTCATCTGATCTTCCGACAAGTGGCCCCGGCGCCCCTTAGCATCCGCTGCCTTCAGGAGGCGCCGGGCCTTGTTGAGGGTCCTAGACCTGAAGTCCTCCCAGCGCTTCTTGACACGTTCGTAGTCGCGGACTGCCACCTCCTCCGCATTGATGGCAGTCACGATGTCCATCCAGATCCGAGTCCGTCCTTCCTTGTCGGCGCGCAACCTTCTGAAGAGGGCATCATACTGCCCCAGGACATGCTCCACCAGGACACCAACTTCGGTGGCAGTGAAGCTGGTGCCCCTCTGCCTCCTTGGCCGGGGGTTGCCACTGGTGCCAGATGTTGCAGTGCCCGACATGGCAACCCCAGAGGCAGGAGTGGGTGGGCAACTGGGTCCTGGGGCTGGCCTGTGGGGCGATGGAAAATCAGTCTGGAGTCTTCGGTTCCAGCAGGGGTGGTCACAGCAACAGCACCCCTGGCTGATGTGCAGGCAGCAAATGGCAGGGCACGTGGGCAGCAGGCAGTCAGGCAGCAGCAGATGGCAGGTGGGAGCGTGCTCAGGGCTCCGGGGGGCAGTAATTCGGCCTTCTGGGCAGGAGCGTGGTCTTCCGTGTGTGAACGCGTGGCCAGCTTGATACGGAGTGATTTTGCACGTGAAAATCCAGCACGTCTGCGTTTAATTCGAGGAAAGGCCCTTAGCGCGTAAGCGCGTCAGCACACGTCTGTACATTCATTGGCCCAAAGGCCACCAGCGTATGCGCGTCTATGAAGTCACGTGCACGTTGAATATGGCACACGTTTGAAATGTTGCGTGTTAAAAAAATGAAAGACACGTCCGACTGTCAAAGCGTGTAATTGGTGGAAATGGCCTTAGCGCGTACACGCGGAAGTGACAAAGCGTGTAATTGGTGGAAATGGCCTTAGCGCGTACACGCGGAAGTGACAAAGCGTGTAATTGGTGGAAATGGCCTTAGCGCGTACACGCGGAAGTGACAAAGCGTGTAATTGGTGGAAATGGCCCTAGCGCGTACACGCGGAAGTGACGCTGGACGTGTGGGCGTGCATAAAAGGTATGTGTAGAACACCATTTCCTTGTACGTGCTTTTCGTGGAGAGCGAGTGGGTGAAATCCGTACTTCTTGTCGTTTCACACGCGATTTACTTCACGGCGTTTCAAGTTCGTACTCCCTGTTACCTCTGACAGCTTTTTCTGGTTTTCCTGGGCATGTTCCCTCAAACAGCGTTCCCTTCTACTGTTGTCCTGTCTCCTCAGACAGAGTACAATTCTTCTTTTGGCAGGGGTGTTGCCAACGCGCACACGCGCTTCTTTTTCACGCTCTTTTTCCTGGCAGACGGTGAGTCACGCACGTATCTAACATCTGTGCTTGCCCCGTGTGTAGCCTACCCCTTCAGAGGTCAATCTAGGCTGCGTGTGACACGCATACGTTCATTCTTGTGTTACTGGGTGCCACAGCGTAGTGCAGGTTTTTTTTTCCGCACACGTGGTCTAGGAGGGGTTGCGTGCACGTCATCTCCCTTTTTTGGGCTTCCTGTGCGTTGCGTGACCCGTCATCCTTCCCCAGGGGTCACATTCAGCCTTGCTAGAGCACTAGGGTACAATTACCATCTGGTACCCAACCCCTTTGACCCCCAATTGCCCAGGACAATAGTTTACAGCCACTCCCATACGCACATTAACATCAGTGCCATGGTTGGGAGGCGAGGAATCCGTAAGGGTGGCAAAGGTGGACGAGCCACAAGTGGTGGCCGTGGTGGATCCGGTAGGGGACGTGGTCGTTACTTGCAGGGTGACCCTGTCCCCCCATGTTTGGAGGACCAGTCAAGGGCACCCATAATCCCCCCACTGCCCCCCCTGGATGAGGCTGATGTGGCTGACACCATCCATGCTCAGCCCTTGTTGGACCAGCCCATTGTGGCACCAGACCTGGCTGACTCCATGGCTGACTCCCAGGTCAACAGGCCTATGACACGTGCGCTGGTGCACGTTGATGTCATCAGGCCACGTGGATCAGGGGCAGCAAGGTCATCTGCTGCCCCAAGTAGGCAGGGTGGAGAGGCTGCAGGGGCAGCTGCGGCTCCATCCACCCCAGCTCTCACACACCCAGCCAGGACAGTATCGGTCCTAGTCCATCCTGCTGACATTCCCCCTGACACCATTACACTTGAGCCAATGCCTGCACCAACTCCCATGCTGAGTGTGCAATCCCACACTCCTGATACAGAGCCACCAGGGCTCCTGCCCCTAGTGTCCAGAGTGGCGTAGGACACTCAGGATCACCACCACCTTCCAAGCGGAAGAGGAAGAGTGCTCGTCGGCACAGGCTGATGCCCCAGACACGGCTACACAGTCCGGCCCGTTGAGTAAGCCCAGCTTCACGGATGCCGAACTGAATGCCCTTGTCGAGTATATGTCCGCACATGATAACGAAATGGTCATTGTTGCAGGATCCAAGACCACACCTGCACAACGCCAGGCACACTGGCAGACCGTTGCGGACATTGTAAGTGCCCTTGGAATCGTGAGGCGCACAGCCAATGATTGCTATAAGCGCTGGAATGACCTAAAGCGCAGGGCAAAGAATAAGCTGGCCTCAAGTCATGCCGCAACTCTAGTGACTGGAGGTGGGTCTCCAGTAGAAGACATGGAACTCACTCCACATGAGTCAGTCGCTGGGACCTACGTCACGGAGGAACAGATCCAAGGCGTGGGAGATCTGCCTTATTATGAGGCATTGTCCGGTGAGTGCACATGCATGTGTGTGTCATCCATGTGCATGGTGTGTGTGTGAGGGCTTCTGTTTGTGTGCCAGGTGAGGGTGTGTGCGCCCGAGTCGTTTGGGTCACCCATGTGCTTCATGCAATACATTCTGCGCAGCAGCATTTGGCCATAGCAGTATCCCTTCTGCCAACAGTAGACATCTAGCCCAACAGCACGCCAGTTGCCCTTGAAGTGTCACCTTGCCACAACATTGTTGCTTATTTTTCTCTGTTCATTCAGGCAGATTGTTTGCATTCCACCACTTTTACTAGGCATTTCTCAGTCCTCTAGTCACATGTCTGACATGGCTATGGTAAAGTGGAGTGACTTTGTTACCTGGATATCATTTGTTTAGACATGTCCCTGTGCAATCGAACCATTTTGGACTGGCAGCTTCAGGTGAAAAATCAGACCTGTTTGAATTAGAAAAGCTATTACATGAGGGAACTGGACTGAATGACTAAGTGCTGCCCTCCTCTCCATCTTCACTCAATAGCAATGGTACATGCCATCTGTGTGATGGCATGTGTATTTCACCTGGCAATCACAGGCCAATTTGTGATGCCACTGCCAGGCAGCATGCAGAAAATGTGTTCATCTTCCATCTTGGTGTCATCAGTGTGTGCCATTTGCCTACCCTTCATACGCAGTGAGGGTGCATGCATGGGAGGGTTTTAGTCATGTGGGACATGTGTCAATCAAGTACTGGTTCTGTTGCTTCTCAGCCCTCATTGTGTGTCATGGTGCTAATTCCTGTTTCCATTTGTTTGCTTTTATGTCTTTGCAGGGGAAGACGCACCTGATACTGCTGGGGTTGTGGAGATGGTGCAGACCCAGGAGGGGTCTGCGGGCCGACCGACCACCAGTGAGGGACGTGGTGTGGTGGTGGGTGAGAACCCACAACTGCTGCAGGTCGTGCTCTCAAGGGGTGTCTCTGGCTGCACCTCCCCCGAGCTGTACTCAGGTGTTGATTCGGATGATGAGACCTACGTGCCGTTGCAGGTGAGTGTTCCTGGGAGGGATTCTGTTCTGTCCCACCCACCTGCACCAGGGTCAGAACCCTCAATGGGGATGTCAGTGTTGCCAGCTACGCCTTTGGTGGTTACGGATGCAGGGTCACACTCCGCGACATCTGATCCTGTTCCTGGGCCAGCAGATCAGAGGGGGAATGCAGTCCTGCAGCCTCAGGCAGTGCCGGCACAGCAAGGCGCAGTTCGCCTTGCCCCAGAAAGGTGTGGTGCCCGCCGATGTGGTGGCCGTACGCCACCTGGCAATACCGCATGGGAGCAATCCATTTACGGTATGGCAACCCAACAGGCAGCATCATCAGAGATGATGGCTCAGGCCATGGATAGGGTGGCCACTTCCATTGTCCCCCCCGAAAGGCTGATGGAGCGACTACAGCAGGCAACCGACTCCATCTGCCAGTCACACAGGGAGGACATGTTGGCGTCCAACAGGGACAGGCGGGCGGCACTGGCGACTCTGCAGGAAGCCATCTCCATAGAGTCCCAGGGCCACAGGGAAGCCCTGAGGCTGGAACTCCTTCACCTCAGGACGACTCTTGTTGAGCTTGAGGCTTCAACAATCCGAAGGACAGAACAGCAGCTGGAGCGTCTCACCCGTACGCTCTCAGCTGAGATGCAGGCAACTAGGGCGGAGGTCCGGGCATCCCGTGAGTTGTTGCATGGGGACCTCCGCACACTCATCCTCCAGAACGAGACCTACCACACCCGCATGCTTGCCGCCATGGAGGAACAGACTAGGGCCTTGCGTGGGCTGCCTCCCATAGTGCCACCACCTCCGGATGCAGCTGCACAGGGTGATAATAGCGACAGAAGTGATACTCCCACAATAGGGTAGCCGTGTGGGCCATGAGCCCATGGAGGTGTTTTTTTTTCGCAAGATCCACACAGGTGGGTTTTGGTGTGCACCCTGTCCTCGGACCTCCTGGGTGGCCTCCCCAACCCCCCGGGCCCATTAATGGCCATTTTTGATTTTTTTTTTTTTTTGGGACAGTGTGTTGCCTTGTGTGGCTCCCGTGGGCATACGCTGCATTGTGGCTGGGCACATGCAGGCTTGTCATGTATTTGGTTCAGATGCTTGGGTTTTTGTCACACACACCCCTCCTGCTTCCCGTTTCCATGGGCTTGCAAAGGGTGTGCCCAAGTGACATTGACGTACATGGTGACTTTGGACTCCCACTACATGTGTGGGTAGTCTAGTCAATACTGTGTATACATTCCTAGTGCATATTGCTGTTGTACACTGCATGTTGCATTGATGTGTAACTCATCATCCATGTCTACCTCCTAATTTGCAGGTCCTTTCCTCATGTCTACACAAGGCCCTCTACTTTGGAGATGGGGTCCATGTTGGCAGCAGTGCACCAACAACTCTACATGGCGGCAACACTGTACAGTTGGAAGTGGTGGGAGTGCAGGCATTTCCAGGTGGTGAGACTACTGATTCCTTACATTCGTAATGTCATGTTAATGGTAGTTTTGAGGGTCAGTAGCTGATAAGTGTTATTGCTAAATACCTGCTCAAGTGTGTTGTTGGTCCTGCATTACTGTGAGCATTTCAGGTGTAGCAAGTTTCAATTAGGGACACTGTACTTTGTGACACTTGTGTCATGTTGTGGGGATTACTTTGTTTACCTGCACATAGCATGACATGGCACGGTGTGTCTTGTGGCGGTGCTGGGGATGGGTTGGGTGACATGGCACTGTCCTCATGTTGCATTTTGCAAGTGGGTATTCATTTTAGCTGCATGAATGTGTTTTTTCACAAAACTGCATTGGTGCTGTCTGTGTAGGTAGGGATGCACACATTGTAACACTTCCAGGTGAACAATCTCAGGCTGATATGGTTTTGACGGTTGATTCTCCAGGCATCCAGGATCAGTGTCAGGTTGAGTCATCATTGATTGTCAGATGGTATGTGCCAGGGCAGTGTGCACTCCACAGGGGTGTGATTTCTATGTGAAGTAATTAGCCACTAGCTGTGTACGGGCTGCCTCCCCCCGTGCCCTTTCCCCTCCCATGCGCAGCGGGCGTGCATGTGGTTGGGGATGTGGGGGCACCACCATGTCCACGGCCAGGCCCCGGCGTGTTGCAACGTTGTGCAGGACACATGCTGCCACTATGATCCTGCACACTACTGGGGGAGCGTATAACAGCTGCCCGCCAGAACGGTCAAGGGAGCGAAAGCGTGACTTAAGCACTCCGAATGTGCGCTCCACTATGCCCCGGGTTGCAATGTGGGCTGTGTTATATCTTATCTCGGGTGGCGTGGTGGGGTTCCGAATTGGCGTCATCATGTGGGGGCTGAGAGGGTAGGCACTATCCCCTGTGGAGGTGGTGATGGGTATCATTGGTGGGGTTGTGACCTTGCTCAGTATCTGACATGCATGCATGTGCAGTGGCATTCATACTCACCAAGCAGCCATGTATCGCCATGCCGCCCAGCTTCTAGGTCCCGGCTTAGGGTGGACATTCGGTAAATGAAGCTGTCGTGGGTGGACCCGGGATAGTTGGCATATACTGAGGTGATGATTCCCTTGGCATTACATACTACCTGCACGTTGATGGAATGCCAGTGCTTGCGGTTCCTATAGATGTGCTCAGATGCCCTGGGGGGACGTAGAGCCACATGGGTGCAGTCGATGGCACCTAGCACTTTGGGGAATCGTGCCACACCGTAAAAATCCAGGGCGGCAGCATGCCTTTCTGCAGGTGTTCTGGGCAGGTATATGTGCCTGCGGACTGATGGGCGTGCAGTGATGATGTTCAAGACCTGGTGTAGGCAGCGTGACTGTGTGGCCTGTGACACCCCACCCACTATGGCACTAGTCCGCTGAAATGATCCAGTGGCTAAGAAGTGCAGTACATTGAGGACCTTCTCCAGGGGGCTGAGTGCTTGGGAGCACAGGGTGGGTGATGTGAGGTCATCCTCCCACTCACTCACCAGGTCCATTATTATGTGTGGTGGAAACCTGTACCTCCCATACACCTGGTCATCAGGCATCCCGAAAAGGCTGGTTCTGGGTGTGAAAATTCTGGCCCTGACTATCCTCCTCCTCCTCCTTTGGTAGCCCACGGCCACTGCTGCTAGGAACGGTATATTCATCCTGGCGTCTGAGCTTGTTAGCTTTTTGCGTGCAAATTTATGTGTCGCGGGTCGACGTATGCCTGCTTCCTACTGGCGTACGTGTTTCTTTGCGCGTGTTGTAGGCGAGCGTGTGAAACTTCCCGCGCACCCCTGAAATCCAGTACCCAGGCCAATAGCGTGTGGAAATTTCCGCGCACCCCGGAATACACGTGCGCTGATGTACTCGCGTGTGTAAGTGCCCGCGCACCCCTGAAATACACGTACATAGGCCAATCGCGTGTACGCGCACTTTTGTCCAATTGCACGCGATGACACTCTGACGTGCAGTCTTTCCACGTGTGCTCCAGCATCACGTACTATGAGGGAAACACCCATGCGGGTCACGTCACAGACGCGCTTACGCGCTGAGGGCCTTTGGTCCAATAGAATCGCGTATGCGTGCTGACGCGCTTACGCGCTGAGGGCCTTTGGTCCAATAGAATCGCATATGCGTGCTGACGCGCTTACGCGCTAAGGGCCTTTCCTCGAATTTCACGCTGACATGCAGGATTTTCACGTGCCAAATCACTCCGTATCAAGCTGGCCACGCGAAAACACACAGAAGACCACGCTCCTGTCCAGAAGGCCGAATTACTGCCCCCCAGTGCCCCGAGCAGCCTGCCACGTGCCATCTGCTGCTGCCTGCCTGCCTGCTGCCACCGTGCCCTGCCATTTGGTGCCTGCACATCAGCCATCTGCAGGGGTCCAGTTGCTGTGTCCACCCCTGCTGGAACAGAAGACTCCCGACAGGGATAACATCGCTCCACAGCCCAGCCCCAGGACCCAATTGCCCACCCACTCCTGCCTCTGGGGTTGCCATGTCGGGCACTTCAACATCTGGCACCAGTGGCAACCCCAGGCCAGAGGGGCAGAGGGGCACCAGCTTCACTGCCACCGAAGTTGGTGTCCTGGTGGAGCATGTCCTGGGGCAGTATGATGCCCTCTTTGGATCGTCCCGCGCCAGCAAGGATGGACGGGAGAGGATCTGGGCCGACTGTGTGGTTGCCATCAACGCGGAGGGGGTGCCAACCCGCGACGTCCAGAAGATCAAGAAGCGCTGGGAGGACTTGAGGTCCAGGACCCTCGTGAAGGCTCGGCGCCTCGTGGAGGGGGGCCGGGGCCGCATGAGTTCCATCCAGATGAGGGTCCTGGAACGCGTACGCCCAGCGCTCCACGCCCAGATCCTTGAGAGGGAGACCCGTCTGGAGTTGAGCGGTAAGTGGCCAAGCATTGCTGTGTGAGACAGGGCATGTTGCGGTGTGCTGGTTGTCTGATACTTGCCTGTATGTGTGACATAGGCCATGTATGCATGTATGTGTGCAGGAACATCATGGTAATGCATGTGCGACCAGTGATGTGTGAACCACATGGTTGTTGCATGTGTTTAAATGCGACATGGGGAGCCCTATGCAGATTTTACACATGAGAGCATGCCAGTCTCTGTTCCTGGACATGGGTGGGGGTGAGGGATGGGTGCTGATGCCAGGTACATATATGGTAGCCATGTCTGTGTGCCTGACCTGCGTTTCTGTGACTTGTGAATGCCATGGATGCATGACACGTGTGTGACAATGCACAGATTCACTGATGCAGCCTAGTTATCCTTGTATCCGCTGTGTTTGGGGTGTATGAGGCCAGATGGATGTGACTGAGGTGAAGTGTGTGCATGTGATAGGCATGACCCATGATGCATGTGAGTTCCATATCATTGTATGTTTCAAGAGTCCATTGGACATGTATGGAAATGTCCATGGCATGCACCATGCCTGTTACTGTGTGTGTTTTGCCTGGACTGACCCATGTGTTGTGGAGGGACATGATGGAAGTGTACTTTGACAGTGGTACTCATCTGCTATTGCTTCCTGTCTAGGGGACCATTGTACAGTACCCTGATGCTTGTGTTCTATGTCTCCCTCTACGCAGCGGCTAGTGAAGAAGAGGGCGGAGACGGCGCTGTGGAGCAAGGCGGCGGGGATGCCCCCACGGCTGCAGCGGAAGGGGTGGGTGAGCCCCCACAGGGGCCTGCTACGGCGGAAGACGGTGAGGAGCCATCCAGGTTGGTGGTTTCCACAGAGGAGGAGGAGGCCGCCACTGAGGCACACATGGGGCCTGGTGGGGGCATCCCTGCTGGTGCAAGTGGTGCAGTCCAGGGGCAGGGGCAGGAGGCAGCACAGGTCTCCGTGGAGGGGCCTGTGCATGTGTCTGTCCCTGACCCTGTGAGCGCACCACCATGCACCAGCAGGGATGACCCGTCCCAGGCCCGTCCGCAGGTAGAGGGGATGTCCATGTCACCTCACTCCCCTCCACCTGTGGACGAGGGGACCCGTGGCCGTATGGAGAAGGTCCTGATTGGGGTCGCGATGCGCGCGGGTGCAATTCGTGATGACGTGCGTGCTTCCCGGGAGGAGCACGCACGTCATTACGAAGAGCACCGTGCCGACGTGGCCCAATTGGGATCTTCCATGTTCGGGGGTTTCCTGCATGTGTCGGCCAATCTGGCGGCCCTCTCCTCCTCTGTGGAGGCTATACGCCGGTCGTTCTCCTTGCCGTCTTCCGGCCCAGATGCCACCAGGGCCCCCTGTGGACCTGCCCTGACCAATGCAGCCAGCTCGGTGGGGATCCCATCCCTGCCACAGTCGGGAGTCGGAGGTCCAGCAGGGGTGGACACCACAGCAACTGTACCCCAGCAGATGGAGGATGTGCCGGCATCATCAGGCAGGGCACGTGCACGACGGCGGTGGATTCCATCAGCCTGGATGCCGTCGTGCTGGCAGAGGCAGTTGCGTCGGAGGCAGCAGCAGAGTCAACGTGGGAGGCATCATGGCTCGGGGCCATCAACATCGGAGGGGCAGGCATCGGCCGGAGGGCAGGAGGACCCAGGACAGGAAGTGTCTTCCGTGTGGCTGCGGTTGGGCCAGCAGATAGGTGTGGAGCGGCGGCGGGCAGAAGAGGCGCGGCTCACGATGGTCAGGGCGGAGAACTCCATGCGGAGGGCCCTGAGGCGGGCCGAGTGCCTCGAGGCAATCCGCAGGGGGTTGGAGGAGCAGATGGTGTCGTCCCTGCGGACCCTCTGGGCCATGGAACAGGACCGCCTCCGGGACATAGACGAGGAGTTTGATGATGCCCTGGCCCGGAACACCACAGAGTGAGCCGCTGGACTTGCCCGCCGCCTTTGTATATAGTTCTTTAGTTTTAGGTTTCCTTTGTTTCTTCTTATGATTTGGAGTCGACGGACACTGCTCCAATTTTTGTATATAGTTGCATTTTAGTTAGGGTTTTTTGTAGGTTTCCTTTGTTCAGTTGGGCTCATGGACCCTTGGATGTTTTGTACATAGTTCTTCATTGGATTGTTTTATTTTTCTTTTTTTTTATTTATTCACCATGGAGCAATGGTCTTTGCATTTATTTTTCTCTCTCGGATTGATTTTATTTTTAATGTGACTTTGGACAACATTTTTTTGGATTTGGATTTGTAGTTTAGATTTTTTTGGACGGACATGAAGCTTATCTTTTTTTCATTGCAATTGTAGTTGGTTTCATTTCATTTGCATTCAATTTTTTTTAATACAATTTTGTTTTCATACTTCACTGTGTGATATCATCTCATTGGTTTCATGCATGTCATGTTGGGTGTTTTCCCATTCAATTGCAACCATTGTGTGTGACGGACATGGGTTCATTTGCTTTATGAACATTGGGGGTGTAACATGTAATTTCCATTTCCGTGTGGGTGAATGGGTTACTTGGTAGGGCCTTTTGGCTGTGGAGGCTGACCATAACGCACATGATTGGGGATTGTGAGGACCTGGGTGCAGGGGGACATGAGTGGGGGCCTGGTGGAGGGTGCCCCTGGATGCTGGGGGTGGGGGTGCAGGGGGCATGAGTGGGGGCCTGGTGGAGGGTGCCCTGCACTGCTGGGGGTGCAGGGGGACATGAGTGGGGGCCTGGTGGAGGGTGCCCTGCACTGCTGGGGGGTGGGGGTGGTGGGAGACATGAGTGGGGGCCTGGTGGAGGGTGCCCCTGGATGCTGGGGGTGGGGGTGATAGGGGACATGAGTGGGGGCCTGGTGGAGGGTGCCCTGCACTGCTGGGGGGTGGGGGTGCAGGGGGACATGAGTGGGGGCCTGGTGGAGGGTGCTCTGCACTGCTGGGGGGTGGGGGTGCAGGGGGACATGAGTGGGGGCCTGGTGGAGGCTGCCCCTGCACTTCTGGGGGTGGGGGTGATAGGGGACATGAGTGGGGGCCTGGTGGAGGCTGCGCCTGGTGGCTGGGGGGTGGGGGTGATGGGAGACATGAGTGGGGGCCTGGTGGAGGCTGCCCCTGGGGGTTGGGGATGATGGGAGACATGGGTGGGGGCCTGGTGGAGGCTGCCCCTGGTGGCTGGGGGGTGGGGGTGATGGGAGACATGAGTGGGGGCCTGGTGGAGGCTGCCCCTGGTGGCTGGGGGGTGGGGGTGATGGGAGACATGAGTGGGGGCCTGGTGGAGGGTGCCCCTGGATGCTGGGGGTGGGGGCGATAGGGGACATGAGTGGGGGCCTGGTGGAGGGTGCCCTGGATTCTGGGGGGTGGGGGTGCAGGGGGACATGAGTTGGACATGAGTGGGGGCCTGGTGGAGGGTGCCCCTGCACTGCTGAGGGGTGGTGGTGGTGGGAGACATGAGTTGGACATGAGTGGGGGCCTGGTGGAGGGTGCCCTGCACTGCTGGGGGGTGGGGGTGCAGGGGGACATGAGTGGGGGCCTGGTGGAGGGTGCCCTGCACTGCTGGGGGTGGTGGGAGACATGAGTGGGGGCCTGGTGGAGGGTGCCCCTGGATGCTGAGGGGTGGGGGTGATGGGGGCCTGGTGGAGGGTGCCCCTGGATGGTGGGGGTGCAGGGGGACATGAGTTGGACATGAGTTGGGGCCTGGTGGAGGGTGCCCCTGGATGCTGGGGGTGATAGGGGACATGAGTGGGGGCCTGGTGGAGGGTGCCCTGCACTGTTGGGGGGTGGGGGTGCAGGGGGACATAGTGGGGGCCTGGTGGGGGCTGCCCATGGTGGCTGGGGGGTGGGGGTGGTGGGATACATGAGTGGGGGCCTGGTGGAGGCTGCCCCTGCACTGCTGGGGGGTGGGGGTGATAGGGGACATGAGTGGGGGCCTGGTGGGGGATGCCCATGGTGGCTGGGGGGTGGGGGTGCAGGGGGACATGAGTGGGGGCCTGGTGGAGGGTGGCCCTGGATGCTGGGGGTGGGGGTGATAGGGGACATGAGTGGGGGCCTGGTGGAGGGTGCCCTGCACTGCTGGGGGGTGGGGGTGCAGGGGGACATGAGTTGGACATGAGTGGGGGCCTGGTGGAGGCTGCCCCTGCACTGCTGGGGGGTGGGGGTGATAGGGGACATGAGTGGGGGCCTGGTGGGGGATGCCCATGGTGGCTGGGGGGTCGGGGTGGTGGGAGACATGGGTGGGGGCCTGGTGGGGGCTGCCCATGGTGGCTGGGGGGTGGGGGTGGTGGGAGACATGAGTGGGGGCCTGGTGGAGGCTGCCCCTGCACTGCTGGGGGTGGGGGTGATAGGGGACACGAGTGGGGGCCTGGTGGGGGATGCCCATGGTGGCTGGGGGGTGGGGGTGATAGGGGCCATGAGTGGGGGCCTGGTGGAGGGTGCCCCTGGATGCTGGGGGGTGGGGGTGATAGGGGACATGAGTGGAGGCCTGGTGGAGGGTGCCCCACACTGCTGGGGGGTGGGGGTGCTGGGTGACATGAGCAGGTGTGCAGGGTAGTCCCATGTGGTGTCGGCTGCCTGCAGGGGCCGTGGAGGGTGTACAGGGAATACCTGGGAGCACACAGCCAAATCGCATGTAGAATTTCCCGCGTACCCCTGAAATACACGTACCCAGCCAAATCGCGTGTGGAAATTCCCGCGCACGTACCCGGCCAAATCGCGTGTGGGACTTCCCGTGCACCCCTGAGATCCACGTACCCTGCCAAGTCACGTGTGGAAATTCCCGCGCACGTACCCGGCCAAATCGCGTGTGGAACTTCCCGCGCACCCCTGAAATCATCCACGTACCCTTCCAAATCGCGTGTGAGACTTCCCGCGCACCCTTGAGATCCACGTACCCAGCCAAATCGCGTGTGGAAATTCCCGTGCACGTACCCGGCCAAATCGCATGTGGAACTTCCCGCGCACCCCTGAAATCCACGTCCCTGCCAAATCGCGTGTGGGACTTCCCGCGCACCCCTGAGATCCACGTACCCAGCCAAATCGCGTGTGGAAATTCCCGCGCACGTACCCGGCCAAATCGCGTGTGGAACTTCCCGCGCACCCCTGAAATCCACGTACCCTGCCAAATCGCGTGTGAGACTTCCCGTGCACCCCTGAGATCCACGTACCCTGCCAAGTCGCGTGTGGAAATTCCCGCGCACGTACCCGGCCAAATCGCGTGTGGAACTTCCCGCGCACCCCTGAAATCATCCACGTACCCTTCCAAATCGCGTGTGAGACTTCCCACGCACCCCTGAGATCCACGTACCCAGCCAAATCGCGTGTGGAAATTCCCGCGCACGTACCCGGCCAAATCGCATGTGGAACTTCCCGCGCACCCCTGAAATCCACGTACCCTGCCAAATCGCGTGTGAGACTTCCCGCGCACCCCTGAGATCCACGTACCCAGCCAAGTCGCGTGTGGGAATTCCCGCGCACGTACCCGGCCAAATCGCGTGTGGAACTTCTCGCGCACCCCTGAAATCCACGTACCGTGCCAAATCGCGTGTGAGACTTCCCGCGCACCCCTGAGATCCACGTACCGTGCCAAATCGCGTGTGAGACTTCCCGCGCACCCCTGAGATCCACGTACCCAGCCAAGTCGCGTGTGGAAATTCCCGCGCACGTACCCGGCCAAATCACGTGTGGAACTTCCCGCGCACCCCTGAAATCCACGTACCCTGCCAAATCGCGTGTGAAAGTTCCCGCACACCCCGCAATACACGCACACGTTATTTTTCTGTCAGCGGGTGTCCGTGTTTGTGGGTACCCCTTTGCACGTCATTTGTCCTGGAGGGCCACAGTATAGGACATTCATCATAGCTGTATATAGGTGCTATTTGTTGGCGCACCTTTTGGCGCACATTTATTACAGGCGCAGAGACGCTACGGCCTGCTTTCTTGTGGCGGTCGTGTTTGTGCCCGTGCGCTGGTTTGACCGTGCGCTTTTTTGCCCTATTCGATTCCATGAATACGTGTTGTAGGCGAGCGTGTGGGCGTTCCGCGCACTTGAACCCTGTACTTCCCCCGTGACGCCCACATTTTGGCAAGTTGTTCCCCATTCCGAGTGTTACGCCCCATGTTCCGCCTACTTTTGTTGTGTGCGCCGCGCTATGTGCGATTTTCGCTGTGGCCTGTGCGATTTTCGCTGTGACCTGGCGCACGCCGTTAGATGGCCTGTGTGCCAACGTGCGCCGCACACTTTTTTAGCGCACATCCGATGGTTTTCTCGCGCACGGCCTTCCATGAATCGATACGCGCTGCTTTTCGTGCGATTTTCGCACTTGCACTGCGATTTTCGCTATTCCACTGCGAATCGCACATTTTTGGCCACTTGCACCGCGCTAATTATTCCATGAATCGGCACGTAAATGTTTACATAGAAAGTCCTTGCGTGGATAAATCCAAAAACCGGGTAGCACAATTCTGCTCTAGTTATATGGAGAGTAGTATTAACAGTTTAATGGGACACGTGTAATACTTTGGCAACATGTCGTACCTTAAATGCAATTCCGACGGCTACATAAATGAGGAAAGAACACGTAGTATCAATCTTGCAGGTGCCAATTCAATCAATTTGTTAGAATCTGAGTCTCTACTATTCCCCAAATCGCAAGTACCGCACTGCGGCTGTTTAAGTGACATATTTTTTTTGAAGAACCCAATTATATAACTTAGCGACAAATCATCATCAAAAATGCTAGAAGTGAAAAAAATGCATATAATATAAACGTGCACTTACAGGTTACAGATTAGAATCGGTATTCGAGGTGTTGTCAACCCCGATTCATAGTGTTGAAAAAGAGGGATTTCGGAATAGGCAGAATCCGGCCGTTTCTATGGCTCCACAATGTAGCTACCAGAGGATTCTAGTGTTCGTATTTCCATCCAACGAGGTCAAAACTACCAAGGAGAAATGCACAATAAGTTCCCTTCTGAGATATAATATTCTTGCATTCATAAACTAACGCTTAGTTGCCTAACGATCGTGCTTACCTACAAATTTCACCATGGGAGAAAAAGGAACAGAGACACGAGGTTAGCAGGCATGCAGTGAGCGAACCAAGCTCCAAAAGCCTCCTTAGTAACCGTGGTTGAAGAGCTCTATAATTGCACATACAGGGACATGCGCGCGGTCGACTGAATAGACATAAAGGAAGGACCATCAGTGTATTTGACTGTTACCCGGCGGACATCTTGAAGTGTAGTGTTAAACTGTCAACAAATGAATAGACTAGCAATGTAAAGTGGGACGCTAAGCATTAAAATAATGTTATTCCAATATCTACATCTTTAAATGTAATGTTGAACTAACAACAAGTAAATAGAATACAATTGAGTTGTGGGACGCTGAAAAGAGTAATGTTGTTCTTATATCTACGTTACTCAGAATCATGTAAAAAAATGCAAATGGAGTATAAACATTTACCTCCTGACTTAGTAGGACGATTATGAATGTGCTGAGAATCAGCAGTTCTCAAATACCAAAGGAATGGATAGAATAGTTTATGTGAATGGAGTAGTGTCAATTACACCATCTATTCTGTTTTATACAATCCCATGGACAATGCATACGTTGGATAGTTAATTACAAATCAGGAATAGGACACTCCATAATACATGAATATATCTTGAAAAGTCCCAAAGTTAAAGTCACTAATCAGAGAGTCATATCACAACAAAGTATCTAGTCACAACGTCACAGTTAAAACAATGAAATTTTAATATCACATATTAAGCCACTCAATATTTTAAATAATGACATTCACATGAAGATGTGCATAATTATATATATATATGCTGTAAGTATGCTAACATCTTTCATCCAGTTTGTTACTTAGTGCATACATTTCAGATGAAACAGCTGAGTGAAAACTCATCGTTTAACCCCTTGGGTTGTAGTGTATCCAGTTAGTCAATCCAGAATTTTTCCCTTCTGGATAATAGTGCCTGATAAAAAGCCCCAAAGGGGAGGTGACTAACAACTTCAATTATCTGAACTTTTATTTGAGCAATTGAGTGTTGTTGTTCCAGAAAGTGTCGTGCCACTAGTGAGTGCTTGTTTTTACACCTAATTGTGGACTTATGTTCTGTCCATCTATCTTTTGCTGGTCTAGTCGTTTGACCAATGTAGAGTTTACCACATGGGCATTTGATAGAATAGATCAGTCCTGAGGATAGGCAAGTTGCAAAGTCCTGTATCTTGAATTTTTTCCCAGTTTGGGGGTGAGAGATGGTATCGCTCTTAATGAGATTGTTGCAATGCTTGCAATTTAGGCATGGAAACATGCTTTTTCTCTTTGTTTTTAATAGTTGTTGACTGCTTTTCAAGGGTCTTTCAGCTCTCACCACTCTATCCTTTAGGTTCCAACCTCTTTTGAAAACCATCATCGGGGTATTCGGAAAAAGCTTGAGCAATGTAGGGTCGTTATGCAGAAGGGTCCAATGTTTCCTAATAATTTTACTTATTTGAAAACTCTGCCGTAAGTATTTGGAGATGTCAAGTAACAGTGTGGATTTTTCTCGAGTTTTAGGTGCGAGTAGTTGATCCCTGCTCAGGTTGTTAGATTTCTCAAGTGCTGAGCTAAGGGTTTCCTCCGGGTAGCCTCTAGCTTCACATTTTTCTATAAGTTTGGATCATTCTGCGTCAAGGCCTGCCGGATCTGAAATGATCCTCTCGAGGCTCAACATCTGACTATAGGGTAGACTTTTTAACATCAGTTTAGGGTGGAAATTGGTGTAGTGTAATAAGTTATTGGCATCTGTTGGTTTGTGATAAACTGAGGTAGAGATCTGGCCATTTAGAATCTTTAATTCAACATCTAAGTCTATCGTGCCCGCGCTCTGACCCATTCTGCCAGCGGCTGCCAGTAGCTACTGCACACGCGTAGCGGTAGGCTGCCTTTGTCTAAGGTCATTGGTGTTTCTATGTGCAGCACACTATATCGTGCATCACCTTGTTAAGCACACATCCTGATTTAAATATTTCAAAGCCCACCTGTGCATCGGCAGTACACTGCTTACTAATCTATGTATATATACGTAAATTCGCATTGGACCTGTCATTTTTACCATGCACTCCTTCCCTAGTAGTGATTGGTTAATATCTTTACGACAACCTTAAAAAACAGGTCTGACTCCCTCTAGTTAACTATATCTGTTGTACATGCCACTCTTCGCCCATAGCCAACGTGATTCCTAAAATATAGGTGAATCTATATGAACCTGTTGTGCACAGGCATTTTAGCCTTCCTTGAATCCTGATTCTAGGTGAACCTGTTTGCAAATGCATTTTAGACTTACTTGAATCTTGAATCTAGGTGATTCTGTTTGCACATGCATTTTAGCATAAGATTCTAACCTGCACCTAGCGTGCCTGCTTTTTAAATGTGCGCTTAGGTTGCCAGACCTACACCAGCCTACCATTATGCATCTACCACTACTCTACACAGTTCTACTTAGAACCATCCTCCATCTGACTACCTCCCTCAATATGACCCTAGCTCAACCACAAAATCAGCTACTTCATGGTAATGCACTCCCGGAGATAACCAACATGGCCATTAAACCATGTAGCCTCCAATAGCGGAACTTCAGACTCCACGCCAGACTCCCAAGACTTTATGACCCTTTAGCTAAAATCCAACTTGCCACTACTCAAAATCAGCACACCTTGTTTACCACCAACACCCCACCACTTACAGACAATACTCGCCAACACCGACTACAACTCAACAGCCGAACCTTTAGGGACGCCCCCTCCCCCAAATGCCAACACAAAGTCCAACCGCCCTCCGACCCACCCGCCCAACCTGGAATTAAAGGCGCCCTATTAAATGCCCGCTCTATGGTAGCCCATGCTACCGAAATAGCGGACATAATCCAAAATGAGAACTTGGACTTCCTGGCTATCACAGAAACCTGGCTCCACCCTGCAGCAGGACCAGCCATCATGTTAGCCACCCCAGACAATTACACTCTTATACGCATGGACCGCACCACGTCTAGAGGTGGCGGTCTGGCCATAATTGCTAGAAATAACCTTACCCTCAGACTTTCCTCACCCCATAAAACTAACTCCTGTGAATCCCTCACAGCTAAACTCACCATTGCCAATAACCAAACCATCATCATCCACCCGATATATCGCCCACCAGGACCTATAGGTTCCTTCGAGGAAGACCTCACAAACCTATTATCTGACAATCTAAAAAACTCCACTCAAAGCCTCATCCTAGGCGACTTCAACCTGGGATTTAATGACCTACGCGACCCCAATGCCCTACAAATTAACAACACCCTGGAAGAATTAGGGTTCTCCCAAAAGATTACAGGCCCCACACACATCAAAGGAAGGACCCTTGGTTGGATTGCCGAACATAACTGCCCAACTACCATCACTTCCATAATGCCCCAGTTATGGTCCGACCATCACATGGTATCATTTACCTTAGAAGCTACTACACCCTCGAACAACAGCACCATAGCCCCCACGGCACCTACTAAAAAAAATATCACTCCCGAAGGTCTCATCCCCCTCATTCTTCCCACCTTACACTCCATTTCAGATCAGTCTGACCCAGCCTCTATGGTAGAAATATACAACGAAGTGATGCTGGCCTCCCTGGACACTATCGCACCACTAAAAATCAGGAAGAGCAAACCCCTCCTACACTTAAATACACGGTTCACGCCTCATCTGAAAGACATTAGACAAAAGAAACGACTAAGTGAAAAAACTTGGAGATCAGACCTCTCGGACATTAAAAAAAAAACCTCAAGAACTTAGTCACTCTCTACAAAAAAGAAATCTTAGCGAAACAAACCTCCTACAACACCCGTATCACTCAAGCTAAATCCAACACAAAAGAACTGTTCGCCATCCTGAAGGAAGTAGAATCCCCCACCCAAGCCCCTGATTCCTGCCTAAAGGACAAGAACTGCTGTACAGGCATCCAAAATGCCCTTGCCAATAAGATAACCATGCTTCAAGCAAAGATCAATAATAAAAAAGCGTCTATAACTGACCCTAACACTTATCAGTGGCCCTCCTTCCAAGGCTACCACAATCCCTTCTCCGACTCTGAAACCATTGGACATTCCCTCCTTCCTCTTCCACAAAGTCTCCACCAAAGAAGTCGAGAAAGTTAACCTCACCCTCAAACCCTCTAATTGTCAGGGCAACCCATGTCCAGCCCAAATCATAAAAGATGCCGCCCGCGAACTTTCACCATTCATTACTAAACTTATAAATGCATCCTTCACATCAGGCACCATACCTAGTAACCTTAAACATTCCTGGGTCCTCCCCCTCCTCAAAAAGCAAACATTGGATCCATTCCATTCCAACCAATTGCCGCCCCATAACCACTGTGCCGTTCTTATTGAAAATCCTTGACAAAGTTGCCTACTAACAAATCTACCACCACCACCCGGAACTTAACCACCTCCTAGGAGTCCGACAGTCCGGCTTCAGACCGCAGCATGGCACCGAGACCTCACTACTAGACCTTAAGGCACAAATAGACATATTAAGAGATAACGGCACAACCTCACTTTTATTACTCCTTGACCTCTCTGCCGCATTCGATCTGGTAGACCATGCAATACTGTGCAATCACCTGGTCACGGCAGCCTGCTTCTCCCAGGAAGCTGTCACATGGATCCAGTCTTTCCTGGATAACAGGACAATGCGCGTCTTCTCTCCCCTTGCAGCTGCTGACCCTGCACCCATCACTTGCGGCGTACCCCAACGATCTTGCGTATCACCCTACCCTTTATAATATTTTCACAAAGCCCCTTTTCGATGATCTAGACGGTCTTGGAATCACCTACACTAATTATGCAGATGATACACAGATCCTCATCCCGCTGACGGGAGATTATGACAAGGATTTGGCCTTTGTGAATAGAGTCTACCTCATCATCCAGGCATGGATGGCCGCTCACGGTCTATGCCTGAATGATGACAAAACCGAACTCCTCATTTTAGGCACCTCTTCCAACATCAAAAAACTGGGCTCCAACTATGACTCCTTCATAATTGATAACAATACTATCACTGTAGCAAAAGTAGTTAAAACCCTCGGTTTTTATATAGACTCCATGCTTACCTTTGCTAAACAAGTGAACTCCATGGCCGCTGCCACCTCGTACACTTGCAAGTTAATTAGAGCAGCCAAGCCCTTCCTCTCACCTCACAACTGTGTCACTATAGCAAGAGCACTAATCTTGTCAAAACTAGATTACTGCAACGCCCTCTACATAGGCAGCAACAAACATCACTTCCAAAATTCAAACATTGCAAAACAATGCCCTGAGAGCTGCCCTAAATTTCCCTAAAAACGCCACATATCAGACCTTAGAAGATCCACCAACTGGCTATCCACTAAAGACAAAATCCTCCTTAAAACGGCTTCCCTCACACATAAATGCCTTAACCATGCAGCCCCGCAATACCTTATAGACAGATTTACTAGACAGACAGCCGCTCGCCCCTTACGAAAAGCCAACTCTAACCAACTGCTAGTACCCAGATTTAAACTCACTAAATCTGGCGGGAGTAGCTTCGCTGTTAAAGCGGCACAACTGTGGAACTCCCTTCCAACTGATCTAAGGGAAGATCTCCCTTATCAGAAATTCAGATCTAACCTAATCCAATGGCTAAAAGACCATGATGTCTAACCTCGCGCTAACATCATTTGGATCTCTTGTATATTTTGTATATTTACTCTGCTCTACTTTTATGCTACACTTGCATTATTGTAATCTTATTATACATACTGCCTTGATTTTCTGTCACTGTAGGTCTACAGCACTGTAACCATAGCTGTATTTCCTGATTATTTGTAACATGTAATCTTAAATTGAACAACCCTCTTTCTGCCTTCGCGCCCGAATACCCCCGGGTCTGGTGCGCAATGTGAATAAAACAAAAACAAACAAACAAAACAAAAAATCTAGAAAATGTAGGGATGGTGCTCCTATTTCCATTGTGAATTAGATTTTTTCGTGTACTTGATTCAAATAGTTAAAAATAAATCTATGTCAGACCTCGTGCCGCACCAGATCCCAAATATATCGTCTATAAACCGTTTCCAGGTCAGTAACTGAGGTGCCCAGTGATGGTGATCCAATACAAATTTCCTCTCAAAGTGATACATAAAACTGTTGGCATATACCAGGGCCATTGCTGACCCCATAGAAGTACCTGTAATTTGACCAAAATATTTAGATTGGAAACAGAAATAACTATTTTTTAAAATCAATTCTAGGAGTTCAACAGCAAATTCCAGATTTCCTTTTATTAATGGTGAGTCTGAAAGTAACCAAAGAACTGCTTCGATACCTTCAGTATGCGGAATCGATGTAAACAAAATGCATACATCCATAGTAAAGATAATTCAATCGTTACTAAGGGCTCGAATTTCTAGCAGGCAGTTCAAGAAATCTGAGGTTTCTATCTTTCAAGTACGTTGTGATTGCTTGTACCAATGGTTGGAGGAGTCGATCGATTTAGGCTTGCCTAAACTACATAAAAATCCATTGAATCCTCTGCTACGACCGATCGTAGCCGGAACAGATAGTATATTTGACACCTTAGCTATCTACTTGGATCGACTCCTCCAACCATTGGTACAAGCAATCCCAACTTTCTTGAAAGATACCACAGATTTCTTGAACTGCCTGCTAGAAATTCGAGCCCTAAGTAACGATTGCATTATCTTTACTATGGATGTATGCAGTTTGTATACATCGATTCCGCATAATGAAGGTATCAAAGCAGTTATTTGGTTACTTTCAGACTCACCATTAATAAAAGGAAATCCGGAATTTGCTGTTTAACTCCTGGAATTGATTTTAAAAAATAGTTATTTCCGTTTCCAGTCTTAATATTTTGGTCAAATTACAGGTACTTCTATGGGGTCGGCAATGGCCCCGGTATATGCCAACAGTTTTATGTATCACTTTGAGAGGAAATTTGTATTGGATCACCATCACTGAGCACCTCAGTTTTTGACCAGGAAACTGTTTATAGACGATATATTTGAGATCTGGTGTGGCACGAGATCTGACCTAGATTTATTTTTTAACTATTTGAATCAAGTACACGAAAAAAATCAAATTCACAATGCAAATAGGAGCACCATCCCTACATTTTCTAGATGTTGAATTAAAGATTCTAAATGGCCAGATATCCACCTCAGTTTATCACAAGTCAACAGATGCCAATAACTTATTACACTACGCCGGTTTCCACCCTAAACCGATGTTAAAAAGTCTACCCTATAGTCAGATGTTGCGCCTCAAGAGGATCATTTCAGATCCGGCAGGCCTCGACGCAGAAAGATCCAAATTTAAAGAAATATTTGAAGCTAGAGGCTACCCGGAGGAAACCCTTAGCTCAGCACTTGAGAGATCTAAAAACCTGAGCAGGGAGCAACTACTCACACCTAAAACCCGAGAAAAATCCACACTGTTATTTGACATCTCCAAATAGTTACGGCAGAGTTTTCAAATAAGTAAAATTATTAGGAACCATTGGACCCTTCTGCATAACGACCCTACATTGCTCAAGCTTTTTGCGAATACCCCGATGATGGCTTTCAAAAGAGGTCGGAACCTAAAGGATAGACTGGTGAGAGCTGAAAGACCCTTGAAAAGCAGTCAACAACTATTAAAAACAAAGAAAAAAGGCACGTTTCCATGCCTAAATTGCAAGCATTGCAACAATGTCATTAAGGGCGATACCATCTCTCACCCCCAAACTGGGAAAAAATTCAAGATACAGGACTTTGCAACTTGCCTATCCTCAGGAGTGATCTATTCTATCAAATGCCCATGTGGTAAACTGTACATTGGTCAAACGACTAGACCAGCAAAAGATAGATGGACAGAACATAAGTCCACAATTAGGTGTAAAAACAAGCACTCACCAGTGGCACGACACTTTTTGGAACAACACTTAATTGCTCAAATACAATTTCAGATAATTGAGTTGTTAAAAAGCCCCAAAGGGGAGGTGACTATCAGGCACTATTATCCAGAATGGAAAAATTCTGGATTGACTTACTGGATACACTACAACCCAAGGGGTTAAACAATGAGTTTTCACTCAGCTGTTTCATCTGAAATGTATGCACTAAGTAACGAACTGGATGAAAGATGTTAGCATACTTATCAGCATATATGTATATAATTATGCACATGTTCATGTGAATGTCATTATTTAAAATATTGAGTGGCTAAATATGTGATATTAAGAATTTCATTGTTTTAACTGTAACGTTGTGACTAGATACTTTGTTGTGATATGACTCTCTGATTAGTGACTTTAACCTTGGGACTTTTCAAGATATATTCATGTATTATGGAGTGTCCTATTCCTGATTTGTAATTAACTATCCAACGTATGCATTGTCCATGGGATTGTATAAAACAGAATAGATGGCGTAATTGACACTATTCCATTCACATAAACTATTCTATCTACTCCTTTGGTATTTGAGAACTGCTGATTCTCAGCACATTCATAATCTTTCTACTACGTCAGTAGGTAACTATTTATATACTCCATTTGCATTTTCTACATGATTCCAAGTAACGTAGATATAAGAAAAACATTACTCTAATTTCAGCGTCCCGCAACTCATTTGTATTCTATTTACTTGTTGTTAGTTCAACATTACATTTAAAGATGTAGATATTGGAGTAACATTATTTGAATGTTTAGCATCCCGCATTACATTGCTAGTCTATTCATTTGTTGACATTTTAACACTACACTTCAAGATGTCCGCCGGGCAACAGTCAAATACACTGAGGGTCCTTCCTTTATGTCTATTCAGTCGACCGCGCGCATGTCCCTGTACGTGTAATTATAGAGCTCTTCAACCACGGTTACTCAGGATGCGTTTGGAGCTTGGTTCGCTCGCTGCATGCCTGCTGACCTCGCGCCTACGTTGCTTTTTCTCCGATGGTGAAATTTGTAGGTAAGCACGATCGTTAGGCAACTAAGTGTTAGTTTATGAAGGCAAGAATATTATATCTTAGAAGGGAACTTATTGTGCATTCTCCTTGGTAGTTTTGACCTCGTTGGATGGAAATACGAACGCTAGAATCCTCTGGTAGCTACATTGTGGAGCCATAGAAATGGCCGGATTGTGCCTATTCCGAAATCCCTCTTTTTCAACACTATGAATCAGGGTTGACAACACCTCGAATACCGATTCTAATCTGTAACCTGTAAGTGCACGTTTATATTAAATGCATTTTTTTTACTTCTAGCATTTTGATGACGATTTATCTCTACGTTATATAATTGGGTTCTTCAACAAAAAAAAATTCACTTAAACAGCCGAAGTGCGGTACTTGCGATTTGGTGAATAGTAGAGACTCAGATTCTAACAAATTGATTGAATTGGCACCTGCAAAATTGATACTATGCGTTCTTTCCACATTTATGGAGACGTCGGAATTGCATTTAAGGTACGACATGTTGCCAAAGTATTACACGTGTCCAATTAAACTGTTAATACTACTCTCCATATAACTAGAGCAGAATTGTGCTACCCGGTTTTTGGATTTATCCACGCAAGGACTTTCTATGTAAACATTTAGTGTGGTCTATACTACCTCTGCTATCTCTTATTCAATCGAATGCTCTTTTAATATAACATTTTTTCAACGGGAATCCGTTCCATCGCTGTGAGCTTATTGTGAGCTTATTGACTCATGTAACCAAACACCTTTCTCGAATAGGTCTAGATGTATGAAACTTTCCGATTTGAACTACTGTCGGCCTCCTCTGCTGCATTCTTTTTACACGATACTCTCACTCTATTAGGTGAGTCCTTTTTCCTTTACATTTCCATTTGAGGTCAGTTGAATTCAGATGAGTTTAGTTACCTGGTAACCCTGTAACATTAATTATGTGCACTGAAGTATTTGAGTTGGTTTATCATAATGCCAATTGGCGTCGTTGTTTACAAATACCCATGGACATTGACATCCTTGGACTTGTGTAAACTTTGATGACATAAACTTTGAGGATTGTTTGATGAATGTTTATCCGACATAAGCAAAGATGGAGAATGACTTATATGTTTTGCATAGATTAGTGACAATGGATATAATATTGGGATAATGTTGGAACCCTAGATACGAGAAACTAATATTTCATGAAGTATATGAGACTTTATAAAACAGATTTAAAATTGCTTTATCCATTATTTAATTACATCCATTAATGTTTGGTTTTTCAATTTCTTTTTTCTTTTTTACTGATAATGTACTCCTTGAACATGAATCACAAATCATCAACAGTCCAAGCAAGGCTTCTGAAGAAGAGGATATACCCTTGAAACATGTAAAGACATAATATTGTGTATCTTGGATTTAAGAAGAATATGTTTTCTTGATGTGATTAAAAAACATGTTGTTTATTTTATGAAATCCAAACTCTCTGAAATCTTTTTTCTGTTGCGATTTTGAAACTAACCTGAACCATTCAACCCTACATTGATTAATATCTATTAACAAATGTGTAACACCACTTTTGGTGGATTTTTGATAGTGTGCGAGGGACGGGAGGATCCCTATTGTTGGATCTTTTTTTTTGTTCTATGTTTATAATGGGGTCTTTATGCCAAGGCCTTATTTCCTTCCTTGCACCTCAAATATCTAAAAATCAGTTAGTCTGGTATATTGATTCTGTCTTAATATAACAACCACATTTAGGTGTGCTCACATACCCCAATTTGCTTTTCACCACATTCTCCAGGCCCAGGCTGGAGCGATCAAAATCATAGTGGACTGGCAAAGATGCAGTCTCCTGAGAAAGCACAGAGCAGGTCGAAGTCCCATTCAACAGTCAAGGTGTCCCTAAGACCTCCCTGTCAATAAAATTCCCTGAAGCAGAACCATCTGCACGTCCTGCTAAAACTGGAAGTGAAGAGATCCACCTATCGGGAAGCATAGTGGGAGAAAATCTCCTCCAGAACTTCCTGGCAGAGTCCTCTCGTGGGAGGCTGACAACTGTCTGCTCAGTGCATCCGCTATAATGTAATCCTTGCCAGCCAGATGGGCAGCAGTCAAAGACAAATCATTCTCCTGAGCCCACAATCGCATTGCTTCCCAGCACAGAGGCAAGGAGCCTGTGCCACCCCTCTTGTTGAGGTAATGAATGACTACAGCATTATCCGTCAGGACTAGTGCCATCTTGCCCTTCAAAGAGGGAAGGGAAGCAAGCAGGGTTAGCCTGATCAACCTCAGCTCCAGCAGATTTATTTGTTCTTGGCACTCTGATTGGTACCACAGTCCACTGACCGTAAGATCTTGAAGGTGAGCACCCCAGCCCGTCAGGCACGCATCTGTGACTAGATACCTGTGTCCAAGATTGACAAAACAGCAACCCCTTGAGGAGGTTGCCCTTCACAGACCACCATTACAGGTCTGTGGACACACTCTCAGAGACTTGGAGATGGTCTGAAACCCGATGGTGCTTGACCTCTACCTCTCTTGGCATAAGTGGAGAAAACCCCTGTCATGATGCCTACCTCCAAGGAGCCAGGTCCGACCCAGCAACCCAAGAGGCAGGCATCATTCCCCCCAGGGAAGTGCCAGGGGGCCCAAGCTGGGGCCCTTTGGACACAGTCCTGGCGCCTTAGGCGCCAGGCTCATAAAGCTAGACATATGGTCAAGTGTTTTAATGTGCACTTACCTGATGCAGACCATGCTGCTACATCCAGGCTCTCTTGAGGCCTGAATGGAACTACTTTACCTGTGGGACTACTTTCCACCTGGGTGTGGTCGGGGAAGGATACATACCTGATCGGTGGAAGGATCCATGCCTGGAACTTCTTCCAAAGCTATTTAAACCACGCCCGATCAGCAACTCACGCTTCGCGTTGTTCTGCTCCTCGCAGCTGGACGCTCACCGTGTCAGCTCCTGCATCTGGACTTCAGCCACGACTGTCAGCATCCTGGGTCGCCTGCAAAGGGAGCTAAGAGAGAATTGGAGAGAAAGAAGACCTTACCTGCTAAAGCTGCATCACGGGGACATCACACCGACGTTCCTGAAAGGGAAGACTTCATTTTAAAAGCATTTCGCTTCGATCGCTGCAGCGCTGCATTTCACTCACCTTTCCTGGGCGCCTCCACCTTCAGCAGCGATCATCCGGATCCGCACCCACTTCCCAGAGCCTAGAGAGAAAAGACAAGAAAACAAGGTGAGAGAAGGAAGGGAAATAGGAAAAGCTCAGTTTCCTTCTAAGACTTACCTGTTGGGTCATTCCCATTTCATTTCGGGTCCTGCCGCTTCCTGGCATTCCGGACCCCAGCCCCAATGGGGAAAAAAGACAGACATTGAATGAGCGAATCCAAAGACATTACCTGAACGCTCATCCAGAACTTACACTTCGGGTCGGCGCCATATCTCCGGCATTCCGAACCCCGGCCCCTAAGGGGAAAAAGACATAAGCATTAGCGCTTGCTGCAATAAGACAATGAACATTATTATTAAGCTTGAACTTTTGAACTTGCAACAGAACTCTTACAGCGCCTCACCTGAATAGTCAAGCTTATTTTGAACTCCCATCAAACCTCAATCCAGTGAAGTAACTGGGTTTCAACGCGCCCCTGCATCAGAAGCAGGATGGAGAACTCACCCTTCCAGACCCTAAGGTGAGACTTAACGGGGAATCGTGGAAGGGTATCGAGGAGGGTTGGAAGGGAGTGGGAGGCTTGAGCATTATTCCGTCAGTAGGTAATACTCCCTTTTCACGCACAGGGGAATATTCCTGCGAGCCAGAAAAGCCAGAGTAGAGGGGCCCTTCCTGTCCATCATCAGAGTCTTGCGCTTCACCATTGAAGAAGCATCAGCACTCGAAGCCAGACCTGCGCCTCCGTGGGAATCAGGTGAGCGTGACAACCCCTGCCAGACAGGCTCAAGGGCCGCTGATACTGCATCGTTAGCCGAAGCGACTCAGTAGTCACCTTAGTGGTTTGAAACTTCTGGAGCTAATCATCAGCCTTGGTGCAGAACAAGTTCATGCCATTGAAGGGCCTGCCCAGGAGTTTCACTGATGTCAGTCACAAATCCTGACATCCTCAGCCAAGAAAACACTGCAAGACTGTGCTGGTGGTCATCGTCCTCGCAACACAGTCTGCTCAAGGGGGGTCAAAGCCTTCGTGCATCTCACCTCTGGGGAGGTGCTCAGCTGCTTCGGCCATCACCAACCACAGGCCAAAAGAAGATGTGGCCAAAGCTCAAGAGGCATTGACAAACCAGAGACCAAGGTTTGACGAGCCAAAGATCTTCATACCCCATGTATCCAATACCTTGTTCTCCCTGTCTGGGTGCAACAAACGAAAAGAGGTAGTCTTAAGGTTCGCCATAGCGGCCAGCACCACTAAACTCTCCAAGGTAGCATTGGCAGAAAGAAACAAGGGGTCAGAAGGGGCCTGTGCTTGGACAGGTTGCGGTCCGCTGTGAGAACTGATGCTGGCTTGGCCCACAGTTCCATCACTGGCCCTCTACTGTTCGTTTGAAAGGCAAACCAGTCTCCTATTTAGGACCCTTGTCAAGTCAGTGGGATCACACTGCACCTTCGGACGTGAAATGTCCGAAGCCCTAAGGTGTCAACCTTCTTCACCATCAGGCACTGAAAAGCAGCGTATGGTTTGTTAGGGTGGCAGCGGGGATCATGTCCACCTCGGGTAAGGAGTCCAGGTCACTTATCTCCTGCAAGTCAGCTGTCAGGTCTACCAAGTCACCCTGTTCCCATAGAACTCCTCTGCGAAGACTCTCACTTCCCAGGGGTGGAAGGATTCCAACTTGAAAAGGACAGGATCCCCCTATAGCTGGGATATATATGGCCTTCTGCGGAGCGGGATTGAACTCTTTTGCGACTCTGGCGCCGCCGCTGGACAGGGACTATAAACCAGGGGAACGACATCCAGAGACCGAACCGAGTGCCACTTTGTGGTGTTCTTGATGCATACCATCACAGACTCCCTTCTGACCGCACTGATGCCTTGACCGAAACAGGCAGCGCCTTCGCGAAGTTGTATAGCATCTTTATTCGGAAAGCCTCCCATTCCTCTGGAGTAGAGGACTGGGTGGGAAAACATAACTGCAGGACTTTTTCCTCACAGACTTCCGTGGAGTGGTGGCTCCTTTTCCTCGAAGACAAAGTAGAGTGATTCCGCAAAAAAAACATTGAGAGATCTTGACCTCTTGCAGTTCATCTTCTTGTCCTTTCGGACAGGGGACTGCTCCTCTGTGCCGCGGTCCGCACCGGCAACCTCGAACGTTTCTTCTTATTACCCTTCTTGTGGAAAAAGGTGAAGAGTTTTGCTTCATGCCCTCGAAGCACCTTCCAGTGCATCGATTGGCAGACGCACAGTCGTGGGCTTCATGGCCTTCATTGAGGCAGTAAAGGCATATATGAGGTGCTGGTCTGATGCCCGCAATCCGGGCAGGGTTTGAACCTCGAAGGCATCAGTATTGCAGCGAAAACGAGAAACGTAGCAATCAATTTGGTAAGAGTAAAGAGTGGTGTTCCTAGAGCGAGCAGAATGTGCAGAAAAAAGCAACAGAGGTCACAGGGCGTGGCATTACTATAGATTCTGGCTCTGACGTCATGTCTGGCGTGGGATGCATAGAGGCTTTGGGCAGAGCCGGGCTGCACCCCCAGGTGGGAGAAAAGTTTCCAAAGAGCTGTTGTTGCTGGGAGATAGATTTCATAGATTATCAAACTGTGGGAGGAAGGAGTCTATTACAAGTGAACGTCATGCCCTTACAGGGAGTTCAAGCAGTAATGTTTGGCAGACGTGTGCAGGACAGGCGCAAGTGGCCATCTGACAGATTTCCAAGACAAGGACCTCCACCTGTGCAGGGCAGATGTCGCAGCCAGGCCTCTAGCTGAATGGGCCTCGGAAACCTCAGGTAAATCCTTCTCACCAAGATCATAGCTTTTTGAGATGCAGAGTAAGATCCACTGTGACATGGTGTGCTTAGTCACAGCTTTGTCAGCACAGGCAACAGCATTACACAAAATGCTGTTCTACCTTCTGCATTTTTCTTACCCGAGAGATGTAGTAGCTGAAGGCTCACACCGAATTCAGCCAATGGAATTACGCCTCTGCATTGGAAGGGAGAGGCTAAGGAAAAAACACATGAAATCTGATATTCTGAGAGAGATGAAGTCCGAGAAAAACTTAAAAGGAAAAGACAGCCTCACTCTCAAAGTCACTTTCTCCTTGGAAAACACCAAGTGGCTAGGGTTAACCGTTAATCTTGCAGAAGAGAAGGCTACCAAGAAAATCTCCTTAAGGGTGAACAATTTTTGCAGAGGCTCAAACAGAGTTCTCATTAGGAAAGTAAAGACTAAATACAAGTCCACGTACGTAGAGGAACTGTTTGCACAAACCCAGCAAAAACTGAAAAACAGTGGGGATTGTGAAGAAAGAGCTTTGCTCAGGGATCCTTTTAAAGAACAAGATGATGGTACCCCTTCACAGTGCCCATTTGTAGGCCTTTCCAGGCAAATGAAACCAGGAAATTCAGACCAAAGGAGGTAGGACAGGTGAAAGAGTCCAGATCCCTCTCCGAACAGCGAGCTGAGAATTTACACCACCTGCAGGCATACATGGATAGATTTAGTGGCTCATTCCTTCCATCTCGGCCTTAGCAGACAAGAATGAAGGTTCAGACTGGTGCGGTTCGGATGCAGGACCTCACCCCTCTGAATGAGAGAGTAGTGCCACTCTCAAAAGCAGGTGCTCTAGAAGACAGAAAGACATGTCCGGGAGCTCTGGGTACCAGGTATTCCGGGCCCAGTAAACAGCGATCAAAATCAACCCAAACACCAACATTCTCCTGAGAACTAGTGGAATGACTAGGAGTGGTGGAATTGTATAGGGGAGATTGAAATTCCACTCGACCACCAATGCATCTGCCGCAGCGCCCAGCTGAAGAAAATCTCCGGAGCAGAACAATTTGCACTTCCTGTTCACATTGAAAGTGAAGAGGTCTACATGAGAAGGCCCCCAAAAGAACAAATGACTTCCCTCCGGTAATATTTTTTTCAAATGATGTTCTTTCCACAAATTCTCATCCTAGATATATTCTTCCTGTGGCGGCAGGTCTCGGAAACCTTTGACAGCAAGAGGCGCTGTGTGACTCCAGCTTCAAGGTTTCTCTGCGCTTTTCGTCCTTGGTACAAACAACCCACACTGTGCCATGTTACCTTGGTTACTCGTTTTTTCCCCGTCCTCGGCCACATTGGGGATGCTGCAATGGATGAGGTACCTTTCAGCATTGAAGGAAAATGCAACAGGAGAAAGCTCTCTGAATGAGGGGTAGGCTGGGAGGGCAATGAGGAATCCATGGGAGGAACCTCCATTGGAAAGAACATTACCAGAGATAAGTAATTTGTTCTTCTAATGGATGGTCTCCCACAGATTTCTCATCTTTGATAAACTCCCATATCAGTATTAAAATGCAAGAGGCGAGAAGTGCAAACTCCACTGCAGTTAGAGAAGGACGTGTTGCAGGACAGCTCTCACTAAGCGGGCGTCCTGACCCGACAGGGTGACCAGGCAATAGTGTTTCGCAAATGTGTGGTTAAGAGCCAAGTTGCTGCCTGACCTATGTCCTGATTAGGGACTCCCCTTTGGAGAGCCGACATGGCAGCCAGACCCTTGGTTGGATGCGCTATGAAGCCTGGGTGTCTTTTCCCACCATGGAATAGCATTCAAAGATGCACAGAACAATCCATCTTGAAAACGTCTGTTTTGTTAACCCAGTATTTGGGCCAATGTAGCACAGAAAGAGCTGATCCTCTTGCCTGAAAGGGCTTGTTCCGTCTATATAGAAGCTCAACATTCTTTGTGGGACGAGCCTATGTAACCTCTCCTCCACAGTGGGGGTAAAAGGCTGGCAAGCAAACCTTTTGTGACAGGTAAAAATCAACACCACATTAGGTAGAAAGGGAGGGTGCACCATGAGCATAACCTTGTCCTTTAAAAACATCTTGAAGAGTGGGCGACACAATATAGCCTAGAGATTACTGTAAGGAACTCATGGTGGCAACAGTAAAGACAGACGCACACAAGTGATCACAGTTCAAGAGTGTTTATTAAACTGTAAGTGCAGGGTGGAAAAACGCCTAACCTAAACCTAAGATGGGCGCAAGCATCAACCATCAAATGAAAAATAAGGCAGTCCTTGTGGCTTCTTGTCAAAGTAAAAGGCCTATACTATAAAAAAAAAAAAAAACGATTGCCAAATCCTTAAAACTCATTACAGAAAGAGTGTGGGATAGGATTTCAATAAAGAAAGAAGTGTTCAGAAATAATAAGTCAGGATGTGATTGCCATGGGTCTTCCTTCCCCATGTTTTGAGCACGGGACAAGGTGCGTCTCCTGAGCACATGGCACACTTGAGTATTCCCAGCATGAGCCGACAGTTCAGTTCCAGCTATCAGGTTCTTTGATTGTTAAGTCTTTCACTAAAACATCTCTTGCCTTCGAGGGCCTAATGTTTTTAACAAACAAACAAAAAGTTCTGCTTTGCAATTGCCAGCCTCCCTCCTTCTGGTTCACAATGTTTTTTCTTACATTCACTAATCACAAAGTCCTTTCAAATATTTCACTGTGGACATCCCTCCGCAGTGTTCACTCCTGTCAACACAATGTTCATGGGACATCAGTCTTCGTCCCTTCTTGTTAGCATCCCTCCGCCAGGTGCACTCTTGCGCTCTTGCCAATACTTTAAGCAACTCCTCAGAGAGGACACAGTCATCATATATCATCCTTTCAAGAGCCACGCATGTAGGTTGAGGGATTTGGGTTCAGTTGGAGAACCTGAGCTTCTGACTGGGTTAGGAGATCTGTTTGCCTCGCTGCCCGAGGTGGGCAGATGGTCAAATCCAGAAGGTCCGAGGCGTTCAAGATCAGGGTTGCGCCAAACACTCTGAGAGCCCATCGAATGAAGGAAATCGGAGGGTAGGCATAGTGGAGAGGGAAGATCCAACCCACCAGAAACACATCCCCTAGCGCACTGTTCACTGGGATTTCCACTGAAGCAAAACTGTTTGCATTTCTGTTGGACTCTGTGACAAAACAGATCCACTGTTAGGGTACCCCAGAGTGAGAAGACCGCCTCTAGGACTCCTTGGCACACTTCCCACTAATGTACCTGCTCAGAGCATCCACCAAACTGTTCTCTGTCCCCGCAGATGAACTGCTGAGACCGAGATCTGGTTTTCCAATAGCCAGAAGCAAAGCTGCATCACCTCTCTGCAGAGGGGGAAAGAGCGCACGCCACCCAGCTTGTTCAGGTAGTGCATTGACACCATATTGTCCATCAAGATCAGGACATGCTTCCCCTTCCAAGACTGAGTGAACGCCTTCGGGGCTAGCCTAACGGCTCGTAACTCCAGCCTGTTGATGTACCAGCTGGCTTCCATCGCTGACCAAAGGCCACTCACGTGCAAGTCCTCACAGTGAGCACCCCAACCTTTCAAGGACACATCCGTGATTACTCGAGCCTGAGGCCACGGAGGCCAGACAAGTTCCCCCACCAGCAAATTGCTGCTACTGGCCCACTAAGAAAGGTTGTCGACCACGGACCTGCACACCTTGAGGTCTCCTTCAGGGTTCGGAGGTGCAGGGACCACTGACCGCACAGGAGCCATTGCAACGATTTCATTTGCAGCTTGGCCTCTGGCACTAGAAAAATACAGGTGGCCATGAGACCCAAGAGGAGGAGGAATGTAGCCGCAGATAAGGTGAACTGGTTCTGAAACAGATCTACCACCTGCGCAATGCGGACTACTCTCTCCTCGGGCGAAAAGGCCTTCCCTGCCCCGAGTGTCTAGGACTGCCCTGATGAATTGGAGCCTCTGAACTCGTGTCATATGGGACAGCCCAGCCTGTGGAATAGTGAACAGGTATCTCTGAAGTGGGACAAGACCTGTTCCGCCGACCTCCCTCGGATCAACCAATTGTCCAAGTACGGAAATATGTGGACCCCGGAGATCTCCTGAGATGAGCCGCGACTACCGCCATGAGCTTGGTGAAGACACTCAGAGCGGAGGTCAACCCAAAGGGAAGCACCTTGAACTCATAGTGCTCGTCCCCTATAAGAAAACTCAGGAACTTTCTGTGCTTTTGATGTATCGGCACATGGAAGTAAGTGTCCTGAAGATCTATGGAGATCAGCCAGTCCTGTAACTCGAGAGCGTGGAGAATCTCCCTCAACGTCTCCATCTTGAATTTGTCTTTCCTCAGGAACTTGTTCAAGGCCCTGAGGTCCAGGATGGGACAGAGACCTCACCCCTTCTTGGATAACAGGACATACTGTGAATACCAGCCCAATCCTCTGCTCGGGCGGTACCTCTTCCAAGGCACACTTCAACAACAGGGCTCGCAGTTCTTCCTGGAGATCATGTTCCGGCTGGCACAGAGGTGGAGGGGATCTGCTCAGAGGTTTTCTTAAGAAGGGCCGACAATAACTGCACTGCACGAGCTCCAGGGCCCAGGCATTAGAGGTAATCTCCTGCCATTGGTGCCAATGCTCGGACAGCCGTCCTCTAACCAGTGAGTTGTGGGAGGGGAAAAATCAAAGCAGCTTTGAGGAGAGCCGTCCCCGCCTGCTGGCCCCTGGAAGCCACCCTGCAGAATTCAGAACATGAGAAACGCCTTTGCCCTTGCCTGGCCTCGGAGCTGTGCCTTCCTGCCATAAGGGACGTAGCCTTTGCTCTTAGAAGCAAAGCTGAAAGCAGGTTTGGCCGGCTGCTGCGCAGCTAGGCAGAGAGATTTTTTCGGCAAGCTTGGACTCCTTGAATTTCTCCAAGGCGTTATCAGCCTTTGGGCCGAAGAGGTATTCCCCATCAAAGGGCATCTCAAGCAACCTACTCTAGACATTAGGAGAAAACCCAGAGGAGTGCAGATAGGCCTGCCTCCTAAGGACCACGGCCAACGCCATCGACCGGCCAGCGCAGTCTGCCACATTCAGGCCCATTTGCAAGGATTGCCTGGCCACCTCCTTCCCGTCATCCACCAGCTGCATGAACCTGTCCAGTAACTCCCCTTGAGGAATGTAATGGGCTGCATGTTCAACCACCTTCCATAGGCCAAAAGAATATTTCGCGAAGCCGCACAAAACATCTAGCCTTCAAGGCCATGCTCATGGAGAAGATCTTCTTCGTAATAGCATCCACCTTCTTGGCCTTCCTGTCAGGTGGCAAACTGGAGGTAGATTAAGTTGCCCTGGTGGATACTGTGGTCGCCCGAACAATTAACCAATCAGGGGAAGGGTGAGAGGAAAGAAAAGATGGATCCCCTATTGCCAGCCTATACTGTCTGGTCAAATTGCAATTGACATCGGGAATAGAGCTGGGCCATTGACAAAAGGAGGCGACTGGGTCAGCTATAGCTGGGTTCAGTGGCATGTTTCTCTCAGTTGTGAGACCTTTGTCAAAGATATCCGTAAAATCATATCCTTGGACCAGTAAGGTGAAGCATTGAGCCCCAGAGTGACAACAACCCTGTCCAGAAGTAATCTAAATTTGGCATGGGTATGGGCATAAGGCTGAGTTGGCTGTAACTCAACATCCGGACATTTATCTAGCCGACTGGCATCATGCAGTCCCTATGCCAGGGCCAAGTCATCTGCATGATCATCTAAGTAGTCCACTCCGCCAGCCCCCGAATATATGTGGTCGACACCACTCTTTTCATCGCCGCCATCACACAGAAAATCTGTGACACGGACCCGAAAATAAATCGACTAGAGAAAGTGGTGCGAAGGATCGATAGCTGATGGTCAACGTGGAGGGCTTGCCCTTTGACATCAAAGAAATGTCTGTCTGCGTCAGCCGAACCTTGGGTGCTGAGAATAATCGGGCCCTGAGGCTCACGAGAATGTCCCGGCATCGAAGGCCTAGCCGCCTTGTTTGGCGCAGAGCCCAATTGCTCCCCTGATGCCGATGGCGATAACAGTGCCATCTTGGGGTCGGAATCTCCAAGTGTTGCTGAAGCCACCAGAGCCTGTGGTCTCGGGGGCTCGCCCACACCCACAGCCGCTTCTCGAACATTGCCAACATTTGCGACTTAAAGTCCTCCCACTCTTGCCTAGACATCCAGCCGATGACTTACCTTGTTCTGATGATGACTCCGAGCCTTGTCAGTGACACCTCTTATTTTTGTGAGAGGACGATGAAGACGAGTGGCTGCACGAGTGAGGTCTTTTCTACGCCTTACGCCAATGCCTATTCTCTTTCTGAGGTGTGGGCCTCTCAGTTTTGCCCTCCGAAGACTGCACGGTCGACCGCGCCAGTGACTTGGACGGCAGATAGCCCAACGCGAGCTTGGCTGCCCGCTCCAGATGAGGTTTGGGTTTATTTTGTCACACGATGTGCACCCTTCGGTGTCGTGACCTGTGGCGAGGCACCAAACGCAGATGTCGTGCGCGTTGGTCACTGACATTTTGGAGCAGGAATCGGAGCAGCTATTGAACCCCAAAATCCAAGGCACGGACATGGCAGCTTGCGGAAGCAAAATTGTTAGGGAGAATTCTCCGTTTAGGCTGAATTTCCTAACCTAGTGAGTCCCCCAGCAGCTTTGCTGGATTTTTGGGGTTTATTTTTTTCTCCTGCCAAGAGTGAGACTCTTTTACCCTCACTCTTGGACATGATTTGAGTGTATTCCTTTGACTCTAGATGTGTTTAATGGGCTATGGGGTCTTTTACTCCATAGGGCTTCATGTGTTTTTGTGATGTGTGTTACACAGCACCCTCAGTGCAGTAACACAGGGGTGTCATAGTGACCCCCCAGTATAGACTCCATACCCTGGGACTGACTACTGTCTCCCAGGGCATGTAAAGTCACCATTGACTTTACTAGTCTTGAATTCTGAACAGAACCAGTACAAACCATCATAATGTGGACGTACTGGCCGGGGCAATTCGATTGCCCCGGGGTCTGTTAGTCGAGGGGGCACGTCTCCATCCCCCCTGATCGAGTTTTGGCTGGTGGCAGTGGATACTACTTTTTATATTCAACCGCGAATATTTCTCTATGGGATTTTCCCATTGTTCGAGGCTACTATCTTTATTTAATTACGATAGCCTCGAACATACCGTCGGTTTATTTAATTATTATTAATTCTCCGGTTGGTATTTTTTGCAAAAACTCAGTTCTAAAATGGCGTTTGTGTTCTCTTCTGTGACTCCAACCCAAGTCGAGCCCTTTGTTCCACTTTTTTGGCGGGCTTCTCCACAGAAGCCCTCCAAAGTGGTGCCACTCTGTCTGGGGTACTTAGGAGGGGGATTTAGGCACCCTGGACTGAGTTGCCTAGGCAACTCAAGTCGCACTCTGTCCTGATTGGCCCAAGTGGTGAGCCGGCCGGCTCACCACTTCGCATGTTTGAGTGACAGCTAGGCTGAGTGAATGGGGGTTTTCTGCATAAAAGCAGGGCTTTGGGGACTGGAACTTCATAAGTCGCCACAGGACCTAAGAATCCGACGAGGGAGAAGCTGAGCCGACCTGCTACGACGACACCACCGGTGGAGCCCTGCTGAACCGTCTCACCACTTTTCCCAATGACAGAGGAGATCTCCCGCCGGAGAGTCTTCTTCCTTTGACTGGTGGGGATAACCAGTTTCACCGTCTTTTTGCCTTCCCGACGCATCTCGTGGCCGCCTTGCCTGTGCCAAGCACCCCGGCAACCGGAATACCATGTTTTACCACGACCGCGAAATAAAGGGTAATACCTTTAACCGGAAAACTCTGCGGCTGGTTTCTTCGCTGGCAGTGCAACGACCTTCATCTTTCCTCCAAGTCGAGATCTTCTCTTCCTCTGGACGACGCCGAGACTTGCACCCACTGCCAGGAACAACTGCCACCGCTGGAGGATCCTTCCCACTTAAGGTACCGTGTTCCGCCTGGCTTCCCTTGCCACCGACTGTACGGGGTAGATTTAGCCCCCGGCTTTCGAACCTGGGTTAGCCTGGGACACCCTGGCTAAACTTTTCTGAGCCTCTCTAAACTCTTTTCGAACTCTCTGCAAGACTTTCAAAGCCTAGTGTAACTGTGTGATCTTGGGCGCATTTGTGCTCTGCTCTCTCTAAGAGTGGGCCCAGCCTATGGACTTTGGCTCACCAGTGACTTTTGCTCTTCTGCCTTGCTAAAAGTGTTCCTAAATCTTAGAGCGGTGTATCTTCACGTATTCTGTCTTTTTCCCTCCCTTTTTCATGAACTTATTGGAGTGCCATCTATAGTTAAGCGCTCACCTCTGTCTGGAAATAAGTGGTGTTAACTAAGACTTGTCTGATAAGGAATAAGGGTTGTATATATCATAATAGTAACTGTGTTTAGAGTGTTTTACAATAAGAGTGCTGGAGTGTTTCAAACAGTGTGTTCTTAAATAAATAATTATATACTTTGATACCAAAGCTCTGGTCAGTGTTTGCTTGTGCTATAGTGTCCGAGTGCCTATTGTGTATACTTTGCATACTGCCTAACTCTTCTTGAGGGAAGTCTGACTGCTAAGCCACAGCTACCAGGTAAATCTGGGTAGTACAGACTGCTACCAAGTGGGTTTACTGCTAACACCTGTAGTCCTAAATCTTTTTCAGTGTTCCCAAAGGGAACTGCACAGGTTTCTGCCTAACAAAAATCGTACAAGATTTGGCAAAAAAAGTCTAATGCAGTTGAAGACTCGAAAAATACACTATTGTTCCTCAAGAGCAGCGTGCTGATCGTGTGGGAAAAAGGTACTGAGGTACGGGGCGTAGTGACGCAGTATATATACACGACAAACAATGTCAAGTCTGGAGCAGATGATTGAGCACCGAGTTACGGAGGATCGATGGCCAAGTCGAGGTGCACTACGCCCCCAGTTGAAATTTTTTCCAAGCAGCTGAGCTGGAAGAAGACTTCTATCTGACGAGGAATCTGCGGGAGAAAGGCAATCCATTGAAGCTAAAATGTTTCACAGCATGCTCTTGTAAAGCCTTAGTGCACATGGATTGGTAAGACCGGCAATCCTGCGGGTTCAGTTCCTGCCCCAGAATGTATAAACAGATTTGTATTTATTTGTATTTTATTGAATTTATATACCGTTTTAATCCAAAACATTTGTCTCCTAAAATCCAGGCAAGGCTTAAGGCCCGAGACCTTGCCAGCATAAGGCATGAGGCAGTAGTTAGAGCTAATTTGTACAGCAGCCATTCAAAATTGGTGTGCCGCCAATGATCTTTGTTTAAATGCCAGCAAAACTGAGATCCTCCTCATTGGTACACCTTCACCATCATTTCCCCTCACTCTCTGGCCGGCCTCCCTTGGCCCCTACCTGCAGGCTAAGAACATTGGGGTCATCTTTGACTCCACACTTTCCTTTTCCGCACACAACTCTGACGTCTCTAAAAAGTCAAACTTCTTACTGCACCTCCTTAGAGGCACTCTGCCTTTCCTCTGCTTCCCTCAGAAGCTCACTATCTCTCAAGCTCTGATTCCCTCTAGGTTGGACTATTGTAACAGCCTCTTTCTAATTCTACCTGCCTCCACTCTCCACCATTACAACAAATCCAGAACAGGACTGCAAGACTTGTCCTTGGCCTCAAGCCCGGGGATCGTATCTCTCTGGCTCCGAAATCCCTTCACTGGCTCCCAGTGGATGCAAGGATTAAATGTAAAACCCTCTGCATTGTCCACAAAGCTTTCTAGGCCCTGGGTCTAAAATAGCATCAACTATCCCTCTGTAAATACCTCCCCTCTCGAGCCCTTGGCTCCTTTACCTAGAACTCCCTCAGGGTCAGTCGTTTTTCAAAGAAACGAGCTAGGGGTAGATCTCAGTGTTCCTCTGGGGCCTCCCTTTGCAACTGCCTCCCTGCCACCTTGAAACTTGGAGAACCATCTACGGTTCCGGAAGGACCTCAAGACCTTCCTCTTCGCTTCTGCCTTTGCCCCTCTTCTCCCCTGCTGATTTGCTCTCTCGGCAATGTGCACCTAGCCACACTCTGTCCTTCGGGCCCAGGTACCTGCTCACCCTGCCACTCACTCTCCTGCACTGCCACTGGGCCACCCCTTGCACTGGGGCCTGTATCTGTACCCATACCGTCCCCCACCCACTCTTCTTCTGCACTTATCAGTTACACCCTTTCTGACTAACCTAGCACTTTGCCACTTGTCAGCTGCACTACCACTGTTTATCACCTTTATTTATTTATTTTACTTATAATTAATTTTATTCTCTCCCATCTTCTGCACTTTTCCAATTTCTCCCCCTTCCATACACCCCCCCCCTTTCTCCCTTTCCCATGCACTTGCACGTTCTCAATGTCACTGGGCCTATTAAGATCGTTGTTCTTGTTTCTCCCCTGCACCCCTGGCCACCCTTGCCTGGTCGCGCTCTGAAACACTAGAGAGCGATTTAAATAAAATATCATATCATATCATGGGTCCTTATCCAAGATTCCTCTAAGCTGGTAGCAGACCAATGGTTTGGAAGGCCCTCCCTGGCCCAAAACAGCCACCATCTTCTCCATAACTGCACTGAGCGTTTGAGTGTGCATGCAGGGATGCCCCCTACATCTTGAGATCTGGCAAAAGGATATGGTAACTTGGCCAGGTATTTCTATAAATTTATGGACACTCCAACTGTGGAAGAGATATATTAAAGGAGTCACATTCCTGGGCTCACTGAATCTAGGTCAATCATTAAGGTAAGGAGAGATTATTTAAGAAGTCGTATAGTCAACATACCTGCACGGAATTCAAATCGGATCCCTGCTATATTTATGGGATTGTCTGCCTGTGGAAAGTGACGTTCTGTCCGGATCTTGCCAGACGTTTTCAATCCCTATTCAAAGTGCAAGTGATATATGGTTAACTTACTAGGATCGATGTGCTTCTACAAAAGTTGCTGCCTAAGGTAAGTTGCGGTTAAACTTTACCTGAGAATTCTATTCCTCTGTATTTCTGCGATTTTTTCAGAAAAATACTGCAATCCACTGGTAGCCTTTATCGGTAAGCAATACCGCTTTTCTCTTATTGCTACCCGGGAGACACACACTCGTTCCAAATTGGTTACCAGAGACTAGACATGTCTCCATACTTCCGTTATGGTCCTAAATGGACGCCATCTTGGGAAGAAAAATGGCGGCCGCCCTCTCACGGGAAATGTACATCAAGTACTTGTAAACCTGTCTCTGTTAACACGTGTGCTTCAAAACCGATTATCCATCGTATTACCAAGTATTACTACTCAGATATCCCTATATTCCAGCGGACGATGACGATGTTAAATAAAGATCCAAAATTAAAATTAAGGAATCCCTCATCTCATTAAATCCAATTACGTGTGAGTAGAAGCCTCTGTATGTGTTGCTGGTTAAATAAATACTCCAAAACTCAATGATCCATGTACCATTTACATCATCATATCCAACTCACACGTCAGATATTCTTCGTCTGACATAGTTATTATTTGATGTATAGTTTGACATACTACTCACAAGTCAATTCTTTAACATTATATCAAAGTGCCAATGTGTAACTACCACTTTGCAACAGATCTTATTTGTTGTTGGACATTCCCTGGGTTTCTCTTGAAATTCATAATCCTACTACAACAAAATGCACAAAAAATCAAACCAAAAGGGTGTACATAAGATCATAACCAACAGTATCAAAGTTTTCAAAAAACAATATAGATCCCATTCAAGATTCATTCCCCTAGGGTACATTGTGTCTAAACGTTCAATCCAGTATGTCTCTCTCTATTGTAGGAGTTTTTGGAGGTTCCCCCCTCGTCTCGGTAATACCACATGCTCAAGAATGACGAATTGCAATTGAGCCACAGTATGTTTCAAGTATTTAAAGTGTTGTGCAACTGGGGATTTAACCGAGCCTGTCCTCACATTGGATTTATGCTCAACCCATCTTTGTTTAGCTATTCTGCCAGTAAGGCCCACATAGTATAGTCCACAGGGGCATCTTATCCCATATATGACACTCATTGTGTCACAGGTTGTAGTATGCCTAAGGAGGATCTTATTACCATTGTGTGGATGATGTATATAGTTGCCTTTAATGCCGTTGTGGCAACAACTGCAGTTGTTACAGGGTAAGGTACCTCTGAATGTCATTGGTTTAACTTTCTGATATCCAAAGTCTGATTTTGTTAGATGATCTTTAATTGATTTACTTTTGCTGTATGCAAACATAGGCGTGGTCGGAAAATGTTCTTGCAATTTTGGATCCATAGTTAAAGTCTCCCAGTTTCTTTTGATAATTCTCTTGATTTGAAGACTTTGTTGTGAATATGTGGTTACGTATACCAGCTTCTCCTCCTCTTCTGTTCATCTCTAATGTGTCCAATCTGGACAACCCCTTTACTCTCGTCAGGTCCTGTTGAATACGCCTAGGGTCATATCCTCTCAGAAGGAACTTTTTTGTGAGGTCATTGGCTTTCTTATCAAATTCATCTTCTTCAGAGACTATCCGCCTATACCTCAAAAGTTGGCTCAGCGGTATGCTCTCAACTGTGTTTCTTGGATGGAAACTTAAGAGTAAGCTATTCCTGTCTGTTTGTTTAGTGTAAACTGTTGTCGCCAATCTATTGTCTTTAAGGTAAACCAATACATCCAGAAACTCTAGAGTTGTAGTGCTGGTCTTATGGGTGAACTGAATCCTTGATGTCAAGCTATTCATATATTCAAAAAAATTCTGTAATTCCAGTTCAGTTCCAGACCAGATACCAAAAAGGTCATCTATGTATCTGACATAGAATTTCAAATGTTTCTTCCATAGTTGGTTATTGAGTACCTTTGTCTCTTCCAGATATCGCATGTATACATTTGCATAGCTCGGGCCATTGCTGCACCCATAGACGTGCCAGAAATTTGAACAAAGTAACGATCTTCAAACATGAAAAAGTTATTGTTCAATACTATTGTGAGTAACTGTATTACAAATAGCTCATCGCTGTGTATTTCATCATGATTGTTCAAGAGTGCCCATTCCATAGCTTCAATCCCTGATTGATGTGTGATATTAGTATACAGACTGGTCACATCCATTGAGAAAAGTATATCTGTATTTGGTACAAAGTCCACTGACTGAAGTTTCACTAAAAAGTGATTAGTATCTTTGACATATGAGATAGCTTTTTGAGCTAACGGTTGAATGATCTTGTCCAGATATTGTGCCAATGGTTCCAATAGGCTGTTTGAAGCTGCAATTATGGGATGCCCTGGAGGGTTCTGTAAGTTTTTATGAATTTTAGTAAGTACATATATCACTGGCATAATCGGATGTGAATTGGTCAAAAAAGCTTTAGTCTTATCGGAGATGTATTCTTCAATCTTTGCCTCATCTAGAGTTTTCTTAATAATAGCCCTCACCTGTTCAGTTGGGTCGTTCGGAACCTCTAAATAGGTATCTGTATCATCCAATTGCCGTTCTACTTCTTCCTTGTATTTGCTGGTATCAAGAATCACTAAGGCACCACCTTTATCCGCTGGCTTAATAACGATGTCTGGATTTTGCCAAAGTCTGTCCAGTGCTTGTTTCTCTCGCCGTTAGATTCGTCCTTTGTTTTTTCTTAAAATTAATCTTCTTCAAATCTTTCAACACCGATTTCTGAAAAGCTTCTAATGTGCAATTCTGGACAGGTGGAGAGAAGTAACTTTTAGGTTTCATCTCTAAATATTCAGATGTTTGTCTGCTCTCTGCTACATCGATAGAGTCAAAAAACACTTTCAGCTTCATCTTCCGCATTAATTTAAAGAAGTTGATTTTTTCTTTCAGTAATGTACTGGTATAATGGGGTACAAATGATAGGCCTTTCTGCAAAGTCTGTCGTTCGAATTTGCTCAATTTGTATTTCGAAATATTCACGACTAAGTCTTCTTGACTAATGGACTGGATTATTTCGGCTGACTTTTTTTTTTTGCTTCGTCTGACCTTAGCCGGTCTAAAAAAGAGTATGTTGGATGAGATGTAGAGTCCGATACCTTGGATGTACTTGGAGTTTGTCCTCCAGGAGTTCGATCTTTGTCAGGTGGTTGTTGAGGTTCTGTAGCTTCTTTAGCTACTTCCGGTTCTGTACTGGACGCATCCGGTGTAGATGGTGGGGTATTACGTGGATATTTATTTCTATTATCCGGTTGTTTATATCCTCTATGTGCGTTCAATTGGTTATAATATTCCTTCCAGGAATAGACAATATCTAATTTGTAATCGAGGGTATCCCTTCTGAATTTCCGAATCTTTTTTGTTTCTATGCCTGCTTTATAGTCATCCAGTTTAAGATTAACTTCCTCCAATAGTTGTGTTAATTCTTCTTTAGTCACAAATGATACTAAAGATTTTTTAACAATTTCAATATCAGCCTCAATCGCAATCAATGATTTAGATAACTCCTCAATAGTAAGTATAATCAAATCCAGCGAGCATTTGTTCTTGAATGTGTCTCAACCGCTAAGCCCCGGAGATCTGTCAGGTTGCCAGGACATGGCAGGACATGGCAACCGCTATTGGATGCAGTTCCTGGGGGTGGACCAGTGGGGGAGGATCACCTGGATGAGGGGTTTTGGTGAATGGAAGTGTGACACCGAAGGTTGAGACGCGGTAGCCCCTTCCTTGTAACACCTTTTCCCCATCCGACGCTGTAGGAAATTTAGAAGCTCTATGCCCCCACCCCGTTTTCCAACATGAACACTTTCTTACACCGTAACAGACAACGGACAAACACCAGAGCCATTTACCTGACATGTCCAAACACACGCATCAGGCAATTAACAATAACCAAGCACTCCTGATGGCCCTTTACCTTCCCCACAGGGATAAAAGGCGGTGCACGAGAGCACACTACGAGCAAGGCCGAACGCATGAGGAAACAGCTACACCGCACTGGCAGTTCAAACGGGGGAGAAAGGCGGCGAGAACAGGAGGGACAACGAAGCAGGAATAGCCCTTGCCCTTTGCAACTCAGACCTTCGAAGCCTTCGAAAAGGGAATTACAAGACCGGGAAACATAGTAGACGTGTGGAGCAACCGATGTCAACGGTGCACGGGGGCCTACCACATTAATAACACATGCGGGGAGGCATGCTGGATACCGTGGTACCGTCCTTGACTCCAGCAGCAAGTCAAGGCAAGCAGTCTCAAGACAGTCGGTAAGCCGGAGAAAGCCGATAGGAAACTGAACTGTGTTTGAGCCCAAAGTTGCAAGTGGCAACATTAGATGAACGCAAGATCTTGAGAACAAAGAACTTGTGTGTTTGAACTTTTGAGAAAGCCCAGAGAAGGTCCAGCTGGAGAGCTGTCAGGCACCGTAGGCCGTCGTGCAAGTACCAGAAGGTCCTAAGAAAGGGCAGCGTGGGGTGTCAGAGTGGTCCTATAAGGGTCACGTCAAATCCCTTGTACGCTCGAAAGTCTCCGACGCATTGCCAGGGGAAAAACGAAGACAAGTAAATCCTATATCGTAATAAAGCAAAGTGAACTGTGAGAGCGGCAGAAGTGAACCGGACAGAGAGATGCCTGCGAGTTGGGGTGAAGAGTAATACACCCGTGAACATTGTGTGACAAGACTGAGCCCGGCCGAGGGTTGTCTGCAGTGTTTGTTTAAAAAGACATTAAAACTCTTGAATATTGCAAGGAGCATTTGGCAGGCCGTAGTGAACCCGACGGAGCGAGGCCCAAGTTGCAAGGAGGATTCGAGCCTGGCAGAGGGAGAGTCAATCACACATGGTGCAAGATTACCAAAGGAACTTTTGTTTGTCGTTTTGATCCATCAGGCCTTCTAAGACAAGAGACTTTGAGGAAAGAGACTTGGCCCTTGAAGGTTCTGGTATCATTGAACTGGAACTATGAACCTCGTGCGAGAGAGACCCAGGAGTGTGCTGTGTTCAGATGTCCTGCCTTGTCCCGTGCTAAAAACGTGGGGAAGGGAAACTCAGCCATACCATCCTGACTTATCATTTTGTGAACACTTTCTTTTCTGGTGAACATTATTCCACACTCTATTTATAACTTGGTGGTAAGGATTGGCAATAGGTTTTTTAGTATAGGCCCTTTTTGTTTTGACAAGACGCTGCTAGGACTGCCTTATTATTTGATGGTCGTAGCTTGCTCGCATCTTGGATTCAGGGCTAGATTATGCGTTTATCTCACCCATTATAAAGTTCAATAAACACCCTTGAACTGTGAACACTTGTGTCTGTCTTTACAGTTGCCACCATGAGTTCCTTACACAGCTCTTAAACCATGTGGAGTACACAGAAAAAAGGGTCTGAGGTAATGTGGTGGAAAGTGCTCCATTTATGAAATGGCAACATCTTGTCTGGAGAAGCGGAATGCTTGCGAGGTTGGCCATTTTACTGCACTAAACCCTCTGGTGAAGTTTTCCAAGAATAGCTGACACTGGACGATATTATCTAAATGAAGAATCTGTGAAAGAATATAAGCCATCCAGTCCCTGAGTCACCTCTACCTTGTTGATAAACGAGGGGGAAGTGACAAAATGATTGGCCCCTGGAAAAAGAGGCAGGAGTCTGTTGGTCTGCCAGCACAAGCGACTAGTCTGTGCCCCTAGATGCTGTAAATGTTTCTAGTGATCTTCTGCCTTAGTACCAAAAGGATTGCCACCATTTGAAAGCATATTAAGGAGTTTTGTTCTCATATTCAGAGCAGATAGATGTATGCAAGCAGGATTGTCTCCTGAGCACAATCCCCCGCCCATCCAGCGAGCTACCACCCCCACTGCAGTGTCCAGACCAGATTTAAGGATCTGCCTAACAGCATCTTCCCAAATTCCCACAATCGGAAAGCGCTACCATTGTTTGAGCAGATGGAAAAATGTAAGTAAGCAATACTACCCGAGCAGGGGGGCATTACCGGGCCGGGTAATGCCCCAGGCCAGTAAGAAGTGAGAGCGAAGAAATGGCTTTAACGATAGCCCGGGGCACCACCTACCGTGGTAATGCCCCCTCAGGGAGGATAATATTGCTATTAGCACCCTGGCATGATGTACTGGGGTACTAATAGTGTTTATTTTTTAAAGTTGAGAAACTACGTGTTCACCATTTCACTATTAAAAAGAAACTACAAAATAAGATGGCTGTCATGGATCGGGGAAAAGGAAACTACACATAGGTCCTCTTCATGAGTTGGGCGGTATCCCGCCTGGGATACCGCCCAACTTTATTTGCGTTGCTGCCCACACATCCGGCAGTATTACCACTGGTTAGGTGGTAAATGTTATTCCCAATTCCACATTTGGTCCAATGGGGAATTTTCAGTGCAATTACAGCGCGGAAAATTGTCATTTTCCCGCCGTGTTTACCCCCAACTCTGAGCTGGGGGTAAACACGCCCAACTCATGATTGGGCAGACCCTTAAATGCAGCGGTAACCCCATTACCACCGCATTGAAGGACTACCGCCCAACTCGTGATGAGGCCCTTCTGCCTTTCCATGGTGGCTAGTCACTCTTCGGGGGAAGCGCCGGGTACACTACTAATCCCGGTGCAGAAGAGGGAGAAGGCGGCAGCAGCAGGTAAGTGGGGTGGCTGAACATGTAGAAAAGGGGGTTGAGGTGTGGCAGCGCAGAGTGCAGTGGAGCACTTACCCGTTAGCGAGTGGGGGAATATGGCAGCATCCAGCTAAGAGGAGAATCGGAGCGGGAGCTTTACCATGCGTTAAAGCCCCCCTTCTGAGCCTCCTCATTGGCTTGGAGGTGAAGCCACGCCCCTGCCAGGCACTATTTAGAAGTAATGTTCTTTCTATGGATTTTCCCCCCACAGATTCCTCCAGCAGTAGTGGTTCTTGGAAAATAGGGGGCGTAGTGCTGCTCAAGAAACTCCTTCTTCGATGCCAGTCAGGACGTAGGTACCCATACACATAGTATGCACTACACCCTTTCCCCGACACCAGTTCCCTACCGCTCCTGCCTAACAGCCAAGTAGATCATGTTTGTATCTGTGAAAACAGACTGAATATGAAAACAACCTTGATTCTTTTTCATCTCTTGTTTTTGCAAGGAACTGCAACATCAAAAATATGCCACCGAACAAGAAAAGAAGCACTGTTTTTCGTTCAAATTTGCTTTTTTAACCAACTCCTTTTTTACCTGAGCCAGAAAAGCTTTCAGAAGCAGGCAGTGATGGAAGGGCTATGATTCATCTGTGGGAGAGAATCCATAGTAACAACATTACCGGTAAGTAATAGTTCCATCAATGGATGGCATCCTCCCACAGATTCCTCATCTGGGGAGACTCCCAAAACAGTGCAACAGGCACTGCTGGGATGAAAGCTCTAAACTAAGAAACTTTGTAAAAATGCTTTGCCAAAACGGGCATCATTGCCCGACAGTAAATGCAAGCTCTAATGTTTTGTAAATGTATGAAATTAAACATCATGTGTCGACCTGGTAATTGTCTCTTAGGTACCACCCTCTCTGCGTAGCTGAAAAAGATGCCATACCCTGTAGTCGAGTGAGTTTGAAGCCGTGATGGAACCTCCTCCTAGCTTTCTCATAGCACTCCGCTATGCACAATCCTGCACGACGTATGCTTGGTAACCGCACAACCCAACCGTGCCTGCGAGAAAGACACTAACAATTGATTGTCTCTATGAAAAGCTGCTGCTCTGGCCACAAAACCAAGTGATTTCTTCAGGTCCAACCTATGGAGCCTTTAATCCTCTTTCAAATGATGAGGCGGCAGGAAGAGAACATGCAGTTACATCTTTTGGTTCACATGAAAGTCAGATACAATCTTTGGCAAAAACAAAGGCCTAACTCTGAGAGCAACATTCTTCTTAAAGAACTGTAGGACATGTGCATTACATGACAACTCCTGCATCTCATTCAAACGTCTAGCTGATGTAATAGCCACTAAGAACACCAACTTCTACATGAAGAGTCTCATTAAAGTGAAATGTAATGCTCTAAAGGAACTTTCATTAGGAATGAAAGGACCAGGTTCAAGTACAAAGCTGGAACCACAAATTGGAGTGGAGGAAACATTCACAAGACCCTTGAGAAATTCAGATATCCAAGGGACAAAAGAAAGCCTTGTTCAGATGACCAATTAAACAAAGATAGGCGGCAAGTACCATTTCACTGTGCCCACTTGAAGTCCCTGCCTAGCCAGAGGAGCACAACGGATCTGGACCTCCCTCCCTACACTTTTCCTTTAATTAGTTCCATTTGCACAAATAAATGGACCTCTTTAAGGGGCTCCAAAACTCATCTTGGAGATCCCAGCAATCATACCTTAGTCTCTCGACAGCCAATCATGAAGACAGAAACTGCATTCAGGTGACGACTTGACCTTCCGCCTGGGACAACAGCTCTTTCCTCTGAGAAAGACGGCAAGGTGGACAGATGGCCAACTGCAGAGGTTCTAGATAGCATGTTCCTTGTCACAACCGGGTGATCGGAATCAGATGAACCTGAAACATCCTCCTGAGAACCAACAAGATCATCAGATTGAGAGGCAATGTGCAGTGAGGGTCTACTCCACTAAGAAGGCATGAGTCAGAGCCCCCCTTTGGGGAATTCCCTCGAACAGAATAGTGTGCAATTGGAGCTGGCTTTGGTTGCAAACAGAACCACTGCAAAGGGTTGCACAGCCATCACCGCTTAGGCGATGGCTCACAGCCTCAAAAGATTGATGTACCATTGGTGCTGGTTAGCTAACATTTTCTTTTTACTGCTTTCCTCCGATAGACTTCTTTGGGACATCCTTTCTTTTTGCTGTCCTGACATTTTGGAGGTAAGTAAAGCCCTCAGTTTTACTACTCTTGCTTTTTGTTCCCTCTTATGTGTAAACTGATCAGTGCCTAAGACTATCAGTACTGGGGGACTATGTCTCCCTTAGTGAATTTCTGGTATTTTGAAAGCTGCACACAACCATAAAGTGAAGTATGGATAGTATACTTTGCATCCTAATAAACTTTTGTTTTGTAACTTTGTGGATACAATGTGTCCAGTATGGTCAGGTGGCAGTGAAGGAACAAGTTACTTACCTGTAACTGTTGTTCTCCAGCATGGGTCTGGCATGGATTCACATGCTCATGAATATTCCCCGTCAGGCTGGCAATCCTTGGTAAAGAAAAAAAATCAGTATCACTTTCGTTTCTGATCTGTCTTTCTTAGTAGTAACCAACCACTGATCTCTGGATCATACCTCCCCTAGCCAATGACTGCCCTCTCCCTAAGCTTCTCCCCTGTCAGCCATCCTCAGATTTGGTAGCACGTAAAGTGGCAGTATGACCAAGTGAAGAGGCGCAGAGGGGAAGGAGCGAGGGTTCGCATGTGAATCCATGCCAGACCCATGCTGGAGAACAACAGTTACAGGTAAGTAACTTGTTCCTTCTCCAGCATGGGGTCTGGCATGGATTCATATGTTCATGAATATAAGAATACATAGCAGTACACACATGCACAACCACTGGAGGTGGCAAAAGGCTCAACATTAAGCATTACATAAACTCAACATTAAGCAGCTCTTACCTCCTCACCAGGCCCACCTTCAGGCGAACAGGTTGCGCAGCACTGCCTGGCCGACTCTGGACTCCTCCCTGAAATCCCGGTCGACGCAGTAGAATCTCGTGAAGGTGTGCGTCGACCTCCACGTAGCAGCCCTGCAGATGTCCAGCAGGGGCACACCAGACAAGAACGCCGTAGTAGCAGCGATCGCTCTGGTCGAATGGGTTCTCGGATGGCCGGGCAACGGTCGGTTTGCCAACCGATGACAGTGCATGATGCAGCCTGAGAGCATCTGGAAATGGAAGCCTTCGAGAGAGCCTTCCCCTGGTTCACAGGTCCAAAGTTCACAAACCGCTGTGATGTCTTCCGAAAACTCTTCGTTTGGTCCACGTAGAACTTAAGCGCTCTAGCTACATCCAGCGAGCGCAAAGTCCTCTCGGCCGGCGACAAAGGCGACGGGAAGAAAACTGGTAACACCAAGGGCTTGTTGAGATGGAAGTCCAACGGCACCTTGGGCATGAAGGAGGGGTGCGTCCTCAGCACCACCCTCGTATCGTGAAAAGTCAAGTATGGGGGCTTGCAGGATAGGGCCTGAATCTCTCCCACGCGTTGTGCGGAGGTGATGGCCACAAGGAACGCTGTCTTCCACGACAGAAACTTCAACGGAGCCGAATGCAAAGGCTCGAATGGTGGCCCCATGAGCCTGGTCAGCACCACGTTGAGCTCCCACCCCAGGGCTGGAGCCTTCACCGGCGGGAACGATCGGAACAGTCCCTTCATAAATTCCTTCACCAGTCGATGAGACCACAAGGACGGCCGTCCTGCAGTTCTGGTGTATCGGGAGATCGCTGCCAGATGTATCTTGATGGAAGCGTGAGCTAGTCCAGCCTTGGCCAGCGACAGCAGGTATGGTAGCACTTGAGGTGCTGTCATCCGTAGAGGGTTAATCTTCTGTGCACGGCACCAGACAGAGAACCTCTTCCACTTATGTCCATAGTACTGGAGAGTTGAGGACGGCCTGGCCTTTGCAAGAACCTCTCTGCAGTCTGCCGGGATATCGTACCCTCCAAACTCTAGTGCTGCAGGAGCCAAGCCTGCAAGTTCAGCGACTCCGGGTCGTGATGAAGGATGGCGCCTCCTTCTCTGGAGAGAAGATCCGCGTCCGTCGGCAGCTTGACTGGTGGGGACGTTGACAAGTCCAGAAGGTCCGGGAACCAGATCTGTCTCGGCCACACCGGTGCGACGAGGATCATCCTGCACCGGGACCTCTTGAGTTGGTTGATGAGTCGGAGCAGCAACGGCAACGGAGGGAATGCGTACAGGAACAGGCCGTCCCAGGGGAACGAGAAAGCATCGCCCATGCTCCTCGGCTGGGGAAATCTGCTGGCGAACCTCTGGCACTTGGAGTTCGTCGCTGTCGCAAACAGGGCGATCTGGGGTTTGCCCCATCGTTGGAAGAGCCGATCCACCTGATCCTGGCGTAGTTCCCACTCGTGGCACAAGCGTAGCTCCCTGCTGAGTGAGTCGGCGATTGTGTTTTTTATTCCTGCCAGGTGGAAGGGAACCAGGAACATCCCCTGGGCGATGGCCCAGTGCCACAGATCCTGGGCCTCCTTGGATAGGGCTGGGGATCTGGTGCCTCCCTGCTTCCGGATGTAGAACATTGTGGTGGTGTTGTCAGTGAAAATCCGTCCCTCAAGGGCAAGGTGGTGAGGAAGGAACGATCTGAGCGCCCAGAACACGGCTCGGAGCTCCAGGATGTTGATGTGGAGAGACCTCTCCTCTGGGTGCCAAAGGCCTCTTTCGTGGAGATCTCCGGTGTTAGCACCCCATCCCTCCAGGGAGGCGTCTGTCGTCACCGTCTCCTGATACGCCGGGGTCTGAAAGTCCGTGCCTGCCGTGAGGTGCGCACGGGTGCCCCACCACTGAATCGCCCGATGGAAGGCCTCGTTGAGCGGGATCCTGTCTTCGAAGCTGCCCGCCGCTTGCATCCAGTGGGCGTCGAGGAACTCTTGTAGCGGACGCATCCGTAGTCTGCAAAGGCACACTAGGTAGATGCATGAGGACATCATCCCGAGGAGGGACTTGATGGACCTCACCCTGGTCAAGTCTGTGGCTAGCAGGCGCTGCACCTTGCCCAAAATGGCCTTCGTCCTCTCCTCCGACGGAGACGCCAACCGCTCCACTGAATTGAGCTTCGCTCCCAGAAACAGCGCCACCTGCGACGGAACCAGGTGGGATTTGGAGTAGTTGATGGCGAATCCCAGCTCTGTGAGTAGGCGGACGGTCCTCGCTGTGTGCTCGACGGCGAGTTCTCTTGTCTTGGCACGGATGAGCCAGTCGGCCAGGTAGGGGTAGATGTGGATCCACTGCAGGCGCAGCCGCGGCGCCACTGGTGCCAGGCACTTGGTAAACACCCTGGGTGCCGACCTCAATCCGAATGGCAGAGCTCTGAATTGGTAGTGACGTCCCTGGACTACAAATCTGAGGAACTTTCGGTGTCCTTTTAGAATGGGGATGTGGAAGTAGGCATCCTCTAGGTCCAACGACGATAGGAAGTCGCCCTCCTCCAGCTGTCCCAGCATGTGCAGGAGGGTGACCATCCTGAACTTCTGTGCCTTGATGTACTTGTTTAACCGACGTAGGTCCAGGATGGGGCGCCAACCGCCTGTCTTCTTTCTGATGAGGAAGTATCTTGAGTATACTCCTGAGCCCCGGAGCCTCTTGGGGACGAGCTCAATGGCACCTTTCTTGAGCATCGCCCTTACCTCCAACAGGAGTTGAGGGACGCGATTCTCCTTCCTGGCCACGGGAGGAATGCGAGGACACTTCTTTAGGAATTCGAGCGAGTGCCCGTGGGCCAGGGTATCCAGCACCCAACGGTCGGTGGAGATGGACTCCCACACGCTGATGAACTTTGACAGCCGGCCTCCCACCGGGGTGCTTCGGTGGGGGCCCAACGCTACTGCTGGTTCAGTCATGCTTAGAGGTGGCCTTGCCGCCTTGGCCTCCTTGACGACAGCGGCGAGGTCTTCCTTGTTTGCCGCAACCTCTGTAGGCCTCCTGGGACAAGGAGCGGGCCGCCTAGCGATACATAGAGGAGCCACCGCTGGATTCCATGGAGGCCCCTTGTCTGCCTCTGGTGCTCCGAAAGGGCCGTCGTTGTTTAAGGACTCCCAGGGCTCGGGCTGTTTGTGTCTTGATGGCCTGGAGGGACTCATCTACCACCTTCCCAAACAGGTTGTTGCCGTCAAAGGGCATGTCCAACACCCTGGTCTGAACGTCCTGACGGAAGTCCGTCGCCTTGAGCCATCCTTGTCGTCGAAGGCAAACCCCGTTGCCTAACTGGCGAAATCCGTTGTCGGCAATGTCCGTTGCCACCGTTATGGCGTGGTCCGACGCCACCTCACCTTCCTGCAGAATCTCTAGGGCCTCCGCCCTCTTGTCTGGCAGGAAGTCCAGCAGGGGAGCCATCTTGTACCAAAGCTCCCTGTCGTAACGGGCCACAATCGCTAAGGTGTTGGCCGCCTTAATTGCCGACGATATGACCCGTCGCCCCATGGCGTCCAATTTCTTTCCCTCGCTGTCCGGTGGGGAAGTGGAGGTTGAAGCTGCCGCCCCCGCAGCTTTCTTCTTGGCCGCTGCTGAGATGACCGAATCCGACATAGGCTGAGCCCTGAGGCACAAGGGGGCGGCGTCGGGGTCCCAGTACTTCTTCTCGTACCGGTCCCTCTTGGCGGACGTCGTGGAAGGGTTTTTCAGGACGGCAAGCCCCTCGTCCCAGATATCGTCGAGTAACGATACAGCGAGGACTGTCTTTCTCTTGGCCTCCTGCCGTTGGTAGAGGGAGCCTTCCTTCTTCTGTTCCTCCGGGCAGAGCTGAAAGAGCTCGGATGCCCTGGCGAACATGGCGTGGAAAGAGCCAATTTCGTCGGGCGGAGAAGCCCGAAGGGGTGGTGATGGAAGGTCCGTCCCGTCGTCACCACCGTCGTCGTCATCATCCGTCCCCGTCGCCGTGTCATCTCGAGGGTCCAGCGAGGGGGATGAGGGCTCCACAGGCCTCGTGGGCACGAAGGGCGGGGCGGACTCTCCTCCGCTTGCTCGGAGGGCTTCCCGACGGGCCTGGTTCTGGATCGTCCGCCTGGGTTCGTGGTAATCTCGTCCTTATCTCGGTGCATAAGGATTGGATTGCCATCAAAATGGCCGCCGAGCTGTCCTGAGGCTCGGGCAATGGCTGCGACGGGCGGGATGGCTGCTCCTCCACTGGGCCTTTGTCGTCGCCACCGTCGCTTTCTTCGATCACATCCTCAGGATCTCTCCCGTGGGATCGTACCTTCTCGAACCTCTCGTTGAGGCTCTTCACGGCTTACACCAGCTCCTCCTCAGAGGCTGAATCCGTGTCCGTAATGGCCACCGCCCCCCCCCTCTTTTTCCACCGGGGTCTTCACGGGGGTCTTGTCGATGGGCTGGAAAGAGGATTGCCTCTGCGGTGGCAGGGAAACTCTGGGCCCCGAGGTCGCCTCCACTGGTGCAGTCTCCAACGGCTTCGTCAGGGCCGCTGCGACTCCCTCGATAGAGGCCTTCGCCGGGTGAAGCAGGGCCTTCACCACCTTAGGTGCGTCCGGGTCCTTCACCTTGGGGGGAGGGTCACTGCCTCGCTCCTCCTCTGCTCCTTTCGAGATCGACCGGGGCCTCTCCAGAAGCTTACCCGGGTTCTCGGATTTCCTCTTCCCCGAACCAGAGCCTTGGCTCGTGGTTGATGGTGCCGGGGAAGGCGCGCCCTGCCTGGCAGTCGAAGAGCCCGACCTTTCGGTGCTCCCGGTGCCCGTTTCCCACTTACTTTGCTACACACAATTATTTCCTCTAAGTCTGCTACAATTCAACAACTGTTTATAAACCTAAAGTGTTGGTGTTCTATTATTAGAATCCCCCAAGGATATATGTGAGCCCCACAGCACTATTACACCTCTCCCGAGTCTAAGCATTACTGCTCTGTTTGTCTACCGTGGTGGTTTTTGGAAAAAAAACGTGGCTTTCCTGTTCATAATAGGTTGGCCTCACAGAATCCACCCCCATGCATGATTGATTCTGAAAAGCCATCTTACCAGCGCTCTACCCAGCACCAACGCACACTCAGCTGCAGATCCCTGCAGTGAACAGTCCAACTTTTCAGGGAGGCATCTGTAGTAACCTGGGCATACTGCCAAGGTGTTCATAATGGCTCCTTCACAAACACGTTTTACGGACTCTACCACGACATGTAATTTGGCCATGGTCCTCGAAAGTCTAAGGTCTGACAGATCGCAAGAAAACTAACCGCGGAGCAGCCACTGCGGAACACATACTCAGCCTGGCTTCAGGCATCAGAAGAATTCGAGAGGCCATGAAGCCCAGGGGGCAGACAATGGGCTGAGCTGGTAGCATGCATGCATGCATTCCTGAAAAGCATGACCATCTGCTGAATGCTGGTAACTCTTCACATGTGGGAAAGCCTTCCCTGCCCGAGTGTCCAAGACAGCCCAGATGAACTGGAACCTCTGGGATTGTGTCATATTGGATTTCAGGAAGGGGCCTAAGATGTGTAGCAGCAGGCAGGGCCACTCGAGATGCCTCCATACCTGCTCTAGTCAACAGTCTTGGATGAGCCAGTTCCCTAAATAAGGAACAACATCCTGGCTGTAGATGTCACCCCAAAGGGAAGCATGTTGTACTGGAAGTGGGAACTGCTGATGACAAACCTCATGAATTTCCTGTGCTTTTGATGAATCGGCACATGGAAGTAGGCATTCTGGAGGTCTAACACCACAAACCAGTCCTAGCTCTGCAAAGCATGGGGGATCTCTCAAAGCGTCACCAACCTGAACCTGTCTTTCCTCAGGAACTCGTTCAAGACCCTGGGGTCCAGGATCGGAGAGATTCTGGCACACAACCCTTCTTGGGTACCAAAATATCTCAAGTACCATACGGTCCCTCTATCCAGAAGCAGGGTCTCCTCCACTGCTCCCTTAGTCAAGAGAGTAGCAAAATCTCCCTGAGCTCACGGTCAGAAAAAGGGAGTATGGGTAATCTGTTCAGCTTTTTGCACATGTAAGACAATGACCCTGTCTGATCAACTGCATTTGTATTTATTTCGTTTTTATATAGCACTTTATACCAAAGCACTGTACATAAGAACAAAAATGGTACATTTTAAAATGGAGAGAAACATTTTAAACACAGCGGAGTTATGTGGTTACATAAACCATTAGAAAGAAGATAAGATCTCAAAGAGACCTGGAAAGAGGAATAGGGCGAGTTGGAACGAAGAGAGAGTGGGAGAGCATTTCGGTGTAAAGGCGCAAGAAGAGAGAAAGAACGAAAACGAGACTGAGCACAAGGAGGACGAGGGAAAATAAGAGGAAAATGGTAAGAGCAAAGTATACAATGAACTGAGAGAGGAGAGATAAGGGTGTGCAAGGCCATGGAAAAATGTAAAAACTAGACACAAAAGATTGTATTTTAAACGGTGAAGAAAAGAAAGCCATCCCAGGCCAGCCAAAGAGGATGAAATAGAGTCACGAGCAGCAAGGAGACATAGAACCCGAATGGAGGCATTGAATACAGATTTCATAAGAGAAAGGCGAAATAAAGGCAGTCCAAAGAGGAGAGAAGAACAATATAAGAGCACAAAGATTAAGAGACACAAAGAGTTGAGTGGCCTTAAAAGTAATGAAAGGACGGGTTTTCAGAATATTGTGCAAGTGGAATCGACCAAATGGGCAGATAGAGAGATGTGATGAGTAAAGGAGAGATCCGAGTCTAAATAAAGACCCAGATTACAGGCCACAGAAGAAGAAGGTAACTGTGCTGGAGGAAATTATATGAATGGGGGGAGAGAGGGAGGTGAAATGGTAGTGGAAGGAAAGAAGATAACCACAGTTTTAGCAGCATTGAGTACCAAGAAGTGGTCCGTCATCCAATAATGAATAGCAAGGAGACAGGCGCTAAGCTTAAAGGCATGGGCCCTCATTACGACCCTGGCGGAAAGTAACTGACCTGACCGCCATAGCGTAAATAGCGTTTCCGCCATTGCACGACGGAGTAAAGTGCGGCTAATTCTGACCCATCGGGCACGAGCACTACGCCATGGCGGAAGTGCAAAGTCCGCGATGGCGGAAATGTCCCCAAAACGCCCCTCACCGCCGTCGTACGGCGCCCTAGGTGCAATTCCGCCACCCATCATAGCGGTCACCGTAATGAGCGGTAATCGCAAAATACGGTGACCGTAAATATACGGAAACGGAAGTAAAAACATGGCCCCGGAACGGGAAACAGCACGCCGTACACCTATAAAATCAGAATCCCAACACAAGCATCAAAAATCCTACCCTGAGACACATCCCAACCCGTTAGCCACCCTAGTGAAAACAATAAAAATGGGAAAAGTTGCGAAAAAAGCCTGCGACCGCAAGCGGCAGGTCCACTTCTCCCATGAGGAACTCACCGTGCTCACAGAGACCCTCCAGGAGAATGCTGCCGTCGTCTTCTCGACGCAAATGACCAGGACGGCACTTGCGAACAAGAAGGCCATATGGGCCCTGGTGGCACAGCGGGTAAGTGCGGTGGGGACCGCACCCCGCAACCCACAGCAATGCAGAAAGCGATGGGACGACTTGCGGATACGCGTACGGAGCATACTATCAGCCAACCGTAACATTGCCACAGCTACCGGGGGAGGATCGGAATCACCCATCAAGTTGACCCCCTGGGAAGAAATCTGTGCCTCCACCATTGGAATGGAGAGTATAGAGGGAGTCGGAGGGATGGAGAAAGGAGTGCAGACATCCGAAGAATCAGGTAGGTGGGCCAAATAAAACAATGCTAAATCCACAATGTCCAATCATGTGAAGTACCATGTGTCCACATAGTGCAACAGAAACACATGTCCAGGAGAACGTCCACATACATTGGCCTGATAGCGCACTTTAAAACTCACATTAAATACATAAATAATTAAAAATCCTAAAAACACCCTCTACACGTGCAGCATGCACACCCTAACTGCAGGCTGCAAAACAACTGCATCCTCAATCCACACAAAAATGAAACCACCTCCAAGGCCCTGACCCAAATCACCCTCAGGTACCACCCCAATGCATGTGATACATTGCCATTCAAATTTCCACAGACCCATAAATAACGCTCGCCCTCCTTTTCTCCACCACAGGGTCCGATTCAAACGACGAGCTTCAGGACACCCCTACCAGCACACCTGCAAAGAGGGCCAAGACCAACGGCCAAAGACCCTCCACCTCAGCTGCACGGATCAAGACACGGCAGCAGCACAAATCAAGTGGCAGCACACAGGAGGGGACTTCAACAGGCACCCCAGCAGCCAGCATGCCCACAACAGCAGCACCACAGGTCCCCCCAATGGATGCCACAGAAGGCACTGCTTCTGGTGGCAGCAGCACCATAGGTGACACTGCATTAATGGCAGCATGCTCCGACACAGAAAACGGTGCTGTCGATGTAGGATCCATCCATGACCTGTCTCAATCCCCCTGTTTGTTTCATCCCGTACACCATGAGGATATGCAACAGCAGCAACTGGCCACGCTCCTCAAGGAGCATGCTGATGAATGTGGGGGTACTAAGGCAGCCATAGAAACATCAACTGAGACACTTAGGTCAGAAATGGAGAGAAGCACAGAGACACTAAGGGCACAAATGGAGAGAAGCACAGAGACACTAAGGGCACAAATGGAGAGAAGCACCGAGAGCCTGAGGGTACAAATGGAGAGAAGCACCGAGAGCCTGAGGGGGGGAACTGCATGCGACGTCCAAAGACGTATGTGGTGAACTTGCCGCTGTGCGCCGTGTGCTCACTGAGCTCTCACAAACCCTTAGGGACATGCATGGACGTGAGCAGGCAGAGACATCATCCGTTGCAAGTTCCGTCCAGGGCAGCCCCCAACGTAGATCTGGGAGGAACCTGCGCTCCACAGGCAGGGGTGCCCCTGATACCCGGAGAGGGGGCTTGCAATAGCGTCTGCCCACTGACAATGAGCATCTTTGTACACTGGTGTTCGGGGGGGAGGTAGGAGGGTGGAGGGGGTGTGTTGGGCTTTCTTGGGTGGTGGGTCGATGGGGTGTGTAACATAATTTCACATATGCTATAAACATTTCACAATCATCCAATGAGATGTGTGGACATTGATCTTTGTGTACGAGGCCTTTATAGGCGTACAGTCCATATTGTGCATGTTCCAGACACACACAGTGCCACAAGTCCCGTGTCCATGTATCAGCCACCAGGCGTGAGTGCTAGAAGCATGAATCTATGAGAATCTGACGAATTTCACGGCCCTCCTGTGCCTCGCGGACTCCTTGAGGTGCTGCCACATCCCCACCCTCATCATGACCATCTTCAGGTGCTTGCAGTCCTGCGTCAGGGGGCATGGGCACATTTCTACGTACGCACATGTTGTGTAGCATGACACATGCCATGACCATCTTTGCAACCTTCTCATGGCGGTACAGGAGTGCCCCGCCAGACCTGCTGAGGCAGCGGAAACGAGTCTTCAGTAGGCCGAATGCCTGTTCTATGACTACACGGGTACGTGAGTGGGCATGGTTGTAGTCCTCCTCATGCTGGTTCTGTGGGTTCCGGAGTGGTGTAAGGAGCCATCTCTTCAGTGGATACCCGGCATCACCTGTATGTGGACAATAAAGGATGTTTGTGGAATGACATAGCTACGTACGCATCCCCCCCCCTTCCTGCCAGGTCATTGGCGCATCACATACCCCACATTATCATGCATGAAATGACACTCACCGAGTAGCCAGGATCTGTTCCCTGGGTGTCGCTCCATGTAGCGTGGTATTGTAGAGTTCCTCAAGACCATAGAATCATGGGTTGATCCAGGAAATCGGGCACAACAATGTGTAATGATCCTGTTGGAGTCACACACCATTTGTACATTAAGAGAATGATATTGTTTTCGGTTGCGGTACTGGGCCTCCATGGCATGTGGCACAACCAATTCCACATGGGTGCAGTCGATGGCACCAATGCAACCCGGTATGCCGGCAAGTGCATGGAATCCCACTTTTGTGTTCGTAATTTCCTGCTCCGAGCGTGGTAGAGAGATGTAGTCGTCTGCGTGCTTCAGGAGGGCATCGAGCACTTGCGATAGTGTCCGTGACAACAGTGGCTGTGAAATGCCATGCAACTGTCCGACTGTGTGCTGGTAGGTGCCTGTGGCCAGGAAGTGTAGTACAGACACCACCTTCAGTAGGGGTGGGATGGCGGTTGGGCTATCTATCATGCTGGCAAGGTCAGCGTGTGTCATGTCCACAATGGCGGTTATGGTGTCCCGGTCCAAACGGTAGAGGGTGTGGATCTGCTCATCAGTGAGGTTGAACGGATGAGCTCGGAGGCGTGGGATTGCAGGCTGCCTGTGTGGTGGTAGTGGCTGTGCTGGTGGGCCTTGCTGGCCCTGCCTTGCCCTCCTCCTCCTCCTCCGTCTCCTCTGTGCGGCCGGTTGTTGTAGTAGTTGGTGTTCGTCTTCTTCTTGAAGTTGGAGTACTTGCAGTGCTATCAGGTCCCCCAGGGCCAACATCGCTAGTCCTGCCGGTAGCATTTTGGAGTGGGTGTGGTTGTGGGAGGGGGTTGGGTGTGCAATTTATGTGTTTTCAGGCAGTATAGCCTCCACCTGTGGTGATTCATTCCACCTGTGCAAGCTGCAATCCCCTTTGGGCGAGCACGTCCCGCACACAACGCTGCAATTCGACGCATGGCATCTTGCTATTACAATCATGTATTTAATCCCGATGGCAGTGGAATATTGGTTCATATGTTCATTCTGCTATGGTCCCATTGTTTCACATACTATCTTTACAGTCGCGAACAAACTTGTGAAGGGTCAGTGGAATGTAGTACTCGATTAACGCTGGACCCTCATGCAGCACTGTACCGAGGTTCACCGACGGGCGGGGCGTCCCATTTGTGAGTGAAGCCAGTTGCCATTTTCACACACTGCCGCACTACATGGATGAATTTGTGATTTCAAGCGGTCAAAGATGCCTTTTCGACGTGATGTTGCAAATGTGGAATTCGAAGGACAGCGCTTTCGGTTTTCAGCTAGCGGCGAGGAGACGCCCACAGGTCTGACTGCAGATATTAAGTTCTATTGTTTAATGTCCTTGGGACAGGGGCCATGGCGAGAATGCAATGATTGATATGAATAGTATGGGATGCGCAATAGCGTAGTGGACGATAAGGCAGGACGTTCCCAAATACATGTTACTTCACAACACTAGAATTCCGGGCTGGAGCACAGTGGATTTTGCAGACTGCATTACGCACAGACTCAATGGAAATTTCACATGTTATGTGAGTAAATAATCAGGCGTTTTCATACCGGGATGAGGGTATGATGTATGGATGCATGGACAGATGATTTAATTGAGAGTTTACCATGTACATGGCTTTTTGGAATCTATCCACTTCCCCTGCGCTATGTGATGCAGAGCTGCCATAGTGGGACCATCGTCTATCTGCCCTTGTTGAACCCTCCCTGTCTCGACGCGCCTTCAAACACTTGTGTCTATGCACGTTACTAATCCCATCTAATGGATTCTGTTTTAACAGACGCATGCACACAAACACTCGTTTGTAATAGTGTATTCACCTCGATTTATATAGTTATGATTCGCAAGTGATTTTTGGGTGGGAATAATCCTTTTGAGTGGGCTAACATGCATATGGCTGTAGATTTAGTGTGATCATTGAAGTGAGTAATTCAAATTAAGTTCTGATGCCCATACCATTCTTTTTCATTTCATTTGGGTGACAGGTATCTCCTCCCCTTTTGCCGCTGCCATCTGTATGCCACTCCTGCAGATGGCTTTTACTCTTGACACCTGCTGCTTCGTGTTAATCAGTGGAGCACCATTACGATCTTATGGGACGATCGCCAATGGGCCACATGCCCTTACGCAGTACTAGTGGCTAGGAGCAACATATCGACCTTTCAGCTGGACTAGTGCCTACCTAATGGGACGGCCCTGCGGTTGTAGGCGCTTCCATGTTGCCTTTTTGAACGTGTATGTAGCCCCTGTGTACCATGAAGGAACAGGGCGTCACACAAGCAGAAGCTGGTCATTTATTGCGGATGCAGCCCACAATACTGAAATGTATTTTGGAGTTCATGACCTAATGGCTGTATGGGCTTGGTGATTTTGTAGTGCATTAAATTTCTATTATGATATTAACCGTGTAGCGTTATTCTTTGCAAGTAATGTAGCATATTCCTATTTGTGGAGCGATGTATTGTGAGTAGATCTGCATTGGGTTCCGGCTTCTGGTTATAGTTGCGTGGTACTGTACTTGGCGCGTTTGCCTACGTAGCCCAGTGAGGTCAGGGATAGGGGCTGCCATTATGACTGTTTTAATGATGTCATGCTCAGGGGCGGGGGATTAGCTTTTGTGTAACAGATGCCGGTCAGCCAGGTGGATTGGTGGAATGATGTGATTATCAGAAAATGGCTGGTCACAGGTGCCTGTGTTTGCGTGCGTTTCTTGGAGGGAGACTGAGGTCATGTCCATTGGAATAGCTTCTGTATTCGTGCCATCTGTGCCCTGCAGCTCCCATTGGCCCCTCTTGAGATGGGCCTGGCTGCTCAGTCACTCTGCCAACTTGTGTGGTACATGCTTATGCTGATGGTTGGTTTGTTTACTGGCAAGAGTACAGGGCTGGTGCAGTCTCCCTCAGGTTACTGCTTTGAATGTTGCCATACACTGGTGTCAAGCGATGGGGGCCTGTTGTTTTGTCTCATATTTCAGTTCATATTGCTGTACTTGACCCTTCACGTGCCTGTGCTGCATCAGTACGGCAATGGTGACATGGCAAATATGGATGGCCACTCACAAGGCACTTGGAGCCCCTACATTCAGTTGTTCGTTGGCATGCATGGGTGACTTGTACATTTCACTGGTTGCATTGTGTGACTTCATTGCACCTACGAGGAGTTGTGCAATGTGGCCAGGGAGTGGTGTACAGGCACTCAGTAGGGCCATTTATGGTTGGTTCGCGTTGCCGTTCTTCTCACCATGGCGGAATGGTACTTTCCGCCATGCTTGATGGCGTTAGGTAAATGTCCGCTAGGGTCAGAATTCGCGTACCGTTGCGCCATGGTGGTAATTACGGTTTCGCATGGCGCGCGTGCGCGTACTTGGTGCAGTTAGCGTTGGCGTTCACTACGGTGTCGCTAATGGCATCGTACTTTACGGTGATGGGTCATAATCGCACCGAGCGCTATTCGATGGCGGTATTGCATTTCCGCCATCGTTTTTCGATTTCCGCCAGGGTCGTAATGAGGGCCATGGTCTAGTAAAAAAAATTATTTAAAAAATAGATAGGCAACATTAAAAAAAAAAAAATACAAGCATTCTCTTTTTTAAAACTTCATATGTAAAATTTTGAGCTATTCAAGCTCAAAATTCGCAAAAGCAAGCACATGGGCGCATCCATTTTGTGAAATGGATGCCCTCCTGTGCTGGCTTTTGCGGCACTAATGAAGGAAAAGCCAGCCAGCTGTAGTAAACAAAAGCTACCGCTGGGTGGCTTTCCCTTCATTAGTGCTGTACGCGGAGGACGGGGACCGGAGACCAGAGCAGGAAAGCTGCAGCTGAATCTCGGTAAGTGCTATTTATTTATTTTTTTAAAAAATAGATAGGCAACATAAAAGCCCGAGAGCCCCAAATGGGAAAGCAGATTCAGGCAGAAACACAACGCGGTTGTGTTGGAAAACGCTGCGGTTTTTCTTTCCGAGTTTCTCAGGCTCCTCCGAGCCAGAGGAGCCTGAGAAACTTGGAAAGAAAAACCGCAGCGTTTTCCAACACAATAACGTTGTATTTATGTTTGCGGTCGCTTCAAAAGCAACCGCAAACATAAATACGTTTTTAAAGCTGCGGTTTTATTTCTAAGTATTCCGGGCTCCTCCAGCCCGGAAAACTTAGAAAAAAAAAACGCAGCTAGTGCTTATTTTTTTTAAAAAAATCAGTAGCACTTACCGAGATTCAGCTGCAGCTTTCCTGCTCTGGTCTCCGGTCCCTGTCCTCCGCGTACAGCACTAATGAAGGGAAAGCCACCCAGCGGTAGCTTTTGTTTACTACAGCTGGCTGGCTTTTCCTTCATTAGTGCCGCAAAAGCAAAAGCCAGCACAGGAGGGCATCCATTTCACAAAATGGATGCGCCCATGTGCTTGCTTTTGCGAATTTTGTGCTTGAATAGCTCAAAATTTTACATAGGAAGTTTTAAAAAAGAGAATGCTAGTATTTTTTTTTATGTTGCCTATCTATTTTTTAAATAACATTTTTTACTAGACCATGCCTTCAAGGTGGATATTAGTAAAGTGCAGAAAGGCTAGAAAGAGTTCAGTATTATCAGCGTAAACATTGTTGGATAGTCCAAAAAAAAAGAAATAACACCAGCAAGTGAGGAAGTATAGAGGGAAAAGAGGAAAGGACCAAGAGCCTTGAGGAACACCATAGATAAGCGGAAAGGTTTTGGAGGAAGCTCCGGCCCAAGAGACTGAGAAAGTCCTCTGGGACAGCGACGACTTAAACCAAGATAAAATAGAAACAGAAAAACAAAAGGAAGAGAGCAGACAATAGGAGCGTGCGGTCCACGGTGTCGAAAGCTGCAGAAAGATCCTAGTGAAAGAGAAGAGATGAGTGTTTGGAGTGACAAACAGAGTGTAGGGAGTCCAGAACAGAAAGGAGAGCGGTCTCTGTGGAATAGCCAGGACGGAACCCAGACAGAAAACATGGAAGAATGGAATTACGAGAGACAAAAGTGGAAACCTGAGAATAAACAATGCATTCAAGCATTTTAGAGATATACAGTAAGAGTGAAATAGGGTGGAAGTTAGAAGCAGAAGATACATCAGCAAAAGTTTTTTTCAGAATCGGAATGATAGTGGCGTGCTTAAATGAGGATGGAAAGATAGAGGATAGACATGAGTTTAACAGAATTGTAAGGTAAGGAACAAGTAGAGGGTAGACTTGAAAAATAAGTGCAGATGGAATAGAGTCTATTAGGGAGGAGGTGGGATGAGCTTAAGCTAGAAGGAAAGAAGCTTCCTTATTAGTAATAGGGGCGAACTCCACAAAGATCTCCCTGGGCGATACCAAAGAAGAGGATGGAGCCAAAGATGGAGTTGATTGTGTGATCAGAGGCAGGGGGAGAAAGGAGATGGGAAAGGGTTTGAAAGAGCTGTCTAGGATGAGAAGACTGAGTGTAAAAGATCAGAAAAATAAGTTTGTTTGGCATAGTGGAGACAGTTATCGTACAAAGCATTTTAAGAAGAACAGGAACTGTAGTTTCGTACAGTTTTTAGCTTCAACCAGCAACTGCAGCACCCAAGATCTCATGCACCCTGAGTAACATGGGGGGGGAGACCTTAAAGAGGTTTTGAGGTGGGAGCCGCCACTGAGGTCATCGACCTTAGCTCCTACCTGGGCACAATAAAACACTGGAGGTTGGGTTTAAAAAACGCAAGATTCACTGATGCAGGTCTAGTCAGGATAGTTCACAGGACGGGGGAAGTAGAGTTCCAGCGACAGTCACTGCACACAGACTACGGCAGGCGTCCTTATAGTCGCGGTTGAACAAGCTTCTCCAGGACAGGACCCCTTGAGGCTGGGACACAGACATGTGGGTGGAAGGCAACTTGTAACACAAGATGGGGACCACCAAAGTTCTTGGTGTTAACATGGAACGGCAAAGCTTCTGGTGAGGTAGCCCACAAGAGATGTGATCAGTCCACTGGTTGGTCCTGGGACACTTCCGAAGCATCAAAACGGTTGGATCTTTGAGAAGGCATCGAGAGAAGTTGGTCCCACTAGTCCAAGGGGCGAAGCACTGCTCAGGGCCTTCAGAGATTAGGTAGTCCAGCAGGGCTTCAATGGGCCAGATGCAGGAAAGGATACCAGGCCTCTTCAAGAGTCTTCTTCTGATCTTCAGTCAGCTGTTCTTCTACAAGGGATTCTTGGCTCCAACGCTGATCTGAAGAAATGGCTAGAGGGATCCCCCTCTTAACGAAAATCCAGGCTAGAAGCATGTCCAAGCCCACCAAAGGTAAGGATCTGCGTCATTCAACAGCCAATAGTAGTCCAATCAGGGACAACTATTGGTTTCACTCACTAGATTCTCATACTGCACAGATGAGGAATGGGATCGTTCACACCCCGCGAAAGCAGAAGCTTTCTCAGGAAAGTGCATGGCCTTATATGGGATTTCCTGACCTGCCAAGGTAGGAAGAAGGCCCAACTATAATATGGCCAGAACAAGAGAAAATCTTGTGGCAGGGCCATTTTAGGCCACTCGCCATTGAGTTAACGTGAATATGCACACTCGGAATAACCAACAATTGTAAAAATATATTTTATAGTTACTCACCGTTGTGACTAGAGAGCTCATAGTCCCCTTTCCTCCATCCTTGTGGGCGTCCCCCAACATGGGGACGGTACCAAAACCATTGGCAGTGAAAAATGTAGCTTCCCCTTTAAATTTAGTTTAGCACGTTGGGGCAGGGCCTCAGTCGTAGGAAAGCCCCACATAGGCCCCGCCCTCCGCCGCCTCACCTCAGTCCTCTATGAACACATTGGACGCTTACTTATTACCTATTAGCCATTGGCATAACAGCGGGGGAATGTGGGTTGGACGTATGGAGGAAATGGGACTAGGAGTACTCTAGTCACTACGTTGAGTAACTTTAATTACTCATACGTCCCCTGTCCCCTTTCCTCCATCCTTGTGGGTGATTCCATCGAACAAGAAACATAGGGTGGAGCTGTGATAACTTGCCTCATATCTAGGACGAAGCAAAAAGGGTTTTCAGAACCACCTGACCAAACTTTGCATTGGGTCTGGAGCTGGTGTCCAGTGAGTTGTGCTTACAGAAGACCGACAGAGTGGTCCAAGTAGCCGCCTTGCTGATGACTTCCCAAGCAGTGCGTCTCTGAAACGCAATAGTCGTGGCTTTGGCTCTGACCGCATGAGCATGAATATCCTCAGAACAGATTTGCTCATGGCGTATAAGCCTCCGAAATGGCCTGAACCATCCAACGGGCGATGGAAGCCTTAGAAGCATGAGAGCTGGGGGAGGAGCCCTCGAAAGTCACAAACAATGCCTCAGACTTCCTGAAGGATTTCGTTTGAGAGCGATAAAATTTGAAGACCCTCTTACGGTCCAAGGAATGCAGAGACCTCTCTGCCTGCGACTGCAAGTTTGGGAAGAACAATGGGAGGCAAATCTATTGATTTGGATGAAATGGAGAGACCACCTTCGGCAAGATGTTTGGCTGAGTGTGCAAGATGACCATGTCATTGTGAAACATGGTAAAATGCTCACACGAAGACAATGCCTGCAGCTCACTAACCCTGCACGCAGAGGTGAGAGCCACCAATAAAACTTTAGCATCAATAAGCGGATGTCCACAGAAGCCATAGGTTCGAAAGGCTTGCGTTGCAAGGCTTAAAGAACCACATTGAGGTCCCAGACTGGATGAGGTCTATGCGCCGAAGGAAAAACCTAGATAATCCCTTAAGGTGCTGATGAAAATACAAGCAGCAAGTGTAAACCTGGACTCTAGAACGAGCCAGGTGTGCTGAAAAAGCAAGTACGTCATCCGGAGGACAGGAGACAGGGTTCAGCCCCTTGTCGCAAGACCAATGGTAGAACATATTCCATTTGCTCTTAGTCAAGGGCCTCCTGGCCTGCTGAATGATGTCCCAGTTGTCCTCTGAAAATTGAGCGTGCTGAAGCCTCAGCTGATTAGGAACAAAGTTGCCAGGGTCAGTTTGGCCGAGTCCGGATGTTCCACTGTCTGCCCGGCTGCGTCAGGAAGTCCCTGCGGGGGATGGGAAGATGGACGGGACCCTGGGAGCACAACTGCAGCATATCCGAAAACGAGGGTAACGAAGGCCAGTGGGGGGGGAAACCAGGATGAGGCTGCAACCCACGCAGGCCCAGAACTTGCAGAGAGTCCATTGGAGCAAAGGGGTGGGTGGGAACGCATAATACCAGCGGCCGTGTCAACAGATCTGGAAGGCGTCTCCCAGTGACTCCCAAAAGAGTCCATGAAGCAATTGGGGGCACTTGGCATTCCTGGCGGATGTAAACAAGTCCGGGTCTGCAAACCCCCAACGCTGGAACAGGGGCAACAAGGAGTCGTTGTCCAACTCCCACTCGTAGGTGTTAAACTCCAAGCGACTCAACTGATCCGCTTCTGCATTACTGTCCCCCAGAAGGTGGGCTGCGGAAATCCAAATCCTCTCTGTGAGGGGCCCATTCCCAGATTGAAATTGCCTCCATGCAGAGGAGGAGGGGGGAACAGGTCCCACCCTGCTTGTTCAGGTAAAACTTTTTAGTAGAGTTGTCTGTCCTGTCCAGGACTGACCCGCCACCGATTAGGGGCACAAACGCCCTGGGGGGCTGGGGGGGTCGGAGTGGCGCTGTAGAGTACACACAAGATAGCCGCCTGATCGTGTGGCTCTGCAGTTCGAGACCACAACACAGCTGCTAAATCTCTGTTGCAGTACACTAATCGCAGCTAAGACGGCTGACTATTGAACTGTAGGGTCCCGTCATTACCCTTGCCGACTCTTGGACCTGTTGGAGTATCCGGACCGCAATTGGCCCTATGGTGCTGCAGAGGTTCCCACAACACTGCCATACAACGACTGTCCGCCCTGCTGTGCGATCGGTGGAGCCACGGCTGAGAGAGTGACACTGGTGCCCTGAGGGCCCCCCTGATGTGGGGGCCGCCCACTGCCTGCATCCCACACTGCTTGCTTTCCATACCCGCTTAGACCCCGGGGTGCGCTCTGCTTCGGAGCCTTGGTAAACGCCCGGGCGGCTCACCTCAGTGGCTGCGGGAGTCGGCGGTGCGCACCGCGCCTGCTCTACTTGGCCCTGTCTGAGCCCATACTGTCAGTGTGCGGCGTGTGCGCCGGCCTATTCGGATTGCAGCTCTATTCCGCTCACTCTGCGGCTCCGGCTGAGGGGGCTGCGGAACACAGGAGTAGGGAGGCGAACGCTGGAGGGGGCCGCAGGAGGCATCCCTCCTTTGCTGATATACACTGGTACCATTTATGCGGGAGCGGCCTGATTTCAGCGAACCCGACTGCCCTGTGACCCAGCTCCATCTGCAGGGGCTGCCTCTGACCAATTGGCGGACAGTTGGAACAATAAGCCCTGACTGGAGTGATTGAACATACAAACAATCTCTGCTTCTACACATTCTGGCTTGCAGTGCTACCATAACTCCAAGAGCAGAGCTACATGCCCGTATTTCCCTGCAAGAAATTGAGTAATCTTGCTGTGGGATGTTGATTCCCCTCGTCTCCCCCTTGTTTTAATGGCTGGGACTGCCTCATTTATACAAGGAGCCAGTTTGGACCCTGGGTGCCCACTCAGGCTTGTACCCTCTCATCCTGGTGGTCTGTCTACTGTGTAGATTTGTGGGTGGGCAGCTCAGCCCGGTTTTTGATCCGAATGTCTTTATGCGGCACTGCACAAACCCTAGCCTCATATAAAAACCACTGAAGACTGCAGCATGCTGACCTTGACTGAGGTGCTCCTGCCCCACCCAACTTTAGACATCAACGGCCTATACCTGCATCTGCTGGTTAGTGCATGCCTACTGCCATAGCAGCACTGGGTTGGGGTGCCCTTCCCGCCCACACTGTTGCCCTGAGAGGCAAGACTGAGACAACTGATTGTGTGCCACGCGGGTGCCTGGGCCGTGTAAGACGACCTTCTGGGTTAGAGGATTGCTGGCTCTAGGCTGCAGATAATAGTCTTGCTACTGCTGCCTATGCCGACCCTGCACACCTGACTACTTCAGAGCTGGACGACTGCCCTGATCAGTGGCTGGACAGCCAGTGACTGCATGCTGTAATATTCTAATCTAATCCACGAACTCCCTGTGGCATCTGTTGGCACACCCATCTGCTCCCTCCCTGTGCGAGGAGTCCGCCCCAGCTGTGCTTTAGCGCAAAACTACCCTGCACAGCATAATAATCGCTCTCATGGCCCTGAAGATACTCTTTGTCTCATCTTTGATAGAATTGGTACGCCCGGGTCTTGACTGGTATTCCGGCGGAGCGAAGGCTTTGGACCTCTTGTGACCTACCTTGGCTGACCCTGCTCTGTGGATGGGTCGCCGCAGCCCTTCCAGGTCCTGCGGTTACAGCCGACTTGCCTGGGAGACCCGGTGAAGGGTACTGCACTGGACATTGAACCCTCCATATCTGAAGCCCCCCGCCCTCTTACCGTCAACTGTTGCTTCATCTACCTGCCTACCCGGCCCTTCACACAAGGCGGCAGACATGACAAAAGGTGGGGGGAAAAAGCAAAGCTCCTTAAACATGTTCTCTAAATCTATTCACAAGGAACCAGAGGGAGCGGGCAAGGTTGCAGTGGGCCACTCCCTCTCTTCTACTGAGGACTCCACAGAGCTGCAACGTATGATGGACTATATGCGTAAGGGATTCACAACCCTCAACACCAAACGATGACATGAGCGGCACGATCAGCGCCATAAAAGCCTGTATGGAGAAGACCGATACTCGTGTCACTGAGGTTGAGGCCAGGGTCAGGCTTGCAGAAGACATCAACGTTCTCAAGACAGACTTGACTGCACTCACCAAATAGGTGCAGATTGTCACGAAGAAAAATGAGGATTTGGAATCCAGATCATGGCAAAATAATATACGTATTATGGGGGTTCCTCAGGATAACATCACTGACTCCATGGAGGATTTCGTGGAGTGCACCATCCTCTCCCTGCTCGAGGGCCCCAAACTCTCGCCTCAATTTGCTATAGAACGCGCTCATCACTTGCTGACCACAAAGCCTAAACATGGGGCCCCTCCCCGCCAATTATCGCCAGAGTTCTGAACTATCATTGGGATCTAATAGGATGCACCTTTACCCTGATTTCTCCATTGCCTTGCAGCAGGAATGCAAATCCTTTATGGCAGTGAAAAAGAGACTGTGACCTCAGGGTCAAATACGCCATGCTATTCCCTGCCAAGCTGAGTGTTGAGCACTCCGACAAGGTCTACTTCTTTACGAACCCTGAAGAAGCATTGAAATTCCTTGACCAATGCTTCCACGGGTGACTCAGGTTATTCTTCATTATGCTAGTGGCCGATTCTGCACACTGAGGTTGGGGCACCTGCGTAGGGCTTATCATAATTGAGTGGGTACTAGGACCCTAATGCCAATCACCTTGCTTCCCCTTCTGTGGGCCCTAACTGTATACTGTTGTGCATTCTATACTTGCTATACTCTACTCTGCTGTGTTGTGGACTGGGCTATATGACGCGAACAGTCCCCCTATGCTAAGTTGCAAATGTTGTTAATTTTGTTTTGGGGTATTCACCCCCCCCCCCCGATTGGGAGGAGGAGAGGGTGGGATAGGTTATTCATAAAACACTTGGCATGTGTGGCAGGGGTGTCGGTGGACGACCGTTCCCAACATTTAATCTGATAAGGTTTTTCCTACTGGCCTGTACTGGGCCCATGACTTGCCAATGAGGTGTCTGAGCTGGAACGTAAGGGGTCTTGGTAATTACGCAAAGATGCAGCACAAGGCCTCCATCCTTTTCCTTCAAGAAACGCACACATTGATGCCAGGCTGTGTAAGATTTTCCAGAGCCGGGGTGTCACGATTCTTATCCACACATCACGGCATTACATACCTATGGCTACTCACGTGACCTTCTTGGGGCGATACGTACTGATGCACGGCTTGTTATCCGACCTGAAGGTGGTGCTGCTCAATATATATGGGCCTAATATAGACAAGCCCGATTTCTACACGCCGATAACCGACTTACTGGAGGGGTATCCCTTGGTTCCTATTCTGTGGGGCGGGGACTTCAATACCATTGTGGACCTTGATCTAGACAGGTCTGCAAATAGGGCCCGACAATTAACCAGAGCCGCCCAAACCATACTCGAAAGACAGAGCGAACTTGGGGTTGAGGAACTCTGAACACTCTTGCACCACCAGTCTCGCAAGAATACATTTTACTCATCTGTACATGACTCACACTCTAGAATCGATCGTTGGCTACTCCTCAGGACATACTCTGACCACTCCCCGGTCACCCTTATCCTGACCTGGGGTGATCAGCAGTCCCCCCCAGCGCCTTTAGAGACTTAAACTTCAGGCACTACTAGAGCCTGTATTCAAGTCCGAGCTTGGAGAATGTGTGGGCGACTATTTCAAGACGAACACGGGTATAGTGGACTCTCAGGCTGTTTTATAGGAGGCTTTCAAAGCCTGCATCCATAGAATGGCCCTGGCACAAAGAATCAGGGATACTTCGGGCGATCTGTCGAAACATTCAGGCCTTCCTCAAGCAACTTAAAACACAAAATGCTATCGATCTGCTCTCCACCACTTTGGGAGGAATTAAGGAGGCACTCAACAATTTTAGAGGGCATTCTGATAGGGAGCTGAGGTTTCTCGATAATCCATGTATCGCAAGACAGTACGGCGAGGGTGAACGTCTGGGTAGACTATCAAGGTTAGTGCGCCGTGAGAAAGGCGGACCCCACATGCCGCTGGTCGAGGATCCCTCCGGGGGTCTAAGCCACACAGATTTACAGATAAATGAGAGCGTCTGCTCTTTCTATGCAACACTTTATGCCAATAATGATGAAGCATCTGACTCATATATAGAAACGTTCCCACATGGAAACGGTCGGTTCCATCTGGCGAGACTCGGAAGCTCTCGATAACCCGATGGAGGTTGGGGAGATACTGCGACCTATAGTGGCTCTGCCCTCCGGTAGAGCTCCGGGCCCGGATGGCCTTACTATGGACTTTTACAAATATTACAAATCTCTTCTAGCACCTCGTTTATCTGCTTTATGTGACGAATCCTGTGTGATGGGGGTACTACCCCCCCACACTCAGGGAGGCGGTTATTACTGTGCTCCTCAAGCCTGGTAAACCTGCTATCCATTGGGGCTCATACCGGCCTTTATCACTCATCAATAGTGATATCAAAATATTTGCAAAGGTACTTGCCCTCCGACTCGTTACCTATATGACCCACCGGGTGCACCCCGACCACTCTGGATTCGTACCCGGCCGCTCCACGGCTCTCAATCTGAGGTGCCTATTTAGTATAATGGCCCAAATTGACCCAGATACCGGAGCAGTTGCTGCTATACTCAATGTACAGAAGGCCTTCATTTCTGTGTCCTGGCGGTTCCTCTGGTCTGTGCTTGAAAAAAGCAACTTTGGCCCCGCTTCATCTCATGGGTACAGCTACTCTATACATTGCCTGCAGCCAGGGTCTGCACTAACAGCCGGCTTTCCCTGCCACTTGATATTTGTTGAGCAACCAGACAAGGAGGCCCACTCTCCCCACTTGTCTTTGCAGTTGTCATGGAGCCCTTAGATGTTACTCACCACCTTCCTGGCTGAGTCTTAAGGAGTCTTAAGCCTCAGGTCGATCAGGCGGGGGTGGTACTCGAACAGGAACCTCCGCAACTCCAACTCCAGCCTGGGTTCTTTCTGAACACAGGCATCCTCAATTTGAGGGAGTTCTTTCTTATGATACACCCATCTGCTGGTAAGAGGCAACAGTCAGAGGAGTGATTCCCAAAGAGCGGGGAACACGCGCACTGCTTACACCAAGCTGTAAGGAAATAAGCACATATTTGCAGTTTATGTAACAAAGGAAAGAAAGAACAGATACTCTGAAGCATCAATCTACCTTAGTCTGAAGGAATCGCAACGTAGGCAGAGAGAGACCTAAAAGGAACAGAATAGATTAATTACCCTCCTACTTCTAACACTGATGTAGAGAATATCCCAAGAAATAAGAAGTAAGGCTCACCCCAACCTGAAGTATGTGGGCGGTAGGATAAAGTAACCAAAGAATCAATGGCGTGGATAAAATAACAAACAGGGAGTTAGTATAGGGAATCTACCACAAACAGTAGGAGGGTGGCACTAGTGCCGGGTTGGTGCACATATCCTGCAAGGCGTTCAATGTGCACTTTGAAGTTTGCTTGAGAGCAATTTCCAACTGTCAGAAGGGGATGAATGATGGGAATGCCGGTTGGTTGAGTTCTAGTAGATAAGCTTGGTTGATGGTGTTCTAGTAGATAAGCTTGGTTGATTGATGGTGCGAAAGGCAGAGAACAGGAAGAGCGCTTTAAATGTCAATGGAGTAAAGGAGTTCACGAAAGAACAATAGTCCAAGCACCACAAAGGATCTTACCTTGTTGCCGTATGCCGTCAATGCCGTTTGTTAATAGTAGGCGCCACTAAGCAGAAAGCAGTCTGTTTCACTTCTGAGACGGTGAGTACTTAGGTCAGCAACAGGAAGACAAGGCGAGAGCAAAAGCAGGTCTGTAAGCAATGCGGGTAACCTTTGTCCGCGTCAGCAACAGGAATTCCAAACAGAATGAGGCAACCACTGTCCGTAGGGACGGAGCAGTATAGTATGGAGAAAAGGAACATAGTAACGTGCTACAACAAGAAGCAGCGTTGTTACTGCAACCATTTATTTTATGGACTGTGTTTGGGGCTGAGACTCCGAATCTGCGTCACAGATGGAGTCATATGGCCAGTCAGGTTATGCCGCTCTCTATGTACAGAACGGGTAGTAGAGACTAGTCGCCATGGCAACTTCCAATGCTGCCAAGCTGGAGCAGACAAACGCCATACTGATTGCTGAGTAAAGCGAGATCCGCGGCAATGTTTGCTGCGCCGCAAGCGATGTTTAACATTAGCTGACCTGATGCGACAAAAACAGGCGCGCCGAGGGATACGAATTTCCGGACCCCTCGAGATTATCTCTCTCTATCCAAATGACACATTACTTTACATCAGGGACCCCGATCAGAACCTTGCCCCATCATACAAGATGTCCTCCACTTTGGGCACCTGTCCGGACTTCGGGTCATTTGCGCCAAGTCTGACTTTTTCCCATTGACTGACACTACTGTGCCCCCGTCTAATCTTATGGGGTTCATCTGGGCCCCTACCGAAATCAAATACCTCGGTGTTGTGGTCACGAGGCACCAGGTTTCGCTCCACGACTGGAACTTTGGATCCCATTTACAACAACTCGGACCAAAGCTGCCTACCTGGGCCAAACTACCCATAACACTCGCTGCAAGGGTGTCAATCCTCAAAATGATAGTACTACCGCAGCTGCTGTACCGCTTTCTGAATGGATGAGAGATAGGTGGGCGAACCCTCTTTTTTGTACGGGGGCTTGACTCGAGAGAGTAAAAGGTACAATAGAACAGAAAATGAGTCAAAGCTACCCTAACCAAAGGCGTGACATAGGGTCACCGAATTTGCAGTAGAGCTAGAAGGCTGCTAACTCAATACACAAAAACACCTGAAGAGGTGAAGGTAACAAGAACAGGGTTTTTTATTTTACACTAACAAAGAAACAAAAACAACTTTTACAAACTGCGCCGTGGCGCTGAAGGTATGCATAATGAGCACAATAGTGTATGCATATTTGTGGGTTAGTAAGCAGAGTGACAAACAGTTTTCTACATGTATTGTTTTAAATGGTAAAACATTTAACATTGTCGACACACTATTTTGTGTTTCTGGTTCAGTGTAATTAGCTGGTGGCTGGTGGCTGAAGAGATGAGAATCACACCCACAAAGACATCTTCTGGGCTATATTACAAACTGTAAGCAACCCCTTTCGCGAGGGGACAGAGACCTAGCCTTACGCAAGCTTGAACTAAAATTGATCTATCGCCTAGACTCTGTAAGACAAGGCCTAAACGTTTCAATTGAATGGAACTTCTTCTTCAACAAATAATGCTGTGTCACCCTGAGGGTAATCCTTCTTAGACAAACATTCCTGGGTCCCCAGCAAAATAAGCCTATATAAGAGATGGTGCACCGTCCTTTGTTCTCTTAACATCTTAGCCCAGCTCTCTCTGTCCATCTCATGTTTTTCAATAAACTTAATTTGTAATTTCCTTCATTTTTTTGAACCACCATCATGTGTAATGTGTATTTCAATAAGTTTGCCCACCCACTAAACAGGGGGTGCAAAAACTTTTGTTTTGGATGGGTTTCCATTTTTCATTTTTTAATGATGTATCACTATGTTCGACTCAGAATGTTTGACCCTATTTTTCTGTTTCCCTGTGAGTCATGTAACTAGAACCGATTTGGCACTTAGCACCAAATCAGTAACACAAACTACGAGTGTCTCCATGATGTTTTTGGTTTTATTGCACATTAACTATTGCAAGAAAAGCTTTCCTTTTTAACGTTGTACCACTGTGCCCAAAGCAGAATGTTTGTCCCCACTTTCTGTTTTCTGTGAATTATGTAACTATAACTGTTTTTGATACCTAGCACTAAATCAAACACTAGAGTGTTTCTCTGATTTATTCCGGTTTTATTGCATATTAATTATTGCAAGTTAAACGAAGAAGCCCGTAATGCTAAACATGCTTTTAAACTCAGAGATTGCTCCATTCTCCAGCAACACTGCGTGTTCATGTATTTCCCTTCATTTACGTGACTCTACCACCTTGAATACAGACACTGTCTTTCTGACATGCGCAGAATAGACTTTTTCACAACATGCGCGCAATGCAAGTAAAATTTAGCACTTATCTACCGCCCATGCGCTTCAGCCCACAACAGTGACACAGCTCATTCCGAGGAAGAGCCTCCCGCCGTTGTACGCCGCATCGCATCCCGGAACTCAGGTAAATCCACTCAATCCTCCCCTTATCAGGGACCCAGCTCTCTTATGAAGCTGCAGCACACAAAATCACAAACACCGAGTGATTTACAGCACCACGGCCGTTTTCCATCACATGCACAGCCTTTTTGTAATCACTGCCGATTGAGTTCCCAATTCGCATTTTAGCACCTGTACCTTTCTGTGAGTCTAGGTGCCGGCCAGAAGAAATATAATCACACTCACTGCGCTGCCCACACGGCTTCATTACCTGTGCATTTTGCCATTCTTCACTGGGTTGCCTACACGTTTAAATACTTGTGCATTCCGCTTTATTTACCACCAACCTTGCCAACCACCCCCTGGACTTTAATGGATAGACGCTCTCTCACTTTAACAGGGCTCCACTTTATACAGTACTGTTGTCCGATCACGACACCACAGTATAGATCTATATCAAGATAATAAAGATTTAACTATTTTACTCACTCAGCTCAAGGCCTCTGACTTTTTGCAGACAGCCTTCCAGTCCAACTCCCTGGACTTAAAAGATCTTGACCAAGACGCTACTACACTTGAACATGGTAGGTCCCCCTTTTTGCAGTTTCTAATTTGTATAAGACACCGCTTCCACTGAATTAACCAGTCCCCTGTCATCCTACAGGCTGACGGACCCCTATTACTTACCTGACTCGATCAAACTGTCCTGAAGACCGTTCGGTATCTGGTGCATTAACGCTGTTCCATCTCTTCAGCCACAGCCACCAACTAATTACACCGAACCAGAAACACAAAATAGTGTGTCGACAATGTTAAATGTTTTACCATTTAAAACAATACATGTAGAAAACTCAGTTTTTCACTCTGCTTACTAACCCACAAATATGCATACTCTATTGTGCTCATTATGCATACCTTCAGCGCCACGGCGCAGTTTGTAAAAATTGTTCTCGTTTGTTAGTGTAAAATAAAAAACCCTGTTCTTGTTACCTTCACCTCTTCAGGTGTTTTAGTGTATTGAGCTAGCAGCCTTCTAGCTCTACTGCAAATTCGGTGACCCTATGTCACGCCTTTGGTTAGGGTAGCTATGACTCATTTTCTGTTCTATTGTACCGCTTTCTGAATGTTCCAATATGACCCAGCACCTTGATGTTTGCTGAACTAAGGTCTATGATAAATAGATTTTTATGGCATTCTGGAGCGGTAAGACTAAAATGGGCCACATTTACGAGACCCTACAGTCAGGGTGGTCAAGCAGTTTCCGATTTTGAGAAATACTGGTTAGCGGCCCAGGCCCAATACGCTACGTACTGGTTCGCTGATGGTCCACCTATCCCACATGTTAAAATTGAAAGACTGGCGACGGGACCCAGGGATCTTCGCTCCTTGATATTACCCCATCTGTGGAAAGATCCAGGGACGCCCAGCAGCTATCACCGCGCTGGCTTGGAATAAAGAAATGAAGTGGACAAATAACCGTCATCCATTCCATAGGGACCTACCTTTATGGAACCTCTACTCAGGGTTGCCCAAAATAAGAAAATCTGCTGAGAACCAGTGGGCAACCGAGAGCTACTCAACTATGGGTGATATGTTTGAAATTGGCTCCCTTGTCGCATGGCCTGACCTTCCCAAACACCCGGGGGAGCAGTCCTCCCAGTGGCTACAGTATGCCGGGTTCCGTCGTGCAATTTAGGAAAACATGGAGGGAGTTCCCCTTGCTAACCCCAGATGAACCACTATTAGCATTCATTGCAAGAAGCATTATACCCACAGGGGTGGTGTCTGAACTGTACAGGCTGCAACAAACGGCTCTCTAAGCTTCGTGAGACATGGAGCAGGGAACTAGGCACCAACATCACTGATGAATGCTGTGAAGCTATGTGCAAACGGACTTGTGATGTTTCCTTTAATGCTAGATTCCGCCTGATTCAGTTCAAAGTATTGCACAGATTTCACTACACCCCAGCTAGACTACACACTATGTCACAGGATTTTTCTCCCCACTGCACTAGATGCCATACGGATAACTCAGGCTACCTTCATATGATTTGGTCTTGTCCCAGAATCGTTGGGTATTGGGAAGGGGTTTGTACCACGGTATCTACGATACTTGACTGCACCATTGACCCAAATCCAATTAACTTTTTGATTCATGAGTTATTGCCACTTCGCTGAGCCTATCGCAATCTTGCCAGCCTGTGTATGATCCTTGCTGTGTGCCGTATATTGTTGCTATGGCTGAGACCCACCAGCCACACCATTGAACAATGGCTCCGTAATGTCACCTGGGCATCAGACGTTGAGGAACGATGGATCTCCCTACAACCAGCTTGTTGCACCCCCTTTGGACATCTGGCCCCCTTGCCGAACTTACCTTCAAACTATCACTACCGAGGGAGGGAGGGACACAGGCCCCCCTCACCCCCTGGATCCTCATTAAACTCGAATAACAGACTGTCATATATATTTGTATTTATTACTGTTTTATATAGCACTTCACGCCAAAGTGCTTTACATTATAACAAGAATACATTGGAAAATAATAAACTAGAAGCATAATCGCAAAACACGAGACAGACTATCAAAAACAGTATGTAGAACAATTTACCTAAATCAATAAATGAGCAGAAGAGCAGGGGAAGAGTGGGAGGGAAGGAAGGAAGTAAAGAGGAAGTCAGAACGGGGGATGAAGAAGAGGGGATTACAAGGAGGATCAGATGGAGAAGTGGATAGGGAGAGGTAAGTAATAGGGAAGTAGTAAAGAATGCCAGAGGGAAGTAAAGGGGAAGAAAAAGAGGGTTGTCAGGACGGGGAATGGAGAAGATGAGATTTCAAGGAGGAGCGGAGAGAGGAGTAAGAGGAAATGGAGCGGAGAGGTAGAGATTTCCAGTGTAGGGGGGCAAGGAGCTGAAAGGAGCGGAAACGAGAAGGGGCACAGGGAGGCGTATAAACAGTGAGTAGGAAGAGATCGGCTGATCGGAGGGAACGAGAGGGAGCGTAGAACAAAAGGAGAGAGGAAAGGTAGGGGGGTAAGATCATGAAGAGATTTAAAAACTAGGCAGAGGAAGTTAAATTTAAGTTGAGAATGGAAGGGAAGCCAGCCAAGATAAGAAAGTGAAGAGGAAATTGAGTCGTGAGGAGAGAGAAGACAAAGGGTACGGATGGCAGAGTGGTAGATGGATTTGAGGGGAGCCAGTTGAGAGGCCGGGAGGCCAAAGAGGAGAGTGGAGCAATAGAAAAGATGAGAGAAGATGATGGAAGGAATTAAGAGTTTGGTGGCATCTAAGGTGAGGGAGGAACGGATGTTACGGACATTGAGGAGGTGATAGCGACAGGCGCGGGAGGCAAGAGAAATGTGGTGGGTAAAGGAGAAGGAGGAGTCGAGGTGGAGGCCTAGACTGCGGGCAGAGGCAGAGATGGGGAGGTTAGTAGGGGGGAAAGAGAATGAGGGGGGGGAGCGTGTTGGAGGATTGCTTAGAGTAGCGAGCGATAAGGAGAGAGTTAAGAACATAGGTGAGGGCAATTTCGGTGGAGTGTTTAGGGCGGAATCCAGATTGAGAAGGGGGGAGAAGAGAGAGATTGGATACAAAGGTAGAGAGTTAAGAGTAGACTAAGCATTCAAGAAGTTTAGAAAAGAATGGTAGAAGAGAGATTGGGCGAAAGTTGGAAGCAAGGAGGGGGTTAGCAGAAGGCTTTTTGAAAATGGGAATGATGGTAGCATGTTCAAAGGCAGAAGGGAAGGTGCCAGAGGAGACACGGATGTTGACGAAGGAGGTGAGGTAAGGAATGAGAAGAGTGTAGATCTTAGGTATGAGGGGTGTGGGGAGGGGATCAGAGAGGCAGCAGTAGGGTGAGTTTTGGACAGGAGGAGGGAAACATCAGAAGGAGTGACAGGAGAGAAGATGAGAGGGAGGGGTAGTGAGAGAAGGGGGAGGAGGGGAATAGGAAGCAGAGTGAAGGATATTTTGGCGTAAAGAGAATTTTGGATGAGAAAAAGTCAACGAAATCAGAGGGGGAGAGGGGAGAAGTGGTAGAGTGGTTAGGGGTTAGCGGGGAGAGAAGACGAGATAGGTTCTGAAAGATACGAGGATTGGATTGGAGAAGGTTAGAGTAGCAGGAACGCTTAGCTAAACTGAGGCAGGAACCAGAGAGAGTGGTATGAAGAATAGGAAGTTTGGTTAGAAGTCGAGCAGAGCTTGAGCCAGCTTCGCTCAAGGGGACAGAGGAGGCGGCGCATAGATAGGAGGTGAGGGGAAAGCCAGGGCTGAGAGGGTTTGCGGGTAGGCCGGAAAGAGGAGAGGGGATGAAGCTGTTGTAGACTGGAGGCGATAGAGGAGGACAGGGAGGATAAAGCATCGCTAGCTGAGAGTCAGGAGAAATCAGAAAGAGGGGGGAGGGAAGAAGAGCAGGAATCGAAAAATAGAGAAGGGCTAAAGTTACGAAGATCACGTTGAGAGAAAGAAATGAGGAAGGGAGTGTGGGGAGGGAGAAAGAGTAAGGCATGATCAGAAAGATAGTTGGGAAGGGTGGAGACAGGGGAAGAGGAGAAAGAAGAGATGAAGATAAGGTCAAGAATGGAGCCAGAGGAAGGCGCTGCCCCTTTCGCTGATGGGTAGAGTGGCGCTATGTAAAATGGTGATCCTTCCACGGTTGCTCTACTTCTTCACTAATATACCGTATGTGGCAAAGAAAGTGTTCTTTAGAATGTTAGATGTTAAGGTTAGGGAGTTACTGCGGGGGGCGGGGGAGGAGGAAGGTTTCTCTTCAGACGTTGCGGAGAGCTAGGGAGAAGGGAGGGTTGGGCCTTCCGAACTATGAAAAGTACTTTGTGGCGGCGCAACTACAGTCGGTTTTGGTGTGGGACCAGTTGGAGGGGGGAATCCCTTAAGGTATTGGTAGGGACCTGGCAGCCGGACCGTAGGCCGGTGGAACTTTTGTGGCACCCATTAGGGGCTGGAACGGGTCGGTAGACTTTGAGGCGGTGCGGGAGACATGGAGGAAGTATGGGGGGCTAGAGGGGTGAGGGGACGCTATGAGGGGGGTCTCCCATGGGGGGCCGATCAGAAACTGCGTCAGGCGATAGGGAGGATGGGGATTCGAAGGCTGAAGGAGAAAGGATGTGAGAAGGTGGGGGATCTTTTTGAAGGAGGGCAGCTTCTCACTTGTGAGGAGTGGTGTGCGAAGTTTGATTTGCCGAGCGGGTTGTTTTTGCCGTATGGGGCGGTGGTCCTTAGGATGGCGGAGTTGTGGGAAGGGATTCCTGAGGAGCCGGAACTATGCCCGGTTCTCCGAGTGCTACTTAGTCGGACAGGGGGTAGGGCACGTATTTCACGTACTTAAAAGGCGCTCGAGGAAGGGGCGGCAGATGGGGAATTGAAGGCCAAGGGAAAATGGGAGGCAGATATGGGTCGCTCTATATCAGATGCAGAATGGGAGCAGGTCTGGGACCTGGCCCGGAAAACTTCAAGGAATGCCCGCTTCCAATTGGTTCAGTTTAATATTTTGCATAGGATATATATGACCCCGATAGCACTCCGATCCATGAATGCGGAACTGTCAGACGAATGTCCTAGATGTGGTGCGGAACGGGCGGGGTTCTGGCATATGGTATGGGAATGCGGGGTAATAGTGGAATATTGGAATGACATTGTAAACGAGGTGAATGCGGTGCTGGGGACCAGTTGGGAAAGAAGCCCAGAGGTTTGTTTGTGGGGGAAGTTACCAGGGGGAAAACGGAATAAGGTGCGAAATAGAATGGGCCGGTTCCTGCTAATACTGGCAAAGCAACGTATGGCGATAGCATGGAAATTGCCGCAGGGCCCGGTCGTCGACCTATGGCGGAAGGATGTACAGAGATGGGGCTTAGTGGAATTAACGGTGTTGCAGAAGGTAGAAGCAGAGGTTGAGGGGGAGGTGGTCACAGTTCAATGGTCTCAACTGCTAAATGATCTGTCAAGGGACAATGACTTGCGTCCGCCGTGAACTTGCAGGTATTAGGGGGAGAGCAGGAGGGAGTTGTGGAAGAGGAGAATAGGGGGATATGAGCGTGAGGTGGGCTTACTCAAATCTCAGCGAACAGCAATTACAGAAGACTGTATGTGGTCATTATGGGGAGGTGAAGGACTCAGGGGGGTATTGGGGGAGGGGGGAGGGGAGGTCAAGAGGGATGGGAGGGAAAGGGTAATAGTTTAATAGTTTGATTCAAGGTGTTAATGGATATGGGGAGATTGCTGGGGGGAAGGTTGTGAGAACTGTTTTGTTAAAATGTCAATAAAGAGAGTTAAAAAAAAAGAGTGGAGCCAGAAGAGTGAGTAGGAGAAGTAAGGAGGGGAGTGAGGAGGTAGGAGTCAAGGATGGAAAGAAGAGGGGAAGGTTGATGGGAAGAGGGGAGGTGAAGATTAAAGTCACTGAACACTATAAGAGGAGAGTAGGAGGGGGAGATGAGGGAAAGAAGGTGGTCAAGGTCATCATAGAAGGAGGGGAGAGGGCCGGGAGGTCTGTAGATAATTAGAAAGGAAATAGCGTGAGGGGAAGTAAAGGATTTGAACAGGTATTCAAAAGAAGGGAAGACAGGAAGAGGGGTTGGAGAGGGGGAAGAGAGACATTTAGGGTGATAGAGAAGATCAATACCGCTGCCACGGCCAGAAGGACGGGAGACGTGAGAGAAGGAGGAGGAGGTGGTGGTGGTGGTGGTGAGGGAAGCAGGTATAGTTGAGTTGTGAAGGGGGATCCAGATTTCCGTTATACAGAGGAATTGAAGGTTGAGTCGCAAGAACATATCCAGAACAGCTGCAGTCTTGTTGCAGAGGGATCTTGCATTCCACAGGGTTGTTGTGTCGGAATAAAAAGTATATCGTGCCTCCTATTGTAATAAATATATTAATATTGGCCTACGTCAAGCTGCTCGAAAGTCATTTGCGAGATCTGTGTTTCAAGGTCCTGACCTTTAATCTATGTAGGCCGCCATTTTAGGATTTGTGTGGAAAAGTCACCCTGTGAGCTAAAATGGTGGGCGATGTCATTGCAAAATACAACATGGCCGTCTTGACCTCTGTACATCGCTAATGTGTAATTTGCCTGCAGGCTACTTGTTGAGGTCATGAACTGAGACCTCTTCCTACGTTGACCTATGTGTAAAAGGATTACTTGTGCAAGTAAACCAATCCACGAGTATGTATTATGATAATGTATTTACACATTGGACAAAGAACATCTGTTTTACTATATTGTATTAATGTTTAAGAAGACCTGCAATACGAAACTTAGAATACACAGTTAATGCATATGCTTATTGTTACATGTAATAAAGAACGAACCAGTTAGATGCGGTTATTTGAGACTCGGCAACGAACCCTAGAATTGGTAACATATAAAGTAGAATATTAACCCGAAGAGGGGTTGGCCATAGCGCTCACAAAATGTATAAAAAGCGAATGCATTCTAATGTACAGTCTCTCACTGAACACACTGAACCATGCTGGAGTTCGTTGTGTTGTACTGAGGGCCGATAGCTATCTGATTTTGCACTGTTTTGTAATTGTGTTCGATAGAGAATAAAGTACTTTGTATGTTCCTTTGAAACCTGTATTTGGTGTATTTCCTTTTGGGGTACTCAGCCTTGATATTTTGTTTCTCTTTTCACAGTTGGCGCCCGAATAGGGACCCTCAAGATTGATGCCGGATTGTTGAAGGTTGACACTTGCTATCGGACCGGGATCGGACGGTGTACAAAAGTAAGGGGCCCCTGGATGAGACGCGACACCTCAGCAGCGCTGCACGATCCGATCCGTGGACGACTAGCCTGTGGTCCGAGACGGCATCTTGATGAGGGTCCACTTATCGAGGCGGGCAGATTTGCCGAAATCACCATACACAAGATAAGATTAGTTAGGTAAGATTCTTAGAAGTACCGATCGGTCCTCCTTAGGTTTGGCCAGGTGAGTCGTGACCCGATTCTTAATTTAACCCTGGCAATTTGAATTTTGGCACATTGTATCTGCAGACACAATTATTGACCAGGTAACACCAAGAATTTGAGATATGCCTGGGAAATTGTCTACCTGCTTTAGGGCATTATTCCGCAGTGATAGACAATCTTTGGAATTTAGCCGTCCGGCACCACAGGAGGGGTCGCCGGCATGTACTATGTACTGTAAGCATGGCATTGGAAGTATAGTATTTAATGATATTTGGCACAGACATACCAGACATACTTCCGAACTTCAGTGGCCAATCAATGGTAGTTTTCGAGATCCCTCGCGTTGAATATTTGGAGTCGGTATTGTTAAAGAAAAAGGCTAGACCTGCAGAATTTGATATTTTACAGAATTGGAAAAAAAGAGGCGTTACAACAGCTTAAGAGTAGAGAAAAACATGCGCGCCGTCATAAGACGTTGCCGATAAAGCATTATTATATGATCAGGATAAACAGGCTGAGTCGGCTAAAAATATGGAAAGGGCTTTTTCACTTGGTATTCAGAAAATCTATCCTTCCAAAGATCTCCATGATTCTGATGAGTTTTTTGAGAAAATATTAAATGAACGAAGGCCTGGTGCCTCTGCGCCACCTCCGTGTTGTTCCTCTTCCTGCTGCGGTACCTTTTCCTGATGTTATTCCTACTCTTCCTGCTCAATCTGTTGTTCCTATTCCTTTGACTGTTGTTCCTCCGCCTGCTCCTCCACCTCTTCCTGTCGCACCAGTTATAGCTCCTCCATCGAAATTGCCTGTCCCCTCTCTTCCAAGTGGTCTTGGGCCGCTTGTAATCGATCATGGTGCAGGCTCGAAGGTTGTCACTCGCAGTACTGTACCACCGGAGAAGAAACGCGAGTTAATTGCATGGGCTAAACATTGTATGGAGAAGGATGATCAGGCTAGTGTTTTTTCCACACTTTCTAATACGATAATGTTCCTGAGAAAAATGTTTTTATTGAAGGTTTGGGGATTCAGTTATGTATAATGTGGGGAAGATTAAATAATACGGATGTTCCGCAAGGGTTAAAGGATCTAAATACTTTAGCACTTTCCAGAGATACTGTGGAGAAGGTAAATGAGCATGTCGAAAGGCTATTTGAATATAGAAATGAGTTAGAAAGTATACGGAATGAGGAGGATGAAGAGGAAAGTATGTATGTACAGAAACGGTACCTTCCGTGTCGTAAACCGATATGGGAGGAAATGCGAATTTGTAAGAAAGATGCGATAAGATGGATTTCAGACATATTGATAACTCCAGTTGAGGTATACGACACATATAGTCAATATACGTTGGAAATGCAGAGAAAAGTGATACAGGTAATGGTTGAGTACCTGCAAGATGAATGTGTAAAGAGGAAGATTAGCTGTCCCACAGAGTTATTGAATATTTATAAGAGAGCTTTTTCGTTTGACACTTCTTCGACTGCTTTAGCGCTCGATTTGGCTCTGTTGCTTAGTAAGCGTTCGGAGGTGCCTACATCTCAGTTGCCTATGAGAGAGGTTCCTCCGACATTTGTCGCGAACGTTGAGGTTGCGGCCGATGCTGCATGAGGTATAGTCGCTGTGGACATTCCCGCACATTATGTATCACAGTTTGTTCACGTCCCGAAGTGAACACCATTAGACAATCTATTCCTGATATTAGGAAAAATCCGACAGGGTTCTATAAAGAGATGGAATCTGTTTTGCAATCCTCAGTGTTCACCTTGGGTGACATTGATTTGTTGTTTCCAGTACTCCTGCCCGTAGATTTATGGAAACAAGTAAGAACTATTGACGATGTACCGGGTTGGGAGATACATGGGCAAATTTAATTAGATTCGATGGGGAAAGACCAGCTGGTGAAAGACCACAGCAGGTGATATTAACCTTGCCTGATAGAATCCTTGCTAAATTAAAAACCATAATCCCCGAAAAAGAATGATATGGGACAAGCTTACAGCCTGTGTCCAAGGAAAGTCTGAGAGTGCTACCGAGTTCTTTTATCAGTTCGAACAGGTATTTTCGGATTTCAGTGGACGAGACTTAGGCACAGAGTCTGGGAAAAGGTTATTTGTGGACAAATTTGTGCGTGGATTGCTGCCGGACATCCATTCACAGATTATGTCCTCAGAGCGCTTGGCAGGCGAAATCGCAATCAGAAGTACTGCATATGGCTCAGTATTATGAAAATCGTGTCAACAATGAAAAAGATAGGATTGAAAAACGGAAAGGTGATTTAAAAACAAAGGTGCTATTGCAGCAAATTGTTAGAGGCCCCAGAGGGGGTAACTCTCAGGTTAGAGGTCAGTATGTCCCACAAGGGAATGTGCCCTTGAGTCCTGTGAACATTAATCAATGTGCTTATTGTCGACGAGAGGGTTATTGGCGAGCACAATGCCCTGTCCTTCAACAGATGTCAAATAATAACATGGGTAGGCGATCTAGAGGTTGCCCGGGCGTAGGGGGCCCCTGGTAGAGGTCAGTTCACACAGGACCCTCAACAACCTTTTTCACAGGACAATCAGACTCCGAGTGTGGACACTAGGAACATATTCGATCATCCTTCCGCTGCATATTTGTCTGAAGAGCTTCCTTTTGACAATATTCTGTTTCGTTAGGATTGCCCGAAGCAGGGTTTGGAACCTACACCTATTCCCGTCAATCAGAAAGGTCCCTACTTTGAAATGATAGTGGGAAATAGGAAACATCAGTTTTTGATAGACACTGGAGCACAGAAGTGCTCCATTGATTGTTCACGGGTTCCAAACGTTCCACTGTCAGGGCAAACCAATGTTTCTGTAGGTTTTCTGGTACTCCAGTTGTCTCTATGCCAGTACCTATTTCTTTGGGTCCTTTTACGGACCAGTGTCCTTTTCTATTGACCTCGGATTGCGGGGAAAACTTGCTGGGATTGAACTTGTTAAAAGAATTAAATGCAGTGATTTATTGTTCTTCTGATGGAGTACGCTTGACAATTTCACCGTAGCAATCTTCCACCTCGCAATTTCTGACTAGACCTTTGCCTCCAGAATTCATTGATGTACCAGAGAGCTTATGGGCTGTTGACGACAATGATGTTAGTGTTTTGCAGATTGAGCCTGTTAAGATAGTTTTGAAACATGGAATTGAGCTGCCACGCACTCCCCAGTATAAGATTTCGGTTGAGGGTGAGCAAGCTTTGAAATGTATCGTTTCCGATTTTTTGCACTGTGGTGTGATTGAAGAAATCTCGGGAAGTATGTGTAATAGTCCGATTTTACCAGTGTACAAAAAAGGCGATAACGTAATTCTGTTTCGTTTTATAATTGATTTACGTGCCATTAATAAGGTTGTGGCACCGCAGTTTCCAATTGTGCCTGATGTGACAACGATCTTAACCATGATTCCAGCTACAGCTACTTACTTTAGTGTTGTGGACCTAAAGAATGCGTTCTTTAGTATTCCTATACACAAAGATAGTAGATATTTGTTCGCGTTCACCTTAGGAGGACGCTCATTTACATTTACTAGTGCACCTCAAGGGTACACAGAAAGTCCTAGTATTTATAGTAGGGCTTTGAAAGAGCAACTTGATACCCTTGAATTGCCCTCTACTTGTACTTTGCTTCAGTACGTTGACGATTTGCTTCTGGCTGCAGACTCTGAGAGTGCCTGTAAGGAGGGCACCGTGTTACTACTTATTCATCTAGCTAAGCATGGTCACAAAGCTTCGCTTAAGAAATTTCAATATTGTTGCCAGGAGGTCGCCTATTTAGGCTATCTCCTGTCAAAGGAGGGAAGAAGATTGACACCTGAAAGAATAAAACACATTTCTGCTATGTCTGTCCCAAATACGCAGAAGGAAGTTAGGGCCTTGATAGGTATGGCTTCTTACTGTAGGTTGTGGATCCCAAATTTTTCACTAGTGATAAAACCAATGTTGGCCTTGACGAAGAAGGGCATTTCTTCGCCGTTGCCATGGACTTCGGAACACCAGCAATCGTTTGACTTGCTTAAGACTGCATTATGCTCTGCACCAGTTTTGGGCACACCAAACTATGAAAAGGCCTTCGTATTGTTTGTGCATGAACGTGATGGATGTGCTTTGGCTATATTAACGCAGGAGCATGGAGGGAAGAATAGGCCGTGCGGTTACTATTCCTCCGCCCTTGATCCTGTAGCATGCGCTTTGCCAAGATGTTTGTGCGCTGTCGCTGCCGCTGCTGCGTCTGTAAAAAAGAGTGAGGGAATGGTCCTAGGCCATGATTTGACCCTGATGGTGCCGCACTCTGTAGATGTTCTATTGAACCGAACTCAAACGCAACACCTCACTTCCGCACGGTTGACGAGATACGAATTGATCTTGTTTGCCCTTCACATTCAAATTAGGAGGTGTTGTGTTCTTAATCCGGCTGAACTCCTACCTTTCCCGCAAGATATTACTTGCGGCATTGAAGACTCACATGATTGTTTGTACACGACCGATCAAGAAACAAAGGGCAGGATTGACTTGAAAGATACCCCTTTGGATAATCCGCAAGGAGAGCTGTTTTGTGACGGCTCCCGATTTAAACTTCCGGATGGTACACCCACAGCCGCTTATGCAATCACTACCTTAAGCACGGTTGTGGAAACTAAGAATTACACATAATTCTGCGCAGGCCGCAGCGATTATAGCCTTAACCCGAGCTTGTAAAGTTTCTGAAGGGCTTGCAGTGAATATACAAACTGATAGTCAGTATGCCTTTGGGGTGGTTCACAACTTTGGGAGACTTTGGTCGGAAAGAGGATTTCTAACCTCGCATGGCACCAAGATCCAACATGGTACCCTAATAGTGCAACTTCTCTCAGCACTTGCGCTCCCTACTCAGTTAGCAGTTGTAAAATGTGCAGCACATCGCAAGATTATAGATAACATTGGAAAAGGGAATGCTTTCGCTGATCAAATAGCCAAACAAACTGCCACTGATCTCTGTACGGAGATATATGTTTCTAGGGAGACTGAGAATGCTGATGTGATGGATGAGGGAGTGGGGTCTGTACGGGATATCCAAGCCGATGCCACAGTAGAAGAAGCCAAGAGGTGGGCTGAGGGCTTGGGAGAACTTGATGGCGATGGGTGTTGGGTGGACACGGTGGATGGGAAATGGTTACTCCCCGATGCCTATGTGCCAATGATGGTTGTAATGGCACACGGTCCTACGCATGTATGTGCTCAACAGATGACGAAAATGTTAGAGTGTGGGTAAACGACAAATTTTCAAAAATTGCTCAGAACTATGTCCAGAATTGTATGATTTTCCTACAACATAATATGGGAAAGGGGACAGCAACCCCGAGGGGAAGTTTTGGGCCACCCTCTGTCCCATTTGAAGTAATTCACTTTGATTTCATTGAAATGGAGCGATGCAATAATTTAAAATATGTATTGGTAGTCATTTGTGCTTTTAGTAAGTGGGTCGAGGCTTTCCCTGTTAAAGATGCCACAGCTATGACCACTGCGAAAACTATGTTAAAAGAATACTTTCCCCGGTTCGGTTTGCCTAGAGTTATCTGGTCGGACAATGGTACACACTTCGTTGCTGCTGTAATCCGACAGATATGTACAGCGTTACAAATTGACAAACGGTTCCATTCGGCCAGACATCCTCAGAGCGCCGGACTAGTAGAAAGACACAACGGTATCCTCAAGAACAAACTCGCTAAGACATGTGCCGGCACCAAACTAAAATGGCCGGATGCCTTACCGATCGTGTCACTAGCCATGCGTACAACCCCTCAAACTAAGACTGAGCTCTCTCCATTCGAGGTGGTAACGGGGAGACCTGCCAATATCTGGAATTTGCCAAAATGTCGAAAGTTAAGAGATATTGAAAATGTATTACTTTCAGATTATTGTAGTCAATTGACTAAAAACCTGTATTTGATTTACCACCAGGTACGAGAGGCCTTACCTGCGCGGTACGAAGGCCCGGGCCACGGCATACGACCTGGTAGCTGGGTGCTTGCTAAGTCATTTGAGCGCACCTCCTGCCTCGTGCCTCGCTGGCGTGGGCCATCCAGGTCTTGTTGGTCACCCAAACAGCGGTGCGGGTAGCTGGCCGAAAGAATTGGATCCACGCGTCACACATCAAGAAACTTCCTCACCCTGTGCCACATGTTACAGAAGAAGCAGAACACCTTGCTGATACTGCAACCAATGATCCCAAAGCAGTAAACGGCACCCAGAGTGTGTCAGAGAATATCTCTAAGCCCGAGAGGCTTGGGGAAGCTGCCATTTTGTTTCCACACTCTCCACCGATTTTGCATCCAGGAGCGGCTGTTTCAAACGCAGCCCCTTCGGTTGTCCCGGATACGTTGCTTCCAACGGGAAGTGACAACACATTGCTTCCAGATCAATCAGTACCAGGAAAAATCAGATATCACTTGCGTCCAAGAAAACAGACATACGGCAAAGTTTGTTGCATTCAAGGAAGGAAAAGAATCATCGAGGGCCTACTTTTGCCCAAATTTGAGAAAGGGGATTCTGTTGGCTAAGGTTTTGGAAGGACACAGAAATCGCATGACCCGTGGGTCGCCAGCAACGAACATTGGGGTTTCCGTCTGAAGACTGCAATGCCTGCTACCGCCGCCGCTCGTATTGGACTTGTAAATAAGGGGGTGACCAACTGGGACAATGGACAAAATGCCTGGGCCCCGAAACGTACTGCTGTGTTTTTGTAATAATATTTGGTTTTTATAATAGGCACTGTTGTAAGCCTTTGGTATTGAGAAGAAGCTTATCCTTTAAAGTTTTCGCTACCGACTGTAAATGTACCCATTGTTCATACACCTTTTATGCATTTTCATACTTTGTCCCCTAGAGATTCCCAGCACAAACAAAAGTATCATAATAATACTTTTCTACTTATAATGAACGCTACACATGCCATTTTTAACATATCCAATTGTTGGGTCTGTTCACATTTACAGCAACACGGGGATAAGGGGTTAGGTTGGTATATTGATCTTTTACCGTTGACAACAGCTTGCTATGCTTCTCTTAGAGCACTATTCTTTGGCCGATGGAATGATAGCGTCTCACGGAACTTTGATGGCACCAATTTGAATAGTTTTGAGAAACGTGTTTTGACTCCCCTGGGATGCACTCTTTTTTTCGAATAGGAGTAGACCGAATGTTGCTTCTACTAGGCCTTCTGATAGACTGCCTCGTCCTTTTCAATCTTTGATTTCCTTCAAAATGGCTCAGATAGGCAATAAGGATGCCATGCCTCCTTCTTACACTGTTAACCATAGCCCCGATTCAGTTTCTTTCTGTATACAGGGGAATGGCGCTCTGTCAATGGGAGATTTTAAAGGTTGTGCCAACGTTGCAAATTTGACTGGGGAAGACAGGCCTTTGTATGTAGGCGAACCTGTCTATTTTGATTGCGGTACTATAGCGTTTCCATGGTTGCCCAGGGATTGGCAAGGAACCTGTTATATCGGGATCCTGTTACCTGGGGTGTTTATAGCAAGTACTAAAGAAGTTTCGAAGGCTTGTCCACAACGGGATGAGAATGGTGATACCCCGGCACAAGTATTGGTAGATATAGCAAAATCAGTTGTGCCATTTTGGGGGCAGATAGCGAATTCAGAAGATAATGGAAAACTAGCGAGAGTACTGGAGAGAACCATCAACCGGACCACAGATATACTCTACAATATGACATTAGAGCAGAAAGCAATAAGATTAGTAGCACTCCAAAATCGAATGGCATTAGACGTCATTCTAGCTGAGCGTGGTGGAGTATACAAATTAGTGGGGTCCGTTTGCTGTGTTTTTGTACCAGATTCCTCCCCAACTATCTTTAAGGCAATACAAAATCTGCATGTCCTTGGTTCCGAAGTGCATGTTCCCGAGGGAAACTGGGATCTAAGCGCTTGGTTCTGGGACTTCTTGCAATCTTGGGGTTGGAAGGTACTTTCGGTTTTATTAACTATTTTAGGAGTTCTGTTGTTGCTTTGTTGCTGTATTCAGTGTCTGTCTGGTATGTGTTCGATGCTAGGGGGGTGTTGTGCACAAGCGATAAATTCGATAGGACATGAGGCGTATGTCTCGGATAAAACTTTCAAAGAATATGTGTTAAAAGATATATTAGTAAAAGACCTAATGGCAATAGATATTTCAGATAGTGATTCGGGGTACATGGATACTGATGTATGGAGTTATTCATAAGGGGACCCAAAATAGCTTTTAGCACTTGGCATAGGCCAAAAGGAGGGTTTGTCGGAATAAAAAGTATATCGTGCCTCCTATTGTAATAAATAAATTAATATTGGCCTACGCCAAGCTGCTCTAAAGTCATTTGCGAGATCTGTGTTACAAGGTCCTGACCTTTAATCTATGTAGGCCGCCATTTTATGTCAAACCGCCATTTTAGGATTTGTGTGGAAAAGTCACCCTGTGAGCTAAAATGGTGGACGATGTCATTGCAAAATACAACATGGCCGTCTTGACCTCTGTACATCGCTAATGTGTAATTTGCCTGCAGGCTACTTGTTGAGGTCATGAACTGAGACCTCGTCCTACGTTGACCTATGTGTAAAAGGATTACTCGTGCAAGTAAACCAATCCACGAGTATGTATTATGATAATGTATTTACATATTGGACAAAGAACATCTGTTTTACTATATTGTATTAATGTTTAAGAAGACCTGCAATACGAAACTTAGAATACACAGTTAATGCATACGCTTATTGTTACATGTAATAAAGACCCAACCAGTTAGATGCGGTTATTTGAGACTCGGCAACGAACCCTAGAATTGGTAACATATAAAGTAGAATATTAACCCGAAGAGGGGTTGGCCCTAGCGCTCACAAAATGTATAAAAAGCGAATGCATTCTAATGTACAGTCTCTCACTGAACACACTGAACCACGCTGGAGTTCGTTGTGTTGTACTGAGGGCCGATAGCTATCTGATTTTGCACTGTTTTGTAATTGTGTTCGATAGAGAATAAAGTACTTTGTATGTTCCTTTGAAACCTGTGTTTGGTGCATTTCCTTTTGGGGTACTCAGCCTCGATATTTTGTTTCTCTTTTCACAGATGAAGCTGGAGGGTTCAACGATGGAGGGGATAGATGAGGTTAGGACGATGTGGGAGGATAGATGGGGGATGGCTAAGGTTGGGGAAGAGGTTGAGCGTGGGGATGGTCATGGGGATAAGGGAGAAGGATAGGAGAAGGGGCCAGAGGTAGGTGTGAGAAGAAGGAGGTGAGAGCAAAGAGAGAGGGGGGAGAGGAGAGTGAAATAAGGAAATGTGCATATTAGAGGAGAGGGGGCTAGGGATAGGCAAAGAAAAGGTGGGAGGACTAGTAAAAGGAGGCTAATGAGGGAAGGGGAGAGAGGAGAGAAGAAACACTGGGGGAAAAGGGGAGAAGGGAAAGTGGGAGAGAGGGAACTAGGGGGTCACTAGAGGAGTGTAGACTGAGGAGATGTTGGGTATGGATGAAAGAAGGTGCGGCTGGAAGGGTGGGGCAGGGAGCTGGTGGAGTTAGAGGCAAATAAGAAGCAGGCCAGGCAGTACTGGTAAGGGTGTCGTAGGGTAGGAAGTAAGCAGCAGGGGGGGAAGGTAGCTGGATGCAGCATAGGACCCAATTAGATGAGGAGGAGGGTCACCGGAGGAGGACTGGCCCAAGGAGGAAAGGGCCAGGAAGGGCAGAACAGGGAGCAGGCTCCTAAGAGGCGTCTCAGTACCGGTAGGCCAAGGCGTGGGACTACTACAGGATAGAAAGGGGTAGGGGGAGTGGTCGTGGCAGAACACGCAGGAGTGCAAGCAGATAGGACGTCAGATAGGAGAACACAAGTGGTGGGATGGCAGGGCCAGGCAGGTATAGAGGCAGGCAGTTGGAAGTAGGCATGCCCAGGGTGGAGCGGACGTACGGAGATCCAGGTGCTGTAGGGAGCGTGGGTGTGACAGCAGTGGAGGAAGTAAGAGCCAGAGGGGCAGCAAAACAGTCCGGGCACAAGCACAACGCTTGCAAGTTCACAAAGTTGATGAGGTAGGCTGCCAAAGGCTGGTGGACTCACGGTGGAGAGGGACCACAGAAGTCAGTTGCAGCCAGGTAGATCGTGTGCCATCAGCAGTGGTAGTCCGGGGTGGGAAGAGCTGCGCTGCAGCCCAGGCAAGCTTAAGCGCCCAAAGAAATCAGTTGCAGCAGGAGGGAAGTTAGTGTGCCATCAGCAGTGAAGTCAGGAGTGAGAAGAGCAGCACCGCAGCCCAGGCAGGCTTAAGCACCCATCAGAAAGTCCATGCAGGGGAAATGCAGACGTTGGGCGGTAGGTGGAGCAGGGAGAAGGGCTTAAGCAGGAAGCAGAGAAGTGATAAGATGACCGGTCTGGGATATGTACTCTGAGGTACAGGAGGTGTGCTTGCAACCGGTGCAGGAGCCCAGGAGGAGGAAGCTAGACAGTCCAGTCGGAGGGCTGAACAATCCAATCGGACCGGCTAGTAAAAAGAACCGAAGTAGGCAGGGTACACACTAACACAGGCGGAGGCGACTGGAACACCAGCAGGGCTAGGACTGGGCGATGCGCGGTGTTCGGGCATACAGTAGGTCCAGTGCGGTGATGAAGGTACGGGGCTGAGGGTGTGTGAGCAGAGTCGCGGAACTGAGCGTCCCTGCAGCAAGGAGCCCAGGTGGTCAGACTTGAGTTGGGCAAGAGGGCACCGGCTGTTGAATGGAATTCGGACGCACCCCCAGGACTGGAGCCAGGTGATCCAGTAGGATCATAGCGGGGAAAGAAGATCATTCGCCAGGCACGGAACGATGGCTTGCAGAAGAAGGAGGCCTTGTTGTTAGCCAGAGCTCAAGACAGGCAGATGCAGCTCTGAATGCGAAATTCAGGCACACGCCCAGCGCTGGGCCCAGGAGATCCAACAGGTCCGAAGCGGGGAAGGAAGCGCGTTCGCCAGGCTAAGAACGCGGGCTTGCCCGATGCGCAGGAGCACAGGGGGAGTAGGGCCTCGCTGTCAGCCGGTGCTCCGGTCAGGCCAGGTACGGCAGGGGCCAAAGGGAGCCGAAGCAAAAAGACCCAATGAGGCGAGCAGCAGAAGGATCCTGCGCTGGGTCCAGGTGATCAAACAGGACCGGAGCGGGAAGGAGGCGCGTTCGCGGGCAATGAATGCGGGCTCGCTCGATGCGCAGGAACACAGGGGGAGGAGGTCTCTGTGTCAGCCGGTGCTCAGGTCGTCCAGTTACGGCAGGGGCCAAAGGTAGCCGAAGCGAAGAAACTCACTAAAACGAGCAGCAGAGGATCCTGTGTAGGCATGTAGTAAAGTAGAGCAATGGAACGCCAGCACAAAAGCAGGCTCGGACTTGGCGGAGTTAGAGAAGGTGGGAGGCCATGATGGCGCACATACGGTCAGAGAGCCAGGAGGTGCGTTCTTGTAGAGAGGGAGTGCTGATCTAGAGGAGGCCAGGTCCAGTGGTGCTAGGAGAGTTAGGGAGCAAAAACGTTACGCGAGGGCGCGGTAATTTGGTGTAAATACTGATCTTCAGAATGTGGATCAGGCTTCCATGCTTCAGCGCCCCCTGGTGGTATAAAGGCTCCCTACCGGTAGAGGGACACCACCAAGAACTCCGCCAGGCCCTGAAGGCAGCCATGAAAGATCTTAACGGAGGCCAAGTGCTCGCCGTCCTGGGTGTCATCGTCGTCACAGTCATCACCCACCCACCCCCTTTCACAGGCTGAGGGGAATCCAGGCCCTGGGACAAAGGAGCCGGAGAAGTCCCCCCAGCACCGGAGCTGCAGACAAGTCCAACAGCTGTTGAGAGGCAGGGGTTGGTGGTACAGGAGGACGTGGAGGGGTCAGTACGACCGATAAGGCCTGCACCAGTGGCGGGACCAGCACAGGGATCGCCGGTGGAACAGGAGGAGTACCCAGAAGAGGGAGTCGAAGTGGCAGCACCAGGGGGATGATCTCCTTCACAATGTCCTTCAGGAGCCCCTTTATCTGAGGGGAATGCATGAGGAAGAGGAAGCGTTCTTCACAAGCCGCCGGGTCCCAAGGGGCCCTGCCCTCCGAGGTGCTGGGCCTCCACTCCTGGTCAAAGCACCGGGGCATCTGGTGCACATAGCTGTAAGTCTGTGATGATAGATGCACCCCTGAGGGGACAAATAACCTGCACCGTAGGATCCGCTGCCGCTTCCAGCGGTAAGGGGGCTGGAATCATTCTGCAAGGCCCCCTTGATGGGTGAAAGCACTGGCGCACTTTGAGCCGGATCCAAGATGGCCACCTGCCTGGCAAGTTCCACCACGTGCTGCTCTGCCATTTCGAAACCATGCACCACATCATGGGCGCGAGGGTGCAAAGGCTCTGAGCCAGGAGAGGTCTCAGACATGGGAGGATACAGCTTGGGTCTTGCACTCGAAGCGGAGGCGTCTACCTCAGATGCCTCTGGTGGGCGCTGAGCCCTCAGCCAGACGCCCAGTAGTCAAAAAAGCCCTGGGTGATGGCCTCAGAGCGAACTCTGGTAGGCAGGAAGCCCTCTGCACCTGTGCCAGTAGAGGTGCTGAATCTGGCCGAGGAACGACTCTTGGAGGTGGCACTCAACGATCACTCAGCCCCTCGGGTAGAAGAAGACGAGTCAGATCATCCTTCTGTAGACAGCCTGGTAAGGCCCTTCAGCCTGGGGAACCTAAGGTCTATTCACAGAACGCCCAGAAGAGCAATTGGGCCTCTCGGCTTGAGAGCCAGTAGCCTTAGAGGCCTCTGGCATGACTGAATGAGAGTAACCCCGATCCGTGAGGACCCCACGGAAGGAGTCTCTGCGTTGTGGAGCCATGCTGAACAGAGGTCCTACCTTGTCTTGACAAGAGGTCCCTAGACAAAGTCTTTAAGACATGTGTCCCAGTGGTGGTCGGGTCCCAAACGCTCAAGAGAGAGTGCATGGGAATCCGAGGCCGGGAACGAGCGGTCACAAGAGGCACATCTCGTGAAACATTCTGCGATTGACCTTCGCCGGGAAGGTGAGGCAGTGAAGGGAGGTAAAATATAATTAAAAAACAAACAGGGAGCACGCAGGAAGCTAAAAAAGTCTCTGCGCTGGCTGGCAGGTACAACACCGTCCGTGCGGAATAAGAGACAGCGGTGAGGTTCCGGAGGGCGCAGCGTTCCCACGCCCATGGCCGTGCCCCCACGCACTATACTTACTTTAAAGGGGAAGCTCAATTATTCTCTGCCAATAGTTCTGGTACTGTCCCCATGATGGGGGACGCCCACAGGGATGGAGGAAAGGGGACGGTACATATGAGAATTGCTGCTGCCATCTTGTAGTCAGGCACACATAAAAGTAACCAAAAATCCCAAGTTGAAAAAGGTAGGGTGATACAAAAGTATCCCCATTGCACGATGCTGTGTGCAATGTTAAAAAGATACAAAAATGTAAAAACATAAAAGGGAAACATAGTTTCCCAGTACTGATAACTGATAGTCTGAAGGGCTGATCAGTTCCCCATAACAAATGAGAAAAAGGTAGGGGAAGTGGAGCTGAACGCTTTACTTCCTCTCAAAAACTCAGAACAGGTTTAGAAACATAGCTAAGAGATTAGGGGGTCCATAGAAACTATGGAGGGAAAGTTGCCAAACAAGACATCTTTCCCTGCCTCCTATGGCCTCCCATCCCCCATCTGCCTTTCTCTCCTCCTTTTCTCCTCTTGAATTGCCCAGAACCAGAGCTGCATTGCCTCGCTGCACAGTGGTAGCGACCCTACACCACCTCTCTTGTTGAGGTAGTACATGGCCCCTGTGTTGTCGGTCATTATCAGAACGGTCTTCCCCCGCACAGAAGGCAGAAAGGCCTTCAGCGCTAGTCTGAATGCCCTCGGCTCCAACAGGTTGATATGTAGTTTGGACTCCGAGGGTGACCATCGACTGCCGATTGTCAGGCCGTTGGTATGCGCTCACCACCCTCTGAGTGAGGCGTCCGTTGCTACCTTTATCTCCGTTTATGGTTGCCAAAAAGTTTCTCCCTCCAAAATGTTGTCCTCGCAGGCCCACCACAGGAGATCTTGAGCGACTATGTTTGGGACCTGAAGGAGATCTGAAATCCTGCCTGAAAAGTGAGACCATTGAGTCCTGAGAGCCCACTGGAGAGATCTCATTCTCAGATGCGCCTCTGCCACCAGATAAATGAAGGATGCTATGAGGCCGGTCAAACTCAGAAAGTCAAAGGCCAGGATACGCTGGGCACTTTGGAATTTGGTGACCAGCTGCAGAATGTCTTGAGCCCTCACCTCTGGTGGCAATACCTTTCCCAAAGGTGCATCATGGACTGCTCCAATGAACAGGAGCTTTTGAGATGGTATCATGTGAGACTTCTTGAAGTTGAGGGAGAAGTCCAGTCTGTGAAGGGAGTGACAGGTGCAGCTGAGATGTTCCACGGCCTGTTCGGGGAACATGCCCCGATCAGCCAATCAATCGTCCAGGAAGGGATAGACGTGAATTCACCCTCTCCAGAGACTCACTGCCAACATCGCCATTTACTTGGTGAAAATCCTCTGGGCGGATGTCAGCCCGAATGGCAGAACTCGAAACTGATAATGAAAACCGCCAACAGCGAATCTCAGGTACCTTCTGTGCTTGTGATTGAGTGGCACATGAAAGTAAGCATCCTGAAGGTCCAATGATGCACTCCAGTCCGGAAGCTGGGAGGCCTGAAGGATCTGAGAAAGGGTAACCATCTAAAACTTGTCCTTTCTGAGGAACTTGTTCAAGTCTCTTAATTCGAAGATGGGTCTCAATCCGCTGTCCTTTTTTGGAATTAGAAAATACGGGGAATACCAAGCCTTGTTCCTCTGCGCTATAGGTACTTCTCTAGCAGGGTTAATATTTCCTGCATAAGGAGCGGATCTGGAACTTTGAAAGAGCTGTTCCCCAGTGGATCACTCTGATGCTTTTTTAGAAAGGGAAGGTAGTAATACTGGGCAACTGTTTCCAATGCCCATGCATTTGAAGTAATGCCCACCACTCTTTCAGATGTAGTGACGGTCTGCCTCCCACTAGGGTCTTGTGAACCCTTACTGACCGATCATTAGAGTAGTTGATAGAGAATGGACATAATGAAGGGGTAATTCCAACCTGCATTATGATATATACTAAATTATGTTTAATAGCTCTATAAAACACGCTGGAGCTTTGTGTTATAAGATACGGTGCTGGTATGGATTTTTTTCGAAGACATGGTGCAGGTTCAAATGTACTTGCAGTATCTATATGGATAGTTACCTGCTTTATTGTAGTGTTTGACATCTGAATACTAGATGTACAAGATGGCCGCCGTGTTCCCTTTGACGGGCAAGTGACTAACGTTAAAGGAAGGACTTGAATAAATAGACACACCAAGAACGCCGTACTAACTTTGGTGGATAGAGAAGCAGAGGGTTTCTTCACTTGACTATGCAACATTCTGAAGGTGAGCGGACAAGATCGTTAGTACGCTTAGAGGTTTGTAAAATTTTGAATGACTCACTGCAATTAGAAATTATGAGAACGAGTCTTGTAATGCTTAATGGGGCATTTCCACCTGTTTTTTTTAAAGTTTTCGCTGTTGCGACGTGTGGATGTGCGAAGCTCGCTGGTTACACGAGTGCTTTTACAGGGTCAACACCACACGATATAACACGGTTATATATTTAGTCAGCTGGCTAACTTCTACCAGTCACTAGTACTGGCTTAAGTGTTTTAGTATATACAGAAATGTGCAGGCTTCGAGTCTGAATTTGTTTACAGACTAAAGACATTCCTGTGTTCACTTAAACATGCTACTCGAACACGACAGGATTATGCTAATTACAGTTTAAGAGTTTGACTAGATAGGACGTAGAAAGCAATGTAATCAGTGTTTGGGTTAGATTTCTAACTTCTAAATAGTATGCTGTTGCGTGGAAAACAGCGGCTTTATTTACTGTGTGATTAATGGAGCAGTATACTGTTTAGACTGACAGAGCATGATCATACTAGACACAGGATATGACAGATGTGACGTCTGTTTATACCTCCAGCATCCGACTAGAAGGTTTCAGTGTGAAAACTGCTGACACAGATAATCTAATTATATCCATTGATGAGGATACAGCTAGTTTGGATTGGAATCAGAACATAAAGTACAAAGTAAGCATTAGTGGTTTGTCATAATATCGTGGAATGTTGAAATGATGTTTGTGGGTAGCATACACAGGTTGGGTTAGGTACTCTACTCTGTATATATATTACACCATTCATTGTAGGTTTGGACCAATTGCAGTGTAGAGTGCGCTTATTGTTTGCGAATATATATTATACCATTTCCACAAGGATTGACCATGTGGACCTACATCTAAATATGACGTCCATTGTGTAAGTATACCTTGTGGATTGTTGACTACACTCTCTAGCCATGTCAAATGTGGTGTTTATAATAAGTGTAACGCTCACCTGATTCCCGCAGAGGCGCCGGTCTTGACTGGGTGAATGCCGTATCTTCAAAGGTGATGTGTAACACACGGTTGGCTCTTTGGGCTGGACCTCTGTGCACTGTATGTCTGACTCGAAGAGTAAGATGTCTGCAGATAGAAAATATGGGATTAATGAACTGGGGTTATTGGGTGCCTCTCTCCTCTTCCCTTTCTCTTCTCCTGTAGAACCCCAAAGGTTAACGCCCTCACCTTAGGTAAGTGAACGCCGAGCTCTCCATCTGCCTCGGGGCAGGGTGCCGTAACCAGTTTCTTCACTGGATAAGGGTGCAGGCCTCTTGACCTCAGAGGACTGCTGTCCGTCGTTAACTGCACAAACGGTAAGTTCTGGGCACTTCAAATGTCTTAAAAGTCTTTTGTAATGATATCTCTTGTTTTGCAGGGTTCCGGCGATGGCGGATGGCGGGCTGATGAGAGTTGAGGATCAAACCCGCGTGAGGAATAGAAGCGCCTGGAAGCACGTAAGTAAGCGCTTGTAGCCTGCTTCACGATGCGCACTAACTGTCCCTTTTATCTTGCAGGTACAAGTTCGGAGCTTTAGAGAAGCTGAAGGGTGCTAGAATACCCACTGGATTCGGCGTGGGAAGGAGTAATGGCACGTGAGTAATAAAGTTGCCCAATGTCTTTAAACGCACCTTCTTTTGTCTTTCAGATGCGGGATGCAGCGCCGAAGGCCTCCGGAGCGTGCGAAGAGCTGGTAAGCTTTTGTCTTTCAGATGCCGGAATGCAGCGCGAGGCGTTGGTGACAGCCGATGGACCAGGTAAGAGATGCGCTGCCACTGAAGACCGTAGTGCTAACCTGTTCTTTCTTTGTCTTTACAGGTGCTGCTGAAGACTGGATTCCAGGATGGTAAGCCTTTGTTCCCTTAGGCCCAGGATCAGAAGCAGAAGACACGATGAGCGTTCTGCTGCAGAGAATGCAGAATAACACAAAGCAAGATTCATCCATCGGGTGTGGTTTAAATAGCCTCCTGTAGTGCTTAGGTGTCTCCTTCCACAGCCACGCCTAGGTAAGAAAAGAGTTCCTGCTTTCCAGAAGAGTTCCAGTGTTCTGAACCTAGGGATTTGCTCCTGCCCCACCCAACAGGAAAAGTAGTCCCAAACAGAAGAGGATCAGGGGTTCAACTGGCAGGTAAGTAAGCAGCATGGTCTGCTGCAGGTAAGTCCACCCAAGCATTATGAGCCCGGCGCTTCCAGCGCTGGGACTGGGCATCTTTATGAGCCTGGTGCCACTGGCGCCAGGACAGGGTCCAAAAGGTCCCAATTGGGACTGGCTGGCACTCGGAACCGGGGTTATGGGTCTGCTTCCAAGGGAGTCGGGCAAGTCCTGATCTTTTGGAAGCAGAGATCATGACAATAAGAGTCACTTCAATGTCTCCCTTCCCTATTGCTTTTCAGTACAGAGGCCAAGCTAAATGAGGAAACTGATATTCCTACCATACCTTTGATTGATTATTATTATGTCAATTGGGTAAGTGTGAGCATTTTCATGAATTTATCTCACTTTGTCCGCAATTAATTAACAATCTCACGTTGACAGCATGAACTATTACTTTTGACTAGTTCATTAATCATGTGCATCTTTATATGTAGGTGAAGATAAAAAGTATGACTCAAACTCGCAGTGCTTTTTTACTAAAGACATACCAGCAAGATTACCAGCATAAATATACCCCTCAAGAATTTCCTAGGAATTAGAAACTTCGGTTTAATGGAAAGAAACATGTTGGGATCGTTTAGCTCTTATTAATTGCAACCAGGCTATATACGAGTTAGATATTGTTAGTTATATGTTGCATTTCCTTTGTATTATTTGATGTTTTTACTTTTTTTCATATTCCATTTACTGTACTGATCTATGTGTGGTGATTTGGTTAGTTATTGCATTATCTATCCATCACAATAGGATGCGTTTATATATATTACTTTTGTCGATTGTTTATGTTGCAGGTAGTTTTGTCTGGTGTCTTTATCCCTTATTGGTCAGGATTTGTTCGATTTTCAAATATTCTGGTCTATGAGTTTTAATTGAACTGATGTATTAACACTCTCTGTATTACGCTTTATTCTTTTATTGTAATTGTTTTACACATAGATTTTATATTAATAAAATTGTGAGATTTAAGAATGCTATTGATTGGATTAGAATTGAATTTTTTCTTACCATACACTAGAAATATAGTGGTTGTTTTCAGTCTTCTTTGGTTCCCTACATAAGATGCAGTCTATACCCGGTCTTTTCTTTTGTTAGTTTTGTGAACTAAAACCTCAGAGAGGTTTAGTGGCGGCCTGGAGCAGTGCCTGATGGTAAAGCACCCGCAGCCTGGCCGGTTCTAGTACCTCTTCCCCGTCCACCACAGGGAAATCTTTTCTGACCTGTTTGATTGGACAGTCCTCTACACCTTCCAACTGAGGAGTAAAAGCAAAAGGACCTACCTCTCCAAGGTGTACCGGTGGGGCGGTTTTATGGCTGTCTAATAGCAGCATCTTTGCTGCCGCTTTAGAGGTCTGTAATTTCTCTAGGCTCTTGTCAGCCTTGCTACCAAATAAATGTGTACCATCAAAGGGCATGTTGAGCAATCTGGACTGCCCACCTGGAGCAAAACCAGACTTTCTTAACCAGGCATATCTGCGCATAACTGTACTAGCCGCCATGGACCTGCTGCAGCTGTCAGCAGTGTCGGGATCTGTCTGGAGGGATTCGCAGATTGCATCTTTCCCATCCTTGACTAGATTTAAAAATCTGTCCCTTTCCTCCAATTCGAGGATATGATCAGCCGCCATTGCTACACATTCCCAAATAGCGTGAATGAATCTGACCAAAGTGTACGTAGCATTTGCTGACTTTAGGGCCATACTACCTGCAGACAAAACCTTCTTGGCCCAGGCGTTGTAAAGCTTGTCATCTCTGTCTGGGGGAATATTTGGGTATGCGTTTTGTTTAGAGGTTGGTGTGGCAGCTTGTACCACTAAACTTTCAAGAGTGGCATGCTTTGTCAAGTAACTGGGTCACTACTGGATGCCCTGTATTTAGATGTCAATTTGGTATTCACTGACGGTATCAATTCTGGCGTCTCCCAATTTGAACTCACTCTTCTTTGCAACACCACATGAAAAAGAAGAATAGGTTCCTCCTGGGGTCCCTCATCTAGGATGTAAGTTAGATCATCCTGTTCGTATATTGGTGTTGGTCTTTTGCACCCCATATTCTCTACCACCCTGGACATTAACCATATACAAGACCCATCAGCATGGTCAGTAGGGTCCGGCCTTCCAAACTATAATTCTGTTGATGCATTTAGTCCACTTGCATTCTGCAGGGACTCCTGTAAATATTTTAGTCTTGATTCCTCTGGGATCAGAGGCTCAGGGACACCAGGTGTTACATATTGAAGACCAAAAGATCGTGAATCATCCAAAGAATATTCTGCCTCTTCATAAAATGAAGAAAGTGACTCAAAAAGTCCTTTCTTGGTAATAGTGTATACACCTTTTCTGTGATCCGCCTGGAGGTGCAGTTTTTGCCCTTATCCTTTTTTTCGAGTTCTTTGACCTAGGCATGGCTTTCATGAGTTTGAGGGGGGGTCAAAGCCGATTTCTCAAAAACTTGCATAATTTTTTATTCTGAACTTCTGCCACTCAGCTGGTGAGGACGATTTCGTTGGGCAATTAACCCGTTCTGGGCAGGAATTAGACGACGGTGAAGACAGCGACCTATGGTGCCTTTTCCTCGACCGTCGTGAAGATAACGAGTGGTGAGAAACACTGCGTGATCTCGATCTCGGTCTTGTTACGACGAGGAGAACATTTTTTTGACTTGACTGAAGACACTTTTTTTAATGGGGTCAAAGGTGATTTTGACCTACTTGTCGCTAATTTTCCTCTTTGCGCTTTCAGTGCTTTCACAGTCATCGACAGGCAGACCTTACAAGCAAAGGTAGCATGAGAGAAACAGCGGCACCACAGACACACCCGATGGGGGTCCGTAAGGGACATCTTTGCCCCACAATCTTGACACTTCTTAAACCCTGATCTCGGAGTCAAAGACGCCGATGCAGCCATTTCTCAATAAAATACTTGAAGATTCTATATAGGGAACCAAATTGTACCGTATCCGAATCGATAACTTTCACGGCAAAACAGAACTGAAGCCAATGGTCGCTGCGCACGCTTGATACCATCGATGACGTTGACATTGAGACGGAGGCCTCCGAGGTACATCGAGTCGACTGACATCGACATGCAGCGCCCTTTGTTGAAAAAAATTTCCTAAGCAGCTGAAGCTGGATATGGAAATATTATAAGATGAGGAATATGTGAGAGGTCACAATCCATTCGAAAGGATTATAGAAGCAGGCTCTGCTGAACCGATTTACCAAAAGGGCATCTGCCCCACATGCAATGTCCAAAGAATAATGCTTTGAAGACTATGTGGCAGCACAGCAAATGTCACTAACAGGAACCACCACCCCCCCTTTGAAGTACTGTGGAAGCAGACTTCCCCCCTGGTGGAATGAGCCCAGATTCCCAGTGAGACAACTTTTCCCGCCGACTGGTAGCACTCAGATGCATAAAATGATCCAGCAGGAGATGGTTTGTTTAGTGATCGCAAAAACCTTGTGAGAAAGAGAATGTGCGACGGGAAAGAGAATGGGCGACAATCAACTGTTCTGTCTGCCAGAACTCCGCTGTGTGGGCAACCTAAAAACTCAAGGCTCTTTTCGGGTCGAAACAGTGAAATCACTCTTCCTCTTTTGAGGGGCAAGGAGGAGGGTAGAACACCAGCAAGTCAATGGCCTGTGAAAGGTGGAATTCCGAGACAACCTCCGGAAGGAATCCTGGTCTAACCTTAAAAGACCTTCTCTCTGAAGAAAGGCAAAAAGGGGGGCTTGGAGCATAAGGCCTTGCAGCTCGCTAACCCTCCTGGCCGATGTGATGGCAACCAAAAAAGCAGTCTTAAGGGACAAAAATCTAAGAACAAGAATGCATAGGCTTAAACAGAGCCTCCATAACAAAAGGTCAGAACTAGGTTAAGGTCCCAATTTGGAACAAGAAAAGGAGTTGGCGGAAATTTACTGAGAAGTTCCTTCAGGAATTGGGTCATAACTGGTATGGTGAAGGTGAAAAAAAAACCTTGATGTAGGGACCTTTTAAACAAAGAAAGGGCCGCCAAATACCCTTTGACTGTTGTAACCTGAAGGCCTGGGGAGGCTAGCGACAGAAGGAACTCCATCACCATTGTGGTGGGGCCAGAGATGGGATCAACCTCGTGCTCCCTACACCACACCTCAAATCTTCTCCACCTGCACGCATACAGAGATCTTGTAGACTGTCTGCGTGCAGCCAGCAACACCTCAAGAACTTCCCTCAGAGAATCTGACCCTTTGACTGGGTGAGGAGATCCGGCCGCTGAGGCAACTGGTGAGGTGGACAGATCCAAGAGGTTAGAGTACCTTGCCCAATCCGGGGCGATCAGGATCATGGTCGCTTGAAACCTCTTCAACCTCCTGAGAATCCATGGAATGACCGTGATCGGAGGGAACGCGTAATGGACTATCGCAAAAGCCTCTTTCTAAATCTGCCAGCCTCTACTCTCTGCCCTCTGCAAATTATCCAGAGCAGGACTGCAAGACTTGTCCTTGGCCTCAAGCCCAGGGATCGTATATCTCCAGGACTGAAATCTCTGCACTGGCTCCCAGTGCCTGCGAAGATTAAGTTCAAAACCCTCTGCATTGTCCACAAGGCCTTCTGGAGCCTGGGGCCTCAATACCTTCAACTCTCTCTTCCTAAATATCTTCCTTCTCGAGCTCTTCGCTCATCCGCCCCCAACTCCCTCAGGGTCAGTCGCTTCTCCTAGCAACAAGTTGGTGGTAGATCTCTCGCTTCGGCTGGGGCCTCCCTCTGGAACAGCCTCCCTGCCTCACTGAAACTTGCGGAGAACCATCTCCGGCTCCGGAAGCCTTTCTCTTTGCTTCTGCTTTTTCTCCTCCTCTTCCCTGCTGAATCCCTGGTTGATACTGCACTGGTTACCTGGCCACCCTCTGATCTCGGGCCCAGGTCCCCTTCACCGCCAGTCGCACACCTGCACTGCCTTCCTCGCAACCCCCACACTCTTGACTGTCTCTGTATCCCTACAATCCCACTACCAACACTTGAAACCGGTTGTCTGCACTTACCCTTGCCACAAGCTGGCCATACTTTACTTATTGTTATTATTCTTTTATCCCATGTACTGCACTTTCCCCTCCCCCTCTCCCTCGCAACTTTCCCCCTTTCCCTCCCCATGCACTTGCGCGATCTGAATGACACCTGGCCTAGTAGGATCGCGATCTGTCTTCCCTCTGTTCCCCCTCCCTTGCCTCGTCGCACCTTGAAACATTTGTGTATAGGCGCGTTATAAATGCCATATCATATCATATATCATGGGGAGGGAAGGTCCAATCCACCAGAAACACGTCCCATAGTGCACCGTTCGCTGGCAATTCCATCAAGCAAATCTGTTTGCACTTCCTGTTGGACTCTGTGCCGAACAGATCGACTGCAGGGGTACCCCAGAGAGTGAAGACCTCTAGGAATTCAGAGCACACTTCCCACTTATGTAAGAACGTGCTCAGAGCATCAACCAAGGTGGTCTCTGTCCCCGCCAGATGAAATGCAGAGACAAGAGATTTGGTTCTCTCTCAACCAGAGCCACAGCTGAATTGCCTCTTTGCATTGTGGGCGAGTGTGCACACCACCCTGCTTGTTGAGGTAATACATGGCCACTGTGTTGTCTGTTAAGGCGAGGACATGCTTCCCTCTGAGAGATGGGGCAAAGGCCCTCAGGGTTAACCTGATGGGCCGCAACTCCAGCCTTTTGATATGCCACTTGGCTTCTGATGGAGACCAGAGGCTTCTCACCTGCAATTCCTGGCAGTGGGCACCCCAACCCTGCAGGGATGTATCCGTGACCACTCAGACCTAGGGCCAAGGAGGCCAGAAGGGTTCCCCCGCCAATAGATTGCTGTGAGTGTTCCACCAGCTGAGTTTGTGGACTACCTGGCTGGACACCGAAAGGCGATCCGGGAGTGCTCCCAGGTACTGAGACCAATGCTCCCTCGGGAGCCATTGGACGCAGCCTGGCCTCTGGCACTAGATAAATACATGAGGCCATGAGACCCAATAGGCGGAGGAAGGAAGCCGCTGGAAGAGTGGCGTGGTTCTGAAACAACTGCACCATCTGGGCGATGTTGCTGACTCTCTCTTCTGGAGGAAAAGCCTTCCCTACCCAGGTGTGTAGGACCGCTCTGATGAACTGGAGCTGCTGGAATGGCATCAGATGGGACTTCTTCAAGTTGAGGGAGAAGCTCAGCCTGTGCAGTAGTAGGCAGGTGTCTTCCAGATGAGACGAAACTTGCCCTGCCGACTTCCCTCGGATCAGCCAATCGTCCAGGTACGGAAATACATGGACCCCACATCTCCTGAGGTGAGCCGCAACTACTGCCATGAGCTTGGTTAAGACCCTTGGTGCGGAGGTCAACCCAAATGGAAGCCCTTTAAACTGATGGTGCTTTTCGCCAATGAGGCACCTTAGGAACTTCCTGTGCTTTTGATTTATCGGCACATGAAAATGAGCATCCTGTAGGTCTGTCAACACCAGCCATTCCTGCCGTTCGAGAGCGTGGAGAATCTATCTCAATGTCACCATCCTGAATTTGTCCTTCCTCAGAAACTTTTTCAAGACCCTGAGGTCCAGGATGAGATGGAGACCTCCTCCCTTCTTGGGCACCAGGAAGTAACAGGAATACCAACCCCGACCCTCAGTGATAGGGAGGTACCTCTTCCATGGCACCCTTTGACAACAGGGCTCTACGTTCTTCCTGGAGCTCCTGTCCCGGTTGGTTTGGGGGAGGTGGAGGTCTGTCTGGAGGCCTCTTCAGGAAAGGCAGACAATAACCCCACTGAATCAACTTCAGGGCCCAGGCGTTGGAAGTTATTTCCTGCCAATGTGGCCAATGCCCTGCTAATCGTTCACCAACCGGTGCATCGTGGGAGGGGAAAATCAAAGCGCCTTAGAGGGATTGGATGACTCTGCCACTGCTGCTGTTTGGCCTCTAGAGGCCCCTCTGCCCCTTCGGTGGGACGCGATAAGCACCTCTGCCCTTGCCTGGCTTGCAGGAACTGCGCCTCCCTGCCATAGGGCACATAACGTCCATAGCCTCTGCTCCTGGAGGCAAAGCTGAAGGCAGGTTTGGCTTGCTGGGCCGCTAGGCCCAAAGATTTAGCAGCCAATTTTTACTCCTTGAATTTCTCCAAGAATTTGTCTGCTTTCTGCCCGAAAAGCAGGTCACCTTCAAAAGGCATGTCCAGCAACCTGTTTTGGACATTTGGAGGGAAGCCAGAAGTTTTAACATCACCACAACTGCTGAACCCATTGCTCTGACAACACAGTCTGTTACGTCCAGGCCCATCTGTAACAACTGTTTGGCTACCTCCGTCCCATCCTGCACCAGCTGCAAAAAGCCATCCTGGATGCCCCCCTAGGGACGTACTCAGCAGCCTGTTCTACTGCTTTCATAATCCAAATGAGTATTTGGCGAAACCACATGCCACGTTAGTGGCTTTGAGCGCCATGTTACCAGAAGTGAACACCTTTCTGACCAAAGTGTCAGATTTTTTCCCCCCTCTCTGTCCGTAGGCAGATTAGAGGTGGCTGCCGCGGGTCTGGTGGAAACCGTGGCAGCCTGAACAAACCCTTCCGGGGAAGGATGTGTGGCGAGGAAAAAAACGATCTCCTCTTGTCGGCCTATACTTCGCTGTGAAATTGGCATTCACAGGGGGAATGGTACAAGGGTGCTGCCATAAGGAGGCTAAAGAGTCTGAAATGGCTCGGTTGAAAGGCATATTATTCTCGACTGCAGGACTCTCGTCCAAAATGTTGGTAAGATCATACCCCTGAAGAGGGGCAGTGGACGCCTTCAACCCCAGGGTGTCAACTATCCTGTGAATCAGCTCCCTAAACTTCACATTGGTATTGGTATAGGGCTGTTTTGCTGTAACTCCAGGTCTGGAGAAGTATCCAGACCACTGGCATCACGCAAACCCTGAGCCAAAGCCAAAGCCAAAAAACAGCCTGCCAGCCGAAATAGTCGACGCCGCCGGCTCCCCTATAAATGGGGGGGGGTCGACCGTGTCCTCAGGGTCATCGGGTTCCTCAACTCCGAAAATGGAATGCATGCAATTTAAGAAAACCGATCTCGGCAGTGGCACAAAGGAACCATCACTGACTGTCGGCGCCGAAGGCTTGAGGATAGACTTCGAAGCCGACGCCATCGATGCTGAGGGCATTTTTGGCACCGAGGGATGCTTAGGCAACAGAGACATCGGGAGCCTCAGCCCTAAGGCTTTCCGGCGACATATTCCTGACGGGAGTAACACCCGAAGACGCTTTCAACGCCGACGGAGTGGCTGGCTTGGGGTCGGGAGCACTGAGTGCCTCTTTTGCCACCAAAGCATGCTGGTCGGGGCCAGAGCCGAACCTACTGCTGCTTGCGCCTTAAACATTTCAGTTCAGAGAAACCAAATGTACTATATACAAAGTCAAGTAGAGTAGAATAAGCTGGACTTTACTGCCCAGGAGGGAAACCCTATCGGGGAAATAATAATTTCCAAGGACACATTGAAAACAGCAACCAAGAATATAGATCTTACAAAAGATCTCTGAAAGGTATTCCCAAATGAGGAGAGAAAAGTCAATAGTCCATTTGAAGAGTTACACAGACTGATTCAAGAAACCAAGAAAGACTATTTGAAGATTAGGTATTAAAGGAATAATACTACAGACTGGTACTAGAAGTACCCTCAGGAGAAGGGAGTCATTCTCCTGAACCAAATTAGTGTTCATAGTGGTAGTGTCAGTTAGGGTAATTTTGGACAGAAGACCGATTTCTTCTCGACTTACTGACGAGCACCTTAGTTAGTAACATAGGCAGCGACCACCCATAGTGATAGGGAAAGTTGGGCCTTATATGTTTACTTTAATAAAATATCATGAATCATGTCCTCAGAGTGTCTGCGTCCTCCTAATTCGCTGCCTATGTTACTCCTTTTACAAACAATCTCCTTCCCGTCAGTGGGATCCTTCCTGATCTTTCTTGAAGACCCAATAATTCTTGGCCTACGGTTTGGAAGTTAGTGACTTCGAGGGGTATCCATTCCGATCTTGTGGAGGAAGATTAAATGTTTAGTGGTATGCTCACAGAGGGATTAGAGTACATGGACGTGCAGGTGTCGCAGTCTTCAGAGTTGTTACCTTGCCCCAGGCTCCAAAGGTTCCTGGATCAGGCATGTGCCTCCCACATCCTTGCAGGGATGGAGCCCAAGGCCTTGGACAGATTTAGGCATGACACTTTACCACTTGGCTAAAGATCTAGTAGTGAACATGAAGCAGTGTCAAGGGTGCACCAAAAAGGTATGGAGGCCATGCGGCTCTACTGACTCAATATACACTGCCCATGGTGTCACATATAGAGTCAGAGGGAGCAACAATGAGTGCAACCGCACTGGACCCGCAAGTGGATGTAAACACTTCTAAAGCCAAACTGATGGGCAAAAATGTAGCAATGATACCCAGAGCAATCTTAGCCATAATCCTTTCCATTATTGCAGGCTGTGCGGTCAGTGGCAACCTGTAAGCAAATACAATTGAGGAGTCTTACAGGTTTGCTTCCAGACCACAAACCCTCCTCCCGCCTTTTGGGCTTCAGTGGCGCCTGCAGTGAGATCGGGTAGCACAGAATGCATCAGTCAAGGTTTGAATTATGTTCAAGAGGGCTGCTACACAGAATGGTTAGGCAGCCTTAACAAGCTTTGAAAGTGCGCCTGCATGTGACATGGCCTCAAATGTTAAATTAAACAGATGAAACTACTATGTACAATTTCTTTTAAAGTACTTAAAAAGAACGGAAAAAATGTGCATAAGTTAAGGGAATTCATAAAAAAATGAAACCCCAGAATCTAAGAAGGCCGCCTGAGAGTGAAGTCGCACTTCACTGAGCTCTGTAGCCAGCCTGTCAAAAGGTGGACATTTAGCGAGCTGGAAGAGACACTGAATGCAGCGCTAACATCGACACAAAGCAGGCAGTAGAGCAGTGGTGATATCAGAAGAAGGGAAGAGTCGTCCCTGGGGTCACTAGGCAGTATACCATCACAGACCAGACAAATCACACCAGGACAAGGAGCCTGCCGAAGCGACCCATACCACCAGCCTTGCACGGTACCGGAAGATCTCTCCCCCACACCAGCCATACCCAAAAGAGAAGAGCAGCAGCGGAAGTCGGGCAACCCCAACAACAACGGTGGAGGCGTGCGGCCCTGTGAAGCGTCTCAGAAGGTGAGCGGGGGAGAGAGGGATTTAGTTAACGACCTCCTGATTAGCAGAGCCGGGCAACAGGAAAGGAGCATGAATATTCGAAGGGCGCCGGGCCCGGCACCTTATCAAAGTGGCAAGGCCCCACAGCATAAGGAAGGTGCAAGAAAGCAGCGCAGAGGCAGAGGCAAGGGAATGCAAGTCGGCACCCACTAGGACACTGGGCAGCAAAGCCGAAATACCCTGCAATGAATATAGTGCCCCCCGCCTCTCCTCCCCTCACATCAAGAATAGGAGTGGAGTGGATGCTGGCGGCAGGCGAGCCGAAAGGGCCACCGGATATTGGGCCAACATCGCCATAAAGAGGCGGGAGCGCAGCGGCATTACCAGATGAAGGAAAAAGTCGTCCCTACTATTCTGCAAGGCTGGGCCCAGCAAAAAGCAGAGAGAAGGAGCGGATTGCGGAAAAAGCAAACGTGGAACAGGCAGAGCCGCCACCCGAAGCGATCCGTACCGCCAAGCGAACACAGGATCGTGGAATCTTCCTCCCGCTTCCCCATACCCTGGAGTAGACTTGTAGCAGAGGTCGGGCAACCACCATCTACAGTGGCGGAGGCAAGCGGCTGAGAGGGGAGCCCCAAGAAGTGAGCAGGGAGGAGCAGGAACTCAAGATGGCGCCAGGTTGGGCACAATAACAAAGAGCCAAGGCCCAACAGCATTAGGGAGAACAGGAGGGCAGCGCAGAGGCAGATACAACGGGCATGCAAGCCGGCCCCCATTAAGGCACTGGTCAGCATTGCCAAAAGACCCTACATTGCACAGCACCCCTCAATAAGCAAGCTGGAGTGGCTGTATTCTGGTAAATGAGGAAGCAGAGAGGGGACAAGTTGCCAACTAGCCTCACTGCAACTCGCATGGCAAAAGACAAGAGCCCATAGTACGAGAGACCACAAGGCTGGGGAGAAGGGCCAATAGACACCCTAGAAGACACATCAAGTGCAAGGAAACAACAACGGCACGGCCCCAACGGGAGCCCGAGCAGAGGAGAGAATATCAAATCACCCCAAAAGCAAGTATGAGCCCCCAACTCCAAAAATACTGACTATTTACTAGCCTACAGCCTCGCAGGACAACACTTCAAGGAGAAGTGGGCAGCAATAATAATCTGCAAGCGCAGTACACACCACAAGCCGGTACACAACCCTGTAACTTACTCAGATACCAAAACCCAAAGCAAAGCAGACCCCAGCATTACTAGGAGCTAACAAGGCCTCGAAAAGAGTCCAACTGGAGAGGTGCTGGCAGCAGAACTTGGTGGACGCCTCTGCAATCGACACAGGTAATCAGCAAAAGGAGGCCAAAGACCTGCATGAGCACAGAGACACGGCATGTAGCAAGGAGGATCTGCAGGAATGCCTCAGGGGTATGGAAGAAAGGTTGTCGGCATCATTCCATGAGAAAATGGCAAACTTAAAGGAAGAATGAAAAAGCTCCTTGAAAGAGGTTAGAGAAGAGATCAACACCCTGGGCAACAGGGTGGACACTACAGAACAAGGACTAGCTGAACTCTGTAGCGACATCTGGCAGAACTCAGAACTGCTCGACCAAATCGTGATCGCAAAACACAACCTGGAAATCCAGTCAGAAGATCTTGAGAACCGATCAAAAAGGTTGAATATTAGGATTGAAAAGTTGGCAGAAACTAACCAGACGCAGACCTAAAAGCAATTATTCAACAATGCTTTGCCACCCTGATAACTTAAACTACCTCAGAGGAAATCCGTATAGATCGCATCCACAGGGTGGGACCCAGAAGGTTGGGTCCGGTCGACAGACCAAGAGATGTGCTGCAGCATTGACCTCCTAAGAAGTGAAAGAAAAGATCCTCTGTGCCGCTAGGGGACAGACAACAATCGCAATAAATGGCTCACCGGCAACCACACTACTGAAAAGGAGCGCGATGAGCCCCATGACCAAGGCACTTAGACCAGAAGATTCAATACAAATGGACATTTCCCTTCGGCTTACTCGTTTCCTGGGATGGGAAGCAACAGAGGGCTACTACATGCTCCGAAGGCCTCTCAATACTTGGAATGGAGGAGGAAGAGACAGGCAGCAGGGAGAATAGCCGAGGGGCCTCACGAAAGAGGATAAGGCAGTGGAATTGATTGGTCCATCGCACCAGGGAAAAGAGAGGACAAACAAAGGCCCATAAAGGGGAATGCAGCGTCACATGCCAAGAAGAGGGCAGATACAAAGGGACCAAAAGCCAACATACATTATCAGAAACAAAACTACCAAATATGCCTACCAGATGGGGGGTGGGAAATAGTGTAGGGGAATGCAGGGGCGACGCATGTGGCACCACACAGGGAAATTAGTGGGAAAGGGTCTGAATGAGTGTGTCATGGCGGAGGAGAAAGCCTCTGAAAGTTCTCTCACATACCAAACAAGGCCTAAACACGCCAAGGAAACAGAAAAAGTTGAAGGCGCAGATTAAAAAGGGGGCAGCAGATATCATTTTACTACAAGAGAGACACATCAAAAGGGGGGACAGCCTTGGACTGCAACAATATCAGTTCGCACAAATCTACCAGGCAAATGCCAAAAACAAAACAGTTGGAGTCTTGATCGGTGTAGTATAATGGATTGAGTGGTGAGCAGGTAAGCAGGAGGCATGTAGACACATGTACGTATAAATATGAAAGAAGCTTTTTTGTTGCAGGGTACAGATAGGAAAGGGAGGTAGGGAGCTATACTGAATACATCTTTTCTAGTTGATCTCCCATCCTGTAATCCCTGTCACTCCTGGAACCTTGAGCGCACATGAAGTTTCCAGCCAGATAAACATTCTATGGCTTGCAAGCAATGTTGTACTGATGCAAGCCCAATACTACACATCCCCTTTGTTACACAATAAACACTTTAGCCAAAACACGCATCAAACTCAACAAAACACACTTACCATCAGCCATACTACACATCAACCACCAAAACACAACTACGTTCATAACCCTCATAGCGTATAAACATTCACATATCTAACATTCTAACTCCAACATAAAACTGCCAAACAACAACATACCCGGTACTGCCACTCCCAGCTCTCTCAGCTGCCACCTGAGAGCACAAACCACACACACACAGTACCACATTCACTCACCATCTAATCCTACTCACCTTCCACCCCGCCTGCCACGCAGGGACTAGGGCCTGCCACGACCGCAGCACAAACTCAACCATCCAGGAAACACAAATTAACCATCCATAACCATCCAATATAAAATAATCATAACCACTCTCAATCCACCATCCATACGCCACACAGAAAACCTGCTATCAAACTAATTTACCATCACAGCTATACCAGACAACCACTGAGCACACACTACCTCGAAGAAACATAAAAGTCGGAAAGTGAAAGAAAAGCCACAAACAGCACATTAAAAAAATGAACTGGCAAAGGGACAGAATGTCAGGAAAAACACAGTGACAAAAGGTTGATCAAGCCTTCATCAAAGTGGTAGTTCTGGAAATATGCATGCCTTCAAATTGCGCAACAAGGAACATGTGTAATTACACCCCGTCCTTACCATTCACGGGTCAATATAATCATCCGGGTGCACCCTTCCTTACCATTCATCAGCCATATAGCAATATTTCTCCATTTCATTGGGTTTATATCATAAACACCAAATGCGGTCTATTATCTCATTCAGTAAATACATTTGCGCATCCATACTCAATATAATTTAAACTCATGCATTCATTTGTGCACTATTACGCAATGTCAATTCATTTAATAAATAGCCAAAATTATACCATACACCATGTGCCACATTATTCCTCATATAGGGCTTTCCACTTAATAAATAACTAAACACATGCCCATTTATCACATCGTTTCCAAACAATTAAAACATTACACTTTACAAAGTATTCTTGCCTTGGAAATACACTTCTTTTAAAAAACAAACACTGAAATGCTAGTCCATACACATCGCCACCTATATAAACATGGCAACTCATGCTGTATGCCTGCACATAGATAAATATACAGAGAAATGTCCATCTGTAAAATAAACACGTTATTTCAAACCAATTTAAACAGGGTGCCTCTGTAAAATAAATGGTATTAGATGCATACTGCTTTCTTTGCTAATATCCAAACTACAACATCACATACATACTACATCCCTTAGCCCTACACCTTCCCAGCCAAGCACAGGAAACCCATGCAATCATCATCTCGCATTTCTCGCACATTCGACATATTTCTCATAAATATTCCATTGTTTCGTGTACATAACTTTCCAGGTTAATAACCTCATGAATTTAAATGACTTTAGAGAGTCTCGTCTCACTTTGAGCTAACGCGCTCTGCAATACATATATATTTCGAGTTCATTTCCAACAAACGCTGCGCGCGCATTTTTCTTTATATTCAATATTGCTGTTTGCGTAGCTTTCATGGTTTCCTCGCAGACGGAAAAAAAAAGTCGGTTGTCACCATATACAACATTTAGTCCAGCACCGCGCATTTCTTCTTTGCTTCCACGTGAAAGGGGTTCAAAGGGCTTCCTTTAACATGCGGCACTTCCGCATTCATTATAACGATGAGGAACAAACTTTTTCCCCAGCGCCCCCTCCGTATATGCCACAATGTTGGGCCACCGGCCACGTATATACTGCGTTTCCTCTAGTTCTTTCCGCATACGGACAAACAAATGTCAGTGTTCTGAACGGCGACTGCAGAACATAGTTCAGAACGCACTTCCACAGCACTCGGCGCTTCGCCATACCCCTTCATTGTTCTAAATACATCATTATTCATCCTGCAGCTGGGGAGCTTGTAGGGGGCTTGGGCCATTATAACGGTCATCAGCATCACTCCAAGCACATTTTCACTTAGAGAGCTCAAAATCCCCCGGCGGTGCGCAGACCCTTTAAACTCCACTGGATCAACCTGCATTGCGCCTGCACTTTTCACGGCCTTTCTAATATGTATAATTACAGTACCTTAATAGCATCAACAGATGATACTCTCCTGACAGCTGCCTCACCAGCAGCATTTACCATCTTCTGGCTGCCTACACATGTACACCAAGGTGCAGGGCTTATGTCTCCTGTAGGCCACCTAGACATTAACCAGCCAGGAAACTTCCAGCTTCCCCATATTTGGCCTTAGATCTGCTTCCGTGGACAATTCGTGTACTCCCTTCTTCACATATACTGCCTTCTCATGTGGGCCCTCACTTCATGGGTCATCATCATTAATCTTCCACCTCTCTGGGATCATTTCAAAGAAATCCTCGTCGCCAATCCATTACTGTCACTCCTGGAACCTTGAGCGCACATGACGGTTCCAGACAGGTAAACATTCTATGGCTTGCAATGATGTACTGATGCAAGCCCAAAACTTCAATAGGCCTTAGGAACTCGCTGGGGGCTATGATAATTTGCACCCTGGGGGATCCCAAGGGCAAATATTTGTTTCTTCAGATTCGACTGGTGGGTAGGGTGTTTACGATAGGTACTATATATGCTCCCAACACAGGACAGGACAGGAGGCCTTGATCAAACTGGAAGGTTTTGTGGAAGTAGAGGTCCTTCTGACAGGAGACTTTAATTTGGCCTGGGACCCAGAGAAAGATGGCAGTGGCCACGGGCCCATGAGGGGAAACGGTCCATCTAATACCCTAAAAGAAAAATTCTCAGAGTTAACACTAAGAGACCTGTGGAGAGCTAAAAAAGGAGAAGAAGCAGGGTACACATGCTTCTCCCACATCCATTGAACTTATTCTAGGATTGATTACGTATGGGGAACCCCAGGGGCATTAGGGGCACTGATGGAGTTAAGGGGAGACCCGATCTCCCTGTCGGACCACACTCCCATGTGGTTGCAGCTAGGAGAGAGGTCACCAAAAAGCCCAATACGGACATGGAAATTGCCTAGGGAAGTGCTGCATGATATAGCAGCATGGGAAACACTGAGTGACAAAATCAGAACTTACTTTGAAATAAATGACACACGAGGGGCCCCTCTGGATATAGTTTGGGATGCCTTTAAGGCAGTGCTCAGGGGTGAAATCATCCCTCTTAATGCACAAAGGTCCAAAGAAAAGGACAGACTAGAAAAAGACCTAGAGGCGGAATTGAAAGACGCTCAAAGAGAATTGGCAGAAAGGAAGAACAGGGCTAATTACAGTAAGGTAAAGGATAGAAAGAGACAATTGGATCTAATGCGAACGAGTAGGGCAGAGAAATCGTTACTAAACCTAAAACAGAGCTATTAAATAAGGGCGAATATGACAGACAAAATGCTAGCGAGACTATTGAAACGACAGAGCAGTAATAGCAACAGACTGTATGAAGCGGGTGGGCAGCACAATCTCTAAAGTGCCCAGGGAGATAGTGGACTCGTTCTCAGCTTTCTATAAACAACTATACTCTTCAGAGAGACCAGACCCACTAACTATACAAGATTATCTAGATAAGCTTCAGATGCCTAAGGTTACCCAAGAAGATAGGGAGGTTCTGGAAAAAGAGATAACAGAAGTAGAAGTAGAAATTAAACATCTTCCCAGTAACAGCGCCGGGCCGAGACGGATTTCCTATGTTCTTCTACAAAAAGATATGTAAGGATATCACGCCATTTGTCACAAAATGATGTAACTACTTTCGGCAAACAGGGGATGGGGGAATAACACGCTCCATGCTGGAGGCAAAGGTTTTCCTCTTATGGAAACCAAATAAAGATCTAACGAACTGCAGATCATATTGACGCACTGCGCTATTGAACATAGATGCCAAAATGTACACAGGCATTCTGGCGGACAGAATAAAGAATATACTGCTATCGGTGATCGGACAGGACCAGTCCGGTTTCATTTCGGGGAGACAACCCTGGGATAATACAAGAAAAGCTATCCATCTCATAGAAAAGGCAGAAGCCAAACAGATCCCAGCGGAACTCGTATCCCTAGATGATGAGAAGGCTTTTGATAGGGTAGAATGGCCGTATAAGTTTCAAGTAATGAGGCTTACAGGGTTTGGGCCAAACTATATCCATATGGTTGAAGCAAATTATAAAATCCCATCAATGAGGCTCTCCATCAACTCTCATGTCTCCAACCAAATATGAATAGAATGGGGCACTAGGCAGGGATGCCCCCTGTCCCCCTACTTGTACGCAATATACCTACAGCCATAAGGGAGTGTGAACATAAAAAGGTATCCCCTTCGGGAGTGAAGCCTATAAGACTGCAGCATATACAGACGATATGATGAGGACACTCGCAGAACCAGAAATGTCAATCCCAGCTCCGATAGAAGTCTTAGGGGAACAAGAAAAACTATAATAAACATGACCAAGTCAGAATTGCTGGAGATGGGTCTATCGATAGAACAGTCCGCGGCCATGCGCAGGAGTTCCCCCTTTAGAACGGCAAAAGGTAGCATCTCATATCTAGGAGTAGAACTAACTAGTAAGATCTCCACGCTTTTTAAGGCCAACTACCTGGGGATCCTAAAGAAAACACAAGAGGTCTTTGCTAGAGTGACCCCCCCTTCGTATTTCTTGTCTCGGGCGCATAACGACAGTCAAAATGGTGACTCTTCCCAGGCTTCTATACAAATTCCAGACACTTCCGAAGGCAGTCCCAAAGTCGTCCTTCAAGACGCTGAACACAATGATATCTAAAATCATCTGGCAAAACAAACGCCCCAGGGTTGCTTTAGATTTACTAATGACCCATAGGAACAAAGGAGGGCTAGGATTGCTGAAAATTGGCAGATACTTTGAGGCGGCCCAACTCGGAGTGGTGCGAGAATGGCTTACAGAAAATAGGGATACCCTCTGGGCACAGATATCAGTTGCGGGTTGCCTGTTAGCCGGGTTGTTGTGGCAGCCAGGGAAAGTTAGGCCCTGGAGCGCGAGACGCAGCATGGTTCTTAGGACGACATGCAACATCTGGGACAGATGGCTAAAGAAGGGATTCCCTTTCATCCTGCCCCTTCCCATTCAAACCAGTGTTCAGGAATCCAAGCTTCACCCCGGGCATGGCAAAGGGTACATTTAGCCAACGGCAGAAACATTGGTTGCTGCAAGGTGGGCGACATGGTATGGGACGGAGAGTTGGCAGCTTTCCAGGAATGTAAAGCTCTTCTGGGAACCAAGGAATGCAGCAGATATGAATACATACAGATAAGACACTGGTTAAGGCAGCCAGAGATACGGTCCGCAGCTACTAGACAACGGACGGAATTCGACACATACATAACCACACACTCCGGTGACAAACACTTAATCTCAAACATATACTCTATCCTAGGGGGTTGCACGGCACGAGAGGCATGGCAATACGAAGCAGCATGGGAAGGCACGACAGGAACGGGTATTTAACTGTGGGAGAGGCTATGGAGAAATATCCTTAAGCTGACCAGGTCTATGCAACTACAGGAGGCCTGGTATAAGATGATGCTACAGTAGCATTATACACCAAGCAAGTTACATAAAATGTATAAATCGGCTTCTCAAGAATGTTGGAGCGGGTTCAAGGGGTTAGGGGGATTGGAGGCACATGGTGGGACTGCCCCCAAATAAAGAAATTCTGGGAAGACGTGAAGGCTCAGATTTCTGCTATTATGCAGAACTACATTTTTACCCTAGAGTAGGGCTTATGTGCAATATCGGATCCGGAACTGTTTATAATCTCAAAACACCAAAAGACAGCCCTAATGACGATTATGATAACATCATGGATGGTAATAGCAAAGAATTGGAAACAGAAAGATCCTCCCACTTGGCCGGAATGGACACACAATATGTGGGACGTATTAGCAATGGAGTGGATCACATACAGAATACATGGGGAGGCAGATAAGTTTCAGTCAGACTGGGGTGAGGTTAGAATACATAAAAAGCGAAAATATGCAACAATGGTGCCCTCAAAATCTGAGAATATTGGACTTTAGCTGAATACACATGCAAATGAATCGGTCCTTGGATACTGAGGGGTGGAGGAACAGTCACAGAACGGGATGGCTAAGACACCTCGGGAACCATGGGAGGGCGGGGGTGGACAGGGTGGTTGGAGGGGGCAACTGAGGGGTGCAAATGTTGTATAAATAGCAATAAACACTTTAAAAAAAATGAAATCCCCATTCATCAAATTGATGACATCCTATTATCTTTCATCAAGACATTTGGTAAAATTGTGCATCCTCAACATCAAGCAAAATTAAACAGCAAAAATCGTAACATTTTGTTTTCATTAGGATATTTTAAGACCAGGGAATTGTACACCACCATAAAGCTTTATCCGTTAAAACACTAGCTCGATAGGCACACAGGTTTTCCAGATAGAAAGGCAGGCTATATTCCTAAACTGAGTCGAAAACTTTCAGAAAAACAATTAAAAACTAAATATTTCTTACCTAATAGGTGTTTTTCTTACTTCCGCAGTCTCTGTAAACACTATAATTGGAATGGCTAAGTTAAGGAAGCAGTTCTTGTAAGCTTCGAATGGATGACCTGCTACAATTTTTATTAACTCCAGTGAAACCTGAGAAAGGACAGAATTACCAAATTAATAAAGCATTCATGCAGCAAAAATACTGATAACTAAAGAACAGAGGGCTGAAACCTATGGCTCTCCAAATGTTTTGGACTATGACTCCCGTGATCAATCAGTATTGAGTATGTCAATTAGGGCTGAGGAGACTTGGTACAAAACTGGAGAGCCAAAAGCTGCAGCCGTGCTAAAAAAAACAAACGTTTTTTAAAGGAGCACATATTTAGTAGGTATTTTATTTCTGAAGCGACTGTAAAGATCTGTTTCAATGCCTGCCTCGAACTGAATCTGGGAGAAGAAATTCTATAGTCCTGTTATCAGGTAGGAAGCACAGAAAAACAGGCAATCCTTGAACCTCATTGGATTATTTTTACTTTTAGTATTGCGCGCTAAACTCAGGGGCATCAATGCGATAGTTGCATTCAAGGTTACAGACAGGCAGTAGACAATCATGAGATAATTACTTGAAGAGCCAAGTTTTCAGTTGTTTCTGGAAGGACCAATATGGTAGTTCTGCTATTAGCAGGGGCTGGGGGGTGTGAGCAGGGGGTGGGGGGTGTGGCCAGGGGGGCCCGGTGATGCGAGTTCCAAAGTTTGACTGCAGTTACGGGAAAACAAGATCCTCCCGCTTTGGTAAGTCTGAATTTTGGCTGGACGAGACGGTTGGTGTAAGCAGATCTTGTCAGTCTTTAGGATAGTGCCCTGGTAAATTTCTGGGCAAGGTAAGGTGGGGTTGTGTTGGACAGGCATTTGTGAGTGATTGGCAGTGCCTTGAAGATAATCTGTTCCTGAATGGGAAGCCAGTGCAGTGCACCTTTCTCCTAGCCATAGTGATGTGTTCATGCTTCAGAATGTTCAAAGCTGAACGGAGAGAATGTTGTGCTTTGTTGTACCAGTGAATAGGACTTTCCAGTAGTCTAACCTCGAGCCTATGACAGTGCGGGCGATGGCGAGGTGACTGTCATCTGACAAAAAGAGTCTTCAGGCATTGAGGAGTTTGATTGTGTGGGCTCCTGAGGAGGAGATGGCATGGACTTGTGTGAGAGATAGGGTGCCATCAAGGTGGACTCCTAGTGTTTTTACTGACTGGGATACTTGTATGGTAATCCCATCTATTGAAAAAGAGGAGTATTGGTGATTCAGGTTTTTTAGGACTGAGGGAAGGCCGACGAGTAAGAGTTCTGTTTTTTCATCGCTCAGGCAGAGGGAATTGACGGCCACCCAGGCCAGGACGGTGAGGTAGACAGAGATATGTTTGACAGAGTCTTGAAGGTAACCACCTGATTAGGGGAGGAGAATCTGAGTATAATCTGCATAGTTGGTATATATGTCATGTCGATTGAATCAAGGAGGTCAAAGAGAGTTTTTCTGAATATATTGTAGAGAGGGGAAGACGCATGATCCTTCCGGAATGCCGCAAGAAAAGGGTGCTGACATTGTCTGCGAAATCTCTCATAGATCTGTCTTTAAGGAAGGAGTCAACCCATTTGGAGGCCTATGGTGAAATGTTGGCAGAGGTGAGACGTTGCACTAAAATCTTGTTGTCTACAAGATCGAATGCAGCAGCAAGGTATAGGAGGAGCAGGAGAGCTGGCTTCCCTGCATCCCTAATCTTGTCCAGTTGGATCTTGAGTAAAGCCGTTTCCGTGCCGTGACCTATGCCGAACCCAGATTGGCAGCAGCCCAAGATGTGGTTGGACGCCAGATGATTTTGGATTTGAAGGTATGCTGCCCTATTCAAGATTTTAAGCAGGAAAGGGACTGTGGTCTTATTGTCGGTAGTTCATGGGGATGGTGGGGTCCAGTGAGGGCTTTTTTAGTAGGGGGAGAACCCAGGATTCTTTGAGGCTGTTGGGGACGTGGCAGGATGAGAATGAGGAGTTAATGAATGTTGTGATGAAAGGGATTAAAGCATCCGTGCAGTCTTTTTCAATTGTAGCGGGGCAAGCTGCACCCCCTTTGCAACTGGAGCATTTTAGTAGGGAGCTAACCTCACCTTCAGAAACTCTGGTTAAGCTGAAAAGAGGGGAGTTCTGCACAATAGGACTGGGAGATGGGTGTGGGGTGAGATTGTTTGTGGATGCTTGCTTCAGATGGATTTTCATGTGGATTGTGGTGATTTTGTCAAGGAGGGCATTTTGTAACTTGCACCAGGATTTATGTTTGGGGAAGTTGAGTGTAAGAGGGACGGTTGACTCAAGTTCTACGACAATGGAGAAGGGTTCGCGAGTATTAGAGTTTGCCCTGGCAATTCTTGTGTTGTATGTGGCAGATTTTGCTTGGATGATGACTAGCTTATACATTTTTTGCAGCTGAACTAAAGAAGATTTTTGATTGATAGATTGGGATTTTCTCCATTTGGCTTTCGGCTTCATGTTTTAGAGTACAGAGAGCTAGGAGGTCAGGGCTGAACCAGGAGTCACAGTGCATAGTAGGTTTGGTCTTTCGAGGAGGGAGGGGAGCAATCGTGCCGACTGTGTGTTATGACCTTGGAGTAGAAATTGGCCAGCATGTCAGGGTGACTAAGATGTTCTAGTTGGAGTATGTTCAAAAAGGGCAAGTTTCCTGTCTTTTGTAAGGCCCTGTGAGCTCTGTGCAATGGTAGGTGGCATAGGTGGGGCTGTGCGGGAGGACAGGCTTGGAGGAGGATTGAGAAAGTGATGATATGATGGTCAGTCCAGGGGCATGGCATGTTGGACAGGCTAGAAACTTTGCAGATCATGTCGGCTATCCAGTCCAGGGTTCGACATTTTGTATGGATAGGTGCTGTGACACACTGTTTGAAGCCAAGGATCTTGATGGTGTTGGCTACAGAGGAAGCATTAGTGTCTTCTGGGTCTTTGAAGCCTAGGTTGAAGTAACCATGGATGATCATTTTGGAGGCAGGTTTGATGTAGGTGCCGAGTAAGTGTAGGATGTTCTCCTCAAATGAGAGAGAGGCCAAAGCGGGTGATAGATTAGGTGCAGGGATATAGTGTCAGTGTGTGATAGTGGTAGTTTCATTGAGAGAAGATTGCAGTTTTCGAACCGTGTGGTGTGGAGTTGTCAGAGAGTGAGGATTTGGCTCCGATGGCGACTCTGTCACCTTTAGTGTCCGGTCTGTCATAGCATAGAATGGAATAGTCTGGTAGGATTGCTATGGAAAGGGTGGGGCCTGATGTGGTGTGGAGCCACGTTTCTGATACTGCTAGTAAGTCATGGTTGTTAGAAGTTAGGTGGTCGTGGATATCCTGTGGATGGGCGTGTATGGACTAGTGTGCAACTTCGCGAGGTCGGTAACAAATGTGACTTGGTGGACCTGGTTTTACTGTGGGATTGACTATGCGTTTTCCGGAAGAGGATGGGTGTTAGCTGCAGGACAGTCAGTGGCAGGTGTGGTCTTTCGGAGCTGGTTAGGCGTGGGCCATGGTGGTAATGGGCTTCCAAGTCAAGTGCGCTGCCATTGCGTTCTCCTGCAATGGTGTGTGGCTAGACTTCTGGGTGGTGCAGCTAGGGAATAGATGGAGGAGTGGGTGAGCTTGTAGGTTAGTGGCTTTCTGAGGGTGCTGAGTACTGCTTATTCTAGGGCAATGCACATTGCTAGTGCGGATCATTGGGCGACTGGGTTTTGCAAAGGCAGGCATGGTGCGAGCATTAGGGTGTAGGCGGTGCAACTTCCTAGATGTGGAAGCCTCAGCAACGCAGGGGTTGGCGGTCTGTGTGTGCCTGTGGGAGCATCAGGCCTGGATGAGGCTATACGGGCAGCAAGGCTGTGTGCGCCTGCAGGGGCAGCAAATCTGTGTGTGCCCGCAGGGGCAGCAAGTCTGGGTGTGCATGGGAGGGCGACCATGAAGGAACTCGCTCATGGGTGACTGGATCTAGAGCGCATTAGGGAGTCGGCGGGTACAACTTCCTAGATGCGCAAGCCTCCACCACGCTGATGTGGGTGGATGAGTTTTGTGCACATGGGAGGCCGTCCATGCCAGTAATGAAATCAAGGGTTTGGGTGATTTTTGGGCTAAGGCAGGGAGCCTCTGAGTGTTGTTCTGAGTGTTTGTAGTTAGAGATACGGCATTGGGAGGTCTGCAGAGCATGGATCTCAGTGCTGCTGAAGTGGGAGGGGAGGGTTCGATGTCGGGACAGCACTGAGCGCATTGTGAGCTATACATCGGTCGGTTACTATGAAGGGTGACTGGGGGGGATGGGCGTTATGGGAGGATTTGAAGTGGGAAGGCCTGCAGAGGGTTTTACAGCAGAATAGTGGGTGTGAGTTTGCAGAAATGGGGACACATTATAGGGTAGTACCAAAGGAAGCACATTTCTTGTGATCTCATGGTCAAGTGGCGTTGGTTCCTTTAGTCCCGGACATGCCCAGACAGGAGATGCTGTTAGGTGTGGTCTGTTCAGGTGTGGCACTGTTTAACTGGGTAGCTCTGCTTGAGCTTCAACGATAGCTCCTCGAGGGGGGAGTAGGATAAACAAGTGTACAGTGGTAACACCTCACTGACGGGAACCAATTCTTTCTTTCATATATCTGGAGGGGATTTTCTGCTTACCCAGTGTTCTTTTTTGAAGAACTATGCCTTTTTCCAACAGATTCTTCATCTTAGCATGTCTTCACCTACCTCAATTTAGCATTGGAAATGCTTTCATCCACCAAGGGGTCGCAATGCAGCTCTGCATCACGTGCAACCAGATGGATGTCATGGTAAATACATACAAAGTATTTTGCACTCCACAACCCATTTTTCCCTGCATTTTGCGGCTGAGGAACCACAGAACTCCAAGAACTCCAAGTGGTTACAAGCTTTCGATTGAAGGCAGGTTGGAAGGGTGATGTGGAATGAGTAGGAGGAAGGACTAATCCATCAGAAACAACACCCCTGAAGGTAAGTAATTAGTTCTTCTAATTGGTTCCTTCCTCCAACAGAACAGATTCCTAATCTTAGAGAGACACCCAAAGCAATACAGAATCTGGAGAAGGAGGGGGCGGGGGGAAGAGTGTGGAACCATAGCCTACAACAGGAAACTGAGGAGCACCACATGACCAAAAAGGGCAGCCTAACTAGATAAGGAATCCAAGTAATAGTGATTGATGAACTTGTGCAAAGATGTCCCCGTAGATGCCTGACCGATGCCCCATAACACCACCCATTTGTGTAAAGCAGGGGTGCCCGCTATGTATCTGGCAGAAGTAGCGGTGAGTCCTGTAGGCAAAGCCTTATTGGCCAGATCATATTATACAGCAATGCAGATAGCAATCCAGCTGGACAGCATGTGCCTAACAGCTCTGCTCGCCTGAGCACCGGTAAAGCTGACAAAGAGTAGGTTATTCTTTCTGAAGTCCCTTGCTGAGAAATTTAGTAGCGCAGTGCCTTCTACGGTCCAGACAATTAAACCTTTCCTCTTTTTTTTTTTTTTTTGAAGGATGGGGTGGAGGAACAATACGCTGGCAGCACATCTTCAGTGAAAGCTGAATGTCTGACACAACCTGCGCAAAGAAGGCGGTCTCACCCTTTAGGTGACCCATTCCTTGGAGATGAGAGGCAATTAAGCTTTACAGAAAGATCCTGGACCTCATTCACCCTCTCTGATCGCCTAACTGCCATTCAAGATTGGTGTTCCGCCAATGATCTTTGTCTGAATGCCAGCAAGATGGAGATCCTCCTCATCGGCAAACCTTCACCATCCTTTCCCCTCGCTCTCTGGCCGGCCTCCCTTGGCCCTCCTCCTACCCCCACCTGCGAGGCTAAGAACCTCGGGGCCATCTTGGACTCCACCCTTTCCTTCTCTGCCCACATGTCTGAGGTCTCTAAAAAGTCCAATTTCCGACTGCACCTCCTCAGAGGTATTCTGCCTTTCCTCTCCTTACCCCAGAAGCTCATGGTATCCCAAGCTCTGGTTCTCTCTAGCTTGGACTATTATAACAGCCTCTTTCTAAGTCTACCTCCCTCTACTCTCCGCCCTCTGCAACTTATCCAGAACAGGACTGCGAGACTTGTCCTTGGCCTCAAGCCCTGGGATCGTATCTCTTCAGCTCTGAAATATCTCCACTGGCTCCCAGTGGATGCAAGGATTAAATTCAAAACCCTCTGCATTGTCCACAAGGCTTTCTGGATCCTGTGTCCAAAATACCTTCAGCTATCCCTCCGCAAATACCTCCCCTCTCAAGCTCTTTGCTCCTCTACCTCCAACTCCCTCAGGGTCAGTCGTTTTTCAAAGAAACGAGCTGGGGGTAGATCTCTGTCTTCGGCTGGGGCCTCCCTCTGGAACAGTCTCCCTGCCACTCTAAAACCTGAGGAGAACATCTCCGGTTACGGAAGCACCTCAAGACCTTCCTCTTTTCTTCTGCCTTCACTCCCCCTCTCCCCTGCTGATCTGTTCTCTCTTGGTGCTGTGCACCTGGCCACCCTCTGTCCTTCGGGCCCAGGTACCTGCTCACCCTGCCACCCTCCCGCACTGCCTCCGGGCCACCCCTTGCACTGGGGTCTGCATCTGTACCCATACAGCCCCCCCTTTGTCTTCCTGCACTTATCAGACCTACCCTGTCTGCTGCCTTAAACCTAGCACTTGCAAATTGCTGGCTGCATTAGCACTGTTTGTTGCCTTTATTATTTATTTATTGTTATTTATCTGTTTCTCTCTGCTTCGCACTTTCCACTTCTCCCTCCTTTCATGCACTTTTCCCCTCCCCCTCTCCCATGCACTTGCGCGTTCTCAATGTCACGTAGTAAGATCGCTGTTTTGTTCTCCCCTGTTCCCCTCCCTTGCCTTGTCGTGCTCTGAAACACCTGTGTACGAGCGCGATAGAAATAAAATATCAATCAAACAAAAACCCACCTAACGGAAGTGATAACCAGGAAAATCATCTTGGGAGAGCAAATGTATGTACAATGGCAAAGGTTCAAGCATAGCCACCATAACGCATCACTGCACAAGAGTATGCCTTTACTATGTTTGTGCAGTATTTTATGTTCAATTTCTAGTTCTTGATGGGAGGGTGCTTAAAGTGTGCTCTTGAGGGGCAGAAGGGTTTGCCCCTAGGTGCACCTCTACCCATGTCCAGGGCAGTTTATTAATAATGTATTGCTTATATGGCGCGACACACCCATAGGTCTCAGAGCTCAGAAATAACAGAAGCATTACTACCTCACAGAGTGGTACTCACCTAGTGCTTCTTGACTTGTGGCATCTAGCTTCATGGCCCTGTGGCAAAGGACATGACGTCCCCTCGGGCTCTGCCTGCGAGACAGGGCAGTAAGGGGGAAAGGCATAGAAACAGCAAACAACCATTGCTTGCTTGCCTTTTTCTTCTATATTACAAACTTGAACGCAACCACAAGAAGCAGGGCAGGCTTGTCATCCAGATGCTGCAGCCCAAAATGTAGCACTCTGCTCCTCATGTCACCGCACACAGAAGCATGACAGCAGAATTAGATTAGGACCATGGACATCCAAGAGGGGTAGGCTGGGAGGGCTATAAGGAATCTGCAGGAGAAGAATCCATAGAAAGAACATTATTGTTAAGTAATTTCTCCTTCAATGGATTGCATTCTCCCAGATTCCTCCTCTTGACACACTCCCAAAGCAGTAGGTATGCTGGATGAGGATTGGAAGTCACGCCCTACCAAAGTGCGAGTCTGCCCCATGGGCCAAGTCCACGCTGTAATGCTTGGCAAACGTGTGTAGAGAAGACCACGTTGCCGCGCAACCTATGTATCTAACCAGCACTGAACAGCTGACGAGGCCGCACAGCCTCTGGTAGAATGGGCACCAAGTCCTGATGGAACCTCCATAACCGCGGTCTGGTAGCTTTCAGTAATGCACAGTACTATCCAGCGAGAGAGAGTTTGCTTAGTAACTGCTCGCTCCAACCTGGCTTGTGAAAATGCCACCAACAGTTGGCCGTCCCTTCTGAAAGAGCCTGTTCTAGCAAGGTAAAAACTCAGCGTCCTCTTGGTATCCAACCGGTGGAGCCTCCCCTCATCCTTTAAAGGATGTGGTGGAGGGTAAAATGCTGGTAGGTCGATGCTCAGGCGTAGGTGAAATTCGGCGCACCACTTTTGGCAAAAACCAAGGCGCACTTCCAGGGATATGGAGAAATTACTTACGGTTAATGGTTTTTCTATTGATTTTTCTCCCACAGATTCCTCATCTTGAGCCATGCTGGAGGAGTGTTGGAAGTCAAACCAAAAAACTGTGGACGACCACCCAATCACAGCGCGCATCAGCCCCACGGGCCAAGTCCAAGCTGTAATGCTTGGCAAAGGTGTGCAAAGAAGACCACGTTGCTGCGCAATAGATGCCTCTGACCGGCACTCCCCTCTGAAGAGTAGAGGGAGACACAACCCCTCTGGAAGAGTGGGCCCCAAACCCAGCTGGGGCCTCATTAGCTGTGGATTGATAGCTTTCACAATGAACACCGCTATCCACCACAAGATGGTTTCTTTTGGCGACAACTGGCCCAACCTGGACTGTGAAAAGGCAACAAATAACTGGTTATCCTTCCTGAAGGAGCTTATCCTGTCCAGGTAAAACCTCAGTGCCCTCTTGGGATCCAATCTGTGGGGCCTCTCCTCATCGTTGGAAGGATGCGGTCAAGGGTAAAATGCTGGAATGTCCATGCTGTGACACAAATGACATTTTGAAACCACCTTTGGTATACATTTTGGGAACACCTTCAAAGAGACCTTTTTCTTAAATAATGTAGGAAGGGGGCTTTGCTAGAGAGTGCCTGCAACTCACTGAGCCTTCTAGCGGATGTGATCGCCACCAACAACCTGACTAGTCTGATGGGAGCAGAATGCAAGAACTCAAATGGCACTCCCATCAGAAATGTTAGGACTAGAGTCGGGTCCCAATCTGCAACTACAAAAGGTAAAGGAGGGAAACAATTAACAAGACCTTTCAAAAACGGTGCCACCACACGAACGGTAAAGAAAGAGCCCTGCTCTGGTGTCCTTTTTAAAAATGGACAGAGCTGCAGATACCCCTTCACTGTGTCAGCTTGCAGTCCCGATTTAGCCAGGGCCAAAAGAAACTCCATCACTAATGAAGTTGGACACAACATGGGGTCCCCTCCTTTCGCTTTGGACCAGGCTACAAACTTTCTCAATCTGCTGCACGCAGACCGTCCACTAAGCCCATCTGCACGTGTCCAGAGACCTAGTGGATGATCTGAGTGCAACCAACAGCACCTCCAGTACTTCTTCCTCGAGGTCCCAGTCACCATACCTCAGCCTCTCAATAGCCACACATGCAGGTTGAGAGGATCCAGGTTCTGGTGAAGCACATTGTCTTTCGACTGAGACAAGAGGTCCAGCCTCTGAGAAAGCCAGGGAAGTGGGCATATTACCAGTTGCAGGAGATCCGGGCACCATGTCTGCCTCGCCCAGCCTGGGGCGGTCAGGACCAGGTAAGCCCAGAATCTCCACAACCTCTTCAGAACCCAAGGGATGACTGGTATCGGTGGGAACGCATTATGAAGGTCAAAGACCAACTCCACTAGAAAAGCCTGCGTTAATCCCTTGAACGGAACTGTCTGCACTTCGTGTTCACTGTCGCTAACAGATCCACTTTCGGAGTGACCCACTAGGCGAAGATCTCTACTGTGAACCCCAAGGAATAGCAGAAAACTGAGGTTTGCCTGCTCAGAGCGTCTTCCAACCCATTCTCTCTCCTCCCAGATGAGCTGTAGAGATTAAGATGTTATTCTCTAGCATCAAAAACCATAGCTGCAAGGCCTCCCTGCACAGGGGTAGTGATCTCATGATTTGCTGCTTGTTGAGGTAGTGCACAGTCACTGTGTTGTCTGTTAACACCAGGACATGCTTCCCCTGCAGAGTAGGCACATAAGCCGCCAGAGCCAGTTTTGTTTGCTTGCAGCTCCAGCAGATTGATGTGGCAACATTTCTCATCCCGAGACCAATGGCTGCTGATCTGGAGTGATCCACAATGAGCTCCCCATCTCTTCAGTAGGGCATCGCGACCACCTGTCCTTGTGGCCATGGTGCCAATAAGGGTTCTCCCAGCAACATGCGTGTTATGTCGTTCCACCAATTCAGGTTTTTCGCCATTGACATGGACACCTGGAGCCCCATCCAACATCTGGCTGTAGTACCGCGACCACTGGCTCCTGAGAAGCCACTGAAGGGATCTAATGCGTAGTGTCTTTTTTTTTTATATAAATTATTTATTTATAATCTAATGCGTAGTCTCGCCTGCAGCACCAGATAAATGAAGGTTGCCACGAGGCCCAGTAGGCGCAAGAACGCCCATGCCGGTAGACTGCTGGAAGTCTGGTAAAGACTGACCATCTGTGCCACATTGGACTCACTCTGCTCGGTAGGAGAGGCCTTCCCTTCCTGGGTGTCCAAGACTGCTCGTATCTGTGCTGTTGAGGTTTGGGATTTCTTTAAATTCAGGGAGAAACCTAAGTCAAAGCCATGCAGTAGTGAACAGGTGTCCTCAAGGTAGCTCGAAACCTGTTCCAGGAACCATGCTCGGATTAGGCAATCGTCGAAGTATGGAAACACAAAGATGCCAGATCACCCGAGGTGGGCCGCTACTACTGCCATCATCTTAGTAAATACCATGGAATGGAGGGCAAGCAAAAAACGGAGCACTGTGAACAGATAATATGCATCCCCGGTGAATAACCTTAGGAACCGCCTGCACTTCCTGGATAGGCACATGAAAATAGGCGTCCTGAACTGCAGAGCGTGGAGAATTTTCCTAAACGCCACAATCCTGAATGTGTCCTTCCTCAGGGATTTGAATACATTCCTGATGTCCAGGATGGGGCGAGACCTCTCGCTTTCTTGGGAAACAGGAAGTATCTCAAGAACCAACCCCAGACTACTTCCTCGACTGGACTGCCTCTACTGCTCACTTCAAAAGAAGTGCCTACAGCTCTTCCTGTAGCTCCCATTCTGGCTGTCGAGAGGGAGGTAGAGGTCTGGCCGATGGTCTCATCAAAAACGTGAGGCAGTAACTCCACTCTATCAGCGGAAGGAGCCAGGCTTCAGAAGTATTTTCTTTCCATTTGCCCCTACACACAGAGACTCTCCCTCCAATCGGCGAAGTATTGGGAGGAGAGTAGACCTCAAAGAGGTCTTTAAGGCGCAGCCTTAGTCTATGCTACTGCAGTGGTCTCCTGTCTCAACCATCCTCTACCTGAACCTGGCTGTGGGAACCTGCTCTGTCCTGGTTTGGCCTGGGGTGCTTGCACCCTTTTGGGAAAGTTTGAGTACCTCCTGTAACCCAGTCCTCTGGTCCCAAAGGCAAAATTCTGCCGTAGAGGCTGTTGCGGCACTGCTAATCCTAATGATTTAGCCGTCAGCTTTGAATCCATACATTTTTCTAGGGTTTGTGTAAACAAAGTCATTCACCATCGAAGGCAAGGCCCAGCAGCTTCAATTGAACATTTGTGGAAAAACCTGAGCCCCTCAAAGAAGCAGACCTGCGCAAGACTGTCAAAGTGCCCATAGCACAACCCAGCCAGTCTGCCATGTCCAACCGTAATTGGAGGACTTGACAGGCCATTCCTTTGTCATCAGCCACTATATCTAAAAAGCCATTCTTGACCTCTCCCTCTAGGAGGTGATCAGCTGCTTTTGAAATGTTGCACCTGAGGATTTGGAAAAAGCTTTAAGAGCCATGCTCCCAAAGGCGAAAACGTTTTTGCCAACACGTCAACTTTTTTCGACTTCCTGTTGGTGGGAGGTGTGCTGTCGAGGGCCTTGACGCAACCGTTGCAGTCTGCATCACTAACCCTTTGGGATTGGGGTGAGTCGGCAGTTTATATTTTTTTTTATCACCTCTGTCGACTGTCGGTGTCGAACACGGGCGCTGCCACAAGACCATGACTGGATCTGCTGTAGTCGCATTGAACAGCAAATCTCGTCCAGTCTGCAGTCCACGGTCGCTGAGGTCGTACTGAGACAGGATTTGGCGCTGCACCGAGCCCCAAGGCCACAACGACGACCTTCTCGACCGCCTTTCAGTACTGGCTGTTTGGATCGCATATGGGTTAAGCTGTCGGGATTCAACTTGTATCATAGAGGCCCTCCACCAGTTACAGTAATCCAGCCTGGTCCGCCACAAAATCAAGCAATGGATCCAAGGCCGCAAGCCCTCCCTCCCACCAACGGGCTTAAACGAAAATGGTATTGGGTTGTCCTCCTTGTCACAAATCTACCTCATTGAGTTGAAGAACACGGATCGAGTGACCAGGATAAAACTTCACTCTTGCAAGGCCTCCCACCAGTCGCAGGGTTTCTTGGCCCGAAGGGGCTGCCAACGGTTTTGGCGCAGGAGGCAGTTTCTCCTTAGGGGGTCTCACTCAAGGGTGTTCAACCAGCCTTGGCTGCCTTCATGCTGGACAGACCAGCCACGACAGTGCCAAGGATGAGGCTGTGCCAGCTAAAGATTGTCAAAAACATTTAGCATTTGGTTTTTGAAGTCTTTCCACTCCTCCCTAGAACACCCTTTGCAGGGTATGACTTAATCCTTCCGTCCGATGAGTCGGAGTCGCATCTGTGTTTCTTTTTGTGAGACGACACGAGATTTGCTACGGGAGTGCGAATGTTTTTTGGACTTCTTGTGGCGACGTCCCTCTCCATGTTTCTCAGGAGTAAGTCCTTTGGTATCGTGCTCTGATGATCTTGGAAGTGATTTTTCTGGGGATTTTGCTGGTAGTCTGCTGAGTGGCAGTTTTGCCGAGTGTTCCTTCACCGCCTTCGGGTTAATCGCCAGACAAGAACCACACTGCCCCGTATCTTGCCCGACACAAGACACCACACACAGATGCGGACCTGTGAGGGAAATTTAGAGTTGCAGTCCTTGCAACATTTAAACCTGGGGCGGATTAGGCCCTGATATAGTGACGTATCATCGAATTCTTTCGAATAGAGTAAGAGCGTGTTCCGATATAGCGTGCAGAAAAATGCAACAGAGGTAAGGGAGTCTAGTGAATCCTTTTATACGACACCCGGCGTCACGTCCGTTGTCGTGCACTGGCACGGACGTATACGAAGGAGTAGACGATCTTGAGCGGCACTATGCCCCCTGTCGAAAAATGTTTCGACCACATGACGCTGGATAACTATCAAGATTAGGAATCTGTGGGAGAATGCAAACCATTGAAAGAATTCAATTAATCTTACTGAGGAAGACATCAGATGAATTTGAGAGATTAAGCAGTCATGTATCCCTTTAAAGCAGTATAATTTCTCCATCAAGCAGACATTTGCATTCAACATTATCGTTTATTGTTTTGAATCATTTGAAAAATAACAGCACTCACCAAGCCAGCCACAGCCGCCGTAGAGGTTGCTATTGCAGGGATGATGTTTCCAGCAATACGCTTTGTTTTTAAGCGGTCTGCTGGTTCAATGTTATACATCTTGGCTCTAAGATTAGAGGCTGCTGTTATAAAATTGATGTGTTCATTACTGTCATTATCCTTTTCAAACGAAAGTGACTTCATCTGCAGGTGGCCTGGTCCAAGAAAAACATAAATGCAAACTTTAGAGTTCATGAGTCTGAATGCAGTTTTGCTTTCCAATGGCCTGTTCCAACTTAATACCTTTCTCCTTATAGGATGTTTCAAGTAGGTAATGTGTTTGCCAAGTGGCCCCGACTTACCGACCGTTCAGTTAACCTTGTACAAGACTGCATTTTCATAGCCAAAACATGTCAGAACATTTCAGTACAAAAAGAGGTGGGAAAAGTTTCCTTTCTCCAAACCAATAATAGATGTCTCTTCCAGTCAGCTCCTTGATGAATATAATATGTGCTCACTTCATCAGTGGGTTTTAGCCTAAAATGATTAACATTGGTGATCCTACAGATAAAGAAAAACAACTGAACTGTCATTTTGCCCATTTGGATTGCCATGTATTAGTCTTGTGTTATGCAATTATACTATTCATCACTTTGCACTGTTTTTCATTTATGTACAGTGCTTTGGATAAAAGTTTAGTATAAATGAAATATAAATATATAGTGGACTCATGCCACAGTACAAAGAGTTGCATATTATGTTGGGACATTCTTGACTAGACCAATTGCTATTAAGATGCAGCGGGCTAACTGAACTTCAGTTAAGCCAGAGACCGCTTAACAAACAGGTTACCCATATGAAACATCAAAGGAACACAACTGACTAAACCTAAATGCATATAGCAAGATGGAACTATTTGCCAACTCACAGGACTTCTAACTTTGTAGCATCAGTGGAAATTACATTTAACCTGGATAATGATATGCTCAGGTGACTGATTTAAAGACTTAAATGTACGTTTTGATTATTCACATTATTGTATTTAACTGAATAAAGGCAACGGAACATTCATGATTTTTAGGTCTGGTGGATGTGGGGTTTTGGCATCTCCTGGGTTTCTAATTCTGGTGCAAATTCCAATTACCACCAATCGTTATAAGGGGGTACACAGAAGAATTTTCTTGGTCATCTCAGAACTACATCACTCCAGAGTCCAAATAAATTATTACAGGGGAGACTCTCCAGAAGATATTGATTCAAGAGTAGACAAACGAAGAGGAAAGAAGGAAGAATAAAAGTAGGAATTGCACTTACATGGTGATGTTTCACTGGACAGTATGACCTTTTCTAGTTGGGTGATTGCATTCCTTTCATCTTCACTACTTACGGCCGTTTGGTCCGGTTTCCTTGCAGTTTCATCTGTCAGCACAATCTGTAAACATGCACAAAAAAGAAGTTACTTAGCACTCAATACTGTTGTATGAGATGGATTAGTCCTTCCTGCCACAGATTCATCATCTTAGATATTCTGTTTAGCACCAGCCAGTAGCATCTGGTGATTTTTTCAATTGTAGAGGCTGTTTCCCACAAATATGCAGGAGTGACCGAGAACAGCGAGGGAGCACAAACCAACCTAGTTGGAGTTTGTAGGGGGATGGGGGGAGTAGTAGGTCTTTCTCCCCCACCCAAGAACATTTTTAAAATAATGGATTGAAAATGTGTATTTTAAAAACACTACCAATGTGTTGGGGAACATATGAAAAAATCCAATACATGCAGGCCACCAACAGTGCACAGGAGATTTTACCTACACATTTTCATGATGCCTTTGTCCACAATATATCCAAGCCAAAAAAAAGTCATGCATGCTGCACCAATATATACCACTATAAACCATACAATAACCTACTCCTGTTGGTCTTGACAGTAAACACATGCAATACCACAGTGAAGAACACATTACTTATCTCTCTCTAATGTTCTTTCTGATGATGTTCCTCCTACAGATTTCTCAGCTAGGATATCTTATGCACAGTGAACGTTGATTTTTGAAAACATTTCTGCTGTCAGGGCCACAAAGCGGCTCTGCATCGGCTTCCTCTGACACCACCACATGCCAGACATGACATCGGGAGCCCATAGATATAGCGGCTCCACACCGCACAACCTTATTTCCACCCTTTTTCCCCAGCACTCTAACGCTGAGAGACTATGAAACCTGAGGTGTCCTTGCAATCCAAGAGGGGCAGGTAGGCAGGGCGCTGAAGAATCTGAGGGAGGAACATTGATCAGAAAGAACATTACCGAGGGGAAAGTTATTTGTTATTCTAATGGCTATGGTTTGTTTGGTCATTTCCTTGCCTGAAAAATGCAAGATGTCATGAGGCCAAGCAACACTACAAAATCCAGGGCTGGCAAAGCATAGGCGTTTTGGAATTTTGAGACCATCTGCTAGATGTTGGAAGCTCTGTCCTCCAGGGGGAAGAGACTTCCCCAAGGAGGAGTCCAGGACTGCTCCAATAAATTGGAGCGCGTGTGAAGGTATCATTTGGGACTTCTTGAAGAAGCCCAGCCTGTGTAGGAAGTGGCAGACAAGGTCTAGGTGATGCCGGGCTTGCTCCTGAGAGCAGGCCCTTATTAGTCAGTAATTTAAGTAAGGAAAGACATGAATTCCCTCCCTTCTTAGACTGTCTGCCACCCCCGACAACAACTTGGCGAAGACCTTTGGGGCAGAGGTGAGCCCAAATGTAGTACTCGAAATTGGTAGTGTGCACTATCAATCATTAATCTCAGGTAGTTCCTATGCTTGGGATGCATCGGCACATGGAAGTAAGCATCCTGAAGATGCAATCACACCAGTCAATCCTGAAGCTCAAGAGCATGGAGGATCTGCAAAAGAGTTACCATCTTAAATGTGTCTTTCCTGGGGAACTTTTTCAAGCGCTTTAGGTCCAGGATGGGTTGCAGTCCTCTGTCATCCTTTAGTATCAAGAAGTAATGAGAGTACCACTCCCGATTCCTCTCCACTAGAGGCACTGACTCTATAGTTCCTTTCTCCAGCAGTGTAGTTATCTCCTGCTGGAGCATTGGGTTTGCATGTTTAGGTCACAGGACGGGAGGGGGTCACGTAGTGGGGTACTACTTAGAAAAGAAAGGCAGTATTACAATGGGAGTACCTGCCTTACCCACACATCTGTTGTAATGTTGTGCCATTCTGAGTAAAGCAGGGTCAGACTGCCTCCCAACGGAGAGGTATGAAAGGGTTAAGGCTCCTTGCAGACCTGGGAAATGTCTTTTGTCTTGAGGAAGACTGGCCTCTTCCTTTTTAGAAAAGGAGCCCTTGGTGTTGTTTGGCATTGACTACGAGTTTTAACATACTGTTAGAACGCTCGTTTTTACCTCTCTTGTGACAAGCCTGCACTGCGAGCAGACTACCAGCTCTTGCAGGACCCCGAGCGCAGGAGGACTTTGAGCGCAGCCCTGAGGAGGCGGGACTGGTGCGTGTCACGTGGAACATCACGTGACTGAAACAACTACAAACCACCCTCCCTTCCACCCTTGTGGCGTTAAGCCCGGTGGAGACAAGCCCGCTGGCTGTTGAGCGGCTGCTGGGAGCTGGCGGGGCTGAAGTTGTGAAATACTGCGCAGAGGCCAAATAAGGGTATAGTGTCTGTAATTATTTTCTGGGGTACCTATAAAGCAGACAATCCGTATAGTATTTTATCATTAATTTTAAACAGATCGTTTTACATACATGTATGGGATTGCTTTTATTCTTTTATTAGCATTTGTCATTTTAGTACTGCAGCGTGTTAAGGTATTCCTCTTTTAGTATTGAGATTATCATATGGTCATACAAGTGATTGAGTAGGCCAGTAATCATAAAGTTTGGTAACCCTCCTGGGTTCCCATAATGGGAGTTACACTCAGAAGTATGGGAAGTATCCCAGAGGAATATATAGTTCAGGGGGGTAGAGTCCCACCACAGGTGGTAATTTCTCTTCCACATCCTTCTCAAGTGACTCAAGTAGTTAACAAGGGCTCTGTTACCTCTATGGTAGTAGACACTTTGGTAGTCCCCCAGGGAATTTCCACTCCTCTGGGTAAAGAGGGCCCTAGGGATATCGGACCGGAGCAAACTAATCAAGTGGATTCAATGGCAGAGGTGGTGGGAGTTATAAATCGGGCTTTTTTAAACATTGAATCTAAAGTGAACTCTTTGGCAGACGAACCACTGGTGGTGGAGCGAGATTTAGTATCAGATATTTCTATATTAGCCCCACTGTTGACTCATGAGTTTTCCAGGAAAGTTCAAGGCCCAAGAGACCCTAAAAGAAAGATTTCAACAACATCAGTCCCTATACCTAAAGAATGGGGTTATAAGGAGAAATTGTCACAGTACCAGTTTAGCCAAAAGCAAGAGAGGGAAACTGCTCGTGGGGATTAGGCCACCTCGCAAAAAATTCAGGTTAGTGAAGGTGTCAAACTTGGGGATGATGACTCTATAGTGGGGGACCCAGTGATCGAGGATGAAGCAATAGAGGCTGAGGAGATAAAATAAGTCTCCCAACAGGATCAGCTACCCCCAGTAGATGAGTTATCATTCCCAGTTCTTTCTAGAATTATGGACTCCATGGACAGAGGCTACGACACATTGAACTATGAAATCCGGGAGCTTAGGAAATCAATGAAGGAAGTATTGAGCAAAGTGCATCTATTGGAAGGCTTTATAATGGCAACCTCAGTCTTCAATACCCCAAGCCCAAAAAAGGTGGTTAGTGAAGGGGCTGTGTTTGTACAAGGCGAGAGAATGGGAGTTAAAAATATGAAAACACAGGGGGAGAATGCTGAGTTAAAGGGAGAAAGTCTTTTGGTGGTACCTGAGGTATCCGGAATAATCCTCCCATCGGTATCAATGTTGGGGAAGGAACAGGTTCAGGATAAGAAGATGTTGAGTAATAGCCCAAAGGTAAAAAAAAACCAAGTTGTCCTAACAAGCTGAACTCACAGGAAAAAAAATCCAAAAACTGCAAGCTTCCACCCTCACAACAGAATAAAGGATCACGGAAATTCCTCCGTAATCTAAGGTTGGCAGTGGACAAACATATGCAGATTGATAGAGACATACTAGATCAGAGAAAGAAAGACTTTTTTTATAAACAGGAAAGGGGGTAAAGTTAAGGAACTAATAAGGTTCAAGGAAGTCGATAGGGTTTCATCTGTGTTGGAAAATGTACAGGAGGGGGATAGTCCTTCCTTCGATGTAAGTAATATATCTGTTTATCCAGTAGATATGGAAGAGGAAGAGATTGAGAAGTTTAAGGATCTAGAAGCCCCAAAAAATATTGAATTTGGAGCAGGTAAAGGAGCTGGCAAGTGTTGTAATTTGGAGGAAAGACTGTTGGTTCCACCGCATATAATAGCAGGAAGGGGATTGGTGAATCCTCTGGTGGAAGTCCCGGAATCAGGAATACCAACGGCACCTAAATTATATGCAATTTTTGCGAAACCTGTGGTGGTGAAGGCGGACTTGGGGAAGTTGCCTCCACCCAGGGTTTCCTTAACAGTGCCATTACCGACCCCAAGATTAATGGAGGAAGTAGGTCTGGGGATTCCAAAGAGTACGTTTTTGGATTCATTGAAGGGGGTGGGGGAAAGTACGGGGCAAATAAAATCGCCCAAAAAATGGAATTCGAGGCAAGCGGCCAATTTGCAAAAAATGATGCCAGATAACGGTGAGCTATGTATTTTTTTGAATCGGCTGTTCGAAAGTTCAAATAGATATCCCTTAAATAGACATTATATCCTGGATTTGATGCAGGAAATCCCAAATCTGAAATTGATATCGTCAGGGGACATTAAGACGGTAGAATTTGTCTACGATGATTGTCTAGATACTGTAAGACTTCATTTAAGGTCACACCTAATAAGGGAAATAATAATGGGGGAAAGAGAGCGTTTCTTAGCCCTAGGTTTTGAAGTTACAGACACAGGGCCCTCAATATTGTCAACTCTGGCCCCCATTTATCAGGCAAAGAAGGGTATGATACAAGATGAAAGAGAACGATACAACAAGGAGATCTATAGTTCCAGAGGGTATACACAAGCTCCTATTGGTAGAGGGGTAAATCAAGGAAGGGAGGAAAAGCCATTTGGTGGACTACTAACAGCAGTTAAACGTTCTTTGGGACTTTCCATGCAGGTAATTGATGTAGACAGGTCGGACATCCTGATTGTACTCTTAGAATGGCAGGAAGATGGTGAGAGTCTCGTAAGCAAATGTTTTTTGGTAAATGTTTATTTCAGTCCCCTAAAAGACAAACTGGAAGAAGCCTTGACAGCAATTTCTTTTACATTAATGGGTGAATTCCCAGATGATGGGGCTTCAGTGATAATCGTTGGAGACTTTAATGCAGAATGCTTAGAAGAGGATTGGTATTTAGAGAATAATAGAAAGTTTGTCTGTAAGGAATCCCGGGAGAGAGGAAAGAGGATTATCCAGGAATTTGAGGTGTGGAACCTTAGCATTATTAATGGTAATATACAGATGGATATTCCGCCAGCTTTTACTTGGCAGAATAGGTTGTGGAAATCAACAATAAACTACATTTTCACTTCCCATGATCTAGCCATAAGAGGAGTATCCCTGGAAGTAAAATCTCTGATATGGAGTGATCATTCCCTTCTGGAATTTAAATTGTTCAGTCCGACAAAACATGTTGAAACTGACATTGTGGGAGTGGAAATAAATTCAGGAAAGAACGAGGTCAAGTGGATTCCTAGGATTGCATCAGCATTCTTGTCCGAAATTGCAAATTTACCAGTAAATAAGATGGCCGTCTATGTACAGCGGAGGGATTCCCTACGATTGTGAGGGAGTTGTTAGGTAGGTTAACAACAGATAGAGGCTTAACCCAGATGGTGGCAAGGAGGAAGGGTTCCCACTCTTTTGATGTAGAAGTCCAGGCACATAAAAAGGAACTACACCGAGAGGTGAGGTATCTCAAGAAATCTGCACCTCCAGGCTATATGGAAAAGGTGCAGATTGTAAAACAATCACACAGGAACTGGGTAAAAGGTAGAAAGTTTTTGCTATACATTAAGGATGCCGAGAGAATGCTGGCTTGTATGCTAGGGAACAGGCCAGGAATATTTTGGGACCTAATTAAACCAAAAGGTACACAAGATTATCTTCAGGCACATGCGGTCAGTGACATTGGTTGGGTGAAACATTTCACTGATTTGTACAGGGTGGAAGGTTTAGACCAATCAGTCACCTGGGCAGAGGCGGATTGGAAGGGTGCCCTAGAATGGGACTTGGAGGATATAAAGAATCTGATAAAGAAAAGCAAGTCCTCGAATGCACTGGGACCAGACGGTCTTTCTAATCTGACCTATAAAGGTAACTTAGTAGTATGGTCACAGGTACTGTCTGCTTTATTCTCGGATATTCTGGCTAACAATTCGTTCCCCTCTACCTGGTCAGCAGCAACCTTAATCCTGATCTTTAAAGGCGGGATAGGTCTTCTCCACTTTATTATAGACCTATAATCCTTGTTGGATGCTTCAAACAAAATATTTGCGAAAATGCTGCTGAAAGCCTTGCAGAAATGGGCGGTGGAATCTGATTCCCTAGATGTTTTTCAGTCAGGTTTTCGGCAAGAGCTGAATACATCCACTAATTGTATGGTGTTAGATTTATTAGCACACCAAGCAAAGGTCCAAGCACGGCCAGTATTTTTCGCTTTTTTAGATATTAGTAAAGCGTTTGACATGGTTAATAGGGCTTTTTTGTGGAAAAAACTATATGATAGGGGGTGTCCGGTAGCTCTGTTGAGTATTTTGGTGGCTCTCCATACAAATACAAGGATTAGAGTAAGGCTGGATGAATTAGGGAATTATTCCCCCTGGATTCAGACAAATAGGGGTTTAAGACAGGGGTGTGTTTTGGCACCCTTTCTCTTTTGCCTGTATTTACTGGGAATAGGAGGTTGTATGGAACTTGTAAAAACTTTCCCTCCAAGATTGGGTGCTATGGTTGTCCAATACTTGCTTTATGCAGACGACATTATTATATGTGACCTCACAGCTATTGGGCTCCAAAGAGCATTAGTAGCCGTGGAGGGGTTTCTAGAGAAACTAGACTTATCATTAAACACTGCAAAATCAAAGGTTCTGGTGTTTAAGGGGGGTAGGAAAAGTTGTAAAATAATGCCTTGGTACTTGAAAAATGGTAAATTAGAAGTTGTAAATAAATTTGTATACTTAGGGCTGGTAATTTATGACAAGCTCTCAGGTCCTGAATTACAGGAAGACTTAAGGGTAAAACTTAAGGTGTACAACTCCGAATTTTCGATGGGAAATTCGGTAGATACTCTCTTTTACCAGCCCTAAAGTTATACAAACAACAGTTAATCCCAAAATTAATTTATGGGGCCCAAACTCGGAGTCAGCTGATTAACTGGTCACAACTAGAGGGGGCATTATGGAAAGGCCTACTTCAACTCCCGCAGTCAGTTCCTTTAGCAGGGATTTTGTTTGAATTAGGTCTGTTACCTATAAAGACTATGGTGGATTGGGGTAAGCTTCAGTTGTTGGTAAAAATACTGAACCCTCCAGGGGCGTCAATATATGAACAGTTAAACCTGGTAAGAGTTCAGGGTAGCTGTAGGGTTCTTGGGGACTGGGTTTTGAATTGTCAATTGATGCTTCAACAGGCAAATATTCCAATGGAGGAATTGGAGCTGACACCGAAGGTCGCCAAGTTAAGATGGTGTAGATATGTATGGTCTAACCTGAGAACTGACATAATGGAGTATAAATGCTTTGGGGATCACTTTCTTTGGTCATGTAAAAGTTTTAATACTCCAGCTCCTTACCTTGAAAAGCACCCGTCGAGATCCTTTAGGACACAAGTGCCAAGATTAAGGTTGAATTTGTTACAAACAAAAGAAGTATTGGGCCGCCGTGTGGAAATTCCACAAGAACAGAGGTTATGTCGGCATTGTAACAAAAATATTGAGACGCTAAAACACTTGTGTGTGACTTGCCCTAAGCTGGAGGACTTGCGGTCTTGTTTTTCAGCAGGCTTGGTTTTCTCCTCCGAGAATGAATTATGGAGGAGGATATTGAACTGTAATGAATTAAGCTTGACCATACATGTTTTTGAATTTTTAAGGAAAGCTGCAGTAATTTTATAAATGTTGGATATATGTACATTGGATTGTGTATTTTTGTATATGTGTTAAAAGTACTGTGGTACTGTAGAACACAATAAAATAAATAAATAAATAATAAATAAAATAAAGGCGCCCTTGTAACGAAAAGTCATCGTTTTCGAGGACGAGGACTCTGGTTTTGTCATTTGTTGGCAAACTGCGGCACTCTGGGATTTCACCACTACCTATGAGCACTGCAGCTTTTTAAGGCTGTTATCGCCTTTGGATCTAAAAGACTATGGCTGTCGAAAGGCATATCTAGCAGCCTGGCTTGTACATCTGGTGCAAATCCAGATTTCCTGAGCAAGGAAAAAATTACTCAACACTGAGCTGCTCCCTTTGCTCTGCCTAGGCAATCAGAAGAATACAGGGCACATTGCAGGACCTGGCACATAGCCTCTGTGCCATCTAAAACAATGTTTAGAAAAACATCTCTTTTCTCCCAATATGAGATGTCTTATTCAGCCTGCTCAATAACAGTCCACAAAGTGTGGGTGTACTTAGCTAAGGCACATAAGGCATTTACTGCGTTAAGTGACACACTGACTGATGCAATTTCTTTTTTAGTCCGGGCATCTACCTTTGTGCCGTCTCTGTCTGGGGTAAGAGATCGGTAGGCTGTTGATTTAGCTGCTGATGCAGCAGCCTAGGCTACCAGACTCTTGGGCGTGGGTGTTTTGCCAGGAAGACATGGACCGAGTACGGAGGCCTGTACTTTTTTGTGAGGTCCTCTCTCACTGCTGGCGCCGAGCAAGATTTTTGTAACAGCTCAATAACAGTGCCATTTAAGGCCGTAGGAGGGGCTCCTTTGGTGGACCCCTGTCCAGAATGTCAGTCAAATCCTATTCGTTAACATTTCTGGGAGAAGGTCGTTCCCATCCCAGGGCTTCAGTAACCTTCCCCATGACAGACCTGCATGATGTTGCTTTAGGGTGAGCATGTGGATCACGTTGGTAAAATTATATATGTCAGGAAAAGTGTCTAGTCCTCTTGCATCATGGAGATCAGATGCAAAGTTATGAATCAATGGCTCAGCCGAGAAGAATTCCTCTGAAGGATCAGTACAATGCGAGGGTTCTAGCCCAAAAGGGACTTCTTCACCATCCTCATTTAAAATCCTCTCCAAGGAAGACACAAATTCCTTTCTCGACCTTTGAGGATCTTTGAGGCTCGATGCCAATGGGGCTTTTACAGTAGGCGCGGGTGCGGCGTTGAAACAGATGCGGTCGACAAAGACGATGGGTTTTATCAACTTTTTTTGGCTTTGTACCTGGTTTTTCCAAGCACAAGACAAGCCCTTATTAGAGCCACTGCTAACCTTGCTAGGAGCAGTTGGCTCCGAACCCTTTTTGTCTTCGACTCCAAAGAGGTCGATGGGGCAGCTTTCTCGAAAACTTGGACTACCTTCAGGCTGAACGGTTTCCATTTTACAGCCGACATGGATTTTTCAGAAGATCGACCAGTCGACTTGTCTCTTTCCCCTCTGAAGGTCTTCAAGGGTGTAGTGCCAGTGATTTCATCGAAGTGTGAATTAGAACCATCTCTACTTCAAGGCCTTCAGTGTCGTTGACTGACACAAGCCGCAGTTGGCCAACTCATGGCCGGAGCACAGACACTACAAGCCTAACTGAATCCTAAGTGACATTTTGCTTCTTAGTCCACGCAGTACTTCAGGCATCAACATTTTGACAAGTACTTCAGGAAAAGTATTCATTTTGTGAGGTGCATAGTGTTTCACTGAGCATGCAGAACAAAGGAACCAAGGTCATGGGGCACAGTGGTGCCTGTTTGTCGATATCACATCTGGTCCTGATGCAGAGGACTGTCGAGGGGTTCTCGAGGGGATGCCAAAGCCACACAGCACCCCTTGAGGTGAACATTTTCTGACGTTTGCTGGTGCCGTAGATTAGGTCTATGATGAGGAATTGGTGGAAGGACTCAATGCATTAGAAAGTAAAGAGTTTTGCGGAACATTAGACGAGGTTCTTGGAAAGCATGGATTGGCATATCCGTAATTCTCAGTTTTGTGACCCTTACATAAAGAGACACCTTGTGGGGATTCAACACTGACATTTGCCTTCTACAATTCGAGAAGGCCAGAGGCCTTCAGGACATGAGGCAGTTAGTTAGCTAAAGCTTGATAGCGTCCCTAGCACCCCACAGAAAGAAGAAAAAAAAAACGAGGTTATGCTGCGTGGCTCGCTCCATATATACTAGCCCCGATGTATTGTCTGGCATGAGGGGTGCACAACAGTGCTGAGTGGGGCCTACGCAGGGCTGCGCAGTGATCTTTGATGCTGAAAAGCTTCTGAAATTAACTGGCACAGGATAAGACATATCTGAGATAAGGAATCTATAGGAAGATAGATGAACAAGTTACTTACCAACTGTAACGTTCTTTCGACTGGATGTTCCTCCCACGTATTCCTCATTTTATGATAACTCGTCTTAAGCTTTGCTGCTTCGGAAAAAAAATTCTCTCGGCAGAGGGCGCTGTGCTCGAGGTCGTCCCGTCGATTGTCCCTCGACGGACTCCGTACTCTGTCGACGTCACTGATGGTATAAATAGCTCGAGCCGCACCCGTTGATTCAGTTCTGTTTTTTCGATGAAACATATAGGAGGAACACCCAGGCGTGCCCCATAACTGATGCACTCATCGTGAGAGGAAAGTGTAAGAAAACGTAAACTGTACTGTGGGGTAGGATGGGAGGGTCGATGAGGAATACGTGGGAGGAACATCCAGTCGAAAGAACGTTACAGCTGGTAAGTAACTTGTTCTTCGAATGGATTGTGTCCTCCCACGTATTCCTCATCTTATGATAGACTCCCATAGCAGTGACAATTTTGGAGGCGGGAGTACTAGTTTTGGCAAATAATCCCTCATTGGAGGAGGCAGTATCCAAGCAGTAATGCTTGACAAAAGTATGCATTGTTTTCCAAGTTGCAGTTGCACAAATATCTGCTGCCGGGACTCCCCTCTTTAGAGCCGCAGAAGTAGCCACTCCCCTTGTAGAATGGGCACGAAGCCCATCTGGTGGGTCTTTTCCCGCTAATCTGTAGCATTCAATTATCGCTAAGATGATCCAGCGGGATATGGTCTGTTTTGTTACAGATAAGCCTAGTTTATGACCAGTATAACCCACAAATAGTTGGTCATCTTGTCTCAATTTAGACATCCTTGAGATGTAAAAACTAAGAGCCCTCTTGGGATCTAGTCTGTGCAGTCTCTCCTCTTCCTTGCCCAAATGAGGAGGAGGATAAAAAGTTGGTAGTACTATTTTTTGGGACAAATGGAAGTCCGAAACTACCTTTGGTAAGAATGAAGGTTTAACTTTAAGGACAACCTTATCCTTATAAAAAATAGTATATGGTGGTCTGCATGAGAGAGCCTGAAGTTCACTAACCCTGCGGGCTGATGATAGGGCCACAAGAAGGACAGTTTTTAGTGTTAAAAGCCTCAATGGACATGAGTGCAGAGGCTCAAAAGGTATGCAAGTCAAGAATTTTAATACTAAATTTAAGTCCCAAGTTGGGACATGAAAAGGTATTGGAGGGTATACACTAGTAAGTCCTTTTAAGAATTGAATTATTAGTGGTATTTTGAAATATGAAACTCTTCCGAGGTGCGCTTGAAAATGGACATCGCAGCAAGGTATCCTTTGATTGGAGCCCCAGATTGGCTAGATGTAATAGAAAAGAGAGCACTACTGGAGTGCCACATTGAAAAGGGTCCACATCCTTATCTTTACACCAGTTACTAAACCTGTTCCAGCGACATCGGTACAAAGATTTTGTTGCTGGCCTTCTGGCCGAAAGCAAGACTTCCATTATGTCATCCGGAAGATCCCAATCCTTGTATCTCAACCTCTCAGAAACCATGCGTGAAGGTGTCTTGACCTCTGGATGGAGAACCAGACCCTCCTCTTGCGAGAGAAGAACCTCTCTTTGCGGAAGACGCATTGGAGGGCAGATGGACATGTCTAGAAGGTCCGGGTACCACGTCCTCCTAGCCCAATCCGGGGCAATTAGGATCATGGTTTTCCTGAACTTTCTCAACCTCCTGATTACTTGAGGAATCACAGGAACGGGGGGAAACGCGTGCAGTAGTGGAAACTTCCACTCCACTACGAATGCGTCTCCCAGAGCTCCTCTTTGAGGAAATTCCCTTGAACAGTACTGATCGCACTTCCGGTTGATCGCGGTGGCGAACAGATCCACTTGAGGGGTTCCCCAAAAGGCGAAGATCTCCAGAAGGACTTCCTGAGCCAGCTCCCACTCGTGAGAGACCGTGCTCTGCCTGCTCAGAGCGTCTGCGGCCATGTTCTTCTCTCCAGCTAGGTGAATTGCTGATAGAGAGATTCCTTCTCATATTGCCCAGAACCATAGCTGCATTGCCTCTCTGCACAGTGGTAGTGACCCTACTCCTCCTCTTTTGTTGAGGTAGTACATGGCCACCGTGTTGTTCGTCATTATCAGGACATTCTTTCCCTGTACAGAGGGCAGAAAGGCCTTCAGCGCTAGTCCGATTGCCCTCAGCTCCAAAAGGTTGATGTGTAGTTTGGACTCCGATGGAGACCAACGACCGCTGATTGTCAGATTGTTGGTGTGTGCTCCCCACCCTATGAGTGAGGCGTCCGTCACCACTGTTATCTCCGGCCATGGTTGCCAAAAAGACTCTCCCTTGAGAATGTTGTCATTGCAAGCCCACCATAGAAGATCCTGAGCAACTGCGCTCGGGACTTGCAGAAGATCCGACATAGTCCCTGAGAACTGGGACCACTGAGTTCAGAGTGCCCATTGAAGGGATCTCATTCTCAACCTGGCCTCTGGTACTAGGAAAATGCAGGAAGCCATGAGGCCGAGCAACCTGAGAAAATCGAAGGCCGGTAGACGTTGGGCATTCTGGAATTTTGTTACCATCTGCTGAATGTGGAGAGCTCTCACTTCGGGAGGCGAGGCTTTCCCTGAGGAAGTGTCCAAGACTGCTCCGATAAACTGGAGCTTCTGGGGTGGTATCATGTGGGACTTCTTGAAATTGAGGGAGAAGCCCAATTTGTGGAGGAAGAGGCAGGTGATCGAAAGATGTTCCTGAGCTTGTTCTGGAGAACTTGCTCTGATCAACCAGTCGTCCAGGTAGGGATATATGTGAATACCTCCTTTCCTGAGACTTGCTGCCACAAGCGCCAACAGTTTGGTGAAAACCCTCGGTGCGGAGGTCAACCCGAATGGCAGAACTCGAAACTGATAATGAGAATTGCCCATCGCGAACCTCAGGTACTTTCTGTGCTTTGGATGGATTGGCACATGAAAGTAAGCATCCTGAAGGTCCAATGATACCAACCAATCTTGGAGTTGGAGAGCCTGAAGGATCTGAGAAAGAGTCACCATCTTGAACTTGTCCTTCCTGAGGAACTTGTTCAAGTTTCTCAAGTCCAAGATGGGTCTCAGTCCTCCGTCCTTTTTTGGAATGAGAAAATATGGGGAGTACCAACCCCTGTTCCTTTCCGTTACAGGTACTAGTTCTATGGCACCTTTCTCTAGCAGGGTTAAAATTTCCTGCAACAGGAGCGGATCTGGAATTTTGACGGAGTTGGCTCCCGGTGGATGATTCTGAGGCCTTTTTAGAAAGGTGAGACAGTAACCTTGGGCTACTGTTTCCAGTGCCCAAGCATCTGAGGTAATGCCCCGCCATTTCTTCAGATGCTGAGAGATCCTGCCTCCCACTGGTGTTTTGTGCAACAAGGTCTCAGAGGGATTTAGAGGCGGCTGCAGGAGTGGCCGAGGGTACAGATGCCGCTCCTGAGGCTGATTTTGCACCTCTTCCTCGTGCTCCACGAGGGAAGTTTCTTTTGCCCCTTTGAGAAGCCTGTCCTCTTCCTCTACCAAAAGAGGAGTAGTATCGAAAAGAACGACCCCTCCAGGAAGATGAGCCGGAATAGGGTTTTAGAGGCGTGCGCATAGAGGCGCTAAGCGATTTAGCTGCTGCTTTCGAGGTCTGAAGTTTTTCTAGGCTTTCATCAGCCTTGCTGCCAAACAGCCTCGAGCCATCAAAGGGCATGTTAAGGAGTCTGGCTTGCACATCTGGTGCAAACCCCGACTTCCTCAACCACGCAAATCTGCGTAGTACAACGCTTGCAGCCATAGACCTGCTGATACTATCAGCAGTATCCAGTCCAGACTGGAGACATTCCCCCATTGCCTCCTTCCCGACTTTGACTATATTCAGGAAGCCTTCCCTTTCCTCGCCTTCCGGAATATGATCAGCCGCCGCCGAAATACAGTTCCACAGGGTATGGGTAAACCTGGCTAGGGTACAGGTGACATTTGTCGATTTAAGGGCCATACTGCCTGACGTGAAAACTTTACGTGCCCATGCGTCAACTTTTTTATCCTCTCTATCTGGAGGAATAGTGGGATATGCAGTTTGTTTTGATGTAGATGCTGCCTGAATGACTAGATTTTCTGGAGTCGGATGCTTATTTAAGTATTCAGGATCCGTTCCAGCTGGTCTATATTTTTTTGGAAAAGTGCTATCTGCAGCAGCAATACTCTCAGGTCTATCCCAGTTTTTCTCCACCGTCCTCTGAAGAGCCCTGTGAAAGGGGAGAACTGGATCTTTTTGAGGCCCTCTGACAATGATATCCGTCATGTCATCCTGTTCAAAAACTGGTGAAGTGTTACCCCAACCCATATATTCTATTACTCTGGTCATAAGACCCCTGTACTCAGCATCTGCATGCTCTGCAGGATCAGGTCTGGCAAACTCTAATTCTGGGGAGGTGTCAATTCCACTGGCAGAATGTAGAGTATCACTCAGGTCTCTCATTCTAGATTCCTGGTCAATAAGTTCCTCAGGAACTTGCTTTGTGCCATAAGAAACTCCAAAAGGAGTAACTTTGTCTTCTTCTGAGCCAGATTCCTCATAAATTGAGGACATGGACTTAAAAAAGTCTGACCTGTGCAAAGGACTGAACCTCCTTTCTTCTTCTACCATACGCGTCGAAGGGATTGATAAATCCTTCGAAGTTGTCGAAGGAGTCTTCGAAGATGACTTCGACACGGGCGTCGAGGATGTTTTTGGTTTTGGTGCCGAAACGGTCGACGCCGGCGGCGGCGAAGTCGTCAAAGCCTTCGACGACTTGTGTTTTTTGTATGGCACCGGCGAAGTGCTCGACTCTCGAAGAGTCTTCGACGGATTGGCGTCGACTCGAGTTTTTTTTAGTATCCTCGACACTACTGGTTTTTACCATGGTAGTCTTGGACTTCCCTTTGTCGTCCAATGGAGCGGCCTTAGGGGTATGGATTTTTCGAGGTTCTTTCGAGGGGGTCGGGGCCGCGTTCTCGAAAACCTCCATCATCTTTTTACGGAATTCTTCCCATTTACTGGGAGAATCCGATTTTGTCGAACATCGAATTTCTTCGGTCGACTCTGAAGAAGAAGATGATGAGGGAGATCTATGTCTCCTCTTCATTTTTTTAGACGATGACGAAGAGTGTCTCGATCCACTCCTAGATCGAGATCTCTTGGAGTGCCTATGGCGATCCGATTCCTTCGAATCAGTCGCTTTCTTATGTTTTTTAGACATAGCCTTCTTAGAGGCTTCCCTCCCCACCGACAGTTTACCTCTCCTTTCACAAAGAGCTTTCTCGGTCATGGATTGGCAGGAACCGCAGTCGTCGATTCGGTGACTGGAACCGAGACACCAGAGACAAACCCGGTGGGGATCCGTGATCGACATTTTTGATCCACAATCTACACACTTCTTGAAGCCAGTCTTGGGTGTCGAAGGAGTCGAAGATGACGACATTTTCTTCACAGAAAATCTGAAGCGCGCCGTTCTCGATAGCGAAGCGATCGGAAAAACTGAACTGAAGCAACGGGCGCGGCTCAAGCTATTTATACCATCGGTGACGTCAACAGAGTACGGAGTCCGTCGAGGGACAATCGACGCCACGACCTCGAGCACAGCGCCCTCTGCCGAGAGAATTTTTTTTCCGAAGCAGCGAAGCTGAAGACAACGAGTTATCATAAGAAGAGGAATACGTGGGAGGACACAATCCATTTGAAGTTGTACATCTTAGACATAAAGACGTTCATAGGGAGTGGAGCATATTCCTGGGGACCAAGGTGTCAACAATGCAGATTGGCGACAAAGCCGGCACCCAGGACTCAGCGCCTACCTAAAGTCAGGGCCTGTTGGTGCTGGGGAACCTCACTCATCTTCGGTTCCCGGCCCAAGCCTGTAGACGTGCAGGAGTGGTGCCCCAGTGTGTACCCTTGTGGTCACAACAGATGCTGTAGGATCAACTGGCTTTGCAACCGGAGACAACGCACCGTTGTCTGCGCCAAAGGTGCGAAAGCCCGAGCAAATGGCACTGTGCCAAAGATGTCCAGCATCTTCAGGCAGAAGTTCTGTCATTCCTCCCAGAAGCAGGATTGGAAAGGAAAAGGTACCTGCGCCGGTCACTCAGGAGAATCCTTAGAGCAGTGGCTCTTCTTTTTTGTGGCAGTAGAGGGGTCTCGGTGCGAGGACTCGCTCAAGGAGCGGGACATCTTCCAAGGCTGCTGCTTCTTCCTCTCCGTTTACTTCTGCCAGGCTGCCTTTTCTTTAGAACGGCAGTCCGTGCGATCTTCACCGAGAACGAGGAGACTCACACTTCGCCTTGTAGACTAATGTAAAGATCTTTGCTGCCCTTTTCTGGAGGGCCTTCCGGTTCATAGAGTGGCACGACCCGCAATCCTGGGCGTCGTGGTCCTTGTGCAAGCAGTAAAGACAAATCCAGTGCGGATCCAACACAAATATCTGCCGGCCGCAATCCACGCGCGATTCGAAGGGCGAGACCTTAGATGGAGTAGACATGACAAAGAGAAAAATTGAAAGCTCGAAGAGCATGTTTTTGATTAGGTACCAGAATGCATGGAAAAAAGGAACTGGGGTCCCAGTGTGCAGCGCCTCACTATGTACTGGACCCAACGTCGCGTCCGGTGCGGGGCACATGGAGGCATCAGCGGGGTAAGCACAGAGCCCCCTGGTGGCATAAAAGGTTTAGGGAGAACAGCTGCGCTGGGATAGGGATATCTTAGATAAGGCATCGTGGGAGGAAAGAATCCACATTAGAAAGTAGGAAAGACCCAGTCGGTAGTCTTTCAAACACATTTTGAACACATTGGTGTGGGGAAAAGCTAACTGTCTTTTGTGAAGGCCTCAGCAATAATCTCAGATGGGAAATTAAATGCAGTTCTGAATCATATTGAAGGGAGTTCCGGTTTGATCATTTAATTTGTTCATGAATGAGTGGGTGCCTCCATTAGGAAAGAGTATTAAACATAATAGGTTATGAGTCCACTTATGAGAAGCTTCCTGCAGTTTGTAATATTGATATAGTAAAACTCAGAAATAAAAAAAAAAAAACAGCATTTACAATTATATATTTTTTTTAAATTTGCGATACAACCAAATTTTGTTTTTTCACAAAACATTTCATAAAACTACAAATCGACCAAACCCAAATAAGTTACAAATTACAAATTATTATAAAATGTTAGCTCCCCCGCCCCCAACCCCATGTCTGCATTTTTAGTAAAAGGGGAATTAAAGAAAATAGGAAACAGTCAGCAAATCTTAACAGTATTTTAGTGGACATTCTCTCCCAAAACATCTTAGTGGATAACCAATCTGTTGAGACAGTTAAGGGCACCAGATATCTTTCTCTAGCAAGCCACGCTCCCCCGCAGTACCTCAACAAATGCTCGACTGCCTGAGCTTTGGGATCTTTACAACCTGGGAATAGGATTGATGTTTTTCCCTCGCAACACCAACAAACTAAAACTGATCCCGTATGAATCAAGTTTAGTCGCACTCTGAGAAAATTCTGTCTCACCTTTTCATCAGGGAATTTTACCAGGTATCTTGGGAGGTATCCAAGTTTCTTATCACACTTAGAGAGGGGAAACTGCTATAGTAGACAACCTCATTTGATCAATTGTTCTAATCCAATCCATTGTGGCAAACATCTTCTTTGTCTTCATTGGGTTTACTGTTAGTGTCTTCATCATTCCCACAGCTACCGAGTATCTCGACAACCAACCTCCTCAGATCTTGTAACACTGATGAATGGCCCATTTGGAGGTGCCCCAATAGGTCCTCATATAGCAAGTTCTTCAGTGGGTTGATAATCTATATAAGGATAATAGCTTCCAATCCATATGGGACTTCAAAGACCTAAGGTCCAAGTCAAATCTCAAGCCTACCATCTGAACCCTCTTTGGTAACCCTAGAGCCTTTTTCCATATCTGCCCCTCTATGATCTATCAATCGAAGGACCAGGCTATGGGTCTGGTCTCTATCCCATACAGAAGGACTGGTATGATCTTTGCCGTGTAGAACTTCACCGCGGGAAGCAGGGAAAATCCACACAGTTGGCCAATAATCCTCTGTAATTGGGAAGTTAGCTGGTTGGCCTTTGCTGTAAACACTAACAGACAGATTATTTCTGGGAGTAGCATATAATGTATATCCTAGATAAACAATTTCCCCGACCACCGAGATGGGATCTCCTCCCACCTTCCATTGGAATCTGCCTTCACCAGCTCTCTTATCTCCCAAGATCACAATTTTCGACTTTCTTGGGTTTACCTTTAGGTCATTTTTCTTCATAAAGACATCGAGAGCATTCAGTAACCGCTGTAGGCCCACCAGCGTTTTGTCCATAAGGATAATGTCATCTCCATACATGAGCCATTTAATGGCCCTGGAGCTGAGTTTGACGCTCCCCAACCCTTCGGTATCAACTTCCTAGCCGAAGTCAGCCAAGTATAAGTTGAAGAGAAAGGGAGCAATCATGCATCCCTGTCTCACCCCTCTTCCCACAGGAATCTGTTCTGAAAGATGACCTTCCTTGTTTAGTCTTAATTTCATAGTATTATTTTCGTGAAGAGAGAGAGAGATTAATCAAGGGTATTCCCCCCCCCCCGCCCCAATTGCAAGCTTAGACCATAGCCGCTCTCTACTGACTAGGTCAAAAGCGCTTGCCAAATCAATAAAGGCACAGTATAGCATTGATGGATTCCTTCCTTCTTTACTATTTAGCAGTGTGGCCAATACTATACCATTTAGGGAGGTGGCATGACCCTTAGGAAACCCTGCCTGCTGTTTTGGTAAGATCTTATTTACTGTGGCCCATTCCTCCAATTTCCTTAATATTAGACTGGCAAAGATCTTGCTTTCCACGTCCAATAGGCTTATGGGCCTATAGTTTTTTGGGTTCTTTCGATCCCCTTTTTTAAAAATGGGTATGATTATAGCTGACTTCCATGATAGCTGGATATTTCTCTTCTCTATGATACCCCTGAAAAGTATGTGCAGGATGTGGGCCCACATAGTTGGATTTCCTTTTAAGACTTGATAAGTCAAACCACTGGGCCCTGCTGCTCTCGATAGAGAAGATTTAATTATTAACTCAACAGTGTCTTCTTCTGTGATGTCAATGGTCCAAGGAGACCCAGTAATGCTGGGTACTAGATCCCTCTGCAATTTCAGATATTTATCCATGAGGTAAGTGACCCAAAAAGGCTCAGGCACACAATTTGCCTATAGAACGCCCTGGTCTTTATCCTAGGACTAATGCCCAGAAATTATGTGAGTTATTACTTGTTAATATCCGAAGCATAGACTCCCCATCTTTCTGCAGACGGCTCATTTTCTGTTTGGACCAATTACTGTAAGTGCACTTTAGTTGTTGAATTACCTTTTGACAGCTCAACCCTATCCACAATTTCCCTTCTAGCCGCGCTTATCTGCCGACGCAGCTCCCTCTTCTTTAGCTACGTCAGCTCATCAAAAGTGTGCTTGTGTGCTACTAGTCCCTTTGATGGCATGTTCTGGGGGTAGTCTATTGACCACAGGAAGTCATGGAATCTGTGGGGATTTAAATTCTCCTCTAAATCACTGAAACTGGGATTATTTTGTAACTGATCAAGTGCGTCATTTAGAAGTATCCTATCCTTTCTATATTTTACTAGTCGATTTCTCTGAGCATTGACTACGACAGTTTGCTGCCATTAGTCCAATTTTTTACTAACGCTCCAATCTAGAGAAGCTTCCAAAAGTCTATGGTCACTAGAACCAAATTCACCCCACCGGGAAATAATCACATTTCATGAATATACTAGAAGAAAGAAATATATAGTCCAAGTTGGATTCCAATTTCCCCTGCAACCAAGTACTTGCAGGAGGTATATCACCCTCAATGGACCCATTGATAATTTTAAGATACCAGTCCCTGAAAAAGGATAACCAATTTTTGGCATTGGCGCTTACTATCTTTGGTTTCTGAACCCCTCCCCCCCGAAAAATATGGAACACATTGAGAATTAATATCTCCTGCACCTAAAATATGGGCAGCCGGGTAGGATAACTTAGTCTGTGTTAATATACCCGCCAATGAGACCAGAAAATCGGTGAGCTTCGAGCACAGAGGGTTCCAATCAAGATTTATGGCTATCAGATGTTTGAACCCCTCCTTTGATGGAAACCCAAGTTTGACCGCCAAAATCCCCTTCTGATTTACAATTATAAATGATGCAACACAATCAAATGTAGGATACTTTACCCATTCTAATGAAAGACATTGGATGGTGTATACAGTGTATACAGCGGCACTTTGTTCCTCACCCTTTTCCATTCTTTTCTTATGTTTAGAAGCTTGCAATACCAAGACAAGTCACCATGTATACTGGGCACAAGTGTTCTTTTTCAATGAGCCTAGTTAAACGATTTGTCACTGTGCAAAGCTCTAGCAGTGAGAAATTACTAACATGCAGCTTTGTGAACGTAAACGGTTTGGCTGCGGTTTTGCCTTTCTCCATATCCAGGAAATGTCAACTGAAAGATATGGTAAACAGAGCAAGGATTGCCATACACAGTTATGTTTTATCTATAAACAAAATGAAAATGTTTACTGTGGGTGATTCAGCTCCTAGAGTCTACTGGGTTAATCCACCATGGACTGTCTTAGATAGGCCCAAGCTACTCCTCACTGATGAGCCCCAACAAGGGCGAAACATGTTTGGGGATGCTTGTGGTCTTGTGCAGAAGGGATGTGGCCTAGCAGTTCGGGCTGGACTGCCCCTTTTGGGGTGGGGCCAAGCCTGATTTGCATATGGCCTTTCTCCTTCTGTAATGGCTTGGCAGGCGAAGAACGGTGGTCTGGAGGGATGCCCAGAGCATTGCCAGTGGTTAAGATTCATTCTAAACCTTCCAGCCATCACCTCTTTGTTTTTGCTTTGTCACCCCGAGTGGGACGGGTATGCCCAGACGTGGGTCCCGTGCCTGCTGGGCCTAAAGACCCAAGCTACTCCTCACTGATGAGCCCCAACAAGGACGAAACATGTTTGGGGATGCTTGTGGTCTCGTGCAGAAGGGATGTGGCCTAGCAGTTCGGGCTGGACTGCCCCTTTTGGGGTGAGGCCAAGCCTGATTTGCATATGGTCTTTCCCCTTCTGTAATGGCTTGGCAGGCGAAGAACAGTGGTCTGGAGGGTTGCCCAGAGCATTGCCAGTGGTTAAGATTCATTCTAAACCTTCCAGCCATCACCTATTTGTTTTTGCTCTGTCTTAGATACTACTTTTTCTTACTGAGCACATTAGTGATGGCTAGTGCTTTCAAATATCCCTAACCGGGACCCCTCTTTGGAGTACTGTAGAGGCTTAGACCCTTCTGGTCGAGTGTGCCCCGATACCTGCTGGAAGCTCCTTGCCCGTCGATTGGTAACACTCGGCTATGCACAGGATAATCCATGGTGACAGAGTTTGCTTAGTGACAGGAAGGGCTTTTTTAGATAAGGAATAGGCCACAAACAACTGGTCCGATTTCCTAAACGCAGCCTTACAGCTGACAGAAACTTAACGCCCTATGGGATCATGGCGCATCGAAAGGGTAGAAGACAGGCAAGCCAATGGACTGGGACAGATGAAATTATGAAACTACCTTAGGCAGGAATCCTGTCTTTAAAAGAGACTTTCTCGCAAAAGAACTTTTGGAATGGAGGTTTGCAGCACAAGGCTTGCAGTTCGCTAACCCTCCTGGCAGACATGATTGACCAAAAAGGCAGTTTTAAGGGGCAATAGTCACAAAGAACATGAATGCATAGGCTCAAATGGAGCCGCAATCAAAAAGGTCAAAACCAGATTAAGATTCCAATCTGGGACAACAAAGGGGGTTGGCGGAAACTTGTTGGGAAGGCCCTTCAGGAACTGGGCCAGGATCGGAATGGTGAAAAATGAACCTTGGTCTGGGGATCTCAAGCACAGACAGGACCGTCAAATACCCTTTTTCACTGTGGCAGCCTGAAGTGACAGAAGACACTCCACCACTGTGGGGCTGGGGCAAGCGATAGGGTCAGTCTTGCGTTCCCTGCACCACACCTCAAATCATCTCCACCTGCAGCCATACAGAGATCTAGTGGCAGGTCTGCGTGCAGTCAGCAGTACCTCAAGCACATCCTCCGAGAGGTCCCAGTCGTCATACCTCATCCTCTCAAGAGCCACGCATGTAGGTTGAGGGAGTCCAGGGTCTGCTGAAGCACCCGGTCTTCTGAATGGGTGAGGAGATCCAGACGCTGATGCAACCGGTGAGGCCGACAAATGGTCAGTTCCAGGAGATCGGAGTACCATGTTCTCCTCGCCCAATCCAGGTCGATCAGGATCATGGATGCTCGAAATCTCTTCAACCTCCTGAGAACCCAAGGAATGACGGGAATCAGAGGCAAGGGGTAATTGAGAGGGATGGTCCAATCCACCAGAAACATGTCCCCTAGTGCACAGTTCGATGGGAATTCCCTCGAGCAAAACTGTTTGCACTTCCTGTTCAACTCTGTGGCAAACAGATCCACTGCAGGGGTACCCCAGAGAGCAAAGACCTCCTCTAGGACCTTCAGGCACACTTCCCACTCGTTTCAGACCGTGCTCTGCCTGCTGAGAGCATCCGCCAAGGTGTTCTCTGTCCCCGCCAGATGAACTGCCGAGACCGAGATTTGGTTCTCTCTTAACCAGAACCACAGCTGAATTGTCTCTCTGCAGAGTGGGCAAGAGCGCACGCCACCCTGGTTGTTTAGGTAATGCATGGCCACTGTGTTGTCTGTCAGGACGAGAACATGCTTCCCTCTGAGAGATGGTGCAAGGGCCTTCAGGGCTAACCTGATGTCCTGCAACTCCAGCCTTTTGATATGCCACTTGGCTTCTAATGCTGACCAAAGGCCGCTCACCTGCAATTCCTCGCAGTGAGCGCCCCAACCCTGCAGGGAAGCATTTGTGACCCCTGGTGCCAAGGTGGTCAGAAGGGTTCCCCCACTAACATATTGTTGTGTGTGCTCCACCAGCCGAGTCAGCAGACTAACTGGCTGGACACTGAAAGGCGATCCGTGAGCGCTCCCAGGTATTGAGACCACTGGTCCCTCAGGAACCATTGGAGGGCTCGCATAAGCAGCCTGGCCTCTGGCACTAGAATAATACATGAGACCATGAGATCTGAAAGGCAGCAGAAGGAAGTTGCTGGAAGAGTGGCATGGTTCTTAAACAACTGCACCATCTGGTCAATGTTGTTGACTCTCTCCTCAGGGGGAAAGGCCTTCCCCACCCGGGTGTCTGGGACAGCTCCAATGAACTGGAGCCGCTGGACTGGCGTCAAATGGGACTTCTTCCAGTTGAGGGAGAAGCCCAGCTTGTGCAGTAGTAGGCAGGTGTCTTCCAGATGAGTCAAGACTTGCCACGCTGACTTCCCTCAGATCAGCCAGTCGTCCAGGTGTGGAAATACATGGACCGCGGATCTCCTGAGGTGGGCCGTGACCACTGCCATGAGCTTGGTAAAGACACTTGCCGCGCAGGTCAACCCAAAGGGAAGCACTTTGAACTGATAGTGCTAGACGCCAATGAGGAACCTTAGGAACTTCCTGTGCTTTTGTTGTATCGGCACCTGGAGTTCGAGAGCGTGGAGAATCTCCTTCAATGTCACCATCCTGAATTTGTCCTTCTTCAGGAACTTGTTCAAGGCCCCGAGGTCCAGGATGGGACGGAGACAACCCCCCCCTTTCTTGGGCACCAGGAAGTAATGAGAATATCAACCTGACCCTCTCTGATATGGAGGCACCTCTTCCATGGCATCCTTCGATAACTGGGATCTCAGTTCTTCCTGGAGCTCCTGTCCCGGTTGGATTGGGGGATGTTGGGGAGGTGGCCTCTTTAGAAAAGGCAGACAATAACCCCACTGAATCAACTGCAGGGCCCAGGCGTCAAAAGTCATTTCCTGCCAAATATCAACCAACCGGTGCATCGTGGGAGGGGAAATCAAAGCAGCTTAGAGGAAGCAGGGGACCCTGCCGCTGTTGGTTGGTCTCTAGAGGCCCTTCTGCCCCTTCCGGGATGCGAGAAATGCCTCTGCCCTTGCCTGGCTTGCGGGAGCTGCGCCTTCCTAACATAGGGCCCATAACATCTGTAGCCCCTGCCTCTGGAGGTAAAGCTGAAGGCAGGCTTAGCCTGCGCCGCTTAGCCCAAAGATTTAGCAGCCAATTTCGACTCCTTCAATTTCTCCAAGTACTCTTCTGCTTTCTGTCCGAAAAGCATATCACCTTCAAACGGCATGTCCAGCAATCTGTTTTGGACATTCAGGGAGAAACCAGAAGTTTTAAGATAAGCTTGGCATCTCAACACAACCGCTGAACACATTGCTCTGCCCACACAGTCTGCCACGTCCAAGCCTGTCTGCAACAACTGTTTGGCTACCACCTTCCCATCCTCCAGCTGCAAGAAAACGTCCTGAATGGCACCCTCAGGGACGTACTCAGAGCCTGTTCTAATGCTTTCCATAAACCAAACGAATATTTGGTGAAACCACAAGCCACATTAGTGGCCTTGAGAGCCATGCTACCAGAAGTGAACACTTTTCTGACTACGGCGTCACATTTTCCCCCCCTCTCTGACCGTAGGCAGATTTGAGGTGGATGCCATGGGTCTAGTGGAGACAGTGGCAGCCTGAATCATCAAACGCTCCGGGGAAGGATGAGTGGCATGGAAAAAAGGATCTCATCTTGCTGGCCTATACTTCCCTGTGAAAATGGCATTCACTGGGGGAACGGTACAGGGGTGCTGCCATTAAGCGGCTAAGGGATCTGCAATGACAGGGTTAAAAGGCATATTGGACTCGACTGTGGGACTCTCGTCCAAAATGTTGATATGATCAAAACCCTGAAGAGGGACAGAGGACATCTTCAACCCCAGGGTGTCAACCACCCTGTGAACCAGCTCCTTGAACTTCACACTAGCGTGGGTATAGGGCTGTTTCTGTTGTAACGCCAAGTCTGGAGATGTATCCAGACCACTGGCATCATGTAAACCCTCAGCCAAAGGCAGTAAATCAGCTTGGGTGTTGAAATAGTCGTCAGCGCCAGCGCCTGTGTAAACAGGGACAACCGTGTCCTCAGGGTCATCGTGCTCTTCGACTCCGAAAATGGAGTGCATGGAGTCGACGAAACCCGACCTCGACAATGGCACAAAGAAACCATTGCCAACTGTCGGCGCCGAAGGCTTGAGGATAGACTTTGAAGCTATCGATGCCGAGGATACTTTCAGCGCCGAGGGATGCTCGGGCAACCGAGAGACGTTGGGAGCCTCGGCCCTATGTCCTTCCAGTGACTTATGCCTGATGGGCACAACACATGAAGACGCTTTCAACGCCGATGATGTCAACGGAGTGGCCGGCTGGGGTTCGGGAGCATCGAGTGCTGCGTTAGCCGCCAAAGCCTGCTGGTCAAGGGCCGGAGCCGCACCTACAGCCGCTTGTGTCTTAAACATTTCTAACAAATTCTTAAAACTCTCCCACTCCTCCCGAGTGGTCGGCCCGCCGAGGGCTTACCTCGTTCCAATGAGCTGGACTTGCGTTGGTGACGGTGGTGCCGCTTCTTCTGAGAGGAAGACGACGAAGAATGGCTCCTGGAATGGGACCGCTTCTTGGTCTACTTACGATGTCGGTCTTTCCCCTTGGTAGGGGTGGGCTCCTCAGTCTCGGCCTCTGAGGACCGGACGAGCGACCATGCCAGAGTTTTGGCGACAGGTAGGCTTAAAGTCGGTTTCCCGGCTCTCTCACGCAGGGATTTCAGCTGCATCTTTGCGCACAACTCGCAGGCCTGTGTCGTGACTAGCACCCAGACACCACAGACAGACGTCATGGGGGTCGTTCAAAGACATTTTGTCCTCGCAATCGTGGCATTGCTTGAAGCACGAAACCCTGTGACACATTGCGTCGAGGCAATGACGAAAAAACATACAAAGGTACAGTAAGAACAGAGTAACTCGAGTCGTGTTCCCTATGCAGCCTGCAAGCGCGCAGAAAAAAAGGAACTAAGGTGTGGGGCGTAGTGGTGCTGTATTTATTAAACACCTGGCGTCATGTCCAGAGCCGACGATCGAGAGCCTGACAAGACGGATCAACGAACGGCGGCTGAAAGTCGAGGTCCACTACGCCCCCCCCCCCCCGGCGAAAGGTTTCCGAGCAGCAAAGCTGCAGATGGCACATCTATCATGAGGAATCTGCGGGAGAAAAGCAATCCATTGAAATAATATTTTGTCACTTGCTCGAGGGGGATTTCATAAGCATCCGTCAACAATAGATCAGTCTTTTGGCTGATACATACATTCGTGACAAAATAATCATGCTGTACGTCACATTTAATGACCTACAGACGGCATTTGACACAGTTTCAAGGTACACCCTTTGGTCCCTGCTAACTCATCTAGCCAAACCCCAATGGCCATTCACCAACTATAGTCAAGCAACTAGGGGATTGTGCGATAGGGACAGGGGGAGTGTGTACCAAATCATTTGAGATCAGCAGGGGGGTTGGGCAAGGTTGTGCGCTGGTCCCTTTGCTGCTTCCAATCTTTATAAATGATATGGTGTCAGCACTGAATGCCATAAAAGCAGATGCCACAATATTGGGGTAAAAAAATGGGTCTGCTGTTGTACACAAACTTATGATTTCTAAAACTGAAGGCTGTTTAACAACACAGATTGGATGCTTTTTCAATTCTCTGTAGGGAGAAACATAAAAATGAACACTGCTAAAATTGAAACTATGATATATTCTAAAAAATACATTAAAGGGACATTATAATATACTATAGAAAAGGAAATACTGGAGGTTGTGACAAATTACGATTAACTGAGGTTAAGTATGCATCATAAAAACTGGAAAGAACAGGTAGACAAAAGTGTGAATACTCTTTCTAGGAGAGGGACAGTATAAGAGCCAGACTATGTCACGTGTACTGATTGTTAGGAAAGATTACATTTTTGCTCCTTTCCTGCCATAGATTTCCACGTAATCCATATTCTTTTTGCTTGTTTTGATTCCTGTCCTGACTTTTTGGAGGTCGGTAAAGCCTGCTGCTTTACTTTCCTTACCGGGTTTGCTCATTCTTATGGGGAAACTGACCAGTCCCCAAGACTGTCAGAACTGAGAGACTATGCCGCTCTTTATGAATTCTTGCATTTTCATGGGAAACTGATGCAGTAAGAGAACAGAGAGGCTCCAGCTGCCTGCAATTATCCTGGTATCTTGGTTGCAGCATTGTACCACGTAGCAGATACGAGCAGTGGAAAGCAGGCTGCACCCAGTGCTGTCCCCCATTCAAGGTAGGGACCGAGGTTTGCAGCAGAATTTGCGCCCAAGGAAAAAGGCACGCGGAGCGCTCATGGCGGGTTAAGATGGCTGCCAAGCAGGGCCGACCCCACTGTGACAGCCAACAAGAGGAGGGTAGTGGCCCCTGTCTGGGGAGGCAGAGCAGAGCTGGCCCACATTGCATAGACGCCCACGGAGCCCTCTGGGCACAGCACCAGAAGTATCCGGTAATATGGTCACCATACGTAATGTCGCTGGGAAAAGGTTGTGGCAACATTATATATGGTGACTATATATATGGGGTCAAAAGGAGCAGCGGTTGCAGGGGTGTCCCTCGCATGTTCCATGTGAGAATGTCTCTGCAAAAAACAGCAATTTTTTGGTGACTTTTTGGCCAGACAACATTTTTCCAGGGACATTATCACATGGAACCGCACAAGCGATGTAAGTAGCCACGCAGCTGTACTGGGACTCGACTAACAGCTGGTCCCTGCATCAGCGGGCACCCAACAGGGAAGCGTTGGTCTGCGTGCTCTGGTTGGCAGGCGCAGCAGTGGCTGGACTGCATATAGAAGTGGCCACCTACTGGCAGAGGTGTGAGAGCTCCCCACACCCAGGAAACTACATCCGGGAGGACGTGGAGGAGACAGCAGACACTGCTCCCGAACCTACGGCCCTACAGCTACCAGCAGACTGGAGTGAGAGATCCCCATCTTTCGGGTGGGCGCACAAGAATGCCTGCTGGCAACACCACCTAAAACACCGGGAGGACTTGCCTTGTCCCTGCACACAGGCAGCTTGCCATCTGCACTGACTCACAAGTGAGACACCTTGCCCTGGGGTGAAGATTCATCTGGCATCACGGCTGGCCAGTGACCCAGGAGATCTGAAGGCCGCAAGTTAGAGGCAAGGTAGGAAGGGACAGCCTCTGCCACATTTGTTCAAAGAAGAGCATGAGGCCTGTTCAGAGGAGGCGGGCCGGTATGGACTGGGCGCACCAAGACGCCAGGAGTGTTGGACAATAACCAGGCATTCCAAGCGGCCGCTAAGAGACACCACCCTGCATGATCGGGGTGTACGAACAAAGCCAGATGGGAGACTGGTGGCAGGGTAGCAGAGTGCAGGGAGGGCCGCCGATCATGGTGGGGCGTGGGGCTGGCGACCCCATTACAAGCAGTGCAAGGAAGCCCTGTGGCACACACAAGCAACTGGGTGCAACAAGACCCCTGACAGCTCGGCACTGGCCACATGGGTTTGCTTGTGGTGAACCAGCGGGGGAGAGGGCAGAGAGAAGAGGAGGATCCCACCATATAGACACTTACAGGTGCACAGAGCATGGTGTGGGTGTGGCTGGAACCAAAGCCAACCCTGGGCAGCACTGGGCTGCTGGAACCCTGGGGCAAAGAGCATCTCAGGAATTGCCAAGGTCCATTCCGATTAGGCATTTGACATTTCCCCCCTGTGAAGGGGGCGGGCCTCCTTGGTGGAGTGATGGCAACCCGGACAAGGGATCGGTTTGCTCCGAGTCCACCAGGTGTGTGGGCTGACCATGACAGGAGGGAGAAGCAGGCAACCCAAAATTGACAAACACCACTGCCCGATTCTACAGCCACAGCCTCCAAGAGCCTCACTTCCCGCACAAGAGCAGGATGTGTAGACAACTAAGTTGGAGGGGAGAATTAGTCCTGCAGGTTGTACAGAGCTCCAGGACGGCCCTGGAATTCAAGATCGGAAACATAGGGGAGGAGTTGAATCTCATTAGGGCAGTCATGCCAAAGTCAACAGAGAGGCAAAAGGGAACCAATTTTAAAGGCACAGCAACATAGGGAGAGGTACAGACCCTCAAGTGGCCACGCTCCTGCAGACAACCAAGGTCCTGGAGGCCTAGGCGGAGGATGCCGAGGGCCGCTTGAGAAGTAACAATATAAGGATAGTGGGCCTCCCTGAAACCACAGAAGACGACTCAATGGATCTGTTCCTGGTAAAATGGTTGCCGAAACATCTGGGCGAGAAGGGCCTCTCGCAGTGGTTCGTCGTGGAACAAGCTCACAGAGTCCCAGCACCTGGTGCCAGATCCAGACCGGTTGTGGCTGAGCTATTCAATTATCTAGACTGTGACGTCCTCCTACAAACAGCCAGGAGAAGGGGCCCGATCGGATACTCCAACTCATCAATTATGGTATTCCCGACCTACACAGATGGGTCCAGCAACAGTGGCAGAGCTTCGAGGAAATAAAGTGAGTCCTCAGGGACAATGAAATTCGCTACAATCGGCCGGTCCCCGTAAGGCATGGGAATAGTGGGTGGCAGAAGGCAGCTGGTCCACAAGCTTACACTCGGGAAGGCAGGCGAGGAAGCATGTGAGCACCGGAGATGGGTTAGAGACGTGCACTTACCAATCAGGCCGTAGTGAGCAGAGTCACAGTGGCGGAGGACAGAACCCTCAAGCTACGTGGGGAAGACTAGCAACCGGAAGAGGAGCTGGCTAGAACTTTGAGCAGCTATGCCCCGCAGACTGGAAAGACCACCCTGGCTCTGGATCCTCAAGGATAGCACTGGATTACAGTTAAGATGGAAACAGATTTGTTGAAAAACGGACCTGGGCAGTGGGGACACTTGGGAACCCGTTTGTTTGAGCATAATAAACCCAAGACCCAAAACCAAGACCCTGGATGCACACTAGTGAGCCGCCACCCTTGCGGGACTGTGCGCGACCGCATGCCCCCGGCGAGAGCATGGAGTTTGGCTCCCTGTAACGCTCACCTGATTTCCGTAGAGGCGCCGGTCTTGACTGGGCGTATACCGTATCTTCAAAGGTGATGTGTAACACACGGCTGGCTCTTTGGGCTGGACCTCTGTGCACTGTATGTCTGACTCGAAGGGTAAGATGTCTGCAGATAGAAAATATGGGATTAATGAACTGGGTTATTGAATGTCTCTCTCTTCTTCCCTTTCTCTTCTCCTGTAGAACCCAAAGGTTAACGCTCTCACCTTAGGTAAGTGAACGCCGTGCTCTCCATCTGCCTCGGGGCAGGGTGCTGTAACCAGTTTCTTCACTGGATTAGGGGAGCAGGCCTCTTGACTTCAGAGGACTGCTGTCCGTCGTTTACCGCACGAACGGTAAGTTTCGAGTAATTCTAATGTCTTTAAAAGTCTTTAGTAATGATGTCTCTTGTTTTGCAGGGTTCCGGCGATGGCGGATGACGGGCTGAAGTGAGTTGAAGATGGAGCCCGTGTGATGAATAGAAGCGCCTGGAAGCACGTAAGTAAGCGCTTGTTGCCTGCTTCACGATGCGCTCTAACTGTCTTTTTATTTTGCAGGTACAAGTTCGGAGCGGCTGCAGGGTGCCGGAATACCCACTGGGTTAGATGTGGAAAGGAGTAATGGCACGTGAGTATTAAAGTTCCCCAATGTCTTTAAACACACCTTGTTTTGTCTTTCAGATGCGGGATGCAGCGCCGAAGGCCTCCGGAGCGTGCGAAGAGTTGGTAAGCTTTTGTCTTTCAGATGCCGGAATGCAGTGCGAAGACCTCCGGAGCGCACGAAGAGTAGGTAAGCCTTTGTCTTTCAGATGCCGGAATGCAGCGCGAGGCGTTGGTGACAGCCGATGGACCAGGTAAGTGAAGCGCTGTCACTGAAGACCGTAATGCTAACCTGTTCTTTCTTGTCTTTATAGGTGTTGCTGAAGACTGGATTCAGGATGGTAAGCCTTTTTCCTTAGGCCCAGGATCAGATGCAGAAGACACGATGAGCGTTCTGCTGCAGAGGATGCAGAATAACGCAAAACAAGATTCATCCATCGGGTGTGGTTTAAATAGCCTCCTGTAGTGCTTAGGTGTCTCCTTCCACAGCCACGCCTAGGTAAGAAAAGAGTTCCTGCTTTCCAGAAGAGTTCCAGTGTTCTGAACCTAGGGAGTGGCTCCTGCCCCACCCAACAGGAAAAGTAGTTCCAAACAGAAGAGGATCAGAGGCTCAACTGGCAGGCAAATAAGCAGCATGGTCTGCTGCAGGTAAGTCCACCCAAGCATTATGAGCCCGGCGCTTCCAGCGCTGGGACTGGGCATATTTATGAGCCTGGTGCCACTGGCGCCAGGACTGGGTCCAAAAGGTCCCAATTGGGACTGGTTGGCACTCGGAAACTGGGTTATGGATCTGCTTCCAAGGGAGTTGGGAAAACCCTGACCTTTTGGAAGCAGAGATCATGACACTCCCCCCTGATGGGGAGGCAGGACGATTAAGAGTGCCCCCATTGCATGTATTCGAACATGGAAGTTCATGAGTTAACCAGGTTCTTTGTTGACATTTCTGATGTTAGTAAAGTGGGGGGGGGCATTGGGGAAGGGGAGTGGGGGATTCCAGTCAATAGTCAAAGCCAAGCGGAAGAATGGGCAACATCACATGCTGAGAAGGTGTGGGAGGGGGGACACAACATAAATCATGGGGTCACTGACGATTCTCACATGGAACTTGAGGGGGATGGGGTAGCCCAGCCAAGCGTAGGGAGGTAATGGGGTTTCTGAAGAGGTGTGGGGTGCAGATAGCATTTCTCCAAGAAACACACGCCAGCAGGGTGGCACTCGAGAGGGTGAAGGCTAGTTGGTGGGGCGAAGTTAACGGCACAACCTATTCCTCCTACTCGTGGGGGTGTTGACCTGGATAGCGGGAGGGGTTCCTTTTCAAGTAACCAAGGTTCAGCGTGATAGGAGGGCAGGACTCCGATTCTACTGGGGCTGTTAGACAGGAGGGAAATGTGCCTAATGAACTCATACGCTCCCAATATCGACAATGATACTTACTTCCCGGGGTTAGTGGGTTTGATGGGGGGGGTGGACACTGGCATATGGAGAATATATGGGGGGGATTTTAATTGCGTACTCCAGCCGCAGTTGGCTAGGTCAGACCCCAAGGAACATAAACCGATGCCCTCTAAATCCCAGGGCCACATTTTGTCAAACCTAGACACTGTTGATCTCTGGCACGAGAAGAAGGGAGACGAGAGGGGCTACTCCTATTCTCAACCACATGGCACATACTCACGGCAGGACAATATCTTTGTGGGGCGTGAACAGTTTACCCAGTTCCGGGAAATTGAATACAGAGGGAAGACAATATTGGACCATGCCCCTATATGAGCCACAATAGCTTGGGGGAAGGAAGACAGGTGTAACCGCCACTTGGCAGCTGCGAGCCGAGGCGTTAACAGATATGGCATATCGGTGAGCAATAGGGGTCTATTTTGACCTAAATGAAGGCTCAGTGAGTGACAACTGGGTATTGTGGGAGGTGTTAAGTGTGACAATGAGGGGCAAATGCTTAGCTGCAACCCATGGGGTGCGCTCAACACTGCTATCCACCCTAAAAGGCCTAGAGGACCGAATCAGGGTGCTGGAAGGTGACATGGGGAAGGCGCTCACTTTGTGGGGCAGAGCTCCTCAGGGTTAGGGTGCACAGACGTCAGGCGCAAGAGTGCCTGGGGAAGCATGACTACGGACACTATCTAGCAAGGATTCATGGGGAAGGGGACAAGGCAAGACAACTCCTGGCCTGGGTCCTCAGGCGGGAACAGCCCCAGAGTCTGATCACTCAGGTTGAGGTGGCGAATGGGTCCTGGCCACCATGCAGGAAGACATCAATGCAGCCTTCCAAAGGTAATATAAACAGTTGTACAGTAGTAGGGGGCCTGCGCATGCCGGGGACATGGAGGAGGTGCTAGACCAGGCCTCCCTCCCTAGACTAAGTGCGGAAGCAGTGTCCAAACTAGAGGAACCCCTAACAGAAGATGAGATTAAAATCGCAATAGAATAACTTAGGAACAGGAAAACGCCTGGGTGCGATGACCTCCCAATTGCATTTTACAAGACATATGCAGAACTACTGGTCACCCGACTGATAACATAATGATGGGTACTTCCAGGAGGGGAGACTCCCGGCAACTACGCGGGAAGCCATCATTGTAGTACTACTTAAGCCAGGTAGGGATCCGCAGCACAGCTGGACATACTGGCCCATTTCACTGATAAACAGACACCAAAATACTATTAACACTTTGGGCCTACACAGCAACTTGTTTCCAAGTGGCACAATATTTATTTTGGTAGTATGTTATGGTTCACTGATTGCTGGCTTTGGTGTATTGGTGGAGGACATACGAGCATGGGATTGGAGACTAACAGTGTTCAAGGTTGATAAATATAGTCACTGCTAGTGGCTTTGTTTTACAATGTTGGGTGTTAACATGTGCAAGTAACAAACGTTTTTCATATGCTTTTCTCCCTGTTCCATGTAACCAGCCCTTGTTACTGTATATGATCTACATTGAAATGTTACATGGATATGTCATTTCGCTTTGGACCTTTACCAAACCGGTGGTAATGTATGATATGGAATTATTTATATTAATTTAATTATATATTGTTTATATTACTGTTTATAAATGGGTTTGTACTAAGTAATGCCCTGAAGAAGACCTGAATTTATAGGTCAAAACACGTGCTGGTGACAATTTAGTAAAGAAAATGTCCACGAACAACAATGAGTATTGAAATTTCTTTTGAATTGTTTACAATTACGAATGAAGTATCAATATAGCTCTTGTACTCTCAAATAGTTAGCATCTAGTGCGATTGGTCAACATTCCCACACCAGCTCGATCATGCTCAATATCCTCTATCGGCCCGCTGGAACAACACATACCTTTGAGTAAGACCTCCTACATATCTTCAACTCCAGCCTGAAGCCCTGCTCAAAAATCATCCTCATAGGTGACTTGAACTTGGGCCTCAATGACCCGAATGACCATAATGCCACATCCCTAGCCAACTCACTAACTGGCCTGGACTTCGTTCACCGTGTCTACAACCCCACGCATGTCAAAGACTGCTCCCTCGACTGGATTGTGGACCTCAATGGTAAGGTAGATATTAATGCCATCCACCCATGTCCCTGGTCTGAACACTTTGTAGTAACATTGATTATCCCACAGCGCACAGTCAACACCTCCAACATCTCCCCTATGCCTCCCATCTGGGTGCAAAGCTCTTGCTAAATCAAAAAGATCAGCATCACATCGCTACTATCTAAGCTTCAACCAGAAAACTACAAGCACATTGCTAACAATCCAGTTGCGCTCGCTGACATCTAGCTGAAAACAATGGCAATTGCTGTAGACACAGTCGCTCCACTAGTACGCCGGAAGGCCAAAAGTCTGGCCCACTCCAACTCATGGTCAACTAGCGACCTACAGGAACTGAGAGCCAAGAACGACAGGCTGAGGGAGCCTGGTCAAAGTCCCCATCAGATGCCCACAAAGCCCTCTTCAAAGGCACTGACAAGACCTACAAACTAGCCATCATTAAGGTTAAAGGTATGACCTTTAACAACAGAATCGCCAATGCCAACTCTAAAGAGCTATTCGCCATCCTCAGGGAACTAGAAGCCCCTGCCCCCGACCCAGTGACAACACCAAAGAAACTTGGTGTGTAAACATTCAAGAGACCCTGCTCAGCAAAGCTACCACCCGTCAGGAGAAAATCTGCACTAATCAATCACTTATCAACCCCAAATACCCATCCACCTCCCAACACACCCCTCCTCGCAAACCAGACACCTTCCGCTTCCACCCTGTGTCAGAAACGGAAGTTGCCACCATCCACAAAAACCTCAAACCGTCCAGATGTAAAGGGGACACCTGCCCAGCCCCGACTGTCAAGGACTGCTTGGAAGTGCTCACTCCCTTCATCACCAGCTTCATTAACGCCTCCTTCTCCTCAGGCATAGTCCCGGCCACCCTGAAGGAAACCTGGGTCCGCCCATTAATCAAAAAACCTACACTCAACCCTGCTATGACAAGCAATTACCGCCCCATCACCCCGTCCCTTTTCTGCTCAAAATCCTGGCCAGGGCTGCATATACCCAAATACAACACTACCTGGAATTCAACCACATCCTAGGTCTGTGACAGTCAGGTTTCCGACCTGGCCATGTAACAGAATCTGCCTTATTGGACCTAAAAAATCAACTTAACACCATTAGAGATGAAGGCAAGCCAGCCCTTCTCCTCTTACTAGACCGATTTGCCGCCTTCGACTTGGCTGAGCACACCATTCTTTGCCACCATCTCGCCTTGACAGCCCACTTATCACCTGAAGCCACTTCATGGATAGCTTCCTTTCTGGCAGACAGATCAGAGTCTTCTCAGATATCGCCTGCACCCCTCCCTTCTCCATCTCATCTGGTGTGCCCCAGGGTTCCTGTGTGTCACTCACACTGAACAAAATCTTCACCAAAACCCTCTGATCTCCTGAACTCCATCGGTATATCTTACACAAACCATGCCGATGATATGCAAATTCTTCTACCTCTCTCTGGAAACTATGCAGAAGACTCACATACACTCAATGTTAATCTACTCGACGGTCCAGGCCTGGATGGCTACTAATGGTCTCTGTTTAAATGATAGGACGGAGATCCTGTTGGTTGGTCCTCGAGCTATTATCAAAAAACTTTGATCCTCAATACGTCAATTTCAGCATCGACAGGTTTCAGATTCCTGTCTCATCTGTAAAGACCCTAGATGTTTACCTTGACTCCACACTTTCGCTGACACGCCAGGTCAATACCATTGCCACCTCTGCCGCCTACACCACAAAGCTAATCAGTACCGCCAGACCATTCCTGGCTCCTGAACCGGCTGACCATTGCTAGGGCCATCATCGGAGCCAGGCTAGACTATTGCAATGCCCTCTTCGCTGGCACATCCACGCATAACATCCACAAACGCCAAGTGATCCAGAATAATGCTATCCGTGCTGCTCTTAACATCCCAAAAAGAGAGCACATAACTGAAGCGAGAAGAATCATCCACTGGCTGCCGATCAAGGAAGGGATAATCTTTAAAACCTTACCCATCCACTCACAAATGTCTGTCCAACTCTGCACCACCCTACCTCTCCCAAAGATTTTCAAAGTCCCAGTCCTCTAGATGTACTAGATGGGCCTACACACAGACTTATGCAGCCTAAATCCAAACGGATAAAAAGTGGCCTATGGGAACTCTCTCCCCACTCACCTAAGGGCAGAACAATCCCACTGGTCATTCAGGAAAGCTCTGAAAACCTGGCTCTTCACCTATCCCACCCTGACATCCCAATTCCTTATCTGCTTGACATTCGCATACCTATGTAACTGGCTCGTGAACCAGGCGCATTTATGCCCCTCTCTTGTTCATAATTGAGTAACTGGTTGTAATAGCGCCTTGATGCCTGGGGGTTTTGCGCGCTTAACAAATGTTAAAGAAATAAATAAATACAATCGTCTCTTATGTTTCATGGCTATGACTTTGGGTTAGTGTCATATGTCTTGACCTTTGCCAGCTTATCACCCTCTTTTTTTAGGACCATTAGTTGTGAATAACCTTCTGTGGTATATAGCTCAGTGAAGTAACAGCCCAACCAAAATACTATGCAAGGTGCTGGCTGCCAGGCTCCTTAAAGAGGTCTCCCGGTTGATCCATCAATATCAATGCAAATGTGTATGGGGTAGGAGCACAACGATGAACCTCAGGAGGCTCCAATACATTATAGAAAATGTCCAAAGGTAGGCAGAGGAATTGATGGTGGTCTCCATGGACGCAGTCAAGGCCTTTGACTCTATTAACTGTGAGTGGCTTTTCTGTGTCCTGGAGAGGAATGGGCTAGGGCCAAACATGCCGAAGTGGATCCAGTCGCTGTACCGGCAACTTCTGGCGTGGGTAAAGACGGGCAAAATTATTTCACGCAACTGGGGAGGGTCTGCCCAGTGTCCCAAATCTTATTCGCCCTAGCACTGCAGCAATGGCAAGGATCTTCTGGACGCAATTTCACGATGCAGGGATTAGGGTGGAAGGTCAGCAACACATCTCCTTAGACGACAAACGACATCCTGTTCTATGTGCATAGCTCAGAGGGACATACTTCTTTACATCATGGAGGTGCTACATCATATGGAGGTTTTCACCAGATTTCGGATGAATTTGGAGAAGTTACTGGTATTCCCTCTAAGCTCGTTGAGGGGTCGGGCGCGGCAGGACCTGCCAGATGTTGGGCTGTGCTGGGAGGACGATTCCTTTCGCTACTTGGGTATCCAAATGCACACCGCTCAACAGCAGACACCTTCCAATATAATGTAAGGAGGGCACTCACGGGGATAGAAGATAGGATTGCATTCTGGATTAGACTGCCTCTGTTCCTAATGGGCAAGATAGTGATATGCAATATGCTAATACTCCCCAAACTGCTTTACTTATTTGCGAATATCCATTATATGGCCAGGGTTCCGTTCTTTAAGCTACTAGAACACAAAATTGCAGACTTACTGTGGGGGAGGGAAACGGCACAGGGCGTTACTGTCCACATTACACATCAAGAAGGGGTACTGGCCATCCCAGACTTTGAGTTATACTTTCTGGTGTCCAACTGCAACACGCGACTAGGTGGGAAGCAGGAGAGGGGGAATGGAGTGGCAGTTGATGGGGGAACCAAAGCGGCATCATACGTGGATGGAGCTGCTATGGAGGGAAACAGGGGATTCTGAAGGGTTCTATCTGAGCAAGGTGGTGGAACAGGCATGGAAATGGGCATGCACCAGGCAACGACTGGGGAAAGGCTATAGTCCCGACATGTCCTTATACCTGGAATCGCATATTCGGGAGACTTCATATTCCAGTTGGTCGTTCACCACCACGGGAGTGGGTCTGCAGGATTTCCAGGAGGATCGGATGTAGGGTTTTAATAAAGAAGTGTGAAAAACTGGGTGAATTTTCTTCCAGGAGTCATGTAGCTTGAGCCGGTATGAGACTGGATTTATGATTTCCTTGATGGGAAATGGACCATAGTACCGGGGGGCCAATTTGTTTGGCCGTAAATGTCGGGATAGTAGTTTCGAGGACAACCAGACTTGATCACCAACTGCATAACGTGGCCCTGGTCTTCTTTTGGAATCCGCATATTGCTTAGTATGTGTTCTGGCCTTTTCTAAGTGTTCTTTGGCTTCCTTGTGTATGTTGATGAGTTTCAATCCATGAGTCGACGGTAGGTACTGGTGTGGGATGTGGAAGACCAGAGGGTAAAACAGATGGATGGAATCCTTGACTGCAATAAAAGGGGCTGGTCTTAACTGCTGAGTGAGCGGAATTGTTGTAGGCAAATTCAGCCACGTATATTAGGAGCGACCAGTCATCCTGAACCTTGGTGGCGAAAGAACAAAGGTATTGTTCCAGGGTCTGGTTTACACGTTCCGTAGCTCCGTTGGTTTGTGGGTGATAACCTGATGAGAGAGCGCGTTGGATTCCTAGAATGCGATAGAGATGTTTCCAGAATTGTGAGATGTATTGAGGTCCTCGGTCTGATATGATCTTGGAAGGAAGTCCATGAAGGCAGAATATGTGTTCCAGGAAGATTCCAGCGAGTTATGATGAGGATGGCAGTTTATACAGGGGTGTAAAATGAGCTATATGAGTGAACAAGTCAATGGTGACCATGATAGTCATGTATCCCCTGGAAGGTGGCAATTCCACAATGAAGTCTGTAGCGATGAATTCCCATGGCCTTGTTGGTAGTGTAGGTTGCAGTAGGAGACCCGCCGGTCTCTTGTTATCGTGTTTGTTTTGACTACAGATAGAACAGACTCGGATGTACAGTTGTACGTCAGTTTTCATTCCAGGCCACCAAAATTGTCTTTGAATGAGACGGAGGGTATTGGTGATGCCACGATGTCCGGAGTGAAGGGTATTGTGGCAGAGGTTTATTATCCTTTGTTGTAATTTCTGTGTGGGGATGACTAGAGCATTATCCTTGAACAAATATCCGTTCTTTCTTCTCTGCCTTCCTTTCCAAATCTATTTGCATGGCAAGGTCCACAAGAGCCTGGAATGAGCTTGGGCGGGCCACTCTGGCCAACTCATCTTAGATCTCCTCATTCAGTCCTCTTCTGAAAAGAGTAAAACTTGCTTCAGAAGACCAGTCTGCTTCCTTGGCCAATTGCTTGAATCGGGTTACGTACGTGAGCATATCCTGGGATCCCGGTTGAAAGTCTAGTAGACGTTCCTGGGCACTATAGACCTGCTCGGGGCGGTCAAACATGGTTTTAAGGGCCTGTATGAAACCGTCATAGTCATCCAGGAGGGCATCTCCAGAATTGACTAAGGGCGTAGCCCAAGTTAGAGCATTTCCGGAAAGGTGTGAAATTATGAAGCCCACCTTAGCTCTGGGAGTGGAAAAGTAGTAGGGCTTAAAAGTAAAGTGAACCAAACAAGAATCAAGAAATCCACGAAGGGCTTTTGCAGACCCATCGTATTTGTGAACAATGCCGCCCAGCAATACACTTTCCTTTGTGGCAGAATCACAGGATAGAACGAATTGTTTGAGAGTGGCGTTTTCCGCTTTTAAATTCTGTACCTCGGTTGTTAGTTCTTGCATGCCACGCATGAGATCCTGAACGGCCGCTTCCATGTCAACTTTGACTTCAGTCGTTTGGCGTCTCAAACTGTCACAGAATTCCCCCTTTCTCACCTGAGAGAGATCCTTGCAGGATTTCTTGGGCGGTGTCTTCTTACGCACAGACCTGGTCTTGTATAAGCCCGCGCAAGCCTCTTCTGACTCCAGCGTGCGTTCAGAGTTCCGGGTTCAGATTCTCCGGGGATCCAGGAAACGAAGAAGGTGTGCAAGCACGGCACACGAGTCCAGGAAGCAAGGAAGAAGGAAGAGGGGTAAGGAATTGTTACGCTCACCTGGGTCCACAGGGGTGTCGATCGGACCCGGACAGCTGCGGTCTCCACCAACGTGATGTGTAGTGCTGAGATGACTGTCTGGACTGGCCCACCTAATCTCGTCTGCTTGACCCGTAGAAGTATTCTGCTGCAAGTGGAGAAAAGCATTTAGCCACCCGTGGATTTTAGTAATGGCCCCCTCCCACTGTTCTCATTCTCCCCACTTGTCACCTCCGATATCCCCTTTTAGTAACCTCACCTTATGTTTCTAAATGATGAGCTCTCCATCCTGCGTCGCATGCAGGGGCGCGTAGATACCAGTTACTTCACTGGTTTGAAGGTACTGGAGGAGTTCCGGAGGAATATTGACTCCGGGGTTTATAAAATTCAAAGAGTTCAATATGTCCGATGTTCACTCTTGTTCCATTCCCTTGTTGAATTGCAGCTGGTCCAAAAGAATATTGCCTGGAGGCAGCCGATGGCGTTCAGGTAAGAGTCTGTATTACCCCAACACTGTCCGGTAAAAGTTGCATGAGTTTAACTTGTTGTTTTCTCTCTCTTTATAGGTGCGGCATATGACGATGAGGCGTATTGAAGGGTAATGCCTCCGGTGGTAAATCAGGTAAGCCTATAGTGGTAAGAGATTGTATTTGTCGGCTCTCTTGGCTCACCTTGTTATTTCTTATGTTTTCCCCCAGGTGCTGGAGTTCGACGAAGAAAATGATGGAGGCAGCGCCGAGTCGAAAGATGCTGTGGACTGGTGAATATGGTGCGGCGCTGCTGCTGGCGATATGACGCGTGCTGGAATAATGTCCTTCCAGGCTCGGAGACGTGCTGGATCCGGAATCATGTAAGGAATTAAAATAATGTCCGTGATCTAAACCTTTCTCCTTCTTTCCCCTTTTTCTAGGAGCTCCGGATTCGAGGCAGGCGTGGCAGAAGACTGGATGCTGACTTGCAGGCATGGTGCGCGTTACACTGCAGGATGCAGAATAACGCGAAGCGTGTTCTGCTGTTTGGGCGTGGTTTAAATAGCCTCCAAAGTAGTTCCAGGTAAGAAGTTCCCCAGAACCACACCCGAGTAAAAAATAGTCCCATCCAGGCATCACGTTGGCTTGGATTCATTTGCAGCATGGTCTGCATGAAGTAAGTAATGTCTATGAGCCTGGCGCCTATGGCGCCAGGACTGGTTTCTAAAATGAGCCTGGCGCCTAAGGCGCCAGGACTGAACCCAAACAGCCCCCAGCCGGGGCTGCTGGGGTTTTAACAAGTATCTGGATGCCTGCTCCCGGGGCTGATGGACTCGATCTGGATGCCCGGGAGTAGGCATCATGACAGGAATAGAATCAGAAAGTCCAGGAACCAGGGTAACAGTTCAACGAACTACGGAGCACACGTCTAGTCGCTACTTGCAATAGCATTGAGACGCGCAGGGCCGCAGTCTATTTGAAGAATACGCTACGTCCGACGTGCAGAGCGAGGAAGGCGTTTCACGTTAGACGGCCATGTTGGAAGTACCAAGGAGTGCAAGCCCCGTTGTGATAACGACCAGGAAGTCCAAAAAGGGGCGCGTTCTGTGGTTCATGACATACAGACTACCCCGATTCTACACACTATACTCACTAATGGGAATTATAGGCACGTCATATCTAGGCTGTATTCGGCACTACAGGACAGATGACCCCCCCATCACAGCTCCAAGTTAAAGACAAGCAGGAGCAGGACATGGAGACATCTTTTGAGGAGTCAAATTGGGAGAAAATATGCTTGCGACTTAGTAAGATATCCAGAAAAGCACGCTTTAAGTTGATTCAGTTTAACTTCCTGCACAGGGTCTACATGACCCCCAGAAATTGCATATGATGCACCCAGACCACTTACACCACTGCCCCAGATGTGAGCAAGACTCGGCCATGTACTGGCTCATAGTATGGATGTGCCCAATAATACAAGAGTAATGGTGAGAGGTGATCGCGAGAGTCAATGCTCTAGTGGGAGGTCAGCTAAACTGCTCCCCCAAGATATGCCCACTCGGGGTTATACCTAGGAGGAGCCGGGTGAATCAGAGGAAAGAAATAGTCACTTTCTTGTTGCTGCTAGCGAAAACGCAGACTGGCAATTGCGTGGAAAAGTCCAAAGGGGTCTGTGCTGGCACAGTGGCTGGCTGACGCGCAGTGATGGGTAGCCGCAGAGCAGCAGATTGTGCAAGGCCTGGGGAGGAAAGAAGGACGTGGATAAGGAACTTGCATGGAACACTCTCCTAAACGATTTGCAAACCTCCCCAGATCAACCTCCCTCAAATACAGGACACATTATCAACCTAGGGAGTGGAAGGAAAGGGAAGAACAAGACCGCTGGCAACTGATGTGGCATGACCTGTAAGAAAATGGGTAAGTAAGGAGACCTTCTGGACATTTGGTAAGGACTGGGCTGGGTCAGGGTGAGAAGTGGGGTGAGGGAGGGATAGACTGTGGTTGCTCATGTTATATTTTTGTTAAAAATTCAAAATGAATTACAGTGAGGTGCAGTTAGGCTACATTGTATCATTAGAAATGTGTATATAATGTTTTCTGGTTAATTTGACAATGTGCCTAAGATAAGCTGGTGGCAATTGTATGAACTCATAGCAGCCCTATAACACTCACATTTTTGCTGAGATTAAGCGTTGGCTACTCAGCTATTTTACCACCTTGATTGGGTTTTGGCTGACCTTTGAGTGTCTTCCCAGTTTACCATAAACAGGGTGGCCTTCCAAGTTTGGAAATCATCTTAACAGGCGGTAACATAAAATGCAAGCCATCCCAGCATCCCAGTTTGGTGTAGATCTTTTGGGACATAGTAACCTCGACACCATAGAAATGGAAGAAAATAAGATTTTAAATCGACTGTTGGGATTACTGGGAAGTGCGCCAAGGGTAGCAGTAAAATTGGAATTATGTTTGAATAGTATTCAATATGATACCCTTGAATCATTGGTCAAAACTAAGAATATGATGCAATTAACAGAACACCTTGCAGGTGTACAAGATGTTATGAGACAGCAAGGGTTACTGAAGATACTTTGGTTCACATTTATTAAGGCAATGTCACAGAAACTGGAAATGCCTAGCTCATGGGAAAATCTTAGCTCATTTGACTCCTATTATAAGAATATACCACAAGTGATTTAATTAATGGTTCATAAAAAAGACATGGGGTACAAGCCCACAAGCAGGTTTAAAATTGCCAAAAACATGGATGGTGTGAGAAAATTGAGGGTACTCTTCACATCTACTCTTGAGGGATCTTTTCAGGTGGCCAGGGAAGGGCCATCACTTTTGGATCTCGACACTGGGGTGGATAAGCGAGGGAGGATCACGAGGGTGGAGGGTCCTTGGGGATTGGGAGAGAGTGCCTGAGGGCGAGACATCCCCCCCCTTTCCTAACACTGATTTATCTGACCCTTCCTCAGCCTTTATGGGTTATATGGAATCCCAATCCATAACTCCCCATTCACATCTATCTGGTACTGAGACAAAGAAGAGGGAACCAGGAGTAATGCACACTTCCTATGTGAAACACCACTATAGTACTGGGACGAAGAAGCGGAATATGCAGACGTCCACTAATGAAGGTCAGGCATGTCCCAGTAGTTGGATTTGTTATGGTTAGGTAATATCAACTAACAACACACCTGAGACCGATTAACAAGGGTCAGGAGTATAAAAGGTGGAGCACAAATCAAGGAGAAAGAAGAGAGCTGCCTTACTGCAAGGAGAGAGAGCTGCCTTGGTGTAAGGGGCCAGGAGACTGGCCACGATCCGGAAGGACCCACAAGACCTGGCGCGAGCACGTCGCGGAGTGGGTGCAGGACCAGGAACCTGTGAAAGTGAAGGAGGAAAACTGGAGCTGTCAAACAAGATAAGAGCAGAACAGCTGTAATCCGCATATGTTCCGATCGCTGGCGTGTGCAGAGAAGTGCCCAGCAAGGAAGCAAAGTGAAGTGAAGACGGTCTACCTCCCGGCTGGCGAGGAGGAGAGTGGAAGCAGCTTCGAAGGCAGCGGTGGATCGCAAAGAGCCGGTGAGGGTCAGGGACTGGGAGGCACCGGAGCGCTCCCAGGGAACCGCAGGCAGGTAGCCATTTACGGAAATGAATGCAATAGTTACTTAATCTTGAATACCGAACTGAACAAAAAGTCAATATTGAATACCCAACTGAACAAAAAGTCAATATTGAATATAAAGCTGAATGAGAAGTACAGTGTGAATGAAAATAGGCAATATTCAATGCCTTGCAGAATGAATTGTTTGAATTACAACCAAGGCATATTAAATAATGGCATATTAAACACTGAACATTGGCAAATTAACTGGCAAGGAATGCTAAACTGAGTGAAAACAGCATTGTGAAGAGAACTAAAGCAAAGAGGTTGACAAACCAATGTGGAAAAGACTTGGAAAAAAATGATGTATAAAAGTGTTGCAACAAGAGGCAACAGTGCAAATCAAGTTAAGGAGAAGCACAGGGCTCCTAGTTGCGTGACCTGTGATGGGTGGACCATGTGGTCTGACAACTGCGCCTAAACCAGGGGGCCCTTAATGGTTGACAAGCATGAGACTTTGTGGCAAGTCATAAGTACTATAGTGCAATCTTAGGGAAGGGAATGCTGAGAACCTAAAGAACTGAGAAGAATAGTTACTTGGAGTGTTGGTGGACTAAGGAGAACTGCGTTTTATCTGCTGTTTTCATCTCGGCATTGCGAGCTGACAAGAGGCTCTTGCCGTGCATAGCTTGCTTCCTGGAGGAGGCGGAGCTTGCCTGAAGGCACGTGACAAACCACGTGACCCATTCCATCTTCAAAACGCAGGCTCAACCGCCCGGGTGGCGAGTGTTGGTGGACTAAGGAGAACTGCATTTTATGTGAAAACGATTGTTTTATCTGCTGTTTTCATCTCAGCATTGCGAGCTGACAAGGGGCTCTTTCCGTGCATAGCTTGCTTCCTGGAGGAGGCAGAGCTTGCCTGATGGCATGTGACAAACCACGTGACCCATTCCATCTTCAAACCCAGGCTCAACCACCCTCGCGGCGTTAAGCCCATCGGAGTCAAGTCCACTGGCTGTTGTGCGGCTGCTAGGCGCTGGAGGCGCGTTCCACAAAGGTAATAAAGCAGCGGCTTCCTTGTAAACGTGGGACATTATTCTCCTGATTAGGGAACACTCATTTGTAGTGTTATAATAATCTTAAGATTTGATTGGGGGAAGGTGTCACTTTAGGGGGGCTTAGATTTGGGAAAACTAGGAGGATCGTTCTTAATCTTTTCATAAATAAAAAATCAACTATAAAAAAAGAATTAAAAAAAAAAAACATTTTTTTTTTCTTTTTGCTACATAAAGCTTCTTCCAACAAGCCAGTATCCTTTGTGGGTATTGCTTCTTCCTCTTAATTATTTTTAAATTCTCAAACTCATCAAATGAGACTTCGTAGCTCACCTGATATAGAAGCTATGCCTGAACAGGAAGGCTCTTATCTGGTCGAAGGGGAGAAGACAGAGAATGCTGCCCAAAATACCCCTGTCCAAAGTACAACTTTGGCAGCATCAGCTGTCACAAGCCCTCATCCACACGATCGGACAGCAAACAGGGGAGGAAACTGCCCCCTTCTCCCTTATTCAGGAAGGATGGAAACGGGGATTGGAATTTACAATCACAACTAAGAAGATACAGAGTCGAATAAACAACCATTTTCCTAGGAAAAGAAATAAAAGTACTAACGACATGGCAGACTTATCTATTGGCACTTGGCAGCCCTTTGACTTTGACTATGCCCAAGAGGGAGAAGAACGGATAGCCCCCCTGGAAAGATCTCAAAATAGCTCCTTGCTGGTAGATACAAATATACACAATGAAACATCATCTGCATCTCCCCAAAATCCTTTGGAAGGACCTGTGATTGCCCCCAGCAGAGATTCCCCCCAGAACAATGAAAGTACATTGGCAGCACTTAGCTTCATTTTAAACTCCCTGGTGTCAGTTTTCGAACTTTTAAAATCAGAGGTGCAGACGCAGGCTGGCCTATTGCTGGAATTAACTAATGAAATGTCCAAGAATGAGTCAGCCATGGTGTCTCTTAGTAACATCATGAACACCATTTTGGTCCCCACCTTAAAAGAAATGCAGGTGGAAGGCGTGAAACAAGGATTGGACATCACCGAAATTTACAGCACACTGAAGGAGGGTAGCAAGGGGAATACTGTTACACAAGAACTCCTAAAAGATCTCCCAAGGAAAGTCTCAAACTTCCAATTTCCGAGTCAGCCTGGCAGGGAAGAGGCTCCCAAAGATGTTACAATTTTTGATGATACTCCACTATCAGACTCAATCCTAGACGTGTTTGGAGAGATTCCTGATGATTCTCTGGATGGGAAGGACAATACCCAAAAAGGTTTGTCAAGTAAGAAAATAAACTGGATTCCAGCTGCCTCTCAAGATTTCAAAAGGAGAAAGAGGCAAAAAAGGAAAAGAGGGTGCAGTGCAAAACCTGCAACGACACTTCCGCAGACAAGAAGAGCCCAAAAAAATAATCAAAAAATCTAAAAAATCCAGTCATGAAAAATACAGGTACTAACTCTTTTTTAAAAAAGCTGGCCCTGCCAATTCACCAGCAATTGTCAGAAACTATTGCATCTGTTATCTCGATTCCAGACTTACCACAGAGATCAAGTCCGAAACAAATTTATCCCATCAAACCAGCTACAGGGCAAAAGGGAGCAAAAAGCATCCTTTGCGCCAAAGCACCGATCTTCAGAGTCCAAAAGTTCAAACCTCAAACATTGGTCTGCAAACAGACCCTGTAGCATCCCCAAAAAAGGATTTGAAGGTACAAGGTAAAAAAACAGGGCTTGGAAACATGAAGATCGCTCTGATATTCCTAAAAAAAAAGATACCGAATACCCATCAAGTAAATTTTACTCAAGAACCTACAAAAAAGTCTCTGAATGTCATTTTGAAATTGGCACCGATATGTTTGAAATCCATGTCAAAGCCAGCTCCACTTTTAGCCCAGATTGTTTCTCACTCCTTGCCCCATACTCAAGAGGAAGTGGGCTCAAGATCGATGCCCAATGAGATGGATAGCCAGAATGGGGCGGGGAAACATAGAACACTTGCATTACCCATTCAGGGGACTGAGGGATCCCTGTATCCTACACGGGCAAAGAAAAATGAAGAACAGGATGTGGGAGATTTTTAAATCCCAAAAGCATGGTTGAGATTGGTCAAGCAAAATAAGAACAAACCACTCTGTAGATCCGTGCTACTATCTGAGATTAAAAAAAATCATAACCTATTACTCTTTTCATCTGAGGAGATCGAATGTGTTAGATTCCCACTAAAGGAAGACTTATTTTTAGTGGAAATTGGACTAAACTCGAGCAGAGCACAACAAGCCTTGTTTAATAACAAAACTGATCTTGCAAAAGAGGGCCTGATGGTCTACGAGACCAGGGAGGAGGCTCTATCTGTGACTATGCCCAGAACAAAACAAACAGGGGTGGTGGCAGTCCAAATAAAAGAAGTATTAGTGGAGAATGCAAGAGAGTTGGGCAGAAATATGGTATTGGGCTCAAGTATAAATGAGAATCTCATAGCCAAACTACCAGAGATCATCTCCCAAATAATTCTAAAATTGGGTGCCGCAGAAAATAGTCTTTAGGCAAAGGGGTGTGAGGATTATTTCCTGGAACACAAGGGGACCAAGTTTTCTGAAAAATAAGAAGGTGAAAGAGGAACTCTTAGGTCCAAACAATATTTTCTTACTCCAGGAAACATGGCTTATAAACCCTATTGAGATAGAGGGCTTCAGAATTTTAAATCTCCAAGCTTCACAAAAATTAAAAGGAAGACCAGCAGGTGGGATGATAATTGCACTTGAAAATTCCAGTATAAAAGCAATTATACCCCTATGTAAAGATGCAGTAGGGATTCAAGCCTGTATAGTAAAACTGGAAATGGAAGCCCCTTACCTCACTATTGCAATCATCAATATTTACTGGAAACCCGCCAACTTTAAACTCCAGTATTTCCTAGAAACTTTGGACGCTGTGTTCACAATGGTGAAGACTGAGTGGGAGGGAGCACACATCTTGCTAGCAGGGGATTTAAACACAGATCATATACACCCCGGGAGTAGTTTGCTTGCACAACCAAAATTGACTAAACTACGGAAAGCTAAACTATGGAGAGACTTTTTGACCTCCTGGGACCTTGAAATGATTCATGTAAAAACTGGGGGTGATGATAAAGCGGGTGTCGCATGGCAGCAAGGGTCCTAGAGTCTACACTGGATTAATTCTTTGTTTCTGCTGGTCTTTCTGTCCTCTGCCCAGAATTGTCCCTAAATTGGAAGGGGGGTGGGGGGAGTGATCACGCAAGCTTACAACTTCTATTTCCTGACATACAGAATCCTAGGCATCCTAAAAGTCTACAGGAAATTGAAAGCCAAAAAGGAAAACTGAGTGTAGTAAAATACAAACAGGGTGGAAAAACTCTGAATACATTTCTTGAGGAAATCCCCCCTTCAGTATGGGAAGATGAATTTCATCCAGAGAAATTTGGAAACTTTGTTTGCTCCATTTGTCCACCAAGTGAAATAAAAGTTGGAAATAAACAAGATCATCTGCACCCCTTCGATGAAGAGACACCAAAGAAAAAAAGAAGTTTACGACAAACTCTCCGTCGCATAAGAAATGGACAAAAGGATCCAATCTTATGTAAAGAAGATCAAAGGTTGGCCAAACAGACCGACAGAAATTGAACAAAAAACTATAAACACCAGAAAATCCAAGAAGACGGAGAGAAAATGCTTTATCTACTAAATGCAAATAATTGTAGAAACTTCTAGGCGGCTTTGAACCATTTAGAGAGTGGTCAGAACAACTCTCTTTGTAATTTGGTCCCAGAGAAACAATGGGTGGAATATATGTCTAACAACTTTAAACAAACGGGCTCCACTGACTTTATCTTACCATCAGGTACACTGGTCTCTCTCCTTTGAGGAACAAGATATCAAGGAGCTCATTTGTTCATCCTCTACATCGAAAGCAGCAGGCCCCAATGGACTCACCTATCAGGTCCTTTAAGACAACCCAAAAATGTGGGCTATACTGCCTCTTTAAAGACATTCTGCAAAACAGGGTATTTCCACCTTCATGGAAGAATGCATTGGTAATTCCATTCTTTAAGGAGGGCGATAGGTTAAGTCCTGCAAACTATTGCCCCATCGCCCTCCTGGATATCGACAGCAAAATCTTTATGCGGTTACTGCTAAAAGATCTTACTCTGTGGGTGGAGTCCAAGCAGATGCTCTCCCAACATCAAACAGGTTTCAGGAAAGGCCTATCCACCAGCCTCAATGGGCTCATCCTGAATCTCCTTAGTGAAAACACCCGTGAGAAAGAAGGCATCCCCCTCTATGATGCCTGGGTAGATCTGTCTAAGGCATTCGATCAAGTGGATAGGTCACACCTGTGGCGGAAACTCCATAATTGGGGGATTCCATCTCCTCTACTTGCAATGTTAATGGAGCTTCACAGGAACACTACCATCAGAGTGAGGCTGGATAACTTGGGTAATCTGTCAAGACAAAATACAGGTCCTCAAAGGGGTAAGGCAAGGCTGTCTTGGAGCCCCTTTGTTTTTCAACTTATTCTTATCAGATCTTGGAGATTTTTTGGAGTCCTTTGCAATGGCCAGTCCGAGATTAAATGGGAGGAGAATCCATTGGCTGGCATATGCGGACGATCTGGTTCTGTTGGACAGCTCGGCGATTGGTCTGCAGAGGCTTTTGTTCAGATTAGGGGAATATGCTACACAAAATGGGTTGTTAATCAACCCTCTGAAATCTAAGATCCTTATCTTCAAACATGCCCAAAAAAATCTGGGCTCTAGAAATTGGGTCTTGGACGGAAAAGCAGTCCCCCGGGTTGAAGAACTGACCTATCTTGGTTATGAAATCTTAGCTTCCCCCTCTCTGAAGAAAGCGTCAACAGTTATTCTGAACAAAGCCACAAATATGATCTCCCAAATGAAGAAATTGAATGGCAAATTTTGTAAATTTTCACTCCTTCCACTTGTTAAATACTATATGGCCAAAGCAGTTCCGGTTCTCCTATATGGGCTAGAAGCAAAGCCCCTGCTCTGGGACTACAACTGGGACAAAGTCGAGGGGCTTTTGTGGAGAAAAAATAAATAAATAAAATCGATAAACCTTCCAATGTGTACCCCACTAGCAAGCCTCAGATTTGAGCTGGGATTGACCTCATTGGACTGTAGAGTTGATTGGAAACTCCTTTCTCTGTACCGCGAAATAATAACAGCTGATCAGTCCACTCTTTATTTTGAGGTAAATGAACACCTCAAAAAAACAAAATCCAAGCAACTCAATGGACTGAAGAAGAAAGTGGGAAACATTTTGACTGGGCTTGAGATGACGCCAGAAACTCTTATTTGCAATCCATTGAAAGTAAAAAAGCTTTTGGAAACAAAAGACTGGATCACTACCATTGACGGAGTAAGAAAACTGAAGCCACCAAATCTTTTTCTAAAAGTAGACAGAAAACTGGGTTCTCTTCCGCGTTATCTTCAAAAATACCCAGATAGAGCTATAAGAAATAACTTCTTAAAACTAAGACTCAACATCGCACATTCAGGGGAAATATTGGCCATAAGAAACCAGGGTGACAAAGCCATTGTATTCTGTAGACACTGCAATCCTCCAAACCATCAATCCCTCAAACACTTGCTAATGGAGTGTGAGGGTAACTGGGAAATAATTTCGCAGTTGCTCGGAAGATTTGTGGCAAAAGAAGAAAGCTTAATGTGTGATCTGTTTTGGGACAGACTGATTGCAGGCCAAGAAATTATGCTCACAGCTACAATAGTAAAAGTCTTGGAAAAACTCTCTATACTATTGAGCCCTGTAAACCTGAATAAGTCGTAAGAGCATAATGAGGGCTGAGCTAGGTTCCTATCAAGTCACCCTTGGCTACTTCTGGTCATCTTTGGCTATTTCCAGGGCTTATAAATTCTTGTTTTTGTATTAAGGAGATTTTCTCTTTTTGTAAAGGTTTTTCATTTAAAACCAAAACAAATAAATAATAGTAAACTTTTTTTAAAAAAAAGATACTTACCAACTGTAACATTCTTTCGATTGGATGTTCCTCCCACGTTCTCCTCATCTCAGATATTCGTATCCGCTTTGCTGCTTCGGAATTTTTTTCCCCAGAGGGCGCTGTGCTTGAGGTCTCTGCGTCGAAGTCCCTCAAGGGCTGCCCTAGAGCATCGACGTCATCCGCAGTATAAAGGGCTTGAGCCGAGCCCATTGGCTTCAGTTCTGTTTTTTTTATATTCTCAGCTGAGTAGTTGATCAGGCATACGTCTAGACCGCAAGCTCTCAAGGAATCCGGAGTGAAATTGACGTAAACTGTACGGCGCGGTAGGCTCGATGAGGAATATGTGGGAGGAACATCCAATCGAAAGAACATTACATTTGTTAAGTAACTAGTTCTTTGAATGGATTGTGTCCTCCCACGCAAACCTCATCTCAGATAGACTTCCAAAGCAGTGTACATTTGGAGGAGGGAGTACTAGTTAATCCTAATCATGGACCGTATGTAGAACGGCCTTAGCAAAAAGACCCCCTTGTGTTGAGGTGGAATCTAGCGAGTAGTGTTTCACAAAGGTGTGTATCGACGACCAGGTGGCCACTGCACAAATATCCTGCACCGGACACCCCTCTGAAGAGCCGTCGAAGTTGCCATGCCCCTAGTTGAGTGAGCCCTTAGCCCATCTGGAGGTTATTTTCCAGATAACCCGTAGCATTCGGTAATTGCCAAAATTATCCATCTGGATAATGTCTGTTTTGTTACTGCTAAGCCCAATTTGTGGCCAGTATATCCAACGAAAAGTTGGTCACTTTCTCCCTCCTTACTTGCATGAGGGGGAGGATAGAAAGAAGGCAAAGTGATCTTTTGAGACAGATGAGTGAGACTATTTTAGGTAAAAATGAAGGTTTGACTTTAAGTATAACGTTGTCTTTATGGAAGATGGTGTGAGGAGGCTTACAAGAGAGCCTGTAACTCACTCACCCTGCGGGCCGATGCAATTGCCACTAGAAGGATTGTTTTCAAAGTGAGAAGCCTTAGCGGGCAAGGATGCAAAGGCTCAAAAGGAATGCATGTAAGGAACTTTAAGACTAAATTTAGATCCCAAAGAGGTACTTGAAATGGGACTGGAGGGTACACATTAGTGAGACCCTTTAGGAACTGCACAATCAATGTAATTTTGAAGTAAGACAACTCTTCCGAGGAGCGCTTAAAAATAGAAAGCGCTGCTAGGTCCCAATCCTTATATGTCAGCCTCTCAGAAACCATGCGTGAAGGCTGAGTGTCTTGACCTCTGGAGGGTGAACCCGACCTTCCTCTTGCGAGAGAAGATCCTCTTTTTGTGGAAGACTTATTGGAGGGCAGATGGACATGTCCAGAAGGTCCGGGTACCGTCTCCTCCTATCCCAATCTGGGGCAATTAGGATCATGGTTTTCCTGAACTTTCTCAACCTCCTCATTACGTGAGGAATCACAGGACTGGAAGAAATGCGTACAGAAGTGGAAATTCCCAATCCACTACGAATGCGTCCCCTAGAGCTCCTCTTGGGGGAAATTCCCTTGAGCAATACTGATCGGCCTTCCGGTTGACACTGGTCGCGAACAGATACAGCTGAGGGGTTCCCCAAAGGGCAAAGATCTCTTGAAGGACTTCCTGAGCTAATTCGCACTCGTGGGAGACTGTGCTCTGTCTGCTCAAAGCGTCCGCCGCTGTGTTCTTCTCATTGCCTCTCTGCATAGTGGTAGTAACCATACACCTCCTCTCTTGTTGTAGCAGTACATGGCCACTGTGTTGTCCGTCATTATCAGGACATTCTTTCCCCATACAGAGGACAGAAAGGCCTTCAGCGCTAGTCCGATTGCCCTCAGCTCCAAAAGGTTGTTGTGTAGTTTGGACTCCAATAGAGACCAACGACCGCTGATTGTCAAATCGTTGGTGTGAGCTCCCCACCCAGTGAGTGAGGCGTCCGTCATCTCCAACCATGGTTGCCAAAAAGATTCTCCCTTGAGGATATTGTCTTTGCAAGCCCACCATAGAAGATCTTGAGCCACTCTGGACGGAACTTTCAGAAGATCTGACATATCCACTGAAGATTGGGACCATTGAGTCCTGAGGGCCCAATGAAGGGATCTCATTCTCAATCGGGCCTCTGACACCAGAAAAATGCAGGATGCCATGAAGCCGAGGAACCTCCGAAAATCGAAGGCCAGCATATGCTGGGCATTTTGAAACTTTGTCACCATCTGCAAAATGTGTAGAGCTCTCATCTCGGGAGGCGAGGCTTTCCACGAGGAAGTATCCAGGACTGCTCCGATGAATTGGAGCTTTTGGAGTGGTATCACTTGAGACTTCTTGTAATTTAGGGAGAAGCCCAGTCTGTGTAATAAGTGATAGGTCACGGTCAGATGTTTCTGGGCCTGCTCGGGTGAACACGCCCCGATTAACCAATCGTCCAGGTAAGGGTAGACGTGAATCCCCCTTCTCCTGAGACTTGCTGCCACCACCATCAGTTTGGTGAAGACCCTCGGGGCGGAGGTTAGCCTGAATGGCAGAACTCGAAAGTGAGAACCACCAACCGCAAACTTCAGGTACTTCCTGTGCTTAAGATAGATTGGCACATGAAAGTAAGCATCCTGAAGGTCCAATGATAACAACCAGCCTTGGAGCTGGAGAGTCTGAAGGATCTGAAAAAGGGTAACCATCTTGAACTTGTCCTTCCTGAGGAACTTGTTCAAGTTTCTTAAGTCCAAGATGGGTCTCAATCCTCTGTCCTCCTTTGGGATGAGAAAGTAAGAGGAATACCAACCCTTGTTCCTCTCCGTCACAGGTACATGTTAAAGTGCACTTTTCTCTAGCACGGTTAAAATCTCCTGCACAAGGAGCGGATACAAAATTTTGGCAGAGTTGGCTCCCGGTGGATGTTCCTGAGGCCTTTGCTGGAAGGGAAGGCAGTAACCATGGGCTCCTATTTCCAGTGCCCAAGCATCTGAAGTAATGCCCCACCATTTGTTCAGATGGTGAGAGATCCTGCCTCCCACCGGGGTCTTGTGGGTCAAGGCATCAGAGTGGCTTAGAGGCGGCTGCAGCAGCGGCTGAGGGGACAGTTGCCGCTGCTGGGCTGATCTAGCACCTTTACCTAGTCCACTACAAGGAATTTTCCTTTGCTGTCCTCTTTGACTAGCCTGTCCCCTTCCAAATGAGGAGTAGAAACGAAAAGGGCAACCCATCCAGGAAGATGAGCCTGAGTAGGAGTGTTGTTGAGGTTGTCGTATGGAGGTGCTAAGAGACTTAGCCGCCACCTTAGAGGTCTGCAGCTTGTCCAAACTTTCACACGCCTTGCTGCCGAACAACCTCAAGCCGTCAAATGGCACACTGAGTAGTCTGGCCTGGACATCTGGTGCAAAACCTGACTTTCTCAGCCATGCAACCCTGCGTAGCACTGTGCTAGAAGCCATGGACTACTGATGCTGTCAGTAGTGTCCAGTCCTGACTGGAGGCATTCCCCCATAGCCTCCCTTCCATCTTTAACAATCGCCAGGAAACCATCACGTTCCTCGCACTCAGGAATGTGCTCAGCCACCAGAGAAATACAATCCCACAGGGTCTATGTGAATGTTGCCAGGGTGCAAGTCACATTTGTTGATTTTAAGGCCATACTGCCCGAAGAAAAAATCTTGCAGGACTAGGCATCCATTTTTTTATCATTCCTATCTGGGGCAACAGAAGGGTATGCAGACTGTCTAGTGGATGTGGCTGCCTGAACCACTAATCTTTCAGGCGAAGGATACTTAGATAAGTAGTCAGGATAAGAGGATGAAGGTCTATACTTTCTTGCAAAACTTGTGTTGACTGCCGGTCCAGATTCTGGGGTTTCCCATGCGGCCATAACCTTTCTCTGAAGTGCAGTACGGAAAAGGGGAACAGGATCCTTTCTATGACCTTGACTCAAAATGTCTGTCATATCATCTTGTTCGTAGCTGGGTGAACTCCTGTTCCATCCCATGAACTACACCATTCTATTAATTATATTTCTATAAGCCGAGTCAGCATTATCAGCTGGGTCAGGCTTATCAAACTCCAATTCAGGGGAAGTGTCTATACCACTTGCTGTTTGGAGACAATCAGAGGTCGCACATTTTAGATTGAGGGTCAATTTGTTCCTCAGGAACATCTTTTGTACCATATGTAACCCCAATAGGGGAAGTCTCCTCCTCAGAGGATTGTTCTTCCTCATAAATAGAGGCCATAGACTTAAAGTATTTTCTTGCTAAATGGGTATAAATATTACTAGCCTGTGGCGGCATCGACCTTGGTTTTGCCAATGACGCCTTCGACAGCAGCACTGTCGAGGGCGGTATCGACAGAGCCCTCGACACTGGCGTCGAGAAATCCTTCGACAGAGGTGTCGAGGAAACCTTCGACGCAGGTTTCGAAGACGGATTGAAACTTAACGCCATTTCGTCTGGTGTCGCCTTCAGTTTATGAACCGAAAAGGCCCATCTTGCTCTTCTTATGAGGTGTCATAGAGGTCTCTCTCGATGACATCCTCGACGATTCCTCGCCGGATTTAGAGCGTCTAGTCTCCGACCTTCCTCTGTCATCTTTATGATGAGCTGGGGCATGGTCTTCACGCAGTTTCTTTTAGGGGGTCGGGGCTGCATTCTCAAAGATTTGCATCATGGAGGCTCTAAAAGCCTCCCATTTTGGGGAATCATGTTTGGGTGGACAAGTGATCACCCCTTCATCGGATTCATTAGATGATGATGAAGAAGGAGATAGTTTACGTCTTTTCCTCGCCTTCTTCGAAGAAGAAGATTTTCGTGATCACCTCCTCGATCTGGATTTCTTCGACTTACGTTGGGACTTTTCCGTAGACTCCGCTGAGCCTTCATTTTTCTTCAAAGCCTTCGAAGTTTCCTCCCCCACCACCAATTTACCTCATCGTTCCTTGAGAGCTTTACCCGTCATATCATGGCAGGAAACATAGTCGTCAACTCTATTGTCGGAGTCGCGGTACCAGGGGCAAACTCGATGGGGGTCAGTTATCGCCATTTTCTTCCCACATTTCTGGCATTTCTTAAAGCCAGTTTTAGGGGTAGAAGGGTTAGATGAAGACATCTCAAACTGAAGCGCCATTTTGCATACACACGAAGTGAAAGCTTTTGGAAAAACAGAACTGAAGCCAACGGGTGCAGCTCGAGCACTTTATACTGCGGATGACGTTGACGCTCTACGGCAGCCCTCGAGGGACTTTGACACCGAGACTTCGAGCACAGCGCCCTCTGGTGAAAATTATTTTCCGGAGCAGCAAAGTTGATGATACGAATATCTGAGATGAGGAATACGTTGGAAGACACAATCCATTCGAAATGCTGTCTTGGGAAAGGAAATAGCAAGAACCCCTTTTTGTGAACTGTGCTACATTGCATTTGGGGAAGGGAACCTCAAGATTTGGCAGAACAGTGGTTAGACCAACAACTATTGGAATTGTATTGATCCTCAAGCAGAAGGCCCAAGAAGAACTTAAGCTGAGAGCAGCTAAGAGTTTATTTTGTAACACTATTTTTGCTTGAGAAGAAACCCCCACACTTTGTTTATTTTTAAATGTAAGGGCAAGCATAGGTTTTGCTCACAGACAGAACTTTGATTTGGACTTATCGATTCAGACTTTCCTTTGTTTTCTTTGGGAAAGAGAAGTCCATAACCTAGTTATAGGGCAAGTAAGGCCTTTCACCATCCTGCTATTTTTTTTTTCTTGGTTCATACTATTCTCAAGAGATACTGTGTCATTGTACGTTGTTTAAAGCCCTTCCCTCCCTCCCCCTGCCCCTCAGAACAGGTCACGCGTACAATTGAAGCACCTCATCATTCATGCATTTGTATCCCATTTGGGGCCATCTTTCTGAGATCTTTGACTTGCTTAGTCTTTCAGGCAGTCACAATAGTATTAGCAGGGTTTTCTCCAAATCACTGGGCTAGCCACGGTGCAAGTACATTTGATAGAGCTATGGGGTCAATCTTCCTTCAGTGTCATTTATGCAGGTTTTTGTATGGGGTTAGGAGCGTGTACTTCCGCAAAGTCATTCCACATTAGTTCATGTTGGACTGATTTGCCATGGAGAGCAGCTGTGAGCCTTTCCATTTTGCATATATGTTTGTAGCTATGCCGATCCACTCCATTTTAGAGGGGGGGTTGTTGTGCTTTCCATCTGATCACCAGGCCGGTTCGCGCCACTAAAAGTAAGGGGCCGCTATTCCCCTTACTCTAGATACTCACTCCTCATCCTCTTCCAGGCCAAACAGTACTAGGAGAGGTGTTCGTTCTCTAGAGATACCCTCTACCTGCTTGATCCAGCCCAGGACTTCATTTAGTAGTCTGGAACATTTTGGACAGTCTATGGGGATCGTATTGCCACATATGCAATAATTTAATAGCATGCAATTTGTACTGTGCAGCAATTGATACCTGTGAGGGTGTTTTACATATCTTCGCCCATGTGCGTTGGTCAAATTCTCTTACGAAGTCTAGCTCCCACCTTTGTTTGAGCTTTGTGACCGAGTTCAAGCCGGTTTCTAGTAATGCTCGGTAAGTGTGTGTAATCAACCCCTTAGTCTCAGTCATCGTATCGAGAAGCTTCTCAAACAGTGCGAGGTCCCTCTGTCTTTGTTCGCCAGTCTTTTCTAGACATTACGCTTTTAAGCCTTAGATAAAGGAAGACCGAGATCGGGTTCAATTGGAGGGCCTCCTCTAACTCGGGGCCTGTCAAAAATACCCCCTCCCTCCACAGTTGCCCCACCCTCTCCAAGCCTGCGTCAAACCATGATTGGCATCGTGAGTGTTCTGGAATCTCTTCCCAAATCCCTGGGGACCATATATGGCTTAAGGGAGAAGGCCACGTTGTGACGCCTGCCAAGTATGCTCCTTCCGTCCATATACTCCATATAGTGCTGAGTATAGGGTGGTCTCGGAGTCTTCGCAAGAGTTTGGGTCATGGAGCCCATAACCATTCTGACAGTGTGACCGGGGTTAGATTATCGTTATCTAGTTGGACCCATTTTAGATCTTTCCTATTTCTTAAGTGTGGGATCAGCACTCGTAATTGGGCCGCTTGATAGTATAACTTGAGATCAGGAAGGCCTACCCCCCCACCTTGCTCCTTAGGGAGTATGAGGACTTCATATGCTATTCTCGTTTTTTTCCCCTCCCATAGGAAACGTAACATCGCGCTCTTCGCTTCTCAAAAGAACCTATCTGGAACTTTCAGGGGAAGGACCTAGAAGGGATATAAGAAACGAGGGACACACACCATTTTGATAGCGTTCAATCGACCCATCCAAGAAATTGTAAGGGGTCACCATTTTGTCAAATCGGCATGGAACGCGGAGAGGAGTTGCGGAAAGTTGGCCTCGTACATTTCGTCTAGGTTTCTTATTAAATTTATCCCTAAGTAGCGTAGCTTTGAGCCTCCCATTACCAGACCCAGTTGACTGAGTTCTCCGGCCAAGTCAGGATCGGGTTTGTGTAGGGGGGTAAAGGATAGACTTTGACCAGTTAATTTTAAACCCTGACAATGAGCCGTAGGTCTCAATGAGTTGAATAGTTTGGGACACTGAGGTCAGGGGGTTCTGTATATGGAGCAGGATGTCATCTGCATATAGTGCTAGTTTGTATTCTCTGCCGTGTACCCTCAGACCTTCCACTTGGCTATCCGCTCTGAAAGTTTGGGCAAGGGGTTCGAGGGAAAGTGCAAACAATATTGCTGAGAGGGGACAACCCTGCTGCGTCCCCCTTTCGAGGGTGAACCATCTAGAGTATTCAGAGTTCACCATGACCGATGCTTGGGGCGAAGTGTAGACCGCTTTAACGCCTCTCCTGAGCATCGGGCCGAGCCCTATTTTGTGTAACACTGCCTCAAGGAAGTCACATTCCAATGCTTTCTCAGCATTGATAGACCGAAGCAAGGCGACATTCAGCATATTTTGCGCTTCATGTATTAGGTGTAGGGTCTTGCGGGTTGTGTCATCGCCTTGTCGGCCCATGATAAACCCGACCTGGTCAGAATCTATCAGCAATGGCATGTGGGTTTCCAGCCTCGCTGCCAACACTTGTGTGTACACTTTTGCTTTGATATTAAGGAGGGAGATGAGGCAATACGATGCACAGTTATTTGGGTCTTTGCCGTCTTTTGGGATTACAGAGATGAGCACCTGTGAAAAGGATTCGGGTGCTATGCCTGTTTGAAGGATATGATTAAATAGGTCAACCATGAAGGGAAGGAGGGGTCCAAGGAAGGTCTTGTAGAACCCTGCAGTATACCCATGATTTCCGGGTGCTTTTCCTATTGGTAATCTTTTTATGGCATTTTCTACCTAATCAGGAGTTAAGGGGGATTCAAGAGATTCAGCTTCATCTCACGGGAGTTTGGGCATGTTAACTTTATTTACATACCTGTTCATTTCCTCCTCCTCCTGTTTGGACTCAGACCTGTAGAGGTGTTCATAAAAGTCTGCAAAGGCCTCAGGAATGTTCATTGTGCTGGTTGGTTGGGCTTCATTTCCACTTTCTATAGTCGCCACCCATCGCTCGGGTCGTTGACCTCTTAATCTAGCTGCAAGGAGTGCGCCAGCCTTGTCTCCTTTTTCATAGTGTTTCTGCTTGAGAAATAGGAGCTTACATATGACTAGACCTTCCTCTAAGCGGTGGAGTTCCTCTCTCTTTTGGACAGCTTCAGATATCCTTTCTCCTCTCCCCTCATCGTTGGATTGCGCCTGCAGATCTAATTGAGCTATCTCTGTTCTGAGCCTAATTTCTATGAAAGCTCTTTCCTTTTTTTATCCGCTCCCTCTTTAATCAGTATGCCTCTCCAGATCACCTTCCCAGCCTCCCAAACCATGTTTTTGGATACCTCCCCTGTATCGGTCCGATCAAAGTACTCTGACCTTCTTTGCAAGCTGTTCTCGAAAGACAAGGTCTTTCCACAGCGACTCATTGCACCACCATTTTGTGTTCTTGTGTGGGAGAGCAAGAAGGTTTATAGTAGCAGTTACCATGTCATGGTCCGACCAGGATATTTTGGAAATCTCTGAGGTAGATGTTGCGTCACTTATTTCAAAGGTGAGGTATATATAATCTATTCTTGTGAATGTGGAGTGTGGGGCTGAGAACAACGTATAACATGCTTGGTGGGGGTGGAGATAGCGCCATATGTAGTGCAACCCGTATAGGTCCATCATTTTGGTCACTTCGGTTCAGCCGCCATCGGGTGGGTCGTTTGAATCTGGGTTGCCGGCCTGCCTATCAAGTGTAGGGTCTGCAAACATGTTATAATATCCTCCCAGGATGACCTCCCCCTCGGCCTCAAGCATGATCTTTGGGATCATATGTTGTAGGAAACGGGGCTGTCCCGTATTGGGTGCGTAAAGGGCTGAAAACGTGAGAGTAGTATTGTGGAGTCTGCCCACTAGGACAATGGCTCTCCCTCCGGGATCCAACCATGTTTTTGAGATTTCAAATTTGAGCCCTTTCCTAATCAAGATACCCACTCCAGCTTTTCGTAAAGGGCCCGACCCCCAGTATTCAGTTCCGATCTTGGCATAGAGAACCTTCCATTCCTCCCCTTGTGCATATCTGGTCCTTTGCAGGAAGAGTATGTCCAGGTTAGCCCTCTTGAATTTGCGAAAAACTAGTGATCTTTTAGTGGGGGAATTGAGACCCTTAACATTTAAGGTGCCAGCCCTTTGGAATTCGGTTTTACCTGCTAAATTGTCAGCTATCGTAGACCTAGTCAATGCCCAAATGTCCAATTTTAGGCCCCAACCAGTAAGTGTTCAACGTCCAAGCTATGAATTTGCATAAAGTAATGTATTTACCTGTTCTAATCGCCACCTCTTCCCCATCCCCCATCGTCTCTCTGCAGCATCCGATCCAGCTGAGTTAACGTCACCCAGTCGGTCTCGAACCACCAGTGAAGTTCTTACCCCTTTTGGTCCTTTAACATACCACCTCTAATAAGAAAAAAAAATTGAGCCCCCTTTAGGCACCTCCCTCTCCAAAATGTCCACATTGATTTACTCCCCCTACAACATCAAACCATAAGCATCCAAGTCCGGGAAGATTCGAGGACACGCACAGTACCTCCACAGCAACCATTGTGTATTTATTTATTTATTTATTTATATATTTGTAAAGCGCTGAAAGCCCGCGGGCATCAGAGCGCTGACAAGGAGACAGGACAACGAATAGTGAAAAACAGGACACAGTGTGAACTGACAGATTTCCTTGTGAACGATTTGGCCTGTTTCGCGGAGTTAATTGAAAAGTAATGTTTTCAATTTTTTCCGGAAGAGAGTGTAGTTGGACTCGAGCTTCAGTGAGGTAGGAAGTCCGTTCCATTTTTTTATGCTTAGAGTCGGAAAGGCCTTACCGAGTCCGTGCTGCTTTTTTGTTGTGGTGGTTTGCAGTTGGCCTGTATTAGAGTATCTAGCAGTCTTGTCGGCGCATACCACTTGAAATGTCTCTTGAGGTAAGCTGGTGCATTGCCATTTAAGCAACGGTGAACCATAGTGAGAGACTTAAACGTAATTCTTTCTTTCATAGCGAACCAATGGAGGGCCTTCCTTTCGCCGGTGATGTGTTCCCTCCAAGTTCTTCCTGTGATGGTCCTGATGGCGTTATTTTGAATTATTAGGCATTTCTTCACGCAGTTGCTATTAGCTTCTAAGCGTAGGGCATTACCATAATCCAATCTGGATAGTATTGTAGCTCTAGCAATGATTGTGCTATTTTTTTGGTCTAGCAGTGGTCTGATTTTTTTCAGTAGTATTTGGTGATATTGACAATTTTTCTTTAGGTAAACTGTATGTGCTTCAGCACCTAATGTAGTTTGAAGATATACTCCTAGAGTCTTCACTTTTCCTGAAATCGGAATAGGGGTGTTTTTAATGGAGAATGAAGAGAAGAGTGGGCTCAATTTTTTTCTGGCCTGTGCAGAACCGAATATCATGAGCTCGGTCTTAGAGCCGTTTAAACACATCCAATTTTCTTTCATCCAGCATTCTATGATGTTGTATAAAGATGAGAGAGTGTCACAGTCCTATTTGTAACCCCCACTGAGTTCGAAGACTAGCTGGGTATCATCAGCAAAGTTTGTAAAGAAAATACCCATTTGGGAGAGCATGGTACAAAGGCAGTGCATATAAAGATTGAAAAGAAGAGGGGAGAAACTGGCCCCTTGTGGGACGCCACAATCCACCGGTTTGGTGTTAGATGTTTTATTTCCCCAGACAATCCTAGATTGCCTGTTTTGAAGGAATGAAGCTATCCATTCGGTTGCCCCTGGTGAGCAATTTCCTGAATTTTCCAGGGCTTCTCGGAGTTTTGTGTGATCCAGCAAATCGAATGCTGCCGAGAGGTCTAACAATATTAATAGGCCTGATTTGCCTTTATCTAATATTGACAGCATTTCAGTCTGAAGGTCTAGCAGAGCAGATTCTGTACTATGGCTGGATCTAAATCCGGACTGCTGTGGGTGTAATAAGTTATTTTCATCCACGTAGCTTTGTAGTTGTTCAGTAGCCACCTTATCCAAGATTTTCAACAGAAAATTGCAGTTGGTTATGGGTCTAAGGTTGGCAGGATCTTGTTGGTTAAGGTCCGGTTTCTTTATAGTATTGGGTACAGTTAGGTCCCTAAAAGAAGCGTTTACCATTCTTCTAAAGAAGGGGGCGAAGATATCTATGTTGTCCAAGATAAATTTTGGGGATAGAACATTTTCCAAACACGATGTGCATCTCATGCTGGAAAGTGTTTTCTTCATTTCATCTAGAGTGATGGGCCTGAAATGAAATGTGGGGTTTTCTGATTTGATCTTATTCTCTACAAGGTGAGTGTCAATTGAGGTATTTGTGGTCTGGCAGTTTATGATGTTTTCCCTGGCTTTGACAATTTTATTATGAAATGTGGTTTGAACTTCCTCGCAATCCATTTCGGTGGGTTGGAATGGTGGAGTAAGAGTGGTGGGTTTGTCCAAAGATTTGAGGATCTGGAAGAGCTTTCCGGTGGAGTTTGCCGCAGTACTAATAATGTTATTATAGTGATTTTTCTTCAAATCTATAAGTTTAGATTTATAGATGCGGTCTGCATTCTTCCAATTTGCTTTGTTCGTTTCTGTAGGTTCTTTAAGCCATTTCCTCTCAAGATTCCTTTTGTCCTTCTTGAGTTCAATAGCTTCAGCATTAAACCATTTTTGGTGGTTAGAATTGGGTCGGACTTTCTTGTTTTTAAGGGGGGCGTGAAGATCTAATAATTTTATCATGTCATGATTATATATTGATTTCTTCTGAGAGCATGCTACTCATAATTTTTTTTAGGTTCCGGTCAAAGTCTGATTTCGGTATGTTAGATGGTTTTTCCTTTTTAAAGTTCAGAGTTAGAGAAATTTCAATTTTGAAATGATCTGACCAAATGCATGGATATGTGCCAAGCATGGTTATATTATAGCTGTTTGTGACAATCCAGTCCAGCTGGTTTCCTGTGATAGCCGTAGGGCCTTTGTTAATGATGGTAAAATCACTGTTTTGTAGGTCCTCTTCTAGGGCCAATGCTTGTTGGTCATGTTGATTTCCTCTCCATCTATTTATGTCACCCATCAATATAGTTTCTGTATTGGTGGATTTGAGATTTAAGGTTATTTAAGATGCTCACAATTTCATCGTTAAATTCTGATGTTAGAGATGGAGGTCTGGATATAGTTATGATGTTTATATAGTTGTTTTGGGTGGGGGTCAGTTTGAGGTGAATGACCTCACATCCTGAGCACTGAATCGGGGTGCTTAATTGAGTTTTTTGCGATGATCGCCACTCATCCGCCCTTTCCAGATTCTCTGTTTTTAAGGTATATGTTATAGTCAGGTGGAATAGCAATGTCTATAGTAGGTCCAACAGGTTCTTGTAACCATGTTTCTGTTAGACATAAGATGCCTAATTGTTCATCAATAATATAGTCGTGGATTTCTTGTGCATGTTTGGTCATTGACCTGGTGTTTAATAATGCAATTTTAAGATTGGCATTATTGGCCACTGTCTCATGAATTGCTTCAATGTGAGTGTCATCTTTGGGTGGTATACTTTTAGTCTGTGTAACAATTTGTTCAGGAGGCTCTGGTCTGTGTCTAAGAAATTGTTGGACCAGGCCTTGCTGTTGTAGAAAAGCGGCTTGGGGACAGTAGGTCGTCAATATTGGGGTAGCCCATACCTGTATTTTAGCTGGCAGTGCCTGTGTTCGAAAACCAGCAGCGATTCCTGCCGTGTGCCGTGGGACGCCATGGACGGGCGTAGACCGGCTTCGTCGCTGAAGCGCCTGACGTTTCCTTAAGGCGACGTTCGGGGATTCTGGGAAAGGTAGTTCCCGGTGTCAGGGCTTGTATCTGCGTCGGCAGAGGAGCCTGAAAGCGCGCGAGGTGCTTCTTTTCTTAAAGTAAGTAAGCAAAAACAATGCGGATAGCAGAGAAAAAGAACCTTTCAATCTGTCAATTTGTCCACTATAATCAAGTCTAGTGCTTCAATCCTTATGGGATTGAGCTTTTATTTCTGGTGCAGTTGCAGTTGACAAGGCACAATGCTTAGCGTTCCGCGCACTAAACTTCACCAAATGAATGGATGAATGTTTCAGTATGGCGCGCAGCGCACAGTTACTAGCAGGCCACCTGGGGAAGACTAACCTTGAGGAGGAGGAGTACTGCTGGTGTTAATATGTAGGTCCGCCGGGACCGGCGTAGACCGGCTTCGTCGCGGAAGCCGAGAATACAGAGGTATTCTCATTACCTCTGTATCTCGCCATATTTGGTGGTCATTGCGGGCATTGTGCCATGCTGTCAAGGTCAGTGAGTTCTACAACAGGCCCTCCCCTCCTGAACACAGGCCGTCCTCCATACCAATGTTCTTATGCACAATGCTGTATGGTGTCATCCTGCATCAATGCTCTGCATTCGGAGAGGCATTCATCCTCCTATATTTTCTGGATCCCAGGATTTTCTGCCGTCTCGGACCTTGGATACACCATTGCCAGTCTTCGCATCGATCCTCCACCGGGTTTTGTTCGTTGTCCGGGTTGCCCAGTAGGTCGGCTATGCAGGTCTTTATGTCTTCTGCAGTTCGGAGTCTCACTTTGTTTCCTTCCCATTCAAATGTAAGGGAGAACGGGTATCCCCAACGATATCAGACACCTTTCTCTTTAACCCACCTGGTCAGGGGCATGCACATCCTCCACATGGCAAGAGTGAGGACAAGTCCTGATAGATCATAATTCTTACTGTGTCCAGAAGGGGTTGGGGGGTATTCTTAGCCTTATCGAGGATCCTGGCTCTGTCAGCATAGTTATGCAACCTAACCAGGACTGTTTTTGGGCCTCCTGGTGCACATCCTGCCCTATGTATCCGATCGACCTTCGGCTCATCCACCGTGTTATCTTTAAATAATATTTTGAGAAGCGCATGGAGAGTTCTTTTTCAGTCCTGCTCAGTCTCCCCCTCTCGACTCGGCATACCAAAGATCCAGAGATTATTGCGCCTCTCGCGATTTTCCAAATCATCTAGTTTCAGGCGAAATTCTTCCTCCTGGGTTTCTATGTCTCCCAACCTCAGGTCCATCTGAGACTCGAGCGTGTGGAGAGAAGTTTGATTGTGCTCCACTCCGTCGAGTCGTTCTTCGAGTTTGTCCATTCTATTCGTAATCTTGTCTATCTTGCCCCCAATATCTGCTCTCATGCTTTTCCTCTCGTTCAAGAGGGCTGCTACATCAGCTTTCGTCGCGCTGCATCCATCCCGGACGCCTCCATCTCTCCCTTTGAGTACGAGACTGTACCAGAATTACGTGGAGTAGAAGAGTATTTAGCCAGTTTTCGATACATGTTCATGTGCTATTCGTATTCGAAGTGGGGGGGTTTGCAGGGTATCAGTACTGTTATCAATGCTAACTCAATAATTTGGGAGTCCTATTACCCCTCAGTCCTTTCCGATTTCCTGCCGCCTCAATACTCCAGCCGTGTCTCTCCTCGAGGGGGCGTGTCATGACCGTATCTCTATGTTCAGTTCGAGTTCCGAGGCGGGTGCAGGCTGTAAACTGTGAGGGCCCAAGTCCTCATAATACCAACTTCCGTTGTCCGAGCCAGGCCGTCAGCTATGATCCGATCGAAGCTGGAAGGAATAGCAGGGACACAGAGAGGCAGGACGATTCTCTGAGGGTCCAAATATTTCCACTTCGTTGTGCAGGTAGGTACCGTTTGGCTTTGGCCTCTTTGGAAGATAGTTCTGTATACCAGGGGCTTCTCGTGCGGTGGGAGAAATGTTCCTTGTTCCGGAGGAGGGCACACGCCCCGCCTTCGGGGGCCCAACCCTCCGGACAGTATTCCCATTGGACTCCTTCAGGTGACCACTGAGGTATTCACTGGAGTTGCGTTATCTTGAATATTCCTTAATGTGTAGTGATGTTAAATACTCCACTTATTGTCACTGGATTGAGACGTGTTTGATGCGTGACAGTTCTCCCTCTTCTATTCCAGGTTTCAGATCATGCTTGCTTAATGCCCTAGGGCCAGTGATATCCGTTCGCTGACAACCTGGACATGCGTGTCCTCAGGGTATTCTAATATGCTAGAAGGGACACGCGGTTTACTTCGCTCAGTCCGCTCTGACCCACACACTCAGGAAGTTTCCACCACGTCGCAATGACCTCATTAGGCAAACGATATTGGGAAGAGGCAGTGCCTTCGCAACTTTATAAGTGTTGAGATCCACAAATCCGACTATTTCAGAATGGTTCCATGACCAATTTCCTTTCCGTGGCTCCTGCTCTTTGTTATTACAGTTGCCTTACTGGGTCCTGCTATGCTGGGAACGCGGGATATCCCACATAGATGTGAGACTGTTATACGCCGTCCCGGACACTGTGGTACCCAGTCTTGCCTGGTGTGTAATGAAGGCACGCTTCGCCTGGTATACTTGGGGAGTATGTAAAATTGGTAGTGCTCTTAGATGCACGCTATCTGTGAAGTAAGGTGCTGAATGGATCAAGCCTGGGGTACAGTTTATTGTGCTGGAGGTTAAAGGGTGTTATTCTGTTGTTGGGCAGCAGTGTTCGTACCTGTGCGGATGCGACTTGCAGCTCCGTAGCATTTGGGCCTGTGGATCACGTTACGTGGACACTGTGTACTCGGTGCGCAGCTCCTGACACGTAATACACAGTCATCAGCTGTCCACCGGGGGTGAGCAGCGTACGGCACGGTGGTGGAGCTGTGAATTCTTCAAGAGGGGGAGGGGGGATCTCTCACAGCAACGTTGTCCCCGGAGCCGTGTCTCATCCGGAGCCCCCGCCGGGTGGTGGATCGGGTCCTGTCCGACACAGGGGGGAGGCGAACCAGGTGTTCCAGCCGGAGTCAGATCTTTGCTCTACGTCTCTGATTCCCTAGCGCAGAGAGGGGCACGCACAAAGGGTCATCACTTGGAGGCGACAAAGGTTGGTCGTGACGGAGGACAGTCCAAAGTAGTAGGAACTCTGAGGCAGCCGACGAAGTTCCTCTGTGACAATGCTTAGGAGCCGGGCGCGCCACTGCTGACACAGAGCTGCAGGGGTACCACGTGTCCTCTGGAGATCCTTTAGTGCGCAGGGGTGCTCCTCTTCAGAGGGGATCGCCGTCCGCAGCAGCTGTACGATCTCCTCTCATGTGATACGGAGGATCACTCCCCCCGTCTGTCCTGGACTCAGTCACATTCTCTCTTTCAGCTACGGCGTGCGCACCAGGCCGCATCTGGGGACCCAAACTTCTTAGTCTAAGTTCTTCTGTTTCCCCGTTCCGATTTCGTTCAGGTTTTCGACTGTTGGAGGGGGATCAGTTCCCACGCCGGATTCTCTGCTTTACATTGGGGAGGGGCTCATGCCACTTCTGGGACCAGGGTGTGTGGAGAGTAAACTCATCCGTGCGCCCTCTGGTGGCCGATTACCATCCTGACATTTTAATACAGTTTGTTGAAACTTGAGTTCGGTTGTCTGTGTTGTCTCTCTTGATACCATGCCTGTCTCACAAAGGCCAAAATAAGATTAGGTATTTTACCATTATTCGGTTTTATGTCTCGAAGGAGAGAAGACTTCTCTACACAACCCAATTATAAATATTGAAAAACCTGGGATTTAAATACAATAATTTTTAATTTATGTGCACTTTATGTGGAACAAGTAAAAGGCAATATTTGAGGCCAGTGCTTAATCAGTAAAGAATCAGGAAAATAAGAGGAAGCAACATGTTTAATCTTGTATTCAAACAATGGAGTAGTACAAAATGCAATACTCAATTTTAATGAAAAAGCCTGGTGGATAAGGATGAGTTGCCTAAAATATGAAATTGAATCTGCATGATTGTTTGTAATATGTAATATGACATTTTGAACTCGACGAATATGGGGAATTCGTCCCTTCTGCCCATCGGGGAGCTCCCCGCACCCCCTTTTGGGACTGGGGAGGCGAGCCTGTGACGCTTGACATCAAGCTGGATCTCATTGGGGGTGCCCCCTCCCTTACGGGACAAGGAATCCTCAGGTAAACATTTTATTGCATCTCCCTTGAAAGCACAGTTCCAAGTGATGGTCAGTTATATGGGGATTAAATAGTATCGTCATGTGCAGGGCACTTTAAGGGTGAATGGCTTGGTTTATGACCCCCACTCTGTTAACATCCATACCAAAAGAGCAGAGCCAGTGGTGTCTGCTCTCTCGTTTCATGGAAGAAAATAACAGGGGAGAGGGAGAAGGCAGGAGGGAGGAGCCATATAAAGAAAAACGATAACCCAGGACAGACTGAAACACCCTTTACTTATAAATCCGGAGCCTGTTGTACTAAGCAAGTAGCCGGCTTACAGGACGAGTTACTCCAATTGCTAAATGAACTCTTGGAACTAATAAGGTAATTTGTGTGGGAGGCCGGAGTCCCCTTTTCTCGTAAGAGAGAAAGGGTAAGAGACATATTTTGTACTGTACCAGCAGGCCGAGGCCAGAAAGAGAACCAAAGACACATTTGGGGGCGGGGGGCAGGAATTAGCCACCACAAGCCAAACAAAAAAAGGCGGCCGGTGGTAATTATTTTTCTAGGCTAGACTTATTAGTGGTAGGCTCAAATACTACGAAATATTAGGATCAGACAGAGGACTGCGTTTCTGTGAGACATCCTGACAAGGAACAAGTTACTTACCTGCTCATGAATATTCCTCGTCGTCAGGCTTGGAATCCTCGGTAAAGAAAAAATCAGTTTCAGTTTCGTTATTGATCTGTCTTTCTCAGTAGTAACCAATCACTGGTCTCTGGGTCATACTGCCCCCAGCCAATGACTGCCCTCTCTTCCTAAGCCCCGCCTCTGGCAGCCATCTTCAGATTTGGTAGCACGCAAAGTGGCAGTATGACCAAGTGAAGAGCCGTAGAGGGGCAGGAGGGAGGGTTCGCATGTGAATCCATGCCAGACCCATGCTGGAGAACAACAGTTACAGGTAAGTAACTTGTTCCTTCTCCAGCATGGGGTCTGGCATGGATTCACATGCTCATGAATATAAGAATACATAGCAGTACACATGCACAACCACGGGAGGTGGCAAGGCTCAACATTAAGCATTTCATCACTCAACATTAAGCATCTCTTACCTCCCCACCAGGTTCACCTTAAGCAAACAGGTTGCGCAGCACTGCCTGGCCGACTCTGGACTCTTCCCTGGAATCCCGGTCGACGCAGTAGAATCTTGTGAAGGTGTGCGTCGACCTCCACGTAGCAGCTCTGCAATGTCCAGCAGGGGCACACCAGACAAGAACGCTGTGGTAGCAGCGGTCCCACTGGTCGAATGGGCTCTCGGACGGCCGGGCAACGGTCGGTTCGCCAACCGATGACAATGCATGATGCAGCCGGAGAGCCATCTGGAAATGGAAGCCTTCGAGAGAGCCTTCCCTTGGTTCACAGGTCCAAAGTTCACAAACAGCTGTGATGTCTTCCGAAAACTCTTCGTTCGGTCCACGTAGAACTTCAGCGCTCTAGCCACATCCAGCGAGTGCAAAGTCCTCTCGGCCGAAGACAAAGGCGACGGGAAGAAAACAGGTAGCACCAAGAGCTCGTTGAGGTGGAAGTCCGACGGCACCTTGGGCATAAACGAGGGGTGCGTCCTCAGCACCACCCTTGTGTCGTGAAAAGTCAAGTATGGAGGCTTGCAGGATAGGGCCTAGATCTCTCCCACTCGCCGTGCGGAGGTGATGGCCACAAGAAACGCAGTCTTCCACGACAGGTATTTCAGCGGCGCCGAATGCAGGGGCTCGGATGGCGCCCCCATGAGCCTGGTCAGCACCACGTTGAGTTCCCACGCCGAGGCAGGGGCCTTCACTGGCGGGAACGATCGGAACAGTCCCTTCATAAATTCCTTCACCAGGCGATGGGACCACAAAGACGCCCGTCCTGTGGTTCTGGTGTATCAGGAGATCGTAGCGAGATGTATCTTGATGGAGGGGTGAGCCAGTCCAGCCTTGGCCAGCGACAGTAGGTACGGCAGCACTTGAGCGGCCGTAATCCGTAGAGGGTTAATCTTCTGTGCACGGCACCGACAGAGAACCTCTTCCACTTATGTCCGTAGCACTTGAGAGTTGAGGACGCCCTGGCTTTTGCAAGGACCTCTCTGCAGTCAGCCGGGATATCGTACCCTCCAAACTCTAGCGCTGCAGGAGCCAGGCTTGCAAGTTCAGCGACTCCGGGTCGTGAAGAAGTATGGCGATCCTTCTCTGGAGAGAAGATCCGCGTCCGTCGGCAGCTTGACTGGTGGGGACGCTGACAAGTCCAGAAGGTCCGGGAACCAGATCTGCCTCGGCCATGCCGGTGCGACCAGGATCATCCTGCACCGGGAGCAGGTTGACGAGTCGGAGCAGCAACGGCAATGGAGGGAACGCATAAAGGAACAGGCCTTCCCAGGGGAACGAGAAAGCATGGCCCATACTCCTCGGCTGGGGAAACCTGCTGGCGAACCTCTGGCACTTGGAGTTCGTCGCCGTCGCGAACAGGTCGATCTGGGGTTTTCCCCATCATCGGAAGAGTCGATCCACTTGATCCTGCCGTAGTTCCCACTCGTGGCACGAGAGCAGCTCCCTGCTGAGTGAGTCGGCGATGGTGTTTTTTATCCCTGCCAGATGAAAGGGCACCAGAAACATCCCTTGGCCGACGGCCCAATGCCACATATCCTAGGCTTCCTTGGAGAGGGCTGGGGATTTGGTTCCTCCCTGCTTCCAGATGTAGAACATCGTGGTGGTGTTGTCGGTGAAAACTCTCACCACCTTGCCCTTGAGGGACGGGAGAAAGGACCCGAGGGCCCAGAACACTGCTCGGAGCTCCAGGATGTTGATGTGGAGCTTCTTCTCCTCTGGGAGCCAAAGGCCTCTTGCGTGAAGATCTCCGGAGTCTGCTCCCCACCCTTCCAGGGAGGCATCCATCGTCACCATTATCTGGTGGGATGGGGTCTGAAAGTCTGTGCCCCCCGTCAGATGAGCGTGGGCACCCAACCACCTGATCGCTCGTCAGAAGGTCTCGTCGAGCGGAATCCCGTCCTCGAAGCTGCCCGTCGCTTGGATCCAGCGGGAGTCGAGGAACTCTTGCAGAGGGCGCATCCAAAGCCTGCACAGGCACACGAGATATATGCAGGAGGACATCATCCCGAGGAGGGACTTGATGGACCTCACCCTGGCCACGTCCGTGGCCAGCAGGCGCTGCACCTTGCCCAGGATGGCCTTCGTCCTTTCTTCCGACGGTGAGGCCAGGCGCCACTGTGTCGAGCTTTGCTCCCAGAAACAGTGCGACTTGCGACGGGACCTGGTGGGATTTGAGAAAGTTGATGGAGAATCCCAGGTCCGAGAGCAGCTGGACGGTCTTTGCTGTGTGATCCACGGCGAGCTCCCTTGTCCCTGCTCGGATGAGCCAGTCGTCCAGGTAGGGGTAGACGTGGATCCCCTGCAGGCGCAGCCACGCCGCCACTGGTGCCAGGCACTTGGTGAACACCCTAGGTGCCGACTTCAATCCCAACGGGAGGGCCTTGAACTGGTAGTGCCGTCCTTGGACCACGAACCTGAGGAACTTTCGGTGACCTTTCAGAATGGGGATGTGGAAGTACGCATCCTCCAAATCCAACGACGACAGGAAATCGCCCTCCTCCAGCTGTCCCAGCACGTGCTGGAGGGTGACCATCCGGAATTTCTGTGCCTTGATGTATTTGTTCAGCCGTCGCAGGTCCAGGATGGGGCGCCATCCTCCTGTCTTCTTTTTTACTAGGAAGTACCTTGAGTATACTCCGGAGCCCCGGAGCCTCTTCGGGACGAGCTCGATGGCAAATTTTCTGAGCAACGCCCTCACCTCCAAGAGTAGTTGAGGGACGTGATTTTCCTTCCTGACCACGGGTGGAATGCGGGGGAACTTTTTTAGAAATTCGAGGGCGTGCCCCTGGGCCAGGGCGTTCAGCACCCAACGGTCGGTGGAGATGGACTCCCACACGCTGACAAACTTTGCCAGCCGGCCTCCCACTGGGGTGCTTCGGTGGGGGCCCGACCCCGCTGTCTGTTCAATCTTGCTTGGCGGACACCTTGCCGCCTTGGCCTTCCTGGCGACGACAGCGGGGTCCCCCCCCCGACTTGCCTCGTCCTCTATCGGCTTCCTGCGACGAGGAGTGGGCCGCTTGGCGGTACGTAGAGGAGCCACTGCCGAATCCCTTGGAGGCGCTCTGAAAGAACGCCTAGGGCCCTAGCAGTCTGTGTCCGCCTTGATGGCTTGGAGGGACTCATTCACCGTTTTCCCAAACAGGTTGTTCCCGTCGAACGGCATGTCTAGCACCTTGGCTTGCACATCCTGGCGGAAATCCATCGCCTTGAGCCAACCTCGACGTCTAAGGCAAACACCGTTGCCTAGCTGGCGGAAACCGGTGTCGGCAATGTCCGTTGCCACCGTAATGGCGTGGTCCGACGCCACTTCGCCTTCTTGCAAGATCTCCAGGGCCTCGGCCCTCTTGCCATCCGGTAGGAAGTCCAACAGGGGGGCGATCGTGAACCATAACTCCCTGTCGTAGCGGGCCATGATCGCGAGGGCGTTGGCCGCCTTAATCGTTGTTGCCGCCGACGAGCTAACTCGTCGTCCCATTGCGTCCAGCTTCTTCCCTTCGCCGTCTGGCGGGGAAGTTGACGTTGAGACCGACATCCCCCCCCCCCGCTTTCTTCTTGGACGCCGCTGAGACGACCGCGTCCAGGGTAGGTTGTGCCCTAAGGCACAGAGGGGCCGTGTCGGGGACCCGGTACTACTTCTCGTACCGATCCTTCTTGGCAGGCGTCGTAGAAGGGTTCTTGAGAAGAGTGAGACCCTCGTCCCAGATGTCATCCAGCAGAGGCACGGCAAGGACTGACTTCCTCCTGGGCCTCAGGCCGTTGGTAAAGGAAACCTTCCTTCTTCTCTTCGGGGCAGAGCTGAAAAAGCTCGGATGCCCTGGCGATCATCATTGTGTGGAAAGATCCGATCTCAGCGGACGGGGAGGACCGGGCTGGTGATGGGAGCTCCGTCCCGTCGTCGCCGTAGTCGGTACCAGTCGTGGCCGTGTCTGTTCCCATGTCATCCCCAGGGACGGGGGACATGGGTAAAGGCCGAGCAGGCCACGAGGGCTGAGAAGGCGGGGCTGGGTGGATCTGTCTTCTATTGTTCGGGGGGCTTCCTGCTGGGACCGGCTCCGGTTCCTCCGCCGGACCTGGTACCGGGTCCTCTGTCGGTGGTAAGGGCAATCTCGTCCTTATCTCTGAATATAAGGATTGTATCGCCAACAAAATGGCTGCTGAGTTATCCTGCGGCTCAGGAAGCGACGGCTGACTAGGACCCTCGCCAGTGCCGCCATCACTCTCATCGTCACCCTCATCGGGATCCCTCCTGTGGGGACGGGCTTCCTCGACGCCCTTGTCGAGGCCCTCTAGGACTTCTGCCAACTCCTCCTCGGATTTGTGTCCGTGTCCACAATGGATAGCGCCCCCCCCTCTTTTTCCGCCGGGGTCTTCACGGGGGTCTTTTTGATGGGTCTGAAAGAGGCTTCCCTCCGCGGAGGCAGGGAGACTTTGGGCGCCGCGGTCGCCTCCACTGGTGTAGCCTCCACAGGCTGCGCCAGGGCTGCCGCGACTCCCTTGATAGAGGCCTTGGCCAGGTGAATCAAGGCCTTCACCGCCTTAGGCGAGTTTGAGGCCTTCACCTTGGGGGGAGGGTCACTGCCTCGCTCCCCCTCGGCCGAATCCTTCGAGATCAACCGGGGCCTCTCCAGAGGCTTACACGGGTTCTCGGATTTCCTCTTCCCCGAACCAGAGCGTTGGCTCGTGGTTGATGGTGCCGGGGAAGGCGCGCCCTGCCTGGCAGCCGAAGAGCCCGACCGTTCCGCGCTCCCGGTGCCCGCGGACTTGCGGTGCTTTGCCTTCTGTTGGGCCCCCGTCGCCAGGGCGCCCTCACAGGACTTAGAAGAGCGCTCAGACTTCTTCTCACCTGACGGACTCCTTCCTTCGAGCCAGTTGGAGAGACTAAGGTGTCGGTCCCTGATGGTCCGTTCCGACATGTTCCTGCAAAACGCACAGTCCTTCTCGATGTGCGTTTTGTCCTCATGAAGGCAGTAGAGACATTTCGAATGCTCGTCCTCCTTGAACACATTCTGTAGCTGGCATCCAGGGCAGAACCTGAACAGCTTTCCGGGCGTCAAGCTTCCGTTCTCCTGGGCCATGTTCGGGTAGGCCGCAGAAACTTCTGGAATCCTCCAAGAAGCGTAACTCGACACAATCTTCACCCTTGAGGGGCGTAGAAAAATCTGACACGGATCCCCGTTAATCGGATGTATAGACGGTGGTGCTTGAGGCTCTATTTGACCGAAAAATGAGAAATTCTCTTTGAAAAAAGCAAAGCACAAAAACGCAGCAAAAGCTCGAGAGCTAAACACGGGGACTCCCAACACTTGAGCGTGCAGTAAAAAATCTGAAGATGGCTGCCAGATGCAGGGCTTAGGGAGAGGGCAGTCATTGGCTGGGGGCAGTATGACCCAGAGACCAGTGATGGGTTATTACTGAGAAAGACAGATCAGAAACGAAACTGATACTGATTTTTTCTTTACTGTGGATTCCCAGCCTGACGACAGGGAATATTCATGAGCATGTGAATCCATGCCAGACCCCATGCTGGAGAAGAACCATTTTATTTTCTTTGAAGCTTAGGGAAAACCACCATCATAGTTGGAGGAATAGGCGAGGCATTCTTTCCCTTAATAAAACTTCGGAGTTTGAACAATGTCTTCTTGTCCGTCTCCTATGTCTAACTCGCCACAACTCTGTATACTTTAAATAACAAATGTGTGGACGTTCTGAATGCAGGACTCATATGATCTTCACTACTGACTATTTACTCTGTGCAGCATTCCTCTACCATGAAAGCCCTTGTAAATACCACCTTTACAGTCTAGGGAGCTAGAATCTATTTATGTACTCACTTAATTCCTGTGCGACAGCACCCACTTATCAGCAGCCCATAACTCAAGAACGTGTTCAACCAGACTTATTACAAAAATCAATCTTCGGTTCAACAACAATCATTGGCAGCCCCTCCGTACAAATCAACCCCCCCTGGCCCCCACTTTCCAAACTGACCGCAGCGAAGCAAGCGTTGTATCAAGCAGAGAATTGACTAAACGTTTCTTTCTAACAAGAACGGAATATAAAGCAAGGGATAACTACATTGACAGGCATGATAAAAAGTAATTAATTCATTTTTCCATGGGCCAACATTCACTTCAGCAACCAAAATCAGCCTAGAATGCCATGTTGAGATTCCCATGGCAGAAGAAAATACTTGAGCTAGAGAAAACAGTAATACTAGCATGGCTCAAGAGCCTTCGAGCCCTATTTTTCATAGTCTATGTAGCATTCTTCAGACATTTGCCACAACCATTGTTTCAGTCGAACTAAATGCCTGCACAACAAACTGATAAAATAAGTGGATTTTTTATTAAATCTTCTACATACTTTGTTAGATGGTGTAAATTCTTGAACTTTTACTTCCGACAGAATCTTCAATACAACTTCTTCAGAAATGTCCTGTACAAAAGATAAAGTTCATTAGCATTTAGGAATTTTAAAACATTTGATATTTAACGTAGCATTAACTCTCTAGTTGGGGGGCGGACATGAGAATTGACGGTTCACCAGCTCAAGCCAGCCCTCTCCCCAGCCCGACTACGCCCCCCCCTTCCCGCCCTCTGAGCCTTGCTCCAACTCAGATCCGCCTCACCCCACCCCCTCTCCGACCCAGGATTTAATGCTTTCAGAAACCCAGGACTCGCACTGGGGTGACAATACCATTTTCTTTAAGAGAAAAGGGGCCACACAGGTCTCTCATACCCGATTCCCTTTGGAAAATTGTACTCAACCTAAGATGGTGGCCTACTACTTAGATAAGGGATAATGTTAGTCGTGGGGAAACTGCAGAACAAAGGTAAATCTAGGGAAGTGTTTGGCCAGGGTTGGAAAGAGGCATGGACGGAAAGAGTGGGGTGCAGGAAGAGAAAATGGAGGACCCGCTGAGATGCCAGATATGACATTAGGACAAGTATATATGGAGTCACTGTGCCCACTGACCTCAGCACTCAGCAGCTTAGGTGCCACAAAACAGATGAGCTGTACCAGCCAACCACCAAGAAGGGCAGGTTGGGAGGGCAGAACACATCAGAGAGAACATTACAGAACGGTAAGTGATTTGTTTTTTTAAAGAATTCCATCCTCCCACAGATTGATAATCTAAGACAGACTCCCATAGCACTACAGAAACTGGAGGAGAGTAACAAAGCACCAACCTCACCAGGGAGTCCAGCCCTGACATGGAATACAGGCAGTAATGTTTGGCAAAACATGTGCAGGAAAGCAGACGCAGATAACTGACAATATCCAAAGAGGGGAAACCCCTGCCCCGTGCCCCCAAACGGCATAGGTGGCAGCCAGGCCATTAGTTCAATGACTGAAACTGAAGAAAATAGCGGTGACTGCGGCGCAGTGTGCAAGAACGGCTCGAGAGGCGGCGCCTGTCAGCGTAGCATCCGCGGTTCTGAGTAGAGCAGCCTCAAGCCGACAGGCACACGAGAGGGAGAACATTGCACTAGCTGCCCTGGGGGTCCCAAGGATGCTGAGAGTGCTGTAGGAGATTGTGCCAGACCCGCTGGAGACATCGGGGGAAGATGGTTATCTGCGGTGATCACAACCGAGGAGAGCGCTGCAGCCACAGCCCGGAGGTACAGGCAGCCGATCAGCATGTGGGAGTTGCGGGCAGAAAAGACAGAGACTAGACCGCATCATTGCAGGTGGAAGCGGGAGGAAGAGTGAAGGCCTGCCGGCAAGGCACTTTGTGGGGGCTGGCAGCGGGAGCACCAGGGCCGCACCGCGAGGCTGGAGAGCAGAGCGCCACAGTGTTAGGAAGAGAGGAGCGCCTGCTACCTTTTTTTGAAGTGTTAGGAAGAAGATTGGGTGCAGGCAGTGCTGTACGGCTGCACAGGGAGACAGAGTGAAGAGCGCTGAACACAGGAGTACAGGCTTTGCGGCCCTATTGGAGTCACCGAGCTGAGCGTGATCTGCCCCTGGACTCCTAGGAAGCCCTGCTAACGGTAGCCGAGTATGCTGTGCATTGCAGTGGTGAGAGCAAGCGCAGCGCAGAATGTTGACAGCCCATATGTACACAGGGGGTGTTCTCACAGCTGTACAGGCCGCGTGAAAGAGGATGCACTGAAAACCTGCAGCAGGTGCATGACTGGGTGTACAACTGCTGCTCACTAGAGCGCCAACTCTGACACCCTCCAGATTACATGCTGGACAAACAACGCAGGGCGAAGATCAGACAGACCAGCATGGGGGCCTTTGCATGCAAGGGGAAGGCAGGCTGCACATCTCTGGAGGAGGGCTATGCCACACAGCCGGCTGCGCCCCCGAGCACCAAAATTCTAAACTACAGAGACATGGAGACAATGCTTGCATTCTCCAGACAGGATGGGGTCATCAAAGGGGGGTCAGCGAAGCTGGCTTTGTATCTGAACTACACGCTGAAAGTTTAGAAACAGAGGGCACTGTTTGACTCCACCACAGAGACACTTTTGCAAGAGGGCCTCAGATACATGATCTATCCAGCAAGGCTCAAGGTTCTCCACAATCGCACCTTGTACTTCTTCGACAGCACAGACTGGGCACATGTCTGGATGGACACGGTGGGGGTAGCCCCGCTCTGTGGGAGACCTGATACGGTGACCTGTATGGACAGTGGAAGCACTAGGGGGCTTCAGCCCGAGACAACAAGTTGTGGGGCATCAATTAACTTTTTGAATAGTGGGAACAGGGAAGAGAGACACAGAGGGAGGACGAGGAGGCACATGGGAGACACTGCCACTGTAGAGAGGGCGGCCACAGTGCATGGGCTGCACCCACCAGCCCCCATTTCCTTTCCTTCCACCCCTTTTCTCTCTTTTGTCCCTTTCTATTCTGACTATTTAGGGGTACAGACTATTTGTAGCTAGCCGCTGCATGCAGAAATGTTGAACTAGGAGGTGGAGAGCCAGTTGACTGAGACGCAGCTCTGCCTGAATGTGCCACTGGCTGTTGGGAAACTGTTGGGGATGTTAGGGGGTTGGGTTACGTTTATACGTTTATTGTTGGCTTTAGTTGCATGCTCATTGCCCTGTTGCCGTGATCGGGGTGCTGCCACACCGTACCCACATGCCTGCTGTTCGCACTGGGGAGAAGCGGGGGGAAAGGGGTGGAACTGCGGGGTGAGCACTGTTTGATTGGCACCTGATGCAGAAAGGGTGTGAGTGCCAAACGGTTGGGGGAGGTGGTAACGCAGCGTGGCGAGTTGGCCTCCTGGGGGAAAGGAGACCGCATAACCGGGATGAGTAACATTCAGATTGTCTACTGGGACGTAAAGGGACTAAACAACTTCATTAAGCGGAACAGCGTGTACACATGCCGGTACGGGAAGGGAGTCCACCTAGCACTGAAGAAGCATCTCACTGCTGCCAGGCAGGCCATGATTATTAGGAAGTGAGAGGGACACGCGTATGGATCTGCCTACTCAGCATACGACAGAGGCGCGCGCACACATGGAGGACCTGTTGGTACCCTTCTGGTTGCTTGAATATAAGTGTGACAATGAGGGCAGAATGGTTACCGTGCATGGGTTCTTGGAACAATCAGAGGTTTGTATCAAACACGTATGCCCCCAATCAGTATGCTACCTGCTTTTTAAAGTCCTTGTACTCTAGACTGGCACCATGCAGGGGGGGCCTTGTGAATATGGGGATGAGACTTCAATTGCATCTTAGACCCTAGGCTAGACAGGTCGGATGTTAAGAATGGGAGGCTAGTACGACCAGTGAAGATACTAGGCACCCTGCTGCGGGAGCTGGGGCTGGGACACATTTGGCGGTAGCTGCATGGGGATACAAGGGGCTACTCCCACTATTCTAGCATGCACAGGGTGTACAGGCGTATTGACTACATGTTCACAGGCACAGAATCCCAGGGGGAATTTGTAGCAACAGAATATAAAGCAATGGTCCGCTCGGACCACACGCCATTGGTCGCGATGTGGCAAACAACTGCGCATGGGCACCCAGTCCCCACTTGGAAACAAAGGGTGGAAGGCCTGCTCGTTGAGCCATTCAGAGTGCCTGTGGGGGACAAGATCAATGAGTTTTTTGCTCTTAATGCTGGTAGTGTGGACAGCGCAGGGACCCTGTGGAAAACATTCAAGGTGGTGATGAGTGGCAAGGCCATTGGCAAAATGGGTGGTATAAGGAGAGACATGTTAAACAGCATCTACAGAACAGAGTCGAAGATCGAAGAACTGGAAAACGGGGAAGGCAGAACTGCAGGATAGGAGAGGCAGCTGATCGAGCTCCGGTAGGCATGCATATCTGATTGGAAGCGAATGGGCAAATATGATTATGCTACATATATGGAGAAGCTTCGCAAAAGTGGTGATAAACCAGGGAGAGGACTGGTCACGCAAAGGAGGAGGACGACATGATTAGCTCTATCAAATGTGAGTGCAGGATGGAAGGGCGGGCCTAGAGTGAGTGTAACCAATTCTTTAGTAGATTTTACCAGCAGCTTTACGGCACAGGCTCAGAGGGCTGCGCAAGGGACATAGAGGATGCCCTGGTGCAGATTAGGCTGCCCCATTTGGAACACGAGCAGGTCGAGATGCTTGACACCCAGCTTACTGCAGATGAATCAAAGGCAGTCATAACTCTTGCTGCCTTCGGATAAAACTCTGGGAACAGACGGCCTCCAGGCAGAATTGTACAAAAGACTAAGTGAACAAGCTTGCACCCAAACTCCTACAGATGCTCGAGGAGGCATTTGAGGTGAGTCGGCTGCCTGCTAGCCAGTAGTCCATCATAGTACCGATACTTAAGCCCAATAAGTTACCGGTGGAGTGTGGTTCATATAGACCGGCCTCAATGATCACCCAGGACTGTAAAATCCCTATGGCGCTCCTGACGAACAGATTACAGAATGTGATCAGAGCCCTTATACACCCTGACCAAACAGGGTATGTTTCAGGCAGAAACACAGCTTGGAACCTGTGTAGGTTCCATCAGGTAATAGAGAAGACTCATTGTGTAGAGTTAGATTATGCTGTGGCTTCATTTGAGGCAATTAAAGCGTTCGACTACATGCGATTGGACTGGCTGCATGCTGTCTTGCAGAGTTTCGGGGTGGGCCAGCAATTGTTGCAGTGGGTAAAACTGATATATACAGGGCCGACAGACTGAGTACAGATGGGAGCCAGGCCTCAGATTAGTGGGACTTGCGCAAGGGAACCAAGCAAGGGTGTCCGTTTTCTCCCATGTTGTTCATCCTGACCCTGTAGCCCCTTGCAACATTCCTCCGAGCGGACTTTGCAAAAGCAGGCATACCAGTGGGGACTTGCATGCACGTGGTCTCGCTATATGCGCATGACATATTGCTCTAGATACAAATCCTGAAGACCAACTTATCACACATACTTGAGGTTCTGGAGGGCTTTACAAGTCTTTCTGACAACTATAAGTAAAGCAAGGTCAAGGCTGTTCCCATAGGCAGGTCTGGTAGGGGTGAAGCAACAGCATCTGCCGAACTTGGAGCTAGAGTGGGCTGTGGATACTTTTCAGTACTTAGGAAGTATATGTACATCATGACCCCAACAAGGAGCATGAGATGAACACGCTATGGGCATACCAGGGGATTGAGAAATCCATGGAGTTTTGGCAGAAGCTGCCCCTGTCGATGATGGTTAGAGTGGCACTACTCAAGATGGTGGTGTTGCCGCATCTGCTGTACCACTTTGTGAACATACCCCATGACATTCCTAAACTGTTTTTCCGTAACGATGACTCCAAAACCAGGGGGTTTATTTGGGGGGCAAGAGGTGCAGAATATCGCTGGACACATTATGCAGAGATTATGAGGATGGAGGAATAAAGTGGATGCGTTTTGACTCCTACTACTTCGCAGGGCAGATACAGTTTGTTATGACCTGGCTGGCAGATAGAGTCTCGCTGGATGCAGGCCTATTGCAGGAAGAGGTCAGGCCCTATTATTTGAGGGAAGTACTCTGGGTGAGGGATACCAGCCTGCGTAGAAGCCCCATGCTATTAGCACAGGGGTGGAAGATATGGCACAGAATCTGAAAGCTTTTGCGCAGGCCGGGCCCAAAGTCTGCCAACATGCCCCTGGCAGTGACAGGTGGGAGAAACCAAAGCGAGATCTCTAGCTCTAGACTCCACTGGGAGCCCAATGGGATAATCACCTTGGGGGACTTTTTCAATGACAGAGAGTTGATTGGTTTCCCTGAATTGACTGAAAGGTACGACATCCCTAGCAGTCATTTCCTAACATACCTCATGGTAATCTGGGTAGTAGAGGCAAGATGGCCAGACTTCAGGGGCGGAGGGCACAGTATTGTATTCTGTTTACAACCTATCTGATGTGGCATTCATGTGGTCTACAGGATCTATAAAATGCTACTTGGCACATTCAAGACAAAGGAACTTAGGGCACGGGCCAAATGGAAGGAGGACTTTGAGTGGGAATTCACTGAAGGGGAGTGAGCTAGAGTACTTAGGCACATGGAAGGAGTCCAGGAATGCCAGATTTAAATTGACAATCTATATGTCACACGCAGAGCATATATGACCCTGCACACAATTTAACAGTTCCCGGGGGCAGGAAAGCAGAAGTGCCCCAGATGCGCAAGTGATGCAGCAGGCATGTTGGACATGTGTTGGTCATGTCCGGTGATTAGGGTGTTTTGGCAGCACATCACAGCTAGCATGGTGAAGCGTGGGATTGCCATGAATGATTGGCCGCCCAAAGCGTGCTTGCTGGGAATGTACCCCCGTAGAAGAGTAGAGGTGCCCCTCACCAGGATGAAATACCTTATCTGTGTAATGGCCAAGGGCAGGATTGCGCTAGCGTGGAAGTCTGCTGGGGGTCCCTGAATAAAGGCCTGGTGGGGAGACTTGAGGAAATGGGCGGAGGACGAGACAGTGGTTTGGCACTGGCCGGTGTATAGAGGTCAGTAGGAAGTTAGCACTGATGTTGCAGCCTGGAATGCCTTGACCCAGGCAATGTTTACCCACTCAGGCGACATGCCCCCTTGAGGTACTCAGAGTGGCCCAGTATTGGGAGCACCAAAACATGATATGGTGTTAGGAGGTGGCGGGTGTGTCGGCGTAGGGGGGGGGGCATGGCGGAGGGCGGGTTGGGCAGGCGCATGCAGTGATTTTTGATTGAAGTGTGTTAATAAGTTGAAGTCCTAGGACCAGGTTCTGTTATGCACATGTGGGATTACACAGAAGGTCATGGGGGCATGTATCAGATGGATAAATCAGATATGAATATTGAAGGCTACAATGTGAATCTGTTAGAACAGTTGGTTTGATCCAGGAAATTACACCATTTTCTATTTAACGCCACACATGAGGTTTGATTTGCTGTAATGCCTCTTGTTTTTCTTTTTCTTTATTGTTGAGAAAAAGAATAAAAATAGAGACCCAAGCTACTCCTCACTGATGACGCCCAACAAGGCTGAAACATGTCTGGGGATGCTTGTGGTCTCGTGCAAAAGGGATGTGACTTAGCAGTTCGGGCTGGACTACCCCTTTGGGGGTGGGACCAAGCCTGATTTGCACATGGTTTTTCCCCTTTTGTAATGGCTTGGCAGGCGAAGAACGATGGTCTGGAGGGTTGCCCAGAGCAATGCCAGAGGTCAAGATTTATTCTAAACCTTCCAGCCATCAACTCTTTTGTTTTGCTATTGTCACCCCGAGTGGGAAGGGTATGCCTAGACGTGGGTCCCTTGGCTGCTGGGCCTAGAGACCCAAGCTACTCCTCACTGATGACGCCCAACAAGGCTGAAACATGTCTGGGGATGCTTGTGGTCTCGTGCAAAAGGGATGTGACTTAGCAGTTCGGGCTGGACTACCCCTTTGGGGGTGGGACCAAGCCTGATTTGCACATGGTTTTTCCCCTTTTGTAATGGCTTGGCAGGCGAAGAACGATGGTCTGGAGGGTTGCCCAGAGCAATGCCAGAGGTCAAGATTTATTCTAAACCTTCCAGCCATCAACTCTTTTGTTTTACCTTATGTGGGGATACATGGTATGCCAATTCTCACATCTCCTGTAACTTTCTAGTTACATTGGCAAGTCTATCTGAGCGACTGGTGCCAGTGGATATTTTCTACCGACTTTTCATGATATTTACACCCAGGCTGCAGTCGCAAGCGGCGGTAAAGGACAAATGGGTCATCATTTATCTTTATCTTAAATGGTGCCTGTCTTTTTTCGCCAACTCACAATAGCAAGGAATTCCTGCTCACTCCTTCGACTGGCTCCCATTGGGAACTGGAGGTGCCAGTGTGTCTGGGATGATAGGAAGCTAGGACGACAACTAAACCCAAGTCTTTGTCCTCCATTGTGTCTGCTTGGATCCAGTTCTAAGTGGGTACATGGCTGTCTCCTTGAGACCACCATTACCCAAAGTTTGAATGCTGATTGGCAGGGTTCCTGCATAAAAGACAAAGTTTTTGATGCTGAAGCCAGAGTCTATCACTGGAAGAAAAAAGAAGAGTATGTCTACAGCTAGCCCCAGCGACCGCCAAAGCAGACAGTGACAGCTGCTGCTGCAGCCCTATCCTCTGTGTGACAGGGAAGAAGCAGACCAGACTACTTCCTGCCTTGGACTGGTAGGCCTACCCAGTCTTGAGGACATCTGCAGTTTGATCTATCCCATGAAGTATGTGACCTTCCAGGCCTGCAAAACTAGAATACCTTGGAAGCTCTGGCAGTGCTGCAGTACGTCATCTCATTGAGCGCGGTTCCAGCTGCAAACTTAAGGGCATCTTCCGAGAATCCATTCTAATCGTAGAAGTCCCCTCAGAAGAATCAAGGACCAAGAGAAGGAAGAAAGTCTGCCAGGTGACAACAGTAGCTGCTATAAAGCCTGTGTCGAGCCCTCACAACCAAGTGCTGCGAAGATCGTCTGCTGGGGATCCCTGTGATCGAGTCTGACCGTCTGCTCCTGTCAAAAGTTTTTCCTCCTCGCTGCCAAGGCCAGAGACCCAAACCAGAGCTGTCGTCTTCAGGAGGGGTGGGGGGCCTGCTGGTGACATCGTTTTTCTTCAACATGGAAGGTACTGTCTCACTCCTGGGTACTTAGCTGGGCAGTGTTGTGTTGCTTTTCGCTCATGACCTTGTTGAGTCACATTGGGGTGGACGACCCAACCGTGTTCTCCCGCACCCAAGGACACCCATCCTAAGGCCTAAAATCCTTTAGGTGGCCTGCTTAGTCCACCTAAACCGTTTGATTTCAATTCCATTACTTACTTGTTACTAGCATGCTTCTTCTGCCATTTGACAACATTGACAGCGTCGGTCTTCCTTTGTTCTGCCGCCAAAGGGTCACTGGTCCCCCAGTGCCCCATCTGACCTTTTGAGACACACACTCCCCAGATAGGGCTAGACTTCTAAAGATAAGACTTTCCTAGAGTTGTTAACCTACCAGTATTGCTAATTAATTAAGTGTTGGTTAATGTATGATTTGCTAACCTGGAACTACTCTTGTACTTACCCGATTATCATCTAAATGTCTACTATTTGAAATGGGTTTGCTACAGCAAATATCTAATGTAAATAGCTATCTCATGGATCTTATATGTGGATGATGTCGTATTTATAGACCAAACCCCAATAGGTCTACAAAGACGAATGGTGGAATTCAAGACCTATTTAAGTAAAAATCACTTGAAGGTCAATGTGAAAAAATCTATGGTCCTAATAATGCAGTCGGCTCGAGGATCCAAAACCAAAAAAAGGATTCACTTGGTCATTGGACAAGCAACCTCTCAAAACAGTCGACTCAACAGTTTATCTTGGAGTCCAAATCAACAAAAATATCAATGAGCAGGCACAACTGAATTGTATCAAAGAAAAACTCACTAAACTATCTAACCAAGCCTGCGCCCTTCATCCACGCTACAGAACCTTTTCAATGATGCCACTAATTCTATTTTATAAACAAAAGGTCGTGCCGATTTTCACCTACGGAGCTGAATCCTTGAACTGTTTTTACTTGCCTGAATTGTTTTGGAGTGAACACTGCATATATATATATATATATATATATATATATATATATATATATATATATATATATATATATATATGATACATTACTCACCGTAATCGTATTTCTAATGCTTGTATCTGCTTAGATTCACATGCTGTGCATAGGCCGACATCTAGTGGAAGCTGAAGAGTATTACAGTTTGTTTTTCGAAACTCGAAAATGGGCGTCGACACAGGGCGTGCCAGTAATACTATCCCTAGTGTGACTCCACTGTACCCATAATCCCTCACGCGTGTAGGACCCTCAGATTGTATTTTTTCTGACATGAGGTAGCGTGAGTACAGATTATCCAAGCAGATAGATAAGACTACAAGCCTCCATGCGCCTTCTCTCAGAGGGGAGGAAGGGCGGGCACATGTGAATCTAAGCAGATACAAGCATCAGAAATACGATTACGGCGAGCAACGTATCCCTTCTGAAGCTTGTGGAATCTGCTTAGATCACATGCTGTGCATAGATTAGCGAGCAGTGTTAGAAGAAGGAGGTGGGATTTGAGAAGGGTCATGAGCAAACAGGTGTCTTGGAACCGCTTGTCCCAGAGTGGCCCCAGTGCCTCTTGTAGAGTGGGCTCTTGGTGTAAAAGGCAGAGTTCTTTCAGAAAGGGAGTAACATAGCTGGATACAATTGACTATCCACTTGGAGATGGCACCTTTAGAGACGCAATCTCCCTCTCTGCCTGTAGCTACTGAGACAAACAGTTGGTCTGTTTTCCTTAGCGGCCTGGTCTTGTCTACACAGTAGAGGAGCGCTCTTCGCACATCTAGTGTGTGTAGTTTCACCTCAGAAGAGCTTTTGGGTTCTTGGAAGAAGGCCAGAAGCTCAATGGACTGGTTAACGTGGAATTTTGAAATGAACTTAGGTGAGAACCTATGGTGTGTTCGTAGAACCAGTTTATCCTTATGAACAGTAAATAAAGGATCCTGCACTGACAGAGCCTGAATTTCACTGACCCTTCTTATGGATGTAATGGCTACTAAGAAGGCACTTTTATAGGTAAGGTGTTTGAGACTGGCTTTATGCATGGGTTCAAAGGGTGGGCCCACGAGTTTAGCAAGCACCACATTAAGGTCCCATCCTGGTGGTGGGTTAGAAATAGGAGGGTGGAGTCTCTTTACCCATTCCATGAAGGCTTTAACCACTGGTACTTTCTACCACAAAAACCTTGTTATGGGAGGTGGTGTAGGCTGACAGCGCCGCCAGGTGTACCTTGAGTGACTTAAATACCAACCCTGCATCCAGCAGGTGGAGCATGTAGGTGACAATATTGGAAGGAGTGCAATCAACCGGGTTGATCTGCTTATTCTGGCACAGATAACGAATCTCTTCCATTTATCAAAATAAAAGTGCCTCGTGTTTGGTTTCGCAGATTCTTTTAGGATGTCAATGCACCTCTGTGGTAAGTTGAGATGCCCAAACTCTATGACTTCAGGAGCCATGCTGCCAAGTTCATTGAGCTGGGTTGAGGATACACTGTTTGACCTTGGTGCTGGGATAGTAAGTTGTGCACGGGAGTCTGATGGGTTCGCACACTGCTAGTCTGCATAGGTGTGGGAGCCACGGTTGCCTCGCCCACATGGGAGCAACTAGGGTGAGCGTTATCGATTCCCTGTGCATCTTGTTGACCACCTTCCTCATGAGAGGGGTTGGTGGAAAAGCATAGGCAAACATCCCTGACCAGTTCATCCTTGGAGTATGGCTGAGAGAACCTGGATGCGAATCCTGGGCATTGCCTGTTTTCGCTTGTGGCGAATAGGTCTATAGTGAGGAAACCCCACTGTGAGAAGATGTTTTCCACGATTTCTCTGTGTAGACACCATTTGTGTTCTTCTGGGAGGGGATCTCTGCTTAAAGCGTCTGCTAGAGAATTGAGATCCCCTGGAACATGTTGAGATGACAGGTAAATGTTCCGTCTGAGTGCCCATGTCCAAATTTTCTGGGCAAGCCTGGACAGATTTTGCAAACAAGTCCCTCCCTATTTGTTTATGTAAAACATTGCTGTTGTACTGTCTGCTAGGATCTGTACTGACAGGTTCAACAGGTGGGGTTCGAACCCTCGAAGCGCTCTGAAGACTGCCAGGAGTTCTAGCAGATTGATATGATTCTTGGCCACTGTGTGAGACCAGAGACCCTGAGCTGTGTGGTGGAGGAGGAGTGCTCCCCACCCTGACAGGGAGGCGTCTGTAGTGACTACAGCTTGTAACTCCGGATCGTAAAAAAGGGTTTCCTCTTTGACTGGTTCTCTCTTGTCCACCAGTGAAGACTTTGTGCAAGTGTTGGCGAAATGACTACTAGATCGTCCCACTGACCACTTGCCTGAGACCACTGTTTCGCCAACCATTCTTGCACGCTTGGGGGACCAAGTAAATACATGATGCCATTTTTTTTTTGCCTTATCTGGCGACCGGGCTGGTAAAGAGGAATTTGCAGTAGTAGATTCCGAATTCTTTCCTCTGATGGAAAGGCCAAAACCTCTAGAGTGTTTAGTACAGCTCCTAGGAACTGCTTGGAGGTGCTTGGCACCAGGCTTGATTTTTTCACGTTGATAGAGAAACCCAATTCGAAGAGGAGGCCAATCGTTCTTTGTATGTTTGATCTGCAAATTACTGGGGTCTCCCCCGTGATGATTCAGTCATCCAGGTAAGGGTACACTGGGATTGCCTCCCTGCGTAGGTGTGCCGCCGCCACCGCCAGTACCTTGGTGAATACCCTTGGATCCGAGGCTATACCGAGGGCAGCACCTTGACTGGTAGTGCTTATTGTCCACCTTGAAACGCAAGAATCTTCTGTGCGCTGGGAACATGGAAATATGAAACTAGGCATCTTTCATGTCCAATGTTGCCATGTAATCCCTCCTTTTTAGGAGGGGGATTACTTCTTGGAGAGTAGTCATGCGAAATTTTTGGGGCTTGACATACTTGTTTGCAGGGCGTAAGTCTAATACTGGGCGCACAGTCAAATCTTTTTTTGGCACAAGGAAGTAAGTTGAATAGATACCCTTCTTTACCTGGTTGCCCCGGACGAGTTCTATCGCGTCCTTTGCGAGAAGATGGACGATTTCCTCGAGGAAATCTTCTGGTGGTCCAGTGAATGTATCTTTTGTCGAGGAGGGGGATTGCGGGGGCGCTCTAGCAGTTCGATGCAGTATCCTGCGGACACTGTGGACAGCACCCATCTGTCCGATGTGATCGCTTCCCATGCTTGGGTGAAGTTGGAAATGCGCCCCTCTACTGGGGATGCGTGGGAAGGGACCCTGAGCGGTACGTCACTGCTTTGCGGGAGGCGTACTGCCTCTGCCAGGGCTGCCTCTACCACGGCCCCTCTTGTTACCTTGTTGGGTAGTCTGCTGGTTGCCACCCCATGATTTACCCTGTCCCTGTGTATAATTGGAGCCCCTGTGGGAATTTTGTCCGCGTGAGCGGCGAAAATTACTATCCCCTCTTTGATTAGTGGGCTTATTTGGCAATTATCCCAGGGACTTTAGAGTATCATACTCGTCTTTGGCAGTTTTCCGTGCGTCCTCTACCGCTTTGCCAAACAAGACATTCGGTTCCACCGTCATGTCAATGAGGGTTGCCTGGGTCTCGGGTTTAAACCCCGACTGTTTTAGCCAAGTGTGCCTCTTAATAACAGTGCTCTCTGCTATGAGCCGGCCTGCATTATCTACAGCGTCAAAAGTTGATGAGGCCTGGGCCGAGGCCAGAGGCCTTCCGAGGCCCAAAGTCCGTCGTGCAGCTCTCGACGGTTGTTTGTTCTTCGGACCGACATCGATGTTCGATGTCTTCGACGTGGGAGTGAAAGAACGGGGAAATTAATATTGATTTTTAGCAAAATGGCTTAAAGTCAGGGAACTCTGCACAATGTTTTTTTCCGCCATACTTGTCGGAAGCAATCTGAGGGTCCTACACGCGTGAGGGATCATGGGTACAGTGGACATCACACTAGGGATAGTATTACTGGCACGCCTGTGTCGACGCCTATTTTCGAGTTTCCAAAAACCAACTATAATACTCTGCAGCTTCCACTTGATGTCGGCCTATGCACAGCATGTGATCGAAGCAGATTCCACAAGCCTCAGAGTTTTACCTTTAGTAAAACTACCCAACAAGGAGTAACACAGGAAGATGGATCATTTGAGAGGGATGAAAATATGATTCAACGTTAGGCAGGAAGCATGGTCTTACTTTCAAAGTCATCTTCTGCTTCGAGCACACCAAAAGTATGGACTTTAAAAGACCATCCCTAGAGCTCACTCACTTATATTGTGGAAGTGACTGCTACCTGGAAAATCGCCTTGCGGGCGAGTAGTCCCAATGAACATGAACACAAGGGCTGGCCTGGCCTGGCCGAGGAACCCAGAGTTCCCTTAAGGAAAGCCAAAACTAAATTAAAATACCATGCAGGAACAAACTGGGATGATGCAAAATGGTTGCATAACCCCCACAAATGAGAACTGTTAAGAAACAGCCTTGCTCAGCAGACCTTTTAAAGACCAAAATACGGCCAGGTGCCCTACACTGTGCCAATCGGCAGGCCAGTCCAGGCCAAAGAAAGCAGGAGCCCCAGTACAGAGGAAGTTGGACAGAACAAAGGGTCCATACCTCTCCCCCAGACAACAAGATGAGAATCTACACCACCTGTAGTCATTCATAGACTTGATGACAGGCTTCAGAACACAAAGGAGCACATGCAGCATGTAACCAGGAGACAAGTCCCACTCCTTATACTTTTAGCCTCTCATACACCAAGTATGAAGGTTAGAGTCACTGGTCTCATTGCTTCCCTGCACAGAGGAAATGACTCCCACACCACCCTGTTAGCTGAGGTAGTGCAAGGCCTTCAAGACCAGCACAGCCTTGCCCTGCACAGAGCAGAGTAAGGCAATCAGGACTATTCTGACAGTATCCAGCTCTAGCATATAAAGAATATGTACGACGACCTACGTCACGTCCTGAGTCGACGACTGCTGCATCGATTCAAGAGGGATTGATGGCCGAGTTGAGGTAAGCCGCGCCCCCCTGTCGAAATGTTTTCCGAGCAGCTAACTCTGGAAGGGATATTTATCTGATGAGGAATCTGTGGGAGCAAAGCAATCCATTGAAAAGTTGTTTCACAGGGTCCACCACACAAGACCTCGATAACACCTTGTCAGAGACCAGCAAGAGGTCCAACGCGTCTCCCTGTAATTGATAACACTAAAATCGAAATAGTCGCTGGAGTGACCTCATGTGCAACCAAGCTTCTGGAATCACCAGCACATAGGATGGCATGAAGTACAGAAGACACAAAAAGGTGGGGGGCAGGACTAGCCTCTGGGAATGGAAGATATGCATCATCAGAAGACTGCTCGCAACTAGATCATTGGGAGCCTAAGACCAATATGGGGAAGAATAGGGACTGGGATGCGGGGCATGGGACTTCTTGAGCTGCAGGGAAAAGCCAAATATGTGCAACAGGATGCTTATACGGTATAAATGTCCTGACACCAGGTCTGGGCTGCAGGCACAAATGAACTAATCGTACAGATAGTGGAAAAGGAAAAACGACTTGCCAGTTATGTTTTTTCTATGATAATACTCCCACAGACTCGTCATCTAGATAATATATCCTCCAGCACCAACTGTTCTCAGAAAAAGTCACTTGGGGGCACAGTGCAACTCACCGACTCTCAAACTGAACGCTAAACTTCGACTCCAAATATGAAGTCCCCACAGCATAAATAACACACATTACGCCCCAATACTTAAATTCCCACTTTTCCGCCCTCATACTTCACATCTAGTTGTTGCTTAAAATTCTCCCTATGTAAGGTTTATTAGGGCTGCTAAGAAACAGTACAGCAAACAAATTGGCGATATGAAAATAAATGTTAATCATCTCTAGGAATTGAGCTGTCCTGGCCACATAGAAGTTATATTTTTTTTGGGTCCCAACTATGCAACCTCTTCTCCTTGGAAGGATGAGGAGCAGTGGGAAATATGGGCAACAGGATTTTCTGAGGAATCCAAAATCCTGAAAAGACTTCTGGCAGAAAGGACACATTAACTAGCTCTCAGTAATGTTCTTGCTGGTGGATGTTCGTCCGACTCATTCCTCATCTACAATATTCATATGACAGTGCAGCTGACCTTCAGAAATGTTTCTGCCACCAGGGGGCACAGCATGGGTCAGACTGATGTCTCTATGTGCCGGATATGACATCAGGGCAGTATATATGAAGGCACCGTGCACTGTGACCTCCGTCCACCCTTTTTCATCTAGCACTCAAGCGCTCAAGGACTGTGGAACCAAAAGGTGAAGTAGCTAACTGCCAACAGGGGCAGGTTGGGAGGGCGGTGAGGAATCCATACGGGGAACAGTCATAGGAACAAATTACTTACCCATGGTAATGTTCTTTCTGATGGATGTTCCTCCTACGGTTTCCTCATTTTAGATATATTCTGCATCAGTGGCAAACTTCAGAATTTGTTTTGCCTCTGTGGGTGCTGTGCGGCTTCCACGCCAATAACCCCTTGACTGTCCTCAGCATTGGGACCGGACGCAACGTCAATACAAATAGCTGGTACAGCGCCTGTGACCTCAATTTTCAAATTTTTTGTAAAGAAAATGTTGTTGTCTTGTAAAACCTTCTAAACAGGATGGCTGAGGAGGAGACACTTGAAAATGGCAAAGGAGCTCTTTGACTGAGAAGGATAGGAGGGTGATGAGGATTCCATGGGAGGAACATCCATCAGAAATAACATTACCAGGGGTAAATCATTTTTTCTTCTAACGGATTGTCTCCTCCCACAGATTCATCATCTTAAATAGACTCCCAAAGCAGTGCTGCCTTCCTTAGTGGAGGAAAAGAGGGCAATTCCCTTTGCAATTTTATCTTAGAGCATTTTCAAAGACTGCTCTGCCAACCAGGCATCCTGGCCATCCAAGGTGCCCACGAAATGATGCTAAGTGAAGAATTGCAAAGATACCAACGTTGCTGCTTGGCAAATGTCTAAAGTTGGCACTCCTCTTTGTAGTACGAATGATGCTGTGAGTCTTCTAGTAGAGTGTGCTCTTAGCCCTTCCATGATGGTTTTGTCCGCTATGTTCTAGCATTCTGAAATGGTTAGCACAATCCACCTAAATATAGTTTGCTTGGTTACTGCTTTCCCCATCCTAGTGCCAGTGCAACCTAAGAATAGTTTATCTACAATTTGTGGGGTACATTGACCCACTCAGCAGAATTCCTATCCATAACCAAGCTGCGCTTCTGCACTCAACAGCAAAATGGCTGTGCTGCCTCCTTGGAGCACCATTGCATCAAAACTGCGTTTTGCAGCGACAAAAGGATGGCTGCCCCAACTTGCTAAACACCAATGGGCGAGTTGGAACACGGGGCACACCGAGAAAGGTGCCAGTGTGTTCTTGGGTCCACCCAAAAGAAGCTAATTAAAGCAGCGCTGCTCTGCTGCTTGCAAAATGTTCCCATTGAAAAGGGAATATTTTACACGGAAAAGGATGCTGCCTTGACGCTATTTTCATCTATTCCACATCACACTGTTTTATCCATAAGGCCCTGCCATGCCCACCCATATCCAGGTTGTGCTCTAGCAGAAGAGAGCTTTATCCCTGTATGACAGGCTGTGCAAGCCAAATCTGATAAATCAAAGAAACTTCACTTTCAGCAGCAGAAAATGCTTGACATTTGGGTCAATGATGTTTCAAGCAAATTGAAGTATAAAAGGAACGGACTATGACCGCAGAACAATGTGGGAATTCAGATGGAAGAACCAAATTTAAAAGTGAAATCCGAGCAGCTTTCTCCACGTGTCAAAATGGGCTTTTGCAAAACAAAAGAAAATGCCCGTTTTAAAAGTACAATGTTGAATAAAAACATATCCTTGCCTAGCAATGTGAAGGGGGTTTTGCTGGAGAACATATATGGAATGTTTTATTCAACAGGCTTGTTTTCGATTCAGAACAAAATAACAGAAAATAAAAGAATTAAAATGTATTGGCTGGATTTTGCAAGCTCCAGAACAGGTCTTTCTGCTGCCTAAACAGAGGCCTTCCCCCAAAAAGGAAGCCACCATAAACTTCTGGGACACAGGCATGCTAACTGCCACCTTTGAAAACTTTGTGACCAAGACAAAGAAATGTCACACGCTTGCTTCACCTTCAGACAATAGATCTGGGACACCAATGTGTGAGGTGGGGGAAGTGACCATAAACATTCAATCAAACTGGGAAACCCCCATGGCCACCCTGGGCTGAAACTGACAGTTGGTGGTAGCTGAGAAAGAAATGGGCCAGTTAAAGAACAAAGGCCATCCCCATTTGGCTCAAGATACTATTTGATGAATAAACTTTTAAGACTTTTAATTCTATAACCGGACAGCTCAGAAATATAAAAGTTGTACAGTTTAAATGTGATTTCCGTGGCTTTCAAATAAGATATCTTGGCTGTCAATGGCATGTATGGGACACAAATGCCAGAAAAATGTGAATCATGGGGAAAGGACATATAATGAAACGTTAAAAATTAACAGAAATATGCCCTACGGTAATACGTACACAAACCTAAAGTTATAGAAGTTTAAGTAATATATTTCTCACTAAATAGAAGTTTAAGTAATATATTTCTCACTAAAAAGTGCAAAAAACTGGTAGAAGGGCGAAACAAAGTCTGATAAACTGTAGAGTTGGACTGACATGCTCAGCGTGAAATATGTAATCTGCCTAGGTAATTTGTAAAGATACCAAAATTGCATAAATGTGTGATTTATGTGAAGAATGATTTTAGCTAAAGTAACTGTGGGATAATCCTATGCATAGTAAACCCACCTCATAAAGCTGAAGTCAGGTTTCTAAAAGTCCAATCAATTGACAGGAAGGCGGTAACAATCACCCCTGACCAATCCAGTTATTCAGGAACGTACTCAGCCTAAGCCTGCCCTACCATACCATATAATTCTGACATGTCACCATGCTTTATATAAAGTGTGGCTGACAGAACTCTAGAGAGCCTCGCTTCGGAATTTCCAGCGCCTGCATTTCTGATCTTCTAGATTCATCTTGCCAGAGTCCAGATTCCACTGCAAGGCCAAGCATAGCTGACCCATCACAGCAAGGCCTAGATTCAGAAAATCCCACTAAAATCCCATTAACCAGGGGAAAAACTGTGGTACCCTTTTTGGGGGGTAGGCGCGCATCCTGAGACCAGATCAGCTTGTTGCCCGCTAGCTGCATGCCTGCTGTACCGCTGCCATCCAGCGGTACTTGTTGTCCAGTGACCAGAATTGGCCAGATGTTTGCTACCTGGTGACCCATGCTGTGCAGTGACCAGAACCCGGTTGACTGTTCCAAAACCCCAAATTCAAGCGTGGACTGCGAGTATTGCCCATCCCATAGAAACACATAGCCTACCTCATCTTGACCCTTTTGTCTTTATTCCACTCTTGCAATCCTATCCATGCCCTGGTAATTTGTCCTACTGTCAGAATTCTCTGTTTATCTTGCATGTGATTCCTAGTTTTAGCGCCATTCTTTCATTCACCCCATTTTTTAACTCCTTAGCAATATTTGGAATAATTTAATTAATTTCCCCACAAATAGAAACGCGGCGTGGAGCAGGTTAATGCGGCTGACTTAACCTGTTTCAAGGACAGCGCAATCCTGCCTTGATAATCTAGCTTAAGTAAAACTTGTCTGTCTTTCCCAGATGATTTTCTCTTTCACAACTTCACTTTGCCAAAATCGAACCTCCTTTTATTTTGCAAATCTCATCCAAATCTTCAGCTACAACCCTCCTTTCACTTCTATATTGTCCCTGTAAGGTGCATCTATCCCCCGGCACAAAAAACGCATTCCAAATCTGAGTATTTCACCAGTTTTTCATAGAAATCGTTTGTGTCATAAAACGGCAATTGAGAAAAAAAATGCAACTTTCCAACGTGTGATTTTGGCTGCATCGTGTTCTTACTTTCAACTTGTTTTTTTATTGTATGCCTTTGTGACACATTGCCTTGTAATGGGTAGTGCTTATAGCTTACTGCTGTTGTGAAAATCATATTTGCCTCATAGATTTAACCGCACATTCATTATTTGTCAATTTCCAAGTGTCATTTTATGGCATAGCAAAGGGATTTTTGCCTCATATTTTATGAGGGAAGGTTGGATTTTGATTCTGTTTGCTGCACAATATCCCTGACTCCCTGCTGCTTCTTTTTGTCCATTCCAAATTCGATTCATAGGGGTTTGGGAGGGCATTGCAGGGGGAAATCTTAACTCAGGCGCAATCTCCACAAAGAGAAAAAGTGCTTGTCAGGAATCTGAGGAAAGCTTCAGGTCGGCGCTTCTTGCTTTGCAAGAGGCGATAAACTACATTTCCCAGGAGGCTTTGGGAAAGGTGTAGTTCTCCTATCGCGCGCTACAACAGCTGCTCATTAGGAGCAACTGTTAAAACTTGCCACCGCCCATGCCTCGGTGCAGGTAATTAATGATTTTCAGCACGAGCGGCGGCAGTTTAGGAGCAGGCATGCAGAAATTCTCAGACGCCGAAGGACTCTTGGAGCTTCCCCAGGCCGCGACGGTGACGAACAGCTGAATAACCACGGGCCGCGGCAGTGAAGCGGGCTCCCATAAGCTTCGGGCATCGCTCTTCAGGGTCCGGATGTCCTTGTGAGGCATCCGGACCATCAGTTAAGTGTTTTTGAGCCCAGTGTTCATATTCTGGAGTTGCTATATGCTTACTTGTTTATTAATTGACTACTTCAACGCTGTAGTGGGTGTGTGAGGTAACACGCCCTAAGATGCATGCCATGCATTAGACACGCCATGTGGAGAAAACATGCTATAAAGCTCTGAACGGATAAAACTGGGCACTGAAAGATATAAAGATATAGAGACTATTTAAAGAACACGCATGGGTCCACACAGTAAAAGGGCATGTTCGTGTGTGTCTTTTTTCCTAAATCATTGTTTGTGGCTTCATTGTGCCCGACGGGCCATGTGTCTCGTGTCTTCATAAAAAGGGACACCCTTTTGTTTGTGCCATTTAGCTTGTAAGCCAATCTATGTGTGTTCAAGAAATAACTGTCCAAGTCCTACGTTATGTTCAAGCCCTATGTTATGTTCAAAGTCCATGTTCTAGGTTATCCGCTTATGTTCTGTGAGGTGCAAAGTGGAGTTTAAAGAGCTCCTATGATTCGTATGTAACAAGGTCATTACAGGTATAGGAGGTCAGGTTAGGTGTTCAGGAAATAGAGGTACAGGTTCAGGAATATTGCTGTATTGTATGTATTTGCTTGTGTATGTTCCCCTCCTTTCCTTTGTCACTCCATCCCTTTTCCCTAACTCCATCTTCCCCCCATTGGCTGCCACGTGGCTTCCTGTGATATCAGTCTTCAGGCACGGTGGGAGGGGTCAATCTATTTGGCTTCTGTGGTTCGGAAGAGGGGATTGAGACCCCTATTCCCTTATAAGTTTGACAGTGCTCCTATTCATTTGTCCTTTGTATATGTTCTTGTAGAAGGTTAACCTAGTGTATTGCTGCAGTTTCCATTGTAATTATCACCCCATTGGTGATTGCTGTCCAATATTAAAACGTGTATGATTTTCTTTGAATTTAAAAAATAAATGAATAAATATTGTATTTCCACCAACCGGCCTGGTTCATGGTCTATTGTGACCCGGGGTATTTGAAAAAGGTGGTGTGAGACGGGTTGTGCCCCATCTCAAATTGAATTCGTAGAATATAAAGAGAAAGCATTCCAATTGTGCGCTACATACTAGGCTAAGACCAAGGTCTGTAGCCCGATTGAAATCCTTAACACGTTCTAAAATGGCTTGTCTTACCTATGTAGAAACTCAGTTCTTTTTGCATCTAATCTGTATAACATCTCTTCTTCCTTTGAAGAATGAGCAGGGTAAAAGACAGGTAGATGAATTTCCTGTGCTAGGTGAAACTCAGACACTACCTTAGGGAGGAAGGACAGGCTAACATGGGGAGCAGATAGAGAAATTACTTTCCTGTAATGTTCTTTTCTATGACTTCTTCTTACACAGATTCCTCAGCTCGATAGCTAGATGCCCAGCGTCAGCTGCTTGGAAAATATTCTACCCCAAAGGGACGAAGTACTGCTCGATATATTCGTTTCCTTCCACCCTCATATACGGCCATGCCATTCCACAATCGGACGTAATGTCGGACATTGTATAAAAAGCACTATGCCTCCCAACTCCATTCCTCACCTTCTTCACCCCAGGCTTAGCCTGCGAGAGGAAACTTACAGTAAAGGCGAAAGTCATTGAAACAACAATAATAATGATAGCAAACCACAATTGTTTGCTTACCTCATTCTTCAATATCTGAACTTTGGAGACGAAACCAGAGGAACCAGAGCAACATAGCCAGCCAATTACTGCAGCCTAAAGAGTAGCACTCTGCTCATCATGTCATCGCACACTGAAGCATTATAGCCAAATGATATTGGGACTATGCCCTACGGACTTCCAAGATGGGTATGCGGGGAATGCAATGCGGAATCTGTGGGAGAAGAATCCATAGAAAGAACATTAGGGTTAAGCAATTTCTCCTTCAATGAATTACATTCTCCCAGATTCCTCATCTGGATAGACTCCCAAAGCAGTAGCCATGCAAGGAGGGTTGGAAGTTAAACCAAGAAAGTCTGGAGGCCAACCCTACCAAAGGGCGCATCTGCCCCACAGCCGAAGGCCAAGCTGTAATGCTTGGCAAATGTGTGCAACAAGAACCATATTGCAGCACGTCACTACTTAGGCAAAAACTTGGAAAGCACCTTCAGGAAGAGCATCCCCTTGAAAAACATCAGGAACAGGCTTTACTAGAGTGCCTGCAATTCGGCAACTCTTCTAGCTGACGTTATTTCCACCAAAAAGACTTTTCAATGCGACCAGTCTGATAGGAGTTGAATGCAAGGGTTCATCAGAAAAGTTAGGACTAGGTTCAGATCTTAGTCCAAAAACACAAAAGGCAAGGCAAATGAGGGACGCAGTTAAGAAGACCCTTCAAAAATGGTGCCACCACAGGAGCAGTAAAGAAGGAGTCCTCTTCAAAATGGACAAAGCCACCAGATACCCCTTCACTGTACCCACTTGCAGACTCGATTTGGCTAGAGCAAACAAAAACACCAGCCAACAAAAACACCAGCACTGATGAGGGGCTCGAGGTGAGGCCAGCTCCTCTCGCCTTGCACCGGGTCACAAACCTTCTCCATCTGTACGCATACAGTGACCTAACGGAAGGTCTGCGTGCAGCTAACAGCGTCTCTAGTACAAAACTCAGTCTTTGTACCTCCACCTATCAAGAACAAAGCATGAAGGTTGAGAGGGTCTGGGTTCGGGTGCAGTACATTCCCTCCTGACTGAGACAAGAAGTTCAGCCTCAGAGGATGCTGGAGAGGCAGTATACGGCCAGTTCGAGGAAATCCGGGCACGTCGTCCAAAATGGCTGCGCTGAAAGGCAGGGCTCTCTCAGACTGCAGGTTCTTGTCCAAGATGTCGGTCAAGTCTGAAGACTAAGGGCTTGACTGGTACGCCGAGGTAGAGTCACCATTAACTTTTCAACCATCTTCCTACATTGAGCATTGAGGTGGGCGTAGGGTGACGCTTGCTACAACTCGATGTCAGGTGTGGTATGGAACCCACGTGTAATCCTGCGGACAGCTCAAACAGGTCCGCCTGTTTGTGAAAAAGTCAAGCGCGTGTTGTAACTCTGAGCACTACTAGAGCTACACCCCGAAAAGGACAGGATTCCCCTCTACGCCAAAGATGGATCTCAGGAATTCAGGGCTCCATCCCGAAAGGGACATGATTCTCCTCTTCACCAACGAAAGTTCTTATGGATTCAAAGAACCCTGGCTTGGATTGGGGTGATCAGCGCTGATGCCTAGGGGCCGTCGGCGCCAAGGCCAGCTTCAAGTGAGTTGAGGTCGAGCTTGAGGGCATGAGACCTGACTTTGGCACTGAAACACTCGAGACCTGGCCCGTACCTGCCACGGCTTTCTCAAAGATTTGAAGTATCTGCTGCTTAAATTCCCCCCACTCCTCCATCTGTAAACAACTTACGCCTTTCCTCGGAAGAGTCGGAGTCTGGCCTATGCTTGCGCTTCCTTTTCTTTTTGTGAGAGGCAGAGGAGGACGAGTGGCGGGATTTGATTCAGGAGTAAGATCCCTTGGCTTTCTTGCGATGGTTGCCTTCCTTTTTCTCAGGCGTAGGCCCTTCCATGTCAGCACCCAAAGACTTGCTGACCAAATCGGGCTGGGAAATTCGAAGGTAGCCTCCTTAGCAGAAACTTCGCTGAGCGTTCCCTGAGAGCTTTCGGATTCATGTGCTGACAGGAGCCGCAATGCTCAATTTTATGCTCCACCCCGAGACACCACACACAGATGCTGTATGGATCTGTGATGGACATTTTCGAGCTGCAGTCCTTGTAGCACTTAAAAACCGACGTCTTGGGACTAGACACGTTTGCTTTGAAAAAACTGTATTGAAAATGTTTGTCAAACTGTGTTCTGTAAAAGTGTGCTGAGCATGCAGAATAAAGGATCCCTGCTATGGAAGTGAAGTGATGATATATATGTACAAGGAATGGTGCGGTCGAGGCATACAGAGGCAGCATACCCTCTTTCGAAATTTTCAAACAGCTGGCACTGAAGGGATTATCTATCAAGGTGAGGAATCTGTGGGAGAATGCAATCCATTTAAAGAACATTACATAGAGGGAAGTAATTTCTTCTTCTAATGAATTTCTTCCTATGATGAATCTTCATCTATGATAGACTGCCATAGCAGGTCTTTATTTATTACTTTTATTATACGACCAGGACCCAGAGGTATCACGGCGTAGTTATAGACAGTGGCAAGGTACAATCTTGAGGTTGGACACAGTAATGCAATAATACATTTGTAACAAACTTATATACAGTTATGTACAGTAACAGGACCTAGGCCTAGACTGTTCAGAGCTACTCCCACCTGCTTTTTCTCTTTTATATCGTTGGACTTCTAGATTTTCGCTGTTGTTCGATCTGAGGCGTCTGGTGTGTTTTTTTTGGTAACTGCGTTGCGGAGGTATTTTGGCGCTTTGTTGGTGATACATTTGTGGGCGATACTCAGGGTTTTGAAGATTATTCTGGTTTTGACGGGGAGCCAATGGTTTTCTCTTCTGATGTTGGCAATGTGGTCAGATTTTTTTATGCCAAGTGCCGCCCGTAGGGCTTCATTTTGCATCAGTTGGAGTTTGGCTAAATTTGTGTTGGATGTGCCTAGGAAGAGGACGTTACAATAATCGAGCTTCGAGAGTGTAAGTGTTCTTGCTAGTGTAAAACAAGTTACTTTCTTACCTGGTAACGTTCTTACAATGGGATGTTCCTCCTATGTATTCCACATCTTTGACGGGTAATTACCACAGCTGTGCTGCTTCGGAAACTTTTTCGGCTTAGGCGTCCTGCGTCAATGACATCAATACGCTCCCTCGTGGACCTCCTCCGACGGTCGACGTCACCGGATGTTGTAAGTAGGACACACTATGCCCGTAGCCTCAGTTGTAGTTTTTTCCCCCAGAACATGTGGCACCAATCTTCTGCCAAAATGACTACAGAAAGCCTTGCAGAAATGGAAGCTGCAATTGCATAAGAAATTCTGTAGAGGGGCAGGTAGGGAGGGTACGAAAGAACGTTACCAGGTAAGTAAGTACTTTGTTCTTCGAGGGGATTGTGTCCTCCAACGTATTCCACATCTTTGACATACTCCCAAAGCAGTACCAACGTAAGGAGGTGGGAAAAGAATTTAGAAATTTTAGAATGCCCAATCAAATTGCAGAATGGAGGACTGCCTTGCCAAAGGCCACATCTTGCCCATGAATATAGTCCAAGGCATAATGTTTTACAAAAGTATGGACAGAGGCCCATGTGGCCGCTTCGCAAATATTGCGAATCTGAACACCCCTATGTAGTGCAGTGGAGGCAGCCATACCCCTAGTAGAATGGGCCCGTAAACCTACAGGAGGGTCCTTCCCTGCCAAACGATAACATTCAGAGATAGTCAAAATGATCCATCTAGACAAGGTCTGCTTAGAAACAGCCTGACCTAAACGCCTTCCAGCATAACCAATAAAGAGCTGATCGTCCACTCTGACCCGGGACATCCGTGAGAGATAGAAGCTCAAAGCTCTCCTAGGATCCAACCTATGGAGCCTCTCCTCTTCCTTAACAGGATGTGGAGGAGGATAGAATGCCGGAAGAATTACCTTCTCGCTCAGATGGAATTCCGACACAACCTTCGGAAGAAAGAAAGGTCGTACCCTCAGGACAACCCTGTCTTTATGGAACACAGTGAAGGGTGATTTGGCGGAAAGTGCCTGCAACTCACTCACTCTGCGTGCAGAAGTAACCGCAACTAAAAATACAGTCTTAAAGTAAAACAGTCTCAACGGACAAGAATGTAAGGGCTCAAACAGAGCTCTCATTAGGAACTTCAGAACCAAATTCAAATCCCATCCCGGCACCTGGAAAGGTGACGGTGGAAACACATGAGTTAGCCCTTTTAGAAACTGAGATATTAAAGGGATTTTAAAATAAGAAAATTTATTTATTTTTATTTATTTGCATTTCTAAAGCGCGCAGAACTGCCCTGAGGCATCGTGGCACTGTTACACAGCAGACTTGAGAGTGAACATAACATAACATGTAGCAGTAGATAGCAGTGGTAGAGCTTGCTAGGGTTACAGCGCAAGCATAACTGTGCAAATTTATTCCGTGACTTTTAACGGAATAGAGGGTTTTTAGTTTTTTTCGAAAGGTTGTGTATGATTTTTGATTCCTAAGTGAGGTAGGCAGAGCATTCCAATTTTTGGGTGCGAGGTGTTGGAAGCTGGACCCCCCCTGCTCTAGTTCTTTTGAATGTAGGAACATACATCAGGTTGGCGCGGTGTGCTCTGGTGAGTCTGTTTGAGGTGCTGAGGGAAATTCTTTCTGAGAGGTAGGGGGGGCATCTGAAGAAATGCATCTGTGTGTTATGGCCATGGCTTTGAAGAGTATGCGTTCCTTTACTGGTAGCCAATGGGCATTTTTTCTGGCTTCTAAGATGTGTTCCCTTTTGGGAATGGTCAGCGCGGCCTAGAGCGCGTTGTTTTGCGTGATTTGAAGTTTTTTCAAGTTGTTGGTGGAGGTGCCTAGAAGAAGGGCGTTACAGTAATCCAGTTTGGTACCTATTGAGGCCCTGGCAATGGATAGGCAGTTTTTAGTGGAGAGGAAGGGCTTGACTGCGTTGATCACTTTGGTGGAGAGCGCTGAGGCGGAGGCTATGGCGTTGACTTGGTGGGACATGGATAGTGAGGCATCTAGGTGAACACCTAAGGTTTTGACAGTCTTAGACACTGCGATGATGGAGTTATCGATGTTAAAGTATTTGTATTGAGGCAGAGTTTCGCTAGTCCCTACTATGAGGATCTCAGTTGTATCCCCATTTAGGCAGAGGCCATTTGCAGCCATCCAAGTTTGGATGGCTGTTTAGATTTTGGTTAGGGCTGTCGCATCTTCTTCATAGATCCCAGTTAGTGGGAGTAGTACCTGTGTGTCGTCGGCGTAATTGGTGTACGCTATATTGCGACAGTCTAGGTCATTGAAAAGTGGAAGAGTGAATATGTTGTAAAGAGTCGGGGTGGTGCAGGAGCCCTGGGGGACGCCGCAGTGGATGATGGTAGGGGTGGCTGATGCAGTGTCTGAGAAGACCTTCATGAGTCTGCCATTTAGAAAAGAGGCTACCCACGAGATGGCTTCTGGTGCGAAATGAGCTTCATTTATTAGGTGCATGCCTAGAATATCATGGTTGACAAGGTCGAAGGCGGCGGACAAATCCAGTAGGAGAAGGAGTGCCGGTTTGCCTTTGTCCACGATGTCCCCAAGTTGTATTTTTAGGTCGAGTAGGGCCGATTCCGTCCCGTGACCTGGTCGGAAGCCTGGCTGTCTTTTGCCTAGGATATTGTTAGTTTCAAGGTATTCCTGGATTTGCGTGTAAGCAACTTTGTCCAGGATCTTGAGCAGAAAAGGCACGGTAGTGATGGGCCTGTAGTTGTTGGCAATTTCTGGGTCGAGCGTGTTTTTTTTTTTTAGAAGTGGGCATACACAAGCTTCTTTTAAGCTATCTGGCACTGTGCTGGTGTTAAGGGAAGCGTTGATGAAGGATTTAAGAAAGGGGGGGGGGGGGGGGGGGTGTTTCAGTGCAATCTTTAATAAGGCTGGCTGGGCAGGGGTCTCCTTTGCAGTTGGAAGGTTTGATCTTGTTCATTGTCACAATGATTTCCTGTTCGGTAACTTCCCTGAATTTGAAAGGGGTTATGGGGGCTTTGACTGGGAGGGGCGCTGGGGTGGTGCTGGTAGTCAGATGTGGAGGTAGGATCGGAATACTGCGACAGGTTTTTGTGGTGCTCCTTGATTTTAGTTTGAAGGAGTTCGATTTTGTTCAATAATGCAGATTGTATGGAGTTGCACCATGTTTGGTCTTTAACTATGTCCTGTGACTTGGTAACTGGTGTAGAGAGCTCTTTGAATATGGCAAAGAGTTCTTTGGATTCTGAGCTTCCGTTAGCAATCCTGTCATTTTAGGTGGCAGATTTAGCTATGATTATGGCTTTCTTGTATTGATAGGTTATATTTTTGTAGGAAGATAGGGTAGTTGGGGAGGGTGTTTTCTGCCAGGTATTCAATGCTTTCCTTTTTTGAGTGCGGAGATCTTTGAGTTCAGATGAGAACCAGGTGTTTGCGTGTTTAACTTTTTTGGCTTTTTTATCCTGTAGTGGGGCAATATTGTCTATAGCAGTGCTTATGTCGTTCTTATAGATTTCTGCTAACACTGACGGGTCGGAGGAGTTGAGATCCGTTGTGAGTGCGCGAAGGTGTGGAATAATCTTATTTTTTGGTGAGATTTTTTGCGCATCTGGTACGGGCAGGGGGGATTGGATTAGGCTTGTTGGTCTTGGATGCGGCTGGGATGAAAAAGTGGATTATGTGGTGGTCTGACCAGGGGGTTGGGGTGATAGAGCTAATGTCGATGTGACAGTTGTGGTCTGCTACCCAGTCAAGGGTGCGGCCTTTGTTGTGTGTGTGTGGGAGTTGTTATCTTTTGGTCGAAGCCTAGTTCTTTTAGGGCTAGTGCGAGAGATTTTGCTGGCTTATCTTTTGTATCATTGTAACCTAGGTTAAGGTCGCCTAAGAGGATGCTTTTGGAGGTGGGTTTTAGGTTTTCTGATAAGTGATGTAGGAGGTTCTCATGGAACTCCAGCAGTGGGCCAGGTGGGCAGTAGACTAGGTTGAAGGTTATGGTGGACTTGGGAGAGAGGGCGAGTTTAACGGTGAGGGAGTCTGTGCTTTCACCCAAGTTGGAGGTGGTTTGTCTGGCCTCTAGGTGATCTTTCAGGATTAGTGATACCCCGCCTCCTGTTGATGAGAGGCGGTCTTGCCTGATGATGGAGTAACCCTGTGGGATGGCAAGGTTGAGGGCTGGACCAGCGGCGCTGTGGAGCTAGAATGTCGAGGTCTAGATTGATAAGGAGTTCATGAATTTCGGTGGCATGGGCTGGAATGGATCTAGCGTTGATGAGAGCACACTGAAGGGTCTGGGATGAGGGGGTGGGGTTGTGTGGTGCTGGAGAGACGGGGTTGGAGAGTGCCACAACTGAAGTGGGCGCAGATAGTTTGGTCGTGGATGCTTCTGTGGTAGTGGGTAGGTTGGGTGGTGTCTGTTGTGTAGTGCTGGGGCGTCTGGAGCGGAGTCCTAGGAGTTGGTTCCTGATGTTGGTGGGTCTGGGGTATGAAGTTTTATTATGAAGGGGTTCAGTAGCAGTGACGTTGCTTTTAGTGAAGAAGGAGGGTAGGAAGTAAGTGGGGGGAATGTTGGAGGGGAAGGTGGGTGGGCTGCAGGTGGGCTGGTTGCTGGCGAGTGAGCTGGTTGCGTTTGGGTGACTCATAGTGAGTAGGGTTGGTGGGCACTAGGGTAGGGGTGCAGAGTAGCAGACCGTAGTATACGGCAGTGTAAGTAGCCTATGTGCAAGAGACACAGGTATGTTCAGCTATGCAGTGGCTAACAAGGCCGTGGAGGTAACCTAAATATGAGAGACATAAGTAGGTTCAGATATGCATTGGCTAACAAGGCAGTGGAGGTAACCTAAATATGAGAGACACAGGTAGGTTCAGATATGCATTGGCTAACAAGGCAGTGGAGGTAACCTACATATGAGAGACACAGGTAGGTTCAGCTATGCATTGGCTAACAAGGCAGTGGAGGTAACCTAAATATGAGAGACACAGGTAGGTTCAGATATGCATTGGCTAACAAGGCAGTGGAGGTAACCTAAATATGAGAGACACAGGTAGGTTCAGATATGCATTGGCTAACAAGGCAGTGGAGGTAACCTAAATATGAGAGACGCAGGTAGGTTCAGATATGCACTGGCTAACAAGGCAGTGGAGGTAACCTAAGTATGAGAGACGCAGGTAGGTTCAGATATGGATAAGGCTAGTATGGCAGACTGGCCCCAGACACAGGTATGTCTAAGATGCATTTGGCTAATTGGGCTGATAGAGTTCTCTTAGAGTAGCAAAACACAGTAGGCGCGGGAATGTTGTAGGTTCGTTGTATATTGGGGGTTCCCCTAGACCATTGGTGACTAGAGAGGCGTGTGTGGGCCGTCGGGGCCCAGCTATAATTGTTGACCACGAGGAAGATGCAGGCAATGTCTGAGTAGTCTAGATGAGTGCAGGCGTTCTCACCGTGAAGGATCGGGCAGTTGGATTCCTTCCAGCCTGAGCCTAGAAGCGTGTGTTGGAGAAGGGCTCCAACCCCCTCTAGTGCGACACGTGCGGATGAGCGTAGGTGCGATCAATGTAGTGTAGGACATGGGGGCCTGGCGCCAGCGCACACCAGTGCGCAAACAGGCGCAAAACAGGGCCTTTGCACCGCGGCCCTTAGCAGCGGTGGGCCGGCTTCCGCCTCGCCAACGGATGTGCGTGGCTATTATGGAGATGGCAGTGCTTAGCAATGCGTCGCTGGCACAGCCGTCGAAAGGGCAGCTAAAGAGGCGGCCATTTCCAAATTTCAGAATTGCGGGTCTGATACACAGATTAAAGATAACGGAGGCTTTTGGTATTAGCACCAATGTGCTCACCTTCTCCTCCTTCCGTGCGGCCGCTACACTGCTCCTGCAGTTGGTAGGCAGATCGTGCCTGGTGGTGCCCGATGGGCGTCGGATGCAGCGTGGAGGGGAAAGGGCTCCTGCCCTCTCCTGCTGCTGGGTGGAACATTCCTCAGACGAGGGCTTAAATATAGACAGCACCGCCAGGTAACCTGAAAATGTACCCACTTGCAGGCCCTTGTGGGCTAAAGAAAGCAAAAAAAGACAAAACCAAAGGAATGGAACATTGGAAATGATCCACATTTTGTACCCTGCACAAGTCGCAGAACTTCTTCCAAAGGCAACGGTACAGGGATTTCGTTGCAGGCCTTCTGGCCGAAAGCAACACCTCCATCACGTCTTCAAGGAGGTCCCAATCCTTATATCTCAGCCTTTCAGATACCAAGCATGAAGGCTGAGAGACTTGACCTCTGGACGGAGAACTAGACCCCCCTCCCGTGAGAGGAGATCGTCTCGGTAGGGAAGACGACGTGGAGGGCAGATGGACATGCCTAGAAGGTCCGGGTACCACGCTCTCCTAGCCCATGCCGGAGCAATGAGGATCAACCCGGGAACCGAACCTCCGCAACATCCGCAACACCTGCGGAATGACGGGGACTGAGGGAACGCATACAGCAGTGGGAAGGACCACTCCACTACGAACACGTCCCCTAAGGCTCCTCTTGGAGGAAATTCCCGCGAGCAGAACCTTTCGCACTTCCGGTTGACACTGGTGGTGAAGAGATCCACTTGTGAGGTTCCCCAAAGGGTGAAAATCTCCATGCCTGCTCAGAGCGTCCGCTGCCGCGTTTTCGTCTCCGGCCAGATGAACAGCTGAGATCGAAATTTCCTGCAGTATGGCCCAGAACCAGAGCTGCATCGCCTCACTGCACAGTGGGAGTGACCCTGCCCCCCCCCCTTTTGTTGAGGTAGTGCATGGCCACTGTATTGTCCATCATAATCAGGACATTCTTCACCCGTACAGATGGTAGAAAAGCCTTTAGGGCTAGCCTGACAGCCCGCAGCTCTAACAGATTGATGTTGAGTCTGGACTCCAACGACCGCTGACTGTCAGCTCGTTGGCATGAGCTCCCCAACCCGTGAGGGATGCGTCCGTCACGATAGTCACCTCCGGCCACGGTTGGCAAAACGGAGCCCCCTTTAACAGATTTCCTTCGACGGACCACCACAGAAGGTCCTGGGCGACTGAGGACGGAATCTGAACGGGATCCGACATCCTGCCGGAGAACTGCAACCACTGGATCTTGAGTGGCCACTGCAGAGATCTCATCCGCAGCCTGGCCTCTGGCACCAGTAAAATGCAGGATGCCGGTAGACTCTGGGCACGTTGAAATTTGTCCACCATCTGCAGAATGTGATGAGCCCTCACCTGGGGAGGCAAACACTGCCCCAGGGATGTATCGAGCACTCCTCCGAGCCGCTGGGAAGGTGTCAAATGGGACTTCTTTAAATTGAGGGAGAAGCGCAGCCTGTGAAGGAAGTGGCAGGTGATGGACAGATGATCCAGGGCATGCTCGGGAGAGCGCGCCCTGATCAACCAATCGTTCAGGTAGGGGTAGACGTGAATTCCCCCTTTCCTGAGATATGCTGCCACCACCACCATCAGCTTGGTGAAGACCCTCAGGGCGGAGGTCAATCCTAACGGCAGGACCCGAAACTGAAAATGCGAGTCGCCAACCGCGAACCTCCGGTACTTCTTGTGCTTAGGATGAATCGGCACATGAAAGTAAGCATCCTTGAGGTCGAGAGAAACCAACTAATCCTGAAGTTGAAGGGCCTGGAGGACTTGAGAAAGAGTAACCATCTTGAACTTGTCCTTCCTGAGGAGCTTGTTCAAACCACACAAATGTCACGGAATTCCCCCTTTCTCACCTGGGAGCGATCCTTGCAGAATTTCTTGGGCGGTGTCTTCTTACGCACGGAGCTGGTCTTGTATAAGCCTGCGTGAGCCTCTTCTGACTCCAGCGTGCGTTCAGGGTTCCGGGATACAACACTCCGGGATCCAGGAACGAAGAAGGTGCGCACACGGCACAAGAGTCCAGGAATCAAGGAAGAAGGAGAGGGGTAAGGAATTGGAATAGGAGGCCAGGAACAAGGATAACTGGTAGCGAACTACGGAGCACACGTCTAGTCGCTGCTACAAAGCATTGAGACACGCGGGCCCGCGGCCTATTTGTAAAATACGCTACGTCTGACGTAATGACAAGGAGGAAGTTCCCCGTTAGACGGCTATGTTGGGAGTATCAAGGAGTATAAGCCCCGTTGTGACAGGGACCAGGAGGTCCAAAAGGGGCGTGTTCTGTGGGTCATGACAGCAAGTCAATGATGGTGTGATGCTGGAAATGCATCGGAGGGCCAGGGCCTCCGTATCCTTGTCCTTTACTGCTTTTTATCGTGTGTTCTGTCGTATTTTCCGTGCAGGAGTTCCTGTGGGACTCCTGGCGGTGCAGCACTCTCTTTTGGTTTGGTGAACAGACCCGTGGGATACCCTTATGGCACCCATGGGTAGGGGTACAACCCTGTGCCCCTAGTGTATGTTTTTAGGCACCTGTGTGTGACCCACAGAGCAGGGTACGGGCTGGTGGCAGCTCCGTGCTGAAATGACTGATGCCCTGAGCATCCTCCATTTTGGGATGCCCAGGCCCTGTCATCGGAATCGGTAGATTCCTGATGGAGACAAAATGGCCCTCATGGCCTCTTGCCTTCCATCACCGGTTACCTTGATCTTCCCGAATCCCGGAAAGCCCTGCGTCTGTCCCTTCCCCCTGACTGGCTGTTGGATGGAAGTTCCATATATGGTAGTGTGGTGAAGTGCCGACCAGACTGGCTGGAGCCTTCTCAACGACCGTATGTTGTGGGTACGCCTGTGGGTGGGACCTGGGTGAATGGAGTTTGTGACGAATATGTATTTTATGTTGTGGCTGTCTAGTATCTGGTGTTTGACCCCATGGATGAGACAGCCCTGCCCGAAACCGTTATGAATGCAGCTTGGAGTGTTGAATGGCTCGGTACTTGTCCCAATATACATAACTTGTTGCGAGTGTCTGGAGAGAAGTGAATGGCCTGAATACCTTGTGTGCCTGATTGGCTTCCTGCCTGCATGAATGCCCGTAGTCGTGATTGGATGCTTGAGTGTGACCCAGCGGAATGAATGGGAGATCAACAGTATATCTGGGGACCTCTCACTGCTAGGAATCGTGTTCGGAAGCTGAAGTCCACTACGACGAGTAACTGGAGTAACTGAAGCTTAACCTTGAGCCCTGCTGGACGAGAAGAATTGCTGTTGCTCTCCTTCGCCATCTGTGCCTCAAGAACTGACCCAGGGAGGACCTGGTAAGGCGCCCTCTTCCCGAGCTACGAGGGACCATCGTGCACAGCTGATCTTTGCCTACGCTCCCTGGTAGACAGACCTTCGACAGGCTGCCGACCCGATACGGGGATTGCTGCGGAACTCCAAGGAGAAGCGACCGGACTGTTGTCCACCACTGCCGCCGACCGCCGTTGCCGACTGGAGCCGCTGTGCTCCCGTTGCCTAAGAACTTCATTGATCCAAGGACGCTTTCGCCCGCATCGTCGCCGCTGTATCCTGCTGGAGAAGGCCTGACCGTCGAGGAGCATCCACTGGTGGGTTTCCCGCCACCCAAAGACGCCGACAACTTGACGCCCTTGCTGGGCCACAGTTCTTCAACTCTTTGCAGTCCAGAACTATTGACCTTGCGGTGCCCCGCAAGCCTCTTCCTTGCAGGACGTTTACACTTTCCCGTCAACGAGCACCGCTAGGAATGACGCGGCCACTTCACCGTCGTAGCTCGACCTGTTCTCCGTTGGACGTTCGACGACCCGTGACTCCTGCCTGAAAGGGAGAGCACTCAAGAAGGGTTGTTGATTTCCCCGACGAGGAACGCTACAACGCCAAGGTACTTTGGGGTTGCAGAACTATTGGAAAGTCTAGTGTGAACAATATATGGACTGGGTTTGTATCTTTCTTCTACAGGTTGCCCAGGTGGGGGGTTCTCCACACAGAACTGTGTCTAGGTATTGGGGCCAGTATTCTGCCAATTGCTCAACCATCTTGCTTTCCTTCCTCTCTCTCTACTGCTGGATTCCTCTTTATTTTGATCTGTGTGTCATTCTGACCGTATGCACTTTAAGGAGATCTAATAACGTTAGTGGTACCACTTTAGAATTGTACCTATTTACCATTGTTGATTTTCGAAGTACACATGGCATCCTTGCCATCCTGAACGAGGGCAAGAAAACCATCCTGTTCCTCCCCTTCGGGAATATGTTCAGCCGCCAACTACACACAATTCCACAGAGTGCGTGAATCTGGCAAGGGCACAAACAGAGTTGGCTGCCTTTAAAGCCATACCCCCAGAAGAAAATACCTTCTTCGCCCAACCATCAAAGCGTTTGTCGTCCCTATCGGGAGGGATCGTAGGGTATGCCGCCTGCTTTGCTGGGGCCGTAGCCGCCTGCACCACCAAACTCTCCGGAGTAGGGTGTGTGGACAACTAGCAGGGGTCACCACTGGCTGGACTGTATTTTTTTGGCAAAGAATTGTTCACTGCCGGGAGACTCCCGGCGCAGTCCAAGCCGCTGCCACCCTTCTTTGTAAGGCCATGTAAAATGGCAACACCGGGTCAGTGGGTGGACCTTGGTCAAGGATATCTGTCAGGTCATCCTGCAGAAAATCCACAAGTAGAGCAGACCACCCCAGATACTCTGTCACCCTCGACATGAGGCGCCTGTATGAAGATTCAGCATGCATACCAGGCTCAGGCCTGCCAAACTCAACCTCCGGGGAGGTATCAAGACCACTGTCGTCGTGCAAAGACTGACGCAGGTCTTCCAGCTGGCTATGTCCAGACAACAAGTCATCAGGAACCTCAGGAGGCACCTCATCCTCAGACCCTTCCTCAATGAAATGTACTCCAAGGGTTGGAACAAGTCCACCCTAGGAGGAGGAACAGAGTATGGGTCGAGAATCGGCCGCACAGACTTGCTGAGTGCCTTCCTAGGAGCTTCTACAGCTCTCCGGGGTACTTCCGGCAAAAATTCCTCCAAAGGCGTCGAGGGGAGTGGCGTCGACCAAGGCGCCGATGACTGACAGCGGCTTCGAGGCCGGGGCCCTGAGCGTGTCCTACGACGGCCTCAGCACCGATGGCTTCCTCGGAGCCAGAGCCTCAGGAATGTCCCTCGATGGACATGGCGCCGATGCCTTCTTCGAAGGCCTCTCAGGCTCCAACGGTCTCAACGGCGTCGAGGACCTGGAGTGGGTATGATGGCGATCCTCCTTGTCCGACCGGGACCTCGAAGGTTCCCGGTGATCGCGCCGACCGCCCGAGCCCGAAGACGTGCGAGCGGTGGCCCTAGAGCGTCCTTGCCGGCTTCTCTCGAAGGCGCGGTCGGAACGGTGCCCTGCGACTCAAAAATCTCCATCATCTCCTTACGGAAGGCGTCCCATTCCTCCGGAGATGAATGCTTGGTGGGACAAGCAACCCGCCGTCTGGCAGAGTCCTCAGATGAGGACAGGGAAGGCGACCGATGACGACGCTTCCATGCATGGCTCGAAGAGGCCAAAGAATGGCGGGACCCACTCCTGGAACGAGACCCCCTGGACTTACACCGACGCGGAGAGTCGCCCCTCGAATCTTTGGTCGAAAGTCCAGCGGACTTCGACTTACGGGGCTTAGAAACCCTACCCGCCGACAGCTTCTTCTTCCGCTCCCGCAAGGCCTTCGAAGTCAAAGACTGGCATTCATCGCAGTCACCCGTGGCATGGCCCTCACTGAGGCACCAAAGGCAGACGTCGTGCGCGTCTGTCAGAGACATCTTGGAACCGCAGTCCCGACACTTCTTGAAGCCCGACTTCGGTGTAGCAGAAGACGAAGACATATTCTCGTATTAACACAACGATATTCGAAGAACCGATTCACAAGAGAGAACCGAGGTGCACCGAGATTTTGAAGGGAACACGTTCGCGGAAAAAACGGAATTGAGGCTACGGGGCGTTGTGCGTCCTACTTATAACATCCGGTGACGTCGACCGTCGGAGGAGGTCCTCGAGGAAGCGTATCAACGTCATCGACGCAGGACGCCTACGCCGAAAAAGTTTCCGAAGCAGCACAGCTGTGGTAATAACCTGTCAAAGATGTGGAATACGACGGAGGACACAATCCCCACAGTGGATTCCGATAGCGTAGTCGGCACTAAGGCCATCAGAGCCTTGGCAAAGACGTCAGCCTCTTCACCAGAAAAGCCTCCCCTTCATCCTCCAGTGTGCGGACAACTGGATGGGAAAGGATACCTGTAGCGCCTGTTCCTCATAGGAGTCCCTTGAGCAGGGACTTCTCTTCTTTGAAGAGAAATTAGAATGATGTTTGGAGTAACCGCTGGGTGAATAAGACCTCTTGCTGTGCTGCTTTTTGTCCAGGGGGACTGTGGACCATTTTTCAGGTCGCCATTCCACACCCAGCAACTTGGAACAGGTCCGTCTGTTGTATTTTGTCGAAAATTGTTTCGCTGCTCACTCTTGAAGCGCCTTGGGGTGCCATCGACTGACATGACTTACAGTCGGAGTGTTGTGTTCTTCTCCGAGACAGTACAAACAGATCCTGAGCGGGTCAAAGAGGGACATTTGATCCTGCAAACAATGCAAAAACATCTATAGTATTAACTTCCGGCAAAAAAGTGTTCCCGAAGGAGTAGAGTGCACAGAAAAAAGGAACCATGGTCACCGGACACAACGCTGCTGTATATACTGGCTTCAACGTCATGTCCGGCATGGGGTACGTGGAAGCATCAGGCAGAGTCGATGTGGAGCTGCACTGCTCTCCGTGGTGGTGTTCAAGTTTCTGAAGAGCAGCTGAGCTGGATAATAGATATATAGACGAGGAATCAGTGGGAGAAAGAAATCCATTAGAAAAACACATGTCTATGCAGGGGTAGAGGAGCAGGGAGGTGGGCGTGGGATAGAGAAGGGATCCATGGAGAAGAACCCCCACAATAACAATTAAAAGGTTGAATTCAGGTCGACCAAGCTGTAGACTTTCCTAAGCAAATCTATGAAATAACACTGTGCACAATACACCATGCTCCCTGGGACATTTCACACACCTGCCTTCTCCCTCGGAGCACAGCACATAACTGTCTCTACCTTTTTCGGACTAAGTTTAGTACAATCCAGATCACATAATATTGTTCCAACCTACACATTTATGTACAAGTCACTGAGAATGTGGTTCTTCTGAAATGAAAACAACAATCTTTTTTGAGTGATTATTTTGCAAATGGTGCATGACTGATGAATTGCGTGACAAAGTCCTACTGCAATATTTACAAGGCTCTATGAAGGGGATTGTTTTTTAAATACTAACCCAAGGCCTTCAGAGTGTGATTATTTTGCAAATGATTGCTGGAAACATGCATGTATGTATCACAGGGATCCAGGCATGGAAATATGCATGTATCACAGGGTTCCAGGCATACAGTCGAATGCTCAAAGAACTATACTGGATCTTTTTTTGAAACAGCAACCAAGTATTTGTGTTTAATTACTTGGCAGTTGGTAGATGTGATGGATGACAAACAAGGAACAAGTTACTTACCTGTAACTGTTGTGCTCTAGCATGGGTCTGGCATGGATTCACATGCTCATGAATATTCCCAGTCGTCAGGCTGGGAATACTTGGTAAAACAAAAATCAGTTTCAGTTTTGTTTCTGTACTGTCTTTCACCTATAAACCAGTCACTGAGCTCTGGGTCATACTGCCCCCAGCCAATGACTGCCCTCTACCTAAGCCCCTCCTCTGGCAGCCATCTTCAGATTTGGTAGGGAGGAGGGAGGGTTTGCAAGTGAATCCATGCCAGAACCATGCTGGAGAACAACAGTTACAGGTAAGCAACTTGTTCCTTCTCCAGCATGGGGTTTGGCATGGATTCACATGCTCATGAATAAAGAATACATAGCAGTACACACATGCACAACCACGGGGGGTGGCAAGGCTAAACAGAAGCAATCTCTTACCTCCTCACCAGGCTCACCTTCAAACGAACAGGTTACGCAGCACTGCCTGCCCGACTCTGGACTCTTCCCTGGAATCCCTGTCGACGCAGTAGAATTTCGTGAAGGTGTGCACCGACCTCCAAGTAGCAGCCCTGCAGATGTCCAACAGGGGCACACCAGACAGGAACGCCGTTGTAGCAGTGATCGCTCTGGTAGAATGGGCTCTTGGACAGCAAGGCAACGGTCGGTTTGCCAACCGGTGACAATGGGTGATGCAGCTGGAGAGACACCTGGAAATGGAAGCCTTGGACAGGGCCTTCCCATGGTTCAGAGGATCAAGTTCACAAAGAGCCAAGATGTTTTCCGGAAACTCTTTGTGCAGTCCACATAAAACTTCAGCGCTCTAGCCACATCCAGCGAGTGCAAAGTCCTTTCAGACGGCGACAACAGCGCCGGAAAAAAAACAGCTAACGCCAAGGGCTCGTTAGATGAAAGTCCGACGGCATCTTGGGCATAAATGAGGGGTGCGTCTAAAGCACGACCCTCGTCTCGTGGAAAGTTAAGTAAGATGGCTTACAAAAAAGGGCCGGGATCTCCCCCACTCGTCATGCAGAGGTAATGGCCACGAGAAAAGCGGTTTTCCACGACAGGAACTTGAGTGGAACAGAATGCATACGCTCAAATGGAGCTCCCATGAGCCTCGAGAGTACCACATTGAGTTCCCACTCCGGGACCGCAGCCTTCACCGGCAGGAACGTACGGAACAGTCCCTTGATGAATTCCTTAACCAGACAGTGTGACCACAACGTGGACTGTGCCGGTGATCTGGTGTAGCGGGAGATGGCCGCCAGATGAACCTTGATGGAGGCGTGGGCCAGCCCCACCTTGGCCAACAACACTAAATCTGGCAGTACTTGAGGCGCTGTGATTCTCAAAGGGCTATCTTCTTTGAACAGCACCAAATGGCGAATCTCTTCAATTTGTGTCCATAGCATTTTAAAGTTGACGATGCCCTGGCCTTGGTAAGCACCTCCTTACAGTCCGCTGGGAGATCGTAACCCCTGAACTGTAATGCTGCAGGAGCCAGGCCTTCAGGTTCAGCAATCCTGGGCCGTGGTGCAGTATTGCGCCTCCTTCCCTGGTGAGGAGATCCGGGGACGCTGACATTCTGAGAGGGTACGGGTATCAGATCTGCCTCGGCCACGCTGGTGTGACGCGACTCATCCTGCACCGGGACTGTGATTTGATTGATTACTCGAAGAAACAACAGCGGAAACGCATACAGAAACAGGCCGTCTCAGGGGAATGAGAATGCGTCCCCATGCTCCCCGACTGGGAAACCTGCTGGTGAGCTCCGGCACTTGGTGTTCATCGCCGTCGCAAAGAGATCGATATGGGGACTGCCCCTTCTGCAGAACAGGTGGTCCACTTGGTCCTGCCGAAGCTCCCACTCATTGCAAGAGCGCAGGTCCCTGCTGAGGGAATCGGCGACTGTGTTCTGTACGCCTGCCAGGTGGAGGAGGAACATCCCCTGGGCGATGGCCCAGTGCCACAGGTCCTGTGCTTCCCTGGAGAGTGCCAGGGATCTGGTGCCTCCCTGCTTCTGTATGTAGTACATCAAGGTTGTGTTGTCTGTGAAGACCCTCACCAGCTTGCCCTAGAGGAACGGCAGAAAAGACTCGAGGGCCCAGAACACTGCCCGTAATTCCAGCACATTTATGTAAAGATCCTTCTCTTCCGGCAGCCACAGGCCTCTGGCGTGAAGACGTCCGGTGTTGGCCCCCAAACCTTCCAGGGACGCAGCCGTCGTGACCGTCTCCTGGAACTGGGGGTTCTGAAAATGTGTGCCTCTGGCGATATTGGAGCATACGCCCCACCATCTGATCACCCGTCGTAACTCTTCGTCGAGGGTGATCCAGTCCCACTGGGCATCGAAGAACTCCGGCAGGGGCTGCATCCGCAACCTGCACGCCGAACCAAATATATGCATGATGACATCATGCCGAGCAGTGACTTGATGGTCCTCACTGTGGCGATCTTCAGTGCCAGCAGCCGCTGCACCATGCCTAGGATGGCCGATATCCTCTCTTCCGTCAGAGCCGCCAGGCATGACACCGTGTTGAGCCTGGATCCCAGGAATAGAGCATCCTGCGATGGAGTCGAGCAGGATTTTGCATAGTTCACTGAGAACCCTAGGTCCTTCAGTAGGAGGACGGTCCGTGTTGTGTGCTCCACTGCGATCTCTCTTGACTTGGCCCGGATGAGCGAGTCGTCCAGATAGGGGTAAACGTGGATCCCTTGCAGTCGCAGATGGGCCGCCACTGGCACCAAGCACTTTGTGAAGACTATGGGTGCTGACTTCAGTCCGAAGGGAAGAGCTTTGAACTGATAATGCTTCCCCCGAACGCCGAAGCGCAGAAACTTGCAGTGTCCTTTGTGAATGGGGACGTGGAAGTATGCGCCCCCCAGATCCAACGACGACAGAAAGTCCCCCTCCTCCAGCTGGCCGAGCACGTGCTGTAGCATGACTTCTGGGACTATGTATTTGTTGAGCCGTCGTAGGTCGAGAATGGGCCCCTGTCTTCTTTCTGACGAGGAAGTACCTTGAGTATACTCCAGAGCCCCAAAGTCGTTGTGGAACAAGCTCCATCGCCCCTTTTAGTAACATTGCCTGAACCTCCCGCAGCAGCTGAGGGATGTGGTTTTCCTGTCGAGCCACCAGAGGTATTCCCGGACACTTTTGATGAAACTCCAGGGCGCGTCGTGGGTGAGAGCATCCAGTACTCATCTGTCGGTGGATATGGTTTCCCACACGCTGAAGAAGTTTGCCAGCCAACCTCCCACTGGGGTGCACGGTGGGGGGCCCGACGTCCCAGCCGGTTCAGTCCCGTTTGGAGGTCGATGGGCCATCTTGCGGTCCCAGATGTTGGAGACGTCCACCTCCGAAGGCCTTGGATCGACCCCTTTGGCTTCCTGGGTCGAGGAGCGGGAGGGCTGTCGGTAAGAGGTCAAGCTCCTGCCAAAACCCTTCGATAACCTGAAAGACTTCCCTCCTGAGGAACGAAAGGATGACTGTTGTTGCTGTAGGGTGCCTAGGGCCCCGCTCTGTCTCAGTGTCCAACTTGATGGCCTGGATAGACTCTTCCTCGGCCTTTCCGAACAGGTTGTCCCTGTCAAAGAGCATGTCCAAAACCCTTGTCTGGACCTCCTGCCTAAAATTGGTGGCCTTGAGCCAACCGCGACGACGGAGACAGACTCCATTCCCCATATTGTGGAATCCATGTCTGCGAGGTCCATGGCCACCGAGATGGCGTGGTCCGACGCCACCACGCCTTCTTGAAGAATCACCAAAGCTTCTGCCCGCTTGTCCTCAGGGAGAAAGTCCAGGAGCGGAGCCAGCTTAAACCACAACTCTCGGTCGTACCTCGCCACAATCGCGAGGGCGTTGCCAGCCTTCATCGACGTTGCCGCCAAGTAGATCACTTTCCTCCCCATCGAATCAAGGTTGAGGCCGAATCTACGACGACGCCCTGCCCCCCCTTCTTCCCCACGGAGGGTTTCACGGGGGTCCTATCGATGGGCACAAAAGAAGACTCCCTCCGAGGAGGCAGGGAGATTCTGGGCCCCGAGGTCGCCACCACTGGCGCAGCCTCCACAGGCTGAGCCAGGGCCGCCGCGACCGTTTCGATAGAGGGCTTGGTCGGATGGATCAAGGCCTTCACCACCTTAGGTGCGCTCACCGCCTTATCCTTGAGGGAGGGGGCACTGCCACGCTCCTCCTCTGCCTTAGAGCTCGACCGGGGCCTCTCCAGGAGTTTCGCCGGGTGCTCGGCCTTCCTCTTACCCGACCCAGAGCGTTGGCTCGTGGTTGATGGTGCCGGGGAGGGTGCGCCCTGCCTGGCGCCCGTAGAGCCCGACCGTTCGGCGCTCCCGGTGCCAGCGGACTCGCGGTGCTTAGCCTTATGTTGGGCCCCCGTCGCCGGGGCGCCCTCAAAGGTCTTAGAAGACCGCTCGGGTTTCTTCTTCTTCTCGCCAGATGGGCTCTTACCCTCCAGCCAGTTGGCGAGACGTTGATGGCGGTCCTTCATGGTCCGTTCCGACATGTTGCCGCAAAACGCACAGTCCTTCTCCACGTGCGTCTTGTCCTCATGAAGGCAGTAAAGGCAGAAAGAGTGTTCGTCCTCCTTAAAGACGTTCTGCAGCTGGCATCCAGGGCAGACCCTGAACAGCTTTCCGGGCGTCGAGCTTCCCTTCTCCTGGGCCATCTCCGAGACCGGGCCTGAGAAGCTTCTGGAGTCCTCCGAAGTGTAGCTCGACGAAATCTTCACCCTTGAGGGGCGCAGACGAATCCGACACGGGTCCCCGTTGATCGGATGTAGGATCGGTGGAGCTTGAGGCTCTTTTGACCGAAAGAATCGAGTTTTTGTGAAAAAACGCGAAAAAATAGCACTAACGCTCGAGAGCAATAGCACGAGGATCCCAACACATGAACGTGCGGTAAAAATCTGAAGATGGCTGCCAGAGGCGGTGCTTAGGTAGAGGGCAGTCATTGGCTGTGGTCAGTATGACGCAGAGACCAGTGATTGGTTATTACTACGAAAGACAGATCAGAAACGAAACTGATACTGGTTTTTTCTTTACCGAGGATTCCCAGCCTGACGACGGGGAATATTCATGAGCATGTGAATCCATGCCAGACCCCATGCTGGAGAAGTAGAAGAAGACGCCGAGCCCGACGACTTCTTCCTGGCGGCGGCCGAGACCAGAGTCCGGCGAAGGTTCAGCCCGCAAGCACTTGGTTGCACAGTCTGGCACCCTGTACTTTTTCTCCAGCCGATCCCTTTTCGTTGCGGCTGTAGCGGGGTTCTTCAGAAGGGTCAGTCCGTCGTCCCACATGTCGTCCAGGAGTGGGACGGAAAGGATGATGTTTCTCTTCGCCTCCTGGCGTTGGTACAAGAAGCCATCCTTCTTTTCTTCCTGTGTGAGCTGGAACAGCTCAGATGCTAGGGCAATCATTGCATGGAACATGCCCACCTCGTCCGGCGGAGAGGCCCTGGGCTGCAGTGACGGGAGGTCTCCCATTCCGTCGTCGTCGACTCTGTGTCCCATTCCTCCTGCCTCGTGGGGAGAGGGGTAGAGAATGGCTGCGGGGAGGGGGGCGGCGGATGGCATGGGCGCATAGGTTGCCTCTTCCTCTTCTTGGCCGGCGGTTCCCCGATGGAATTGGGGCGGCCTGAACCGGCACCACTGGAGGAGCGGGCGCTGGGTTCGTCGGGAACCCCCTCTGCAACACGGACAGCACAGTGTTGAGGGTGGAGAGAAGTTCCCCCGCAAGGTTTCTGGGTGGTACCTTGGGCGCAGGGAGTTTGGGTGGAACCGCGTCATCCTGGGGCCCCTTGTCACCTTCGTGGACGGTATTCCCGTGGTCGTCCTCCCCGTCGTCATCACCCGCATTGTGGGAAAACCTCTGGCGTTACCTTCATTGTCATCGCCCTCCTCAACGGCATGGACGGAGATTATATCATCCTCCTCAGCCGAGGAGATGTCTGAGCCTTGTAGGCCTTCAATGCCCCCCCCCCCCAACCCCGAATCCCTCTTTCCAGTGTCCAGAGGGGTTGGTCTCGGGCTGAGGTCTGGCATCCTTTTCACCGTCATCTTCTCCACCTGCGTGCTCGAAGCCTCCCTCCCGGGAGGAAGAGACACCCTAGCCGTCGCCGGGGCACCCTACGGGTCTGCCCCTACGGTCTTAGCGAGTGATGCCATCACCACCTCAAGGGAGGAAGAAAATCTCGCCTGGTGCACCTGGGCCTTCACGGTAAGGCTGGGTCCCTTGTCTGGCTTGGCCTTGTCCTTCCTGGCCACCTCAGGCACCTTATCCTGCTTGGCCTTCTCCTTCAGGACCTTCTCTGCCGCGGGAGGGCTAGTCACTGCATCCTGTTTGAACTTCTCTGGCCTGGTCTTCTCTGGCTTCTCCCTCAGCTTCTCTGGTGTAGCCCGTTTCCTCTTGGATGATGATCCGGAGTGGTGACCGAGGACGATCGCGCCCTGACCATCGAGGGTCCCGCGGCAGCAGCGACCCAGATGGAAGCAGAATCGCAGTGCTTAGCCTTCTGTTGAGCCCACACAGGTGAGGCACCCTCAAAGGTCTTAGAAGCCCGTTCGGACCATCCAGATCCAGAGGCATGCCTCTGTGTGCCACCTGGGGTAGAGTCCTTGGCCTGCAGCTCTGACTCCAGTCGCTGGCACTGATCCTTCATCGTATGCGCCGTGAAGCCATGGCAAATCAGGCAATCCTCCTCCTTAAGCGTCGGGTGCAAGCAGTACATTCCGCAAACCGCAGTCGGAGCACAGCTTGAAAAGGGAAGGGGCGTCCTTCCCCTCCGACATGATCCACGGGGTGTAGGCCTGAAGAATATTCTGGAAGCCTCCAAGAAGAAAACTTGACGAAAAATCCGAAAAACGGGTCCCTGTTAGTCGGAAGGATGATCGATGGAGCACAAGGGCTCGATTGACCGAAAAATAGAGATTACTCTCAAAAAAGCAAAACACGCAGAAAAACTCCAGGAGCAAAGCTGAGGACTCCCAACACTTTAACGTGCAGTAAAAATCTGAAGATGGCTGCCAGAGGAGGGCGTAGGTAGAGGGCAGTCATTGGCTAGGGGCAGTATGAGCCAGAGCTCAGTGATTGGTTTAAAGGAGAAAGACAGTTCAGAAACAAAACTGAAACCGATTTTTCTTTTACTGAGGATTCCAGCCTGACGACGGGGAATATTCATGAGCATGTGAAGCCATGCCAGACGCTGTGCTGGAGAATGATAGGTATTTCGAAATGGCAACCAATTACCTTTGGGAGTTGAATATTGCATGGCATATCCTAGCTATATAGTCTGAAATCAGAACTATGATGCCTTTGGAGCACAGAAGAACAAGTTACTCTCTTACCTGGTAACGTTCTTTCGATGGGATGGTCCGATGACGTATTCCATATCTATGACAGTAATCACCACAGCTGTGCTGCTTAGGAAAAATTTCGGCGTCTGCGTCTTGCATCGATGACGTCGATGCGCCGTCCTCGAGGAATTCCTCCGAAGGCAGACGTCACCCGATGTGATAAGTAGGACGCAGGACGCCCGTAGCCTTAGTTGTAGTTTTTTCCCCCAGAACGTGTGACACCAGTCTTCAGCCAGTCAGACACACAAAGCCTTGCGGAAACGTTAGCTGCAATTGCATAAAAAATTCTGTGGCGGGGAAGGTAGGGAGGGAGTGATATGGAATACGTCGTCGGAACCATCCCATTGAAATAACGTTACCAGGTAAGAGAGTAACTTGTTCTTCGAGGGGTTTGGGTCCTCCGACATATTTCATATCTATGACAGACTCCCAAAGCAGTACCAAAGCAAGGAGGTGGGAAAAGAATTTAGAAACAAAATTTAGAATGCCCAATCAAATTGCGGATTAAAGGACTGCCTTGCCAAAGGCCAGGTCCTGTCCTCGGATGGAATCGAGGGAGTAGTGACGTACAAAAGTATGTGCTGAAGCCCAGGTGGCTGCATCACAGATGTTACAAATAGGAACGCCCCTCTTTAGGGCAGTAGATGCAGCCATACCCCTGGTAGAATGGGCCCGCAAGCCAGCCGGTGGGTCCTTACCTGCCAAGCGGTAACACTCGGAGATGGCCAAAATAATCCAACGAGACAAAGTCTGTTTCGTCACAGCTTGCCCCAAACGCTTTCCAGCGTAACCAATGAAGAGTTGATCGTCCACTCAGACCCGGGACATACGTGAAATATAAAAGTTTAACGCTCTCCTAGGATCAAGCCTATGGAGCCTCTCCTCTTCCTTACCAGGATGTGGAGGAGGATAAAATGCTGGAAGAATTACCTTCTGGCCCAAATGAAATTTCGACACCACCTTCGAAAGAAAGGAAGGACGAACTCTAAGGACAACCCTGTCCTCATGAAACACAGTGAAGGGTGGCTTAACTGAAAGTGCCTGTAACTCGCTCACTCTGCGAGCGGAAGTGACCGCAACTAAAAATACAGTTTTAAGAGTTAACAGTCTCAAAGGGCAAGAATGTAAAGGCTCAAAGGGAGCACCCATCAGAAATTTGAGAACAAGGTTCAAATCCCAACCGGGCACCTGGAAAGGTGAAAGAGGGAACACATTAGTGTGCCCTTTCAAAAACGGAGAAATTAAAGGGATTTTAAAATAGGAACACTCTTCAGACGAGCGCTTAAATATGAACAGCGCCGCCAGGTAACCTTTAATGGTACCCACTTGCAAGCCCCTGTGGGCCAAAGAAAGCAAAAAAGACAGAACCATGGGAATGTCACATGCAAAAGGATCCACATTCTTAACTCTGCACCAGTCGCAGAACTTGCGCCAACGGCAACGGTACAGAGACTTTGTTGCTGGCCGTCTGGCCGAAAGCAACACCTCCATCACGTCTTCAGGGAGGTCCCAATCCTTATACCTCAACCTTTCAGAAGCCAAGCGTGAAGGTTGAGGGGTCTGACCTCTGGATGGAGAACCTGACCGACTCCCGTGAGAGCAGATATTCTCGGTAGGGAAGACGACGTGGAGGGCAGATGGACAAGTCGAGAAGGTCCGGGTACCACGTCCTCCGGGCCCACGCCGGAGCAATGAGGATCATCCGAGAACCGAACATGCGTAACCTCTGCAGCACTTGTGGGATGACGGAGACTGGAGGAAACGCGTACAGCAGTGGGAAGGACCACTCCACCACGAACGCATCTCCCAAGGCTCCCCTTGGAGGAAATTTCCGCGAGCAGAACCTTTCGCACTTCCGGTTGACACTGGAGGTGAAGAGATCCACTTGAGGGGTCCCCCAAAGGGCGAAGATCTCCAGGAGAATCTCCTGAGCCAGCTCCCACTTGTGAGAGATCGTGCTCTGCCTGCTCAGAGCGTCCGCCGTCTTGTTGTAGTCTCCGGCCAGATGAACTGCCAAGATCGAAACTTCCTGCTGGATGGCCCAGAACTCGAGCTGCATCGCCTCCCTGCACAGAGGAAGTGACTCCGCCCCCCCTTTTTGTTGAAGTAGTGCATGGCCACTGTGTTGTCCGTCAGGATCAGGACACTCTTTCCTCGCACAGTCGGCAGAAAAGCCTTCAGGGCTAGCCTGACGGCCCTCAGCTGAAACAGATTGATATGGAGTCTGGACTCCGACAGAGACCAACGACCGCTGACTGTCAACTCGTTGGCATGAGCTCCCCATCCCGTGAGGGATGCGTCCGTCACGATCGTCACCTCCGGCCAGGGAAGCCAAAATGGAGCCCCTTTCATCAGATTGCCTTCGACGGCCCACCACAGAAGGTCCTGGGCGACCGAGGGTGGCACCTGAACAGGGTGCGACATCCTGCCGGAGGATTGCGACCACTGCATCTTGAGTGCCCACTGCAAAGATCTCATCCGCAGATGATCCTCTGGCACCAGAAGAATGCAGGATGCCATGAGGCCGAGCAACCTCAAGAACTCGAACGCCGGGAGCGTTTGGGCATGTTGAAACTTGTACACCATCTGCTGAATGTGAAGAGCCCTCCCCTGGGGAGGAAAACACTGCCCCAGGGATGTGTCGAGCACTGCTCCGATGTACTGGAGCCACTGTGTTGGTGTCAAATGGGACTTCTTTAAATTGAGGGAGAAGCCCAGCTTGTGAAGGGAGTGTCAGGTGACTGACAGATGATCCAAGACTTGCTCGGGAGAGCTCCCCCTGATCAACCAATTGTCCCAGTAGGGATAGACGTGAATCCCCCCTTTCCTGAGATGCGCTGCCACCACCACCATGAGCTTAGTGAAAACCCTCGGGGCGGAGGTCAATCCGAACGGCAGGACCCGAAACAAAGTGCGAGTCGCCAACCGCGAACCTCAGGTACTTCTTGTGCTTGGGATGGATCGTCACATGGAAGTAAGCATCCTTGAGGTCGAGAGACACCAACCAGTCCTGAAGTTGAAGGGCCTGGAGGACTTGATAGAGAGTCCTTCCTGAGGAGTTTGTTCAAACCGCGCAAGTCCATGATGGGTCTCAATCCCCCGTCTTTCTTCGGAATCAAAAAATAAGGGGAATACCATCCCTTGTTCCTCTCCGCTACAGGCACCAGTTCTATGGCGCCTTTCTCCAGCAGGGCTTGAATTTCTGCGCAAGGAGCGGATCCGGACTCTTCAAAGAGAGGATCCCTGGTGGATTGTCATGAGGCCTCTGCCGAAAGGGAAGACAGTAGCCGTGGGTTATGATCTCCAGAACCCACACATCTGAAGTAATGGCACGCCACTCTACAAGATGCTGCGCCAGCCTTCCCCCAACCGGCGAACCATGGGACATGGCCTCATGACTGAGTGGTAGCGGCTGCGGCGTTGCCTGAGAGCAAAGAGGCAACTGTCCGAGCGGCATTGGCACCTCGAGTACCCTGTTTTCCACCTCTGCCACTTGTACGGTGGCCTCTTTGACGGACAGCTCCTCTCGCTTTACCAAAGGATGAGTAATAACAAAAGGAACCACCACTCCATTGCTGTCCCCTAGGACGAAAAGGTGGAGGTTGTCGAACTGCAGCGCCCAACGACTTCACTGCAGCTTTGGAGGTCTGCAACCTCTCAAGGCTCTCGTCAGCCATGCTGCCAAAAAGATGTTCACTGTCAAAGGGCATGTTGAGGAGCCGGGACTGCACATCAGGAGCGAACCCCGACTTCCGCAACCACGCAAACCTGCGTATTACGGTGCTCGCCGCCATGGACCGGCTGACGCAATCTGCCATGTCCAAACCAGACTAAACGGACTCACACATGGCATCCTTGCCATCCTGGACCAAACCAAGGAAACCATCCCGTTCGTCCCTTTCGGGAATATGTTCAGCAGCTAATGCAATACAGTTCCACAGAGTGTGCGTGAAACGAGACAGGGCACATACGGAGTTGGCCGCCTGAAGCGCCATACCCCCTCAAGAAAACACTTTCTTCACCCAGCCATCAAAACGTTTGTCGTCCCTATCCGGAGGGATGGTAGGATATGACGCCTGCTTTTCCGGGGCCGTAGCCGCCTGCACCACCAAACTCTCCGGAGTGGGGTGCTTGGTCAAGTAGCAGGGGTCGCTACTGGCTGGACGGTATTTTCGCGACAAAGACTTGCCCACTGCCGGGAGACTCTCCGGAGCAGTGCAAGCCGTCCCCACCCTTCTCTGTTGAGCCATATGAAGTTGGGGGACCAAGATCAAGGATGTCCGTAAAATCATCCTGAACAAACTCCCCTGGGGGAGCAGACCATCCCAAGTACTCGGTGACCCTAGACATAAGGCGCCGGTATGAAGAATCGGCATGAGTGCCAGGCTCAGGCCTACAAAACTCCACCTCCCGAGAGGTGTCCAGTCCACTGGCATCATGCAGTGACTGCCTTAGGTCCTCAAATTGGCTATGGCCCGCGAGAATCTCATCTGGCACCGTATCCGGAACCATGCCCTCATCAGAGCCCTCATCAACCTCTGAAATGTACTCCAGCCGGGGATAGGAAGGCACCTGGGGACCAAAGCCATGCTTGACCTTAGCCAGAGCCTTTCTAGGGGTTTCCCCCGTGCCACGGAGCTCCTCCAACACCACTGCCTCGAAAGGCGTCGAGGGCGCCGAACGAATTGGCGCCAGCGTCGAGAGAATCGTCGTCGAGTGAATCGCGTCAACGTCAGCCGCAGCGCCGCCAGCATCGACACAGACCTCGAAGCTGGAGCTCCGAGCGTGTCCTTCGACATCCTATGCGCCGACGACCTCCTCGGAGGCGGAGCCTCAAGAGTCCGTCGACGACCTCGGCGCCATAGGCGTCGATGTCATCCTCGAAGACTGCACAGGTTCACGCGGTCTCGAGCGCGTCGAGGACCGGGACCTGGAACGGGCATGACGAGAACGATTCCCCTTGTCCGAGCGGGACCTCTCCCGCGAATCGTGCTGACCACCCGAGCCCGAAGGCGTGCGAGCGGTGTCTCTCGACCGATCACGACCGATCCCACTCGGAGGCACGGACGGACTGGTGCCCTGCGATTCGAGAATCGCTAACATTTTCTTCCCGAAGGAAGCCCATTCCTCCGGTGTCGCCTGCTTGGTGGGATAAGCGACCCGCCGACGGACGGGCGGAGTCCTCAGAAGAGGACGGGGAAGGCGACCGATGCCGGCGCTTCCGGGAATGCCTCGAAGAGGCAGAGGAGTGGCGAGACCGACTCCTGGAAGGAGACCCACTGGACTTCCGACGATGACGCAGAGAGTTGCCTCTCGAATCATCCGTCGAAAGCCCCGCAGACCTCGACTTCCGGGGCTTGGACACCTTACCCACCGACAACTTCTTCTTGCACTCCCGCAAGGCTTCGGACGTGAGCGACTGGCAGTCGACACAGTCATCCGTGTCATGGGCCTCCGGGTCCCATGGGTCCAAGAGGCCTCACCGACATCTTGGACCGACAGTCCCCGCATTTCTTAAAGCCCGGACGCGGGGTTGAAGACGAAGTAGAAATCTTCACGAAGGATAACTTCTTCACAAAACAAACAGGTTCGAAGAACCAAGAGAACAACAGAAACTCCAAAGAGTCCAGGCGTACCGAGATTCACGAAGCGAACACGTTCGCGGAAAAAACAGAACTGAGGCTAAGGGCGTCGTGCGTCCTACTTATCACATCGGGTGACGTCGGCCGTCGGAGGAGGTCCTCGAGGACGGCGCATCGGCTTCATCGACGCAGGACGCAGAGACATCAAATTTTCCGAAGCAGCACAGCTGTGGTGATTACTGTCATAGATATGGAATACGTCGGAGGACCCAATCCCCTCGAAAATGATTTCCTTATGAATGTGGTCAACATGTGGGAACTTTGTGAAACATAATTTTATCTTACCTTTTCTGTGAAAGTAATGCCATATACCTCTGCAAAGAGTTTCGATGCACTGATTACAAAGTTTATATCTCTGTTGGACAAAAAAAAAAAGTGGTTAATAAATGATGAAAAATGGATCGCTTGTAAACAACTCTGGCACAAGCTTGTCAACACGCTTTCAAGAACAAAGCTTTTCTGAGGTGTGCAGACCCTGTTTCAAAGTTCAACATATAATTGTAGAAAGGAAAGCATTTGATTTCTGTTCAGTACTGTAGGCAATATTTTCTTTTTGCTGTTTTCCCTCCAAAGACATCCAGGCAACGCACCAACTATTTGCTGTTGTTTTGAAACTGTCCTCGCTTTTGGAGACAAGTCTTTTTACTGTTCTGGGGGAATTCGTCAGTCCACATGGCTATCAGTGCAGAAGAACTCTGTTCCCCATTGTGAAATTCCCTGTTTGTTTTATATTGCACTCTTCACCTTACAGTGAGGTACGGTAGAGGTACTTTGGGACTGATTTTCCATGAGCTGCAACAAAAGAAAAATGCGTAAAAGCCTTGCATAAGGCTTTTTTTTACGCATTTCACTTACTTCACTGCTCATTTTCAATGATTTGTATGGTAGAGATGATAGAAACGCAACTGGTGTTTTTCGCCACCTCCCTTCCTCATGGGTCCCCCAACCTTTTGTTAGCAATGAGCAACATTTGATGAGCGTCAGATTAAATGGTGAGCAACTTCAGCACTTTGATGTCATTTATCAGCAGTCAGTGGTAAAATGATTGGAACAAATCATAGCTGTACTAAGCTCAATACTGCTAATAGCACTGTTAATTACTAGTAATTAACAGTAATCTCATCCAGGTGTAAGCCTAGTCCAGGCAATTCATAATGACCTTAAACATAATTTCACATTAAATTGGTATAGAAATACAATATTTAGTAGATTAAGCGGCAAACCGTGCATTTCTAGGCACTAGGCCAGCAGAATTATTCAAAAACATTGCAGGATGTGACAAAATATTTGAGTGCTTAGAGTTCTCTCCCAGGACATTTTCAAGCGATGTAATGTCAAATGTTTAAGCACGTTTCAACAGTAGCATTTACTCCAAAATATAAAGGCTTATTTTGGTGCTGCCCCACCCATCCCTCCAAAGGGATTGTCAGGATCTTTAGAGGCAAATTGTGAATTTTTAGGAGAACAGGATGGCTAACACTGGACAGAATATGGTAGAATTTAAAGATCATTTCAACCAGGCTTTGTGTGAGGGGAGGGTTATCCACCTAGGAAATCTAGTGGAAAATAGTGTGTTTTAAAGCACTCAAGGTCTGTTACATTGAAGACAAGGGATTAGGAATAAAAAAAAACTATTTCTGATGGATTTGGGTGCTCTTTCCCACAAGCAATCCCCGTGGAAATATAGTTGTAAGTGGTGCATTCTTAAGCATGCTAGTGGGCCAGGAACGTTGTTCACAAACTTGAACTTTTGAAGAACACTTTACAGAAGGAGTGGGTTTCTTCCTTCATATTGTACACATTATAGGTTTATGGTTGCATACCTCACTTGTTAAGTGCACACCCTTGACATGGGGTCAAACCTGCACCTAAATTCATACCTGTATCAGTGTGGACTTAGCCATTCATCACTCGAGGTTGATGAATTCAATACATTACATTAGGTAATATCCATTCTTAAAGAATTTAGAAGCAGGAAAATCTAGCAAGAAACACTATACTAAAGTAAAAATAATTACTATGTCACTAAGACATTATTTTCAATAACGTAAGTGAATTGCAATTGGTAGCAACACTAATTAATTGTGCACAATTTGGAGCTCATTCCCTTAGAAACCCAATAGTCACATGGCAGATAAGCAAAGCATCATACAATGTGAATTTTCCCACCAGGCACTGCAATACAAGTAGTATGTAACATGCGTGCCAATTATGATGCATGGGGCTCTGAGAGAGCATGTTAGAGGTGAGGGCCAGAAGAGTAAGGAACCTTATATGCCAGTCAGACCCAGACCTGGACAGAGCCGCATAAGGGGAGACCATGCAAACCAAGCGCCTCATCTCGGGATAGAGACGCCAACTAACCAACCCTACTAACAATTTCCCTTTCTACATACACCACTCAAACTCCAAACCAAACACAACCAAACCTACAGCACAACAAACCGCACAAACTTCACTACATTGCAACAACAAAACAAAAACACACAGTCTTGCACAACAGTACACGTCGTCTACCGGCCGCAAATACCCCAGGCCCAGCCAACGGACCCACCAGGCTGAGGCTGCCAACAGCACATCACTGCTCTCTTGCACTTTTCCTGCTTTGCCCCACTAACTCATCCTCCCCTCCTCTTTCAGAACCGCCAGAGCGCCAGGGGACCACTCCGGTGGTGATAGTGCGCGGTACACATGTCCTTTAACATTAACATGTAAAGAAATTGGCATAAGCAAATTGTTTAAGACGGAAAGTTTGAGCATGCATGCCACTTATTTGTCCAATATGCGGGTACCAGCTGTATAAAGGCACAGAAGTTGGCAATTGTCATCAGAACACAAACACAGGCATTTGGTTCGAATATTTTTCCCATTAATGCACTTCCATACTGGAAAGAAGAATCAGAAGATGAAAATGTCTTTGCAAAGATCATGCAATTATTGTTGAACGTTTGGGCAACTAACGCAAATCAAACATGTACAAAATAAGCTTATTGGAACTTCCTTGACAGTTGGGCATTCAAGTCACTTATTTTTGTACTATTCGGCGACTAACCCCTTTGCTGTCTACCTGAGTGCAGCAGGGGAAGGCTCAGTTGGCGGAAACATTATCTTCGTAGATTGTATTCTTGATGCAGCCAGCAATGCACCGCAGAGCGTACCAGAGCTCCAAGTGTCATATACATTTTAGAGTGCTAAAACAGGGGTTGTCTCAATAAGGGTGGGTTAATTGGGGAGTAATTTTTACTTCTGATTACAAAGCAGTACAATGGGTATTCACATGGATGACCAGGACTAGTTTCTCTGCTTCTGGTTCTCTTCAAGGACTGGGTACTGTCTCATCTGAATCCACAAGAGATTTATTTCCATAGCCACCCGCTTGCTCCCTGCACCCATCTGGCTTGCCGCACCACTCATAACTCTACTGATGATTCCACAGCTAATTCTTCAACAACTAACAGTATGTCATGCCTGTCAAACAGAACAGGCTGATTGGCTAGCCTTCCTGCCCAGTTCTGGCTCAGGGTGTCAATCTGGAAAAATGAATACCCTTCATTTGAATGATAGACGTAACTTGATGGCCGTGGGCCAACCGTCTTATGCACCGAATTGGAGAAATATGAACTGCTATGCTTGACCGACGAGCGGCCATTTTAAATGTAGTAAGAATCGCCATTTTGCTTGTTAACCATTGCTCATTGCTTTTTGTCTAAAAACTGCTTTGCAGCTTGCAATTCTTGCGGATTCTGCTTACTCTGCTCAACTGTTAACATTGTTGTATGAATATGAAAGGACAAGGTCGCGGGACTGAAGAGTTTGCTGAAACTCCTCATGAGTAGCCCAGAGAGGAATGCCCACGCTCCCTCTCTGTAGCCTTGGGAGGAAGCTGCAGGGCATTTAATCACTTCACAGCTGCCAGCCAGTTTCGTACGATGGTAGAATATGTTAGAATAATACAGTTAAAGGCTTGAATTATGCTTCTCTTACGGCCCCCCTTCGCAAAACCCTTTAGAACGTGTCGGCTCCCAGGACACGAATAGTACCTCATAGATAGCAAAGCTTGGAATGTGGCTCTTCCCCCGTGTACAGATTGCTTCCAAGAACAGAACCACCGTGTTCTAAAAGATGCCTGCGCACTTTCTAAATTGCACATTGTTACTGGAATAGACATCGAAAGCATTATAATCGTCATACTCGTCGGATATGTCCATCGTCATCCCGAGTTCAAAGGAACTTAATACAGAGGGGTGTTGAACATGACTTTGCTGATTGTATGATATGCATTTTGTATATATGTAACTGATGTACGTAATTCGCTCTCTTGCGTCCCTCGAGATCTAGGAAACTCACGTCGCGGGCCGTGAGTTCAGAATTGGCCAACTGATACTATCTTTTGCTTGCAATAAACCCTAGCATTGGGAATTTGAAACCTCTTGTCTGGCGCATCTTTTCGTGCATGGTCATTGCCTTGTTTCCATAGCACGAGGGACCCCTAGGGGCCCCTTTCAAGGGTACACTGCCATTTTTGTCTCATCCCTGAACGTCCTTCTTAGCCTCCACACAATGGCCTAGAGAAACTGGCGAGCAACATTTTAGGGTCAGGAGAGCAACATGTTGCTCGCGAGCTAGACGTTGGGGATCACTGCTCTACGTCATACAAATCCTGCAGCATTTGCACAAGCATAGATTTTCATGCTGTCACAAATGCTGTGGATCCCTATGGGGTCAGCCGACTTCACGCCCCAGCAAAAAGCAGGCGGACCACACATGGATCCATTGTAAATGCTGCCTGCAATACGTACTGTTAGGGAGAATTCTAAGAAATGTGCTAATTCCTCTCTACCTTAGAGACCCCCCGCCCTTTTGCTGGACTCTAGGACTTTTTCATTTTTACCTGGAGAGAGTGAGACCCTTTTTTCCACTCATGTATTTTCATGTGATTTTAACTCTGTTTCTATTTTGGTTTCTGGAGTCTGACAAACACCATATTCATCTTTTTACATTGTGTCACACAGCACCTTGGGTGCAGAGGCACAGGGAAGTCTTTCAGATATCCCCAAAGGTTTAAGTACCTTTCTCTTGGATAAACTACTGTTTCCAAGAGCAGTAAAGTGAAATTGACTTTACTTACCATTGTACATTTCTAGACCAAGCACAAACTATCTTACAATAGAGTGCTGGAGGGGTTACATAGTATCCTCTTTGTCTAGCTTCTCATGTAAAATGTTTATGTTACCCTTTCCTCGATTAATGGCTGGTGACACTGGTTTACTTTTTACTACTGTGGTGTGTCTTTACCATGGGCTGTGTTCGCAGCTGCAGTAAAGCACCCTTGGGTGCCATTTTTGTCAAAATGGCCCTGGTCTTTTTTCGCCATTTGTCTGTGGAAAGGTCATTCTTGAGATTTACTCTGCGCGCCAAACCAGTTTTGGTCCCTTTGTTCATTTGGTCTTTGGTGGGATTGACGAGTGAAGCCCACCTCTGGCTCCAGGGTGTTTGGTGGAGGCAGGAAGTGAGGCAGTTGCCCGAAACTCCTCGTGCTTAATCTCCTAGGAGACAGGAAAGCACTCTTTGGTGATTGGCCGGCTGGCTGTCCGGCAAGGACAGCCACCCTGCTGGGTGACTGACAGCTGGGATGGAATAAATGGGAGAAACCTGCATAAAAGGCAAGACTTTTTGTCTTGGAAGGCAGAGTCGACCACTGGACGAAGGAATCCGAAGAAGAACTTGAAGACGACCCTGCTGCAACTCCTGGACCGACTTTCGTTTCGACTAGAGAAGCCCTGCAAGGACGACTTTTCCCTTTGAGTTGGTGGGACCAATCAACTCCAAAGTAAGCCACCTGGACATCCTTCTCAGAGATGGTTGAATTGCCATTGCAGTCGCTGCTGGAACCGAATAGCCAGGGAGAGGAACACCAGTTTGTGCGCGTTGCTTTTAAGCTGGCCAAGAGCTCCAGGAAGATCCTCCGGACTCCCAGGAAGCAGGGCTGACCGACCATGAGCCCCCTTAACAGATTGAGGGACACCAGGAACAAGGAAAGTCTGTCTCAACCACCAAAACCTGCAGTGGTGCTGTTTGCGGTAGACACGAGGAGCTGAAACACCGAATCGCCACATGTTTGAAGATTGCCGGTTGCGGTCAGTAACCGTCCTATTGCAGTGCAGGAGTCCCCAGAAGTCCTCGCTCTGGTCCCCACGACTGAGGCCCAGGAACACCAGGATCTGCCGAGTCATATGCTGCATTTTTCTTCTAACTAAAGGTACTGTAAAGTCTAAGAGAACTTACCTCTTGTTGTACATTTGCTTCTACTCTTCACAAGCCTAACAGCTTGTGGCCCTACATTGATTTTCTTCATCAAAGACTTCTAAAACATTGTGCAAAGACTTTTCTTACTTACCTACAAGAAGTGCTTCAGCCCACAGACTTTTGCCCATTGACTTTGGATTAGCCTGTTCCACTGAAATACCCTTCTCTCCTCTGATATTGAGGGATTTAAAAAGGATTTGCCTGCTTAAGAATATTTGTGATCTCTTGTTTGTTCTAATAACCCTTTTCTTTGACACTCATCTCAGTGCATTCTAAATGTTAAACAGTAATATATCAATGTCCACAGTGTCCTAAACTATTGAAGTCACCTGAGGGTGTAGGAAGTGTCAGTGTGTCATCCCCAATGGGTGTTTGCTGATTTAGAAACTAAGAGTGTGCATTTTGAAGGTATTTGTGTGCTGCTATTATATTGCTCCCTTCTAAAGAAGTCTTATTACAAATGTCCGGTCAATAAATAAATAATTGTTTTATCAAGAAACCTTGAGTTTAAGTGTTTGTTTGAAAACATGTCACTATGAATCTCTGTGTAATCACTCTACAGCTCACATTGACCCCTCTTAAGATAAGCCTGGCTGCTCTACCACACTACCAACCTGTGTAGTTCAGACTTATACCAAAGGTTGGGTCCTATTGCCAGGAGGCTAAGGTTGTTGCAGTGCACCCTAAGGGTACTACCCCAAATCTTTACCTAACACGTACATAGCAGGCTATTACTCAGTTTGCATGGTGGAGTGCAAAAGTGCAGGGCATAAGGCAGCGTACATGCTTGTACGCTGCCTTTTGTCCTTCACCTTTGCACTCTGCTTTGCAAATGATGAAAATTCGGCAGCGCGGACCTTCCTACGTGTATGTCTACACATGATGGGCCCCCACCCCCCAATACCGGAAATTGTGACAATGAGCCCCTTTGTCCCCATTACTGTTTTCGGTAACTTTGTGGTTACCTGTATGATGTGTCAAAGAATGGCTGGCGGCAGCAGATATTTCATTACTGTGTTATTTATATTCTGGTGTACACTTTTGCATTTAACTGCTTAATGCCTTTTACAGTACAATTTACAGGATCCGTTTCTTTGCTTCCGCCATGAGGTTAAACTCCACCTGCATCATGTCCTGGGGGTACTCAGAATTATTCAACAACGTGATGGCCCTATCTGCATCTTGCCAGGGTTGTCCAGCTGTCCAGTGCCAGGAACCCTCTTGCCAGAGCACAGAACAGCCAAAAGTCCAGTCCTAGATCCAGAAGCCAAAAGTGACCTCTGCACCAGCGATCCGTAGACCTCCTCCAATGTAAACAAGACACAAGACATGGAGACCCAGAGATTTCATGAACCCCAGAAGTCTGTGCGTAATTCAGAGTACAGGGGGCGAGTAAACATATCTGATCATACCACCTACCTCTAAAGGAGTGACTGGCGTAAAGTCCTTGCCCTGCCTCTCTTGCCAGTGATTGGTGGATGGCTGATCAAGGATCCTCCCCTGGGCTTCCATGAAGGTGGTCAGATTGGGAGAGGATCTCCTAAGAACTTTACTGCTATTGTTCTTTAAGTTTGAGACACAAACTGTCTATTGGTTTGGTTAATACTTGTTTAGACTATATGAAAGACTTATAGCCTTCTGCAAAGAGCTCTCTTGGGACTTGCGACTAAGGGAACTGGACCCCATCACCTTTAGCAAAGGATGGACATTTAAAGTGCAGAAGCTTGTAATTATATGGTGGCCTGATGTATCGTGTTTTAACTCCTTTCTTCCTTACATATTACTTCTCTAGTTTAGTTTACTTAGTATGTTGTTTCTTCACTTGCGTTGCTACATTAGAATATTGTAATATTGATCTGTGTTCAAATGTAAAATGTTGGTGCTTTGAAGCCAGAGCACACCAACAGTGAATGTGTATACAATAGTAGTGTATATTTTGTGTAATACCTTTCCTGTAGGTCGCTGTCCCGTTTCACTTAACACTTCATTTGCTTTGCACCCCGAAGTACACTGCACTGAAAATGGGCATGTGTGGCTGGCTGACATACCCAGGAGCAGACATTTGGGAGATGCGAGAGTTGGTGTGCTGCTGCATACTGGGACGTTCTGTGCTCTCTCCCCACCTGTCACCTCACCCTGGCGTGGTGCAGTTTGTTGCAGGGCAAATATCTTGGAAACTGTGCATCCTAGGGCCTGGACCTCGATTTTTGTTCCTCGTGTCAGGACCGGTCCTTCTTCGACCGCATTGACGTTTTCTCCAATTTCAAGCAACCGTCTCACGTGTGAAGGTGCTGAAATCCAGGGAAAGGGGTGGGGTATCCAAATGTCATGTCGCTGGTAATGTCCGCAGGGTCCTAACAGGGAACTGTGCACAATTTGGTGAAGAATGGTTAAACAGTGTGGGATTTTTTAAGGAACAATCCTTCACCAACCCACAAACACATTTTGACTTGAGCAGAAATACAGGGGAAGAGGGTGTCATATAGCCAGCAACGCCCAGAGGGTCCTAACAGGTAACTAACTATACAAAATGTGGTGCAGATTGGTGAAACGGTGTGGAGTGGTATAATGAACAATGCTTCGCCACAAATCCTGCCACAAACACATTTTGACTTTTTTATAGATTGATGGATTCTATTCTTTCTGATGAAATCTCCTCCGACAGATTTTCTAATCTTATATGACTTCGACAGCAGTGACTAGAAAAACTTTGCTCAGCAGGGCGCACATGTTGACTCTACTTGAAGCATTAAAACCTAATGCCCTGGAAGTGATGCCAGCAGAAGTACATAACGCACCCACCATGCCCGTGACCTTAGTTGCCCCTTTTTCCCCCCTGCGCTCAGCAGCTGAGGTAATCGCCAAACAAGTGTGGTTCAAACTCTCTACATGTGGGGCAGGACGGGAGGGCGATGAGGAACCTGTGGGAGGCGTATTCATCACAAAGAACATTACTGCAGTAAAGTCATTTTGTCTTCCAATGGATTGAATCATCCCACAAATTTAGTAGTACTGTCCCAAAGGAAAATGGAGCGGAGGGAGGACCATGAATAACACTAGAAAATGTAATACTGCTCTGCTAAAATGGTCAGACTGAGAAATCCAAGTAGTAATGGTCTGAAAGCAAAGCAAGCAAGACCCAAGTAGCCATGTAGAATATTTTATTATTATTTTTTTTATTCTTGCTTTAACTGTGTTTTAAAAAAATGTACAAGTACGATCCTTCAGTGTCTCTCAAGAAAAGAACTGTCTTCACAAGTGAATTGCGATAATGAATGAGTGTGAACTGTGCAATGAACTGTGAAATTAAAAGTGAAGTGTAGGAAAACGCTTTGTGTTCTCCTTTGTTTGTTTCAGAGTTTTTTTTCTCCAGGTTACACCGTTCCCAAGTTCAGGCTTTCCAAATAATTGCCCACTGCAATCACTGGTTTCCGGTTGACCCCGTTCATTAGGTAGGTCCACCAGTAGTCTTTGTCCATTTCGCAGAAATTTGAGAACAAGTGGCTTAAATGGGTCTTTTTAATGAGTGCCAAGCCAGTGCATTCAAGGATCAGATGTCTTAAGTTTCAACCACATTTGTTTCCTAGCAGAAGCGACATGTGTTTTCCTTTGTTTTGTCTCTGATTGCCAAGATTTCTTTGGTTTTTAAGACATTTAGCCTTGCTCTCAGAAAGATATATCGGGTCCTTTTATCAGGAAATTTCAGCAGGTAGTTTATGGGTTCGTTCAATTTTTGGGCCTTGATTGGTAGGTGTCTGGTTAGCTTATTTCTTGCTGCTTCCTTCAAGGTTTTGCACCAGTCGTGTTCTTTGCATTTCTTTGCCGATTTTGTTGGGTTGTTATACAACTCCTCCTCGGTACTGCCTATTTCCTCCAGCAGGTTGAGGTTTTTGCAAAACCAACGGCATAGCATTTTGTATGCTCCCTTTTTTTGTTCCTCCCGGATCATTTCGTGCATTTTCAAGTCTGAAGTTTGGATCTTTCGCAATAGCATTAGGCCGTTTAGATCTACCGTGCCTCTTAAAGACACCAGACTTAGTTCACTCCTGATTTATGCAACCAGGGTTGATGCTAGCAGGGTCAGGATTTTCCTCCAAGCGAATCCTTCAAGTTTTTTCCAGATTTCAGATGGAATATCTGGCATCGCCTCAGCACCACAAAAGTACCTTTGAGCAAGAAGCGGCCGTACTTTTTGTCTAGTACCGTTGTCTGGTTGGTCAGGCTTTTGGTTTTTGTCCAGAGCGTTTCTAGCAGCTGTGTTTCATGTGGGCTTCTGCTGATTGTGACACCGAGATATCTGAACGAAGAGACGGTCTCCAGTCTTTTTCTCGCTAAGTGCCACAAGGGTGTTTTTTCTTCTTAGTTGCTTTCTCTAGAATCAACACTTTGGTTTTTCCTGCGTTGATTTCTAGGTCATTTACTAGCAGATATTCTTGCAGGTTGTCCAGTTTTCTTTGTAGGCCTACAGCCGTTTGGTCAACTAAGATGATGATATCTGCATAAAGAAGTCTGCTTATTTTTTCCTTACCCACAGATGGAGGGAAAGCTCTGACCAGATTTTCTGAATGTTGATAGTCTCCAGTGTAGGCGTTGTATAGGGCAGGAGCTAGAGGGCACCCTTGTTTGACTCCTCTGAAAGTTTGTATATTCTTTGAAAGAAGGCCGGCTCCGCTGAGTCGGACTCGCATTGAAGTGTCCTCGTAAAGTTCTTTCATGGGCGCAAAGATTGACTTCGGGCATTTCAATCGACCAGTTTCGACCAGAGTTTAGATCTATTTACTCTGTCAAAAGCTTGGGAGAGATCGATAAAAGCCAAGAAGAGTCTGAGTGAGCCTTGCAGGATTTTGGCCTTCAAAATGCTCAGGAGGAGAATATTTGTCATTGTATCCCAGCTCTTCGTGAAACCCACTTGGAATGGATTGTGGCCTTCAGTGTTTGCTGCCCAGGATGTGAATTTCTCTAGCAGAAAGGAACCAAATATTTTCCCGATACAATCCAAGAGGGCAACTGGGCGATAGTTGTTTGGATCCCCTTTGTCGCCTTTCTTGTAAATAGGGACAACGTTTGCTGTTCACCATGAGTCCGGTCTGGTATTTGAATCAGCACGTCTTGAATATTTCGGCAATTAACATTGCCCAGGCTTTATGGTTTGCTTTCAGTTCCGCGTTTGTCCGTCCGTCAGGACCTGGGGCTCTAGAAGCTTTGAGCCTATTAATTTTGGATTCAATGTATGGTATGTCCTGTTCGATGTTCCATTTGTCCATGTCTCGTTGGACTATCGGGAGAGTCGGATCTGGCGAAGCAAACAAGTTTGAGAAATGGATAATCCAGTTTCTTTCTTCAACATTACTGAGTAAGGTGTCTTGTGTAACCCTTCCACCAAACATGATTTATGACCAGAAATCCTTTGGCTGCTTCCCGCTAAGAGTTCTTAACATCATCTTTTCTGCATTTTCTTGGTACAGTTGAATTTTGTAGGATTTTAGCCAATTTTTGTATTTCTTTGTTGCTAAGTTTGCCTCTTTTATGTCGAATTTTGTGGGCACATTTTTGGCTTTCCTTACAGATTTGCGCTTTTCTGATTTTTTTTCTTTTAGGATGGGGTTGTTAACGTGGCTGTGATTTTGCACAGGTTTGAGGACGACTGTCGGTCGCTGGTAAGGGACCAGCAATGGGCAATAATCAAGCTTGGTCAGTCCCAAGATTTCTGACGCCCTCTCTTTAGCATACATATATTGTTTTGTGATCACAGTTAGGTCTGATGCTTTCAGTTGGAGCCGAGTACCTCCTTTATTTACGTCAACTTTAGACTGCATTTGGGAACGTTGGAGTGGAATGTTTGTCTTTTCCATCTTCCATATTACCCTTAAAAGATTGTGGTCACTATTGTGGGGCCGTATGACCTTGAAAGATGTTACTCTTGCCAGGAGGTCACGTGAAAAGTATAGGTGGCCCAACATGGCCCAACTGGCACCTTGTTCCCAGGTCAGAATCTTAGGTTCTTTTGATCGCCCATGGCTGTGAAGGTTTTGAAGATCTCTGGCGTCCATAATGTCATCCCACAGTTTTCCACAGGCCGTCAAGTCCACGTAGGACTTGTCAAGGTTTTTTACTATAGTTCTGAATGGATGATTTGGACTTGTTAGATCTTTCTCCCTGGGGCCTATTGACACGTTCAATATATAATTGTGTGGTCTACCGAGTGGTTTTGTGTAGTGTCATCTAGGAGGTTTTCGGTTTTGGTCAACAAGGAGGTAGTCGATGGTTCTTTGGGGTTCCAGTAGATGTTGATCACCAGACAATTTTTTCGACAGCCTATGATTCTTGATCGGTAGGGAGGGATTCCAACAGATCAAAGTGGCCAGTATGCGCGGCTCAATTATAAGCATTTTTCCAAAGTAAGGTTTCTGCCTGTGCGTATGGCTGTGAGTAGACCTGCTCGCGGTCTTCCTAGTGGGCCTTGGATGGCCGATGCAAAGGCGATAACACAGCTGTCCATACAGGGTTTCTTCGTAAGACAGGTCTCTTGGAGACATAGGAGGTCCAATGAACCCAAGTTAACGTCCGAGTTGTTCGTTAGATGTGTAAAGCCACGCGTGTTCCAGGAACCAATTGTGACATTATCACAGAAACTTGTTATGACCTCCTTCTGGGGTTCGTTATTGGGGCATGGCCACGTTTTTCGTTGCTAAAATCGCTTGGTGTTTGCCAGAACTTCTGGCAACCAAGCCCATGTTGGTTGGTCCGGCTCTTTGGGGGTTGTCTGTGGATTATTGTTCATTTCCATAGTGCTGCTTTTATGTTTTCCCTGCTCAATCATTATGGTCCAGTTCTTCTGTGGGCCAGGTGAGACGTGTTCAGTTTCGAATGAGTCTTCAATGATTGATTTAGTAGAGTAATGCTTTGGGGTATACTCTTTGGCTTTGTTTGGCAGATCCGTCGCCTTCGGTCTGCCCTGGTCTCTTCTCTGCTCTTCTCGCTCTTTCTCTTGTGTGTATGCTACCGCTTCTTTGTGAGCGATAATCACCCAGAGTTTTGGTTTAGGTTATGTTATGGAATATACACACTGCTGGTACCCCCTCTGCAGAGCAGACAGGGTTGCTAGGCCACTCGGGCCCTAAGGCCTTATGGCAACTCCTTTCCAGCAGATGTACAGCACTACACAGGCCCCAGATAAGGCTGCAAACAGCTGGTTATCCTTTCGGGAATTCCTTCTTTCTTGAAATTTAAAAAATTAGAGTCCTCCTCGGATCTAGCCATTAAAAACGGGTAAATATGTTCCAAGTCAAAGGGGAACTCAGAGACAAGCTTAGGGAGGAAGCAAGGCCGAAACCAAAATGTCTCCATTCTCTATCGAAAATAGTACATAAGACAGCTTGCAAGCTACCACTTGTACCTCCGCTCACTCTTCTAGCAGAAGAAATGGCAACTAAAATTGGCACCCTAAATGACAACTGCCTAAGAAGGCACAAGCGAATAGGCTCGAAGGGAGGGATCAGACAAAAGAAAAATGAACACAAGATTTAAGTCCCTTAATGGAAGAACAGATTACTTAACTCTCGGTAAAGTTCTTTCTTATGGAGGTTTTTCCAGAGACCCAGTAGGCGCAGAAAGGCTTTGTCCGGGACTTGCCATTGAGATTAGAGCACATTGATCATCTGGAAGATGTTTGCCACTCAGACCTCAGGCGGGAATGCTCTGCCCAGGCGAGTATCCAACACCATCCCGATAAATTAGAGGGACTGGGACAGTGAAACATGAGACTCCTTGAAGTTCAGGGAAAAGCCCAAGATGTGCAACAGACTAATGCATGTACAGAGCAGGTGCTCTCACAGGACAGTAGGTCGAAGAAGCAAGCTTGGACAAGCCAGTCGTCCAGGTAGGGAAAGACAAGAATTGCTCCCCCTCCTGATGCAAGCTGCCACCACTGCTAGCAGCTTGGTGAAAGCCAAAGAAAGTCCTAACGGCAGGACTTTGAACTGGTAGAGATGCTGACTCGCAAAGAACCTCAGGTACTTCCTGTGCTTTCGATTTATTGGCACATGTAGGTAGGGATCCTGAAGGTGCAGTGAAACCAATCAGTCCTGCAGTTCGAGGGCTTGCAGTATCTGGTCTAGAGTAATCACCTTGAATTTCTCTTTGCAAATGTACAAATTTAGCAGCCTCAGGACTACTATAGGGCGCAAGCTCCAGTCCTCCTTCAGAACCAGAATGTAGGTGGAGTACCACCCCCTGGCTCATTCAAGGTGTGGCACCAGTTTTATCACACTCCCTGCTAGAAGCTGATGAACCTCCTGCAAGAAGATGGGGTTCGGAAGCAAGCAGGCATTGTCCAAGGATCTCTGCATGTACGGGAGACAAAAGCTGTGTTGAACGAACCGTAAGGCCCAAGCGTCGAACGTGGTTTGGGACCAATCGAGGTAAAGGCTACCTTTCACAGGGGATTTGTTGCAGAAGACCTCACAGAGGATGTGCACCTTATGGTGCATAGGGGACGGTTGCTGCAGCTGCTCCACCCCTTCTCCTTGGGAAACATCTGCCTTGCAGTCTTCCTGGGGCCACCAGATCTTGGCCGAGTGGGGCATAGGAGGCTGACATATGGAAACCCAAACCACTTGCAGAAGGACCAGAGAGCTGTTGTACGGCCAGACCCAGGGACTTCGCCGTAACTTTGGAGGACTGAAATTTCTGAAGAGCGTCATCTGCCTTTGGACTCAATTGCACAGAGGGCAAGGCTCCCTGACGCAAAAGCTTTTGCAACCCTCCTCTTGTGTCCAGTCTCTTACTTTACCTGTCAGGTGGAAGAGAAGCCAAAGTGGACATTTTTAGGTTCTAAGTTGCCTGAACCACTAAGTTGTCGGGGAGGCATGCATGGATAAAAAGGCCTGATCCGAGGGGGCAGGGCGGTGCTTCCTAGCTATTTCCCGGTCAACTGCAGGTGCAGAGGCAGGCCTTTCAAAAACCTTCAAATCAGGGGTTTCCACTGCCGCGTTGAAGGGTAGCAGAGTTTCCCTCTTTGGGCCCCTGACCAGATTATCCATCAATGCAAACTGAATTTTAGATGTGGACGGGGCAGATAGCCTTGTGGTATCAGCGATTTTAGCCATCAGTCTCTGGAAGGATTCCGGAGGTTTGCTCGTAGTGGAGGCTGGAAAATTATTCAACTAAGGGGAGATGTTCCAACCACTGGTCTCTTAAAGATCTGAAGCCAGCCTGGACAGCAGGCTCTCACCCAAACCCCACACCTGGGCGTAAACAGACGGCTCCCACACTTACCCCATGCGGACCCTATGTGTCACCAGGCATAGGTTAACCAGGGCCCAGACTCTTCTTGGGACCTAGTCACTCAACCATGCCCCTCAGTGGTGTATTTGCCAAAACACCTAGCGCAGCCAACGCTCTCTCTCCTGCCTACCCCACACCAACGCATACAGGGGGGCCAGATGTCCCACAATCACCGGACCCACACAATTGGCCCCATCAAGCCAACCAGACCACCAGGCTCTTCACACCAACAGCCCAGTATTTTGACCACCCGAACATCTGATCCAACCACTGCATATGTTTCACCCCACAGACTGCTACTCAGCAGAGCCACCACTCCGGAGCTCAACAATTTACAATTTCCACCAACCTGCTCTCTAACACAGACACCACGGCTAACCTCAATTATTTCTCTTGACTCAATCCAGCCCAATTATCCAACCCCCTTTTATCACACAACTAACATCCTCCTTCTCCTTCCTTCCCTTGGTGCATCTTCCTCCAATGCAAAATACATGTTTACTGTGTAATGATTCCTTGCTTGAAAAACCATGTTAACCAATAAACTGCGAAATAATCATATATTTCACTCATTCAACTGTAACCTGTGCACACCTTGTTCACCAACCCTTGTCATTGTGAATACCATGTATGCTATGCGATGACACTGTCACCAAAATAACTATGCCACTATGCATCAACCAATATGCCTCACGGCATACCACTATGCCACACAACGCACAAGTGTCTTGTCACAACAATACATGCAAAATATGCCAATTAATGTCACCACATTGACTGTGGTGTATGCCATGACAATTGATGTCGCACTTAACTGGCATACCAACACAACATCTTCCCCCACATTGACAAATGGGTCACCACTCAGCCAGCCTCCTTACTGGTAATCCCTCACAATGCAACAATGTATACCCCACAATGTTTGAATCACTACAGCCTTCAGAAAAACCCCTGTCGGGTCAAAACACGGGTCGGCTTGTGTGTGTTAATAAACCACAGCTAAACTCTAAACTCAAGTGACATGACTTTTTATTTTTTGCTTGATATATTGAAGCCGATTCGATAAACTACATTATTAGATCTCCAGCGCCCAGGTGAATGTGGTTCTTACAAACAAAACACTATTTAACTCACTGGGGAGGAAGAGCACCGTCTCCTAAGAACCCCTCATTGGCAGCAGGATCCCCTCCGAACTACCATGATCAGCGCAGTGATCTGTTTATTCTAGTGCTCTACCCCCCACCTTTGTACTAATTTATTATTCATAATAATCATTTTACAAAAACACAAATGAACAACACCAGCCACATGGAACGACAAATTCATCAAAGAATCTCATGTGTCTTAATACATGGAATGGTAATGTTTATTTGTATAGCACCTATACACAAGATAAGTGTTTCAAAGCGCTCAGGGGGTGGGGGGGGACCAAGGGGGGGAAAAACAACAGTCATTCAGAGCCCTCAGCAGAATACACATTTTGTAAACATGTCTGATACATACAATTATTCTCACTGTGTGAAAAAGTGCTTAGTGTTAATGCATGCAATGGACAAAATATATAACACATACACATTAAACCATATACATCACAGACATGTTTCAGTTCGTAAACACAGATTTTAGAATTTCATCAGAAGCAGGCTTCAATGTTGTTAGATGTTGAGGGGGTGCACCCCATGGGCAAATTCACAAAAAAGAAAACACATTGTTAGGGAGAATTCTCTGTTAAGGCTAATTTCCCAAACCTAGTGAGCCCCCTAGCAGCTTTGCTGGATTTTTTGGGGTTTATTTTTTCTCCTGCTAAGAGTGAGACTCTTTTCCTCCCACTCTTAGACATGATTTGAGGTGTTCCTTTGACTTTGTATGTGTTCTATGGACTATGGGGTCCTTTACCCCGTAGGGTTTCATGTGTTTTTGATATGTGGGTTACACAGCATCCTCCGTGCAGTAACCCTGGGGTGTCTCATAGCGACCTCCAAACATAGACTCCATATCCTGGGACTGACTACTGTCTCCCAGGGCATGTAAAGTCACCATTGGCTTTACTAGTCTCAAATTGTGAACAGAACCAGTACAAACCATCATATTGTGGATGTACTGGTCGGGGCAATTCGATTGCCCCGGGGTCTGTTGTTCGAGGGGGCACTGTCCAGTTCCTCCTGACCGAGTTTTGGCTGGTGCCAGTGGATACTACTTTTTATATTTGACCGCAAATATATTCCTATGGGATTTTCCCATTGTTCGAGGCTACCACTTTTTAAAATAGCCTCGAACATACCGCTGGTTTATTAAATTAATATAAATTCGCCGGTTGGTATTTTTTGCCAAAACTTCGTTCCAAAATGGCGTTTGTGTTCGCTTCTGTGACTCCAACCCAAGTCGAGCCCTTTGTTCCACTTCTCCACAGAAGCCTCCAAAAGTGGTGACACTCTGTCTGGGTACCACAGGGGGTGTGGGAGGGGGTTTAGACACCCTGGACTGAGTTGCCTTGGCAACTCAAGTCGCACTCTTGTGTGATTGGCCCAAGTGGTATGTTTGAGTGACAGCTAGGCTGAATGAATGGGGGTTTTCTGCATAAAAGCAGGGCTTTGGGGACTGGAACTCCAGAAGTCGCCACAGGACCTAAAGAATCCGAGGAGGGAAAAGCCGAGCCGACCTGCAACGACAACACCACCGGTGGAGCCCTGCTGAACAGTCTCACCACTTTTCCCAACGACAGAGGAGATCTCCAGTCCGGAGAGTCTTCTTCCTTTGACTGGTGGGGATAACCAGTTTGCCCGTCTTTTCGCCTTCCTGGATCTCGTGGCCACCTTCCCCGTGCCAAGCACCCCGGCAACCTTCAGCTTTCCTCCACGTCGAGACCTCCTCTTCCTCTGGACGAAACACCGACTTGCACCCGCTGACAGGAACAACTGCCCCCGCTGGAGCATTAGTACCTGTGTCCCGCCTGGCTTCCCTTGCGACAGATCGTTCGGGTTGACAGTAAATCCTCGACTTTCTAGCCTGGGGCCTGTTAACTAACTTTTCCTGACTTGATCTAAATCTTTTGTGAACTTTCTACAAAGACTCTTTGGGCATAACCCCACTGTGTGATCCTGGACACCTTTCGCTTGCTCTCTCTAAGAGTGGGCCTGACATTTGAACTTCCTTGCTCTCCAGTAGACTTTGCCTAACCTGCCTCACTGTGGTTCTTTTAAAAGTATTGAAATTGTGTGCTTTCATAACTCTGCCTTTTCCCTCCCTTTTTATATAACTTATTAGAGTGCCATCTTATGTTAAGCGCTCACCTCTGTCTGAAAATAAGTGGTGTTTCTCAGTAAGACTTGTCTAATAAGTAATTAGGGTTGTATATATATATATATATAATAGTGACTGTGTGTTGAATTTACTTACCTCTTTTTGTGCTAGTGTAATTTACAAGTGTGTCTTTAAATAAATAATTATATAGTTTTACACCAAAGCTCTGGACAGTGTTTGCTTGTGCTACTGTATCTCTGTGCCTATTGTGTAAACTCTATATACTGCCTAACTCATCTTGAGAGAAGTCTGACTGCTCAGCCACAGCTTCCAGGTAAATCTGGGTGGTACAGACTGCTACCAATTGGGTTTACTGCCAACCACCTGTAGTCCTAAATCTTTTGCAGTGGTCCCTAAGGGAACTGCACAGGTTTCTGCCTAACACACATTACAAGCAGGTAAGTAACGAGATTAGTATCCAGTGAAAATGTTGCCAAATAAAATGTAGTTGGTGAAAATACCTTTGCAGTGAAAAAGTCACCAAGCAAAATGTAGTCAAAGTGCAGCTGAAAAGTAGACAGAAAATGAGTACCCAGGAGTCTGATGTCATCTCCTTCCAACTCTCCCGGTGCTCAGAAATCCTCCCTCCAACCAGTGAAGCGTGTGGGGAGAGCGAAAATTGATTTTTTCCCCCACTTTGTTTTTATTGAGCTTTTCAACAAACAACTGAAACGCCAGTCAATCCCTGGCAGTAACCAACAAAAACACACATTAATAAAACAATATATACCAATTTCCCCCCAAGCTAACCCGGCCCATCCCACCCTCCCCAACCACAGGCTTACCCGGCTTCACAGCGCAAAAGGTACATGAGGCACAAAGTTGGGACTAGACACAAATGATGACTTTTCAGAGTGGCAACAATATTAGTGAGGTCCCAGATGGCGTAGCGGGATGCAGCGACAGGAAAAGCTACCAGCAACACCCACAAGACTTCTGAAAACATTAAAAATCAAAGTAGTTCACAGCTTCAAGGCTTCACAGTCTACACTTAAAAGAACCACAGTCCAATCCTGCAGGCAAGAAGGCATAGTATCATTAGCGATGGCCGACAGTTTCTCATAAGTGAAAATAGCAAGTAGTTTATTAATCCACTCTGCCTTGGTGGGGGCTGAGGAACTCTTCCATTTTTGGGCCAGGGCCAGTCTCCCCCCTCTCAACATAGCCCTCGTCACCTTTGGGAAAGTTGAAGACTCATTATCAGGCATGGGTGTGCCCATGTGAACTTCTAAGGGATGAACGGAGGGGCTCGTTCCCAATATATCCTTGATCCAACTGAGCAGTTCCGACCTTGAAGACTCGGATAACCGGACATTCCCACCACATATGGAACCAGGTGCCACGGTATGAACACAACCTAGGGCACATCGGCGACACCTTAGCAAACATCCTGGATAGGGTGACAGGGGGACGGTGCCAAGAGTGAATAATCTTAAAGTTATGTTCCATGGCAGCTGTATACAACCTCCCAGAAAACATGGACTTGAAGACTGACTCCCATGCATGGTCATTAAGGGTAAGGCCCAGTCTTTCCTCCCAGGTCTGCTTGAACGCCTGTCTGCCATCAAGATTAGCGGAGACCAGCACATTATAAATCTTGGAAAGGGAGCCCTTCCTAGACTTGACTTCCACAAAAATCCTTTCCAAGGGAGTCAATGGCGTGACAGATCATCCACCCAACTGGCTTGAGTGAGGATCCCCTTGAGCCGCAAATATTCGAAGATGGAGAAGGGCTTATCCCTCAGCACCTCCGATAACTGATCATACTCAATAAAGACACCTTGGTGAAAGAGTTGGGCCACCCTCTCCAACCCCTGCTCAGACCACGACTGCGTCTCCTGGAACCCTCTAGTACCAAGATTGAATGGGGGTCCCCACAGGGAAGAAAGGGGAGAAGGCCAGGAAGAGAGGAGCTTATTATACTTGTTAGGCTTCCAGGTCGCCCATAGGACAGCTAGGATTGGATGCAACCTAACTGACAATGGTAGGGATCTTGGGGGGGCCCATAGAAAGTCCCTGACTTTTTTCGGATCAACCTGATCATCCTCCACATAAGTCCAATACGTTCTTAGGTCGTCCATGAGGTGTTCTAACATCACACGCATCTGCGCTGCCTTATAGTACAATCTAAAATCAGAGAGGCCAAAGCGCACAGAAAGACTTAGGAAGAGTCAAGGTGGAGTATTTCACTCTAGCCCTCTTGCCATTCCAAATAAATCAAAGACAACGAGATTGCAATAATTCGAAAAAGGAGTCAGGAATTATTCCGTTGAAGGGACGAAAAAAGATAAAGAAGCCGAGGGCGTATGTTCATTTTAATCGTGACCATTCGCCCAAACCATGAGAGAGTAAGGGGAGCCCATCTTGTGAGATCGCTTTGATTCTTCGCCTGAAGAGGGGGGAAATTTAACTCAAACACTCTACCCAGGTCTCTGTGAATGTTGGTGCCAAGATATCTAGAGGATTCCCGCTCTCATCTCATACCCAGCACCTCTGATCTACCTCTGATTTCGTGGTCCAGCCCACCCATCTGCTTTATGCATGATTTGGAAACGTTGACCTTTAGCCCTGAAAAGGAACCAAAGCGGCAAATTAAGCCCAACAAATGGGGGAGGGATTCTTGGAGATTGGTCAGATACGTCAATATATTGTCTGCAAACAAGGATAGTTGAACTCACATTCCCCACATTGCACCCCGGAGACTCCACTGTCGGCCCTGACCGCAATGGCAAAGGGCTCCATCGCCAAAGCATACAAAAGGGGGGGAAAGAGGGCACCCTTGCCAGGTACCTCTAGAAAGCGGAAGACCTGCTGAAGTACAGCTGTTAACCAGCACCCTTGCGGCCGGGCCGTTGTACAAGGCCGAGACCCACCCACAAAATGTGTCCCCAGGCCCATCTTTCGAAGCACCTTTCCAATATAAGGCCACTCGACCTGGTCGAAGGCCTTTTCAGAATCCAAAGAGAGGAGATAGGCCTCCATATTCCGCTTCGACACCTCATGCATGAGGCCAAGGGTTTTCCTCACATTGTCTGATCCTTGGCGGCCAGGAATAAAACCAACTTGGTCTCCGTGAACTAGAGTGGGAAGGAGTTTCGAGAGCCTACTCGCCAGGAGTTTGGCTAGGATTTTAACGTCTATATTGAGAAGGGGAATGGGCCTGTAGGACTGACAAAGAGAAGGGTCTTTCCCTTCATTCGGAAGGACCACAATAAGTGCTGACATCATGGTACGAAGAAGGGAGCCTGTGTCCAGGCAGAGTTGAACACCTTAGCTAGGAAAGGAGCTAACGTGGTGCAGAAAGTCTTATAAAAGGGGAAAGAGAAACCGTCTTCCCCTGGAGCGGTGCCGCTCCTCAGAGAAGAAATGGTGTCAATTATTTCCTGGGGCAAAATTGGGAGCTCTAAAGAGTGAGAGCTCTCAAGGGTGAGACGAGGAATGGGCAGGGAGTCTAAGAAACTATCCACGTCGGCCCCATCTCCTGAATACTCCAAAGCATAAAGGCATTTTTAATATTGCCTAAACTGCTCTGCTATCAGGTCATCCTGTAAAAAAAATGTCCCTGCCCGTCCGGCGATGAAGTTCACTCTTCTACTGTTACGAAGCTCCCTCAGCCTCCAAGATAGAATCTTGCCCGCCTTTTCCCCCTTCTCCATATACCGCTGTTTTAAGAAAGCTAGCTTTCTCTCCGTCTGACCCACAAGCAGGGCTGACAGTTTCGCCCTGAGCTTATAGAGTTCCTCCCTCTTGCTCGGGCACATCTGAGTTTTCAGCTTCCCCCCCCCCCGGCTGAATGGCAGCTCTTTAAGCTTTAACTCTTCCCGGCCCCTCACCATCTTTCTCCTCAAACCCATTTCCATCAACAAGCCTCTAATCGTGGCCTTAAACGCGTCCCAAATTCCCATAACATTTACCTCCCCGGTATCGTTAAGGATTCCTTAATAGAAACTAGAAGGGACTGTCTCAACTCCTTATCTTGCAGCAAGGAGTAATTGCAAGTCCACCGAGACCTGGGATGGGCAGGAGGGGGGACCCCCAAGTTGACAGACTAAATCGTGGTCAGACCACGGAATCGCTTCAAACCCAAAATCAGAGATGCAGTCCCGAATCCAGGAGTCTACCAGAACATAATCAATCCTAGAGAATGCCAAATGCACTTTGGAATAAAACGTGAAGAGCGGTTTGCGGTCGCGCTCAGTGAAAATGCACATCAACCAAGTCTAATTCCTCATTAATCCGATGGAACGAGCCCGCCAACTTCATTCGGGCCCTTAGATCAGGGCAAGGATTGGGGGATTTCCTATTCTTATCCGGACAAAGAACCATATTAAAGTCCCCTCCTACTATTAGTGAGCCCTCCGCAAATCCTCCGATTATCTCCCCAATTCCCTCCCAAAGAACATCCTGTGCCTCGTTCGGGGCATACACGCTCACCAAAGTAAACAACCTGCCTCTCGCTACCCCCTTGACCATAATATAACGCCCTTCCGGATTGGACCTGTGAGCCCTGGGGGAGTGAGCTTTTGAAGAGACCAAAGGGGCAACCCCTCGGTTTTTCGCAGAATAAGAGGACTTGAACACGTGCTGGATGACCCTAGACCTGATATTCAGTTCCCTCCCCTTGACCCAATGGGATTCCTGTACAAAGAGAAAGTGAAGCTTAAGCCTAGAAAATTCCCTCGCCACCAACGATCTCTTAGGAGAGTTTAATCCCCGCATATTTAGTGACCCCACCGACAAGAACTGGAGAGAGTCACCCATTGAAAGGACAAAAGCAAACCTCCAGCTCCACTAGGGAGTCTATTGTGGCTGTCCCAACCCCCGGCCTCTGTGCGCAAGAGTAAACCCAGAAGAACCTAGTGAAACCCCCATTCTCCGGAAGCCCCGGCTGCCTTGAAAAACCCACCCCAACAGCTGAGAGGAATTCCCTCCTCACCCATCCCCCTGACCAGTCCCACCCCAACTGTGCAAACCCCCTCAACCCCCAACTCCCTAACCCTGAGCGCCTGGAAAGACTGCGACATCGAACCGCCGCACAACCAGGCCACCAAGGATCGCCTCCACCAAGGTGAATTACCCCAAAAAAGACCACAACATTCTGAGCCCCCCCAACAGTGGAAACAAGCCCAATGACATATTATTCAACCCCATTTCTGATTCACAAAGCATCTTTGTAGGCTAAACATTAGAGGCTGACGCCAACCCTCTGAATCCAGACACTTAGCCCCTCAACACCCATTAAGACAAACCAAAAAAACACAAAACCTCCCTTCAAGGTTAAGTCGCAGGCTGCCCCGGGGATGGAGGGACCAACTTTCTATAGTTCCTGGGACCTCGGATACAACGCCTCCCTGCAAACTGAGGAATCGCGGAGGCCTCTGCCCTCCCCACTCCCACCATCTTTAACAGGCCTCGAAGATGAGTCACCCAAACGTTCACTCGTCACTCTCGGAATATCAGACTCCGTAGCAAGGGAGTATTTATAGCTGTCGACCTCAAATGAGAGCAAGAACGGGTGCCACCACCTGTATCGCACTCCCTTGGACTGCAGCCACCTCGTCAAGGGCCCGCACAGTCTCCAACGTGAGATGGTGAGCACCGAAAGGTCCTGGTAGATCGTCATTTTAGCGCCCTCCCAGTCAATGGGGCCTTTTCTACGTGCTAGCTCCAGAATCTTAGTTTTCTCGGCATACTAATGGAATTTTACAAGGACCGATCTCGGCCCACCTGTGCGCTCTCCCGCTCTACGGGCTCGATCAATCGTAGGATCGCTTGTGTTTCCTCTGTCAAACAGCTTACTTATGATTGCCTTGACCCCTCTCACAATATCCGTCTGTCTCCCCTTCCTGCTCCGGGATGCCAAGAAACCTTAGGTTGGAGCGCCGCTCCCTATTTTCTAGGTCATCCAGCTTAAGGGTGACTTCTCCTCCCGCCTCTCCAACTCTGCCAGGCGCATGTGTTTTGAAGAGGTCAGACGAGGTTTGATTGGTCTCAAGGGCCTGGACTTGGTCCTCGCTCGACAGCATCCACTTTCTTATCAAGGGAGTCAAGCCTTCTGCTAATGTCCTCCCTGAAACCTCAGATCTCCTCCAGCAGGGCTGCCATGTTGCGACTCATTGATTGGGCATCCATTGCTTCTGGTTGACTCGCGGACTGCATAATGCCCCTTTCCTGAGTCTGCTTGGGGCCGTGCCGGAACTTCTGTTCCTAAGAATCGTAGGATCCGGAGCACTGCGGGGCCAGCTAAACTCGGACACTCAGGCCGGCCGAACGGACCACTCCACGGCACCCACAACAGACACCTCCTCAGTCTCCCCTGTAGCTCCCAGCCAGGGATCAACACACCAGGGCAGACCGCCCAGCACCTGGCCAGCCACACCGCGTCTACGTAGCGGGGGATTGTAGAGTATTGCCCGCTCCCCAGAGGGATCCAGTGGTTTGAGCCCAGTCAGATCCTTGGCATATGACACCCTGATGAACACAAGAGGAGTTACCCACTCCAGCACCTTCCGAGGCCTAGGGCGACCAACCAACAGGCTCTCCCTCCTCCGAGACCTTGGGCCGTTAGACTGCCAGGGGGGGAAGAGCAGGACCCGGAGGGATGGTTCCCCAGCTGGCAAATTCAGGTAGGCGCCCTGTAGTTGTGTCACAACCTCAGCCTGCCCCCACCATTCTTCATTGATCATGCTCCTCCGCCCCGATCCCTCTCTCTCCGGCTTGCAGACTTCCACTAGGGTGCCCGCTGTGGAGTGGAACCCAACTGTCCCAGCAAACAGGCCCTGGGGACCACACACCCCAGGCGAGCAATTGCGCCGACCATGGATGACAGGTGGGCTTCTCCCGGCCCCCGAAGCACAACTCCTGCTGGGACCTCCTCCTCCACTCTCTGCTCCCGTGAGGGAGTTTCCTGTGCCCTCTCACTAGGGGCCGGATCTTCCCCCGGCGACTCGCGCAATGTCCAGGGCCAACGAGGCCAGTAGGCAAACGCCTCTACTCCTTCATGCCACCTCACTGCAGGGATACTGCTGCCAACCGCCAGGAGAACAAGTTCAAGGGGCGCTTCCCAAGCAGCACGCCCACACCTCTTTCGCCCCGCCCTCCACAGGGTTAGTGGGCTGGTGTGGACTCCCCCACGGTCACGCTCCGCTGCCAAGCGGACTGCCCGGGGCCAGCGACTGTGCAGGGACTCTCCCGCACGCCCCGCCCCCCGACACCAGAGCTCACCGCTCGGGGTCCACCAAGGCGAAGTGTCCGCTGTCCACAGTCTCCGCCCAAGTCCCGCGGTCCGGACCAGACTCAGTTTCCAAATATCAGCGCCCCAGGGAGGAGACCGGCTGAGACACTTCAGCACATCTCAGCGCCCCCTAGTGGCTCCCCGAAAAGTGGTTTAGCGGTCGCCGCCATCCCTGCCGCTGCTGTGGAAGCCTGTTGGCCCCAAGAGGTCCCTCTGCCCTGTCCAGGGCGTGAGAAACACACCTGCCCCCACTTGGCTAGCAGCAACTGTGCTTTCCTCCCAAAGGAACATACTGCCTTGAAGCCCCTGCCCCTGGAGGCGAAGCTGAGTGACTGTTCGGCAGTTTGTTGCACCACTAGCCCGAAGGATTTTGCAGCAATTAGTCTTCTTTCAGCCCAAACAGATGTTCGCCGTCAAATGCCATGTCTAGAAGCTTGGCTTGAACGTTTAGCGAGAAACCTGAGCTGTGGAAGTATGCCGCCCTCAATACTGTGCACATTCCCATGGCACGGCCTATGCAGACTGCAGTGTCAAGACCTGCCTGCACACTGCAGTCTGACAAGCCACGTCCTTGCCATCACTGACCATATCTGAAAAACATCTCTGACCCCCGCCCCCCGTTCTGCTTAATTTATGCTTGGTTTAAAGTGGCGCGGGCGCACAATGCATTCTGGGAGTACACGGAGCCATGTTGGATATTTACTTCACTCCGCAGTGAAAGGCTTCACACATTTTGCTGAAGTGTTAGATTCACAGTGCTGAGACAAACATGTTTTTTCAAACTTGGTATGCAGTCAAGGCCATTTCTGCTGGGAAAAGCTAACGTTGTTATGACTTGCTGCTGTTCTCCGTGGAGCATGTTTTTAGAGCAGGGAGGCCCTGCGTTCCTTGGGGGGAGCTCTCGATTGACCCAGCTGGCAACCGACGGCTGTTCCTCAACTGCGCAGGTGCAATTGCAGAAGGTTCCAGAATTAACTCCTTTTTTTTGGAGTGCCTATATAGGCGGAAACCTGGAGGGGTCAGGTGAGACTTCAGCCAGAGAAGGACGCTCCGTCTGGCCTTCCTGTGAGCTGTAGCACTCTCTTCCTGGCTGCCCCCCCGGAGTCTTCCAGCCGCTTCTGGACGAGATGAGGACAAGAATTACGCTCACGGTGATGTATTTCTTTTGACTTCTTTACTTCTTCTACAATTTATGTCCATGTTAGTTTTATGAGTTATTTCTATGTACTTGTAATCTTTGAATAAATAGCCATAAAGAGCTGATTATCTTCTAAAGAGTGTGTAGCTGTGAGTTATTGTGTCTGTCTGTTTTTGGGTTGAAATATTTGCTCTATAATTGCATTGGTAATTTATGGTAGTTCTGTGCATTTTTCAGAGGAGAGCAATACACCCCCTCAACCAGCCCCCCAACTGGGAGCTGATCAGCTGCTTCACACCTTTGTTCTCCACCGCATGCGAGAATATTTATCGAAGGCACAGCTGGTATGGATTGCTTTTAGAGCCATGCTCCCTGACGCAAAAATCTACTTCGCTAGAGCATCACTCTTCTTGGTCTCTTTGTCCATAGGCATGTTCGAGGTGGATGCGGCTGTCCGTGAGCTTATCGTGGCGCCTTGGACTACCAACCCCTTTTGGATTAGGGCGAGCTGAAAGGAAGGGTAAGTCCCTTCTGGCTGGCTCAATTTTTGGTCAGCTCGGGCATCCATGGCTGGCGTGGAACATGGTTTCTGCCACAACGTGCCAATGGGGTCAGAAAGGCTCACATCAAAAGGCAATCCACTCTCTGTCTGCAGGACTTTATCCAGGATGTCCATAAGATCATAGGCCTTGAGTGGCTCGACTCGGGTACCCAGCCCCAAAGCCAAGACCGCCCTCTCTACTGTCTTTCTGTTTTGGGCATTCGGGTGGCCATGAGGGGAAGCTTGTTGCAGGTCGAGGACAGGAGAGGCTTCAAACCCACTTACATCATGCAGACCATCAGCCAGGGCCAGTATGTCGGCACCCCAAACTCCCCCACTCATCGACTCCATACCAAAAGGGAGCAGAGCCCCCTTCCTTGTCTAAGTGTGACCTCAACTCTGGAGGAAAAGGAATGTCGACGGAACCGTTCCAACAAGCCCTCTCAATGCTGATGACTCGAGGGCCATCAGCGCTGCTATCGGCTTTGTGATCTGCAAAGGCATAGGACGAGACAAAGAAATTACTTACCCCAAGTAATTTTCTTTCTACTGGATGCTCCTCCCACGTATTCCTCATCTTAGATATATATTCTCCTGCTCTCAAACCTTTTATCAGCAGGGGATGTCGTGCGCACTGGCATTGATGGCCGTCACGTCGTCATCTCTGTGACCGGACGGGACAAAAATGCAGGTACAAATAGCGCTCTCAATGCTCCGTGACCTCTGTTATCATTTTGTCCCTTTGCATAGCCGCGTTAGGGATTTGAGACGAAAATGTTTAGCGGTCATCATATAATTTACATTAGAGAGCTCTGTAACCGTGGGTAGGCTGGAAAGGCAATGAGGAATCTATGGAACATCCAGTAGAAAGGAAATTAACAGGGGTAAGTCATTTGTTCTTCTAACGGATTGTGTCCTCCCACGGATTCCTCATCTTAGATAGACTCCCATAGCAGTAAGACTATTACGGAGGAGGGGAGGATTGAACTCCATTAGGATTACGACCCTGCTTGTTGGAGGACAAACCTGCCGAAACTAGACTAATTTGGAGATACTGTGTCCAGGGAGTAGTGTTTTGCAAACGTGTGTATGGAGCACCAAGTTGCGGCCTGACAAATATCCTTTACAGCTACCCGTCTTTGTAGAGCAGAGGTAGCTGCCTCATCTCTAGTAGAACGCGCCCTGAGGCCTTCAGGGATTTCCTTACCCGCTCTGGTGTAGCCTTCAGACACACAAAGCCCTATCCATCGAGAGATGGGTTGCTTTGTTATTCCTTTGCCCATCTTCGGACCTGTGTATCCAATGAATAGCTGCGCTGCCAGCCTGAATTGTCTTGTCCTGCTGATGTAGAAACTCAGAGCCCTCTTGGGGTCGAGTCTATGCAGCCTTTCTTCCTCCTTGGATAGATAAGGCAGCAGTTAGAAGGCTGGCAGACAGATTGTCTGCGACAGGTGAAACTCTGACAAGACCTTCAGAAGGAATGAAGGGCACACTGCAAGTCACAGTGTGGATGGAAAATACAGTAAAAGGTGGCTTACACGACAGGGCCTGCAATTCGATTACTCTCCGGGCAGAGGAAATGGCGGCCAAAAGTGCAATTTTCCAAGATAGTAGCCTCAGACAGCACAAATGTAAGGGCTCAAATGGAGAAGTCATGAGAAAAGTTAACACTAGGTTTAAATCTCATGCTGGGACCATGAAAGGTGTCGGAGGCAAAGCGTTCGTCAGCCCTTTTCAAAATTGCACCACAAGGGGGTTCGCGAGGTAAGACCCTTGCTCTGGCGTGCGCATTAAAATAGAAAGCGCCTCGAAATAGCCCTTTGATGGTGGCGACCTAAACCCCTGTTTCACCAAGTGAAGGAGAACATCCTTGAGATGTCACATAAGAAAGGAATTTCTTCCAACGGCATCAGTACAGAGCAAGTGTTACTGCCCTTCTGGCTGAAAGAAAGACCTCCATCACATCTTCTCGAAGGTCCAAATCCCTGTACCTTAGCCTTTCAGAAGCCACTAGTGCAGGATGAGCGTGTACACGCTCGGGTGAAGCACCAGCTTCCTCACCTGAGAGAGAAGGTCCGGTGTCCGGGGAAAAGGGTGTGGAGGGTGACAGATGGGCATGTCCAGAGGGTCTGGGTACCACATCCTCCTGGCCCAGTCCGGGGCAATGAGGATCATGGTTGAACCGTACATCTTAAACCTGCTGTCCACTTGAGTGATGACTTGAATTGGGGGGAGAACATACAGGAGCTGGAAGTTCCAGTTCACCACCAATGCGTCCCCCAGTGCTCCTCAGGGGAAATTCCCTGGAGAAGAAAAGTTTGCACTTCCTGTTCTCACTGGAGGCAAACAGATCCAATTGAGTTCCCAGAGGGTGAAGATCTTTGGAAGAATTTCTTGGCACTGCTCTCACTCGCGGGAGGCTGAGCCCTGCCTGCACTGGGTGTCCGCCGTAGTATTTTCCTTTGCGGCAAGGTGAATAGCCGACGGGGAGATCTCGTTCTGTAACGCCCAGAGCTGCATAGTCTCTCTGCAGAGGGAGAGTGACCCTACACCACTCTATTGTTGATGTAGTGCATGGCTACCCCTTTATGGAGGGCAAAAGGCCATCATTGCTAGACTGATCGCCCTCAACTCCAACAGGATGATGTGAGGTTGTGTCTCTGCCATGGACAACAACCCACTCACCGTCAGTTCGTTCAGGTGAGTGCCTTTAAAGACTGGCGGGGGTGTCTGTACTTCTTCCCTCTATATGGTTGGGGTAGAGGCCCAGAGCATCCCAGCCAAGGTTCTCTATATGGTATCTATGGATGAGCAACCAGGGCTTAAGCTCTCAGGAGGTTATGCAGCTGGTTCTTAAGTACAGTGAATGCCCAAGCACTAACAAAGGAATGTCCACACTCTGTTAGGTGATAACACAGCTTCTTCATATAAAATAAGGTCCAGATAAATATAAACACATAAAACATACACTTTGTACTTTGGTAACACTATTCATAAATGCCAACAATATATACTCTCTATGTGGTACCATACTAAACTTAAATTAGGTAAAAATGCACCAACTGGGGAGTTTTTAAACAGTATGTGAATTCTTAAGTAAGGTGAACTGTCATAGATATGGGGAAAAAGGCAGGTTAGTTTCAGAACAGTGGCAGTATACATTCTTTAGACTGAAATAGTAATACAGTGCGAGTATCCCCCCCCCACCCCTCCCCGCCACCAACCTGGGCAACCTGTAAGGGAAAAGTTAGGGAGTACCTTATCTCGTCTTTTACAGCCCAGTCCAAACATTTCCAATAGCGCTCTGCTTCCGTTTTATAGATTGTACCACCCCAATGTACCCGAGATGCCACAGGCGGACAGGATCCAAGATGACTCTGGGACCCCCGGACGACTCCTGAGGCTGGAAGACGCTCTTCCTCGTCAGAGTACCTTTGAGTGCGTTGGCAGGCGGAGTGGCAGAGTTTCTTGGCTTTACTCGAAGGGACCCCCAAGGAATGGACCCCTTTGCAGGAAGGAGTCACAGGGATGCAGAGTTCAAGAGAAAAGAAGGTACCAACTGCTCTCGTAAAGGCAGCCATTTCGGTCTTTGTAGTGGTCTCCTTTGGACAGTTGCTACTCTGGCTGCAGAGGTCCTAGGAAGCTGAAACTCGCTGTGGACTCCGAAAAGGCCTGGTTGATGGAGATAATACTACTGGGGATCTTCAATGACTCTCGTCGAGTGCAGTGCCTGAAGAACGTGTCAGGTTTCAGGATTTCACAGTTCACCATCTTTGAGATCTTCGGTGCTGCAGACGCGAACAGACGTCTGGATGGCTTCTGGTGACCTGGGCTCGACTGGACCACAGACCTACATCAAGGCTGCCCCCCCAGACGTCAGCTTTGGATTTTGGTAGCAGGAAACTCACCAGCAGACCTTCCTCTGCCACAGCAAATTGGACTCTACTTCGGCGGGAAGAAGTGGTCAACTGTCGTGTCAGGGATGTCCCTTGAAGGATGCTTTGATCAGGTGGAACTTTCGTAGCTCCACGGGTCAAGCAGCACTATGCCAGGGTACCCCCTCTTCTGGGTGGTAGACAGCAATCCCGCTTTCCATAGTCACAAATACTCTTCCAAATCCTAGGCGGCAAAACTGGACTTCAACTGTCCAAGCTATGGTGCTGGCGAAAGATCCGGACGCACTGATCGGAACGATATATGATATATCAGAGGGCGGACATGAGATCTCTAGATTATATGAGGTGGTGATGACCCGGGTGGGGAAGGACTTGATGGAATTGAGGCTGGACTGGGAAGCGGAGGTGGGGGCGCAGCTGACTGATGGGATGTGGGAACGGGCCATGGGATATCATAAGAAAGTGTCCAGGAATGCTAGATTGCAGCAAATACAGCTATACATCACGCATAGAGCATATATGACCCCGAAGGAAATAGCAAAGTTTGCGAACGCAGGTAGACAAGCATGCCCGAAATGCGATGAAGAAGATGCAGACATGACACATATGTTCTGGTCCTGTCCAGTGATTGAAGGCTTTTGGGGGGAAGTGGCACAGAAATTAGCAGACAAGGGGGTCCTGCTACGCATTGACACGGCCTGGGCTTGCCTCCTGCGTGGGTTCCCCAGACCACGGAACACCAAACATCTCGGGAAGCTGAGAGACCTGGCATATGTACTTGCTAAGAGAAGGATAGCCATGAGTTGGAAGCAATGCCATGGGCCAATAATAGAGATATGGTGGCGGGACCTGCAGAAGTGGGCGGAGGCTGAAACGGTGGTATGGCAGGAAGCGTGTAGCAATTGCGGGGAAGAAGATGTGGGCAACCTAGCGGCTTGGAGGATGTTAATTACGGGACTGTTTGGCACGGAAGTGGACCCTGCTGCTTCGGAGGGAGACGACGCCCAGCCACACCAAGTTTACACAGAACTGCAAGGTTGATAAGCTCTTGGGGGGGGGGGGGGTTTGAAGTGCAGTAACATGTGATTAACTGATATTTACGGTTGTGTTGTATAATGCTGCAAGTTTGGTTTGTATTGTTCTATTTTGAAAATAAAAAAATATATTTAAAAAAAAAAAAACTGTCCAAGCACTCCTCATCTGGACTCACGAAGACCCCTTCTCTAGACGGCAGGCACACAGGACTAGCTTCCAGTGCACTTCTGATGAATAGTGGCAGGTGCACAATAGTCTCTTGTAGCTCGGGGAGAGGTCTCCTATCCAGGTCCTCTAGTGGACCAGTCCTTGGAAGAACACAGCAGGTTTCAGATTTTGTGAAGAAAATGCAGCCTGCCTCCTCCATCTGGGCTTCAGGGAACAGCTTTTTCTTGCTTCTGAACAAATTGGAGAGTGAGAGGTCCCTAGCTATACACATTTGTTCCCCATTCACTCTGGTTGAACCAGGCTCAGGCAGCCAATCATTCACAAGTGTATTCATGCAGGCAGGCACCCAATCAGGCTCACAAGCATTCAGGCCATCCACCCAAACCAGACACCTATAACACAGAATGTGGATTGGTGTAAGCACCCAGCCTTTCGGAACACTACACGACATTCACTCCAGTTTTACAAGGGTGTACCCCCACCCATGAACGCCATCAGGGTATTCCATGGGTGTTTTTCAAAAAAAGGAAAACAATTAAGAGCTGCACTGTGGCAGAAAACTCATACAGAGAAGTGGGAGGGCAGGTACCAGGTGGCCCTGTCCCTCCAAAAGGCATTTCCAGTATCACAGTGCTACAGCCTTTCGTGCACCAGCCTTTCAGAGATGTGTGTCACGAAGGTCGTCTCTGGCCACGGTTGCCAAAATGGCTCTCCGGCAATCACGTTCTCTGTGCGAGTCCACCATAGGAGATCCTGAGCGACTCTGCTCGGGACTTGAATCAGGTCTGTCATAATGGCAGAAAACTGCAACCACTGAGATCTGAGGGCCGATTGGAGCAATCGCAATCTCATTCTCAGTCGAGCCTGCGGCACCAGGAACATGCAGGATGCCATGAGGCAGAGCAACAGTAGGAAGTCTAGTGCTGGCAGATATTGGGCATTCTGGAATTTGGTGTCCATCTGCAGGACATGCAGAGCCCTCTCGGGTGGGAGAATCCATGACTGCTCAGATGAATTGGAGCGTTTGAGAAGGTGTCAGCTGAGACTTCATTAAATTGAGGGAGAAGCACAGCTTGTGAAGGAGGTGGCAGGTGCGATTGAGATGATCCAGAGCTTGAGCCAGGGATCGTGCCCTGAATAACCAATCATCCAGGTATGGGAAGACGTGGATCCCCCCCTTTCCTGAGTCTGGCTGCCACTACCGCCAACAGATTGGTGAAGACCCTGGGGGCATAGGTAAAGCCTGAAAGGCAGAATTCGAAATTGGTAGTGAGTGGTGCCTATGATTGACAGATGGAAGTAAGTGCCCAGTTAGTTGAGCGACACTAGCCAATCTTGAATTTCTAGGGTCTGGAGGATCTGCGATAGTATTACCATCTTGAATTTGTGTTTCCTGAGGAACTTTTTCAAGCGCCTAAGGTCCAAGATGGGTCGCAGACCTCGGTCTTTCTTTAGGACCAATAAAGAGTAGCACCATCTGTTCCTTTCCTAAATAGGTACCAACTCTATGGCACCCTTCCCACAAAGCGAGGAAGCCTCTTGCAAGAGCAGTATGTCTGGAACCGAGGGTATGCTGTGTCGAGGAGGGCGATCCGGGAGCGCTTTAAAAAACGTGAGGCAGTACCATTAGGATATTACCTGAACCAACCATGCGTCCGTAGTAATGGTGCACCATTCTTGTGAATGGCGTTAGGCGTAGTGTGGCAGAAGTACCTAAAGAGGTTTTGCAGCAGGCCGTAATGGAGGGGACAGACACAGAAGTGGTCTGTGTCCTGGCTTCTCTTTCTTTGGAAGGTCGAGAGAACCATCTCCGAGCTTGGTTAGGATGTTTGCCTTTCTGTCCATAACTTTAGAGATGAAAAGGCTTGCTCTTCCATTGAGTGGAAGGTTAAGCAGGCTGTCTAATGGCCGCACCTAAGGACTTTGCGGCAGCCTTGGATGCTTGTAGCATTCCAGGTTTTCATCTACCTTTTTGCCAAAAAGATGTGAGCTGTCAAAAGGCATGGAAAGCAGCTTTGCTTGGACGTCCTGCGTAAATACTTATTTCCTCAGTTAGGCAAATCTTCACATGACAATACTTGCTGCCATTGTGCCATTGACCTCCTGACACAATTGGCTGTGGCAACCCCCGACTGCAAGGATTGGCACATAGCTTTCTTGCCGTACTCCACTATGTGGAGAAAACCATGCATCATGTCGCCTTCTGGGATGTGTTCGGCTGCCTCCACGAGTGTCTGTCTGTGTGTGTCTGTCTGTGTCTGTCTGTGTGTGTGTGTGTGTCTGTCTGTCTGTCTGTGTGTGTGTGTGTGTGTCGGTCTGTCTGTGTGTGTGTCGGTCTGTCTGTGTGTGTGTGTGTGTCGGTCTGTCTGTGTGTGTGTCTGTCTGTGTGTGTGTGTGTCGGTCTGTCTGTGTGTGTGTGTGTCGGTCTGTCTGTGTGTGTGTGTGTCGGTCTGTCTGTGTGTGTGTGTGTCGGTCTGTCTGTGTGTGTGTGTGTCGGTCTGTCTGTGTGTGTGTGTCTGTCTGTGTCTGTGTCTGTGTGTGTCTGTCTGTGTCTGTGTGTGTGTGTGCCTGTCTGTGTGTGTCTGTCTGTGTCTGTGTGTGTGTGTGCCTGTCTGTGTCTGTCTGTCTGTGTCTGTCTGTCTGTCTGTGTCTGTCTGTCTGTCTGTCTGTCTGTCTGTGTCTGTCTGTGTCTGTCTGTGTCTGTCTGTGTCTGTCTGTGTCTGTCTGTGTGTGTGTGTCTGTGTGTGTGTCTGTGTGTGTCTGTGTGTGTCTGTCTGTGTGTGTCTGTCTGTGTGTGTCTGTCTGTGTGTGTCTGTCTGTGTGTGTCTGTCTGTGTGTGTCTGTCTGTGTGTGTCTGTGTGTGTGTGTCTGTGTGTGTCTGTCTGTGTGTGTCTGTCTGTGTGTGTCTGTCTGTGTGTGTCTGTCTGTGTGTGTCTGTCTGTGTGTGTCTGTCTGTGTGTGTCTGTCTGTGTGTGTCTGTCTGTGTGTGTCTGTCTGTGTGTGTCTGTCTGTGTGTGTCTGTCTGTCTGTGTGTGTCTGTCTGTGTGTGTCTGTCTGTCTGTGTGTGTCTGTCTGTCTGTGTCTGTCTGTCTGTCTGTGTCTGTCTGTCTGTCTGTGTCTGTCTGTGTGTGTCTGTCTGTGTGTGTCTGTCTGTGTGTGTCTGTCTGTGTGTGTCTGTCTGTGTGTGTCTGTCTGTGTGTGTCTGTCTGTCTGTGTGTGTCTGTCTTCTATTTCCCACAGTTGCAGCTATCATGTGCCGGATGCCTGGTTAGGAATTCAAGGTCAGATGGTGCTGGTTTGTACTTTTTGAAAAACTCCCTCTGGATTAAGTCTGCCATAGCACCATGAGGGGATTTTCTTTTTTTTTGCTGTTGCTGTTATGCAACGAAAGAACATGCTAAACAGATGTTCTCTTGTCCAGAATGTCTGGCAAGACACATTCCAATATTTTGCCAGGTGGGGGACCCCCACCTAATGCATCTGTTACCTTTGCCATCATTTCCCTGTAAGCCATGCTTGTATGGGTTTAAGGATCTCCTCGGGGGAATTCCACCTCAGGAGAGGTGTCCAAGCCACTAGCAACAAGGCGGACTGAAACGGGAACCATACCCGTTTCTATGGGGGGAGACGGGGGCGGGGGGGGAGGGGGGCAACTGACAAATTCCTTCTCTTCTTCAATGAGGAAGAATGACGGGAGTCGCTCCTCGAGTGGAATTTCTTAGTGTTTTTTAGATGATTTTTCTCCTTCTCAGGCGTTTTCTCGGCCGCAGAGGTCTTTTCGTCAGGCCAAACCTTTGATGGCGTCGTAATTGACGACTTCGAAGATGATTACCTTAGGGCCAATTTGGAGGCTCTCTCCTTTAAGGTCTTTGGTGTCCTGACCTAAGACAAGCTGCAGTCCGCCACAATATGGTCGGTACCAAGGCACCAAATACACACAGAATCGGTAAGTGACATTTTTGTGCCGCAATCACAACATTTTTCTTTTAAAACCAGAGTGTTTCGGAGTAGATAGGATGACAAAGTCTACCAAAAATGTGAAGAATTTCGAAGAAAAATAAGTGCGACAGAGAATATCTGAAGCAAAGGTACCAAGTAGCGTGCTGGGCAGGCAGAAAAAAAGGAATAAAGGTAACAGGGCACCGAGCGTGCTATTTGAACCTGCATCTACGTCACATGAGGCCACAGAGACTACTCTACTGCCATCAGCGCCAGTGTGCATAATGCCCCCTGCTGGGAAACTTTTCAGAGAGCTGCAAACCAGGATCATATATATATATATATATATATATATATATATATATATATATATGGGATACATTACTCACCGTAATCGTATTTCTGATGCTTGTATCTGCTTAGATTCACATGCTGTGCATAGGCCGACATCTAGTGGAAGCTGCGGAGTATTACAGTTTGTTTTTCGAAGTCGAAAAATGGGCGTCGACACAGGGCGTGCCAGTAATACTATCCCTAGTGTGACGTCCCCTGTACCCATGATCCCTCACGCGTCTAGGATCCCCAGATTGTGTTTTTCCTGACATGAGGTAGCATGAGGAGTAGCGTGAGTACAGATAGTCCAAGCAGATAGACAGAAAGGTAAGACTACAAGCAACCATGCGCCTTCTCTCGGAGGGGAGGAAGGGTGGGTCGCATGTGAATCTAAGCAGATACAAGCATCAGAAATACGATTACGGTGAGTAATGTATCCCTTCTGAGGCTTGTGGAATCTGCTTAGATCACATGCTGTGCATAGATTAGCGAGCAGTACCAGAAGAAGGAGGTGGGATGTGAGAAGGGTCATGAGCAAACAGGTGTCTTAGAACCGCTTGTCCCACTTGTGTATCTGCCTTGGAATGAGTGTCAATGCAGTAATGCTGAGTAAAAGTGTGAATAGAGCTCCAAGTAGCTGCTTTGCAAATGGTGTCAAGGGGAACATTTGCAATGAAAGCCAGAGTGGCCCCAATGCCTCTGGTAGAGTGGGCCCTTGGCGTAAAAGGCAGAGTTTTTTCAGAAAGAGAGTAACACAGCTGTATACAGTTGATAATCCACTTTGAGATAGCGCCCTTAGAGACGCGATCCCCCTCTCTGCCTGTAGCTACGGAGACAAACAGTTGATCTGTTTTCCTTAGCGGTCTGGTTTTATTTACATAGTATAAGACCGCCCTACGCACATCTAGGGTGTGTAGTTTCACCTCAGCTGAGCTTTGTGGGTTTTGGAAGAAAGCCGGAAGCTCGATGGACTGGTTTACATGGAACTTGGATATGAATTTTGGTGAGAATCTAGGGTGTGTGCGTAAAACCAGTTTGTCCTTGTGGATAGTAAAGAAAGGATCTTGCACTGACAGAGCCTGAATTTCACTGACCCTTCTTATGGAGGTAATGGCTACTAAGAAGGCCGTTTTATAAGTCAGGTGTTTGAGACTACTTTTATGCATGGGTTCGAAGGGGGGCCCCATGAGCTTAGATAGCACCACATTGAGATCCCATCCTGGCGGTGGGTTCGAGATAGGAGGGTGAAGTCTCTTTACTCCTTCCATGAAGGCTTTAACCACTGGTACTTTCCACCACGAAACCTTGTTATGGGATGTGGTGTAGGCTGAGAGGGCTGCCAGGTGTACTTTCAGAGAGTTAAAAACCAACCCTGCATCCAGCAGGTGGAGCATGTATGTTACAACGTTGGAAGGAGTGCAATCAACCGGGTTGATTTGTTTACTCTGGCACCAGATAACGAATCTTTTCCACTTGTCAAAGTAACAGTGCCTTGTATTTGGTTTCCTAGACTCTTTTAGAATGTCCATACACCTCTGTGGTAATTTGAGATGTCCAAACTCTATGACTTCAGGAGCCATGCTGCTAGGTTCATAGAGTTGGGTTCCTGATGCACTGTTTGACCTTGTTGCTGGGACAGAAGGTTGTACCAGGCTGGGAGTCTGATGGGCTCGCATACCGCCATCCTGCGTAGGTGTGGAAACCATGGTTGTCTCGCCCACATGGGAGCAACTAGGATGAGCGTCATCGATTCCTTGTTCATTTTGTACACCACCTTCCTGATGAGAGGAGTTGGTGGGAAAGCGTACGCAAACATCCCTGACCAGTTCATCCACAGGGCATTCCCCTGGGAGTCCGGTTGTGGGAACCTGGATGCAAATCCTGGGCATTGTTTGTTTTCGCTTGTGGCGAATAGGTCTATAGTGGGGAAACCCCACTGAGAGAAGAGATCTTCTACTACGTCTTTGTGAAGGACCCATTCGTGTTCTTCTGGGAGGGAGTCTCTGCTTAGAGCATCCGCTAGGGAATTGAGCTCCCCTGGAACATGTTGCGATGACAGGAAGATGTTCCGTCTGAGTGCCCATCTCCATATTTTCTGGGCAAGCTTGGACAGATTTGGCGAACGAGTCCCTCCTTGCTTGTTCAGATAGAACATGGCTGTCGTGCTGTCCGTCCTGATCTGCACCGACAAGTTTAGTAGATGGGGCTCGAACGCCTGCAGCGCTCAGAATACTGCCAGAAGCTCTAGCAGATTGATGTGGTTCTTGGCTACTGAGTGAGACCAGAGACCCTGAGCTGTGTGGTGGAGATGGTGAGCTCCCCACCCCGTCAGGCATGCATCTGTAGTTACCACTGCCTGTACTTCGGGATCGTAAAAGGGTTTCCCCTTTGCGAGATTCTCTCTTGTCCACCAGTGTAGGTTCTGTACGAGTGTTGGCGAAACGACCACTAGATCGTCCCACTGACCACTTGCCTGAGACCACTGTTTCGCCAACCATTCCTGCATGGGACGCATGCGCAGACGCGCGTGGGGGACCAGGTAAATGCATGACGCCATCATGCCGAGTAACCGCATAGCTTTGCGTACTGTTATCTGTTGACCTGACTGATAATGCGGAATTTGCAGAAGTATGTTCCGAATTCTTTCTTCCGAAGGGAAGGTCAATCCTTTCTGAGTATCTAGGATAGCTCCTAGAAACTGTTTTGAGGTGCTTGGCACCAGACTTGACTTTTTCTCGTTGATGGAGAAGCCTAATTCGTGGAGGAGGTCGATGGTCCTCTGAATGTTTGACCTGCAGATTCCTGGGGTTTCCCCCGTTATGAGCCAGTCGTCCAGATAAGGGTACACTGGGATTGCCTCCCTGCGTAGGTGTGCAGCTGCCACCGCCAGTACCTTGGTGAATACTCTTGGTGCAGAAGCTATCCCGAAGGGCAGTACCTTGAATTGGTAGTGGCGACTGTCCACCGTGAAGCGCAAGTATTTTCTGTGCGCCGGGAGCATGGAAATATGAAAATAGGCATCTTTCATATCCAAGGTTGCCATGTAATCCCCCTTTTTTAGGAGTGGGATTACCTCTTGTAGTGTGGTCATACGGAATTTTTGGGGCTTGACATACTTGTTGGCAGGCCGTAAGTCTAAAACTGGGCGCATTGTTAAATCTTTCTTTGGCACAAGGAAGTAAGTTGAATAGATACCCTTGTTTACCTGGTGTCCCGGGACGAGTTCTATCGCGTCCTTTTCTAGCAGAATGGCGATCTCCTCGAGGAGGATCTTCTGATGTTGTAAAGAGTGGACTTTTTGTCTTGGAGGATGGTTTAGGGGACGTTGCAGTAGTTCTATGCAGTACCCATTGGATACTGTTGACAGCACCCATCTGTCGGATGTTATCCCTTCCCATGCCTGGGTGAAACTTGATATTCGTCCCCCTACTGGGGTTGCATGGGAAGGGACCCTGAACTGAGCGTCACTGCTTTGGTGGAGGCGTGCCTCCTCCTTTACTGGGGCTGCCTCTGCCTCTACCACGTCCTCTTTTACTACCCCTACCATACGTCTGGGTAGACTGTTGTGAGCTGGTGTTCCACTGTGTACCCTGGGTGTGGGAGTAGCTATTTCCTCTATTGGGATTTTGGCCGCGGGTGCGACGAAAATTGCCATTCCCTCTTTGGTTAGGTGGTTTGGTAGTTAACTGGCCAAGGGATTTGAGGGTGTCGAATTCTTCCTTAGCGTTTTTTAGAGCGTCCTCGACTGCCTTCCCAAACAGGAGATCACTTTCCACTGGTTTGTCTAAGAGCGCAGCTTGTGTTTCTGCTTTGAATCCCGACTGCCTCAACCAAGCATGCCTTTTGATGACAGTCCCCTCTGCTATAAGTCTACCCGCATTGTCAGCGGCGTCCAGAGTTGCTTTTACAGTGCAGCCTGACACGGTCCTTCCTTCCGCACAAATGCGAGCTAGCTGGCTTTTAAGGGGTTCGGGAGCAGAGTCTATTAGTGCTGCCACTTCTTCCCACTGGTGACAGTTGTAGCTAGCCAACAGTGTCTTGGAATTCGCGATTCTGGCTTGGTAGGCTGCCGTGGAAGCTACTTTCCTGCCAAAACCATAAAGTTTTTTACTTTCTTTGTCGGGGGGAGCCTCAGAGGAAGATAATGGTGTACCAGCTCTTTTGCGGGTGTTGGTTACTACTAGAGAGTCTGGCTTAAGTTGACCTCTAATATATAGGGGGTCCGACTGGGCTGCTTTAAACAGCTTCTCCACTCTCGGATTCACAGGTCTTGTCAGGTTTGGGTTGACAAGGGATGGTGCTATTCTGCGTTGAACAGATTTTAGGATGGGAATGGTCTGGGCTACTGGCTTCCTTTCCCCTATTAGTTCTTCCGCAAAGTCCCTTTCTTCCTGGACACCTTGTGTGTCTATGTGGAAGTGGTTAGCTGCCCGAAAGAGCGGTTCATTCAGGAGGGGCTGATTATCTATTGGGGAGTCAGACACTGGGGCTTCCCTTTCGACTGGTGAGTCCATTCTGAAAATATCTGGGCTATTTTCTGGCTCATCCTCGTCTTCGTCTTCGCCGTAATAATCTGATCCTGCAGGATCTTCTGGCGTGTCAATTTCCTGACCTTCTATAAGGGAAGAGTTTCCTTGGTCTGTAGGGAAGAGGTAAGAATAGGGTTGGACCTCGATGGGGTCTAAAGGCCTAAATGGTGTCTCGACCCGGGGTCTTTTATTTGAGGGGATAGGGTCCCTTGACCCTGAGGGAGAATCTTCCTGAGGGTTTAAAGCTAGGAGTTGTTCAGGGTGTCTTTCGAAAAAATTCGCCAAGGAAGACATCCTTGACATTACTCTGTCAATGTCCTCGCATGACCAGAGTTTTGAGCTTGGGGTGACCTTGCTGGGACTTTCTATGGATTGGCCCTGAGAAGACTTGGTCAGTTCTTTTGTAGTGGAGGACTGCAAGGGTTGTTTCCTTTGCTGTTTACCCCCTTCCCCGTGGGTGGAAGTGTGTTTCCCCTTTCCCTTATCTTTCGACGCCTGGCGTCGAGGATCGGAGGTGGAATCCCTGTCTTTCGAACTAGCCTTCGAAACTGGCCCCTCTTTACTCCCAAGTGATGTACCCTTTTCCTGGGGTGCAGTCTGGGGGTGGAAGTCGTGTTCGTCTCCGGACGATTGATCTTCCGGGATATTAATGGTCGAGGCACTCTGTGCAAGTGTGGAGGCTTGCCTGACGTCGTGCGGCGACCTCGACCGGGACCGCCCAGAGGACGTCCTTTCGGACCGCTCCTTCTGTGCCTCTTTCCGAGGTTTCGACGACGTCGAATCTCGGGTGGATTTTTTGTGTTTAGCGTGTGTATGTGTAACGCTTCTGTCGCCGGGGGACTTCCCCATAGTCGCCGGGACGGACGACCTTCCGAGGCCGGGGACGTGCGTTCGGCTGTCCTTCGACGCCTTGGTGCCCTCGCCGTCCGAAAGTTCGGCGTCGCTGCCGTCGCTGAAGGTACCCTCCGCCTCCATAGCTGCTAGCTTGGCGTGGTGGGCCCAACGCTTGGTGGAGCGGTCCTTAAGAGTTTTTGCCTTAAACCTGCTACAGGCCCTGCAACCCGTCTCGGGGTGGTCTCTGGGTAGGCAAAGGTTGCACGTAGCGTGCTTATCTACCCAAGGGTATTTCTTATTACACTTGGGGCAAAACTGAAAGGGCGTACCCTCCATACGCGCCTGTGGGCAGCGGGCAAGTGTGTGTAGGTAATAAGGTGTCGAGTGTGGAAGTGTACCACCCCCACTCTCCCTACTTGTAGGGCCGAGGCCAGCGGCCCAGGCCCGAGCCGAGGCGGAAGCCTCAAGGCCCAATCCGTCGGGTATTCGACGTTGATCTCCTTCCCCGGTTCGGCGTCGAGATGTTGATCGACGAAAGGTTGGCCAAACGGGGCAAATTAGAATTAGTTTAGAGTGAAAATATGGCAAAGCCAGGGAACTCCGATGAAGTGCTTCCGACCAGAATGGCGGAAAAAAACAATCTGGGGATCCTAGACGCGTGAGGGATCATGGGTACAGGGGACGTCACACTAGGGATAGTATTACTGGCACGCCCTGTGTCGACGCCCATTTTTCGACTTCGAAAAACAAACTGTAATACTCCGCAGCTTCCACTAGATGTCGGCCTATGCACAGCATGTGAATCTAAGCAGATACAAGCATCAGAAATACGATTACGGTGAGTAATGTTTCGACTTCGAAAAACAAACTGTAATACTCCGCAGCTTCCACTAGATGTCGGCCTATGCACAGCATGTGAATCTAAGCAGATACAAGCATCAGAAATACGATTACGGTGAGTAATGTATCCCATATATATATATATATAGGATCTGCGTGAATGACAGAGTTTTAAAGTCCGACCACCAGGTGGCTTGGAGCGCCATCGATGTGGTCGCTCCTCTGAAGCCGCCCGTGGGATGCCCGCCGCCTCCGTCAAATTCTGGCGGGTCGGCTGAGGCTACCGGGTCGCAAACACCATCTAAGGTGACCGGAACCTACACAGCACAACCTGGCCCAACATGATCTTCGAACGCAGAACCGTTCTACCCGAATCCAGCCGCCGAACCCTACCCACGTCACCAGCCGAAGGAAACAAGATGGCGGCCACACCGGAGCCTAGCAGCATACTACGTGCCTCGCGATGACGCTCCACTTCAGATTTACCAGGACCTTTCACTACTCACTCCACAGAAAAGGAGAGCACTCCGACCCCTGGCACTTTTCCTCCAGGACCAGCAGGTCCACTACAGATGGTTGTTTCCGACGGCTCTGCAGTTCACATACAAAGGCACCCTGCGCCGGATTAGCCACCTGGAGGACGTGGAGAAAATCATGCATCCGACCTCGCCCCGAGAGCCCTCCACGCCGAACCCGGAGGGGGCTGGGGACCCTGAACCACTCCCCTACCCCAAAGCCTAGACGATCATCATGGTCGACAACACAGCGGAACAATAGAAGGAGATGTCCAGAGGCGCTCCTGCGTCCCCAGATACTAACATCATCCTAGCCCAGACTCACTTGGCCTCACCTAAATTTGGAACCACCACCTCACTCCTAAACTGATAAGCCTCGAAGACCGAGGCGGCGGGCCATACCCATGGCTCATACCCATTCCAAGGATACTTTCCACCTCTGGTTCCTTGGAAACCCACAGTACACAATACTCGATGGGACAGTTGGCCCTGTTGGCCAAGGGTGCGTCCGTACACACAATGTCGGCCCACCCGTCAGTTAAAGTTGCGGCCCCCTGTTGGGGTCCCGCGTTAAAACCTCAAGCGCAGGATGATACTCTAAAGACTCACAGTGGAAATGGCAGTTGAATCACCAGCTCACGGCACCCCCCCCAACCCAAGTAATGGAGAAAGAAAGGACATCAGACCAGCAAATCCTGAGGCTTTGCTCCCTAAATGTTAATGGACTGAACTCTCCTAACAAGCGAAGAGCAATTCTACTAAAACTCCAGGATGAAGATGCTGCGGTAGCCATGCTCCAAGAAACTCACCTGCTGCCGGCAGATGTTACTCTGCTTCGCTCTCGGCTATTTCCGCTTCAATTTTTCGCCTCTGGAGCAAGCAAAAAGGGAGGCCCTGCAATCCTTTTTAGAAAGGACTTGAATCTGCAGGTTCTGGAAACGAAAACATGCCCGGAAGGCCGATATACAGCTGTCAAATGCCTCTTACTAGGAAACCTGTATACCTTTATCTCGGTGTACGCCCCTAACACTGGTCAATAGCACTTTTATGACACCCTGGGCTCGTCTCTCGCCCATTTCGCAGAGGGCCAAACGATAATCGGAGGGGATTTCAACGGGGTTCCTGACCCCACCAAGGACAGATCGCACCCCCCCGACTCCAAGCGATTTTGCCCAAGCACTAAGCCTCCTCCAGCTGTTCAGGTCCTTAGAGATAGTAGACACATGGCGGGTGCTTCACCCCACCGAAATAGACTACTCTTTTTACTCATTCGTTCACCAAACCTTTGAGGATCGACCTTTTCTTGATCTCCCCGCAAACCTTGGCCTTCATCAAGGAGGTATCCATCGGCACAAGAGTCATATCTGATCACGCCCCAGTGATCCTGGAACTCTGGGCCCAGAACCCCAAACTCGATAATCTACGTAAATGGTCCTTATACGACCCGATCCTGAATGATATGGCTACAAGAGACAAGATCGCACAGGGGATAAGAAATTTCTTTGACGAGAATCCAGCCTCAGACACCTCGCTGGCGAATAACTGGGACGCCATGAAGGCAGTGATCAGAGGCACCCTGATCGCCCAGGGAGCGGCCTATCACCGGGATAGGCGACAGACTCGGATAGCTCTGGAAGAGGAGCTGAAGGAAGCTGAGGCAGTCCTCAGGGAAAAGGGTTGGTCCCCTAAAACGCAGCGAATCATACGCATGGCGAGGAAAAAACTAGAAGCGCACTATGCGGAACAAACCGCACTGCTGATGGCGAAAGCCAAACAGTCGTACTACGCAAAGAACAACAAGGCGAACAGATTCCTGGTGGCCAAATTGGCCAAGCAAAGACGCATTAATACGATCACCGGCCTGCGAGATCCCAATGGGGTCATACTATATTCAGAACCCGAAAAGCAACGATTAGCAACAGACCATCTGACCCAAATCATGACGGCAACCCCACGGAACCTACCGCAACAGATGGAATACCTGCAGAAGGCAGCATTGCCCCGTCTCCCTGACACGATGAAGGGCGAATTGGAGAAGCCCATTACAGAGGAAGAGGTTGAGGAGGCCATTAAATCACTTAAAACACGGGCCCCGGGCCCGGACGGCTTTTCAACCAGACTCTATAAACTATTCAGATCTCAGCTGATTCCCCCCCCTAGTAACTTTGTTCAACTCCTTCAGGGAAACGGGATCAGTAACCCCATCGATGCAGGAATCATCCACCATCCTCTTGCCCAAACCAGGAAAAGATCCGAGAAACCTGACCTCCTATAGGCCGATTGCACTTTTGAACATTGACGCAAACATATACTCCAAAATGTTGGCGAATCGCCCGAGTCGCGTCCTACCGGAGATTATCCACCCCGACCAGGCCGGCTTCATCTTACACTGCACGACAGGAGACAACATTCGGAGAACCTTCCACCTGGTAGACCTTGCCTCCCGGAACTCCCAGAAACTAGTCTTAATGGCACTGGACGCGGCTAAGGCATTTGATTGGGTGGATTGGGCGTTCATGAAACACACCCTGGGGGCCTTCGGCTTCAGGACAGCATTCCAAACGATGATTCTAGCTAATTATAGCAGACCAAGAACCTTCCTGAGAATCAACAGGCACAGCTCGGCTCCGATCCCCCTGTCATGCGGAACCAGACAGGGCTGCCCACTATCACCTCTGATCTTTGCACTCACCATGGAGCCCTTTGCTCAGAGAATCAGGTGAAACAACCAGATCAAAGGCCCAAAGAGTGGCCCCACGCAACACAAAATCGCCCTATATGCAGACGACGTACTGCTCACGATCTCGGAGGCCCAGTCATCCCTAAAACATGCGCTACAAGAAATAGCCAGCTATGGTGAGGTCTCAGGCTTTACCGTAAACTTTGACAAATCATCGGCCCTAAGCATCGGCCTCACCCCGGCAGAGCGTGAACCACTGGCCAAGATGTGCCCGATAACATGGGAAAAAAGAGCCATCCCCTACTTAGGGGTTTACATCCCAGCTGACCCAAAAGACACATATAAAGCTAACTTCCCCCGGTTGTTCAAAGAACTGGAAGGAGACCTGAAACGTTGGGCGACCCAGGAGATTTCACTGCTGGGGCGCATTACAGCCTGCAAGATGAACCTCCTTCCAAGGTTCCTGTACGCCTGCGCCTCCCTCCCAGTAGCGATTCCCGCACCAGCTCTTCGTGATATCCAGAGAAAGATGTCGAAATTTATCTTGAAAGGTAAGAGAGCGAGAATCCCCCTCAGAACCTTACTAGGGGGCTCCAAGCTGGGAGGGTTGGGGGTCCCAGACTTACGGGCATACAGAGTGGCGGCTCACATGCACAGGTCCAGGCGTGGCAAACTACTACAAATCGCACTAGATGGGTAGAACTGGAACAATCCCAAGTGCCCCTACCCCTGCGATTTTTGCCACACATCCCCAGCCCCCCTCAGAGCGCACTGGGGAGACCTCCTCCTATCAACCAAACATACCCTAAGCTCCTGGGACTGGGCGCTGAAGAGTAAGCCCACTGAGCCCACGATCCCCGGTCTTCCATAATCCGGCATTCTCACCTGGAGCACACCCCCGCAACTTTTCAGAACTGGGTAAATGGCGTGTTAGAGACTATAGGCCAGCTATATATGGGAGAGAAGCCCCTCACATTTGAGCAATGTAAGGAAAAGTTCCAACTCCAGGAAAGGGACAGATTCACCTATATCCAACTGCGCCACTGGTGCTCGCACCCTCAAACTCTGCAAGCAGCGACACGCCCCCCCCACCGCCCTGGAACTCACACTTGGAGATCTTCCAACTCGTGGGAGAGTATCCACTCTGTATAGGCGCTTCTTAGGTGACTTCCTGATCGCAAGAACTCGCTGCATGGCCCAGTGGGAGGTAGATCTGGGTCACCAAATAGACGACCAAACCTGGGTAGACATTTGGACCAGAACTCACGCCTCATCCACCTGCATCACCAACAGGGAATGAGCATATAAGATCATGTTATGGTGGTATTACCCGCCCCTTAGACTCCACCACATAAATCCACAATTAGACCATTCCTGCAGGAGAGGATGTGGCCGCCCAGGCTCCTTCTTTCATATGTGGTGGGCTTGCCCAAAGATTCAGCAATTTTGGAAGACGTGTTTGGGAACCATCGCGCAAATCACCGGAATGGCGATCCCGCTGGAACCAGAGCCAGTCTTGCTGGGAGCCCCGATTCCCGCGATCTACCCACGCTCCGGGTCCAGATCGAAACTACGCACACACTGTCTTCTAGAAGGGAAAACGGTGCTGGCCCGCTCCTGAAATCCCCGGAAGGCCCTCACATGTCCCAATGGTGGACTAAGCTTTGGGATATTTTGATTGCGAAGAAGGTGACGGCAGCGCAGGCGGGAACTCTCGACCGATTCCAGAATATTTGGGCCCCAGTACTTGAATACAACCAGCGCTTCCCCGCTCTGACCTACAAACCCACCAGGGCTCGATGGATCCTGAAAGACCAAGTGATCCCTGAGGGAGACACAGACTTTGGGGCGCAAAATAGGCGATCTAGGAGGGAGGAATCCACCTCCGAGGACCGAGGGGAAGGTGGGACGGGGGGTGGGGGGAGGAGATGAGGAGGGAAAAAAGGACTGGGGATCAACATACCTGAATGATTGTTGCTGACAATGTTTTGCAATTATCAACCTGCCTTGATTTAAAATAAACAAGTTAAAAAAAAAAAGTCCGACCACCAAAAGTCTGATTTTTTTTCTTTCCCCCCACCTTACGCCTATACATTTTATATTACCTTTACCCCCCCCCCCCCCAACACATATATCTATGCAAACAACTGGGGGTCAGACTTTTGGTGCTCGGACCTTTTAACCTTGGTCATTTTGGTCTAACCCATATATATATAGAAATAGATATATAATATATAAGATATAAGATGAGGAATAAGTGGGAGGAAAACAATCCATAAGAAATTGTCACTTTGATTCCAGAGGCCTGTACTGCCTATGGCTTTGAGGCCAGAGCCATACCCGCTGGTGCTTTTCCAAAGTGCTAGAGCATCTGGTTCTTAAACACCTCTCACTCTTCTCTCAGGGCACTCCTAGTAGGGAAGGACTTACCCAGCTCTTCTGACAAAATGGAGCCGTGTCTAAGCCAGCGTTGTTTCCTTTTCTTGGTGGAGTAGGAATGATGCAATTTTGCCAGCCGTTCCCGGTACATTTGCTGATCGGAATCGCACTGCCCGATGGTGTGTTGCACCCCGAGACACCACACACAACTACCCTGCGGGTCCGTGGTGGACATCTTTGAGCCGCAGTCCTGAGAAAGCTTGAAAGACGAGACTTTTGGGCCTGACCTATCGGTGTCAATTGAAAAACATTCTCACAAGAATTTGCATTCCAAAAGCGTGCTGAGCACACAGAAAAAAGCAACAGAGATATGAGGGCAGAGCGATGCGATATATGTTCTGCCCACATCATGTAAGGAGTGGTGAAGTCGAATCGACGGTCAGCACTGAGCCGCACTACAACCCGTTGAAAAAGTTTCGGAGCAGCTGATTCTTGCAGGAGACTCCAATCCATAGAAGGAAAAACACAGGAGATGGCGGTCCTTCCTGCATATGCTTGTGTAGTTTTCACCTCTCGCTGGAAATGTATCTTCCTGTGTTTTTCAGCATGACCAGAACATCGTCCGACAAATCCTTCTTATAGTTCAGCATGTCAGCAGCCAAGCATAAAAGATCTGGTTGCTGAGGTTCAAATGAAGGATCTGTCCCCCAAAGGAGGGAGAGCAGGTCAACCAACGCCCAAAGGCACCAGGGCAGGCATATGGATATGTCCAGAAGCTCTGGGCACAACATCCTACAGTCATAGTGCGGGGTGGTCAGAATCAGTGTGGACCCAAACAGTCACAGTCTCCTGAGAGCTAGAAGAATTAACGGGATTGGTGGGAAAGCACCGAAGAGATCCAAGTTACACTCTACCACTGGGCTATCTCCCAGAGATCCCTGCCGAGGAAACACTCTGGAGCAGAACAGCTCGAACCTTCTGGCATCAGATACAAGAGGCCAAGAGGCCCAGAAGATGCAGATATGTAGAGGCCAGGACACAAGACATAAATGGGGCCAATTGAGCAATCCTCCGTAAGAACAAATGACTTCACTCTCGATCAGGTTCTTTTCTGATGACTTTCTTCCTCAGATTCCTCATTTATGCTATTCTATTCTGAGCGCAGTTCTGAAAAGTTTCTGCCTCCAGGGGATGCAGTGCGGCTGTGCTCGACGCCCCTAGCTCCTGCACCAATCAGGTTGTCAGGTGAGTATATATTTAGGTGCTGTGCGCCAGTACCTTAATTCAACAATTTTACCTTAGCACTCAGACATTGAGAGACCGCAGAACTATAGGTGAAATAGCTATCCACCAAGTGGGGCAGTAATTTTTCTTCGAATGGATTCCTTCATTCTTCTGATTCCTCATGTACGATAGACTCCCACAGATGGAATAATTTGTTACCTTTCAGTAATTTTTTTCGATGGACGTTCAGATGGATTCCTTATTTTTGATATCTTTCTCCCAGCACATAATTTAATCAAAAACATTTCTGCTGCAAGGGGGTGCAGCATGGCCCTGCCCGAAGCCTCTACAAGATCCACACTGAACGGGACATGTGGGACAGTATATATAGAGGCGCCACAACATGGGATCTCAATTCAACCCTTTTCAACATAGCACCCTTGACACAGACAGACCGCAAAACCAATGTGTACTAGCTATCTGCCAAGATGGGCAGACAGGGAGTGCGATGAGGAATCTGTGGGAAGAACTTCAATCAAAAAGAATATTACAGAGAGGCAAGTAATTTGTTCATTTAATGGACACCTTCCGCCCACGGATTGCTCATATTTGACTCAAAGCAGTGCATAGACCTGTAAACATGAGGACAGCAAAGACACCAACTACACCAGTAAACTCTGAAGGACAGCACTGCCAAAACTAGCATGCTGATCAAAGTCCAAGAAGTAATACTAAGTGAACGTGTGCAGCGAAGCCCATGTACCTGCTTGGCAAATATCCGGGACAGGTACTCCACGTTGCAGAGCCAAGATGGTGGCCACTCCTCTGGTGGAGTCTGCTCTGAGACATACAGGCAACTCTTTACCAGCAAGATGAACAAATGACTTACCTCTTGGTAATCTTCTTTCTGATGGATGTTGCTCCCACGGATTCCTAATCTATGTTATCCCTATCCCAGCACATCTGTTATCTGAAAAGGTATCTGCTGCCAGGGGGCGCAGCATGGCTCTGACTTGGCTCCACCTGATGCCTCCACGTCCCGGACAGGATGTCAGGGCCAGTATATATTGTGGAGCGGCTTGCCGTGATCTCAGTTCTACCCTTTTTTTCCCAGCACCCTGACACTGAGGGAACGCAGAACAAGGTGTACTAGCTACCCATAGAGGGGCAGGTAGGGAGGGCGATGAGGAATCCGTGGGAGGAACATCCATCAGAAAGAACATTACGGAGAGAGGCAAGTAATTTGTTCTTCCAATAGATTCTTTCTTCCCAGGGATTCCTCATCTATGACATACTCTCAAAGCAGTAAGTAAACCTGGAGAAGGGAGAAAACAAGAACAATACCTAAACCAGAAACCTCTGGAGGACTACCCTACCAAAACAGGCATCCTAACCCGAAAGAGAATCCAAGCAAAAATGCTTAACAAATGTGTGAAAAGATACCCACGTTGCTGCCTGGCAAATGTCCAGGTTAGCACTCCTCTCTTCAGGGCAGAGGTTTAAGCCACTACCCTGGTAGAATGAGTTTGGAGACCCTCAATCACATTTTTCTCAGCCAAATTGTAGCATTCTGAGATGGAGAGAATTGTACACCGAAACAGGGCCTGTTTGGCGAGTCCTGCCAGCAGGAGCCCCATTGTAGCCTACAAAAATCTTGCAATCTTTTCCTAGCCTCTCCAGTACGAGAGCCATGGAACTTAAAGGCCTGCACCGGGTCCAGAAGATGGAATCGTTCCTCTGTCTTGGAAGGGTGAGCCAGTGGAAAAACCACAGGAAGACGGACCTTGTGAGAGATGGAAATCTGAGACCACATTCGGCAGAAAGGAGGGCCTCACTCTCAAAGTAACCTTCTCTGGAAAAGAACTAATAGGAAGCTTAAAACAGACAACACCTGGTGCTTACTCACCTGTCTTGCGGAAGTGATGGCAACCAGGAAAACAGGACATGAATGAAGGGGCTCTAACGGAGCACCCATCAGAAATGATAAAACTAAAATCAAATCCCAAGCCAGAACCCAAATTGGCAGATGGAAACTGGTTAAACAACCCCAGCAAGAAGGCACAACAGTGGGGACTGCGAAAAACGAGCCCTGTTCTGGGGACCTTTTTTGAACACTGAAATAGCAGAGAGGTCCTCCTACACCAAAGACAACAGAAAATCCCAAAAAGAGTAAATTATAAAGGATCCAGGTCCCTCTCCCAGCACCAAGTCAAACATTTACGCCACCTACAGGCATGATTGGTTTTTATAGCGGCCCTCAAGCTGAAAGCAGCACTTCGGGGATGTCGTCCAACAAGTCCCACTCCTTGTATCTCAGTCTCTCAGCCAAGCATGAATGTTCAGGCTGCTGAGGTTCAGACGGAGGACCCGCCCCTCCGATTGGGAGAGCAAGTTCATTCTCCTCGCAAGGCGTCAGGGAGGGCAGATGGATATGTCCCGCAACTCGGGATACCACGTTCTCCGGACCCAGTCCGGGGCCGATCAGGATCATTGTGGTTCTGAACATGTGCAAATCCCCGAGAACCAGCTTAATGACCGGGATCGCTGGGAAAGTATAAAGGAGGCTGAAAGTCCACTTGGCCATCAGTGTGTCCCACAAAGCTCCCCGAGTAAATTCCCTGGAGCAGAACAACTTGCACTTCCTGATGGCACTGGAAGTGACGAGGTACACTTGAGGAGTCCGCTAGAACCGGTACAGTTTTACGTTTCACAGAGGGGAGAAATGCGACCAGGGCCTGCTGATCGCCCTCAACTCCTGCCAGTTGATATGTTCCAGAGAACCGACGGGAGACCACAGTCCACTCTCTGTCACGTCAGACAGGTGAGCGCCCCAGCCAGTCAGAGGCGTTCATGGCCACTGCCACCTGGGGCCAAGGCTGATGAAACTGTGCGTCTCTCAGCAAATTATCCCGCACAGCACACGTTAGGGAAATTTTCTCTGAAAGTTAACTTTCCATCTATATTTCTGGACCCCCCCCCCAAATCTTTTGCGTTTGTTACAGTATCCTGACTGGACTTTTGCCAGTGGAGCACAGCCCTCAGCTGCGCTCCCCTGTGCTTTCGCTCATTGTTACGGGGAAACTGACACGTCCTTCAGGCTGTCAGTACTGAGAAACTTTATTTCTCTTCGTCTTTCGACTTGGTTGCCACTTTTGTTAAGATTTTATCATTGCGCAAAGTCCATTACTATACCATGCAATGGGGGTCATTGTGTTTTCTCGCCCTAGTCATCCACGAAGGATGTTTTGATGATTGAACAACGTGCATGGGAATAGACTGGTGGCAGCTGAAATGTTTGCAACTTTTTACTGAGCCATACTGCGCTTACCGCATTTGGCTCATGACTCATGCACAAGAGCATGAGTGCCACAGTGGTCCCCGATTGGAACACTGCTGGGGAACATGAGCGGGGCAGATCTTCTCATTGGCTGGCTGGATGCAAGTACTCGCTGGACTTGTGGATATGAGGACAGGTCCTGAATACAGACCGGAACCAGGTCCAAATCGACCTATGGACGTGGCCAAGTATCTGGAGGAGCTGAGCAGAATGAAGGACTATCCAGGAACATGCTGAAGAAGGTTGGCACCCTGAGCCCGCTGTTGTCCCGGTCGAGCCCTACTTTGCGCACAATCTCAGAAGACCTGTGAAGGTGCACCAAACTTTCGGAGTGGTGGGAAGAATCACTCAACGTCTCTGGGTTGCCTTGCAAAAGAGCTTATTCTGAAGTGTTCCTGGGCCATCCAGTGGACTGTACGGCTCAAACCTTTGCACCCACGCAGGACCGTCGCCGCCTCGAGTTTTTGCCACGAAACTTGGGGGATCCTAACTTGTACTGCAAAGCACCTTTTCACTGAATGTCGTCATCCCAGCTGCTTTCGAGAGTTCGCGCAGGCGGGAACTCTCGACCGATTCCAGAATATTTGGGCCCCAGTACTTGAATACAACCAGCGCTTCCCCGCTCTGACCTACAAACCCACCAGGGCTCGATGGATCCTGAAAGACCAAGTGATCCCTGAGGGAAGGTTGCGTGGCCTTGTGTCACTGTGATGCCAGGTTTGGGCCGAAACTGAGCTAAGGGTGGAGAGTACTGAAATCACTTACCGGTGGTGGTCCCTTGTTCATCCATAGCATTTTACGCACAGAGGATTCCTTGTGGTCCTTTCTTTGGCCTTTGAAATTTGGGATTATCTTTGTTCATCAAAGCAGATCCTCCCCTGACTTTCTTTGGCTTCTGAAATTTGGGATTAGCTTTGTTCATCAAAGCAGATACTCCCCTGACTCTTGGAACCTGTTTTCACCCATCAGAATTCTGTCCCTAACTTTGCCAGCTTCCTGGAAAGGTACTTTGTGTAACTTTTACACATAACAAGCGCTTTTACGCGCGCACCGAACATTGAGCAGAAGGCTTCATTCTTCCTAGGGTTGGACTTATAAAGTTAGGGTTTTCCATTTCTGAAGATTGTCTATGCTCTAGAGATTGCCTGCTTTTTTCTCATACAGGTATTGTTGGAGTTTCTAACTTTATCGCATGGACTCCAGTGACTGTATATGTTTTACAACATGTGTTACTTGTGTGGTATTTTGCTATTTTTCATTATTCATGGTGTTTATTCTTGGGCCTAATAACGTGTATATTATTCTATACTTTGGTCTAGTGGTAATTCTTGGTTTGTCTGTGTGTGCTCATCAAAGACCTAGGATCACCCTCACTCCTCCTGAGATTTAGTCTTGACTGCTCACCAAACTACTGTGCATTTGTCTGGCTATCTTCCCAGAAGTGTCCCCTGTTCCACTAACAAGAGTGGCCTCCTAAACATCTGTCCATCAGGCCATAGTTTAGAAATCCATTCGAACAGCACACCACTCAAGATCCTGGGCCACCTGGTCCGAGACCTGTAGCGGGACATGTGGCCCTGGAACTGAGACCATTGGCAACGAAGAAACCACTGACGCAATCTCATGTGCAGCCTCACCTCCGGCACCACAACGATCCAGGAGGCCATGAGGCCCAGAAGGCGCAGGAAAGCTGAGGCATTAACTTGTTCCTGTGATTGGAGATTGACCATCCAAAAGATGTTCGTCATTCGACCTTCGGGTAGGAAAGACCTGCCCAGGCGAATATCCACGACTGCCCCAATGAATCTTGGAGACTGGGACTGTAGAACCTGAGACTTTTTGAAGTTCAGGAAAAAGCCCAAACTGTGCAATAGAGTGCATGTGTGGAGTAGATGCTCTGACACTAGCTCTGGGGAGTGAGCTGGGATGAGCAAGTCATCCAGGTAGGGAAAGACAGAAACGCCTTCTCTCCTGAAGCAAGTTGCTACCATTGCCAGCAGCTTGGTGAAAACCCTGTGCGCCGATAAAAGACCAAACGGCAGGACCTTGAACTGGTAATGCTGTTGGTCCACTACGAACCGCAGGTACCATTTCTGCTCTAGATGAATCGGTACATGAAAGTAGGTGTCCTGAAGATCCAGGGGAAACCAACCAGCCCTGCAGATCGATGGCTTGTAGGATCTGGGCTACAGTAACCATCTTGAATTTGTCCATGCGTAAGAGCATGTTAAGTAGCTGTAGATCCAGAATGGGGCACAAGCCTGTGTCCTTCTTCGGCACCAGAAAATAGGTGTAGCACCACACCAGCCCATCCCTCATTCTGAGCACAGAACCAGTTTGATTGTGCTTTTCGCCAGGGGTCAAAGGAGAGACAGGACACAACAACCCTGAATGACCTGCAAGGCCCAAGCATCAGATGTGGTCTCTGACCATTTTGTGCTGAACATAGCGAGTTCTCCCCTCCCCCACCACCAGAGACACGTGGTAAAACATCACTGAGGTTTGGTGTATTGGGGCGCAGTGGGGGCAAAGGCCAAACCAATACCACCCCTCTGGGCGTGTTCTTCCTCTACCTCTTGCGAAGTGTCTCCCTCTTTCTAAGGCAGATTGACCACAGCCTCTCAAGGAAAATGCAGTCAATGGGCGGAAACCCCTGCCTGGGACGGTGGGTGTGCCAAAGGCTGCTGCACAGCAAGCACAAAGACTTAGCCGCCGCCTTTGATGACTGTTAGGGAGAATTCTCTGTTTAGGCTGAATTTCCTAACCTAGTGAGTCCCCCAGCAGCTTTGCTGGATTTTTGGGGTTTATTTTTTTCTCCTGCCAAGAGTGAGACTCTTTCACCCTCACTCTTGGACATGATTTGAGTGTGTTTCTTTGGATCTAGTTGTGTTTAATGGGCTATGGGGTCTTTTACTCCATAGGGCTTCATGTGTTTTTGTGATGTGTGTTACACAGCACCCTCCGTGCAGTAACACAGGGGTGTCATAGTGACCCCCCAGTATAGACTCCATACCCTGGGACTGACTACTGTCTCCCAGGGCATGTAAAGTCACCATTGACTTTACTAGTCTTAAATTCTGAACAGAACCAGTACAAACCATCATATTGTGGACGTACTGGCTGGGGCAATTCAATTGCCCCGGGGTCTGTTAGTCGAGGGGGCACGTCTCTGTCCCCCCTGATCGAGTTTTGGCTGGTGGCAGTGGATACTACTTTTTATATTCAACCGCGAATATTTTCCTATGGGATTTCCCATTGTTTTAGGCTACTACCTTTATTTAATTATTTACGGTAGCCTCGAACATACCGCCGGTTTATTTAATTAATATTAATTCTCCGGTTGGTATTTTTTTCCAAAACTTGATTCTAAAATGGCGTTTGTGTTCTCTTCTGTGACTCCAACCCAAGTCGACCCCTTTGTTCCACTTTTTGGCGGGCTTCTCCACAGAAGCCCTCAAAAGTGGTGCCACTCTGTATGGGGTACTTAGGAGGGGTGGAGGGAAATTTAGGCACCCTGGGCTGAGTTGCCTAGGCAACTCAAGTCGCACTCCATCCTGATTGGCCCAAGTGGTGAGCCGGCCGGCTCACCACTTAGCATGTTTGAGTGACAGCAAGGCTGAGTGAATGGGGGTTTGCTGCATAAAAGCAGGGCTTTGGGGACTGGAACTTCAGAAGTCGCTACAGGACCTAACAATCCGACGAGGGAGAAGCTGAGCCGACCTGCCACGACACCACCACCGGTGGAGCCCTGCTGGACTGCCTCACCACTTTTCCCAACGACAGAGGAGATCTCCCGCCGGAGAGTCTTCTTCCTTTGACTGGTGGGGATAACCAGTTTCACCGCCTTTTCGCTTTCCTGACGTACCTCGTGGCCGCCTTGCCCGTGCCAAGCACCCCGGCAACCGGGATACCACGTTTTACCACGACCGTGAAACAAAGGTACCACCTTTAACCGGAAAACTCCACGGCTGGTTTCTTCCCTGGTAGTGCAACGACCTCCATCTTTCCTCCAAGTCGAGATCTTCTCTTCCCCTGGACGACGACGCAACTTGCACCCACTACCAGGAACAACTGCCACCGCTGGAGGATCCTTCCCATTTAAAGTACCGTGTCCCGCCTGGCTTCCCTTGCTACCGACTGTACGGGGTAGATTTAGCTCCCGGCTTTCGAACCTGGGTTAGTCTGGGACACCCTGGCTAAACTTCCTACAGCCTCTCTAAACTCTTTTTGAACCCTCTGCAAGACTTTCTAAGCCTAGTGTAACTGTGTGATCTTGGGCGCATTTGTGCTCTGCTCTCTCTAAGAGTGGGCCCAGCCTTTGGACTTTGGCTCACCAGTGACTTTTGCTCTTCTGCCTTGCTAACAGTGTTCCTGAATCTTAGAGTGGTGTACCTTTCCATATTCTGTCTTTTTCTCTCCCTTTCTCACAAACTTATTAGAGTGCAATCTAGTTAAGCGCTCACTTCTGTATGAAAATAAGTGGTGTTTTACTGTGATTTATCTGATAAGGAAAAAGGGGTGTATATACTACAATAGTAACTGTGTTTAGAATATTTTACAATAAGAGTGCTGGAGTGTTTCAACTGTGTGTTTTTAAATAAATAATTATATACTTTGATACCAAAGCTCTGGTCAGTGTTTGCTTGTATTATTGTATCTGAGTGCCTATTGTGTATACTTTGCATACTGCCTAACTCTTCTTGAGGGAAGTCTGACTGCTCAGCCACAGCTACCAGGTAAATCTGGGTGGTGCAGACTGCTACCAAGTGGGTTTACTGCCAACACCTGTAGTCTTAAATCTTTTGCAGTGGTCCCTAAGGGAACTGCACAGGTTTCTGCCTAACAATGACTGAAGGCATCTTCGGCCTTTTCTCCAAAAAGGTTGTTGCCATCAAATTGCATGTCCATAAATCGGTGCGGATGTCAGCCACAAATCCTGACATCCTTAGCCAGGAGTGGTACCGGACCTCAGTGCTGGTGGCCATAACCCTACCCACATGTCTGCTGTATCCAGCCCTGATTGCAGAATATGTCGTGCCGCATCCCTGCCATCAGAGACCAGGGCCTGGAATCCGCCCCTCATTTCCCCTCCAGGGATGTGTTCTGCTGCATTGGCCACCGCTACCTAAAGGTTGAAGGAAATCTTTGCAATGGTGCATGAGGCATTCACGGCCCACAGTGCCAGACGGCTTGACACCAACACCTTACCCCATGCATCCAACCTCTTATTTCTCCTTGTCCGGGGGAAGGGATGGGAAGGTAATTGTTTTTTAGGCTAGAAGTGACAGCTTGGACCACCAACCTTTCAGGTGAAGAATGGGAGGAGAGAAAAGTTGGGTCCGAGGCAGTTTTCTCCCACGTCTCAAGCACAGGTGCTTCCAATGCCATATTGAAGGCCACCACATCCAGAATACCGCAGAGGTCCTATTACACCCTGAACTTGGATGGAGCAGACCATCCCAAAGTAATGGCCACTTTTTCCATCAAGCGCTGGAATGTGGCTTGAGGCTTTCCCGGGGTTGAGAGCTAGCAAGAAATCCATTTCCGGGTAAGTGTTGAGTATACTGGCTCCTTGCAGCTCTTCCGCCAGCACCAGCACATTCTCACCTTCCCTTTAGAATTCTTCAGGGAAATCTTTCACTTCCCTAGACCCCAGAGGTTCCAGCCCAAAAGGGATCTGGTCACCCTCATTTCTCATATATGTTGTAAATCTTAAACATAAAATCCAGCGGGAGTGGGCATATCGTGCAGTTCCGCTAGTCTCAATGGTGCCAGTTGGCGAGGACGACGTTGCTGCCGGCGCAAAGCCTGTGACACCGAAGGCGGGCCTGTAGGTGGTGAGTCATCATGGCTTCCTTTTGGGCCAGGCCGGAGCCAATGGGCAGTCAGGGGTGGTTCCTTGAGGGTGGCCTGCTGGCTGCAACAAATGCGTTGGGCCCCTGTGGTGCAGTAGCTCAAGCCAACTGCGCCATTGCATGTGCCACTGACGCCGAGGCCAGAGCCGTTGGCGCCTGGGCAAAGATGTCTAGCATCTTCAGGTGGAGGTTCTCCGATTACTCCGGAGTGGAGGATTGGGTTGAAAAAGATAACTCTTTTGGCCGCTTAGGCGAACCCCTGGAGCAGTGGTTCTTCCAAGAAGATGAATGCCGGTTCAAGGACCCACTCTGCGAACAGGACCTCTTCGGATCCTCCTCCTTCCTCTTCTCCTTTTCCTTGAGCGGAGCAGCCTGATCTTCGGAGCACTGATCTGCGCCTTGTGATCCCGATGAGATTGTGGTGCCTCTCCCAGCGCCTTGCTGACGAAGGTGAAAATCTGAGGTGTGCAAGGAAGGCATGTTATCAAACAGTGAAGACAGACACAAGTGATCACAGTTCAAGGGTGTTTATTGAACTTCAAATGGGTTGGTTGAACGCCAACGATCTTTGTCGGAATGCCAGCAAGACTGAGATCCTCCTCATCGGCACACCATCACCTTCCTTACCCCTCACTCTCTGGCTGGCCTCCCTTGGCCCTCCTCCTATCCCCACCTGCGAGGCCAAGAACCTTGGTGTCACCTTTGATTCCACACTCTCCTTCTCCGCCCACATTTGATGTATCAAAAAAGTCAAACTTCCTACTGCACCTCCTCAGAGGTACTCTTCCTTTCCTCTCATTCCCCCAGAAGCTCACTGTCTCCCAAGCTCTGGTTCTCTCCAAGTTGGACTATTGCAACAGCCTCTTTCTTAATCTGCCTACCTCTACTCTCTGCCATTTGCAACTTATCCAGAACAGGACTGCAAGACTTGTTCTTGGCCTCAAGCCCTGGGATCGTATCTCTCCAGCTCTGAAATCTCTCCATTGGCTCCCAGTGGATGCAAGGATTAAATTCAAAACCCTCTGCATTGTCCACAAGGCTTTCTGGGGCCTGGGACCAACATACCTTCAGCTATCCCTCCGCAAATACCTCCCATCTCGAGCACACCGCTCCTCTACCGCTAACTCCCTCAGGGTCAGTCGTTTCTCAAAGAAATGAGCTGGGGTAGATCTCTGTCTTCGGCTGGGGCCTCCCTCTGGAACAGCCTCCCTGCCACTCTAAAACTTGAGGAGAACCATCTCCGGTTCTGGAAGCACCTCAAGACCTTCCTCTTTGCTTCTGCCTTTGCCCCCCCCCTCTCCCCTGCTGATTTTACTCTCCCTCGGCACCATGCACCTGGCCCCCCTCTTTCCTCCGGGCCCAGGTACCTGCTCCTCTTGCCACCCGCACGCACTGCCTCCGGGCCACCTCTTGCAATGGGGTCTGTATCTGTACCCATACAGCCCCCACCCCTTTTTTTGTTCTTCCTGCACTTATCAGACCTACCCAGCCTGCTGCCTTAACCCCAGCACTGCCACTTGATGGCTGCACTCCCTCTGTTTGTTGCCTTTCTATTTATTAATGTATTTATTATTTTTTCCTTGCTCCGCACTCTCGTTTTGTGCCCCCTTCCATGCACTTCTCCCTCTCCCCCTCTACCATGCACTTGCGCGTTCTCAATGTCACTGGGCCTAGTAAGATTGTTGTTTTTGTTTCTCCTCTGTTCCCCTTCCCTTGCCGCGCTCTGAAACACTTGTGTATGAGCGCGATAGAAATAAAATATCAATATCAATATCTAAACCTAAATCTAAGGATGGGAGAAAGCTACGACCATCAAATAATAACGCAGTCCTAGTCAAGTCTATGTCAAATAAAAGGGCCTATACTAATAAACCTAATGCCAATCCTTACTTCTAAATACTAAAGCGTGTGGGACAATGGTGTATGCAAAAAGAAAAGTTTTCAAGCACAGTCACACACAAGCGCACGCGCAGATACAGTTCAAAGCACCGACATCAGGGCCTTCTGCCAAAGCCTCTTTTCCAATAAGAATCTCTTACTGCAGAGGGTCTGTCGTAACAAACAAAGTCTCAAAGTTCCATTCCTATCAGGATTTTTACGTGCACAAGTTCTCGCTTCCAATGCTCAACGTGGGTCTCCCTCTTCAGGCTGAGACCTCCTTTTATCACAATGTTCACACTTGGTCTCCCTCGAGCGGATTCGGACCATGGACCTACCTCGTTTGGGCTCGGATCCTCTTTTCACCAAAATCGAAGACTTTCAAATGTGCGATGGGTGTTGCTTAAACTGTTGCATGACCACTTCGATTCACTTCACACAATTGTTTTCATCAATCTTCGATCATTACTCTTGGCGGGATACCTTACAGACACATTCGATTGAGCACATTCAAGGTGCCAGGCCACTCTCAACGGCATTGTATCTTGCCTTCTTAAGTTCAAACATTCATCCACAGTTTAACTTTACTCGCGTCTCTCATCACACACGTTCAACAATGTTCGTTCCTGCGCTCGTTATACAATGTTGCTGCATGCAACCTTGACTTCAACACACACCGGTCTTACATCAGTCTCCCCAACTCACCGGCTGTGTTGATCTCTCTGGTGGTACTTTGTTTTTGGAGCCAAGAACGATACCACAGCAGCTGCTGCTGCTCTTCCCCGCCTTGGTCGGTTACGCAGGAGCGTCCTCAATATCTTCGACACACAATGCAGGATTCTGCAGTCTGGTTTCCTGGCCTTACACTTTTTGCCTTGAAGGTTTCTTGAAAGTAACAGCGTCTTGCAGAAAAGGTCAAGGGTATTTCCCTTCTTACTAACCCTTCTGGGTTTGCAGTCTTTCCCCCCTTGTTCAGCTGCTGATTCGAAACTGCTGTCCCTTCATGTGCTTTGCCTCGCTCAGAGTGTGCTCTTGTGCACCGCCTTTTATCCATGTGGGAAGGTTTAATGGCAGTCAGGTGTGAATGATTGTCAGTAATTGCGTGAGTTCGCCTGACCATAGTAGCGGGACATGTCAGGTACACTGCTCGGGTGTGAGTCTGTTTTCTCCCAGAGCGGGCTGTCTGTGTGAAAGTGCTGGAGAAGGGAAAGGGGGAGAGGAGGTAAGGCTCCCACATATCTTACCTGGCAGGATGGGGCAAAGGTGTTACAGGGAAGAGAGGGATACCGCGTCTCGCCATCCGACATCCCACAAGACCCCTCACCCAGGTGATCCTCCCGCACTGGTCCACCCCCAAGAACTGGATCCAAAAGCGATGGCCGTGTCCTGGCCACCTGGATGACAGATCCCTGGGGACTGGCGGGTGAGAAACCTTCTGGTTTCTCACAGGCGCCCTTTCCTGTAGGGCCTTTAGGTGCATGGACTAGCACGGCTTGCGGTCCTGGGTGTCGTGGTTCACGGCAAATCAGTATAGGCAGAACCTGTGCAGATCGAGACCAACATCAGCCAGCCGCAATCCACACACAGCTTAAAAACCAAGGCCTTAGATGGATTAGGCATGGCGTAGTTAGAAAAAATCTTTAAACTCAATGAGCATGTTCCAGATTAGTTAACAGAGTTATGTAAGGGTGTGGAAGTAAGATTGACACTCAGGGGTCATGGTGATTATTAGAAACTTTTATTCAAGTGCAAAAAAGGAAAAGAAAACCCTAACTCTAAGAGCTCTAGAGCACCCTTCCCCTGGACATATGACAGTTCTGGAATCTTCAGACCTTGAAGTACTGGGGAATATCTCTCTTTCCCCGGCCTTGTTCAGGCTTCCTGTAAAGTTCAACAATTGTTGGGGGAAACTCTGTTCCTTCGTTGACCCTTCTCAGGCTTCTTTTATGTCTCTCGAGTCCCCAAAATGAGTTTAGATGTATTTCCAAACTGGAGATGGTCCTTGACCCTTGTTGTCAGACCTGGTTTCCTCTCTAACAGGGACTGCGAAGATAAACAGCCTGGATGCTCTCCCAAATTGTGGCTTCACATACAGACTTGGTTCACTCGCCTGCCAAGTAATGCATATACTGTCTATCACAGTTCTCTTTATATGGGTGCAGGTACCACACTCGCACCGCAGGTTTCCACCAATACTGCACTGATCTTACTTAACTGTTCTTCCAAGTATTATTCACCTGATTGGGCTTTCCGAATGTCTTGACTTCTACAAGGGTCCAAGACCCATTCATGTGGCTCCATGGGCTTACTTGCACCCTTGAACTCTGCCACTTTACAGGGCCCCCGTGGCCTCCCTGCTCATCCGCGTACCTTGTTTGGTGGTCCGCAATGTTCTCAGGACATCCTGCGTGCCTGACGTCAGAGGTAGGGGGTTCCCGCTGCTTCCATCTCTCGTTTCTGGAGGTCAGTGGCAAGGCCGTACCTTCTTCACTCTCGTGGGCGTAGGACTGTTCCTCCACGGCTGCCGACCTTTGGGGATACCAGGAGTGTCTTCCCTGCCGCTCACCAGTTTATCCCTGCACACTGGACCAGCTTTATAGCGACCTTCTCCTTGCTCGGCTCCCCAGTCTGCCTTTCTTTTTCCTTGAGCATTCTCTGTCTTGCGGTTCCTCCAGGGTGGAGGCTTGACAACATTAAGTCCTTCTTTGCTTTTAACACAGCTTTTTCCAATCGGTTGTCGAGTACCACTAGAATGGGCAAAGTGGCTCTGGTAAGTATTCTGTACTGCTATGCGTCTCCTCCTCATCCCAGTACTGAGTGAGTTATGATGTTGTAACTCCCTAGAGATCTTCCTCATCTCAGTACTTGCTACTTTAGTAGGGCGACAAAAATACATGGCAAACAAGGGTATGGGTGGAGAGGTAGGAGAAGGAGAGGTGGGGTTGTTGTAGGGAGGTGGGGTCTAGGGCCAGATGATTGTCAGGGATACCAATATGGTCGTCACAGGTCCCAAATGGTGTTTTCTCCTCCCATGTGATCCACCCGCTGTCCACCCACTGAGTACCACCCCCAGGGGAAATATCAGGGAGCAGCCTCACCACCCTGGCCTCATGGGAAGGGGGTTTTCCCCTTCGGAAGAAGCAACACCATCCGGAGATTCGTCACTGAAGTCATGCGGCGTGGCACCACTATACATACTGTCCCCAACATCATATTCGGTGCTCGCGCATAGAGGCATCAAACGGAGCAGAAGCAGAGCCACACTGTGCCCACTGGTGGCAGAAATCTTTCAGTACAACAGCTGTGCTGGGATAGAGATATCAGATGAGGAATCCCTGGGAGGGAACAGTCAACTGGGGCCAAGGTTGACGAAACAATGCGCCTCTCAGGAAGTTGTCCCGTATGGCCCACCAGGCAAGAAGATCTTGAGCCCTCTGGTCCGAGAACTGTAAAAGGTCCAACATGTGGCCTTGAAACTGCAGCCATTGGCAACAGAGAAGCTACTGAAGCGATCACATGCATAGCCTAGTCTCCGGCACCACTAGGATGCAGGAGGCTATGAAGCCCAGAAGGCACAACAAAGCAGAGGTCGGGACTTTGTCCTGCGATTGGGGACTATAACCATCCGAAAGATGTTTGCCACTTGGCCCTCTGGCAAAAAAGCCCCGCCCATGTGAGTGCCCAAGACAGTTTCGATAAATCGGAGGGACTGGAAAAGTGAAATCAGAGACATTTTGAAGTTAAGGGAAAACCCCAGGCTGTGCAATAGCATGCATGCAAGTAGCAGATGCCCAAACAGTAGATCTGGGAATCGAGCTCGGACGAGCCACTCATCCAGTAGGGAAAGACACCACCACTGTTAGCAGCTTGATGAAAACCCTGGGGGCCAAAGAAACACTGAACGCCAGGACTTTGAACTAGTAGTGATGTCAGCCCACCACAAATCTCTGGTTTCACTGGACTTTCAGGATGCCTACTGCCACGTGGCGTTTCATCAAAAGCACAGAAAGTACCTACCAATTCTGCAGATGGAGGGCCTGTAGGATCTGAGTCAGCATAAACTTTAACTTGTCCTTGGGCAGGAACAAGTTCAGCAGCCACAGATCCAGAATGGGACGCATGCCTCCCTCTTTCTTTGGAACCAGAAAATAGGTGGCGTACCACCCGCTGCCTCATTCCGAGCATGGTACCAGCTCGATTGCTCTGACAGAAAATGACAGACCTCCTTCAAGAGGATGGGTTCTGAAGACAAGGGTGTGGCCTGAGGGCTGTGGTCCGGAGGGCACTGTCGGAACGGGAGGCAATACCCCTGCTGAATAACCTGTATGACCCAAGCTTCGGACAAGGTCCTTGGCCATTTTGTGAACAGGGAAAGCCCCCCACCAGTGTAGAATGGCATAGCCCGTCACAGAGGTTTTTGTGTCCTGGGGCACACTGGGGACGGTGGGCACAGCACCCCTCTGGGCACCTCTACCTCCCTGGAAGCATCTGTCCTTCATTCTACCCAGGCAAGTTTGGCAATGGCCGCTTGGGACATAAGCGGGCGAGGGGCAAAAAACCCTGCGCCCTAGATGACAACCGTGCAAACCGGTGTTGTACGGCATGCCCCAAGGACTTAGCCGTTGGCCTTGGATGACACAACCTTCTTGAGGGCATCATCAGCCCTGGCTCCAAAAAGATTATAGCCACTGAAAAGCATGTCTAATAGTTTGGCCTGAACATCAGCTGCAAATCCTGATGTCATCAACCAAGAGTCGGATCTGACCACAGTGCTTGTGGCCTTGGATCTGTCCATACAGTCCGCAGTGTTTAGTCCTAATAGCAACATTGATGGGGAAGCCTCCTTGCCTTCCGTAACCAGGTACAGGAACCCTCATCTCTCCTGCATGGATGTGCTCAGCCGCATTGCCTCAGTCGCCCAAAGGCTGAAGGAGAACTTGGCCATGGTGCAAGATGGATTCATGGCACGCAGTGTTAAACTGCCCAACCCAAACAACTTCTTACTTCATGCGTCAAACCCGTTACTTTCCTTTTCAGGGGGATGGAAAGGTGGAGGTGCAGGTCTTCAGGTTAGACGCTGCAGTCTGAAGCACAAAACACTCTGTCCGGTGATACAAGAGAGGAGAGAAACACTGGGTCCAATGGGGTGAGATCGTGCTTCTTTGCCAGCTCCCTGTCCACAGCCGGAACACTAGCAAGCTTCTCCCACACCTACAGCATGGGGGCCTCTACTGACACATTGAAGGGCAGAAGAGTCGCCTTCTTGATGGCATTGTTCAAGTTATCACAAAGTTCGGACTGAACCTTGGATCTGGACGGAGCTGAAAACACCAGAGTATAGGCCACATAAGACATCAAATGCTGGAAAGCTGGTGGAAGCGGGCAGAATGTCCATCTCCGGGGAGGTATCGAGGCCACTGGTGACCTGAAGGTTGTCAGCCAGTCCGAGTACATCCTCACCTTGCTGTAGAACTCCTCTGGGAAATCTCTCACCTCCCTGGAAACTAGGGGGGTCAAACCCTTAGGGAACCCTGGTCAACCTCATCATTGTAGATGTCATACATATTAGACAAGAAGGCGTCCATAGGGAGTAGAGCATTTCCCCAGGAGCTGTAAGTCAATAATACTAATCAGCGCAGATGACGAAGCCTGGGCTGAGGACTCGGCACCCAAATACGTGGCCTGTGGGCACAGAAGAAACTCACGAAATTACCTTACCATAATGTTCTTTCGATGGATTCTTCTCCTGCAGATTCCTAATCTTGATAGATATCCTTCTCCAGCTCTGCTGCTCGGAAATCTTTTCACAGTGGCGTAGTGGACCTCGGCTCAGCCGTCGATCGGTCTTGCGCGGTGGTCGATTGACGGCTCTGGAAGTGACGTCAGGCACCATACATAAACCACGTCACTACGCCCCATGCTTCAGTTCCTCCCGATTTTTCCCAGGCTCAAACGCTGCATAGGAAAACGGAAGGAGGCTAACCAGCCTTAAATTGATCAACTATGGAATAGAAACCAACAGGTTAAAAACATTCCAATCAGAAAAACATCTTTGTTTTATTTAAGTATCTGAGATGAGCACCCCAAAGCCATTGCCAACGTACTACATGGAATCAGAAGCAAAAAGCCACAACACTTTCTGAGCGGGGACGGATGGGAGAGTGAAGAGGAATCTGCGGGAGAAGAATCCACAGAAAGAACATTATGGTAAGGTAATTTCTCCTTCAATGGATTGCTTTTCTCCTGCAGATTCCTCACCTTGTTAGACTCCCCAAGCAGTAAGCCAAAGGAGGAGGGCAGAAACGATTACACAATCAGGTTCTGCAGAACCGCTCTGCCGAAACATGCATCAGCCCCTCGTGCAACATCCAATGCATAATGCTTTGTGAAAGTATGTAAAGTGGACCCCGCGGTAGCACAAAAAATGTCCCAAACAGGGACCCCCCACTCTGAAGGGCCGTGGAAGCAGAGACTCCCCTGGTGGAATTGGCCCGATACCCAGTAGGGCTTTTTTTTGCCACCGACTGATAGCACTCAGAGATGCATAAAATGATCCAGCGCGAGATGGTCTGTTTAGTAATCGCAAGATCTTTGCGTGGAAGAGAATGGGTGATGAACAACTGGTCCGTCTTCCTGAACTTTGCTGTGTGGGCAACATAAAAGCTGAGGCTCTTTTATGATTGAGACGGTGAAAGCGCTCTTCCTCCTTAGAAGGGTGGGGAGGAGGGTAGAACACAGGCAAGTCAATACACTGCGAAAGGTGAAATTACAAAACAACCTTTGGAAGGAACCCTGGTCTGACCTTAAGAGATACCTTCTCTCTGAAGAAACGCAAAAAGGGATGCTTGCAGCATAAGGGTATCCCTACAAAATATCCCCACCAAAAATATCACCGTACATATGGCAGTTTGTCTCGCCATAGGCAATATTGTTTGGGGGGGGGGATAATTTGTGGGAGCAGGGGTGTCCCCCGCACATTTTAAAATAATGCAGAGGTTGTTGGGGTGTTCCCCGCAGGGTCCATGGGTCAATATCGCCGCAAAAATATGGCAATATTTTTGTATCGCGATATTTTTGCGGGGATAGTAACACATGGAATCAGCATAAGGCCTGCAGCTCGCCAACGCTCCTGGCCGATGTGATGGCAATCAAAAAAAGCAGTCTTAAGGGACAGGAAACTAAGTGTACAAGAATGCATAGGCTCAAATGGAGCCTCCATAAGAAAGGTGAGAACCAGGTTAAGGTCCCAATCCGGAACAAAGGGAGTTGGCGGGAATTTGTTTAGAAGGTCTTTCAGGAATTGGGCCATGACCGGTATGGTAAAAAATGAACCTTGATCCGGAAACCTTTTAAACACAGAAAGGGCCGCCAAATACCCCTCGACTGTTGCAACCTGAAGGCCTGAAGAGACTAGAGACAGAAAGAACTCCATCACCGTTGTTTGTAGGGCAAGAAATGGGGCCAACCTCGCACTCCCTGCACCACACCTCAAATCTTCTCCACCTGCACGCATACAGAGATCTTGTAAGCTAAGTGCAGCCAGCAACACCTCTAGAACTTCTTCAGAGAGATCCCAGTCATCATACCTCATCCGCTCAAGAGCCACTCATGTAGGTTGAGGGAATCCAGGGTTGGGTGTAGTATTCGACCCTCTGACAGAGTGAGGAGATCCAGCCGCCGAGGCAACCAGTGAGGTGGACAGATGCAAGAAGTCGGAGTACCAAGTCCTCCTCGCCCAATCCGGGGCAATCAAGATCATGGTCATTCGAAACCTCTTCAAACTCCTGAGAATCCACGGAATGACAGGGATCGGCGGGAACGCGTAATGGAGAGGGAAAGTCCAATCTACCAGAAACGCGTCCCTCAGTGCACCGTTCGCTGGGAATTCCCTCGAGCAAAACTGTTAGTACTTCCTGTTGACTTCTTTGGCAAACAGATCCACCTTTGGGGTACTCCAGAGAGTGGCAACCTCTTCCCACTCGTGTGAGACCATGCTCTGCCTGGTCAGAGCATCTGCCAAACTGTTCTCTGTCCCTGCCAGATGAACTGAAGAGACCGAGATTTGATTCTCTAGCAACCAGAACCACAGTTGCATTGTTTCTATGCAGAGGGGACAGGAATGCACTCCATCTTGCTAGTTTAAGTAGTGCATGGCCACTGTGTTGTCCATCAGAATCAGGACATGCTTTCCCTTGAGCGATTTTATGGCATTTATAACACGTCTGTTTGGTGCTAATGCCTTCAGGGCTAGCCTGATGGTTTGCAACTGCAGCCTGTTGATATGCCGCCTGGCTTGCAACGCAGTCCAGTGGCCGCTCACCTGCAAGTCCTCGCAGTGAGAGCCCCAACCCTTCATGGACGCATCCGTGATCACTCAGGTCTGAGGCCATGCAGGCCAGAAGGGTTCCCCTGCCATAAGGTTCTTGCGCTCGTCCCACCAGCCGAGTCCGCAAACTACCTTGCTGGACACCTTGAGAGAATCCGAGAGAGCTCCCAGATACTGAGACAACAGGTCTCGTAGGAGCTACTGAAGGGATCTCATGCGCAGTCTGGCTTCTGGCACCAGGAAAATGCAGGAGGCTATAAGGCCCAAAAGGCAGAGAAAGGAAGACTCTGGTAAGTTGGCATGGTTCCGGAACAACTGGACCATCTGTTGTAGGTTGTCGGCTCTCTCCTCAGGAGGCAAGGCCTTCCTTGGCCGAGTGTCCAGGACTGCCCCGATGAACTGGAGCCTTTGGACTGGTGTAATGTGGGACTTCAAGTTCAGGGAGAAGCCTAGCCTGAACAGTAGCAGACAGGTGCCATCTAGATGGGTCAAAACCTGTTCAGCTGTCTTCCCCCGGATCAGCCAGTTGTCCAGGTATGCGAATACGTGGACTCTGGATCTCCTGAGGTGAGCCGCGACTACCGCCATGAGCTTGGTGAAGACCCTTGTAGCGGAGGTCAACCCAATGTGCAGCACATTTGAACTGATAGTTCTTGACCCCAATGAAGAACCGCAGGAATTTCCTATGCTTCACATGTATGGCCACATGGAAGTAGGCATCCTCCTGGTCTATGGACACCATCCAGTTGTGAAGCTCGAGCACGTGGAGAATTTCTCTCAACATCACGATCCTGAACTTGTCTTTTTTCAGGAACTTGTTCAGAGCCCTGAGGTTGAGACTGGGATGGATACCTCCTCCTTCTTTGGGTACCAGGAAATACTGGGAATACCAGCCCAACCCTCTCTGATCGGTAGGCACCTCTTCCACTGCACTCACTCACAGTTCTTCCTGGAGCTCCTATCCCGGTTGGACCGATGAAGACAGGGGTCTGTCTGGACATTTTTTTTAAAAGGGGAGACAATAACCCCACCAAATTAACTGCAGAGCCCAGGCATCAGAGGTTATCTCCCGTCACTGGGACCAATGCCCTGCCAAACGTCCACCAACCGGTATGTCGTGAGAGGGGAAAATCAAAGCGGCTTCCAAGGAGCCATCGCCCCAGCCTCAGCTGCTGGCCCTTAGAAGCACCTCAGCCCCGTCCGGCACGCGAGAAATGCCTCTGCCCCTGCCCCTGCCTGGCTTGTGGGGGCTGTGCTTTCCTGCCATAAGGCACATAGCAACTATAGCCTCTGCCTCTAGAGGCAAAACTGAAAGCAGGCTTAGCCTGTTGTGCAGCCAGACCCAGCGATTTAGACATTTTTGACTCCTTAAATTTCTCTAAAGGGTCATCTGCCTTCTGTCTGAAGAGCATCTCCCCCTCAAAACCATGTCCAGAAGGCGTTTCGTACATTGGGGGAGAAGGCGGAAGTTTTCAAATAGGCCTGCCTTCTCAGAACTACTGCCGACCCCATGGAGCCGCCAAGTCAGCAATGTCCAGACCTGTTTGCAAGGACTGCTTGACAGTTTTCATCCCATCCTCCACCAGCTTTATAAATCTGTCCCACATATGGCTTTCCAGGACATATTCTGCTGCATGCTCTACAGTCTTCCACAAACTGTAGGAAAACTTAGCGAAACCGCAAGCTAAGTTTCTGGCCTTAACAGCCATGCTGCTGGAGACAAAAAGTCTATCCTTTCCCCTTCCCTGTCTGTAGGGAGATTTGATGCAGATGCTGCGGGCCTGGAGGATATTGTGGCAGCCTGAACTGTTTTGAGAGGAAGAAAGAGTCCCCCTCTTGCTGGCCTGTACTTCCCTGTGACACTGGTATTCACGGGGGCCAAAGTGCATGGGTTCCGCCAGATGGAAGCCAAAGGGTCAGCTATGGCTGGATTGAAGGGCATGTTGTGTTCAACAGTCGGGGCTTCATCCAGGATGTCTGTAAGGTCATACCCCTGATGGAGAAATGCAGACGACTTGAGGCCGAGTGTGTCAACAACTTTCTCTACTAATCTCCGAAATTTGACATCAGAGTGTGGGTTGTTTTTGTTGCATCTCAAGGTCTGAAGATGTTTCCAACCCACTGGCTTCTTGTAGGCCCTGGGCAAGTGCCATCAAGTTGCCTCGGTCCCCGAAATAGACGAAGCTGCCGGAACCCATAAAGTTGGGGTTGAGCTCTTCACATTGCTCGGCTTGGTCAGTGCCGAAACCCGACCTCATTGAGTCGAAAAAGCGTGTCCGTGACAGTGGTTGACATTGAAGGCTTATCCCTCGGATCTGTTGGTCTGGATGCCGAGGCCGAGGATTAGCTTGCAGCGGAGCCCTAGAGGCGATGGGTACCGTGGGAGAGGCTTCAAGAGGGTGCTTGTCTGGCCTCGTGGAGCACAGAGCTCGGAAACTCAGTCGGCACCCGAAGGCATCAACTTCTTGGCACACGTGGGGTCACGGTATCGAACGCCCCTTTTGCAGCTGAGGCCTGCTGGTCGGGGATGGGAGCCGTGTGGAAAGCAGCCTGTTGACGAAACATGTCAAGCATTTCTTTTTCAAACAAATCCCACTCTTCCCGAGTGGTAGGTCATATACAGGGCTTAAGTCGCTCCGAGGAAGAATTCGATTCCGCCAAAGGCAGCATTGTTGCTTCTTTCGTGAAGAAGAGGATGAGGAATGGCTTCTGGAGTGGGACCTCTTTTTTGTTTTCTTGCAGTGCCGGCCCTCGTTGTGACGAGTGGGCTCCTCAGTTTCGGCCTCAGACGACCAGACGAGAGACTGCGCCAGAGACTTTGGGACGGTCGGCCCAAGGCCAGTTTACTGGCTCTCTCTTTCAGGAACTTGGGTTGCATCTTGGTGCACGACTCGCAGGCCTCCATGTCGTGAGTGGAACCCAAACACCACAGACAGACATTGTGTGGGTCCATCACTGACATTTTGGCCTTGCAATCAGAGCACCGCTTGAAACCAGAGATCCGGTGTGAAGACATCGAGGTAAATCAAAAAAAGTTAGTGAAAACAGAGTGAAACTCACATAGGTTCCCAATGCCCCATTTGAGCGTGTGTTACGCTCACCTGGCTCCCACAGGGGCGTCGGTCGGATCCGGACGGCTGCGGTCTCCACCAACGTGATGCATAGTGCAGAGATGACTGACTAGACTGGCCCTCCTAATCTTGTCTGCTTGACCCTTAGAAGTATTCTCCTGCAAGTCGAGGGATGGATTTAGCCACCCATGGATTCAAGTGATAGCACCCCCCACAGTCCTCCCAACTAATCACCTCCGAAGTGCCCTCTCAGCAATCTCACCTTATATTCTTGAAAGATGAGCTCTCCATCCTGCATGGATTGCAGGGGCGCGTTGATGCCAGTTACTTCAGTGGTTTGAAGGCGTGGGAGAGTTCCGGAGAGTATTGAATCTGAGGTTCCTGGCAGGGTCCGATAAGTATCAAGTTCATAGAGTTCAATATGTCCGATGTTTCACTCTTGTCCCCCCCTTCCTTTCTTGTCTTGCAGCTGAGATCGTGAGAAGATGCTCTCGTGGCAGCTGGTGGCGCTCAGGTAAGAGTCTGTATTACCCGACGCTGTCCGGTAAATGTTGCACGTGTTTAACGTGTTGTTTTCTCTCTTTCTGCAGGTGCGGCACATGAAGATGTGGAGAGTTATAGAATAATGCCTCCGGTGGTAAATCAGGTAAGTCTATGGTGATAAGAGTTATATTTGTTGGTTTTCTCGGCTCACCTTGTTGTTTTCTTTTGTCCCCCAGGTGCCGGAGTTCGGCGAAGAAATGATGGAGGCAGCGCCGAATCGAAAGATGCTGCGAGGACTGGTGAGTATGGCGCAGCGCTGCAGTTGGAGATGCGACGTGTACAGAAATGATGTTCTTTCCAGGTCCGGAGGCGAGATGGATCCGGAATCAGGTGAGGAATTCGAAAATAGTTTGTTTTCTAACCTTGTCCTTTTCTTTCCTCTTTGTTTTAGGAGCTCCAGATTAGAGGCGGGCGTGGCAGAAGACTGGATGCAGACTGCAGGCACGGTGAGCGTTCCGCTGCTGGATGCAGAATAACGCGAAGCGTGTGCTGTTGTTCGGGCGTGGTTTAAATAGCCTCCAAAGTAGTTCCAGGTAAGAAGTTCCCTAGAACCACGCCCGAGTAAAAAATAGTCCCTGTAATAAAATAGTCCCATCCAGGCCTCACGTTGGCTTGGACTCATTAGCAGCATGGTCTGCATCAGGTAAGTAAAGTCTATGAGCCTGGCGCCTAAGGTGCTAGGACTGAACCCAGACAGCCCCCAGCTGGATGCCTGCTCCCGGAGCTGATGGGCTTGGTCCTGATGCCCAGGGGTAGGCATCATGACAGCATGTGGAAAAAAGGAACTGAAGCATGGGGGGTAGTGACGTGGTATATCTATGGCACCTAACGTCACTTCTGGAGCAGACGATCGACCACCGCCAAGACGGATCGATGAGAGTTTAGGACCACTACGCCCCTGTGCAACATTTACCAAGCAGCAGAGCTGGACAAGGATATCTATCAAGATAAGAAATCTGCAGGAGAAAAGCAATCCATTGAACCAGTCATCAGTGCAGCAGGAGCGGACAGCACTGTCGCGTTAACTGTGGGCGTCCTGGAAAAGATGTCCAGCATCTTTAGGCATATCATCTCCCATTCCTCCACAGTGGAGGATATAGCAGGAAAAGGTACCTGCGCCAGTCACTCAGTAGAATCTTGGAGCAGTGGCTCTTCTTTTGAGGAAGAAGCGATGTGTCGATGTGAGGACCCACTCTGGGAGCGGGACCTCATCTGATGCTGCTGCTTCTACTTTTCTTTCCCCTTGCACAGAGCCGCCCTTTCTTTGGAGCGCCGATTCGTGCTGTGTGACCTCGAACGAGATGTCTCACCTTTACCGGGTGGACGAATGTGAAGATCTTCACTGCCCTTTACCGCTGGGGCCTTCAGGTGCATGGACTAGCACGACCCGCAATCCTGGGTGTCGTGATCCTTGCCCAAGTAGTAAAGACAAATCTGGTGTGGATCCGAGAACGACATCTGCTGTCTGCAATATGCACATGGCTTGAAGTCCAAGGTCTTAGACTGAGTAGGTATGGCAAAGAGAAAAAATGAAAGCTTTACAAGCGTGTTCCCGATTAGCGAACAGAGTGCGTCAGAAAAAGGAAGTGAGGTCACAGTGTGTGGCACCTCAATATATACTGGCCTTGTCATGTTTGGTGTGGGGCATGTGGCGGCATCTGACAGATCCGATGGGGCACTGCACTGCGCCCCCTGGAAGTGGAAATGCTTCCAGAGAACATCTGCAATAGGATAGGGATATCACAGATGATGAATCCGTGGGAGGAAGTAATCCATTAGAACATATCATTCCAAGATGCAGAGAACTATCGACTTTAGCAGGGTCCGTTAGGTCACAGCGCTGCCAGCACGTACAGCATCATAACCAACGAAAAGCTGGTAATCTGTCCTGGCCTCTGTTGTCCGCGAGTTGTAGTTTCTGCGTCCCCGCACCAGGACCAGTCAATAGAAAAGCTACACTGACTTGGAAGGATGAGGCAAAGCAAAAAAGGAAGATGGATCTTCTCAGAGAGATGAAAATCCGAGACCACCTCAGCAAGGAAAGATGGCCTAACACACAAGGTCACTTGCTCCTTGGAGAAAACCAAGTAAGGATGTTTAACAGACAATGCCTGGAGGTCACTCACCAGCTTAGTGGAAGTGATGTCAACCAGGAAAATCCCCTTAAGGGTGAGCAACCTTAAAGAACAGGAACCAAAGTGCTAAAATCGAGCACCCATGAGAAAGTAAAAACTAAATTTAAATGCCATGCAGGAACAACAAACTGGTGTGGGGAACACACAAACAAAGGAATTGCATGATCGTGGGGATCATAAAAAAGGAGCCTTGCTCCGGGGTTCTCTTGAAGACCGAAATGGCTGCAAGATACCCTTTCAAGATAGCAATCTGAGATAGAAGAAAATCCAACACAGAGGATGTGGCGCAAGTAATAGGGTCCAGATCCCCATCCCGGCACCAAGCTGAAAACGTATGCCACAGGCAGGCATAGGCGGATTTGGTGGTAGGTCTTCTAGCAAAGAGGAGTATGTCCAGGGCATCCTCCAACAAATCCCACTCCGTACACCTCAATCTTTCAGCAGCCAGTCATGAACGTTCAAGCTGCAGAGGTTTGGGTGAAGCACCCACGCCTCGGAATGAGAGGAGGTCTATACTCTGCTGGAGATGCCAGGGAGGGCAAATAGCCATGTCCAGCAACTCCAGGTACCTCTTTCGATGGGCCTAGTCCAGAGCAATCAAGATCATTGTGCACTTGTGAAAGGGATCGGCAGGAACGCATAGAGCAGGTCGAAGTTCCACTAGACTGTTAAGGCGTCCCCAAAGCTCCCTGACAAGGGAATTCCCTGTTGCAGAACCACTTGCACTTCCTGTTCACACTGGAAGGAAAGAGATCCATTGGAGTACCACCCTAATGGACAGAATCTCCTCCAAAACATCTTGCCAGAGCTTCCACTCATGGAAAGTTAAAGACTGACTGCTCAGTGCATCCGCCTGCTAGTTCTTCTTGCTGCAGTCAGACACACGCTGTTCTCCAGAGCCCATTACCACAATCGTATTGCTTCAATGCACAGAGGTAAGAATCCACCCCACCCTGCTAGTTGAGGTAATGCATGGCTACAGTGTTGTCTGCCAGGATCAACACTGTCTTGTCTTTCACAGAAGGGAGGAAAGCGAGCAAGGTCAGCCTGATTGCCTTGCGCTCCAGCAGATTGATGTGCTCTTGGCACTCTAATGGGGACCACAGTCCGCTCACTTTTAAGGTCTTGGAGGTGAGCAACCCACCCTTTTGTCATGCATCTGTGACTAGAGTCACTTGTGGCCAAGGTTAATGAAACAAGGAACCTTTAAAGAGGTTGTGCTCCACGGACCACCATTCCAGGTCTCCTGACACACTCTCCGAGACCAGGAGGTCTGATGTACGTCCCCGAGACCGTGACAACTGTGAGCACAGAAGCCACTGCAATGAACTTATACCGAGTTAGGCATCTGGCGCCACAAGGATACAGGAGGCCATAAAATACTGCAAGTGCAGAAAAGCTGAGGCTGGAATCTTTTCCTGCAGCTGAAAACTTGGACCATTGTGTAGATATTAGAATCCCTGGTGCAGCCAAGTGTCCAAGACTGCTTTGATAAACCGGAAGGACTAAGACGGCAAAGCCTGAATCTTCTTGAAGTTCAGGCAGAAGTCCAAGCTGTGCAACAGGCTGAACATCCGTTCCAAGTGTGCCAACTAGAGGCACTAGGATGAAGAAACCCAAGATTTTCTGTAGTTCAGGGAAAAGCCCAGGATGTGCAAAAGGATGTACGTGTGGAACAGGTGTGCCGGCGCCTGGTCTGGGGATCAAGCTCGGACAAGCTAGTTATCCAGATAGGGAGACACAAGGAACAAGTTACTTACCTGTAACTGTTGTTCTCCAGCATGGGTCTGGCATGGATTCACATGCTCATGAATATTCCCCGTCGTCAGGCTGGGAATCCTCGGTAAAGAAAAATCAGTATCAGTTTCGTTTCTGATCTGTCTTTCGTAGTAGTAACCAATCACTGATCTCTGCGTCATAATGACTGCCATCTCCCTAAGCCCCGTCTCTGGCAGCCATCTTCAGATTTGGTAGCACGTGAAGTGGCAGTATGACCAAGTGAAGAGCCGCAGAGGGGTAGGCGGGAGGGTTCGCATGTGAATCCATGCCAGACCCATGCTGGAGAACAACAGTTACAGGTAAGTAACGTGTTCCTTCTCCAGCATGGGGTCTGGCATGGATTCACATGCTCATGAATACAAGAATACATAGCAGTACACACGTGCACAACCACGGGGGGTGGCAAAAGGCTCAACATTAAGCAATACAAAAAAACTCAACATTAAGCATCTCTTACCTCCTCACCAGGCTCACCTTAAGCGAACAGGTTGCACAGCACTGCTTGGCCGACCCTGGACTCCTCCCTGGAATCCCGATCGACGCAGTAGAATCTCGTGAAGGTGTGCGTCGACCTCCACGTAGCAGCCCTGCAGATGTCCAGCAGGGGCACACCAGATAGGAACGCCGTAGTAGCAGCGATCGCTCTGGTCGAATGGGCCCTCGGACGGCCTGGCAGAGGTCGGTTAGCCAACCGGTGGCAGTGCATGATGCAGCCGGAGAGCCATGTGGAAATGGAAGACTTCGAGAGAGCCTTTCCTTGATTCACAGGTCCAAAGTTCACGAATAGCTGTGATGTCCTCCGAAAACTCTTCGTGCGGTCCACGTAGAACTTCAGCGCTCTAGCCACATCCAGCGAGTGCAAAGTCCTCTCGGCCGGCGACGAAGGAGACGGGAAGAAAACAGGTAACACCAGGGCCTCGTTTAGATGGAAGTCCGACGGCACCTTGGGCATAAAGGAGGGGTGCGTCCTAAGCACCACCCTCGAGGCATGGAAAGTCAAGTACGGTGCTTTGCAGGATAGGGCCTGGAACTCTCCCACTCGTCGTGCAGAGGTAATGGCCACAAGGAATGCAGCCTTCCACGACACAAACTTCATCGGTGCGGAGTGCATCGGCTCGAATGGGGGCCCCATGAGCCTGGTCAGCACCACTTTAAGTTCCCACGCCGGGGCCGGGGCCTTCACCGGCGGGAACGACCGGAACAGTCCTTTCATAAACTCTTTTACCAGTCGATGGGACCACAGGGACGTCCGTCCTGTGGTTCTGGTATATCTGGAGATCGCCGCCAGATGAATCTTAATGGAAGCATGGGCTAGCCCAGCCTTTGCCAGCGATAGCAGGTACGGCAGCACTTGAGGGGCCGTAATCCGTAGGGGGTTGATTTCTGTGCTCGGCACCAGATAGAGAACCTCTTCCACTTGTGACCGTAGCATTTGAGAGTCGAGGACACCCTGGCCTTTGCAAGAACCTCTCTGCAGTCGGCCGGTATATCGTACCCTCCAAACTCTAGTGCTGCAGGAGCCAAGCCTGCAGGTTCAGCGACGCCGGGTCGTGGTGGAAGATGGCGCCTCATTCTCTGGAGAGAAGATCCGCGTCCGCCGACAGCTTGATGGGAGGGGACGTTGACAAGTCCAGAAGGTCTGGGAACCAGATCTGCCTCGGCCACGCCGGTGCGACGAGGATCATCCTGCACCGGGACCTCTTGAGCTGGTTGATGAGTCAAAGCAGCAACAGCAACGGAGGGAACGCATACAGGTATAGGCCGTCCCAGGGGTACGAGAACGCATCGCCCATGCTTCTCGGCTGGGGAAACCTGCTGGCAAACCTCTGGCACTTCGAGTTCGTCGCTGTTGCGAATAGGTCGATTTGGGGTTTGGCCCATCGTCGGAAGAGTTGATCCACCTGATCCTGGCGCAGTTCCCACTCGTGACACGCGCGCAGCTCCCTGCTGAGTGAGTCGGCGATGGGGTTTCTTTCTCCTGCCAGGTGGAAGGGAACCAGGAACATCCCCTAGGCGACCGCCCAGTGCCACAGATCCTGTGCCTCCTTGGATAAGGCTGGGGATCTGGTGCCTCCCTGCTTCCGTATGTAAAACATTGTCGTGGTGTTGTCCGTGAAGATCCGCACCACCTTGCCCTTGAGCGACGGGAGGAACGATTTGAGAGCCCAGAACACAGCTCGGAGTTCCAGGATGTTGATGTGCAGGAGCCTCTCCTCTGGGAGCCAGATGTCTCTTGCGTGTAGATCTCCGGTGTGAGAGCCCCAACCTTCCAGGGAATCGTCCGTCGTCACCGTCTCCTGGCACGCCGGCGTCTGAAAGTCCTTGCCCGCCGTGAGGTGCGCTCGAACGCCCCACCACTGAATCGCCCGCCGGAACATCTCGTTGAGGGGGACCCTGTCTTCGAAGGTGCCCGTCGCCTGCATCCAACGGGCGTCGAGAAATTCTTGAAGAGGGCGCATCCGTAGTCTGCAGAGGCGCACCAGGTAGATGCAAGAGGACATCATCCCCAGCAGGGACTTGATGGACCTCACCCTGGCCACATCCGTGGCTAGCAAGTGCTGCACTTTGCCCAGAATGGTCTTCGTCCGTTCTTCCAACGGTGCCGCCAGGCGCCTCACTGTATCGAGCTTCGCTCCCAGAAACAGGGCCACCTGCGACGGCACCAGGTGGGACTTTGGGTAATTTATGGCGAATCCCAGGTCTGTGAGTAGCTGGACGGTCCTCGCAGTGTGTTCGAGGGCGAGTTCCCTCGTCCTTGAGCAGATGAGCCAGTCGTCCAGGTAGGGGTAGACGTGAATCCCCTGCAGGCGCAGCCGCGCTGTCACAGGTGCTAGGCACTTGGTAAAGACCCTGGGGGCCGACTTCAATCCGAACGGCAGTGCTCTGAATTGGTAGTGGCGTCCCTGGACGACGAACCTGAGGAACTTTCGGTGACTTTTGAGGATGGGAACGTGGAAGTATCCATCCTCCAGGTCCAACGACGATAGAAAGTCGCCTTCCTCCAGCTGTCCCAGCACGTGCTGGAGGGTGACCATCCTGAACTTTTGTGACCTGATGTATTTGTTCAAACGACGAAGGTCCAGGATGGGGTGCCAGCCGCCCGTCTTCTTCCTGACGAGGAAGTACCTTGAGTACACCCCGGAGCCTCTTCGGGACGAGCTCGATGGCGCCTTTCCTGAGCATCGCCCGTACTTCCAACAGCAGTTGCGGGACGTGATTTTCCTTCCTGGCCACAGGTGGAACGTGAGGGCACTTCTTCAGGAATTCGATAGAGTGTCCTCTTGCCAGGGTATCCAGCACCCAACGGTCGGTGGAGATGGACTTCCACACGCTGACGAAATTCGTCAGCCGGCCTCCCACCGGGGTGCTTCGGTGGGGGCCCGAGGCCACGGCCGGTTCAGTCCTGCTTGGAGGTGGTGGCCTTGCCGCCCTGGCCACCTTGCCGATGGCGGCGAGGCGCTCCCTGCTTGCCGCGACCCCTGTAGGCCTCCTGAGACGAGGAGCGTGCCGCCTGGCGGTAGGACGACGAGCCACCGCTGGATCCCTTGGAGGCCCCCTTGTCTACCTCCGGAGCTCCGAAAGGGCCATCGTTGCTGAAGGGCTCCTAGGGCGCGGGCCGTCACTGTGTCCGTCTTTATGGCTTGGAGGGATTCGTCCACCGCCTTCCCGAACAAGTTGATGCCGTCGAACTGCATGTCCAACACCCTGGTCTGGACATCCTGACGGAAGTCGGTCACCCGGAGCCAACCCCGTCGTCGTAGGCAAACTCTGTTGCCCAGCTGGCGGAACCCGGTATCGGCAATATCGGTTGCCACCGTTATGTCGTGGTCCGACGCCACCTCGCCTTCTTGAAGTATTTCCAGGGCCTCTGACCTCTTGTCGTCCGGTAGGAAGTCCAATATGGGGGCCAGCTTAAACCAGAGCTCCCTGTCGTAACGGGCCACGATCGCCAGGGCGTTGGCCGCTTTGATCGTCGTTGCCCCTGACGAAATGACCCGTCACCCCATGGCGTCCAACTTCCTACCCTCGCCGTCCGGAGGAGAATTCGACGTTGAGGCTCCTGACCCCACCGCTTTCTTCTTCGCCGCCGCCGAGACGACCGAGTCTGGCGTTGGCTGGGCCCTGAGGCACAGGGGAGCGGTCTCGGGGACCCGGTAATTCTTCTCGTACCGGTCCCGTTTGGCTGGTGCCGTGGAGGGGTTCTTGAGTACCGACAGGCCCTCCTCCCAGATGTCATTGATTAGAGGCACCGCAATGACAGTCTTCCTCTTGGCCTCCCGGCGCTGATAGAGGAAACCTTCCTTTTTCTGCTCCACCGGGCAGAGCTGGAACAATTCGGACGCCCTGGCGATCATGGCGTGGAATGATCCAATCTCGTCGGGCGGAGAGGCCCGTGCGACGGGAGACCCGTTCCGTCGTCGCCCTCAGAACCCGTCGTCGAGCCCACCGCACCATCATCTCCCGACTCGTGGCAGGATGAGGAGGGAACTGTAGGCCTTACGGGGGCGAGTGGAGGAGAGGGTTGGGTCCTCCGTCGTTTGTTCTGAGGACTTCCCGACGGGCCAGGTTGCGGGTCCTCCGGCCTGGGCCGTGGTAATCTTGTCCTTATCTCAGAGCATAAGGACTGGATCGCAGACAAAATGGCCGCTGAGCTATCCTGAGGCCTAGGTTCCAGCTGCGCCGGAAGGGAAGGCTGCTCTTCCTCGCCATCGTCGTCTTCCTCGGTTATCTCCCGAGGATCTTCCTTACGGGATCGAACCTTCTCGAATTGGACTTCGAGATTCCTCACGGCCTCGGTCAGTTCCTCCTCCGAGGCTGACTCCGAGCTCGAGGAGGCTACCGTGCCCCCCCTCGCTTCTTCCATCATGGTGGCCATGACGCTGGGCTGAAAAGAGGATTCCCTCCTTGGCGGCAGGGAAACTCTAGTCCCGGAGGCAGTCTCCGCTGGCGGGGTCTCTGCCGGCTTGGCCAGAGTCGCCGCGATCGCCTTGATGGAGGCCTTTGCCTGCTGGGTAGGGGCCTTCACCACCTTAGGTGCGTCCCGGGCCTTCTCCTTAGGGGGAGGGGCGACGCCTCGCTCCCCCTCTCCCGAGATCGCACGGGGCTTCTCCCGAAGCTTACCCGGGGTCTCGGACTTCCTCTTCCCCGAACCAGAGCGCTGGCTCGTGGTTGACGGTGCCAGGGAAGGTGCGCCCTGCCTGGCGACCGAAGAGCCCGACTTTTCGGCGCTCCCGGAGCCAGCGGACTCGCGGCGCTTGGCCTGGTGTTGGGCCCCCGTCGCCGGGGCGCCCGCTCAGGACTTAGAAGCCCGCTCGGACCCTTTCTTCTTCTTCTCACCCGTTGAGCCCTTCTCCAACCAGCTGGCAAGACGGGATCAACGGTCCCTCATGGTCCGCTCTGACAAGTTCTTGCAGAACTGGCAGTCCTTCTCTACATGAGTCTTGTCCCCATGAAGACAGTAGAGGCATCGCAAATGTTCGTCCTCCTTAAACACATTCTGCAGCCCGCATCCAGGGCAGCTGCGAAACAGCTTGGGTCCGGGTGACGAACTCGCGTCCTGGGCCATCTCGAAGTAGGCCGCAAATCTTCTGGAATCCTCCAAAAGGTTGATTCGATGAAATCTTCACCCTTGAGGGGCGTAGGAAAATCCCGCAATGGGTACCCGTTAACGGGAGTAGAAACGGTGGAGCTTGAGGCTCGATTAACCGAAAAATGTGAAAATTCACCTGAAAAAGTGCGAAAACGCAGCAAAAGCTCGAGAGCTAAGCACGAGGACTCCCAACACTTGAACGTGCGGTAAAAATCTGAAGATGGCTGCCAGAGGCGGGGCTTAGGGAGATGGCAGTCATTGGCTGCGGTCAGTATGACGCAGAGATCCGTGATTGGTTACTACTACAAAAGACAGATCAGAAACGAAACTGATACTGATTTTTCTTTACCGAGGATTCCCAGCCTGACGACGGGGAATATTCATGAGCATGTGAATCCATGCCAGACCCCATGCTGGAGAATAATGCCTTCCCTATTGAGGCAAGCTGCCAAAATTGTAAGCAACTTGGTGAAAACCCTGGGTGCCAAAGAAAGTCAACGGTAGCATCTCAAACTGGTATTGACACTTCCCTACTTAGCATCTTTATTACTTCCATGTTCCTTGTGGATAGCCACATGGAAGTAAGCATCTTGGAGATCCACAAAGACGTGCCAGCCATTCATGTCCAGGGCCTGGAAGAACTGGGTTACAGTGACCATATTGAACTTGTCTTTGCGCAAGTATCGAAGCCTCAGATCCAGGATGGGTTTCAGATCACTGTCCTCCTTCGGCACAGTGACAACCGGGAATGAGGGAGGGCCCGGGAGTATAGCTGAAGCAGCTGGCAGGGAGCCACTGCTGCGACATGGGGTTGACCCAAACCAGGGGCCAGAGAGGACAGCGGATGCGACCACCAGGAGCTGACTCAATCTGCGGCCGCAGACAGGGCCAGTTGAGAATCGCCACGACATGCGCAAACAAGAGGGGAGGAGTTGCCCCTGCATGGAAATGCCGGCTGCAACCCCTGTAGGGAGATGCCGGACAGAACCGTGGCCCGAGCCTACCAACAAATAGAAACGGCAGAGCTCTGGCAGCCGCATCTACCGGAAGAAGAGCGTTGTGGCCACAGAAAATCAGGGTTGGGGCAGCCTTTGAACCAAGCCGAGAGGCTCCGTACAAGTGGACACAGCATAAGAACATAATAGAAGGCAACAGTGGGGTCAATAAACAAGAACCCACAAAGAAGACTAAGGAGGGGGACACCCGCTCCCTTACCTGGTCTAAGGTTAACGTTGATCCATACAGGTGGCCACGAAAGGGGAACAACGTTCAGACCCACACCTTTTCAGCTCTCTCAGGGCAAGGCCATCTTAGACTTCATCCAATCAGGGGGAAGCAGGGGATTTAAGGGGACAGTAAATGTGGAATCATGGTTTGTTCATTCTCTCCCCAGTCTTTAACAGAAAAGGTTGTGTTGGAGGAACAGCCGTATATCTGGGCCTACTAAGAAGAAACAAGCACCAAGAAGAAGATAAGAGAAGCCAAGTATTATACGAAAGAAGACTACAATGTTGTTAACTGTAGTGTGTAATGGCCCCTAAATAAAAAGAAACAAACTATGAAACCGCTACTTCTGTCCTGATTGTGTTCCGAGCATTCAGAGGCAGAAGCAAATACGTGGAGTACCAACCCCTGCCTCTTCTGAGCAGGGTAGAAGTTCCATGGCTCCTTTGGAAGAAGCTGAGATCTTCTCCAGCAGGAGAGGTTCCGGAGTCAAGGTTTGGTGGCATGGGGGGTGGTCTGGAGTGTGAAGGGCAACAGTGAAGCATTAACCCTGCTGTATGACCTGTAAGGCTTAGGCATCGGAGGTGTTATTTTCCCATTTGTCCCCAAAAAAGGGATATTCTGCTTCCCACAGACTGATGGTGGAACTCGACTTCAGAGAGTCTTTGCCACAGGGGCTGCATACGGCCCAGTGGAAGCACCTACTCTGGACGCACCCTGGCCCCTACCAGGGATGACGCTGCACTTGCTAGCCCAGTGGGTCTTGCCGTCTACCTCTTTAGGCATAAGTGGCAAAGGAGCGAAAACCCCTCCCCTTGCCTGCTGCTGGACTGCTAGCCCCAGCGACTTAGCGGCAGCCTTATAGACTTGGAAATTCTGTAAGGACTCATTGACCTTGTTTCCAAATAAGTTCATGCCATGTAAGGGCATATGCAGAAGTTTCTCTTGGACATCCATAGCAACCTGTACTCCATAGCCAAAAGAATCTGCACAAGACTTTTCATTTGGCCATCAGCCATCGTTCTTGCAACGCAGTCTGCAGTTTCCAGACCAGACTAACATTTGATGGGAGGCTTCCTTGCCGTCCCTGATAAAGGCCCTCAAAGCTCTCCCTCATTTCCCCTTAAGGATGTGTGCGGAGGCCTCTGCCAATAACAACCACAGGTCAAAGGAGAACTTGGCTAGAGCACCTGAGGCTTTAATATACCAGAGATCAAGGAGCCAAAAATCTTCCTACCAAATGTGTCCAGTCTCTTACGCAGGACTTGCCTGACACTGCTGCTGGGCTGCTAGACCCAGCGGCTTAGCCATAAGCTTTACAGGCTTGAAACAGCTATAAGGATTCATCTGTTTTAGCCAAAATAACCTGCGCAAGTCCATGCTGGTACCTGTTGTTCTCGCTATATAGTCTGCTGTATCCAGCCCTGACTGCAAGATGTGTAGGGAGGTCTGCTTGCCGTCTCTGATCAGAGCCTTAAATCCGTCACACATCTCCCTTTCCGGTAAGTGCTCCGATACCTCTGTAATGACTAACCAAAGGAGAATGTGGCCAGAGCATAGGAGGCGCAGTAACCCAGAATCCAAGAGTTGAAAATCTTACCCCCATGCAGCTAGCCACTTGCTTTCCAAGTCAGGGGGGCAAGAATGGAAAGGATGTTGTCTTAAGGTTTGCTACAGCAGCTGTACCACCAAACATTCCGGTGAAACATGGGCAGAAAAGAACATGAGATCTGAAGGTGCCAGCCTGTGCTCCTTTGCCAGGTTGCAGCCCATCAAGAAGACTGAAACCGGTTTGGCCCAGAGTTCCATCACTGGGCCTCCACTGCCTGACTGAAAGGCAATAGGTGTCTCCTTCTTTGGACCCGAGTCCAAGATATCAGTACACTCATACTGAATCTTTTGGCGTGAAGGGGCCGCCAACCCCAAGGTGTCGACCACCGTCACCATTTGGCGCTGAAAAGCAGCTTGTGAGTTGCCTGGTGTTAAGATGAATTTTCAAAATCAGCCATGGTGGGAGGATTATGGAAGACTACCCTATTTATGGTAAACAGGGATCACACTGAGAGGTTAGCCAAAGCCCAATCAAGGAAGGTGAGCGAACAGTCACGGCTTCGTCTCAGGAAACGTGTGAGAGTGGCCTAGGGCTACAATGAGGCCACACCAAGCAGCACTTAATAATTCAAGTTAGACAGTGAGTATAACAAAATACTGTTATTTATTAGGCATTTAATTACACACTGGCATATAAAAATCACAGGTAAGTATTGTCAATCGAAACCACATATAAACACATTCACCAATATGAGACATAAGAGTTGCATATGAATTAGTTACCAGTATAAAAGAGGTGAGTAGTAAGATGCAAAGAAAATGGATACAAATAGTTAGAAGTGCAATTACAGTTTCCCTCAATCTAATTAAGTCCAACCCTTAGATGGTATAGCCTCTTCAAGTAAGGTAATCAGAAATAATGTAGTGGGATGTGGTTGTGCTTTAGAACATTTTTAAAGCCAATGCAGGTATTTAGCACAAATCGGTCAAGTAACCCCACTCTATACTGTTCACAAGGTAAGTCTTAGGAAAGGATTGTTAGCCCAGGTTTGACGACCAGAAGCAGGCCATAGGGAGGTGGGGGCCAAGGATCTACTCCCAATGTTAACCTATGGAGGACATACAGGAACAGAAACAGGTAAGTTAACTGACCCCACTGACTCAGATTCTTAAAGATACCACTGCAGGTCTTCCGAAATCTGTTTGGGACACAATCTTCTGCGCTTGGTTTTGGAGAGAAAGGCCCAGTGGTCACAGGTGCAGAGGCTACTTTTCGGGTGAGGAGTTGGTCGCTTTGCCCACCAAACGGTTCCAGTCAGTTTCCAGGGAAGACCCCAAATGAAGAAAGGTGAAGGGCACCTCACAGGATTAAAGTAATATTGTTCCAACCAAAGGTCACCATGGACAGGCACAGACAGGTGATCATACAGCAGCGAATGCACAAGCAGCCCCAGCACAGCTTCCCTTGGAGTGAGACAGCTGAAAATGCAGGAACAGGCAACTTGTAGCATAAGCTGAAGATCTCCAAAGTTCCAAGACTCAACTTGGAACAGCGACAGCTGTAGGGAGGTAGACCAGGAGAGAGAAGGAGGTATACCAGGAGAGAGCTGGTCAGTCCACTGGGTAGTCGAGGGACACATTCGAAGGCTCAGAGTGCACAGATTCGAGCAGGTTGTTCCCACTGGTCCAAGGGTCATAGCACCAATGGGGGACTTCTGAGATGAAGCAGAGGAGCAGGGCTTAACCAGGCCAATCACTGGAGTGATTGCTGGTGACCTGCAGGGGCTGTCCTCGGTCGGGCTGCCCTTCTTTGTGGAAGTCTTGGTTGCAACAATGATCTCCTCAGTAGCTGCAGTAGTCCTCCTTTTATTCAAGATTCAGGCTAGGAGCAAGCCCAAGCCCGCCAATGGTAAGGATCTGCAACACTAAAACAAACCAGGGTTATCCAATCCTGGACAACCACTGGTCATCGGGTCCATCCAGCAACAGATTTTTGGGCACCAGAGGATGTGGAATGGGACCTGGCCCTTCCTCTGGCTCACAAACAAAGCCCACTTGCCTGCGAAAGCCACAGCTTTCTCCGGGAAACTGATTTCCATATAAGGCATTTCTTGACTTGAGAAGGCAGGAAAAAGGCCAAAGAGCAATTGAAAATCTCGTGGCATGGCCATTTAAGGGTGCAAGCCACTTTAGTAGCCATTCGCAGTAAATGCAAAAGTGCACAAGAAAAATATCACAAAAACTGTAAAAGAAATAAATAAAAAAATAAAAAAAATCACAGCTTCTACCAGCTTGTCTGAAGCACATTGTCAAAGTGTCCAAATATGACAAACATTACATGCCTGTAATCGTCTTTTTGATGCTGATGCTTGTATCTGCATATAAGGATACAAAGTATCCTAACTGCACCTCACTGTACGGTGATGTGTGACATTATAAAAATACAAGAATTCATAAAGAGACATAGGAGCTCATTACGAGTTTGTCGGTAACACTGTCATGCCGATATATTATCGTCTCTGGCAGGGCGACCGCCGGAAATACCGGCGCATTACAAGTCCTCATGCGCGTGCACACACCCCACTGCCGGAAACGGTAATACCGGCATGACGATATTACCAGCGTCGTCACCAATCCACCAGTATAACTGGTAGAAATGTGTCTGTAATACCGATACCAGCACCCAAACTGACGGAATTACTGGCACCGGAATTAGCAATGCCGCCGGAACAGGAAGCTTGCTAGTGGCCATCTTTAAAACTCAATTCACTTTGAATCTCCCATTTCCTGCTGTCATCCACCGTGACTGGTGACTGGAAACATGTCTGGGAGCAAAAAGGCACGAGTCCCCGACGTCCGCCTGCGAAAACCAAAGTTCTCGGAGGCAGACTGCACTGGTCGACATTGTTGTGCAGCATGCCGAGACACACTTTGGGGCTGGCCACAGAAGGAACAGACTGAAGAGGAAGACAGTCATCTGGAAGGAAGTAACAGAAAGAGCCATGGCTGTGGGGCCTGTCCCCCGCACGCAGAGGGACTACCATAAGCGGTGGGGTGACCTGCACCTGAGGGTCCGCAACCTCATCTCAACACACAGAAGCAAATCATTGCAACAGGAGGAGGTCAGTGACACCCCTAAACCTCATGGCCTGTGAGGAGAGTTGCAGCTCAATCCTGCACCTGGAGGGAATAGAGGGAGTCGGGACAGCAGAGGCAGCATGTAAATGCAAATGTTCAGTCCAAATAAATGCATCCCCAGGCAGAGAAACACCTAATAGGCAAGGGAACAGGTTCAACATGTGTCAGTCACAGCAAATGGTCAGCACACTCACACAGATGCCAGGGGATGCGGGTAGGTGTGGCCATGCATAGGCACTGTTGCCAAAATGTACAGCCCCGTACATGGACACGAGCGCCCATGTGTGCCAAGGGAGAAAAGGACAGGAATCATAGGCCCACCGCACACACAAGTCACCTTGGCAGACCAACAGCCAATGTGCACTCCCACAACCCACATGTAGAAGCCCATCGGAGCCAACAGACCAAAGTCGTCGCATGACAAGAGCAAAACACACACAATGTAGAATGAGTAATGCAAGCCCGCAGACATGACTCCAAGAAGAATAACAGCATGATCATCTCTCCCCAACAGGTACACAGTCCTCTGACAGCAACGTGCCTGGACCATCATCTGTCGGCCCAGCAGCTGCAGGCAGACCTGCAAAGGCCACACCACTCGCCAGTAGGTCCAGGCTGCAGGGCAGAGCTACTGGTCCATCGCAGCAACCTCCAGCTGCGTCAGCCCCAGGATCTTCAGCTGCGTCAGCCCCACGACCTCCATCACCACCATCATCATCACCACCTACTGCTGGAAGTGCTACAGCAGCAGTGCATGGGGCTGCCACATCACATCTGTGGTCAGTGGCCCCAATGCCCCTCCTGTGCCCTCCACAGCACCATGGGCACAGCAGCTTCCAGGCAATCGTGGCAGGGTAACAGCTGACAAGCAGGACATGTCCAACCCGACGCTGTGTTTCAGCCCCACAACACCATACAGCCCCCATTCACTGCCACTGCCCAGCATCCGTTCCCTTGAAGCACACCTGCATGCAATTGAGGTTTGCCACACTGGAATAGCACGCCAGCAGCTGGAGGAGATGGCACTCCTGCGGCTGGAGGCCTGCATGAGTCTCATGTCTCGAGGCCAAGCCACTTCCACCCTCCTCACCCTTCCCAGAGAGTGCTTGAGGGCACCAAGACTGCCTCTTCCACAGCTGAGGCCATGTGCCATGCAGTTCAATTGACCCTAAACACATGCCCGTCCAGGGGTCTGACACACTGGCATCAGTGACATCCACCGAGAGCTCCTAGCATGGCAGCCCAAGGCGCCCCTCACAGCGACTCAGGTCCCCAATGGTGTCTGCAAAAAGCCCCATGCCAAAGAGGGGCCACAGGCGACACTGCCGAGGTGCTTCACTGGGTGTGTTTGGGAAGGAGGCGGAGGGGATGTTTGGGGAGGAGGAGACAGGTTGGGAAGGAGGAGGGTGTTTGGGGAGGACTTCTGTGCATTCACATTAGTAATAAATACAGTTTTCACCTGAAGCACCGACAGGGGACTCCTTTTTTTCCAAACAAGTGTTTACTGTGATGGCACATGATAACTACAAAGGTGCAAGGGGTGTGCAGAGTGGTGGGGAAAAAAAAAAAGTACAGAAGAAATTCTTGGCCTCCATGCACACTTGCATGAGCCCGGCTGGCGCTGCATCATTATCATCCTCTGGTAGAGGACTGTCCAGATCTGGGCTCAGGGTTATGTTGCGCAGATGTGCAATATTGCGCAGGCCAGGACTATCTGCCCCACCTTCAGTGGCCTGTATATGATCGCACCCCCAGACCGGTGTAGGCACCTGAAACGTGCCTTCAAGAGCCTGAAGGCCCGCTGGATGGTCACCCTGGACTTCACATGGGCCCTCATGTATGCCTCTTACTGTGGCATCTGGGGATTCCTCAGAGGGCTCACCAGCTACGAAAGCAGCAGGTATCTGCAGGTCTCCAGAGTGAACTACAAGGGGTAAGGACACACGTGTAAGTAATGATGCTCGGCAGTGGTGCTTCCTGTTATGGCGGCATCTCAATGGCTAGTCTGTGCGTGCATGTCCCATTGTACCACACTTTCACATTTCAGTCCTTGCATGCGTATTGCACTGCTCGTGGGGTGCAGTCTGAAGAGGTAACACCTGCACACGGCCAACGTTCATTGCAATCCAATTTGGTATCCGACTGTGGGCGGCATATCATAGGGGTCAGGAGGTAAGGGAGGGGTCTGGGCCTGTGCATTGCCACGTTGCATGGTACCAGACAGGAGTCTGGGTTGCATGTGCAGATGTTCTGTGTCATCCATGATGGTGTGCATTATTTCTTGTGGACGGAGTACATGCCAGGTCTGATGGCAGGATAATGTCCCTCAGTAGATGTTTGGCAGTCTCTCATCATATGTATGAGGGTGTGTTTCGGTGCCTCATCTAACGTCAACACTACGGGCAACATTGTTGTTTCTGGGCCCTGCATCTTGCCTTTCGGGGGTGGGGGTGTGTGAGCGTGTGCGTTTTCTCTGCCTTGGTCTTCGTTGTTGCTGCGCATAATCGACAGGCTTGCCCCAAGCCTCTTGGGGTGCCCCAGGACATACATTGATGACACAAGGTGGCCATGACTACTAATGCGCTGTCATAGCATGGGGATGGAAGGTTGCATTCTGGTACCTGTAGTGCCTTGTGAGTGGATGTCTTGTTGGTTTGAAATGTCCTGGTCAGTGACTGCTACACCTCAAGTCATGTGCTACTCCCTGTGTGTTGTTGCCTGTCAATTGAGGGGTGCGCTGTCATGTGCAGGGCGCTATCCGGACATGCATTTGTGACTCTGTTGCCCCCCACCCTTTGTCTGTCACTCATGCTGGAAAGTAGATGGTATTGTACATGCACTCACCCAACATCCACGTCCTGTGTCCCCTGACGCTCCATGTAGGCCGGCAGTGTGGATTGATTCTGGGAATCGGGCACAGCAGTGCGTGATGGTATGGTCCGCGTCACAGGTGGCCTGGACATTCTAGACAATGGAACTGCTTTCAGTTCCTGTAGACCTCCTCTGAGGCGTGGGGGAGAGGAGGGGCATCAACTCAACATGTGTGCAGTCAATGTTGCCACCACATTGGGCATGTCTGTTATTGCATAGAAGCAGGCCTTGAACTGTCCCAGATTGGTGGGAAGGCGATGTGCTGGCCAACAAGGCGCAGTAGGGTCTCCAACACCTGCGCCAGCACTCTGCAGATGGCTCACAGAGTGATGGAACGCGCCACTGGCCAAGAAGTGCAGGACCGACACCAGCTTTACCAGCAGTGGTATGCCTGACCGGATGCCAATTCTGTTCCCAATGTCCTCCTGGATGGGGCTCAGGAGGTCAAGTATGGTCTCCCTGTTTAGGCAGCACAGGGTTAGTATCTGCCTGTCAGTGAGGGCACAGGGTGTGGGCCTTGTGCGAGCTATCACTGCATGCCTCTGCCTTGCCACCTGCATTCCCCTCTTCCTCAGCCTCATCCTCCACTTTCTCTCCCTGACCTCCTGATGGCTCTGCTGGTGCTCCAGCCCCTGTAGCTGTAGACTCACATGCAGCGTCTGAGCTGCATGTTTGCAGCAACGACTGGCAGCATGGTTGTGTTTAGATGTGTTTTTGGCGAAGGTGTGGCCCTTTTGAACTCTTCCTGTGTGCATAGAGTGCACCTGGGTGGATTGGGAGCACCTGTGGCCTGATTTTCTTCACCTGTGTCCATTTACCGGCTGCTCTGAGGTGTTGGTTTTGCTGTTATTACCGGCATATCCAATCTTGTGATATGCCGGTGACACCCTTCTGCCCCTATTACCAGCCCAGCTGGTATTTTTGTTGCCAGTATTACCAGCACCGGTAATTCGGGCAACTGTATTGTAGCAAACTCGAATTTGGACGGACCGGTTACCAGCACTTTTATCTTTGGGACTAACAAAATAAATCTGAAATTATATTACAATTATTTTTGGCAAAAAGGAATCAATGCAATATATAGAGGACACTCAGTGGGGATAGCAATTTATACAAGCCTTTATTTTTTCACAAATACGAAAATAGTAAAAGCTGCTGCAAGTCTATAAGTGTCCAAGTCACAAAGTTAAGACAATTCTTAGTGCAAGATAGAAATGTATTGACAGCAATAACAATTCACAGTGCTCAATAAAAACATAACCCCAAACGCGTGTATTAAACATAAAAACATATCACTCTTTGAAATTGTTAAAATCTCCCTCGTGTCAGAAATTAAAAGAATGTCATCCATTTTTTAAATGTCTTTTTAATTAAGTGTTTGTCTATTTTCAAGCCTTTTGCACTGTACATCACATTTATTTCACAGTATAAAATAACATTAAAAGATAGGATCAATATTACATTTTTCACAAACATACATAATAATTCAAAATATAATATCAGTATGTCCTTTTCATCTCACGATATACAACTAAGAATGGAGTAATTACAGCTAATAATCAACATATTTTAATTCAAACTCATATTTCAAATCTGCAATGCCAGAAGTTACAGTAGTGCTGGTTTCCAAATAAAATAAGTTGCTGCAGTGATAACTAATGATTTAGCAGAGTAAATCATTGACGAAAAGTGATTAGAATTAACATCAATTCATCTTTTTAAAAAATGTATGGCTGGAAAGAAATGGAATAGTTTGTGACAGGATATACAACTCTTCAAATTTGCATTCAGTTTGTTGAGGGAGGACATGTGGTCCTCGTGTGGGAATGCACTGCCCAGGTGAGTGTCTGCTCCGATAAATCAGAAAGATTGGGACAGCGAAACCGGAGACTATTTGTAGTTTTGGAAAATGCCCAGACACTGCAATAGATTGCATGTACGGAGAAGGTGCTCCGACAGTCCCTGTGAGCGAGCTTGGACAAGCCAGTCGTCTAGATGGGGAAAGACATCAATACCCTCCTCATGACCACTGCTAGCAGCTTGGTGAAAACCATGGGAAGCGAAGAAAGACTGAACGGCAGGCCCTTTAATTGTTAGTGAAGTTGGCCCACCTTAGGTACTACCTGTGTTTCAGATTAATCGGTCCATGGAAGTAGGCATTGTGAAGGTCTAGTGATGCCAACTAGTCCTGCAGGTTGAGGGCTTGCATTATCTGGGCTAGAGTAACCATGTTGAACTTGTCCTTGCCAAGCAACAAATTCAATAGCCAGAGATCCAGAATGGGACGCAAGCCTCAGTCCTTCTTTGGCACCACAAAATAGGTGGAGTACCACCACCTTGCCTCGTTCTGGGCACAGTAGCAGTTTTATTGCGCTCTTTGAAAGAAGCAGACAGAGGATGGGATCCGGAGACAAGGTGGTGGCCTGCTGGCCGTGGTCTGGAGGGCGCTGTAGGAATAGGATGCAATATCCCTAACTAATGACTGACAAGGCCCAAGCGTCAGACAAGGTTTTGACCATTTCCCACCTGAACAAGGAAAGCCTCCCACCCACCGGTGAATGGCAGAGTCTGTCACTGAGACTTTGCGCTCTGAGGTTGGAGGTGACAGTGGCCGCGGCTGCCACTGCTCTCTGGGCACCTCTACCTCTAGGGAAGACCATGCCTTGTAGTCTACTCGGGGCATACGGACAAAGACCACTTGGGGCATAGGCAGGGGAGGGATGAAAACCTCTACCGCTAACCAACTTCCTGGAGGGTTGCTGCACGGCTAGCGCCAAGGACTTTGCCATGGCCTTTGATGACTGGACCTTTTGGAGGACGTCATCAGCCTTGCCTCCAAAAAGATTCTAGCAATCAAGAGGCACATCCAGAAGTTAGGCTTGGACATCTGTCGCAAAACCCTGACATCCTCAACCATGAGTGGTATTTGACCACTGTACCCGTGGCATTGACCTACCCACACAATCTGCAATGTCCAGTGTTGATAGACGTTTGGTGGGAAGCCTTCCTGCCATCAGTGACCAGTCACAGAAAACCTGCCTGCATTTCCCCTTCAGGTATCTGTTCAGCCGCCTTGGCCACAGCAGACCAGCCGCTGAAGGAGAACTTTGCCATAGTGCAAGAGGCATTCAAGGCATGTAGGGTAAGACTGCCCAATGTGAACACCTTCTTCCCATAGGCATCGAATCTCTTATTCTCCCTGGAAGGAAAGGGAAGGTGGAGGTCTTCAGATTAGCTGTGGTGGCCTGAACCACCAAACACTCTGGAGAGGCATGAGAGGGCATAAAGGCCGGATCCGACAGAGCAGGAGGGCGTTTCTTTGCCAGATCTTGGTCAACTCCTGCAGCGTAAGCAGGCTTCTCTCAAACTTCCAGCACAGTGGCCTCCACTGCCACACTGAATAGCAGAAGCATATTTTTCTTGAGGGCATCATCCAGAATATCATACAGTTCATACTGGATCTTACTTCTGGACAGGGCAGAAGCCTGATAGTGACAGCCCACTTAGCCATCATCCGCTGAAAAGCAGCTTGAGGCTTACCTGGGTTGGAAGCTGGCATAAGTATTGAGGCCACAGGCAACATGCAAGCCCTCGCCAACCCCCGCACATCCTCCCTTCCTTGTAAAATTCCTCTGGGAAATCTCTCTCCTCTGTAGACAGCAGCGTTTCTAACCCAAAGGGTATCTGGTCAGCTTCCAAGTCATAGATATTATACATCTTTGATATGACCGTGTTCATGGGGAGCGGGACATATTCTAGAGTAGCCCCCAACGTCGATGACACAGATGGGCGTCGACAACTAAGCCACAACCGACGCCAAGACCACAAGGTTCAAAGGATGGGTCGGTTAGTGCTGAGGTGGGTCCCAGCCAGAACCCATAGGCGTGCAGGAGTTTTCCCCAGAAGGTACCTTGCAGGTTGCAAAAGACATGGTGGGACCCCATCAGTGCTCCAACCGAAGCCGGTGGCACTGTCGCCGGAGCTGAAGGTACCAGCACTTTGGCAAAGATGTTAAGCATCTTCAGGCAAAAGCTTTCCCAACTCCTAGAAGATTGAGTGGGAAAAGGTAACAGCCGGTGTCTCCGGAGAATCCTTGGAGTGGTGGCTCTTCTTTTTAGTGGAAGAGGAAGAATGCCGGTGTGAGGAATAACTCAGGGAGCTGGACCTCTTCCGAAGTATTTTCTTCTTGTCCTTTCCTTCTTTTTGCACAGAGCCGACCTGTCTTTGGAACTGTTTTTCACGCCATGACACAGAGCCTCACCATTTGACCTGTGGACAGAAGTGAAGATGTTTGCCGCCCTTTCCTGGAAGGGCTTCAGGTGCATGAACTGGAACGACCCGCAAACCTGGGTGTCGTGTTCCTCACCTAAGCAATAGCGACAGATCCGGTGTGGAGCCAAGAATGACATCTGCTGGCTGCATTGCACGCACGGTTTGAAGCCAGATGCTTTCGATGGAGTAAGTATGGGGCAAAGAACAAATTCTCAAAGCTCAATGAGCATCTTCCCGAAAAGCTAACCGAGTGCGCGAAAAAAAGGAACTGAGTCACGGGGCAGGGTGCCTCAATATATACTGCCCCAACATCCTGTTCAGTGTGGGTTGTGTAGAGGTATCGGACGGCGCCGACACAGAGCCGCACTGTGTCCCCTGGCAGCGGAAAGGTTTCCGAAGAACAGCTGTGCTGTGGATAGGATATCATAGATGAGGAATCTGGGAAGAAGGAATCCATTAGAAGCCTCAAATTCCTGGAGAGATTTATCGGCCTTAGTACCAAACAGGTTTATTGTCGTCAAATGGCATGGCCAGAGGTTTCTTTTGGAGATCCAGGTCAAAATCTGACATTCTCAGCCAAGAATATCTCCTTAACACAGTGCTGCTGGCCATTATATCCAGCCACACAGTCTGCCGTGTCCAGCCCCGATTGGAGGATCTGGTGAAAAGGGCCAAATACGTTCCTCATGTCACCTGTAGGGATGTCTTCTGTCTCCGAGATGACGGGCCAAAGCCCAAATGAAAACTTGGCTGAGCCGAAGGAGGCATTGATAAATAGAAGGCCAGGGTTTGCTGGGCTAAAAAAACCTTCTTTCCCTAGGCATACAGTCTCTTGCGCTCCCTGTCCAGGGGCAAAGAGGTGAAATATGTAGTCTTGAAGTTAGTCGTGTCAGCCTGTGCAACACAACTTTCTGGGGAAGCAAGGGCAGACAGGAACAGCCGGTCTGAAGTTGCTGGCCTGTGCTTGCTGGCCAGATCCTGGTCTACAGTCAGAACAGAAACTGGTGTGGACCATAGCGAAACGATGCTACCTCTACTGCTTGGCTGAACTGCAGAAGAGTCACTTTCTTTGGGACCTCCATAATATCAGTCAGCTTGTACTGCACCTTGGGCCAGAGGGGGCCTTGCAACCCCAAGGTATCCACAATCTTGGCAATTAGACAGTGATATGCTGCTTGAAGCTTACACAGGATAGGAGCAGGAAGCATGTCTAGCTCTGGCGAGGTGTCCAGGCCACTTGCATCCTGTAAGTCAGCAGCAAGATCCACCAAGTCCCCTTCCTTGCCATAAAATTCCTCTAGGAAGTCCCTAACTTGTAGCAGCTCGAATCTAAAAGGAATGGAATTTCCATCTTCATCACAAATGTTTTCTAAGCGTGACATAATTGCACCCCTGGGAAGAGGGGCATACTCCAGAAAAATTCAGTTAGGTCGGTAGGCTCCAGTGGTGCCATGTAAAGAAGTTTCAAGACTGACATCAAAAGACCTTAGTATGGGTTCTTATCAGTCTTCTGCGTAGTCGTGCAATTTGTTGGTCTCTCTGCTGGCTCATCTGAGCCCAGTGGACTTTGATGGCATAAGCGGGCCGATGCCAAAGACGTTGGCAAGCAAGGCTGAAGCTGCTGGTGACTTGGCAAACATGTCGAGCATCTTATGCATGAAGGCCTCCCATTCCTGAGGAGTGGAGGACTGGGTGGGAAAAGATACCCAAGGTGCCTGGTCTTCAGGGGAGACAGTGCAGTTGTGGCTCCTCTTCTTCGATGAGGAAGAATAATGATGCTGTGCCAGTTGCTGTACTTGTTTTACAAGACTTCTTGCAGTGCTTTGTTTTCTTTTTATCCTTGCAGACTGGAACACTTTCTATGGTAGGACGATCAGCACCAGGCAATCTCAAACAAGTTTGCCACCTTCCTCCTTGACGAGGAAGGTGAATAGTTTTGCCTCCCGTTCACAAAGCGATTAGGGTGCATCGACTGAGACGGCATGCAATCCTGCGAGTCGTGCCCCTCATTGAGGCAATAAAGACAGATCCTATGGGGATCCAAGACGGACATCGGACATCCATCAGATGCAGAAGACTTTGATGATTCAGCTGAATGTCAAAAGAACGAGAAATTATACAACTTTGAAAGAAGCAGTGTTCCTGAAATGAGCAGAGTCCATGTAAAAAAGGAACTAAGGTCACAGGGTGAAGCACCTCTATATATACTGTCCTGCAATGTCATTTCTGGTTGGGGCTCCAGGCAGAGCCAACGCGCCCCCAAATGTGCCCCCTGGCGGCAGAGACGTTTATGAAGGTCAGCTATGCTGGGTGATAGATATAAAAGATGGGCAATCCGTGGGAGGAAAGAATCCATTAAACTTGCTTTGCCTTGCATGTACTGTGCATAGTTGGAGCATTTGAACCATGCCTTCCTCCGCATTCCAGTGGAAATAAGCACGCTCATCCATCGGCGCTGTGTCCAAATACTGAGCAGACCCCTCCATAAAGGTCATAAGCAATGATTATGGCTTCTGATAAACCAGATTTGGAGACCTCCAACATGTTCAGAAGAAAAGCTCCTTGAAAATTAGACAACTCCTTCCTAAGCCATATGTTGGCTGCAGCCAGCAAGGCACGACTGAGTTGCATGGCTGAGTTGGCATACAACTTTATCTAGAGTGCAAAGGATTTCATCCTTCTTCACTGGATGGTTAGAGGACGTCAAGGAAGCAGCTGAAGATGATCCCCCTTTGTGGAAAAGTGAAGCCGCAGGCCACCAAAGAGGATGTCGGCATTGGGGGAGTGGTTAGTTCCACTGTGTCAGAAAGAGGTTGTCTAAAAGGCACCTCAACCCATTTTCTTTTCGGCACCACAGTATGAGGCTTGCTCCTGATTTTGCAGGCCTCAACAAGTACATCCTTTTGAAGAAGGAATTCCATTTTTGTCCATGGCTTGAAGTCTAAATATGCCTGCTAACATCCCACCCAAAGTAGGGATTGCTACCAGAGTTAAAACACCTAAGAATTCAACACACCTCCAAATTTGTCGTAGAAGGCCTTTGCCAAGAAAGTAATGTCCTCCTCCCCTTTACTGGGTCCTGTGGAGTATCATCCACAATCAGTGCCACATATTACGGACCCATACCACACCTCCACGATTCGGAAGAGAATCCACTGGTTGGGGGTTATCCAGCTTGTCCACAGGCCCTGTTGCCACCTGTTATATGGGGTAGGTTGATGGTGAGGCACTGGTTCAGGCTGGAGAAGCTGGCCTCTAAAAGGGCCCTTAAATTATGAAATCTCTACCGGAGACTTCATGAGGTTTTGAAACTGCTCAAATAAGCAGTCCTCACATGCCACCGGTGAAGTACTGTCGGAAAAGAAGCCAATGAGGCCAAAGTACAGGCAGCTGGTTAAGACAGATACCGATACGGTTTCCTGGGTTGAGCCAACCAAGCGACACATTACCTTAACAACCCAAAAGTCGGGTGTTACTGAATGGACAAAGTCAGCGAGGATATTGGTAACCAATCAACCCAAGGGGTAAAGGATCCTGTAGGCACTGTCAGGGGCCATTGCACTGGCCTAGACTGTGTGCTGGAAGAAGATTGATGTAATTCTTGAGGAAAGTTGACAGAATTTTATGGAGATTACATTGCTGATGCAGCGTCAGTCATAGTCACAATGGTGAATGTGCTTCATGATTTTTGTGTGGTCTGTGGTACGTGACGCAGTAGAGGGCTTTACCATTTTTCTTGAGCAAATCGCTCACGGTTTCACACCCTGAGAAGACAGCATAAACAGACTTGAAAGAACTGGTTAGGCTTGGATTGAGACTGTAAAGAGTCATTGGCTGAGAACCCAGTGAAAGGCAAAGACAAGCCCTCGGTTTATACACTGGTATGAGATTCAGCTGAGTCCTCAGCACAAATGCAGGTAGGATCCTTAAATGCCTCAACATAGCCCTCCATGGAGCAGATACTCGCTGCTGCTGGATCGGACTGATCTTTCCCTGAAGTAGCTACCCCCGGGGAGGAGACCCCAAGTCAAGGCGTCATTGAATGAATTTAATCACTTACTCCATGACGACTCAAGTGTTTTGGAGGAAGGGCATGAAAAAGCTACCCCGGGGGGTGCTGTTGCACGCAACAAAGATGGCTGCCTAAGTTGTAGGTTCTGCAGCTGTTAGGCAGAATCCTGTGCAGTGCCCTTAGGGACCACTACACACAATTAAGACTACAGGTGGTAATACAAGTTTTACCTTTGGTACAAGCCCGTACTACTATGTTAAAGTGGTAGCAGTAGCGGAGCAGCCAGGCTTACCTCAAGAGTATATGAGCCGTAGCAGAGATTACACAAAGGGACCACAATTACTGTGACTCAAGCAAACACTGACTCAGGGTTTCAGGTAAAAAAATATAAGTACATTTATTTTCAAACCATCTATTATAAACACGACACTTCTATTAATTCAAAAACCACACGTAAAATACACTACAACTAACCAATTCACGTTGTATGGTATACTTCAAGGTAAGTACCCTGTGTTTTAGTAGACCGGTGTTGCGAAACAAAAGACGTTACCGGGAATACACTTGTGTTCCCTTTTTGACAGTAATGACAGTTCGGTCTTACTAAAAAATGCGTATCCACGGCAAGAAATGTTACCGGGGCAAAAACACACTTTGCACCTGAGATACCCAGAGAGAGTTGGGGGCAAAAATCATATGCAATACTTTTGTCAAGGCAGACAGAATCAGAGAACACTCTTAGACAAAAATTCAAAAGTCAATAGGCCGGAACCAGCGTCAAGTGGGACCGGGTTCCTGTTGTCGAGGATCACACAGTCAGATAGTTCACGATTCAGCGTAGCCAGGAGTACTTAGATATTGTCAACAGAGGAAGCAAAAGTTATAAGAAGGAGGGAAGACAAGGGCAAGCCTTGGAAGCGAAGAAAAGGGATTCACCCAAATTCCTCAAGCAGAACACAGTACCTTATTCAAGGAAGAAGCTGGTGCCACGGCAGTTGTTCCTGGTAGTTTCCTGCAGACCCTCGGTTCCTGGAGCTCCGATCCGAAGGAGGACATCTGGAGGGGTCTGCACCACACAGGGATGAAGCCGGCAGCAGCGACGGTGAAGGAAAGGTGCGCTCCTTAAAAACAGGAGAGGCTCTTGAGATGGCTATCCGGACCACTACAGCAGTGTGCAGCGATTTCGACCACGAAGAGGATCCTCTGGCTGTAGAAGATGAGCTGGTTATCCCCACCAAGCTCAAGGGAAGACGACTCTGGACTGGATCTTCTCTGGTCGTCGAAGGGTAGATAGCTCAGGACTGCAGCAGGGCTTCACCGGGACGGGATAGTTGCAGCAGTCGACTTCTTCTCCGCTTCTCTTCGGTTCCTTGTAGTTCCAGTGGCGACTGACTTCTAGCCCAAGAGACCTGCCTTTTAATGCGAAAATCCCCCATACACACAGCCTGGCTGTCAATCACGCAACAGGGGGGTTGTCCGGCCGGACAACCACCTGAGCCAATCATGGCAAAGTGCGACTTGGGTTTCCTAGGATACCCTGTTCAGGGGTTGACTACACCCTTCCCTCACATTCAGTCCACCTAGACACTCAGGCGCCTAGAGGAGGGCTTCTTGGTAGAAGCCCGCCAAAAGACAGTGAACAAAGGAGGCAAACCTGGTTTGCAGCGCAAAGTAAAACACAAGAAGGACTTTAACAAAAAGAAATGGCGAACAAACCTGACCGGAGCCAAAAGAAAAAGTATTTGGTCAAGCGGGTTTAAGTTTGAGGCTAATATAATAGCCTAAAACAATACCACGTTTATATAGTATAATCGCGGTAGAAAAATTAGGGTAGATACCACTGCCACCAGCCAAGTCTAAATGTTAAAAGAGCGAAACAATGCTCTAGAAGGTACAGCTAAAAAAGGGCTAAGGATTAACCCTTTCCAGCACTCCATGTAAGATGGGGTGTACTGGATCTGTGGTTAAATGACTAAAGTTAATGGCAACTTTACCCTTTTCTGGGGGCCAGTAGTCAGCCTCAGAAATGGAGTCGGTGGGAAGTCTAAAAGACAACCGTGTGTCACTGCACCGAAGGTGCTGTGTAACACACAAACAAAGGGGGCTACTGAAGTGGTGTACTCCAGAGTCCACAATCACAAAAACAGACGAAATACACATGGCAAAACACAAGTAAGAGTGGGAAAAGGGGTACACTCTTACCAAGTGAAAAAATAAACTCCAGAGATCCAGCAAAGCTGCTCGGGGACTCACTAGGTAAGGGAAATTAGCTATTGAATAAGAATTCTCCCTAACAGCAGCCCCGGACCTCTTCACAATGCATCCCTTCCTTCAGGTGTGCATGCTGTGAACATTATCACCAGCAGACGGGACAAGACCGGGTCCCGTCTGCTGGTGATCCTTGCCTGGGTCCCCTTAGCCCTGGCCCATCTTCCACCCGCCTTCACTGGTGCCACACTGACCCTAGATGTACACTACCGGAGCAGAGGCCTGGGGGGTAGGAGGGGGGGGTCATACACACTATGGTGCCTGGCTCGCAGAGGCGCAGTACTGGTGGAGGCCCTCTGTGGATGGGCTCCTCCCGGCCTGCGTCATCTACCACTCCTCCAGACGGCAGGCTGCCTACTGCAGGGGCCTGGATGTGTAGCGGGGCTCTGAGAGCAGACGGCCCCTGCTCCTGCTTACCGCCAACTTGCCTGCAACTGCCCTGGATGGGTCACACCTCCTTGCTCTGTGGCGCCCGAGCGCACCCCCGAAATCATCATATGCGGTGAGGGCACACTGCGCTGCTGTGACCCTCTGTCCCCTGTGCTGGTTGGGGAGTTGTATGGCCCCCTCCTACTTGGGTTTCTCTGAGGCACCTATCTCACTGACTGTGACCACACCAAAAAAGCCCACCCACCCCCCGAGGACCTCCCCGGCGCTCCCTGGGCTTGACAGACAGAGATGCCACCTCATTGACTGCCTTGTGGACACTGGCGGTTGCAATATTTCTTGACTGATGGTAGCTGCTGGGGGGGGGGGGGTGCGGTTAAGTGGGGTCTAGCTGCCGCTCGGACCATCTCCTTCTCACTTGCTTTGGCTTCACCCGTGTTGTCACATCGGCCCTCTCTTGGCCCTCCCACGTCCCAAGACAGTCTGCCCTTTCCTATAAACTATTACTTCTGAGGGTGATTGTGGTCACGGAGACCCCTGGTTACATTCACAAAGACTTTCTGTGCAATATCAAAGTAACCTTGCGTGATCACTGCAGCTGCATCATCCTGCGCATGCCTGGAGTGGGTAAGCCCCAGCTGGTAGATTCTTGCAGAGCTTTCTTCCCGCACCATCCTAATGTCCCCTCCTGCTACACTGCCTCAACCACCATGGCCAAGGGCGGTGGCATGAAACAAAGTTCAATAAACATATATACTAAGGCCACACCTTAAATCCAGGGAGGAGCCGAGGCGGACGCCAGTGAACCTCTAGCTCCGGAGGAACCTACAGAACTACAGCGCATGATGGATTATATTCATGAGGGGTTGACTGCCCTACATTCCAAGCTGGATGACATGAGTGGCACAATCAGCGCTATAAAGTCTTGTATGGAAAAGACTGATGCACGGGTTACCGTGGTCGAGGCCAGAGTGGGGACAATGGAAGAAGACATCACAGCACTAAGGGCAGATGTATCCTCACTCACTAGGCAAGTGCGGTCCATCAGCAAGAAAAATGAAGACCTTGAGTCCCGCTCGAGACGCAGTAACCTATGCATCCAAAGGCGTTCCGGAGAATACTCTAGATGGCCCGATGGAATACTTTGGTGAACAAACTCTGTTAACTTTGCTGGATGGTCCTAAACTCCCGCCACAATTTGCTATTGAGTGCGCTCGCCGCTCTCTGGCTCCCAAACCACGGCCCCCCCCACACCCAATAAACGCCAGAGTCCTTAACTATCATGACAGGGATGCTTTGTTGAGGGCGGCCAGGGACAAGGAAGAGCTAATGCTGGGCTCTAGCAGGATCCACCAATAACCAGATTTTTGGTTTGAGGTACAAAACAAGCGAAGATCCTGCTTGAACGCAAAGAAAAGGCTCCGTGACCTGGGGGTTAAACGTGCAATGATGTACCCAGCCAAGCTCAGGGGCGAACACGCTGGGAAGGTATACTTACTCATAATACTGGAGGAGGCCATGAAATTCCTGGAAGATCATTTCCCTGGATGAATCCTATACGTCAAGATTACTCAAACGCCCCATGTAATCGTCTGCGTGGGGAATTGGCCCTGAAACTCACTGTGGATGTACCACTTTCACAACATACTTGTTAACTGTCCCTGCTACAACTTAGTTCCAATATGCCGTAAATGCACTATTCACTTGATTTAAATATGTAACGTTCTGTTGTGATGTAGGCCGGGCTGTAGCAGGCGTGCACCCCCCCATGCAAAGCTGCAATGACAGGTGGGTTGGTAGGAATTTGGGTGGAGGGAGTGGGGTATTCATCCCTCTGACAGAGAGGGGTGGGGGGGGGAGATTAACAAAATGTGCTCGACATATGGGTTTAGTTAACAGAACGGCAGTATCCCTTATAGTGCTAGCTGCAAGATGCTTATATTCTGCACACTCTGTGCTTGCGCCCAGCTTGGCGCGCAGGTTAGATGGCGGATAAGACTCTGGGTTATATGAGCTGGAATGTGCAGGGATTGGGAAACACTTTGAAAATGTGCAAGCTCCAACTGTACGTCGAGTGGCATGGAATCCGGGTTTTATTTCTGCAGGAGACACATGCACTAGCAAGGGGGTGCAACATGTTCGCTAAGTCCTGGGGTACACAACATCACTATATGACTTACTCCTCACAAAACCGTGGTTTCATGACTCTTAATCATAAAACTATTCCATATGCACACAAATCGTCACATAGATCCGGTGGGCCGCTATTTCTAACACATGGTGTACTAATGGGTCAGAAAATTGTCACAATGAACATATACAGCCCAAACAACGATGACCCAGACTTACTCCCAGGTCACAGACCTGCTAGTACTGTATCCCTTAGTGCCCATACTGTGGGGCGGAGATTTCAACACGATTATGGATAACAATTTTGATAGGTCTGGGTGTAGAGCCCGTCAGCTGTCCAAGGCTGCCCGAGGGATAATTGATGGCCAGACCAGACTGGGTATGGCGAACGCCTTGAGGCTACTGCACCCTTTGACCCATGCATTTTCCTTCTATTCCACAGTGCACGACTCGCACTCACGCATTGACATGTGGCGGATATCTGATACTCTCACTTGCAACATCGAATGGGCTGGTATCCTGCCCTGGAAATTCTCTGACCATTCTCCTGTTACATTGTCACTTGCATTGTGGGCGGCTGCTGAGGGAAGACGCCCGTGGAGACTCAAGCCACTGGCATTGACAGATCTGGTGTTTGCGGCAGAGATGGAGAAATGCGTTAAGGAGTACTTTGGGATTAATACTGGCTCAGTTGATGCCCATGCTACCCTATGGTATGCCTTTAAGGAATATATCCGTGGCATGGCCATGGCTAAGGAATCCGGCTTGCTCAGAGAGATACGCCACAATATCAAAGCATGCGAAGATACCCTTAGTTGACTTGAAACGCAGTATGCGACTTCTTCAGCTCCGGTCACACTCCGAAATAAAAAAGGAGCTTGATAACTTCAGGGAGCACGCAGACAGAGAACAAAAGTTCTTAGATGATCCTGGAGTGGCAAGGAGGTATGGCGAGGGAGAGTGCCCTGGCAGACTCCTGGCCAGAGTAGTGTGGCTCAAGGGAGGAAGCCAACATATTCCGGCAATCCGTGACATGTCCGAAGTGCTGGTGCACTCGACATCCCATGTGAACGAGGCGTTTCACTCTTTCTACACTGCACTCTATGCAAACTCTGCTGCAAGATCTGTCTCTGAGGTTGAATCCCTCCTTGAGGATCTGCCACTCTCCATTCTGTCCGACGAGGCAAAGGAGACGCTGGAGTGTCTCATGTCCAGGGATGAGCGTAACCGAGCTATTGATGCTCTCCCGTCCGGAAAAGCACCTTGACTCGACGGTCTGACAATGGAGTTTTATAAACACTTTGAATCTCTCCTGGTACCTCAACTGGCCACCCTATGGGAGGAATCCTGCGCACTAGCGGTTCTCTCTCCTACACTACGAGAGGCATTCATTATGGTATTGCTCAAACCTGATAAGCTGGCGACAAGCTGCACCCTCTATCAGCCCCAAAGATATTTGCTTAAGTATTGGCCCTCTAACTCACCCCGTATATGTCATAAATAGTCCACCAGGACCAATCTGGTTTCGTTCCCAGCCGCTCCACAGCTTTAAACTTGAGACACCTCTTCAATATCCTGGCCCAGCTAGATCCAGGTGCGCAGGCGGTGGTGGCTATGCTAGATATCCATAAGGTCTTCGACTCTGTCCTGGCGATTCCTCTGGGCAGTGTGCTTGAAAGGTGCAACTTCGGGCGAGTTTTATTTCCTGGGTGCGGTTGCTTTATACACTTCCAGTTGCCAGGGTCTCCACAAATGGGTGGCTCTTGGATCCTATTCCTATCTGTAGGGGGACTCAACAAGGCTGCCCATTGTCTCACTTGATTTTTGCCATTGTGATGGAACCCCTAGCCAACCTGATCCGGCACAGACATTCTCATAGAGGGATCAGGCTAACAGGCACAGGATCATCTCACTATACGCAGATGATGCTCTACTGTTTGTGCGAGACCCGGAGACCCATCTAGCACAGATCCTAGACGATATCCTCGCCTATGGCATCCTGTCTGGCCTGAAGCTGAACTGCGCCAAATCCGAACTCTTACTGCTGACCGATGCCACTGTTGTGCCGCGGGACCCCATGGGATTTGCTTGGGTGCCTCTTGAGATTAAATATCTGGGTGTCACTGTGACACGCAGCGGGCATCTCTGTAAGACCGCAACAATGGCATATACATGCTCCAGTTCTCGCACAAGTTGCGCAATTGGGCAAAACTTCTTCATACTATTGCGGGTAGAGTGGCACTCCTGAAAATGGTTGTGTTAGTATTAGTTTTCTTGAACGTTCCAATTTGGCCGGGCACTGAGCTCTTCAAGACAGCGAGAGGCGAAATTAACAACTTTGTGTGGCACTCGGGAGCAGTGAGGCTCAAGTGGGAAACGTTGACTAGACCCTACAATCAAGTTGGCCTGGCTGCCCCAGATTTCATGAAATATTGGATTGCTGCTCAAACACAAATTGCAGTTTACTGGTTTGCAAACGACCCCCCAGCCCCCTCTCCTACAAGTCAAGATTGAGAGACTGGCGGCTGGTACATGTATCGTGCTATCATTGGTTCTACCACCACATTCAAGCTGCTTTGGTGGCACTGATCCTGCAGGTGCGACTGCACTTGTGTGGAACAGAATATGGGAAGTGGTGGATAAACCCCTACCCATTCCACTTGGGCCTTCCTCTGTGGAATTGTCTCCCGACATTCCCCCAAATAGGCAAGGGACCTGTGGACAAATGAGTGCAGGAGGCATAAACTATGCTAGTTGAGGTTTACGACATGGGATCCGTACTGGAATGTTGCGACCCGACAGGGCCCATCTGGAGGCTTCTGGCCAGCTGGCTGCAGTATGCTGGCCTGGGACGTGCGATCTGTGCTATGTGGACGGAATTCCCCTCACAACCCCCAGATGATCCCCTGTGTTGCTTGGTGCTAGAGGTTCCTTGGCTCGTGGCCGGGTAATCAGAATATATTCTTTGCTGCCGACCAAGCCAATAAACCACTTAAGCTTCGAGAATCCTGGGGTACACACTTGGGTATGGGTATAGATATTACTCATGAGAAGTGGGACACAATGTGCTCACAGACCCAGACTGTGTCGCTCAACTCTAGATTCCGCTTGATACAATTTAAACTGTTCAACAGGTTTCATTACACCCCATACAGGCTTAGTTTATTTTCATCAAGTTGCTCCTCCCTGTGTCCGAGATGTAACACAGACGGAGCTGGCTATCTACACATGATATGGGACTGTTCGAAATTGCGGGAGTTCAGGAGTGGGGTCTGTGATGCAGTCTCTAAAATGTTTGGTTGCATAGTTGAGCCTAGCTCCTTGACCTGCCTATTGTTACGCTCACCTGGCTCCCACAGAGGCGTCGATCTGGACCGGACTGCTGCGATCTCCACCAATGTGACGCGTAGGGCCGAGATGACGGACTGGACTGGCCCACCTGGCTTTGTTTGCTTGGCCCGTAGGAATATTCTTCTGCAAGTGGAGAAAGGGAATTAACCACCCGTGGAGTTGAGCGTAAATCCCCCCACCCCGTTGTTCTCCCCACTCATCACCTTGGATGTCCCCTCTTAGTCTCACCTGATTTGAAAAGATGAGCTCTCCATCCTGCATTGAGCGCAGGGGCGCGCAGATAACCAGTTGCTTCACTGGCTCGAAGGAATTGGTGAGTTCCAGGACAATATTGACTCCGATATTCCCGGCAAGACGCCGTAAGTATGTAGTTCGTAAGAGTTCAAATGCCTGACTTTCACTCTTGTCCGATTCTTTGCAGGTTGCAGCTTGACCTTACTGAAGAGTTCCTCGTGGCAACCGGTAATGTTCTGGTAAGGATTTGTATTATCCAACACAGTTCGACAAAGTAATGTCCATATGTAACCTGTTGCTTTCTCCCTTATTCAGGCGCTGAGAGAAAGTATGAAGTCTCGGGGAATAATGCCTCTGGCGGTAAAATCAGGTAAGTCTTTTGCGGTGAGGAGGGTTCCCCTTGTTAGTCCCTTGTTTCACATTGCTGTCCTTTTGTTTCCCCTTAGGGACCGGGGTTCGGCTAGGATGCAGTGGAAGCTGCGCCGACCCGTGAAGAAGAATAGTACCCCCGGTGGTAAAATCAGGTAAGTCTATGGGGGGTATTCCTCTGTGTATTCCCTTGGCTCACCTTGCTGTTCTTGTCTTCTCCTTAGGTGCCGGTGTGCGGCAGGAACATGCAGGAGGATGCAGTGAAATGTGAAGATGCTGCGAAGGCCGGTGAGTTCAGCGCGGCGCTGCAGCAGGCGAGGCGACGCGCATAAAATAACTTCTTTCTTCCAGCTCGACGGCGCGATGAATCGGGAATTCAGGTAAGGATCAAAGGTATTGCTCTTGTTCTAACCTTTTCTCCCTTTTTCTAGGAGCTCCAAACTCGAGGCGGGCGTGGCAGAAGACTGGATGTAGACTTGCAGGCATGGTAAGCGTTACGCTGCTGGATGCAGAATAACGCGAAGCGTGTGCTGCTCTTCGGGCGTGGTTTAAATAGCCACCGAAGTAGTCCCAGGTAAGTATTCCTCCCCAGCCCCACTCGAGTAAAAAAATAGACCCTAGGTAAAATAGTCCCTTCCAAGCCTCTTTTGGCTTGTCTGCATCAGGTAAGTTTGCAGCATGGTCTGCATCAGGTACGTTTTAATCTATGAGGCGCCAGGACTGACTCTCCATATAGGCCTGGCACCATAGGTGTCAGGATTGCACCCAGATAGCCCCTAGCAGGGGTTGTTGGGCTTGCTTGGGGTAACTTGATGCCTGCTTCCGGGGTTGCTGGACTTGGTCTGGGTCACCGGGGGTAGGCATTATGAAACCTATTTCATAATTTTGAAGTGCTCCAACCACGGTTCCACAGGCTGGCTAGTTGTGTATGATCCTTGCTGTGCGAAGTATACTCGTGTTGTGGCTGCGGCCCTTATGCCCCTCTGTTGGAAGTGGTTACAAGCTGTTACATGGGCATCTGACCAAGAGGAGTGCTGGAGATCACTACAGCCCAGTCAGTGCAAACCTGTGAACATATGGTGTGCAAACCTGTGGACATATGCTCCCCCCTCCGCAATTACTTGCAGAAGCTGCCGGATGATGAGCCCAAAGCTGTGGACTCGAATACTTGCTTGTGGTGTGTTTTTCTAGGCATACATGCATTGCTGACTGGCCCGCACTGAGCACTTGTACTTGCACTCAATAAACAAAGTTTTTAAAAAAAAGAAAGAAACCCTACCCCAAAAGCAAAGCCTCTACTTCAAAGCACGATTAACAAGGAATTGAAGGGCTTTATCCCAGTTGTGACTGGGGTCTCAGCACTCCGAATGCAACAAGTGTGGGTCTCATGCTGAGTAGGGCTGCGTTCCCGCACACCGAAAAACCTGCCACTATTTCTCAGATAAACCAGGGGTAGGTAGTACTGATGCCCAGTGAGTAATTACTGGAGGAAATTAAAAAGTTGTGGAGCGCTGCTTTGCTGGCCCTGTTCAAAAGGGACTCGAAGATGATGCCTGTGGGCTGAGCTACTTTGTGCCAAAGCCATGCTCCATGTGTGTGCTGGCTTCAAACCATACATTTACAGTTTTTGGAGGAACATTCTTTTTGCTATGCAAAAGTGTGCCACCCCCAACCCAAAGGAAGAAAGGGGACATAATCTGAGAGAACATGGGTGCTTGTTAGCACTTCAGTCACCCAGAAATAATCTACAAAAAAGACTGGAATTTCATTCTTCCTCAATTCAAGACTGCCCTTAAAAGACAATAGCCTGCCAGGGAAGGAACACCTTAATCAGCTAAACATATCCCTCCGATTGGTCACCACCCTAACCACCAACTGTACCTGTATGTAAAAACTGTACATTCTGCAAATGCAACTCTCTTTAATGAGTCCAATGTAGACTTTGCGTGTCTGCATCATCTGCACTACACTTGCCCCTCTATCCATCACTGATAACTCTATGCACTAATCCATTTTATACTCTTTTTTTGAGGTACATGGACCTGGGATTGCTCCACTAGACTGTATGTTCTGATACATAGCTTCTTCTGAAGCTCTCCTTTCAATTCTATTAAATAAACAATAGCTACAAATGACTACTGAAAAACAATCTGAACATATTTATCACTGCATCAGTACATACAACCTTACTTACTAAATCATTTCTAAGGCAGAAATTTGCATACCGGAAAAAAAAAATACATTTTGTGGTTTCTGTCTGCAAATGGAAGCTAAGTGCTAATACTCACAACTGTTCACTTGGATCAAATTTTATTGGTGTGGGTGGCCTCTTTGGAGACTGCCAAAACAAGCCTGAAATAAAAAAAACATTTCTGATATGACAATCAAATAGTTTTCAAAGCGTTTGGAACATAACGTTTCACAAAAATGTAAATGTATTCTTCAAAATCCTTGAAAGGTTAATTGACAGAGTGTACATGTTCATTCTTACACAAGATTACAACTATTCCCATGTGTGTTCAAAGGTAATGAGTTTTAAAGCCACCTAAATGCTAAAGGCTTCAAAATAATTTTAATCTCAAATTCTGCTTCTTGCATGAATGTCTGTCTAGGGCTGCATTGAAACATTAGTGCTGATAATTATGTGCCAGCGCTAATTGCTTCAATGTTTTCTTGTGCTACAGAAACATTTGCAGTCTTCTGTAATAGGGGACAATGGGCCTCATTACGAGGTCGGCGGTATGGGGTTAACGGCGCCGGTAAGGATGCCGGTGCTGTTAACCCCTTACTGCCGGATTACAAGGTCCTTAGCGGGAGCCACTAAAGGACCAGGGAGCTAACAACGGGCCCATTATTAAAAGGGCCGTTGTTAGCTCCCTCTCCATTCCCATTGAGCCCTATGGGGGCTCGAATAGGAATGGGGATGGGTTCCCTGAATGGGGAAATACCGAATCCTCCAAGGTTGGAATGACCTGGTAAGTCCCCATTCAGGGAACCCGGACCCAGTATGCGGTATGGGGTAAGCCATGGCGACCTCCAAACTCGTAAAGAGATAGTGGCTTGTACTGCCAGAATATTTGTACCCATTTCTTCAAATAGATTTTGTGGCCAAACTAGAGGAGAATGCAAAGTCCATTGTACATCAGAGTAAAATAATAGCTCTGGAAAAGACTAGTATTACCAAAACAATCCTCAAAAATAGTTTACAGACAGAACTATATTAGAGGCAACAGCCTTGAAACAGACTCATTTACAAACATAAACATTCTCTAAAATGAGAAATAAAAATCACCAGGACCATCTACTGTCCCCTGTATTCCACAATCGGGTCTATCTCCTGATCAACAAGATACGAAACCCAACTTGACCAATTATTGTCACTCAGCTTGTTCTTGAAAACATCACACGATATTTCATAGGCAAAATTACCAAGCTCAAGTTGGCTATTGTAGTGGGAAATAGAATTCACACAAATTAGCTACGCCCATGGTGCAGAAGAAAAAGCATACCGAAATCTTTAGATTAGCCAGTGCTCACCATATTTACCTGTCTGAATGAGCAACACAATTACCAACTGGAATTCACAACACATCAACAATCCGTTACAAAGCCAAATTGGGTAGCAGAACTAGAGCAAACAGACTTTCCACCAAAGCACTACACCAACAAATTACTTAACCATAGAAATGTTCTTTCTGATCAATTCTCCTTCCACAGATTCTTCATCTTTAGCTTTAGCTTCCAGGGTGCAGGGATGCAGGCGAGTGCCCAATCCATGGCCCATCGTCCACATATCCCTTGCTGAATCGTGTTTTTATTATGTGTTTTACACTGTGTGTGTTACACAGCCCCTGTGCCTGCTTAGTGTCCTTCCAACACCCCTCCCCCACTGGCTGCCATACTCGCTACTGCAACTGCACAATCATGTCCTGGTCCATGCTGCCTCCTGCATTGCCCCCAAGCTCCGATTGGTTAGTTGTCCCTTTAACCGTCATCCAACTAGGGCAGCCCTCCTGCCAGTTGAAGCCCTTCCGGATAAGGGTACCGAGGCAAAGGGCAGCTCCTACAGAAGCAGCTCCAGATTGTGTCTGCAGCCATCAACACGGGAAACAGGAAGAAGGCAGCCATCAACCAGCAGCAATTGTCTAAGAATGTGTGGTGTGGACAGGAGGCACAGTAATCACTGTACCCTACTAAACTGGTCCACCTCTCCCATATCTTATCTTCTCCTCTCCAGCACCCATTCGCTTGTAGCCTGCATGGACCGATCTCTTTTTAGCTACTGTTACCCCATCTAGATCTACTGAGTTGCCAACTGTGTTGCCTAGCCTTGTATCACATCTAGGAGAACTGTTGGTAGGCAATATATCAAAACTAGATAAACTGGACTCTAACTGTGCTAGCTACTCCAGAAAGAATTGAGAGCATTAGACCACATCCTACTTAGCCAGAACAGTGAATATTAGCTTGCGTCAGATCTAGACAGAACTGTGAATATTAGTTTGTGTCACATATAGACAGAACAGTGAATATTAGCTCGTCTCACACCTAGACAGAACTGAGAATATTAGCTTCCGTCACATCTAGACAGAACTGTGAATATTGGAACACATCACATTTAAACAGAACTGTGGGGGATAATCAGGAGCCCCATCTAGATAGAATATGGAGATTAGAAGGTACCAGCTCAGGAAAAAATTGAGAAGGTTAGCACGCATCACATCTAGATAGCGATGCCACTAACCATCCCTCCCAAAAAAAAAAAAAAAAAAAAAAAAAAAAAAAAAAAAAAAAATCGCACTCCTCTGCACACACCTCTCAAACTAACTAAACACAACCACACCTTTAAAGCACACCAAACTGCACACACTTCACTAGACCACAACAACAAAACAAATTACACACAACCTCGTACAACAGAGTGTTAGGGAGAATTCTCTTTTAAGGCTAATTTCCCAAACCTAGTGAGTCCCCCAGCAGCTTTGCTGGATTTTTGGGGTTTGTTTTTTTCTCCTGCTTAGAGTGAGACTCTTTTCCTCCCACTCTTAGACATGATTTGAGGTGTACTTTTGACTTGGTATGTGTTCATGGGCTATGGGGTAATTTCTTTTTACTCCATAGGGCATCATCTGTTTTCCTATGGGTGTTACACAGCACCCTCAGGGCAGTAACACAGGGGTATCATAGTGATCCCCAAACATAGACTCCATACCCTGGGACGGACTACTGTCTCCCAGGGCATGTAAAGTCACCATTGGTTTTACTAGTCCAAATCTGTGAACAGAACCAGTACAAACCATCATATTGTGGAAGTACTGGGTAGGGGTAATTCGATTGCCCCTGGGTCTGTTTTCAAGGGGGCACTGTCCAGTCCCCCCCTTGTCAAGTTTCTGGCTGGTGGCAGTGGTTACCACGCGAAATATTCCCTAGGAATATTTTCTATGGGATTTTCCCATTGATTTTAAACGCACCACTTTTTGGTGCAATGCTAAAGATACAGCCGGGTTATTTATTTAATATTAATTCCCCAGTTGGGTCTTTTTGCCAGAACTCGGTTCCAAAATGGCGTTTGTGTCCATCTCTGTGACTCTGACCAAGGTCGAGCCCTTTGTTCCACTATTTTGGCGTGCTTCTCCACAGAAGCCCTCCAAGTGGTGCCACTCTGTCTGGGTTCCATAGAAGGGGTGGGGGGGGGGGATTAGGCACCCTGGACTGCGTTGCCTCGGCAACCCAAGTCGCACTCTCCTCTGATTGGCCCAGTGGTGAGCCGCCCGGCTCACCACTTAGCATGTGTGATTGACAGCTAGGCTGATGAATGGGGGTTTTTCTGCATAAAAGCAGGGGCTTTGGGACTGGAACTTCAGAAGTCGCCACAGGACCTAAGAATCTGACGAGGAAGAAGCTGAGCCACCTGCAACCCGACGACACCACCGGTGAAGCCCTGCTGCACGAACTCACCACTTTGCAACGACAGGGAAGATCTTCATCTGGAGAGTCTGTCCCCTTTGAGCTGGTAGGAACAACCAGTTCACCTTCTTTCGCTCCCAGAAGCGTCTCTTGGTTGAATCGCCCGTGCCAAGCACCCCGGCGGCCGGATAGCCAAGCTCACCACTTTTGAGCGTGAATAAAAGGACCGCACCTTTTAATTGGGAACTCAGTGGCTGGTTTGATCCCTGGGCAGTGCAACGACTCCAAACTTCCTCTACGACGAGATCCTCTCTTCCTCTGACTGTAACAACGAGCTGCAACCACTGCCAGGAACAACTGCCCCCGCTGGAGCTTCCTTCCCATTTAAGGTACTGTGTCCTGCCTGGCCTCCCTTTCTACAGAGTGCTCAAGGTGTCCCCTAAATCCTTGACCTCTATACTGGGTTGGCCCCAGACCTGCTTACTTTGCCTTTCTGAACTATTTCAACCCCTTTTGACTTTTCTGCAAAGACTTGGAGTGCATTTCCACTGTGTGATCTTGGGCACATTCCGCCTTGCTCTCTCCAAGAGTGGGCCTGGCCTATGAACATTTTGCTCTACAGTAGACCCTGCCTTTCTTGACTTGCTGTGGTTTCTTAAAAGTGTTCGTATTGTGTTATTTCCAAACTCTGCCTTTCCTCTCCCTTTTTAACTGAATTATTGGAGTGCCATCTAAGGTTACGCGCTCACCTCTGTTTTGCAAATAAGTGGTGTCTTAACTAAGACTTGTCGAATAATTTAACTAGGGAGGTGTATATACTTATAGTGACTGTGTTTGAACTTGCTTGATGTATTAGTGCCAGTGTATTTTTATAAGTGTGTTTTTAAATAAATAATTATATACTTTTATACCAAAGCTCTGGTCAGTGTTTGCTTGTGCTACTGTCTTTTTGTCCCTAATGTGTGTACTCTATATACTGCCTAACTCTTCTTGAGAGAAGTCTGACTGCTCAGCCACAGCTACCAGGTAAATCTGGGTGGTGCAGACTGCTCCCAAATGGGTTTACTGCCAACACCTCTAGTCTTAATCTTTTTGCAGTGCTCCCTAAGGGAACTGCACAGGATTCTGCCTAACACAGAACACAACGGCTAACAACCGAAAGCACACAAGCTCAGTGAACGGTGTTAACGGAAATGAAGCTGCCAACAGCACATCACAGCTCTCTTGCTCTTTCTCCTGCTCAGTCCTACAAACTCACCCTAACCCTTTTCCTTTTCAGATCTGCCAGAGCGCCAGGAGACTACTCCAGTAATGATCGTGCGGGGTACAAATGTCCTTAACATTAACATCTTAGACATGCAATCGGCAGCGTTTTTTTGCACACAAAGGTTGTTGGGTGATGGTTGTTGAACTATGGTTCCCAGCACAATCAACCTTTTACAGTCCAGGTATGCTCTCTTCCAAGCGCTTATAAAGGAAGCAGTCAAATCAGGTGTTGCCTGGTTAATCCACGTTTGCAGCTTCAAGGAACTCTGGCAGCCGGAGTCTATGTAGGTAGCCAGAAACCAACTTGAAGTTGGCTCTTTGGGACCACATTGACAGGTTCTTTCTGATGATATTCCTGCCACAAATTCCTAATCTAGGATATCCCCATCCCGGGGCAGCAGTACACCGGAAACTTTCCTGACGCAAGGGAGTGCAGCGCAGCTCCACGCCAGTTCGATTCAACGCCTCTACGTGCCAGATATGACATTGGGGCCAGTATATATATATGAGCAAAGTGCCCGAAGACCTCAGTTCCACCCTTTTTCCGTAGCACTTGGAAGCAAAGGGACCATAGAACTGATGGTGTACAAGTTTCCCCAAGAGGGGCAGGTAGGGAGGGCGATGAGGAATCTGTGGCAGGGACATCCAACAAAAAAAACATTAACGAGAGCCAAGTAAGTTGTTGTTCTAATGGATTCTTTCCTGCCACAGATTCTTCATCTATAAGACTCCCAAAGCAGCACACAAATCTGGAGGAGGGAGGAAAGCAAGGACATCACCTTAATCACGAAACTCTGGAGGAGTGCACTACCGAAACGGGCATCCTGGTCTACAAGGGAATCCAAGCAGTAATGCTTAGCAAATGTGTGCAGAGATGCCCACGTTGCAGCCTGGCAAATGTCCAGGACAGGGGCTCTCCTCTGCAGGGCATGGGTGGAACCCACTCCTCAACTAGAATGAGTTCTGAGGCCCTCAGATACAGTCTTCACAGCCAGATCGCAGCATTCTGAGATGAAGAGAATGATCTACCTAGAAAGTCTATTTGGTCATAACCCAGCCAAAACAAGTACCAGCGTAACCAATAAAAAGCTGGTCATCGTTCCTAGCCTCCCTAGTATGAGAGACAGAACTTCAGGGCCCGTACTGGGTCCAAATGATGGAATCGATCCTCTGCCTTAGAAGGGTGAGAGGAAAAAACAGAGGAAGATGGATCTGCTGAGAGAGATGGCAATCAGAGAAAGGAGGGTCTCACTCTCAATGTCACCTTCTCTTTGGGAATAAAATAAATAGGGAGGCAGACCAGACAATGCCTGGAGATCAATCACCCGTTTCGCAGAAGTGATGGCAAACTGACATGTAATTCCATGTCTAATCATGCTTAAAGCAGTAGATTTGACCCATGAGTTCAAGCCTTGACGCAAATGCAGATTCATATTTAGTAAACGCGAGAAATTAAAATTACATACAGGCGAAGTTAAGCGAAACTGTTCATAATTGTACATTGAAGAAAAATATGTTTTTAATTTGTGAGTCTGGGACGGGCGCCAAGTGACCACGGTATTAGAACACTGTGACACGCTTGATGTAATCAATCCCTATACTGCACTCCAGGCTTTCTGGGATGAGCACCAATTGTTCCGATAAACAGTAAACAAAGACTGAGAACGCAATATGAAAGAACTACAACATTATGAAAAGACCACAGAACGTCCTGTGGAGCGGTATGCTGCTTGGCAGCTTTTTAAAGTAGGTGAAAGGTGCATTAAAATATTTTGGAGTTTTGCAGGAAAGATGATGAGCACGGATATTGAACTTGTTTACCCAACCTCAAAGCTGCTCACCAACTTCATGCTGCTGACCGATAGATATAGGAGGGGTTAACAGTGAGAGCCCAGACAATATAAAAAGGACTGCATTTAATTCCTGCATAGGGGGATTTTGCTGTATGCAGACAGGGAGCTGGCAAGAAGACAAAGCGGCAGACAAAAGGCTGGAGAGAGAGCAGCACTGGAGCAGAGGGGAGGGTTCAAGTCCCTCTTTTTGCCTGGCTGGATTTTAAAGCCACAAAACAGAATGTTTGGCTTTTCTGAGACATTTTGAGTCACCAGAGGACTCCGTCTACTGACCTTTGAGCAGAATATTTGGTTTTGATTGAGCTGTATGGGGAATCATTTTTTACTTTTCCACCCAAGCCAAGATAGATCAGACCCTTAATTCTAAATGGCTGCATGCTGAGACCATGTGACATTAATTCTTTCTGGAGAATTTTTCTTCAATTTCTATGCATTTTGATGAAGACCAAGGTGATTTTTATTGATGGTTTTTGATATTTTATTCGGTATGTTTTTGTTAGGCAGAAACCTGTGCAGTTCCCTCTGGGACCACTGCAAAAGATTTAAGACTACAGGTGTTTGGCAGTAAACCCACTTGGTAGCAGTCTGTACCACACAGATTCACTTGGTAGCTGTGGCTGAGCAGTCAGACTTCCTTCAAGAAGAGTTAGGCAGCATACAGAGTATTCACAATAGGTCAGAAGAGCACAGTAGAACAAGTAAACACTGACCAGAGCTTGGTGTAAGAGAGAGATGATTATTTATTTAAAACCACATCTAATAAAACACACAGGCACTAATTTTAAGCAGTTCAAAAACACGGTCACTAAAAGATATACACTCCCTTAAAAGAATATTAGACAAGTCTTAAGTAAAGCTCCACTTATTTTCAGACACCGGTGAGCGCTTAATGCAGATGGCACTCTAATAATTCGTTTTAAAAAGGGAGAGAAAAGCAGGGTATAAATTGAAACAGATCCCAACACTTTCACAAGAACACAGAAAGAGAGGAAGGCAGAGTCAAACCGTGAAGTTAGAGTTCAGAAAGCCGGATCCACTTTAAGAGGATCAGAACAAAATGTGTCCAAGGTCACACGGTTAAAAAGTGCACAAAAGTCTCGAAAAGGTTCAGAAAGAGCTGGACCAAAATAAAGGGGACCAGTTAGATGGTCAAGGCGGCCAGCCCAGTCCAGAAGGTTAAGGGATTATTATTACCTTGTAGCAATCTTTAGAAAGGGAGGCCTGGCGGCCTCGGTACCTTAAAGTGGTGAGAATACTCCAGCGGGGGAAGTTGTTCCTGGGAGCGGATGCAAGTCGGTGCTTCGTCCGGGGGAAGAGAGGATCTCGTCGGGGAGGAAGACAGGAGTTCGTTGCACTGCCAGGGAAGAAACCAGCCGCGGGGTTCTCAGTTAAAAGGAGCGGTCCTTTTGTTCGCGGTCCAGTGGTAAGTGGCTATCCGGTTGCCGGGGTGCTTGGCACGGGCAATTCGACCACAAGACATCCTGGGATGCGAGAAAAAGAAGGTAAACTGGTTGTGCCCACCAGTCAGGGGAAGAAGACTCTCCAGCAGTGAGATCTTCTCCGTCGTCGGGAAGTGGTGAGTCGGTTCCGCAGGGCTCCACCGGTGGTGTCGTCGTAGCAGGTCGGCTCAGCTTCTCCCTCGTCGGATTCTCAGGTCCTGTGGCGACTTCTGAAGTTCCAGTCCCCAAAGCCCTGCTTTTATGCAGCACACCCCCATTCATTCAGCCTAGCTGTCATTCAAACATGCTAAGTGGTGAGCCGGCCGGCTCACCACTTGGGCCAATCACAAAGAGTGCGACTTGAGTTACCAAGGTAACTCAGTCCAGGGTGCCTAAACCACCTCCCACACCCCCTGTGGTACCCAGACAGAGTGGCACCACTTTTGGAGGCTTCTGTGGAGAAGCCTGCCAAAAGTGGAACAAAGGGCTCGACTTGGGTTGGAGTCACAGAAGAGAACACAAACGTCATTTTAGAATCGAGTCCTGGCAAAAAATACCAACCGGTGAATTAATATTAAATAAATAAACCGGCGGTATGTTCGAGGCTATGAGAATTAAATAATTAAAGTTGGTAGCCTCGAACAATGGGAAAATCCCATAGGGAAATATTCGTGGTTGAATATAAAAAGTAGTATCCACTGCCACCAGCCAAAACTCAATCAGGGGGGACGGAGACGTGCCCCCTCAACTAACAGACCCCGGGGCAATCGAATTGCCCCGACCAGTACGTCCACAATATGATGGTTTGTACTGGTTTCTGTTCATAATTTGGGACTAGTAAAGCCAATGGTGACTTTACATGCCCTGGGAGACAGTAGTCAGTCCTAGGGTATGGAGTCTATGGTGGGGTGTCACTATGACACCCCTGTGTCACTGCACGGAGGGTGCTGTGTAACACACATAGTAAAAACACAGGAGACCCTATGGCGTAAAGGACCCCATAGCCCATAAAACACATTATCAGTCAAAGGAACACCATAAATCGTGTCCAACTGTGGGAGAAAGAGAGCCTCACTCTTGGCAGGAGAAAAAAAACAAACTCCAGAAATCCAGCAAAGCTGCTGGGGGACACACTAGGTTAGGAAATTCAGCCCAAAAAGAGAATTCTCCCTAACAGTTTTGGACTGTGTAAATTACTTCAGGGACCAGGCTCCTCCAGCTCACATCTTTCCGCATATTACAGCCAGTGAGTATGGAAGGTTTGTTTACCCTTCAATGATATCCCATTGAGAAAGGTACTGAGGTATTGAAAGAGGAAGTGCATTTAAGTGCTTGGGAGGTGCTTTATGAAGATTGCTGAGGTTGTCTAGCGAGACCTGGTGAGGCAGGTCGTTGTTTCTTAAGAGGACTATGATAATCTTGGAGAAGGTTGATCAGTAATGAATAGATGTACAGGCAATGAAAGGAATTGCTGCTGGTTCATTTATGGCTTTTTTGCATTTTAAGTGTATTGTGCATAGTGACCAATATGGTAGCAAGGTTTTTTTATTATTTATTTCTCTGAATTAAAATATTTGTTTTATACATGAGTGTAAAAAGCATTTATGGAGTGTTCATTATTGAGAGCTTTGCCAAGAAGCATTTTAACACGAACTTTAATAGCGGGACATTATTTAAGTGTTGTGTATTGATTTGTTAAGTATGGTACATGTCTTTAATACACATATGAAGGGTTACTGGAAGGTGTGAGCAGTGGACTATCAATACAAAATAATGTGACATTAGTAAGCCTCTCCTCGGCAGATGAAAGCGATTAGCCGCCTACTGCAGGGGTTGTTGCCTTCTCTTTACTGATGCAGTGACAGGCATATGCTCTTCCCTATCTCTATTCCTACCACAGCCGCTGCATTGGTGCAGGGCCTTACACACTCTCTATGGTGTAGAGGGGCTCTAAAGAATGGGGTAAGGATCACGTCAAACCAGGAAAATCACTTTAAGGGTGAGCAATCTAATAGAACAGGAATGAAGGGGCTCAAATGGAGCACTGATAAGAAATGTTAAAACGAAATTAAAATCCCACACCGGAACCGCAAACTGGCAAGGAGGAAACTGGTTACACAAACCCTGCAAGAGCTGTATAACAGTGGGCACTGAGAAAATCAAGCCCTGTTCTGGTGACCTCTTGAACACAGGAGTAGTGGCGAGGTAGGCCTTCGTAGTGCCTATCTGCAGGCCAGCTTGGGCCAAAATAAGTGGAAAATCCAACACAGGGGACAGAGGAAAGGATAAAGTATAAAGGATCCAGGTCCCTTTCCTGGCATCAAATCAAAAAATTACACCACCTGCATGTTTAATGGATTTTGTATGGACCTCTGAGCTGAAAAGAGCACATTGCGGACGGTGTCCAACAAGTCCCACTCCTTGTAGCTCAGCAGCACAGTAGCCAAGCATGAATGTTCAGGTTGCTGAGGTTCGGATGGAGGACCCACCCCTCCGAATGGCAGAGCAAGCCCACTCTCCCCGGAAGGCGCCAGGGAGAGCAAATGGACATGTCATGCAACTTCGTTCTCCGCGCCCAGTCTGGGGCAATCGGGATCATTGTGGTTCTGAACATGCGCAATCTCCTGAGAACCAGCGGAATGATAGGGATCAGCGGTAAACGCATAAAGAAATTCAAAAGACCACTTGAACATCAGTGCGTCCCCCCAAAGCTCCCCGATGAGGAAATTCCCTGGAGAAGAACAACTTGAACTTCCTGTTGTCACTGGAAGCAAAGAGGTCCACTTGAGAAGTTCCCCAAAAAGAGAAGATCTCCACCAGAACTTCCTGATAGTGCTCCCACTCGTGGGAGGCCGAATTCTGTCTGCTCAAGACATCTGCTGTGAAATTCTCCCATCCGGAAAAATGAGCCGCCTGCGGGAAGACACTGTTCTCCAAAGCCCAGAACCATAGTCTTATTGCTTCCCTGCACAGAGGCAAGGACCCAAGCCACCTTGTTTGTTGAGGTAGTGCATGGCCAGTGCGCGGTCCGTCAGGATCAGCACAGTCATGCGTTGCACAGAGGGGAGGAAAGCGACCAGGGCCAGCCTGATCACTCAACTCCAGCAAGTTGTGTTCCTGAGACTCTGAGGGAGGCCATAGTCCACTCACTGTCAGGTCTGACAGGTAGTGCCCCAGCTTTTCAGAGATACAGCCATGACCAGTGTCACCTGCGGCCACAGCTGACTAAACAACCCACCTATTAGAAAGTTGTCCCGCACGACTCACCACGCGAGATCCTGAGCCACCTTGCTCGGGAACATTAGACAGTCAGACACATGGCCCTGGAACTGCGACCATTGGCAACGTAGAAGCCACTGAAACAATCTAATGCGTGGCCTCACCTCTGGAACTACTAGGATGCAGGAGGCATGAGGCCCAGAAGGTGCAGGAAAGCCGAGGCACAGACTTGTTACTGTGACTGGAGGACATTAACCATTAAAAAGATGTTCACTACTCAATCCTCAGATGGGAAATCTCTGCCCAGACGAGTGTTCAAGACTGCCCCAATAAATCAGAGACTGGGACGACAGAACCTGAGACTTTTTGAAGTTCATGGGAAAGCCCAAACTATGGCCTGGAGCGGAGCAATGTGGATGTGCTACGAGGGAGCTCTGAGGCCGCCCATCTAATAGCGTGAGAAAATATTAGATTTTATCTACCATACATGTCGGAAGGTAACTGAAGTGATTCTCCAGAAAGCAGAGACCACAGAGAAGACTCCCAGGCTCGGCATCTTCTTTAAGTGTTTGTGCCCCTCCCATGTAAAAGCTGGGTGCCATCTTGAGCATGCATCCGGGAAGCTCTGCAGGACGACAGAACAGCGATCGGTGGAGCACGTCCTACAGCAGTGGATCATGGATGGACCTGGAGGCCCAGAGTGGTGGTGAGCAGTAGGAGGTGAGAAGCGGTCTATCAAGGAGTGAACGGGGGAGCAGTGACCGAAGTTAACAGACACAGGTTGAAACGTGGTAGAGTGCTGTGGCGGCCAGCAGGGAGAGAAACGCCCTGTTGGGGAATCGAGTTGGAGGCACTCAGATGGGTCCATAATGCGAGGCAGGCAACCCCTTGTAGTTTTATCAGTGTTTGACATTTTATTTTAACAAAGAAATGCAAACAAAACTTAACTAATCCTACTCTACCAAGGAATTGCCTACCTAATCTAGGATGTAAGGGAGAATCTTCTAGCATGCATAAACTGATCCTTACACTAAACAGAACAGTCAAAACAAAGCATAAACAACAAAGTAGAAATTACCTTACCGTAATGGTCTTTCTATGGATTCTTCTCCCGCAGATTGCTCATCATGATAGATTTTCATCTCCAACTTTGCTGCTCAGAAAACGCCAGGGGGCATAGTGGACCTCGACTCTCGGCTGCCGATCGTCAATCTGTCTTGGATCGTCGGCTTTGGATGGGATGTCAGGCATCGTATAATTACCATGTCACTACGCCCCACACCTCAGTTCCTGTAATGCCATACAAGATGCGTTCTCGCTTGGACAGAAGCCACCACCCACAGAACTTTGAGTGGGGATGGATGGGAGGTTTTGATGAGGAATCTGCGGGAGAAGAATACATAGAAAGAACATTACGGTAAAGGTAATTTCTCCTTCAATAGATTGCTTTTCTTCCACAGATTCCTCATCAGGATATTCTACCCGAGCAGTTAGGATAAAGGAGAAGGGCAGAACAATTTTATACCAGCAGATTCTGCAAAACCGCCCTGCCAAACTTAGCATCAGCTCCCTGTGCAACATCCAAGGAATAGTGCTTGGTAAAGGTATGTAAAGATGACCAAGTGGCCACCCGGCAAATATCACTAACCAGGACTCCTCTCTGGAGGGCCATAGAGCTGAGACCCCGCTGGTCAAGTGGGCCCGATACCTGCTGGAAGCTCCTTGCCTGCATATTGGTAACACTCGGCTATGCACAGGAAAGTAGACCATGACAGAATTTGCTTAGTGACTGGAAGGCCTTTTCTAGACAAGGAATGGGCCACAAACAACTGGTCTGATTTCCTAAACTCAGCCATACGGGCGACATAGAAACTTAACACCCTCTTGGGATCAAAGCAATGGAAATGCTCCTCCTCTTTCGAGGGACGCGGAGGAGGGTAACAGACAGGCAAGTCAATGGACTGGGACAGATAAAATTCTGAACTACGGTAGGCAGGAATCCAGGCTTGACTTTAAGAGAGACTTTCTCGCGAAAGAACTTCAGGAATGGAGGTTTGCAGCACAAGGCTTGCAGTTCGCTAACCCTCCTGGCCACAGTCGCAAAGAACATGAATGCATAGGCTCAAATGGAACCACCATCAAAAAGATCAAAACCAGACGGGGCATGGCCAACAGGAGAGCGATGAGGACGTGAGTCCCTGAAGCTCCCGGTCCGTCAACAATATCCTTTATTATATCCTGCTATGCGTGGAATAGAAATACTCCTGCTGAGGGGCAACTACATGAAGAGTCATCGGGCGAGTGTAAACCCAGACAACAAGCTTGTGACTGAGTGGCAAGCAACTGAACGGAATCCGTGCGGGTGAAGGAAGAGGCGTAAAAAAGATGGCCGCGAGCTGAAGGCTGGAGAAGGAGACCGAGAATCAGCTGCATGGCGCCAAGCGTGGATCCGGCATCTGCGATCACACAACCAGCGCTATATCTATCAACCGGAGCACCGGTGCCGGAGGTCCGGGAGGCTGATCGCCAGGTGCTGTGGAGAGGCACTGCCTACGGTGTGACGCTGCCCTACGCGCGCTGTGCAGGCTGCTGCCGGGGAGCAGCAAACTGTAGAGTGACCCATGCCGCTCCACTGCAGTGGAGACCTGAACTTAAGCGCCACCTGTCTGATGCGCTCAAACAGGGACGAATATCCAAACCAGCTGCCTGGTCCTGGATTGGGAGGTGCTGGTGCCCAGCCCGCCCTCCGGCCCAGACCCTAGAATACCACTGCAGTCGGCTTGTGGCCCGAGAGCTCAGAGTCCGCCACAATCCCTCCCCTCCATGAAGACTGCTGCATTCACATCGGGGTGAGATAACACACGTTTCCGACTCCTCTAAGAGGACTACAATCTATTGTGGATAGACTGCATGGCCCTGGTGCTCGCCAGAGAAGACGTTGCAGAGGCGCAGTGGCGCTCCACACCAGCAAAACCTCCACACTGTAGGATGAAACCGATGAAGGCGATGTGTGGCCGGGCTTGATGTGCCAACCCGCGCTGGAGATTGCTGGGCCTTGGCTGCCGGGGTCCCGAATGAACGCCCCGAGTGCCTTCCCAAGTGGGGAAAACACACAGGAGACACCGGCTTGTGACAGCCTGCCTGCTCTATCCCGCACCCGCCAGTACCCCACACAACCTGGCAGTGAACAAGGTCGGACCGAGCTGAGCCTGACAATATGGCACTGTGCCAACTGAATAAACAGCAACGCTGTGGTACGCAGGCGAAGGCGGAGACTGAGTCCATCACGTGCCCTGTTGGACCCCTGACACTGGGGTTCTAGCACTAATTTTGGTACCTCGTGGGGGACTACTGCCCAGGTGGAGGTGTTGGCTGGAGATCTCCGCCTCCCCCATGTTGACGACCTGACTCCGTGCTGGCTGGTAACAAACTGGAATCCCCAACGGGTGCTGGGCACTGTGCTCTGTGCCGGCCGGCGCCACACCTAGGGCTGCGCAGTGGGGCCGTGCGGGAGCTGGCACACGACGGGACTGCTCGGCGCACACCCGGTGTTGCTGCCCGCAGTGAGGACGCCGGCTGATGTGCCTGCAGAGCTGGTGTTATAACTCTGAATACCTCGCCACTCTAAATACAGGCCATGTGACTGGGCCCCTGCCGTGATCACAAGAGGAGACAATAGGGCTGGGACAACTTAACAGAAACTGAGACTGGATACACTGGCCATAACACGATCACTGATCCTTTGGATTTGGAGGAGGGCTGTGTGGATGAGTACTGGGTCGGAGGAACTAGAACTGCCTGGACTGGGAGTGGGGAGAACCAAATGGGACATCACATTTCACGCAAACCATCAATTGGAGCGCCTGATTTGAAACAAAATCCCCCCCCATCCCCACTGCACACCCATGAACAACTCTGGCTCACCACACTGACTAGTGCAGAGGATACAATTTGGGCTCTCCAGACAATAGCGGCTGATAGAGAGACTGGGACTCCCACACAGACACTAAACACTGAAGCAGTAAACAACGGGGTACCTGACACCACACTGATAAGTTTTGAGACCCAAGGTACTGTGACGGGGCCCCTCTCCATACAGGCAGGGCAAGATGGAGGCTGAACATCCGGGAGGTTATAGCTACTGAGGTTGAATCCACAGCTGGGCGCACTGGCACTTGTAACCAGTGGATTGCACTCCTACCTTACAAGCAGCTCTGGAGCAGGCTCGCAAACCCGCCCACGCCAACCCTGTTGCTGGTGATGGAAAGGTCATGATGAATAGGCGGCAAGACCCTCCGGGGTCTTTACTGATGGGTGCCAGGCGCTATGGGCCCGATTGGCATCGGTGCACCCAAACATTCTCACGACAGAGATCTTGTGATAACAACCTGCTAAAGTAGCCAACGTAAGCTTGATCTATATATTGGACCAAACCCGGTGCCGAAACAAATCACTTCCGCAAAGACCGGCCACATCACTCTGGGAAACGTGTCGTTACACAATGGCCCACCCGTTACTGAGCTCATCATGGCCAAGGAGAAATCTAAAAAGGTGTTCACTCAATGCAGAATTGACCAATATACCACACCTGTGACAAACACCTCTGCGGAACAATGTCAACCAGACACGATGGCAGACACAGAAAACACCATATCTTTGAAAGATGTCATGACTGTGATCGCTAACTCATGTGCCTCCACGGAGCAACAAATGGACGGCATTAGCAGAGATGTTTCGCTCCTTCGACATGACCTGCAGAAACTAACCTCCCGGACGGGAAAGGCAGAACACTGCATGTCTGGGGCGGAAAATGGGCTTCCGAAACGTGGAACAACAGCTGTCCAGAGTCATGACACGCCTGAAAACGATGGAGGAAAGGGTGGACGAGGGAGAAGGAAGGTCGCGACACAACAATGTCAAAATCATGGGCCTGCCAAAGAAAGCGGAAGGGCCAAACATGGAACTGTTTCTGAAACAGTGGCTGGCAGACACGTTTGAGCCAAAGACATTTTCCAAATTCTTCTCAATTGAACGAGTCCACCGAATGCCGGTCGGACGGCCGATCCCTGGTGCGCCACCACGTACAGTGATCGCAAAGTTACTAAACTATAGGGACGGTGATGAGCTGCTCCAAATGGCCCACGCCTGAGGTACTATAACTTATAATGGATCCCGAATTGCCTTCTTCCCAGACTATACCAAGGAAGTCCAAAAGGCCAGACAATCCTTTGACGAACTCAAAAAACAGCTACAAATCCTGAATGCGAAATATGGCCTTTTGTTCCAGGCTCAACTCAAAACATATCACAAGGGTACGACAGTACACTTTACAGATTCCAAAGACGCATGGAAGTGGGCGGAACAACACATTGAAGTGGACTGGAGTTTGGCGAGGACCAGCAGAAACAGAAACCTCCGGGCTCCACTTGATCGGGGGACGCTGGCCCCGCTGACACTGGCGCGAGAACCCGAACATCCACACAAGAGGGGGATGATTAATGACAGCCTCCGGAGCTGAAGTATAACCTTATTTATTGATGACCCGAATAGTAAGCAAGGGGTAATGTGAACACCTGCAATGGCCACGCATAGAAGTGAAGATGAGCGGCCCAGAGGGAACCACCCTCCACCCCCACCTGGAAATGTCATTCCAGTGCTGCTGGACTGGGGTGTGCTTCTGGGATCAGTAAACAACTAGTTTGTGTGGTGCTTATTTGATTGTTGGATAGTCGACAGTTTCATCTATCATTAAGTTTGGGCGACAGATGCTTCAGGTTGGGATGGAGTATAGGGAGGGGGGGGTAAGGGAAGTTGTGTAATAGGTTTTTGTTTACAGATCCACCAGTCAAAACACACATATGCCCGATGGGTACAGCCCCTCGTGACGCCTGAATGGCTACTATCTCAGCTCCCCAGAGCTCATTGAACCCATCCAAAAGAACACAGCAACATATTTTGAGCTGAACACATGTTCAGTGGATAACCCAGCGACACTGAGGGAAGCATACAAGCCGGTTCTCCGGGGCGAGATTCTCTCCTGGGCATCGGCACACAAGAAAACTCATCAGCAGACAATAATAGAAGCAGAACAAGATGTGCTGCAGAAAGAAACGGTACTTATAGCTACTGGGTCACCTGACGCACACCTCTCCCTTTTACTAGAGCAAGAAAGTCTCCGTAACATAGCTCTAGACAACGCCAAACAGACCCATTCAGGGATGCGCATAAGGATATATGAATCCGGAGATAAAGCTAGTAAAATTCTCGCCTGGCTGGAACGTAGGGACGATGGCCACCAGCAGGTCAGTTGAAATTAAAAGAGAAGACTCAGAGCTATTACAAATTGACTGCGACATCGCAGAAGGTTTTGCCACCTATTATGTGGATCTGTACAAACCCCCAGATGAGCCTGTAAATACTGCGGTGCTTGATGGGATTACACTCCCCCACGTAGACACCACACAAAAAGCCCTCCTTGACAGGGACATCACAGAGGACGAGGTCGTGTTGGCCATATCACAACTGCTGTCGGGAAAACACCAGGACCCAATGGCTTCCCAATTGACATAAGGAAAAGGCTAAGGGGGAGCGAAGTGGTTCTGCACCTACTCAAAATGTTTTTACACTTTAGAGAGCAAGGAACCCTGTCCCCTGATCTTTGAAAAGCTAGCATAATTGTCATCCCGAAACCAGGCAAACACCCAGAGAGATGTAGCTCATACAGGCCGATCTCTCTGATCAACGGTGAAACAAAAATCATGGAAAAAGTGTTAGCAAATATACTACAAAGAGTGATAACCTCACTGATCCATCTTGACCAAAGTCGGTTAATGCCGCAAAGGTCCACAAGCATGAATCTCCGCAGACTTCACCTGGCACTCGAAAGAGCCCCTACCCTCCAGGAACCCCTAGCACTCCTGGCTGTCGACTTCAAAAAAGCCTTTGATTCTGTCTTCTGGGAGACCCTGCGGGAAATCCTGCTGTGGATGGGATTCGGGGAATTCTTTATGGGATGGGTCGAGCTTCTGTATAGTTCTCGCGAAGCAGAGTCAGAGTGAACCGATGGCCCGCAAGAGTCTTCCAACTGCGAAAGGGACAAGACAGTGTTGCCAGCGCTGCTCTTTGCACTAATTATCAAACCCCTGGCTATACCACTGTGAGACACGCCGCCATGGAAAGGTTTTAGCTGGCGGGAGGGCACGGAAGACAGGGTCTCCCTATATGCTGATGAACTCCTAGTGTACTTGGGAGATCCGATCCACTCCTGTCCAGTGGTCACGGGATTACTCGAACAGTATGGGTCCTTCAGTGGTCTGAGAGTAAACTGGTCTAAATCCATCCTTTTCCCGGTTAAAGGTGCGGTACGTACTATTGTGGTAAATTGTCCATATCGCATCGAAATGGAGCACTTCCGCTATCTGGGAATTCAGGCCACGATTAATCTCTCAGAATACGTGGCTAGGAACTTGCATCCGATTACAGAGAGGTTTATGAGGGATGTTTGTCACTGGATACTACTCCCACTGACTATTGGGGAGATCAGCGTTATTTAAAATGTTAGCCCTACCTCGCTTTCTATAGGTCCTGCAGAACGCCCCACTTCATATACCAGTTCTGGAATTTCACAAAATTGATAGCACTCTTAGAACACTTTTATGGGGCGGAGGGCACCCACGGATAGCGTTGCAAACACTTCAACGCTTCGTCTGGGAGGGCGGTATTGGACTGCCACACCTGCATGCCTACTACTGGGCTAGCCAGATGGTGGTGGTAAACGATGTACTGCATGGAAACGGAGACCTACCACATTTCCGAGCAGAGATTGCTGTGATGCAGGAGATGTCCCCACTGAGACGCCTCTACCAGAAACTGAAACCCCTGTCCTCTTGTACAATGACAAACACATTGCGGTGAACTGGAAAGACTCACAAACATATTGGTGGGGACAATTAAAAATCACCCCAGTGCAGGCACTATGGGGAAATGGTAATCTACCCGAACTGAATAAACTTCCGATATGGCTGAGGTGGACATCAATGCGAATAACTAAAATCAGGGAAGTAATTGTAAATGGCAAAATAGCATTCTTTGAGGACTTAACTACCCGATTTAGCCTTCTCAACACTGAACGATACCGCTACCTATGACTAAAGCATGCATTGCAAACACATCTCCCATTAATGTCTGACATGCTAGAGTGCACACCGATAGAAAGGAATATAGTACTTGATCACATAGTTTCTAAAGTTACTTTGGTCATGTACAATGCTATAACTTCCTTTGCTACATCAGAACTCTGCAACTTGAAACTCAAATGGGAAAGGGATGTTGGCCCAATACTGCCTGAAGATTGTGTCACAGTGTTGATGTATCCACGGCAGACTGCGATTTCTGCTAGATTCCGATTGATACAACTAAAAATCTTACACAGAGTGTACTATCCACAAGTAGCTCTCTATCGCTGGAACCAAGCCTACCTGGGTTTATAGGACCGCTCTGATGAACTGGAGCCACTGGACTGGCGTGAGATGGGACTTCTTCAAGAGGGAGAAGCCCAGCCTGTGCAGCAGTAGGCGGTGTGTTCCATATGAGGCAAGACTTGCCCCGCCGACTTCCCTCGAATCAGCCAGTTGTCCAGGTATGGAAATACATGGACTCCAGATCTCCTGAGGTGGGCCGCGAACACTGCCATGAGCTTGGTGAAGACCATTGGCACAGAAGTCAACCTAAAGGGAAGCATTTTGAACTGATAGTGGTAGAGAATCTCTTGCAACGTCACCATCCTGAATGTGTCCTTCCTCAGGAACCTGTTCAAGGTCCTGAGGTCCAGGATGGGACGGAGACCCAATCCTTTCTTGGGAACCAGAAAATAGCGGGAATACCAACCCGTCCCTCTCTGACCAGGAGGCACCTCTTCCATGGCACCCTTCGATTACAGGGCTCTCAGTACTTCCTGGAGCTCCTGTCACGGTTGGATTGGGGGAGGTGGAGGTCTGTCTGGAGGCCTCTTTAGGAAAGGCAGACAATAACCCCAGTGAATCAACTGCCGGGCCCAGAAGTTATTTCCTGTCACTCGGGCCAATGCCCTGCCAACCGTCCACGAACGGTGCATCATGGGAGGGGAAATCAAAGTGGCTTAGAGGGCGCGGGTGACCCTGCCACTTGTCCTCCAGAAACCTCTCTACCCCTTCCGGGATGTGGGAAACGCCTCTGCCCTTGCCTGGCATGCTGGAGCTGTGCCTTCCTGCCATAGGGAACATAACGTCTGTAGCCCCTGACCCTGGAGGCGAAGATGAAGGCAGGCTTGGCCGGCTGCGCCACTAGGCCTCAAGATTTAGCAGCCAATTTTGACTCCTTAAGTTTCTCCAAGGACGTGTCTATCACCTTCAAAAGGCATGTCCCCAATCTATTTTGGACATTGGGGGAGAAACCAGAAGAACAAGTTACTTACCAACTGTAACGTTCTTTTGATTGGATGTTCCTCCCACGTATTCCCCATCTTAGATATATCCTTACCTTCAGCTTTGCTGCTTCGGAAAAAAAATGTCTGTCTCTGTCCACCAGAGGGCGCTCCTCTCGAGGTCGCGGCGTCGATGTCCCTCAGCGGCCTCCGTCGAGCATCGACGTCATCTGCTGTATAAATGCCTCGAGCGCGTCCGCTGGCTTCAGTTCTGTTTTTTCGTATATTGTAGTCCATGTATTATAGTTAAAGGACGTGCCTCTTTTGACCCAAGCCTTAAAAGAATTTAGAGTGTAATTCACATAAACTGTACTGCAGGTTTGGCTGGGAGGGTCGATGAGGAATATGTGGGAGGAACATCCAATCGAAAGAACTTTACAGTTGGTAAGTAACTTGTTCTTCAAATGGATTGTGTCCTCCCACGTATTCCTCATCTTAGATAGACTCCCAACGCAGTTTTGTCTCGGAGGTGGGAGTACAGAATTTTTCTAATCGTGTACAGAATGGAGTACAGATTTAGCAAACGGTCTTCCTTGAGAAGGATGACCATGTGGCTGCTGCACAAATATCTTGTACAAGGACACCCCTTTTTAGTGCTGTTGAAGTTACCATGCCCCTGGTTGAATGAGCTCTCAGCCAATCTATGCATTCTGTTATAGCCAACATTATCCATCTAGATAATGTTTGTTTAGTTACAGCAAGTCCCAATTTGCGGCCAGTGTACCCCTCAAAAAGTTGATCACACTGACGTATTTTTGCCAATCTTGAAATATAGAAACTAAGAGCTCTTCTGGGGTCTAGTCTATGTAGTCGCTCCTCTTCCTTGCTTGCATGAGGAGGAAGGTAAAAAGAAGGCAAAGTTATTTTTTGTGACAGATGAAAATCCGAAACAATTTTTGGCAAAAAAGATGGTTTAACTCTAAGAACTACTTTGTCCTTATAAAAGATGGTGTGAGGAGGACCGCTAGAAAGCGCCTGTAACTCACTTACCCTGTGGGCTGATGTCAATGCAATAAGAAGTATTGTTTTTAAAGTAAGGAGCCTTAGCGGACAAGAGTGTAAAGGCTCAAATGGAATGCATGGGAGGAATTTCAGAACTAAGTTCAAATCCCACACTGGAGCTTGAAAAGGTATTGGTGGAAAAACATCATTTAGACATTTTAAGAATTGAATTATTAAAAGGTATCTTGTAGTAAGATTCTTCCCCTGAAGAGCGCTTGAAAATGGATAGCGCTGATAAGTATCCCTTTATCGTACCAACCTGAAGCCCCAGATTAGCTAAATGTAATAGAAAAGATAAAATTGTGGGGATATTACATTGAAATGGGTCCACATTCTTTTCTCTGCACCAGTTACTGAACTTGTTCCAACTACACCGATACAGAGATCTGGTTGCTGGCCTTCTGGCCGAAAGCAAAATCTCCATCACGTCATCCGGAAGATCCCAATCCTTATATCTCAACCTCTCAGAAGCCAAGCGTGAAGGTTGAGTGTGTTGACCTCCGGATGGAGAACATGATCTTCCTCTCGTGAGAGAAGATCCTCTCTTCTTGGAAGACGTATTGGAGGGCAGATGGACATGTCCAGAAGGTCTGGGTACCACGTTCTCCTGGCGCAATCCGGGGCAATTAGGATCATGATTTTCCTGAACTTTCTCAAACTCCTGATTACTTGAGGGATCACAGGAACTGGAGGGAATGCGTACAGGAGTGGAAACTCCCAGTCCACCACAAACGTGTCCCCTAGAGCTCCTCTCGGAGGAAATTCCCTTGAGCAGTACAGTTCGCACTTCCGGTTGGTAACAGTCGCAAACAGATCCACTTGAGGGGTTCCCCAAAGGGTGAAGATCTCTTGAGACTTCCTGAGCTAGTTCCCACTCGTGGAAGACTGTGCTCTGCCTGCTCAGAGCGTCCGCTGCTGTGTTTTGCTCTCCGGCTAGATGAATTGCCCATAGAGAGATCCCTCCTTGTATTGCCCAGAACCAGAGCTGCATTGCCTCTCTGCACAGTGGTAATGACCCCACTCCTCCTCTTTTGTTGAGGTAGTAAATGGCCACTGTGTTGTCCGTCATTATCAGGACATTCTTTCCCCGTACCAAGGGCAGAAAGGCTTTCAGCGCTAGTCTGATTGCCCTCAGCTCTAAAAGGTTGATGTGTAGTTTGGACTCCGATGGAGACCAAAGACCACTGATTGTTAGATTGTTAGATTCTTGGTATGGGCTCCCCATCCCGTGAGGGAGGCGTCCGTCACTACTGTTATCTCCGGCCATGGTTGCCAAAAAGATTCTCCTCTGAGGATATGTTGTCTGCAAGCCCACCATTGCAGATCCTGTGCTACTTTGGCTGGAACTTGCAAAAGATCTGACATTTACCCTGGGATTTGGGACCATTGAGTCCTGAGAGCCCATTGAAGGGATCTCACCCTCAATCTGGCTTCTGGCACCATTAAAATGCAGGATGCCATCAGATCGAGCAACCTGAGAAAATCGAAGGCTGGAAGATATTGGGCATTCTGGAATTTTGTTACCATCTGCAGAATGTGGTGAGCTCTCTCTTCGGGAGGCGAGGCTTTGCCCGAGCAAGTATCCAGGACTGCTCCGATAAACTGGAGTTTCTGTGATGGTATCATGTTTGACTTTTTTAAATTCAGAGAAAACCCTAGTTTGTGAAGAAAGTGACAAGTCTTGGACAGATGATCCTGGGCTTGTTCTGGGGAACGTGCCCTGATCATCCAATCGTCCGGATAGGGATAGACATGAATCCCCCCCTCCTCTCCTGAGACTCGCTGCCACCACCGCCATCAACTTGATGAAAACTCTAGGGGCGGAGGTTAACACGAATGGCAGAACTCAAAATTGATAGTGAGAATTTCCAATCGCAAACCTTAGGTACTTTCTGTGCTTGAGATGGATTGGCACATGAAAGTAAGCATCCTGAAGGTCCAATGATACCAACCAATCCTGGAGTTGGAGAGTCTGAAGGATCTGAGAAAGTGTGACGATCTTGAACTTGTCCTTTCTTAGGAACTTGTTCAAGTTTCTCAAGTTCAAGATCGGTCTCAGTCCTCCGTCCTCCTTTGGAATGAGGAAATATGGGGAATACCAACACTTGTTCCTCTCCGCTACAGGTACATGTTCTATTGCACCTTTCTGTAGCAGGGTTAAGACTTCCTGCAACAGGAGCGGATCTGGATGTTTGACAGAGTTGTATCCCAGCGGGTGATTCTGAGGTTTCTTTTGAAAAGGAAGGCAGTAACCTTGGGATACTGTTTCCAGTGCCCAAGCATCTGAAGTAATGCCCCACCATTCTTCCAGATGCTGTGAGATCCTGCCTCACACTGGGGTCTTGTGGTTCAAAACCTCAGAGTGGTTTTGCGGCAGCAGCAGTGGAAGGGACAGATGCCGCTGCTGGGGCAGATCTAGCACCTTTTCCTTGCCCCCGAGGAAACTTTCTTTGACCTCTATGACTGGACTGTCCTCTTCCTCTTCCAATTGAGGAGTAATAACGAAAAGGACGACCCCTCCAGGAAGATGAGACTGTGTAGGGGCGCTGTTGAGGTTGTCTTATAGCGGCACTGAGAGACTTAGCTGCTGCTCTGGAGGTCTGCAGCTTCTCCAAACTGTCATCCGCCTTGCTGCCAAACAACCTCGAGCCATCAAAAGGAATATTAAAAAGCCTGGATTGTACATCCGGTGCAAAACCAGACTTTCTTATACACGCAAATCTACGTAGCACCATGCTAGTTGCCATGGACCTACTGATACTGTCAGCTGTGTCCAAACCTGATTGAAGGCATTCTCCCGAAGCCTCCTTTCCATCCCTTACTATGCCAAGAAAACCATCACGTTCTTCACCTTCGGGGATGTGTTCAGCTGCCGCTGGCATGCAGTCCCACAGGGTATATGTAAACCTTGCCACGGTGCAGGTTACATTAGTGTATTTCAAAGCCATACTCCCTGATGTAAAAATCTTCCTAGACCTTGCATCAACCTTTTTGTCGTCCCTATCCAAAGGGATTGTGGGGTATGCAGCAATTCTAGTGGAGGTAGCTGCTTGAACTACCAGACTTTCTGGTGATGGATGTTTGCTTAAATATTCTGGATCAGAATTACAGGGTCTATATTTACATACAAACTTTTTATTAACTGCAGGGATGGCTTTAGGGTGTTCGCATGCAGAATTGACCCTCCTTTGCAAGGCAACATGAAATGGGAGAATGGTATCTTGCTGAGGTGTTCCTGATAGGATATCGGTCATATCATCATCTTGATGGGGGGAGCCTTCGATGATCTCGAGGCAGTCGTGGGATGTGTAGAAATCCTCGACACTGTCGAAGGAGTCTTCGAAGATGTTGAGTGTGTACTCCACATAACCCTTTTATCATGAGTTGTCGACACCTTGTAATCGAGAGTCTTCGAAGACTTCAATGGCGGTGATGTCGACTTCAATGGCGTATGATGGCTTGACGCCATATTGTTTCCATCTACCTCCGATTTATGCACCGGTAGGTCTTTTTTTATGAGGTGACCGGGAAGAGTCCCTGGACACCCTCGACAACTTTTTGCCCGACTTTCTTGTTTTGGATCTTCTCCCGTCACGTTTTTCATGAGTAGGGGCATGGTCTTCTTTAGATTTTTTTGAGGGGGTCTGGGCCGTGTTCTCAAAAATCTTTAACATGGAAACTCTAAAGGCTTCCCATTTACTCGGGGAGTCATGCTTCGAAGGTCATGCTATCACTTCCTTAGATGACGTCGAGGAAGAAGAGGGAGAGGGAGATCGGTGCTGTCTTTTCTTTGTCTTTTTAGAAGACGAAGAGGAAGACTTCCCGGATCTACTCCTCGATTTGTATTGCTTATGATGTTTTACCGAAGACTCGGCCAAGTCTTTCCCCTTCGAAGTAGACTTCGATGAACCCTCCCCCATCGCCAGTTTGCCTCTGCGTTCTTTTAAGGCCTTGTGGGTCATCGACTGACACGAACCGCAGTCTTCAATTCGGTGGTCGGAACCGAGACACCAGAGGCAATTTTTATAAGGATCGGTTAAGAACATTTTCTTTCCACATTTGAGACATTTTTTGAAACCCGTCTTCGGTGTGGAAAGGTTCGATGAAGACAAAATTATTTTCTTCACAAAAGACTGAAGCGCCGTTTGTAACGATCCAAAGCGAAGCTAACGGAAAAACGGAACTGAAGCCAATGGGCGCGCTCAAGGCATTTATACAGCGGATGACGTCAGTGCTCGACGGAGGCCGACGGGGGACATCGACGCTGCAACCTCGAGAGGAACGCCCCCTGGTGGAGAGAGACAAATGTTTTTTCCGAAGCAGCAAAGCTGAAGGTAAGGATATATCTAAGATGAGGAATACATGGGTGGACACAATCCATTCAAAGTTTTACGATAAGCTTGGCATCTCATCACAACTGCTGAACCCATTGCTCTGCCAAAACTGTCTGCCACGTCCAGGTCGATCTTCAACAACTGTTTGGCTTCCTCCTTCCCATCCTCCACCAGCTGTGAAAAAACATCCTGGATGGCACCCTCAGCGACGTATTCAGCAGCATGTTCTACTGCTTTCCACAAGCCAAGTGTATATTTGGCGAAACCACAAGCCACGTTAGTGGCCTTGAGAGCCATGCTACCAGAAGGAAACACCTTTCTGGCCAGGGTGTCACATATCTTCCCTTCCCTGTCCGTAGGCAGATTTGTGGTGGATGCCGCGGGTCTAGTGGAGACAGTGGCAGCCTGAATCACCATCCCCTCCGGGGAGCGATGTGTGGTGAGGCAACAAGGAAAAAAGGATCTCCTCTTGCCGGCCTATACTTCCCTGCAAAAATGGGGCTTACAGAGGGAATGGTACAAGGGGGCTGCCATAAGGAGGCTAAGGGGTCTGCAATGGCAACATTGAAAGGGGTAGTGGTCTGGACTGTGGAACGCTCATCAAAAATGTTGGTAAGATCATAACCCTGAAGAGGGACAGGGGACGTCTTCAACCCCAGGGTGTCAACCACCCTATGAACCAGCTCCTTGAACCTCACACTAGTGTGGGTATAGGACTGTTTCTAAGTCTGGAGAAGTATCCAGGCCACTCGCATGTAAACCCTAAGCCAAAGCCAATAAATTAGGCTGGTCGTCGAAATAGTTGACAACGCTGGCACCCGTGTAAACGGGGTTGAACGTGTCCACAGGGACATCGTGTTCCTCGGCTCCGAAAATGGAGTGAATGGAATCTAAGAAACCCGATCTCGACAGTGGCAGAAAGCAACTGTCGCCAACTGTCGGCGCAGAAGGCTTGAAGATAGACTTTGAAGCCGAAGCTATCAATGCTGAGGGTACTTTCGGCACCCAGGGACGCTCGGGCAACCGAGAGACCTTGGGGACCTAGGCCCTACAGCCTACCGGCTACTTATGTCTGATGTGAGTAAGACCCAAAGATGCTTTCGACGCAGAAAATGTCAACTGAGTGGTCGGCTTGGGGTCAGGAGCACCAAGCGCCGCTTTTGCCGTCAAAGCCTGCTGGTCGAGGGTTGAGGGCCAGAAACGCACCTACAGACGCTTGAGTCTTCGACATTTCCAACATAGAGGTATTAAAACTCTCCCATTCTTACCGAGTGGTCGGCCCTGCCAAGGGCTTACCTCATTCTGATGACGAGCTGGACTCACGCTGATGCCGCATTTTCTTCCGCAAGGATGACTAGGAATGGCTCCTGGAATGAGACAGCTTTTTGGTCTTCTTACAATGCTGGTGTTTGCCCTTGACAGGGGTTGACAGTCTAGGCCTCTGAGGACCGGACGAGCGACCGCACCGGAGACTTGGCGACAGGTCGGCCCAAAGCCAGTTTCCTGGCGCGCTCCCTCAGGGATTTCAGCTGAATCTTTGTGCACGACGCGTAGGCTTCTGTGTCGTGACTAGCACCCAGACACCACAGACAGACGTCATGGGGTCAGTCATAGACATTTTGGCCTTGCAATCGCAGCATCGCTTGAAGCCCGAAACCCTATGGGACGACACTGAGACAAGGTTTTGAAGAAAAAACATACAAAAGTACAATAAGAATGTCAAGTAAACTTGATTTGTGTTCCCTATGCAGCATGCAAGCGTGCGGAAAAAAGGAACCGAGGTGTGGAACGTAGTGACGTGGTAATTATACAACGCCGGACATCACGTCCGGAGCAGACGATCGAGAGCCTGACGAGACGGATCGACGGCCGAGAGTAGAAGTCCACTACGCCCCGTGCCGAAAAAGCTGCTGAGCAGCAAAGCTGGAGATGAACATCTATCATGATGAGGAATCTGCGGGGTAAAAGCAATCCACTGAATAAAAGATTACTAAAAAAACAGTGTCTTGGATGACTTCTATTTGTCCTGGGTAGATCTTGTTCCCCCAGGATTGTCCAAAGTCAATTTCTCCTAAGGAGAAAAAAAGTCTTAAATTAGCTCTTGAAAAATTCCAAAGAAACAAAAGTTCACTCAAACAAAAATCCACTGGTAACAGTTCCACCTTTGTTTGATTAAAATATTCCCTTTCCAAGTTCCACAAAGCAAACAGCACCAATGGTAATCCTGGATAACTTCCTTCCTGGAAAGAATGGTTAGAGTTCAGAACAAAAGTACCACTTCTGCTTAATAATAAATCTTCTTTTTGTAATCTCTGCAGCGTCTTGAATACAATTTTTCAGGATGCTTCTTTTAAGGGATTTCTCTCTTCTTAGCAACTCCCTTTGGCCAATGTTTCTGCGAGAGCAGGTTTCCTTGCCTCACAGTCTGCTCCTGCTTCTACTATATTCAAATAAATTCTGACAAAATTATAGACTACCACAGTTCTACTGCAACTTGATACTTGTAAAGTATTTGTAGGCAACTTAAACAAGACTCTTCAACCTCTACAGTTTGGCAAGGCACTCTATTCTTCTTTCTTGTATGAGATAGGACAGCCTCTTTGCCTTTCCTATCTGTCTTGCAGCTACCACAAAATCTGGCTTGGCTTCCAGACTGCTTCTCTCTCTCAACTTCAACAGTCTCAGCTCCACAGATTAAGAATTAGTTCTTTAACAAGCACCCAACTCCCTTCCCCCAGCTTCATGTACACCTTCTTTCCATTAGTCACCCCAAAGCTGTATTGCCAGTCTTCCATACTTTGATAACCTTTGTCATCCTTACATCAGAGGTCTCTGGACTTAAAACTGTTTCAACAATCTTGGAACAATGGTGTTTAGTTCTTAATTGGCCTGGTTTTACTTTAGGGAGGGTTTGCCTACTGGCCTGGGCAAGGTTTGTTCTCTTCATGACTTCAGCAACTTCTACAACTTCTAAATAATTGTTCTGAATGTTACAAAGGCAGGTTTCTCTGTAGAAACAAATTTAGCTACACGCAATTTCGTTTTGATGACAAACTTCCACTTAATGGTATTATGCTTTAATAAGACTCACGAAACACTGTTTCATGTGTGCGACCTCTCTTTGATGTTAGATACCCTTGTAACACTATGGGTTAGTTAACTACTGCTTCTTAAAGGTTTACCGGCAGCGTTATGCTCCTTAATAGGAGACACGCGACCGTTCGGCAACAGTTCAAGTACAACAATGGAGAAAAGAAAGGCTTTCTCTCCACACAAGCACTTTAACATCAGTGAAAGAAGTGTGTGATACAATTCCTTTGTCACAGTGACTTCCCATGGCTCGAACAACTTTACTTGCTGTCATTTATATGCGAGCATCAATTTAAGCTGGTTACAGTAACTGGCAAGATATTCCTGGTGATATGGAGTACAGAGCTTCATTCATCGCCTTTAATTCTTCTGCCACTACTGCTACAAGCACTCCTGGGACCCACACCGCTCTGCAGCACGAGTGTCTCAGATCCGGCCTTGATGATGGAGAGTCTCTTTCTTTCTACAATTTCCCTCAGCTTGCCTCTGCACATGGGTCTCGGGTGGATGCACAATTTCAGCTCTGCAGTCACAGCAATTAGGGCTACCTGGAAAGACTGCCATTTCCCCCCAGTCTCTTCCAATGCAGCCTCAGCCAAAGAGGGGTTGTGAGCACAGGATCAACTCTGAGCTTGCAGGTGAAATCTGCACTTCCTCTGCTCCGGTGTCCCTTCTGTGGTACACTTCAAAGTGAACTGCCAGCCTCATGCTTTGCTTCTTCTGCCACTACTGCCGCCCTTCCAGCTCCTGCTTCTTTCTACTGCTGCTTCCTTCTGCAGCCTTTTATGCCCCTCAGGTGGGTTAATTGGCTTCAGGTGCAGACCCTTAGAGCCAATTGCCTGACCTTACCAAAAGCTATTTGGCCTGCCTGCCTGTCCTTGGACTCTACATGCCCCTTCAGCCCTCCTCTTCTTCACAGTCCTTAAGGGACACTGGGACATGTACTCAATTTTGGAGAAGAACAAGGTACTTACCCCTGGTAACGTTCTTTCGACTGGATGTTCTTCCCACGTATTTCTCATCTTTGATATTAGATATTCAGCTTGAGCTGCTTCTGAATTCGGCAGAGGGTGCGGTGCGTCAATGGCATCGACTGGATGTCCCTCGAGGGCCTCTGTCTCAAGGATGATGTCATCGTAGGCATAAATAATACATGCAGCACCCGCTGGTTCCAGTTCTGTTTTTTTCTTACAGTAGAAACACCCGCATAACCATGGGAATGACCCTACTCCGCCTTTAAGGAACGAAAGCTGTAATAGCATTGGAAATTCTATGCTGGGGTAGGTTGGGAGGGCGATTAGGAATACGTGGGAAGAACATCCAGTTGAAAGAACGTTACCAGGGGTAAGTAACTTGTTCTTCAAATGGATTGTGTCCTCCCACGTATTCCTCATCTTTGATAGACTCCCAAAGCAGTGTCAGATTTGGCAGAGGAGTAAGAATTTCAGTTTCTTATAGGTTTTCAAGAACCAAATGCAGGACTGCTTTTCCAAAGCTCCCATCATGACTGAGGGAAGACTCGAGGCAGTAATGTTTTGTGAACGTGTGAATCATAGACCACTTTTGCAGCCTCACAAATACCTTTTATCGGTACACCCCTTTGCAGGGCTGTACAGGTAGCCATGCCCCTGGTGGAATGGGCTCTTAAACCTTCAGGACGATCCTTGCCTGCCAGTCTGTAACACTCCAAAATAGCCAGAATGATCCACCTGGATAAGGGTGGTTTTGTAACAGCCTGACCCAGTTTGTGGCCCGTATAGCCAATGAAAAGCATCATCAATGCAATGTTTTGACTGCCTAGATAAATAAAAGCTCAAAGCTATGAGAGGGTCCAATTTTCTGTCCTACACGAAAGTCAGAAATGATCATGGGTAAGAATGAAGGCTTAACCCTCAGAACAACCCTAAAGGGTGGCATAGATGAAAGTGCCTGCAACTCACTCAGTCTACGGGCTGAAGTTAGGGCTACCAAGAGAATGGTTTTAAAAGTTAACCACCTTAAAGGACATGAGAGTAAAGGTTCAAAGGGTGTACACAAGACTTTTTAATACCAGATTAAGGGCCCAAGTAGGAACCTTGAAAAGGGGTGGGGGGACACATGGGTGAGCCCCTTTAGAAATGTTGTCACCAGTGCAATTTTGAAATATGAACATTCCTCTAACAAGCGTTTAAAGATGGACAGCGCCGCCAAATATCCTTTAATAGTACCAATCTGGAGGCCTAGATTGGCTAAAGATAGTATAATGGATAATACATCCAGTGTTTTACACAGAAAAGGAGCTACATTCTTGTCTTTGCACCAGTTGCAGAATTTGTTCCAATGGCAACGGTACAAAGACTTTGTTGCTGGCCTTCTGGACAAAAGCAAAATCTCCATTAAATCAGCAGCGAGGTCCCAATCCGTGTATCTCCTCCTCTCAGAAACCAAGCGTTAAGGTTGTGTCTTGACCACTGGATGGAGAACCCAACCCTCCTCTCGTGAGAGAAGGTCCGCTCTTTGTGGAAGACGCATTGGAGGACAGATGGACATGTCCAGAAGGTCCGGGTACCACGTCCTCCTGGCCCAATCCGGGGAAATTATGATTAGGTGTTTCCCGAACTATCTCAACTTCTTGATCACATGAGGAATGACGCGGACTGAAGGAAATGCGTACAGGAGTGGAAATTCCCAGTTCACCACGAACGCGTCTCCTAGAGCTCGTCTTAAGGGAAATTCCCGGGACCAGTACAGTTCGCACTTCCGGTTGACACTGGTCGCAAACAGATCCACTTGAGGGGTTCCCCAAAGGTAGAAGATCTCTTGAAGGACTTCCTGAGCTAGTTCCCACTCGTTGGAGACTGTGCTCTGCCTGCTCAGAGCGTCCACCGCCGTGTTCTCCTCTGGCTAGGTGAACTGCCGATAGGGAGATTCCTTCTTGCAGAGCAGCATTGCCTCGCTGGACAGCGGTAGTGACCCTACACCACCTCTTGTCGAGGTAGTACATGGCCACTGTATTGTCCGTCATTATCAGGACATCCTTTCCCTGCACAGAGGGCAGGAAGGCCTTCAGAGCCAGTCTGATTGCCCACAGCTCCAAAAGATTGATATGTAGTTTGGACTCTGATGGAGACCAACGACCGCTGACTGTCAGATCATTGGTATGGGCTCCCCACCCCGTGAGTGGTGTCCGTCACTATTTTAATTATGTATTTTATTTTTTACCTTTGTATAGCGCACAAACAGCCCTTGGGCATCGAGGTGCTGTTATTTGTGAGAAGCTAAGTTACATGGGAGGAGTACAGGTTAGACATATATATATACATTTATGCATTATGTATTTATACAGTCTAGATAGACAGGGAGTACAATTCCCCCACATAGGTCACAGAGTTGCAAGGATGTGGTAAAAAGGTGATAAGGTGAAGAGCAGCATTTTCACAGCTTTGCTGTTATCTCTGGCCATGGTTGCCAAAAAGGTTCTCCCTTCAGAATGTTGTCCTCGCAGACCCAGCAAAAACAAATAGGTGATGGCTGGAAGGTTTAGACTGAATCTTAACCATTGGCATTGCTCTGGGCAAACTTCCAGACCATCGTTCTTCGCCTGCCAAGCCATTCAGAAGGGGAAAGACCATATGCAAATCAGGCTTGGTCCCACCCCAAAGGGGGCAGTCCAGCCCGAACTGCTAGGTCACATCCCTTCTGCACGAGACCACAAGCATCCGCAAACATGTTTCGGCCTTGTTGGGCCTCATCAGTGAGGAGTAGCTTGGGTCTCCTCGCAGGCCCACCACAGAAGATCCTTTGCGACCCTGATTGGAACTTGAAGTAGGTCCGACATCTTTCCGGAGAACTGGGACCATTGGGTTCTGAGAACCCATTGAAGGGATTTCATTTTCAGGCAGCCTCTGGCACCAGAAAAATGCAGGATGCCATGAGGCCGAGAAACCTCAAAAAAAATCAAAGGCTGGAGATGTTGGGCACTCTGTTTGGTGACCATCTGTAGAATGTCTTGAGCTCTCACCTCGGGTGGCGAGCTCTTTCCCAAGGATGTATCCAGTACAGCTCCCGATGAACTGGCGCTTTTGAGAAGGTGCCATATGGGACTTCCTGTAATTGAGGGAGAAGCCCAGTCTGTGAAGAAAGGGGCAGGTGAGATTGAGATGATCCAGGACTTGTTGTTTGGGAGAACTCGCCCTGATCAGCCACTCATCCAGGTAGGGGTAGACATGAACCTCCCCCCTCCCCCATCCTGAGACTAGCGGCCACCATCAGTTTGGTGAAACCCCTTGGGGCGGCACTTAGCCCGAATGGCAGAACTCGAAATTGATAATGAGACTCGGCAACTGCGAACCTCCGGTATTTTCTGTGCTTGAGATGGATTAGCATATGAAAATAAGCATACTGAAGTTCCAATGACACCATCCACTCCTAGAGTTGGAGGACCTGAAGGATCTGAGAAAGAGTGACCATCTTGAATTGTCCTTCCTGAGGAACTTTTTCAAGTATCTCAAATCCAAGACGCTACAGGCACTGGTTCCATAGCACCTTTCTCTAGCAGGGTTAAAATGTCCTGCACAAGGAGTGGCTCTGGAATCCTCGAAGGGAGGCTCCCTGGTGGATTGCTCGGAGTTCTCTGTTTGAAAGGAAGACTTCCTCAACCATGCAATTCTAAATATAACAGTGCTAGTAGCCATCGTACTGCGGATGCTGTCAGCAGAATCCAGATCTCACTGAAGAGACTCACACATGGCTTCTTTGCCGTCTCCAATTATGGCTAAGAACCCGTCTCTTTCATCCCCCCGGGGAATGTGCACAGACGCCATGGAAATGCAGTAGTTAATGTAAATTTTGCAAAAGCACATGTGGAGTTGGCTGATTTAAGCACCATACTCTCAGCAGAAAATACCCTCCATGCCCATGCATCTACTCTTTTGTCGTCCCTATCTGGAGGGATGGGTAGGGTAAACTGCTTGATTAGAAGTTGCTGTAGCTGCCTGTGGGTGTTTTGACAGGTAGTCAGGGTCACTACTGGAAGGGTGGTACTTTTTGGTCAAATCTTTATTCACAGCCGGATTTGTTTCTGGTGTTTCCCAATTCACTGCCACCCTTTTCTGCAGAGCAATGTGAAAAGGTAATATAGCATCTGACTGAGGACCCTTATCCAGGATGTCTGTCAGTTCATCCTGTTTGAATGCTAACAGAGGCATGCTCCACCCCATGTACTCCACTACCTTGGACGTGAGCTGTCTATATGACGCATCAGCATGCTCCCCTGCCTCTGGTCTTCCAAACTCTAGCTCAGGTGAGGTGTCCACCTCACTGGCTGTCTGCAGGTTGTCAAAGGTCTCTCAACCTTGGTTCCTCAGAGATAAATCTTTCCGATACATTTGGCGTATCAAACCGGAGGCCAAATGGTGCCTTGTTTTCGGAGGGTTCATTCTCCTCATATATTGATGTAAGGGACTTAAAATAGTCCTTCCTTGGTAAAGGCAGTCTTTTCAGGCATCAAGGGTTTAATGAATAATAGATTCGATGTGGCAACTGTTTTCACTGGTGCCATAGGTTTTGATAGGGTGCTCGGCATCGATGGCGCAGCCGGCAATGATGGCACAGCTGGCGTGGATGCCTTCGGCGTAGAAGTCGACGTTGAGGGCTTGGCTTGCGTCGAAGGTGCAACCAGCATTGATTGTGCCGACGACCTCAGTTTATACTTTCGGCTCGACGGATCCTTCAATGACACGTCATCGGTTCAAGGCTTCGACGACTCCCGATGAGGTTCAGCTCTTCGTCACGGGCTTGAGCGCGTGCAGGATTTAGGTTGAGCTCTTTCCTTCCCAGCTTCTCTGGAAGGCGTGGTAGGAGAATGGCTTGGAGGCTTTGGTTTTTCAAATATTTTTAGTATCTCTGCTCTGAAAACCTCCTACTCGGCTGGAGTGAATTTCTTTGTGGGGTAAAATATCCTCTCAGGGTAAGCGTCCTACAAAGTCAAAGACGACGACCTATGGTGCCTCTTCTTGGACTTCTTTGACGATGATTGGTGGGAGACACTCTTCGATCTCGACCTGTTAACTTTCTTCCTCCGAAGAAAGTCGCCTTTCGACTCGGTCGAAGGTTTTTTGGTCGGGGGAGATTATTTGGGGTTTTGACCTACCGTCAATTTCCCCTTTCGTTTCTTCAAGGTCTTTCCTGGCATCGACTGGCACTTGAAGCAGTCCGAGGTGTTATGCTCCACCCCGAGGCACCATAAACATATACGGTGTGGATCGGTCAATGACATTTTCGACCCACGATCTCGACACTTCTTGAACCCGGTCTTCGGGGTAGTCAGAGTCGAAGAAGACATAACTTGATTTCTCGAAGCAATGAAGTAAAGAAGCGCGCTGTATTTCTCTAAGTGATAGCATTCGCGGAAAACCGGAACTGAAGCCAACGGGCGCTGCACAGTCTATATATGCCATTGAGGACATCATCCTTGAGACGGAGGCCCTCAAGGGACATCGAGTCAACGCCATCGACGCACAGCGCCCTCTACCGAAAAATTATTTCCGAAGCAGCTCAATCAGGATATCGAATATCAAAGATGAGGAATACGTGGGAGGACACAATCCATTCGAAATTCTGTTTTCTTACTTCTTTAGGTTGGCAGAAGGGTGGGGTCACAGGGAAAGTTAAAAAGTGTTTCCTCCCAGGCTTCCTGGTCCAATTCCCCCTCTCCATGTGAACCTTCCGCAGTACACCTCCCCCAGGGTCGGGATCAGAGAGGGCCTGCCTTCCCCTGGCTACATGAGAAGGGTTTCCACAGCACCCTACACACAGTGCAGAGAGTCAGGCTGTCAACTTGAAAATACATCCAACATCTGAGGGCACTGTGAGTAGGTGAAATGGGCGATAATAATAGAGGGCTCTCTCCGGATAAAGGTGCCGGATCATAAGATAAGATCTGGCAAGAAATGTGCTCCCCCTGCGAGAGGAGGGTACTGTTCGAAAGTTATCTCCTATCCTTCTTCTTAATTGTTAAGTGTTTTAGTTGTATATTTTGTACATAGTTTACAGTTCTTCCTGTATTGCTTAGCTCCAACTAGTTTAGAATGTTGCGACTTCATCACCTTTATGTTATTGGAATTGTTATTGGAAAAGAACCTAGTGGGAAGTTGAGAGGAGAGAACTCCCGGAGAGTGGCTGCAGTCTTATCGTGGTGCTCCTGTTTGTAATAAATCTTAACTTGCACCTTGATTGCACTCTCGCCATCTATCTTTATAATAGGTACCTTAGGTCGCAGGAAGCAGAATTGAAACACAGGAGGGGCATTTCATCTCCTGGAAATTGAGAGCACAGGTGACGCTGGATTCTATGGATATCCTGCACCCATGAGTCTATATTTAGGGACACTGGGCACAGACGGATTATCTCAATCAGGATGTTTTGAGATAGGGGGCACAATTGCCTCTGCAGATTGTGAATGAAAAGCTTTGAGCAAGTTACAAGGAGGGAGACACTAAACCGAAGTACATTGGCCATGGTGGGGCCACCATGGTCAAAGGACAACAAAAAATTGAGCAATACGCGAGAAACAAGCACAAATAGGGAAAACATGTGACAACAAAAGGCGGGACAGAGAAGGAAGGCCCCAAAGGGGCTGGTACGGTAACTTTAGATGGCCTAATGTCCGCTATTCGGGAATTGCAGACATTACTGGAAAGTAAGATACAAGAAGTGAGAGTGGATGTTACGTGCAGACTTATGGAAAGATTGTGAGAGAGTAACAGAGGCAGAACAGCGTGTGTTAGCGATATGGATAACATTAGGTCCTCCTTACAAAATCAAGTGAAAGGATTGGTGGGCACAGAGAACCCTAGAAGCTAAAGCGGAGGATGCAGAAGGTCCAGCACATGCAATATAAGGGTGGTGAGGGTTCCTGAGGTGTAAGAGGGCCCGTGCATGGAACTGCTCATTGAAAAACTGCGGTTGGAAAACTGCTCATTGAAAAACTGCGGTTGGAGACTTTAAGCTTCAGAGGACTGTCAAAATTATTTACAGTTGAAAGAGCTCATAGGGTACCCAGAAAGGCCCCTCCACCAGGGCGGCCACTGAGACTGATTGTAGCCAAACTGTTACATTTCCCGGATAGAGACGCAATCTTGCAGGAAGCACACTGAAGCAGGAGATTTAAGGTTGGAAATGCCAAAATCCTCATCTTCCCGGACTTTAGCCAAGAGGTTCAGAAACAACGGAGATCGTTTGACGCAGTGCAAAGGCGCCAGATGGAAGCAAAGCAGACATTGATGTTTTTCCCACAAAGTTGGAGGTGACAGATGGTGGAAGCACACATTTCTTATTGTCACCACAGGAGGTTTAGCACTGGCTAGAGGATAGATCACCGAGACTGGTTTCAAAGGAAAATGGGATGTCCGGGGGGGGCCTGGGATCATCAGCCTGAATATGTATACTGATGGGGAATGTTATGTATATTGTTAGGCGAATCCACACCAGGGTAATACTGGGATTATGGAAGGGAAGTCTAGACAGGTTTGTCAGGTGACTTGTATGGCCTAACCCTCAGACTGACGGTATGATGTCCCTACAAATAGGATTAGAGGAGGGAGTTGAGGACCAGATGGTCAATCAATGCAAAGGTTTTGGATCGAGAAGCAACCAGACGTTGCACAATGTTAGGAAAGTAATGTTTCAGATTGTTGTTGGAAAGTGGGGACAGAGGGGAGAGCTGGGGTTAGATGGCGGTTCTGAAAGATTTCTGAGAAGTGCAATAGTTTCAGTGCTAAGGCCAGTCTTCAATAGGTGGGGGAATGTAGGAAGACACGTGAACAACAGAGTGGGATTAATGTATGAATATTGGAGATTACATATGATACTTGGGGGTAGTCGACTGAGATTGGGGACGTGGAATGTGAGAGGATTAGGGAAAGGGGTTTAAGAGACTGAAAGTAGGAAAGTTCCTAAAGCGTAATGGAATACAGGTAGCACTGCTGCAGGAAACATCTGGTGGGGTAGGGATTGGAGACCTTAAAACGAAAATGGGATGGGATGCTGTTCGCTAACGTATACTCCTCCTTTGTAATGCACCGGTAGCTCACAAGCCTCGGCGCAGAGGCAAGAACATGGACAAACAGATAGACAATGATAGAACGAACAGCAGACGGAGTCAATCAGGAGACCTGCAGTATGAGGTTATCTGAAAATGTGAGTTTTCACCAATTTGCGAAATTGCATGTAGTTCGCTTTCAGTCTTATATGGTTAGGGAGTTTATTCCAAAGGCCTGCGACTAGTATGGGGGAAGATCTTACCATACCGCATTTAAGCTTGTGTGCAGCCACTATGATCTTGCCTTGGTTAGTGGATCTTAACTTTCTATTGGGCACATATGACTGTATCTTGGACTTTAGATATGCTGGTGCTTTTCCAAAGATACATATGTGCGCCAGTGTTAAGGCCTTAATGTTGACTCTATCTTCGATTTTCAACCATTTGCAAGGGGAGTGTTGATCTAGAGTGCCCGAGGGGTTCCCATTGGTGGTGCATAAGGCGGTGGGCGATTTTGAGGGTCGAACTATGGTACTGACAGGCAAGCAAGAATGTAGGGAGATATGTATAGTAAACTCATATGCGCTTATTATCGATGACAATATTTCTACTCAGTATTGAAGTTGGCAGGAGGTCACAGGTTTGACCTCTATCTGGGTGGTGACTTCAACTATCTGCTGCATCTAGATTTGGATATGAAAGTGAAAGGGGATCCCCAAAAATAATTGGCATCAGCAACATTGAACAAGATAGTGAAGGACCTGGACTTGGTAGGGTTATGGCGGGAGTCACATGGAAGGGATGAGGGCTATTCCTTTTACTCAGGGGTACATAACTGTTATTCTTGAATAGATGATATTTGTGGGAAGGGAACATTTTCATTGGTTCACAGAAACAGAATATCTGGGGAGAATATTATCTGACCATTCTCTGCTGGCCTTGATTTTTCAGGTCATCAAAAAGAAGACTGTCTGCTTCTCTATGGAGGCTTAGGGTTGAAACTCTAGAAGATGGGGCTTTTTGCAACACATTGAGAGAAGAGATACTCGCCCTTTTTTGAATTAAACAAAGGATCTGTGAATGATTTAGGGATCCAATGGGAAGCTTTTAAAGTCATTATAAGGGGGTATGCATTTCAAAATTGACAGAGGTACGGACAACATTAAATTAATCTATACACTGAACTGAGGAGAAGGGTTTGTTTGTGGGAGGGCATGGCGCAGGCAACTCATCGAGAGTTACAGGATTCTTTAGTCTGATCAGGAGGGAGATCTGTATCGCAACAAGGAATAAATTAGTTCTTTCAAAGGTTTTATGCAACATTATATGCTAGTAGGGGAAAACATTTGGATCTTGAAGCAACTGATTTGTTAAGAGTTGGTGCCATTACTGTGCTTATAGAGGGGAGAAGAGCTTGATGCGTCTATAGAGGAGGCAGAGATTTATGTGCCCTCAGATCTATGCACAGGCAAAAAGCACTTGGGTGAGATGAACTTCCAGTGGACTTCTATTTAATGTTTGCAGAGATCCTGGGTCCCCAATTAAAACATACGCTTTTGAGAGAGGGATTCTTCAAGAGTCCATGCGTGAGGCACGGATCGCGGTTCTCTTAAAGGAAAAGAAAAACCTGGATTACTGCGACTCATACAGGCCTATTTCTTTGATAAATGTGGATGCAAAAATCTTAGGGAAGGTCTTGGCGATGAGGCGGTCTACGGTGGTGCCGGGGTTTTTACATCCAGACCAATGTGGTTTTGTGGGGGACTCAACACGTCAATGAACCTACAGCGGTTACTCCATGTTATGGATGAGGTGAAGTGGAGGCAATAGAATCTGGCCTTGACCTCTTTGGACACGGATAAAGCATTTGATTCTTTAGAGTGGCAGTGGCTTTTTAAAGTTCTGGAAGCATTTGGGCTGGGACCTGGCATGTTACAATGGATACGATTATAGTATAAAGACCCAATGGCAAGGGAAAAGACAATGAGCTGGTCTGCAAAATGGACCCTGGAGAGGGGCACAAGACAGGCTATCAGGTATCTCAGATATTATGTTGTTGGAACTTCTGGCCGGATATTTTAGGAACTACATCCCAGAAACGGAGATACAGGTGGGATCATACATAACATATCCTTCTATGGAGATAATATTTTGCTCTATGTGAATAATCCATTCACAAACATTCCAATTATATTGGGGGTTTGGGGTAATTTTGAGAGGCTGTCAGGCTTTTTGATTAATAAGGAAACATCAGTCTTATTCCCTTTTTGCAGGCTTATGTAAAAGGGAAGAGTTACCAGATTGTGTTTGTCATGGAAGTTAGAATCCTTTAGGTATTTGGGCATCCAGATGAGGTTGAGGAAACTTTTGTATGCAATACGGGTAGAGCTTTATCGAGAACTGGGTATGCAGTGAACCTTCGAAAATCTTTACCGATATTGTTGATGGGAAAGACTGCTATCTGTAAAATGGTGATTCTTCCACGGTGAATCTATTTTTTCAGTAATATACCATATTATGATACAAAGTATTTTTCAGTTTGCTAGATGTGAAGTTAGGACAATTATTTTGGGATACAGGGAGACACCGGGTGGCAATGAAGACACTGGCACACTCATCAGGCAGGTGTACTGAACCTTCCAGACTCTGAATTATACTTTTTCACAGCCCAGCTACAATTTGTGTCGGACTGGAGAGATACTCCGACAGGTAAATTCATCAAACTGCTAGGACCCATCCGGAAATATAGGTCAGGAATTGAACTGTTGTGGGCCTGGTGGGGAAATTAATAGTTACTCACACGAGTGACTAACGTACTGTTAGTCCATAGTGCCCTTTGGTCCATACTGTATGGGCGTCCCTCGCAAGGGACAGGAGACTGAACCGTTTTCACCAGAAAAAACCTTCTTCCCCTTTAAATTTGGAGGCGCGCGCAGGGGCACGGCCCTGGCAGAATGCGCAACCTGGACTCCGCCCACCAGCGCCACTCCTCAGTCCGATTGACGCGTGACAATATTTAGCATTGCCTAATGACACCAGTATTAGTAGGGAGGAGGATGGCGGGACGTATGGCGGAAAGGGGACTATGGAATAAGAGTACGTTAGTCACTACGGTGAGTAACTATTACTCTTACATACCGTCCCCTTTCCTCCATACTGTATGGGTGATTACAACCGAATGTAACCCTAGGGCGAACAGGAGACCCTCCTTACGAAAACAGGTTCCTTAGAACCGCCTGTCCAAAAGCCGCATCTGACCTGGAGGCGGCGTCCAAGCAGTAGTGCTTACAGAAAGCCAAGGGGGTGGCCCAGGTGGCTGCTCTACTGATAACCTGCCACAGGACATGCTGTTGGAATGAGATGGCCGTGGCCTTGGCTCTGACAGCGTGAACATTTATGTTTGCTGGCAATGGCTTGTTCTGCCCCTCATAGGTCTCCTTGATGGCAGAAACCATCCACCTTGCTATGGAGGCCTGAACCTCGCCTCGACCCACTGAAAGTGACAAACTGGGCGTCCGACTTCCGTAAGTTCTTGGTCCTGTCCAGATAGTATTTCAGAGCACGTCTGACACCTACACAGTGCAAGACCCTCTGAGGCTTGTCCTTGGGGTTGGCGAAGAAAGTGGGTAAGACTATCTCCTCGTTAAGACGGAAAGAGGAGGTTACCTTGGGCAGGAACGCAGGCTGTTTGTAGGATCACCTTGTCCTTGTGAAAGGTAGTGTAGGGTTCTGAGGCCACCAGTCTGTATCTCACTGACTCTGTGAGCTGAGGTGAAGCCCACCAGCAAAGCTGTCTTAATGGTGACAAGCCTGATGTCCGCGGACGCCATTGGCTCGAATGGTGTGTGTGCCAAGGCGCCCAACACTACATTGAGGTCCCACAGGGGGAGTGGTTTCTTGATGGGTGGGTAGAGTGTGGAGGCCCGCCAAATGTTGCTTGACCACCGGGATGGAGGAAGAGAGAACTCCTGAAAGTCCCTATGGCAGCCAAATAGGTGCAGCATGTGTCCACCTGTACGCCCGAGTGGGCAAGGTGCGCCGAAAATTAAAGTACGTCATACTAAGTGCACTTAAGTGGGTTGATCTCCTTAGAGTCATCCTAATGGCAGAATCTAGACCATTTGCTTTTGTATTTGGTCCTAGTGGCCTTGCTTCTGGCACCGTGAATGATCTCCAAGTTAGCCTGAGAAAGGCTCAAGTGCTTCAGCGTGACCTGCTCAGGAACCACGCTGTGCCAGGAGATGCGCTGGGCCCAGCAGTAGGTGAATGGGTGGTCTGTCCGAGAGGCTGAGGAGCTCGAAGAACCACGGTCTCGCCGACCACCATGGAGCTATCAGAATGATGCTGAGGTGACTAGGTTCCTTGATCTTCCAGATTACCCTGTGGACCAGGGTTGTGGGCGGGAAGGCATATGCCATCATGCCGGACCACTATCTGGAATTTATCGCTCAGGGAGCCAGGTCCTTGGCCCTGCCACCAGTCGAACTGCTGAAATTTCCTGTTGCCCCAGGTCGCAAACAGATACACTTGGGGGGACAGCCATATGAGGAAGATCTCCTCAAGTACCAGGTTGTTCAATTGCCACTCGTAATTGTCTGCTCCCAGTCTGCTGAGCCTGTCCGCTTCCAGGTTGGACTCCCCCCGGGAGGTGGACGGCCATGAGGTAGATGTTGTTCCCCACTCCCACATGCTGATCGCTAGGATGCACCGTGGAGGGGAGCTGGTACCCCCCCCTGCTTGTTGACATAGTACTTGCTGATGGAGTTGTACATCTTGATAAGTAATGCCTTGCCCTCAATGAGCGGGAGAAAGGCCTTGAGGGCCAGCCAGATGGCCTCCAGCTCCAGCCAATTGAAGTGGCACTCCTGCCGATTCCAGACTTTGTGAACGCTGTGACTGCCCAGAGTGGCGCTTCAGCCCTCCATTGACGAGCCCGTAGTAATGGTGACCTGAGGGCTAGGGTGCCAGAAGGGCCGGCCCCTGTGCAGGTTGCAGTCCGCGGACCACCAAGTGAGGTCAGAGTGGAGAAAAAGAGGAATGCTGACCGTCTCTACTTGGGAGCCCCACTCCTGATTCCACGAGGCTGCGAAGTACCGCTGTAATCTCCTCATCCTGAGTTTTGTGTGGGGTACGGCCAGTAGGACCGCTGCCATTATACCAAACAAGTGTTGGTACCCCCCAGGCCGATGTCACTGTCCTGGAGAGGAAGTGAGTAGTGGCCCTCTTGGTGGCCATGATCTTGTCCTCAGAGGGAAAGACTCTCTCGGAGCCCGTGTCCCAGATGAGGCCCAGGAATGTCAGGATCTGCATAGGTTGCAGCTGAGACTTCTTGAGATTGATAGTGAACCCCAGATCGTGGAGTGTGTTCATCAGTGCGAAAGAGGTGTGGTGAACACCCTCCGGGGATGTGGCCCTGATGAGCCAGTCGTCTAGGTACGGGTAGATGTGGTGGCCCTGAGTAGGGTTGCCACCGCATTCATGAGTCTGGTAAATACCCTGGGAGCCGAGTTGAAGCCACAGGGTAGCACCTTGTATTGGAAATGGCAGCCCATGATCCTGAAACTGAGGAAGGAACGATGCGGCTGCCAAATCGGGACATGTAGATACGCGTCCTTCAGATCCAGGGAGCACATTCAGTCTCACCTGTACAGTGTTTCTGCAATGAGTGCTGGTGTAACCATCTTGAATTTTTGCAGAGGAAGGGAGAGGTTGAGGGTGGAAAGGTACAACTCAACTCTCAGGTCAGTTTGGTTCTTGTTCTGTATGGCGAAAATCCTGGAATAGAAGCCCAATCCTCTCTGGGAGGCTGGGACTTCTTCCACTGCCTGGCTCTCGACGAGCGACTGGATCTCCGCCAACAGAGTTGCTGTCCCAATCTGTGGGAGAGGAGAGGAAGGGACCGGTAGGCGGTATCCTGTGGAGACTACAGCTAGGATCCAGGGCACCGAAAAGTTCTGGCACCAAAATTGCACGTGAAAGGCAAGCCTGCCCCCCACCGGAGACACGTGGCCCCTTAAGGACGCGTCATGCCTTCTTTCCCTCTGAGGCTGTTGCAGAGCAGGGGGACTGGAAAAAGTCCTTGGCCCCCCTTTTGTTGTTTACACCGGTGTTGACTCAGAACAGTCAGGCTGTCTGGACCTCCGTTCTTGGAAGCCCTGGAACCCGCCAAAAGCCTGCCCCTTGTCAGAGCGTTGATGAGACTGGGTGTACGCCTTGGGCGTGGATGTAGTAAGAATAGATAAAGACTTTGCCATTTGCGAGCTGTTCTTTTTATCTATTTCCTCATCCGGGGTGCAGTGAAAGCGATCACTACCCTCGAATGGAAGGTCCAATATGCGTTCCTGGACATCAGGAATAAACTTAGTAGCCCGGAGCCAGGCCATCCTTCTCATGTCCGTGGCGATGCAGATGGCCCGGCCAGAGGTATCGATGTGGGCCACGGTGGACTCCATGATGTCCTCGCTACCAGCCTGGCTTCTCCTAGACACGCTTTAAAGCACGCTTGGTTCTGTCCCGGAAGTTCTGGGAGTACGCAATCTTGCGTCAAAGCCTTTGGGTAACGGCTGCCAGCATGGCATTCGCGTTGGACTGAGGCAGGTTCAAGGAGGCGTTAGAGTACAGTTTTTTCCTGTATGCCTCGGAGATCTTCTCCTCGTTGCCTAGCAGCGTCGAGGACAAGGTGGCCAAGGACGACTGAGGCTTAGAGTAGAGTGACGGCGGAGCGATCACCGCAGAGTGCGGTTGAGGATGAGCCGAAACAAAGAGTGTATACCCCTCAATCTGCCTATACTTGGCGTTGAGGTGCCGATTGACAGGCTGGGCCGCGTGCTGCTTAAGCCACCTCTTCCTGTCCAGGGCAACCACGTCTTTGTGCATCGAGATCCCCGTTCTGGTAGGGGGAGTCTTAGGGTGAGGACTTCTGCCAAGACGCCCTCCTCGGGCTGCTCAAACTCAGGTTGAGGAAGGCCCAAATATTCTGCCAAACCCGCAAGGCATTCATGGAAGGCCTTGGCGGAGGACGGTGTGTCGGGGTCTTCCTCCTCATCTGTGTCCACGCGAGTGTTCTGTTGGTCTGGCACGTTAGGTGGCGTGCTGGATGCTGTGGGCTGCGGTGTGGAGACCGGGCCGGTGGCTGGTGTGGAGGCTGGTGAGGAACCGTCTGTACTGGAGCCCGAGTCTAAGGAGCCGGAAGGGGCTGCACTGGGGCCTGAGGTGCTGGAGCCATAGGAGAAATGACTATGGGTGCCAGTGGAGTGACCAGAGGGATCATGTCCCTGATAGCATCCGAGAGGATGGCCCCTATTTGAGGGGTTCTCATCAGCGATAGGATCCTTTTGAAGAACCTGTCTTCGGAGGCTTAAGAGGTGGCAGGTGATATTGATGGAGTGGCTGGACTCTGCTGGGGACATGGCGCACTCTGACCGGGGTGCAGCAGAAACCTGCCCTGTGCCGCTGATGGATAAGCTGCAGGCCCACGTACCTGTTTGACACCAGTCCCACCTTGTGACTGTTTCCTCCACTGGTTCCATTCCCAGGGGAGGTGTTGGATGAGCGGCCAGTTTGTTTGGCATGGCTGCCATTTTGACGAACTGCGTGCCACGTGCCGAGGTCATGGTGCTAGGCTCACTGGGCCCAGCCCCGTCCAAGACGCTTGGTGTTGGAACATGACGCCTAGCCAGTACCTCAGGCTGGGGCCTGGGAGGCGGATTGCCGACCGCAGAAGTGCCGACGGTGCTTGTTAGGGAGAATTCTCTTTTAAGGCTAATTTCCCAAACCTAGTGAGTCACCCAGCAGCTTTGCTGGATTTTTGGGGTTTGTTTTTTTCTCCTGCTAAGAGTGAGACTCTTTTCCTTCCACTCTTAGACATGATTTGAGGTGTACTTTTGACTTGGTATGTGTTCATGGGCTATGGGGCAACTTCTTTTTACTCCATAGGGCATCATCTGTTTTCCTATGTGTGTTACACAGCACCCTAAGTGCAGTAACACAGGGGTGTCATAGTGACCCCCAAACATAGACTCCATACCCTGGGACTGACTACTGTCTCCCAAGGCATGTAAAGTCACCATTGGCTTTACTAGTCCAAATCTGTGAACAGAACCAGTACAAACCATCATATTGTGGAAGTACTGGCTAGGGGTAATTTTATTGCCCCTGGGTCTGTTTTCAAGGGGGCACTGTCCAGTCCCCCCTTGTCGAGTTTCTGGCTGGTGGCAGTGGTTACCACGCGAAATATTCCTTCGGAATATTCTCTATGGGATTTTCCCATTGATTTTAAACGCACCACTTTTTGGTGCAATATTAAAGATACCGCCGGTTTATTTATTTAATATTAATTCCCCGGTAGGGTCTTTTTGCCAGAAATCGGTTCTAAAATGGCGTTTGTGTCCGTCTCTGTGACTCCAACAAAGGTCGAGCCCTTTGTTCCACTATTTTGGCGGGCTTCTCCACAGAAGCCCTCCAAGTGGTGCCACTCTGTCTGGGTTCCATAGGAGGGGTGGAGGGGGGGGATTAGGCACCCTGGACTGCGTTGCATAGGCAACCCAAGTCGCACCCTCTTCTGATTGGCCCAGTGGTGAGCCGCCCGGCTCACCACTTAGCATGTGTGATTGACAGCTAGGCTGATGAATGGGGGTTTTTCTGCATAAAAGCAGGGATTTAGGGACTGGAACTTCAGAAGTCGCCACAGGACCTAAGAATCCGACGAGGAATAAGCTGAGCCACCTGCAACCCGACGACACCACCGGTGAAGCCCTGCTGCATGAACTCACCACTTTCCAACGACAGGGAAGATCTTCATCCGGCGAGTCTTTCCCCCTTTGAGCTGGTAGGAACAACCAGTTCACCTTCTTTCACTCCCAGAAGCGTTCCTTGGTCGAATCGCCTGTGCCAAGCATCCCGGCGGCCGGATAGCCAAGCTCGCCACTTTTGACCACGAATAAAAGGGCTGCACCGTTTAATCGGGAACTCCGCGGCTGGTTTCATCCCTGGGCAGTGCAACGACTCCAAACTTCCTCTACGACGAGATCCTCTCTTCCTCTGACTGGAAGACTGAGCTGCAACCACTGCCAGGAACAACTGCCCCAGCTGGAGCTTCCTTCCCATTTAAGGTACTGTGTCCTGCCTGGCCTCCCTTTCTATAGAGTGCTCAAGGTGTCCCCTAAATCCTTGACCTCTATACTGGGTTGGCCCCAGACCTGCTTGATATATTAGTGCCAGTGTATTTCTTCTAAGTGTGTTTTTAAATAAATAATTATATACTTTTATACCAAAGCTCTGGTCAGTGTTTGCTTGTGCTACTGTCTTTTTGTACCTAATGTGTATACTCTATATACTGCTTAACTCTTCTTGAGAGATGTCTGACTGCTCAGCCACAGCTACCAGGTAAATCTGGGTGGTGCGGACTGCTACCAATTGGGTTTACTGCCAACACCTGTAGTCTTAATATTTTTGCAGTGCTCCCTAAGGGAACTGCACAGGATTCTGCCTAACAGTGCTACATGTAGGAGCCCTCTCAGACATAATGCTGGTACTAGGGCGTTGCCCTCGGGTGTGACCCAGATAAGAGAACCTTGCGGTCCCTCAGCACTGATACTGGAAGGATCTGGAGACCCCTCAGCCATAAGGCTGGTAGCTGGACTAGCCTCAGTGCGTGTGCTGGTGCGAGAACCCGAGAGGTTCCTCCCGCTCGGGCGAATACTTGGGAAGGAGTCGCCTTTGAGGGTTACGATGGTAACCAGGGGCCTTTATCGGCTCTAAAATCTGACTGGACTCTTCGCTTGGTATTAGGACTGTGTAGGCCAAGTGCCTTATGTTGTGTCGGGGATACTCAGACGAGTCATTGCTGCATGAATACATAACCTGGAAGGGGTTGGGTGGGGGGTTTTGGGTGGGAGGGAGGGGGTGTTTGCCCCAAGGAGGGTCACTGTTAAGTGTTTTCTCTCCATGGTCTACTTGTTTGCACTTGACCTGTTGTATAGAGTGCAATTGAAAAAGCTAATAAAAACAATTTTACAAAAAACAGGGGACTTGCCTTAGGCCTTCATCGATGTTTGACTAAGTCCTTTAAGTCCTCAGGAGGCGAACTTTTGAATAGCCCCCTTCACCTGGCTAGCCTGTTCTTCAGTGCGCGACGAGTCAGAGCGTCACACGATGTACAACCTTCCCAGTCGTGGTCTGGGCCAAGGCAGCGGAGGAAAAGAGTGTGGGGATCGGATGCAGGGAAGAGCCACTCGCAGGCTGGACACCTGCTAAAGCCAGATGAAGTCGACATGCCCTGCGGAGGAGCGTGGCTTTGGAGGACCAAGTACCTGATAAACAAGAAAAGACAGAAGAAATATCCAGGGAAGAGCGTGTGGTATTACATGGCTGAAGCCAGGCGCTCTGGTGAAATCGGCCTGCTCCCATTGACACTGAAAAGGGGACTGGAGAGAGGCACCGGTGGGCGGAGTCAGGATAGCACATGCTCCCAGGGCCATGCCGTTTAATTTACAGTGGAAGAAGGGTTTTTGTACTGCACATATACCACCTTTGTGGGTCTGATTCTTGGAGGAAAAAAACATAAGACCCAAAAAAGGATTGTACAGTTTTTGCTGACTCTAGTTAAGAGACGATTAGCAATAGCATGCAATTCCTCAAAGGGTCTGTTCGGGAGAATTCTCAGAAATTTGCTAATTCCTCTCCATCTTGGAGACCCCCTGCCCTTTTGCTGGACTCTAGGATTTTTTCATTTTTACCTGGAGAGAGTGAGACCCTTTTTTCCACTCATGTATTTTAACGTGATTTTAACTCCGTTTCTTTTGGTTTTTTGGAATCTGACAAAATCCAAAGGCATCTTTTTACATTGTGACACACAGCACCTTCAGTGCAGTGGCACAGGGAAGTCTTTTAGATTTCCCAAAGGTTTAAACATCTTCTCTTGGACGAACTACTGTTTCCAAGAGCAGTAAAGTGAAATGTACTTTACTTACAATTTTTTCTTTCTCGACCCAGCACACACTATCTTACAATAGGGTGCTGGACGGGTTACTTTGTATCCCCTTTGCCTAACTTGTCTTGTAACATTTTTATTTTACCCATTCTACGATTAATGGCAGGCAGCAGTGGTTTACTTTTTACTACCATGGTGTGTCTTTACCGCGTGCTGCGTTTGTATTTGCAGTAAAGCACCCTTGGGAATGGCCCCAGTCTTCTTTTTTCACCATTTCTCTGTGGAAAAGTCCTTCTTGAGATTTACTCTGCGTGCCAAACCAGGTTTGGTCCCTTTGTTCATTTTGTCTTTGTCGGTATTCACGAGTGAAACCCGCCTCTGGCTCCAGGGTTTCTGGTGGCGGCAGGAAGTGAGGGAGGTGCCCGAAACTCCCTATGCTTAATCTCCTCGGAGATAGGAATACACTCTTAGGTAATTGGCTGGCTGTCCGTCAAGGATGGCCACCCTGCTGTTTGACTGACAGCTAGGCTGGAATGAATGGGAGAAACCTGCATAAAAGGCGAGGCTTTTTGGCTTGGAAGGCAGAGTCGACAACTGGATGAAAGAATCTGAAAAAGAACTTTAAGACGCCTGCTGCAACTCCTGGACCATTGGCTTGCCCGCTGAAGACCTGCTGCTGTGCTGAAACTCCACTTTGTTTCGACTAGAGAAGCCCTGCAAGGACAAAGTAAGCCACCTGGACATCCTCTCGAAGCTCGTTGCACTTCCACTGCAGTTGCTGCTGGAACCGAAGAGCCAGGGAGAGGAAGATCAGTTTGTGTGTGTTGTTTTTAAGCTGGCCAAGAGCTCCAGGAAGATACTCCTGACTCCCAGGAAACAGGACTGACTGAGCCTGAGCCACCTCAACAGAGTGCTGGACCCCAGATGCAAGGAAAGCCCATCTTGACTGCCAGGAACCGCAGTGGTTGTAACGCTCACCTTGTATCCACAGGGATGCCACCCGACTTGACTGGTTTGCTTCCGATTCGGATTCACGAGTCCCCGGGGATCTATTCTGGAAGACAGGAGTTCTGTTTTAGCCACAATCTCCTTCTCTCGGGGCCCACCTCCCAAGTGCTCCCCAGAGACCCCCTTAGAATCTTCCTCACCTTGTATCTCGATAAGGTGCGCTCTCTGTCCTGCTGTTCGGTGCAGGGGCGCGTCGTGGCTGGGCACCTTTACAGCCAAGTTACTTCACTGGCGTGGGCCCATGAGTCCAGTCCTGCTGCAACTCAGCTCTTGAGGTAAGTGTTCAGTTCTTAAAGGGTGTGTGTCCGTAATAGTAGTTGCCCTGTTACTCTCCTCCTTTTCTCGTAGGTGCAGAAAGGATGATGAAGACGTCGAGCTGATGGGGAGGGCGATGCTCGAGGAGGTAAATGAATGCACGAAGCGCGGCGCTATGAGCGTCTTTGGAATTTGGCTAACGTGTGCTGTTCTTCCCTTGCAGGTCGCCGAGAAGTTTCTGGAAGAAGTGCGATCAGATAGAAGTGGAACAGAGTGGAAGATGTCCGGACCACTGTCGAATACCAGGAGAGCTTCGGTAGGTAAGCGCGAGTCTGAAGGGCGTTGGGAACGGAAGACGAGCGCTTGCTAAATGTCCTCTTCTCTCTCTCTCCCTGGGATGTTGCTCGTTGGAGAGGACAGGTTCCAGAGAAGACTCCGGAGCGATCGAGGAGCTGGATTGCTGAAAACAGGTAAGGAGGAATAATGGTGTTCTTCTCTCCCCAGATGCAGGCCTGGAATGCTGCAAGCAGGTCTTGGTGAACGTCACGCTGCGAAAGCAGAACAACGCAAAGCGCGTGCTTCAGCTCGGGCATGGCTTAAATAGCCTACAGGGCGGCCCACGCACTAGATGCTAGACTGCATGGTTCAGTTCCGAACCGAACCTTTTGGGGGCAGCCATGTTGGTCCATTCCCCAATGGGAACTCCATCTGTCATATGAGCCTGGCGCCAAAGGCGCCAGGACTGGCTCCAGGACAGCCGAGAGGGGCATGATTGGGCCCTTGAGGCCTTGCAGGAACACTGTGGCGTGGCCCAGAGACCCCGCGTCCCAAGGCCAGGGGTTGTGGCCGTGACAGTGGTGCTGTTTGTGGTAGAAACGAGGAGCTGGAACACCGAATTGCCACTTGTTTGAAGATTGCCAGTTGCCATCGATGACCGTCCCATTGCAGTGCAGGAGTCCCCAGAAGTCCTCCTCTTGTCCCCACGACTGAGGCCCAGGAACACCAGGATCTGCAGAGGAACATAAGTCATCTGCTGCATTTTTCTTCCAACTAAAAGGTACTGTACAGTCTTAGAGAACTTACCTCTTGTTGTAAAATTCTCCACTACTCACAAGCCTATCTTGTGGACCTACATTGATGCTTCTTTTTCTTCAAAGACTTCTAAAACATTGTGCAAAGACTTTTCTTACTTACCTGCAAGAAGTGCTTCAGCCACATAGACTTTTGTCCATTGACTTTGGCTTATCTTGTCTCCCTGAATGAGACACCTACTGCTCTTTGCATGCTGCACCTCTTACAAACTCATTCTGCGCACAGTCCATTGCGAATGTCATCCTGCAACTTGGATCTTAGTCGGTCCCTGGTGATATAACTGTTCCAACCCACTTGCACACTGCTTTCTGCACTCTGCACCCAGTATAGCTGAACTCAAACGTTAAAGTACGCTGCGTGAATGTTGAATCTAGCTTGCCATTATAACATCTTATATCTTGACAACAGCCTCTAGCCTGCCTATGATAGCTACACTTAGAATGTTCCTGAAAGTTGCACTCTGAAAGTGAATCTAGCATTCAGCCAGCCCATGATAGCTACATTCAGCCTGTCCTCTTAAAGCTGTATGCCGAAAGCTGAATTTGCCCAAGTATGATAGCTGCAGTTAGCCTGCATATTGAAAGCTGTACTTTGAATGTTGAACTTAGCCTACCTATGATATCATGCTGCATTCAGCCTGCCTATGTTAGCTGCATTTAGCCTGCATATTGAAAGCTGTACTTTGAATGTTGAACTTAGCCTACCTATGATATCATGCTGCATTCAGCCTGCCTATGTTAGCTGCATTTAGCCTGCATATTGAAAGCTGTACTTTGAATGTTGAACTTAGCCTACCTATGATATCATGCTGCATTCAGCCCGCCTATGCTAGCTGCATTTAGCCTGCATATTGAAAGCTGTACTTTGAAAGCTGAACTTAGCCTACCTATGATAACTTGCATTCAACCTGCCTATGATAGCTACATTTAGCCTGCCTATTGAAAGCTGTACTTTGAATGCTGAACTTAGCCTACCTATGGTAACATGCTGCATTCAGCCCACCTATGTTAGCTGCATTCAGCCTGCCTATGTTAGCTGCATTTAGCCTGCCTATTGAAAGCTGTACTTTGAAAGCTGAACTTAGCCTACCTATGATAATCTGCACTCAGCCTATGACAGCTATATTTAGCCTGCCTCTGTAACCTGTATTTTGAAAGTTGCATTTAGCCTACCTATGATAACTGCATTAACCTGCCCATGACAGCTGCATTTACTCTTAGACAATTGCTACTACATCAAATGTAGATGTTCCACCTAAGTCATCTGCCCCATTGCTCTGAGCCACCTGCACATACTGCCTACGAGTCAACTGTACTGCCGATTGTACTCTAGTCAATTGCCACCGTCCCAAACGTAGACACCATCTACTATACCTGAGTTATCTGCCTTATCCGCACAGGCCCCAACCTTGATCAGGCCGGATTACACAGCTTTATCCTAGTTCAATCTGCCACCCTCCACGGTGACTCTGTAACGCTCACCTGATTCCCGTAGAGGCGCCGGTCTTGACTGGGCGTATACCGTATCTTCAAAGGTGATGTGTAACACACGGCTGGCTCTTTGGGCTGGACCTCTGTGCACTGTATGTCTGACTCGAAGGGTAAGATGTCTGCAGATAGAAAATATGGGATTAATGAACTGGGTTATTGAATGTCTCTCTCTTCTTCCCTTTCTCTTCTCCTGTAGAACCCCAAAGGTTAACGCTCTCACCTTAGGTAAGTGAACGCCGTGCTCTCCATCTGCCTCGGGGCAGGGTGCTGTAACCAGTTTCTTCACTGGATAAGGGGAGCAGGCCTCTTGACTTCAGAGGACTGCTGTCCGTCGTTTACTGCACGAACGGTAAGTTTCGAGTAATTCTAATGTCTTTAAAAGTCTTTAGTAATGATGTCTCTTGTTTTGCAGGGTTCCGGCGATGGCGGATGACGGGCTGAAGTGAGTTGAAGATGGAGCCCGTGTGATGAATAGAAGCGCCTGGAAGCACGTAAGTAAGCGCTTGTTGCCTGCTTCACGATGCGCTCTAACTGTCTTTTTATTTTGCAGGTACAAGTTCGTAGCGGCTGCAGGGTGCCGGAATACCCACTGGGTTAGATGTGGAAAGGAGTAATGGCACGTGAGTATTAAAGTTCCCCAATGTCTTTAAACGCACCTTGTTTTGTCTTTCAGATGCGGGATGCAGCGCCGAAGGCCTCCGGAGCGTGCGAAGAGTTGGTAAGCTTTTGTCTTTCAGATGCTGGAATGCAGTGTGAAGACCTCCGGAGCGCACGAAGAGTAGGTAAGCCTTTGTCTTTCAGATGCCGGAATGCAGCGCGAGGCGTTTGTGACAGCCGATGGACCAGGTAAGTGAAGCGCTGTCACTGAAGACCGTAATGCTAACCTGTTCTTTCTTGTCTTTATAGGTGTTGCTGAAGACTGGATTCAGGATGGTAAGCCTTTTTCCTTAGGCCCAGGATCAGATGCAGAAGACACGATGAGCGTTCTGCTGCAGAGGATGCAGAATAACGCAAAGCAAGATTCATCCATCGGGTGTGGTTTAAATAGCCTCCTGTAGTGCTTAGGTGTCTCCTTCCACAGCCACGCCTAGGTAAGAAAAGAGTTCCTGCTTTCCAGAAGAGTTCCAGTGTTCTGAACCTAGGGAGTGGCTCCTGCCCCACCCAACAGGAAAAGTAGTTCCAAACAGAAGAGGATCAGAGGCTCAACTGGCAGGCAAGTAAGCAGCATGGTCTGCTGCAGGTAAGTCCACCCAAGCATTATGAGCCCGGCGCTTCCAGCGCTGGGACTGGGCATATTTATGAGCCTGGTGCCACTGGCGCCAGGACTGGGTCCAAAAGGTCCCAATTGGGACTGGTTGGCACTCGGAACCTGGGTTATGGATCTGCTTCCAAGGGAGTTGGGAAAACCCTGACCTTTTGGAAGCAGAGATCATGACAGACGTCACAAGATGCAAACCTTACAAGCCACATTAGCCCTTCTCACTCTAACAACACTCCTAGTCCACATACCCAGACTCACTCCCACCACTGAATACACCACCCCCCAACGCTCAGCTCACTCCCCTGCCATGACACAGACTCTACCTCAACCATTAAGGAGTCACAATGGCCAAACTGAAGAACCTCAACAACATAGAACCTTCGAATCTAAACCATGCAATGCCTTATCTAGAAATGCTAGACTCCGAGCCAGACTTGCAAAACTATATGAACCACGCGCCAGAACACTGACCGCATCTAACCGTAGCAAACCCATACCTAATAGGGGCATAGAAAAACCACACAGCCTATACCCAAAGACACAGATTGCACGTATGCACACTTCTGCCACAACCCAGGAAAAGACATGCACACCCCCATCCACCAGCCCACTTCTAAAAGGTGCACTAGTTAATGCTAGGTCCTTGATTGCTCATGCCATTGAGATTGCTGATCTTATCCAGACCGAAAATTCCTGGCCATCACGGAATCCTGGCTACACGCCGCCGCAGGACCAGCCATTGTATTAGCAACCCCCAACGGCTACACCATCCTAAGGGCAGACAGAGGCGAAGCCCGCGGAGGGGGCATAGCCCTTATTATTAAATCCAACCTATCCATCAGGCTAGCGCCCTCGAACGACACTAAATCATGCGAAAGCCTAACAGCTAAACCAGCTATTAACTCCCAAACCCTCACTATCCACCTTATTTATAGACCTCCAGGCCCTATTGGAACCTTTGAGGAGGACCTTTGAGGAGGACTTCTCTACCATCCTATCGCATAACCTAAAACAATCATCACAAGTCATCCTGCTTGGGGATCTTAACCTAGGCTTCAATGACCAAAATGACCCACAGGCAAGTAGAGTAGCCAACCTACTCTCTGAACTAGGCTTCTCACAAAAAGTACTTCACCCCACCCACAACAAGGGTAGAATACTCGATTGGGTGGCAGACCATCACTGCAATGCCTCCATCCTATCGATCTCCCCACTAATTTGGACAGACCATCTCCTTATAACATTTGCTCTAGAAACGATCAGACCTACTACCACCTCAGTCCTGCCAGCACCATCCATCCCAACCAGGAACAAGAAAAACATCACCCCGGACAACCTACTCCCGCTCATCCTCCCCACACTTAATTCACTACCAGACAGCCTGGACCCTGAAACACTAGTGGACGAGTACAACAAAGTTATGTCCTCTGCCTTGGACATAATTGCACCACTCAAAGTGAGACGCTGCAAACCCAAAGCCCACCTCAACTCCTGGTACACCCCCCACCTAAAAACTCTTCGCACCAAAAAAAGACAATGCGAGGTCACATGGAAATTACATCCATCAGAAGAAAATAAGAGCACCCTGAGAGATATATCTACCCTCTACAAAAAGGAAATGCTGTCGGCCAAACGGGAAACTTACAATACCAGAATAGCCCAAGCCAACTCTTAGCATGAAGGAACTCTTCATTATCCTAAAGGAAATAGAATCCCCCATCCCAGTGCCTGACAACTGTGTCAAAGATAAAACATGGTGCACCAACATTTAGCAAGCCCTAGCTAATAAAGTAATAACTCTCCAATCTAAAATTGCCATGAAAAAATCCTCGCTCAGTCTCGACACTAAGCCCAAAACAGCTATCACCCCGCCTAAAAATAACACCAACTACCCTTGCTTCAAATTCTCCAAAGTATCTATTATTGAGACAGAAAAAATCATACTGTCACTCAAACCATCTAACTGCCAGGGGGATCAATGTCCACCTCAACTGATAAAGGACACAGCTAGAGACCTGGCTCCCTTTATCTCAAAACTCATTAACGCCTCATTCGCTACAGGGTCCATACCAAGTAACCTAAAAGAATCTTGGGTACTCCCATTGCTTAAAAAACAGACGCTAGACCCTGCCATACCCACGAACTACCGCCCAATCACCACTGTGCCATTCCTCTTAAAAATCATAGATAAAGTGGGGTACTCACAAATACAGAAACACCTTGAAAACAACAATTTACTAGGAGTACGGCAGTCTGGCTTCCGTCCCCAGCATGGAACCGAAACTGCCCTCTTAGACCTAAAGGCGCAAATTGATGAGCTAAGGGATCAAGGCAAACCAGCCTTACTCCTCCTCCTGGATTTATCAGCCGCATTTGACCTTGTTGACCACAAGGTCCTTTGCAGGCACCTGGATGTAGCCGCGCACTTCTCAGAAGAAGCCACAAATTGGATCCAAAGCTTACTCAATGAGAGTCTTCTCCACCACTGCGGCAGCAGACTCCATCCCCATCACATGCGGTGTGCCATAAGGATCTTGTGTTTCGCCTACACTCTACAACATCTTTACTAAGCCCCTTTTCGATGATCTGGACCTTCTGGGTATCACCTACACTAATTATGCAGGTGATACCCAGATTCTCCTACCACTTACTGGTGATTACGACAAGGATTTGGCCTTGGTGAACAGAGTGCATCTCATCATCCAGGCCTGGATGGCCACACACGGTCTATGCCTGAATGATGACAAAACTGAAATCATCATCCTGGGCACACCCCCCACCCTCAAAGAACTGGGCCCCAACTACTCCTTTAATATCGACAACACGCGGTAAAAACTCTGGGTTTCTACCTGGACTCCACCCTTTCTTTCAACAAACAGGTCAATGCGATGGCTTCGGCAACCGCCTACACCTGTAAATTGATAAGAGCAGGCAAACCCTTCCTATCAAACGATAGCTGCATCACACTCGCGAGAGCGCTCGTGTTATCAAAACTGAACTACTGTAATTCACTCTATATTGGGGCTAACACGGAAGTCATCAAAAGAATTCAAATTCTGCAGAACAACGCGCTTAGAGCAGCACTTTGCATTCCCAGGAGAACCCACATCACCCCACTCCGACGAGCTAACAACTGGCTCTCTACTCAGGAGAAAATCCAACTAAAAGTTGCCTCTTTGGTCCACACATGCCTTAACAACGCCGCACCGCAGTACCTATCTGTTAGATTCACCACACTAAAACCAACAAGACTTACTAGATCTGCTAATTCCAATAACCTATCTATACCCAGAGTCAAACTGACTAAAGTCGATGGCTGCAGCTTTCAGGTGAAAGCAGCTCAACTCTGGAACTCCCTACCATCCACCTTGAAGACTGACCAACCCTACCTCACTTTCCGACACAACCTTATAACGTGGATCAAAAATGCAGACACACTTTAGATCATCTACTGCCTGGACTTACTCAAGCCGATGAATTTCTGTTTAGGACTGTAAATACATGCTTTTACACTTTTTACTTGCTGTATATTCCTGTATATTTTGTTGTATATTATTCTTGCTGCTCTATTTGCCATGTGACCTTGTAACTAAGCTTCGAGCTGTCTTATAAAATGCGCCCGGTTACCCCTGGGTCTGGTGCACAATATAAGTAATAAAAACAAACAAACAAACTCTTCTCTCCTCTTACATTGTGTTGCACCTATGCTTCCAGGAAGGAGTTAATTTACTCTGCATTGGGGGGTCCAAAATTATTTACCTGCTTAAGAATATTTGTGATCTCTTGTTTGTTCTAATAGCCTTTTCTTTAACACTCATCTCAGTACTATTCTAAATGCCAACAGTAATCTATCAAAGTCCACAGTGTCCTAGCTATTGAAGTCACCAGAGGGTGTAGGAAGTGTGTGTGTGTTTGTGTGTGTGTCATCCACAATGGGCGTATTTTAAAGGTATTTGTGTGTTACTATTATATTGCTCCCTTCTAAAAAAGGCTTATTCAAATGATGGGTAAATAAATTATTGTTTTATCAAGAAACCTTGAGTGTAAGTGTTTATTTGGATACTTGTCACTGTGAATCTTTGTGTAACCACTCTACAGCTCACACTGACCCCTCTTGAGGTAAGCCTGGCTGCTCAGCCACACTACCAACCTGTGTAGTTCAGGCTCATACCAAAGGTCGGCTGCTATTGCCAGGAGGCTAAAGGTTGTTGTAGTGCACCCAAAGCGTACTACCCCAAATCTTTTGTCCACCGATACAACAGCGGCTAGTAGATATGTAACAGTGGGGGGTTAGCAGAAGTTAAGATTTTAAGGAAAAATAGGTACCCGGAAGAGGAGGTATGAGCAGAGTTAGACTGGGGCCATTTGATGAATGAGCTACTCTCCTCGCTGGATTTGAAACCTTGTTGAACCCAAAGTCGACACAGGAAAGGGGGAATATGTTGAAGGATATAAATGAATGTTGATGTAGTAGTGGGGCTAAATAACTCATGTGCGTGTTTGTATGTCTCTAATGTTTGTACTGGATGTATTGGTTTACCTATTCAGTTGACAATGTATTTATTACATGAGCACAGTTGGTGATTTGAAACACTATGTTTTGGAAAAGAAAGTGCATGTGTGGTGCAGATCTGACACAAACTCCAGTGAGCGAGCTTAGACGAACCATTCATCCAGGTAGGGAAATACAAGGATGTCTTCCCTCCTGAGGTAAGCCGTTACCCACTGCCAGTTTAGTGAAAACCATGGGCACCAGCAAATGAACGGACAGCAGGACCTTGAAATGGTAATGCCTGTTGGCCCCACTACAGACCTCAGGTACTTCCTGGGCTTTATATGATTCGGCATATGGGATTAGTCATCCTGAAGATCCAGGGGAACCAACCAGTCCTGCAGATCAAGGGTTTGCAGCATCTGAGCTAGAGTAACCATCTTGAACTTGTCCTTGCATAAGAACAAGTTCAGCAGCCACAGATCCAGAATGGGGCGCAAGCCTCCATCCTACCCGAAGTCTCTGTCTTTGACAGCAAAAAACAGGTGGAGTACCACCTCTGTCCTCGTTCTGAGCACGGAACCAATTCGATTGCGCTTTTCGCCAGAAGCTGGCGGACCTGCTCTAGGAGGGGGAGGGGTGCTCAGTGGGCCGTGGTCCAAGTGGGTGCAGGAGAAATGGGAGGGAATAACCCTGAGGGACGACCTAAAAGGCCCACATGTCGTACATGGTCTCCGTCCATTCTGTGCTGAAAGAGGGACGCCTCCCACTGGTGACGAGTATTTGTATTTGATGACATTTACGAAGGGCCTTTCGCCAAAGGCGCCGGCCAATAAAGAATGTACAATCAAAATGATACAAATGAGTAAAAAGTTACATCAACAGAGAAAGGTAGAGCATTTTTAAAGGACTACAGACGCAAGAAGGTAGAGTTTAAGATTTGTTTGGAAAATACAAAGATGCAGAGCAACAAAGTGAAAGAGGGAGAGCGTTCAGTGTTTAGGAGCATAAAGAGAAAAAAGAGCGGAAACGAGATGAGGCACAAGAGGGCTTAGGAACACTCAAAAGAAATAGATTCTGAGATTGCACGGGACGAGAGGGGACATACAATCAGAGTAGAGAGGAGAGATAAGGAGGGGCCAAGCCATGGGTACATTTGAAGACAATCGAAAGAAAGTGATACAAAGGACAGGATTCAAAAGGAAGCAGTGAGATTGAAAGTAAAGAGGATGTAATAGCGGACCGAGGGGATCGACTAAAATGGAGGCGGACAGATGACTTATAGAACAAAGAGGGATAAGGTGAAAAGCAGGGAGACCAAGTAATAAAGATGAACAGTAGTCGATACGAGAAAAGACAGGAGGAAAAAATGTTTAGTGGCGTAAAAGGAAGGATAAGCACGAGTACGATGGATGTTAAACAGAGCATAGCGGCAGGAGCGAGCAATAGTGAGATATGGAGGGAAAAAGAAAGGGAAGGATCAAAGATAATGCCTAGGATGAAGATGAAAGTGGATGGCGGAAAGAAAAGAGGGGGCAGAGGGAGTGCGATAGATACTATAAGAGGGGAAGAGTGGAACCTCTGTTTCTGTCGGATTGAGATGTAGGCAATAAGAAGACAGCCAGTTCGGAACAGCGAAGAGACAGTTTGAGACAGTAGAATGTAGAACACAATCAAAAGAAGAAAAAAAGAGAAAGATCTGGGAGTCATCAGCATAAAGGTGAAATGGGAGGTGAATAGAGGAGATAAGAGCAGAGAAAGGAGCAGTGCCGAGAAAAAAAAAAAAGAGGGCCCAGTACCGAACCTTGGGGGACACCATAAATTAGACGAGTGTCCAGCCCAAGTAACAGAATAAGTCTGTTGTGAAAGATAAGAGTGGAACCATTTCAGAGCAGACCTCGAAATACCCAAAGTGGAAAGAGAGGCGATAAGAATGGAGTGATCCAGTGGGTCAAACACTGCAGATAGATCGAGAAGAAAATGGAATAGAAGAAAGCTTAGAGGGACGAGCTTCAAGTAGGGAATTAGAGACATGAAGAAATGCAGTTTCGGTTGAGTGAGACGGGTGGAAACTAGACTGCAAGGGGGGGAGAGAGAATGAAGACTGATAACCGGTTACTTGGACAGCCCGTTTAAGAATTTTAGAGAGTAAAGGTAGATGGGAAATAGGAGGAAAGTTAGCTGTGGAAGACAGATCAAGAGAATGCTTTTTTTTTTAGAATCACGAGAATAAGAGCATGCTTAAAAGAAGCAGGAAAGCAAGAGTTTAGAAGGGAAAGGTTAATGAGAGAAGACAGGGAATAAGTTGGGGATATACTCGAGGAATAATCGAAGAAGGAAGAGGGTCAGAAGGCGAAACTGTGGGATGAGCACGAGTTAAGAGAGCTGAAGTGTCACGATCCGTAAGAGGAGAGAACAATGAAAAAGAGTAAAGTGATGAAACAGAAGATGGGGAAGAACAAGGAGAGGCAGTAAAAGCTATACAAAGGTTTTAATGATTTTAATGACATCCGTAATAGTATTTGAAAGTTTGGGATGTATTACGAAGCAAATACAGCTGTGCTACTCCATTGGGCTACGAGTGACATGAGTGGCGTTAAAGCAGTGTAGCATCAAACCTATATATCTAAGCATCATAGTGCTTAATGGACGATTCATTTTAAATGGAATATATGTATGTATGATCTGCTATGTAAAGCAGATGAAATGTAATGTAATATTGTACGTTTGTTGTAATAACTTTGTATAAGTTCATTATTTGAACTAAAAACAAATTATTATTATTGTAAGAGGCGAGAACAATGAAAAAGAGTAAAGTGATGAAACAGAAGATGTAGACAAACAAGGTGAGGGAGTGGGAGTAAAAGATAGACGAAGATTAGCTACTTTACATCTAAAGTAGTTTGCAAAATCAGAAGAAGAAAGTGAGACAAAAGCAGATGGATGAGGAGCCTTAGAGGAAAGAATATTGCGTAGAAGCTGATAGAGACAGCGAGAGTGGTGAGATGGAGAAAGTGTACGTTCAGAAAAGTAGGATTTCTTTAAAATGAGTACGGCAGAATCAAAAGAAGAATGCATCATTTAAAGCGTAGTAAGGTTGGAAGGCAAGTGAGAGCTTTTCCATAGCCGCTAGGCTTTACGCAAGCTATGGCGGAGGGAAATAAGACTTGGAGTAAGCCAAGGCTGTGACGTTTTGTGAGTAAGAGAAAAAGGATGTAGAGGGAAAGTAAAGTCAAGAACAGATCGTACAGAAGAGTGTAGAGTACTAGCAGCTAAATCAGGAGAAAGGGAGGGGAAAAAGCAAAATTGGATGAGGGGAAAGTGCTCTGACGAGAGAAAAGATGAAGAGTCAAAACAAGAGAGGTTACGGTGCATAAAGATAGTAGAAGGGAGGACAGAGGGAAGGGAAAAAGAGGTAAATGATCAGAGGCATACAAAAGGAAAAAGTAACAGGAGACAGAGAGAGGAAGAAGAAGAAAAGATTAAGTCAAGACAAGAGTCAGCCTGATGAGAAGAAGGAGAAGGAAGAAAGTGCAAGTGATAATCGTCAACAAGAGAGCAACAAAAGGAATGAAGAATTATTGGCAGGAAAGTTAAAATACAAATGAAGGAAAAAAGGGTAAGAAGACAGAAGGAGATGAGATAGAAAAAGGTCAAGATGTTCAAGAAAGTAGATAGATGGGTCGCGGGGACGACAAACAGGAAAAGAAACCGGGAAAGGATTAGAAAAGGAGGAAAAACGGTATTCAAAGGAGGTAAAACTAGGGAGGTTAGAGCAAGGAGAGTCCAAGAGGAATTAAAGAGAATTCCAGTGCCCCCCCGCGGCTAAGTGGGCGGTGGGTATAGGAAAAATAAGTAGAGGCAGTGTGAAGAAAAGCAGGAGTTACAGAGGTATCAAGGGTGATCCAGGTTTCTTCTAAACAGAGAATGTCAAAATTAGAACGGCGAAAAAAGTCAAGAATAGAATGTGATTTATTGCAGATAGAACAAGCATTTAGAAGACCAAAGTGGAATTGCGATCGAGCATCAAAGGAAATAGGAGGGCAGGAAAACTTGAAAACATTACGTAGACTAGCAGAAGGTAGCACTGGAGTCTTTCAAGGGTGGTCACCCATAGAATAGGGTACCCAGGGGTACATATGTCGAAGGGGCTCCTTTAAATAGCAGTCTTGTGGAAACACAGGACTGTGCCAGTCACAGGAGGCAGGATAGGATGTAAAACCTTGCCGCAGTGGTGATAAAATGGCCACAAAGAAGTCAAATTGGAGGTCCAGGAACAATGGCACAAGGTTGTGGAAGATGATAATGGGAGGACAGCGCAGATATCGGTCCACGGAAGGGACAAAGTTGAAAAGGCAAAAAAGATGGTGCCAAGAAGACAATTAAAGAGGAAAGTTCCAGTGCCCTAGGTCAAATTCCAGACACAGACAGCAGGGGGGTATCAAGCGCGTTTTCATAAAGATTGTAAGAACTCCGGGCTACAGTCTGGTGCAGACTACCTCCAAAGAAGTAGGTGAGAAGACCAATAGCGCTGCCCCAGCAGTTTAGCACCAAAGAGGTGTGGGGGGTTGGGAGGGGCAGGAAACCCGGGTGCACAAGGGGTTCAAAAGTAGTTGAAGCCTGTCACTTAGGTTTTGCGCCCTGGGAGCAGAGGTAACATCAGTCGCTGCAATACCACCTCGTTGGGTACCCCTTCCTCTACCTCTTGGAAACACCTGCCTTGGCACCTTCCAGGGGCAGGTTGTCCACAGCCCCTGTGGGCAAAGGCGGCAAAGGGGAAAACCCCTGCCCTGAGAAGAGGACTGCAAACCCTAAAGACTTGGCAGTTGCTTTAGACGACTGGACCTTCTAGAGGGCATTGTAAGCCTTAGCTCCAAAAAGGTTCTGCCAGTCAAAAGGCAGGTCTAAGAGCATTGTCTGAAAGTTGGCTGAAAACCGGACGTTCGTAGCTAAGAACGGCTACTGCCCGCCATGCTGGTGGCAAGGGACCAGCCCCCACAGTCCGCCCTGTCGAGTCCAGATTGCAGCATCTGCCGGGCCGCCACCTTGCCGTCTGAGACCAAGGACAAAAACCCATGTCTAATCTCTCCTTCTGGGACGTACTCTGCATCATTAGCTAATGACAACCGGAGGCCGATGGAGAATTTTGAAAATGGCACAAGAGGTGTTCACGCCGGCAGTGCTAGATTGCCTGATGCAAACACCTTCTTGTCCCAAGCTTCAAACCTCCTACTCTCCCGTGTACCATGGAAGGGACGAAACGGTAAAGGTCTTCAGGTTCCCGGTTGCAGCCCCAACCACCATGCTTTCAGGTGAAGCGTGGGCGGAAAATAAAGCTGGGCTCGACGGATCGGGATGATGCTTACTCGCCAGGTCCCTGTTCAGTGCCGAAAAAGATGCAGTTGTCTCCCACACTTCCAATACCTGGGCCTCCACCGCCACATTAAAGGGCAGGAGTGTTTCCTTCTTTGGCGCATTGTCCAGAAGGTCACAGAGTTCGTATTGAACTCTGGATGGAGCAGAGAGCCCCAGAGTACCGGCCACCTTGGCCATCAAACGGTTCCATGTCTTAAAATCGCGGCAAAAATGGCTGTGCATACAAAATGGCGCAAATTAACAAGGGGGGTCCTGGGAGCCCCTCTGCCAGACATGTTTGGGATATTTCTTCTCTGTGAAAGATAGTGAGCTAAAGACTCTGGGTAAGTCTCTCGTAACCAGGACTCATATCTGGCAGAGAGTCTCCCAGGACCCCCCTTGTTATTTACAAAATGTGGCAGCAAAAATGCTATGGTTTTGCTGCCACATTCATGTAAAGGATGCGGGGACACCCCTGCAACCCCCAGACCCATTATACCATTTCAGGGGAGCGGGGACACGCCTGCAATCCCTGCTCCCCTTAAATGGTATAATGGGATACACCTTTACTGGGTCAAAGCACAGCATTTTTGCTGCGATTGTTTTTACCGGTGACATTTTTGCAATGATTTAATTACCTGATACCCATCAGACGCTGAAAGCCGGCCTAAGGCTTACCTGGGGTGGGAGCTGCTAAGATGTCCAACTCGGGGGAAGGGTCTAGACTGCTGGCCCCTTGCAGGTCCAGCACGTCCTCACACCACCTGTACATTTCTTCCGGGACGTCTCTCACCTCCCTAGAACTCATCTCAAGCCCAAAAGTATGGCTTCCTCGTCGTAGATGTCATGCATCTTAGACATAAAGACTTGCCTGGGGAGTGGGTTGTATTCCCACCAAGTCCATGATGCCGAACGGAGCCAACCCCATTGCCGGTGCTGCAGCCGCGCCACATGATGGCAGGGCCTGGCGGCGCAGAAAGAGCTTGCTCTCCTTCTGGATCAAGTCCGACGCCAGTCGCAGAAGACGCAGTGGGACCCTTCGGCACTGTAGCCAAAGCTGACTGTGCAGCTGACTGCACTACAGGCACGGGTGCAGGGCCGCCGATGCCATTAGGAAAGTTAGTTACTTTCCCTCCATTTCTATGTACCCCAATCATTTTGCTTTTGAACTCTGTCCTGACTTGTTCCAGTGAAGTGAAGTCTTCAGCTTCACTGCACTAGGACCCATTGTTATGGGGCAACTAACCAGTCCTTAAGGCTGTCAGTACGTGTTACATGTTATCAATTTATGGGTGACTTTTTATCATTGCACAATGCATCTTACATTTGAATGACCCTAGACTACACTGATAGGGATTTTTTGATTACTTTACATGTACCTAAAGACAAGCCGGTGGCAGCAGTTGTCTAGAGAGTATGCATGAGTTTCACCATCAGTGGTCAGGATTGGACCACTTCTGGGGTGTATGTGAGGGGCAGATCTTCCACTGGGTGAGCCGAGTTTGTCTCACCTGAGATTCTGGATAAGAAGGGGAGTCCTGCAGCCATGCCTAAGAGACCTGGAGGAATCCTGCAAGGAGCCAAGTATCCTGCCCAGCTGTGAAGACCATGGAAAACCTGTGGACTGTCCTGAGAAGGCCTGGCGACCAACTTTTGATGCAGTTCCAGGTGGAGCCCTGTCTGGCTGATGATCTTTAGAAGGCATTTGATGGTACTCCGACCATTGGAGTGGTGGGACCAACCATTCCTGATGCCTGCTTGGTGCTGATAACATCTGGAGTCTTCAGAGGTGTTCTTGGAACCATCCTATGGACTGACCAACTCCAGTTTGGGCTACTGCAGTAGAGGCGTCTTGGTTCCATGTTTCGGCTCCGAACTTTGCGGACCCTCAGCTTCAGGCCATCTTAAATTTTTCTGGGGCCCGGGGAACAGACAGCCTTGGGAAGGCCCCTTCCTGAAACCCATGGCGCCCTCCCACTATAAACTACACATTTCCTCCCACTGCTACCCATGAAACTCATGTTGCCGCCCTGCAAAACCCATAACCCCAACCCCTGAGTACGCAAAATGAAGGGATTATATACCTCAATTCAAATTCAACAGAAACTAGTCTAGGCTTTAAATGGATTATCTACTTGTTAATAAAATATAAACATTCTGTTTCCCGAAGAGGATACTATATTGAAGACATTTTCACTGTTTTCTGATAAAATATAAATTTTGAACGACAATAAAGCACTGTTATTTTTAATCAAGTATTTATTTAATAAAATGATAACCTAAAAGTTCAACCTGATCCTTTTCTTTCTGTACGAGGGTGTCCAAAGTACAGGCCCTTGGAAAAACATGACATGACTAGGCAGAAAAGAAAAAAAAAAGGCGTGTAACAAACATCAAAATTCACTTTGCATTTCAGCTCATGCCCACACAGCAGACAAACACATTCAAGGAATCATAGAAAGAATTAAATGAGAAGCACCCAGTGAGTATGTACTTTCTACTGCCGAAGGCTGATGTGCCTGAAAAACTGCCAAGAGTAAACTATATATTTCCTTCTAGATTTGCATGCTGCAAAATTATTAATTAAGTCAGAAAATGCCATCTCTTGAACCATTCCAGAATGCTTAACAGAGCCAAATAATTCAATCTGGCTTCAATCATAAAGGTAAAACAGAGATATACCTCGTTCTCCTTTTGTGGTAGCGCGGGCCGAGGGAAGGCTATGCTCTTAAGAGGGGTGTGAAGGTGAACCAGTAGTGAACCAAACAACACGGGCTCACAGTCCAAAATAAAGGGAATGTCCAAATAAGGTTCTATAAATATATATATACTTTAATTAAACACCACCTGCAATAAAACGAATATAAAATACTGTACAAAAACCCACTCTGAAGGGAAAACAGAGATGTAAGAATACATTAGCACCCAGTGTGGTTCCCTGCATGGTAGGTGAATTACTAGCCACAAAAAGGATGTGTTAATGTTGAACACAGGTGCAATCGTGACCCAACCAGTTTCTAGGGCCCAAGTGGCCTGAGGGGGTAGTTCAGGGTCAACAGTAACTGGATTCAGTACTTGGCAGGCGCCAATAGGGACGAATAAGGTTGCTCTAGGCGGCAGAAGGGGTGCTCTCTATGAAGCAGGTTGGTCCCAGAATTGCTTTGCAGTTGAGCCAGGCCAAGTCAGGCTTTAGCAGCTGAAAGGAGTCTATGTGTGACATTCCAGCGGTTCGAGTCAACTGGCAACGGTCGCGGAAGTGGTGACTTTGGGGTCGTTGATGTGCAGGTCGATTAGGCGGCTGTTCGAGGGCTAGCTGGGCTGAGCCAGCAATGTAACCCATGGTCAGTCTCAGCATGTGACTCAGTGATTTGTATTGGATCCCGGTGTCGAGCAGTCCATTTCGGCCTAACAGGTGACTGGCTTAGCTATGGCAGGAGGCAGCGTCAAGCTGGTTCCAAGGGAAAGCAATAGTTTAACTTGGTGGAGGAGTGTAAAACAATCTTGCCCAGTACAACTCAGCAGCTGAACTGATATCAGTTTATAACGAAATGCTGATTAGAGTTTAGCTCCTTTGAAACAAAGAATGAAAAAAACAATACCATCTAAAAATAAAGCCTTCCGGAGATAGAAAAAAAAAAAAGCATTGTCTGCAAAGGAGCATAAACACGTTCATAAGAGAATAGGAATAAGGGAGCATCCTTGGACACCAAGGAACTTTTTAAGATCTTAAAGGAGGCTGAAGATCCCTGTCTGAATATCATTACAGTTGTAAAAAATTCCAACTGGTGCACCCAAATTGAGAATGCCATGTCTGACAAGATCACTAAGATCAAAGGGGACATTGAAACCAAGCTAACTCAACTGAAAAATATGCCACTGTCTGCCCTTTTTGGGCATCAGCTGGGTCCTTCTAGGCCTTTTGAATTTGTGGAAGTGACTGAAGCGGCTGTCTTGATACATTAAGCAGGATAAAACCAACTTGCTGTAGAGGTGACATCTGTACAGCATCAATGGTCAAATCATGCGCCACTATCTCACCCCTCTTATCTCAAAGTTTGTAAAAGCCTCTTTTAGAGAAAATGTGGTTCCGATGGCTATCAAACATGCATGGATCACATCTCTTTTGAAGAAACCATTGTTGGATCCTTGTGTGGCCGGAAACTATCGACCTATTACAAACTCTCCCTTTCTCTTCAAGATTCTGGATAAGATTGCACATGGTCAAATCCAATAATTCTCGAGTATGCTTAATATATTGGGCCCCAAACAATCTGGTTTCCGTAGTGTGCACACAGTACAGAATCCACTTTACTAGATTTAAATACCAACATAATGCTACATATGGACAAGGGCAAAGCTGTGTTGTTGTTGCTTTTGGATCCCACTGCTGCTAATCTAGTAGATCATTCAATCCTTGCAAACAGACTGTTCTTTCTTTACTAAGGAAGTGGCTAGTTGGGTGCTTTCATTCTTGTCTCCAACTCTTTTTAATATCTTTATGCTCAAACTGTTTGAGCAACTAGACGTGGAAGGTACAAGCTATGCAGATGATACTCAGTGCCTCATCCCACTTACTGACAACTACATCATAGACACTGAGGTCATTAACACTACATACAATCAAATCCACTCATGGATGTTGTACAATGGCTTAGCATTAAACAACGCCAAAACAGAGATCATGACCATGGGCACTGGCCCTAAATTGCGCAATCTGAATCAAACTTATTCTCCATTCTAAATTGTAGACTGTCTACTACCTACCCTTAAGAAGATGAAGAAGCTGGGATTTATTATCGACCAAGAGCTTACCATGAGGGTCCATATCAGAAGCCTAGTATCAAACTCATCATATTACAGCAAGCTATTGGCACAAATTAGGCCTTTCCTTGAGGTGTCTAGTTGTGCCACTCTGGCTAGGGCCATCATTGGCAGCCGCCTGGATTATTGTGCAAGTCTCTTGCAAAGGGTGGGAAGGAAAGAACTTTACCGCCTGCAAGTTGTACAAAACAATGCAGTGAGGGTTGTGGTGGGTCTACATCGAACTGACCATGTGTCAGAAGCACAAGTATCCTTACACTGGCTGCCTATTGCGAAAAGGGTCATGTTTCGAACCCTGTGCATTGCCCATTTGTGCTTTTTTGGAAACAGTCCCTCTTAACTTTCAGAGAAGTTAACGTGGCTCCTTGACAGGCGCAGTTTAAGATCCAAAAACTCAGGTATGATATGATATATTTTTTTTTTTTTTTATTTTTTTTTTTTTATTGTAACATATAGTTTATTACAAACTTTTATTACAAAACTTTCACTTCCTGTCATTCTTAATGTTCTCATTTTCCTTTCATGCCTCTTGGGCATAATTGGACTGGTCATATTGGGTTCTTTCTTTCGTTTATCTTTTTCGTCCTCATGAGTTCAACGCTATGTCTATAAAGTTTATCGCTGAACATGTAAGGTGAACTGAGCTTCCACTTATTATTCGAAGCCACCAATCATCCATATTCATGTTCAGCGGTGCAAATTTTCCTAAATGGAAAGTTCGTAGATCTTTAAGCGTTGAGCATTCTGTTATTAAATGTCTTGTTGATTCGATTTCTGTCCCACAATGTCTGCATAGACATATTTTATTTATAGCGCACCCATACACAAGTGTTCAAAAGCGCGACGAGGCAGGGGAGGGGGAACAAAGGGGGGGGGACAAGACAACTATCTTACTAGGTCCAGTGACACTGACATTGTGCAAGTGCAGGAGGGAGGAAAGGGGAAAAGTGCCGTGGGAAGGGAAGGAGGAGCAAGTGCAGGACATAGGATCTAAACATCAAGAAACAAGAAGTGCGGCCAACAGGTGGCAGTCCAAGGTTAAGTACAGAACAGCAAGGGATAGATAGTGCAGGTAGGGGGACTGTAGGGTTACAGATACAGCCCTGAGTGCAGGGTTGCCGGAGGGCAGTGCAGGTGTGCAGGGACCTGGGCCCGTGGTTCAGAGGGTAGCCAGGTAACCAGTGCAGTTTCAGACAGGTGATCAGCAGGGAAGAAGAAGAGAGAAGGCAGAAGCAAAGCGAAAAGTCTTAAGCTGCTTCCGGAACTGAAGATGTTTCAGGGAGGCTGTTCTAGAGGGAGGCGCCCGCAGAAGAGAGAGATCTGCCCCCAGTGCAGCCTTGCTTGGAAAAACGCCTGACCCTCATAGAGTTGGAGGTGGAGGAGCAAAGTGCTCGAGAAGGAAAATACTTCAGAAGAGAAAGCTGGAGATATTTTGGTCCCAGGCCCCAGAAGGCCTTGTGGACAATGCAAAGGGTTTTGAATTTGATCCTTGGAGCCACTGAAAGCCAATGGAGGGATTTCAGTGCTACAGAGATATGATCCCTGGGCTTGAGGCCAAGGACAAGTCTCGCAGTCCTGTTCTGGATGAGTTGCGGAGAGTAGAGGCAGGCAGGTTTAAGAAGAGGCCGTTACAGTAGACAAGCCTAGAGAGAACTAGGGCTCTGGAAACAGTGAGCCTCTGGGGGAAGGAGAGGAAAGAGAGAATACCTCTGAGGAGGTGCAGTTCTTAGTTAGACTTCTTAGAGACATCAGAGATGTGAGGAGAGAAGGAGAGTATGGAGTCAAAGATAAGCCTCGCAGGTAGGTGCAGGAGATGGGCCAGACAGTGAGGGGAAAGCAGGGTGCTGATGTGCCAATGAGGAGGATCACCGTCTTGCTGGCATTCAGGCAGCGATCATTGGCGGCGCGCCACTCTTGGATTACAGAAAGACAATCAGGGATGAGAGAAGGAGAAGAGATGGCAGTGGGGAGTCTGAAAGCGAGCTGGGAGTCATCCGCATAGCCTTGGAAGTTGGTGCAGAAAGCCGCAATGCTGTGGGCGAGAGGTGCCAGGTATCGGTTGAATAACCAGGGTGAGAGTTTAGATCCCTGGGGAACACCGCAGGTGGAGAGAGAGATAGAGGAGAGGAAGGATCCAAGTTGGACCTGGGAGGGTCGGTCAGAGAGGAAAGAAGTTAACCAGGCCACAGCCTGATCAGTGATACCCAGATTATTACAGAGCCGGTTCTGCAGGATGGCATGGTCTACCGTGTCAAAGGCAGAGGAGAGATTAGAATCAAGGTTAGAGAGCAGGTCTTCACGGATGTTCAGGAGAGCAGTTTCCGTGCTTCTGGCTGCCCTGAAACCAGACTGATGGTCATGGAGACAGCCAACTGATTTAGTGTGAAGATTAAGCTGGGAGATGGCCAGCTTTTCCAGGAGTTTGCCCAGAAAAGGAGTGATAGAGATTGGGTGATAATTAACCGGAAGGAAGGGGTCAGCTGAGGGCTTCTTGAGAAGAGGGTGCACAAGAGAGTGCTTCAGGGGGTGGGGAAGGTACTGGAAGCGAAGGAGTGGTTGCAGAAGTCAGCCAAGGCTGGGGCGAGGGTGTCAATTATATGATATGATATTTATAACGCGCCTATACACAAGTGTTTCAAGGCGCGACGAGGCAGGGGAAGGAAAACAGTGGAAAGACAGACAAACGATCCTACTAGGCCAAGTGTCATTCAGATCGTGCAAGTGCAAGAGTAGGGAGAGGGGGAAAAGTGCCTGGGGGAAGAGAGAGGGGGGAAGTGCAGTACATGTACATATATAAATGCAAAATAACATAACATAGCATAACATGGGATAGAGGAATAAATACAATGGTAAAGCAGCCTGATGGTGGCAAGTGCAGAGTAGAGCAGACAAGTGCTGGTTGGGGGGGGGAGGGGAATGTAGGGATACAGAAAAACAGTTCCTAAGTGCAGGGGTTTCCAGGGAGGCAGGGCAGGAGTGCAAAGGGTGGGACCTCGCCCCAAGGTCAGAAGGGTGTCCAGGTAACCAGTGCAAATTCAGCCGGGAATTTCAGCAGGGGAGAGAGGCAGAGAAAGCAGAAGCAAAGAGGAAGGTTTTGAGGTGTTTCCGGAACCGGAGATTGTTCTCAAGTTTCAGGGAGGCAGGAAGGCTGTTCCAGAGGGAGGCCCCTGCTGAAGAGAGAGATCGACCACCAACTCGTTGCTTGGAGAAGCGGCTGACCATGAGGGAGTTGGAGGCAGATGAGCGAAGAGCCCGAGAAGGAAGGTATTTAGGAAGAGAGAGTTGAAGGTAAAGCAGCGCCAGGCCCCAGAAGGCCTTGTGGATAATGCAGAGGGTTTTTAACTTAATCCTTGCAGCCACTGGGTGCCAGTGCAGAGATTTCAGTCCTGGAGAGATACGATCCCAGGGTTTGTGGCCAAGGACAAGTCTCGCAGTCCTGTTTTGGATAAGTTGCAGAGGGCGGAGAGTAGAGGCGGGTAGGTTTAGATAGAGGCTGTTGCAGTAGTCCAGCTTGGAGAGAACCAGGGCTCTAGAGATGGTGAGCTTCTGGGGGAAGGAGAGGAGAGGAAGAATACCTCTGAGGAGGTGCAGCTGGTAGTGTGACTTCTTAGAGACGTCGGAGATGTGAGGAGAGAAGGAGAGAGTGGAGTCGAAGATGACCCCAAGGTTTTTAGCCTTGCAGGTGGGAGCAGGAAGAGAGCCAAGAGAGGCCGGCCAGAGAGCTGCAGGGAAGGAGGGAGAGGGTGTACCGATGAGTAGAATCTCGGTCTTACTGGCATTAAGGCAGAGGTCATTTGTGGCACACCACTCCTGGATAGCAGACCTTGCATCCAATGTGGTCCTTGATGGTTTTGGGAGAACAGGGAAGAACTTGTTTAGATGAGGTTTTCATAGATCAGACTTGTCTAGAAATCTCAACGGGGAGACGAGAGGAAAGGCAGAGAAGGGGGTGGGGGGATGCAGGCGGGCCGGAGGGAGAGGAGTGTGTGGGAGGAGAAGCCGAGAGGGTGGACAGGATGTGCTGAGTTTTAGAGATGAAGTGAGAAGCCAGAGCCGTACAGAGGGCCTGTGAAGGGACAGGAGAGGTAGAGACTGTGGCAGGATTGGCCAACTCCTTGCAGATTTTAAAGATTTCGACCAAGTTGTTAGATGCCACAGAAACGCAGGCTTGTATCTGAGCTCTCTTCTTAGTGAGGACAGAGTCAGTATTGCCTTTGGAGCAGGCAACAGACCAGTTTGTCAGAGGTTGTACAGGATGCAAACCATTTCCTCTCAGCCACCCTAAAGTTGCGTTTAAGGTCAACCAGGTCTGAGTCGTACCAGAAGTTGCACTTGATTTTAGGCTTCGTGCGGATCCTCATAAAAGGGGCAAGTACATCGAGAGTATCAGAGATAGCAGAGTGGAGCATGGACAGGGCTGTGTGTCAGGGTGTGTGTCAGACAGAGGTGCAGGTGTGGTAGAGAAAAATGCAGCAAAAGCCTCAGCTGACACACGCTTCATGGGATAATGACTAATAAGGTGGGTGGCAGTGTGGTGGTAGGCTTGGCCTGAGGGGTAGAAAGAGATGAGAGGAGAAAGTGGTCACTCTAGGAGAGGAGTGGTGAGAGAGTTAGAGAGGGGGTGGTCTGAGGAAATCAGAACATCAAGAGTGTGCCCAGCATAGTGCATCGGGCCAAAGGGAAGAATAGAGAGAGAGGGAGTTGCAAAGGTCGCAGAAAAGTCCCAAAGACTATTGGGTCTATTACAAATCCCCAAGTCAAGACGAACGCTGGTAAAAGTTGGATGCTTTCCAGTTTCAACACCCCAAATGTGGAATGCCTTACATCCTGACCTGAGGACATGTCCCATGCTTTCCACATTCAAACACAAATTGGAAACTATTATTTCTGAATAAATTAGAGACTACTTCACTCACCTTGAAAACTCAAACCTATTCCGGATTCCTTTTTTCTTTTTCCTTAATCCTGTTTTTTGTTGTTTGTCAGTCTTAGCGCTTTAATGCCTAAGAGCCTTGTCCCAAGCGCTTTAGAAATTAAATACATTTAAAAAATGCAGCACCAGCAGCTTCCCTCTCATTCATGGTGTGATGAACACGGAGCAACCAATTCGGTAGAATAGAGAGCTTCGACTAGTCTGGCACTTTGGCTGCTGTGAAGCCCACTGAGGGAGACTCAAGGACAGGATGATTCTTTTCAGGGTCTGCTCGCCCAGCTTCAGGAGATTATGTTGCAGAGTGGTAAATCCTTGTTCACAGCAAATGACACTACAGATGTCCCCTGCGAGTGGGTTAGGGTCAGAGCTTACTTCTGCCTTGGACGGCTTCTTCTTCACCTCAAGCTGAGGACTTTGGAAAGCAAAACTATCCCAAAAGAAGTAAAGTGATTTTTTTCTTGTGTCTTGAGATGATGCGAGAGGATCTGAGAGAATCTAAAGAAGGGGTGGGAGACCCCTTCTTTTAAGTCCCCAGGTGATTGGACTAAAGGTAGCCTGGCTTAGTGGTCCAATCCCTGTTCTTGAACAGGTTTGATGAAGTCGTGTGTTAGCTTGCGTGTGTTGCACACAAGGATGCGACCTTGGGCATGAGTGAGGGAGGAGACAAGTTAAGTGAAATTCATGTCACTGGGAGCTTGTGTGAGGGCTGCGGCTTTGTTATCACTCGGGACATTAAAGCCAAGGTTGAAGTCCCACAGGAGGATGAATTTAATGGGGTGTTTAATGAAAGGGGTGATGAGGAGCAGAATGTCCGAGTCAGGGGAATTGGGTTGGCGATAAATGAGGAGCAGGTTGTAAGTGGTTTGAGAATCGGTTGCCAATTTAAAGAGAAGTGTTTCATAGCCTGGTGTGGAAGTGATTCTAAATTGGAGACATTTTGTGACGATGATGGCAACACCACATGGATGCAAAGTGTGGAGCAGTTCAGAAACGTGTGGGTCAAAGCAGACAAAATATGAAGAGTTGGAAATTGGAGTGCGGGCACCGCCAACAATGCACAGACAGGCTCATAGGACCTTAAAAGTGGGCCTTGCAAGGGGGCAGGCATCGCCTGCCAGCTCCCTATTGGGAGATTAATAAAATCTGATTTTGCCCAATCATTTTATTTTCGTGTACTACTGTCAAGGGTAATTCTTGGTGTCTTACTGTGTGTGCTCGTCCAAGACCTCAGATCACCCCCACTCTTCCTGTGACTTAGCCTTGACTGCTCTCCAAGCTACTGTGAACTGGTCTGGATATCTTCCCAGAAGTGTTGCCTGTTTCACCAACTACGTTGGCCTCATATACAACTGTACACCAGGGCAAAGTACAGAAATCAAGTCTAACAGGTGGCTTGGCGAAGATGTCCAGTATCTTCAGGCAGAGAAGGACTGGGTTAAAAAAGGCACCGTTGGCGGCCGCTCAGGGGAACCCTTAGAGCTTAGTTTTCTTTTTCTTTGGGGAGAAAGATGAGTGGCAATGAAAGGGCTCACTCTGAGAGCGCAACGTCTTTCGATGCTTTTCCTTTCCTTGCACAGAGCCGCTCTACATTTGGAGCATCGATCCGCGCCATGCGACCTCCAAACTTTACCCTTTGCCTTGTGGGCGAACGTGAAGATCTTTGCTGCAAGTTCCCAAAGGGCATTTGGGGGCATGGACTGACACGACCTGCAATCCTGGGTGTCGTGGTCCTTACCCAAAAGGTACAATCATATCCGCGGATCCAAAACCTACATCTGCCAGCAGCAATCCACGCCCAGCTTGAAACCGGAGACCATAGGTGAATTCAGCAAGGCGTTTTCAAAAATAAGAAGCACAACAAGCATGTTACCGGTTAGCGAACATAGTGCGTGGAAAAAAAGAACTGAGGTCAATGGCCGCTGCGCCACTATTTATCCTGGCCCAACGTTGTATCCAGTGCTGTCCATGCAGAGTTGTAGGAAGGAAGGAACCAATGCAGAGCCACGCAGAGCCCTCTGGTGGGGGAAAAGTATCTAGAGAACAGCTGCGCTGATACAGGGCTTTCAGATGAGGAATCCATAACAGTAAAGAATCCATTAGAAATTCGAGTTTAGACTCAAAGTCGATCCACCATGCTGCCTAAAAATCAAGACAATTGAGATCAGAGCTAGCACTGCAGTGATCTTATCCAAAATTGGCCTGCGGCACAAAAAAGAGGCAGGACACCCTCAATCCAAGAAGACTCAGAAAGGCCAGGGCTTGGAGGTACGCAGAGTTATAGAAACATTCTATTAGTTGTAAAATATTTTGTTCCTTGTATTTGGGGAAAAAGCCTGCCACCCAAGCAAGTATTCAAAGAGGAGGATCCAATGAAAATTAGTGCCTGAGAAGGTGCTACCTTGGACCACTTGATGTTCGGGAGAAGTCAAACTCTGAAAAAGGTGGCACATGCGGTGTACAAGGGAAACCACTTAATCCAGGTATATGACCTTAAGGAGTCAGTTGGCCCAGGAAGGGGAACATTTGAATCTTTCTCTAGCTGAGCCTTGTCGCCACATCTACATCAGCTTGGTGAAGACCATCGGGGCGACTGTCCTCCGGTGTGGTGGGCTTGCTGCACTGTTTCGTACACTCACCAATGAGCTTCTTTTACAGCACCGCCCTACCTGCTTTTCTCCTCCGAGTTCAGAGATGCAGCAAACATGCTCTTCCAGCTTTTCTTCACCCGCCTCGGGGAGCACTGGCTCGCTTACCAATTCCGGTACAGGGCTGTCGGCAGCCGCTGAAAGCCTTGGGTTGGCCCAATGGCGTTCCTTTACCCCCTCATGTCACCGTTCTTCAGATACTGTTGAGTGTCTCTGGTAGCTACATGGGGGCAAGTTAGCATGACACTCTACCTCAGGTGGCTGTGTCTCTGGTGTTTTCCAGCCACTGCCCCCACTGGCCACAGACTTCTACTTTCCTTGCGTGAAGCCTGGGTCCCTGCGGCCTACTGCCGACTCCACGGCTAAGGTACACATAGAAGTGCTATCCGCAAGCGGATTCCACTTCAGTTCACTGTTCATACGTGTTTTAAAACTCTTCATACTTGAGCTGGGTTGCTGCGCTTCCCAAATTCAGGATGGTTGATCCACTGCAGAGCTCCACGGTAAAGCAGCCATTTTGGTGGCTGTTCATCAGCGCCATCCTCTTCTGAAAAACCTAATCCAGAATAGACCTTGAGGAGGTCCAGCAAACCGTACAGCAAGTAAAAACATTTGAACTCTTAAAAATGCCTTTTGGCTTCTTTGTTTACAAAATACAGAAGAGTTGTGACCATTTATAAACATATACTAGACTACAGAGTTTATATGGCGAGTCTCTAGTTATTTGGTATCTACAAGTTATTGTGAGAATGTGATATATTAAATGGCTAACATGGTAGCATATGGAGGCCCGAGATGAGAAAACCTGGTCAGGTAATGTAGCCTTCTTCCCACTAAAAATGGGAGCTGCTGTCTTCTATAGTACTGACTGCAACATAGGTTTGAAGAAAGAGATATAGCTCAGATAGCAAGCAACTTAAAGTATAGGCTTCCACTTCACCTGCATGGTCTTATAACCAACACAACGAAGAAAATCTAACATGTAAATACAAAACTATTTTACTTTAACCTCAGTACTTACTTCCATCCTTCAATCGTGTATCAAGAGGAAATGAATGGAGGAGTTGCAGAGCCTACAAAGAAAGCAAAAAGGAGGTTAAATATGATTTATTTCAGCAGAATCATTCTATTTCATCTACCGCAGTATCAACTGTTGTATCTACAGGCTACTCGCAAGTACGGAACTATTTTCTGCAAAAACGGTGCGACTGGCCCAGCTCCATGGCTCTGGTGCCGGTATGCAGGCAGGCCCCCTCCCACACCCTCCCTATCTGCAGAAACGGTTGGCCTCTGGAATGCAGCAGCTGGGGGGAGTAGGCATAGCAGAACGCGGGCAACTGAGGAGCAGCAGCGGCATCCCTTTCACGGGCTGTTGCCAAACAGCACAACAACTGTCCGCAAAGGAGCACAGCTCCAGCTGACAATTGGCAGCGGGAGCCCGTGCAGAAACGCTGTCACTAGCCCAGCAGGGTTTTTTAGAAAAAACAAAGGCCACACAGAGGCCTTTAACCCTAGCCCACCAGGGATTTATTATTAAATTAAATAAAGGCCCCATGACGGCCTCAAGCCACTATGCCACCAGGGACAATAATATTATTTTAAAGCAGTCCAGTGTCCTGGTACCGCAGCAGGGTCCATGTTGGAAGTGGGGGGGGGGCTATGTCCTTTCCACGTCACACCCCTACAGCCAGGTAAGCTGGGGGGGTCTGTAGAGTTTGTGTGAGAGAGTAGTGTGAGCAGTAGAGGTGGAGTAGGAAGAGTGGGGTAGTAGTAGTGACAGAGGTAGCAGTGGTTGGGAGTAGAGGTAGTAGGTGGTGGGAGTAACTAGCGTAGGACTATAGTGGGAGTTAGTAGTAGAAGGGTGAGCAGGGCACCATATCCCCTGCTGTATAGGCACCATACAAATGTTCAATACATAAATAAATCTCTGGGTGAGCAGGGCACTATATCCCAAGGAGTTTGCAATAGTAAGAAAGGTGTGCAGGGCACCATATCCCTGAGTGACCTGGAAGGTAATAGAGAGATGGTGGTGGTAGTAGTAGTAGCAGAGTGGGAACAGCAGTCGTGGTAGTAGCGAGAAAAGTGGCAGTGAGTGGGAGAATATGAGTAGCTATTGGTATAGAGTTGAACAGGAGTTAGGATTAAAATAGTAGGAGGCAAAGGAGTACAGTGAGAGGAAGGAGGAAAAAGTAATAACGGAAGTATAAGTATAGTTGGGAGTAGAAGTGCTAAAGGGAATAAAAGTGAGAAAGGAAGTAAGATCGGAGGGTGGAGGTAGGAAGGCATAGTGTGAGTTGCAGTGATGTGGTTGGAGGAGAACAGCAAAAAGTCTCAGTAGACAAAAGGGTCACGAGTGAGGCTGTGAATGGTGTGAGAGTGACACTGTGTGAACCAAGGCACCATTCCCTATTTTCCCAGCAACTAACCAACGATAGGAGGGGGAGAGTTAGAAGTTCCCTAGAGAGTCAGGTAGCAAACGACTTAGGGAGAGAACACCATTAGATGTAGTGAGAAGAGAGACCGCTAAGGGTTACCGATCCATAGTTACTAACAACCCGGTAGGGACGCCTGGGGCTGGTGGGTGGGTCTGAAGTCCGGGGAAGTTTACAGAGAAAAGGGACAGCCCTAGGTCCACCATCCCCAGACCCTTAGACCCCGAGAGGAATCAAGAAACAGCCAATCTGACAATGTATTTTAATAAACAACCTTGGATTTTATTCAGAGAGTCAGCGTGGTAATTTGTGGCAGACGACCTGTGACAACTGACAACTCCTATAACATATAAAGCACTGAAATTAAAACATGGGTGTTAAGAGGAACACGGCCCTTCACAATGTGTGTATCCAATTGAGTAGCTTAGATGCTAGGGACTCCCAAGTAGCAATTGCACCTGAACAATCCCACACTCAAAGAATATGAAGAAAAAAAACTGGGTATATTTTGTGTGCTAAAACTTAAACTAAATGCCACATCTGTTTTATTATTGTGTAAAAAAAAAAAAAAAAAAGGAATTTGCTGACAATATACAAAAGATTCTCTAGTGTCCTATCCCAAAGCATCGATAGATCCTTTGTTTAGACTCAAGACCGATTTCTACATAATGGCCTACATGTGTTGCACACTAAAAAGCTCACAATACAACCTCTAATGCATGCTGTTTTAGGGTCTGTGCTGGTGGATTTTAAATTAGGGTGAATTATAATGAAATGGTAATCAGCAGTGCAATACATCTTTATACCTAGCTACATTCTTTAATATACGAGAACCAACTGTGCAAACTAACCTACTACTTTACCCTCAGTAATGTTCTTTCAGCTGCATACAATCTTCTACCATCAGATTTCTTCGCACATCTGAAATATCGCCAGCTGCAGAGTGCACCAGAAAATCTTAAAACTGCCAGTAAGAGGAGTACATGCAACTCAAAGACTGCCTTGCCATGACTTAAAAGGCGCTACTAGAATTTATATGACATGGCTGGCACACAACTGGAGGAGAAATTACTTACTATAATGTTCTTTCTATGGAGTCTTCTCCTGCAGATTCCTCATCAGATGGATATCCCCCCTTCAGCTTCAGCTGCTTGGAAAACATTCGACAGGGGGCGTAGTGGACCTCGACTCAGTTGTCGATCGCTGACCCAGCTTGACTCGGTGCTCTATAGTCAGTCCCTGACGTGACGTTGGGCGTCGTAAATACAATGCGTCACTCCACCCCATACCTCAGTTACCACCTTTTTTCCCCAATGCTCAGTCACTGCAGAGGAAAACTAGCGAGAAAAAGATGGCCAAATAGTCTGAGGATTAGAAAAAAAAATCAAATCTAATCGCAACCAGGATAAATAGAAACCTAGATTTTCTTTTCCTTTTTTGGAGAGGAGTGGGAGAAAGAAGGCATGCAGCTTACAACCAGGAAGAACAAGAGACCCTAGGGCCATTGCCAACACTTCCTTCTGAGGAGAAGGTAGACACCTAATACCGACGCTTTCTTAGAAGGGATGGGTGGGAGGGGGATGAGGAATCTGCGGGAGAAGAATCCATAGAAAGAACATTAGAGTAAGTAATTTCTCCTTCAATTGATTGCCTTTCTCCTGCAGAATCCTCCTCAGATAGACTCCCAAAGCACCAGAAATAATAGAGGCGGGAAGAAAGCTTCATAGCAGCAAATTCTGCAACACTGCCCTTCCGAAACGAGTGTCAGCCCCACAGGCTTTGTGAATGCATTGAGCAAGGACCAGGTTGTGGCCGGGCAGATGTCCCCGACTGGTACTCCCCTTTGCAGAGCCGTAGACGCAGAGACTCCTCTGATGGAATGGGCCCTGATGCTGGGAGACAATTCCTTGCCCGCGGTATGGTAGCATTCTGAAATATACAATGTGATCCATTGTGAGATTGTCTGCTTCGATACTGCCAGACCTTTCCTGGAAACGGAGTAGGCTACACACAACTGGTCAGCCTTACTGTATCCCGCGGTCCTTGCTACACAGAAGCTTAACACTATTTTAGGGTCCAGCCAGTGTAAAACGCTCTACCTCCTTGTGCAGAAAATTGATATTCGGGCGAGTATATCCACCACGACACGCACCGAGAAGGTCTACTCAGGTGACTGCTATTCATTCCTGGTCCTCCTTTATGTCTTTTCCGAACAAGACATTCTTTAAACAACCATGAAACTAAAGTCAGCATCCCCTTTGACCCTTTTCCTTTGAACATTTTGAAGGAAGTCCTGCCCTGTTTTGCTACGTGGCTTACCAGGGTGGTTGATGGCTCCTGTGCTTCCCGATACATCCCTTTGGAATTGAAACAAGTGCTAGCGATTCCTCTTCTCAAAAAACCTTCTTTGGACACTGCCATCACTGCTAATTTCTGCCCCATTTCTCTTATGTCCTTTCCTACGAAACTCCTTGAATCACTAATATCTCTTTGCTTAGTGAGTTGCTGGAAAAAACTTTTTCAGCACTTTTCAATCTGGCGTCCGTCCAGGCCAGGGCACAGAGTGCTCTTGTCTCTGCTCTGGATGACCTGGTGCAGCTAGCTGATCAGGGTGGAGTGGGGGCACTGGTCCTTTTAGATCTATCTGCAGCATTTGATACTGTGGACCGCTCCATCCTACTGGAGCGTCTCGCCGTAGTGGGTATTGCTGGTTCGGTGCTGGCATGGTTTTCTTCTTATCAGCTATGTCCTATTATGGTCACTTGTATAGCGCACAGTCACCCTGAGGCATCATGGCGCTGCAGAGGCAAGTAACTAACACCTAAACAGCACAAACAGCCGATCAACTGCAAAAATTCAAACAGATGTGTTTTTAAGGTTTTCCTAAAAATCCAGTGGTTAGGCATTTGTTTCATGGAAATAGGAAGATCATTCCACAGCTGAGCCGCAGCAATGGAAAACGCCCAACCCCCAACACGACCCAGACGAAAGGAGGGCACACACAGCGTGCCAGCTGTTGTAGAATGCAGGGCATGCTTAGTAAGATAGCATACAAACTTAGTTTGAAGATACTCCGCTCCCTGATCATGCAAAGCCCGATGGACAATACATAACACTTTAAAGCGAATACGTTGATCCACTGGGAGCCAGGGAGGGGGCGCAAAACTGGGGAAATATGGGCCCCAAAGAGAGTTGCAATAAACCAACCTACTCAGTACCATGGCTACAAACAGCGGGCGTAATGCTACTGGTATCAAGTGGAGCACGCTCTTTAGAATTTTTAACTGATAATGCCCAGTCTGACAGACAGCTGAAACTTGGGCATCCATGGACAGATTGGCAGACATGATCACACCCAAATTCTTCACCTTAACCGAAGGCACTGGGAGAGAACACAAGGAAGACGGCCAAAATTAAGCAATACAAAGTGAGGGGTCAGGGGGAGAATCCACCACCAACACCTTTGTTTTGTCCCCATTCAACCTTAACCAGTTGCATCCCATCCACTCCCCCAAAGCCCTCAGGCACTTATGAAGACACGACACCTCAGCCCTGTCGAGATCGAGGCGAATCAGGATCTGGGTGTCGTCATCGTAAGAATAGCACCTGGCGCCGAAGGAGCGGATGAGGCGCACCAACAGAGATATAAATGTTGAAAAGAATCGGGGACTGCGCAGAACCCTGTGGTACACCACAACCAAGGTGGCATGAGTTAGATGTGAAAGGAGACAGAGAAAGCAATTGGGAACTATCTGCCAGGAAGGAGGAAAACCAAGCCAGGACTTGACCCAATAGACAGATCTAATAAAATCAGAGCCTGACACCCCCTGTATCCACCAGCCTGGCCATGTCGTCTTGTACAGAGATCAGGACGCTCTCTGTGCCTCTGCCCGGACGAAAAATTGACTCTGCTGGGTCAAGCAGATCGGATGATTCAAGAAACGAAGACAGAATAGGAGAAACCAGTGATTCCAAGAGCTTCATCAAGAGAGGAAGAAGAGATATTAGCTGTAATTAGATGGATCTAATGACAGTTTCTTCAGAAGGGTGATAACTATCGCCGCCTTAAGCTCAGGGAGGATGAACCCAGATTGACAGGAGGAATTCACAGCAGCTGTGATTTCCCCTGAAAGGTCAAGCGAGATCTCCTTCATAATTCCCAGTGCCACCACATCAGAGGAGGCACTCGACTTGATCTGTAGCAAGGCAATGCAGACCACCTCTTCAGAAAAGAGGGAAAGATGGCCACCTGGGGTGAGTACTACTCACATCATCAGCAGAGGGGAAGTTCTCAAAAGTAAAGACAGACGCCAAAGAGGTAGAATTCCAAATTGGCCCGAATAGTCGCAATCTTTTTAATAAAGAACTGAGATAAGGAGTTACAAAGCTCCTTAGTAGGCCTAACACAGGGAATACAGTTGGTCGCAGAAGATAGCGATTTAACAACTGTGAAAAGAGTCTTGGGCTGATGCAGGGACATTTCAATTTTCTGGGCAAAATAAGATCTTTTAGCCAAGACAGTCAGACAAGACACAAATATTTTCTCTTTTTCCTTTCTGTTCTATTGCTGTCTCTGTCCTGTGGGGTCCCACAAGGCTCGGCTTTATCGCCCATTATTTTTAATGTTCACATGTAACCTTTAGTGGGGCCCATCCTCTCCCATGGCTTCCAATGTTGTGCATATGCAGATGACACGCAGATTCTTGTCCAGCTGAATCTCTTGCATGCTGAAACAGCTCGATCTAGACGTCGTCTGGAGGCCGTGCGGTGTTGGATGGCTGCGAACTGGCTCTGCTTGAATGGGGATCAGACATAGGTCCTTGTGGCTTGCCCTTCGTCGGCGACTGCCCTGTGGACCCCTCCTTTTGGCCTTCTACACTTCGACCTTTTCCTACCCCAGTAAATGTTAGGGACCTAGGAGTCAAACTTTCTTCCTCTCTTTCTATGGCGGCCCAGGGTGGGGGCCTCCTGCAAGGCAGGCTTTTTTCAGCTGAAAATATTGCAGAAGGTTCTTCCTTTTCTTCGCAAGCCTCTCCATGCCCCTGTGGTTTCTGCACAGGTAGCTAGCTGCCTTGATTATTATAACTCATTATATTTAGCCCAGCCTCTGTATCTAATTGAACGTCGCCAGCAACTTCAAAATCTGGTATCTAGAGTTGCCACTGCTTCCCCCTATGGCACACATATTTCACTTCTTCTGCAGGCCATCCATTGGCTCCCTGTGAAGAAACTTATTGAGTTGAAATTACTGTGTAGTTAGACAGGATGTATATGGAGAAGGCACGGAATTTCTCTGTGCCAAATTTCAGGTGTATGTCCCTAACCAGACACTCCACTTGCAGGATGGTTTGCCACTTGCTGTTCCGTGCTTTAAGCTCATTAGAACTGCTGGCTCTTTTTCAGTAGCAGCCACCAAGCTGTGAAACTATGCCACGTGAGGTTAGATTTTTGAAAAATCATTTAGGCGGGTGGCGAAAACGTTCTTGATTTAGTGTGCCTGTGTCCCTTTTTTAATCAGCAACTTGGCGCCAAAGTGCTTCTGGTTAACAGGCGCTCTATACATTTAATAACATAACAGGGGTGTGGAGATGAATAGAACACGGGAAGATCGCCTGAGAAAGAGGGAATTCTGACACCACCTTAGGTAAGAACCCTGGCCTCACTTTAAGAGATACTTTCTCAAGAAAAAAGCAAAGAAATTGTGGTTTTCAAATAAGGGCCTGCAACTCGCTGACCCGTCTGGCCGAGGTAATGGCAACCAGAAAAGCGGTCTACAATGTTAACAATTGCAGCGAGCAAGAATGTTATGGCTCAAAGGAAGAAGGCGCCCATAAGGAATTTGATAACCAGGTTCAGACCCATATCAGGGCCAACAAAGGGAATAGGCGGAAACCTATTCACAAGGCCCTTCAGAAATTGGCCCATAATCGGAATCGTGAAGAAAGATCCTTGATCCAGAGACCTTTTGAGCACAGACAAATCCGCTAAGTATCCTTTGACTGTGGTGACCTGAAGGCCTGAAGAGGCCAGTGACAGAAGGAAACATGCCCCAAATTTTTGTAGAGGTGGAGTCAAGTACCCCCACTCAAAGCTCCGCCCCATGCTACCTATTTGTTGGGAGCCAGAGTGTGAGACATGTGCAGTGCCAGTGAGAATACCTATACCGCAAAGAGTAATGGTAGCAAGGTTCCCATTGAGAAAACCCTATATGCATACAAAATATATGATGGCCATTTGAATAAAATCCCAGAGGAAGTGGGAAAAGCGAAAATGGAAGAAGACTGGCGACGTCGTGCGGAGTGGAGCTGACGCACCGAGAAGAAGCTGACAAGTATAAATATGTTATAGAAGTTAAAGATAAGGTATAGTAGATGAGCAACATTTCAGGCTTGAGATGAAGATGCTCATGCTACAGAAATAATTAAGAAGTTATCAAGTCGTTTTACACCTGTACAGATGCAGCAACGCAAGTAGGGCAAAGATTTCTTAAGGCTGGCTACATAGTAAACTACATTGCGGCAATGCACCAATGTAAATGCATAGGAATGTATTTGACTATGGATGATTCCACAACGCACTTTGGCAGAGCTTGGACCCAGTAAATAGAAAGGCTTTATTAGTGTGACACAGCAAGAAAACAGCTAATGAACGATTGTGAATTCAAGAAAAGCTTGGCTGGCCCAGCACCGGGATGTCAAGGCCACTGTGAGCCTGGATGTTCATGCAGAAGCTACAAAACGTGTGACAACAACAAACTCCTGTTTGAGGTGAGGAGCAAGAACATTGAAGACATCAGAGGTTCATCATTTAATAGAGTTTAATACAGCAAAAAGCTCTGAAACATGGTCTCCAGTCACACGGTCGGATGAAAATAGATACTGAAGTTGAGCTGGATCGAAACCACGAGACAAGTGTGCCGATACTCCTTTCTATTCCCAGGCACAGAGAAAATTCACAAGGCCAATGTTCAAAGGGCTAATTGACCGGCAGAGTGATGATAGAGAGCGGGCTAATGAGGTGGGAAGCTATGGTTATGACCAGCCCACCAGCACCTGAGTGCCAGCCTGCGTGCTGCTAGTGTGTGTGGAACATTACAAAGGGGTACGAGAGTGTCAACCAATTATAGAGGGCCACGTAGTAGAGAGCCCCATAGTTTGTATAACCAATGGGACGTCGTGTATTTTATGATGTTCATAGTGACTTGCACTAGGGGAGGGCTTAGTTGCTCACCTGATATTGGGAACCCAATCACCACCCTCGGCTATATAGAACGTCTACTTAGATGTTCCGTGAAAGCCAACCACCGTTACTCATAGGTTTTTGTAGTTTGCCACGTAGATTGACGTCAATGACGACAAGGTTTTACTATGTAAGAAATGTTTTTTATGAAACTCGCCGAGTGAGAAGATCAAGCGTTTCGTTGATGTTCGTTGTACTCCCTGTTTTAGACCATTAAAAATAAAACCATTTTACTTTGCCAACTTCCTGGGTCGGTCTGATTTTTGTTGTTTGGGTATATTCTGCATACCCATCTATCTCAGAGTATTACTACCCCGTCTTAAAGGGTCTAGTGTTGGTATACACAGGTTCACAAGGTAACAGAGATGATGGTTAAAGACACGTCGACCTAGTAAGCTTTAGAGTCCAGGAAATATCGCATGTCCTCCGCCATTTAGCTGGAGGAACGTAAAGCTCCCTGTGGATAGCGGTCACTAGTTAAAGTAAGAAATCTTGCAAGTACAGGTGGGACGGGTCCCTCGTTTTCAGGGGGAATGCCCTCCCGAATTCTACAGGAAGCTGAGCGACACGAAGGCTGGAGAGGCTGGTTGAGGAGGAGGCGAACCCGAGGGTCAAGAGCTGAAAACGCAAATGGTGAGTAGATTGAGTGAGATGGCAAACAATGAATGAGCATTAAACGGGGAAAGAGAAACAGATTGTTGGTGGGGTATTATACATTTTTGGTTTAAAAAGACAAAGAGCGTCATAGGTTAAGTTAAAGACCAAGAACGTCACAGAAAGTATATGGACGATGAGCGATCCATAAAATAGCCCAGAGAACCTATGTCAAGGCACGTATAGAAGAACCCGTTTTAAAATCTGAAGAGGATAGATAGGCGACTAACAAATAGATTTGGTTAAAGAAAACAGATTAAACTCCCAATCAGGAGTCATTTAGGGGCAGAGTAGCCGTGAGGAGCGTCGGCAAGGATTTGGTTGGGGCAGGCCAGTCTGTCCGAGTTTGTCTATGTGTATATTGTATATGTTGTATGTGGTAAAGAGATATTGACGAGTGAGAAAGCAACAGATTGTGGTGAAAAAAATTGAAATGTGATTATTTAATTACCTGATGGTGTTTATTGAATAGGTAGATTGAAGTAAAGTGAAACAGAGGTTTTGAGCTGCGAAGTTTGGTGCAGGCGCATATTGTATTATTTTTCTGAGAAGCATTTATTTTTGTAATCTCTAAAGTCCCATGGGAAAAAGAGAGAAGTGACCAACCAGGTATGTCTTTAGACACAGAAAGAGAAATAAAGAGATGGAAAGGAGAGAAAGACAAAGCTGATGAGGTGGCACTCATACAGAATGAATGAAAGGATGGTCGGTCAAATATTGCTCACATTTTATGTTAAGAGCATCGAGGAAGTGAGGCAAAAGGAAGATCAGAAAGAACAGGATCAAAAAGACAAGGAACAAGAGAAACGATTGAAGGAAGATGAGGCTAAAAGAAAGAGTAGACAAAGACAGGAACAGCTGTATCAAGATGAACAGCTGAAAAAACAGGAGAGCGCAGAGGAACGGAGAAAGTATAATAAACAAAGAGCAATCGAAGATCGAGAGAAGAGAAGAAGAGGAAGAACAGAAAATGAGGGATACAGAATTCAAAGATGAAGAGATGAAGTGCGTAGAGCAAAGAAGAGAAGAGAGATAAAAAGACAGGAAGAGGAAAGGGTTAGAGAAGAAGCTAAGAGTCGAAGAGAATTTGACGACGAAATAGAAAGAAAGAAGATAAACGGCACGCGACAATTGAACGCATGGAGAGAGAGTTAATGGAACCAGATCCAGTAGTGGCATGGGAAGATATAGAAGAGTTCTTCCCAATGCAAGAATCAATGCCCGGACCTTCTAGAATAGACTTAGAAGATAATTTTTATATAGGAGCTACTGGAGACAGAATTGAGAAAGCTTATCAGGATATGAGAACAAAGAATGAATAAAAAAAATAAAGAGAAAGACTACCGATGTGAAGGAGCTCAGTCACGAGGCAAAGGGGGAGGTCTGTTTAACCACGAGCATAGAGCCTTGTCTCTTGACAAGTTAACTTTAAAACGGAGACGAGAAAGACGAGAGTCACACTAGTTGGGGACAAGATATGTCAGACGAAGACAGAGAAACCTTCTGTGGGGAAGAAGGTACTAGTGTAATTGGACATGAGAGTTTTTTCGAGGCGGCTAAAGTAGTGAGATGGTCAGACCTTGACCTACCTAAACCGAGTCCCTGGCGCAATCCCATAGTGTGAGGGGGGGGGGGATCGCCACATTATGTAAGCAGGTCAAGGTCACTTCCAGGAAGAAGACGCTGTGGAACCATTGTCCCTGCTATGGACAGACGATGGGGGATGAGTGCGATTTTGGGATTTCGCAATTCCCGTTGTTAGAAAAAGGAGGAGCCTGACCACAGTATATTCCATGGCCCCAGATGGCTAAAGATAATGTAAGGTGTAAAGTCCCAAGTCTGACGTCGGTTGCGGGAAAATTGATATATCTATTAGAAAAAATGACAGGAGGAAAAACGCTAGCTATAGGGGACATTAAGGGTCTTCTAGCAGCTATCCTTGGGAAAGAGCTGATGACATTTGGTCAAGGTCAGGGTATGTAGGTGTTACTGCACATAACAGCGCATGATGGAACACTGTTTAATAATTGTAGAGAAGCAGTTTGGAAAGCGCTTAGAGTACAGTATCCTGACATGTCGGATATGGGAGCTATAATGGCACGGAAAATGCAGGACGGCGAAGATCCACTTGCTTATATTCAAAGTTTTCAAGAGAAGTGGTCCTTGGAAACTCGAGAGCCATGGGGAAAATCTATACCAGTGTTCTATAATATATAATGTCAAGGATTGCCAGAACAGGTACAGAGACAGTTCAAGAAGCTGGTGGGTGAGGAGGCAAAGCCATGGCCAGAAATACAGCCCACCACTGCGCATCATTGCTGATTGTTGCAAGAGAAAAATCGGAAGAAAGAGGACACTAGGAAGATTGAGGAAGCTAAGATAGTACAGAAAAAGTTATCTAAGTATGCCATAGAATTTGCGATGTTAACCAGTGGAGAAGGGTCAGGAATACAGCAGACAACAGGTGTGCCACAGGTGAATAACCAACGGCAGTACGATCAAGGAGCAAACGGGTTTATACCATGAGGTAACTTCCACGGAAGAGGAGGCTTCCAGAATAACCAAGGGGGGTTTCAAAATGTACAGAATGATGGTAAAAACATTCAGGGAGGGCAGGTTAGAAGACTCCCGCCTGTGTGTTGGACATGGAACAAGTTACTTACCTGTAACTGTTCTCCAGCATAGGTCTGGCATGGATTCACATGCTCATGAATATTCCCCATCCACAGGCTGGGAATCCTCGGTAAAGAAAAAATCAGTATCAGTTTCGTTTCTGATCTGTCTTTCTTAGTAGTAACCAATCACTGATCTCTGGGTCATACTGCCCCCAGCCAATGACTGCCCTCTCCCTAAGCCCCGCCTCCAGCAGCCATCCTCAGATTTGGTAGCACGCCAAGTGGCAGTATGACCAAGTGAAGAGCCGCAGAGGGGTAGGCGGGAGGGTTCGCATGTGAATCCATGCCAGACCCATGCTGGAGAACAACAGTTACAGGTAAGTAACTTGTTCCTTCTCCAGCATGGATTCACATGCTCATGAATAAAAGAATACATAGCAGTATACACATGCACAACCACGGGAGGTGGCAACAGGCTCAACATTAAGCAATACAACAACTCAACATTAAGCATCTCTTACCTCCTCACCAGGCTCACCTTAAGCGAACAGGTTGCGCAGCACTGCCTGGCCGACCCTGCACCCCTCCCTGGAGTCCCGATTGACGCAGTAGAATCTTGTGAAGGTGTGCGTCGACCTCCACGTAGCAGCCCTGCAGATGTCCAGCAGGGGCACACCAGACAGCAACGCTGTGGTAGCAGCGATCGCTCTGGTCGAATGGGCTGTCGATTGGCCGGGCAGCCTGGTCAGCACCACATTAAGCTCCCACGCTGGGGCAGGAGCCTTCACTGGCGGGAATGATCGGAATAGTCCCTTCATAAATTCCTTCACCAGGCGATGAGACCACAAGGACACCCGTTCCGTAGCCCTGGTATATCGGGAGATGGCAGCCAGATGTATTTTTATGGAGGCGTGAGCCAGTCAAGCTTTGGCCAGCGACAGTAGGTACAGCAGTGCTTGAGGGGCCGTAATCCGCAGAGGGTTAATCTTCTGTGCAGACAGAGAACCTCTTCCATTTATGACCGTAACACTTGAGAGTAGAAGACGCCCTGGCCTTTGCAAGAACCTCTCTGCAATCAGCCGGGATATCGTACCCTCCAAACTCTGGTGCTGCAGGCGCCAGGCCTGCAAGTTCAGCGACTGTGGGTCGTGATGGAGAATGGCGCCTCCTTCTCTGGAGAGAAGATCCTCGTCCGCCGGCAGCCTGACTGGCGGGGACATTGACAAGTCCAGAAGGTCCGGGAACCAGATCTGCCTCGGCCACGCCGGTGCGACGAGGATCATCCTGCACCTGGACTTCTTGAGCTGGTTGATGAGGCGGAGCAGCAACGGCAATGGAGGGAACGCGTACAGAAACAGGCCGTCCCAAGGGAACGAGAAAGCATCGCCCATGCTCCTCGGCTGTGGGAACCTGCTGGCGAACCTCTGGCACTTGGAGTTCGTCGCCGTCGCGAACAGGTCGATCTTGGGTTTGCCCCATCGTTGGAAGAGTCGATCCACTTGATCCTGGCGCAGTTCCCACTCGTGGCACGAGCGCAGCTCCCTGCTGAGTGAGTCGGCGATGGTGTTTTTTATTCCTGGCAGGTGGAAGGGAACCAGAATGCGACGGCCCAGTGCCACAGATCCTAGGCCTCCTTGGATAGGGCTGGGGATCTGGTGCCCCCTTGCTTCCGTATGTAGAACATTGTGGTGGTGTTGTCGGTGAAGATCCTCACCACCTTGCCCTTGAGAGACGGAAGGAACAACTTGAGCCCAGAACACTTATCGGAGCTCCAAAATGTTGATGTGGAGAGACCTCTCCTCCGGGAGCCAAAGGCCTCTTGCGTGGAGGCCTCTGGTGTGGGCCCCCGGAGGAGAGGTCACAGTCGTCACCGTTGTTAGGCAGAAACCTGTGCAGTTCCCTTTGGGAACACTGCAAAAGATTTAGGACTACAGGTGTTAGCAGTAAACCCACTTGGTAGCAATCTGTACCACCCAGATTTACCTGGTAGCTGTGGCTGAGCAGTCAGACTTCCCTCAAGAAGAGTTAGGCAGTATGCAAAGTATACACAATAGGCACTCAGATACAACAATACAAGCAAACACTGACCAGAGCTTTGGTATCAAAGTATATAATTATTTATTTAAAAACACACTGTTTGAAACAATCCAGCACTCTTATGGTAAAACACTCTAAACACAGTTACCATTATAATATATACAACCCTTGTTCCTTATCAGAGAAGTCTTAGTTAACACCACTTATTGCCTTACAGAGGTGAGCGCTTAATTATAGATGGCACTCCAATAAGTTTATGAAGAAGGGAGGGAAAAAGACAGAATATGGGAAGGTACACCACTCTAAGATTTAGGAACACTATTAGCAAGGCAGAAGAGCAAAAGTCACTTTGTGAGCCAAAGTCCATAGGCTGGGCCCACTCTTAGAGAGAGCAGAGCACAAATGCGCCCAAGATCACACAGTTACACTAGGCTTAGAAAGTCTTGCAGAGAGTTCGAAAAGAGTTTAGAGAGGCTCAGAAAAGTTTAGCCAGCGTGTCCCAGGCTGACCCAGGTTCGAAAGCCGGGGGCTAAATCTACCCCGTACAGTCGGTGGCAAGGGAAGCCAGGCGGGACACGGTACCTTAAGTGGGAAGGATCCTCCAGCGGGGGCAGTTGTTCCTGGCAGCGGGTGCAAGTCTTGTCGTCGTCCAGGGGAAGAGAAGATCTCGACTTGGAGGAAAGATGAAGGTCGCTGCACTGCCAGGAAAGAAACCAGCCGCGGAGTTTTCCGGTTAAAGGTATTACCCTTTAATTCGCGGTCGTGGTAAAACGTGGTATCCCGGTTGCCGGGGTGCTTGGCACAGGCAAGGCGGCCACGAGATACGTCGGGAAGGCGAAAAGACGGTGAAACTGGTTATCCCCACCAGTCAAAGGAAGAAGACTCTCCGGCGGGAGATCTCCTCTGTCGTTGGGAAAAGTGGTGAGACGGTCCAGCAGGGCTCCACCGGTGGTGTCGTCGTGGCAGGTCGGCTCAGCTTCTCCCTCGTCAGATTCTTAGGTCCTGTGGCGACTTCTGAAGTTCCAGTCCCCAAAGCCCTGCTTTTATGCAGAAAACCCCCATTCACTCAGCCTAGCTGTCACTCAAACATGCTAAGTGGTGAGCCGGCCGGCTCACCACTTGGGCCAATCAGGACGGAGTGCAACTTGAGTTGCCTAGGCAACTCAGTCCAGGGTGCCTAAATCCCCCTCCACCCCTTATAAGTACCCCAGACAGAGTGGCAGCACTTTGGAGGGCTTCTGTGGAGAAGCCCGCCAAAAAGTCGAACAATGGGCTCGACTTGGGTTGGAGTCACAGAAGAGAACACAAACACCATTTTAGAACCGAGTTTTGGCAAAAAATACCAACCGGAGAATTAATTATAATTAAATAAACTGGCGGTATGTTCGAGGCTATCGTAATTAAATAAATAAAGATAGTAGCCTCGAACAATGGGAAAATCCCATAGAGAAATATTCGCGGTTGAATATAAAAAGTAGTATCCACTGCCACCAGCCAAAAAACTCGATCAGGGGGGACGGAGACGTGCCCCCTCGACTAACAGACCCCGGGGCAATTGAATTGCCCCAGCCAGTACGTCCACAATATGATGATTTGTACTGGTTCTGTTCAGAATTTAAGACTGGTAAAGTCAAAGGTGACTTTACAGGCCCTGGGAGACAGTAGTCAGTCCCAGGGTATGGAGTCTATACTGGGGAGTCACTATGACACCCCTGTGTGACTGCACTGAGGGTGCTGTGTAACACACATCACAAAAACACATGAAGCCCTATGGAGTAAAAGACCCCATAGCCCATTAAACACATCTAGAGTCAAAGAAAAACACTCAAATCATGCCCAGGAGTGAGGGTAAAAGAGTCTCACTCTTGGCAGGAGAAAAAAAATAAACCCCAAAAATCCAGCAAAGCTGCTGGGGGACTCACTAGGTTAGGAAATTCAGCCTAAACAGAGAATTCTCCCTAACAACCGTCTCCTGAAACGCCAGGATTTGAAATTCCGTGCCTGTCGCGAGGTGAGCACGGGTGCCCCACCATAAGATCGCCCGACGAAACTCCTCGTCGAGAGGGATCCTGTCCTCGAAACAGCCCCTCGCCTGAAACCAGCAGGCGTCGAGGAACTCCTGTAGTGGACGCATCCGAAGTCTGCAGAGGGGTACAAGATAGATGCATGAGGACATCATCCCGAGGAGGGACTTGATGGACCTCACCCTGGCCACGTCCGTGGCTAGCAGGCGCCGCACCTTGCCCAGGATGGTCTTGGTCCTCTCCTCTGAAGGGGAGGCCAATTGCCCCACTGTATCGAGCTTCGCTCCCGGAAACAGTGCTATCTGTGATGGAACTAGGTGGGATTTGGGGTAGTTGATGGCAAGCCCCAGCTCCGTGAGCAACCGAATGGTCCTCGCCATGTGTTCGACGGCGAGTTCCCTTGTCCTTGCCCGGATTAGCCAGTCGTCCAGGTAGGGGTAAACGTGGATCCCCTGCAGGCGCAGCCGCGCCGCCACTGGAGCCAGGCACTTGGTGAAAACCCTGGGTGCCGACTTTAATCCAAAAGGTAGGGCTCTGAATTGGTAGTGGCGTCCCTGAACCACGAACCTGAGGAACTACCTGTGCCTTTTTAGAATAGGGATGTGGAAGTAAGCATCCTCCAGGTCCAAAGACGACAGGAAGTCGCCTTCCTCCAGCTGTCCCAGCACGTGCTGGAGGGTGACCATCCTGAATTTCAGCGCCTTGATGTACTTGTTTAAGCGACGCAGGTCCAGGATGGGGCGCCAACTGCCTGTCTTCTTTCTGACGAGGAAGTACCTTGAGTACACTCCGGAGCTCGATGGCACCTTTCTTGAGCATCGCCCTTACCTCCAATAGCAGTTGAGGGATGTGATTTTCCTTCCTGGCCACGGGAGGAATGCGAGGGCACTTCTTTTGAAATTCCAGTGAGTGCCCGTTGGCCAGGGTGTCCAACACCCAACGGTCGGTGGAGATGGACTCCCACACGCTGACGAACTTCGTTAGCCGGCCTCTCACCGGGGTGCTTCGGCAGCCTTGCCGCCTTGACCTCCTTGGCGACGACGGCGGGATCCCCCTTGCTTGCCGGGACCTCTGTAGGCCTCCTGGGAAGAGGAGCGGGCCGCCTGGCGGTAAGTGGAGGAGCCACCGCTGGAACCTTTGGAGGCACCCTGTATGCCTCCGGAGCTCCGAAAGGGCCGTCGCTGTTGAAGCACCCCTAAGGCCCGGGCCGTCTCCGAGTCAGTCTTGATGGCCTGTAGAGACTCGTCCACCGCCTTACCAAAGAGGTTGTTGCCATTGAACACCATGTCCAACACTCCGGTCTGGACCTGGTGAAAGTCTGTCGCCTTGAGCCATCCTCGTCGTCGGAGGCAAACTCCGTTGCCCAGTTGGCGAAATCCGGTATCGGCAATGTCCGTTGCCACCGTTATGGCATGAACCGACGCCACCTCGCCTTCCTGCAGAATTTCTAGGGCCTCTGCCCTTTTGTCATCAGGTAGGAAGTCTAGCAGGGGTGCTATCTTGAACCAGAGCGCCCTGTTGAAGCGGGCCCCGATCGCTAAGGCATTGGCCGCCTCGTCGTCCCATAGAATCCAACTTCTTGCCCTCGCTGTCCGGCGGGGAAGTGGAAGTTGAAGCCGCCGCACCCGCTGCCTTCTTCTTAGCCGCTGCCGAGACGACAGAGTCCGGCGTGGGCTAGGCCCTGAGGCACAAGGGGGCGGCATCGGGAACTCAGTACTTCTTCTCGCACCTGTCCCTCTTGGCTGGTGTCGTGGAAGGGTTCTTGAGAACAGCAAGCCCCTCGTCCCAGATGTTGTTGAGTAAAGGCACCGCGAGGACTGTCTTCCTCTTGGCCTCTTGTCGTTGGTACAGAAACCACTCCTTTTTCTGTTCTTCAGGGCAGAGCTGGAAGAGCTCGGATGCCCTGGTTATCATGGCATGGAAAGAGGCAATTTTGTCGGCTGGAGACGCCCGCGGGGGGCGGGGGGGGCGTTGACGACGGAATGTCCACTGCGTCATCGCCGCCGTCATCGTCCGTCCCCGTATCCTCTCCAGGGTCCGGCGAGGGGGATGAGGGGTCCACCAGTCTCGCCGGCACGAAGGGCGGAGCGGGGTGGACTCTCCTCCGCTTGTTCGGAGGGCTTCCCGACGGGCCTGGTTCTGGATCCTCCGTCAGGGTCCGTGGTAACCTCGTCCTTATCTCGGTGCATAAGGATTGGATTGCCAACAAAATGGCCGCCGAGCTATCCTGGGGCTCGGGCAATGGCTGCGACGGACGGGGTGGCCGCTCCACTGGGCAGGGATACTCTGGGCCCAGAGGGCGTTTCCACAGGCATAGTCTCAGCCGGCTTCGCCAAGGTCGCAGCGACCACTTCGGTAGAGGCCTTTGCCGGTTGGACCAAGGCCCTCACCACCTTAGGTGCGTCCAGGGCCTTCGCCTTGAGGGGAGGGTCAGCGCCTCGCTCCCCCTTCGCGATCGACCGGGTCCGCTCCAGCAGCCTACCCGGGTTCTCAGACTTCCTCTTCCCCAAACCAGAGCGCTGGCTCGTGGTCGAACGTGCCGGGGAAGTAGCGCCCTGCTTGGCAGCCGAAGAGCCCGACCTTTCGGCGTTCCCGGTGCCCGCGGACTCGCAATGCTTGGCCTCCTGTTGGGCCCCCCATCGCCGAGGCGCCCTCACAGGACTTAGAAGCCTGCTCAGACTTCTTCGCCTTCTCATCTGTTGTGCCCTTCTCCAGCCAGGCGGCGAGGCAGGAACGACGATCTTGTTTGGTCCGTTCCGAAAGGTTCTTGCAGAACGCACAGTCTATCTCCACGTGCGTCTTGTCCTCATGAAGACAGTAGAGACATTGCGAATGCTTGTCCTCCTTGAAAAACATTCTGTAATCCGCGTCCAGGGCAGCACCTGAACAGCTTGGATCCGGGCGTCGAGCTTCCCTTGTCCTGGGCCATGTCCGTTGAGGTAGGCCGCAGATCTTCCGGAATCCTCCAAGTAGGTTAAACTCGACAAAAACTTCACCCTTGGGGGGCGTGGAAGAATTCCGAAACGGGTCCCCGTTATCGGAAGTAGAAACGGTGGAGCTTGAGGCTTGATTAGACCAAAAAAATTAGAAAATCTCCTGAAAACGCGTGAAAACGCAGCAAAAAACTCGAGAGCTAAACACGAGGACTCCCAACACTTGAGCGTGCAGTAAAAATCTGAGGATGGCTGCCGGAGGCGGGGCTTAGGGAGAGGGCAGTCATTGGCTGGGGGCAGTCTGACCCAGAGATCAGTGATTGGTTACTATTAAGAAAGACAGATCAGAAACGAAACTGATACTGATTTTTTCTTTACCGAGGATTCCCAGCCTGACGACGGGGAATATTCATGAGCATGTGAATCCATGCCAGACCCCATGCTGGAGAAGTGGTGTAACAGGTCACATTACCCAAACATGTGGAAGCCAAGGGTACATACAGAAGAACAAGTTACTTTCTTACCTGGTAACGTTCTTTCGATGGGATGGTCCGACGACGTATTCCATATCTATGACATGTAATCACCACAGCTGTGCTGCTTCGGAAACTTTTCCGGCGTCTGCGTCCTGCGTCGATGACGTCGATGCGCCGACGTCGAGGACCTCCTCCGACGTCCGACGTCATCCGATGTGATAAGTAGGACGCACGACGCCCGTAGCCTCAGTTGTAGTTTTTTCCCCCCAGAACGTGTGACATAAGTCAACTGCCAGTCAGACACAAAGCCTTGCTGAACGTAAGCTGCAATCGCAAAAGAAATTCTGCAGCGGGGAAGGCAGGGCGGGAGCGATATGGAATACGTCGTCGGACCATCCCATCGAAAGAACGTTACCAGGTAAGAAAGTAACTTGTTCTTCGAGGGGATTGGGTCCTCCGACGTATTCCATATCTATGACAGACTCCCAAAGCAGTACCAAAACAAGGAGGAGGGAAAGAATTTAGAAGCAAAATTTTAGAATAGCCAATCAAATAGCCGAGCAAAGGACCGCCTTGCCAAAGGCCAGATCCTGCCCTCTGATGGAATCGAGGGAATAATGCCGTACAAATGTATGTACTGAAGCCCAGGTGGCTGCATCACAGATGTTGCGAATAGGAACACCCCTCTGCAGGGCAGTAGATGCAGCCACACCCTGGTAGAATGGGCCCGCAAGCCAGCCGGTGGGTCCTTACCCGCCAAGCGGTAACACTCCGAGATGGCCAAAATAATCCAGCGGGACAAAGTCTGTTTCGTCACAGCTTGCCCCAAACGCTTTCCAGTGTAACCAATAAAGAGTTGATCGTCCACTCTGACCCGGGACATGCGTGAAACATAAAAGCTTAAAGCTCTCCTATGATCAAGCCTATGGAGCCTCTCCTCTTCCTTACCAGGATGCGGAGGAGGATAGAATGCCGGAAGAACAACCTTCTGGGCTAAATGAAATTCCGTCACTACCTTCGGAAGAAAAGAAGGACGAACTCGAAGGACAACCCTGTCCTTGTGAAAAACAGTGAAGGGTGGCTTAACTGAAAGTGCCTGTAACTCACTCACTCTGCGAGCGGAAGTAACCGCAACTAAAAACACAGTTTTCAGAGTTAACAGCCTCAAAGGGCAAGAATGTAAAGGCTCAAACGGAGCACCCATAAGAAACCTAAGAACAAGGTTTAAATCCCAACCGGGCACCAGGAAAGGTGACGGAGGAAACACATTAGTGAGCCCTTTCAGAAACTGTGAAATTAAAGGGATTTTAAAGTAAGAACACTCTTCAGACGAGCGCTTAAAGATGGACAGCGCCGCCAGGTAACCTTTAATGGTACCCACTTGCAAGCCCCTGTGGGCCAGAGAAAGCAAAAAGGACAGAACCATGGGGATGTCACATGCAAAAGGATCCACATTCCGAACTCTGCACCAGTCGCAGAACTTACGCCAACGGCAACGGTACAGAGACTTCGTTGCTGGCCTACGGGCCGAAAGCAACACCTCCATCAAGTCTTCAGGGAGGTCCCAATCCATATACCTCAACCTTTCAGAAGCCAAGCGTGAAGGTTGAGGGATCCGACCTCTGGATGGAGAACCTGACCCCCCTCCCGTGAGAGCAGATCGTCTCGGTAGGGAAGACGACGTGGAGGGCAGATGGACAAGTCGAGAAGGTCCGGGTACCACGTCCTCCGAGCCCACGCCGGAGCAATGAGGATCATCCGGGAACCGAACTTCCGTAACCTCCGCAGCACTTGCGGGATGACGGGGACTGGAGGAAACGCGTACAGCAGCGGGAATGACCACTCCACCACGAACGCGTCTCCCAAGGCTCCTTTTGGAGGAAATTCCCGCGAGCAAAACCTTTCGCACTTCCGGTTCACACTGGAGGCGAAGAGATCCACTTGAGGGGTCCCCCAAAGGGCGAAGATCTCCAAGAGAATCTCCTGAGCCAACTCCCACTCGTGAGAGATCGCGCTCTGCCTGCTCAGAGCGTCCGCCGTCACGTTTTCGTCTCCGGCCAGATGAACAGCCGAGATCGAAACTTCCTGCTGGATGGCCCAGAACCCGAGCTACATCGCCTCCCTGCACAGAGGAAGTGACCCTGCCCCCCCCTTTTTGTTGAGGTAGTGCATGGCCACTGTGTTGTCCGTCAGGATCAGGACATACTTTCCTCTTACAGTCGGCAGAAAAGCCTTCAGGGCTAGCCTGACGGCCCTCAGCTCCAACAGATTGATATGGAGTCTGGACTCCGACGGAGACCAACGACCGCTGACTGTCAGCCCGTTGGCATGAGCTCCCCATCCCGTGAGGGATGCATCCGTCACGATTGTCACCTCCGGCCAGGGAAGCCAAAATGGAGCCCCCTTCATCAAGTTGCCTTCGACGGCCCACCACAGAAGGTCCTGGGCGACCGAGGGCGGCACCAGAACCGGGTCCGACATCCTGCCGGAGGACTGCGACCATTGCGTCTTGAGTGCCCACTGCAAAGATCTCATTCGCAGGCGAGCCTCTGGCACCAGAAGAATGCAGGATGCCATGAGGCCGAGCAACCTCAAGAACTCGAACGCTGGGAGCGTCTGGGCCTGCTGAAACTTGTGCACCATCTGCTGAATGTGAAGAGCCCTCACCTGGGGAGGAAAACACTGCCCCAGGGAAGTGTCGAGCACTGCTCCGATGTACTGGAGCCTCTGTGTTGGCGTCAAATGGGACTTCTTTAAATTGAGGGAGAAGCCCAGCCTGTGAAGGGAGTGGCAGGTGACGGACAGATGATCCAGGACTTGCTCGGGAGAGCTCCCCCTGATCAACCAATCGTCCAGGTAGGGGTAGACGTGAATCCCCCCTTGCCTGAGATGCGCTGCCACCACCACCATGAGCTTGGTGAAAACCCTCGGGGCGGAGGTCAATCCGAACGGCAGGACCCGAAACTGAAAGTGCGAGTCGCCAACCGCGAACCTCAGGTACTTCTTGTGCTTGGGATGGATCGGCACATGGAAGTAAGCATCCTTGAGGTCGAGTGACACCAACCAGTCCTGAAGCTGAAGGGCCTGGAGGACTTGAGAGAGAGTAACCATCTTGAACTTGTCCTTCCTGAGGAGTTTGTTCAAACCGCGCAAGTCCATGATGGGTCTCAATCCCCCGTCTTTCTTGGAAATCAAAAAATAAGGGGAATACCATCCCTTGTTCCTCTCCGCTACAGGCACCAGTTCTATAGCGCCCTTCTCCAGCAGGGCTTGAATTTCCTGCGCAAGGAGCGGATCCGGACACTTCAAAGAGAGGTTCCCCGGTGGATTGTCGCGAGGCCTGTGCCGAAAGGGAAGACAGTAGCCGTGGGTTATGATCTCCAGAACCCACACATCCGAAGTAATGGCTTGCCACTCTACAAGATGCTGCGCCAGCCTTCCCCCAACCGGCGAACCATGGGACCTGGCCTCATGACTGAGTAGGAGCGGCTGCGGCGTTACCTGAGGGCAAGGAGGCAACTGCCCGAGCGGCCTTGGCACCACGGGTACCCTGTCGTCCACCTCTGGTACCCCTGCGTTGGCCTCTTTGACTGCCAGCTCCCCTCGCTTTACTGAAGGACGAGTAATAGCGAAAGGAACCACCACTCCACTGCTGTCCCCTAGGACGAAAAAGCGGAGGTTGGCGAACTGCAGCGCCCAACGACTTCGCTGCAGCTTTTGAGGTCTGCAACCTCTCAAGGCTCTCGTCAGCCTTGCTGCCAAAAAGGTGTTCATCGTCAAAGGGCATGTTGAGGAGCCGGGACTGCACATCAGGAGCAAACCCCGACTTCCGCAACCACGCAAACCTGCGTATCACGGTGCTCGCCGCCATGGACCTACTGACGCATTCAGCCAAGTCCAGACCCGACTGAACGGACTCACACATGGCATATCCTTACCATCCTGGACCATAGCAAGGAAACCATCCCGTTCATCCCCTTCGGGAATATGTTCAGCCGCTAACGCAACACAGTTCCACAGAGTGTGCGTGAAACGTGACAAGGCACAAATGGAGTTGGCCGCCTGAAGCGCCATACCACCAGAAGAAAACACTTTCTTCGCCCAGCCATCAAAACGTTTGTCGTCCCTATCAGGAGGGATGGTAGGGTACGACGCCTGCTTTGCCGGGGCCGTGGCCGCCTGCACCACCAAACTTTCCGGAGTGGGGTGCCTGGTCAAGTAGCAGGGGTCGCTACTGGCTGGACGGTATTTACGCGACAAGGATCTGCCCACCGCCGGGAGACTCTCCGGAGCAGTCCAAGCCGCCGCCACCCTTCTCTGTAAAGCCATATGGAACGGCAGTACCGGGTCAGTTGGGGGACCAACATCAAGGATGTCCGTCAGATCATCCTGCACAAACTCCCCTGGGGGAGCAGACCATCCCAGATACTCGGACACCCTAGCCATAAGGCGCCGGTACGAGGAATCGGCATGGGAGCCAGGCTCAGGCCTACAAAATTCCACCTCCGGAGAGGTGTCCAGTCCACTGGCATCATGCAGGGACTGCCTCAAATCGTCAAACTGACTATGGCCCGAGACAATTTCATCTGGCACCTGACTAGGAACCAGGCCATCAGAATCCTCATCCGCCTCTGAAATATATTCCAGGTGGCGAAAAGGCACCCGAGAGTGCTTGCTCTTAACCAGAGCCTTCCTAGGGGGTACACCCGTGACACGGGGCACCTCCGACACGAAAGGCGTCGATGGCGTCGAGCGAATCGGCGCCGACGTCGAGAAAACCGGCAATGGCGCCGAGAGGATCGGCGTCGACGTCGAGGAAATCGGCGTCGACGTCAGATGCAGCGCCTCCAGTATCGGCGGCGTCGACACAGCCCTCGAAGCCGGAGCCCCGAGCGTGTCCCTCGACGACCTGATCGTCGACGGCATCGACGACTTCCTCGAAGCCGGAGCCTCGAGAAAGCCTGTCGACGCCCTCGACGCCTCAGACGTCGATGTCTTCCTCGAAGACTTCACAGGAGCACACGGTCTCGAACGCGTCGAGGACCGGGACCTGGAACGGGTACGGCGAGAACGAGCCTCCTTGTCCGAACGGGACCGCTCCCGTGACTCGTGCCTACCACTCTTGCGAGCGGTGTCTCTCGACCTCTCACGGCCGACCCCACTCGGGGGCGCGGACGGCTGAGTACCCTGCGACTCAAGAATCGCCAACATTTTCTTCCCGAAGGAAGCCCATTCCTCCGGCGTCGCACGGCTGGTGGGGTAACCGACGTGCCGTGCAGAATCCTCGGAAGAGGACCTGGAAGGCGACCGGTGACGGCGCTTCCGAGAATGCCTCGAAGAGGCTGAGGAGTGGCGAGACCCACTCCTAGAAGAAGACCGACGAGACTTCCGACGATGACGCGGAGAGTCACCCCTCGAATCATCCGTCGAAAGCCCCGCCGACTTCGACTTCCGGGGCTTGGACACCCGACCTACCGACAACTTCTTCTTACGTTCGCGTAAGGCTTTGGACGTGAGCGACTGGCAGTCGATACAGTCATCCGTGTCGTGGGCCTCCCCGAGGCACCAGAGGCAGGCGTCGTGCGAGTCAGTCACCGACATCTTGGACCCACACTCCCCGCACTTCTTAAAGCCCGGACGCGGGGTTGAAGACGAAGTGGAAGACATCGCCGAAGGAAATTCACAAACGAACAGGTTCAAAGAACCAGAAAGAACAGAACTCCAAAGAGTCGAGGCTTAGAACCGAGAAACACGAAGCAACACGTTCGCGGAAAAAACGGAACTGAGGCTACGGGCGTCGTGCGTCCTACTTATCACATCGGATGACGTCGGACGTCGGAGGAGGTCCTCGACGTCGGCGCATCGACGTCATCGACGCAGGACGCAGACGCCGGAAAAGTTTCCGAAGCAGCACAGCTGTGGTGATTACATGTCATAGATATGGAATACGTCGGAGGACCCAATCCCCTCGAATGGTCAGTTCTCAAGAGGGGGGACCGCCTACACACCTGTATATGGCTCACAAAGTATGGATGGGTTTGCCCAAGATCAGACAGTGTATCAGACACAAGCACCGCAAACACAACAGGCTTTGCAATCACAGCAAGCACCATTGAATCCACCACAAGGGCAGTCACAGCACGCACCCATGCAGATACAGCAGAATGCAAACACAGGACAGTTATTGACTCAGAGTAGGGGTGTCACCTTGTAGGGTGGGAATCCTTTCATGGGCACGGGGATAAGCATGTACCCACAATAGGACAGCTCACTGGGTGACTTGATGTGTTCAGTACTGTGACACCTAATCCTCAATAGGAACCAAGGGTTGATGTTACAATAGGAGGCAAATCCTTTTCTTTTTTAGTAGACACTGGAGCGACTCGCTCGTGTATACGAGAGGGAACATTTTTAATGTCGGGAAATGCCATGAATGCTCAGGGATTCTCAGGAGCTACAAGTAGAGTTATTTTTACTGAGAAATTGCTAGGCTCTATAGGAGAATGTGATATGACTGTTCCATTGTTGTATTCACATTAGACACCGGTTAATATACTAGGTCGAGATTTAATGATGAAGCTAAATATGACAATTTCTTTCACTGATGAAGGTATAGTGTGTTCTACACCCAGAATACATTATTTAAATATAAATAAATTTATGATGGCATTTTCAGGGAAAATAGCCACACGAGGAGTACCGTTAGAACCATATGTTTTCTATTATGGAGTACGCATTTTGTCAACATGGCTGCCTGGTTCAGTGGGTAAGATCATGCGAATAAATGATGAATTTCTCTTCAGGACAGAGTCCTATGGACGAAGAGGGGGGATGGGTTTTTCCCTTTGAATTGCAAGCAGCTGTGGTACGAGGTGAATTGGCCATGCTCATAGGATTTGATGATAATGGCAGATCATGGACCACAGTGATCACTATTGAGGAAGGTTATAGATTGAAGGAAGTCACTGATGAGGACATATTTAGAGATGACCCATCAGACAACGGAGAAGTGTTCGGGATGAGCAGTACATATTGGATAAGAGCAGTAAAACGTGAGAGGTTCCACAGAAGATTATGATAGTGCGGCATCGTCTCACATTTTTGGATGAAGACATGGCAAGCGTGCCAATTTCTTTATTGTCTATGGGCCCCTATGACGTAGGCCTATTAAAGGGGGTTGGAGAAGTTAAGATTAAGCTGAAGCCAGGAGAAATGTTACCTCAAGCAAGACAGTCCTGTGTCTCGAGAGGCAGACAAGGGTATTTTTAAGAGGCTATCCGCCATGATGGAACAGGACATTCTAGTGACGTCAGGGTCACCATGCAATACCGCAGTGTATCCTATCAAGAAATCTAAGAGGGGGGGGGGGGGGGAGTCGTGATGTTTAATTCAGGACATGCGCCTCATTAACCACATTGCAGAAGCCGATTTTCCTCCAGTTCCTAACCTGGCGACGATTTTGTGTAGTATTCCTCCAGATGCACGATGTTTCATGTGATTGACTTGAAAGAACAAGTTACTTTCTTACCTGGTAACGTTCTTTCGATGGGATGGTCCGACGACGTATTCCATATCTATGACATGTAATCAGCACAGCTGTGGTGATTACATGTCATAGATATGGAATACGTCGGAGGACCCAATCCCCTCGAAAATGTGTTTCTCAATCCCGTTGCATGAAGATGATCACGATCTGATGTCATTTACCTTTAGACAGACTAAACTGAAAAGTACAAGATTACCTCAGGGGTATTGTGAGTCTCCATCGATTTTTAACAGAGGCCTGCAGATGGGCTTGAGCAATACTGATTTGCTGATCATTGTGTTGCAATATGTGGATGATATTTTGGTCTGTAGCACGTCAGAAGTTGAGTGCACATGTGACTCCGTTGAGTTAATGATTATCGTGGCAGAAAAAGGATATAAAGTGGATAAAGAGAAACTACAATATTGTCAGACAGAAGTGTTATACATAGGATAGTTCATTTTGCATGAAAGAAAGAAAGTTACACCGGAAGGGGCTGAGGCAATTTTGAAAAACGCACACGACAAAGCAAATGCAACAATTTTTAGGATTATGAAATTATGTCAGAGCATGGGTATTTGATTATAGTTCATATACAAGACCCTCGCTACAGGCTCTGAAAAAAGCACAGGTGAATCAGGAAAAGATTGTATGGCCTGAGGAAATGGAGGAAGGGTTTGAAGAGTTAAAAAAGGCAATATGCACGTCTCCAGTTTTGGGGATCCCCAATTATTCTTAGGAATTCTTTTTATTTTCACATACAAATGGAACAGTTATGAGTGCAGTGCTTACGCAAAGAACTATGTTGGAGCACAAGCCTTTAGCAAATTACAGTGGTATTTTGGACCCAGTAATGAGGGGTCACTTCACTTGCAAACAATCGTTGGCAGCTGCCGTGTTCGCTAGCGAGAAGTCTGCAGCATAGTGATGGGATGTTCCATGACGTTATTTGTTGAGCATGCATTATTTGCTGTTCTAGAGAAACCCAAAAGGTACGCTGACATCTCAAAGAGCCTCTGCCTACAAGATAGTCATATCTAATACAACGTTTAAAATAGTCAGATACAAGATGGTGTACCATGCCATGTTTATAGCTGAGCCACTGCCAGAGCACATGATTGCGTGAATTATGAAGAATTCTATGATGAGATTCCAAGGGTGAAAGAGAATGCTTTAGCAGCTGGAGATATTCTCTTTATTGAAGGTTCTTCAAGGATCGACCAAACTGATGGGCAAAGCTATTCAGGGGCCGCTGTGGTGAGCCACAAGGCTAACAGAGAATTTAAAGTAAAGTGCACGACTACCATCTCACTTTTCAGCACAGGCTGCAGAAATAGTGGCGCCGATTATCGTGCCCGAGAACCACGCAGACCAGCAAGTAACAGTGTATAGTGACTGCGCCTATGAAGTCGACAGTACACGCAGTACTAGTATGTTGGAAAAGGAGGGGCTATCTCAGAGCGTACGGCACTCCAGTGCAACATGCCGCCTTATTGGACAGGCTTATTAAAAGACTACAACTCCCAGAAGCCATTGCGATAGTCAAGTGCGCAGCGCACACTAAGAGAGCAGATTTTATCTCATGTGAGAATCAAGCAGCAGACGAGGAGGCAAAAAATTGCATATTCGATCGAGATAATTTTGATACGCCTGATGTGAATGAAAGAATGGTGGTGGTGATGATGGTAAATTAAAGCTACAATTTTTTATCGATGACACAATTGATGGAAATTCAAGGTGGAGCTCCACAGGAAGAGAACGATTTGTGGACAAGGAGGGGGTGTTCTTTATCCCCCACCGAGGCACTGCGGCGACAAGACAGCACTAGTAAACCGGTGATGCCTGTAGCCTTATTAAGGGTGGCGTTAGAGCAGCTACACTACCTTGCGCATGTCACTAGGGAGAGTCTTGCTGCAACTATTGCAGAGGACTGGTTTGTACCGAATTTATTAGAACACGTTGCTTTTTATGTTATAAATTGCATCGTATGTCAAAGGTTTACTGCTGGGCACACATTACGAACAGTCAGAGGTGTTATTCCTCGACTGAATGGTCCATTTCTGCATTTACATATTGACTATGTTGAAATGCTGCAAGTTTGTAGTGGTTATAGGTATATGATAGTGGTGGTGTGTCCCTGCTCTAGATATTTGAAACCGGTTGATGCACGCACTCTGACGCCACTTGCGCTGCAAAGATTTTAGTCCGACAATTATTTCCTACATGGGGAATATGTGAGGTGTTGAGATCAGATAATGGCCCCGATTTTGTGAATGAGGTATTAGAGCAAATTAGCTTATTGCTCAGTATAAAACACAAGTTTTCTTCTGCTTATCACCCGCAAGCGAACCGGATCTGTGGGAGGCTCATTGGCCTGCTTAAAGAAAGGATAGCCAAGTTAAAACTAACGTTGAAAAAAGGATGGCCACATTTCCTGCCCTTTGCATTATATGCACTGAGGAATCAACCAGGTTCTGAACTAGTCACTGGGAGGCAAATGAGAACGCCTCTAACTCCTCCATCGAGGACTAGGAGTGATGCCCAGACAACAGCAGAATTGTTCGTGCTTACGTAACATGTATGACTGCAAATAACTCTGTCATTTCAGATCAAGTCAAGCAGACGGGGTGTCGGTCTCAGAACACATATGTAGACCATACAGCAACCAGACCTTAAGAACTACCTGTACCCATACTATTTCCAGGTGACAAAATACGCGAAGATGGCACAAGCCCAGATTTAATGGGCCTTTTGTAGTAGAAGATGTTACTCCATCAGCAGTTAAGGTTCTAGGGAGGCGCGCTTGGATGCACCTGGGAGACGTGAAAGTCTATGCTGGAGAGACCACTGCACCCTCACCCCATTCGGAAGCAAGCCACGGGGAAGAAGTTAAGCATGTGCAGACTAGATCAATGACGAGGAAGAAGGATGCAGAGACTGTCCAGTAGACAGACTTTGGACTGTGGTTCGTTCGAGACACTCTTTGTAGCTGCTAAGCAAGGAGTGAAAAAGCTATTGTTCTTGAGCCACAGGAGCAGTGGACTGTGAAGTATTGAGATCCTGAAGAAGAAATGCCAGATCACGACTTCGTTTTCGACAACTGGAAGAGGGAGCAATATCCCGAGTCTTTCCTTACGGAGTTTCTCTTTGGAGGCACCCATGGTGTTGTCTGATGGCAACACTTATCGGCTCATTTTTGCTGTGTTCCTCTTCATTCTTCGTATATATCCTGCACTGGTTGGGAGAATTAGAACGTTGACCTGTTTCTGCAAGATCCTAAAAACGGTCCAATCATGAGGAGACTGCTCTCAGCTATTATTGAGCAAATCCTCCATCTACCCGAGTTTCGTATGGAGAGTGCAGATGCTCCTGTCTGATGAAGATGCGCACAAACTACTTGGAATTATCTTTTATTTCTTGCTTGAAGAGCATTGATCTTTTGTTTCTTGCTTGAAGAGCATCCTTATCTTCATGGGCGACAAACCAACACTTGTGTATTTCTTAGAGATGCCAGGAATCGACCCGCAATTAATTGGCTGATACATGAAATCAGAGAACAGATCCATTTACTATGTGAAACATTTCCTGAGTGTATGGCTGGTGTTGTTGAGTGATGACATTCATAATCTACAGGCTTCGATCTTTTACTATTTTCTTAAAACACATTCTCATCTGGTTTGGCGAAAAGACGACTTTTGTATTCATCCGGAATTCTGTCAATCGTCCTGCAATCAGCCAGCTGCTTGTGGAACAGACCCAGCAGTTGCCAGAATACTTCATGAGATTGCCCGATTAAAGTTATTTTTTCCTTCCTTAAAAATAATTATAGGCAATATGGGCAATATTGATAGCAATAATAATGTGGCAAACAACGAGAGAGAACCACGACATGCAAGAAGCTATTGTTGTTGGAAGTGGATGTACTGGTACATAATGTACATAATATATACATGTATGGTGTTCATTGTCATTCTTCTAATTCTCACGATACGCACTGTGTATTATAATAATCCAAAGAGAGCGAGAGATCCCATAGATCTTCCAATACAGCAGGGGAGTACAGATGTAGCGATCGTGAGGCAGCCAAGGCCCTATGTGATTGTTTCTACTGTAGTGGTTCATAAGGAGATATCTAGCTCTGTGGTAGTTATCCCTAGAAATCCTTATGCAGGAAGGACTCTCATAGATATTATCACTGAACATCATATACAAAAATTGAAAGAGAAACAAAGAAAGAGACCTAAGAGGAGTACAAGGGAAGATGATCATGAATTAAATGACTACCTAGATAATAGTACAGCACATTTGGGAAACAATATGTGTTATCAGCATATGAAAGAGGTGGGCAAGCAAACTTCTGAGGAGGAATGCTATGTATGTGCACTCCTGCCTTAAACTATGGGGAAATGCAAGATATTCATAGCCAATGAAATAGATGTTCAGACAGCACATGGTTTATCTCACATTGCACTCTGCCTGACAAGAGGTCAATTCATGGGCTGAACAGCATATTTGGTATGGGCTACAGAATGGACAGCACAAGATGAAGAGGATTATGTCCAAGACACAAAGACAAGAGTAAGGACATTCACCAGAAATCATGTGATAAGATATGAACAGCCTGGAGTGAAAGGAGCTGGAATCAGATGGGGAGTAAATAGAAGGCTTGAAAGCCCAGGAAAAACTGCAGAAGAAATTTGAAGATGGAAGATAAGAGGCCAGATGCAGATCTGGGGATCAGTACTTTCTCCAGATGGATGGGAGGAAGGTGTGGTTGTATGGTTTTCGTAAACCGATTGTTGACATGGTAGAAAAAGGATGCAAACCTTTAATGGCCAAAGCTTGCAAAGCTACTGACATGGGTTGAAGACAAAGGAGGTCCTCTGTAGATAGTACCTCTGGACAATGCAAAGCTGTGTTTCAGAAACAATGGTACAAGAAGAGTTGGAGAAAACCCGAATTGTGGTTGAATCTTCGATGTACCAGGAATGAGTGGTGGGACAGCAGTGATTATGGATCATTACTGGGCCTGCAGATCCAGAGCTTATATGAAGCTGCCCAGAAATTGGGGAGGACTGTGTTCTTTAGTGAATGTCCATGTTCCAGTGTTGGTGATGCCCAGAAGTGTCCTAAACATTGATGAATTCCCAAAAGCAGATGTTCACCTGAGGAAGAAGAGTTCTGCTGAGTTACTGAATCGAGTGAAGAGAGAAGTATTTCTCAGCCAAGTCAATAGAAGCTTTTGATTCCATTCCTTATGAGCACAGATTGTTCAGACTTCATCAATATTCACGACGATCTTCATGCCTAGGATTCAGACTGCAGCAAATACCAAGTGGTTGCAGATAACTAGGTGGGAACTTCTGCAGACGATTAACACTACCATAAAGGGATTCAATGCTATCAAGGAAGAGCTGAGAGCCATACGACTGATGACTCTTCAGAATAGATATGTCCTGGACATGATCACAGTTACGGATGTAGGTGTTTTGACCAAAATCAGAGAATCATGTTGCACCTTCATACCTTCGAACGACGACGAGAATAGCAACCTGACAGAGGCCATAATGTTGCTGATGAAACTACACGTCCAGATGACAGACGATGTGGAAGACATCGCTGATGATAGTTGGTTTGGATCAATCTTTTCATGGGTCCCACAATGGATGGCGGACATTTCAAGTTTCTTGGAGCCTTGATAGTGATGATTCTGCTTGGATTTTGTGTGATCAGAATAATAATCTCGCAAAGCAAGAAGACTGCAAAGAAAGCTGTTGGGATGAAAATTATGATTGATGTTGAACCAGGTTGGAAATCCAAAGAGTTCACAGATGACGAAATCAGAGATTACGTGAAGGCCAGCATTCATGCACCTGACGAAACAAAGTTCCTATACCTGAAGCACCACAAGAAGTATGTGGGGAAAAGGATCTACTGCAGTCCTAGTGGACAATGTATGCTTATGTCCTGGAACAAAGATGGGCATGTGAAGTCAGCAGGATGTCTGAAAGAAGTCAAAGCTATGGGTCCCAAAGAAGCATTTCTTCAGACAAGGATGTCTAGATGTGAAGGATGATGGGAGAGTGGTCGATGAATCGACCAGAGGGGCGTGGGGCGAGTGTAGAGGTGGGGCCAAGTACCCCCACTCAAAGCTCAGTCCCCATGCTGCCTATATGTTGGGAGCCAGAGTGTGAGACACGTGCAGTGCCAGTGAGAATACCTATACCGCAAAGAGTAATGGAAGCAAGGTTCCCATCGAGAAAACCATATATGCATCCGCGAATATATGATGGCCATTTGAATAAAATCCCTGAGGAAGTGGGAAAAGCGAACATGGAGGAAGACTGGTGATGTCGTGCAGAGTGGAGCTGATGCACCTAGAAGAAGCTGATAAGTATAGATATGTTATATAAGTTAAAGATAAGGTCTAGAAGATGAGCAACATTTCAGGATCAGTATGAGATCAAGATGCTCATGCTACAGAAATAATGAAGAAGATATCAAGTAATTTTACACCTGCAGCAACGCAAGTAGGGCACAGAATTCTTATGGCTGGATACATAGTAAACTAGATTGGGGCAATGCGCCAATGTATATGCATAGGAATGTATGGACTATGGATGATTCCCCAACACACTTTCGCAGAGCTTGGACTCAGTGAACAGAGAGGCTTTTTTCTCAGTGTGGCGCAATATGAAAACAGCTAATGAATGATGGTGAATTCAAGAAAAGCTTGGCTGGCCCAGCACCAGGATGACAAAGCCACCGTGAGCCTGGATGTTGATGCAGAAGCTACAAAATGTGTGAAAAGAACAAACTCCTGTTTGAGGTGCGGAGCAAGAACATTGAAGACGTCAGATGGTCAGCATTTAATAGAGTTTAATACAGCAAAAAACTCTGCAAAATGGTCTTCAGTCACACGGTCGGATGAAAATAGATACTGTAGTTGAGCTGGATCAAAACCAGAAGACAAGAGTGCCTATACTCCCTTCTATTCCCAGGCACAGAGAACATTCACAAGGCCAATGTTCAAAGGGCTAAGTGACTGGCAGATGGCGGAGTGATGATAGTGGGCTAATGAGGTGGGAAGCTATGGTTATGACCAGCCCACCTGCACCTGGCTGGCAGCCTGTGTGCTGCTAGCGTGTGAGGAATATTACAGAGGTGTACGAGCGTGCCAACCAATTATAAAGCGCCACGTAATAGTTTGTATAACCAATGGGACGTTGTGTATTGGATGACGTTCGTAGTGACTTGCACTAGAGGAGGGCTTAGTTGCCCTCCTGATGTTAGAAACCCAATCACCACCCTCGGCTATATAGAACGTATACTTGGATGTTCCCTGAAAGCCAACGACCCTTACTCATAGGTTTTTGTAGTTTGCCACGTAGATTGACGTCCAGGACGACAAGGTTTTACTATATAAGAGATGTTTTTTATGAAACTCACTGAGCAAGAAGATAAGAGCGTTTCATTGATGTTCGTTGTACTCCCTGTTTTAGACAATTGAAAATAAAACAGTTTTACTTTGCCAACTTCCTGAGTCGGTCTGATTTTTGATGTTTGAGTATATTCTGCCTCCCCATCTATCTCAGAGTATTGCTACCCCCATCTTAAAGGGCCTAGTGTTGGATACAGGGGTTCATCTTCTCCACCTGCAAACGTACAGAGATCTTGTAAACTGTCTGCCTGCAGTCAGCAGCAACTCATGTAGGTTGCAGGTTGAGGAATTCTGGGTTTGGGTGGAGCACCGGACCTTCCGACTTAGTTAGGAGATCTGGGCGGTGAGGCAACCGGAGAAGTGGGCAGATGGGCAAGTCCAGAAGGTCCAAGTAACATGTCGTCCTCGTGCAATCCGAGGCGATCAAGGTTGCTCGAAAACTCCTGAGAACCCATGGGATGGAATCGGACAGAAGGACTAGTGGAAATGAAATGTCCAATCCACCAGAAACGCATCCCCTAGTGCACGGTTTGACAGGAATTCCCATGAGCAAAACTGCTTGCACTTCCTGTTGGACTCTGTGGCAAACAGATCCACCAACAGGGTACCCCAGAGGGATAAGACTTCCTCTAGGTCTTCCTGGCACACTTCCCACTCACCCGTTTAGAGCATCCGCCAAACTGTTCCCGTCCCCGCTAGATCAAATGCAGAGACCAAGCTCTGGTTCTCCAACAGCTGGATCCACAGTTGCATCACTTCTCTACAAAGGGGAACAGAGCACACGCCACCTTGCTTGTTCAGTAAATGCATGGCCACTGTATTTATTTTCATTCAGAATCAGGACATGCTTCCCTTTCAGAGACATGGTGAACTCCCTCAGGGCTACCCTGATGACTCGCAACTACAGCCTGTTGATTTGCCACCTGGCTTCCATTGCTGACCAAAGGCCGTTCACCTGCAAATCCTCGCAGTGAGCGCCCAACCCTTCAAAGACACATCCAGGACCACTCGGGCCTGAGGCCACGGAGGCCAAAAGGGTGCCCCCAACATGAGATTGTTGCTGTTGGTCCACCAACCAAAGTCGATCACTGACCTGGACACTCTGATGGAATCCGATACGGTTCCGAGGTACCGGGACCACTGACCTTGTAGGAGCAACTGAAGAGATTTCAGATGCAGCCTGGCCTCTGGCACCAGAAAAATACAGGAGGTCATGAGACCTAAGAGGCGGAGGAAGGAAGCTGCCGGCAAGGCGGCGTGGTTCTGGAACAAGTTCACCATCTGTGCTATGCTGTGGACTCTCTCCTCGGTAGGAAAAGCCTTCCATACCTGCGTGTCTACCCGTGTGTCCAGGACTGCTCCAATTAACTGGAGCCTCTGGACTGGTGTCACATGGGACTTCAAATTCAGGGAGAAGCCCAGCCTGTGGAGTAGTGAGCAGGTGTCTTCCAGGTGACAAAACCTGCTCTGCCGACTTCTCCTGGATCAGCCAGTCATCCACATCCACCACCTAGATACCCCAGAGGGATAAGACCTCTTTGAGGACTTCCTGGCACACTTCCCACTCATGCGATGCTGTGTTCCGCCTGCACAGGGATCCCGCCAAACTGTTCTCTGTCCCCACCAGATAATCTGCAGAGATGGAGATCTGGTACTCCAGTAACCAGAACCACAGCTGCATCGCTTTTCTACAGAGGAGGAGGGAGCGCATGCCACCCTGCTTGTTTAGGTAGTGCATGGCCACCGTACTGTCGGTCAAGATCAGGACATGCTTCCCCGTCAGAGAAGGGGCCAACTCCTTCAGGGCTAACCTGATGACTTGAAACGCTAGCCTGTTGATGTGCCACATGGCTTCCATTGCTGACCAAAGGCTGCTCAGCTGCAAGCCCTTGCAGTTAGCCCCCAACGCTTCAGGGACAAATCCGTGACCACCCAGACGGATGGTCCACGGAGGCCAGAAGGGTTCCGCTGCTAGCATGTTGCTGCTGCATGCCCACCAAGAAAGGTCATCGCCCACGGACAAGGACACCCTGAAAATTTCACTCAAGGTGCCAAAGTACTGGGACCACTGACTTTGCAGGAGCTACTGCAAAGATCTCATACATAGCCTGGCTTCTAGCACCAGAAAAATGTAGGAGGCCATGAGACCTAAGAGGTGGAGGAGGGAAGCCGCAGGTAAGGTGGCATGGTTCTGGACCAGTTGCACCATCTGAGCAATGCTGGGTGGAAAAGCCTTCCCTACGCAAGAGTCTAAGACTTCCCCGATTAACTGGAGCCTCGGAGCTGGTGTCGTGGGGGACTTCTGCAAGTTCAGGGAGAAGCCCAGCCTGTGGAGTAGTGAACAGGTGTTCTCCAGATGGACAAGACCTGCTCCAGCAACTTTCCTCGGATCAGCCAGTCGTCCAGGTATTGGAACACATGGACACAAGGTCTCCTGAGGTGAGCCGCGACTACAGCCTTGAGCTTGGTGAAGGCCCTCTGTGCGGAGGTCAACCCAAAGGGAAGCACCTTCAACTGATAGTGCTCGTCTCCTCAGAAACCTCCTGTGCTTCTGATATGTCAGCACATGAAAGTAAGCATCCTGAAGATCTATGGACACCAACAAGGCCTGTAACTCGATAGAGTGGAGAATTTCTCTCAACCTCACCATCTTGAATTTGTCCTTCCTACAAGAGAGGTCACAAACTGAGGCAAGGCAATCAAATGAGCGACTACTGCGGGCACAGCTGGGAACTGGTATGGCCCATGAACATCTTCCTTACATAAAGGAAGACAACCATGCAGCACTAGTGGCGGCAAATATCGGACTACAGCTAGCAATCTAACTCTGCACAAGTAAGGAAGGGCATGTCCCCATCTAAAGGGAAGAAAAAGGATACGATCATGGAATCCTTTAATGCAGCTAGACCCCGTGAAACATCGCAGGGCAACAGTGTAACGCAAAATGAACAGAGGGCTCCGGAAGCAAGCAACAAAGACGATCAAGTGCTGGACGCGATTGCAGCTCTACGGTCATTCATAGACACCAAAATCGAGGAGGTCAAGGTTGACATGCAGCTGATACTGCAAGATATACGAAACCTGGCGCAAAGAGTTACAGCTACGGAGACTGAACTAAAGGAAACCACAGGGACCACGAAGGATCTAGAAATAAGACGGAAGGAACTAGAAAAGAGAAATGCAGCGCTGGAAGCACGCTCGGAAGACATAAAGGTGAGCCCAGCGAAATAATGTACGATTGCTGGGAATTCCAGAGGGAATAGAGGGCACGAACCCCACGGGATTCGTAGAGACCTTGCTACTACAGGAGGTCGGTGCTGGTCAGCTCTCATAAGGATTTGTAGTGGAAAGGGCCTATAGATCGTTACAAAAATGGCCTCTGCCAGGATCACACCCCAGACCAATGATCACAAGAATTCTGAACTTTCAAGACAGGGAAGTCATACTAAAGTATTTGAGGGAAGGAGGAGAAATACGCAGAGACAACTCTAAAATAGCCATATATCCAGACTATACGCCTTCAGTCCAAAAGGGCCAGGAACTCTTTTGTGCCAATCAAAGCCAGACTCAGACAGTTGAACCTTAAATACATGCTTATGTATCCATACAGGCTCAAGGTGATCTACTATGGACGCGCAGTTTACCTTGAAACTCTAGCAGCGGCAGCTATGGGGCTGGAACATCATAACCTAGAAGAAGCTGTCACATGAGCTGCATTTTGGCCAAAGGAGATGGTGGGAGCGGGGGGAAAACTAAAGCAGTTTACTAAAATGGTTGTTATGCTTTAGCTAAATGGTAATTGGTACTCACGGAAACCACGTAAATGAAACTTTAGGTTTGACGGGGGATATACCGTGCCACTTACTTTGGGCTCACAGGTCTATTCCACGAAACGGTTGGTGTCGGCCAGTTGCTGACACGATACAGCTCGCACACAACGACCCGGATGGGTCAAGGTGGTGCGGGGGCGCCCGAGCGTTTCGAGGGAGGAGCAGCAGCTGGGCACAATTGTTTAGTTCTGTTTGTTGTTCAGAGTGTTTTAAGTTCTTCATGTGTAATGGCAAAAGCAGAAGAAAGGTCCTTTGAGATGGCAAGGAGTGAATGGGGGTTGTGGACACTAAAGATGGAGGGAAGGGGTGGCTATGAGAACGTTGTGGGGGGAGTGGGAAGACGGGGTGGGAATAGAAGGGGACACCTTTGGACCAACCACAGTGGGTAACATTAAGGTACTAACATGGAACGTACGGGGAATGGGTACATACTTAGGCAGGACCCGAGTGAAATCCTTCCTCTACAGGAAAACAGTGTCTATTGCATTATTGCAAGAAACCCATTTAACAGAGAGGGCTGTGGCTAAGGTGAAGGAACACTGGGGAGTACAGGGATACAGAGTGACATACTCTAAATATGCTTGTGGTGTCTTTACATGGATAAATGCTGCTGTGCCTTTCCGGTTATTGGGGATGGAGGCTGATGCAGATGGGAGGTACTTGATGCTAAGGGACTACATAGAGTAAATAGAAGTATGCATAGTTAATTCCTATTTCCCCAACCACGGGATCCCAGCGCACCTCAATACGCTATGCGCTAAAATAACCCCATACCGGGAATGTTTTTTCATCTGGGGAGGTGATTTCAATTGCATGAGGGATTTAAACGTGGATAGGTCTAGCCCGCCAGTAAAACGGGCAGCAGTAGCTTCTGAGGCAGTGAATGCATTACTAGGGAGCCTAGACCTGGTAGATGTGAGGAGGGAACTACACCCTGACGATAGAGCCTACTCCTATTTATCTCCACCCCACGGCCTGTACACCAGGACAGACTACCTGTTCATATGTAAGACCCATATGGCACAAGAAGAATCAGCAAAATACCTAGGAAGTTCAGTCTCAGACCACTCACCATTAATGCTGGAGTGGAGGATGACGGGTCTAAGCCCTCCCCCCTCATACCATTGTGGCACATGTCCAAAGATGCCCTGACAGACCAGGCATTCAGACATGAACTCAAAAATAAGCATGAGGAATACATGCTATGAAACGTGGGTAGTATAAAAGATTGGAGCTCAGAATGGGAGTCAATGAAAGTAGTGGTGAGGCGTGGGGTCATTGCAAGTGCGGGTGGTATCAGAAAAACAGTGAGGGCGGAATTGGAGAAGTGGGAAGATGATTTCAAGAGAATGGAATCTGGTACACTGGGAAACAGAGGGGAGGAACTAAGCCTAGCGGAAGCCAGAGTTAACTGCCAAAATGCCTGGGGGAGGCTATCCTAATTTGATTACACTGTAAAAACTACTAGAGCACATGCGGAAGGGGACAGGCCAGGCAGGCTGCTATCATGGCTGTGCAAAAGGGAACACCCGAGACACATAACTACGGAACTTAAAGATGAAGGCATTGTATACAAGTCACAAAAATCAATGACACCTTTATGGAATTCTATTCGCACATACACAGAAAAACAACAGTTTGATACCCCAAGAAAATATAGTGGACACACTGGAAGAAATAGGATTGCCTAGATTGGGTAAAACGCAACACCAAGCGCTAGAACAGGATATATCAGCTGAAGATATAGGCGAAGCAATTAGATCACTAGCCACAAACAAGACACCTGGGAGTGATGGACTCCCTGGAGAGTTCTATAAAGCATATGCGTCAGTTCTGACCCCGGTGTTGCTTGAATTGTTCAGGGAGGCATATGGAAAACGGATGTTACCGAAAAGTATGAGAGAAACACTTGTGATTCCGATACCCAAGCCAGTGAATGCCACCGACAAAAGTGATTTGTACCGGCCACTAGCAATGTTAAATTATGAAATCAAGATACTGACGACTATACTTGTCACACTCACCTGTGTCTCTGCAGGAGAGATGGACGAGCCTCCCTTGGACCCTGAGTTTTCACTTCCCCTGTTTCACCTGGAGGAATACCTTGATCTTTAGTAGGAACTGCACTCCATCCTGCATTTGCAGGGGCGCAATTCACTCATGTGATTGGTGCCAATGTCTGTAGGTGGAGTTCAGATGCCAAACGCTGTTTTATGCCTTCACAGCGAGGCTGAGATTTCAAGGCACCAGTTTCTTCACTGGCTAGAAAGTCCTTCCCACAAGTGAACGTTGAGAGGAGAATGTTGAGTGTCCAAAATTGTCCGTATTGTCTTGGTTTGCCGGTATTTTTGTGGGTGAGTAGTGCTGCGTGTAGAAGCTAGCTGCTGGTAGGTTTGCGCAGCGCCTTCAATTCGAGCACGCCTGGTAATGTCTCTCCCTTTCCCTTGCAGTGGAAATGATGTGGTATTAGCGCTCGAGTCTGGGTTCAGCGCTACTGGAGACTTGGTCGTTAGGTAAATTTGCACGGTGGCTTTTGGTAAGTATGCACCGCGTAGAGAGAGCGCAGTGAAATAAGTGTCTGCGTTATTGGAGCGAGCGCAATGAATGAACAAGTTACTTACCAACTGGTAATGTTCTTTCGATTGGATGTTCCTCCAACATATTCCTCATTTTAGATGTATTCCATCCAGCTTTGCTGCTCTTCGGAAATTTTTTCGGCAGAGGGCGCCGTGCGTCGAGTCAATGGTCCCTCGAAGGCCTCCGTCGAGGGTGACGTCATCGGGTGTATAAGTAGCACGCACGGCGCCCGTTGGCCTCCGTTCTGTTTTTCCCCCATTTTTATCTTTGATCTTGTACTGTGTAGATTGTGCCGGCAGACGGGTATGAGTCTTGCGAGATTTGAGATGGCACTATCCCGGAAAAATCTACAGAGGGGTAGGCTGGGAGGGCGATGAGGAATACGTTGGTGGAACACCCAATCGAAAGAACGTTACCAGTTGGTAAGTAACTTTTTCTTCGAGTGGATTGTGTCCTCCAAAGTATTCCTCATCTTAGATAGACTCCCAAAGCAGTATAGACAATTCCTCTGGAGGAGGGGGGTAGATTTTTCGATACTCTTGGATGGCTGAGTGTAGTACTGCTTTTCCAAAAGTTAGCTCCCTAGACTGGGAAGCATCCAGGTTATAGAATTTTGAGAAGGTGTGTAGCGAAGACCAAGTTGCTGCTTCGCAAATGGATCTTATTGGAACACCTCTTTGAAGGGCCGTGGAGGAGACGATGCCTCTGGTGGAATGAGCCCTTAACCCTTCCGGAGGGTCTTTTTGAGCTAGTCTGTAGCATTCTGAAATGCAAAGCACAATCCAGCGTGAAATTGTCTGTTTTGTCACCGATCCTGTGTAACCTATAAACAGCTGGTTGTCCACTCTAAGTCTGGAAAGTCTAGAGATATAAAAGCTTAAAGCTCTTTTCGGATCCAACCTGTGTAATCTTTACTCCTCCTTCGAAGGATGGGGTGGAGGATAGAATGCGGGTAAGACAATTTTCTGACTTAAATGAAAATCAGATATTACTTTCGGTAAAAATGATGGTTTTACCCTCGACACAACTCTGTCCTTATGGAACACAATATAGGGTGGCCCAGAAGACCGTGCCTGCAATTTGCTCACTCTTCTTGCTGATGTTAGAGCAACCAAGAAGGCTGTTTTCCACGTTAGTAATCTTAATCGACACGTGTGCATAGGCTCAAAAGGAGCACACATCAAGAATTTTAGGACTAAATTTAGATCCCAGATCGGTACTTGAAATGGGTGAGGAGGAATCACATTATTGAGCCCTTTTAAGAATTGTATTATCAAAGGAATTTTGAAGTAGGAGCATTCTTCCGATGAGCGCTTGAAAATGGAAAGCGCCGCAAGGTAACCTTTTATTGTCCCAATATTCAGACCTCTATGTGCTAGGGTCAGAAGGAAAGATAATACTTCCGGAATAGAACATAGAAAAGGATCGACATTCTTTTCTCTGCACCAGTTGCAAAACTTTTTCCAACGGCAACAGTATAGAGACTTTGTTGCTGGTCTTCTTGCCGAAAGCAACACCTCCATAACGTCATCTGGAAGGTTCCAATACCTGAATCTCAGCCTTTCAGATACCAAGCATGAAGGTTGAGCGTTTTGACCTCTGGATGGAGAACCTGACCTTCCATTTGAGAGAGAAGGTTCTCTCTCTGAGGAAGACGTACTGGAGGGCAGATGGACATGTCTAGAAGGTCCGGGTACCACGTTCTCCTGGCCCAATCCGGGGCAATTAGGATCATGCAGCTCCGAAACCTTCTCAGCCTCCTGATGACCTGAGGAATGACGGGAATCGGAGGGAACACATACAATAGTGGGAAATTCCACTCCACCACGAACGCTTCCCCCAGGGCTCCTCTCGGGGGAAATTCCCTTGAGCAATACCTTTCGCATTTTCGGTTGATTCCGGTTGCAAACAGGTCTACTTGAGGAGTTCCCCAAAGGGCGAAGATCTCTTGAATGACTTCCTGAGCCAGTTCCCATTTGTGGGATACCGTCCTCTGCCTGCTCAGAGCATCTGCCGTCATATTCTGTTTCCCGGCTAGATGAATTGCCGTTAAAGAGATTCCCTCCTGAATCGCCCAATACCAGAGCTGCATTGCCTCTCTGCACAGGGGTAGTGACCCCACGCCTCCTCTTTTGTTTAGGTAGTGCATGGCCACTGTATTGCCCGTCATTATCAGGACATTCTTTCCCCTGACAGATGGCAGGAAGGCCTTCAGCGCTAGTCTGATTGACCTCAGCTATAAAAGGTTGATATGTAGTTTGGACTCCGATGGAGACCAACGACCGCTGATAGTCAAATCGTTGCCATGAGCTCCCCACCCCAGGAGTGAGGCATCCGTCACTACTGTGATCTCCGGCCCTGGTTGCCAAAAAGGTTCTCCTTTTAGGATGTTCTCTGTACAGGTCCACCATAGAAGGTCTTGTCTGACCCTGTTCGGAATCTGAAGAAGATCTGTCATTTGACCAGAGAACTGGGACCACTGAGTCTTCAGGGCCCATTGAAGGGATATCATCCTCAAGCGTGCCTCTGGCACCAGAAAGATGCAGGATGCCATGAGGCCAAGCAACCTTAAAAAGTCGTAAGCCTGGAGATTTTGGGCATTTTGGAATTTGGAAACCATCTGAAGAATGTCTTGAGCCCTCGACTTGGGAGGCGAGCTCTTTCCCAAGGACGTGTCTAATACAGCTCCTATGTACTGAAGCTGCTGGGAAGGTGTCATCTGTGACTTCTTGGAATTGAGGGAGAAGCCCAGTTTGTGGAGGAAGTGGCAGGTGACTTTCAGATGATCCAGTGCTTGCTCAGCAGAGCGCGCTCTGATCAACCAATCGTCCAGGTAGGGGTAGACATGAATCCCCCCTCTCCTGAGGTGCGCTGCCACCACTACCATTAACTTGGTGAAGACCCTCGGAGCGGAGGTCCACCCGAATGGCAGGACTCGAAACTAATAGTGTGAGTTGCCAACTACGAATCTCAAGTATTTTCTGTGTTTGAGATGAATCAGCACATGAAAATAAGCATCCTGGAGGTCCAATGACACCAACCAGTCCTAGAGTTGAAGGGCCTGAAGGATCTGAGAAAGGGTAACCATCTTGAACTTGTACTTCCTGAGGAACTTGTTCAAGTTTCTTAAGTCCAAGATGGGTCTCAGTTCTGCGTCCTTTTTGGGGATCAAAAAATACAGGGATTACCAACCCTTGTTGCTCTCCGCTGCAGGTACTGGTTCTATAGCACCTTTCTCCAGCAGGGTTAGAACTTCCTGCTGTAGGAGCGGGTTTGAAAGTTTCAACGGGTGTCTCTCTGGTGGATTGCTTTGAGGTTGCTTTAGAAAAGGAAGGCAATAGCCTTGGGCTATTATTTCTAAAGCCCAAACATCTGAAGTAATGGCCCGCCATTCTTGCAAATGCTGCAACAGCCTGCCTCCTACAGGTGTTTTGTGGTGCAAGTCCTCAAAGTGGTTTTGTGGCGGATGTTGCAGCTGCTGATGGCAAAGAGGCTGCAGCTGGAGCTGGCTTAGCACGTTTTCCTCATCCACCACGAGTGGCCTTTCTTTGGCCCCTTTGACTGACCATTCCTCTCGTCTTGCAGTATGAGGTGTAATAACGATAGGATCGTCCCCTCCATGATTGCCCTTGCGCACGAAAAGGCTGAGGTTGCATAATAGCAGCTCCTAAGGATTTTGCCGCTGCTTTTGAGGTCTGCAACCTCTCAAAGCTCTCGTCAGCCTTGTTCTCTACGTCCGGTGCAAAACCCGACTTCTGTAACCACGCAAACATGCGCATTACCGTGCTAGTGCCCATGGACCTGCTTACACTATCCCCAGTGTCCAATCCAGATTGAAGGGGTTCCTGCATGGCCTTCTTTCCATCTGGAACGATGGCTAGGAAACCTTCCCTTTCTTCCCCTTCTGGTATGTGCTCTGCCGCCATTGCGATGCACTCCCATATAGTGTACGAAAATTTTGCCAAGGCACATGTGGAGTTGGCAGATTTTAATGCCATGCTCCCGGCTGAAAATACCTTCCGTGCCCAACCATCCACATGCTGATCGTCCCTGTCTGGAGGGATAGACGGGTACGCAAGTTTGTTGGAAGCTGTGGCTGCCTGTATGACCAATATGTATGTACCACCCTGTTTTGTAAGGCTACATGAAAAGGTAGTACTGGGTCTTCAGTGGGACCATGGTCCAATAAGTCTGTTAAATCGTCCTGGACGAATTGGGCTGGTGGTCTAACCCATCCCAAGTAATCTACCACCTTGGTTATTAACTGACGGTAAGATAGACTGGCATGCTCTCCTGGATCTGGTCTACCGAAGTCATTCTCAGGAGAGGTGTCAATGCCACTTGCATTGTGTAAAGACTCCACCAAATCCCTCATTCTGCTTTCCTCTGAGATCAAGCATTCTGGGACATTTGGGGTGCCATACTCCAATCCAAAAGGTACATTTTCCTCCTCTGATCTCTCATGTTCCTCAAAAATTGAGGTCAAGGATTTGAAAAACTCCTTCCTAGGGAGAGGCTTGAAAACCTTCTCTGGGAGAGGAGGAGGAAGAGGTGTAGGTAACAGGCTCTGAAGGAATTACATGTTTTTTTTAAAAAACTTTTTCCTTCTCTTTTTCTGGCTGCCCTGGCTTGGTTGGAGCCTTTGGCGCCGAGGGTTTCGGCGTCGACGCTGATAAAGGGGTCGACGACATAGTGGTCGTCGACAGGGTCTGCTTTGAGGGCGTCGGGGCGGCCTTTGACGGTTTTCCCTTCGAGGTGTGATAGGTCTCGGACGGCGTCAGTGACCTCGAGCGGTCGACTCGACTCGAGCGTTTATCGCTCTGCGTCCTGGAAGGTTCCCTATCCTTCCTTTTACGATCACCTGGGCTTTAGGGCGCGCTATTGTCGGAGCGATGACGCTCCCGGTCGGCTTCCGAAGAAGGTGCGGACCGAGGCTTCGCCATCTCAAACACCTCCGTCATTTTGACCCTGAATGATTCCCACTCTTCGGTAGACAAATGTTTTGTGGGGCATTTCATTTTCGGAGACTCGTCTGACGACGAGGTGGAGGGAGACCTATGGCGTCGTTTCTTTGACTTTTTCGACGAAGACGACGAGCGATGAGAATCACTTTGTGATCTAGATCGATGCCTTTTGCGTTGAGGAGATTTTTCCCCATGGGGTCTCGACTCGACGCTAGAGGCTTTTCGATCCTTCCGACCTACCTGCAGCTTTCCTCTCCTTTCTCGCAAGGCCTTCCCCGTCATCGCCTGACACTTCGAACAGGCCTCCATGTCGTGGCCTTCCCCAAGACACCACAAACACTTGCGGTGCGGGTCCGTGATCGACATTTTTGAGCCGCACGACTTGCATTTCTTAAAACCCGATCTCGAGGTCGTGGTCGATGTCGATGACGAGGACATAATTACTTCTCGTTATATTATATTTCTTGACAGAACTCGAGGCGCGCCGAATGTCCGAAGCAACGTAACTGCGGAAAAACGGAACTGAAGCCAACGGGTGCCGCGCGTGCTACTTATACACCCGATGACGTCACCCTCGACGGAGGCCTTCGACGGACCATCGACTCGACGACATCGACACACGGCGCCCTCTGCCGAAAAAATTTCCGAAGAGCAGCAAAGCTGGATGGAATACATCTAAGATGAGGAATACGTTGGAGGACACAATCCACTCGAAATGTCTCTTCTTTCTTACAGGGGTTTGTGCGCTCGTGCAACTAACCTGGATTCCAGCGTTGCGGGAAGATTCGGTGAGTATGCGCAGCGTTACTGATGTGCACGTGTTAACGCTGTTCTTCTTTGTTCTTACAGGTGCCGGTGTAGAAGTCCCCTCTTGACTGGAGATAGCTGCGGCGTGGAGTAAGACCCCGGTAAGCTGATGCTGAATGATCCGGAGCGGGTAAGCAGAAGCAGGATGATCCGAAGCAGGTAAGCAGAAGCAGGATGATCCGGATTAGGTAAGCAGAAACAGGATGATCCAGAGCACTGCAAGTGTGTTGCTGATACAGCTCACAGTAAGCAACACGAAGCACTGGAAGACTCTTGGGTGTGGCTTATATAGCCAGCCACACCCAAACACTAGAGAGCTCATGTGTTATCATGCACTTCCTGTTTGAAACAGGAAGTGGTAACCAGGAAGTTACTACAAACACTAGGAAGGAATGAAAGGAGGGATTTGTTATGGGTTCTTTGTGTGCCTATGCCAGGCCTGCCAAGCCTCCACCCAGCTTGCCCCAACTACCTGCCTGATACCCATGACAATACTAGCTAAGCCGCTCTGCGGTGTTATTGGAGATTTGGTACACAGGGATAAAAATGGTTTAATTCCAGGTCGGAACACGGCTATGAATCTACGCCGCTTACAGCATGTTATAGCACATACGTCAGACTCACAGAAGCAATACGTAATAATCTCACTAGACGCAATAAAAGCATTTGATTTGCTGAACTGGGAGTTGCTACTCGCAGTATTGCGCAAGTTTGGGTTTGGTGTACAGTAAGTGTACACTCCACCAGTGGCAAGGATCAAATCTGGGAGGGTGGTGTCATCGGTCTGGGACATACAAAGAGGCGTCAGGCAAGGGTGCCTTTTATCACCCATGTTATACATGCTGGGGCTAGAGCCGATAGCAATTTATCTCGGAAAGCAGTTTCTGGAAGTGGGCATTTGGGTGGGAGGAGTAAGCCACTTGATATTGCTATACGCAGATGATGTACTATTGTACATAAGAGACCCACACCACAACGTCCCAGTGATACTGGAGGTGCTAGACAATTATGCTAAGGTATCTGGGATTTGCTTTAGCAAAGAAAGGTCTTGTATAGTCCCGCTGGCGGGGATGAGGGGAAGGGGTATGGAAGAATTGCCGAAAGTGGGGCGCCAGTGGCAGTTGGAATCATTCAAATACTTGGGAGTGGACATAAGACACACACCAGAACAAATGCATGAGAGCAACACAGCAGTAGGGATAAAGGGCTTGAGGAAATCCTTGACATTTTGGTCCAGGTTACCGCTATCGCTGATAGGCAAGGTGGCCATTACCAAAATGATAATCTTGCCAAGGTTGTTATACTACCTCAATAAAGTCCACTGCTATATTAAAGCCTCCTTCTTTCGCTTATTAGAAGTATTGCTACGAGAATTCATATGGGGTGCGGCCCGGCATAAACTGTCACTTGATACATTATGCCTACCTTATAGGGAGAGAGGGGTACAACTACGAGACTTGAAAAATACTATCTTGCACCACAACTTAGCTTTGTAGTTAGATGGCTTTCGGATGAGGCTACATCGGAAACGGAATTGCTACAGCAACTGGTAGCTCCTGCACGACTGAAGTAGATTCTATGGGTCCCACTGGGTTGCTTGGGAAGAGCCCCCATGATTATAACAATGGGAATAAAAGTGTGGCACAGAGCTGAGGCCCTGCTGAAACGTGTGCACCCCTACTCACCCGAGACTCCAATCGCTGCCGATGTCTGCAAAGATAGAATGGATCTGGTTGTGGTGAGACACTGGGAAAGGTGTAGTATCTACACTTGGGGTGATGTGTATCAGGAAGGTGTCTTTAGAGAGTTTGACTCCCTACGGGAGAAAGAAGGGCTACCTAAAGGACAGTTCTTTTTGTACCAAAGGGTCTGGAAGGTGGCAAAAGGGAAATGGGAAAAATGGCTGGAGGAGCCGGCAGCGTACCCCTCTGATGACCCTAATGCACAACCTGAGCGACGGCTGGAGGCTGGTGTCCAGGCTATACTGTCTATTGATGGACAGACCCAACCTCAAAAGCACAACACTGAAAGGGTGGTGGGAGACGGACCTGGGAGTAGACCTAATAGAGAAGGAATGGGAGAGACACCAATATACCCCCGGAAGTGTCGAGAAACACCTGATTTCGGCTAATCCAGCTAAATATCTTGTATCGCACTTATACGACGCCACACAGGATAGCTAAATTCAGTAGCAACACGCAGCCACTGTGCCCCTGGTGTGGAAGAGGGGAAGCAGGGCTGATACACATGTTCTGGGGTTGTGGTCATGTACAGCGGTTTTGGGCACAAATAGAACAGGCCTGTAGGAAGGCTGGAATAGTAAGATATGGTTGGACCCCGAAAGAATGCTTGCTGGGTACATACCCCAGGGTTAACAAATGTAAGCATGTGGTCAAGTTCATGGACATGGTGTTCATACTGGCCAAAAGAACCATTGCAATGGCTTGGAAATCATCTGGGGCCCGCAGTATGTACGCTGCCACAATGAATTTGATTGCTGGGCAGAGGCGGAAACTAGAGTATGGAGTGAAGGGGTAACCAGGTCAGAGGCGAATGCGAGTGATACTTATGAAGCTTGGAAAACTCTGGTTTGGGACATGTTTCATCCCTCTGATGACAAACCCCCCCCATGAACGTACACAGACCTTTCCTGGGACGTCTAAAACACGTCACTATAGAAAGCAATATAGGAACAGTGCTAACTTGGGTTCTACTCCCCTACAGAGGATAATGTTTGTCCTAATTAAAACCCCCACCCACCTGCAAAGTAAAAAGTGATAATTGAGAATGTATGTTGCATGACCAGCGAAGAAAGTTTTCTGTTTGTTACTGTGTTATCGGTTTAGTACATACAAATACATGTGTGCATGGAAATATGCTGCATAATATGAAGCAATTGATACATGTATGACTGTTATTATACATAAATTCTAATAAAAACATTTTAAAATAAATTGAATTTGTCCTTCCTCAAGAGCTAGTTCAAGGCCCTGAGTTCAAAGATGGGACGGAGACCGCACCCCTTTTTGAGAACCTGGAAATACCAGGAATACCAGCCCGACACTCTCTGCCCGGGCGGTACCTCTTCCACTGCACCCTTTAACATCAGGGCTCGCAGTTCTTCCTGGAGCTCCTGCTCCGGTTGGCAAGAAGGTGGTGGAGGCCTGTCCAGATGCCTTAAGAAAGGCAGACAACACTACCAGACGAGCTGCAGAACCCAGGCATCTAAGGTAATCTCCTGCAATTGGGTCCAATGACTGGTCATCCACCCTCCAACCGGTGAGTTGTGGGAGGAGAAATCAAAGTGGCAATGAGGACGGAGCCGCTGCGGCCGCTGTCTGCAGGCCTCTAGAGGCCCCCCTGCCTCTTCCTGGGCACAAGAAACGCCACTGCCCCTGCCTGGCTCACGGGAGCTGAATCTTTCTGCTATACTGGATGTAGCACCTGTAGCCTATGCCCCTCAAAGCGAAACTAAAGGCAAGTTTGGCTGGCTGTAGCACAGCTAGGCCAAGTGACTTTGCTGAAAGCTTAGATTGCTTGAATTTTTCAAGAGCTATCAGCCTTCAGGACAAAGAGATTCTCCCCATTGAAAACCAATGTAGAGTAACTTACTATGGACATTGAGACAGAACCCTGAGGAGTGCAGGTAAGCCTGCCTCCTAAGAACAATAGCCAATCCCATCGACTGACCAACATAGCCTGCCACGTCAAGGCTTGCCTGCAAAGACTATCTGGCTACTTCCTTTCCATCATCCACCCACCCACTGCAGGAAACCCTCCTGCATCTCCCCTTCAGGCATGTACTGGGCCGCCTGTTCAACCGCCTTTCACAATCCAAAAGTACTTTGTGAAACCACAGGAGACGTTAGTCGCCTTCAGTGCCATGCTCCCGGTAGAGAAACTCTTTTTCACAAGGGCATCTACCTTCTTTCACTCCCTATCAGTTTGCAAGTTCGAGGTGAACAATGTGGCCGCCTGTACAAACAGATCTTTCCGGTGTGGGGCGAGAGGAGAGAAAAGAGGATCTCCTCTTGCCAGCCTGTATTTTGTTGCCATGTCCGATTTGACCAGAGGAATCGTGCAAGGGGCAATGGGGATGGCAAAAACTGGATTTAAAAGCACAGCCATTTCTGAGGCAGAACCCTCATCAAGAATGTCTGAGAGACCATAACCTTGGACAGGTAGAGCTGGAGTAGTCAACCCGAAAGTATGGCCCACTCTGTCAACATGAGCCCTACATTTGGCATGTGTATGGGTATAGGTATAGGGGTGGGCCTGCTGCATTTCAACATCTAGGGAGGGATCTCACCCGCTGGCATCTTGCAGCCCCTCGGCTAAGGCTATCAGGTGCGCATGATCGGTAAAATAATCAGTACCCCAGCCCCGAGTAAATGGGGTCAATATCGTCCTGATTTCTGTCATCTGTCGCGAAAACGTCCACCATTGAGACCAAGAAGTCGGACCTACACCTCGGAACGAAAGACTGCTTGTCGGCAGAATACGTCAGTGATTTGGCGGGTGGCAAAGACAAAACCTTAGGTGCAAATGGCACATCGAGGGCAATTGATGCCTGAAGCGCGTGATACGGCCCAAGCATCGAAACACGAACAGGTTTGCTCATGGCCGTTCCCAAAATCTCCCCTGACACTGATGGCGTCGAGATCTGTGCTACTCTGGGGCTGGAATCACCGGGCGCCACAAGCGCTACTGGGGCTTGCTTCTTTAACATCTTCAAGATTTGGGACTAAAATTCTTCCCATTCTGCTCTGGACAACTTACTGTATTGTGACGAGACGTTGAAGTTGCGTCAGTGATTGTGATGACTCTTTTTATGAAAAGAAGATGCCGCATGGCTCCAAGAATGGGATAGTTTCTTGTTCTTGCTTGTGCCAGTGGCCTCTCTTCCTTCTCAGAAGTGGGCCCCTCCGTTTGGGCTTCTGAGGACCGAATGGTCGACTACGCAGGTGATTTGGACAGCAGTCAGCCCACAGCAAGCTTCACCGACAGCTCCCGCAAGGACTTTGGATTCATCTTGCCACAAGATGAGCAACTGTTGGTGTTGTGACCAGTGCTGAGTCACCAAACGCATATATCACAAGGGTCGGTCTTCGAGTTGCAATCAGAGCAGAGTTTGAAGCCATAGATCCGGGGTGCGTGCATGTTCACTCACGATAACATCAAAATTGACAAAATGTTGATTGAAAATGGAGTGATCGAAGGATTGCAGTATTCCTCACAAGCGGTGTGCTAACTGTGCGGAAAAAAGGAACGGAGGTACGGCGCATAGTGACGCAGTATATATTTATTTACAAGACAACTGAAGTCATGAGTTGAGGTCCACTACGCCCCCTGTCGAAGTTTTTTCTGAGCAGCTGAAGCTGGAAGGGGATATCTATTGGATGAGGAATCTGCGGGAGAAAGGCAATCCATTGAATTACACATTCTCGCATACAGCAATTCTATCCTAATCCCCACGCACCAGAGGGTAAAAGGAATTGGCGAACAGCAACAAAAAGGGGATTAACACGAGTTGGGAGCAGTTATACCATTTAAAAATATGAGGGGTAGTTGGAAGGGTGATGAGGAACCTTGGGGCACATGATATTACGCATCTTAAGTACTTTTAAGCTTGGTTCTTTCTGATGGAGATGGTTATTCCCATCGGATTTGTGATCTCTGAAATATCATCCAGTCACAGACTGGTCTGAAGATTTTACTTAAAGCTACCACGTAGTACCATGCGGTCCTGTGTCTGACTCCATCATAGGGACTGTGGGATCTCTTGTGACAAAGTGATGTCCTTCTTGCATATACATACATGTCAATATTCCCCCTTGCAGTGGGGAGATGTCAGTCTATTCCAGATTATAGCTTTGCGTTTTGGGACTTGATGTATTGGCTTTATATTGGGGAAATCAGGGATTTTAAGTTCCAGAATGTAAATGTAAAACTGTGACTGAGCTAAGCTACCACCTCCCGATGGGAATGGGGCATTTTGATATATATATATAGCCACTGCTGCCCTTTTAACAAAGGTTGACTTGTTATAAAAAGAACATTGTTCCTGAATCCACATGGGCCTTGTAATGATACAAATGTATAGTTCTGAGTAAAACTTGTCTTATAAGGTATTAGAGCTTAATTATAATGGGATATGATTATGTAATACCACCATATGTTTTTCCTCTCTTTTGCATAGTTTAGTAAGACTGATGGATGACAGATCGGTTGTGGAAGGGAACCTCTAAATACGATTTTTATGTGTTTGTTAGGGAGAATTCACAGAAATGTGCCAATTCCTCTCTACCTTAGAGACCCACAGCTCTTTTGCTGAACTTTGGGACTTTGTACTTTATTTGTTTTCTGTGTTTCTTTTGGTTTTTGGAGTCTGACAAACTCCATAGGCATCTTTTTGCATTGTGTCACACAGCACCCTCAGTGCAGTGACACAGGGAAGTCTTTTAGATTTCCCAAGGTTTAAATACCTTACTCTGGGATTAACTACTGTTTCCCAGAGCAGTAAAGTGAAATTGACTTTACGTAACTTTCTAGACCCAACACACACCATCTTACAATAGGGTGCTGGAGGGTTACATAGTAGCCCCTTTGTATAGCTTCTCATGTAACATTTCCTCATGTAAAAATGTTTATGTTACGCTTTACACAATTAATGGCTGGTGGCAGTGGTTACTTTTTACTACAGTGTTGTGTTTTTATCGGGGGCTGCATTCGCAGCCACAGGAAAGCACCCATGGGTGCCATTTTTGGCAAAATGGCCCTGGTCTTTTTTTTGCCATTTCTTGTTGTTTTGGTCCTTCTTGATATTTACTCTGCGCACCAAACCAGGTTTGGTCCCTTTGTTCATTTTGCCTTTGGCAGGCTTCACGAGTGAAACTCACCTCGGGCTCCAGAGAGTCTGGTGGTGGCAGGAAGGGAGGGAGGTGCCCGAAACTCCCTGTGCTTAGTCTCCTAGGAGTGCACTCCTAGGTGATAGGCCGGCTGGGTGACTGACAGCTAGGCTGGAATGAATGGGAGCAAGCTGCATAAAAGGCAAGGCTTTTTAGTTTGGAAGGCAGAGTCGACCACTGGACGAAGAAATCCAAAGAAGAACTTGAAGAGGACGCCTGATGCAACTCCTGGACTGTTGGTTTGCCCGGTGAAGCCCTGCTGCTGTGCTGAAGCTCCAAGTTCGCCTCGGCAGAGAAGCCCTGCAAAGATGACTTCTCCCCTTGAGTTGGTGGGACCAATCAACTCCAAAGTAAGCCACCTGGACATCCTTCTCGGAGCTGGTTGAATTTCCATTGCAGTCGCTGCTGGAACGGAATAACCAAGGAGAGGAACACCAGTTTGTGTGTGTTGCTTTTAAGTTGGCCAAGAGCTCCAGGAAGATCCTCCGGACTCCCAGGAAGCAGAACTGACCAACCCTGAGCCCTCTCAACAGAGTGTAGGACCCCAGAAGCAAGGGAAGCCCATCTCGACCGCCAGAAACCACAGTGGGGCTGTTTGCGGTAGACGTGAGGCGATGAAACACTGAAGTGCCACTTGTTTGAAGATTGTGGTGCAAGAGTCCCCAGAAGTCTTCCCTCTTGTCCCCATGACTGAGGCCAGGAACAACAGGATATGCAGAGCTGCATCTTTTCTTCAACCTAAAGGTACTGTAAAGTCTGAGAGAACTTACCTCTCACTGTAGATTTGCTTGCTTTTCTACTGCACAAGTCTCCCGACTTGTGGCCCTACATTTGATTCTTCTTTCTTCACCAAAGACTTTTAAAAACATTGTGCAAAGACTTTTCTTCACCTTCAAGAAGTGCTTCAGCCACATAGACCTTTACCCATTGGCGTAGCCTAGTTCTCTGAATGACTCTTCTCTGTTATACATTGTGGAGAGTCCACAAGTATTTGCCTGCTTAAAGAATATTTGTGATCTCTTGTTTGTTCTAATAACCATTTTCTTTGAGACTCTCAAAGCCTACTCTGAATGTACAGTAACATATTAAAGTCCACAGTGTCCTAGCTATTTAAGCCACCTGAGGGTGAAGGCACAGTCTGTGTGCCATCCCCAATGGGTCTTTACTGATTCTGAGAAACCTAAGAGTGTATTTCTGTAGTGTGATTGAGTGTTGCTTTTATTTTGCTCCTTCTGACGAAGGCTTGTTTAAATGACTGGTAAATACATTAATAATAGTTTTATCAAGAAACCTTGAGTATTAGTGTTTATTTGAATACTTGTCACTGTGAAGCTCTGTGTAACTCCACTACTGCTCACATTGACCACTCTTGAGATAAGCCTGGCTGCTAGACCACACTACCAACCTGTGCAGTTCAGACTTATACCAAAGGTTGGGTCCCTATTGCCAGGAGGCTGAGGTTGTTGTAGTGCACCCAAAGGGTACTACCCCAAATCTTTACCCAACAGTGTTATTTGCTTCTCTTACTTAAGCTGATATGTTTCAAAGCAGTGTAGAAAACATGCTAGATGCAAGAACAATACAGTCAGCATTTTCTTTGTACCATATAACTTAATTGATTGAAGAATTATCGGATCAGAGTTTAGCATTTTCTGTGTGAGCAGTGGCATCTGCTTGTATTTCACCCTATGCAACTTCCCGGTTGAATGCCTTGCATTGTCCAAGTTCACGCAGGAGTGTCCTCATTAATTATGGCAGGGGCTCTTAACCCATATTCTTCTAGACACCGAGTTGCAGCAGTACATTTATAATTTGTTGCTTCTTTCCCTTCAGGAAAGTCCATTTTACAGATGGAACAAGTTACTCCTGTAACTATTGTTCTCCAGCATGGGTCTGACATGGATTCATATGCTCATGAATATTTCCAGTCATCAGGCTGGGAATCCTCTGTAAAAGAAAAAACAGTTTCATTTACAAACTGTATTTGTCCTTTAAACCAGCCACTATCCTCTGGGCCATACTCCCCCACATCCAATGAAAGTCCTCTCCCTACGCCCCTCCTCTGGCAGCCATCTTCTGATTTGGTACGCACGTAAAGAGGCAATATGACCAAGAAGAGCAGGATAGGGGACGGAGGGAGGGTTCACATGTGAATCCATGCCAGACCCATACTGGAGAACAATAGTTACAGGTAAATAACTTGTTCCTTCTCCAGCATGTGGTCTTGTATGGATTCACATGCTCATGAATAACAAATACATAGCAGTACAACATTACACAACCACGGGAGGTGGCAAGGCCCAACAGAACCTCTGGAACAGACTTGCCTCAAGCGAACAGGTTGCATAGCACTGCTGGCCAACTCTGGACTCCTCCCCGGATCCCTGTCAACACAGTAAAATATTGTGAAGGTGTGTGTAGACCTCCACATAGCTGTCCTGCAGATGTCAAACAGGGGCAAACCAGACCGGAACGCTGCTGTTGCAGCGAATGCTCTAGTGGAGTGGGCTATCGGACGGCCGGGCAACGGTTGGTTCACCAACCGATGACAGTGCATGCAGCCAGAGAGCCACCTTGAGAAGGAAGCCTTGGACAAAGGCCTTCCCATGGTTCACAGGACCAAAGTTCACGAACAGTTGAGACATCTTCTGAAAACGTTTCGTGCCCGTCACATAGAGCTTCAACGTTGCTCATGCTCTGAGCGAGTGCAAGGCTCTGTTAGCTGTCGACAAAGGTTTTGGGGGAAAAAAATAGGTAACGACAAAGGCTTGTTGAGGTGGAATTCCGATGGAACCATTGTCATAAAAAAAAAGGTGCGTCCGCAGCACCATCCTCGAGTCGTGGAAAGTCAGGTATGGCTGTTTGCAGGAGAGGGCCTAGATCTCACTTACCCTCCTGGCAGAGGTAACTGCCACAAGGAAAGCCGTTTCCCAGGAGAGAAACTTGAGAGAGACCTGATGCAGAGGTTTGAAAGGTGCCCCCCATGAGCCTTGTCAGCACCACATTCAGTTCCCACGCCGGGGCAGGAGCCCTCATGCGTGGGAAAGATCAAAAAAGTCCTTTGCGGAACTCCGTGGCGAGTCAATGAGACCAAAGCGAAGACCTTCCTGGAGACCTGGTGTAGCAGGAGTTAGCCGCCATTTGTACCTTGACAGAGGCGTGTGCCAGTCCAGCCTTGGAAAAGGATAGCAAGTACGGAAGAATCTGCGGGGCCATGACCCTCAGAGGGGTAATCTTCTGAGACTGGCACCATGTAGAGAAACGCTTCCACTTGTGACCGTAGCACTTCAAAGTCGATGACCCCCTGGACTTGGGGAGGACCTCCGTGCAGTCCGCAGGCAACTCATATCCTCCAAACTCTAGTGCTGCAGGAGCCAAGCCCTCAGGTTCAGCAATCCTGGGTCATGGCGAAGGATTGTGCCTCCTTCTCTGGTGAGAAGATCCAGAACTACTGGCAGCTTGACCGGAGGCGAAGCAGACAGGCTGAGACGGTCCGGACACCAAATTGCCTCGGCCACGCCAGGGGGATGAGTAAAATCCTGCTTTGGCATTGGTTGAGTGTGTTGATGACTCGTAGCAGGAGTGACAACGGAGGAAACACGTACAGAAACCACCCTTTCCACAGGAAGGAGAACGCGTCCCCCAGGATTCTCGGTTGGTGGAATCTGCTGACAAACTTCTGGCATTTGGAATTCGCCGCTGTCGCAAACAGATCGATCTGGGGCCTGTCCCGCTCAATGAAGATGCGGTCCACCTGGACATGCCGAAGCTCCCACTCGTGGCAGGAGCACAATCCTCTGCTGAGGGAGTCTGCAATGGTGTTCTTGACTCCAGCTAGGTGGAGAGAGATGAGAAACATCTCTTGTATGACGGCCCAGAGCGACAAGTCCTGTGCTTCCTTGAAGAGCGCTGGGGATTGTGTGCCCCCATTTCCTGATGTAGAACATGGTTGTGGTGTTGTGGTGTTGTCCGTGAAGATTCTCACCACCTTGCCCTTCAGAGATGGCAGGAACGACTTGAGTGCTAGGAACACTGCCCGTAGCTCCAGAATGTTGTTGATATGGAGATCCTTCTCCTCCGACAGCCACATGCCTCTGGCATGCAGACGTTCGGTGTGGGCTCTCCAGCCTTCCAGGGAAGCCTCTGTGGTGACCTTCTCCTGGTATGGAGGGTTTTGAAACCCTGTTCCCCGGGTGAAGTTGGAGCGAACACCCCACCACCCTATCGCCCGACGGAACTCCTTGTCAAACAGGATCTTGTCAGCGAAGCTTCCGGACACCTCTATCCAGGGAACGTCCAGCACCTCCTGAAGAGGTTGAATCTGTAACTTGCAGAGTCGGATGAGATACATGCAGGATGACATACCGAGCAACGACTTTATGGTTCGCACCAAGGCGGTCTTCATCGACAACATCTGCTGCACCTTCCCTTGAATGGCTGCTACCCTCTCCTCCGAGGGCTATGCCAGGCAGGAAACTTATCGAGTCTGGCTCGTAGGAACAGCGCGTTCTGCGATGGGTCAAGCAGGACTTTCGATAGTTGATGGAAAATCCCAAATCCATCAGTAGCTGGAGGGTCCCCTCAGTGTGTCTGACTGCCAACTCTCGTGAACGGGCCCAGATGAGCCAGTCGTCGAGGTACAGGTGTATACCCCATAGACGTAGGTGGGCTCCCACCAGTGCCAACACTGTGTGCCCTGGACGACTTCAATCAGAAATGTATGGCCTTGAACTGGTAGTGCTGGCCCTGCACTACAAAATGCAGAAACTTTCGATTTTTCTTGTGAAGGGGGGCGTGGAAATATGCATCCTCCAGGTACAGGCGTGAAGAAGTTTTCCTACAGTTGCCTGAGCACGTGCTGCAATGTGGCCATCCTGAACTTTTGGGACATCAAACATTTGTTGAGATGTCGCAGGTCTAGGATGGGCCTCCAGCCCAGTCTCCTTTCTGACCAGATAGTATCTGGAATATACTCCGGAGCCCCGGAGCCGTTGGGGAACTAGCCCTATCGCCCCTTTCCGCAGCATGGCCCGTACCTCCTGCAGGAGCTGAGACATGTGCTGCTCCCGACAGGTAACCGGAGGAATCCGCGGACACCTGCGTTGAAACTCCAGGTTGTGTCCCTGGATGAGAGCGTCCAGCACCCATCTGTCGGTGGTGAGCTTCTACTCGCTGGAGAGCGTCCAGCACCCATCTGTCGGTGGTGAGCTTCTACTCGCTGACGAACCTTGTCAGCCGGCCGCCCACCGGGGTGAACACATGGGGCCCAGACTTCCTGGCCATTTCAGGCCTGTTCCAGAGCTGGCGTCCTGCCCTGCAGGCGAAGGCGACGCTGTGCTCCACTACCGTAGGCCTGGGAACGGCCTCTGTAGGCTTCCTGGGCCGTGGACCTGGAAGGCTGACGGTACAAAGAAAAGAAACCTTTGGAAGACCTGCTCGACTTTCCCCTGGAGGAGCAAAAAGAAGAGTGCTGCTGCTGGTGAGTGCACAAGCAATGGGCCGTCTCTGTATCCACCTTGATGGCCGGGAGGGACTCGTCGACTACCTTCCAAAACAAGTTCTCTCTATCGAATGGCATGTCCAACACCCTCGCCTGGACTTCCTGCCAGAAATTCATGGCCTTCATCCAGCCTTGTCGATGAAGGCAGACACTGTTCCCCATCTACCGGAACCCTGTGTCAGCAATGTCCAACCCGACCATAAGATCAGAAGTAACTTACCCCTCCTGGAAAAGAGCGATTGCCTCCATCCTCTTATCTGGGAAGAACTCCAGAATAGGGCCCAGCTTGTACCATAGCTCCCGCTTCTTTCCCTCGCTGTCCGGCGGGACCAAAGACTAGGAGGACGGGTTAGCTGACAGTTTCCTTGCGGCCACCAATACCACCGAATCCGGCGGTGGTTGAGACCTCTGGCACTTGGGTGCGGAGTCCGGCACCCGATACGTCTTCGCCAGTCTATCCCATTTGGCTGTAGCCGTACAAGGGTTCTTCATGAGGGCAAGGCCCTAATTCGACATCGTCCAGGAGGGGCACTGCCATGCTTGTCTTTCTTCTGGACTTGCACCTCTGGTACAAGAAACCCTCCTTCCTGGATTCTTTGGGCACAAGCTGAAAAAGCTTGGAGGCTCTGGCGATCATGGAATGGAACGACCCCACCTCGTCCGGTGGGTACGCCCTAAGTGGAGCATCCAAATGAGGAGACTCGCCGCCCGCTGCAACGATATAGTTGTCATCCGTGGTCATGGGCATATCGGTCCCCATACCCGTGTCTGGGTCTGCTGGGGGAGAATGGGCCTAACGCGGATGCTGAGGCTGAAATGGGGCCGTCAGTGGTGCTTCCTCTTCTTAGTTGGAGGCTGAACGGGCGACTGGGGGACCATTGTAACCAGGCCCGGTGGCATCCTCTTCTGGATCTTCGACACCAAGGTGTGAAGGGTCGACAGAATGCCCAGAGACACATCAATAGGCTGAGCTGGCGGGATCGGAAAACTAGTCCCTGCACCATCGTCGGCATCTTCGTCTTCCTCTTCCACATCCTTGTGGACCGTGTGCAAGGACTCCAGGTCCTTGCCGTCTTTGGGACGAGACCTCTATGGCTTTTGCCACGCCCTGGGAGGGCTGTTTTGGTGCCTCCTCACCCTCTCCCTATTTCCCACCCTGTTGGGCTTGAACCGGTTTCCCCATTCTGGCGTGCCACCAGACTTTGTCAAAGTCACTGCGGCGGTGTCACGCCTAAGGGGCAAGGATACTTTCTGTGCTGCGGGCGCTACCTTCACAGGGTCAGCTCCCTTAGCTGTCGTGAGAGCAGCTGCCACCAACTCTATCATCGACAAAGTCTTTGCCTGTGCTGATTGGGCCTGCTTGTGCAGCTCGGCCTTCTTCTCCTCGTCCGCGGCCGCCCAGACTTCGCCCGCAGCGAAGCCGGAGTAGATTATTTCCTTTTGGAGGAGGAACTCGATTGCTGGCTGACAATGGAGGTGGAGGGTGACGATCGTGCCCTATCCACCTTGGGACCAGCTTCCGCGGCGACTCCGGTGGACTCGGACTTGCGGTTCTGGGCCTTGTCTTGGGCCCCCACGGATGAGGCGCCCTTAAAGGACAAAAAGACTGCTGCTCGGACGAGCCGGTCCTGGGTGAGGCATGACCCTTCTTGGGGCACGAGGCAGAGGGTTTAGCGTTAATCCCCGCCACCAGTCTACTGTGCCTGTGCTTAGTCGCCTTCTTGGAGAACCAGAGGCATATCTCACTCTCCACCTCCTTATGGTCCAGGTGCAGGCAGTAGAGGCATTGTAGGCGCTTGTCTTCCACAAACACATTACGTAGCCTGCACTTGGTGCAGGGTTTGAAGAGGGACCTTCCCTCCTTCTCCTCCATTCTGGTCAGAGGGCGCAAAATAGGCCTGATGGCCTTCTGGAAACACTGATGATCTCTACCCTTGAGGGGCCCTGAAATTCACAGACAACAGATCCCTGCTGTTAGAAGATGGAGAAAAGAGCACACAGGTTCTTTTGGAACAAAAATAGAACCTTTTTCTGTCGAAAACACGTAAAAAAGTAGAAGTAGCTCGCAGAGCAAACTCGGGGACTGCCAACACTGAAGCGTGCAGAACAAATCTGAAGATGCCTGCCAGAGAAGGGGGCATAGGCAGAGGACTGGCATTGGATGGGGGCAGTATGACCCAGGACAGTGATTGGTTTAAAGGAGAAATACAGTTTGTAAGTGAAACAGTTTTTTCTTTTACCGTTGATTCCCAGTCTAATGAGAGGGAATATTCATATTCATGTGACTCCATGCTAGACCCCATGCTGGAGAATTATGTTTCTTCTGTTCCATTACTTTCCGTCTCATTTCAGCTTGGATTATTAACATAGAAAGATATGGCTGCTAATGAAAACAGTATTATGAGTCCACTGCCATTAAAGTTGCAAGCAACTTCACTTAAGGTCACAGTTACTCAAGCTGATGGTCCATTGCTAGGAGGCCTTTTTGCATCAGCCATCTGGCACTATAACATGATGATATGTAGAAGGGGTCTTGGCGCTGGGAAGCAGCACATGACTTAGACTCTCAAACAATGGAGGACAGTATTGAGGGTGTGAGATAGTGGACATTTACAACTGCTTGGCATGTGAATGTGGAAGGGAGCACCCAAGGTTACTTCCAAGTCTAGAAACTTTAAGGATTTGGTCATGTTATTATCATCCGAGGAAGAACTGACTAATGGAAGAAACAGAAGATGGACTTCGTGAGAATTCACACCTAAGGAGGAAAACCACGCATTCATAGAATTGTCCAAGGTAAAATGAAGTCACCCGTTTTGAAAGTTTTGAACTAGTCAGTCCATGCTGTCAATATACAAACACGCATCTAGGGGTGGGTCTTCAGGTTGGCATTTGAAGTTTAGAAGACGACATCCTGTTGGTTTGTTTCACATTGCATGTCAATGTGATACACCGTTTATGTTCCTTGCTACTTAAAAAAATATGACAATGCATTACTTACCGTAAAAGCATTTCTGATGGTTGTATCTGCTTAGATTCACATGCTGTGCATAGGTCCGACATCCAGTGGTCACTGCGGAGTATTGCATTTTGTTTTTCGTAGTCGAAAAGGGGACGTCGACAAGGCGTGTCTGTAACACTATCCCTATAGTGACGTGCGTTGTACCCACAATCCCTCACGCGTCGAGGTCCCTCTGTTTGTATTTTTCTGCCCTGAGGGAGCCTTCTAGACGTGAGTGAGTACAGAAAAGAGAGAAATATAGGAAAGGATGTCTATGTTCCTTCCATCCGAGCGGGGAGGAAGGGCGGGCGCATGTGAATCTAAGCAGATACAACCATCAGAAATGCTTTAACGGTAAGTAATGCATTGTCTTCTGATGTTTGTTAATCTGCTTAGAATCACATGCTGTGCATAGACTAGCGAGCAGTACCCGGAGTTGGCGGTGGGTTATGAGAAGGAACAGTAGAGAAAAGATGTCTTAATACTGCCTGTCCCACCTGGGAGTCAGATCTAGAGTGTGCATCTAGACAGTAGTGTTTTGTAAAGGTGTGCACAGAACTCCAGGTAGCCGCTTTGCAGATGGACTCAAGGGGAACATTTGCAATGAATGCTATGGAAGCCCCAGTGCCTCGAGTGGAATGTGCTCTTGGCTTGAAGGGTAGGTCTCTCTTAGCAAGAGTGTAACAGAGAGTGATGCATTGTACAATCCATCTAGATATAGTGGACTTAGAGACTGCATCTCCTTCTCTTCCTGCTGCCACCGAGACAAAGAACTGATTAGTCTTTCTCAGTGTTCTGGTTCTTTCCATGTAGAACATGACAGCTCTGCGTACATCTAGTGTATGCAGACTTTTTTCTCCCAAGCTGGAAGGGTTTTGAAAGAACGTTGGTAGTTCTATAGACTGGTTTACATGAAATTTCGAGATGAATTTTGGTGCAAACCTTGGGTGTGTGCGTAGAACCACCTTATCCTTGTGAACTGTTACGAAGGGGTCTAGTACAGAAAGAGCCTGTAGTTCACTTACTCTCCTAATGGAGGTGATAGCTATTAGGAAAGCAGTCTTAAGAGTGAGGTATTTAAGAGTTGCCTTGTGCATGGGTTCGAAAGGAGTGCCCATGAGTCTAGAAAGTACCACGTTTAAGTCCCATCCGGGAGCTGGGTTAGCTATCGGAGGGTGTATTCTCTTTACCCCCTCCATGAAGGCCTTGATAACTGGTATCTTCCACCACGACACTTTAAGTTGGGAAGTGGTGTATGCAGAAAGTGCCGCTAGGTGGACTTTAATGGAATTAAACACTAGACCTGAATCCAGTAAATGGGTCAAGTACAGAATAATGTTAGTGGCAGAGCAGTCAACCGGGTTGATGTTCTTACCTCTACACCAGATGACAAATCTTTTCCACTTGCTAGAATAGCAGTGGCGAGTATTAGGTTTTCTGGCTTCCCTGAGGATGTCCATACATCTCTGTGGGAGATGTAAATGTCCAAATTCTATGATCTCAGGAGCCAGGCTGCTAAGTTCATGGTCTGAGGGCATGGATGCAGTGTCCTGTCCTTGTCTTGTGACCGCATGTTGTACGGGCAGGGAAGTTTCATTGGGGGAGATAGGGACATCTCCATCAAGTGAGCGAACCATGGCTGCCGGGCCCACATTGGGGCCACTAGTATCATGGTAACCTGCTCCTGGTGCATCTTGTGCACCACTTTGTTGAGGAGGGGAGTCGGGGGAAAGGCGTAAACAAATTTCCCTGACCATTGAATCGACAGACCGTTCCCCTTGGACTGGTTCTGGGGGTACCTGGAGGCGTAACTTTGGCATTGTGAGTTCTCCAGGGTTGGGAACAGGTCTATTTCCGGGAATCCCCATTGCGTGAAGACGTCAAAGACGATGTCTTCGTGCAATTGCCATTCGTACTCTTTGGGCAGGGGGAAGTCTCTGCTGAGTTTGTCTGCTAGCAGATTGAGTTCCCCTGGTACATGTTGTGATGGTAGGAACATGTGTTTGAGAGCCCACTTCCATATATTCTGGGACAGCTTGGACAGTCCTGGAGAGTGAGTGCCCCCTTGCTTGTTGAGGTAGTACATGGCTGTGGTGCTGTCTGTGAGGACCATCACTGTCTTTCCTTGTAAGTGTTCCTGAAAGGCTTTCAGTGCTTTGAACACCGCTAGTAGTTCCAGCAGGTTTATATGCTTGGATGCTAATCTCGGAGTCCACACTCCATGAGCAGTCTGATGGGATACATGAGCCCCCCATCCTGTAAGGTATGCGTCTGTGGTTAGAGTGGCTTCCACTGCGGGTGTGGCAAAAGTTTTCCCTAATAACAGGTTTTCCTTTGTCCACCACCGTAGCGAGAGAACCAAGGCCTGCGAGACCACCACTAGATCGTCCCATTGTCCGCTGGCCTGACACCACTGGCTGTAAAGCCACTCTTGCATTGGGCGCATGCGCAAGCGCGCGTGAGGTACCAAATAAATACATGACGCCATCATCCCTAGCAAGCGCATTGCTTTGCGTACCGTCACCTCTCGACCTGCCACATAACAGGGGATCTGAAAAAGCATGTTTTGGACCCTCTCGTTGGAGGGGAAGACGAGGCCGTCCTTTGTTCGAATTAGAGCCCCTAGGAATTGTTTGATTTGGCTGGGGTCTAAGCTGGACTTCTTTTCGTTGATGGAGAAGCCCAGTTGGGACAAAAGGTCTACGGTCTTTTGGGTATTGGAGAAGCATGTTTCGTAAGAATCCCCTGTTATGAGCCAGTCGTCGAGGTAAGGGTATACCGGGATGGATAACCTGCGCAGGTGGGCCGCTGCCACTGCCAGTACTTTCGTGAATACCCTTGGTGCAGATGCTATCCCGAAGGGTAGTACTCTGAACTGGTAGTGTTTGTTCTCTATCTTGAACCTGAGGTATTTTCTGTGCGCTGGCAACATTAAAATATGAAAGTATGCATCTTTCATGTCTAGTGTCATGTAATCCCCCTGTGATAACAGTGGGATTACTTCCTGCAAGGTCACCATACGAAACTTTTGGGGTTTGACAAACTTGTTCGCTGGGCGCAGATCTAATACAGGGCGCATGGTTAAATCCTTTTTGGGTACAAGGAAGTACACTGAATAAATACCTTCTGTTACCTGAGATAGGGGGACAGCCTCTATAGCTTCTTTTTTCAGTAGCTCTTCTACTTCTTGAAGAAGAATAGTGAGGTGTTCCGGTGTCATGCGTCGGTTCCGTGGGGGTCTGTATTTCGGGGAACCGTTGAATTCGATGCAGTATCCGTGGGATATGGTGGATAATACCCAGCGGTCTGACGTTATTCCCTCCCATGCTGAAAGGAACGATGTTAGCCGGCCCCCGACCGGTGATGCATGGGAGGGGACCCGAATCTTCGGGTCATTTTTTGGTATTGGGCGTGGGGCCTTTGGGACTGGAGCCGCGCCCTCTTCCTTTGCCACGACGTTGGCCTCTTTGACTGAACTGGGTGCTTTGGTTAGAGGGCCAGTTGGTAGCAGAGTAAAATTGCTGTTGGCTTTGCTGCTGGCGTGGACCACGAAAGGAGCGTCTATTGCCATAGCTGCGTCCGTTAGGTGGCCTAGAAATTTGGTCAAGAGTCTTGATGGTATCAAACTCTTCCTTCGCATGTTCTAGGGCCTCATCAACTGCTTTCCCAAACAGATGTGTTTGTTCTATGGGCTTATTTATCAGGGAAGCCTGGGTTTCCGGCTTAAATCCCGAATTGCGCAGCCAGACATGGCGTTTGAGAAGTAGTCCCTGAACTAGGGAACGGCCAGCCGCCTCTGCAGCATCTAAGGAGTTCTTTACGATGCCCTGGTTTACAAGAGTTCCCTCTGAGATTATAGCTAGCAGGCGTGGACGCAGGGGTTCTGGTGCGTCCTCTGCTTCGCTGCGCAGCTTGCTCCACTGTGCATCTGCGTAGCTAGCTAGTAGGGAATTGTTATTTGCAATCCTAGTTGAGAAGGCGGCGGAGGTCGTGATTCTCTTCCCAAGTGCATAGAGCTTCTTGCCCTCTTTGTCAGGTGGTGCCTCACTAGTGGATAGTGGTACCCCCGCTCTTTTTCTTGTATTAGTAACTACAAGGGAGTCCGGAATAGAATGTCCCCTGATGTACAAAGGGTCAGAGGAGAAAGGGCTGAAGAGCTTTTCTATCCGAGGGTTGACCCCTCTGACTAAGGCCGGATTGGAAAGGGAAGGAGTTATTCTTCTCCTTATAGAAGCCAGGAGCGGAATAGACTGACTAACCGGGGCTTTTTCTTTAATAACTTTTTCTACAAAGTCTATGTCCGGAAGAGTCTCCCCTGTGTCTATTTCCAAATGCGCTGCTGCCTTGCGCAATAGTGCATTAAGTGAAGGTTGGTCATCTATGGGGGAGGTGTTTCCAATAGGTGAGTCCTTGGGAGGAGAAGAGTGAAAGACATCAGGGTCTGAGTGCACTGATGGGGATTGCCAAGGCTGCACTGATGGGGATTGCCAGGGCTGTGAGGTAGCTGTATCTTCTTCAAAAGCTCCTGCACTAGTGTAAGGGTCTTCTTCAAACCCCTCTTCCTCATGTTCTTCCTCTCCACCCAAACACTCCTCATCTTCCTGGAGGTATTGCTCCTCTTCAGTGAGGTCATATGCGTCTGTAGAAGGGGGAAACAGCCTAGGAATCTTGACCCTAGGGTCATCCTGGGTCCATTCTCTTGGTCTTTTGGGTGTGGGTGGGTTTTGGATACCCAAAAACCTTTCCATTTTCTCCATACAAGAATGGAGTCTTTCAAGGGTCTCATGGGGAACCCCTGAATAGTCTAGAGGGGGAAATCAGTGTTTTCACCTTCCAAACGCTTAGAACGCTCCCACAACGTCGATGAAAGGTTTCCGTCAACCTCAGAAAAGCCCTCCGGTAGTTCAGAAGTGCCCTTAGATGAAGGGGGCAGTTCCTGGCTACTCTTGTGCTTTTTCGGCGTTTCTATATCTTTTGGTGCGGTATTCGACGTCTGTTTCGTCATCCGCTTACGTTTGTCTTCGGAAACAATTCTCGCCAGGCTCTCGACAACGAGTTCGTCAGTAGAGGGTTCTGGAGTCGACGTTGCCTGCGTTACGCGTTGTTTCTCGACGGCCGCTCTATGGAGCGTTACGTCGGATGTTTTTGAGGTAGCGCCCGTGTTAGATGAAAGCCCAATCGCTGGTCGCGGCTGCATTTGCGGGTGGGGCTTGAGACCCTTACGGTCTGAGGTAGACGCCGGAGTGCCCTGCGTCCCCTTCGGCGCTGATGGATCCTTCGTCCTTGACGAAGAAGAGCCGTGGGTTGTGTGCTTAGGCCTATGGGGTCTGTGTGCGTCCTTGTCGCCGGGGTGTTCATCCCCATAAGCAGGGCGTGAGCCGAGCCCGTCGGGGCCGGGGACGGACGTCGAGGAGCGCGAGCGCTCCTTCTGGGGGTTAATGACTTCCGTAACGGACGTCGAGTTATCACCCTCCTCGTCACTTTCTGTAACAGCGGCGGCGGGTGAGGAAACTGACTTCGACATAGCGTAGTCCGCCCACCTCTCAACTTTCCGTTCTTTAAGAGTTCTTGGTTTCAAGAGCTTACAGGCCGCGCAGCTGTCCTCTTTATGATCGAGGGGCAAGCAACGATTACAGAGCTTGTGTTTGTCCTTCCAAGTGTATTTGCCCCTACAGCGTGGGCAAAACTTAAAAGGTGTCCTCTCCATAGCTGAGGCAATAAAAACTGGTGATAACAACCCCAAGGGAAAGATAGGGGAGAAAGAAAGACATTCTCGACGAGAAGATAAAAGTTCGAACCCCCACTCTCCCTACTGTATGTTGGCCGGCGAGGCCTGGCCACGTGTTCGGCAGCGCCGAAGGATCTCCTCCGTCTCTTCCCCTCCGTCGAAAACTTGCTCGGCGGAGAAACAGCTTCACAGCTAACGTCGAGGGGAGGGATCTTTAACAATAATTATATATTAAGGACCGAGGTCAGTAGTAAGTGTTTTGCAATGTCTCTCTAGGAGCTCCGCGTAAGGCGACCATAAGCTGGGCGGAAAAAAACAATCTGAGGGACCTCGACGCGTGAGGGATTGTGGGTACAACGCACGTCACTATAGGGATAGTGTTACAGACACGCCTTGTCGACGTCCCCTTTTCGACTACGAAAAACAAAATGCAATACTCCGCAGTGACCACTGGATGTCGGACCTATGCACAGCATGTGATTCTAAGCAGATTAACAAACATCAGAAATATATATTCTGTGGGCTCAGTTTCTTCCACAACTCTTAAGAGAAGTAGGCAAATGAGTTTGAAAGCATTCTGTGGGCGGAGTACCATATCCTTATGAAGAACAAATTACTAATTGGTAATGTTCTTTCTGATGGATGTTTTCTCCCACGATTCCTCAGCTTTGATATTCTGTCTCCAGGGCTGTGCAGGCTCAGCTCCACATGCCCCGAGCCGGTGAGGATTTAAGTGCCTGTATTTGGAGCTGGCGCAGCCCAATACATCAGCTCTGTCATTTTCCCCTAGCACTCAGACCCTGAGGAACAGCAATATAGATAAGGTGTACTCACCATCTTCCAGAACAGGCAGTTTTGTGAAGATCATGAGGAATCAGTGGATGGAAAATCGATTAGAAAAAACATCAGAGAGGTAAGAAAATTGTTTGTCTAATGGATTCCTGCCTCACACGGATTCCTCATCAATGTACACTCCCACTGGAGTACATAAAGCTGGAGGAAGGCAAAAGGACACCACCCTCACCAGAAAACTCTGGAGACCTGCTCGACCAAACTGGGCATCCTGCCCTGACAAGGAGTCCAAGCAGAAATGTCTGGCAAAAGTGAAGTAATTTGTTCTTTTGGCACAGAGGTGACAAAAGGACTCCATCGACTTTGCAGATTGTGGAGGGGAGGAGAGAGGAAGACTGGTCCCGAAAAGTCGAGAAAAGTACTGCAAGAGGTTCCGAACCCCATGTGGGTCTTAGACAGTATACTACTACTTCAAAGGAAAAATCACCACTGCAGAGACTCCGCCGAGGATTTGTCATCACAGTTACTGTTTTGAATGGACTCCTGCCTTCTAGATTGCACATCGTTCATTTAGACAGGAGGATAGTTCAGGGGCAATAGGTTTGTCTTGGAAGCAAGACGATACAGTGCACACAGGTTCCTATCCTGGTACCCCGCTTAGAGGCTGGTCTCTGGTGTTAAGCACGACATAAGAAATTAATTAATTCATCTTTGTTAACTATCTCCCAGCACAGCTTCTCTACGGAAATGTAGCCACTGCCAGAGGTCGCTATGCACCACGTCCCGGAAAGGACATCATGGGCAGTATATATTGAGGCACACACCCATGACCTTAGCTCTTTGTTCCACGCGCCCTCTTCGCTTTAGGAACAATGCTTTGTTGAAATCTTCGATTCTGGATTTTGACGTCATTCTGAATCCTTCAAAGTACTTGTTTTTTAAACTCTATGTTGACTGCGGACATCAATGTCCATCTAGGATCCCCACAGGATCCGTCTTAATTGCCTTGTTGAGGGGCATGACATGCAGGATTGCGGGTTGAGTCAGTAGTTGCACCCCACAGTGCTTCGTGAATGGGGGACAAAGGTCCAACCTTCCTCCACAAGGAAAAGGGGTACAAACTGACTCGTTTGCGGGTTGCCTGGCACTGAACATCGCATGGAATAACAGTTACCGGTCCACAAGGACAAGAAGAAAAAGAAGTACTGCAACAGGTCTCGGTCACCCTAAATAGCTTTTAAACACCAGTCTTCTTCCTCTCTGAGGAAACAGAGCCATGGTTTCAGTGACTCCTGAGAAGAGCAGGCTCATCAGGTATCTTTCTTTATCCAATCCTTTACTCCAGAGTAATTGGAGGCCTTCTGGCATAAGATGCTCAACAACTTTGCTAAGGTCTAGATGTCATTGCCTTCGGCCCAGCCAGAGCTGTCATAGTCCACTGCGCTCAGATGAGCCGCCAGAGACATTGCAAAGTCACGTGACCGTACGCTCTTGGGCTCGGCCACATTGAAGACAGATAAGAACCAGTCTCGAGGTTGCACTGCTCTGTTTTGGACACCGGTCTTCCGGCTTTCTAATTTCCCACCATGGCGCCAGTCGCTCTGACTGACTGAGTTCTTTGGGAGTATGCTCAGCTCCATAGGAGTGCCTTTATGTCTCAGATGAAAGACATTTATGAGGAGAGGGATCCCATTTCTTTTGGATTGGCACCCCTAAACCCCAAGTAAGTTAGAGACTTCTCAGAGGAACTTTATGGAAAGTAAGGTGAATTGGTGGAACTTGCCAATGATTTACAGGATACAAGTGGTCTCAATACCTTCCCAGAGCTTGACATCTTCCATGCTAATACTCTGGGTAACCCTCAGTCTGCTTTTCAGCATCTGATAGCCAAGGTAGTTGATAGCTTGGGGTTGCCAGCCCCCTCTCAATGCCCCATGATCAGAGTCGTAGTCTAGACAAGGGCACAAAGAAAGATCACACTGACGTTCAACCAAGCAGCAGAAACACCAGTCCATGAACTATGGACCAAGCTGGCTGACCTCAGTCATGACTGTGGACCAGGACCTAGTCAAAAAGCACAGGCCAGCACCTTCAGAGCCGCTTTTCCTGTCCACCAACGCATTACCTGAAAATGTAGTCTGTCACTGCGAACCTAAAGACAGCATCTTAACCCTCTTTGTCTGCAGGTAGGGATAGCAAGAGACTAGGTGCCTGGGAAATACATGTTTTGGCTGAGCAACACTGGATTTGAGGTGTATCAATGCCTCTTGTGCCTTAGCCGCATTTTCATTTGGACTTTGGTTTGATTTCGGAGACGGCAGGAAACATCCCTACGGGCGGCAAGAGAGATGGTTTTGAATACTGGTGAAGGACGGCAAAGAGGCATTTCGCCAGATCTTCCAATCATGCCTCGATACTGCTGACTGTGTGGTCAGAACTATGGCCACCATAACAGCACTGAGCAGATACTCTTGGCCAAGAACGTCAGATTTTGCCCTGGATGTCCAGGTGAACCTTCTACACATGTCATTTGACAGAAATAATTTGTTTGTTATAAAGGCTAATTAATCACACTGTGAATTGGACTTCCACCATCCCTCCTGGTTCCCCGCAGAATGGATACTTACCACTTTCTAATGCCTGGGGGCCTTACAGATAATTCTCCAGGGATATAGTCTGTCTTTTGCTCACCGGACTGCCGTTATTTGCCTCTGGACCTCCGGTTCATCAGCTTTGAGCAAAAGGGGACATATTTCCTGTACCCTGCTGGGACCGAGGCAAGGACTTCTTTTCTAGTGCCGAAGTAGGATGGGATGGGTGCGTGGGGGGGGCTATGTCCCATCTTTGATCTGAAGCACTTGAACCTGTACTTACGAAAGGACACATTTAAGATTGTCACATGCGCCCAGATTGTTCAGGCCCTAGACCTGCAGGATTGGGTGGTTTCCATGAATCTGCAGGATGCCTACTTCAATAAGCCCATCCACAGTATGCACAGGAAGTACCTGACATTCACGGTGGGGAACTGCCACTACCAATGCAAGGTCCTGCTGTTCGGTCTTTCTTCAGCACCCAGGGGGTTCACACCTCTGCTGGTAGTGGTCGTAGATCGTCTCAGAAGCAAAGGCCATCCATATCTTTCCCTGTATGGACGACTGGCTTGTACGAGGTCACTCCCAAGACCAAGGGTAGTCACATTTCTACCAGATGTGTAACCTGTTGCACAGCTTGGGCTTCTCCCTGAACTTTGGGAAGTTTCAAGTAACTCCGTCCCACTCTCTCTCTGGTTCATCGCAGGTGTCTTGGACACTCGCCTGGGCCGGGCCATTCCACCTGATGACAGAGTAGCGAACATCTCCAAGATGATGCACGTCTTCCAATCGCTGCAAAACTTTACTTCCTCAAATTGCACTTGCTGGGTCTCATGGCCTCCTGCATTCTTGTGGTGCCAGAGGCCCAGCTATGCATGAGGTCTCCACAATCGTTCTCTCAGTTGTCAGTGGTCTCAATTTCAGGCACTCGCATCAGATTCTTCTTCAGGTCTCAGTCAAAGAGTCCAGAGACCTGGAATGGTGGTCCCATAGAAACAACCTACTGAAAGGGGTGTTTCAGCAACCCTGGACCCAAATGACCATAGTCACGGACATGCCACTAACAGGCTGAAGAGTTCACCTACAAGACCTGATGGTGAGTGACCTGTTGTCTTTGTCGAAGTAGTTGAGAGCGATCAGGCTGGCACTGATCTCTGTCCTCCTTTTAGCATGGGGCAAGACTATGCTAGTCCTAAGGGACAACACAGTTGCCATGATCTACCTCTACAAACACGGTGGTGTGTGTGGTCCGTGCCTCTGTGCAAAGAAGCAATGAGACTGTGGTTCTGGGGGCTAGAGAACAACATGTGTCTAATGGCAGCTAATCTGGTTGGCATGGAGAACATGATTGCAGATGCACTGAGCAGACAGACGTCTGCCTCATATGAGTGGGAGCTATATCAGAAGTTCTGGAGGAGGTATTCTCCTATTGGGGGACTCCTCAGGTGGACCTCTTCGCTTGCAGTGTGAACAGAATTTCCACAACAGAAAGCTTTGGGGGACACTTTGACGGTCAAGTGGGTCTTTCACCTGCTGTATTAGTGCCCGCCAATTCCCATCATTCAACTGGTTCACAGGAGGCTGTGTCTGTTCGAGTCCATGATTATCTGGATTGCTTCGGAGTAGGACTGGAGATGGTGGAACCCGAAGTTGCTGTACAGGGCCGTCTGCTTTCCCTGGCTTTGCTAAAGGTTGAGGTATAAGGAATGGTATTTGTTGGGAGCATGTCCTAAATGTGCTTCTCTCTCAGAGGAGACCAACCACCAAATTCATTTATGCCTGTATGTATCTTAGGTTTTAGGCTTGGTACCAGAGAGAGAGAGATCCGGACCCTTTTACCTGCAGCCGTCAACCTGTTCTGGATTTTCTGCTTTCTTTGGCCGGACAGGGCAGCAGATTGGCACTGTGAGGGATATCTTGCTGGCATTTGGATTTTCAAGAGGACTTGGAAGCATGCTCTTTTTTCACTATCCCCATGGTCATAATTGCTGCAGCGTCCATGTAATCAGTTTCCCTCATGCTAGTTTGTTCCGGCATTGGACTCACATTTTGGGGCTTAAATTTAGTGTTAGGGTTTCTGATCGGTGTTCCGTTTGAGCCCCTCCCACTGTTGTTAGCTAAGATTGATGATTCTGAAGTGCTTTTTGTGGTCGCCCTCACTTCCCCATGACTGGCGAGGGAGTGCGAGGCATTGCCAGTTAAACCTCTCTACTTGGAGATGGTGATGTTGAGAGGGAGGCAATCTTTCTTCCTGAAAGTGTTAACTGATTTCCTTCTCTCTCAGAAGATCCATCTGCCTGTCTTTTTTCATCTGCCTCACCCTTCCCTGGGAGAGGAACAATTCCATTGGCTGAACTCGGTGAGGGCTCTCAGCTTGTATGTCTCTCGGATGAGGGATGCCAGGAAAGATGACTACATTTATGATGGTTACGCTGGCGCCCATGCTGGCAGGGCTGTGACCAAAAAGACCCTGTTCAGATGAATTATCCTCTGCATTTCGGAATGCTATGATTTGGCTGGTAAGGATGTACTTGAATGTCTCGGAGCACATTCCAACAGAGGACTGACAACCACCTCAGCTCTGCAGTGTGAAGTTCCTGTTCTGGACATTTACAAGGCAGCTACACGGGCTTCTTTTCACATGTCTGCCAAAAATTACTGCTTGGATTCTCGGTCTGATAAGGATGCCCTTTTGGCAGTCTTTCACAGTTTTCGGTTTTGATGAGATCCTTGCTCTCCTCCAGATCTGTGTAGTGCTGTAGGAGTCTATCAAAAATGAGGAATCCATGGGAGGAAGGAATCCATTAGAGGAATTTTAGGAAATATTTCTCATTAGGCACCTTTCCCTCTATATTCTATGCACCCCCAAACTTTAGTTTTTGTTTTTCAACCTGTCCTGAATTTTTACAGGGAAGTGAAGCCTTCAGCTTTGCTTCCCTGGCCTTTTGCTCATTTTGTCATGGGTCAACTGATCAGCCCTTCAGACTCTCAATACTGTGAAACTATGTTTCCTGTTTGTCTTTTTACCTTTTTGGTAACTTTCAAACAGTGACACAGCATCTTACAATGCAGTGTAGTGGGGATACATTTATATAACCCTAGTCTTTGACACTTGGTTACCTTTATATGTGCTTAAAGACAAGCTGGTGCCAGCATATACATTTTTACCATGTTTGCATTATTTTTATTGTGTGGACGTTCAAGTTTACCACGTATGGCTACTAAAACGTGGCTAATGCCCTAAAATGGCTGGTTCACGAGATTGCTTGTCCTTTTCCTTTGGCCATATTGTTGTTTGGCCTTCTTCCTGCCATCTCAGGTCAGGAAATCCCTTATTTAGTCATGCATTCGTCCCGGAAAGCAGCTGCTTTCAGGGCTACTGCTGGCCTGGTGTGTGTGGACCCAGGAAGTAGGTGGAATGGTCTGGTCACAGTCCACATCCGTGGTGCCAGAGAGTCTAGGTGTTGGGCACGAGTGGTCCCTCATTGGACCACTGCTGGCTATTTGAATGGCGCAGATCCTTAGCATTGGTGGCCTCGGACTTGCTTCTAGCCAGGATTTTGGATAAAAAGAGGGCTTAAGCAGCCAGTTCTTCAGATCAGCATTGGAGCCAAGTATCCTGTGTAGACGAGCAGACAACTGAAGATCCAAGGACGACTCCCAAAGAGGTCGGCATCCCTTCCTGCGTTTGGCCGGTGAAGCCCTTCTGGACTACCTGATCTGCGAAGGACATAAACAGTGCTTCAACCCTTGGACTGGTGGGACCAACCTGTCTCGATGAATTCTTGAGGATCCATCTGTCCTGAGTCTTCAGTGTCCCTGGACCACCAAGTGGATTGACCAGCGGGCTACCTCGATAGAATCGTCGCCATTCTACGTTCATCGCTGGAGCTTCGGTGGTCGCCAGCTCGCGCCACAAGACGCCTTTCTACCAAATTTCAGCTTCCCGGCATCAAGGTATCCTGCACTGGAAAGTCTTCTTCAACCGCAAATGGAAAGATGCCTATGTTGGCCATGTGCGGTAGCCATCCTTGGGACTTGCCTCCCCCTTCTGATGAAGTGTCCTGAAGTGGTCTGCATCGGTGTCTTCTGCAATTCTTCCTTGCAAAGGGTATCGCTCTGCTCCTGAAAACGACAGGAAGAACCCCTGCACCCACAACTCCTGGGCATCTGCTACTGATCCAACAGTGCGAAACCCTACCTCCAGCGACTCCCAGTCGACGCATCTAGTCACCTATGAAAATCTGAGTCAGGAGGGTAAGCAATTACAACACATTAGCCTCCTTCCCTCCTTAGAATAAACTTTGGTTATTCCATTCCATTGCTTTTTGATCATTTGATCCAGCAAGTGCAAGGCCCTTTCCGCCGGAGACAAAGGTTTTGGGAAGAAAAAAGGTAACACCAAAGGCTCGTTGAGTTGGAATTCCAACGACACCTTCGGCATGAAAGAGAGGTGCATGCTCAGTACCATCCTTGAATCGTGGAAAGTGAGATACGGTTGCTTGCATGATAGGGCCTGGATCTCAACTACATGTCTGGCTGAGGTGATGGCCACAAGGAATGCCGCCTTCCACGAGAGAAACATGAGTGGGGCCTGATGCATAGTCTAGAAGGGGGCCCTCATGGGCCTCGTCAGAACCACGTTGAGTTCCCATGCCAGGACAGGAGCCTTCCCCGGTGGGAAAGATCAGAAAAGTCCTTTGAGAAACTCCTTGACAAGTCTGTGGGACCACAGCGAGGATCTTCCTGGGAATCTGGTCTAGCAGGAGATAGTTGCCAGATGCACCTTGATGGAGGCGTGCGCCAGACCAGCCTTTGCAAAGGATAGCAAGTATGGATGGATATGTGGAGCCATGACCCTCAGAGGGGTAATCTTCTTCGACCGGCACCACGTAGCAAAACACTTCCACTTATGGGGTAAAACACTTTAAGGTCGAGGACGCCCTGGCCTTGGGGAGCACCTCCCTGCAGTCCGCTGGCAACTCATAACCTCAAAACTCTAAGGCTGCAGGAGCCAAGCCCTCAGGTTCAGCAATCTGGGGTCACGATGAAGGATTGTGCCTCGCCTCTTTGGTGAGAAGATCCAGAATCAAAGGCAATTTGACTAGAGGCAATGCTGACAGCCCGAGATGGTCCGGATACCAAATCTGCCTTGGCCATGCCAGGGCGATGAATATTACCTTGAATTGACACTGTCTGAGTGGGTTGATGACTCGTAGCAGGAAGGAACGCAGGAAACTCATACAGAAAGAAATAGTCCTTCCCACAGGAAGGAGACAGCATCTCCCAGGATCCTCGGCTGGTGGAATCTGCTGGCAAACCTCTGGCACCTGGAGTTCGCCGCCATTGCAAACAGACCCATCTGTGGTCTGCCCCATTTGACGAACATGAACCTGACGAAGCTCGAACTTGTAGCAGGAGAGCAGTTCCCTGCTGAGCTAGTCTGCAATGGTGTACTTGACTGCCGCCAGGTGGAGAGGGACGAGAAACATCCCCTGTCTGACGGCCCAGTGCCACAAGTCCTGCGCTTCCTTGGAGAGCACCGGGGACCGAGTGCCACCCTGATTCCTGATGTAGAACATAGTGGCGGTGTTGTTGTCCATAAAGATCCTCACCACCTTGCCTTTCAGAGATGGTAGGAATGACTTGTAGGCCCAGAACATTGCCCATAGCTCTAGGATGTCGATATGCAGATCCTTCTCCTCCGGCAGCCACAGGCCTCTGGCGTACAGACACCCGGCGTGCACTCCCCACCCTTCAAGTTCGGTGTCTGTGGTAACTGTCTCCTGGTATGGGGGGTTCTGAAATCCCGTGCCTTGGGCGATGTTGGAGCAGATGCCCCACCACTCTATTGCCCGTTGGAACTCTTTGTTGAGAGGGATCTTGTCTGTGAAACTTCTGGACACCTGTATCCAGCGGGCATCGCATCTGCAACCTGCAGAATGGACAAGGTAGATGCAGGACGACTTCATGTCAGTAACAACTTGATGGCCCACACCGTGGCCGTCTGTGTCGACGACAGCTGCTACACCTTTCCTTAAATGGCTACTAGACTCTCCTCCGATGGTGACGCCAGACAAAACACTGTATTGAGCCTGGCACCTAGGAACAGCACTTTCTGCCATGGCATACAGCAGGACTTTAGATAGTTGACGGAGAATCTCATATCCGTCAATAGGCGTACGGTCGTCTGTGTGTGTCCGTCGGCCCTTATCAGCCTGTCTTCCAGGTATGGGTATATGTTTATGTCCTGTAGACACAAATGGTCCGCCACTGGTGCCAGGCATTTCATAACACTCTGGGGGCCGACTTCATGACGAAAGGCAGAGCCTCGATCTAGTAGTGCTGGCCCTGCATCACGAAACACGGAAACTTCTGATGTTGCTTGTGAATGGTGACGTGGAAATAGGCGTCCTCCAGGTCAGACAAGAAATCTCCTTTTTCAGTTGGACGAGCACGTGTTGCAATGTGACAATCCTGAACTTTTGGGATTTTAGGGATTTGCCCAGCCCCCCCCACTCTTCTTTCTGACTAGAAAGTATTTGGAATAGGCTCCGGAGTCCCAGAGCCATTGGGAGCCATTGGGGAACCAGCTCTATCTCCCCTTTTCACAGCATGGCTCATACCTCTTGCAGACGGTGAGGGATTTGCTGCTCCTGACAGGGAACATGAGGGAAGCGCGGACACCTGCGTTGGAACTCCAGGGTGTGTCCTTGGGGGAGGGCGTCCAGCACCCATCTGTCGGTGGTGATCTTTCTCCACTCGCTGATGAACCTAGTCTGCCGACCTACCACCATGGTGCACGAGTGGAGCCCCGATGTCCCAGTTGGTTCAGACTTGCTACAGCGACACTGTCCTCCGCTACCGTAGGCCGGGAACAGCCGCTGTAGGCTTCTTGCGTTCAGGATCTGGAAGGCTGTCTGTACGACGTGGAGAACCCTTGTGAAGATCTGCTCGACTTTCCCCTGGAGGAGCGAAAAGACAAGGGTGCTGCTGGAGAGTGCACAGGGAACGGGCCGTCTCTGTATACGTCTTGATGGTCTTCCCAAACACATTTTCCCTGTCGAAGGGCATGGCCAGCACCTTTGCTTAGACCGCCTGATGGAAATTAGTGGCTTTCATCGAACCCTGTTGACGAAGGCAGACACAGTTCCCCATTTATCAGAACCCCGTGTCGGCGACCTCCAATTCCACTGTGATGGCGTGATCCAACGTCACGTCCACTTCCTGGAAGAGAGCAAGGGCTTCTATCTTCTTATCGCTGGGCAGGGACTCCAGGATCGGTCCTAGCTTGTACTACAGTTCCCTGTTGTACCTGGCCAGGATCGCCAGTGTGTTGGACACCTTGATAGCAGACGCCGGGGTGTAAATCACTTTCTTTCCCATGGCGTCCATCCTTTTCCCCTCGCTGTCTGGAGGGACCGTGGACTAGGACGGGTTAGCCGACAGTTTCCCCATGGCCACCGACACCAACGAATCCGGTGATGGTTGCGACCTTAGGCACTTGGGTGCAGACTCCGGCATGCTATATTTCTTCTCCAGCCTAAAGCCGTGCAAGAGTTGCTCAAGAGGGCCAGGCCTTACTCCCAAACATCGTCCAGAAAAGCCACTGCTATGATACTCTTCCTCTTGGCCTTGCGTCTTTGATACAAGAAGCCCTCCTTCTTGGTTTCCCTCAGGCACCAGCTGGAATAGCTCTGAGGCCCTGGCGATCATGAAGTCGAACGACCCCACCTTATTCGGTGGGGACACCCTATATGGAGCATCCAAATGTGGCGAATCACCGTCCACTGTGATGTCTTCGTCATCATCCGTCATCGTGGCAGTATCCGTTTCCGTATCTTGGTCTGCTGGGCGAGAAGGGGCCTGACGTGGTGGCAGATATGGGGGCGTCAGATGACGACTCTTCTTCGCTGAAGGCTGATCGGGGACCTGGCGGACCACAGGTACTGGGGCTGGAGGCATTCTCATCTGGATCTCGGACACCAAGGTGTGTAGATTTGGCAGAATACCCAAGAAAATGTCCCTCTGCTGAAAACGGAGAACAGGAACACTAGGCCCTGCAGCGTCTTCAACGTCCTTGTGGATTGTATGCAAGGCCTCCTGATATTAGTCAGTGGACAAGACCTCCATGGATTGGACGGCGGCCTGGGAGGGCTTTTTTGGGGCCTTCTCACCTCTATTCTCCCCCCCCCCCCACCCCCGAGGGTCTTGAACCAGGGCCTCGGCCGGTTTCACCCCTTCTGGCGTGCCTGCAGACTTTGCCAAAGTCACTGCGACGGTGTCGGGCCTTGGGGGCAGGGACACTTTCTGAGCCATGGGAGCTACCCTCTTAGGATCAGCGCCTGTAGCTGCTGTGGTAGTAGCAGTCAATGAGGTTTTTTACTATGCCCGTTGAGCCTGCTTGGGCTGTGCTAACTTTTTCTGCTTTGTCCGCAGCTTCTCTGATTAGTTTAGCAGGGGTAGATGACTTGAAGGTATGCTGTTGATGGGTCGGAAGGTGAGGCTGATCGTGCCCTGTCCACTTTGCGAACCCGGCGGAGTCAGACTTGAGGCTCTTGGCCTTTTCTTGGACCCCCGCGGATGAGGCGCCCTCAGAGGACTTAGAACAGCGCTCCATGGACCGGTCGGTCCTGGATGAGGCATGACCCTGCTCGGAGCACAGGTCAGATCTAACACTCTACTTCCTTGGGTCCGGGTGCAGGCAATAGAGGCACTGCAGGTGCTTGTCGTCCACAAAACCACATTCCGTAGCCCGCATTTGGTGCAGAAACTGAACAGGGACTTTCCCTCTTCCTCCGCCTCTGTCATAGTCATAGGGCGCGAAGTAGGCCCATGGTGGCCTTGTAGAATCTTCACCCTTGAGGGTCACAGTACTTCACCGACAGCGGTTCCCCGCTGTCGGCAGATGAAGAAAAGAGCACTTGGGCTCCTTTGAAACAAAAAACTTTTCCAGTCAAAAATCACGAAAAACATACAAATAGCTCAGAGAGCAAACTCGAGGATTCCCAACACTGAAACGTGAAGTAAAAATCTGAAGATGGCTGGGGGCTTACGGAGAGGACTGGCATTGGATGGGGGCAGTATGACCCAGAGGATAGTGATTGGTTTAGAGGAGAAATACAGTTTTTAGGTGAAAGTGAAACAGTTTTTTCTTTTACCGAGGATTCCCAGCCTGACTACAGGGAATATTCGTGAGCATGTGAATCCATACCAGACCGCATGCTGGAAAACGAATTGAATATTTTCACCACCACAAGAACTCTTCCTATATCTGTGCCCTTCACATAAGAAGCAGCTTTGTGACTTTTAAGCACAATACCCCATACATCATAGGGATTGGATTTATAAAGTTAGGGAATAATTCTTCAGGACTGGTTTCCTTATACTGCATCACTACTTACCTTCTTTCTAGTTTTCGAAGTTATGGTATGCATTCCTACACACTTAAAGGTGACTGTATATAGGTTTGATAATTGAGTATTGTGTGATGTTACCACTTGCTGGTTTCATTTTTCTAGTATATGTTTTTGAGCCTAAAGTAGTGTACTTTTGAATGTACCCCTCTAAATTGAGTTATTGTGTGCTTCACTGTGTGGATTCATTGTGGACCCCAGTCACCACTCACTTTTCTCCTGAGACCAAGCCTTGACCACGCTTCACGCTTACCTTGATTGGGTTTCGCTAACCTCTCTGAAAATCTGCCCACCAGGCTAGATTACAGAAATCCATCTCAACAATTAACAAATTACTACTTTTCGGTAATGTTTTTCTTATGAATGTTATGAAAGATTTTTTCTTTTTGCAACTTTCCCTATATAGTTCCTAAGGACCCTCATTCCTTTTGCTACGTTTTCAAACCTGCTGTGAATTTTTGACGGAAAGTGGCCTTTTGCTCATTGTTATGGGGCAATAGATCAGTCCTTCATACTTCTGTATCGAGAGAGAGAGAGAGAGAGAGAGAGAGAGAGAGAGAGAAAGAGAGAGACTCTGTGTCTCTGTCCCCGTGAAGGGGTGGTACTGTCTAGTCCCACTCCAAATCCATGGTGCTAGAAGTGAAACCAGTAGTTGTCCCAATTGCTGTTCGAAGCTGCAAATCCTTGCCACTGGTGGTTTTGGATTTGCTTCCAGCTCGGATTTTGGATAAGAGGGCCTCTCTGCAGCCATTTCTTTAGATCATCGTTGGTGCCAAGAATCCCCTGAAGAACAGCCTGCTGAAGATCCGAAGAGGATTCCTGAAGTGGCCCAGCACCCCATCCTGTATCTGGCCCAGTTAAGCACTGTGACTATGACCCTGAGCGGTGCTTCAGCCCTTCAACGAGTTGGTCCAACTAGTCTTGAAGCTTTCTCAAGGATCCTGCCCTTCTGAACCTTCGGAAGTTCCCCTGGACTGCCCAGCTCTCTCATGAGCTACCTCACCAGAAGCATTGCCGTTCCACGTTCACGTCCAGAATTTTGGTGGTCGGCAGCTTTTGGCACATATCAGTGTCCCAGCATCAAGGGATCCTGTCTTGGAGCAGCTTCTGTAACCACAGCTGGAAGGGCGCCCGTCGTTGACTGTGTGCAGATACAGTAGCTGGAATTAGCATTTCTCCAACCTGTGACGGGCCCTAAAGAGGTCTGCATCAGTCTTTCTTGCATTTCTTCATCGCCAGAGGTTGCATCTTACAGCTGTACCCGACTGGAGGAATCCTCAAACTCGCAACTCGTAGGCACCTCTCATCGGAAGGTGTAAGAACGAGCCCCCAACAACCCCTAGAGGATTCAGAAAGTAATCTGGGAAAATGGGAGTCAGGGGGGTAAGTAAACCTAGAGCATCTGACCCCACCTAACACCCGTCTCCATAGGATAGCACTGGGAATAAGTCCTTTTGTCTGCTAAATTCTATTTCGCTCACTTTTTGGTCATCGAACCTGGGTAGAGTAACCTGAAATACTAGAAAACATATGCTTACCTTAAGTAAACTTGTTGCAGAACTTATTAAACTATCACAAACACAAGTAAATAACAACTTACCTGCAGAGGCAACATTGTGCCTCCTATGACTTTTGGGCACAAGACCACATTCTTGGACTGATTAAATTAGATTATTGACTTGTGGCCTGGTGGAACATTTATTGCATCTAATCGACTTACCTGCTTTGCTATATAAGTCATTTTGATGTATATTTGAACCTTTGGTCAATGTATATATTTGTATCTGAGCACTGTGCGATAATACGACTTGTTCATTTCCAGTGTGCTCAGAAGGCCTATAATAACTAACTGTTTAGGTATATCAGAGGACCGGGTTTCACACTACACAAACATCGGTCAGAGCAACCAGGGCCCAACAAAAACTCCCCCGGTATTCAGACGGTGGACTCAGCCAAGGGCAATTTAGAACTGTCCTTTATTTTCCATAACAGACAGGTATACAGGAAATGGGAAAATCTGCAGCAATCACATCTCCTGAGCCCGTGTGTCAGGAGCGTTTGATGGGGTGTGGTGTCACAAGTCAGGGCTCATCCCCAAAAACCTAAGAGCTCACACAATTGGGTGGCTAGGGTGGTAGTGCCTATAGACACCACCTATTGAAGTTAGCTGACTGGCCCTCTCATGTCTGGTGGCTTTGCCTGAGCCTTCCCCAAAAACGATCTATAACAGTGTTGCAGGGACACAGGATTACCATTGCCCCTTGTCCTTTGCCATCCACCCTTGGATTTGTGTTCCCCGATTGGCTGGAGTGGGTCCCCTCGGGCCTGGGACCCAGCTCTGTTCTCAGTGATCAGTGTACCATCTAAATGTGATGAGAAAGACTACGTGTCCCCATTGTTGCCATCGCTATAACCATTTTGCCTTAGAGAATGCCTGCAGGCTTGCAACGTTGTAAAACACCACATTTATCAGTTCTTGGCTGCTTTGCTGGGAACAGCTCCTCTTCCTACCGTGGGTAAATGGCTATTGTTCGGCTCGGCCGCACAACGTGGGTGAAGATCGCAAAGTTTTGCTTTTATGTCTGCAATTAGAGAAGATGCATTCTGTTATTTTCTAGATGGCTCCTTGACTCTAGGGCAATGAATGTTCTGCTCATCTCTGACCTTGGCTGCGAGCACCAGCCCTAGACAGTGTGCTGCAAACGCTGTTTACTTTCGTCGCATATTCTGAGGCCTGTGGCTTCATGTAATTCTACTTCTAGTTATGCTGTGATTTCTATACGTCTATATTGTATTATTGTCCTTATGGGTTAGTGGGACTTGGTCCTTCAAGGTTCATTATACGATTCTGTAGTTCCATAGTGTAAGCAGCAATAAGTGGCTGCAAGCTAGCTCTGCATCTCTTGCGTTTCTGCGTTTAGCCAATGAGAGAAAATCAGAAAGGCTTTCGACACTATGTTTATGTACCTGTCCTCCATCTACAGAACTGTGTAACTATGTTCTTCGTGTGTGCATTTGTGTGTCTGTAACTTCGTGCAGGGATGCAAGTTTGCTTCGTAGCCAGCGTTACTATGTCATGGTGCCTTTAATACCATCAGCACAGCTGGATGTTTGAATGGTTCTCTGAGAGAATATCTGGTCATACATGTAGATGTCACTGGCCCTCTTGGGGGATGGCCAAACAGTGACTGGCATCTTGCATTTCTGTCTCTTCGGGCTGTCATGCCTATGGGGGTCAAGTGGGGCATTCCAGGGACCCTCTCTTCATAACTATGTTTTATGCATTACTGTCTAAATTGAATTATTGTGTGCCATACTGTGTGGATGCATTGAGGGCCCCTGACCACGCTCAAACTCATGAGAATAAGCCTTGACTGCTCTCCATTATGTGTGTGTTTGTTCATTTCTACAGCGTGCCAGACCCGGAGGTATCAGGGCACAGAAATTACAAGCATATACAAAGCTTAGGATATAAATTGCTACCTTGATGGGGTTTTGGCTATCCTCCATCAGAGTTCCCAGTTCACTATAACCAGGGTGGTCTCCTAAAATCGACCCACCACGCCATATTCTAGAAATCCATCTCAACAGATGTTCTTCCCACAGGTTCCACATCAACTTTCCAACCTTCCGAGCTTGGCAGATAGCTAGCACACCTTGGTTCTGCGGCCCATCAACGTCAAAGTGCTAGGGAAAAAAGATGGAACTATGTTTGCGGGGTGTGGCACCTCAATATTTACTGGCCCTGATGTAAAGACTGGAGGGGGATATCTGTACTTCTACCCACTATATGGTTAGGGTAGAGGCACGCAGACCAAGGCTCTCCATTGGTAATGTTGAACGAGCAGTCAAGGCTGAAACTCAATGGAGGTGATGCAGGCTGTTTCTTAGCTACAGTGCAGCCCCAAGACCCCACTAAATAATGTCCACACTACCTTAGTTATTTTATTAAAGGATAAAAATGTAGGCGGATATACAAATAAATAAGACTCACTTTGTACTATGAAATTCTACTCAAAACACCATGTATACAGTTCTATGTGGTACCACAGTTGTACTTCGTTCAGCAATAATGTACCGACTGGTAACGGTTATTAAAAAGCATCAAAATTACTAAACACTGTTTAAAATTTAAACCACAAGTGTAGAAATGTAGGCAAATTCTTCTAGAACACTGGCAGAATACTTTTCCGAGCAAGATTTCAATTCTGTGTTGTGATCACGCCCCCAGCCCTCACCTACGCAACTTGTACGAAAAGGTAAGTTATACTTTGCTTTTAAGTCAATGCCCAGTCCTCACAAGTTCAATAATTGTCTGTTCTTATTTCTACAGGTCCCACCACTCCAAAGTACCTGGGAAGGAACAGGAGAGCCAGACCCAAGATGAATCTGGGACCCTTGGATGGACCCTGAAGGAGGATACCCCTCATCCTCACAGTAACTTGGGTGCCTTGCAAGGCAAAGTGGTGGAGTCTCTAAGCTTTACTCGAGGATGCCCCTCGAGGATGGGCCCCGTATGGAAGAAACCACAGGATCGTTGCTGTCGAACAAGAGAAGGGAACGAAGCAGTCTCAGAAAGGCAGCATTGATGGTCTGTCGTGTTGGTCTCCTTGGTAGGGTTGCTACACCGACTGTGGGTGTCCCACGAAGCTGAAACTCACTGTTGACCTTGCCAAGGCTTGGGAGGTGAGGATGAGTATTTTGTCAATGACCTTTGGTGGCAAAGGTGCAGTGACAGAAATAGGTGTCAGGTTTCGTATCTCAAGGTTGGACGCTGTTCGGTGCTGCAGCCGCAACACAGATGACAGGATGGCTTCTGGCGACTTGGACTCGAGCACTGGACTTCTCTGTGGGCCACCACTAAGCTCGGACCCTCAAGACTCGTTTGTCAGATTGGAATGGCATGAAACCCACAAACAGGTACTTCTCTGCAGGCAGTGACAGTGGACTTCCTCAGCCTTGGAAAAGTGCACAGAGGTCGTAGGTGCAGTGCACCTCGAGGATTTTTTCAGTCAGGTGGAACTTGGCACGGTCTGGCGTTGAGCAGCACTATGCCAGGGTACCCCCCCTCTTCTGGGCGATACAGACCAATCTGACCTTCTTGTCATGGATAGCCACCAGACACAGGATGATGCTGGTGGACTTCTTGGGCTCAAGATGTCCAGTCACTCTTCTGCTGGAACCACAAAGAGACCTCTGTAGGACGGCAGGCATTCAGGACTGGCTTCCACGACACTTCAGGTGAAGAACAGCAGTTGCACAATGTCCCCTTGAAATTACGAAAAGAGGTCGCCTGTCTAGATCTTTCTTCATCACTCCTTGGATCAGCACAGAAGCCTTTGGATTTCTTGAAGAGTTGCAGCCGCAGAATTCGTCCTCCACCTGGATTCAGGATACAAGCTTCCAAGCTTTTGACTTCTGATTTTGACTTGCAGCTTCTGACACACAGGTAAGTGAGGGGGCTTCCGTTATACACAAATCCCTGCATTAATGCAGGCTGAGCTAAGCTCAGTCAGCCAGTCACACAGTTGTGCATTCATCATACAGCACCCCAATCAGGCTCCCAGGCATTTAGGTCATTCACCCAAAACAGTAGATGTGCAATGGACGCAACGCCCACAGAGCACAGACTGATCACTCCAGTTTCAGAAAGGGCTGTCTCAAACAACAGCTTAGTAGAGACCCCATTTCTAGAAGATCTGAAAACTAAAGCTAAACAGCTGGCGAGCCAAGTTAAAATCATGGATGCAAAATTTGGACGATTCTCTTTGGCAGCAGCTATAACATACTATAAGGGGGAAGATAGTCCCGTCCTTAACATACGGCTCAGATGGAATTTTGGGTATCCCAGCAGAGATCTGGGGGCGCTTGGAATCAATTATCTGGAAAAAGACATTAAACCTTCCTAACGCAGTCCAGATTGATGTCCTGCGCACAGAACTATCATTGTCATCCCTCGAAGCAGTAGTGGACTGGAAAAGGCTATTGTTACACCGAGAAACGTTGTTACCCAGCTGTCCAAGGGTGTTGCATCTAATAAAGAAAGAAATCAAGACTAATTCATCTGAAAGCCTGTCAAACTGGGTGTGTCATTTGAAAAAAACTCTTGGCAGGCCTCTGCTGTTCGGAAGACGATCTTATTACAAACCCTAGGCGGGTAAAAGAAAAACTGCTCCGTGCTGACTGGATCCAAACCCTGGACAAAGCTAGTGCCTCTAAATTGGTTGGAAAGACACCATATCCTGCTCGGAAGCTGAATGAGTTGATGGCGTACCTTCTTAAGTTTCCGGATCAGCGATTCAGGGACACGTTCTTGAGAATCCGCCTTAACTTAATCCCAACCAATGAAATTCTGTCTATAAGAGGTACAAACTTATCATCTGGCTGTAGATTCTGCAAGGACGAGTCAGAAAACAAATCCATCAAACATGTGATGATTAATTGCCCTGGTTTGGCTGCAGAGCGTGACCAATTTCTGACACCTCTTTTTCGATTCTTACAAACACTGGACGATCACCAACGATGGATTGCATTGATGATTAGCATTTCCACGCCAGGGGTGATTGCAGTAGTCCAATTTATTGGGAAAATCTACCCAGTAACATTAGACTTTAAAGGATCCACAGACTAGAAGTCTACTGTGTGACAGGAACTGTGGGTCTGGGAACGAAATGGTTTTCAGAAAACGAGGAAAACAGGGGACCGTGGACTTTAATTTTAAATGTTTGTCTTTTTTGTAAAAATTGCTATGCGATTAAATTCAAATACAAAAAAAAAGAAAGGGCTGTCTCTCAGGCAGACCACAGGCATTGTGACGCAACCAAAACCAGACCCCCAGAACACAGAATGTGAAATGACTCCCATTTCCATTCAGTCAGGTCCCACTCCTAAGGTGTACCTAAAACAAGCAGTTCCTGGAAAGGCTCCGACCAGTCTAGCAGAGGCAGCCCCAGATCCATTTATGGTCCTTCCACCCAACATCCAATCAGGGGAAGGGAGGCAGAGCTAGGGCTTCTCAGGATAGTAGAGGCAGCCCCAGATCCATTTATGGTCCTTCCACCCAACATCCAATCAGGGGAAGGGAGGCAGAGCTAGGGCTTCTCAGGATAGTAGAGGCAGCCCCAGAGCCATTTATGGTCCTTCCACCCAACATCCAATCAGGGGAATGGAGGCAGAGCTAGCGCTTCTCAGGAACTTGAGAAACAGCAAGGGAACGGCAGCAAGCCATGAGGCTCAGTGGCCATCACACCTTTGTTCAGGAATCCAATAATATCTGTGGCAGGGCTTGGGGGCCCCAAAATAGTGGACACTCAGAGCCACTGCAAAGTCAGAAGGTAGCTGCCACCAGCCCATACTCTGCTCTGTGGGCAATGCACAGGAGTCTAAAAACACACACTAGGAGTACCAAGGTGTACCCCTGCCCATTGGTGCCATAAGGATATCACATGGGTCTTGCTTACCAAAAATACAATTTTTCCCGGCAAGCTTCTGTGCTGGGAGACAGTTATCAAAAGATGAGAAATCTGTGGGAGCAATAGCCATCAGAAAGAACATTACTAAGCAGTAGATCATTTGTTCTTCCCACCCAGTCCTCCACCCTGGAAGAATGGGAGAGCTTTCAGCTAAGAGGCTAGACATATTTGCCAAGGCGCTGATTGCTTTCTGCCTTCGCACTGGCAGTTTTAACAGGGCCCACTGTGCTTGGAGGAGCAGGCAGGGACCCCTCGAGAGAATGCCACTGCAGGCTTACGTGCCCGGCCCCTTCTCTGTGCTGCTCTGCCTTCAGGTGTTGATCTCTTGGCGCTGGTGCCCCTCGCTGCTGAAGCACCTCTAGAATTTGCCCCACTTCCTACATTTTGGCTAGAGCACCACTACCTTAGGGGGATTTCACAGAGGAACTCTATGGAGAGGCAGGGGATTTGAAGGACCTGGCCTGCAACTTCCAAGCAGCCAGCAGTCTCGACACTTCAACACAGTTGGACTTCCTTTTTGTGCAGATTCCAGGGAAGCCTTATGCTTTTTTTCAGAAGTGGATGTTCAAGGTGGTGGGAACACTGGGTTTGTCGGCACCAACCAAATCACTTTGAGTTAGCTAACATTCTGGATCAGGTCCTCAGAGAGACCTTGGTGTCCTTCAACCTGGAATTGAAAGCCCCAGTTTTACTAGCCTCTGAGAAGTCGGCCTTATACACTGCGGTGGAATGAGACCTGATAAACAACACCGCCAAGCACTTCTGACCAAGCATTCCTCTCAACCCATGCCTCCCCTGGAGACCTTTGTGGCTCAAGCCACGAAAGCCAGCATTAAGAAAACCTCCTTCCTCTCATTGTCCACCGAGAGGGAGAGCTAGAAGCTTGAGAGAATGAACCACCGGGACAGGCTCTGTTTGGTGACAGCGCTGTCAGTAGGGGTACCAGCATAACCCACGAAAAGCTGGTCATCTTTGCTGATGTCCCACTCACCAATCTTGCAGAAGTGATGGCCAACAAGAAAATCATCTTAACATTGAGAAATCTCAGCAAACATAAAATCAGAGGTTCGAATGGAGAATGTATAAGAAAGGTAAACACTTAAAATTCAAATGGTTCCATGTGTTAATATCCCTGCAAAAATATTGTCATACAAGAATGGTGCTGTATATTTGCGACAATATTAACCCTTTGAACGTGCGGGGGACACCCCCGCAATCCCCATCTTATTTTAAAGGGAGCTGAGGACACCCCTGTAAAACCTGCTCCCATTTACCCCCAAAATTATCCCCACTAATAATACTGCCTATGGCAGTTCCTGACGACCATATATATGGCCATATTATTGGTGGGGATAATATTACCTGATACCATTCAAATTCCATGCCGGAACCACAAACTCGCATGCAGGAAACAAACTGCACAATCCCACCAAAAGTTACATAACAGCAGGAATTGTGAATTAAGAGCTTCGCTCAGGGGTCCTTATAACGACTAAGATAGCAGCCTGGTACCTCAGTGCTGATCTGTAGGCCTGTGGGGGCCAAAGACCACATACAAAACAGTAGATAGAGGACAGGATAAAGGGCCCTTATGTCTCTCGTGGCACCAAGCCAAGAATGTAAGCATTCTGTAGACATAAGTAGACATAGCAGCGGGCCTCCTGTTAGGAAAGATTTCGTAATTGTGGGTAATTTTCCTTCCATATGGCAACCCCTAAACTTTTTGCTGTTGTTTTTCACCGTGATCTAGACTTTGCCAGAGAAGTGCAGCCTTCTGCCGTACTCCTCTGGGCTTTCGCTCCATTCTTACGGGGAAACTGACATGTCAGTCAGTACCGGGAAACGCTGTTTTCCGTAGTTTCTTTTATCATGTTGCGGCTTTCGTGCAACATGACACAAGAGGGCACTGTAAGCTAAGTTACTGCTCTCTTGGGTCTCTAGCCTTCTACAGGCCCTAGATACTCTTTTTGGACTGTAACTGATCGGTGCAAGTGATTCACGGACGGGAATGGTGGCAGCGATCGTTTGTGTTTTGAGCTCCTTTTGGCGTTTTAAGCGCGTTTCTCGCGCTTAGCCCAAAATGGTGGCCTGGCTCCCAAAATGGCCAGACCACGAGGCTCCTTTGTCCTGTCCGCTGACCGTCTTGCTCCCTTCACCTTCCCCAGGTGGAGCCGACCCGGGGCCTTCCTTATTTGGGTATGTACTTTCCCGCGAAACACAGATGCTTTTGCGGGCTTCTACAGGCCTTGTGTGTGCCTCCAGGATGTGGGCTGGGATGTCTGGTCCCAATACACACCCTGGGTGCCAGAGAGTCTAGGGTGGTGTGAATGCCTGGGACCACCGTGGTCCGTGATAGGTCCACGTATGGTGTGAGTGTTGATGAGCGGATCTCCCATTGGGTCCCCTCCGTTTTGGCGCGAAGGGAACCGTGGATAAGAGGGGGCTGGAAACGCCACTACCATGTCGATCTCCTGAGTTCTCACGAACGAAGGAATACAGGAGCCAAGTATCCTGCAACCAAGAGGCTGAACCGAGGAATCGCTGGTGACCCGCTGAAGGACTGCTCCTCTGCACTGCTGTCGTCTTGTGAAACCCTTTTTTACCTCTGATCGAACCAGAAGGCCTGTACTGGTACTTCGACCCTTGGAATAGCGGGGACAGCTATTCTCGCCATATTCACCATCTCCTGCACGTAAGCCTTCGGAAGTGTCTTTGGGCCATCCAGCAGACTGACCAGCCTACACAGGAGTCTTGCTCTGTAACCGCCGCCAGGTTGTGTTGTATTTCTCGTCCTTGTCACTCTCACACGATTCGTACACTTGGCGTTCCCAGGTCTGAAGTGAGTAGTGTACATTTGACTGAGATACACACGGCCGCTCCGTTGCCCTGCTGTGGTAACAAACTGTGCGGGTTCACTTCGTTTGGGACATCTTTAACTCAACTCTGCTGCTGCAGAATCAACACGACGAGACGTCCCCTGCTCTCCTGAACCTGCCAGCGACTGAAACTGACGCGGAGAAGCCTGGGTCTGCTTGCATCGGGGACCGGTGAGTAGCATAGCTAGGAACTGGTCGCCCTCCTGCAGGAGCCCATAGCTTTTCCCCGCTGTGTCAAAACGGCACACCTTTCCGTACTCGCGCTCTGCTTCTGCCCACAGTGGAGGCTGCGCTTGAGTCGCGGAACTCTGTTCTTCTTCATTTGTGCACTAAACTGAACTGCCCGATTCCCTCGAAGAAACTCCCCCTTTTGCCCGTTGGCACCAGCGTGTGCACATACTTTTGAGCACAAGGCTCCACTCTTCATAGTGCTCGGACTTCCTTTTAGTTAGGTGCCTCTGAAGGCGGACTGGGTCTAAGCATTATTTCGCACTGCCTGTTTTCCTTCCCTTTTAGGTGGACTACACATTTCGTGCATTCAACGCTTGAGACTTGTTTGTATTTGTATATATATTGTATTGGTATGGTATGTGTTGGTTTACTAGAGTTGTATTCTGATTTCTCGCTACGGTCATTGTTTTAAAGGCCTTGGAATAAATGTGTATATATTTTTAATATAACACCTGTTTGGAGTAGTTTGTAAGTGTCCTTGCTTTGTGTGCTCATTGCGGGCTTTCAGTCACCCTCACCCCTCTTGAGACCTAGTCTTGACCGCCGCGATCGCTACCCTGATTGGTCTGGCTTGTCCAGAGGTTACCCTGTTCCAAGTAATTAGGTTGGCCTTCTGAACTTCTGCGCCGCCAGGACAGAGTTCAGAAATCCGTCTTAACACCTCCCAGCTGAGAGAAACACATCCAAAACATAATCCGATAAGTCCCACTCTTTGTAAGTCAGCCTCGCAGCAGCCAAGCATGAAAGTGCTGCTAAGGTTCGGGTGAAGGACCCATTCTTCCATCTGGGAGAGCCAATACACCCTCATTGGAAGGCACCAGGGAAGACAGATGGACATGTGCAGCAACTCTGGGTTCCACATTCTCCAAATCCAGTCCGGAGCAATGAAGATTGTAACGTGGACCCAAACAGGGTCAGTGTCCTGAGTACCAGTGGAATAAAAGATTGGCGGTAATGGATATAAGAGGTTGAAAATCCAGTTGACGGTCAGTGCCTCTCTAGAGAAACCTGTCGACAAAATTCCCTGAAGTATAAAAACTCACACTTCCTGCTCACTCTGGAAGCAAATAGGTCCAGTTGAGGAGTTCCCCAATGGGAAAATCACCTCCAGGGCTCCCTGGCAGAGTTCCCACTCGTGGAGGTCCAAGGGTGTCTGCTCAAGGCGTCTGCCGCAAAATTCTCATTTTCAGCAAGGCGAGACAGGTATTTCTACATAGCCCAGAACCACAGTCGTATTGTTTCTCTGCATAGCGGCAACAACCCCACACCACCTCGCTTGCTGAGGTAGTGCATGGCCACTGATTTGTCGTTAAGCCCAACAAAGACATGCCCTTTATAGAGGGGAGGATGGCAACCAGTGCCAGCCTGATTGCCCTCAGTTTCAGCAAGTTGATTTGTTCCCGCACTTTCAAGGGAGATTAAAGTCTGCTCACTGTCAGATTAGACACATGAGCGCCTTAACCTTCAAGGGCACGCGCTGGTGACTAAAGTTACTCTAGGCCAAGGCGGCTAAAGCAACAAACCCTTTAACAGGTTGTCTCACAGGCACCGGCATACAAGTTCGAGAAACGCAATTAGATACCTGCAGAAGATCTGACATGCATGTTTCCTTGAAATTGAGACCACTGACAACGGAGGGACCACTAAAGAAATACGTTGAGCAGTCAGGCCTCCAGGAATGCAGTAGGCCATGAGACCCAGTAAGCGCAGGAAGGCTATGGGAGGAACCTTTCCCAGGGATTGGAGCAGTTGTACCAGCCAAGAGATGTTTGCCACTAGGGCGAAAAAAGTATTTGCACAGGTACGTTTCCAAGACAGCCATGATAAACGGGCGGGACAGGCACAGCAAAACCAAAGACTTTTTGAAGTTCAGGGAAAAGCCCAAGCTGTGTACCAGTCTGCTGTGGAACAGATGTGCCTGGGGAGCAAGCTCAGACCTGCCAGGTGTCCAGGAAGGTAAATACATGAAAGGTGAAAACCCTGGTGGAGAAGAAAGACAGAACAGCAGGACTCTGAACTGGTAATGTCGCTACCTCAACGAATCCCAGGTTCTTCCTGTGTTTCAAATGAATAAGCACATGGAAAAATGTATCCTGAAAGTCCAGTGACACCAACCAGTCCTGCATATCAAGGCTTGGAGCATCTGGGCTAGAGTTACCACATTGAATGTATCATTGTGCAGTTTCAGATTAAGCAGCTTCAGATCTATGAAGGGACATAAACAGTGTCCTTCAGAACCAGATAGTAAATGGAGTTCCATCCTTTACATCGTTCCGAGCACAGTACCAAAAGGATGGAATATGGAGGCAAAAGGGGACTGGAATGAGGATGGTCTGGAGGGCGTGGAATGAAAGGAGGATAATAACCCTGATTAACGACCTGTAAAGCCCAAGTGGCGGACATGGTGCAAGACCATTACATACTGAATTGGGAAATTCTCCCATCAACTGGGAACTTGTGGAAGTAGTCTCTTGCACAGGGGCTTTGCGCCTGGGCTGGCCAAGGGGACTGTGGAGGAAGCAGCTCCTCTGCCCCAACTCCTGAGGAAACTGCGAGACTGTTGGCTACCCGGGGGAACTCAACCTCTTCCACAAGGGGCCCAGCTAGAAGGAAGCGGAAATACTTGCCCTCTGCTTCGTGGAATTGAGGGTTGTTGAACAGCCAGACCTATAAACCTAGCTGTTGCTTTAGAGGATTGGAACCTCTGTAAGGAGACATCGGCTGTTAAGATGGAATTCCATAATTAACCCTTTGGGTAGATTTATGGAGGCCCCACTTTTATAGTGAACAGGGAAGAAACAGATTTTAGGCAAACCCAAAGAAGGGGAGGGGGCAGCAGGAGGGGTGTGGGAGTGGTCTAGGGCTACAATAAGTTCACGCAGAACACCACCAATAATTCCAGTTAGACAGGCAAGTATAAAAAATATACAATAGCTCATTAGGCATTTAAAATACACGCAAAGCAATTACAATTTTTAGTATATACATTCACCCATGGGAAATATGGAATAGCATTGGATGAAAAAAAAAACGCAGTGCAACACAGGTAAGTACTGCTGTGACAAAGAATGAGGAGTGTGACCAGGTGGATTGAGCTTTTGGCTGTATTCGAAGAAAAGATAAACTTATCTGTTGCCGATTCTAATGGGGTTTCCCTACCTAAACTAAAGAAACTCAGGCGCTCATCAGGAAGTGTGTAAAAGCCCAAATCAAAAACTGCTGCAGACAAAATGCTTCTACGCTATCCCTGCCACTACAATAAACAAAAATTGTGGGTTCTCAGAATGACCCAGGAGAATGAATCCCTTCTCCTGGATGCAAAGGATGCCAAGTCTTCTCAAAGAAAAAAGTTCCAAGCTTTTCATAACAAACAGTTCGAGAGGATCCATATGAGGCTAGGAGAAGGACTATCTTATTCCGTCAGAGGCAACCTAGGCTTTAGACAAGCAGATCAGTCTCCAACCTCTTCCTCTCCCACTACTGAGGACACTCCCACCGTACTGGACATGGCGCTTGCGTAGAGAAATATCCAGAATCTGGCTGAAGCCTTTGGGAAAGTTGTCCCTGAAACGGCAAGACTTGACCGAAGTGCACCCTTCTTTAGTAGGGTCTCCAGTATTGGCAATATATTGAGAGGGATGGGACCTACCGACATCAGCTTGTAATCCCCAGAAACCACGGCAGAGTGGTCATGGAGATGGCCCAATCCCACCTCACAGCAGGACACCGTGGAGTGATCAAGACCCAGGACCAAGTCCTGACCAGAATATATTGGCCCGGTGTATATGCCAATGTTAAGACCTATGCGGCCAGTTGTTAGATTTGCTAAATGACTTTAGCCACTCCGGTCTCTACATCACTCTTAACACCACTCCCTATTAAAGGTTCTGTTCTCTAGGACTGGCATGGATATAGTGGGACCCCTTGAAACATCCAAGCTGGGCATTCAGGATTATGCCACCCACTACCTAGAGGCCTTTCACATGGAAATAAGAACACATATCCTGAAACATCTGGACACTTTTCTCTTCAGAGTGGGATTCCCCCAAAAAATTCTAACTGACCAAGGCACCACCTTTACATGCCACCTCATACAGGAGGTAAATGAGATAATCAATACCAAGACAGTGGCACCCTCTGTGTAATACCCCCTCAGACGGATGATTTGGTAGAACAATTCCAATTAGACCCTGAAGCGGATAATAAAAAAATAGGTACAGGCAAATGGTAACAATGGGGTACGATGATACCATGGGCCCTATTTGCCATACCCCGTTTGAACTCCTATATGGTCAGGAACCCAGAGACGTTCAACATGTTAAGTGAAATGTTGTAAGAAACTGCATTACCGATATCTCATGCTGCCAATAAGTTAAAAGCTCACATTAAGGCACTGAGAGAGGTCATCACTAGTTCCCTCTGCTGGGCTAAGGAACATCAGAAGGATGCATATGACCGACAGGCTGTCACGCAACCTTTTTCAGTAGGAGATCAGACATTAGTCCTATTAACCAGATCCAAAACCAAAATGGTATCCAAGTGGTATGGGTCATATAAGGTCCTGGAACATAAGGGCCTGCTCAACGACCTAATCTTGAAGACTAACCAGAGACAAAAGACCAAATATACCATGCGAACCTCCTCAAGATTTGCAGAGAAAGGCATTGTCACCGTGGCCAGCCTTTTAGTGGGGAATGGAAATGCCAACAGGCTAATTCCAGATAATCTCAGAAAAATCCAGCAGCGATAACTCAGATGTGCTGGGCCATGTTCCCTGTTCCCAGAGGTCTTCGCTGAAGAGCTGGGTAGAGTCAAAAACTTCTTCCGCCTTATTAGAATATCCCCTGCGCAGTTGGTTATCGTAAAACCGTACTGAATCCCAGAAGTGTGGAAGATGATCATGGAGGAAGATATATACAAAATGTTGAAGCTGGGTGTAATTGAGCCCTTTGAGAGTCCTTGCTCATCCTTTATTTTACTTGACGCTAAACCTGAACAATTCTTGCTATTTTTGTATTGAATTCCAAATATTCAATTCAGTATCTCTTCAACAACTACCCAATTCCAAGAATAGACAAGCTGATTGAGCAACTGGGGAATACTAAGTTTATTACCATGTTAGACTTAACCAAGGGTTTATTGGCAGATCCCTCTAAATCCCTCCGACAAGGAGAAAACTGGCTTTAGCACTCCCTGCGGTTTATTCCAATTTACTGTGCTCCCGTTCTGCATATACAGGGTGGAAACTATTTTTCAATGGCCGATACAGGAGATCCTGCGGCCCCATTATACATTTGCGGGGCATATCTAGATGATATTGCAAAACACAGTAGTAGTTGAGAAGAACACCCGTTTCATTTATATGAAATCACCCAGGGCCTAACAGAAGGCTGGTCTCCGGGTCAAACTCAAGATATGACATCTTGATCAGAATGCATTGTTCAGCCCCAGACAGAGAAAGTGAAGGTGGGGACCATAACATCTCCACCCAAGACCAAACGGGAACTCCGAGCCTTCCTAGGGATAGCCTGGTATTACCGCAGGTTCATCCCGAACCTTTCAACAATTGCGGCAAACCTTACCAATAAACAGCACAACAAAACTGTCTGAACCTGACAAGACCAGCACAGTGTAGATGAGCTGAAGCACATCCTCTGCAATGAGCCTGTTCTCACGATGCCCGATTTTAACCGGGAATTCATTTTACAGACTGATGCGTTCAAGGTAGGCCTAGGAGCCATTCTCTCACAGTTGCATGACTGTCAAGAACCCCAGGTAGTATATATTAGCCAAATGTTCCCTCAGAAACAACTTTAAATAACTGTGGAGCTTGAAGCTCTAACTATGAAGTGGGCCATCACCAGACTGATATTACCTGACGAGATGAACATTCAAACTCATTACCCACACTACTCACCCTTGACCTGGACATACTTGAAAAAAGACACTAAATGCCACAGCAAGAAGGTGGTACCTAGACTTACAACCATTCTGCTCCATAGAAAGGGGAAGACCAAGACAATGCCAACCTCCTCAGTTGGATCCCTTGAATCAGCTAGATAAGGGTTCCAAACTAACGGAAGGAGTGTGTGCCAAATCCAGGAAATTCTTCCCCTCTCCCCAAGGGGGAGCCACCCCTTTTGGACTGGGGCAGTGAGCCCAATAAGGTTAACCCTCCCCTAGGGGAACAGGAAAACAGGATCCCACTTGGGGTGACCCCCAACTTTGTACGACAGGCTATCCCTTGACAGGGATGTGGGTTATTCTCCCATGTCCAAAAAAGCTAAGCTTTGTATTGGCTATATGGGAATTACACCAAACAACTATGGGAATGTTCACAAAGTGGTAACTGGTATGGTTTCTGACACTTATAGGTGCCCTCTGTGTATGACAGGAAGGACCAATGGATAGTTCAGTCTCCTCCCAGAGCAGAACATAAAGGGCGTGTGAGACCTACCAAGACATGGCAAGCAGGAGAGAGGTATGAAAGCCTGTGGAGCCAAGACACAGAGGAGGGCCCATCCTCTTCAAGGCAGAATTAGGAAGCAGTCCCACGCCAATAGTGTGAAGTTCAGAGGAACACAAAATCCTGCAGAATGCTGCTACCTAGATCCAGGCCTGTAGCTGGAGAAGCTTGGTCCTGCCAACATGTGAAGACACAGAACCACCTGGAACGTAGTTGACCAGCACCAGCTGGAGAAACGCCACATTCCTGTCACTAACCGATGTGAAGCACTGAAGACTGAAAATCCAGACCCACGCCGACACCTTACAGAAAGTAGTGGTAGGGCTACAGATCAGGCTAGTTAGGCTCCATGACGGCGGACAGACAATTATGTACGACATCCTGACATACTTCCTTTTAACTTTTTTCTTAGCCTTAGCATAGGGACCAGAGTCGTAGTGCTAGAACAGGGTTTTGGGAGTGAAATAAACCAGAGAGCTTAAACCACAAGGAGTTGTTTGTCTCCTGATTCGGACTTATCGCACCTAACGCTCACATTTGTCTTAATCCCCAACTAAGTCTTGAAAACCTGTTCTTGTGGGCTCAAACTGAAAACAAATTTACAAAGGGCACAGGCCTATAATTCCTGAAGCTATAGCAATAGAAACATTGATTGTGAGGCTCTGCATCAGAAAAATACACAGGGTAGCCCATGCATAGCATGAAAGTGTCCTGTTAGGCCATACATTTTAACAAGGTAATTGGTGGTCTAAAGGAAGAATATACTAATGTCAAACCTTTCTTACATACTTTACGGGTACACAAGACATGCAGCTTTGTAATAAGCTTCCAATCTGGTCCAGTGGAAAAAAGGGATTGATATATAGCAGTTGATGTATGTATAAGTAGCGCAAGGCCTGCACCCTGGGGAAAAGGGAGGAACAAGGCTGTACCAGGAGAACAGGCTTCAACTTATTCTATATGCTTAAGCAAGATAGGTTTTACTTTTATTACTGGGGTATGGATTTTTCGGGAGTCTAAAGAAAGGAGGACAAGATATACCAGTACTTCCTACAATAATAATTTGAATTTAAGGATTATTTTGGCACCACGATAATCTTTATGGTGGCATCCAGAAAAGAGAATATCACAAACATTGATATCAAAGACAAGTGCCACTGATACAGTCAATTACAAAATAACATTTAATATCCTCACCTTATGGTTAAAATATTTCTCAAATTTTAATCTTGCTAGCTCCACGCACTGCAACCAGTTCCTAGGTCTTCGGCTTAAACATTTTATAACTTGAAAACAACCATCTAAGCTCTCGCCACACTGTACTCTCTGATGGAAAAAGAAAGAGGCCATATTCAGCAACAAAATAATTTTTTTTGTAGACAGTTTCACCTCAATTTGTTGACCAGTAACACCACAGTCATTGGCAAGAATTTAAGATGGAAAAATAATCATCTTTGTGAGAAGATATGACAACAGTAGAACCGTACATGCTATGCATAGTCTGCTATCTTTTGGTAGGTCAGGAGTATTACAAGTTGTTTACAGCAACGCAATAAAATCAGTGTCGACGGGGCATTGCTGTCATGATATCCCCTACCAAGTGTATGGGTACTCACAATGCTCTTCTGAGTCGACACACCCAGATGTTTAGTTACCCGCCTGCACATAATCATGAGGTCAGGCAAAATAATGTAAGTACTCTATATTTACGCAGCGTATGCACATGTGTATGCATGGAACAAGTTACATACCTTTATTCACATGCTCATGAATATTCCCCGCTTGACAACAAGGAATATTCATGAGCATGTGAATCCATGAAATATCCAATGCTGGAGAAATAATGTTTTATTTATATAGTGTTTACGCCTAAGCGCTTTACATAGTACACATTTACATACAATTTCACCCAAATGCAGTTGGTACTCTTAACCGTATGCGTGTGTTCGCCGCTGTGAAATGCAGGTTTGCAGTTTTCACCACAGTTGTTTTAGTTGATTTTCTGTAAAACATATATGGGTTTGGTGTTTGGGGGTGGGATTGGGCTGGGTGGTCTAGATGGGCCATTGTGGCCCCCCCCCTTAAAAAAAAAAAATAAAAAAAAAAAAAACAGCAGCAAAATTACATGGAACCATATGACAAACACTACCTTCCAGTAATAGTCCCTGTGAGGCTTGCATCTGCTTAGATTTACATGCTTTGCATAGGCCATTTAGGGGTTGGTGACAAATATTACATTATTTCTTTTTTTTTAAAAACTTTATTATTTTAATTGCAACAAACATCAAAACCCCATCCAACCCAACATACCCCTCCCCCCAACCCCTGCACTCACATAGGGACGTGTAGCCAACAGCAGGGACACATTTTAATTGAGGCTATCTTGATCACCCCTAGGGGATTTATAGGCTCCACAAGATTGTCACAACACCACCTTCACAATCACAATTCTAATCCCCGAATAATGGGTCTTTAACACAGGGTGGACTCCGGGACCAGTAACTCCCGATCTTTCTCTAGCAGGTAATTCCTGAAAGGAGGCCAATAGTAAAAATGGGCGACTGGAGGCAGGGAGCGTCGCTGCATACCTGGTCTCCCTTTGCTCACACAGACGCATGCCATCCAACCATCGAGAAAATGTAGAGGCGGCAGTCCTAGACCAGGCCCTCGCCACAAGGGACCTGGCCACCACCGTAGCCATCCTACAAGGCCAGTAGCCACAGTTCTGGTTCAAAGTCCCTCATAGATGGAAACATACTAGTCATTGCCTCCTCTATAGAGTGCCAGAACGCCCGTACCCGGGGGCATTGCCATGCTACATGATAAAAGTCTGCAGTTTCTGCCCCACATCTCTTACAGGCAGGTGATCTGTCCGGGTAAAACCTGTGCAAAGTATTCGGAGAATAATAACATTGGTGCACAAACTTGTAGTGTATCATTCTATATCAACAGTTTATAGATATATGGTGGGTTTGCATGCAGACCTGTTTCCATTGAGCCTCAGTTAATAGCTTCCCCAACACTGTTTCCCATTTGACTCTGTAAGGGTGACTCACTACCCCCTCCCAGATCTGGCCAGCTTATAGGTAGTGGATACCAGTTTCCCAGACGAGACAGGGTTGAAAAAATGACTCTGCACCGGGAGTGGAACAGGGACCTGTGGGAAGTTGGGCCATTTATATTTCAAAGTACTACGCAACCTGTAATAGTGTAGCAGTGTCACCGCATTACTTTCCCCTCTAAGGCATAATTCCTCCCATAGCATGAAACAACCATCTTGCACTATGTCCCCCAGTGTCCGAATTCCCAATGCCCGGAAAGACTCCACAAATGACCTCTCTTGCGTGAGTGGAATTCTGATCACGTTATATAGGGGAAAGTCAGGCGAGTAACAAGAAGTAGCACCCATCAGGCGACATATCCGTTCCCAGGCTTTACTTGTTATCTCAATAGGTTGGACCTCGTCCCGTGGGACCTTATCTTTATTTCCCCAAAGCATGCCCAACAACGCATCCGGACTAGCTATAGCTCTCGCCAATCGGGTGTGTGGAGAGTCACTGGCAGAGTCACTCCAGTCAGATATGTATTGCACCTGCGCTGCCAAATAATGCATATAAATGTCCGGGTATTCTAAACCACCAAGCTCATATGGCCGGGCCAACATTTCGTAGGCTATCCGAGGCCTCTTCCCCACCCATAACAATCTAGTCATCATTCCCCGCACGCAGCTCCAGTATTATTCCAGAGGCCACACTGTTAGATTACTATAAACATATAACAGTTTGGGAAGTATCACCATCTTGGCCAGAGCTGGACGGGCCACCTGCGACATAGGGAGACGGATCCATGCCTCCACTCTTTGTTCAATCGTCTCCAGCGGAGCCAAATAGTTATCTTTAAACAGCCTATATCTTTCAACGGAGACTGAAATGCCCAGATACCGTATCGACTGCGGGCACCAGCGGAACCCGTCCCCGACATCCGCTTGCTGCACAACAGAGGTCAGAGGAAGTATTTTGGATTTGTCCAAATTTATCCAGAGTCCCGAATGCTCAGCAAATCGAGCCACTTCTTGCGTCAGAGGGGTCAGGTTTTCGCGAGGGTGTTTTATATACAGAAGTATATCATCCGCATGTAGGGATATAGTGGAAAGGTGTGCTCGAACACGAATTCCACGGTGCGCATGCAGCTCTCGGATATGGCACGCCAGGGGCTCCATTGGGAGAGCAAAAAATACCGGGGAAAAGTGGCAACCCTGCCGAGTGCTTTGCATAGGGTAAATATACCTCGAGACCAGCCCACTGATGTATACCGCTGCCCGAGGGGCCGTGTATAGTAATTTTACCCAATTAATGTAGGTGAGCCCAAATCCCGAGCGTTGCAGTACCTTGAATCGAAAAGGCCACTCGACTGAGTCGAATGCCTTTTCGGCATCCAACGCGGCGACCACCATAGGCACCTTCGGATGGATGTTATGGACAAGAGTAAAAAAACGGCGCAGGTTATGTTGAGTGGACTTACCAGGAATACATTCCGCCTAATCTGGCAGCACAAGAGCGGGCATATAAGGAAGGATACGGCTTGTAAGGATCTTAGCTAATATTTTATTGTCTGTGTTGATTAGGGACAGTGGTCTGTACGATGACATTAATCAGGTGTTTTTGCCAGGTTCAAAAGGACGGTCACCAGCGCTGATATAGTAGATTCAGGCAAGGTCCCGGTGTCCAGGGCACTTTCGTACATCTTCATCAGGTGGGGGATTACCAATTCAGCGTACGCTTTATAAAACTAGGCTGTTATGCCATCCATCCCGGGGGATTTCCCGTTTGGAGGGGACTTAATGGCATCACGTATCTCATCTTCAGTGATGGGAACTTTGAGGGCACTACCCAATCCACCCCAGGGCTATCTCATCCAAGTAACGTATCAGCTCGTCATGGCCAGGGGTGCGGGCAGAGGTGTATAACTGTTCATAGTACTCCCTAAATTCATCACTGATCCCTTGCGAGTCCACCTTGATTTCCCCATCTTTACCCTCAATATTCACTCCGTAAGTGCTCTGGCGTTCCTTACGAATGGCCCAAGCCAGGGATTTACTCGGCCTATCCCCCTCCCCATACCTGGCAACAAGGATTGGATCCCCTATGAACCGGTCTTCGCTGTCAGCCAACTGCCGGAGCTCCTCTCTCAGCACCCCCGCTCACTACGGAGTTTGGGCGTATCCTGCCTTAGTTGCCTATTCTCCCTTACGCGGATCTGAGCCTCCAGCCTCCGCATGGAGTGGCGAATGGTCTTGAGTATCCCACCCTCTTTAGATATACAGCATTCCCTAATATAAGCCTTAAAGGATTCCCAAATTACACCCTGGTCTGGGACCGACCCCTCATTCGTTTGAAAGTACGTTACAATTTCCTGCTCGATTTCTGTGCGGAATGCCATGTCCTCAAGTGCAGAGGCTCTAAATCACCATTTTAGCGGGCCCAGGGAGGCCTTGGAAATCCTCAGACGCACTTTGACCGGCGAGTGATTCGAGAGGGTCTGAGGAAAGATGGACGCCTCAGAGACTCCAGCCATTACAGGGCAGGTAGCCATTATATAGTCAATTCTGGAGGCACTACCCATGCACCACAGAGAAGAATGTATATTCCCTGTCCTCCGGGTTTTTGTATCTCCATACATCCAGCAGCCCATGACATTGCGATATGGTGGACCACGCTTTAACCGCCTGCGGTGGGGCCGTTTGTGATGTCGATGACCGGTCAAGGTCCAGCTTGAGAGCTAGATTAAAATCGCCCGCCCATAGTATTTCATACCCCGGAAACTTGTGAATATGACTCGCACATTGGTGGAAAACTTGGGCGAATCCGTGTTAGGAGCGTAAATATTCAACAAGAGTAGATAAGTGCCCAGTATCTCGCCCGCAAGCAATATAAAACCTTCTTCACCAGTAACCTGTGCATGGAGTCTGAATTGTAATGTGTTGTGTACATATATGGCAACTCCCCTGGAATATGAATTGTAAGAGGAATCATATCTGTGTATGCCCCACCCCGGTAATCTAGGTACAGTAGCGCCACAGGCCAAGTGCTTCTCCTGAAGAGACAGCACGTTTGCGCCATGATTCCGACCATAGTTTGCTATTAAGTGGATTTTCTTCTGGTTGGTAAACCCCCTGATATTCCAGGAGAGGATGTCATCCCAAGCCCACCCCCAGGAGCTGAACTAGTCATTTTCCCAACTACTCCCTGCTATTCCCTGCCAAGCATTGCGCCCTGTAATTATATGGCATGATTCCCAATTACCTGCATCCACCACTGCTATGAATCCCATGTGAGTTTCCAATTGACAACATACATCCCCAACCCTACCAACTTTTGAACAAGCCCACCAAACAATTGGCATCTTCCCAACCCCACCCCTCACACACCAGAAACAGGAACTTACCGGCCTCTCGTCAACCCACGCCGCCTGAACCATCCCCTTGTTTCAACCATAACAAACCGCAGCAATAACAGCTGATGGAGCGCTAAGGGCAGCATGCACACTCCTAATGGCCACAGCAGCTTATAATTACACCTCTGGGACAATTCCTATTATTCTGGAAAAAAACTTGACAAAACATTATTACAGACACATTTCAGGGCTAAGCCTGATATTGCACTCGTTCAAGGGTGTCGTGGAGCGCGGTCCCGTGGTTCCTGCGGTTCAGGAAAGTTCGATGCAAACCGCTCCACCGCTTCAGCAGATGTAAAAAAGATTGTAGAACCATTATGTTGCACTCGAAGCTTGGCAGGAAATAGCATTGCGTACTTGACTCCCTTCTTGCGCAGGGCTGTTTTTGCCGCTTGGAATGTTCTCTGCTAGTCCTGTACTCCAGGACTAAAGTCAGGAAACAGTCTGATAGTGGAGGAACCCCAGCGCAGCTGGCCCCCCTCTCCGGCAGTGCGAAGGATAACATCACAATCTCTATAGTTGAAAATTCTGGCTATAATTGGACGTTCCGGGGCTCACGGTGGAGGTCGACTGGCCTAAGACCTATGAGCCCTCTCAACCATAAACATTGGTGTGAGGGAGGGGTTACCCAGGACTTCAACCAGCAGCGTTTCCACAAACTTCTCCATGTTGTCAATGGCCGTCGCCTCCGGGACCCCGAGTATCCGGACGTTGTTACGCCTAGATCTCCCCTCCAAATCCTCACTCTTGGCCTGGATCTTCTTGACCACCTGTTGAATTTCTGCCATTTCCCACTGAAGAGTAACCACTTTGTCCTCGCTCTCCCCGATCCGCTGCTCTGCTTCAGACATGCTGCCACACAGTTTTTCAATTTGTACTGCTGATACATCAACTTTGCACAATAGGGCATCAATTTTGGCACCCAAGCTGTCTGTACTACTCTTCAGCGCCAACAGCGCTTGGTTCAGGATGGCAACATCCAGCTGTACCTGCGATGGGCCGGGCGAGACTGCAGGCGCCGCCAGGGCCTGTTCAGGGCAGGCAAACTGGTCCATCTTGGCCTGCTTCCGGGGGTTCCCCATGCTGGGCAAAGTCACTGCAGAATATTGGGGAACTGGCTATCCAGAGACCCGTGAGCCAGGGTTCGCTGATGCCAAGTCCCAGGCCCACCTCTTCTGCTCCCCGGTTGTCTCTAGTCGATATTGCGCGAGTAACCAGGCAGGTTCTGCAGGATAATGCTCTCACCACTCTTTCCCCATATAAGCTTCCGGACCGATAGTGTCTTTGTGTGGGTCCATATTAGAGCCATTGGGCAAATAACTCAATTTCTTCTTCAAACCTCTCGCTGCCGACTCTCCCACCTATCTGGCAGACATGACAGATGCCATCGTTCATCTGGAGGGCTTATCCTTCAGTACTGCTACTAACCTATTCATTACTCTAGACGTGGAGTCGTTATATTCTAACATTCCACAGTCAGAATCTCTGCCCATCATTAAATTCTTTTTGAACATGAGAAGCGACCCCCAGCAGGAGCAGGTTCCCACTGAATTCCTCATTGATCTCTTGGAAATTGCACTGACCAAGAATTATTTCCGGTTCAAGGAGGACTTCTTTTTGCAAATCAAGGGCACCGCTATGGGAGCTGCTTTTGCTCCAAACTATGCTACTTTATTTATGTGGGCATTTGAGAAAGTTTCCATCTTTGACGAATCCAATCCTTTTCTTCCATCCATTATCTTCTACCGAAGATATATAGATGACATTATAATAATCTGGGACAAAACCAAGGGAAACCATGAAGCTTTCCTGACATGGATGAAAACTTTGAACGAACAGCTTCGATTCACCATGTCCGTTGATAATATGTCAATACCGTTTTTGGACCTTTTGTTGAAAGTGAAGGATGGGCTAATTGCAGTAGATTTATATTGTAAACCCACGGATAGAAATAACATTCTTCATTTTGACAGTTTCCATCCACAATCCCTTAGAGTCAGTATTCCTTACGGTCAATTTCTAAGGCGAGGCACAATTGCACTGATAAAAAAAGACTTTTCTACCCAGGCTGACATCATAGAAAGTAGACTTTCCTATAGAGGGTACCCTCAACACGTATTGCACCAATAGAGCAAGAGGGCACGCCACCAACATCGCGAGATTGAGCTAGCCAAGAACACTCGCGACAACTCTAAACACTCTAGAATGGTTTGTGCGATGACTTGTAACACTCACCACTTGGCTATTAAGAAAGCCATTAGCAAACATTGGCATCTATTACAGTTGAATAACTCCGATTTGGATTTTCCCATGTTTGCTTTTAAAAAAGGAAAAAAACCTTAAGAGCTGGCTATCTAAAGCCGACAGGTCCTTGTTTAAAACAGGACCTAAAACCATTACTGAAATGTGGGGCATGAATAGAATTCATGGCCATTTTCCATGCGGTAATTGCTGCCATTGTGGGTCTACTATGGCTACCACCTCTGTGAATATCAACAGGGTGGGGAACCTCAGGGACCACACTACATGTAACTCTAAGAACGTAATGTATGCAGTTACATGTCCGTGCGAAAAGACCTACATAGGCAAGACGTCCAGACCTGTGAAACTCAGAATCTCTGAGCACAAGTCTAGGATACGCACTTGCAACCTGACATCTCATCTTGTGCCCCACTTTTCAGACTATCATCACAGTTGTAACGATTTACGTTGGTGGGTCTTGGAACATGTAAGAGGCCCTGATCCCTATGCCTCTGCAAATAGACTTTCCACCCGAGAACATTGGTGGATCTATAACACCCAACGTCACTTAGTGGGTCTGAACACTCAGGAAGAGTGGGCATCGATCCCTAATGGATCTATCTAGTTGATGATCACCCTGCGGGCCGGGTTTTTATCCAGTAGGGCTTCTGCATTTATCGTGTTCTGTCCATTCATGCCTTTCTTTCGGGTTTTCTACCTTAGTTTTTCAGTTTTTATTTCAGTTCAGTCTATTTTGGGTCATCAGGTGTAGTGCTGTTGCAACCTTCCCAGACGTATCCATTACTCCTATCTATATACATTTATTTTCCTTATCACCATTATGATATTTTTTCACTCTTCTTCCTTTTTTCATTGTTCAGTTTCTTTCGGGCATATTGCTGCCCTGGCTTTTGCTTTTCCACCGTCTGCTACTATGATGCAGACTGTTTTGAATTTCTTTTCTTATCTTTTTTATTTTACTGCTTGGATGTTTCTCTATGGCTTTCTTTATTGCTCCTTTTATTTCCTTTCCCCTGTTTTTGCTAATTGGAACATTTACAAATAAGAGAGGTTTCCCGGTTCCATGACCCCTCGTGGAGTCTCGGTTATGCGTGGCTAAGGATATAGTTGTCCAAGATGGCGACACCATGGCCCCTGCGACGGTGTTTGCAACGTAGCGCACCAGTGCTCAAATCTTAACGCGTGATGCCACGAACGGTAGGGCTGCATATTTAAAACTCTTACTTAGGCGTTGCGGCAGATTCGTCCTGTCTTCAATTGCTGTCGGATCCATTTGGAGGAATGCGCTACTTTAAGCTGAAGGTAAGTTTTGCAGTGCGCGTTTATATAGTGATTAAAAGGTGCTTTGGTGCACACCGGGCCCCTCATGAGGCTGCCGCGGCATTTGTGAACCGTCTGATCTTGTAGTAACTGCAGCCCTGATCGGGGACAATGGCTAGTTAAGTCACTATGTTAATTTACACATTGTCTCTTGCCCTTTGCTATTCTGCTAACGCGCAAGCAACGTGGCTCCTGGCATATATTGTCTAGCTTACACCAATCGGAACTATTGCGAAACTCCTGATAAACTTTCAGGTCTTTCTATCACTTGCCCGTTGTGGCGTTTGCAGTGCTAGTCACACCATTACTCCACTCCAGTTTTAGTGGCCAGCAGATTTGACTTGACTAGATTTAACGTGGTCTATGGCACATATTTTGGTGCACCTGGGTCATTAATTAATGAATTTATCAGTCCATGCACCAATCATATAAATCTATGGGGCATAGCTTGCCATATACAGACATGTACCGTGGATGGTCATGCTGTAGTATAGTTTTAGTTTTATACACAGTTTCTTTACACTGTTTTTTTTGCATTCATTGCAGCTATCTGTCACTAAAATATGTTGGACATTATCCCGCCCTGATAGGGCGTATTTCGAAGGATGTGCAATTTTCAATCCTTCAATGTATCCGACTACTTGGATGGAAACTTTATTTTTGCTCACAACTATTCAGGTGAGTTTTTGTTTCTGAGCTGATTAATATACTTCTTGATTTGTCTCATTCATTTTTTCATTCATTTTAACTCCTAACTGTAGGAATGACTGACGTTTTATGTTCTGCCCCTGCTTTTTGGAAAGGTCACTGATGATTCATTGACCCTCTCACCTTATAATGTGTTCCTTTACTTGCTTTTTGCAGTTCTACTTCACAGAGAACCTGCTTTAACATGGTCCGCTTCAATTTCCTAAGGTATTCCTCGGGAATACGGGACCAGCTTTTGGTTAAGATAATGGTAATTTATCAATTAAATTGTGAAGCCTTCTTCTCCCATTTACATGTATAAAGGTCTTTTCCGGACACTTGAATAAAGAGAGGGCCTCCTATTCGCTATTTACAGATCACCTTGTTTGTCTTTTCTGTTTTGAATGCAATCATTTATGGTTTTGCTTTACTATTTTTTCTGTTTCCTTGTCTCTTCTTTTTATGATGTTCTAGGTGAGACCATGGATTTAGCTTGTATAATCTTTATAGTTGACTGTACTATTGTCTTATACACATTATACATATCGAAATTTCAAGTGGCAACTATCCCAATGGGAGTCCTGAAGAAGATGGGCCTCAACCGTGAAACAGCTAGATGCTCCGCACCATCGAAACTACCTGACCCCCACTCGGGTGATATCCTTCACCCTTTTGGTGTCCAGACAGCTCGGTAGCATCATGTTAGTTTTGACTGGATTGACAGTCTTGGTTTTATATAAGCACCTTATTCGACTATGCACTTTATTATTATAAACAATATGTTCATTTTAAATATGAGCTCATAATAAGGTTTAATATGTATGTTTTAAAGAAATAATGAAATTTAAATAATATCATATTTTTCAGTCGTTTTATGTTGGTTTTGATATGTAGTTTCGAATTGGGGGGCACTTTCCCTGGCTCTGTGCCAGCCCCCCTTTATAATTTGTTTTCTTATTCCGCTGACATGCTTTGTGTCTTTATCATATTGAAGATTTCCTTGGAGTCAGATTTAGCATTGGCTATTCGGAATTGAATGTGGTGGATTTAGCAGAGATGATGGCTTGTTTGTAGGCTTTGGATGCTGAGAGGAATTCCCGCTTGGCGGCGTCTGAGGGTTTTTTGGTTATATGTGATGTTACCGACCACAATTACAGAGGTAAATTTCATTGTGGACAAAACACTGAAAAACAGAAATTTCTTAGTTTTTTTTATTTTGGGGCACCCCATAACCCCCTTTTTTCCACCCTTTTAAAGTCACCCGAACCCCATACTGACCCATCTTAAAGCCTTACCCCACTATCCTTTATATATTTATTTAACCTTTTCTGTGTTTTTCAGTGTTTTGTCCGCTCTGTTATGTACCACTCTGTTTTGTTTGCAATAAAATGACTGGATACCGTTTTTTCCCCAGCATGATTCTGATTATCGCTTTTTGTCTCTGAGATCTTTAAGGTCAGGGGTATAGCATGAGTTTGCTTGTCTCACAGGTTTGGCCTTTCGTTGGGTTAGGGGGGGTGACAGTGTCTACTGTCGTGGTTAAGATGGTGGTGTAGAGATCTGCCAAGAGTTTTTGGTCCTTTGTGCGAGTTGGTTCCAATGTAGGTATAGACAACAGTGGCATGATGTGCAGTGGAAAAGGTTTTCTTCAAAGGTGAGTGCCGGGCCTGGTGCGCGGTAGATGATGTGGATAGTGATGGTGCTGATCGGAGAGGTGGTGAGTTTGTGTGAGAGAAGGTCTCCATTTTACTCTAGGGAGGTGTCCAAGGGTCTTATGGAAAGGGAGTCTTTGGCCAGTAGGGCGGCTACTCCTCCTCCTCCTCCTCCTCCTCCTCTTGTGTTAGGTCTGCCTTTGCGATACATTGTGTTGTCTAGGGGGGTGGCTAGATTTACTGCTGGACCTGAAGCTTCGTGGAGCCATGTTTCTGTGATGGCCAGGGCGTCCAAGTTGTGAGAAGTCAAGAGGTCACAGATATCTAGGCAATGGCCGGTCAGAGCGTGCATTGATCAGAGCTCATTTCAGCAAAGGGGTGTCAACATTGGGGTTGTTGTGTGGGATCTTAGGCTTGCGGGTGGTAGGTGATGCCACTTTTCTTAATGGTAAAATGGGGCAATTGTGGTTAGGAGAAGCGTTGTGGGTGTCTGGTGTCTTCAGTAGGAAAATAACAGATGGCCTAATGGTGCAATCTATAGGGTATAAGGATGTGTCTGGACCTTCCCGAGTGCTCTGCAGTGGTTGTGTGGGGGGTGAGGGGCAGTGGAGTGAGAGAGAGAGTGAGAGAGAGAGAGAGAGAGAGAGAAGCACAGTCAAAGGCATTTGCATCAGAGTTCAATGGGGCGCACGCAAAGACATTTGCAGCAGAGTTTAATGGGGCACAGTCAAAGACATTTGTAGAAGAGTTCAATGGGGCCAATGGGGCATAGGCAGATACATTTGCAGCTGAGTTCAATGGGGCACAAGCAAAGACATTTGCAGCAGAGTTCAATGGCGCAGAGGCAGAGTCAATTGCCATGGTATTTGGTTGGGTTGTTGAGGTAACATGTCGGGGATATGTATAATGTACATTTTGGTCTTTAAGCATGTCACACCTTGTAATAATGTTGGTTGAACTGACAGCAATAGTTTGATCCTGGAACAAGCTTCTAAGTCCAGTGGTGGCATTGGGTGCAGGTGGATGCACGCAATCCAGCGTGCTATACATAATGGGCATTGCAAGCGAGGCGTGAGCATCAGGCAAGGTCGAGATGTGGGTACGTAAAAACATGATCCTTGTGGTGAGAGGTCGTGGGCGAGCGGACTATCCCTGAATCCAATAAATGCAACAGATAATGCAAAATATATGATGGTGAACAATCAACTGGATTGATGTCAGACTTCCTACACCACACTACAAAGCTTTCCACTTACTAAAGCAGCAGTGTCTAGTGGTAGACTTACGTGTTTCCCTTAAAATGTCTATGCATCTGTTATGTAAATTGAGGTGTCTAAACTCTATGACCTCAGGAGCCAAGTTGCTAAGTTTGTTGTATGAAGTTGCGGGTGTAGAATTAGACCCAGACTGTGTGACAGCATGTTGAGAATGGGAGCCAACCTAATTGATGGGCACAGAGATATCTTGAGGAGGTGGGAGTATCGCGTTTGATGCACCCACATTGGTTCTATGAGAATCGTTTCATGTTCCTGGTGCCTTTTGTAGATCACTTAAGAATAGGGTTGGTGGAAAGGTGTAAGCAATTGATCCATAGTGCGTTACCCAGGGACCCCTTCTGTGGATATCTGGAGGCATAATTTTGCCATTTTGCGTTTTCTGTGGTTGCGAAAAGATCTACGTTTGGTTGCCCCCATTCTGGAAAAGTTTGCCTGAGAATGTCTGAATGTAACTCCCATTTATGTTCTAAGTGCTGAGTTTTACTTAGTGTATCTGTTAGGCAATTGTGTTCTCCTGGAATGTGTTGGGCCTGGAGAGATATCCCTCTACAGAGACAATCTCCACATTTTATGAGAAAGTATGGACAACCTCGGGAAGTGTGTTCTGCCCTGTTTGTCAAACATAGCTGTTAGAGTAAATTTCCTTTTTTGATAGACATTCTCTACACCTGTGAATCCCCCAGCCCTTTTGGGTGGACTCTTGATTTTGATCTGATTCTCCCAAGTGAGTGGGACCCCTTTAATCACACTCCATCATTCTTTTACTCTGTACTTGGGAACCCTTTTATCTCTTTTTGGTACTTTTTAACGCTTTCCTCTATCTTTTCTGGCATTGACATTTTTTTTTCTCTTTTTCAACAAACATTTTATTAAGCATTTTGACAAGGGTTAAACAGCGACAACATCAGAACATTTTATAGTACACCAAATTAAAACACAAAGCCAGTGACACCTTTTCACCCCTGAAGGGGGTAATGGGTAGTGGGGAACACAAGACCTATCCTTCATAATGGGTGTGGTTTTTAATGACACATTAACAGACTGTAAGAGTTCTAGCTCGGTTCGCCCTGGAGCCAACGCGTTAGCGGGGTCCTTCTAGTAAGTTCTGGATACCTTTCTGAGTAGTCCATGAAGGGCGCTGATGTATTCAGAAAAATGTTCAGATTCCGAGAGCGGATCGCTGTCATCTTTTCTGCCATAACTATTTCCCAGCATATCGACCACCATAGCGGGATTGAGGAGACATCTGCGTTCTTCCATAGTCGAGCCATTGTCATTTTTGCTGCTAGTAAGGTGTGTGTGCACAGTCGCGCTATCTGCCCAGAGAGCGGGAACACCCGACCTCCTGTTTCGCTCGGGAGTATAATTCCAGGATCCTATGGGATCGTTAGCCCGGTGATTGCTTTGATTTAGTGCAGCACCTCTTGCCAGTACCCCGCTGCTTTTGGACAGGCCCACATTAGGTGACACAGGGTGCCTCCGATTGCACACCCTCTCCAGCAGTTTGGGGGGCTATCCGGGTTGAATTTATTTAATTGGTCTGGGGTCACATAATACCTGTAACAGAACGTATATCCCCCTTCCCTGCTTGAAATTCATTGTGTGCTCTTGTGTAGCCTAGTCCAAATCTTACCCCATTCTTCTACATCTATGACTCTGCCTAGGTCCCTTTCCCAATCGAGCATATATTTTTCTTTTTTGGCCGGGTCTGTTTTATCTAAGAGGCGATAGTGCGTGGATATTCTCCCCCTTGAACTTGCCGATAGAAGTGTTCTTTCTAGTGCAGTTAGGTCTCTAGCCCCTTTTCCCCCAACTTCCCTGTGCAAGACCCAATGTCACAGCTGGGTGTAACGGAACCGTTCAGATTCTGCAACTTTGAATTTTTCCTTGCATGTTTCAACAGTCAGTGGGGAACCTTCCTCTAGGAAATCTGATAATTTTTTGCACACCACCCTCCTTCCATGCTGCAAAGCTATGCGGGGGGATACCTGGCGAGAACTCCGGGTTATTCCAGAGTGGCGTAGGTGGCCCTAGAGTGCCGTAACAGTCCCATTTCCGCGCAGCTGCTTTCAAGTTTTGTAAGGTATTTATCGTCGCTGTGAGGAGACCCAAACCTGCTTGGGCTTTTGGGGTTGGTAAGTGTGGGAGATCTACCAGTGGGACCGGACACCATCCTTCTTCCATTTGCCCCCAGAGTGGTTGGTCTGATAACTGAACCCATGTATATGCGTAGGATAGTTTAGCTGCTTACGTGTACCTTGACACATCTTGGACTCCCAGTCCCCTCCAGAGACCTGCCCGGGAGCATGATCTTCCTTGCTATTCTGGTCCCTCACCCCCCTCACCCGCCGCATATAAACTTTTGTATTTTTCTCTGCATCGAGAGTAGTTCACTTTTCGAAACTGCACCGGTAGTGCCACGCAGTGGTAGAGAAACCTGGGGAATAGGTTCATTTTTACAGCGGCTATTCGCCCGAGCCAGGAGATTTCTTGAGTTTTAAAATGCTGTAGATCATGCCTGAAATCCTTAAATAGTTGTGTGAAGTTGCCTTGATAGATACGGCCTGGCATTTACATTCTATTATTACAGCATGCAGCACTTTCTGTGAAGTGTTGGTGGAAGCACCAGGAGCTTCCCTTTTGATTTTCCTTGTGTTAACACGTTACCAGGGCAGTGGGACACTCTTTTGTCCCTTCTGTATTTTATGTTGTGAGATCACCACACCCCACCATATGTGGAGTGCTGAGTGGAAACATTGTGGCCCTTTTCTCACTGTTCCAATTACATCTGAGAGGCTGATGGTAAGCGTACCTTTTTGCTGCACTTTTTGTGGACTTCTAGTACAGGCTGTTTTAGCAGCTGCTGTAGGGGACACAGGGGTCAACATTTGCCTTGAAAAGCCTACAAAGGCTCGCTCAATGCCTGAAAGGATGGGAAGTGGGGGATGTGACCGGACTCCTGCAACGTGCCTGACTGTAACCAGTTTGAACTGGGAGTATGGCTGTCCCGTTTGGACAGTGTGATTAATCTTGCTGAGTCATCACTAAACCCCAGTCTAAAGTCTCCTCCCATGTGGTCAGGGGAAGGCAGCCGCTACCTGATCCTAACCCTGGGGGTGGTGTCACGAGGGAGGATCACATGGAAGGAGACAGCTTGCAGGGGGAAGTGGTGACTCCTCTGGCAGAGATGCGGTTTTCATCTTCCTCTGAAGATGATTCCCATAATCCCCAAATACCTAATGGCATGCTGTCAGTGTACAAGTCCCCCAATAAAGCTACCCAAAGCACATGCTATGAAAAGTCAACTAACCAAAATAAGATGTATACTTTGGGGGTGCAGGAATTAAATATAACGTCCTCTAATTGTCATGATCATGTCTTAAATAGAGATCCTAACCCCAATGTTAAAACACAAACATTTTACACAACACCTCCTAACTCGAACTCCCATTTCACAAAGCAATCCAAACGACTTAAATATCAATACCCCAAAACCACCATGGAATTCAGGATCAATAAAGCGTTTTGTACTGGGACGAGGAAGAGGGGCTCAGAGTTAGTAAGGATCAACAATACCATTGAGCAGAATGAGCGGTCTAGTTGTTACAGACCTAAACATCTGAGCGGGACATTTAAATTCAGGAATTAGTTGCAGATGGGGGAGGATGCTGAAGAAGTAGCTGTGGTAGAGGCAGACCAGTGTGCTTGGTTCGCTAAAGAAGCAAAAAGGAGAACACCAGCTGATGCTGATGTGGGTTGTGGAGGTCTGCGACTTTGCAGAGTAAGCGCAGCAGGAAGCAGTGTCAAGATGGGAAGCCCAGCCAAGATGGGAGACGTGCGCCCAACCCGACATGAGGAGTGTAGATGTTCAGGCGAGTGCAGAGGATCAATGAAGCTGTCAGAGGTCCGGGAAGCAGCCGGGCAGACCGCTGAAGATATGCAGGAGCAAGCAAAGGAACAGACAGAGGACAGAAGGTTAATCGCAGCATCAGCGAGGGGAACAGGGGAGCCAAGGAAGATTGGCGAGTGTCCCTGACACTAAAGATAAGCCCGGGGTGCTCAGGAAAGGACGTTGATGTAATTTTTAATACCAAACCAGTAAAGCAATACGAAAGCGGCAAGGGTGCAATTACCCTTATATGGGACACCAACTGGGGGAGACCTGTAACCCAAATTGCCAAGAGTCAATAGACTTTGAAAAAGAGGCAGCCCTTGTTCAAGCCTCCTCACAAAGGATATTGGTGTGGAGAAATTTTGAACAACTATTGGCACTAAGCATAATTATAGTTGTAGGGGTTTTCACATCCTGGCAGGCGAGTAAACCAGGAGAGGGACCAATACTAGTTAGCCCTGGCAGCTGAGTGGACCAGGAAAGAAGATGCTTGGAAGCAATATAATTATGGCAAGAAGTGTTCCTGCCAAAAGTATTCCATTTGAAGAAGTGTAATATATCGATAATTGTTTTGCAGCCTATGAAAAACAATTGCTTTGATTTATGAGCTTGTGTTTTGTGAGAGATACATTTGCTTTACCAAGAATAATATCCACAATGACGTCAATTGCTTTGATTTGTGGAACAAGTGTTTATGAAGGGGACATTTGCTTTGACAAGCAGGTCGCATTTGAAGCAAAAGATCTTTTGTGTTGAACTGAACAGAACTTTGTTAAAACAGAACTTCAAGGGTATTCCTGCATTGATCCAGGGGAAGGGAATCCAAAACTGTTTACAAGGAGTACTTTCAAAACTTTATAACTTTGAACTACTGTGTTGAATTAAAGACAAATAATTCCTTGTGTTATTTTCTTGTATGTACTAGTGCGAGGGTCAGAGATTTTTAGACACTAGATCATCTTTCTTTAGTTTAGCTTGCTAGGTAGGGAAAGATAGACGTTTATCTCACCCTTTATCATTAAATAGTCAGCGGGTGCTTCAGGAGTGCCCTACTACCTGGAGGTGCCGCTTATCATAACTATTTTGCTACATTGTATCATGTTTAATGGTGACACAGAGCAGAACAACTCAACTTTACTGCTATCAACTGCTATTCCCTGTGACAGCTTGCACTGCATTCTGCTCTCCTGACTGGATTTAACAACAGTGAGTGTTTCAGGAGTGCCTCACTGCCTTAAAGCATTAAGGCAGAAAGCAGAAACCTCATTCTGGAGCCGCTGCTCGACGACGGCTATAGTTTGAGAAGCAACAGAAAGAAGAAAATGTAACAAAGAAACTCATGACCGACGTCGCCCACGTGATTCATGTAGAGAAACAGACTGAGAAACGGTGAATGTCACAAGAGAGAACTATGCTCTAACTGAAAATGTAGCAGAAGGTGCGAATTAGGTGGGCAGGGCAAACTAACTTGACACAAACAGTCAGCAATAGTAATTATTAATAGTAGTACTAGGTGTCAGCAGCCATTACTTTCAACAAACCTGTCAGAGAACATAACCACAACAGCCCAGGTCCATGGCGTGCCCATAGAAAACACACTATGAGCTGCCAGAAATAAGTGACGTAGTGGGCACACGATACAACCACAGCATTGGGGAATTGGAACTGGGCTGCGACCCGCAGCAAGACGAACAGCCGGGTGTTGTAGTATCTGACCAGTCGCGGCAACCTTCAATTGCCCCTTCAGTGAGCCATGTAAATCCACAAAACAACATTTATCAAGGTGCCTGAGGGGAGGTACATGAATCTGAGTGCACAAGGGATTCGGCTGTTCTTCCATCTACAGCCTTATTGCCACCGGCTAAGCCCCCGAAGTTAAATAAATCAAATATTTTGGATAAGACCCAGAATCAACTAACTGTATACTTTGAGCGAGCTACTGTAAAAACCAAAAGTGAACTGCCTCCATAATCTAGGAGAGATCACAGATGCAGAGATATTGGAGGGTACATAAGAGGAAATTGAGGAGGTGGGGGGGATCTACAAAAGGGATTGTAGCCCCTAGCTCGGACTTAATTTTGACCCAAACCAATCAGTCAGAAACTGCCATGACTGCCAGACTGCAGGCTGACCTCCACCCACCACAAACTAGCACCCCAGAACAAATGGTGAAAAAAGGGGTGCTCATTTCTCAAACAAACTTACTTGAAACTAGATTGTCAACAGACATCCAGCGAATCGAGAGAATGCTACATTAAGTTGACGCAAGTAGGGTGCACCAGATCTCCAGCTAACGGTAAATACGGATCCGAAACATGGATTTGAAAAATCAAAGGACCCGTTGGGAGACTTGGAAAAAGCACTATTGGAGATAAGATCTCCGGGTCCGGATGAAAACAGAGACAACAAGCCTCATATCAACGAGTTCTCCCTTTCATTGACCTCCAATTCTTCTGGATCTGAAGAAAACTTCCTGAGATCCAGAAGAAGGCCTTTGGAGGGTCTCACAAATCCAACAATTTCAGAGAACTTTAATATCATGTCTGCAACATCAATTTAACTTGCCCCATTCCTGAAACTGTATGAAGCCATAAACAATACTATGAAAGACCAGGCTACATTGATAGCCACGTTGCACACAAAAATGGTATTCCTAGAAGGCTTTATTACAGCTATGCATGCTAGAAATGATAGGAAACCTCAATAACAGCCACAGAGAACACCACCAAAGAAAGAGCAGTAAATCTAGTAACTCCCCGAACAAAAATACATGCTGAATCAGATGAGGCACGGCCCAGAAAAGCAGTCACTCAAACAACACAGAGAGAGTATGTTTAGACTAAATGTGGCTCCTAGTCTAGAGGTGACTACTGTCAATCACTCGCCTGAAGTCCAAAACACTCTTAATTTGTGTATAGGGCTTCAAAGCTTCACCAGACCCTGATTGAGAACTCGAGACATGAGGAAGAACTGGTTACCATAAATCTAGCCATCGACAAAGAGCCCCAGAAACCTTCAAAATCTTTTAAACCAACAAAGGAAAAAGGCAAAGGATGAAAATGGGGGTAAGGAAACCAAAAAAATCAAAAGCAACTAATAAAGATGAAATCTAAGGACTCAAGAAAATTCCTGACAAACCTAACAGTTTCCCTTTCACCAACTATTTCGCCAAGACCTCCAGCGAAGTCCAAGAATGCCCAAGTGGTTGAGGAAATTACTGAAACACAGGTTAATCTGAGTTCAGGGAAGGGTGACAAGGAAGGTGCGAGTATGGATGATCTGCTGAATGTATCTGTCTGGTAGTAAAAAGTTTAAAAAGGACATCCTGGTCTCCAACCCAGGCCTCCCTATCGCTGACGCATACACTAGTGCCTCCTCCAAGGAAACTCTCACCGACATCCTCTTTTTCGTGCCTTCACCTGACCTATGGACCCTTCATATGGTCTCTGTGCTTTCTCCTTTCTCCCCTTCTCCCATTAATGGTGGCACCCGTTGGGATGTCCTCTTGGCCTCCTTCCACTCCTCTGAGGCCATCATTAATGTCTACTCTTAATGGGACCGTCTTGGTCCAAGGCCTTCAGGCCAACATTCACCTCTTTGATAGACGCTTCCCACGCCTCATCAACTTCCTTTCCTCTCCTGCTGTCCCCCCTCTGTCCTCGGCTACCTTGCCTCCACCCTCCCGCCCTGCCCCCTCCAGTGCTCCTTCACCCCCGAAGGGCGTACCTCTGATCTGTACCCCTCCCCGTTAGTCCTTCAAGGATGGCAACCTTCTCCACATTGCCACTCTTAACTCTCGCTCTGCCGTCAAACATTCCTCTGATATCTGTCGCCTTCTTGAGGAACTGGACCTTGATGTCCTTGGTCTCACGGAGACTTGGTTTACGGCCAGCTCTGTCACCAGCTTTGACACACTCCTACCTGATGGTTACAAGATCCTCTCCGTGCCCAGGCCTAACCGTGCTTGGGGGGGGTGTTGCCCTTATCTTCCCCGAGTGGATTCCTACCACTGTCACTCCTACGCAGACCTACTCTTTTGAATGCCTTGTCTGCCGACTCTCTCTCTCCCTCCTAGCCATTCCCTGACCGTGGTTACTATCCATCGGTCACCTGGTCAAATTTCCTCCTTCCTCTCCGAGTGGGCAGACCTCTCCTCCTCCTCTCTTGGCCTCAACAACTCAACTCCTCTTTCTTGGAGACTTCAACATCCACCTGGATGCCTCTGGTCCCCCCTCTGGACTCTTTTGCGACCTCTCCGACTCTCTCTCACTCTCTAGTCTCCCGTCTGGGCCGACTCATTCTGCAGGTCACACTCTTGATGCTCCGATCTCTTCTGACCTTCCCCTCTCTGTCTCTCTCTCCACTCCCCTCCCCTCTCCTGGAGTGATCACTTTCTCCTATCCTCCTACCGCACCTTCCCTACCCCTCATGCAAAGCCACCTTCAACACTGCCACCCTCCTTCTCGGTCATCCGACCCATGAAGCGCGTGTCAGTTGAGGCTTTCGCTGCCACCTTTTCAACCCCTCCCCCTTCGGCTGACTCCCACCCTGACACAGCCCTCTCCACTCTGATATATCTGATACTCTTGATATCCTTGCCCCTGTCATGAGAATCCGCCTGAAGCCCAAAGCCAAATGTAACTCCTGGTATGACTCGGATCTCGTCACCCTAAAACGCAAGTGCAGGGTGGCAGAGAGGAAATGGCGTGCTTCATGCTCATCCTCCGCCAAACTGGCCTGCCACCTGCTCCAAAGGCAATACCGGCTCTCCGTTCTCACCAAGAAGAGAGCCCTTATCGAAGCATGCAACTCTGCGGCATCTAACAATTCGGCTGAACTCTTTAAAATCTGCAAGGAGCTGGCCAACCCTGCTGCAGTCTCTACCTCTCCGGTCCCCTCACAGGCACTCTGCACGGCACTGGCCTCTCACTTTATTTCAAAAACTCAGGACATCCTGTCCCCACTCTCCTCCTATCACCTCCACCCTCTAATCCCTGCTCTTCCTCTGGCCCTTCTGCAGCCACACCTCCTCCCTCCTTCTCTGCCTTTCCCCTTTTTTCTGCTGACAAAGTTTCCAGACTAGTCCAATCTATGAAAGTCTCGTCAAAACAGGTCCACCCCTGTTCCTCCAAAACTATCAAGGACCACAGACTCCCTGGCTCCTGCCCTGGCTGACTTCTGCAATCACTCCTTCGCCTCTGGTGTCTTCCCTTCCCTGCTTAAGCACTCCCTTGTGCACCCTCTTCTTAAGAAACCCTCTTCCGACCCCTCCTGTCTGGCTAACCATCGCCCAATCTCCACCACTCCCTTCCGGTATGCAGTCATAAAATCGAATAAATAATATTGAATTACAAAAAATTCAAAACAATGTCGAAAAAAAAAGTCACATTTTTTATTTTTTTATTTATATTTTTTGTTGGGTTCCGCATGTTAAAAAAAAAAAGGTCAAAAAAAGGGGGGTTGGGAGGAAACCCCCCCCCCCATTTCGAATAAAAAACGTAATAAATGTTTTTTTTTCTCGATTTTTTGACTTTGACAATATTGTATTCGAATATATGACTATAAACCCTCCCTTCCTGGGCAAGCTCGTGGAGAAACTGGCCATCTCCCAGCTTAATCTCCATGCTGAATCTGTTGGTAGTTTTAATGACCATCAGTCTGGCTTCAGAGTTGCCAGAAGCACGGAAACTGCTCTCCTGAACATCTGTGAGGACCTGCTCTCGAACCTTGACTCTAACACTCTGTGTTCTCATTTTGCTCGATCTCTCTTCTGCCTTTGATACTGTCAACCATGCCATCCTGCTCAACCGTCTCCGTGATAACCTGGGTATCACTGGTCAGGCCCTAGCGTGGCTGACCTCTTTCCTCTCCAATCAACCCTCCCAGGTCCAACTGGGGTCCTTCCTCTCTGACATCTTTTTCTCTACCTGTGGTGTCCCCCAGGGATCTAACCTCTCCCTGGCTGTTCAACCAGTATCTGGCACTCCTTGCCCACCGCATCGCCGCTCTCTGCCCCAACTTTCAGTGCTATGCGGATGATACCCAGCTCATTTTCAGGCTACCCTCCGCCTCCTCCTCTCCTTCCCTCATCTCTGACTGTCTTTCTGCTATCCAGGAATGGTGTGCCGCCAATGACCTCTGCCTTAATGCCAGTAAGACTGAGATTCTACCCAACGGCACATCCACTCCCTCCTTCCCTGCAGCTCTCTGGCCGGCCTCTCTTGGCCCTCTTCCTGCTCCTACCTGCAAGGCAAAAAACCTTTGGGTCATCTTCGACTCCACACTCTCCTCACATATCTGATGTTTCTAAGAAGTCACACTACCAGCTGCACCTCCTCAGAGGTATCCTTCCTTTCCTCTCCTTCCCCCAGAAGCTCACTGTCTCCAGAGCCCTGGTTCTCTCGAAGCTGGACTACTGTAACAGCCTCTATCTAAATCTGCCTGCCTCTACTCTCCGCCCTCTGCAACTCATCCAGAACAGGACTGCAAGACTTGTCCTTGGCCTCAAGCCCAGGGACCGTATCTATCCAGGACTGAAATCGCTACACTGGCACCCAGTGGCTGCGAGGATAAAGTTCAAAACCCTCTGCATTGTCCACAAGGTCTTCTGGGGCCTGAGGCCAAAATACCTTCAACTCTCTCTTCCTAAATATCTTCCTTCTCGAGCTCTTCGCTCATCTGCCTCCAACTCCCTCAGGGTCAGCCACTTCTCCAAGCAACAAGTTGGGGGTAGATCTCTCTCTGCAGCAGGGGCCTCCCTCTGGAAAAGCCTTCCTGCCTCCCTGAAACTTGAGGAGAAACATCTCCGGTTCCGGAAGCACCTCAAAACCTTCCTCTTTGTTTCTGCTTTCTCTCCCCCTCTCCCCTGCTAATTACTGAAACTGCACTGAATCTGCAACTGGGCCACTCACCAATCTCGGTCCTTGGCCGAGCAACTCTCCCCTGCACTGCCTCCCTGGCAACCCCTGCACTGCAGGACTGTCTCTGTATCCCTACAGCCCCCCTTCCCAGCACTTGTCTGCACTTACCTTGCACTTGCTACCAGCTGGCCCTTATTATTTATCTTGTTTTTTACTAACCCTGTATTGCACTTTCCTCTCTCCTGTTCCCCCTGCACTTTTCCCTTCCCCTCTACCCATGCACTTGCGCGATCTGAATGACACCTGGCCTAGTAGGATCGGTGTCTGTCTCCCCTTGTTTCCTCCCTCCCTGCCTCGTTGCGCCTTGAAACACTTGTGTATAGGCGCGTTACAAATGCCATATCAGATCATATCATATACCATGGATCCCGAGGAAGATCTCCAAGCAATCCTTGTCATTACATCACTGAATGAAATCACTGGCATTTGTGACTCTGGAACAGAAGTGAAACACAGTGGACGAACAATGGAAACTCGCCTCAAAACACTGAAAACTTCAGATAGTAAAAACTAACATCGCGACAAGGAAGATCAGCAAGCAAATGCTAGTGATCTCGGAAACCAGGTCATTCAACAACTCGCCCTCAAAGCAATATCCCTAGACCTTCCCAAATCACTGGAGTTCATGACTCTGACCCAGAAACGTCTGAGAGCAGACGAACAATGGAGACTAAATAATAAAAAATCTCAAATATCAGAGAGAGAGAATAAACAAAGTCAAATTGGAGTCTTGACAACAAATGTTAGGCAATTCGAGATTCAGGATGTTAAACAACCGGCACCCATACTAACATCTTGGGATCTGGTACGGATACCTCTACTAAATATAAGGATGATCATAAGATAAATAAATGGACTAAAAAAGAATTTCCAATAGGCGAGCGGGACAATTGTATGCTGTTATCATTGGTGAAATCCAAGCATAACTTAATACTGAAGAGAGGAAACATCCTGAAGTTGTTTTATTGTATTGCAAAACTGAGACCAGTTTGTTCATCAAACATAAAAGTGGTGGAATTTGTTAACGATAAAGCTTTGGACCGGGTGTACTTGCACTTAGACTCAGGAATGGTACAGCAGAGGTTACGGGAGGCTGCTCCATTCCTTCTACCATTTGGCTTTGAAATAACAGTAGTACATAATATACCCCGCAAAAGAGAATGTGAAACGACAAAGAAATTTAGGTGTGGGAAACTCCATGTTGAAGGATCAAAGGCCTCCTAACATCACTCATAAAATAGTTGACAACAACGCCACCTTCAAATGTTGAGTCGATGGCTTTGATTTTAAAAAATCTAAGGAAGTACCACTAAAAGTTACCATCGGAATAACAAGTAAAGACAAAAGAACAGTCCAAATGGTTCAATTGCCTAACTACCCATGTTTGGCAGAAAATCCATGGTCTTGCATGGCGGAAGCCTTGACCATAAACACGAACCATTAGCTAAAGCCCCATACCTTACGAGGAAACATACCCTGGCATCTTAGAACACAAGAGCCCCCACAAATTTGTTTAAAAGCGGCGATTTTACCTTTGAGAATTACGATCTATTGCCATTCCAGGAAACTCAGCCCTACTGTTCGCTATGAAAATAGGCAGGGGGATATACGTGGGGAAACGGGAGCACAGAAATCCAAATATGCAAGCTCTGGAACTAAAATGGGACCCTAAACTTCGGATTGAGGCCAACACTACAGATACATCTTTACTGGAATCCAGGGGCTATCAGTGTGGAAAGCCTTCACAGAAGGAGTGAGGGTCCTAATAGATTCAGCAGACACACGGCTAGAGACCTGCACCCATCATTCTGTGCAGAGATCTGAACCTATTGTGTAGTCCATCAAGGTCTGAACCGAAGACCAGAATATGGCGTTCACAATCTCCAGTGGAAGAGAGAGGCCAGAGGTGGATGCATTTAATGGAGGAAAGGGACCTGCACATATTGAATGGATGCAAGTGGGGTGACATACCCAGTAACCAGACTTGACAAAGAGACTGCCAGGTAGCAACCTTGGATTATGTTTTGTTACAGGCAATATTATTTCACTAATACACAAATTCGAAGTACTCAAAATGACTACTAGTGATCATAACCTTTTGAGAGTAAACTTGAAGGCTGGGAAAAGGGAAGAAAAGCCAGCCTACTTAAACAAGGTCAAAATAAAGTAGGGAAAAAACAGCTTTGTATATGAGTGAAGCAATGAAAAAATTGAAGGCGTGATCTTCCATTAAAAAGGCCAGACGGCTACACAGGGAGAACAAATAAATCTAGAGCCCTCAATTATGTACCGATTTTACAGAGTTTTGCAGAAACAAATAGAGTAGGCAGAAAAAGGTTGTTTGAAAATCGCCACTCATATGACTCAACTATTGTCCTACAGCGGAAACTATTAAGACATGACCTGAGACATATGACAAAAAGACTATCCTCCGGGGATCTACCCAGAGCAAAGAAATTGAGAAAACAGCATTATAAAAACTGGCTAACATACAAAGCCAATTAACAAGGGGGGTCCTGGGAGTCCCTCTGCCAGACATTAGTCCTGGTTGCGAGAGACTTACCCAGAGTCTTTAGCTCACTATCTTTCACAGAGAAGAAATATCCTAAACATATCAGTATTTGTCCTGCCCTGGGGCAGTCCAGCACCGAAATGCTAGGCAATTCTCCTCTGAACAAGAGTACCAACAGCATCCCCAGACACGTGTTTCGGTCTGGTTGGACCTCATCAGTAGGGAGGAGCTGTGCCTCTCTAAGAATAGTGAGCAAGGGGTCCACGTCTGGATTCCCCTAGTAACTTAGGGTGAGACCCAAAGTTACTTGCATATGCAAATTAACAAGGGGGGTCCTGGGAGTCCCTCTGCCAGACATTAGTCCTGGTTGCGAGAGACTTACCCAGAGTCTTTAGCTCACTATCTTTCACAGAGAAGAAATATCCTAAACATATCAGTATTTGTCCTGCCCTGGGGCAGTCCAGCACCGAAATGCTAGGCAATTCTCCTCTGAACAAGAGTACCAACAGCATCCCCAGACACGTGTTTCGGTCTGGTTGGACCTCATCAGTAGGGAGGAGCTGTGCCTCTCTAAGAATAGTGAGCAAGGATGCTGTTGGTACTCTTGTTCAGAGGAGAATTTCCTAGCATTTCGGTGCTGGACTGCCCCAGGGCAGGACAAAGACTGATATGTTTAGGATATTTCTTCTCTGTGAAAGATAGTGAGCTAAAGACTCGGGGTAAGTCTCTCGCAACCAGGACTAATGTCTGGCAGAGGGACTCCCAGGACCCCCCTTGTTAATCTGCATATGCAAGTAACTTTGGGTCTCACCCTAAGTTACTAGGGGAATCCAGACGTGGACCCCTTGCTCACTATTCTTAGAGAGACACAGCTCCTCCCTACTGATGAGGTTCAACCAGACCGAAACACGTGTCTGGGGATGCTGTTGGTACTCTTGTTCAGAGGAGAATTGCCTAGCATTTCGGTGCTGGACTGCCCCAGGGCAGGACAAAGACTGATATGTTTAGGATATTTCTTCTCTGTGAAAGATAGTGAGCTAAAGACTCTGGGTAAGTCTCTCGCAACCAGGACTAATGTCTGGCAGAGGGACTCCCAGGACCCCCCTTGTTAATCTGCATATGCAAGTAACTTTGGGTCTCACCCTAAGTTACTAGGGGAATCCAGACGTGGACCCCTTGCTCACTATTCTTAGAGAGACACAGCTCCTCCCTACTGATGAGGTTCAACCAGACCGAAACACGTGTCTGGGGATGCTGTTGGTACTCTTGTTCAGAGGAGAATTGCCTAGCATTTCGGTGCTGGACTGCCCCAGGGCAGGACAAAGACTGATATGTTTAGGATATTTCTTCTCTGTGAAAGATAGTGAGCTAAAGACTCTGGGTAAGTCTCTCGCAACCAGGACTAATGTCTGGCAGAGGGACTCCCAGGACCCCCCTTGTTAATTAACATACAAAGCCAACATGATCAACCAAAATGCGGAAGCCATGCTAAAGCTCATATTACTAAGTCATGTACAAAGGAGATCTTGGGGATGATTAACAGCATGGAAGCAACACAAGCATCCACTCTATCAACGGTCGTCGAGGAGGAAGCATGGATCAATCACTTTTCTACACTCTTTTCGGCAAAGGGAGACACCTGGGAAACAGTCCAGGCCCCCAGGTTGCAAGATCCTGGAACATACCGAAGGAAAGAAGACATGGTGGCATGAATTGGTAGGGCAAGCTTTTCAAGAGGCTCAGTCCCCGATGGGCTTACTAATGCTGAAATGAAGAAATATCTGGAGAAATGGGCTGATTTTATGTTTCTACTTTTCACACAAATCCTAAAGCCAAGGATGGTGCCCTCGTCTGGGAAGTTGTTGATAATAATCCCAATATACAAGAAGGGCAATAGGGTCGATCCAAATAACTATCGACCTATTGCCCTTCTGTGACTGTAAAGATCTTTGCTTCCATAGTACTGCAGAGCCTGACCGAGTAGTCCAGGAACACAGGTAAAAAGGACATGTTCCAGACAGTGTTCACAAAGGGTACAGTAATGAATGTTAACATATTCATCCTAAAAGGTAGAGCACTGCTGAAAAAAGACTAACATCTACCTGTGTTCTATAGACCTCACAGAGGCTTTTGACAGCATTAACCAGAACCTGTTGTGGTCTAGATTGGAGAGATGGGGGTGGTACAGTGACATTCTAGAGGCCATACAAGCTCTTAACACTTCACTAGGAGTCAGATTGAATGGTGCAGGGCTTCTCTCAGAGGTGATACCTTTTCTAAGGGCCTGAAACAGGGGTGTCGCCTGGCGCCTGCACTTTTGAATCTTTTTGGGGGCTAGATTAGAGAAAGCCAGATTCTTCCCTGTGACAATAGGAGGGAAACAGTTAAATTAGCTTTTATATGTGGATTACCTGGCCCTCTTGGAGCAAAGAGCCTTTGGTCTTGAACGACAATTGAACAAACTGGTGGAATATGTTACAGAGCATGACCTGGAGATCAATGTCCCCAAATCCAAAATACTGACCATGGAAATGGCACACAGAAGGAAGGGTTAACCCTACTTATGCTACCTGGAAGGTGAGCCCTTGGAACAAGTAGAAGTGTTCCGTTACCTGGGGAAACTGATTAACTGCAGTAGGGCTGACATGCTGACTGAAAAGGCACTACAAAACTGAAGATTACTAACTTAACTTCACAAGGAAGAAACCTACACAAATAATGTGGTCGCTTCTCACTCATATCGTTCATACAATTTTATAAACTGAAGGTGGTGGCAGCGTTGCCGTACGGGGCAGAAACTGCCCTATTTCTTCCAAGAACAGCCTGGCCGACCCTAGAGGGATCAATCTGGAAAACAGTATTGGGTTTACCGAGATTCACTCCAATATAAGTGATTCGACTCGGACTAGTGACTCTGTATGGAATGGTTTGTTGGAAAAGTTTATCTCTCAACCGTAAGTGTATGGAACACACCAAAAACAGCTTTAAATTCAACAAGGGATGCCATATGAGTGGAGTGGAATGAGGCTTGTAACCACCTATTGATGGAGTTAGCTACCTCGATAAGTGACCTTAAGAGCTTACCCGGCAAAGTAAAGACCAAAGTTTGGAGAACAGATTGGATACACATGCAGACTGAAGGGAAGAACTAGAACCTATTCTACCAATGTAACCCCGAGACAAGGGCACACTGGCCTGTGCTGATATATCTGTCAGAATTCCCCAATGGCTATTAAAGGGACCAATTCCGTAGGGTGAGCCTGAACTTGATGCCGACAAGGGAGATCTTTGCTTCACAACGGATATCGAGAGAACTGCCCATTGTTAGGCAGAAACCTGTGCAGTTCCTTTAGGGACCACTGCAAAAGGCTTAAGACTACAGGTGTTGGCAGTAAACCCAATTGGTAGCAGTCTGTACCACCCAGATTTACCTGGTAGCTGTGGCCGAGCAGCCAGACCTCTCTCAAGAAGAGTTAGACAGTATATAGAGTATACAAGATAGGTACCAAAATACAGTAGCACAAGCAAACACTGACCAGAGCTTTGGTATCAAGTATATCATTATTCATTTAAAGACACACTTAGAAACACTCTAGCACTATTATTATAATCAGGTTCAAAAACACAGTCACTATTAATATATATAAATCCCTTATTCCTTATTAGACAAGTCTTAGTTAACACCACTTATTTTCAGACAGAGGTGAGCGCTTAACTCAAGATGGCACTCCAATAATCAAAAAAGGGAGGGAAAGGGCAGAAATTAGAAAAGCACACAACACAATACTTTAGAAGCACTCAGCAAGGCAGGAAAGTAAAAGTCTACTTGTGAGCAAAAAAGTTCAGAGGCCCGGCTCCCTCTTAGAGTAGAACACCAATGCGCCCAAGATCACACAGTATAAAAGGCTTGAAAATTCTTGCCGAGAGTTTAAAAGGGAATCAGTTCAGCTCAGAAAAGTTCAGTTAGCCAGCCTAGGGCCAACCCATGCGGTAAGTTGAGGATTTACGAGACACCCCACACGGACCGTTGCGAGGGAGGCCAGGCGGACACAGTACCTTGAAAGTGGAGAGGATCCTCCAGCGGGGGCAGTTGTTCCTGGCAGTGGGTGCAAGTCACGGCGTCGTCCAGAGGAAGAGAAGGTCTCGACGTGGAGGAAAGCTGAAGGTCGTTGCACTGCCAGGGAAGAAACCAGCCGCGGAGTTCTCCGGTTAAAAGGTACTACCCTTTTATTCGCGGTAGTGGTAAAACGTGGTATCCCGGTTGCCGGGGTGCTTGGCACATGCAAGGCGGCCACGAGATGATCCGGGAAGGCAAAAAGGCGGGCAAACTGGTTATCCCCACCAGTCAAAGGAAGAAGACTCTTCGGGATGAAGATCTCCTCTGTCGTTGGAAGAAGTGGTGAGTCGGTTCAGCAGGGCTCCACCGGTGGTGTCATCGTTGCAGGTCGGCTCAGCTTCTCCCTCTTCGGATTCTTTGGTCCTGTGGCGACGTCTGAAGTCCCAGTCCCCAAAGCCCTGCTTTTTTGCAGGAAACCCCCATTCATCAGTCCTAGCTGTCACTCAAACATGCTAAGTGGTGAGCCGGGCGGCTCATCACTGGGCCAATCACACAAGAGTGCGACTTGAGTTGCCTTGGCAGCTCAGTCCAGGGTGCCTAAACCCCCCTCCCACACATCCTGTATACCTAGACAGAGTGGCACCACTTTTGGTGGCTTCTGTGTAGAAGCCCGCCAAAAAGTGGAACAAAAGGCTCGACTTGGGTTGGAGTTACAGAGGCGAACACAAACGCCATTTTAAAACCGAGTTCTGGCGAAAAGACCCAACCGGGGAATAAATATTAAATAAATAACCCGGCGGTATCTTTAACATTGCACCAAAAAGTGGTGCGTTTAAAATCAATGGGAAAATCCCACAGTAAATATTCTTAAGGAATATTTTGCGTGGTAACCACTGCCACCAGCCAGAAACTCGACGAGGGGGGACTGCACAGTGCCCCCTCGAAAAACAGACCATGGGCCAATCTAATTACCCCTACCAGTACTTCCACAATATGATGGTTTGTACTGGTTCTGTTCCCAATTTAAGACTAGTAAAGTCAATGGTGACTTTACATGCCCTGGGAGACAGTAGTCAGTCCCAGGGTATGGAGTCTATGCTTGGGGGACACTATGACACCCCTGTGTTACTGCTCTGAGGGTGCTGTGTAACACACTTACCAAAAACAACATGAAACCCTATGGAGTAAAAGACCCCATAGCCCATAAAACACATTACAAAGTCAAAGGATATCTCAAATCATGTCTAAGAGTGGGAGAAAAAGAGTCTCACTCTTAGCAGGGGAAAAAAATAAACCCCAAAAATCCAGCAAAGTTGCTGGGGGACTCACTAGGTTTGGGAAATTAGCCTTAACAGAGAATTCTCCCTAACACCCATTGATTGCCGACATTGTACAGGAACAAAGGAACAGGAAACATTAACATATCTCCTATTGTCTTGCAGGGGATTAACTGATTTGAGAACTGTGCATATGGGAGACATTTACTCATACAACAGCACCTCATAATTTGAAGAATGCTGGGCTGTTTTAATAGGTGGTAACAATGTTCACTTGGTATTAGCTACTATAAATCTTTTGAAGAGGATATTGTAAGATATTTATTTAGATACAAGGATTTTTAAATAAGCCATTTATGATTAAATGTTATATTTAAAACTGGTTTGTTTTTATGTTGAATGTTGTTTAAAATAGCTAAAAGGTTTGTGACAAACCCAATGATAATTAAAATCAATAAATGGCAAACATTGAGAGAACGTTACTTCTGTGTTTGTTTCTGACCCCTCACAACAGTCAGCCCCAATATTTACATGAAATGCTTGTCTGGTGATTGGTGGGCTCAGCCAGTAGCTGAACCTCAGAGTTGACCACTGGAGTGAAGATCCGAAGAGGAATTCGTAGAAGGACATTGCAGAAACTTCCAAGTGACCGCCAGAGCCATCGAGTGACTGCTGAAGAGCCCACCACGAATTCCGAGCGACAGCGAATATCTCTTGAAGGCGATTTCCTCCCCTGGACTGGTGGGCGTAACTAGTTTCAAGACCACCAGCATTTTGCACCATCCCACGAAGAGCTGCGACCATCTCAGTTTTCAAACTCCTAATACCCTGGCACCTGTGCCTTTTTGCAGTGAAACGTCTTTTGAAGCGTGGGTTCCCTTCTGGAACTGCATGGACTCTTTTCCACTCCTAGACGTCCCCTCAGCTGAGTTGTGGACCAAGAACCAAAGAGAAGTCTACCGATGACAACCGCCGCTAACCCAAAGCCTGTGAAGCGCTCCAATGTACCAGTGCCGCGACGATCCACTGCTGGGCATCCCACTGCTAGAGTGCATCTGTCTGTTCCCTCAAAAGTTCCTTTTCCAGCCGCCCAGGGCAAGAAACCCAAACCGGGGACAACTGTCCCCTCACCTTGGGGACCGTCCTGCTGCACCAAGTTGTTCACTGAAAAGGTACTGTACAGAGATTAGGTACTTACCTTGGTCTCGCTGCATTGTTCTGGTGATCTTGGAGGGCTGCAGTTAAGCTGTTACTTGCACCACCCCCTCCAAGGCACCCTTAGTCCTATTGGGATGAACAACCCATTGGGCTCTAAACTACCAAAATGAACTGTTACTTACCTGAAGAAACCTAGACTCTGCTCAGTCTGCTGATTACCTGCCTCTTTCCTCCGCAGCCCTTGGTCACTGGACCCCAGTGCCACCCTAGACACAGACTCACCTAGTATAGGGTTAGACTTTGAAAAATTGGTTAAGCAGGGGTTAATTGAAGTTGCAAGAGTTGATCTAAAGTTTGCTTATTAGTGTCAGTAGTATCTCTCACTTTGTGTTGCTTTACATTTGATTTAAAATGGGCTTCCATTTAATTCTACTGCCATATTACTATGTTTAGTACTTACCTGATTTACTTCTAAAGCCTTAGTGTATATACAATAAATCACTATTTTTATATAACTTCTAGTGTGCCAGTGTTTCTTTGAACCAATTGTATACTGTGTGCCTCACTACAGCCCTTCTCCATCTAGACTAAGCGTGGCTGCTGAGTCATTGCTACCAAACCTTTGGGTAGTTCAGACTAAACCCTAAGGGGTACAAACCTGTCACCTAAGGTGGGTTTTTAAAAGTTCTGTCACAGACAACTGGTGTAAAACTCCCCAACAATGGCTGTTGTGCTGTCTGTTGCAATTGACTCATTTTCTCCTTCAGCTCGTATTGGAATGCATGAAGTGCTCTATAAACTGCTAAAAGTTTCAGAACATGTATTTGCTATTATGCCAGTGGGAGGGTCCATGGGATTTATAACAAGTTGGGCAGTGTGTCAAACAATGTTATCAGTGGTAATGCGGCAGCAACAGTATTACCGCCACATTACTGCACCACACAACTATGGTTTTGGCGGTGGGGCGGAGGAAAAATCTCCAGAAAAATGCTGGAGGTAATTGCACTACCTCAATGCCAAAATGCAGCCATTTTGGCAGAATTACCGCCAGCAGTAATTCCACCGAAATCCCCATGGAGACCCAAACTGCTATAATGCCACATGAAATCCAGCAATAATTTCACCAGGCCAAGTGGTGTTAACAGTAAATCTGTTTGGTGGTATTCCAGCAGATTTACTGCCAAAATGCCACCAATCTTGTAATGAGGCTCCATGTTCTCTGCAGCGTGAGGTGTAAGTAATGGGTTCCCCACCCTGTTAGTAATGTGTTCGCTGTGATATTGAGACGAGTTGGCAGGTTGACAGATGATTTTCCTTGTAACATGCTTTTTCTTCTTCATCATTTTAAGGCAACACTAGTGGGTGTGAATCTTTCACTAGATCGTCCTAATCCCCCCTCCGCTTGAGACCACTTTTGCTAATCACTTCTAATGCTGGAAATGCCTTATGGAGGGAACAGGGCCTCCTAGTCCTTGTCCTACCACTTCTCTGTGTATGTTTTCTGCCATAAGGGTACAACCTGGAGCTTTGGTAGTGCAGCTCTTCATTTTACCGTTTGGTAAACAACACCCATGGGATACCCTTATGGCACCCATGGGTGGGGGGTACATTCTGGTACCCCTTTGTGTGTTTTTGGGCACCTCTGTGTTGCCCACCCAGGGTATGAGCTGGTGGCAGCTACTTGCTAACCTACAAATGGCTCTGAGTGTCCTTCATAGGAATCAATAGATTCCTGAAGAAAGGCAAGATGGCCACTCTGGCTTCTTGGTTTCCTTTGCCTATACTCCTTGTTTTCTCAAAGTCCTGAGAAGCCCTCGCTCTGTTCTGTTCCCCTGATTGGATGATGGGTGGAAGAACCATATATGTTCTGGGGGTTGGGGAGGGAGGACCAAGTCCAGACTGGCTGGAGCCTTTTCAGGGACTGGTTGATGAAGGCCAACCCTTTGGTGGATCCTGTATGTGTGGAGTGAGGAGTCAATACACATTCTGTGTTGTGGGTGTCTGGTTTTGGTTGAGTGACACAATGCCTGGGCCAGCACTGACTGCACTGGTATGAATGCAGTGTAGTGCTCTGAAAGGCTGGGGAGTAGCCTCCAATTCACATTGTGTTTTGGGTGTCTGGTTTTGGGTGAATGGCCTGAATACCTGTGAGCCTGTTTAGGTGCTGCCTACATGAATATACTTCGGTGTGATTGGCTGGCTTAGTTTGGCTCAGCCTGAGTGAACGGGGATTGTTTTGTATATCAATGGCTCCTACATTCACCTCCATGTTCAGGAGATGAAGTTGAAGCAGGAAGCTGGAGTAAGAAGCAGCCGTTCCCTGGAGCCCAGTTGGAGGAAGAAGTCTCTTCATCAAATCCAAAAGCTGCTGTGTTCTTCTAAGAACTGATCCAAAAGAGGACCTGGGTAGGCGACCTCTTACCAAGCTATGAGGGACCGTCATGAACCTGCTGCTCTTCTTCCAAAGTACCCTGGAACCTAGTCCTGTGTGCCTGTTATCTGGAGAAGGGGTCTTCTTGAGTCCAGAAGAGGAAAGCCTGGATAGCTTGACCCGACGTCCAAGTGCATTGCCCAGGGTCTGGAGGACTGTTCATGACAGCTGGAAGCCAAGCTGCTGTCTACCTCCCAGAAGATGGGGTACCCTGGCATTGTGCTACCTGACACCCTGAGTTGCCAAAGTTCCACTTGATTGAAGAATCCTTTAACCCTTTAAGTGCCATGGGTATTTCCCACCCAGTGCCAGGGCCTTTTTTGATGATTTCAGCATGTGGCCATTCAATGGCTTGTAACTTTTTTGTTAAATGAGCTATCTCGGCCAAATTTGGCTCCTTTTTTTCCCACATGTAGGTATCCTAGGTTGCTGTAGGGGCGTGAGAGAAAATAAGCAAAAAGGGGGGAACATTTTGGGTTTTTTCAAAAAATGCCAATAAAATGATGTACAAAGAAGCCTGTGGTTTTTTTCCTTGTAAGAGCTAGGAACAAATGGTTTGCTATGCTGAATTCCCCAATTTCCTGGCTTTCAAGAACAGGTTGAGTGGAAACAAAAAAAATATTTTGATGTGGTTATCAACGGTTTTGTGAGAGGTAGGCAATTTTGGCCATTTTTGCTAATTGGACATGCATGGACAGAATAGAAGAAAAGGGTAGGAAAGCCGAATTGGAGGACAGAAAGGCATATATTTCTGAAAAGTAGACAAAATTCCAAGTTTAGTAAGGGGTGATTTGTGTAGGTCAGGCAACAACTAGGTAGGGGAAAATGCCATAGATTGGGGGGAAAAAGCGGGAAAATGACCGAAAAAAAAGTTATCTGTTGGACATGGTTGGCTTGGTACGGCAATGGCTTCTATGAATTTTGAGAAAAGCAATTCTCCGCTACATTCCCCTGACTCTTGCAGTTAGGAAAGCGCACATTTTTTGTAGTGTTTTACAAAACAGCATTACCACCAGCCAAACACTGAGCAATGGTACACTAGAGTTTTATGCTCACAGCCTGAACAGACGCACTTAGCATGTGTAAATCGGGAAAACCAATGTGGCGAGGAACGGCAAGCATACATTTTTTGAAAGAGCACAGGCAGACCTTTTCAAGGGTAGGTGACTTGTGCAGGTTACAAAAGTGTATAGTGCCTAAAACAGCGACTAAATGTAGGTCACATTTGGGAAATGAAAGGGTTGTGTGACAAAGGGTACCAGCAAATGGGTCAAAACATTATGAAAACCACACAAACACAACAAACGTTATACCTTCCTGCGTTCCCACAGGTGTCCTGATGAAAACAGTACCTCACATGTGTGGGTGCACATACCTGGGCACCAAGGGGAAAGCCTAATACACAAGTAACCCCAAGTCTGTTTTGACACCTGAATTTCACACTTTCTCCAGACAAGCACAACATACAGATATGGGCCTCGGGTGTCCAAGCCACCAAGGAAATCAGGGAACCCCATGCATTTCCGAAAAGAGGACACCCGTGGGAATCCGCAGTGGTATGATTTGTGCAAATCGGCCCAGAATTTATTACCCAGAACCCCCTGCAAAGTCTGAAAAATGTGCGTTTTTTCGGCACATTTCGCTTTGTCTGGGATTCTGGGTAAAACATTCTGGTCCGCTTTGCGCAAGTTGGACCTCTGTGGATTCCTACTGGTGCCCTCTTTTCAGAAATGCATGGGGTTCCCAGTTTTCCTTGGTGGCTTGGACATCCTATGCCCAAATCTGTAGGTTACCTCCCCAAACCCTTTTGTCGTTATCAGTGGGTTAGCCTTTTCCCTTTGCGGCTAGATTGGTGAACCCACACATGTGACGTACCGTTTCGTTGGGACACCTGTGGGAACGCGGGAAGGTATGAGATCTGTTGTTGGCAGCGTGTTTCGGTGGTTGAGCAGAGTGAAATGTCTGGAAATTGCGTTTTTTATCCCCAAATTTGGAATTTGCCGGGGGTTCTGGGTAGTAGATTCTGGGCCGATTTGCGCAAGTCAGACCTCTGTGGATTCTCAATGGGTGTCCTCTTTTGGGAAATTCATGGGGTTGCCCGTTTTCCTTGCTGGCTTTGACACCCTAGGCCCAAAACTGTAGGTTGCCCACATGAACAAATTGTGCTGTGGCGAAAGGCTTGGGGTTACCAGCGGGTTACCCTTTTCCTTTTGCGCCCCCGGTAGGTGCACCCACACATGTAAGGTACCTTTTTCGTCGGGACACCTGTGGGAACGCGAGAAGGTATGACATCTGTTGTTGGCGACCTGTTTTGGTGAGTGGACACAGGGAAATGTCTCTGAAATTGGCTGGAAATGAAGACAATTCTCATACATTTCGCTCTGGCCACCCACCGAAACGCACCGCCAACAACACATGGCCTACTTTCCCCCGACCCCACACGTGTCCCGATGAAAACGGTACCTTACATGTGTGGGTGCACCTACTGGGGGTGCAAAAGGAAAAGGATAACCCACTGGTAACCCTAAGCCTTTCGCCACTGCCCATTTTGTTCATGTGGGCAACCTACAGATTTGGTCCTAGGGTGTCGAAGCCAGCAAGGGAAACAGGGAACCCCAGGCATTTCCCAAGAGAGGACACCCGTGGGAATCCACACATGGCCAAATTGGAGGGGTGGCCCATCTCATGTAGCCCTCCCCAGCGGCAATAAGGGGGGAGGGCCTGTCCTGCACTCCTCCCTGGGCTCAGGCGTCCGTTCCTAGGAGCAGATATCTGGTTCCAGGGAGGGCTGCATGACATGGCACCCACTCCATTGCGGGTGGGGGGCAGAGGGAGTCAACGCCCCATCCCATTAGAAAATTCCCCGACCTTTTGGGGTGCACCACAGCCCCCCTAAAAAGCGTTCCACCATTTTCACTTTTTTCCTTTGGTAACCCAACTCCCCTTGGCGCAGAGGGGCACATTGGTGTGCCAATCTGGCCCTGGGGTGCCCAAACCTTACTTCCCCACCCACTGGGAGGCCTGTCCCACCATTTTTTGGGCCCCCTCACCCCAAATGGGTGGCAGGGGCACCTCGTGCAGGCCTCCCTGGGCCTCCTATTAACAGCTGCGTGAGGTACACCCCCGCTCAATTTGGGGAGGGGTGGGAGAGGACCCTCAAAAATGGTGGGACAGGCCCCCCAGTGGGTGGGGCAGTAAGGTTTGGGCACGCCGGCGCCAGATTGGCACACCAATGTGCCCCTCTGCGCCAAGGCAAGTTTCGTAAACAAAGAAAAAAATGGAAAAGGTACACTACACTTTAGGGCGGGCTGAGGGGCACCCTAAACCGCCAGGTAATTTTCTAATGTAATGGGGGGTTGATCCTCTACCCCCCCACACCAAATGCAGGGGGGGCATCTCATTCAGCCCTCCCTGGGGGCAGATAAGAGGGGGGGCATCTCATGCAGCCCTCTCTGGGGTCAGATGCCCCTTCCTAGGAGCAGATATCCGCCCCCAGGGAGGGCTACAAGGGGTGCCCCCATTTCCTCTTGGGGTGAGGGGGAAAAGGCCACCCCCCTTTTCTGTAAAATATATCCATGGTGGCTAGTGCCCCCCCCCAATCCCACCCAACATTCCCTTTTGTTATTTTCATTTTTTTTTTTTTTTTGTTTTGCCCCTTCCCTGGGGGCAGATTATCAGCCATCTGCCCCCAGGGGGGGCCTAACCTGCAGGCCCCATCCTTTGGGGGGCCTGCACACTAATTCCTGGTGGCCCTCTCCCCCACCCCCCAATTGGATGGGGGGCCACCTCATGTACTCCTGCCTGGGGGCATAAATCTTCCCCCAGGGAGGGCTACAAGGGGTGCCCCCCCCTTTCCACTTGGTGTGGGAGGGGGAGGGCCACCACCATTTCATGGGGCAAAAAACTCCCAGGTCCCCCACCCCCACTCCGTTCCATTTATTTATTTATTTTTTGCCCCCTTCCCTGGGGGCATATGATCAGCCATCTGCCCCCCCAGGGTTGTGCACATATGTGCCCCCAGGCTTTAGGGGCCGGGGAGGGGGGGGAGAGGGCTGCTTACTGTAAGCATGCCCCCTCCCCCCCACATCACAAACAAATTCCTGGTGGTCCACTGGGTTGCTGGTCATGGATCGAGCGCTTTGCGCTGATCCGTGACCAGCAATGCGTCATATACGTGGTGTCCTTGGAAAGGGGAGAATCTCCCCTTTTTCAAGGACACCACTTTTTCCTATATCCCTGGTGGCCTAGTGGGCCCCAGGGCCCCAAACCCGCTCCCACATTTTTTTTTTCATTTTCACCCCTGGGGGCAGTGATCATCTGCCCCCAGGGGTCTCCAGCGCTGTGGCCTCATGCTTTGTGGCCACGGGGGGCAAGGGGGCAGTTTACCTAGTAAGCAGCCCCCCCCGCGTCACAAACAGATCTCTATTGATCCGGTGACATTGCTGCACATGGATCGCGCGCCCTGCGCCGGATCCGCGGGCAGCAATGCCACACAATGGGTATCGTTGGAAAGTGGAGAATTTCCCCTTTCCAACAATACCCGCCTCGACCTCCGGCTTGAAATACAGCCGGAGATCGAGGCGGTGAAAGAGAAAGAAGGGCACTCACCTTCTTTCTTCACTGCAGCTGCCGAAAATTACTGCTGCAGTGAATTTACTTTCAGTTTCACGCCGACGTGCTTTACGCACTTCGACGTGAAACTGAAGGTAATCCAGCCCCCTGGCAGTGAGGGGGACCTCCCCCTCACATAGCCCGGGGTTGGATTACAGTTTTGAGCGATCCCTGCTTTGCAGGGATCGCTCAAAACAAGGTGCCAAAAAGGACGAGCTATCTCGTCCTTGGCACTGCACATGCAATTCCAAGGACGAGATATCTCGTCCTTGGCACTGAAGGGGTTAAGGGGCATCCCTGCCACAACATCTCACCACTTTTTCCCGCCGGAGAAGATCCAAGGTCGCAGCTTGGAGTGGAGTGGCCACTGGTGGGTTTCCCACCACAGAAATCTGAAGAAGACATCCCGAGGGCCAGACTTGGCGGAGGTCCGCAGTCCAGTCCAGTGGTCGTGTCCAGGTCGCCAGAAGCCATCCTGAGTAGAAATCCTCAGTCATGTCATCCTCAGAACTGGTACAGATGGTATAGATGTGAGGACATTTCCTCAGCGATCCCACATGAGCCTTAGGAGACACCTTTGTGGGTCTTCGTGGGTCTTGGCAGGAAGTTCGACAGGGGCAGCAATTCCCTCATCCTACCAGAGTCCTTCGGGAAGATGGCGATGATGGGATCTGCAGAATGGGCGTTGGCGCCAACTAGCTCTTAGTCGGTACTGCTGACTGAGTCCTTGGAGGCAAAGAGTCCCTTGGAGCAGTTGTCATGAGGGTTGAAACAACAATTGCAGCAGAACTTTTCGTCGATGAAGCAAGAGCCGATGTCGACGAGGAGCTCATTGACGAATCGATCGTCAACAGTGCAGTGGTCCTGGTCGTTGACAGTGACAAAGACGTAGGAGCTGCTGATGGGCCTGCAGCAGATCTGTCATTCGAAGACTTATCTAACTAACTAAATAAGTTCTTATATAGCGCAAACACTAATCCAAAGGTCTCGGGGCGCTTACATAAACAAAACCGCAAAACAGAGGAAAGGAGAAATAAATGGGACCAGAAATGCAAGCACTGTACTTAGTAAGAAGAGGAATCATTTCAGGGGTATCAGTTTATTGTTTGATGTTTATTGTTCAGTTTGGGCTTTCGAGGTTTTATGCTTAGAATGGGTTAGTGACTTCCTCACCGACAGAGGGAACCCACCAGCTGGCAGGCTAACCGTTGACAGAGCAGACGAGGGAGACCAACCCCCACCCGAACCAGATCTCACAGCTGCAGCGACCTCCGAGGTTACAGATGGAGCGTGGTGTTTCGGTTCTTTTGGATCTACCAAGGAGGAGCATCCTCTAAGGACCTCAACCTCATCTTCTCAGAGGGAGTGTTACGTCTGGGTCCCCATCAATTTCTCGCCCTTTCCATTCCCCTTTTGTAGGCATCGTTTGTTTCATTCCAGACGCTTGGCTGCACCTTTTTGGCAACGCTGGAGGTTGCCTAGGAGACGCTTGCTTACACCAACGTCCATTGTACAGGAGCGTCAGGCAAGTCATGTGAGGAGCCAGCTAACCGCGGCACGGATCCACAGGCTTCGCCCCTCACCACCTTCATAAAAGTCTGCGGTCCCCTCACAACACTGCTTTTAATTGTATTGTGATCAGCATTTTTGATCTTTGCCTCGCATTTCTAGACCCGGATTGATATTCGACCTGCCTTATTCTGTTTCCCTTGGATTTGTTTGCTACGGACGCGGACGACCCGGAAAGTGAATGGACTTCTTCTTTCCTAATGTTTTGCAACTTGTCCTGTAGCTACCGATACTGGTACGCCCCAGCGGGGCTCTGTGTGTATTTCCTAGCACACATTCTAACTGCAGTGCTCGACTGGATTCTGGTTGCTCATAGACGTCCTCCCACAACCTCTGTAGTTGGAGCCCGGCTTCTGGTATCCGTGTATTCCGCAACACTGCGTGCTTTGCCTAGCAAGCTCAATAACATCCTCACCCAGTAAACCAGACATTTCATTTTGAACTGTACTCCTGAACTGCTGTACTGTCATGATCCCTGCCCTAAGCCTGGATAGCCAGGCCAGGTGGGCTACTTCTACCCCCATCAGGCCCTCAAGGGCCTTGACATTTGCCCCCAGACTCTCTTGGAGTCAGTCCTGGCACCTTTGGCGCCAGGCTCATATTCTAGAGCAGTAATCAGGGCCCATAAGGGCATTGCGCAACAACATGGATGCCTCCACATGGCTCAGTTCCTAAACTGAACCATGCCGTCTAGCATTTTGGGAGTGGCAGGCCCAGTGATACCTGGGATGCCAGCAGGCTATATAAACCACACCCGAACGCCAGTACACGCTTCGCGTTACTTTGCATTCCAGCAACGTGACGCTCATCGTTTTCTGCAGCATCTTCGAACCTCGAAAAGTCTGCACCTGCAAAACAAAGGGACATTGTTATTTTCAGCAGTTTACCTGAGATTCCACCGCAGACTGCAATCAGCACCCAAGGAACAGCAAGCTTCTTGGATCTTCGAACCTGCAAAAAGAGAGAAAAATGACATTAGACATTTACATCAGAGCCGGAAACTTACCTCTCAAGTCGCCCATCGACCAGCACCGCTTAGGAGCCTCTTGCTTCGACGAACGCAACGGCCAATGGGAATAAAAGACAACAGGTTAGCAGAAGCACGGCACCATAGCGCTACGTATAGCGCCCACTTACCGCATCGAGGCGCTCCCGAAACACCATCACTTGCCGGTGAGCCCAAATCCAGCCAACGGCCCACAGCGGACTCTCGCGCACCTGCTGGGAGAGAAAATACATCATTAGTTCAAAGAAAGGCTTACAGAACAACAGTAATAAGACCTACCTGAGAGACTCAAAGGGGCAGCATCAGTGAAGTAACTCGATTGCAATTGCCCACAGAGGACAACGCGCCCCTGCCAAGAAGGCAGGACGGAGAGCTCACCAAAGCCCAAAACAAGGTGAGGAAAGGCCTGGGGAGGTGCTGCGGGCATACCGGGTGTTGGGTGGTCATTTCCCCAGTTGCTCTATCTTGAACATTGCCCACCTGTTTTCCAGAAAGAACTCCCCGCTAATAATACCCGGGAGCGACCGAGAAGGGCACCAGGGTTCCGGCAGCTGGGTGGTGTCCCTGTGGATACCAGGTGAGCGTTACATGTACAAATACTTCTGCTGCTGAACCCTGCTGCCTGCAATTTCATATAGATTGACTTGAGAATGTTGTTACCTATGAAAATTCAAATACAACGTGGATAACATCACGTGCACCCCTGAACACTTTTCTGCTTGGTGCACCACCCCGACTCTAGTAGCGAACCTCGTTCCGCCAGTGGAGAATTCCTCTACTAATCTACGTGTTTGTTATTTTTTCTTGCCGTTTAATAACTTTGGACATTCTAAGGCATTCCATATTCATTGGGGGTTAAGTCAATCTGGTTAGTCAATACCCACCTAGTTATTACCATCAGTGGAGGAATAGTGAGTTAATACTAGTCTCCTTGATTTCCATAGGTTCAGATTTTCCATGCCCAAGCCATGATAAAGAAACGGGTATATACCATATCTGTAGGGTTATACTGGTGCTTTAGTCTGTGTATTAACCGGTTGTCTCTTTATTGCAGCATTAGTGTGGCGCTGTGGGTGTTCCCCCCCTCTTTTGGGTAATCAACATCTCCGTCTGTAGAATTATTCAAACAGCAGAGAAGTGTCCAAGAAGAGTTTCCTCAGGTTGAGGAGGCCTGGTTCTGGGTAAACCCCTCACGGGTGTTTATTCCAGCTTTGGCCAAAGAGCGGTTTTCTTGAGCAGCTCCCTCCTGTCTTTCGAGTTGAGGTATTCTGAGCAACGTTCCAGCCTGTTCTGCTTGGTGGTGAGGAACAGGGAGTAAACGCATGGGAGCTGTCAGTCCTGGATCAGGCATGACTGCGCCAGAGGCCTTCTCCTGATCGATCCAAGCCACTAACCATGATCTTGCCTGGTCTTCGACGAGAAGCTGCTGCAGATCTTGCATCCATCCACATTGTGATCTGGGTGAAGACAAAGGCGCTTGAGTTGCCGATCCTCAATGAAAATGTTCTTCAGGCCAAAGGATTTGCAGGTCCTGAAGAGACTTTTTTTTCACCACATTGGACATGTCACAGGGAGATGTAGGCCCAAGCCTGGACCTGGTAAAGTCACAGAGTGAAGATCCAAAGATGAAAAGACAATCTTGGCCCACAACGGGTCCCCCGCTGCCGGTAGTCAGCATGTGATGGTCAACGAAGAAGAGATGGAAGAAACCAATCAAAAATATCCCAAAACAGCAACAAAATCCACACATTTCGGGGAGAGAAGAATGAGAACTCCAAGCACTAGAAACATACAGTAAAAATATGAAGAGGGCCACCAGGGGTGTCATTGGCTGGGGGCAGTATGACCTAAAGGACACAGATTGGTTATAGAGGTGACTAGCAGTTTTCAGTCTAAAGTGGAACTGCTTTCTTTTTACTAAGGATTCCCAACCGGACGACAGGGAATATTCATGAGCATGTGAATCCGTGTCAAACCCCTTGCTGGAGTACTCGTATCCGAAAACAAATGTAGATGACCTTTTGCATCATGGGGAAAAAAACTCTAAACCACGGCTCCAGATTTTCAAATCATTAATTGAAAAAGATCGTCTGAATGGTACAGCGTTCTACTTGGGCTTTTTCAAAGTTATCAATCCAGTTAAAAACAGACTTTTTATACGTTCGTAGATTAAGCCCTTTCTTACTTTTCACAATACACAACCATACTTGATACATTAATTGCAGTGTGCCATCTTGAAATATCACAGTACACTCATATTATAAATTGGATTCAACTGTCCATATGTTAATAAAGATTTTCTTTTTGCACCTTTCCCTCCATTGATTACTATGGGGCCCCCATTCTTGTTGCTTGTTTTGAACCCTGTCCTGACATTTTGGAGGCGAGCAAAGCCTTTGTCTTTACTTCCTTGCCGGTTTTCTAATTCTTATGGGGAAACTGAATATTCCACAAGACTGTCAGCACTAAGACTATGGGCCTCATTACGACTTTGGCAGTAGTTCAGTGGTAATTCTGCCGAACTACTGATAAACTCGACTACCGTTACCGCCACTTGGTCCTGTGTAAATCCCCATTTTCAGAGTCCATAGGACTTCATGTTGTTTTCAGCAGAATTGGAAAAGAGACGGTTGATAGTCTTTTAAATGGTTTGCATGCAAATTAGGGGGGACTCCCCTGTAATGAGCCAGTCGTCCAGGTAAGGGTATAATGGGATTGCCTCTCTGCGCAGGTGTGCTGCCACCACCGCCAGTACCTTTGTGAATACCCTTGGAGCAGATGCTAGGCATGTTTCATATCCAGTGTTGCCATGTAATCCCCCTTTTTTAGTAGAGGGATTACTTCTTGTAGCGTAGTCATGCAGAACTTTTGTGGCTTTACATATTTGTTTGTAGGGCGCAAATCTAATACTGGGCGCATGATCAGATCTTTCTTTGGCACAAGAAAGCAAGTTAAATAAATACCCCTGTTTCTCTGGTTGGCCGGGACAATTTCAATAACGTCCTTTAGTAGAAGTGTGGCGACTTCCTCGAGGAGGATACGCTGATGTTCCTTTGAATGGATCTTTTGTCGTGGGGGGTGGTTTTGGGGTAGTTGGAGGAGCTCTATACAGTATCCGCCTGCTACTGTGGACAGCACCCATCTGTCTGAGGGGTATTACCCAAATTGTCAGTTTACAATTGTTTGAATGATCAATTGACCGAAAAAAAAAAAAAAATATATATATATATATAGGTGATTCCCCCCCATGCGTGGGTGAAGCTGGAAATGCGCGTTCCTAATGGAGAGGCATGGGAGGGCACCTGAACTGGATAGTCGCTGTTTTTTTGGAGGGGTGCCCCTGCCACGAGCTTGGGATCTAGGCAGCCCTCTAGGGTACTTTTGGGAGGACGACCTTGATTATTTCCCCAGCGAGCCCCTTGGCTTTGATTATAATTGGACCCCGTTGTGAACTTTGGCCACGAAAACAGCGAAAATTGCCATTACCCCTCTGGCCGGATGGCTTGTTGGTGAGTTGCCCCAAAGATTTAAGTGTGTCATACTCCTCTTTGGCGGTTTTTAAGGGTGTCCTCAACGGCCTTCCCAAACAGCACATTGGGTTCGATAGGCATGTTAATCAGGGTGGCCTGCGTTTCTGGTTCAAAACCTGATTGCCGGAGCCACGCGTGACGTTTAACATAGGTACCTTGTGCAATAATCTTTCCGACATTGTCCGCAGAGTCAAGGTTGGTCTTAAGTAAGTAGCTCGACACTGCTCTGCCTTCTGCGGCCACCTGTGCTAGCTGGGACTTCAGTGGTTCTGGTGCAGACGACAGTAAGGCCGATACTTCCTCCCATTTGTGGCAGCTGTTACTTGCCAAGAGGGTTGCATTGTTTGCAGTTCTGTTTTGGGAAGCCTAGTGTAAAGCTTCTTGCTTTCTTTGTCGGGCGGGTCCTCAGAGGAAGCAAGGGGGGTGCCCGCTCTTTTTCTAGTTGTAGTTACGACTAACGAGTCAGGCTTCAGCTGACCTCTAATGTACAGTGGGTCTGAAGGTGCAGGTTTAAATAGCTTCTCTATACGGGAGTTTACAGCCCGTGTGAGGTTAGGGGTCTCCAATGACGGCTGTATCTTGCACTGTATTGACTGCGGAAGAGGAATAAATTGCGCCACAGTCTTCTTGTCACCAAGGATTTGTTCTACAAAATCCTTATCCTCTTGTACCTCCTGGGTCTCTATTTGAAAGTGCTCTGCCGCCTTGGCTAGCACCTCTTTTAGAAGAGGCTGGTTGTCAATTGGGGAATCAGTGATAGGGGGGGTCCTGATCAATAGGTGAGTCCATAGTATACATGTTGGCCTCTGGGTCAGCCTCTTGGTCTTCATCGTCGCCATAATAAGGGTCTGCTGCATCATCCTCGTATTGAGGGTCTACTGCCTCTACAATGGAGAGGTCTTCGTATTCGGAGTCCGGGTCATAGAGTTCTATGACTGTGCTTTGCACTGGAATTTCTGTACGAGACCTCTTAGCAGGGGGTTGAGAAGGGATTTGTGACCCAGAGGGAGCAGTAGTGGGGGGAGTGGAGTAGAAACTCTCGAAAAAGGCAGGGTCCTTTTCGTAGAAGTTGGCCATAAAGGACATTCTCCTCATGACCCTGTCTATGTCTTCTGATGACCATTGTGTCGAACTTGGGAAGACCAAAGGTTGGGAAGGAAGACCCAAATCTTCATCTGTGGGAGGAGGTACCCCAGATTTTTTAGGCCTAGCCTCTAGAGATTTATCCTTATGAGGGATGGGCGTAGATTCTTCAGTCTTTTCCTTTTATGAGGAGTTTTATCCTTATGAGGGCTCTTATCCCTATGCAGGGTCTTTGTGCTCTTGTCCCCCCCCTCCCCAGCGCCCATAGCCGTGTTTATCTGATTGTTTCGTGCCTAATACCTGACCTGACGCAGAGCGTCGATTTTCAGCTGCGGGTAGGGCCGAGACCTTGTCTGTGGACGATCGGCCGTCAGTGTGAGTTTTATGTGCTACCCTCACGCTGTCTTTCGACGTTCACAGGCCCTGTCAAGCGGCAATCTCGAGCGAGAGTGCCCAGAGGCCAGGGACTCAACGGACCTTTCCCTGGGTGGTGTGCATTGGCGTCCGCTCGATCCATGTGTGGAGTCTCGACTTCAGTTTAGTGGTGGATGGAATTGTGGTGCTTCCTCCGCCGGGTGTTGTCCCCACAACAGGGCCGCAGGCCTGTCCTACAGGGTAAGGGGCCTGCGCTTGGGTAGCCGAAGCTCTCCAGTCACCCTCGCCGTCCAAAACGGCGGCGTTGCTGCCATCACTGAAAGCACCTTCTACCTCCATGGCCTCGAGCTGCCTGGTGTAGTGGGCCCAGCGTTTTGTCGATCAGTCCTTCAAAGTCTTGGGCTTGAAGAGTACAGGCTCGACAAGAACCCTTGATGTGGTCTCTTGGGAGCCACAAGTTACAAAATAAATGCTCATCGACCCACGGAAATGTTCTATTGTACTTGGGGCAGAATTTAACGGGGGTCTTGTCCATAACTACAAAATATGGCAGCTGGGCAAAAGTAGTGTAAGAAAAGGGGCATATACATCCTAAAATGACCTCCCGCCTCTCTGCCTACTGTATTGGCCGATGCCCAGGGTGGCCTTCGAAGGCCGAACGGACCGTCGCGGTAGTCTTTCGACGGGCAGTCTCTTTTTCTTCACTGGCGCGATATTTCGATGGTCGGTGAAATAAAGGATAGAAAGAATGAACTATTGAAAATAAGTAATTGAAATAAGTAAATGGCTTTACGCTGAAAGAAGAACTCCACTACACATGTCTGTCTAGATTGACGGAAAAAAACAATGTGAGGGACCTCGACGCGTGAGGGATCATGAGTACAGTGGACGTCACACTAGGGATAGTATTACTGGCGCGCCCTGTCGACGTCCCTTTTTGAGTTTCGAAAACAACAACTGTAATACTACGCAGCTTCCATAAGATGTCTGCCTATGCACAGCATGTGATCTAAGCAGATTCCACAAGCCTCAGAAATATATATTGGATACATTACTCACCGTAACCATATTTCTGATGCTTGTAACTGCTTAGATTCACATGCTGTGCAAAGGCCGACTTCTAGTGGAAGCTGCGGAGTATTACAGTATTTTCTCGAAACTCGAAAATGGGCGTCGACACAGGGCGTGGCAGTAATACTATCCCTAGTATGACGTCCACTGTACCCATGATCCCTCACGCGTCTAGGACCCTCAGATTATATTTTTCATGACATGAGGTAGCATGAGGAGTAGCGCGAGTACAGATAATCCAAGCAGATAGATAGAAAGATAAGACTACAAGCATCCATGCGCCTTCTCTCAGAGGGGAGGAAGGGTGGGTCGCATGTGAATCTAAGCAGATACAAGCATCAGAAATACGCATACAGTGAGTAATGTATCCCTTCTGAGGATTGTGGAATCTGCTTAGATCACATGCTGTGCATAGATTAGCGAGCAGTGTAAGAAGAAGGAGGTGGGATGTGAGAAGGGTCATGAGCAAATAAATGTCTTAGAACCGCTTGTCCCACTTGAGTATCTGTCTTGAAATGGGTGTGTTAGGGAGAATTCTCTTATAAGGCTAATTTCCCAAACCTAGTGAGTCCCCCAGAGGCTTTGCTGGGTTTTTGGTGTTTGTTTTTTTCTCCTGCTAAGAGTGAGACTCTTTTACTTCCACTCTTAGACATGATTTGGGGTAGGTCTTTGACTTATATGCTTATGGGCTATGGGGTTTATTTTTACTCCATAGGGTATCATCTGTTTTAGTGTATGTGTTACACAGCACCCTCAGTGCATTAACACAGGGGTGTCATCATAGTGACCCCCAAACAGACTCCATACCCTGGGACTGACTACTGTCTCCCTGGGCATGTAAAGTTACCATTGACTTTACTAGTCCAAAATTCTGACCAGAACCAGTACAAACCATCATATTGTGGAAGTACTGGAAGGGGTTAATTAGATTGCCCCTGGGTCTGTTTCCAAGGGGGCACTGTCCAGTGTCCTCTTGCCGAGCTTCTGGCTGGTGGCAGTGGTTACCACGCAAAATATTCCACCGGAATATTTCCTATGGGATTTCCCATTGATTTTAAACACAGCACTTTTTTGGTGCAATGTTAAAGATACCGCCGGTTTATTTATTTAATATTAAATCCCCGGTTGGTTCTTTTCGCCAGAACTCTTTTCTAAAATGGCGTTTGTGTCTGTCTCTGTAACTCTGACCAAGGTCGAGCCCTTTGTTCCACTTTTTGGCGGCCTTCTCCACAGAAGCCCTCCAAATGGTGCCACTCTGTCTGGGTTCCACAGGATGTGTGGGGAGGGAAATTGGCACCCTGGACTGCGTTGCCTTAGCAACCCAAGTCACACTCTATTCTGATTGGCCCAGTGGTGAGCCGCCCGGGTCACCACTTAGCATGTGTGAGTGACAGCTAGGCTGTTCAATGGGGGTTTTTCTGCATTAAAGCAGGGCCTTTGGGACTGGAACTTCAGAAGTCGCCACAGGACCTAAGAATCCGAAGAGGGGAGAAGCTGAAGCCATCTGCAACGACGACACCACCGGTGGAGCCCTGCTGCAACGACCTCACCACTTTCCCGACGACAAGAGGCGATCTTCTGCTGGAAGAGTCTTCTCCCTCTGAGCTGGTGGGATCAACCAGTTCGTTATTTCGCCTTCCAAAGACATCTCTTGGTCGAATCGCCCGTGCCAAGCACCCCGGCGGCCAGATAGCCAAGCTTCACCACTTTGACCGCAAATAAAAGGAACGCATCGTTTAACTGACGAACTCCGCGGCTGGTCTCTTCCCTGGGCAGTGCAACGACTACAACTTTCCTCCTCGACGAGATCTTCTCTTCCCCTGGTCGAAACCATAACTTGCATCCACTGCCAGGAACAACTGCCACCGCGGGAGCTTCATCTCTCTTTAAGGTATTGTGTTCCACCTGGCCTCCCTTTCTACGGATTGCTAAAGGTGACCCTTACATCCTTGGCTTTCCAACTGGGTTGGCTCCAGACCTTCTAACTTTACCTTTTGAATCACCCCAACCTCTTTTGAACATTCTGCAAAGACTTTTAGTGCATTTTAAACTGTGTAATCTTGGGCACATTTCGCTTTGCTCAATTTAAAGTGGGCCTGGCCTATGAACTTTGGCTCTACAGTAGACTCTGCCTTCACTAACTTGCTGTGGTTTTATAAAAGTGTTGGGACTTGTTTATTTTCATGACCTGCCTTTTTCTCTCCCTTTAAACTAAATTATTGGAGTGCCATGTAGGTTACGCGCTCACATCTGTTTTGACAAATAGTGGTGTTTTGCCTTAGACTTGTCTAATAATTACTGAGGGAGTTGTGTATACTTTTCTGACTGTGTTTTGAACTTGCTTTGCCATATAGTGCTAGTGTATTTCTTAAAGTGTGTGTTAAATAAATAATTATACACTTTTGATACAAAGCTGTTTGCTTGCTCTAGAGTGTTTTTAGCCCTATTGTGTATCCTCTGTTTACTGCCCTACTCTTCTTGAGAGAAGTCTGACTGCTCAGCCACAGCTACCAGGTAAATCTGGGTGGTGCAGACTGCTACCAATTGGGTTTACTGCTTACTCCTGTAGTCTTAATCTTCTTGCAGTGGTCCCCAAGGGAACTGCACAAGATTCTGCCTAACAGGGTGTCAATGCAGTAGTGCTGAGTAAAAGTGTGAATAGAGCTCCAAGTAGCTGCTTTGCAAATGGTGTCAAGGGGTACATTTGCAATGAAAGCCAGAGTGGCCCCAATGCCTCTTGTAGAGTGGGCTCTTGGCGTGAAAGGCAGAGTTTTTTCAGAAAGAGAGTGGCAGTCTGGTTTTGTTTACATAGTATAGAAACGCCCTACGCACATCTAGGGTGTGTAGTTTCACCTCCACGAGCTTTGTGGGTCCTGGAAGAAAGCCAGAAGCTCGATGGACTGGTTTACGTGGAATTTAGAAATAAACTTAGGTGAGAACCTAGGGTGTGTACGTATAACCAGCTTATCTTTATGAACCGTAAAGAAAGGATCCTGCACTGACAGAGCCTGAATTTCACTGACCCTTCTTATAGATGTAATTGCTACTAAGAAGGCAGTCTTATAAGTCAGGTGTTTGAGACTACTTTTATGCATGGCCTCGAATGGGGGGCCCATGAGTTTAGATAGCACCACATTAAGGTCCCATCCTGGTGGTGAGTTTGAAATTGGAGGGTGAAGTCTCTTTACTCCTTCCATGAATGCTTTAACCACTGGTACTTTCCACCACAACACCTTGTTATGTGAGGTGGTGTATGCTGACAGAGCTGCCAGGTGTACCTTTAGTGAGTTAAAAACTAACCCTGCATCCAGCAGTTGGAGCATGTATGTGACAATTGTGGAAGGAGTGCAATCAACTGGGTTGATTTGCTTATTCTGGCACCAGATAACAAATCTTTTCCATTTGTCAAAGTAGCAGTGCCTCGTGTTTGGCTTCCTAGATTCTCTTAGGATGTCCATACATCTCTGCGATAAATTGAGATGTCCAAACTCTATAACCTCAGGAACCATGCTGCCAGATTCATTGAGTTGGCTTGAGGATGCACTTTCTGACCTTGGTGCTGGGACAGTAGGTTGTGCCAGCCCAGGAGTTTGATAGGTTCGCACACTGCTAGTCTGCATAAGTGTGGGAACCACGGTTGTCTCGCCCACATGGGAGCAACTAGGACAAGCGTCATTGATTCTCTGTTAATCTTGTTGACCACCTTCCTGATGAGAGGTATTGGTGGAAAAGCGTATGCAAACATCCCTGACCAGTTCATCCACAGGGCGTTCCCCTGGGAGTCTGGTTGGGGGAACCTGGATGCAAATCCTGGGTACTGTCTGTTTTCGCTTGTGGCGAATAGGTCTATAGTGGGGAAACCCCACAGAGAAGATATCTTCTACGATATCTCTGTGTAGACACCATTCGTGTTCCTCTGGGAGGGGATCTCTGCTCAAAGCGTCCGCCAGAGAATTGAGATCCCCTGGAACATGTTGAGATGACAGGAAGATGTTCCGTCTGAGTGCCCATATCCACATTTTCTGGGCAAGCTTGGACAGATTTGGCGAACGAGTCCCTCCTTGCTTGTTCAGGTAAAACATGGCTGTAGTGCTGTCCATCAGGATCTGCACTGACAGGTTCAACAGGTAGGGCTCAAACGCTTGAAGCGCTCTTAGTACTGCCAGAAGCTCTAGCAGGTTGATATGATTCTTGGCCACTGAGTGAGACCAGAGACCCTGAGCTGTGTGGTGGAGATGGTGTGCTCCCCACCCTGACAGGCATGCGTCCATTGTGACTACCGCCTGTTTCTCTTGTCCACCAGTGAAGGCTTTGTACAAGTGTTGGCGAAACGACCACCAGATCGTCCCACTGACCACTTGCCTGAGACCACTTTCACCAACCATTCTTGCATGGGACACATGCGCAGGCGCGCGCGGGAGACCAGGTAAATACATGACGCCACATTGCCCAGCAAACGCATTGCTTTGCGTATCGTTATCTGGAGACCGGCCTGATATTGCGGAATTTGCAGCCGTATATTAAGAATTCTTTCCTCTGATGGAAAGGCCAACCCCTCTTGAGTGTTTTGGACAGCTCCTAGGAACTGTTTGGAGGTGCTTGGCACCAGGCTTGATTTTTTCTCGTTTATGGAGAAACCTAATTCGAAGAGGAGGTCGATCGTTCTTTGAATGTTTGTTCGGCAAATTACTGGAGTCACCCCCATGATGAGCCAGTCTAGATAAGGGTAAACTGGGATCGCCTCCCTGCGTAGGTGTGCCGCCGCCACCGCCAGTACCTTGGTGAATACCCTTGGAGCCGAGGCTATCCCGAAGCACAGTCCCTTGAACTGGCAGTGCTGACTGTCTACCTTGAAGAGCAAGTATCTTCTGTGCGCTGGGAACATGGAAATATGAAAATGGGCATCTTTCATGTCCAATGTTGCCATGTAATCCCCCTTTTTAGGTGGGGGATTACCTCTTGGAGAGTAGTCATGTGAAATTTTTGGGGCTGGACATACTTGTTTGCAGGCTGCAAGTCCAATACTGGGCGCATTATCAAATCTTTTTTTGGCACAAAGAAGTAATTTGAATAAATACCCTTGTTTACCTGGTGTCCCGGGACGAGTTCTATCGCGTCCTTTGCTAGAAGATTGGCGATCTCTTCGAGCAGGATCTTCTGGTGGTCTAATGAATGTACTTTTTGTTGTGGAGGGTGGTTTTGGGGACGCTCTAACAGTTCTATGCAGTATCCTGCGGACACTGTGGACAGCACCCATCTGTCTGATGTGATCCCTTCCCAAGCTTGGGTGAAGTTGGAAATGCGTCCCTACTGGGGATGCGCGAGAAGGGACCCTGAACGGAACGTCACTGTTTTGGGGGAGACATGCCGCCGCCTCTATTGGGGCTGCCTCTACCCTTACCACGTCCTCTTTTGTTACCCATGTCATAACCCTGGGTAGACTGCTGGTTGCTGTTGTTCCATGGTGTACCCTGCCCCTGGGAATAGTTGGAGCTTCTTTGGGAATTTTGGCCGCGAGGCCGACGAAAATTGCCATTCCCCCTTTGATTCGGGGGTTTGTTGGTTAATTGGCCCAGGGATTTAAGAGTCTCGTACTCACCCTTGGCATTTATTAGCGCGTCCTCTACCGCCTTGCCAAACAGTAGATCAGGCTCCACCGGTTTGTCTATTAAAGATGCTTGGGTCTCGGGTTTGAACCCAGATTGCCTTAACCAAGGATGTCTTTTGATAACAGTGCTCTCTGCTATCAATCTGCCGGCAGTATCCACGGCATCAAAGGTTTCTTTCAAGATGCAACCGGACACGGCTCTTCCCTCCGACGCAACCCGTGCCAACTGGCTTTTTAAGGGTTCTGGGGCGGAGTCGATGAGTGCCGCGACTTCTTCCCACTGGTTGCAGTTGTAACTCGTCAGTAGGGTGGTGGAGTTGGCAATCCTTGCCTGGTAGGCGGAAGTGGAGGCTACTTTCCTACCCAAACCATAAATCTTTTTGCTCTCCTTGTAGGGAGGAGCTTCAGACGATGATGGGGCGTTCTCGCCCTCTTTCAGGTGTTCGTCACTACCAGGGAGTCCGGTTTCAGAAGCCGCCTTATGTACAGCGTGTCTGACTGGGCTGCCCTGAATAGTTTTTCGATCCTGAGGTTTACCGCCCTGATGAGGTTAGGATTTACAAGGGAAGGGTCTATTCTCCTTTGTATAGATTTGAGGATAGGGATGGCCTGGGCAACAGGTCTCCTTTCTCCCACTAATTCCACGGCAAAGTCCCTCTTTTCCTGTGCTCCCTGGGTATCAATGTGGAAGTGTTCTGCCGCTCTGGACAAAACTTAATTCAAGAGAGGTAGGTTGTCGACAGGGGAGTCGGTAACCGGGGGTTCTTTGTCTACTGGGGAATCTACCCTGCAGGTTTCTGGGTCGTCCTCATCATCCCCATAGTAGCCCGTCCCAGTTTGGTCTCCCAACGTGCCCAAATCTGGATCCTCAATAAAAAGTGGATCCTCATTATATTGAGAGTAGGGCTGTATACAGAAAGCGTCCGAAGACCGACCCTGTGTTGGTGCTTCCACCCGGGAATTCTTACTTGGGGGTAGCGGGTCCCTAGAGCCTGAGGGTGTAGCCCCGTCAGGGGTATAGGAGAGGAAGTGCTCAGGATTCTTGGCATAGAAGTCTGCTAAGGATGACATCCTAGACATAACTCTGTCTACTGTGGCTTGTCTGTCTGTTTCTGTGGTGTAGTAGACTGTGATGGTGTAGAAGAAGGTTGAGAGTGCTTCTTCTGCTGTTCCCCCCCCCCCCCACGTGGGTGGAAGAGTGTTGCCCCAGTGTTTTTACTCCATCTGAGCTTTTCGATGTCTGGCGTCGAGATTCGGGGGTAGTGTCCCTATCTCTAGAGTATGGAGGTCGGGACTCGGGAACAGCCGTCACACGGTCTGCTGATGCCGACTCCTGGAGTGCGGCCTGGGGATAGAGGTCGGCTTCGTCTTCCGACGATCGAACCTCTCTTACCTTAGGGAGCGAGGCATTTTTGGCAACAGTGGATGGCTACCTGGAGTCATGCGGCGATCTAGATCGAAAACGCCCAGAGGACACCGATTCGGTGGACCGTTCTCTGTGTGCCTCTTTCTGAGAACTCGACGTGCGCGCTGAGTCTCGGTGGGACTTCGCGTGTTTGGTGGAAGTGCTGTGGGTAGCGCTTGTGTCGCTGGGGGTTTTCCCCATAGCTGCCCTGCCGGACAACCTTCCGAGGTCGGGGACTTGCGCTTGGCTGTCTCTCAACGCCACGTTGCCCTCGCCGTCCGAAAGCATGGCGTCGCTGCCATCGCTGAAGGTGCCCTCCGCTGCCATGGCCTCTTGTTGCCTGGCGTGGTGGGCCCAACGTTTGGTCGAACGGTCCTTAAGGGTTTTCGGTTTAAACTGACTACACGCTCTGCAGTTGGCCTCGGGGTGGTCCCTCGGCAAGCAGAGGTTACACGTGGCGTGTCTGTCAACCCAAGGGTACTTGCGGTTGCACTTGGGGCAGAATTTGAAAGGGGTACCTTCCATACGCACCCTGTGGCAGCGGGCTAGTGTGTGTAGGAATATAGAAGAAAAAGCCTATTTATATTTAGAGTGTATAGTATTTACCACCCCCCACTTTCCCTACTTGCAGGGCCGAGGCCAGAGGCCTTCCAAGGCCCGGGCCGAGGCCAGAGGCCTTCCGAGGCACAATTCGGTCGTGCAGCTCTTGCCTCGACATTGGGGTGGAGAAAATGTGGAAATATTACGATATTTAGCAAAATTATGGCTAAGGCCAGGGAACTCCGCGGGATGCTTCTGACCAGTATGGCGGAAAAAAACAATCTGAGGGCCCTAGACGCGTGAGGGATCATGGATACAGTGGACGTCACACTAGGGATAGTATTACTGGCACGCCCTGCGTCGACGCTCATTTTCGAGTTTCGAAAAACAAACTGTAATACTCTGCAGCTTCCACTAGATGTCTGCCTATGCACATGTGATCTAAGCAGATTCCACAAGCCTCAGAAATATATTTATATATCACTGAACCTTATTTTATATAAAGGAGCTGTGTTATTATCTAACACAGTGTGTGGACATTCCTTTGTGGGGGTTTGGTGACTCACTGTACTTAAGAACCTGTCTGGATACCTCTTGAGTGCTTACGCCTTGGTTGCTCATCCAAGCTACCATACAGAGAACCCTGGCTGGGCTGTTATGTGCCGTTGTTCCAACCGCATAGAAGGATACCCCCTCCAGTCTTTACACTGGTGGTACAGTGGGGGGTTCACTGTTTTTAAGACTGCGCGTTTAACCTTGCTACTACAAAAAAGCCACACTTCTTTACTACTTTAGGGTTTAGTGGTGTATACTGGTAACTACACTACAAACAATGGAAACTATTGCAAATGGTAAATTGACAAGGATGAGCTTTAGAGACTCTCCAGAGCGCTTGGGAAGTGAGAGAAATAGATTTTGAGTATAAGACTACGGCAGTGCTTATAGCTGCCCTTGTGGATTTCCAGGCAGATTGTGATGCACAGGATGAAAATGTGGGAGGCCCCGATGGGGTCTTACCCCTAGTGAAGTCACAGATGTTGCCAATGTGATTGCCACCTCTCCTGTCACTTCTATTCCAAAACCCAGCATTGTTTCTCAGGGGAGTGCCCTGGAACTTGAGTTACTGAGGGTGAAGCTAGCCTTTGAATACAAAAAGTAAGAGACTGTAGCTGAGCTGAAGAAAGAGGAGTTGGCACAACGAGTTATACTCAAGGAAATATCTTGCACTCAAAGACAGACACTGAATGTCAAAGACTCCAGCTAGAGAAAGCTTGGGTGGAGACTTCCGGCAAACCAGTTGAGATTGTCAGGTTTCCTGCTACCAAGTTTATGAAAGACGTGGTTGGTGTGTATGTGGAAGGTTTGGATAGCCTCCAATGGATAGAAGCATTTGAGATGGCTTGTGGTATCCATGACGTTGATCATAGAGATTGGCATGAGTGTTTGTTGAGTAGAGTACCTCAGACTGGTTATGACTGTATTCTGAAACTGAGTGTGGAAGAAAGAAGCCAGTATGAGTGTATGAAAGCTGCTTTGGTTTCCAAGTTTGTCAAGACACTTGCCCAGTAGAGGTTCGGGGATTATAAGAGATAATATGTCTTGGGTTGATTGGGTGATTGCTGCACATATGAATATGGTGGGAGGGGTTGATGGTTACAAAGTAAAGTCTTCTATGGAATTGTCTCACCCGTTTTCTGAACATTTTTCTGGGGCTTGTTCACCAGAGCTGTGTCAGCACATTGCTGACCAGAATATCTTGGACCCCTTTAAATTGGCCAAGTTGGCTGACAAATGGGACTCCCACAGGGTGTTCCTTAAGGATCCCAGTGGGAAGGACGATGACAAAGAAAAAGGGACCCCTCAGAAGGCCAAGGACTCAAAGAAGCCGCCACATTCAAATCAACCTAAACATACTACCTCTAAGGTCCAAAAGTCTAGTGGCGATAAGTCCAATGGGGGTGGGAGTAAGAATAGTGGTGCTCCTGCTGAAAAGCAGGCTCCTAGTGGATGCATTTCAGTTCCCCGCATTCCTGTTGGGACTGTGGGGCCTTGGACCACAGAAAGGGTGATCCCAAGTGTAAAGGTAAGGCACCTGGTGTCCAGGCTGTCAGTCTGACCTACCCTTAGCCTAAGCCTGAGGTGGAGGACACTGTCCTCCCCTCCTCTTAAGTGTTCCTTGGGGCCTGGCACAAGTACGCAGAAGTACTGGCTACTATCCCACAGAATAAACAACATTTTGAGACGTGTCCTCATAAATGACCAGCCTTCCACTGGTTTGAGAGACACTGGGACTAGCATGACAGTGGTGGACAGGGCCCTGCTCAGGCCACAGGACTAGGTAGGTGCTCCTCTGATAATCACCAGGTTAGCGGTTGGGGCTACCAAACTTTCTCTTGTAGTCCTAGATACCAGGGAACAGAAATGGTGTTCCCTGATTAACGTCCCTTTTTGAGAATTGCTTCCCCGAAAACAAAAACTTTGGGATTTTGCCCTGTATTTGTATATCTGTCCTAGATACCATTCAGATTAATTACAAGACAGTAAAGCTTCCTGTCCTGGTTCAGGAAAATGTGCATTCCAACATTTTGTTGGGGAATGACTTAGTAGAGATGGAGTTCATTCCTGATGGGTTACCCGTGACTGCTCCTGCAGTCACTAGGTCACAGGTGAATTCTAAAATGTTTTTATTAGCATTTATGGTATACATCAACCATTTGCTGCATCAATGTCATATGCACGTACATGCAGGTTAACAACAAAAAAAATAACTTTATAACAACAAACAACTGTCTTCATTTCCAAGTTTGCTTGTGGGAGTACCCATCTTTGTTCCCAGGAGGGTACTCCATCGCCCCTTACCCTTGTTTCTGCCCCCGTCCAGTGTTCCAGTTCTTTGTACCATCTGGCATATTGTGGGCCCCTGCCGTTTTCCATGCCATCGCAATCTCCCTCTTGGCAAGCACACATACCATGTCCATGAATTTCATTATATGTTGAAGCTTACTTATTCTTGGGTAGGCCCCCAGGAGGCATTCCTTTGGTGTCCATTCATACCGCTCTACCCTAGCCTTTCTGCAAGCATGTTCTATTTTATACCAAAAGCGCTGCACCCTTAAACACCCCCAGAACATATGCAACATTCCAGCTCCCTTCGACCTGCACCAGGGACATAATGGGTTTGTATTGTTGTTAAATTTATCCATTCTGCTCTGTGTCAAATAGGTCCTATAGAGAACGTTCAGTTGAATCAACCTAAATCGGGCATTTCTCGACACCTTCCGAGGGTACGCTAGGATCCTCTCCCATTCCTTTTACGTTACACTAGTTTCTAAGTCTATCTCCCACCACTGTTTTAACGTGTCACTTTTAGGGTTGGGTCTATCTGCAAGCTGGCTATAAAGTCTGCACACTGGTTTCCACGCATCTCCCAGGTTGTGAAGCAGCATTAGTACTGGTTTTGCCTCTGGCTCTTCTGGCCATCCTCTCCATTTACTCTTTGCCACCTTCCTAATTTTCTAGTCCCATAGAAATTGGCCGTTGGGTAGCCCTTCCTTCTCTATCATGGATTCAAATTTCCTGAAGACACCCTCCTCATACGTGTCTTACCCCCGCCCCCCCCCAAGTGTAGATCCTGTATCCCTCCCATTGTCTTACCCATGCCAGATCCACCTTAACTGTACAGACATCGGCAGCAATCGGGGTCTCGGGTGAGTAAGGGTGCACACGTCCCACCGGCTTCAGGGCCCTGCTCCAAACCCTCCTACCCAGCTGTATGATCATTGGAGCCTCACTCAAACATTCCAGCGGGACCCACAATATTCCCTTCAAATGTGCAGGCGCTACCAGCGGTTTTATCAACCTTGTTTCCGAGGTGGTCTCATCCGCAAGCCACTTGGCCACAAAGCTGAGTTGCACTGGCAAAAAATATTTCTCAAAATCTGGTAATTGGCCTCGGCCCGCTTTGTATGGTAGCATAAATGTGTTTAACGATAGCCTATGTCTGGCAGGATCCCACAGCAGCTCCCTCAATAATTTTTCCAATAGACTAAAAAGGAGGCCGGTATGTAGTAGTGAATATTGTGGAAGAAGTAGAGGAACCTCAGCAGGACAACCATTTTAATAATGGCAAACCTGCCCATCACTGATAGCGGTAATTTAGACCAGAACTTCATAGACTTCCTGAGCCCTTGTACAGCCAGAACAGTGTTACCCACGTGCATCTGTTCAGGTGTGTGCCAGATATTCACCCCTAAGTATCTGAACTAATGTAGCTTCCATCAGAGCCAGCCATGGTAGTGGAAATATGTACGATTTCTCTGTGTTGTAGGAGATCCCGGATACTCGCGCAAAGTTCTGTAGCACGTCTAAGATCACTGGTACATTGAGATGTGGGTCCCTTAAATACAGCAGTACGTCATCTGCATATAGGGACACAACATGGTACACTCCCCCCACACTTATGTCCTCGTCAAAGAATTGTTTCCTGATGTATATGGAAATCGGCTCTAAGCCCAAGATATAGAGCATTGGCGACAGTCGGCAGCCTTGTCTGGTGCCTCGTTGAATGTCCAACAGCGCTGACACCATTCTTCCAGTTTTCAACCTGGCGACCGGTGCCCTATATATCACTTCAAGACCTTTTTTCTTTTCAGAAAGGATTTGATTCGGTTCCTGCGCACGTAGGTGCCCATCCCTCTAACGTTCCATGTTAACACTTATCTAGCAGCCACCCTCGTGTTGCTTAACCCCTTTCCCTATTTCACCCCAGGTTGCTCCCAGCGGGTTTTTCAACCCCCTTCCATGCCCGTTTTTGCCTTCCCTTTTTTTTCTGTGACAAGAGCCCATTTCCACATTATATCCAGTACACTGAAGACTTAAAAACATTTCAAACAACAACAAACCAAACTTAACCAACTGCACCCAGCAGCTGCCCCAATCAGGAAACGCTCAGGTGCCCGCGCATCGTCTTCGTCCATCTGGGACCTCGTGTGCGGGTCATGGTGCTTTCGCGGGGAAGCGCCAGCTAGCACAGGCCAGGTGGTCCGACAGTTCCCCCGTCCTTCATAAGCTCTGTGTCCAGGTTACGGTGGATTCAAGTGTCCATAAAGATACAACACCGCAGATATTTCTTCAAGATCCATGGACGTCCGCCATATTGTTGGTTCTAGCCACATGGTGGCCACTGCGGGAGTCTCCAGGAATACAGCTCTCCACTAGTACAACACGTTGAGCCTCAACGGGTACATCAGAATAAACTTAAGGTTTAGTTGCCTCAGCCTGGCCTTGATTGGGACAAAAGAGTTCCTGGCTCTTTGTACTGCTGGGGTGTAATCTGGGTATATAGCTATTTTGGCATGGTCTCTCTTAATCTCGCCCCCTTCTCTTGAATAGCGCAGGATGATTTCTCTGTCTTGACAGTTTAGGATCCTCGCTATTATCGGGCAAGGGTGTGATCCAGGTGGTGGTTTCTTCTGTAGGGCCCTATGGGCCCTCTCCAGGGCAAACCCCTGCGTGAGTTGGCCAGCCCCTACCTCTTGTAGTAGTGTTTCTACAAAGTTTGGGGGTGTTGGGGAGAATTATCTGTAAAGGCTAATTTCCCAAACCTAGTGAGTCCCCCAGCAGCTTTGCTGGATTTTTGGGGTTTATTTTTTTCTTCTGCTAAGAGTGAGACTCTTTTACTCCCACTCTTAGACATGATTTGAGGTGTTCCTTTGTCTTTCCATGTGTTTTATGGGCTATGGGATCTTTTACTCCATAGGGTCTCATGTGTTTTTGATGTGGGTTACACAGCACCCTCCGTGCCGTAACCCAGGGGTGTCGTAGCGACCCCCAAACATAGACTCCATACCCTGGGATTGACTACTGTCCCCCAGGGCATGTAAAGTCACCATTGGCTTTACTAGTCCCAAATTATGAACAGAAACCAGTACAAACCATCATATTGAGGACGTACTGGTCGGGGCAATTCGATTGCCCCGGTGTCTGTTGCTGGAGGGGGCACGTCTCCGACCCGCGTGATCGAGTTTTGGCTGGTGGCAGTGGATACTACTTTTTATATTCGAACGCAAATATATCACTATGGGTTTTTCCCATTGTTCGAGGCTACCAACTTTAATTATTTAATTCCTATAGCCTCGAACATACCGCCGGTTAATTTATTTACTATTAATTCACCGGTTGGTATTTTTTGCCAGAACTCGACTCTAAAATGGTGTTTGTGTTCTCTTCTGTGACTCCAACCCAAGTCGAGCCCTTTTTTCCACTTTTTGGCGGGCTTCTCCATAGAGGCCTCCAAAAGTGGTGCCACTCTGTCTGGGTACCACAGGGGGTGTGTTTAGGCACCCTGGACTGAGTTGCCTTGGCACCTCAAGTCGCACTCTTGTGTGATTGGCCCAAGTGGTGAGCCGGACTGCTCACCACTTAGCATGTTTGATTGACAGCTAGGCTGAATGAATGGGGGTTTGCTGCATAAAAGCAGGGCTTTTGGGACTGGAACTTCAGAAGTCGCCACAGGACCTAAGAATCCGAGGAGGAGGGGGGGGGCGTGGCTAACTGCCATGTAGAGCGGACGTGTCTCCTGTGAGCTCCGTGCCGATGTGCCATCACATAAGCTGTTTTTCATGTATTTCTGCTAACTTTTAAAAGCTGCAACTTGCACCATTCGTTGCCGGATCTCATCAGCAGTCGTTTGATCCGTCTTTCAGACGATTGGAGACAACCAACGTCGACATACGTCGAGCGAGAAGTGCCGGAGCCGAGAACTAAAATGGCGGCTCCCGCGTCTTGAGTTTCGAGGGACCCGAGCGCGCCTGCACCGTGGAGGACACCGTCCATCGGGGCCTGCCGGGGAGCCGGAACAACCAGCAAGCCTGCACCGGGGTCGGGAGAGAGAGCAACCGTGCTCGTAGACAGAGCGAGCCGCCCCCTGAGCCTCCATCCAGCGGCGTCCTGCCCGCGACCGCGGAGCCCAGCGGAGCCCTGACAAGACCTGCGGCCGGCCGGAGCCGCGAAGGTGAGCGGGGTGGGGGGTAACCAGTGACAGAGGACCCACGACCCCATATTACCGGGGCCTCGTCCCCCCCCCAGCCAATGCGTATCTGCGCCTGGGAGTGTCGCTGAAGCTGACCCCACCACCTTGCGCCCTTCAGCCGACACTGAGGGCGACCCAGGCCCCACGCACTGTATATCCACAAGAACTGATGAACCCCCGGGCGGCCATAGCTTACCCCTCCTCCCACGCAGACTTCACCCACAGGACGGGGTGCGGGCACTGCCGAATCCTGACACCTGCCTCTTCTGATGTGCGGAGCCCCACCTCGGCGCCCAGATATCACCGCCCCCCCCTTCACTTTGGCCCCGGGCCCCGCGGCAACAGTGCGGGGCACCCCTCCGCGCCTCTGACTAGCGGCCTACCACCGGCGCCCCCGGCGCGAGAGGACTGTGTGCTCACAAGATGGCTGGCAAAAATAGCAGGCCCAAGCAAGGCAGACCACCTTGGACACATACGCAGCCAGTGAATCTCCAAACCCTGAGAGTACGAATTGTGTGCCCACAAATCTCCAACCGGACCATACAGCACCGACGATACCTGAACCCAGCAACACCCAGCTCCTCGAAGCCATCAGACTTCTCCAAACAACGATGGAGCACAAAATTGATGCCGTTGCCATTGACCTGGGCCTTCTGCGTCAAGATGTCCGCTCTTTGGCCGGCAGGACTGAGGCGCTCGAAATACAGGTCAAAGAAAATACCGAATCCAAAACGCAACTCCTCCGAGACGTAGACAAGCTCCAACAAAGAGTCAAGAACTTGGAAGACAGGGCAGAGGAAGCGGAGGGGAGAGCCCGTCGCAACAATATTCGTCTCCTTGGGCTACCTGAGGATATCGAGGGCTCCGACCCCACTAACTATATTGAGAACCTCCTGCTGCAGGAGGTGGGAGCTGGCAAACTCTCCCAAGGTTTCTCTATTGAAAGGGCCCACAGATCGCTTGCTAAAAGACCTCCGCCGGGCGCTCCACCCAGGCCGGTGATAGCAAAAGTCCTTAATTACAGAGACCGAGAAGTGATCCTAGCCAGAGACTGGATGGATGGGCAGCAAATGCCTGATATCGAAGAAAGAAAGCGGAAACCTAGATAACGTTTCTCCCGCCATTTCGATAGTAATCATGCAGCCTTCACCCACCACCGGCGGGCGATATGAGACCCCTACACAGCTGAAATGATCCTGATATGGAGGCACTCGAGTTAAGGTCCACTCCTCCCCCTGGAAATTTTCTTTCCTTTTGGGTGTACATTCCCACCCGTAGAGCACCTGGTGACCTATGCACGGTCCTACGGAGCGGAAACGGGATTGTCATAACGAGGGTAACCTTGCTGGGCTAGTTCTATGTTTGGGTTGTTTACAGTTAAGGGGGGGAGGGGGGAAACGGGGAATTATTACTATAGTTGGGAACTGCAATCGGGAATTACCAAGACCACGGAAGCACTCGTCATGCATTTCTGCACTAATAAGACTCAGAGTCCTGCTGGCCCCACTCGTCCGACTACGCAACACCTATGGCTGACACAGTAAAGATCGTTACGTGGAACGTTAGAGGCCTGAACAGCTTTGTCAAACAACGACGCGTCCAATCCTACTTGAAGAGAAGCAAGGTTGGAATCGCCATGCTCCAAGAGACTCGCCTGTCTGCCAAAAAGCTAGACGCCCTGGCCAAAACTTGGCGCGGCACCCTAGTGGGTTCCACATACTCCTCCTATGCCAGAGGGGTCCTGATCTGGATTGCCCCCACGGTCCCCTTCAGGCTCACCAGCACCAAATCAGACAACGAGGCGAGAATGGTTGTGGTTTGTGGTTCTATTGAAGGCAAAGAGCTATGCCTTGTCAGCACTTACGCACCCAACCACGACGCAACTACCTTCTTCCACTCCCTCTACACACGGCTCACCCCGTATATGGACAGAATTATGATATGGGGGGGGGCGATCATAACTGCACCCTTGATCCTTTGCTGGACAGATCAGACGACAAACACGACCACCCCTCCCCTCCAGCCAAAATACTTTCCAGACTAGTCCACCAGTTGCAACTCAGTGATATTTGGAGGGACCAGCACCTGGGGCAACGCGAGTACTCCTTCTACTCCCCCCCCACATGCTGTGCATACCAGGTTAGATTATATCTTTCTCAGCCAGACACAGCAGTCTGTTTGTTGACGCGCATTACTTGCCGAGGGTGCTGTCCGATCATTCTCCCCTGCTGGTCACCTGGGAGGTGTTCCCCCGCCTAGACCCCCCCCATACCCACGTGGAGATTGAGAGCCGAAGCTCTACTTGATACAGCATTCAGAGAGCACATTAGAGACGAGACCGAAGAATATTGGGAGAACAACCTACATAGTGTTAAATACATAGGCACCGCCTGGGAGGCATATAAGGTGGTCATGCGGGGCGAGATGATTGCAGCAGTTGGGGGTGCCCAGAGATCCATCACAACCCTGTTGGAACAAGCCGAGGGAGACCTGCGCGCCCTCGAGGGCAGGGTTGACTCATCTCCCGATCATTTACTTAAAATTTCTGAACTCAGACAAACCTGCCTAAAGCACTGGGAAGCCCTAGGTAAACTAAGCTACGCCAAACACACGGAGAGAGTCCATGTCCTGGGGGACAAGCCCGGAAAACTCTTAGCTTGGCTCTACAAAAGGGAAACCCCCAGGCCGCTCATATGCCACATACTCGCACCAGATGGCACTACTGTGCATACCCAAAAGGAAATCAACTCGGTTTTCTCTAGCTACTACCATAATTTGTACTCTGAGACCTCCCCCTCCCTCTGACACGGGGATCGAGGACGCCCTCGACGTCATCGATTTTTGCCAAAACTAGACTCGCATATGGCCGAGACCCTCGATGAGCCCATCACTCCCGATGAGGTCAAGGTGGTGATCAGAACGCTACCAGCTGGGAAGACCCCAGGCTCGGATGGCCTCCCAGGGGAGTTCTATAAAACCTATGAGGAAACACTCGCCCCTATATTGGCCCAGGTCTATAACGAGGCCTTCGAGCGTGGCACCCTCCCGGTTTCCCTGAGCGAGGCCGTGATAATACCCTTACTCAAACCTTGGAAGGACGGGGCAGATTGTGCCTCATACAGGCCCCTCTCCATGCTAAATGTAGACTGCAAGATCCTCACCGCATTGCTCGCCAACAGACTACGCAGAGTGATCTCACTGTTGATCCATCAAGACCACACTGGATACGTCCCTGGACGATCCATTACTGAGAACCTGCGTAGGCTACATCACGTTATTTATAGTACCGAGGGAAGACCACAGAAACTCGGTGGCGTCACTGGATGCCACCAAAGCTTTTGATTCCGTGAGGTGGGAATGGCTATATGCTACTATGGCAAAGATGGGAATAGGTCCCGTATTTCTGAAATGGACCCAGTTGGTTTACGCCAACCCCACGGCAAGGGTACAAACTAATAGAACCTTTTCTGCGAAATGGTCCCTACACAGAGGCACCCGCCAGGGCTGCCCCCTATCCCCCATGCTGTACATCATCGCCGCCGAGCCTGTAGCAGCCTACCTGAGACAGGAATATGGAGATGGGGGCATCACTATAGATGGGACAACTCATCTCGTCTATGTACGCGGACGACACCCTCTTATATTTGCAGGACCCCGAACACCTCCTACCGTACATTCTCGAAACCCTGGACAGCTTTCATAAGCATACCGGGATCCAGATTAACAAAAATAAATCTTGCCTCTACCCCCTAGCCGAACTACACAGTGATTATTATGGGTCCCTCCCTCCCCTAGATCTCGAATGGCAGGCGACATCGTTTAAATATCTGGGGATAACCATACATCGAACCCCCGGCACGGAACATATACTTAACACCGTAAAGGCCAAAGACTCTCTCTTGAAGTCCATGGAATTTTGGGGGCGGCTCCCGCTCTCGGTGGCCGGGAGGGCAGGCCTCCTTAAGATGGTCGCCCTGCCCCACCTATTGCATTACTTCACTAACATTCCCTTCTACATCCCACCGGCGTTCTTTAAAGACCTCAACAAGCTCTGTAGGGGCTTCCTTTGGAAGGGAGGCAGGCATAGGGTGGCATTGGAGACCCTCCAGAGACCATACGAGAGGGGTGGGCTGAAGATCCCCAATTTTGAACTTTATTTCCTAGCCAGCCAGCTGAGACACATTGTGAGGTGGATGGCCGACGAGAGCACAATAGACACCCGCCTCCTCCAACCGGCCCTCCCCCAGCTATTACTCAGGGATCTGCTGTAGACCAAGAGGAGTGCCCTCGAACACTGCCCTTACCTCGTCAAGCTGGGACTCCGACTCTGGAAAAGGGCCTGCAAAATGGTTGGGTCTGAAGACCCGTACTCCCCACAGATCCCCATTGCAGCACTCATGTCCAACCATTCCTGGGGGCAACTTGAGACCCGTATACAATGGGAGCCCCTCGGGGTGGCCACACTTGGGGACCTGATCGAGGAGCAGACGGTTTTAGCCTTCCCAGACTTTTGCGACGCCACTGGCCTCCCGGCCGGGCAATTCCTACTGCACAGAGCGGTCATACAGGCCCTGACTAGCAGGTGGCCTGTCGCTGGCGACTTGAATGATGAAAACGAATGTATTGAAACGATACTTAATGCCGCCGAGGGGGGCCACGAAACCTCACGTATTTATGAGACCCTACTATTTGGCTCCACCAAAGAAGACCTCAAATGCCGGGACAAATGGGAAACCGAACTGAACTTGGTTTTCGAAGACAAAGCCTGGGGTGACATAACCCACTACCATATAAAAAGTCTCCCGAAACGCCGCTTACAGCTCATTCAACTGTACGTCACGAACCCCGGAAGCCATATCCAGATTTACTGGTGCGACCACCCAATCATGCCCCAAATGCAGCGAGCCCAAGGTTGGCATGACCCATATGTTCTGGGGATGCCTAGTGATTAGAGAATACTGGACTCAAGTGAGGGATAGAGTGGCTGGTGCAGACATTGACATCGAAGTGGAGGAACCCTCGGCATGCATCCTGGGCAGGTTTGGGCGCAGCAGGGAGAACAAAACCCTCAACAGGCTGAGAGACCTTATTTATATAACTGCCAAGAGGCGTATAGCCATGGGGTGGAAGAGCCCCAAAAGCCGGCCTATGCCCCTATGGTGGGGGGACCTTACAAAGTAGATCGCAGCGGAAACTGCGGCATGGGAGACTGCGATCCAAGTGCAGAGACTTGACTCTAGCGAAGAGCTACACCGCTGGGTGGCCTTAACAGTACCCTTGCTATACCCAGAATCACAGGAGAGTGAGATAGCTGGGGAAGACGACCCAGGCCCGAGCATGGACTCATGACGAACTTAGAACTTACTGTGGTCTTGGAGGGGAAGGGGAGGGGGAGGGAGGGGTGGGGGAGAGTTGGTGATTTATTTTTTCTGATATGCTCAACCATCACCATTGATGCCTGTTTTTCTCTTTGTTATTGTTTGTAACGAAACTAATAAAATATATTTAAAAAAAAAAAAGAATCCGAGGAGGGAGAAGCTGAGCCGACCTGCAATGACGACACCACCGGTGGAGCCCTGCTGAACCGTCTCACCACTTTTCCCGACGACAGAGGAGATCTCCAGTCCGGAGAGTCTTCTTCCTTTGACTGGTGGGGATAACCAGTTTTGCCTTCTTTTCACCTTCCTGGAGCATCTCGTGGCCGTCTTGCCCGTGCCAAGCACCCCGGCAACCGGAATACCATGGCTTACCACTACCACGAGGAGAAGGGTAGTACCTTTTAACCGAAGAACTCCGCGGCTGGTTTCTTCCCTGGCAGTACAACGACCTTCATCTTTCCTCCACGGCGACCTCCTCTTCCTCTGGACAAAACACCGACTTGCACCCGCTGCCGGGAACAAATGCCCCCGCTGGAGCTTCCTTCACACTTAAGGTACTGTGTCCCGCCTGGCTTCCCTTGCGACAGATCGTTTGGGGTGAAAGTAAGGCCTCAACTTTCTAACGTGGGCTGGCCTGGGACAACCTAGCTAACTTTTCCTGACTTTAATTTCATTCTTTGTGTGCAAACTATCTACAAGACTCTTTGGGCATAACCCCACTGTGTGAACCTGGACCCCTTCTGCTTGCTCTCTCCAAGAGTGGGCCTTGCAATTGACTTCCTTGCTCTCTAGTAGAACTCTGCCTATCCTGCCTTACTGTGGTTCTTCTAAAAGTATTGAATTTTGTGTGCTTCCATAACTCTGCCTTTTTCCCTCCCTTTTTAATAACTTATTAGAGTGCCATCTTACGTTAAGCGCTCATCTCTGTCTGAAAATAAGTGGTGTTTCTCAATAAGACTTGTCTAATAAGTAATTAGGGTTGTATATACATAATAGTGACTGTCTGCTGAATTTAATTACCTCTTTGTTGCTAGTGCAATTTACAAGTGTGTCCTTAAATAAATAATTATATACTTTTACACCAAAGCTCTGGTCAGTGTTTGCTTGTGCTACTGTATCTTTGTACCTATTGTGCATACTCTATATACTGCCTAACTCTTCTTGAGGGAAGTCTGACTACTCAGCCACAGCTACCAAGTGAATATGTGTGGTACAGACTGCTACCAAGTGGGTTTACTGCCAAACACCTGTAGTCTTAAATCTTTCCTCCAAGCCCTCAGGTATTCCCAGCAAGCGCACATTGTAGCGTCTGGAGCGCCCTTCAGCGTCCTCAGCCCTTTTTTCCAGCACTTTATTCCTCCTCTCTAATTCCTGCACTCTGCTTTGGATGTCTTTCAGTGCTTCTGTTGTTTCTTGTTACTCAGCCTCTGTGGTCATTACGCACACTGTGAGGTTGCGTATGTCTTGGCGCATCAGCTGCATGTCCGATTTTACCTCTTCTATTTTGGTGTCTATAAAAGAGCACAGACCAGCAATAGCCTCCAGCACCGGTTTGTCTTTGATGTTTTCATCTGGGGCCGCATGTTCAGAGCGGGCCGCAGTAGCATTCTACTTCTGTTCCTTTGATTTGGCTGCGGCAAAGGATTCCATGATTGTGGTTTTGTTTTTCCTGTTGGGTGGGGACATAGCCCTGTCCGTGGCTCAGGGTGATAATAGTCTGTGGGATAATGTACTGTTCTATTGAGCCTTGTTCGGATACCTGGCCGTTTGCCAGGTCCGTGACCGAGCTTCAGCGCTCGTTCGTGGCTCCCGTGTGGGATCCGGCTGTCTTTCCTTCAACCGTGTAGGCTGGCAGGAGTGTGCGGTCGGGGGTTTCTTTCCAGCCGTGTCATCCAGGTCCCAGATCGCTGTCTCTGACATATTAAAGGCAGGGCAGCATGCCCAGCAGGTCAATGGAACTCCTGTATAGCTCGGAGTCCCTGGTGCCAGAGTCTCCCTCTGTTTGCCTTTTGGGCTCTGTAGCACCTTGTTTCGTGTGCTGAGGCACTGTCCCCTCAGAGGGGTGCGTGGTTATCTGGACCTGGAGGCACCCGGAGGACTTCAGGGCAGTCCTCCGGGTGCCTCCAGGTCACTGAGACCGCTCCGATGAGCACTCTATCACTGCTCCCCAGGTACTGTTTTGCCCCCCATTCGTGGCCCAGCATTGAAGTGTGGGGGGTGGCAACAACGTTCAATGCTGCCGTCCCTCTGGTGGACACGTGTCAGCGTCGACAGATTCCCAATTTCTCAATTGCCAGGGTTCCCAGTTACCCGCCTCCTTGGTGCCTCAGCAATGTGTCCCAGTCCAACAGCACTGCGGGCGATACGCCCCTGCTCTTCGGTTACCATAATCCAAAGCATGCAGGGTAATTTCAGGTCATATCACTCCGCATTGGGAGTCGCTGCGTATAATGGCGAGAGGTGCCTTTGTATGCACTGAGGTTCCATAGGTCACCTCCTTTTGTCGCTGCTCTCTCGGTTGCAGTGCTCTGATTTGTTCCCGTCTTCCCCCAGCAATAGCGTGGGCCTGATGCTGTGCCCTAGACCCTGCAGGGTCCTTATGGTCGGTGAATCCGACCTGGTCGTCGCCAAGGGGTCTGGGGGGGCGGGAGGCAGGGGCCTTAGAGTTCGCCCTTCCTACTTTCCACTGCCGCTGTCTTGCCAATCTCCCTCCTTTTCTGGCTGCCGTGTTTCGTGCTGCTACGGCGCTGGCACAAGTACAACTGCAGGTCAAGCGTGTTGCGGTCCTGATATCCCGTTGCCGCAGTCCTCTCATCGCGCCAACCGCAGCTCCCAAATCACCAGAGTCTTGTTGGGTTTCCAGCAGGCCCTTTCCCCTGCATGATTCGTGCACTGGCCCAGAAGTCCCTCCTAACCGTCCCTAGTGCGATCCGGAGACGTGTCTCGCTGCTCGCATATTATGTGTTTCAGCTCCTTGCCACTGTTGCTCTTACACGTCGCCTCGGTTTATTCCCTTCGCCTGAGAGTGCGCTCTTTGCATCAGGGGCTCCTGGTAAGCGGTCGTTCGGCCACACCCGGCCAGGGCTCCCGCATTTGCCCGCTCCACTGTTCGGCACACCCGCTATGTGGTTACGCGAGGCTCCCCCACCGTAGGTGGGCCACCCACAGCCAGCGACTTGCAGGCCAAGTTATCTGTGGGTTCCTCCAGGGTTGGTCGGATTACGAAGTGAGGCAAGTGCAGAAGCCCCTTCGCCTTGTGTGTGAATCAAGGCCCAGTGGAGAGCGCCACCCATCCCCCTCCGCTACTGCTGCATCGCTGTGTGCAGGCTCCGAACCCAGAGATAAAGATCAGGTCACAGGTTAAATAGGGTCTGACTGACAGTCATCCACGCCAAAGGGGAAACCCAAGGCTAAGAGGAAGACCAAGAAGACCACCTCTGTGAAGGGGGCTCTTTCTCTTCCAGCTGTTTCAGCAGCACCCACTGTGGTCTTAGCTCCTGAGGGACTAGGCCCAGTGGTGACCCTTGTTAGGCAGAAACCTGTGCAGTTCCCTTGGGGAACACTGCAAAAGATTTAAGACTACAGGTAGAGCAGTAAACCCCTTTGGTAGCAGTCTGTACCACCCAGATTTACCTGGTAGCTGTGGCTGAGCAGTCAGACTTCTCTCAAGAAGAGTTAGGCAGTATGTAAAGTATACACAATATGTACCAAAACACAATAGCACAAGCAAACACTGACCAGAGCTTGGTTTCAAAAGTATATAGTTATTTATTTAAAATACACATAAGTTAAAAACACTCTAGCAAAAATATAGTAAAAGCACTTCAACACAGTTATACTGAAAGTAAATTCAATCCTTTCTCCTATCTAGACAACTCTAGGTTAACACCACTTAATTAAAACAGAGGTGAGTGCTTAACGTTAGATGACACTCTATTAGTTTCCAAGAAAGGGAGAGAAAAAGCAGAAATAGGTTAGACACACCACTCTAAGGTCCAGAACACTTGCAATAGGCTTAAAGAAGAATAAAGTCACAGGTGAGCAAAAGTCACTAGGCAGGGCCCACTCTTAGAGTAGCCGGAGCGAAAATGTGCCCAAGATCACACTGTTAGTTAGAGATTCAAAGTCTTGCAAAGAGTCGAAAAGTGTTTAGAGTGGCTCAGAAAGTTTAGCCAAAGTGTCCCAGGCACTCCCAGGTTCGAAAGCCGGGGACTAAATCTACCCCGTACAGTCGGTAGCAAGGGAAGCCAGGCGGAACACAGTACCTTAAGCGGAAAGGATCCTCCAGCGGGGGCAGTTGTTCCAGGCAGCGACAGCAAGGCTCGACGTCGGTCAGGGGAGAAGAATATCTCGCTGAAGAGCAGAAGAGAAAGGTCGTAGCACTGCCCGGGAAGAAACCAGCCGCGGAGTCCTCCGGTTAAAGGGTTGGTACCGACTTTCGCGGTATGGGGGTAAAGTGTGGTATTCCGGATGCCGGGGTGCTTGGCACAGGCAAGGCGGCCACGAGATACCTCAAAGGAACGGAAAGAAGGCGAAAACTGGTTGTCCCCACCAGTCAAGGGAAGGAGCCACTCCGTTAAGAGTTCTCCTCGGTCGTCGGGAAAAAAGTGGTGAGACGGTTCAGCAGGGCTCCACCGGGTGGTGTCGTCGAAGCAGGTCGGCTCAGCTCTTCCCTCGTCGGATTCTTGGTCCTGTGGCGACTTCTGAAGTCCCAGTCCCCAAAGCCCTGCTTTTATGCAGCAAGCCCCCATTCACCCAGCCTAGCTGTCACTCAAACATGCTAAGTGGTGAGCCGGGCGGCTCACCACTTGGGCCAATCAGGACGGAGTGCGACTTGAGTTACCAAGGTAACTCAGTCCAGGGTGCCTAAATCCCCCTCCACCCCTCCTAAGTACCCCAGACAGAGTGGCACCACTTTGGAGGGCTTCTGTGGAGAAGCCCGCCAAAAGTGGAACAAAGGGCTCCACTTTGGGTCAGAGTTACAGAGGCGAACACCAACGCCATTTTAGCATCAAGTTTTGGCAAAAAGTCCCAACCAGAGTTATAAAAATAAATATATAAACCGGCGGTATGTTTAAGGCTACCGTAAATAAATAATTAAATGTGTTAGCCTAAAACAATGGGAAATCCCATAGGGAAATATTCGCGGTCGAATATAAAAAGTAGTTTCCACTGCCACCAGCCAAAACTCGATCAGGGGGGACGGAGACGTGCCCCCTCGACTAACAGACCCTGGGGCAATCGAATTGCCCCAGCCAGTACGTCCACAATATGATGGTTTGTACTGGTTCTGTTCAGGATTCAAGACTAGCAAAGTCTTTGGTGACTTTACATGCCCTGGGAGACAGTAGTCAGTCCCAGGGTATGGAGTCTATGCTGGGGAGTCCCTAGGACACCCCTGGGTCACGGCACAGAGGGTGCTGTGTGACCCACATCACAAAAATACATGAGGCCCTATGGAGTAAAAGACCCCATAGCCCATTCAACACAAGGTTTAACCAAGAAAACACACTTCAACATGTCCAAGAGTGAGGGTAAAAGAGTCTCACTCTTGGCAGGAGAAAAAATTAAACCCCAGAAATCCAGCAAAGCTGCTGGGGGACTCACTAGGTAGGGAAATTCAGCCTAAACAGAGAATTCTCCCTAACACTCGCCCCCCCCAGACTAAGGGACAGGAGGATTTAATCCACTCCTGGATGAACCTCATACCTCTAGTCGATGATATACATCCTAGAGAGTCCATCAGCATTTTGATGGTGACACCTTGACCTATGTTCAAGGGAGAACTCAAAGGTTTTCTTTTGCAAGCTAAAGGACCTACAATCCCTTTGAGGAACATCAGTCTTTTTGTTATAGGGGATCTGGTTGACCAGTCCCTCAGAAGTTGGTACAACTTCTGAACCTATGTTAGGCTTTTTCAAGGGGTCCTTATAAAGGATTCCCTTAGATCTAGAGGGGCCTCCAAGGTTCCTCACCACCTCTCTTGTGGGAGCAGGTTGGGTCTTAGGCCTCTTGGTTGGAGGGGTTGGGGTTAGGCAATGTACCTGCTTCCCCTTCCTCTTAGATCTACCCTTACCTATTTTAGGAGTTTCCCCCCTAATATTAGGATTTGAGTTGGGGTCTTCAGTAGAAGGTCCAACAGTCTGAAGGTTTTTGGCCTTAGACTTTTCTTTTCTGGTTTTCCACCAGCACTGAGAATTACCAGTTCTCTCAGGTCCAGATAGGGGCCTAGTTGGTCTATCCACCTCTTCCTCAGAAGCAGGGGGAGTCAGAGACTCTGAGACTAGGGGAACAATGATGGAGCTTGGTTGGGGCGCCCATGTTCCTAGCATACTATCCTGAAATGTGCCTGGGTTAGAGGTCAACTTACTAACACCAGGGCTGGGAGTGGGGTTCTCAGTAGAGGGTCCCACAGGCTTAGAAGGGTCCTTCAAGGTAGCCTGTCTAGCCAATTTGGTTAAGTTCTGCTTCTCCATACTGGGAGGCCTGGGGGTATGTGACACTACTCCTAGAGTTCTTAGGTCATTCCCTAACAGGACCTTCCCAGGTACCTCAGTCTGAACACTGACAGGGATCCTTACTGTCATGTTGTTACATTGAATGAGGGCTGGTAGAATAGGAACCATTTGGACAGGGCCTCCAGACATCTTAGTGGGACCTTTGGGTGCTTTGGCCACATCCTCAGGTTGAAAGAAGCTTTCATCCACTACTGTTCTGCTGGCCCCAGTGTCTCTCCTGGCAGGAGTATCCTGGCCATTGACAAGAACACTGTCCACATAATACACCTTAGAGTTAACAGGTAGGGAGTTATACACCACCCTATTCTGGGGACTAACCAGACCCCTAGGCTCTAAGTTTACAGTTGCTTGAAGACCCAAGGGTTCTTCAGCAAAGAGTTCAAAGTGGGCACTAGCCATCTGTACTTCATCCTCAGGAGTGAAGGCTAAGGAGACTGTGCTGATCCCTGCAGGTTTACCCTTGCACTTGGGATCTCCTTTGATATGGTCAGTACCCTGACAGACATAGCATTGTCCAAATGCTCTCTGGAAGGGTGGCTTGTTCTGACCTACTTCTGGCTTGTGGCCAGAAGGTACACTAGCCTGATTCGGTTTACCCTGGGGCTTACCCTGGTTATTTGGTTGTTTGTGGCCCTCTTGGGTATGGGAGGTATTAGAATTCTCTTTGGAGTCCTTTTTAGGCTGTTTCTCCCCATCCTTCCTCTGAGTTACCCCAGAATCCTTGGGAGTGGCCCTGTTGGCAACCCACAAGTCAGCAGCCTTAGCTAGTTTCCTAGGATCCAATTCCTGTGAATCAGCCAAGTGCTGTCTGAGCTCAGGAGAGCAGGCATCATAAATTGACTCCAACATAAAGAGATTTCTCATCCCCTCATAAGTGTTCACCTTGTAACCCTTAATCCATCCCTCTAAGTTTTTCAAACATTCACTCACCCAGGTAGCCCAAGGGGTACCATCATGCTTTTTGAGGCTCCTAAACCTCTTAAGATACTGGGAAGGGGTCTTCCCAAACCTAGCTATCAAAGCTAGTTTCACACATTCATAGTCCTTCCTATCCTCCTCCCCCATCTCCATTACCACATCAGTTGCAACAGGGGGAAGCCTAGAGAACAACCAGGTGAGTAAGTCATTTCCTGTGATGTTCTGGAGCCCATGATTATATTCAAACAGAGACAACCAATCCAACACATCCAACTTAGGCTCATACATACCAACCAATTCTTTAGGCATCCGGGGTCTTTTAGGACTGGAACTTCTAGAGGAGCCAGAGAGAGAAACATTCTCAACAGATAATTTCTTCATTTCTAAGTCATACTTGAGCTCCATTTCCCTTAGCCTTAGTTCTTTGTCAGTTTGAGCATTAAGTTTCTTATACTCCAATTCTAGCTTCATTTTCTCCAGTTCAAAGTACTGAGGACTAAATGTGGGACCTGGTAAAGGTCCAGTAGGCACAGCAGGTAGAGCAGGCAGAGGCCTAGGGGGGACAGTTACAACAGCCTCACCCTCCTCTTCTGACTCTTCCTCAGAAACATCAACATTTTGCTCCATGTTAACTTCAACACTGTCATCTACAGTTGCTGGAGTGGTAGGTTCCTCTGAACCATCACCCAGACTTTGGTTAGCTAACAATCTTTCAATCAGCTCCATTTTCTTGCCCTTAGTCAGGAGATCCTTATGTTTACAGAGCACTCTTAAACAATCAGCAGTTTTGGCTGCAAGGGACTCTTGACTATAGCTTTCTATAACTGACATGTTAGAGGTTTTACTTTTTCAGTGCTAAGCTTTGTGGTTAGTTGCACTAAGGTATCTAAAGCACAATAAAATGTATACTCAATACAAATCCCACCGCTGTACACCAGTGTTAGGCAGAAACCTGTGCAGTTCCCTTGGGGAACACTGCAAAAGATTTAAGACTACAGGTAGAGCAGTAAACCCCTTTGGTAGCAGTCTGTACCACCCAGATTTACCTGGTAGCTGTGGCTGAGCAGTCAGACTTCTCTCAAGAAGAGTTAGGCAGTATGTAAAGTATACACAATATGTACCAAAACACAATAGCACAAGCAAACACTGACCAGAGCTTGGTTTCAAAAGTATATAGTTATTTATTTAAAATACACATAAGTTAAAAACACTCTAGCAAAAATATAGTAAAAGCACTTCAACACAGTTATACTGAAAGTAAATTCAATCCTTTCTCCTATCTAGACAACTCTAGGTTAACACCACTTAATTAAAACAGAGGTGAGTGCTTAACGTTAGATGACACTCTATTAGTTTCCAAGAAAGGGAGAGAAAAAGCAGAAATAGGTTAGACACACCACTCTAAGGTCCAGAACACTTGCAATAGGCTTAAAGAAGAATAAAGTCACAGGTGAGCAAAAGTCACTAGGCAGGGCCCACTCTTAGAGTAGCCGGAGCGAAAATGTGCCCAAGATCACACTGTTAGTTAGAGATTCAAAGTCTTGCAAAGAGTCGAAAAGTGTTTAGAGTGGCTCAGAAAGTTTAGCCAAAGTGTCCCAGGCACTCCCAGGTTCGAAAGCCGGGGACTAAATCTACCCCGTACAGTCGGTAGCAAGGGAAGCCAGGCGGAACACAGTACCTTAAGCGGAAAGGATCCTCCAGCGGGGGCAGTTGTTCCAGGCAGCGACAGCAAGGCTCGACGTCGGTCAGGGGAGAAGAATATCTCGCTGAAGAGCAGAAGAGAAAGGTCGTAGCACTGCCCGGGAAGAAACCAGCCGCGGAGTCCTCCGGTTAAAGGGTTGGTACCGACTTTCGCGGTATGGGGGTAAAGTGTGGTATTCCGGATGCCGGGGTGCTTGGCACAGGCAAGGCGGCCACGAGATACCTCAAAGGAACGGAAAGAAGGCGAAAACTGGTTGTCCCCACCAGTCAAGGGAAGGAGCCACTCCGTTAAGAGTTCTCCTCGGTCGTCGGGAAAAAAGTGGTGAGACGGTTCAGCAGGGCTCCACCGGGTGGTGTCGTCGAAGCAGGTCGGCTCAGCTCTTCCCTCGTCGGATTCTTGGTCCTGTGGCGACTTCTGAAGTCCCAGTCCCCAAAGCCCTGCTTTTATGCAGCAAGCCCCCATTCACCCAGCCTAGCTGTCACTCAAACATGCTAAGTGGTGAGCCGGGCGGCTCACCACTTGGGCCAATCAGGACGGAGTGCGACTTGAGTTACCAAGGTAACTCAGTCCAGGGTGCCTAAATCCCCCTCCACCCCTCCTAAGTACCCCAGACAGAGTGGCACCACTTTGGAGGGCTTCTGTGGAGAAGCCCGCCAAAAGTGGAACAAAGGGCTCCACTTTGGGTCAGAGTTACAGAGGCGAACACCAACGCCATTTTAGCATCAAGTTTTGGCAAAAAGTCCCAACCGGAGTTATAAAAATAAATATATAAACCGGCGGTATGTTTAAGGCTACCGTAAATAAATAATTAAATGTGTTAGCCTAAAACAATGGGAAATCCCATAGGGAAATATTCGCGGTCGAATATAAAAAGTAGTTTCCACTGCCACCAGCCAAAACTCGATCAGGGGGGACGGAGACGTGCCCCCTCGACTAACAGACCCTGGGGCAATCGAATTGCCCCAGCCAGTACGTCCACAATATGATGGTTTGTACTGGTTCTGTTCAGGATTCAAGACTAGCAAAGTCTTTGGTGACTTTACATGCCCTGGGAGACAGTAGTCAGTCCCAGGGTATGGAGTCTATGCTGGGGAGTCCCTAGGACACCCCTGGGTCACGGCACAGAGGGTGCTGTGTGACCCACATCACAAAAATACATGAGGCCCTATGGAGTAAAAGACCCCATAGCCCATTCAACACAAGGTTTAACCAAGAAAACACACTTCAACATGTCCAAGAGTGAGGGTAAAAGAGTCTCACTCTTGGCAGGAGAAAAAATTAAACCCCAGAAATCCAGCAAAGCTGCTGGGGGACTCACTAGGTAGGGAAATTCAGCCTAAACAGAGAATTCTCCCTAACAACCCTAGACTTGACTCCTCGGGGAAAAGAGCCAGAGGACCCTCCTCAGAGAGAAGTACTCCCCTCAGAGGATCACACAGACTCCAGTGCTTGTTGGCTGAAGGTGGGCCCTCTAAGGAAGATTTCTGTAAGGGTCAAAAATAGTGCCACTCTCTTGAAGTCTACAAAAACAGGCTCAGACACAAGGTGGGGTTCCTTGGTCTTTTAGGATTTGTTGGGAGGGTGAGCTCCTTTATAGTGAGACCACTCAGCCTGAACCTGGTGTAGTAAAGAGATTGGTTGTACCTCAGGTATACAGTCCCTTCCCTTTGCAGTTGGCACATGAGATAACCTTAGCTGGTGATCTTGGCACTAAGAAGACCAAGCAAAGGCTCTCAGCCCACTTTTATTGGCCCAGAATGGGAGTAGAAGTGGAAGCTCACTGCAGGACCTGTCCCACTTGTCAGTTGTCTGGCAAGACTGGAGGCAGTGTCATTGCCCCACTGCAGCCTTTGACAGTGGTTGGCACACCATTTCAGAGGGTGGGCATCAACACTGTTGGTCCCCTAGATCCTCCAACTTCAGGTGGACACAGGTTCATCCTGGGATATCATGCTACCAGGTACCCCGAGGCTATACCCCTTCGGACCACAACTACCAAGGTGGTTGCCAGGGCTCTCCCAGGCATTTTCACCAGAGGTGGTTTCCCTAAAGAGGTGATTTCCGCCAAAGGAACCAACTTCATGTCTAGTTAAATTCAAGCTATGTGGAACGCATGTGGTATAACTCCACCTCCTACCATCCTCAGACCAATGGTCTGGTTGAGAGATTTAACAAGACAAGGACATGTTGGGTGCTTTGGAAGAGCTCCTAAGGAGAAAAATAGGATCTCATCCTACCATGCCTGCTGTTTGCCTATAGAGAGGAACCTCAAGAGGGTGTTGGTTTCAGCCCCATTGAGCTACTCTTTGGACAACCAGTAAGATGGCCCCTTGCCTTAGTATGAGAAGGTTTGGAGGCCATCCCAGGTCCGGCCAAGCAATTGGGGGTCTATGTGCTAGGCCTCAGAAGGGGGATGGCACATATGATGCACCAGGCAACTGCAAATCTTAAGGCAAGCCAGGAATTGAACAAGTACTGGCATGACCTTAAGGCCTCACAAGTGTAATGGACTCCTGGTCAAGAGATCCTTGTGATGGAGCCTACCAAGCCTCGAGCTTTGGCAGATAAGTGGACTGGACCCTTCAGGATAATTTCCAAGATGGGTGAAGTCAACTCTCTGGTTGACATGGTTGTTCCAGGGTAACCCCTCAGGTATTCCATGTCAATAGGCTTGAGCCTTTCCACAAGAGAGGAGAAGCCCCATGCCTCTTGCTAGCTTCAGAGCAAGAAGAGGAGGAGAGTGAGCGCCTTCCTGATTTGCTGCATAGCAACCCGCAAGATGGCTCAGTGGAGGGAGTGCAACTCTCTTGAGATCTGACAGCAGAGGACCTGCAGGGCTTTGCTCTAGCAGTATTCCCCTCTGTTCCCACTGACATTAGGCCTTACCCCTTGGTGTAGGCATGATATTGACACTGGTGACTGTGTACATGTCAAAAGCAGATGCTACAGGATGTCAGACACTGTTAAGAACCACATCCAGGCAGAGGTAGCCCAGATGTTGACTTGTGTGTCATTGAACCCTCAACCAGCCAGTGGTCCTTGTCCCCATGTCAAGTTCCCTGGCAGGTACCAAGGATTGGAGGTTCTGTGTGGACTACAGAGGAATACATGCAGTTACCAAGAACGATGCACACCCTTTGCCCAGGGCTGATGAGCTTGTGGACAAGATAAGATGCTGCCAGGTTTGTGAGCACCTTTGATCTCACATCAGGCTATGGGCAAATAGCTCTGACTGACCATGCCAAGGAGAAAAGGGCTTTATCAGTTTAGGGTTATGCCTTTTGGGTTGAAGAATGCCCCTGCCACCTTCCAACATTAGTCAATCATGCTCTCATCGGACTGGAGGCCTTTTGTGTGGCCTGCCTAGACGACATTTCTGTCTACAATTCTACAAGGGAAGAGCATTTCACACACTTGGATAAGGTGGTGTATGCCATGAAAAGGGCCAACCTCACTATCAAGGCAACTAAGGGCCAGATAGCACAGGGGAAGGTTACCTACCTTGGTCATGAGGTAGGAGGGGGTCCAATCCAACCTCCCCCTAGTAAAGTACAACCTATACAGGACTAGGAGGCTCACTCTACTCAAACCCAGGTGAGAGCTTTTTGGAGCCTCACTACGTACTACAGAAACCTCATGACAGACTATGGTACCGTAGCTGCCCCTATGACGGCTCTGACATCACCCAAACAGCCAAAGAAGGTTAATTGGAGTGAAGACTGTTAAAGGGCCTTTGATAGCTTGAAAGAAAGAAAGTCTATCCAATGCACACCCGACTACAGCAAACTCTTTATTGTGCAAACTGATGCTTGTGACATTGGAATTGGAGTGGTCTTTTCTCAGTTAGACGACAAAGGAAGAGAACACCCCATCATTTCATCAGTAGGCAACGCAATGGTAGGGAACTTAGGTGGGTCACTGTTGAAAATGAGTGTTTTAATAGAATTTGGGCACTTCAGTATTTTAGACCTTACCTTACAGGATCTGCCTTTAAGGTCCAAACTTACCACAAGCCCTTAAAGTGACTTATGGAGTTGAAGCGTTAAAACCCCAAACTGCTCAGTTGGTCCATTAGCATGTAAGGGCTAGACTTCACCATTGAGCATAGGCCAGGGAAGAGTCATGACAATGCAGATTGCTTTTCCAGACGGTGTGTTGACCATATGGATGAGGGTAACAATCGTGTGGGAGATCAGTTGGCCTAACCTCAGTCTTGGGGGGTGGAAGGGGTGAATGTGATGCTGGAAATGCCTTTTGGATGGACAGGGCCTCCTGGTCCATGTCCTGTGTAGGTTTTCTTTGTTTTCCGCCACTACCTCACTAGCTTGGACCTCTGGCAGTGCAGCTCTTCCTGTTTTCCTTTTGGTGAACACCACTCATGGGATTCCCTTACGGCACCCATGGGTGGGGTGGTGGTACACCCTTGTAGCCCCATGTGTGTTTTACGGCACCTGTGTGTTGCCCACAGAGCAAAGTATGGGCTGGTGGCAGCTACATGCTGACTTAGCAGTGTCTGAGTGTCCTCCAATTTTGTGACACCCAGACCCTGCCATAGGAATCAATGGATTCCTGAAGGAAGGCAAAATGGCCACTATGGGCTCTTGGTTTCTATTGCCTTTTACCTTGTTTCATAAAGTCCTGGGAAGCCTTAACTGTCCCTTCCCCCAGACTGGCTGTTGGGTGGAAATACCATATATGGCACTGGGGCTGCCTTCGGTCAGACTGACTGGATACTTCCCAGGGACTATGGGCCTCATTACAAGTTTGGAGGTAATAAGGGCATGGCTACCCACAAACCCGGGTCCGGGTTCCCTGAATGGGGAAATACCGGGCCGTTCCGACCTTGCAGGGCCCGGTATTTCCCCATTCAGGAAACCCGGACCATCCCCATTCCCATTTGAGCCCCCATAGAGCTCAATGGGAATGGGGAGCATGCTAACAACGGGCCCGTTAATGACAGGCCCGTTGTTAGCATGCTGGGACGCTCGCGGGACCCCGCTAAGGATGTCTGGTAAAACCAGGCATCCTGACCGTTTCCCGCGAGCGGACCTCGTAATGGGGTGGTAAGGGGTTAACTGCTCCGGCACCTTTACCGGCGCTGTTAAGCCCTTACTGCCCTCCTCGTAATGAGGCCCTATGTGTTGTGGGTACACCCTTGGAGTGGGACCTGTGTGAATGGAGTTGGAAGTCAACTCACATTCTATGCTGTGGGTGTGTGGTTTTTGTGTGCGACAATGCATGAGACGGCCCTGAAACTGGTATGAATGCAGTGTAATGTGCTGAAAGGCTGGGTGCTTACACCAACCAACATTCTTTATTATGGGTGTCTGGGTGGAGTGAATGACCTGAATACAGGTGAGCATGATAGGTGGTTGCCTGCCTGCATGAATGCCCTTCTGCGTTATTGGTTGACTGAGCCCAGCTCAGCCTGAGTGAATGGAAAACAAATGTGTATAACTAGGGTCCCTGCACTCACCAATTTGTTCAAAAGCTGAAGTCGAAAACAAAGCTGATCCCTGGAGTTCAGCTGGAGGACGAAGATTGCGGCTGCTACTCTTCATCAAAATCCAAACAGTGCTGTGCCCCTCCAAGGACTGCTCCAAGAGCGGATCTGGATAGGAGACCTCGCCCTGAACTACTAGGTAAGTTTGGGCAACCTGCTGCTCTTCATCAGAAGTACCCTGCAAGCCAGTCCTGTGTGCCTGCCTTCCGGAGAAGGGGTCTTCGTGAATCCATAAGAGGAGTAGCTGGACATCTCGAGTCAAAGATGTGTATTAGTGTCACCCAGGGTCCGGAGGAGCGTTTGTGACGGCTGGAAGCCTGTTGCTGTCTACCGCCCAGAAGAGGGGGTACCATGGCATAGTGCTGCTTGACAAATATTTCAAGGGACATCCTTGCCATCATCACTGACAACTTTTTCCCACCAGAGAAGGTCCAAGGTCGCTGAGTGCACAGTAAGGTCTGCCGGTGGGTTTCCTGCCACCAGAATCCAACAATGACGTCCCAAGTGTCCAGACTTGGTGAGGGTTTGTGGTCCACTCCAGACCAGGTCGCGAGAAGCCATCCAGAGGTTCATGCTGCAACTGCAGAACCGAGGAAACTAAAGTTACAAAACCGTGATATTCTGAAACCCGACACCAAAAGGTCTCATCTGTCTTACTCTCATTTGTCAAGCCTTTGAGGAGCCGACTGCAAGCTTCATCTTCCCAGGATTCCTACAGTCGGAGAACTCGTCGACCAACGGAGAGCACCATGAAGAGCAAAACTGCTGCACTTCAGAAAGGCTTTGGTTCAGTTTTTCCATTACAGGTGGCCCAGGTGAGGGTGGGGGAAGGGGGGGTTTCCTCACACAGAATTGTGCATCTAATCTATAGAAATCAATCTGCCACTGTTCATAACTAACCTGCCTTTCTTCCTTAATCTATGCTGTTAGATCGCAATCAACAAGTCACATGCCTATTTGAGACTGTCTGCGGTTGCTGCATTGATTACTCAATTTAAGTATTGTGTGGTACCACAGAGTGTATATATTTGCCATTCTTTTGAATAGAACGGGCCGAGTACAAAGTGTATATGTATGTATTACGGAACCTTATTTTATATAAAGAAGCTGTGATATCACCTAAGACACTGTGTGGACATTCCTTTTTGGGGGCTTGGGGACTCATTGTACTTAAGAACCTGCCTGCTTCACCGCCTCAGTGTTTAAGCCTTGGTTGCTCATCCAACCTACCATATAGAGAACCTTGGCTGGGGTGCTCTGTGCCTTTGTCCCAACCATATAGAGAGCAGAAGTACAGATACCCCCTCCAATCTTTATACCTGCCCAATACATATTGCATTTCATCTGTTTTTACATTTCCAATATTTGTGATTTACATATTCATTGTCCAATACACATGGTTCATCACATCATGCATGCTCTTTTTTAAATTGCCAATCTGGTATAAATATTTCTTGCATAAAATTCATAACATTCCCAATCGAATTCTAAGATGCCAGTTCTTATAAAGTGCTTGTGCATGGTATTTACGTTCCAGTTCGAACCGCAAATCAGAGCTCTAGAATCTCATGATTAAAGTTGAACCCTATATTTAAGATCCAGCTCACCTTTGCTGCCTTTGTGGGTTCTGCTAAGCAATGATGGAAGGAGTACACAGAGCAGGTTCATGCTTAGAAGGGGTTGGTATGGCTTTTGGAAAAGGGGTTTTGGACAGGTAGCTGTTTGGTATGGGCTTTTGTCTCATTTCTTGGTCATTAGTATGTTTTTCTAACACATTTTTGTGGCTCTTTGTTTTAGTGTTTGTTTAGTGTTGTGATAGTTTCCCCATATATAAAAAGGCAAACACAACTTTGCCCAATAGCATAAAATAATTGCTCAATTATTAGGATTTTTTCATTGAGCATTATTAGGGTATTTAATGAGCGCAGGCTGCGCTGCAAGAAGAAAAAGAGCACTTTACAAATAAAAGGGGGTGGAGGACTCTGATGGAAGTACAAATTGCTTAATGCTGTGTAATCTCCTTTCTGATAGATGTTCTTACCACAGATTCCACATCTTTGATATCTATCCCCATGCGCAGCTGCTCTTCAGAAACTTTTCAACCACCAGGGGGTGCAGTACGGCTCTGTGTGGGCTCTATGGCTGTATGCAGCTCATGCAGGACATTATGTTGGGGCCAGTATATAGGGAGGCGCCAGGCCCTGTGAGCTTAGATCCACACTTTTCCCCTAGAAATCTTGACGGTGAGGGACTGCAGAACTATGTACCAGCTGTGGGGAGGTAGGGAGGACAATGAGGAAGTTGTGGAGAAACATCCATCAGTAAGAACAATACTGCAAGGCAAGTAATTTGTTCTTCTAATGGATTCCCTTTCACCCACAGATTCCTTATCTTTGATAGTTTAGTTTATTATTCATATTGCGCACCCCACCCTAAGGTATCTAGGCGCATAAACTCCCAAAGCAGTACATGGACCTGGAAGAGGGAGGACAGAAAGGACACCACTTAAAGCAGAAAACTCTGAAGGCTAGCTCTGCCATAATGAGTGTCCTGATCAGAAAGAATCCAAGCAGCTGCCGGGCTAATGTACAGAACAGGGACTCCATGTTGCAGAGCTAGGGTAGCAGCCAGTCCTCTGGTGGAGAGTGCCCCGAGATCAACAGGCACCACCTTACTAGTCAGATAATAGCATTCCAAGATGCAGGGTCTGTTTGGTCACAGCCCTGCCAGCAAGGGCACCAGCATAACCAACGAAAAGCTGGTCATTTTTCCTATCTTCTCTTGTCTGAGAGACGCAGTAGCTGAGGGCCCACACCTGGTACAACTGATGGAAACATTCCTGCCTGGGAAGGATGAGGTGGAGGAAAAAGGACCGGAAAACTGATCTTTTGAGAAAGATGGAAATCAGAGACCACCTATGGGCGGAAAGATGGCCTTACTCTCAACATCACCTTCTCCTTGGAGAAAACCAAGTAGGGAGGTTTAACAGACAACGCTTGGAGCTCACTTACCGGTCTAGTGCAAGAGATGGCTATCAGGAAAATCACCTTAAGGGTGAGTAATCGCAATGATTAAGAATGGAGGGGCTGAAACAGATACATTTAGTGTTAACGTTTCTAATGGATTGAGTCCCAAACTGGCATGAAGGAAAATGATTACAAAGACCCCCCCTAGAAGTTGCATGACCGCAGGGATGGTGAAAAAGAAAGTCCTGCAGTGGGGTTCTCTTGAAAACTGAAATGGCAGCAAGATACCTCTTCACAGTGCCAATATGGAGGCCCTTCTGGGCCAAAGAGAGCAGAAAATCCAGAACAGAGGATGTTGAATAGGTAAAAGGGTCCAAATCACTCTCCCAGGACCAAGCCAAAAACATATGCAACCTACAGGTATAAATGGATTCAGTGGCGGGTCTCCGAGTCGAGAGGAGCACATCTAGGATGTCCTCCAACAAATGTCACTTCTCAGTGATCACTTCTCAAATGTCACCTTTCAGCAGCAAAGCATAAATAATCAGGGTGTTGAGGTTTGGATGTACTATTTGCCCTTCCGATTGGGAGCAGAGGTCCGTTCTCTGAATAAGGTGCCAGGGAGGGCAGATGCCAATGTCCAGCAATTCTGGGTACCACGCTCTACAGGCCCAGTCCAGAACGACCATGATCATCATGGACCTGAACAGGAGTGGTCTGTTTAGAACCAGTAGTATCAATGGATCAGTGGGAACTCGGAGCCATTCAAAGTCCCACTCGACTGTCAAAGCATCCCCCAGAGCTCCTTGCCAAACCACCTGCACTTCCTGTTCACAATGGGAGCAAAGAGGTCCACCTCAGGGTCCAATGAAAGAACACCTCCCCCAGAACTTCCTGGCACAGCTAGCACTCCTGGGAGCCAAAGACAGTCTGCTTAGGGCTTCCGACAACACTTCCTCCTTGTCGGCCCGATGAGCAGCCATCAATAACAAGCTACAATCCAGAGCACAGAACTGCAATCGCACTGCTACTCTGCACAGATGTAAAGAGCCCACCTCACCTCACTTGTTGAGGTACGGAATGGAAACTCTGTTGTTCATCACAAACCCTTATTCATAAGGCTAAAGAGAGACATTTAAACTCCCGAATCTCAAAAGCTAAATCTCGGCCTAAGGAGCTCTTTTCAATCTTACAAGAATTGAAAAGGCTGTGCCTCTACTTCTTCTACTCCTGCAGACAACTCTTGGTGCCAACATATCCACAATAGCTTTACCGATAAAACCCTCAAACAACAAGAGAATATTAATGCTCAGGTAAAGGCATTACCTATCCAATTCATTTATTTTATAAATGAAGCAGAACTGACTGCTGACTCTGCCATTTTTACTTTTAACACAGTTTCGATGTAGGAGGTCATTGAAGTGGTCTGTAAGCTCAAACCCACCTCCTGTAAAGGAGATACCTTTCCTGCATCTTTGCTCCAAGAATTCATTTCAACTCTTGCCCCATGGGTAACTAGATTTATAAATCAGTCTTTTAAAGTGTCTTATGTCCCGGAAGGCATGAAGGAGGCGTGGGTAACACCTCTGTTGAAAAAAGATAACTTAGATCCAGCAGAAGCTGGTAACTATAGACCAATAACCAATGTCCCTTTCATTATAAAAATACTGGACAAAGTTGCCTATTTACAGTATCAGGCGTTTGTGGAGAATCACGATATATTAGCCACTCAGCAATCCGTATTCTGCCCAAATCACGGCACTGAGTCTGCGCTGCTTGATTTAAAGTCACACATTGCAGGTATTGTAGATGAGGGCAACACAGCATTACTGTTGCTGTTGGATCTCTCCGACGCTTTCTCTCTTGTCGATTATCAACTTTTGGCAGACAGCTTGACATCAGTTGGCAGATGTTCAAACGAAAAAACCACCTGGTTTAAATCATTCTTGGGTCCCAGAAGCATGAGTGTTACTAAGGACAATGCCTTCTCTAAACAGCTTTATTTTAATATGCAGTGTGCTTCAGGGGTCTTGTCTTTCGCCACTGCTTTTTAATATTTATTTGCGACTTCTGTGTGACCTTCTCTCAGCTATCAGCATATATTTTGCCAATTATGCCAATGATACGCAGATTGTTATTAGGCTATCAGGTGTTTATAGTGGAGATTTGGAGCTTATCAATCATATTTTTCTACAACTACAGAATTGGATGGTGTTCAATTCTTTGGCCCTCAACAACCAAAACAGAGTTGCTTATTTTAGGCACTCAGCAACGTCTTAAGAAGCTTGATGTAAGTTATGAGAAATGTATGATTGGTTAACACAATATCCAAGTCTCTAAGACTGTCAAGACTTTAGGCGCCTTTTTTGACCCTCAATTGTCATTCAATCGGCAGACTAGCTACTTAAATTCCTCCTGCTGTTTTGTTATACAGCTACTCTGGCAGATACAGCCTTTCCTGTCAAAAGACAATCTTGCCATGATTGCAGCAGCTATTGTAAACTGCAAATTGGACTATTGCAAGTCTTTTAATTGGCATTTCTCAGGCAAATATCAAGTATCTGCAGGTCATTCAGAATAGTGCTGTGCGTGCCATGAAAAGCTTGAATGGAAACTTGGCTGGCATCGTAGGTCAAGGCTCGCAGAGCCAAAAACATTCCTGCCCATTGCATCTAGTTTCTTGCTCTCCCTGTAAGAGGGAAGATGTAGTTTACAGGAAGCCTGTTCAACCAAACTTGTGGGTGATGCATGGGTGGACAGGAAGATTGGGCGCGAGAGTGCTGGTCTGGGCATTTTTTTATTTTATGTTTTAAACTTCTTTGGGGCCCTGTCCAGAATATCTGTGAGCTCAATTAGTACCACATCTCGGGAGGGAGCCAACAATCCTAAGGTATACACACAAGCTTTCAATCAGGCGCCGAAAAGCTGCCTAAGGGTTACCTGGGGTGGGGGCAGGAAGGATTTCTAACTCTGGCGAGGAGTTCAGACCACTTGCCTCCTGCAAGATCCACCAAGTCCCCTTGTTTACCACAGAAAGCCTCTGGGAAGCCCCTAACTTCCCTAGGTTGAAAGGGTTCCAAACCAAAAGGAACAGGGTCCCCTTCTTAGTAAAAATGTTCTTCCAAGTGAGACATCACTGCACCACTAGGGAGAGGGGCACACTCCAGAGAAATCATGGCTTCACCAGCCCCATTGGCACTGTGGAAGGAAGTGTAGAGGTCGGAGAACGTCAGGCAGGATCTTGTCCATTGTAAGCGCAGTCAGGTCAGAAGGCGCACGGCTGCACCATTTATTGGTTTCCGATGGCTCGTCAAAGCATGGCATACTCAGATGGCACTGGTAGGCAGAGGCCAAAGCCTCTGGCACTGGGGCCTTAGCAAAGATGTCAAGCATATTAAGCCTAAAGGCCACACATTCTTCTCGAGTATATGATTGGGTGGGGAAAGGTGCCTGTGATGCCTTTATGTGTGTCCCTGGAGTGGTGGCTCCTCTGCTACAACGAAGCAGAATGGTGCCTGTAAGAACCGCCAGGAGACAGACCTTTTGCAGTGCATCCTTTTGTCTTTGCGGACCGGGGTCCATTCTTCGGTGCAGTGATTCACGCCGGGCAACCTCAAACAAGTCTGTTGTCACCTTTCTCCTTGTGGAGGCAAGTGAACAGCTTTACCTCCTGTCTGCAAGGGGACCTTGTGGTGCGCAGGCTGACACAATGTGGAAACCAGTGTGTCGTATCCTTCATTGAGGCAAATAAGACAAATCCAGTGAGGCTCTGAAATTAACATTTGGCACCAACAGTTAATGCACGGTTTAAATTCTGCCTAACGTCGAAAGTAACGAGAAGCGAGAAAACAGCAGGGTTACTAAAGGTAGCAGAGTTTGTGGAAAAATATAACTAAGGTCACAACACCTTTAGATATAAGGGCCCAGACGTCATGCCTGGCGTCGGTCGCATAGAGGCCTTGGTTGGAACCGATGCAGAGCCGCTCTTTGACCAAGCAGTTTAATCTAATTGGGGGACGGGACATGATACCACTATCATTCCTCCATGCTTTGATAGCTGTCATACCAAAACCAGGGAAAGATCTGGCCGAGTGCACCTCGTACAGGCCTATCACCCTCTTTAATGTGGACGCTAATATTTTTGCCAGAATCATGGTGACGCGTCTGGAAATACACCTCCCCTGACTGATTCACCCGGATCAGGTGAGTTTTGTGCTAAACAGGCAAGGAGCGGACAGTATGCGTAAAACTCTCCATGTTATGAGCTTGCAGGCAATACAGAAGAAGGGGGGGGCTTCTATTGTCCCTTGATGCCAAAAAGGCATTTGATCGTCCCTGTTGATCTATGCGTTAGTGATGGAGCCTTGGGCTGCGTCGGTTAGATGAAACGGGGAGATCATAGGGGTCGAGGTGGGTGGTATACACTATCTATGCGTTACTGATGGAGCCTTGGATGCGTCGGTTAGAGGTAACGGGGAGATCATAGGGGTCGAGGTGGGTGGTATACACTGTAAGTTAAGCTTCTTTGCGGATGATCCCCAGGTGTTAAAGTCAACCTGGGGAAATCAGCAATTGAGGGATTATCAGATGAGGAAAGGGAATATGTGGCTGGGTTGCCATTCAAGGTGCAGAAGGAGACGTTCCACTACTTGGGGGTCCAGGTGACATGACATCTTGGGGATCTCTTCCACAGTAATTTCCTCCCCCTCTGGGCAGCTGTGAAGTGAGACCTTGTAGATGGGCAGGGTTCGGGTTGTCCTGGCTGGCGAGGATAAACTCTATAAATATGGTGATTCTCCCCAAATTCTTATTCTTGTTCCAAATGTTACCGAAACCTGTGCCCATGTCTTTCCTACTTGCGGTAAAGTGTACCATGTTACAGTTCCTTTGGCCAGGTAAGAAACATGGCATTTATTATGAAACACTAACTCTGTCTAAGGAAGAGGGGGGTGGGATACCTGGATTTGGCAACATACTACAAAGCAAACCAGTTGGAAGTTTTGATAGACCACTTTAGCGCGGGTTCAGGGAAACAATGGGTGGCAATGGACAATGAGGTGCTAGCCGCGGTCACATTGGACGAGTGGTTGTGGGTTAACAGAGCACGCATTCCGAATAGAGTCCTGCACCACCCGTTTTTGTGGTCCGTCTGGAAAGAGGGAGGGAAGAACAAGTGGCTCACAACGTGGCTGACCTTTGAGCTGCATCCGGGCGCCTCCACTCCCGGACGGGTTAGAGGAACCCCTGGCATTTCAATAATGGTACAAGGCAGGGCTCAGCAGGGCGGGACAATTATGAGTCGGAAACGCTTTTATGACTCTGGGGGGACTTGATGAGGCCTTGGAGCTGTGCAAGATGTAGCCCTTTCGTTTCTTACAATTAAAGGAGGCCCTGTCTGAGGAGAGGTGGGGGGAAAATCCAGGAGGGAACTGACTAATTTCAAGATATTCTTGATTACACAGACTGGGTCCAAAGGGCTGATGGCGGGATTATACAAACTACTTCTCTTGGCAATCCCGAGGGAGCCCCCCTCTGAGAGTCAAGTGGGGACGGGACCTGGGCAGGGATATTGGGGACACATTGTGGGCCCAGATGTGCAGGCGGCCCCTCGCTCCACAATGTCTCTAAAATACAGGCCCGAAAACTGCTGCATAGATGGCACTACCCCCATGTGATGATAAGGTGAGGACATACTGGAGGGAGGTCCTGGTCCTCTCTTGGATTAAGAGGGAAATGGAATTCAAAGGGACCTCTCGCCATGGCGCGTTATCTTTGGGGTAAGCGTGGAGGAGGAATATGAAGTGGAACAGAGTCATATGTTTCATATTATGTTGGTTGCAGCAAGATGCTGCTTGGACCAATTGTAAAAGAGCCTGCGCATGCCTGTGGAGAAGGAATGGGTTTCCAAGATCTGTGCCATATATGATATGGAGTACCTCACCAACCTTCCGGCGGAATCTATGGTTAACATTCAGGGTATTTGGCTCCCCTTTTTTGAGAAGTGTGGGCGGTCGGATTGGAGGGGTTGAGGAATATGTGGGGGATGGGATGGAAGAGAAAGGTTTCACTGTGGTTAAGTGGCATTGGTGGATTGACGACCCAAGGTGTGGAATGGGGGAGAGATTCACGTGCCTTGTGTTCAGGTGTTCTTGGGGATAGAACACTAATTTAGAATGGAAGTATCATTAAAATGTCCAACTTACTGAGTGAAGTTCTGATTGGGAAACCATGGCACTGGGAGTGAGGGGGGGGGGAAGGTGATATCAATGTTGGGGTTATTAAGTAATGTATTAATACTGTTTGGTGTTGTTATAACCAAAATGAGAATATAATTTGATGATAAAAAAAAGAAGCAGTGTCCAGTAGTTTGTTCTGGACATTGGGCGAGAAACCAGTTGTATGAAGGTAAACCTGACTTCTCACGACAGTCGCTGACCCTCATGGATCTCTCGACGCAGTCTGCAACCTCCAGGCACATCTTACAATCATCCACTAGTCTCTGGCAGCCCTCTCATAGCGCCCATTCAGGAATGTACTGGGCGGCTTCCCCCAATCAATAGCAGACCACAAGCCAAACAAATACTTCCTACCTACCCGAAGAAACACCTTTTTGGCTAAGGCATCAACCTTTATTACTTCCCTATCCGTTGGGGAATAGGCGTGGATGTGGCTGATATGGTACCACCAAACCCTTTGGTTTTGGGCGAGTGGAGAGAAGCTGGTCTCCCCTTGCCAGCCTGTACTTCTTCACAAAGTCGGAGTTCCGCGGGAGAATGGGGCATGGTTTCTGCCACAAGGTGGAGATGGGGTAAGCAATAGCCACGTTAAACGCATGGCCCTCTCAGTAGAAGGTCCTTCGTCCAAGATGTTAGTGAGCTCATAGCCCGACAAAAGCTTGGCTAAAGCACTCCAGCCTAGTGTATCAACCACCCTATCCACCAAGGCACGATAATTAGCATTACTATGCCCCTAAGGGTGAGCCTGTTGTGTCTCCAAGTCAGGAGAGGTTTCCAGGCCACTGACTTTGTGAAGCCCCTCAGCCAAAGTGATTAAATCTGCCTGGTCAGCAATGTAATCTTTACCTCTTCTACCTGCATAAGCAGGGTCATGGCCACACGACATCTGGTCATCATCGTTATTAAAAATAGTGGTCATTGTGTCAAAGAACTCGGTCCTCGATTTAGGGACATGTGACCGCTCGGTAATAGGTGTCGACAATGATGGTCCCGTGCCGATCAGGGGCAATAGGAACATTGTCGCCTGGCGTGCGCTGTCCGCGATCAGCACCGGAGGCACACTAGTGAGTACCGCTGCCGAGGCCGAACAGACTTTACTTGGCGTCAAGCCCGAAGGCTTCGACAAAGATGATGTCGTAGTGGTCAGCTTGGGGTTACCAGGCGCCACTGGACCTACTGAGTCCTGATGCATCAAGGGATCACCTATACCCGCAGCTGCCTTTTAGAACATGTCAAGCATCTGCTCCTTAAAGGCCTCCCACTTGGCCCTGGATGTAGGCCTTGCTGACGATTTACTGATGTGGTCATCTGATGAGTCGGACTCATGCCTGCGCCGATGGTACAGCTTATTCTTATAGGCTGAAGAGGAGTAACTCTTCAAGTACGACCTCTTTTTGGTTTTCTTTCGATGCCTTTCTTTTTTTTTCCAGGAGTAGGCCCTTCCGCCTTGGGTTCCAATGACCGGGTGGTCGACTGTGCAGGAGACTTCGATGGGGGCCTGCATACCGCAGGTTTCACCGCCCCTCTCCCGCAGTGATTTAGGATTCATTTTCCTACAGGAACCACAGTTCTCAGTGACGTGACCCACACAGAGGCACCACAAGCAGATGTGGTGTAGGTCCGTAATGGACATCTTGGAACTACAGTCCATGCAGCATTTGAAGCCAGACACCTGGGGAGCAGACATGACTTTCAAATGACATCGGATTTGTCCTTTGTAAAGTTATCTCAAGAGGAAATTGTTCCTGCCGCAGCATGGGTAAAAAAGGAACTGAGGTACAGGGGCATAGGTACAGAGTAGATGTACGACGACCAACATCATGTCCGAAGCAGACGTCTGACGCATCAAGGAAAGACGGATCCATGGCCGAGTCGAGGTGCACTATATTCCCCCCCTTTCCCCCCTCTGTCAAAAAGTGTACCGAGCAGCTGACGCTGGAATGGATATCTGATGAGGAATCTGTGGGAGAAAAGGAATCCATTGAAAACATTTCTTGGAGGAGTTAAAGGATTGTTCTCAAGAATCATGCTGGGCATGTGGAAAAAAGGAACTAAGGTAACTGTATGCGCTTTTTGTTGTAGCTGTGGGCACAAGGACCCTTGACGCAGAGCCGCACAGGGCTCCCTGCTAAGAGAAAAAGTTTCCTTTGCTAATTGCAGGAAAGAGTATCTAAAATGAGGAATCTGTGTTAGGACACAATCCATTAGAAGTCGTATTGTATAAGGAAAGATGTTATTTTTGCTGCTTTCCTCCTGAACACTTCTATGGGACACTGTTTTTGCTTTGCTTAGAATCCTCTCATGAGTTTTTGGAGGCAGTCAAGCGTTCTGCCTTATTTTCCTGATCTTTTTGCTCATTCTTATAGGGAAACTGCTTAGTCCATAAGACTATCAGTACTGAAAGACTCTGTCGCTCTGTGAATTTCTTGTATTATAACAATTGCACACATTACCTTAATGTGAAGTGCGATTAGGATAATTTGTATCCTCATAACCTTTTCTATAATGGGCTTTTGGTTACTGTTACAAAGTGCCTAGGATGAGCTGAATATTTTTCTACAGTGTTTTTAACATTTTACTGGTGCACTTTTGCATTTACTAGAAAGGGACCCCAAAATGGCCGTGGCATGAGGTTTTTGCTGATCTTTTGGCCATAGTTTTCTTTGGCCTTCTTCCTGCCTTCTCAGATTAGGAAATGCCATATATGGAATGCCCTTTCCCGGGGAAAGTAGCTGCTTTCATGGGCAAAGGGCCGGCTTGTGCGCGAGCTCGGATTTGGGAGCTGGGACTCAGCCCCAGTACACATCCAGGTGCCTGAATGTCTATTGAAGGGTAGCTGTGTTGGCCAGTGGCTACTCCTGATTGGATAGCCACTTCCTGTTTGAATGGTGCAGATCCTTACGATTGGTGGATCTGGGCGAGATTCCAGTCCTTCAGGAGAGGGGGGAGATGGAGCAGGATATGATTTTGGTTTCCTTTTATACTACCAAGGTAGGTCATGTTATATTGGGTTAAGGTTTCATTATAATGTTTTGCTTTACATTTTCATCTTCAAGCACCTATGAAGCTGCCATAAGCCAGCAGGTAGCAAACCCTTAAACACCCTCCCCCTCCAAAAAAAACAAAAAACCAGGAGGGAAGGCTAGGAAATCTAATCTGTTAACTAGACCATACACCCCTGTTTAGACCTAACCTTCGCATGATGCCCTCTTTAAACAGGACACAATAACTGCAGCCCAGGATGAGAAGGCTAGTCAAAGGCGGGATTATGTAAATTACTTCGCAGAAGCTCCCAGCCTTAGTCGAAGAGAATTCCCGTCACACACCCGTATAAGCATTACCTTAAAGTTCCTAATAGGACGCGGGAACCTCAAGGAAGGCCGGGCTGGGGGTTCTGCTCCCAAGAAGCTGTGGTTGAGTTCCCACCCTCAGTTAATGTGCCCATATTTACCATCCTTCCCCCACCCCCTGTCCCCCCATCTATAGAGCTTGGCTGTTCTTGGTCAATTGCGACAACTCAGGGGAGTTAATATTAGGGGCTCATGCGACTGAACAGAGGGGCTTTGCATACTGTGTTTTCTTGGGCATGGTTTTTACATGCCTTGGCTCACCATGACACTGTGAAAGGCTCATAAATCTGACCACGGCAAAGTCATAGACATTAGTATTTTTAAGCACTATGCTGTTAGGAAAAACAATGGCGCTTTAGCTTACCTTCTGCGGTGTCTTCCCAGCACTTCCTCGAATGTATCTCCGGCATGGTTTCCCCTCCGGCGGTCAGCGCCATTGCTGGGCAGGTGGGTGTTCAGGACCCCCAGGATCCGTTTCGCGGAACACTGCAAGTTGCCATGGCAACTGGGACAGCATTTTCGGCGTTCCGGTCACGTGCGACGGCTCGCAGAATCACGTGATCCAGCCTTCTTAAGGATTTGTAAAACAGTGCTGCAGCGCTCCTGATTGAGCTGTTTCATGCTTTGCTTGCTTGTTGGTTTATGGTAATTTTGACCCCTGCTTTTGTCCCACGGATTCCGCTGCTCTCCTCCCGGTCTGGTTTATCCCTGTTTATTGTCGGACTTTTGGCTACGTTCTTTGGATTGCTATTCTCTATGTCCACGGCTTCAGACATTGCCCGCTCTTTGCTGACTTCTTTTCTGTTCCTCGGATTACTCCTTGCCAGCTCCTTGTCTGTTTTGGTGTATTGACATCAGAGTTCTTTTCTTTGAACTTTCCCTCTCAGTTGCCCGTTTCCTACATCTGTTCCTCATCCATTCCATGTGATTCCTTCCATGACTATCTGGTATTCCTACGGCACATCTGGATCAAGAATCTACAACCTTTGGATCAGTACTCCTGTGGATAAGAAATCTCCTTCTCCAACCCACGCTTCATTGAACTCCCTCTATCCTCTGGTCCCAGGGGGCACTTACCTTCTTTAGGCGTCCTTGTGCCGTCGTGTCCGGTGGCTATTGAGGACTAGAGACTGTCCGCCTTAGAAGTAGGCGTCCTCGTGCTGTCAAGTCTGGTGGCAATTGGGACTAGAGACTTGCCACTTCAGTATTAGGCGTTCTCGCTCGTCGGGGCAGACTCCCTTGGGTTCCAGAGGCACTTGTTATCAATTACTCCACTGGTTAAGTCATCTATTCTGTCTTCTGTGGATTCTGTTTGTATGCTATCCAGACTTCTGGCTTACATTGTTTCTGTTATTCCAGGCGGATAGATTTGTTGTTTCCAAGACCAGATTAATCCTAATCTGTTGTTTCTCTGATGCAGGTTAGTCTTTATTTGTATATTGTAATATAGGAATACGGATTTGTTGTATTTGACGGTAACAGATATCCTCTCGAGCCACCTAGTTACCAACTGTTTCGGGGTACTCTGCAATAATCCAAGGGCGATCCATGGCATCTTCTGGTCTCCATCTTCTGGTTAATACTTTTCTTGGTGTGTGTGGTTTTTTCTCACCCGAGAGCTGTATTACCTTGAGGATTTCCTCGGCTACACTACGAGTGCAAGGCCAAGTGGAAATCTAACATATGCGCACAAACATAACATAGGGTTTTTAGTAACCATGACAAATAAAAGGAGGAAACCAAAAGAGGTTCGGGTTGTTAGCCCGCTTTTCAGGGAGCGGTTGCAAAATTGTCAAATTTGGATTTCTATCATACAACCCCTGCCAAATGTTGTTGGGGGCCTAAGGAAAATAAGTAGAAGGGTTTTGCAGCCTGTGTTTTCTTGAGCATGACTTCAACATCCCTGAGCTCACTATGCATTGAGTAGATTACAGACATACCCCCTGGCGCAGCAAACCCCTCTTCTCCAGCTATTCTACCTTGCAGACTGTACGCCATAGAATACAGTTAAATCCCACAATACATTTGGTCTAATTGTACACATAGCTCTTCCCCCTTTTCCTTCTCATGCCTTCCTGAGAACCTTATCTATCCCTCATCCCAACTATTTAACTGACTTTGCTCCACCCTACTACTACTAGTGTTCTGTGTGATCCTATGTGCAGGTGGCCAGGGAAAGGCCACTGCTTTTGGATCCCGACCCTTGGGCGGAGGAGCGTGAGAGGATCACCTGGTGGGAGGGTCCTTGGGGAGGATGAGGGAAATGTCCTCAGGCGAGACACGCTACCCCCGTCCCCCTTCCATTCAGTAATGAATGAACCCCTAGTCCCAGAAGCCTTGATGGGATATTGTTACCCTATATATACACACACACATATATATATATATATATATACATATATATATATACATATATATATATGTGTTTAACCAACAAAAGTTAGGCCAAACAGGGGACAATCGCTCCTCACTTATAATATTAAATATTAACGATATGAGCCTCAATTATTACTTAACAGCTCACTGGGATGCTCATTTCTCAATTACTTGAAGTCAAAGAAGCATTCACCTAACTCTTTCATGTATCAAAATCACCACGGTCTCCTGAGCAGTGCATTTTGAGCAAGGCAAATATAAACATTAGTATACTGAAGCTAATTTTTAAGGTAATTGTCCTATAATCAAAGTCATTAAGTAGGGTGCAGTTCATTAACTCAAGTGCATCATTAATACAAGTTAACAGCCTAGTAAGATTTAAGGTTAGAGAAAGACTTTCCCCACACATCCAAGCACATCCCCACAACATTTCTCTGGCAAACACTGTCATTCCAAGGGCATGTTGAGCAAATATCGTGTCCCTCCTGACATCAAAAAATGTACAATATAAGACGAGGTCTTTTAAGGATTCCACTTCAACATCTTTGTCACAGAATCCATACGAGTTGTCAAGGATCTTTCCCTTGTATATATCTTCCAATTCTGAATTCTTTCGATGGTATGAAATTGACTGAATTTGAGGCACACGAACAAGTATCGTGCTTTGATACAAGGGAACACCAGTAAATATTTAGCACATGGTTTCCTTCTTTTTAGAAAGCATGCATACTCAAGATGAGTCTTGTAACGATTGTTAGACTCGAGAGTTTCTAGCCAGTTATGTTGAAAATGCTTTTTTTTTTAACCTTCGGAAGGCCAAGCGCGAGATCATTTTTGTTGACATTTATTCGTACAAGAAGGATCTCCATCCTCGCCGCAAATTTAATTAGCGAGGGTACATTCACAAGCATTAACATCTCCTTCAGAGTTTCAAATAGCGAGTTTCATGGCGGCGATAATACTTTCACATAAATTGATCGTTTTCGCCACTGAAATTTGGATGCCAGCAAGCTAATACCCAGTTGGTGACGGAAAATAGAGTTTACGATTGCCATAGGTAATCCAAGTGTTCTTTTACATATAGAGCCTTGTATGCGATTGAGCATTGCGTATAAGTCCAAGAGACACGTCTAATCCTTATAAGATAATGGGCTCAACTTTTAATGTATAAAAGTCATTGATGGGTGAGAATATCTGCAGTATCTTTTAAAGATTATCTTCATTTGAGATTGAAGAGGTCTAATTTTTACTAACAGATTAGTATACCACATACTCAATGCGTTAGAGTTAGAGATTGTATAACCAAGATACCTCAGAGAATACACTCTTTCCAAAGGGCTGCCCATCATGGACCATTTATATGATTTAGGAGATTTGTTTTTTGAAAAGGTAATTATACATGACTTTAAGGAATTTGTCGGTAAATTATGATTATTAGCACACTCTGCAAAGGCGTGAAGTTTTTTCTGAAGCCCATACGGCGTTCTATCAAATAAAATGATGTCATCTGCGAAACCCAGCCAGTGTAAACGTAGATGAACCAATTTAATTGCGAACATATTTCCATCTTGCCAAATATTGTCATTAGCACAGAGGTAGAGATTAAATAGAGTGGCTGCAAGGTTGCACGCCTGCTTGGCTCCTATATTAGTTGGTATTCTCGGTGTGAGTGCATCTTCCGTATTCTCGGTGTGAGTGCACCTTCCTGATTGAATCGAATTCGAAAGTTTTAATGCTGGTGCAGCATTACGATTAGGCCAACTAGACCCAGAGGAATCTGTTGTCTGTGTCCTTCATGATGCCTTCACATCGGTCATATTCCTCCTTTGCCTTTCTGACAAGCAAAAGTGCTGTGAACTATGGCAGTAGGCGCTATACAAATGCAAGATAACATATCATAAAAAGAGTGCTCCTGCAGCCACTCCTCAGATCACCTCTGGAGAGAGGTTCTCTACCAAGAAGAACAGCCATTTTGCGACCCGAGGAGGACCCCTGCAGGTGACCGGAACCAACTTCAGTGAAGCCCTGCTCCTATGCCTGATCTCAAGAAGACCCTAGTTGGTGCCTCGTGCCCTGGACCGGTAGGAGACACCACTCTCGGCCCCACCAGTCTCGACCCCTGTTCAAGGATCTGTGCCTTCAGACGTGTCCCTGGACCGACCAGCTCTCTCCTGGTCCATCTTGCTGCAACCTCTGCCGTTCCGGTTAAGGTGGATCTCCAAAATTAGCCCTGGTGGGAGGATTTTGGGAGGCCACCCTATTTATAGTCAACAGGGAAGACCCAGATTAGCCAAAACCCAATCAAGGTAATGTAGCTGAGCAGTCAACGCTTAGTCTCAGTAAAAGTGTGAGAGTGGTCTAAGTGTACAATGAGTCCACACAGACCAACACCAGTAATTCAAGTTAGACAGTAAGTATATAAAACAAAATTATTATTTATTAGGCCTTTATACACTAAGCAATATTACATGTATAACATTTTCAGGTAAGTTTATATAGAAAAGAATGCAGTAGGCTGTGGTGGCATTTATATTAAGTTTCCAGTTAGATAAATGTTCAGATGAGTACTTAACCTAAACACACTAGGATAGACCTACGGAAGGATCCTTAACCCAGGTTTCACCACCAAAGGTCAAGTCAGAGTGAGTTAGGCTCAGGACGCTATGCCAAAAATAACCTATGGGAGATGGGCGGGGGGGGTGGAGGGAGGAGCAGGTACGTACACTTATCCCTTTGGTTCATAATGTTCCGGATTCCACTTGTGTAGGTTCCAGACTTCTTTCTAGGCTTGTTCCTCTGTTCTTGTTCCCACCACAAGGGCCATCCAGACGTCTTGACAGAAGAGATACTTTGTTTCAAGGGATTTTATTTTTGGTCCCAGTGCACAGGAATCTGTTCTAGACAGTTTCCAGTTGAAGACCTAAAAGGAAGACAAAGGAAGACTTCTGTGGAAGAGACGGCCTCAGGACACCTCCGGGACACAAAGACAAGATCCAACAAAGGTCACCAGAGTTAGGCGGCAACAGGTGATCATACAGCGCGATCACAGGAGCAGCTGCAGCGCAGCTTCCCTTGGAGTGAAATGGCTGGAAATGCAGGAGCAGTATATGTGTGGAAAAAGCTGCAGATCTGCAAAGTTCCAAGGCGCTTGACGAAACGACAACGGTTGCAGTGAGGCAGCCTAGGAGAGAGATGGTCAGTCCACTGGTTGGTCCAGGGACAATTCCGAAGGTTCAGCAGGCACAAATCCTCGAGAAGGGGGGTAAAGATTGACTGTACCCACTGGTCTAGGGGTTCAAGCACCAATGAAGGCATTCTTGAGATCAGGACAGAGGAGCAGGGCTTCACTGGTAGCGATGCTGGACAGCCTGCAGGAGTCGTATTCGATCCGTAGTAGGCTGCTCTTCTTCATAGAAGTCTTGGCTCCAACGGTGATCTGATTAGTTGCAGAAGCCCTCCTTTTATCAAGGTTCAGGGTGGGAGCAAGCCCACCAATGGTAAGGAACTAAAATATTCAAACAGCCAGGGGTTTGCCAATCCTTGACGACTGGTCATATCTGCCCAGATACAGACTTTCAGGCACAAGAGGATGGGGATCGGGACTCGTGAAAGCCACCGTTTTTGCTGCGAAAGGGATTTCCATACAAGGCATTTACTAACATTAAAAGTATATATCTATAAATGAAATTCTTGCAAATGTATACTCAACCTGTACCCCCTCCTGTAACTAAGTGCCCCTCAAGTAACAGCGCCACGATGCCCGAGGGCTGTTTGTGCTATTTAAATGTAAAAAATAATATAAAATAAAAAACAAGGCCAAAGAACAATATGGCCAAATACCAAGCAAACAATTTTGTGGCACAGCCATCCTAGAGTGCTATCTACCTTTAGTAGCGATTTGCTTTAAATGCAAAAGTGCATGAGTAAACACAAAAACGTCAAAAATCACACCGCTGCCACCAGCTTGTTTTAGGCACATTGTCAAAGTAACAAAAAAGCCATTATATAAAAAGTCATAGGGATACAAAGTACCCTAAACTGCACTTACTGTAAGGTGTTGTGTGCAATTGTTAAAATACAAGAATTCATAAAGACAGAGTCTCTCAGTACTGAGTCTTCGATGCGGGGCAGTTCCCCCATAAGAATGTGCACTACAGGCAAGGGAAGTAAAGCAGAAGTCTTTATGGACCACGAAAAAAACACCAGGACATGGTTCAAAACAAGCAAAAAGAATGGGGTCCATACACATCTATGGAGGGAAAGGTGCAAATAAAATAAATCTTTCCTAATAGTTCCGATTGCATCCTTGGAACTTGGTGGATCTTCAACTTTTACAACAGGACGCCTGTTTCTTCATATTCATCCTTGCATCAATGAAAGCTTTGCAGGACCTTCTCCTTTGTACGTTCCTGGAAGATCGCCTATCGCCGCCTTACTGTGGTGACTCCCGTTACAATCCGTCTTCCTTGCGTCCCACAGGTAACCTGAGGCGGCCTCCATCGCAGAAGTCTTTGGCCCTCATTACAAGATTGCTGTTAAGCCGCACTGGCGGCTCACCGGTAATCTCACCTTACCATTACTTGCACCTAATATTCCGGTGTTACTGGTATATTCCGGGTGCTGGCAACAGGAGTTCCTGAGAGTTCAGTGGCCCTACCGGCAAACTCGGAGTATGCCGGTCTGGGAAAAAATTCCGGATCCGGTATTATCGGCTATTTTACTGCCATTTTTCCCAGACCAGCTTTCTCCTAATGACCCCTTTATCTTTTTGAGTGTTCAGCAGGTAGGTTTCTGGAACAGATTCCCAAGCACAGCGACCAACCAAAACTAAATACTGCACCAAAAAGTGACATCTGCATCTGCGACCTGTGGCCCTTCCCCAACCGGACCAAGCACAGAAGACTGTGTCCCCAATGGAGTCCGGAGCCTCAGCACTGGTCTCTGGAAAATATGCAGTCCAGGGGTTAGGTTGACATACCTATAACCCCCGCTCGCCATAGGATGACACAGGTGTAAAGTCCTGACCCTCAACTACTCTTTCCTGACTTTGGTCACTGATCAAGGATCCATTCTTAGGCCTTTCCTAGTGACTGGGATTGCGTTAGTTTACTTACCTGAACTTTACTTACCTTGTTGGCTTTGAGATCATAACCACTGGCCGCATCCAAATCTCTTAATAACCCTACCTGTGAAGTACAAGTTTGGAACTTGTGGCTGTGGTGCACAAGGCCCAAAACCAAATCAGGGTTGGACTCATAAGAAATAGGGTAGTTATTCTGCAGTTATTCTAAATGTCTATATTGAATTAAGTATACGCTTGGTTTCTTCTCCAAATGGTGAATGTATATATCTGCTTTACAGTAACTGTGTGACAATATTTGACTTCATGTTTTACTTGCTTAGTGTGTATATTAAAGGCCTAATAAATCATTGTACATGTTTGTACATAGCTGCCTAACTTGAATTATTGCTGTTCTGTGTGGATTCATTGTAACCAATACCACTCTCACATCCTTCCTGAGACCAAGCCTGGCAGCTCTGCTATCTCACCCTGATTGGGTTTCCGTTAGTCCTCGGTGTTCAACATAATTGGGTGGCCTCCCAGAATCCACCCACCAGGGTTGATTTTGCAAACCCATCTTAAATTGCAAGGTTTTGCCACCACTTTTGAAGTAAACCCGTTCAAAATTCTGAGCTCTGCACAAGCAATGAAGGCACCCGACTAAATATTTGTGAGCATTTACAATGTCACCGATGAGCAGTAGTGTAGCTTGCCATGTTATGGGTGAATCATCACAGAAAAAGCTTTCGTTTAACAACTAGGTTTATAGCAAATTAAGCAATCCGATGTCATTGCAAATTATCAAAAGTTACAAAGAAAACGGTTTACTAAACAGACAATTACGAAAAGAAAACACCCCAACATATTGCTGCATAACATATTGGTGAAAAAGATCATATTTATTAGATCTGACAAGACTTGCACCAGCTCAAGCTTTAAACCTTGCAGCACACACTTACCCGTAACACTTCTTCAGCAGATTGATAAGTTTGCCAAAATGTATTAAATAGTGAAGGTTTGTGGGAAAAAGAGCTTTCAAACTATATGGGGAATAAAATGAAAAAATCTGTTAGGAAATAAAATCCTCTCTTAATGACATCTCTTTGCTAATGGTTTACGGCTGGCTAGCAGAAAAATTGTGAAAATCAAACTTAAATACATTACCTTATCCCGTGCCCATTGTATTGTGTGTTCAATAGCTGCCGGAAATGATTTTAAAGTGCAAAAAGGAATTTCTTCTTCTGGAGGATCTCGCTTAAGAAAAAATATTTGATAAAAGAACATTGAGATGAACGCTGTGCAGGTTTGAATGTTCATTTAAAGATTTTCAAGCAAATACAATTATACACCTTGCTATCAGAGATCAATTTTAATATGCCTAAAGCAAAAGTACATTACGTCATTGCATGATCGTTCTAAGCAATCCTATGTAGTGCAGGGCCTAACAAAGCAGAGACAATTCCATTTTCAGAAAGTCTGGAGAGCATTTGGAGTTGTAGGAAAAGCCTGATTGTCTGCCAAACCTGACCTCACCTCATGGGTCTCATCCAATTAACTGACAGTTTGAAAACACAACATTTTCACCACATAAACCAGCTACTGTATGACAAATCTCTGAACTAATGCATGCATAGTTCACGGTAGAACCAAATTACGTAGCACGTTACAGCAATCATCAAACCTCTAAGTTTATATTTCTTACTGGAAAGCTGCCACTCTATACAGTACATACACCTGTGGAATAGTTGTGCCCACAAGTGAAAACTGGGATATGTCCAGTGGGTAAAACGTATCCCCAACTGGGCCTCACATGACACTTTGTTAGTGACTTATAAAATCCTAGCATGCCTTATTCAGAATCCCGTTCATCAAACCACTTCAATATTTTCCTCAATTGCTAGACCGGTGCGTGGGTAAAACATGAGTGATCTGCAAATGATTATTGTGCACATAAAAGATAGTGCCATCTGATCAAGTTCTTTTATAATAGACAATATAGCAAGACAATTCACATGGCCAGCAGTATTTGATTCATCAATGGGCAGACTGGGAATGAATAATAAACTTGCATGCCAATTGGTGGAGGATATGTAGGGCTAATCAAAACCAACCTAATGACAAATGCAGTTTTTCACTAACAAATCTAACAATAACTTCTTTATTCATCCAAGATTCATCCAAGTCTTCCAAGAGTATTTGGGTGGCAGAAAATGTCAGCTCCAGAATGTGTGCTAGGTTGGTTTTGAATAACCAAAAGTTTTTTATTTTTCAATTTTCTAAAGGACAGTACCATTAACCATTTCATTTTGCAAAATGTGTTTATGAGTGGCACATTGCTGGCCAAAGGCTGCTCACCTGCAGTTCCTCGCAATGAGCGCCCTCAACCCTTCAAGGACGCACCCGTAACTTCTCAGGCCTCTGCAGCCAGAAGGGTTCCCCTGCCAGTCTATTGCTGCTGCTGGCCCACTAAGAAAGGTTGTTGACCACAGACCTGGATACTCCGAAGACGCCCTTGAGGGATCCAAGATACTGGGACTAATTATCTTGCAGGAGCCATTGCAAAGCTCTCATTCGCAGCCTGGCCCCTGGTACTAGAAAAATACAGGAGGCCATGAGACCTAAAGAGGCAGAGGAAAGAAGCCGCACTTAAGGTGGCTTGGTTCTGGAACAAACGCGCCATCTGCGCAATGCTGGTTTACACCCTGCTTGGGTGGAACAGCCTACCCGCCGGAGTGTCTAGGACTGTGTGGGACCTGTGCAAGTTCAGGGAGAAGCCCATCCTGTGGAGTAGTGAGAAGGTGTCCTCTAGGTGGGACAAGACCTGCTCCGCCGAATTCTCTTGGATCAGCCAGTCGTCCAAGTACGGGAATACATGGAGCCCGGATCGCCTGAGGTGAGCCGTGACTATCGCCATGAGCTTGGTGAAGACCCTTGGAGCGAAGGTCAACCCTATGAGGAACCTTAGGAATTTCCTGTGCTTTTGATGTATTGGCACATGGAAGTAAGCATCCTGATGGTCTATGGACAACAGCCAGTCCAGCAACTGGAGAGCGTGGAGAATCTCTCTCATTGTCACCATCCTGAATTTGTCTTTCCTCAGGAACTTGTTCAAAGCCCTGAGGTCCAGTATGGGATGGAGGCCTCCTCCCTTCTTGGGTACCAGGAAGTACTGGGAATACCTCCCTCTCTGCTCAGGTGGTACCTCTTCCACGGCACCCTTCAACAACAGGGCTCGCAGTTCTTCCTGGAGCTCCTGTTCTGGTTGGCATGGAGGACGTGGTGGTCTGCTCTGAGGTTTTCTTAAGAAGGGCAGGCAACCCCACCGCATAAACTCCAGAGCTCAGGCGTCGGAGCTAATCACCCTCCGTTGGGGCCAATGCTCGGACAGCCGTCCTCCAACCGGTAATTTGTGGAAGGGGAAAATCAAAGCGGCTCAGAGGGTGGAGCCGCCCCGCCACCTGCGGGCCTCTGGAAGCTTCCCTGCCCCTTCCTTACTGCGAGAAACACTTCTGCCCGGCTTTTGGGAGCTGCGTCTTCCTGCCGTAAGGGACATAACATCTGTAGCCCTTGCCCCTACAGGCAAAGCTAAAGGCAGGCTTGGCTGGCTGCGCAACTAGGGCGTGCGATTTTGCGGTAGGCTTCGACTCCTTGAACTTCTCCAGGGAGTCGGCGGCCTTTAGACCGAAGAGGTATTCCCCACCAAAGGGCATGTCCAGCAACCTATTCTGGACATTATGGGGAAAACCCTGAGGAATGCAGGTAGGCCCATTTCCTAAGCCTAATGGCCGCCCACATACAGCGGCCAATGCAGTCGCCATGTCCAAGCCCGTCTGCAGGGACTACCTGGCCACCTCCTTTCCATCGTTCACCAGTTCATGAAGCCATCTCGTAACTCCAATTCAGGGATGTACTAGGCTGCGTGTTCAACTGCCTTCCAAAGGCCAAAGGAATATTTTGCAAACCCACACAAAACATTACTAGCCTTCAAAGCCATGTTCTTGGAGAAGATCTGCTTTGCAACTGCATCCAATATTTTGGCCTCCCTGTTAGGAGGCAGATATGTGCTGGATGAAGCCACCCTGGTGGATACTATGGCCGCCTGACCCACTAGCCCGTCCGGGAAAGGGTGAGGCCAAAAAGGACAGATCCCCTCTTGCCGGCCTGTACTTGCTGATCAATTTGGAGTTGACCTGGGGATCTATCAAGGAGGCGACTGGGTCAGCTATAGTCGGGTTCAGTGGCATGATTCTCCCTGTGGTGGCACCTTCGTCCAATCTATCAGTCAGCTCATAGCCTTGAACTGGTACTGCGCAAGCAGTTAGCCCCAGAGTGTCGACTACTCTGTCCACCAATTACCTGAATTTGACATGGGTATATGGTTGAGTATGCTGCAACTCAACATCCGAGGATGTATCAAGCTCACTGGCATCATGCAGCCCCTGTGCTAAGACCAGAAGGTCTGCTTGTGCATCAAAGTAATCAGCCCAACCAGACCCTGGATATATAGGGTCGATGTCACCCTGATCTACCCCGCCACCGGTGCTGAAAATCTGCACGATGGGACTGGAGGGGAAAAAAAATAATAATAATAAAAAAATAAAAAACAATCTGACCAGGAAAGCGGGACGAATGATCGATCACTGATGGTCGACGTCGAGGGTTTATCTTTCGGCATCAAAGGGGTGGCTGTCGGCATCAGCCGAACCTTGGCTGCCGAGAAGGATCCAAACCTAGGGCTCACGTGAAGGTCCCGGCATCGAAAGCTTAATCGCCTTCTTCAGCGCTGAGCCTGAAGGATCTCTTGATGCAGATGACGTTGGTATCGGTGGTACTTTCGGGGTCAATGAGCACCGCTGAAGCCTGTGAGGCCTGCTGTTTCGGGGGCATGCCCACAGTTGCCTTCTCAAACATCGCAAGCGGTGACTTTGACAATGGTTGGCCCACCGCGAGCTTGGCTGCCCCCTATTGAGGAGATTTCAGATACATTTTTCCACACAATGCTTCCCCCCTCCGTGTTGTGACCCTTGCCAAGGCACCACACACAGATGTCGTGTCGGTCGGTCGCTGACATTTTGGAGCCGCAGTCAGTGCAGTGCTTGAACCCTGAAAATCGAGGCACAGACATAGTAGCAAAAACCGGGACAAAACCACACAAGATTGATTAAAAGAATAGAGTGGAGTCAAAGACTCGAAAGAAATTCACTATGTTCCTCAAGACTAGTATGCCGAGGGCACGGAAAAAAGGAACTGAGGTATGGGGCTAGTGACGTAGTATATATACGAAGCCAGTCACGTACAGAAATGACGATCGAGTACCGAGCAAGACGGATTGACGGACGAGTCAAGGTCCACTATGCCCCCTGTAAAAATTAAATTCAGAGCAGAGGATATCTATCTGATGAGGAATCTGCGGGAGAAAGGCAATCCATTGAAATGGATTATCACAGATGAGGAATCAATGGGAGGAAGGGATCCATTAGAAGTTTTAAAGTACATGTCTGAAAATGAGATCATAGACAACTGAGAAGCCACTGTAGTGACCTTATGCTCAGCCGGGCCTCCAGTACTACAAGAATGCAGGAGGACATAAGACCCAGGAAGCACAGGAAGACTGAGGCCGGAACCCTCTTCTGTGATTGGAGGATACGGGCCATCTTAGAGATGCTCGCCACTTGATCCTCGGGTGGGAAGACCTTGCCCAAGTGAGTGTCCAAGACTGTCCCGTTAAAACAGAGGGAATGGAACAGCGAAACCTGTGAGTTCTTGAAGTTCACAGAGTAGCCTAAGCTGTGCAGCAGATTTCACGTTCAATACAAGTGTGCCAAAGCCTGGTCTGGGTAGTGAAGCTCGGACGAGCCAGTCATCCAGATAAGGAAAGAAAGGACTGCCATCTATTCTGCAGCAAGCCACAACTGTTGCAAACAGCTCGGTGACGACCCTGGGTGCCGAAGAAAGACCAAATGGCAGGTCCTTGAATTGGTAGTGTCAATGTCCCACTGGGAATTCCATAGTACCAGTGCTTTTGGTGAACATGCACATGAAAGTTGGCATCCTGTAGATGTAGCAAGCAAGACTAGCCAGTCCTGCAAATAGAGGGCTTAAGGGATATGAGCCAGAGTAACCATATAGAATTTGTCATTGTGCGGGTACAGGTTCAACATGTGCAGATCTAGTATGGGAAGTAAGCCTGCATCCTACTTCAGGTACCATAAAAAAGGTTGAAAAGCAACACTTGCCTTGCTCAGAGAGGGGCACCAGACCTTGCCAGAAGTTGATGAACATCCTTCAACAGAAGGGGGCCAGAAACAAGCACTGATTGGCCAAGGATTGGCTTGGAGGGCAAAGGGACAGTATCACTGGTGACCAAAGTGTAAGGCCCAGGCGTCTGACGTGGTAAGATCCCACTCCTCGCCAAATTGGGAAACCCTACCTCCCACACGGAATGAGTGGTATTGGTCTGTTTTACATGGGCTTCACACTCGGGGCCAAGTAGGGCACAGTGGAGGCTGACGAACCTCTTCTTGGAACATCTCTGACAAAAACCCCTAGTTGGACGGATTACATCTATTTGCCCTGTGTCCCTGTGGGCATAGGAGATGAAGGGATGAAAACACCTGCCCCGGCCTACGGGGGCCTTGGGCTGTTGCTGATGAACCTCTAGGCCCAGAGATTTAACAGTCACCTTGGAGGATAGATATTTCTGCAGGGACTCATAAGTTTAAGCCCCAAACAGATTGTTGCCATTGAACGGAATGCCCTAGAGGCGAATCCAGATATCTGCACCCATGAGCACCACTTCAACACTGTCCCTGTGCAATCGTACGAGGCAGACGTATCCAGGCGACACTGAAGAATTTGACAGCACACCCAATTGTCATCTTCTAACAGGGCTTCAAAGCCCTCCAACGTATTGTCAGCAGTAAGGTGCTCCACAGCCCTGAGACAGCAGAACAAAGAAGAATTTGGCCAAGGCACAGGAGGTGTTGATGAGCCCCCAGGCCCAGGCTATCTCAGCCAAAAAGCCTTCCTTCCCTAGGCATCTTGACTCTTACTCTGCCTGTCGGGAGCACAGAAGGGGAAAAAGGTCTTCAGGTTCCCTGTGGTGGCCTGGACTGCAAGGCACTCAGGAGAGGTTCGTGAAGACAGGTCTGAAGGAGCCACCCTGCGTTTCTTAACCAAATCCCAGTCCACAATCTGGGCCAAAGTTGGTTTCAACCATAATTCAAGGACGATAACTTCTGGGTTAAAAGCAGGAGGGTTTCCCTGTCAAGATTAATTTCCAATATCTGGCACAGTGGACAGATTTTAGGAGGCCAAACTAGTTCTAATGAAGAGGGGAGGATTGCCAACACCCAATCAAGGTACGTGGATGAGCAGTCATGGCTTCCTCTCAGGAGAGTGCGTGGGGTCAGGGGCCCTGAATGAGTCCACACAGTATGGCACACAGTAATTGAATGTACACACTCCCTGCTCATCCAGTATCCCATCCCCTTGTGGGGGTTCATGTTCGGGCCATATCAGCCAAGCTAGTGCCCTCCCCAGGCAATCCCATTCCCATAGCACCTTTCAGCTGCCAGTTTCACAAAGTATTTGGTTTCTCTCTACGCATGCGCCCGTAACTGCTCAAGTTTAGTGTATATTTATGCCATAACCGCTGGGTCCAGCTTGGTGGCATGAACATTTTCGAAATCTTTGAGCTGGAGTTTACAAACCTCCAGATCACGACGGATGGTCCGAAGAACCCAAATTCTTTTGAGAAAGCCATACATCTAATACATGCTTTAAATGTCTGCCATAACTTGCCATGTGATGTGGTCTCCGGAATGTTATGGTTGAAGTAAGTCTGGATATCATCTTCTATATCTGATCTAAACAGTCCTGCAGTGGCTCAGATGTGAATCTCCACGCTGCCAGACTGGGAGCCCCCCTGCCCATTTTGACTCGCATATTAACGGGAGAGTGGTGTGAGAATGTACGGGGGAGAATATTACCCTGCTGTACTTTACCCACTAATTGTCATGAGATCAACACTAGGCCAATGCAGGAAGACATTTTGTGTACTGATGAGTAGAATGTGTACCGCTGGTCTTGAAGGTGCAGGACTCAGCAAATATTGCACAGTTCAAGCCTCTCTATCCGACTTTGGAAACTCTGAGCAGCTCTGGATGCCCAGTCTAATCCGTCCGTTGATTTAGTATGCAGTTCATGTCTTTCCCCAGATGGCGGGAGTTGATGGATATGAATACAAAATATTTGCAATGTTCTCATAAAAGTCATGGGAATCTGTGTTTGAACTGTGCATATTAACAAGCAACACTTCAACCCCGCCCCCAAGTATACCGTGTTCCACCACATACCGTCTCACTGAGTCCCCTTCAATGTAAGCTTGAGGTACTTTGTGAATCAGAGTTAAAACCTCTCTGGATTGGGTCGAGTAAGACTAAAAGAACCTTGTGATTATCCTGGGATACAGTCACTTTTTTGTTATCTGTTGCTGTAGTTTACGTTTCTTGAAGAAACAGGATATTAGCTTTATGCCCATTGACATGTACCAATATGTGCCTGACTTTTGTGCAGTTACCAAGTTCCCCCAACATTCCAACTCGTGTCAATTACCCGATGTGCATCATCTCTAACGCATGGTGAGTTTCCCCTTTTCCAACATCAATGAACATTTCCATAGACACTGTCTGCCAGGACAATTTTAAAACCCCAAAACAATCCCCTCCCAAGCAGCAGGATGTAGACCCTCCCATCGCCAACATTACCGATCAGCCCATGAACTTGGCAGACCCCAAATGAACTACCACATACAACAAAGCAACTTGCATGGGGGAGCCGTTGCTGAACTTCTTGCTCGCTCACATGGCCCCTCCCCTTAAGCATGAACCTGAAACAGTTCTGTGCCCATTGTACAGGCAAGGATAGTTGTCAGTAGCTTCAGGCATTTGGGGCATTAACCCCCTTGTCTCCATTATTCTGACAGGGGAGGAGAATGTTCGCCTCAATATATGCTACTGTCCCCTCAGGTATTGTTTAGAACAGGGTCTTCCCCCCATGCTGGAACCATAGTCGTGCCAGGAAGAGCATTGCATACTGCACTGACCTGCCATGCAGAAGCTTTTTTACTCCAATGAATGATCTATGCTCTACCAGGACTGCAGTAGAGAAGTCTGGATATTTGTGCACAGTGGCCGATTCATAGCTGAGGGGGCCTTTCTCTCTAGCTAGACGCAGGCGAGATCTCAGTTGTGGTAATTTAACAGGCACACTATCACTGGCCTTGGTGGGGCTCCGTGCTTGCGTTTCATCGTAGGTGACTGGTGGGCTCTTTCCACCACATGAGGGGTTGAGAACAGGGATCTTCGAGTAGTTCCTTGAGCAAGGCCTCTACCGCTTGCTCAAAGGGGCCCTTGCCTAACCCTTCTGGCAGACTAACCATGCAGATGTTGCTGCGCCTAGACCGAGACTCTAAATGGTCGCAACATTGGAGAGCCTGCTTGAGATCCCTGGATATTGAGGAAACTTGAGTCTTTAGCCCTGCTATGTCATCGTCTGTTGTCCCAATAGGGGCTTCTGCCTCCGTCTCTCTGGTGCTCCGCCGCTCCATCTTGGCTTTCAATGTGGAGATCGTGGTAGGGATGTTGTCCAGTTTACTACTTACCACGTTGAACCCAGAATGCATACTGTCTCTAATCTGCCATAAGTCTGGCATATCAGAGGCAGCAGCACCCGAGGAGGACTCCCCCGGTTCTCCCACAGTATCCAGGCAGGGCTTGCTTGCCTGCCTGGTGAAGGAGTCAATGTTGCTTTTCTTATGGGCCCACTCCCTTTCGTCATGGTTACAGCAGTTGCACGTCAGGGAACTTTAGGAATCAAATGATGGCCAATATGGATTTGGAGGAAAGGGTGGCCACGCTCTTCACAGGATCTCTCAAAGGGGGTTAGAGAGGGTGGGGGCACTCAGAGTTCCAGGCACAGCTCACAGTGGCAGCACACATGCCACAATGCGCAGCAACGCCGGTCCCGGTGGAGCGCCCCCAGGTTTAGAGTCAGAGGTGTGCACCAGTGTCAAACACTGAGGGCTGCAGTTAAATTACACACTGCTGAGTGCAGCCAATCCCCCAATGTCAGCGCCATGCTCCAAAGGATCGCACTCCAGCCAGCCTCCTCACGGTCCATATGTAGCAGTTCTATGCGATCCAAGAGTTCACAGCACACTCCCACTCCCGGCCAGTTCCAGTGTCTTCCTTACTGCTTCGTAGTGGGGGAAGGGTGGGACTCTTTACTTCAAATGTCACCTCTGCCAGCCACAATCGCTTCCACAGTAACGCTGGGGGCCCTCACACCGCTATGGCCCCACTCCCAGCTTACCAGCATGGAAGCAATGATCTGTGAAGCACGTCTGCCGCAGGGCTGTCCTGACGATCCCTGTGACTCTCACTGCGCATCAAGGCCTGCTAGCTGCAGCAGTGCCCCCATAGCAGCCCTCTCCACTCTAAGCACCTTGGGATGGCTTCCCCATGTCACAGAGAAGCAGTTAGACCTCGCCCCAGGCCCACCAAGCTGAGGGGGAATGGCAGTCTCAGCTCCACCCAGCTTTCTTGCTCTCCCCAAGTTCAGTCACATCCGGGTTCCCGTCCGGTGGTGTGCGAAGTTCGGCTCGGCTGACAGAAACTACAGGGGGTCCACAGACCCCATACTTGGCTTGGATGTGACCCTAGGGTTCTGGTAGCAGTGTGTTTATTTTTTAGGCTAGATTGCCAGGATTGCGGGTCTGTGGCCGCATACAAGGGGCAGTGGGTCGTGGAGCTGAAGAAGCAACCATTTTTTAGGCTGCTCAACAGCGCCCCTTTAAGTTCCATACTTGAACGCGGAACGGCGACACTTCTGACAACGTAGCCCACAAGAGAGCTGATATGTTCACCGGGCAGTCAATGGACACTTCCGAAGGCTCAAAAGGGCTGGATCCTCGAGAAGGCGTCAAGACTAATTGGACCCACTAGTCCAATCTTTGATGCACTGCTCAGGGTCTTCACATATCCTGTAGTACAAGGGCTTCAACAGCCGGACACATGAACGGATGAATATAGCCATTTCAGAAGTAGTCTTGGAATCTTCGGCAGGCTGTACTTCTTCGAGGGATTCTTGGCTCCAACAATGATCTGGTGAAGTGGCTGCAGAGGTCCTCATCTTATCCAAAATCAGAGCTGCCAGCAATTCCAAGCCTACAAATGGTAATGATTTGCACCACTGAAACAGCCAGTAGTTGTCTAACACCTAGACTTTCTGGCACCACAAACGTAGAGTGGGACTAGACAGTCTCAACCCCTTCCTGGGCCCCATGCATAAAGTCATCCCTCAACCGCAAAAGCAGCAGCTTTCCCATGCAAGTGCATGGCCTTCCAGACCTGGCAAGGCAGGAAGCAGCACAAGAACAACAAGATTGCCAAAGAACAAGCGAAAAATCTTGCGGCACGGTCAGTTTAGGGCACTTGCCACATTCAGTAGCCATACGCTGTAAACGCAAATGTGCACACTAAAAATAATGCAAACAAAAAAAATGTATCTGCTGCCATCAGCTTGTCTTTAGGCACATATCAAATTAACCAGAAATCCTGAGAGTAAAAAGCTAGGGTGATACAAAAGTATGCCACATGTACTGCACTGTAACGTGCTGTGTGAAAGGTTAACAAGTACAAAAATTAAAAATGGAAACCGTTTTCCAGTACTGAAAGCCCGAAGCGCTTACCCGTTTCCCCATAACAAGAAGCACACAACAAGGGAAGTGAAGCTGAATGCTTTAACTTTCCTTTTAAAAGTCATAACAGGTTAAAAAACAGCACGAAGAATGGGGGTATAGGGCTACTCTGGAGGGAAAGTGGCAAAAAGAGAAATCTTTCCTAACACTCCTTCTACACCTTCATCAAGAATGTCCTGAAGTTCAAATTGCACCTCAGGTGTTGAAGAGGTTGACAACCCTATGGTTCCAATTACCTTAGCCATCAGGTGTTAAAATTAAGCCTGAGGTTTTCCTTTGGTAGGTGCAGGGGGCATGATAATCTATGGACCAGCGTCCAGACCACTTGCCTCTTGCTGCTGACTTGCAAGATTCAGCAAGTCTCCCTCCTCCCCATAAAATTACTCCGTGAAGTATCCAACTCCTTTGGGGCATAACCTCAAAGGGGATGGGATCACCCACATAGTAAATGTCTTCCCTAAAAGACATAAGGGCCCCCGAGGATCGGGGCATACTCACAAGGAATCTCGGTGCTGGATGGCATTGTGGAGTGAGGAGCTGAAACTGGAAGACCGACGTCGGAAGGCTGAATAGTACAGCACAGAAATGGGTCCTCTTTCATTGGAGCCGTGGATGAGCCCAAAGGCCTCAGAAGGTCGCAGAATTTTTTGAAGTCTCCGCCAGCTTGGCCAGCGCAGCAGACCGTGATGTCAAGCATCTTCAGCTGTGTGGAGGAAAGTGGGTAGGAAAGGGTGCCTTCGAACCTGCTCCTAGACTGGTGACTTCTCTTTGAGGAAGAAGAATTATATTTCGAAGTTTCCTGAACTTAAGAATCTCAGGCTCAAGGCGGAGGGCAGCAGGGAGACGTGTTGTAGGGACGCTGTCCCTGTAGCTTTGTTATTTGTACATTTTTGGTTATGAACTTTATGTTTCTAGGATGGCCTGGTGGCAGTGGATAGTTTTCTAACATTTTCATTTTTGTTGTTTTACGCACTCTTGCATTTTGTCCAATGCTCGAACATGGATGTGCAATGAGATTGTGGTCTGTGCTTTGGCCACATCGTTGTTTAGCCTTCTTCCTACTCCCGAAGAATTGGAATTCCCATATATGGAAACCCTCCTTCCCGTGCAAAGTGGCAGTCTGTTTACCGGATGTGGACTCTGGAACAGGCTGCCTGCAGTCCACATCTATGTCAAAGTCTGCCTCTTGCTAGGCAGATGTGCTGGCCGTGGGCTGGTCAGAATTGGACAGTTCCTACCGGTTTGAATGGTGCAAATTCTTACCATTAGTGAGCGGGCTATGGGTGACTTTACCTCGAATCTTGGAAGAAAGGGGGAATCCTGCAGCCATTCTTGACATAGTCATTGGAGTCCCTACAAAGAGGAACATCCTGCTAAAGACCCGGAATTTGTCGTTCGAAGCCAGCCAGTAGAGCTTTCTTCAAACGTCCTGGTGAAGCACTGTTCTTTTGTGTGTTACTTACCTGTGTTTTTCAATGCTAAGAGTTTGTCTAAAGCCTAAATAAATAACAATGTTTATACAATCTGACTAACTTATATAATTAAAAGTGCTCACTGTGTACTTAACTGAACTCTTCACCATCATCACACTTCCAAAGCCGTGCAGCTCAATCACAAATTTCAGAATGCAAGTCTAATCTAGGCAGTGTCTAGTACATGGTTACTCCAAATGTAGCCCCTCAGAATTATTTGAACTACAACTATTATCCTTCATATGATCCTTCACGAGAAACTATGCTGGCTAGGGATCACGTGTTGCAATCCAAAACGCTGGGACAGCACCTCAATGAGTAACCATACCTAGTATGATTCATGAATACCGTGCATGATCAAGATAAAACAAATAAACAAATCTGCTAAAATATTCTCAATATGGTGGCATTTAAAGATTTCGCTAGACTCCAGAGAAAGGGTTAACTAAATGGCAAACATATGACCAACACGTCAGGGCTTGGAAGGGCAAGTAAACAACATAGGTTTGAGTAAGCCCATTGATTCTAGAGATTTTATAAAAAATGCTAGATCAAACCAGTTGATCTCAACGAACAGGATAGGAGAGATCTAAAGATTTTGATGTTAAACAATGGCCTTTATTATGTTTGTGCTGAAACAAAAAGGAACACAACTGTCAGACTGAAAAACAGGTATGGTGGTTACTATCAACTGTGTAAGTGGTCAAAACAACATTAAGTAGTTTACTTATGGCCCTGTTGACAGTTTGAGTAAACCATGGACCTCAGTAATAAGATTTCAAGCACACTTACATGCGTGTTGTATGACTCAGTCAGATGAGGCACGATAACTTCTGTATGCCCTTTTGTTCCCATTGTTCCAGAATCTAGAAGGGGACGCAGGTTTGACACTGACCGGCTAAAATTCAAAACAAATAGACAGCATTCTAACTTTCATTTTAGATTTTATGTGTTTTTTTGCAACATTAAATTGGATTCATCTGAGAACCCGAGGCTTAAATGGTAACGGGGCTTAGAAACATGCATTTTAATCAAGCATTGCAGACTAATAAAACTAAGCAAAAAGAACAACATTTGTGTTGATGGTCAAGAAAGCAGTTGCAAATGCTTCAGAGGTAGGTGGGATAACAGGAATGACCATGGGAAAAGGAATACAAGATAGATCAGGACTCAGAAACAAAGCGGGAAAAGAAAGGAAACAATAATGCTGAACACAGTGATAAAGATCTGAAGGTGTGCAAATTAAAGACAAGAGAGAGCAAAAGGGAGAAAATAGGAAGGAGCAAAACAGTAGTTTGAAGATGAATACACTGCCACAGACTTTGGGGCATTAAAGAACATTTGAATGGATACATTGCTCCCACAGAAAATATTCCCAACCAACAACAGCTGACACAAAACAAGCTCTACATACAACTGTCACACCTCCCTGACTTCCTCTGTATATCTACTAGGAACTGCTGGTACCATTTCCTCAGCTCCTTTTTTCATAGCCATATGTATGATCATGTTGCCTTCAAAGCCCTCTTTTTAAACCTTGCAGGGAGTGTGGCCATCAAATGTCATTCTCAGATGCCCATCTCTCGTGTCTGGTGGCCGCACAAGGACCAAGATGCTGAGGACTGTGGTTCCAGGGATTCTATGTCCTTCATAGCGGTGAGGGAGCACATGGTAAAACGTTTTTTCTGGCCACCAGCAATGATACATCAGGGAAATCTTCTGAGAAATTCACTCCGTAGAGGTCAAAGATTCCCAAAAATGTTCCAGAAAATATCCTGGCACAGAAGCCCCTTTATATGACTCCACTCTATTAGGTCAGACCTTGATATGTAGAGGAGCATGGCCTTCACTGCATGGAGGGACAAGCTTTCAGACCACAGCAGCTCAGAATGCAATGCTGGGATTCTCTTAAAACTGCTGGGGTTCAAGGTGTCCTCAAATGTTTAGCTCCAGAAGCAGGAATGTGGATGTGGTTGCTGCAGTGGTCCCTGAGGAGTTGGTGGTCCTAGGTTAAGGGAGCATGAGTGGCGTTAACTGCCTGCCTGCAAGGACCAGTGTTGATAGCCATCCACAACCAACCTTCTTCTGGGCCTCAAAGACAGCCTGGGCCATCAGTCCCCTTTGCGACAGATGTTCCTTTATGGGTTGGGGAGCTGATCCGCTGGGTCTATCACTTGTGGCGAATCTAGGGAATGTTTCCCTTCTCCCCAAGGGGGAGCCCCCACTTTGAGGCTAGGGAGGTGAGCCCGCTCTGCAACACCCTCCCTAGGAGTTGAGGCAAGTGGAACGTCAGTGAGAGAGATGCACCCCTTAGGGGACATGGACTCCCATTCCTGTGAGGAACTCCCTAGACCCGTGCACGCCATGCTCTACATGAGATGCTCCACAATGCCAGAGACTATTAACCACCAAGAATGGAATGAACAAACACTTGATCTCATAGAAAAGAACATGTCCAGTTTAAATCAATACATTCAATTCACTGGGGTGGGGAGTACGTTAAATAACGTGTACTTGAGTCGGAGAGAGAGAGGAACATGCATGTAGGGACAGAAAGGCCCCCACCTGCGCAACACGAAAGGAGAGAGAGGAGCATACACGCAGAGAAGGGAAGGCCCCAACCTGCACAACACAAAAGGAGAGAGAGGAACGTACATGCTGTAATATAGTGGCTGGGGAACTATGAGCAGACTCCCCGTTAACTTGTAAGATGAACTGGGCCCTGGAAATCCCCTGCCCCAAGACCAGGAGACCGAGCCACAAAACAAAGTTCACAGTCTTTATGAACAGTTAAAATGACAGGAATCGCAACATGAACACTGCACAATTCTTCACAAGCTCTCACTCTCCAGGCGCATGTCGTCCCATTTTGTCGCCTAGAGACGTCACAAAAACAAAGTAACATCCCAAAAACCTAACAAGGGAAGGGATTGGTTAGCAATATATAGGCAAACTAAGGGCCCGATTCACAGAAGCGTTTGAAAATGGTGTTATCCTATTGGAAAACGCTCTGATATATATATATATATATATATGGTGGCTCCTCCTGAGACCACCTCTATGTGTTACAAATACAAAGTTACAGGTTAGTATAAAGAGGATTGTCCGGTGCAACATAGTGTAAGGTTATTGTGAAGGTGTTTAGGGAAAGGGCAGAAAGGGTCTTCTCACCATTGGTGCTTTGGACAGTTACCAGCCTAAGTGCAACTATTCAAGGTAGTGGGAACCACCCTGAAGGTGCTGCATGTTCCCAATAAGTTACCATCTCCGATCTCCTAGGCCCGAGACAGAACATTCGGCTTTGGACCAATATAAAACAGTTGTATCTTCCTGCCTGGTTTGATGGAAACAGTATGCTCTGTCTGCCTCAAATGAATAGGCTCTGTCTCGTAGATTCAGGTCATGTGTGTAGGGAGCACGAAATTGAATTTTCCTGCTTGTAATGAAGAGGATTTTTTACTGTGTCCCTCGCAGGTGTCCTATCACCTCTGTTAACTGGAAACTTCCCTTCCCTACTTGTCCTTGGTGAGGCTATGCACAGTGTCTGCACTGGAAGCTTTGTCTGCATGCTTCAGCAGGATCAGTCTGTCAGCTTTTCCCTGTATTCTGAAGTTCATCTTGCTTTTCCCATTCACTCCAATGTACCTATAGCGTCCATCTTTATTTGCATGGCCGTCCATTTTAGATGCAATTGAGCGTAGGCATGCCGTTCAAGTGTATTCTTAGGCGTCTTGCAGTTTCCGCATAGCAAAAGGAATACGTGTCAGTCCTCTAACTATGCGAGTCATAAGCATTTGCTTTGTGTCTATTAGTAATAAACTAAAATGTTTGTTTAGCTTTGTGCAGGAATACCTGTGTACTTTATGTCTAACGCATCTGGCATGATGTCAGCCATCGGCATTTTTTGAGGTTGCAGTCAGTCGACTTGTTCGATTGATGAAAGCTGTACCTCTTCGATACGGTTATCTGGGCATGGTCTGAATGGTTGTCTTGAGTAGCGCTTTTCACACCTGTGGTACATCAACGATGGTGAGGAAGGGGCCAGAATTGATGTATATTCTCTCGTTTCTCTGTCGCTGGGGTGCAGAGTGGGATGGGTGTAATGAGGGCTCTGTTTGGGTCGCCCACTACAACTAAGAGAAGGGAAGGCCCCTACCCTACACAAAGAGAGGAATGCTTATGCCATCAAGGGAAGACCCTGAACCGATTAAGACCTGCAGGAGGCGGAGTGATCCTAAGCGAGGAAGCCTGCAAGTTTCAAACGTGCCCGACAGTGGAGAGCAGGACACCAGAGCTACAGCAAGTCCCCAGCGAGAGAAACCGGGAAGACAGGAACCCGGAAAAAGGTGGTGGCAAGACGATATAGGATCCATGGTGGACAACCAGTCCACAAACCATTGCTGATATCACTGTAGGTATCTCACAACAGAGTTTGCGGTCAGCCCAAGAAACAGACAGAGGAGAAAAGGAAAGCCGAATGAGAGGAAGCCGACAGACACAAGCTGACGATAGAGCAACACCACAGAAGCGGTTCCCGAGGTACCAGGTTCCCAACGATGTTTCCCTTCATATGCAAAGGTAACAGGGAGAACGTGAACAACGGAAGGCCTTGAGGTAATCATTATGCAGTGCAAGCCACTCTTCTCAGTGGAAATAGCGAGCCAGAGTTAAATCTGAAACTGATGAACTTAAAAGTGTTATGATACAAGAGAAAGGATTACTCAAGAGTTGAATATAGAGCAAGAAGAACAGTAGATAACAATACCCTGGGAAAAGGGAAAGAAACTCAGCAATCAGTGCAAGAGGCACATTACAGAGAACATTAAGAGCCAAGCTTCAAAGGAAGTAGTCAATTAAATCAAACACAGAATCAAGTAGGCAAGAACAAGTTGAACGATAAATCCCAAGAGGGAGAGTCTATAAGAGGAATAGTATTCCATAAAGATACGCAGAAACCAGGAGCCCGGAAAATAGATATTGTAACAGACCCCTAAAAGGGAGTCCCAAAGAGAAAGAAAAAGACAAGAATCCATTTGAAGAGTTACAGGAATTAATCCAAGAAATCATGAGAGACTATTTAAGGATTTTGTATTAATCAAGAATCCAACAGATTGATGCTAGAAGTATCCACAGGAGAAGGGAGTCACTCTCCTGGTTTAAGTTATTTTGTACAGTGGTAGGGTAGTTATAACTAGGACTGTTCTTTCATAACTTGCTCAATACCGGAGACCAGCTTCTAAGGGCAAGACCCTGACTCAAACCTGTGTTGCTATGCGTGGTTCTTGCTTCCAAGACAAACGCGTTGCCCCTGAGCTATACCCCGGCCGAGAGAGATTAGCTTTGGACAGTGGACTCATTTCTTTTGACAGTCACGCATGACTGACAAGCACCTTAGTTAGTAACATAGGCAGGGACCTACCAATAGTGATAGGGAAAGATTGGCCTTATAATTTTACTTTAATAAAACATCTTTGAAAATGCCCTCAGAGTCTGCATCCTCCTTCTGACTTGCCACACAGTCAAACTGTGAGAAGGCCAGAAGGCTTTCCATATCAACTTGCTGGAACTTCGGGTTTATTTCTGACATCATCTTTACCATCAGTGTTTTAACTGTCCAGGTCCTTACAGACCATACCACCTTTATTCACTAAATCAACATAATGGGTGGGATGGTATCACTCAACCTGTGCTGGGAGGCAATGCTTCTATGGTTCTTGGGGATTGAACATGAGGTGAGGGATTTTGCCTCACCTCTCAGGCAATCTGAACCCTCAGTGGACAGGCTGCGGTATCACATGAGTGGGAGCTGATCAAGGATATCTGAAGGACGTTTTCTCGATGTGGGGGTTTCCTCAGATCGGCCTGTTAACGTCTAGCCAAAAAAGGAAGTGCAAGAATTTCGCCTTCAGATAGCTCTCTTCAGGGGACACCAGTGGGAATACACTGGTGATTCACTGGAAGTTCGACCTGCCATACATGTTCCCAGCATTCTTGCTGATTCCTCAAGTGCTAAGGAAGTTAAGACTAGAACAATGATATTGAACATGATGACTTGCCCTCCCTGTACTGTCAGTTGAAAGAAAGATTGTACGATGCAGGCTTGCATCATGATAATCCACCCCAAATCTAGACGCTGAACCTTCAATAACTGGCTATTGAGAAGTATCAAAACTGAAATCTCAGAGGAGGTACTTGGTGGGATGCTTTCTGCAAGGCACCAATCTATCAAATACATCTACGCTGGTTGCTGGTGCAAATCAACTGCTTGGTGTCATGATAAGGGCATCAATCCACTGTTGACTTTCTTTGGCAATTTCAGGGCTCAAAAGCAGGGACTGTGAAGGGATATTTAGTCACTATTTTAAAGAGAACTCTAGAGAAGAGGGGGATGTTAATATTTATTAGTGTGTATGGCTTTACAGTTTTTAAAAGGCCTCACAAATTCCTTTCAACCCAAGCTATGTGTGGTTCCATTATGCCACCTTAATGTATTTGCTTTTTTAATGCCAGTTCCAATTCAGCTTTAAAAATCATGTGCTTTAAGACAGCTGTCTTTCTACATGTTCGCCACTATTGTATCAGCTTCTTGAAGGTCCGTGCTCATGGCTCTTTTGGTCACACCTTCTTTTGGGTGTTTTTGAAAGAACAGGCTGTTAGGCAGAAACCTGTGCAGTTCCCGTAGGGACCACTGCAAAAGATTTAGGACTACAGGTGGTTGGCAGTAAACCCAATTGGTAGCAGTCTGTACCACCCAGATTTACCTGGTAGCTGTGGCTGAGCAGTCAGACTCCTCTCAAGATGAGTTAGGCAGTATGCAGAGTGTACACAATAGGTACAGAGACACAGTAGTACAAGCAAACACTGACCAGAGCTTTGGTGTAAAAGTATACAATTATTTATTTAAAGACACTTGTAAATTACACTAGCACAAAAAGAGGTAAGTAAATTCAACCCACAGTCACTATTACTAGATGGACATCCCTTATTCCTTATTAGACAAGTCTTAGTTAACACCACTTATTTCCAGACAGAGGTGAGCGCTTAACTAAAAATGGCACTCCAATAAGTTAAGAAAAAGGGAGGGAAAAGGCAGAAATTAGGAAAAGCACACAACACAATACTTTAGAAGCACCCAGCAAGGCAGGAAAGTCAAGTCTACTTGTGAGCAAAATGTTCAGAGGCCAGGCTCCCTCATAAAGAGAACAGAGCACCAATGCGCCCAAGATCACACAGTTTAAAAGTCTTGAAGTCTTGCAGGGAGTTCAGAAAAGAATTAAGTCAGCTTCAGAAAAGTTCAGTTAGCCTCCCTCAGTTAGCCGTTGCGAGGGAGGCCAGGCGGATACAGTACCTTCAAAGTGGAGAGGATCCTCCAGCGGGGGCAGTTGTTCCTGGCAGCAGGTGCAAGTCACGGCGTCGTCCAGAGGAAGAGATGGTCTCGACGAGGAGGGAAGCTGAAGGTCGTTGCACTGCCAGGGAAGAAACCAGCCGCGGAGTTCTCCGGTTAAAAGGTATGACCTTTTTATTCGCGGTAGTGGAAAAACCGTGGTATCCCGGTTGCCGGGATACTTGGCACAGGCAATGCGGCTACGAGAAGATCCGGGAAGGCGAAAAGACGGGCAAACTGGTTATCCCCACCAGTCAAAGGAAGAAGACTCTCCGGGCTGGAGATCTCCTCCATCGTCGGGAAAAGTGGTGAGACGGTCCAGCAGGGCTCCACCGTGGTGTCGTCGTTGCAGGTCGGCTCAGCTTCTCCCTCTTCGGATTCTTTAGGTCCTGTGGCGACTTCTGAAGTTCCAGTCCCCAAAGCCCTGCTTTTATGCAGAAAACCCCCATTCATTCAGCCTAGCTGTCAATCAAACATGCTAAGTGGTGAGCCGGGCGGCTTACCACTTGGGCCAATCACACAAGAGTGCGACTTGAGTTGCCAAGGCAACTCAGTCCAGGGTGCCTAAACCCCCTCCCACACCCCCTGTGGTACCCAGACAGAGTGGCACCACTTTTGGAGGCTTCTGTGGAGAAGCCCGCCAAAAAGTGGAACAAAGGGCCAGACTTGGGTTGGTGTCACAGAAGCGAACACAAACACCATTTTGGAACCGAGTTTCGGCAAAAAATACAAACCAGTGATTTTATATCAATTTAATAAACCGGCGGTATGTTCGAGGCTATATTAAAAAGTGGTAGCCTCGAACAATGGGAAAATCCCATAGGAAAATATTTGCGGTCGAAAATAAAGAGTAGTATCCACTGCCACCAGCCAAAACTCGATCAGGGGGGACGGACACGTGCCCCCTCGAACAACAGACCCCGGGGCAATCTAATTGCCCCGACCAGTACGTCCACAATATGATGGTTTGTACTGGTTTCTGTTCATAATTTGGGACTAGTAAAGCCAATGGTGACTTTACATGCCCTGGGAGACAGTAGTCAGTCCCAGGGTATGGAGTCTATGTTTGGGGGTCACTATGACACCCCTGGGTTACTGCACTGAGGGTGCTGTGTAACCCACATACCAAAAACACATGAAGCCCTATGGGGTAAAGGACCCCATAGCCCATAAAACACATTCAAAGTCAAAGGAACACCTCAAATCATGTCTAAGAAAGGGAGTAAAAGAGTCTCACTCTTAACAGGAGAGAAAAAAATAAACTCCAAAAATCCATCAAAGCTGCTGGGGGACTCACTAGGTTTGGGAAATTAGCCTTAACAGAGAATTCTCCCTAACACAGGCATATTCTCCTCTGCCCCTAGAACGGCCTTGAATTATATGTCCCAAGAACCAAAAGGTACCTACACGAGCAGTGTTTCGTTGACTTGGGAGGATGAAGAAAAGGCAGTCTTGAAGCAATCTATTTCTGGATTGCCTCATTAAAAAATTAAACAACCCAGCGCTTCTACCAGGCAGCAAAATGGGATTCCCTACACATGTTTACAAAGCATTACCTCAACTCATTGGTTGGAAAGGATGCAAGGCTGAGACAGTAGATACATCTGTTTTTTTTTGTGCAATCGTCTTCGTTGCACTTTTCCCTTCTTATAATACGGCACGGCTTGGGAGTCTTTGTAAAATTAGGGATCTGCAGAAGGAAAGTATCCATTACAAGAGCAAGTAACTTAATTCAGTAATGTTCTTGCTCATGGATAACTTACTTCCTCCACCAGATTCCTATTCACCCTCCTAGCTCCCCCTCAAAAGATTGCTCGCAAGATCATTGGTAGTTTCTATGTGACAGTTATGTCTCCCTTTTGATGTTTGGCAGGGGGAGTAAGGGGGGTGGGTGGAACTGATATAAATGGCTAGCGGCTCAAAGTATGCATACACCATGGGTGTCGCTACTAGAGAAAGAGCACAGAAGAGCCATGATGGCGCCAGATGCGGAGCCATATGATGCCATGTAGTGACTTTTGGAAAAAATGTCCAGACCAAATTGTTCATCTCTGAAATCTTCTCCAGGGACAATCTGTGGGGGAAATTTAGATATCCATAGGAAGAACAAGTTACTTAACCCTGGTAACGTTCTTTAGACTGGATATTCCTCCCACGTATTCCTCATCTTTGATATCTCCAATATCCAGCTTCAGCTACTTTGGAAAACATTTTCAGCAGAGAGCGTTGTGCATCAATGCAGTCGACTCGATGTCCCAAGAGGGCCTCCATCTCGAGGATGTTATCGAAGGTATATATAGCACGGGCAGTGCCAGTTGGCTTCAGTTCAGTTTTTTCATGTCATTATTACAGTAGAACTACCAGCCTTAATGTTGTCTAGACCATACTAGACTCTGAAGGAGCGTAAACTGCAATATCTACTTGCTTCCTTCCTACAACCCTCCACCTAATCCAGAATAGGGCAGCATGATTTATCCTTGGCCTTAATTCCATGGGCCATATATCCCCTTCCCTAAAAACTCTTCACAGGCTCCTGGTTGCTCCAAGGATCAAATTCAAATTCCTCTGCATCATCCATAAGGCTGTCTGGGGGCTGGGACCACGCCATCTGCAACTTGCACTTACTAAATACTCTCCCTCTAGACCTCTACGTTCCTCGGGTACCAACTCTGCGTGTCAAGCATTTCACTAAACAGAGGGCTGTTGGCCGATCTCTTTCCCCAGCTGGCTCATTTGTATGGAACAGCCTCCCACTTCCTCTTTGTCTTTTGCCGGATCTCCTCAAATTCTGGAAGCTCCTCAAGACTTTCCTTTTCACCTCCTCTTACCTTCCTCCCTCCACCCTCCTCCCTCCTCTGCTAATCCCACAGTGGCTGAGATTGGTGACCAGGGCCCTCATGTGTCCTTCGGCGCCCCGGCCTCCCACACCCAATCGCCTCCAGCCTCCGTCCGCCCACAGCACTTGCCTTGGCACCCAATGGCCTATGCCATGGTAGACCTGCATCTATATACTTATTGCAGCTGAACGCTCCCTAGCACTTCCTACAGTGGGCACTTATATCTGCTGCTCACCCACGAGCATGGGCACTTCAGCACTTTCCCCTCACTCCCTCTTCCCCTCTACTCGCTCTGCACTTGCACGCTCTGAATGCTCACAAGGTAGTAGGTTCATCTTTATCCTCCAGGGTACTACATTTTCAATCCCATGTTCCCTCAATGCTACCCTGTGGGCCCTTTGGAAACACAATTTACTTGTTGTATAGGCGCCTCACAAATGCTCAATAAATAAAATAAATGTATACATTCATATAAAAAAAAAATGTGTCAGTGACTCCCCCCATAAAAGAAACCAGAGCTGGACTACAAAGTATACAACAATTTTAGGCCTATTACCAATGTGCTTTTTTTGCTTAAAATAATTGATAAGCTTGCTACGTTAAAACTACAGGACCATCTGGAAAATGCTCAAGTCCTCCACCCTAGGCAATCGGGTTTCAGCTCCTTCCATGGCACGGAAAGTGCCTTGTTGGACCTGCAAACAGAAATGCAGAAAATAATGGACGATAGCAAGTCGGGGCTGCTGATGTTATTAGACCTGTCAGCAACCTTCAACCTTGTGGATGATGAGAAGCTTCTTGACAGGTTGCTTATAGGAACTTGCTCCAGAGAAGCAGCCACCTGGATCAGGACCTTATTAAGCAATGGGATGTCTAAAATTGCATGGGGTGATGCCTTTCTCGAAATCGGAGCCGCTAGAATGCGGGGTGCCTCAAGGAGCATGTTTTTCTCCATCCTTATGTAATTTATATTGTCGCCCGTTGTGTGATCGGCTGGATAGACTAGTAGTACCAATCAACTACTCAGACGATACTCAGCTTATTATGGACTTAAGTGGAGAGTATGAAAAAGATGCCAAGAGAATTGTTTTAATCTACAAATCAATTCAAAATTGGATGGCGACAAACGGGATGCGTCTTAAAGCAGCCAAAATTGAGCTTTTGATTTTCGGGTCATCCCATGCCAGCTCCAAGCTTAATGGCAAATATTCTGGCTTTATTATTAAGAATCACTATATCAAAACAGTGGCTAAAGTTAAGACTTTGGGAGTTGTTTTTGAATCCTCCTTTTTGACGCGCACATTAATAATGTGATTAGCAAAACTCAGTATCACTTGAGATTACTATGACTGGTTAAACCATACGTTTCAGAAGTTACTCGTACCACACACAGTCCGAGCTCTGATTATGCCTAGGATTGACTACTGCAGTGCGCTACTAGCAGGCGCTAGTGAGGGCAGTCTGGGGAAGCTGCAGATTCTGCAGAACAATGCAGTGTGCATCGTGAAAATTATACCTAGACACGATTCCATTTCTGTCCACAGGCGGAATTTACACTGGCTTCCTTTGGAAGCCAGAATCTGTTACAAAGTTAATACTATTGTACACAAATGTCTTTACCGACAAGCACTTTCGTATCTAAAGGATTCTATTGTTGTGCAACATCTCACGAGAACTACCAGGTCCAGTGATGCAATGTGCCTGATTTGTCCAAGGAGCTAGCGAGCCAGAGGAAATGGCAGATCGTTCCTGGTACAGGCATCTTTGGCTTGGAACAAGCTCCCAAAGGACTTGAGTGCGGATAGTAACCTGAAAACGGTCTTGTCTGAGTAATTCTTCTCCCTTCTTGCTGCCCTTTCCTTCTGTCTGCCTTTGGCAGTTTCGTCCTCCTTCCTCCACCCTGATGCTTGCGGGCTCAGGTGCAGTATAAATAGATAAATACATCTTTGGGGGGTTGTAATAACAGAACACCAACACTTTACTTTTAGAAACAATATGCAATTGTAGCAGAAGTAACATTCAATAAATGTCTATTAAAGTAACAGAGAAATAGAAAACAAGTCAATTTCAGTACCCGTAAACACAGTAAGTAATTTAGTTGGAACACTTAAAATGAATCTAAAACAATGTCCCTAGTACTCAAGAAGTCAAGCCCTGGTAGGGAATGAGGCCTAGTGCCTCACAAGTCATCAGTACAACAAAGGAGAAGTTACTTACCATAATGTTCTTGCTATGGATTATTCTCCTGCAGATTCCTTAGACAGATATCCCCTTTCAGCTTCAGCGCTTGGAAAAAAACTTCGACAGGGGGCGTAGTGGACCTCGACTTGACGCTCAATCGTCAGCCCCGGATGGGACGCCGGTCCTCTTATATATACTGCTTCACTACACCCCGTACCACAGTTCGGACCCTCACCCCCGCACCCTCCACCACACCAAGCTCAACTGCTGCAGAGGAAAACCAGCAAGAAAGGAATGGCCAACTAGCCAACAGAGGAATAGAAAAACATGTACCCCATGGGGCTGAACAAGACTTCATCCCATTTAAAAAAGAAATGTTTTAAAGAGGTCTGCGGCTTGCAACCAAGAAGAGAAACTGACCCTAGAACCATCACAGAGGATCCCCTCTCTCTCGAGAACAAGCATACACCAACTGCTAACACTTGATGAGCAGTGATGGATGGGAGGAGTGATGAATCAGGAGAAGAATTACGGTAAGTCATTTCCCCTTCAATGGATTGCCTTTCTCCCACATATTCCTCGCCAGCAGACTTCGAAAGCATTGGAAAACAATGGCGGTGGTGAGAAAGCTTACAGCAGAACATTCTGCAACAACGCCCTTCCAAAGCGAGCGGTAGCCCCACGGGCGACGTCCAGACCATAATGCTTCGTAAACATATGAATCAGGTTGCAGCCCGGCAGATATCCCCAACCGAAACTCCCCTTTGCAGGGGTGTAGAGGCAGAGACCCTTATGGTAGAGTGAGCTCTGATGCCAGGAGCCAATTCCTTGCCTGCGGTATGGTAGCATTCTGAGAAACATAATGTGATCCATCATGAAATGTTCTGCTTCGATACATCTAGGACTTTTCTTGAAATGGAATAGGCTACAAACAACTAATCTGTTTTTCTATATGCTGCCATTCATGCAGCACAGAAGCTTAATGCCCTCGGCAAGTATCCTTTGATTGTGGGGACCTGAAGGCCTGAAGAGGCTAGGGACAGAAGGAACTCCATCACTGTAGTGGTGGGAAAGAAATGGGATCAATCTTGCGTTCCCTGCACCACGCCTCAAATCTTCACCTGCATGCTTACCGAGATCTTGTAGATGGTCTGCGAGCAGCCAGCAACACCTTGAACACCTCCTCAGAGAAGTCCCAGTCATATCTCATCCTCTCAAGAGCCACGCATGTAGGTTGAGGGATTCCGGGTTTGAGCAGAGCACCCGACCTTCCGACTGGGTTAGGAGATACGGGCGACGAGGCAGAGGTGGGCAGATGGTCAAATCCAGAAGGTCCGATTACCATGTCCTCCTCGCCCAATCTGGGACGATCAAGATTAGGGTTGCTCGAAACCACCTCAACCTCCTGAGAACCCATGGAATGGCGGGAATCGGAGGGAAGGGCTAGTGGAAAGGAAAGATTCAGTCCACCAGAAACACATACCCTTGCACGCCATTCGCTGGGCACTCCCTCAAGCAAAACTGTTTGCACTTCCTGTTGGACTCTGTGGCAAACAGATCCACTGCTGGGGTAGCCCAGAGACACAGAAGAACTCCTCAAGACTTCCTGACAGACTTCCCACTTGTGTGAGACCATGCTCTTCCCGCTGAGAGCATCCGCCAAACTGTTCTCTGTCCCCACCAGATGAAATGCTGAGAAAGATCTGGTCCTCCAACAGCCAGACCAAAGTTGCATCGTGCCTCTGCAGAGGGGGCGGGAGCGTGTGCCACTCTGCTTGTTCAGGTAGTACACGGCCGCCATATTGTCCGTCAAGATCAGGACATGTTTCCCTTCAGAGACGGGGCAAACGCTTTCAGGGCTAACATGTGTTAGGCAGAAACCTGTGCAGTTCCCTCTGGGACCACTGCAAAAGATTTAAGACTACAAGTGTTTGGCAATAAACCCACTTGGTAGCAGTCTGTACCACAAAGATTCACTTGGTAGCTGTGGCTGAGCAGTCAGACTTCCCTCGAGAAGAGTTAGGCAGTATACAGAGTATTCACAATAGGTCAAAAGAACATAGTAGAACAAGTAAACACTGACCAGAGCTTGGTTTAAAAGAGATAACATTATTTATTTAAAACCACATCTAGAAAAACACAAAGGCACTAATAGTAAGCAATTCAAAAACACGGTCACTAAAAGATATACACTCCCTTAGAAGAATATTAGACAAGTCTTAAGTAAAGCCTCACTTAATTTCAGACAGCGGTGAGCACTTAACGCAGATGGCACTCTAATAATTCGTTAAAAAGGGAGAAAAAAGCAGAGTATAATATGAAACAGATCCCAACACTTTCATAAGATCAAAACAAGAGAGGAAGGCAAGTACAACCGTGAAGTTAGAGTTCAGTAGGCCGGATCCACTTTAAGAGGATCAGAACGAAATGTGTCCAAGGTCACACGGTTGAAGTGCACAAGAGTCTTGCAAAGGTTCAAAAAGAGTTGGACCAAAAAGAAAGGGACCAGTTAGAAGGTCAAGGCGGCCAGCCCAGTCCAGAAGGTTAAGGGGTTATTATTACCTTGTAGCAATCTTTAGAAAGGGAGGCCTGGCGGACACGGTACCTTGAAGTGGTGAGAATACTCCAGCAGGAGCAGTTGTTCCTGGAAGAGGATGCAAGTCGGTGCTTCGTACGGGGGAAGAGAGGATCTCGTCAGGGAGGAAGACAGGAGTCCGTTGCACTGCCAGGGAAGAAACCAGCCGCGGAGTCCTCAGGTAAAAGGAGCAGTCCTTTTATTCGCGGCCCAGTGGTAAGTGGCTTTCCGGTTGCCGGGGTGCTTGGCACGGGCAATTCGACCTCAAGACGGCCTGGGATGCGAAGAGAAGAAGGTAAACTGGTTGTGCCCACCAGTCAGGGGAAGAAGCCTCTCCAGTCGGGAGATCTTCTCTGTCGTCGGGAAGTGGTGAGTCGGTTCCGCAGGGCTCCACCGGTGGTGTCGTCGTGGTAGGTCGGCTCAGCTTCTCCCTCGACGGATTCTCAGGTCCTGTGGCGACTTCTGAAGTTCCAGTCCCCAAAGCCCTGCTTTTATGCAGCACACCCCCATTCACTCAGCCTAGCTGTCAATCAAACATGCTAAGTGGTGAGCCGGGGCCAATCACACAAGAGTGCGACTTGAGTTACCAAGGTAACTCAGTCCAGGGTGCCTAAACCCTCTCCCACACCCCCTGTGGTAACCAGACAGAGTGGCACCACTTTTGGAGGCTTCTGTGGAGAAGCCCGCCAAAAACTGGAACAAAGGGCTCGACTTGGGTTGGAGTCACAGAAGAGAACACAAACGCCATTTTAGAATCGAGTCCTGGCAAAAAATACCAACCGGCGAATTAATATTAAATAAATAAACCGGCGGTATGTTCAAGGCTATGAGAATTAAATAATTAAAGTTGGTAGCCTCGAACAATGGGAAAATCCCATAGGGATATATTCGCGGTCGAATATAAAAAGTAGTATCCACTGCCACCAGCCAAAACTATCAGGGGGGACGGAGACGTGCCCTCTCGACTAACAGACCCCGGGCAATCGAATTGCCCCGACCAGTACGTCCACAATATGATGGTTTGTACTGGTTTCTGTTCATAATTTGGGACTAGTAAAGCCAATGGTGACTTTACATGCCCTTGGAGACAGTAGTCAGTCCCAGGGTATGGAGTCTATGGTGGGGTGTCACTATGACACCCCTGTGTTACTGCACGCAGGGTGCTGTGTAACACACATAGTAAAAACACATGAGACCCTATTGAGTAAAGGACCCCATAGCCCATAAAACACATCAACAGTCAAAGGAACACCATAAATCATGTCCAAGAGTGGGAGAAAAAGAGTCTCACTCTTGGCAGGAGAAAAGAGAAAAAAAAAATCCAGAAATCCAGCAAAGCTGCTGGGGGACTCACTAGGTTAGGAAATTCAGCCTTAAGAGAGAATTCTCCCTAACAACATGATGGCTAGCAACTCTAGCCTGTTGATGTGCCACTTGGCTTCCATTGATAGGCCGCTCACCGACAAGTCATTGCAGTGACCTCTGCAACCTTTCAAGGATGCATCTGTGACCACTTGAACCTGAGGCCATGGAGGTCAGAAAGGCTTCCCTGCTAGCAAGCATCTCTTAAGATGAGGCCAGTGTTCTTGCCTAAGGTGGTGTCAGAATTCCATCTTTCTCTAGCGATAGATCTTCCTGTCTTCTACCCACCTGTGCACCCCTCCAAGTTGGAGGAGCGTTTTCATCGGTTGGACCCCAAGAGGGTGTTAAGATTCTATGTAGCATGAATGGCTAGCAAGCTACAGCTGCCGGCCCACTAAGAAAGGTAGTTGACCACAGACCTGGACACCCCAAGGACGTTCTTCAGGGCTCAGAGGTACAGGGACCCCTGACTTTGCAGGAGCCATTGTAACCATCTCATTCGCAGCCAGGCTTCTGGCACTAGAAAAATACAGAAGGCCATGTGGCCTAAGAGGCAGAGAGAGGAAGCCGCTGGTAAAGTGGCGTGGTTCTGGAACAGTCGCACCATCTGTGCAATACTGGATACTCTCTCCTCGGGGAGAAAAGCCTTCCCTTCCCAAGTGTCCAGGACAGCCCCGATGAACTCGAACCTCGGCGCTGATGCAGTTTTAGACTTCTACAAGTTCAGGGAGAAGCAAAGGCTGTGGAGCAGTGAGCAAGTGTCCCAGAGACAGGACAAGACCTGCTCCGCCAATGTCCCTCGGATTAGCCAAGTCATTCAAGTACGGGAATATGTGGACACCGGATCTCCTGATGTGAGCCGTCATTATCACTATGAGTGTGGTGAAGACCCTCGGTGCTGAGGTCAATCCAAAGGGAAGCACCTTGAACTGATAGTGCTTGTCCCCTATAAGGAACCTCAGGAGCCTCCTGCGCTTTTGATGTAGCGGCACATAGAAGTAAGCGTCCTGAAGATCTATGGACACCAGCCAGTCCTGTAACTCGAGAGCATGGAGAATCTCTCAACGTCACCATCCTGAATGTCTTTCCTAAGGAACTTGTTCCAGGCCCTGAGGTCTAAGGTGGAACAGAACCCTTCCCCTTCTTGGGTACCAGGAAATACCGGGAATAGTAGGCCAACCTCCTCTGCTCGGGTGGTACCTCTTCCACAGCACCCTTCAACAACAGGGCTTGCAGTTCTTCCTGGAGCTCCTTTTCCAGCTGGGAAGGAGGTGATGGGGGTCTGCTCTGAGATTTTCTTAAGAAGGGCAGACAACTCCACTGCATGAGGTCCAGGGTCGAAGCGTCGGAGGTCATCTCCTGCCACTGGGTCCAACGCTCGGACAGCTATCCTCCAACCGGTGAGCTGTGGGAGGGGAAAAATCAAATCAAAACGGCTTTGAGGACTGAGCCCCCCAGCCACTGCTGCCACAGTCTGCTGGCCTCTAGAGGCCCCCCTCCCTCTTCAGGAGCACGAGAAAACCCTCTGCCCCTTCCTGGCTTGCGGGAGCGGAACATCCCTGCCGTAGAGGATGTAGTGCCTGTAGCCTCTGCCCCTAGAAGCAAAGCTGAAGGAAGGCTTGGCTGGCTGTTGTGCAGCTAGGCCTAGCGAATTGGACTCCTGGAATTCCTCCAAGGAGTCACTGGCCTTCGAGCCAAAGAGGTTCTCCCCATCAAAGGGCATGTCCAACAACTTACTCTGGACATGAGGAGAAAACCCAGAGGAGCGCATATAGACCTGCCTCCTAAGGACCATGGCTGAACCCATCTACCGACCAACACAGTCCACCACGTGAAGGCGGGTTTGCAAGGACTGCCTGGCCACCTCCTTCCCGTCATCCACCAGCTGCATGAACCCGTCCTGCAATTCCCCTTCAGGGAAGTACTGGGCTGCATGCTCAATTGCTTTCCATAGTCCAAATAAATATTTTGCGAAGCCACAAGAGACAATAGCAGCCTTTAAGGCTATGCTCCCGGAGAGGAAAATCTTTGCAAGTGCATCCACTTTCCTGCCCGCCCCGTCAATTGGCAAACTGGATGTGGATGAAGCCGTCCTGGTGGACAGCGTGCCGCCTGAACAACCAAACCCTCTGGTGTGGGGTTAGAGGAGAGAAAAAACATGTCTCCTCTTGCCGGCCTATACTTGTTTGTCAGGCCGTTGCCACAAGGAGGCAACGGGGTCAGCTATAGCCAGGTTAAGTGGCATATTCCTCTCTGTGGTGGGACCCTCCTCAAGAAGGTTCATGAGCTCATAGCCTTGGACAGTTACAGCAGGGGTATTCAGCCCAAAGGTGTCAACTACCCTATCCACAGAGGTCCTGAACTTTGCATGAGTATGGGCATATGGATGGGCCTGCTGTAATTCGACATCTGGATATGAATCCAGGCCACTGGCATCATGCAGTCCCTCTGCCAAAGCAATGAGGTCTGCCTGGTCAGTGAAACAGTCTGTCCTACCAGTGTCTGAATAAATGCGGTCGACGTTATCCTGGTCTCTGTCATTGGTGCCGAAAATATGAGCCATCGACCCGAAGAAATTGGATCAAGACAATAGTAAGAAAGACTGACCACCGATAATCGGCATCAAGGGCTTGTCCTTCGACATCGAGGGAATGGCTATCTGTGTCGACAAAGTGGGTGCCACTGGCGCATCGAGAACTATCGGGCCTGAGGCATGCAGGAAGGTCCCGGCGTCTAAGGTCGGCCCGTCTTGCTCAGTGCCGAGCCCAAAGGCTCCCCTGATGCAGACGGCATCTGTGCTATCCCGGGGCTGGAATCACTGGGTGCCACTGGAACTACCAGGGCCCGCGGTTTCGGGGGTTCGCCCGCACCCGCAGCCGCCTTCTCAAACATGGTAAACATTTGGGACTTAAAGTCCTCCCATTCCTGTCGGGACAGCGGCCCGCCGACGACTTACTGCGTTCCGACGATGACTCGGTCACATCAGTGATGCCTCTTCTTTTTGTGCAAGGACAACGATAAGTGGCTCCAAGAGTAGAATCTCTTCTTCACCTTACACCCGTGCCCCCTCTCTTTCTCAGGTGTGGGCCCTCCGTTCTGGCCTCAGAAGACCGAATGGACGACCGCGCCAGTGACTTGGACGGCAGTCAGTCCAATGCAAGCTTGGCTGCCCGCTCCCAAAGATTTCGGCTTTATTTTGCCGCATGATGTGCACCCCTCAGTGTTGTGACCCATGCCGAGGCACCACACGTAGACGCCATGCGGGCCGGTGACCGACATCTTGGAGTTGCAATCGGAGCAGTGCTTGAATCCAGAAACTGAGGTGCATACCTGGCAGTTCGCGGTGACTGAATTTGATGAAAAAACATCAAATGAAGTTAGTTTGAAAATCAAAGTATTCGCTAACGTTCCTCAAGAGCAGCGTGCAGAGCACAGAGAAAAAAACGAAATGAGGTACGGGAGTAGTGACCCAATGTATATACGACGCCCAATTTCACGGCCGGGGCAGACGACCGATCACCGAGTGAAGGCAGATCGACGCATTAGTCGAGGTCCACTACGCCCCCTGTTGAAGTTTTGTCTGAGCAGCTGAAGCTGGAAGGGGATATCTATCTGATGAGGAATTTGCGTGGGAAAGATAATCCAATGAAACACTGTTCAGGTGGGTTTACTACTGGACTGCAAAACATATCTGAAGACCACAGGCTGCAGGCAAGTGTTCCAAAGTTAAGGAATATTCACAAAGGTTTCTCTCCCAGTCCCACCACTCAAGGGAAGGCCCAAGGGCGGAATTCTTGACAGACCACCACCGATCTTAGTCAGGCTAGGGAGAGACAGGATGATGACTTTACACAAGTGGGGGTAGGAATTGGTAGTATAACCCCCCTTACTCGGATTCTACCATATTTTCCACATGTTCCATGCGATAGCAACATCTCTTTGAATGTACATTATTCCATATATTTGTCAACAAGGCTAAGAATAATATGCCAATTCTAAATTTTACGTAGCGTGCGGAAAATAAACTATGGTTTCAGGTGATCAAGATACCATTCGAAGCACATTGAGGCTATTGTAGGTCAATACTTACTGAGAATCCACTAATTTTAGACATAACTAGTTTATGATCCTTAATTGGACTTTTTTATTTTAATTTTTGAAACTTTTTATTTGCAAGTAAACAAACGCACAAAAAGGCCAGTTAAGCATTATTGCAATACAATCTTATGAGTGTAGATCGTGCCAATACATTCCACAGGCCAGCATTATTCCATCCCCCTACGGTCGCCTTCCCTCATAGGTTTCTTATCCCCGGTAGCTCCTTCCCCTTCCTGGACTACGACAGTGCAATCCACCTTTGCCTATAGGAACTTTACTTCAGATCACTTCCTCTAATATTTACATTTGGTTGGGCCCTTTGTCATCAACGTGAACATCGTCTGTATTAGTGCATTCCAAGTTTCAATAACCATACTCCTTTTATGCATCCCTCTCTGCAATGCCCTGTGCCACACTGCGGTCTCAGCTAATGACCAGCGCTTCATGTCTACCCACAAGTCCTCTATCCTCGGGCCCTTGGGTAATATGCAGATTAAGTCTTTTAGTTTAGAAAGATGCAAGGCGTGCATCACGCCTCTCGGGAACAGCCCCAGCAGGCAAAATTCTGAGGGCCATGAGTGCATTTGAATTCCTCCCCTGGCCGCCCCTCCGACATCCCTTTCCAAAAACTCCCAATCACTAGACATGTCCAGAACATGTGCATCATGCCCGCCCCTTGCTAGGCACACCTAAGACAGGTCTGGCCCTTCCCCTGGCTTATGTGACAGCCTGTGTGGGGTCAGGTACACCCTGTGTGTGACGTACAATTGGGTAAGCTTAAATCTAGCGTTTCTTTAGACTCCCTTGGTGTATCGCAACACCCTACCCCATTCTGCATCTGTGAATGTTCTTCCCAGGTCTGTCTCCCAGCTGCTGTGCACCCCTAGCTCCTCTGTTGCAAGGCCACCCAGGAGCAGGTCATGCAGTCAGAAGAAGATATGGCCCCCCTCCGACACATCATACATATTACCTAGCACTGCATTAGTCTCTCCCCCCTCGCAAAGGCCCGGCCAGCTTGTTTATTCATCTAGCGATTCCCAGATACAATAGAAACTGGCCTCTGTGAACCATATACACTGACAAGGGTCGGGAACTCCATCATCTTGCCATCCCGTGTTAGGTCACCCACCATAGCTATCCCTTTACTTTCCCATTGTCTTCTAAACTGTTTCACGACACCCCATTGGTCTCCAAGAGCTCTGATCGAGGGGATACACGAGGAACAATGGTCAGGGGGCCCCAGAAGCCTCCAAACCCTGTGCCATAAATCTTTGCCAGGTTTCAACAGGCCAGAGGGTCTTGGTAGTACAACTTCCTTTGTCCATAGCACTTCGTTTAAAAAACGACGCCCCAGCATTGGTTGCAATAGTGATGTGTCCTGTGAGGCCGCAGCTCCCAGCCAATTCACCACAAATTGCAGTTGCCCTGCTAGGTAATAGAAGTCAAAGTTAGGCACTCTGATTCTGCCATCCCCATAGTCTCTCTGCAATGTGCGTAAGGCAATTCTGTTTCTCATCCCCTCGCACAAGCCCCCCCCCCACTGCCCCCACAGAAATTCTCAGGCTAACATGTTCAACCTCCTGAAGAACCCCCTGGTATATTGTAAGGCACTTTAACAAAATGATACAAAAGACGCGGGAAAAGCACCATTTTTCACAACGCTGCCCTGCCTGGCACGCCAAGGGGCAATTTCTTCCAGAACCCCGTGGAATTAGGCACCCCATCCAGGACCCTGTTATTCTTGTGAGAGGAAGCAGGGTTGTGCCATACTTTAATACCCAGATATCGGAAAATAGCAATCGCCCACTGTAAGCCAAAATAAGGCAACTGTTCCTCAGGAAGCCCTCTGAGTCCCACCAACGGGAACAAACAGGATTTCTCCCGGTTGTCCTTCATACCTGAAAACATGGCAAACCGATCTATAATGTCCAGTAGGTGTGGTCTCAGGCTGGCTCAGATACAGCAACATGTTGCCTGCGTACAAAGAGACCAAGTGCTCCACCCAGTCTATCACAATTCCCGCCCTGCATATTCCATTCTAGGGAAGACAGCCAATGGCTCCAATGCAAGAATGAACAGCATTGGTGACAATGGGCAGCCCTGTTTGGTGCCCTTGTGTACCTCCTACCCCTCAGAAATCTATTTACCGATTTTTACCCTTGCTTTGGGCGCAGTGTAAATCTTCTTCCCCCATTGCAAAAACCCTGCCCCAATCCCAGAACGCTCAAGTGTCGCCAGCAACCAGTCCCATTGGATCGAATCAAATGCCTTGACAGCATCCAAGGAGACCACCACGCAGTCCTCCAAATGATTAGTGCCATCTATCACATGATGCAACCTCAAGTTCCACGAGGTGCTGCGCCCCGGGACATACCCAGTCTCCCACCACCTTCTTAAGTCTGTTTGCCAGAACCGCTGTCAGGATCTTGCAATCCTGATTCACTATAGAGAGGTGTCTATATGATCCACAATTCTGCGAAGGTTTCCCAGGTTTGAGAATAGGCACTATAGTGGATTCCCTTAATGTATTTATTTATTGTGCATTTGTTAGGCGCTTATACAAGTGAATTGTGTGTCAAAGGGCCCACAAGGCAATAGGGAGCGAACATGGGATTGAAACAATTTGTACACTGGGAAAAAAAACGGACCTACTAGGCCTTGTGAGCATTCTGATGTGCAAGTGGAGAGGGAGAAGAGGGAGGTGTGAAAGGAGTGCAAGTCCTGGAGTGCCTGTGCTCGTGGGTGAGCAGCAGATCCAAGTGTTCAGTGTATTAGGTACAAGCCTACAGTGGCATAGGCCAGTGGGTGCCAAGGCAAGTGCTGTGTGTAAGCAGAGGCTGAGGCAATTCGGTGTGGGAGGCCAGGGCTCTGAAGGACACATAAGGGCCCTGGTCAACAATCACAGCGACTGTAAGATTAGCAGAGGAGGGAAGAAGAGAAGGAGGAGATGAAAAGGAAAGTTTTGAGGAGCTTCTGGAATTTGAGGAGGTCCGGCTCAAGTGGAAGGGGGAGGCTGTTCCATAAGAGGGAGCCAGCTGAGGAAAGAGATCGTCCTCCAGCCCTCCGTTTATCGAAACGCTTTACACACATAGTGGGTACCGGAGGAACGCAGAGGTCTAGGGGGAAGAGCATTTAGTAGGAGCAATTTGCAGATAGCGTGGTCCACGGCCCCAGACAGCCTTATGGATGACGCAAAGAGATTTAAATTTAATCCGTGCAGCAACCATGAGCCAGTGAAGAGCTTTTAGGGCAGGAGAGATGCAGTCCCTGGGCTTGAGGCCAGGGATCAGTCTTGCTGCCCTATTCTGGATTAGCTGGAGGGGTCGTAGAGAAGAAGAGGGTAGATTCAATGGACGGCTATTGCAGTAGTCAAGCCTGGAGAGAACCGGGGCTCGGGTAACTGAGTTTCTGGGGACAAGTGAGAAAAGGGAGAATTCCTTTGAGAAGGAAGAGTTGAAATTAGGACTTCTTGGCAATTACTGAATGTGAGGGAGGAAGGAGAGATAGCGAGAGAGGAGTCGAAGTTGACTCCAAGGTTTCTGGCTTCAGATGAAGGAGAAGGAGGAGAGCAGATAGATGATGGCCTTAAGTTAGGGGAAGAAAATAGGAGCAGGTGTCCCATTAGGAAGGATCTCATTCTTGCTGGCATTGAGGCAAAGATCGTTGGAAGGGCACCAGGACTGGATGGCCGATAGGCATGATATAAGTAGTAAGAGGGTCAGCGGGGAGAAAAGCTGTGTGCCATCTGCGTAGCACTGGAAGTTAGGAGAGAAGGTGTAAATAGTGCCAGTGAGGCAAGGCAATTGTTAAAGAGCCAAGGGGAGAGGTTGGCGCCCTAGGGGACACCGCAGGTGGAGAAAGAGGTAAGGGAGGAGAAGGTGCCCAGAATAACCGGGGATGGATGGTCACTTCGCTCCGAGATACCCAGGGAATCGTGGAACCATTTTATGAGGATGGAATGGTTGACCGTGTCAAAGGCAGAAGAGAGGGCAAGTAGAATGAGGACAGCTGGAGAGTTAGAGTCCAGAGATGCAGGCAGTTCTTCACGGGTGTTCAGAAGAGCAGTTTCTGTGCCTCTGGATACTACTAGGTAATACCTCCAGGTCATATGCTTCTACAAAGACTTCCAGAAGCCTGGGCACCAGTACGTCTGCGTATGCTTTATAAAATTCCCCAGGGAGTACATCTGATCCAGGGGTCTTGGCAGTCGGGAGTTCAGCTATTACCGCACTGATTTCATCTAGTGTCAGCTGGGCATCAAGCATCTCCAACTGCTCTCCCTCTAGCTTGGGTAATTCTATTTGAGCTAGGGCGTCACCAATCTCCCGATCGTTCATCATATCTTTTGAGTATAGGGACACACAAACTCAAGAATACCTCATTAATCTTACTTTGGGTCCCAACAATGGCATAATTTGCAATAGCGCTAATCATATCTCTTGGTTCTTCCCATTTACATAACCATGCCAGCAAAATCTGAGGCTTGTGTCCCTCAGTGTGTAGCCTCTGGGTATATTTTGCAACATTCAGTTTAACCCAGCCTTCCCCACTCCCACATGCACTTTTGGCACAATTACAGCAACCTTTCCGACCCTCCCTCCACCTTCTCCTCTGTGCTCCCCTCCCGCACAACAGCATCTTCAATCTCCTATAGGTTCCGGACTATCTCCTTTCGGAAGCCTCCCATTTTCCCCAATCGCTGCCCCCCTCATAACTACTTTGAAGGCGTTCCACAAAGTGCCTGAAGTTCTCCGCAAACATATCCCCCAGATAGCTATTAAAATCATCCTCCAATAAGGCATCCGCTCTTAGCCACCAAGTTGGTACCAGGGGTCTCTGTGCAAGTCTCTGCCATGTTGCTACCGACGGTCATGATCTGAAAGGGCTCTAGCCTTATATGTCCACAAACTTGCCCAAAGTTTCCATCCCAGTGAAGATATAAATCCATACGTGCCGAAAAATGGAAATAACCCTGTGCCTCGCCATGTCTTTCCCTCCATATGTCTACCAATTGTAGATTCCGCAAGAGGGAACCAAGAACATTAGCCCGTGGTGCAGGTTTCTATATTTCCCATCTGATCTATCCAAGCCAGGATTAAGGGGCAGTGAAGTTGCTGCCCCAAACCCATGGTGATCCTCTGTATGCAGGCAACTTTGAGTATAACGCAGTGGTGTTGTGTTTTGGAGCATATCTGTTCACCAAGCAGACTTCTCCGTTTTCTAATCGCCCGTGTACCACAACCATTCTGCCCTCATCATCTATTTTAAACTCCAATAACTGGAAGTGGGCCATGGGAGCAATCCAAACAAGAAGAACCCTGGCATACCCCGAAAAGGGCGAGCCATACAGCTAACCACCCCATTCCCTAGATATTGTACCATGTCTGTCAGCCGTGAGGTGCGTCTCCAGCAGTAGCGCAACCTGTATTCTCATCCTGATCAAATATGCATGCACGCAATCTCTTGACATAACTATTAAGCCCCCTTCTACAAGACTATACCTAGGCCATTGAGCATTGTTTTAAGAGGTTCCACCGGGGCTTTCCTTGTCCCACCACCCCTCAAGCTTGTTTACCAAATCTCCTCTCTCGGATCGGCATCTTGCAAGAGTGGGACATTTTTTCCCTGCCTACTGTTATTGCAGTGCAGAGCAGAGCATTGCAGTCCTCCACCCTGGCTGGGGAGTCGAGCACCGTGGATTTGCACACTGAGCCCAATGCACCTGTCAAACTAAACACTCCTCTTCAACCAAACATTGCCCATATTCCCTCCCCTCCTTCCGTTCCCTGAAAACCATAACCCCTCCCCCCAGAACACCCATGCCCCAACAACAGGCCAGCAGTGAGTGGCCTGCTCATGCTCAGCCGCCTCTCCCGTATCCTCCTCCCGCTCTCTGAGTAACGAGCAGCAGCTTAATGCCTTAAAACGGGCATCTGAAGTTACAACAGGGGTATGCAGCGATCGCCAACAGCTTCCCCCTCCAGGGAACCTGCTCTCTGTCCTGGCGTCCTTGTTCCACACACTCCCACATTTCCTCCAGTATCCCCATGCCCCTTCCACCCAGGATGCAGGAGGGAAAAGCCAATAGGAATCCTACTCTGCGTGTTCCAGCACCACCAATTTATGGTTAATTATTAGCTATGTTCGGGAGCCGCGGCACCCCCTGTGCATCCATCCTGGAGTGTGCCTCTGACGTGTCCTCAAAAAAGTGTGATCTACCGTTGTTTAAAACCTTCAGCTTGGCCGAATAAATCAACATATACTGTAGGTTTGCTCATCGTAATCGTTCTTTGTTCAGCCCGACGTTGCTCTACGCTGCTGCACCAAGACAGTGTAGTCAGGATATATCGCCAAGTTTGATGAATCTCTAGAAAATGCAAGAATCCTTTTCCTATCCTTATAGTTCATGATCTTTGCTATCAATGGTCTCGGGGGGAGGAGGGGTAAGAGGGGGTGCTCACCAGCGGAGGTCTGTTCGCCAGTGATCTATGGCGCTCTCTCGACAGTGAATCCCTGTGTTAGCGTGGAATCTCTGCTTTCTCCTCCCTCTGGAAGCCCTAGTATCCTGATGTTGTTCCTGCGGGCTCTTCCCTCTGCATCTTTCGCACGGTGTTCTAGAGTCTTCAAACAATCCAGCAAATTTGCTACTTGGTTCTGAGCGCTTGCAATGTTGGTTGTGTTGTCTTGCACCTGCTGTTCCGCCGTGCCCAAGCTGTCCGCTAATGCTCATACATCTTGGCGCAGCAGACGACGTCTATGATGACTGCATCTATCTTATGCTCCAGTGCTGTTTTCAGCACTGCAATTGCTGCTAGAATGGGGAATTACCCTTGCTGAGCTGTCTGTGAGGATGTTGCCGTTTCCACGAGATCTGCTTGCTGTGTCATGTCATTCCTCTCCTTGTGTGTGTATACGCCTCCATGACAGTCTGTCTGGCTTTCCCTTTATGGCCCTTGTCCGACATTTGGAATTAATGCTCAAGCCAAGTCAGTGCTGTCACCCAGAGCTCGCACTCTTCCTGTATCCCTTCTCCCCGTGCCACTTTAGAGGCATCTCTTAGTCCAGCCGCGTTCTCCGGAGCACTACAGATGTCACTCTGCTCCCAACCGTGTCACTGCCTCTCAGACGGTCAACCCACAGGATGTTATACGCCTGCTCTGCACAGTCTCAGAGTGGCAATTGCAATATTCACCACTTCACTGCCGGGCTTTCTGGCCTGCTTCTCTCCTTATCTGCCTGCAGTGCCACAGGATTGTGTCTCAGATTGTGCCCCCCGCCCCCATGAACTCACCGCAGTCCCACCACCTCGCTCCGCCTCCTGGTCAATTCCGCAGGATCTCTGTGTGACACAATGTCCCAATCTAATGCATCTAAAGGCCTTCCATGTGCCTCTCACAGGCTCTCTATTATTGTCCTGGTTCCGTCGCAGCCACTTGGGCTCAACACAGTGTGCGTCTTGCCACAATGTCTGGTGGTTGCCCTCTGTTAGGCAGAATCCTGTGCAGTGCCCTTAGGGACCACTACACACAATTAAGACCACAAGTGGTAATACAAGTTCACATTTGGTACACGCCTGTACTACTATGTTAAAATGGTAGCAGTAGCGGAGCAGCCAGGCCTATCTCAAGAGAATAAGAGCAGTAGCAGAGATTACACAAAGGGACCACAATTACTGTGACTCAAGCGAACACCGACCCAAGGTTTCAGGTAAAAAAATATAAGTACATTTATTTTTAAACCATTTTTTATAAACACAACACCAGTATTAATTCAAAACCACACGTAAAATACACTACAACCAGCCAATTCACTTGGTACAGTAGGACTCAAGGTAGTTACCCTATGTTTTAACGGACCGGTGTTGTGAATCAAACGATGTTACCGGGAATACACATGCTATCACTTTTTGACAGTAATGATAGTTCGGTCTTACTAAAGATACACGTATCCACGGCAAGAAATGTTACCAGGGCAAAAACACACTTAGCACCTGAGTTAACCAGAGAGAGTTGGGGGTAAAAGTCATAGGCAATACTTTTGTCAGGGCAGACAGAATCAGAGAACACTCATTGACAGAAATTCAAGAGTCAATAGGCCGGAGCCAGTGTCAAGTGGAACCGGGTTCCTGTTGTCGAGGATCACACAGTCGGACAGTTCAAGATTCAACGTAGCCAGTACTTAGATATTGTCAACAGTGGAAGCAAAAGTTATAAGGAGGGAGGGAAGACAAGGGCAAGCCTTGGAAGAGGAGGAAAGGGATTCACCCTAGCTCCTCGAAGCAGAACACAGTACCTTATTCAAGGAAGAAGCTGGTGCCACGGCAGTTGTTCCTGGTAGATTCCTGCAGACCCACGGTTCCTGGAGCTTCAGCAAGAAGGACGACGTCTGGAGGGGTCTGCACCACACAGGGATGAATCCAGCAGCAGCAACGTGAATAAAAGGTGCGCTCCTTAAAAACAGGAGAGGCTCTTCAGCTGACTATCCGGCCCACTACAGAAGTGTGCAGCGATTATGACCACGAAGAGGATCCTCTGGCTGTGGAAGATGAGCTGTTTGACCCCACCAGGCTCAAGGGAAGAAGACTTCGGACTGGATCTTCTCTGGTCGTCGAAGGGTAGATAGCTCAGGACTGCAGCAGGGCTTCACCGGGATGGGGTAGTTGCAGCAGCCATCTTCTTCTCCGCTTCTCTTCGGTTCCTTGTAGTTCCAGTGGCGACTCTCTGACTTCTAGCCCAAGAGTCCTGCGTTTTATGCAAAAATCGCCCATTCACACAGCCTGGCTGTCAATCACGCAGCAGGGGGGTTGTCCAGCCCGGACAACCACCTCAGCCAAACATGGCAAAGTGCGACTTTGGGTTTCCTAGGATACCCTGTGCAGGGGGTGACTACACCCCTCCCTCACATTCAGCCCACTTAGATACCCAGGTGCCTAGAGGAGGGCTTCTTGGCAGAAGCCCGCCAAAAGACAGTGAACAAAGAAGGCAAACCTGGTTTGCCGCGCAAAGTAAAACACAAGAAGGACTTTAACAAAAAGAAATGGTGAATAAACCCGACTGGAGCCAAAAAAAAAAAGTATTTGGTCAAGCGGGTTTATGTTCGAGGCTAATATAATAGCCTAAAACAATACCACGTTTATATAGTATAAACACGGTAGAAAAGTTAGGGTAGATACCACTGCCACCAGCCAAGTCTAAATGTTAAAAGAGCAAAACAATTCTCTAGGAGGTACAGATAAAAAGGGCTAATGAGTAACCCTTTCCAATACTCCATGTAAGATGGGGTGTACTGGATCTGTGGTTAAATGACTATGTAAAGTTAATGGCAACTTTACCCTTTTCTGGGGGACAGGAGTCAGCCTCAGAAATGGAGTCGGTGGGAAGTCTAAAAGACAACCCTGTGTCACTGCACTGAAGGTGCTGTGTAACACACAAAAGAAGGGGGCTATTGAAGTGGTGTACTCCAGAGCCCACAATCACAAAAACAGATGAAATACACATGGCAAAACATGGTTAAGAGTGGGGGAAAAGCTCACACTCTTACCAAGTGAAAAAAATGTACTCCAGAAATCCAGCAAAGCTGCTGAGGGACTCACTAGGTAAGGGAAATTAGCCATTGAATGAGAATTCTCCCTAACACCCTCCACTCGGTATCACCCTACAGCCGTTCGTTGGTGCCAGTGCAGACCCCTTGTTTTAATGTACCCAGGTCAGAGCAGCTTGCTGTTAGTTATGATTATGTCTTAAGGAAGGCATGGTATCAACTGTAAGACAGACACAAGTGACCACAGTTCAAGGGTGCTTATTGAACTGCAAAAAGGATTTGAAAAATGCATATCTAATCCTAAATCTACAGATGGTTGCAAGCTACTACCAAATAATAACGCAGTCCTCGTAGTGTCTTGTCAAAATAAAAGGGCCAATACTAATAAACCTATTGCCAATTCTTGCCTCTAAATACAAATAGTGTGATAAACAATGTAACGAAAAAGAAAGACATGTTCACAAAATTATATGTCAGGGTGTTCAGGCCCTTGGCCTTACATTTCCCCAGCTTCAACACAGGACAAGGCGCTATACTCGAGCTTGGCACAGTCTCTGGCTTATCTTACACAAGGATACAATTCAATCATTAGCATCAGGGCCTTTCAAAGTCTCTTTATTCAGAGGGCCTGATGCGACAAACAATACGTTCTTTTCCTCTTTCAGATTATCACAAGTACTCAAGTTCTTAGGTGATTCACTATAGAACTCGGATCCCCCGCAGCCGGGGTCAGATCCTTTAACCACAATGTTTGTACATTAGTTATGCATCAAATTCCTCGTGAGGGATTCTTTCTCGGGTGACTCACGGTTCACCCCGGATGCCCCCACAGTCAGGCTCAGCTCTCAGATCCCCCTCGGTTGAGCTCAGATTCCTTTTAACACAATGTTCATAACTTTACACTTAACACAACTTTGCTTTAACCAAAGTATTTAGCTAATCTCCCTCCGCCAGGCTCGGACCAACTTCCTACACGATTTCATCAACTATCGAAGACTTTCGAATGTGCACAGGGTTTTTGCTTGACCAATTGCAGGACTACTTTGATTTCACAATTCTTTATCATTCTTCACATTTGCCATCTTTCAGCTGCATATCTAACAGACTTTCGAATGAACACCCACGTGGTGGCGGACCACTGTCTACGGTATTGTATCTTGGCTTCAAAGTTCAATCACTCATCCGCTGACTAATTGCTTTTGCGTCACTTGCCACATAGGCTTCATACACTGTTCTCTTCAGTTTTCATTATACAATGTTGCCGCTTGCAACCTTGGCTTCAACACAGACCCAACTCACCGGCTGTACGAACTTCACTAGCGCTGCTTTGTTGTAGGAGGCAAGGACAGTACTATGGTGGCAAACGATTCTCCCCGCCTTAACTATCGACACAGGAAAGCCCTGGGTACCTCACACACTACAGCGTTCTTCAGCCTCGATTCCTGGTCTTACGTTTCCTATTCTTGAAGGTTCATGAAAGTAACAGTCCTTCGTTGAAAAAGTCAAGGGCACTTCCCTCCTACAATCCTCTTCAGTTTTGCAGTCTTTTGGCTTGTATTAAACTGCCATCTTGGAACCGCTGCTTAATTGTGTGCTTTGCCTTGCTCAGAGTGTGCTTTTGTGCTTCGCCTTTTATTTGTGTGGGAAAGTATCATGGAAGTCAGGTGTGTGTGTGTGTGTAATTGTCAGTGATTGCCTGACCCTGCCTGACCATTGTATTGGGACACGTCATGTATACGGCTCGGGTGGTTATTCTGTTTTCTCTCACAGTGAGTTGTCCGTGAGAAAGTGTTTGTGTTGGGAAAGGGTGGTCAGAGGGGTTGAGTTCCTAAGTATCCTGTGGTAGGATGGGGTAAAGGTGTTACAGGGAAAGGGATACCGCATCTCGCCATCCGGTGTCCCGCTTCCGCTCCCCGAGGACCCCTCACCCAGGTGATCCTCCGGCACTGGTCCACCCCCAGGAACTGGATCCAAAAGTGATGACTGTGTCCTGACCACCTGGATGACAGATCCCCGGGGACTAGCGGGTGAGCCACCTTCAGGTTTCTCACAATGTTCATGGCACTCCATATACATAGTCCCCGCAACTGTCACACTACCCTCACTCTGCACGTGCATACCAATCTGGTGATGAATTTGTGCCTGGTTCTGAATGTTCTTGGCACTGGTTGTTGTGCCTGTGAGTTCAGGTGCAATGACTGGAGATCCTCAAGGAGGCACAAAGTTGCTTCTGCAGCACTTGACAGCAGCATCCCAATACCTTGTCTGCCGTTGGTGGTGCAGGGTGACAGCATTCGGGGCAAGACTTCCTCTTTTCCCTGCAGCCCTGTGTTCTTTGAATCAGGAGTGCAAGTGTGCTTGGGCTGTGTTTCCCAGGTGTAAGCTTTCTAATTACTGCGGTGCCCGCTACACTCTCCGAGGACCGGGAGGTGCACCGCTCTTCCTCCAGGCTCCATGTCAATGTCAAAGGACTCCCTATGGGTCTCTAGCCTTGTTGTCTCCCGGGCCTGTGACGTGTGTCCACCAACCAGCCCTCTTCTTAGTCCAGTGCTCCATCGGATCTAGACCCGCACGGGATCTCTGCAGAGGTCCAGGAGCGGTCTCCTCTTTCGGCCCCAGTTCCGAGTTCCCAAGCAGCGCCTCAGAGCGCCCCGGCCACCATCATGGGTAGTTTGGTCTTGGCAGTTAATGGCTTTGTTCTCCCTCAGCTGCCCAGATTTGTCATCGGCACACCGCAGCGCAGGTCTCAGCTGCGCCAGATCGCTTATTCCTGCAACCTCGGGTGAAATCAGGCAGTTTAATCTTTATGTAGGATCATGCAGGAGCTCTGCAGAGTTGCTGCCTCAACACATGGCCACTAGCTGCACCCCCGATCCTTAATGCCATCTCTCTTCGCAATATTCGTAATCCGGCTATTCGTTTCATTGTGCTGGCTCCAGATTTCACTGTGTCCTATCCTACTTGGCGTCCCCTTAATGTAAGAGCACCATGTCAACGAGATGCCCCCTTCTTGTACTAGCAGGTCATAGAGAAGTCATCAATCTTTTGCTAGCTTGGAAGAAGACCACACTAATCCAGTAGCCTAATGGACTAAATTTGACCAGCAATCGCATTCCCTGCAGATTAATTTGAATCAAAAGTGGTATACTAGGTGAGCTTCAGGGTAACCCCAGGATTTTCTTCACAAACCTGTACTCAATGATAGCTAAGCTTTTATAGTGCGTTACCTCATAACTCTGCGCCACAGAGGGCCGCCTGACTGGCTTGTAGCCTCTCATTGCACTGTTATGTTCTCTTGTGAATTTAGCAATTGGCACACTGCACCTGCTCAGCACAACCCCCCCAGCCTTTTCAATGTGATTGGTCCATGAGCAATTGTCATTGACCCAAAGGACGAGATAGTCATTTGATTTGATTTGCTAAATCTTTCTCCTTGTTGCTTAACCTCAACCTTTAACTTGATTCTTTTCTTTTTTTTTGAGACCACCAGAATTTTTGTTTTTCAGGACATTGATGGTTAAGCCATTGTCACAGCAGCATTCCTGGAAAATAGTGGATTGTGCTTTAAAGCGTGTGGGCGGTCAATGAAATAAGTGCTGCATCATTGACAAACATTAAAATTGTGTAACTTCCTCCGCCCATAGAAGGAGCTTAAGATGAGATGCTCAATAGGCAATCAATAATGCTGTTGATGAAAATATTAAACCGTTTTGGTGCAAGCATATAGCCATGTCAGCCTTCTTCCAGGGACTGCTTCAGGGGTTTGCAGGCGCAGTTGCTGCTGCCATGTGTTCATGTGAGCTAGTTCCAGAGGCTGTGGGTCAGAGGTCAGTTTCAGCGTTGGGATTTAGTCTGGCTGTACGTGATTCAGGCTTCTGAAGATTAGACAGCTGGCCACCCTTTACTTGGAGATGGATATCTCCAGGGATCAACAATGCCAGGACACCTCGTGGACACGAAGACAACAGGTTTTGTCAGGGGTCGGCAGAATGAAACGGCGTCAGGCAATCTTCATAACACGAACAAAGGAGCAAGCACTGCACAGCTTCTCTTCAGTGAAGGAGGCTAAAACCAAGGGAGCAGACGTCTTCATATACAAGCTGAAGATCCACAGAGTTAAAAGGAACAAGGATACACTCAGAGCGGCAATGGCAGCAGCAAGGTAACCCCATAGGGAACTGGTCAGTCTCCCAGGTGATCCAGAGGCACTTCTGAAGGTTCAGCAGGCACAAATCCTTGAGCAGGGTTCAAGACAAGCTGTTCCCATCAGCTCAGGGTTTGAAGCACCGACAAGTGCCTTCTTGAGAGCAGGACAGAGGAGCAGAACTTGGCTGGGGAACTGTGTCTGCTGGAACGGTCGTCTTCAGGTTTTCGGCGGGCTGCACTTCTTCGTAGAGGTCCTGGCTCCAATGATGATGCCTCAGCTGGAAGGCAGGAATCTTTTATTCACGACTTGGACTGGAGTCGCCACCAGGTCCAGCAATGGTAAGGATCTGCACCATTCAAACCAGCATGAGCTGCATAATCTTGGACAGACACTGGCCACACATTCTGCCCGGCAACAGACACTGCGGCTCAGTTGTGGACTGAGACTAGACAGACCCAGCCCCCACATCTGGGTACATACACAGACGCTACTTTGTCTGGGAAAGCAGAGGCTTTGCCCAGCAAAGGGCTTTCCATATATGTCAATTTCAGACCCAAATTTGCAGGAAAAAGGCCAAAATACAAAATGGCCAAAGGACAGGCAAACATCTTGAGGCATGGACATTTTAGAGTATATGTTACTCTGTATGGTATTATGCAGTAAAATTCACAAGTACACAAATAAAAAGTAAAAAAACGGTAGAAAAATATCCAGTTCCACCAGTCCATCCTAGACGCATAGTAATTGTAACCACAAAGTTACAAAAGGAAAAGTTATAAGGCTACAAGGTTTCCTAACTGCACTTAACTTTAAGGTAACGTATGTAGCTTTGAAAATACAAGAAATCCATTAAGGAAGACATCGTCCCCCACCAGTACTGATAGTATTATGGACCAATCCGTATCTCCATAATAGTGAGTGAAAAAACAAGGCAAGCAAAGCAGAGGGCTTTACTTAGCTCCAAAATATCAGGTCAGCAATCAAACAAAGTAAAAAGAAAGGGTTTCCCCATAGAAGTCCATAAGAGGAAAGCAGCCAAAAAAATATGTTCCAACCATTGCACAAAAAGATTTTTTTTAAGAAAAGGTTTGAGAAAACAGAGTGCCAAGTGCATGAAAAAAAGGAACCGCGTTAAGGGCATAGTCCGTACTATATGTAGGAGTATCAACGTCTTGCTCAGAGGCTAGGGGCGCAGTAGCTGAGGATGGTGTTCGTCCAGCAGCACTAATCGCCCTGTCGAGATTTTCCAGGAACAGCTGACGCAGGAGACTATCTATTCGGATGAGAAATCCATAAGAGGATGCAATCAATTAAAAAAAAGTTTCTGAATCTATGATTTAATACATCGCTTAGTAATTAAATAATCGATATCTTGGCTGAACTGCCAGATACCGTATGATAGAACACAACGTTGCACTTCATGGATGGATGGATAAAGAACTCTGATGTTAATTACCCGAAATTACTGTGTCCGAAAAGGTTGTACCATTTAGAAACCGAAGGAATAGACCAACCACCTGTCCCATTTCTAGATGCAAGCACTAAAGTGTATGGAACAGGGTTTCTTGAAAGGTTGATGGAATCTAGTTTTTCATTGGAAATCAACATTTTACAGCTACCAAGTTACCCCAGCTTTCAAAATTACAACTTTGGTTATGCCTTATAATAGTTTGTTCGGGCCCCACCAATGCTCATATTGGTGTCCTGACCCATGGGTTTAAGACACTATGGTCAACAGAAAGCTAAAGCCCACAAAAAGAGTTAAAAGTGTGAGAAGACGAGATGTGGGAGGGACACTAGAGGGCAACCGTAAGCTTAGACAGTTGAATTGAACTCTGAACACAAATGTACCTGTCAATGTATCTCCGTGCTTCCACATTGTCGAGGGCCATCACCACAACATCATGCCGGTTGTAGAAGCCGTCATCATAAATGTTCTCTGTAGCTGGACAAACCTTGTTTAGATGAGGGTCTATTTTTAGCTGAGGGTTGATGTTTAAAGTTGCTAGTGCAGCAGTACAACTCTTCGGTTTCTAATGGAAACATGTACATCAGTTATACATCTATCAACTTAATGGGTATCACAAAGAAAGAAAACAAATGTAACATTCGAACATCAAACATTTGCAATTGCTCAACATGTTCTCATAAAATGAGAAAATGTTGAGCTAGTATACCGTAATTATTTATTAATAGTGTATGTCTTCCCTAAACAACAAGTGTGTTCACATGAGCTTTTGTATGCAGACCATTATTTTGAAAACTTTGCAGTGTTGCTCAATGTATACAGCAACACTGCAACAGTTCAAGGTTTTTTTTTGTTTTCAAATGGGCGCTGTAATTGTCCCCCTCTCTCTCATCTAATAAATCACCTCTTCCCTATACCAGTTTATTTTAATGTTTTTGGATTTGCACAAATAAGTATACAGTCTTACAGTTTCAATCCACAATCTGTTGGTCGCTTATTACACTTACAAGTAAGTAGATATAGTACATTAAGACTGAGTAGTACCCACATTAATCCCATGTTCAGGCCAGCTGTGAAGGGGCATCACGCAGACAGTGCTCCCAAGCAGTAGGGCATGATGGTCTCAAGTACATCCACTACACCCAGTTTCCGATGCCAATCTGGCCCATGCCTACATACCATTTATGAGTTGTTGCGACGTCATATAGGGTGTCAGAATGTTAACGGTGGCTTGTCATGCATAGGATGAAACATGTCCCAAACTAACATCTTCCAGGACTCATACGTTGCCCTAGTTGTCGCTTCCAAACTGCACCACGTACCAACCCGCACTCTCGTTTCTGCTTCAGCTCAGGTCTCAAAATCTTTGTGCCATTGTGTGTATTGTGGGCCCCCAGTTGACATCCACGCCATAGCAATGCACCTCTTGGCTAGAATGCACGCCATGTCCATGAATTCTATGATGTGTTTAGACTTACCATTCCTTGAGTATGCACCCAACAGGCACTCGTTCAGGCTCCAGGTATACCTAGTGACCCCAGTCTTCTTGCAAGCCCGCTCAATGCGAGCACAGAAACTCTGCACTTTCCCACAGCCACAGTTTATTAATGTAAACATCTATACCGACAGACAGCATGCATTTGGGGTGGTTCACCATTTTTGGGAAACTATGGGCTGAAAGGGGATTTTTAACATCTCATGGTACCAAGAGCCAACATGGTTCATTGATAGTGCAATTGTTATCAGCATTAGCACTCCCTACACAACTAGCAATAATGAACTGCACCGCACACCAGAGGGTGACGGATGACATAGGAAAAGGAAATGCTTTCACTGAAAGGATAGACAAACAAACTGCTACCGATTCACACTTGGGAATGTATGTGTTGGATTCAGCCAGATGGGTTGCGGATACTGGTATGATGGAAGATGGGGTTAACAGTGTGAAAGAAATTCCGGCTGAAGCAACCACAGAGGAAATTAAACAATGGAGTGAAGGTCCAGCAGGGTTGGATAACAAGGTTGTTGGGTAGACCATGAGAAACAGCGATGGATGCCCAATGCATATTTGACTGCTGCAGTCACTATGGCTCACGGACCAGCGCACATATGGGCAAAGTTAATATGTCAACATTTAGACCATGAATGGCACAATGAAAACATCGCTAAAATTGCTGAGCGTCTGGTTCAGAATTGTATGATATGTCTGGAACACAACATTGGAAAAGGAACACCAACACCAAAGGGTCGTTTTGGACCTCGCTCCATGCCTTTTGAAGTGATCCATCGAGATGGAGTGCTGCCAAAACTATAAATATGTGCTAGTAGTAATCTGCACATTCAGCAAATGGGTTGAAGCTTTCCCACTGAAGGATAACACCACTATGTCTACTGCCAACATAATGTTAAGAGAATATTTCCAGAGGTTTGGGTTACCGAGAGTAATTTGGTCGAACAACGGACAGCATTTTATAGCTGCCGTCATACTACAGGTATGTGCAGGGCTTCAGATCAATAAGCATTTTCACTCAGCGAGGCATCCTCAGAGTGCCGGTTTGGTGGAACGCCATAACGGTATTTTGAAGAATAAACTAGCAAAGGTGTGTGCACATAGCAACCTGAAATAGCCCGACGCCTTACCGTTAACTTTACTTTCAATTCGAACATCCGCCCAGTCAAAAACAGGACCCCCCCCCCCATATATGAAATTGTGATGGGGAGGCCTGCTAATGGAATGCACCCAGACCTAAAAAGCTGGCTGTCCTAGAGTATCCACTATTGTGATCAGTTGACTCAAAATCTGCGTTTGATTCACCAACGGTTCGAGCAGCTTTGCCCGTGAAATACAAAGGACCATGCCATCGCATTCTGCCCGGTGACTTCATCTTACTGAAACATTTGGAAAGAGGGGCGTGCCTTGCAGCTCGCTGGAATGGACCCTACCTGGTGCTGCTGGCCACCCAAACAGCTGTTCGTGTTACTGGAAAACTTCATTGGATCCACACGACACATGTGAAATGAGTGCCCTTGCCTTTGCCCTACAACAAGTGGGACGAGAAGGAGATTGTTGAGTCTGCCACACATCGTGTGCCTGTCCAAATCGACACCAAGTGTGGTAAGAAACCACCTCCGAAGCCTGTGAGGCTTGGGAAAACTGCTGCAGCTGCTTCTTTTTCTTCATCGACCAACCTTGCTTCTCCGGAGATCGACAATCCTGTGTTCACTGATCACTCTGTACCTGGGGTTTCAAGATACAATCTTCATCCAAGGAAATAGTTTCGGGATTGACATTACATTTTGTAATAGAACAGGAAAGGGGTAGGAATACTGCACCCACAAGAAACCAACTCTGTGCCATTCCCTCATCATTCCCCTGACAGCGAATAAGGGGCAGGTAGTGGCAAAGAAGACTTCTAGCAAGATTGGCCATGTGGTCAAGTGCCACCTACGGATGAACTTCTAGAGCCTATCAGTGAGGCTTCTTAACAGACGCTGAAGGACGATGCCCATGTTTGGGACTGCTCGTAGAAATGGGGACATGGTATTGATGGGCCTGCCTCCCAAGGGCCATGGTCCCCGAGGGCCAAATGGATAATTGTTCTGGTGATTACTTGTATTATGGTTGCATTGATACCTGTACTATATCTGGAAAATGTGCATCCACTCGATACTCTCTTGCCAACTATTAGTGCATCCACTAGGTCTCCACTGCATGTGTATGCAGACACTCTTCGTCCAGGTGATCTCAGCTATAGAGGGGTTTAACATTATGATACCACCGTCATTATGCTCATGAATGCTATGCATGCTATTTTGAATAAAACTAACTGTTGGGGTTTGTTCTCATCTGCCACTACATGGTGAGAAAGGGTTAGGTTGGTATATTCATCCTCTCCCCCTGTCCACTGCATGTTAGGCTTCATATAGGGCACTATTCTTTGGGTGTTGGAACAATAGTGCAACAGGTAACTTTGATGGTACAAACATCAATGAATTTGATCGCTTAGTGGTATTGCCTCTACGATGTTCTGTATTTGTGAATAGAAGCAAATTCAATACTGCCTCTACTAAACACTCTGACAAACATTCTAAACCTCATCAGTCAATGGTCTCTTAAGATGGCTCCAGTAGGAAAGAACAAGTTACTTCTTACCTTGTAACGTTCTTTCGACGGGATGTTCCTCCGACGTATTCCTCATCTTAGATATCTCCTTCCAGCTCTGCTGGCCTCTGAACATTTTTTCTCTAGAGGGCCCTGCGCGTCAACGTCCTCCGAGTCGATGTCCCTCGACAGCCACCGTATCGACGTCAACGTCATCCTGCCTATGAAGGCTGCGCGCAGCGTCCGTTGCTCAGTTCCGTTTTGTAGCCCACAATAATACTTTCTGGACTAGACTAATCACCCTGAAGGAGCGTAAGCTGCAACAACAAGGGAAGTAGAACTCCGGGGATGGATGGGAGGGTCGATGAGGAATACGTCGGAGGAACATCCCGTCGAAAGAACGTTACAAGGTAAGAAGTAACTTGTTCTTCGAAGGGATTGTGTCCTTCGACGTATTCCTCATCTTAGATAGGCTCCCATAGCAGTATTCTATTATTGGAGGAGGGAGTACTGACTTCACGCTGTCTTCTATTGATGAATAGAATGCAGTACAGCCCTTCCAAACCTAGTCTCTTGACTGGAGGAGGAATCCAAATTGTAAAATCATGTAAAGGTATGGACAGACGACCATGTAGCGGCCGCACAGATGTCTTTAACCGGCACACCTCTTTTGAGGGCCGATGAAGCTGCAATACCTCTGGTCGAATGAGCCCTAAGGTTTTGAGGGGGCTCTTTCCCTGCCAGTTTATAACATTCCAGAATGGCTAGAATGATCCATCTGGAAATGGTCTGCTTAGTTATTGGTAACCCCAGCTTGTGACCTGTGTAACCTACAAACAGCTGGTCTGCCTGTCTTATCCTGGCTAGTCTACTGATGTAAAAACTTAAAGCCCTTCTAGGGTCTAGCCTGTGTAACCTCTCTTCCTCTTTCCCCGGGTGAGGAGGAGGATAGAAAGATGGTAGGGTAATCTTCTGAGTGATATGGAATTCAGAAACCACCTTTGGGAGGAAATTAGGCTTCACTTGCAGGACCACTTTGTCTTTGTGAAATATTGTGTGAGGGGGTTTACAAGAAAGAGCTTGTAATTCGCTCACCCTTCTAGCAGATGTAAGTGCTATTAATAAAACAGTTTTAAGGGTAAGGAATCTTAACGAACAAGAATGGAGTGGTTCGAAAGGTGTGCCCATCAGGAAAGTTAGTACTAAGTTTAAATCCCATAGGGGAACTTGGAATGGTCTTGGGGGATAAACATTGGTTAACCCCTTTAGAAACTGTATTACCAAGGGTAACTTGAAATAGGATGGTTCTTCCGCAGTGCGCTTAAAGATGGATAGCGCTGCGAGATAGCCCTTAATGGTGCCAACTTGAAGGCCTGAATTCGCCAAATATAGAAGGAAGGACAAAACCATTGGTGTACCACATGAAAAAGGGTCGATATTCTGTTCTCTACACCAGCTGCAAAATCTGTTCCAACGGCAGCGGTATAAAGACTTTGTTGCTGGCCTCCTTGCCGAAAGCAACACCTCCATAACATCATCAGGGAGGTCCCAATCCTTGTATCTCAACCTTTCAGAAGCCAAGCGTGAAGGTTGAGGGTTTTGATGTCTGGATGGAGAACCTGACCTCCCTTCTGTGAGAGTAGGTTCTCTCTGAGTGGAAGTCGAATTGGAGGGCAGATGGACAAGTCTAGAAGGTCCGGGTACCACGTTCTCCTGGCCCAATCCGGGGCAATTAGGATCATGGTTCTCCGGAATCTTCTCAACCTCCTGATCATTTGAGGAATGACAGGGACCGGTGGGAACGCGTACAGAAGCGGAAACTCCCAGTCCACTATGAACGCGTCTCCCAGAGCTCCTCTCGGGGGAAATTCCCTTGAGCAGAACAGATCGCATTTCCTGTTGACGCTGGTGGCGAACAGATCCACCTGAGGGGTTCCCCAAAGGGCGAAGATCTCTTGAAGGACTTCCTGAGCTAGTACCCACTCGTGGGAGACTGTGCTCTGCCTGCTCAGAGCGTCCGCTGTCAAGTTCTTCTCTCCGGCTAGGTGAACTGCCGATAGAGAGATTCCTTCTTGGATTGCCCAAAACCAGAGCTGCATCGCCTCTCTGCACAGGGGTAGTGATCCTTCACCTCCTCTTTTGTTGAGGTAATGCATGGCCACTGTGTTGTCCATCATGATCAGGACGTTTTTCCCTTGTACAGCTGGCAGGAACGCCTTCAGCGCAAGTCTGATGGCTCTCAGCTCTAACAGGTTGATATGTAGTCTGGACTCCGATGGAGACCAACGACCGCTGATGGTCAAGTCGTTGGCGTGGGCTCCCCACCCCGTGAGTGAGGCATCCGTGACTACTGTTATCTCCGGCCAGGGTTGCCAAAAATGTTCTCCTTTCAGAATGTTCTCCTGACAGGCCCACCACTGAAGGTCTCGAGCCACCCTGTCGGGAACCTGAAGAAGATCTGTCATTCTCCCTGAGAATTGTGACCACTGAGTCCTCAGTGCCCACTGGAGGGATCTCATTCTCAGGCGAGCCTCTGGCACTAGGAAAATGCAGGATGCCATGAGGCCTAGCAACCTCAAAGTCGAAGGCTGGGAGACGTTGGGCATCTTGGAACTTGGTAACCATCTGTAGAATATCTTGAGCCCTCACCTCTGGTGGCGAGGCTTTTCCCAGGGAAGTGTCCAGGATCGCTCCTATGAACTGGAGTCTCTGCGATGGTATCATTTGTGACTTCTTTAAATTGAGGGAGAAGCCCAGTTTGTGAAGGGAGTGGCACACGTGATTTAGCTGGATCTGAGCTTGTTCCGAAGAGACAGCCCTGATCAACCAATCGTCCAGGTAGGGGTAGACGTGAATCCCTTCCCTCCTTAGACTTGCCGCCACTACCGACATTAACTTGGTGAAGACCCTCGGGGCGGAGGTCAGCCCAAATGGCAGCACTCAAAATTGATAGTGAGAGTTGCCAATTGCGAACCTCCGGTATTTCCTGTGTTTGAGATGGATAGGCACATGGAAATAAGCATCCTGAAGGTCCAGAGATACCAACCAGTCCTGGAACTGAAGGGCCTGGAGGATCTGAGAAAGAGTGACCATCTTGAATTTGTCTTTCCTGAGGAATTTGTTCAATTCTCGCAAGTCCAAGATGGGTCTCAGTCCTCCGTCTTTCTTTGGACTGAGAAAATAAGGGGAGTACCAGCCCTTGTTCCTCTCCGCTACAGGTACCGGTTCTATGGCACCTTTCTCTAGCAGGTCCAAAATTTCCTGCAAGAGGAGCGGATCTGGAGCTTTCTGAGAGCTGATCCCCGGTGGATGACTCTGAGGTATGCGTAGGAAAGGCAGGCAGTAACCTTGGGCAACTGTTTCCAATGCCCAAACATCTGACGTGATAGCCTGCCATACCGCCAGATGTTGAGTCAACCTGCCTCCTACCGGTGTCCTGTGAGGGAAGTCCTCAGAGTGGTTTTGGGGCGGCTGATGCAGATGGTAAAGAGGCACCTGCTGTTGCTGCAGCTTTTGAATATCTACCCTGTCCACCTCGGGTAGTTCTTCTTTGTCCCCTTTGAGCCGGTCGTCCTCTACCTCTTCCGAATGCGGAGTAGAAGCGAAAGGACTTGCCCCTCGCAGAGGTTCCTGTGGGACGAAAAGGTGTGACGGATTGCAGCGCCTAGGGATTTTGCTGCTGCTTTTGATGTTTGCAGTTTCTCTAAACTGTCATCCCCCTTTTTCCCGAACAAAGAAGAGCCATCGAATGGCATGTTCAAGAGCCTGGCTTGCACATCTGGGGCAAGACCAGACTTTCTCAACCGAGCGAATCTCCTGGTTGTTGTACTTGCCGCCATTGCTCTGCTGATACTGTCAGCCGAATCAATGCCCGTCTGGAGGGATTCGCACATAGCGTCTTTACCGTCCTGTATGATGTTCAGGAACGCCTCCCTTTCTTCTCCCTCTGGGATGCAGTCAGCCGCTGTAGAAGCACACTCCCAAAGTGTATGGCTGAATCTAGCAAGGGTGCAAGTAGCATTAACAGATTTTAACGCCATGCTACATGCCGAAAAAACTTTCTTTGCCATAGCATCATATTTTTTATCGTCCCTGTCCTGTGGGACGGTAGGATAAGCCGTTTTGGCATCGGTAGAAGATGCCGCCTGTACCACCAGACTTTCTGGGGATGGGTGCTTTGACAAAAACTCCGGGTCTGTAGAGGATACCCTGTATTTTGTAGGCAGTTTTTTATTTACTGCCGGGACGACATCTGGGGTTTCCCAGTTCGTCATAATCTTCCTCTGAAGAGCTTTATGAAAAGGCACCACAGGATCCTCCTGTGGGCCTTTGTCAAGAATATCCGTGAGGTCATCTTGTTGGAAAGATTGTGAAGGTGCAGACCACCCCATAAACTCTGTGATCCTGGCCATTAAGGCTCTATAGGGGGTTTCAGCATGCTCCCCCGGGTCTGGCCTAGCAAACTCCACCTCAGGGGAAGTGTCTAACCCACTTGCCTCATGTAAGGAATCATGAAGATCCTTTAACCTGCGTTCTTCAGAGGAAAATTCCTCTCTAATTGGGGTTACAGGTCCCTGCAACTCAAATGTGTCTTCCTGTTCAGACAATTCACCCTCTTCCATAATTGTGGACATAGTTCTCAATTGTTCTGAACTCATAAAGGGTGTAAATCCCATTTCCAAGGCAGAAGGTGCCGAACTTGTCATAATCGGCCTCGAAAACGTCGATGTCGTCGACGCCGAAGGCTTCGAGCGTGGCGTCGAAAACAAAGGCGGAGGCCTCGATGACCTCGACAGAATTGGGATTCTGCTCGACAATCTCGAAGCCATCGTCATCGAGGACCTGGGGATAGTCACTGGGTGTGTTGTGACCGTGACCTTTCTTGGCGTCGACGCCGGTGTCGAAGCTGGCGTCGAGTCGACAGACCCGTGTGTCGAAGGTCCCTTCGACAACGGCGTCGAAGACACCGACCTCGGCGTTGACGGAACCTTCGTCGACGGCGTCGACGGAACCTTCGAAGGAGGTTTGGAGCTCATAGTCCTACTCGAGGATTCGAGACGCGGTCGAGAGGTTTCCTTCGCCGGGTACTGCGACTCGCGGCGTTTTTGACCTTCGGGTCTTTCGACCAGAGCATCGCTCTCGGCAGTCTTCGAGGGGGTCGAGGCCGCTTTCTCGAAGACGCTCATCATATTTTTGTGGAATTCCTCCCATTCAGCCGGGGAACTGTTTCGTGGGGCAAGGGATTCTCTTTGGCGAAACAGAGGAAGAGGAAGACGGAGAAGGGGATCTTCGACGTCTCCTCTTCGAGTGCTTCGATCTCGAGGAGTGATGGGACCCACTCCGAGACCTGGAGCGCGAATGGTGACGAGGAGACGAATGTCTCGACTTCGTCGACGAAGAAGAAGCTTTAAAAGTTTTACCTTTCTCCAGCTTCCCCCTACGCTCCTTAAGGGCCTTAGCTGTCATGGACATACAGTCCTCGCAATCCGAACAATGGTGTTCAGCTCCCAAACACCACAGACAAACTCTGAGAGGGTCAGTCAACGACATCTTTTTTCCACAATCTCGGCATTTTTTGAAGCCGGATCGAGGAGTTGTCGGTTCCGACGAAGAAGCCATTGAGTACGGATCGAATAACTCGAGGTAAATAGGTTTAACCTGACAAAACTGAGCAACGGTATTCCGAGGCACTGAGTAAGCGCGGAAAAACGGAACTGAGCAACGGACGCTGCGCGCGGCCTTTATAGGCAGGATGACGTCGACACGGCGGTTGTCGAGGGACATCGACTCGGAGGACGTCGACGCGCAGCGCCCTCTAGAGAAAAATTTTTCCGAGGCCAGCAGAGCTGGAAGGAGATATCTAAGATGAGGAATACGTCGGAGGACACAATCCCTTCGAATAAGGAAGTTGCTCCTCCGTCCTATACCATTAATCATGATCCGGATTCTGTCTCGTTCTTTTTATGGAAAGAAGGTTCCCGACCTACGGGTTCATATGATAAATTAATGAACACTGCTGTTCTGGTGAAAGAGGATAGGCCACTGTTTATAGGGTGTTATATCTATCTAAATCCCTGCCTCTTTCTTCTGCCTGCTGGAAGAACTGCCGAAAGAGCTCCTTTGGGGCCCCACCAGACACAAACTAGCGCTGACCACACTTAAGCTGCCGTACAAGGAGGGAGGGGTCCAGCTACCAGACTTAGGGAAATACTATGTGGCGGCGCAACTCAGCTTCGTAGCCAAGTGGCTCGCAGACGAACACACAGCGGAAACAAGGCTGATAAAACAGCTGGTGGTGCCGGCACACCTAAAGGAAATATTGTGGGTTCCACCGGCATGCTTGGGCACGGTCCCAATAATTGTGACGCTGGGCAAGAGGGTTTGGGGCAGTGCCCTGGCTCAGCTGGAACAGGAACACCTTTACTCATCTGAGACCCCAATAACAGTACATGTTTGCACATCCAAGGCAGATCTGGCAAATGTGCGGCACTGGGAAAGTTATGGTATCTATACCTTGGGGGATGTATATGAGGACAGAGTCTTCAGGGAGTTTACAACCATGGGAGAAAAGGAGGGACTACCCAGGGGACAATTTCTATGGTACCAGAAGCTTAGCAAGGTAGCTCGAAAGAAATGGAAGGAATGGCCGGAGGAACCAGCGATGAATCCAATACTAAAAGTGCTCCAAGACCTGGGGGATGGGTGGAGACCTGTGTCCCGAATTTATAGCCAATTGGTGGATAGACCCAACCCAAAGGGGGATGCACTGAAACGGCAGTGGGAGGCAGATCTGGGATTTAACTTTACAGAGAAGGAATGGGAGGGGATATTGATTTACCCCAGGGAGGTGTCTAGAAATGCTAGATTCAGGTTGATCCAATTAAACGTTTTGTACAGGACCTACATGACACCCAACAAGATGGCCACATTTAGCAACAAAACACACCCAGTATGCCCTTGGTGCAGGTCGGAAGAAGCGGGAATGGTACACTTGTTTTGGGAATGCCCAAAGGTGCACTTTTGGGGCAAAATAGAACAAGCTTGCAGAAGAGCTGGCATGGTAAGGTACAAGTGGACACAAAAGAATGCTTACTGGGGGCATACCCGAGAATAAGTACAGACATGTGATCAAACTTATGGATATGATGCACATATTGGCCAAAATGTCCATCGCAATGGCGTGGAAGACATCGGGCGGGCCCCCAATATGCAAGATGGCACATGGAACTGGAACACTGGACCAGGGCAGAAACCAGAGTATGGGGAGACGGAGTGGCCAAGTCCGGAGAAGAGGCAAGCCTGACTTCTGAGTCCTGGAAAACACTGATCTGGGACATGTTTCATCCATCGGATGACAATCCCCCGTGAACGAATGGTCACCGACCTAATCCCGATGAACGTACAAATACATCGCACCTTCAACCCAACTGAACCAAATGTCGAGCACCCCGATGAACGAATTGAACACTGAAGACTGGTTGTTGTTGTTATAAAATAAGTTGCTTTGTTTTATTGTTAAACCTGTTATTACATGTATCCAAGACAATGTTCAAGTCGAAAAACTGAAGGTACATGTATAATATAAATGCCAATAAAAACTTTTTAAAATAAAAAATAAATAGGGAGTTATATCTATTTTGTTTGTGGAAGTGAAGCTTATCCATGGTTACCTAAGGATTGGAAGTGAACATGCAATTTGGGGATACTTCTGTGTGGTGTTTATATTACCTCTACCACAGATATTTGGAAATCCCGTCCTAGGAGAAGTTTCAATGATAACACTCCCCTACAGATATTGGGGGACATTGTAAAATCCATTATTCCATTCTGGGGACAAATAATTAACTCACAAGATATTAGGAAACTGGCTAGAATACTGGAGAACACCATCAATGAAACAACTGATACAACATGACGTTGGAACAGTAGGCGATTAGGTTAGTTGCACTACAGAATAGGATGGTCCTAGACATCATCCTAGCTGAGCGTGGTGGTGTATGCAAAATGGTCAGGTCCGCGTGTTGCGTTTACATACCCGACTCCTCCCCCACCATATTTCAGAATATTTTGTTTGTTTGTAACCCTCAAGTACATACTATATTTTGTCCTTATCCCAGTCTGCAGTGTCATGCCAGTGGGGCGTAAAGCCTCTTCTGGTTGTGTGTATAAATAGTAGACCCAAGTGCCTACAAGACAAACATTGTTTTCATTGTAGGTATGCGTACTGGGAGTAATGTCACAATGACTTAAAATATTCTGAAAGGAAAAATGGTGAATATGATGTTTTCCATCCCCCTCTTCAATTTTCTCCCCTCTCGCCATTTACAGATGCAGTGAGTACCACTAGCCAAACCAGTTTTTGTCTGTGCCTAAATTGGTCCAGAGGCCCTGAAGAAAGTGTCACAGTTTGAAAAGCCACTGAAACCGGTAGGCCTGTTCTTTGGTCCGTAGGGTTAGTTAATACCGCCCGGAGGAACATTAGTGGAGAACTGACACTAGATAAGGAGATAGCTCAGTGTTACTGGAGCTGTGCTTCGATATTTTACTTCTTGTTTTTAAACTCATTGCGGAGTCGCTAAACAGGGAAATTAAAAACGGATAACCATCCTGTATGGCCTCCATCACAGCCTGGGGTATAATTTCTAGTGCCCGTAGGAGTGTGTTTTAAACAATGTTACTCAAACTCATTCATTTGCCTGGATTAGACAGCGCAAGCCTTTTCTGACCTTCCTCTCTCCTCCACTCTGTGCTCAGTGAATTTGATGGAGTCCTTTTGTCCCCCCGCACTCCCTCATGGACTGGCATTACCTGCAATTCTGTGGCTGGCGCTGTTCCTCCCATGCAGTATAAACTAATACCTTGGGGGTCAGAGAGAGACAGTCTCTGGCAATTTGGTCAGGGCTTCGAGCTCGAGGCCTTACCGAAGGGCATGACCCAATCAAAGTTACAAAAAAAAAAAAAACTATTTCCAAAGCATACAGAGTGTGCAGAAAGAAATTGAGCTCCTAGGGGATGGTAGAGTTTAGGAGGCCACCCTAGTTAAAGTGAACGGGGAAACTCTGGGAGCTCAGCCAAACTAATTAAAGTAGCATGGAGAGTGGCCTAGGCGCAGTCTTACGAAATGTGAGTGAGGTCAGGGGTCCACAACAAGTCCACACAGTGAGCAATCAAGGATTACACTTAGGCAGGGGATTACACTTTGAAAGGTAAGTATATAAAAACTACATTTCATATTGGCCAAAGAACACACTATGAAAATGATCCAGAACAGGTAATATCACACAATACTAATAATATAAAACACGTATATCGTCACAGTTAGTCAGTGCAGAATAATCAATAAACTCTCACAATACCTTAAAGGGAAGGTAAGTAATTAGTTATAACACCAACAGTCCACAGGGATAGTAACATTAACTTGTAAAATACAGCCCTAAACTGAATGTGGCGGCCTTGTGCCAAAAGGTTCAAAGTTTCCAATAGTTTGAAGAGTTAGGAAAAAGTTAAAGAAAGGTTCCTGTGGATGTGAAGATTGCTCCAAAAGGTTGTCCAAGGAGTTTACTGGTGAGTAAAATGCTTTTCTAGCTTTTTGGAGGGCTTTTGAAACAAGTATTAGCAAATTCGAAGTATGGTAAAAAAAAATCAAAGATCTTCACAAACTTTTAAAGGGTGGATCTAGGGGCCCCGGCAAGTATCGTTACTATTCACCATCCACGCTCTAATTTTTCCTCAGACATGGCAGGTCATTGGAGTGTCGCTGTGGGTCGGTTTTCCCACTGTGTTTTCCAGTGGAAGATGCGCAGGAACTGTGGGTGCAAGCAATGTTCTGGTCGAGTTCAGGAGCTGGGTGCAACCCTTTTCCGTGGATGAATGCAGCAGGCACTGATGTAGAAATCTTCAGACACTTGACCATATGTAGGCCAATCTGGTTTGAGCAACTGTCATCGATGCATGGCGACAGCAGGCGTCATGGTCGAAGAAAGTCTTCTATCTCGGGACCCGTTGATGCTGGGACACTGACATTTTGAAGAAATGCTACTTGCAGGACAAGCTGAACACCCCTTAAGTTCCAAGCCAAAAAGCAGCACAGTGATGCCTCTACTCCGGTAGCCCAAACTGGAGTTGATGATGCCTCTGGATGGCCCAGGAACACTTCTGAAGACTCCAAACTGCAGGGCACCAAGGAAACATCAGGACTGGTTACTACCACCGGTCCAGAACGTCCAAGCACCAACGAGAGTCTTCCAAGATCAATAGCCAGACAGGGCTCCACAGGACTGCAGCAAGAGTTGGTCGCCGGGCCTCTTCAGGATGGGTCCAGAGCTCTTCATTCGTCTACACAGCTACACACGAGATTTGGCTCCTCTTCAGAGCTCTGAAACATGGATGCAGGACCCCTCTTGTTATCCTGAAGTCCAGTTGAGCACAAACTCAGCACAACCAATAGATGATATGCCCCACATACACCCCTTAGCAGTGGTCACATCAGGAAGCATGGTGACCAAACTCATGCATACACTCTAGACACGCTGAAACCAGTTTGTGGATTGGGACCAGACAGTCCCAGCCCATTTCCTGGCTTCCAACACACATGGCCTGCCCAAGCCTGCAAAAAGCAAGGCTTTCCCAGGCAATGCATGACCATGAAGGAATATCCTGACCCGGCAAAGCAGGAAGAAGGCCAAAGAAGAAAAGGGCCAAAGAACAAGCAAAAAATCTGGCGGCACGGCCATGTTAGGACACTAGCCACAGTTAGTAGCAAAACGTGGTAAACGTGAGAGGGACAACTATAAATAGAGTAAAAAGGATGAAATAGTAACAGCTGCCATCAGCTTGTCTTTATGCACATTTAAAAGTAACCAAAACATCTTTGACGGTAGGTCTATGGGGATACAAAAGTATCCCAATTGCACTGCATAGGAAGATGCATTGTGCAATATGAAAATGTTACCCAAAACAGATAACAAAAGAAAAAGGCAAACAGATTCCCAATACTCTCAGTTTGAAGGGATTGTCAGTTTCCCCGTAAAAGTGAGCAAAAGGCGAGTAAGGTGAAGCTGACGGCTTCAGTTTGCTGTAAAAAGACAGGACAAGGTGTAAAAACAAGAGCAAAAGGTTTGGAGCTCCACGGAATATGGAGGAAAAGTTGCTCCAAGAGAAAAACAACATAACAGGGCGACATGCGCAGCAGACGCAGAGCTCACTTTGTGGTGAAAAAATGTCTAAAGACAGTTGCGCTGGAGAAAGAAAATCACCGATTTGGAATCAGTGGGAGGATGTATTCCATAAAAGCCTCATTTTCTGGAGGAGGACTGCATGCAAATCTTGTTTTAATCTGGTCCCCAACTTATTTCTGGATCAAAAGAACAAACCACACACTATTTGAATTTTCTTCTGCTTTTTTTTGCTCTGCTTAGTAAAATAATTACAAAAAACATTCTTTCCTGGTGTCTGAAGAGACAAAGGAGAAATCTCAGGATAAGCTACAAAACAAGAGCAATCACAATTGTGCCCAAACACACGCAAACGTACTGCAAGACTTTCAGAGACATGTTCTTTTTTGACGATTGTCACCAGATTTTTATTTTATGGAGTATAGGGTACTAATGCACTATTTTTCAATGATCTCATCTGAATTAGCAAATTCGAAGTATGGTAAAAAAAAATCAAAGATCTTCACAAACTTTTAAAGGGTGGATCTAGGGGCCCCGGCAAGTATCGTTACTATTCACCATCCACGCTCTAATTTTTCCTCAGACATGGCAGGTCATTGGAGTGTCGCTGTGGGTCGGTTTTCCCACTGTGTTTTCCAGTGGAAGATGCGCAGGAACTGTGGGTGCAAGCAATGTTCTGGTCGAGTTCAGGAGCTGGGTGCAACCCTTTTCCGTGGATGAATGCAGCAGGCACTGATGTAGAAATCTTCAGACACTTGACCATATGTAGGCCAATCTGGTTTGAGCAACTGTCATCGATGCATGGCGACAGCAGGCGTCATGGTCGAAGAAAGTCTTCTATCTCGGGACCCGTTGATGCTGGGACACTGACATTTTGAAGAAATGCTACTTGCAGGACAAGCTGAACACCCCTTAAGTTCCAAGCCAAAAAGCAGCACAGTGATGCCTCTACTCCGGTAGCCCAAACTGGAGTTGATGATGCCTCTGGATGGCCCAGGAACACTTCTGAAGACTCCAAACTGCAGGGCACCAAGGAAACATCAGGACTGGTTACTACCACCGGTCCAGAACGTCCAAGCACCAACGAGAGTCTTCCAAGATCAATAGCCAGACAGGGCTCCACAGGACTGCAGCAAGAGTTGGTCGCCGGGCCTCTTCAGGATGGGTCCAGAGCTCTTCATTCGTCTACACAGCTACACACGAGACTTGGCTCCTCTTCAGAGCTCTGAAACATGGATGCAGGACCCCTCTTGTTATCCTGAAGTCCAGTTGAGCACAAACTCAGCACAACCAATAGATGATATGCCCCACATACACCCCTTAGCAGTGGTCACATCAGGAAGCATGGTGACCAAACTCATGCATACACTCTAGACACGCTGAAACCAGTTTGTGGATTGGGACCAGACAGTCCCAGCCCATTTCCTGGCTTCCAACACACATGGCCTGCCCAAGCCTGCAAAAAGCAAGGCTTTCCCAGGCAATGCATGACCATGAAGGAATATCCTGACCCGGCAAAGCAGGAAGAAGGCCAAAGAAGAAAAGGGCCAAAGAACAAGCAAAAAATCTGGCGGCACGGCCATGTTAGGACACTAGCCACAGTTAGTAGCAAAACGTGGTAAACGTGAGAGGGACAACTATAAATAGAGTAAAAAGGATGAAATAGTAACAGCTGCCATCAGCTTGTCTTTATGCACATTTAAAAGTAACCAAAACATCTTTGACGGTAGGTCTATGGGGATACAAAAGTATCCCAATTGCACTGCATAGGAAGATGCATTGTGCAATATGAAAATGTTACCCAAAACAGATAACAAAAGAAAAAGGCAAACAGATTCCCAATACTCTCAGTTTGAAGGGATTGTCAGTTTCCCCGTAAAAGTGAGCAAAAGGCGAGTAAGGTGAAGCTGACTGCTTCAGTTTGCTGTAAAAAGACAGGACAAGGTGTAAAAACAAGAGCAAAAGGTTTGGAGCTCCACGGAATATGGAGGAAAAGTTGCTCCAAGAGAAAAACAACATAACAGGGCGACATGCGCAGCAGACGCAGAGCTCACTTTGTGGTGAAAAAATGTCTAAAGACAGTTGCGCTGGAGAAAGAAAATCACCGATTTGGAATCAGTGGGAGGATGTATTCCATAAAAGCCTCATTTTCTGGAGGAGGACTGCATGCAAATCTTGTTTTAATCTGGTCCCCAACTTATTTCTGGATCAAAAGAACAAACCACACACTATTTGAATTTTCTTCTGCTTTTTTTTGCTCTGCTTAGTAAAATAATTACAAAAAACATTCTTTCCTGGTGTCTGAAGAGACAAAGGAGAAATCTCAGGATAAGCTACAAAACAAGAGCAATCACAATTGTGCCCAAACACACGCAAACGTACTGCAAGACTTTCAGAGACATGTTCTTTTTTGACGATTGTCACCAGATTTTTATTTTATGGAGTATAGGGTACTAATGCACTATTTTTCAATGATCTCATCTGAATTTTCGTCTGAACACCATAAACATTTTACACACAAATTACAATTGTCATACCTGTATGTGATGGGGCCGGAAGAGAAATTGTCTGTTTAAATTAGATTTTTCAATCAAGTCAGGATCTGTAATTGTGACCTAAAAGTAGAAGCAAAAAGGGGGTAACATAAAAGTATGTAAATGTTTACATAATTATTACTGTCAGTGACTAAGAATGACATTGATATGAAATTCACAAGAAAATACAAATGCCATGTAGTTTTCAATGTAGACATTGGGCCTCATTATGGGTCGGGCGGTACCCATGCAGGTGCAACCAGCATGTTGCCGCCGGACCCGTAATGATTTACCGGCACCTGAATTCCCGATAACATCAGGGGAGTACAACCCCAGCGAACCGGAAAGTCAGGTGCCGGTAAATAGTCCCCATTCCCTTAGAGTCCCATAGGACTCTGTGGGAATGGGGACCATGGCAGCACCGTTGTTAACGGTGCCAGTGCTTCGATGACGTCTGCCTACCGTGGCCGCTGTGTCCGGTAGGGTCAGACCTGTAGGGCACGGTGGCTCCGGTAGGTAGACCTGTAGTATGCCAGCCCAGAAACAACGGTGCCGATAAGTTTACCGGCCCCGTTGTTTCTGGACCGGCTTACTTATAATGAGGCCCATTCGGCCTCATTACGGGTCAAGCAGTATCCCTGCCGGTGCTACCAGCGGGTTGCTGCTGGACCCATAAAAAATTACCAGCTCCTGACTTCCCGGTACCACTGGGCTATTCCAAGTCCAGTGGCCAGGCAGTCAGGCGCTGGCAATTTAGTTAGTCCCCATTCCCATTGAGTCCCATAAGACTCAATGGAAATGGGGACACAGGAGCACCAGCACCGTTGCTAACTGAGCCGGTGCTCCCGTGAAAACTCTGTGAGGGTGCTGTCCTGCCTGGTAGGTCTGATCCTGCTGGGCCTGACGGCACCCGCCCGCAGAGTTGTAGTGTGCCGGTCTGGAAACAACAGTGCCCTTAAGCTTACCGGCACTGTTGTTTCCAGACCGGCACACTTATAACAGTGTCCATTGTCTTGAACACTTTTCAATGCAGCTGGACATTAGTAGTATCTCCAAATGTCTGAGGTAGAGACAGACATCAAGCTTACTCAAACAACATCTGACAGTTTTAGTTTTTGTTTATAATTGAAATATACCACTTCTCATAGTATACATTTGAAATCCAGTGCCCTTACATTCTCCATCAACATTTTTAAGGTGTACCCAATTTTAAAAACCATTAGAAAAAAGCTATTGGGAAAGGTTCCTGATGGCTCACGCAGTTGACTTCAAACACATGCCGACATAAAAACTTGAAATGAAGAAAGGCTATTTTCTTTAGACGGAGCAAGTACACTAGAACCTTCCTACGTCCACCGCAGAGACCTTTACTTACTTCTTAAGTAGCTCATGCACACAGTTCAAAGGAGACAAAAGGCTGCACTAATCAAACACCAAAGGTCTTGATAGTGACCTAGCAATTAAAACCAGCTCTCATAACCAATACATAAATGTACATGTGTATGCTTTGCTCTTGAACATTTCACCTCCCAAACTATGAAGGGGATTGTATTGGAATCGGTATACATTTCATTTTTTGGCCTCGTATTAATGGGAATGTAAACATGCATTACGTACACAGCAAAGCCAAAAGAAGCTAATTTTGGAAGTTTGAGTTAAGAGCGCCTACATTCACGCTATGGGGAACATTCATGTTTAAGGTAGAGGGAAAGGGCGTAACAAGAGTTACATTACAGCCTCCGGTTTGCCCTCCCCTTCAAAAACAACTTGGTTTCACACCAACATGAGATTTTCATGCTGTCGTGAAACCAATGCTTTGCTATGAAAACTGCCTGCTTTTTGCTCCATAGGGAATCAACCATTGTAAATGCTGCCTGCCATGCAAGCATGGCACGAGACACTCACAATTAAATGTAAACGCTGCCTGGCATGTGACCACGCAAGGCAGCATTTACTTCATTTGCACTGCAGAGTAAAACTGTGAAGAGCAAAAGGCATTGTACACGCTTGTACGCTGCCTTTTGCCCTTTACATTTGCACGCCACAGTGCAAATGATAAAAATTTGGTGGCAGAGACCTGGCTACGCCTCAGTGCAAATGTGCCAGGTCCCCATATCAAATTACTATTAGGAATAAAATAAGCTCCAAAGTGTCTGGAAATGGCAGATTTGATTATGTCTCTTGAGAAGAGCAGGAAAGGGGTAGACCAGTAGGCTTTGGGTCCCATGGGAAGCCACTCAATAGCTGAAGCGACCGCTAGGAGTATATGTGGCATTCACCCAGAGCCTCAATCACCTCCTCAACCTGCTTGATAAGAAGTGTCACATGGTTGAGTGGTGTTTACAAAAGGCTAGATGGAGATTATGGTGTTTGAAATGAAGTTTATTGGGTTGTTTAATAAAATAATTAAGCAAAATGATAACTCAAGGAATAGATCAAAAGGGCAATCGCTCCATTTACTCCAAATTCTTAGGTAAAGAGTGAATGTCTCTGAGTGACAACAGGGAGAGAGCCGGTAAGGATTTGGAGTCCTTTGGCCAAGTGAAGGCTTCTCCCTCATATACAAAACAAAGTTCAACAAAATGGTCAACAGAAAAGTTACAAATCATACTATTGATGAGCCCTTAACCTCTTCACTACAATACACTATCTCACAAACGTTTGAATCTGTGGCCAATAGAAGAGTTCACAAATCCTCCTTTAAATATCCAGCTCTAAACTAACACAACAAAGGGAAAACTGTTCTCGTGGGAATGCTCTTTCAAGGTTACTCACAGTCAAGCCCTTCCCCTTGGTCTTCCTGCTTTCACAATGCCTCTCAAGAACTTGCTGAGATATCAGGCTTCACCTTCGCCTCGCAGCATGCAATTCAGGTCTCCCCGAAACTTAGGTATCTCAGCATTCAATTCAGACCTAGAAGACCTCAGCATTCAATTCAGCTCATTCTAAGACCCTGGGTTTCGAGGCATTCACATCAGGCCTTTCTGAGACCTTGTGATCCAGCATTCAATGTAGGTGTCTCCAGACCTAGTGTTGCTCGACATTCAATTCAGGCCTCTCCTAGGCGCAGGGTTTCTCAGAATTCAAAACTGGTCTCTCTTAGACCTTGTGTTGCTAAAGAACAATGGTTATTTCAATCCCCAACCTCTCATTCAGGGTCCTTTTCAGGAAGCCAATATTCACAACCTGTTGTCAGTGGTGGTTCTTCTCAGGTCTCTCGTCCGATAATCTGGTCCTTAGTTCCTGGCTCTCACCTGCAACCCTGGGTGTGCAGATTGTGTCCTGAGTTTGACAGAGTTTTCAATGAATTAGCCCCAGCAAGCTAATAATGTATTCCCAGTCTATCCAGGTAGTCTGGATGAGCAAGTCTGCTTTGCTCTAGTTTTCACCCTATTCTGGCATTTCCCAGCTTTCTTTATATACCTGAGCTTGTGTGCGATTACACAACGTAGCTCAGAATTGGTGGATTGTCTTTTGAAATCCCCCTTTCTGGCCCTACCCCGAGCTAGGGATTGAAGAGGTTGCATAAAGTCCCATGATAGATGGTTTCTTTTTTCAGACAAATTGGAGAAATTACGTACATTCTTTCTATGGATTCTTCACCCGCAGATTGCTCACCAGATAGATATCCTTTCCATCGTCAGCTGCTCTGAAACCTTTTTGGAAAGGGGGCTAATATGACTCAACAGTCGATCCTCTTGACTCGACTGAGCCTCTCGTCAACTCCAGACGGGACGTCTGTCACTGTACAAATACCACATGCCTACATTTCTCCCCTCTCGGACCCCGAGCTCAGCAACCACACAGGAAGTATCAAGAAAGTCAGACTGAAAAAGCCAAATAAATAAATATATCTTTGTTGGATGATATATAGAATACATTACTCACCATAATCGTATTTCTGATGCTTGTATCTGCTTAGATTCACATAATGTGCATAGGCCTACATCTAGTGGAAGCTTCAGAGTATAACAATTGTTGTTTTCGAAATTCGAAAAGGGACGTTGACAGGGCGTGCCAGTAATACAAACCCTAGTGTGACGTCCACTGTACCCATGGTTCTTCGCGTGTCGAGGTCCCTCAGATTGTTATTTTTCTGACATGAGGTAGCATGAAGTGTTGTGAGAGTACAGTAGTATCCAAGCAGATACGTTCTAGACAAGCTCATATCCATCCATGCGCCTTCTCTCCGAGGGGAGGAAGGGTGGGCGCATGTGAATCTAAGCAGATACAAGCATCAGAAATACGATTACGGTGAGTAATATATCCCTTCTGAGGCTTGTAGAATCTGCTTAGATCACATGCTCTGCATACATTAGCGAGCAGTGTTAGGAGAAGGTGGTGGGATATGAGAAGGTTCATGGGCGAACAGATGTCTTAGAACCGCTTGTCCCACTTTTGTATCTGTCTTGGAATAAGTGTCAGTGCAGTAATGCAGAGTGAAGATGTGTATGGAACTCATTGCAGCTGCTTTGCAAATGCTGTCTAGAGGGACATTTGCAATGAAAGCCAGAGTGGCTCCTGTTCTCCTTGTGGAGTGAGCCGTTGGCGTAAAAGGCAGTGTCTTGTTTGATAAAGAATAGCACAGTTGAATACATCAGACTATCTATCTGGAGATGGCATTTTTGGAAATGTGGTCTACTTCTCGGTCTGTTGCTATGGAGACAAACAGTTGGTCTGTTCTCCTTAGCGGTCTGGTATTTTCTACATAGTAGAGGATCGCCATCCTCACATGTAGTGTGTGGAGTTTTACCTCAGCAGAGCTGGTGGGGTTCTGAAAGAAAGCCGGTAGCTTGATAGACTGGTTTACGTGAAACTTAGAGATGAACTTAGGGGAGAACCTAGGGTGAGTGAGCAAAACCAGCTTGTCCTAATGTATGGTGAAGAAAGGATCCTGCACTGACCATGCTTGTATTTCACTAACTCTTCTTATGGAAGTGATAGCCACTAAGAATGCAGTTTTGTAAGTTAGGTGTTTAAGACTAGACTTGTGCTTCGGCTGGAAAGGGGGGCCCATGACCTTAGCGAGTACAACATTGAGATCCCACCCTGGCGGCGGGTTAGAAATTGGAGGGTGAAGTCCCTTTAACTCCCTCCATGAATGCCTTAATATCGGGCCCCTTCCACCATGAGAGCTTCATGTGGGAGGCGGATTAAGCTGACAGGGTTGCCAGGTGCACCTTTAAAGAGTTGAATACTAACCCTGAATATAACAAGTGGAGCATATAAGTTAGAATGCGAGATGGGGTACATTCTATGGGGTTAATTTGTTTTGACTGGCACCAAATTACAAATCTCCTCCACTTGTCAAAATAACAGTGCCTAGTGTTAGGCTTTCTTTCTTCCTTCAGGATATCCATACACCTCTGTGGCAGGTTAAGATGTACAAACTCTAAGTCTTCAGGAGTTCATTGAGTGAGGTTGAGGGTGCACTGTTAATCCCCCATGCTGAGTGAGCAGATCGGTCCAACACGGGAGCTTGATGGGATCGCACATCGCCAGTTTGCGTAGATGTGGATACCAATGTGTCTTGCCCACATAGGAGCAACTAGGATGAGCATCACCTGTTCCTTGTGGATCTTGTTCACCACCTTCCTCATGATAGGCGTTGGGGGAAAAGCGTAAGCAAAGGTCCCTGACCAGTTCATCCATAGGGTGTTCCCGTTGGAGCCTGGCTGGGGGAACCTGGACGCAAAATTTGGGCAGTGACTGTTTTCGTTTGTAGCGAACAAGTCTATTGTAGGGAAACACCAAAGAGAGAAGAGGTGCTCTACGTCCTCTGCATGTAGTTGCCATTCATGTTCCTCTGGTAGGGGATCCCTGCTTAGTGAGTCTGCCAGAGAGTTGAGTTCCCCTGGAACGTGCTGTGACGATAGGAAAATCTTTTGTTTGAGTGCCCATTTCCACATTTTCTGCGCAAACTTGGACTGTTTTGTAGAAAACATGTCCCCCCTGTTTGTTGATGTAAAACATCCCCTTAGTGCTGTTGGTTAGGACTTGCACTGATTGGTTTGCCAGGTGAAACTTGAACGTACAAAATATATTGCCATACTGGTCTAATGTGATCTGACGTTGACTTCTATATATCGACCTTTGGTCCATATTTAGCTTTGGGCTAACATTTGGTGTTGAACATCTTGTGTGCTTTTTTTCAATCCAACTATGGTGAATTGTCTAATGAAAACTATCCCTTGTTCTCTTTTCTTTTCTCTGTCTCTTTACACCTCCATTATATTGTCAACAACCATCAAAAAGCAGTTCAGGCTTCTGAAGAAGAGGATTACTCCTTGAAACGCGTAAAGCCATTAACACAGAGTATATTGAATATGTGCTTTGTCTATCTTCACATCGAATGTTATCTCTAATTAAAACCAATTGTGTGCTTTTACAAACTGTGTGTAGAAGTGATACTTTTAAGAGCAAATGAAAAATTTGTTTTGATCCCACTTTATTGTATTGGTTGCGATTCACAAATTACATTTATTTACCACATGTTTTGTGGTCTTTGGATAGTGTGCATGAGACCGGAGGAATCCGTATTAGGTTCCCTTTTCCCTGTGTATATTGGGCTTTTGTGACAAAGCCTTATTTTCTCCTGTGCACCTTTAATTGGAAAACCAGCGGTGCCGGAACTCTACAAAATTGAATTCTTTATGTACCATAAGGTGTGCACCTAATTCCCCACTTTTCCTAATTGGTCAGTTGGCCCAATGATTTGAGAGAATCGTGTTCCTATTTGGCTATTTTTAAGGCATCCTCGACGGCCTTGCCAAAGAGCACATTGGGCTCAACGGGCATTTTAATAAGGGTGGCTTGCGTCTCTGGCTTAAAGCCCGATTGGCGCAACCAAGCGTGATGCTTGGTAATTGTCCACTCTGCTATTATTTTGCTGGCGTTGTCCGTGGCGTCAAGATTGGCCTTTAATAAGCAGCTTGAATCTGCCTTGCCTTCTGCGGCCACCTGGGCTAGTTGGGACTTAAGTGGTTCCGGGGCCCGATGAGGCTAAGGCCAAGATCTCATCCCATTTAAGGCAGTTGCAGCTAGCTAACAGGGTAAAATTGTTAGCTATCCTGGTCTGGAATGCCGTGGAAGAGGCCACCTTTCTGCCCATTGTGTAGAGCCCCTTGCTTTCTTATCAGGCAGAGCCTCTGAGGAAGCTAGGGGAGTTCCAGCCCTCTTCCTTGCTGTAGTAACTAATGAATCAGGCTTCAGTTGCCCTCTGATGTATAACGGGTCAGAAGGGACAGGTCTTAACAGTTTCTCTATGCAGGGGTTCACTGCCTGCGTAAGATTAGGCGTCTCCAGCGATGGCTGTATCTTTCGCTGAACGGACTTGAGGAGAGGGATAAACTGAGTAACAGCTTTTCTATCTCCTAAGATTTCGTCCACAAAATCTTTATCTTGTTGGTCTTCCTGAGTAGCTATTTGAAAATGCTCTGCCGCTTTGACGAGCATGTCATTTAGCAGAGGTTGATCGTCAATGGGTGAGTCTATGACCGGGGGGTCATGATTAACAGGAGAGTCCATGACATACATAGCTGTATTGTGGTCATCCTTATGATCCTTATTATCGCCGTAATAAGGGTCTTCTGCATCATCCCTGTAATAAGGGTCTGCTGCCTCTTGGATAGAGAGGTCTTCTTGATCGGAGTCTGGGTCATAGAGGTCAATGACCGTGCCTTGCCCTGGATTCTCGGGGCGAGACCTCTTACCAGGGGGTTGAGCAGGGATTTGTGACCCAGCGGGTGCTGTAGTAGGGGGAGAGAGGGTGGAGTGGAAGTTTGTGAAATAGTCAGGGTCCTTTTCATAAAAGTTGGCCATGAAGGACATCCTCCTCATGACCCTGTCAATATCCGCAGCCGACCATTGGGCAGAACTAGGGATGACCAATGGTTGAGAAGGGAGCCCCAAATCTTCAGATGTGTGAGGAAGTAAGGTAGAAGGCAGAGCCTTCTTTATCATGGTGGAAGACAGTGAATCTTGTGATACAGGTTCTCTACTCTTATGAGTGGACCTAACATCCTGTGATTTCTCCCTGTGAGGGGTCTGAGAGGACTTTTTCTTGAACTCCCTCTCTTTAACCTGGCCCTCTGAGGCATGTTTTCTGATTAAGTGGGCCAATCCTGACTGTATAGGGTTTTGTACCTGTGTTGACATAGAACGTCGATCTTCGGGTGCAAGCTGAAACATTGCGTCGTCAGCAGACGATCGACTACCGGTAGTGGTTTTGCGCGCAACGTCTGTACCGTCCTTCGACGGCCGGGGCCTGTCATGTGGCGATCTTGAGTGCCCAGAGGACAGCAATTCAACTGACCTCTCCCTAGACATTGTGCGCTGCCGTCTGTTTGACACATGTGTCGAGTTTCGGCTGTGGGTTGTGTGCTTGGTGGAGGATGTAGTGACGGCACTTCCGCCGCTGGATGTTGTCCCCATAACAAAGCCACAGGCCTGTCTGTCGGGGGCTTGTGCTTGAGAAACCAGAGTAACCTTGTCGCCTTTGCCGTCGAATAACATGGCGTTGCTGACGTCGCTGCGGGCACCCTCCCCTTCCATGGGCTCGAGCTGGCTGGCGTGGTGGTCCCAGTGTTTAGTAAGCCAGTGCCTCAATGTCTTGGGTTTGAAGAGTCTACATGCTCAACAAGAACCCTCAACATGGTCTCTCAGGAGACACACGACCCACGGAAACTCTTATTGCACTTGGGGGCACAATTTAAAGGAGGTCCTTTCCATAACGGAATGTCACGGCAGCTAGGCAAATGCAGTGTATGAGTAAGGGTATATATATTCTAGAATGTCCTCCCCCCTCTCTCCCTACTGCGTGGGCCGAAGCCCGTAGCGTCCTTCCAAGGCCAGAACGGATCCGTCTCCGGGAGACTTTGACGGTCGTTCCTTCTTCACCGGCGTCGGATGGTCTTGATAGTCTAAAAACTATCCGTAATTGATCATAATAAATGGCGATAAGGAGAACTCCGCTATAAACGCCCGTCTAATATGGCGGGAAAAAAAACTATCTGAGGGACCTCGACGTGTGAAGGACATCACACTAGGGATAGTATTACTGGCACGCGCTGTCGACGTCCCTTTTTGAATTTCGAAAACAACTGTAATACTACGCAGCTTCCATTAGATGTCGGCCTATGCACAGCATGTGATCTAAGCAGATTCCACAAGCCTCAGAACATATATATGATACATTACTCAACATAATCTTATTTCTGATGCTTGTATCTCAGATTCACATGCTTTGCATAGGCCGACATCTAGTGGAAGTTGCAGAGTATTGTACATGAAGTGTTCGAATAGGGACGCTGACAGGACGCAACTATAATATATCCCTAGTGTGTTGTACCCTGTACCCATGATCCCTTACGTGTCGAGGTCCCACATATTTGTTTCGGACAAGAGGGGGTTTAAGTTGTAGGTTGAGACCATGAGGTGTGAAAAATCTATGGTTCTTTCCCAGGTGCCTTCTACTCCGAGAGGGGAGGAAGTGCGGGTGCATGTGAATCTAAGCAGATACAAACATCAGAACTACGATTATGTTGAGTAATGTATCCCTTCTGAGGCTTGTGGATCTGCTTAGAATCACATGCTCTGCATAGATTAGCGAGCAGTACTAGTAGAAGGAGGTGGGATGTTAGAAGGTAGCGCTGCAAAGAGATGTTTCAGCATTGCTTGTCCCACCTGTGTATCACCCCTAGAATATGTGTCCAGACAGTAATGTTGGGTGAAGGTGTGTACTGATCTCCAAGTAGCAGCTTTGCAAAAGGCATCTTGGAGCACATTTGCTATGAAGGCTAAAGTTGCTCCGTAGAGTGTGCTCTGGGCTTAAAAGGCATTGTTCTCTTGGCAAGAGAGTAACAGAGTTGGATGCAGTTGACAATCCATTTAGAAATCACTGCTTAGGGATAGGATCCCCATCTCTTCCAGTGGCTATAGACACAAAGAAGCAATCAGATTTCCTGATTGACTGTATTTTGAAGATAGAACATGACCGCTCTGCGTACATCTAGGGTATGTAGGCTTCTTTCTGCCGTGTTTTGTATGTAAGGTGGTTAAGGCTCAAACGGGCCCCCATGAGCCTTGTGAGTACGACATTGAGGTCCCAGCCGGGAGTAGGATTAGAGATTGGAGGGTACCGTTTTTTGACACGTTCCATGAAAGCCTCAACTACGAACATCTTCCACCGCGAAAATATATTGTGAGACGTGATGTAAGCGGAGATAGCCACTAGGTGTACTTAAGAGAGTTAAAGACTAATCCTGAGTAAAGTAGGTAGAGGAGGTAGTTGACTATACTGGTTGGTGAACAGTTGGTCCGATTGAGACAGTGTTCTGCACCACAACATAACACGTTTCCATTTGTTAAAATAGCAGTGCAATGTGTTAGGTTTGCATGCCTCCTTGAGTATTTAAATGCACTTTTGTTCTAGGTTAAGGTGACCAAATTCTATGACCTCAGGAGCCAAGCTGCTACTTTCAGCATCTGATAGCATAGGTGAAGTGCTGTTCCATGATCCTGGGTCAATAGGTTGCCTGTGCAGGGTAGTTTCATGGGAGGACACAGGGGCTTCTCATATGTAGGTTTGAGAACCAAGTCCAGCGGGCCCCACACTGGAGCTTTCAGGATCAGTGTTACTTGTTTCTGGTGTAGCTTGTAGACTATTTTGTTGAGAAGGGATGCCGGGAGGGGGGGTGGGAGGGAACCAGTTCATCAAAAGTGCATTCCCCTTGGAGCATTTCTGGGGAAACTTGGACGTGTAATTTTGGCATAGTGCGTTTTCTTGGGTCGCAAAAAGGTACATTTCTGGGAACCCCAATTTGAGAAGACGTTGTCTAGCACATCTGTATTTAATTGCCATTCATGCTCTGAGGGCAGCATTGTACTCCTGCTTAGCACGTTTGCCAGAGAATTGAGTTCCCTTGGAACATGTAGGCTCACCGCCAGATGTTGTGGCTAGTTTGCACAGCCCTGGAGAATGTGTCCCCCCCCTGTTTGTGTAAAACATGGCCGTGGTGCTGTCTGAGTACTAGGACTGTTTTTTGAGCTAGCAGAGTTTTGAATGCATGAAGTGCCTTGAGAACTGCTAGAAGTTCCAGAAGGTTGATGTGTTTCCTGGTCAGTGCTTGTGTCCACAGGCCGTGAGCTGTATGGTGAACGAAGTGAGCGCCCCACCCAGTCATAAATGAATCTGTTGTGAGAGTGGCTTTGATCACCGGTGTGTGGAAAGGCTGTCCCCTTTAGCAGATTGTCCCTGTTCCCCCACTGTAGCTACTGAACCAGAGGTTGCGAAACCACCAGTACATCGTCGCACAACCCGCTTGCCTGTGACCATCATTTCGCTAGCCACTCTTGCATTGGACGCATGCGCAGCCTGGCATGAAGCACTAGGTAGATGCAGGAAGCCATCATTCCCAGCAGGCGCATTGCCTTTCGTACAGTCACCTGATGACATGCTACGTATTGAGGTGTTTGAAACAGCATGTTTCGGACCCTCTCCTTGGAGAGGTAGACTAGCAAGATGTCTGTTTTGATTAGTGCCCCCAGCAATTGCTTTACTTAACTGGGAACTAGACTTGACTTCTCCTTTGCTGTGTGTTTTGAAGGCACCACTGGGATGAATCCCCAGTAATTAGCCAGTTGTCTATGTAAGCGTACACTGGAATGGACTGTCTTTGCAAGTGTGCAGCCCCCACTGCTAGGACCTTTGTGAATACCCCGAGGGCTGGTGCAATGCCAAATGGTAGCACTTTGAATTGGTAGTGCTTGTCTCCCAATTTGAATCAGAGGTATTTATTGTGCGCTAGCAACATTGGAATACAAAAGTATGCATATTTCATGTCTAATGTCGCCATGTCATCCCCCATCTCCAATAGTGGGATGACTTCCTGCAACGTTGTCATCCTGAATTTTTGAGGTTTGACATACGTGTTTGCAGGGCGCAGGTCAAGCACTGGGCGCATTGTTAGATCTTTATTTGGAACAAGGAAGTACATTGAATAAATACCTTGATCTTGTTCCATGAAGGGCACCAGCTCAATGGCTCCTTTTTTTTTAACAGAATATGGATCTCCTCTATGATGATGTCTAGATGTGCGGAGGATATGCGTCCTACACAAGGTGGATGGTGGCAAGGTGTTTAGAGGAACTCCAAAGGGTATCCTTTGGCCACTGTATCCAATACCCAGCGGTCTGCCGTTATTCCCTCCCATTGCTGGGCAAAGAGTGTTATGTGACCCCCGACTGGGGACGCATGGGAGGGGAAAGTGGATCGGCACATCATTTGGCGGGAGGAGCTGCTGCACCTCTAGAGTCTGCAGCCCTGCCTCATCCTTTTCCGCAGCAAAAACACATGCTGATAGAATTGGTAGGACGTCTGAAAGTGTGGACTATAGAAGGAGGTACCAGAAGTGCTTGCTCCAGCTTGGCCTTGTTTTCCTGAGCCTTGCGCCCGAAAGTTTTGGCGTGTGTTAAACGCTCGCCTTGGGAGCAAGGGCTTATTGCAAATTTGATCAACGGTCTTGATGGTCTCATGCTCATTTTTTGCCGTCTCCAGCTGGTCGTCGACAGCTTTGCCAAGGAGGAGACCCTCCTCGATGTGCATATTAATCAGGGGCGCCTGTGTCTCTGGCTTAAATCCTGAGTCCCTAAGCCAGGAATATCTTTTAAGAAGGGTTCCCTGTGTAATGTCACTTCCTGAGGTGTCTGCAGAGTCCAAGACATTCTTCAGGATGTTTTAGGAGACTTGTTTTCCCTCAGTGGCAATATTAAGAAGATGGGATTGTGCCAGTTCTGGTACGGAGTCCAAATGTCGTGAGACCTCATCCCAATGAGTGCTGCTGTAGCTGGCAAGCTTAGTGGTGCTGTTTGCTAACCTGGTAAGGTATGCAGCTGATATGTCTGGATATGTTTTCCCAGCGTTTACAATATTTTACACTCCTTGTTAGGAGGTGCCTCTGAGGTTGAGATTGGGACACCAGCTCTCTTCAGTGTAGAGGTCACCACCAGGGAGTTTGGCTTAACGTTGCCCCTAACGTAGAGGTAGAGGGGATCTGAAGGGGATCTGAAGGAGACTGCCTGGAGGATTTTTCCACCCATGACTTGACCGCCCTAATAAGGGACGGGGTAGGACGTGATGCAAAGACCCTAATTTTAATGGACACCAGAAGAAATATAGCCTGGCTAACGGGTTTCTTCTCGTTGAGAATATCCTCAATGAAGTCAGTACCTGCAGGGCTGGATCCGTCTGTGTTTTATGCCAAAGTGGTGAGCAGCTTTCTTCAGCAGCTCATTGTAGATAGAGAGTAAAACACTGGAAAATCAATCCCTGTGACACGTGGAATTTAGAGACCACTTTCGGTAGGAATCCAGGTTGCACCTCGAGGGAAGCTTTCCCCTTAAAGAACCAGAGGAAAGGAGGCTTGCAGCTCACATACACGTCTAGCTGATGTGATTGCAAGCAAGAAAGCGGTTTTCAGGGTTAGACGTCTGAAAGGACATGAGTTCATAGGTTCAAACAGAGCCACCATTAAGAATGTAAGAACCAAGTTTAGGTCCCAATCGGGAACCACAAACTGGGTAGGCAGAAACCGATTTACAAGGCCCTTCAGGAATTCAGTCATAACCGCGAGTGTGATGAAGGATCATTGATTCAGAGACCTCTTAAAAATAGACAAAGCCGCCAAGAACCCTTTGATTGTACCTACCTGAAGAGGCTAGCAATAGAAGGAACTCCATCACCGTAGTGGTGGGACAAGCAATCGGATCTATCCTGCGTTCCCTTCACCACACCTCGAATCTTCTCAATCTGCATGCATACAGAGATCTGTGAGATGGTCTGCATGCAGCTAGTAGCACCTCAAGTACCTCTTCTGCAAGGTCCCAGTCATATCTCATCCTCTCAAGAGCCACGCATGCAGGTTGATGGATTCTGGGTTCGGATGGAGCACCCAACCTTCCCACTGATGGGAGGTCCGGCTGTCGAGGCAACCGCAGAGGTGGGCAGATGGCAAAGTCCAGGAGTACCCAGGATCATGTTCTCTTCGTCCAACGCAGGAGCAATCAAGATCATGGCAACGTGAAATCTCCTCAATCTCCCGAGAACCCACGGGATGACAGGTAGCAGAGGGAATGCATTGTGGAGGTCGAAGACCACTCCACCAGTAATGCATCCCCTAGTGCACCTTTTGCTTGTAATTCCCTAGAGCAAAACTGTCTGCACTTCGTGTTGGCTCTCGTGGCAAACAGATCTACTGTGAGAGTACCCCACTGAGTGACTATCTCCTAGAGAACTTCCTGGCACACCTCCCACTCATGCGAGACCATGCTCTGCCTGCTCAGGGAGTCTGCCGGCCCGTTCTCCGTCCCTGCCAGATGGACAGCTGAAGTGGAGATATGGTTCTCCAGCAACCAGAAACATAGTTGCAGCGCTTCCTTGCATAGGTGAGAAAAACACACAACCCCCTGTTTGTTGAGGTAGCACAAAGCGACTGTTTCTGTCAGAACAAGACGTGTTTCCCCTTGAGGGAGGGAGCAAAGGCCATCAGGGTTAACCTGATCACCCGCTACTCCAGCCTGTTGGAATGCAACCAGCATTCCATTGGTGACAAAAGGCTGCTCACCTGCAGATCCCTACAGTGAGCGCCCCACCCATTCAAAGACACAGCCATGACCACCTCGGCCTGGGGCCACTGATGCCAAAAGGGTTCCCCCTGCATGGGTTCTCTGCTGGCCCACCAAGATAGGTCGCTGGGGTACTTAACCTCGACATTCTGAGAATGTCCCTCATAGCATCCAAGTACTGTGACTGTTGCTCCCTCAATAGCCATTGCAGAGACCACATGCACAGTCTGGCCTCTGGCACCAGAAGAATGCAGGAAGCCATGAGACGTGCAGAGGAAGCAAGCCGCTAGTAGATAGTCATGATTCTGGAAGAGCTTGACCATTTGCATGATAATGGTGACTCTTTATTAAGAGGGGAGGGAGCGGTAGCCTTCCCCACCCATGTGTCCAGGACGGCTCCAATGAACTGGAGCTTGTGTGTTGGTATGACATGGAACTTCTGGAAATATAGGGAGAAACCCAACCAGTGAAGCAGCGGGCAGATTTCCTAGAGCGTAGTTGAAACCTGCAGCAGAGACTTCCCTCGGATAAGCCAATCGTCCAGGTATACGTTACCAGATCTCCTGCAGTGCGTTGCCACCACTGCCATGAGCTTGGTGAAGACCCTGGATGCAGAGGTTAGGCCAAAGGGGAGCCCCTTGAAATGCGTCTCCCCAATGACTAATCTCAGGAACGCCTGTGCTTCCGATGGATAGGCACATGGAAATAGGCACTCTAGACTATGCTATGAACCTATGTAAATCCACCAGCAAACTAAACGTTGACTACTAGGTGGCCAAATTCATTTACTTAACTTGGATTAGAAGGCAGCCAGGTGCTCGGGTGGCACACCTCTTCCATGGCCCCTTCCGATAACAGGGCTCGAAGTTCTTCTTGGGGTTCCTGTTCCAGTTGTGGCTGAGGGGAGGTGGTCTGTCTGGTGGTCTTCTTAAGATAGACAGTAGCCCATCTGACGAGCTGCAATGCCAAAGCGTCAATAGAGTACCTCCTTCCATTGAGGCAAGTGCTCGGAAATTCACCTCCAAACTGTGGAAATACGATGGGAGAATTCAAAGCGGCTTAGCGGGCACTGATGCCTCTGCTGCACTGCCGCTGTCTGCTGGCCCCTAGAAGACCCCCGACCCATCCGGTATGTAAAAAATGCCTCTGCCCTTGCCTGGCTTGTGGGAGCTGTACTCTCTTTCCAAACAGAATGTACCATCTATAGCCTCTTCCTCTTGGAGAATCTGAAAGGTTGCTTCTGCAGTTGCTTCACAGTGAGACCAAGAGATTTGGCAGCTATTTTCCAGTCCTTTAATTTCTCCAAAGACTGCTCAGGCTTTGGGTCAAACAGGTGCTCACCGTCAAAAGCCATGTCCAGTAGTTTAGCATGGACATTTGCAGAGAACCCCTAACTGTACAGATACGCCAACCTTCTCAGCACACTAGATGACCCCAACGTAAAATGCAGTGTCCAGGCCAGAATGCAGTCCTTGGCAAGTAACATCTTTGCTGTCATCAACTAGCCGCAGAAAACCATCCCCCATCTCGACAGCAGGGATGTGCTCTGCTGCCCCCTATATAAGCCTCCACAACCCGTGGGATGATTTGGAAAATGCACACGATGCATTCACAGCCTTTAGGACCATACAGCCTGAGGAAAAGATTTTCTTGACTAGAGCATCCGTTTTCTTAGATTCCCTGTCTGTCAGTAAATTAGAGGTAGAAATGGTTGGTCTGGAGCTCATTGTAGCGGCTTGTACCACTAAACCTTCTGGCGTTGGGTGTGAAGATAGGAAAGGCAAGTCCACCTCCCCCCTCCCCGCCTATTTATACTTTTTAGTAATGTGAGAAACCTGAAGGAGCCTCACTTACTAGTCCCTGGGGATCGTCATCCAGGTCGCCAGTACAAGGCCATCGCTATTGGATCCACTTCCTGGGAGTGGACCAGTGTGGGAGGATCACCTGGATGGGGGGTCCTCGGGGAGTGGAGCTGGGACATGAGTGGTGAGATGAGTTATCCCCTTTTTGATAACACCTTTGCCCAATCCTACTCGGTAGGATACTTAACACCTCAAACCCCCTTTCTTAACACTAACATAAGCACTTTCTCCCAGACCGATTACCCTGAAAGACAACGGACTAACACCAGAGCTGTATACCTGACATGTCCCAACTCAAGGGTCAGGCAATTAATTTCACACACTTGGCTGCCCTTACCCTTCCCCATAGGGATAAAAGGCGGAGCACGAGAGCCCACTTTGAGCAAGGCAGAACGCACGAGGAAGGAGTGATTCCTGGACGGCAGTTCAAACAGAGGAGAAAGGCGGCACAACTGAAAGGATGTCAAGGAGGGAATTGCCCTTGCCCTTTTCAACCCAGACCCGTAGAGACTCCAAACAAAGAACCGCAAGAGCGGGAATCACAGCTGGGGGATGTTGTGACGGATGTCAGCGATACATGGAACCCTCCCGCACTGCGGAGAGACGAGATTACCACTGTGTTACTGTCCTTGACTCCAGTGGCTCCAGTGGCAAAGGAATCGCAGAGTTCAGCACAGCTGGTGAGTCAGAAGAACCTGATAGGAGCCAGACTCTGTTAAACTCAAGGTTGCAGTGGCAACATTGAAAGATCAAAGGTGTGAAGGCCATAGGGAAGGCAGATTAAAGGTGTCAGGCGGTCATACAAGGGTCGAGCCAAATCCCTTGTACAATAGAAAGTCCTTGATGAATTGCAAAGGTATAAAGAATTGTGAAACAGATGTTTGCACCCGGCTGAGGGGAATGCCGTACAAACTGATTGTGAGAAACCGAGTGACCCAGTGAGACATGATCGCCCTTCAGACGTCTCTGATTAAAAATTAATAAGTGCCATTGGAAGGTCTGAACCCGGTTGAGAGGGACCAAAATAAATTAGATGGTTGTTTAAAAGGACATTAAGACTTTTGAATACTACACAATGAGATTGTGATTGAAAGGCAGTAGTGAACACGACTGAGGGATGCCAGGAGAAAAGCTAAGGAAAGTGAATCCCACACTGTGAAAAAAAGCTGCATGAACTACATTGTGGTTGGTCTGAACCCGACTGAGGCAGACTAACGTTAAGAGACTGATTGGAGCTAAGGGGGATCCACAGGTGAAGAATAATCACCAACATGAAGAGAATAAAAGGAACTTTTGCTTTGGTCTTTTATGAATACATCAGGCCCTCTGAAGTAAGAGACTTTGTTTGAAAACGTCTTGGACACAGAAGGTCCCGATGTTATTGAAAGCAACTAACCTGGTACTGGAGAAGCCCAGGAGTGTGCTGTGCTTAGGAGTCCCGCCTTTGTCCTGTTCTAGAAAATGTGTGAAGGGAGACCCTGGCCATAACATCCCAACTTATTTTGTGAACACTTCTTTCTTTTCTTGTGACTACTGTCCCACACTGTTTTATAACTCAGCGGTAAGGATTGGAAATAGATTTTTTCTCTCCAGTATCTGCCCTTTTATTTTAACAAGACGCCATTAGGATTGCCTTATTATTTGATGGTCGTAGCTTGCTGCCATCTCAGATTTAGGTTAGGTGTTTTTGTCACCCATTTATACAGTTTAATAAACACCCTTGAACTGTGATCATTTGTGTCTGTCTTTACTGTTGCCACTGTAACGCTTACCTGGACTCCTCGGGAGCGTAATGCCTTCCTAGCATGTGGACCTGGTACCTTGGCACTAGGATTCTCTTTCTGTTAAACAACAATAACAATAGAAATGCTATAACATTACTAACAGAGATTGTACTGCATGAGATGTATATTCCTTAAATCCCTCCCTTCTCCCCTGTGTTTATTTATTGTGGAGCTCTCCATCCTGCTTTTCTACAGGGGCGCGTTGGGATGAAGAAACAATGGTAACGTGGGTAGCTGATGTATTCTATTGCTTCTTGCATTGAAATGTCTATATTTTTCAAGAATGATATATGATATGATATGATATGATGTGGCATTTATAACGCGCCTATACACAAGTGTTTTTCGAGGCGCGACGAGGCAAGGGAGGGGGAACAACAGGAACACAGACAGCGATCTTACTAGGCCAGGTGTCATTCAGATCGCGCAAGTGCATGGGAAGGGGGAAAGGGAAAAGTGCGAGGGAGAGGGGAAAGTGCAGTACAAGGGGTAGTAGAAAAAATAAGACACAGCCGGAGGTGGCAAGTGCAAGTTAAGTGCAGACAGTGCTGGTACGGGGACTGAAGGGAAGCAGAAAAACAGTCCCCAGGTGCAGGGGTTGCCAGGGATGCAGTGCAGGTGTGCAGCAGTCGGTGCCTGGGCCCGAGATCAGGCAGTGTGGCCAGGTAACCAGTGCAGTTTCAGCCAGGAATTCAGCAGGGGAGAGGGGGAGAGAAAGCAGAAGCAAAGAGGAAGGTTTTGAGGTGCTTCCGGACCTGGAGATGGTTCTCCTCAAGTTTCAGGGAGGTAGGAAGGCTGTTCCAGAGGGAGGCCCCTGCCGAAGAGAGAGATCTACCACCAACTTGTTGCTTGGAGAAGCGTCTGACCCTGAGGGAGTTGGAGGTGGATGAGCGAAGGGCTCGGGAAGGAAGGTATTTAGGAAGAAAGAGTTGAAGGTATTGCGGCCCCAGGCCCCAGAAGGCCTTGTGGACAATGCAGAGGGTTTTGAAATTAATCCTCGCAGCCACTGGGAGCCAGTGCAGAGATTTCAGTCCTGGGGAGATACGATCCCTGGGCTTGAGGCCAAGGACAAGTCTTGCAGTCCTGTTCTGGATAAGTTGCAGAGGACGGAGAGTAGAGGAAGGCAGATTTTGATAGAGGCTGTTACAATAGTCCAGCCTAGAGAGAACCAGGGCTGTGGAGACAGTGAGCTTCTGGGGGAAGGAGAGGAAAGGAAGAATACCTCTGAGGAGGTGCAGCTGGTAGTGTGCCTTCTTAGCGACGTCAAAGATGTGAGGAGAGAAGGAGAGTGTGTAGTCGAAGATGACCCCGACGTTTTTAGCCTCAAAGGTGGGAGCAGGAGGAGGACCAAGAGAGGCCGACCCGAGAGCTCCAGGGAAGGAGGGAGCCGGTGTGCCAATAAGGAGAATCTCAGTCTTGCTGGCATTAAGGCAGAGGTCACTGGCGGCACACCACTCCTGGATAGCAGACCGTCAGAGATGAGGAACGGGGAGGAGGAGGCAGAGGGTAGCCTGAAAATGCGCTGGGTGTCATACGCATGGCACTGGAAGTTGGGGCAGAGAGTGAAACTTCTGACTGAAGATAACCGCTTCGGAGAATTACTTCGGTCAGTTAAGTATTTTCTATAAACTATTGTATTCTGTAGTTTTCTGTAAACTAATGTCTCATTTTCTCCTTTTACAGGTTCTGTGAGGAGAAACGCCTAAAGCGTTACCCGCTGTCAGCGGAGAAGTTGCAAATCACGGTTTCCAGCTGAGGCGGGGCTTAAATAGCTCCCTCTGCAATATGAATAGAACGTGCTGCAATTTGTGAATGGATCTTGTGGCAGCCATGTTTAGTGTATAAAAGTTACTGTTAAACATTACTAGAGTCTAGGGAAGCAGATGCTGTGAATGGTGTGAATGCCATATGTGCCAGGCTAACACCCACCTTTGGCCTGCTGACTGATATAAGGTTCACTGTTTGGCCTGAACGCCTGAATGATGGCTATGCTCACCGAATGGTAGCATGACAGCCACCATGAGTTCTTTACATTAAGGTACAAATCCACAGCGGGAGTGGAGCAAGGGCTCAGCCAGAGCGTGGTAACGGAAGCTGCAATGGCAGCATTAAAAGGGAATACCGTTTTGTTTGAGGACCCTTGTCCAGTTTATCAGTAAGCTTATAAGGGCTTCAATGGGGCGCCTAAGCCTAAAGCCTCTGCCAGTCGCTCACCCGCCTTCGGTATTGAGCATTAGAGTGTCCATAGGGAGCAGCTTGCTGCATGTCAAGGTCAGGAGATGTGTCCAACCCACTTGCATCATGGAGTCCCTCAGCAAGGGTAACCAAATTAGCCTGGTCGGTAAAGAAATCAAGCCCACCAGCTCCTTCTCCTACAAGTCCAAAGTCAAAAGCAACTTGGTCCCCTTGTTGAAAACGGACCACAGTGTCGAAGAATGTCGAGCGAGAGCTAGGGACAATAGAAAGATCGGCTGTCGTCGCAGACGTAGATGCCATAGATCCCAGGCCTACCGGCGCCGGAAATTCAGGCTCCTTCGACACTCCCGACGGTTTTGCGTTAGTCATGGTCCAGCATGAGGGCAACAATCCCCAATTGGTCATCTTGGGACTGGAAACACCAGTCACAACTGGTGCAGTCGTAGCCTGCAGGGTCAAGACTGGTGTCAAATCGGCTGTAGCTGTTTTAAACATTTGGAGCATCTTACAATATGTCCAGGCAGGTCTTAACACGTTCTTCTGATGAATGGGAATCATGCCTGCATCAGTGGCATTGTTTTTTTCTTATGGTAAGACGAGGACAATGAATGGCTGCGAGAATGCTGCCTTTTCTTGAGTTTCTTCTGATGCCTGTCCTGTTTCTTGGGTGGTGGGCCCTCAGTCTCCTGTCCCGATGATCTGGCAGTCGACCAAGCAGCCCGAATCCTAGTTTCCCTGATCGCCCCTCAAGAATTTGGCATTGATTTGCTGACAGGAACCACAATCCTTGATGATATGATCTTTACCAAGACAGCACACGCAGATGCTGTGAGGGTCGGCAAGCAACATCCTGGAATTGCAGTCCAGACAACGCTTGAACCTGGATGCCTTAGAAGCAGACACATTGCCAAAATTGATTGAATATAACAATCTGTCGAATGTGGAATTTCTCTCATGAGGCTCGTTCCGAATAGCAGTGTGCTGAGCGCGTGGAAAATAGTAACTGACGTACAGGGGCATAGTGATGTGGTTTATGTACGGTGGCCGATGTCCCGTCTGGAGTTGACGAGTGCCACGATAGTGTCAAGTCGAGTCGTAATACGCCCCTTGTCGGAAATGTTTCTCAGCCGCTGACGATGGAATGGATATCTATCTGATGAGGAATCTGCGGGAGAATGAAATCCATTGAAACCTTGTTATGTTATAAGTAGGCATCCCGCATTGGTCAGAAGTTGTCGATTCGATTTAGGTACTATAGTTGGTCTCAACCAACAATTACCATTTTAGGTACCAGCTGAAATTCTTACTTTTGAAAATCAAGTGCTGAAGGATGTGTATCTATCCATTTGATGTAATAATTACAAAGCAGATCATTTGAATGAGATTGAATGAGAGGCACTTAATTTTGAAAGTTGGGATGAGAATTGAACTACAAAAACTAGCAGATAAGCAGGAGGTTTAGCTTTGCTGAACACCAAAGAATATGACAAAGAGTATCCGAGGCTACTTTCTCACAAAAGGCATTGTGAAAAAGGCTGCCTAAGCAAGGAAGAATGTTCCTTTTTTTAATACCGAGAAAACAATTGTGGCAGCCTTTTACATCTCCAATCATCACGGGCGGGACGGGTACGCTCAGACGTGGTTCCCGAGCCTGCTGGGCTTACTAGATACCTCACGGATTCTGAAATATGTCTCTGGTTGCTTGTGGTCTCGAGCAGTTTGGGCTGGGCTGCCCCCCTTTTGGAGTGGGACCAAGCCTGATTTGCACATATGTCAAAAAAAGGTAGCAGACGCTCCTCTCCAGAAAGAACATGGCATGATAACCTGTTCTGAGATGAGAGTTTGCAGCACACGCTTTTCGCTCACTGTACCTTTCACACGTGGGAAATATCCATTTGCACATCAGTCTTTGTCCCGCCCACATGGGCAGTCCAGCACCGAAATGCAAAAGCAATTCCTCTCTGAACAAGAGTACCAACAGCAACCCCATACACGTGTTTCAGCCTTGTTGGGCCTCATCAGTGAGGTGAAGCTGCGCCTCTCTGAGCAAAGTGAGCAGGGAGTCCACGTCTGGTTGTCCCCAGGTAACTTAGGGTGACCAACCCCAAGTTCCTTGCAAATATGACCAAAAAAACGTAGCAGGCGCTCCTCTCCAGAAAGAACATGGCATGATAACCTGTTCTGAGATGAGAGTTTGCAGCACACGGTTTCTGCTCACTGTACCTTTCACAGATGGGAAATATCTATTTGCATATCAGTCTTTGAACACCAAATAAGGTGACAAAGTATCTGAGGTGTTAGGCAGAATCCTGTGCACTTCCCTTGGGGACCACTGCAAAAAGATTAAGACTACAGGAGTAAGCAGTAAACCCAATTGGTAGCAGTCTGCACCACCCAGATTTACCTGGTAGCTGTGGCTGAGCAGTCAGACTTGTAGGGCAGTATGTAGAGTATACACAATAGGGCCAAAAATACAGTAGAGCAAACAAACACTGACCAGAGCTTTGAATCAAAAGTATAGAGTTATTTATTTAAAACACACTTTAGGCAATACACTAGCACTCTCAATGAAAAGTAAGTTAAAACACAGTCAGGTAAAGAATACACACCTCCCTTACTATCAGACAAGTCAGGGTTAAAGCACAACTATTTGTTCAGACAGAAGTGAGAGCATAACCTAGATGACACTCCAATAGTTTAGGTTAAAAAGGGAGAGAAAAGGCAGAGCATAGAATAAAACAGTTCCCAACACTTTTAAGGGTTCGGAGCAAGGGAAGAAAGGCAGGTTATACTGTAGAGCCAAAGTTCATAGGCCAGGCCCACTTTAAGTGGAGCAAAGCAAAATGTGCCCATGATCACACGGTTTAAAGTGCACTAAAAGTCTTTGCAGAGTGTTCAAAAGAGGTTGGGGTGATTCAAAAAGATATAGTTAGAGGTCTGGGGCCAACCCAGTATAGACGCCAAGGATTTAAGGGTCACCTTTAGCAATCTGTAGAAAGGGAGGCCAGGCAGGACACAGTACCTTGAATGGAAATGAAGCTCCAGCGGGGGCAGTTGTTCCTGGCAGTGGTCGAAGTTCGTGGTTCCGACCAGGGGAAGAGAAGATCTCGTTGAGGAGGAAACGTGGAGACGTTGCACTGCATAGGGATGAAACCAGCCACGGAGTTCCCGATTAAAAGGTGCTGTCCTTTTATTCGCGGTCAAAAGTGGTGAGCTTGGCTATCCGGCCGCCGGGGTGCTTGGCACGGGCGATTCGACCAAGAGACGTCTTTAGAAGGTGAAAAGAGGCAAACTGGTTGATCCTACCAGCTCAAAGGAAGAAGACTCTCCAGCAGAAGATCTTCTCTTGTCGTTGGGAAAGTGGTGAGTTTGTTGCAGCAGGGCTTCACTGGTGGTGTCGTCGTTGCAGATGGCTCAGCTTCTTCCCTCTTCGGATTCTTAGGTCCTGTGGTGACTTCTGAAGTTCCAGTCCCAAAGGCCCTGCTTTTATGCAGAAAAACCCCCATTCATCAGCCTAGCTGTCAATCACACATGCTAAGTGGTGAGCCCGGCGGCTCACCACTGGGTCAATCAGAATAGAGTGTGACTTGGATTGCCGAGGCAACGCAGTCCAGGGTGCCTATTCCCCCCCTCGGCCCCTCCTATGGAACCCAGACAGAGTGGCACCACTTGGAGGGTTTCTGTGGAAAATCAATGGAAAAATCCCATAAAGAATATTCCGAAGGAATATTTTGCGTGGTAACCACTGCCACCAGCCAGAAACTCGACAAGGGGGGACTGGAAAGTGCCCCCTTGAAAACAGACCCAGGGGCAAGTATATTAACCCCTTCCGGTACTTCCACAATATGATGTTTTGTACTGGTTCTGTTCACAATTTGAGACTAGTAAAGTCAGTGGTGACTTTACATGCCCTGGGAAACAGTAGTCAGTCCCAGGGTATGGAGTCTATGTTTGGGGGTCACTATGACATCCCTGTGTTACTGCACTGAGGGTGCTGTGTAACACACATACAAAAGAGACGATGCCCTATGGAGTAAAAATAAGCTACCCCATGGCCCATGAACACATACCAAGTCAAAAGTACACCTCAAATCATGCCTAAGAGTGGGAGAAAAAGAGTTTCACTCTTAGCAGGAGAAAAATATAAACCCCAAATATCCAGCAAAGCTGCTGGGGGACTCACTAGGTATGGGAAATTAGCCTATACAGAGAATTCTCCCTAACAGAGATGAGTTTCACGTCTTGGATACTTTAAGGCGATAATTAGTATGATGAAAATTGTGCAGTAACAGCTTGACTGATACACCTCTGATTTTTAAGGAAATGGATACAACATACCTGGGGAGCGAAGATTCAGATACAGAATCTGCTAGCATCCTGGCAAAGAAACCTTCTAACTTATTAAGACAAACATAACATTGACCAAAACGCATCAGCAGTTATTGCGGTGAATAGTCTATTAACTGAATGTGTGCATTTGTATGAAAAACTAGCTGATCGAGTAACGAAAAACAGACAAATTACACAAATTGCAAGTTAAAATTGAGAGCTTTGATAAAGTAATGCATAATGTTCAAGAGGGGATGAAACGGTTGCACCAAAAGCTGGGAAAACAGACCAATTTGGCCCAGTTTCAAACAGAAAAAGATATGTATAAAGTATGCAGTACAAGTGTATTAAGAGGTGAGGGGATGCATATAAACAATGGTTCATCTCTCAGTAACAATAATGATCAAATTAATTCTAAGGAAGTTGTTACCTTTTCAAGAATATAAGGAGAAGCAGGTCACCAGCTTTTGGGGAAGGAGATGGTGGGTGTGCCCTTCAAAACCTTCAGTTTTAGCGGAGCGTGGCGGAGTGAGGAAGATTGTTTTTCTGTGGGTCTGATGGCTCATCTGTCATCCGCCCTCTGAACTGAATCCACGGTTAAGCTTCTACTACACCTGCTTCAAGGAGTGCCGTGCCCGGAAGGAACGCAATGGTGGTTTGTTTCTATTCGACTCTAACTTTCACTGTATTGCCTGGCGGCCATACATGCGTTAAGAGCGGGTCTCCGGGACTATGGAAGGTTACAATTGTTGCCACGGCCACACTATTTGTTACTCGATTCATTAAGATGTGTGCTGCGGAAGGTGACTTTACACCCTCACACTTCTAGAGCAGGTATATTTTTCCATCGAGTTAAAGGATTTTTTTAAAAAAAAGTAATACAGACATTCTATTTTACATTTGATATATTTGTAAAATTTTAGAAAATGTTTTAGGTCACAGCTAAATCATAGCTAAGTTTAATATTAAACTTCTGTTTGGTAGATTTGTGGTTTGCATTGTCCAACGTTTTACTATCTTCCTGTTTGTCTCGGATATGGTCAAAAGGAAGATACAGGATAATGGTGAGTTAGGGAAATCGGACACGGTGGGCAAGAAATCCAAAAAGGCACAGGCACAGGAAAAGTCTAGGGCCAACACACAACCCTCTTTGAACAGCTACCTAAAAGATATGGCCGGTAAAATAGAACACTGTATTATGACAACAGAAAAGGCCATATGGGAGGCAGCCTCAAGGATTGAGGGTGGCAGCAATTTTTCTGGCAATGGCAACGATCCAGGGTCACAGAGGATCCAGGTGTCGAGGGTGGCTCAATCAGGAGTATGGTTGATATACCATTTAACCAAAGTATTGAAAGCAGCACAGGTAGGAGGGAAGGAGAGGTGGTGACAGAGCGGGTGGGGGTTGCTCAGTGGAGAACATATCCAGTGCAGTTAAAAGAATCCAAGGAACCAGGGGAATGGGCAGCAAAAGATGTATCCACCACAGATCCCCCAGAGGAGAAGGATGAAACGTGGTTGAAGCCAATACAACTTACAACTACTTCTCTCTAAGCACACCGTTCACTGTGGGAGGGACAAGATTACGCCAGGAAAGGAGCCCTGGGAAATAAATCTCCAGGGTATCCATGAGCTCCTGCATTTATTCAAGCAGGGGGGTCATGAATACCCTGGCTATAATGGATGACTATGAGCGACATTAAGAGACGATTTGAAGAATTCAGGGGACACTATGGATCATGGTAGCAAAGCTTGGGTGAAAATGTCTGCGTTGGACAGAGTAAGGATGGGGGTGGGGGAAGTGTGAATGGGGCCAGAAACAATAGAGGTTGGGTTACAGAACACTAACTCCACTAAACAGTACAAAGCAGGTAGATGCCGGAGTTAGGAATGAAATCCAGAAAGGGGCACACGTGCATTCAAGGAAGTCTGTGGAGACTCCAGAAAGTGGGGAAATGGGGTTTTTAAGTTTATCCCCAGAAGCCGCTCAATTGGTACGAGTAATCATTGGTGTACCAACGATGCTGAAGGGTGGTTTGAGTCAACAATCTCGCTGATGAACAAGGCCAGTCACTGGATTAACACAAATCTGATGGGCCCAAGTCTCAACCCAAGAGACATTCTTATGGCGAGATGGGTAGGATGGGTTGGCTTCTCAAGGAAATCCAGGGCTGGGGATTGCATTGTAATCTCCTTTGCAGACCCTTCTTTGGTAAACCATCTGACCCAGTTCTAATATGACCCGAGGCATTAAAACCGAATAGCACCAGGCTTGGGAATAAATTAGTGTCATTGGAATATTTCTATTTGGATTTAGGGGGCTGTGCACAATCGAATAGAGGCCTTTGGTCGAATACACAAAAGAATCAAGAGGTGAAGCAAGGACCCCTGAAGGCACAGAATAATCCTAATTTCTGTCCGATATTGAATACTAGGATTGGATCGAGGGCAGTGCAACAATCAAAAGATGGTAGGGAATGTGTCCCATCGGAAGTTGATGTATCTAATCATTTGGACTTACTTTCAACCTTTGAGGGAATCGATTCACAGATAGGTACTTTTCCTGATCCATCATATTTTGAGGTTTCAGGGAATAGAGGGAATGCCTTGAGACAGGTGTGTGAGGTGGGTCAAGAATTGCAGAAGTCTACTTGCTCTGTGTTGTGTTTGTTGTCTTGGAACATAGCAGAAGCTAGGGGGAAATTAGGCAACCCGGACATTGAAGAGTTCCTGAAATCTTATGCGGTGATCCTTTTACAGGAAACCTGGGCTTTATAACCCTCCCTCACTGATGGCTACGTATCATATGGGGTAACAGACAATACAAATGGCAGAGATAGATGCTACGGTGGCTTGGCCATGTTGATTTGAGCCTCTATGAACTATAAGATAAAGGTGATTGAGACCAAGATGGACTTTTTACAGATGCTACTAGTAAGGCCGACCTTTAGGAGGCCGGTAGGCATTCTCTATTTTTATAATAGTACCCATAAGGTTGAGGCAAACAGGATGTTACAACTTAAAGCCTTTATTGATGATCAACAAAGGCAAAGGATAGATAACACAATCATGTGTTTGTTAAGGGGTGATTTTAACCTTAAAATATGCAATGGACAGCCGGAGGATCTTTGAGCCAATAAAGGACATGTATTTACGCATTCCAAAACCCCAAATGCAGGATGCCCGGATGTGTGTGAGGGGTTTGAAATGTTGCTCTTGGCTCAGGGAATGGGGGATGCGTGTTGTCAATGGGCCGTTTTTAACCAGATATTCCGGGATTGCCAACATTTAACAACCATGCGGGATCGTCTACCATTGACTACTTCCGTCTTTCAGTGGCTCTGCAGGACAGAGTCATAGATTTTGAAGTAGTGAAGGACCCATCTAGTTATCACTGCCCAATTTGTTTAAAACTAAGGGAGATACCATGGAGGGTATCCACGCAAGAGAATATCCCTTACATAGCAGAAATGGAGGATGTGTGGAAACAAAGAATCAGTTGGGCCAAAAGATACAGACTGTGCTCCGGGAAATAGACTGCGATAACCAAGCGAGTGTCCTATGTGGACCAGGGGGACAGTGCACTGTGTGTTTTAAAGTGGGTATGGGCGTCTGTCAGGGCTGTGTCTTGGTCCAGATTTTGTTTACGCTGTGTATCAATGGGCTGTAGGATGCCCTGGTGGAGACCAAGGTGAATTATTCGTGTCTGTGTGGCAGGGTATTACCCATTTTAGCCTATGCCGATGACACGGTTTTGATAGCAAGAACCCCCATGGCCCTCCACGGCTTGATTAACACTTATGCAGCATTTATGAATAACCTGGAGTTGAAGATCAATAACTATAAATCCACGGTGATGGGGTGTGCTGCGGGGCGGGGGGAAACGAAGATGAAAATGCGCCCAATGGTCTGTAATGGGGCAATCATCCCCAAAGTCAAGGATTTTTACTGTCTGGGAGTATGGTTCTCTGAGACAGTCACGGGCCGTGCACACCTGAGAAAGCAATCATTGAAGGTGATGTAATATATGGGAGGGCTTTTCCATTTTTTGACCCGATGGCAGGCACAACCGCTGGATTTGGCTCTAGAGGTGTATGGGAGACAAACTAAAGTGGCAACCTTGTATGGAGCACCTCTATGGGGTTATATGAAAGCACCAGAGTTACAGGTGTAGGAAAACAAGTTTCTCAGACGTTTACTGGGGCTCCCAAGATCTGCATCGAGTGTAGCAGTGCATAGGGAACTGGGTGTGGGCTTCTTGTAGGATCAGTGGGTGCTGGTTCTGATTTTTTTCTGGCTCCAACTTGGTCCAATGAACACGTTAGATTAACTCACTTTATCATTAAGTGTTTGATAGTGGTATAAAATTCCCTGGCTCACCTTTATCAAAGACTGCTTAAGTAAGAGTAAAGCTTTGGTCCTTTTTCCGCGGGGCAGTTTGTTGTTCTTGGGGCAAAAGCAGTATTATAAGTGTATTTTGACATCAACGTTCACGGAAAAGAGGGAAACATGGGCACGCACATGCTGTTATCAGGGTACTACATAGGATACAGTTTTATCTCCTTATGAGCTCTAAAAAGGGAGATTGTTGGCTGATTATACGTGCTAGAATGGATTGCCTACAGTTGAGGGGAAATACAGTTAACCGGAAGGGTTATCTGGATACAGCGAGCTGTCTTATGTGGGGAGGTCTGGAAGGATCCAAAGCATTTCATTCTTTTCTTTCCAGCATAAAGGGGCATTAGAAAGTCCACATTACTACCTGTTTATAGACAGTTCAATTTGCTCGGTTATCGTCCTGCCTTGCTCTTTCTCTTATCTGCAGATTCAGTATATGTTGCTAGTGCCTCTTAAACTTTTTTTTAAAAGAGCTATGTATAGAAGAAAGGGTGTTTTGGCAGTGTTATGAAGGCATTTATTTTACTCTTGTTGACTGTATAATCTATTGTTTTTATTATATATTGTTGTATCGTTGTTTGATGGATGTTCATAACCAAATAAATATACTGACTGACTGAATATAAGTTATGCCTTTGATATTTACACAGCTACCACGTATCCCAGAATCCTCTTCCACTAGCAATATACAATCTTTTATCATGATTGTTTTGCCGGTAATTGAAATTATGGATATGCAAAACCCAGAAGCAAATATGCAACAACAAGGAAACTCAAAATGCAAGAAACAAACGAAGAAAACAAAACATCTAAAAATAAGCAAAGTGAATAGTAATTAATCTAGAAAGTTTCTGAGAAATCTGTACATTCCCAATGCCGCCAACACTTCAGTTAGGGGAAAAGCGAATAATTACTTTGAACAGAACAAAGATAGTAATTTGTATTCTATTAATCAGAATGTACCAAAAGAGAATTATTTATACTAGGGGTTCAAAATCTGGTTGAAAACTTGCACAATGATTTAGCTCTGATTTTAAAAAGTCAATATGCACAACATAAGAATTTTATTGAGTGTACTATAACAGTATGTACATGGAAAATACATCAACATCTAATGGGAAGGAAACATGTAAAAACTAAGCCATGTGATGATAGAAATGGTAATGATTTGAAAGGAATGGAGTACAGTCAGCACTAGTGCTGTAAGAGTCATTTCATCTTTGTATGATAATCAAGCCACGTCTCCTTTACCCTCCACCTCTATTGTGAGACCTGGAGATAATTGGGTGAAGAGGCAAGAGTTTCTATGTGACAACATACCAGAGGTTCTAAATCAAATGGAAAAAACAGTATCAGTGATGATGTGATGTAGACTAGTATTAGAGATATCCCTGAAATCAATGGTTTAATAAAAGAAAAAACAGGGAAGGACGGTGACTGATAACTAGTGACTGATGTCATTAAGTGTCCATGTGGCCTTTTATTAAGATGGCCACGGAAAGCCCCTAACTGCAAATGCACAAAATGAACTAATACACTTACCTGCAAAAATGGATGAACCAAATAATAATGTTATACAGTTGATGACGTTTGTTAAAAATCATGTCAAAGAAAATATCCAATATCACTGCCCGACTTGTACCTGTGCCCATTCACCATGTCACAACCAATCATCCCCATCAAATTCCCTAAATGAAAGACGCTATGATAAAACCTCAATCCCTTCGACTCATGAACAGTGTGCAGAAAACCACAACTCTCCCATATGTTGAAAAGAACACAAGACAGGTTAGACAGAGGATCTCCGAACATAGGTTGTGTATTCTTAATAAAGTGGCAGATAAACCATTGGAAAACACTAAGGAAAATGTAAACATGATGAAAACAAGACTGCATGTTTCATAAAAGAAGAAGAGGTCCTTTCAAATCCGGGAGGTGCAAATATGGAGTAAGTTACTTACCTGTAACTCCTGTTCTCCATAAATGGTATCTTTCATGGATTCACATTTTGTTTTACAGCACAATTTCAATTTTTTTTGTCTATTTTTGATAGTTTACACATCACTTGAGCTCCCTGCTGAGAAAATCTTCAATCGTAATGTGGATCCCTGGTAGATGGAAGGGAATCAGAAACATGCTGTGTGCCAGAGCCCATTTTCAGAGTACCTGCACCTCTGCAGACAGAATCGGAGAGCAGGTCTACCATCTTGGCGGATATAGAACTTGGTGGTGGTGTTGTCTGTGTAGGTGAGGACCACCATGTTTCCAGTTGGGGCCTAAAGGACTTCAGGTACCAGAACACTTCCCTCAACTCCATGACATTGATGTGAAGGGCTTTTTCTTCTGGTAACCACAAGCCCCTAGCTTGGAACTGTCCTGTGTCGGCACAACCGTACAGGGGTGCATCCGTGATAACTGTGACCTAATTCGTTGTAAGGCGAAAGAGGGCTCTCTTTGAGTGAGGTTGAGATGATGACTCCACTATTTGAGAGCTTGGAGAAAGGATGGTGTGTGGCAATGCTAGTCTTTCCCGAAAACTGATATTTGTTGCCAACGGCATCTAGGAACTATTTTTTTTAAAAAACGTTATGGTTTTCCAATAAGACAATAACAATAACCATATCACAGAATGTTGAAACCATACTTAGTCTTACATGATGCCCCACGCGTAACACAAGACCATATAATTCCCTTCCTCTCAATCCACAACTCTTCTTCCCAGTCCATGGAATTATAGGTGTGGCTGGCTCTTACCACCCTTCATTCCCCATACTCTTCCCATTTCACCCATATCTTCTGATATTTACTATCTGCCCCCCATTACTAGTGAAAGTTATCTTTTTCATGCTTTGGCAGTATTTCATGCCCATCTTCCAGCTCCCCCAAGTGGATGTTTCTTGCCCACCCCCCCATTTGACTTCTAAATCTCTTAACCACTGTTGCTGAGATATGTATTAGCCTCTCCTCCCTGAGCTTGGGGTCTCTGGGAACCATATGGCCTAGTATCCTTGTAAGTGTCCACAGGTTCGAGATTATGGGACACTCCCAGATAAGATGGAAAAGGGGCCCATTCCCCTTTGGCATTTGTCAGTATGTGTTCTCCCCAATTTAAACCACCTATCACTTGCGTAGTATATTTTGTGTAAGATTGTGTACTGTATTAGTCGCAATGTGAAGAGATATTAACTTCCCTAGGCACCACTAACGCTTCTGTTTATTCCTTGCTCTCTAGGGCCCCTACATCTCTTTCCCAATTGTTCCTCAACTTCTTCAAGGGGGGAGATGTGAAATTATTAATGGCCTAGTATAGCTGAGATATTCCTTTCTTAACTTCTCAGAGAGTAGGTTGATCTCCAGGGGTGAGTGATCGGGTAGATCAAGGGTCCCCACAAATTGGGTAGTCATGGCATGAGTCAGCCGTAAGTATGTGTATTCATCTGTCAGTGCCAAACCATATTTTTCCCTTAAAGCATAGAACATTAGCGTGCTATCCTCCACCACATTTCCTATCGTCCATATGGCCTTACATATCCACTGCGATTGAATCCCCAGTTTACTCACTCCCTTAATTCCAGGGTTGTCCCATAAGGAATAGTGCTTAGTGATCTTCCCATCCTATTGGTGTTTCTCCAGCTTCGAGATGGAAGGAATGGAGGGACATTTCCCCATGAAGTCTAGAGTATTGTCTTGATGAATGATGGACAGCACCCATTTATCGATGGTGATGTTGTTACACTGTGCGACAAAGCTGGTAAACTGCCCCCCCTACAGGGGTATCAAAGTGGGGAGTCAGGGCAATGGCATGATAACACCTGTTTTGGTACTTGAATTCTGGAGGAAGAGGGGACGGCGGGAACACATTTGTGAGCCCTTTTAGAAACTCGGTAATCAAAGGAATCTTAAAATAAGAACATTCTTCAGACGATCGCTTGAAAATAGACAGCGCTGCCAGGTTATCTTTAATGGTACCCACTTGAAGACCCTTGTGGGCCAAAGAAAGCAAGAAAGAAAGAACTATCGGAATGGAACACTGAAAAGGATCGACAATGTGTCCTCTGCACCAGTCGCAAAACTTACGCCAACAGCAACGGTAGAGGGATTTGGTTGCCGGACGCCTGGCCGAAAGCAGCACCTCCATCACGTCATCCGGGTGGTCCCAATCCTTATATCGCAACCTTTCAGAAACCAATCGTGAAGGTTGAGAGTCTTGACCTCTGGATGGAGAACCCACCCCCCCCTCGCATGCGAGAAGATCCTCTCTGCTGGGTAGACGGCATAGAGGACAAATGGACATTTGTAGAAGGTCCGGCTACCACGATCTCCTGGCCCAATCCGGAGCAATTAGGGTCATGTGGGACCCAAGCCTCTGCAACCTCCTTAGAACTTGGGGAATGACTGGGACCAGAGGAAAAACATACAGAAGTGGGAATGACCAATCCACGACGAACGCATCCATTAAGGGAAGCATCCGTCACTACCGTCACCTCCGGCCACGGTTGCCAAAACAGCTCTCCCTTCATCAGATTCCCTTCACTGGCCCACCACAGAAGATCCTGTGAGCGGAATCTGATGGAGATCCAACATCTTGCCAGAGAACTGGGACCACTCCGTCCTAAGGGCCCATTGAAGGGATCTCATCGGCATTCTCGCCTCCGGCACCAGAAAAATGCAGAATGCCAGGAGGCCGCGCAACCTTAAGAATTCGAAAGCCGGGATACTCTGGGCATGTTGAAATTTGTCGACCATCTGGACAATGTGATGAGCCCTCACGTTCGGAGGCGAGCACTTCCAAGGATGTGTCCAACACAGCCCCGATGTACTGGAGCTGCTGGGAAGGTGCCATATGCGACTTCTTGAAATTGAGGGAGAAGCCCAGCTTGTGAAGGGAGTGGAAGGTGAGACTGAGATGATCCAAGGCTTGTTCGGGAGAACGCGCTCTGATCAGCCAGTCGTCCAGGTAGGGTTAGATGTAACCCCCCCCCCCTCCTGAGATACGCTACCACCACCACGGGCTTGGTGAAGACCCTCGGGCAGTGGTGAACTCGATTGGCAGGACCCGAAACTGAAAGTGCGATCTGCCAACGGCGAACCTCAGGTATTTTCTGTGCTTAGGATGGATCGGCACATGAAAATAAGCATCCTGTAGGTCCAATGACACCAACCAATCCTTTAGTCGAAGGGCCTGAAGGACCTGAGAAAGAGTGACCATCTTAAACTTGTCCTTCCTGAGAAACTTCTTCAAGCGACACAAGTCCATGATGGGTCTCAATCCTCCATCTTTCTTGGGAATCAAAAAATATGGGTAATACCAGCCCTTGTTCCTCTCCGCCACCGGCACTAGTTCTATAGCACCTTTCTCCAGCAGGGTCAAGATTTCCTGCACAGGAGTGGATCCGGAATCTTCAAAGAGTTTCCCCGGTGGATTGTCGTGGGCTATTGTTTCCAGAACCCATGCATCTAAAGTAATGGCTCGCCACTCTTCGAGATGCTGAGACAGTCTGCCCCCAACCGGCGAACAATGAGACCTGGCCTCATAGCTGTTTTGGAGCAGCTGCGGCAGCGCCTGAAGGCAAAGAGGCAGCTGGCTGAGCGGTCCGACACCTCTTCCCCGTCAACCACAGGTAGTTTTACGGTGTCCCCTTTGACTGGCCGCTCCCCTCGCTCTGCCAAAAAAGGAGTAGTAACGAAAGGAACCCCTCCACTGCTGTCCCCTAGGAGAAAAATGGGGAGGTTGACGCACAGCTGCGCCCAAAGACTTTGCAGCTGCTTTGGAGGTCTGCAACCTCTCAAGACTCTAGTCAGCCTTGCTGCCAAACAAATGAGAGCTGTCAAAGGGCATGTTGAGAAGACGGGCTTGCACATCCAGTGCAAAGCCTGACTTCCACAACCACGCAAACCTGTGTATCACGGTGCTCGCAGCCATGGACCGACCCAGACTAAAGGGATTCACACATGGCATCTTTGCCATCCTGCACAATAGCAAGGAACCCATCCCTTTTTCCCCTTCTGGAATATGCTCAGCCGCCAGAGAGAATTCCACAGAGTGTGTGAAAATTTGGCCAAGGCACAGGTGCAGTTGGCGATTTAAGGGCCATACTCCCAGCCGAAAATATTTTGCGTGGCCATCCATCAAAGCGCTTGTCGTCCCTATCTGGAGGGATGGTAGGGTACGCCGCCTGCCTCGAGGTGGCCGTGGCTGCCTGAACCACCAAACTCTCCAGACTGTCGTCGGTGGAAAGACCAGATTTCTTGGATTTACGGGGTTTGGAAACCCGACCTATCTGCAACTTCCCCTTATGCTCCCGCAAGGCCTTGGCAGTCAACGACTGGCATTTCGAGCAGTCAGTGCCGTGGCTCTCACCAAGACACCACAAGCAGATACGGTGCGGGTCTGTGATGGACAACTTGGACTTACAGTCCCTGCACATTTTAAAGCCCAACCGCAGGGTCAGAGGGGTCGAAGAAGAAGACATTATAGAAGCTGATAACACGAGGCGCGCTGAGTTCTTGAAGCAAACACGTTTGCGGAAAAAACTGAACTGAGGCTACAGACGCCTTGCATCCTACTTATAACATTCAATGACGTCACCCTTGACGGAGGCCTTCAAACACCCTCTGCCAAAATATTTCCAAAGCAGCACAGCTGTGGACATTACATGTCAAAGAAATTTAATACGTTGGAGGACACAATCCATTTGAAACACGTGTTCAAATGATCCCAGGAGACCCTAGAAGGGGCAATCGAGTACAGATTCAAGGTCAAAGGACCCGGTGGCAGTGCAAGTTGTGGTGGAAACTGCCCAGGCAATTCAAAGTTACTCACAGTGGTGACTTAACATACTTCTAGTCCATGGTCCTTTCCTCCATACTGTGGGATATATTTACCCACTCAGCAGTACTCCCATCCATAACCAAGCTGCACTTCAGCAGAAAAAGCAAAATGGCTGCGCTGAGCACCACTGCCTCATACCAAAACTGCGTTTTTCAGCGACAAAAAGATGGCTGCACCATCTTGCCAAGCACATATGGGGCTGGATGGGACAAGGGGGCACACTGAGAAAGCTTGCTAGTGTGTTCTTACACGTAAAAAAGAAGGGGCGTGAAAAAGTAGCGCTGCTTTGCTGTAAACCTACAGTTTGCCATTGAAAAAGGGAAATGTTTTCATTTAAAAAGATGCCGCTCTGATGCTCTTATCCTCTGATTTCTCATCACACTACTTTTATTAATAAGACTCTGCCATGATTATCGCACATTCACATTGTGCTCCAGCAGACAAGAGCAGTATCCGCTGTTGTTCAGTTCTGAAGGAATCAAAATAAGCTTTACTTCAGCTACACAGGAAACGCTTTACTTTTGGGCTACAAAATATCAAAGATCAATGCGTCAAAAAGGCCCTGGCTTTCTGGGCCTATGTCAATTTCAGTGCATCTGTGTTTAAACAAATTGCTGCATACAAGAAACTAACTATGGCTACAAAACAAGGTGGGAATTCAAATGGAAGAGAAAAAACGTATTTGAAATGCCAGCAGTCACCACAGGTTTAAATGTACTTTTGCAAATAAGAAAAATACATGCTTAAAGTGTATGTTGGATAAGGCACTGCCATTATTTAGCAATGTGAAGGGGGTGTGTGCTGTGAAACTTAGATGGGAGATTTTATTCAACAGGCGTTCTTCTGATTGACAACAAAAATAAATAAAATAAGGAATTAAATTGCATTGGCTACATGGGGGTAAAATCGGTCCCAAACAGGTTTCTGCTTGGGGGGTTGCTAGTAACAGAAGGCCCCTCACAGTAGATGCTGGAACACACAAGTGCTAATTGCTACATTGGCAGACTTTGGTCTGGGCTGAGGCCTCTTACAATGGAAGAGCAGGGACACCAACCTGTGAAGTGGAGAGGGCCATAAACCTTCAATCAAACTGGGAAACCCCCATCCCCACACAGAGCTCAAGTGACAGTTGGTGGTAGCTGAAGAGAAAAACATGGTCCAGTGAAGGACAAAGGCCATCCCATTTGTTGCAAAAGACTATTTGATTAAGAAACTTTGAAGACAGTTATTTTTGCAACAGAAATTCGCACTAATGTAAACAGTTGTAAGGTAATTTTGTGGGTGTTAATTTAAGACGTCATAGCCTTCACTGCCACCTGGGGAACAGAAATGGCAGAAAATTGGGTATTCCACGAAAAGCGTACATAATTCCAATTTGAAATTCAATACCGACATGCTTAATGAAGATCCATACACATGTATAAAGTTATAAAATTTTAGGCCGAATAGTTCACTCTAAAAATGACTAAAAATTATTAGAAGGGCGAAACAATGTTTCACAGACTGCAGAGTTGGACTGGCATGCTCTGCATAAAATATGTAAACTGGTTATGTAATTTCTTAAAAGGCCCCAACTGTACAAATGTGGCATTTAGGGCAAAACTGGATTTTAGCTAAAGTAACTGTGCGAGGTTCTGGACATTGTAAAACTCACATCATAAATCTGAAATCAAGCCCTTGAAACCCAACCAGCTGAGAGGAAGGTGGTAACTGTCACCCCTGACCAATCCAGTTATTTGGAGGCATGCTTAGCCAAGCCTCCCCTACCATACCATATAATTCTATGATGTCACCATGCTCTATAAAAAGGGTGGCTGACACAACTCTTGAGACACTCTTTCTTGAATTTCCTGCACCTGTGTTCCTGATCTTCTACATTCATCTAGCCAAATTCCAGATCCCACTGCAAAGCCAAAGCACAGCTGATTCCAGATCCCACTGCAAAGCATAGCCGATTCCACATTCCATTGCAAGGCCAAAGCATTGCTGATCCTATCCCTAGTAAGGCCTCAATCAAAAAAATCCCACTAAAAAAAATCCCACTAACCAAAAGGGAAAAGCGGTGGTATTCTTTTGGGAAGCATCCTGAAACCAGACCGGCTTTTTGCCCACTAATTGCATGTCTGCTGCCACCCTGCCATCCAGCTGTACTTGTGATCCAGTTACCCCGACAGGTCCAGCTGTTCTGCTAGGAGAGTCCGCTGCTACCTGGTGACCCGAGCCCTGGAGTCCAGAACCCAGTTGACTGTTCCTAATCCCAAATTTAAGAGCGGACTGTGAGTATCCCACATCCCATAACACAGTCTACCCCATCTTGATTTTGGCTGTGTTCCACTTTCTAAGAAACCCTATCCATACCCCGATAACTTGTCTACACTGTTCTAATTCTCTGCGCACCCTGTTCTTGTTTTCTAGTGTTAGCGCCATTCTTTCATCCATCTCATCGAGTAACTTTAGTCATATTTGGATAATTGAAATTAATTCCCACATAGATTTGAACATGGCGGGAAAAAGTTGACGTCGCGAATCAATCTTTGAACGTACCGTCGCTTTCTTTAACAATATAGTCTGAATAATTTTGTTTAAGTAAAATGTGCCTTTCATTTTTAAAACCGATTTTCTCTTTTTAAGTGCTCTATTTTCCTAAAAACAAACCTTATTCTACCTTCCAAATCCCTCTCAATTCTCCAGCCATTACCCTCCCTTCACTCCCATATTGTCCCTGTGTTGTGCATCTCTTCCCTTGGAACCACATTCCAATTCAGTGTTTTTCACCCATTTTTTGAAAAAAATTTTTTTACATTTAAAGCTAAAAACGTGTAAATACAACTTGTCCACGTGTGAATCCGGCTGCACTGGGTTTTCAATTTTAATATGCTCTGTGAACTGTATGCTTTTGTGATACCTTACCTTATGGTTTACAGTGATATAACCTCCCCGATACTGTGATGAAACATATGTATATGATTATCTAAACACACATGTAATTATTTGTCAAAATCCGAGTGTCATTTAGGCCTTTGCAAAGGGTTTAAAATCAGTTTTTGCCTCTTATTTTGTGAGGGAAGATCAGATTTTGATCCTGTTTGCTGTTTCTTATCCTCGACTACCTGCTGCTAATTTCTATACACTCAGAATTTGATTAATTGTGGGCTGAGGGAACATTGCCGGGAGAACCCTTAACTTGGGTGCTATCTATCCTAATTAAAAAAGTGCTCCTATTCAATTGTGCTTTGGATATGTTCATGTAGAAGGTTAACCAAGTGTAGTTTAGTAGTTTTGATAGTAATTATCACCCCATTGGTGATTGCTGCCCAATATTAAAATTTGTGTGATGTTTGTGAATTTTAAAATAAATATTATATTTTCATCAACCGGCCTGGTTGATGGACCATTGTGACACGGGTTATTTGTAAAAAGGGGTGGGAAACGGGTCGGGTACCGGCTCAATTTGAATTAATTGAAATTAAAGAAAAAGCATTCATATTAAGCACCGCATCCCAGGCTAAGACCAAGTGTCCTGGTCCAGTGTGTGACGCCCGATTGGAATCCTTAACAATATTGAATGGACATCCCTCCTTAGGGAAGGCATCAGAACCTTTTTTCTTCCAAAAAAGAGCATTTCCCCTTTAAATCCACAGGCACGCCTAAGCAAAGCTACGGGCGTGACCATGCCCACATAGTGCCCTCCAGCTCTTTGCCTCAGTCCCCTTGTTGGTACTGGACGGCTAATCTAGCCTGACCTATTTTAAATGGGGGGGGGGGGTGGGAGCATCATATGGAGGATAGGGTACTATGGACTAGGAGTACGTTAGCCACTATGGTGAGTTACTTTTAATTACTCCTATGTCCCATCCCCTTTCTTCCATACTGTATGAGCAATTGCAACCGATAAAGCCCTTAGGGAGGAGTGTAGTTGTACATTTAGCTAACAAATTCTTGAGGACAGCCTGTCCAAATGGGCATCAGTCCCTGTACTAACATCCAGACAGTAGTCCTTGCAAAAAGACGATAGTGAAGCCCATGTGGCTGCGTACCCGATGACCTGCCGTGGCACCTGTTTCTGGAATGGTACTACTGCCGCCTTAGTCCTTACCGAGTGAACATGCATATTTTTTAGGGCACAACCTCTTCTGCAGTGTATATGACTCAGTGAAAACTTCCACCATCCATCTGGCTATAGAAGCCTTGGATGTATTTATTTATTGTGCATTTGTAAGGAGCTTACACAACAAGACATTGTGTTTCAAAGAAGCCACAAGGGGGCGACCAGGAGGAGGCGGACTACCAGAAGGTGGTGGAGGTTGGGGCAACCAGGAGGAGGCAGAGGAGAGCGACCAGGAGGAGGCAGAGGTGAGCGAGGAGGAGGAGGGCAACTAGGGGGAAAGACTAGGAGGAGGAGGAGGACCAGGGGGAGAAAGAGGAGGAGAATGACCAGGGGGAGAAAGGAGGAGGAGGAGGATGACCAGGGGGAGAAAGAGGAGGAGGAGGAGGATGACCAGGGGGAGAAAGAGGAGGAGGAGGAGGGCGACCAGTGGAAGAAACAGGAGGAAGGCGACCAGGGGAAGAAAGAGGAGGAGGGCGACCAGGGGAAGAAAGAGGAGGAGGGCGACCAGGGGAAGAAAGAGGAGGAGGGCGACCAGGGGAAGAAAGAGGAGGAGGGTGACCAGGGGAAGAATGAGGAGGAGGGCGAGCAGGGGGAGAAAGAGGAGGGTGGCAACCAGGGGGAGAAAGAGGAGGGGGAGGAGGGCACCCAGGGGGAAGGAGGGCAACCATGGGGATAAGGAGGAGGGCAACCAGTGGGAGAAAGAGGAGGAACGGGTCAACCAGGTGGAGAAAGAGGAGGAGGGGGCGACCAGGTGGAGAAAGAGGAGGAGGGGGCGACCAGGTGGAGAAAGAGGAGGAGGGGGGGACCAGGTGGAGAAAGAGGAGGAGGGGGGGGACCAGGTGGAGAAAGAAGAGGAGGAGTAGGGCGAACAGGGGGAGAAAGAAGAGGAGGAGGGCAACCAAGGTGAGAAAGAGGAGGCGCCCAGGGGGGAGGAGGGTTAACATGGGGAGAAAGAAGAGGAGGGCGACTGTTAGGCAGAATCCAGTGCAGTTCCCTTAGGGAGCACTACACCAGATTAGGACTACAGGTGAAAGCAATAAATCCCCTTTGGTATCAGTCTGTACCACAAGGATTTAGTTGGTAGCTGTGGCTGAGCAGTCAGACTTATCTCAAGAGGGAGATGAGCAGTATTCAGGGTTTACACATTAGGCCTACAGTTCCATGGCACAAGAAAACACTGACCAATGCTTGGTAGTTAAAAAGTAGTTATATATTTATTTTATACACTTCTAAGAAAGTACATGTGTCACAAGTATCAAGCAAGTTAAATTAAGTCAAGGAAAAGTATTATACAACTCCCTATTCAATGTTAGACAAGTTTGCGGTAGAGTGAAAACTGAGCAAAACGGCACAGTGAAAGCCAACTACAAATGGCACTCCAACAATTCATTCGAATGGGAGGGAAAGTACAAGTTAAACCAAAATACCTTGAGGCACCCCCTAGCAACACTTCCCTGAGGTTTTGTGAACAAGTAATGCACAATAACACTTTAGCAGAAAAATTAAGTGAATGAAAACTGAGCAAAATGGCACTCCACAAGTTAAAACAGTGGGAAGGAAGAGGGGTTCAGAAGATTTAGGTGCATCAACACATTTCTTATTGAAAACCAATCTAGTGAGAGCAGATCTAACAAATCATCCAGAGTCAATAAGCCTGAGCCAGAGTCAGTGGTACAGGACCAAGAGCTTAGGAGCAAAACTGTTCTTGTAGCTGCAGTCAAGTCTTTAGTAGAAATTATTGATGAGGTAGATGCGAGGTGAAAGACAATGTTAAGAGATAGGGCGGCCGACCCAGTAAGTAATCAAAAGGATTTAAAACACCTTTGGGGCTACCACGGAGAAGAACAAGTTACTCTCTTACCTGGTAACGTTCTTTCGATGGGATGGTCCGACGACGTATTCCATATCTATGACAGTAATCACCACAGCTGTGCTGCTTTGGAAAATTTTCGGCGTCTGCGTCGATGACGTTGATGCGCCGTCCTCGAGGACCTCCTCCGACAGCCGACGTCACTGGATGTTATAAGTAGGACGCACAACGCCCGTAGCCTCAGTTGTAGTTTTTTTCCCACAACGTGTGCGACCAGTCTCCTGCCAGTCTGACACACAAAGCCTTGTGGAAACGTAAGCTGCAATCGCATAAGAAATTCTGTAGCGGGGAAGGCAGGGAGGGAGCGATATGGAATACGTCGTCGGACCATCCCATCGAAAGAACGTTACCAGGTAAGAGAGTAACTTGTTCTTCGAGGGGATTGGGTCCTCCGACGTATTCCATATCTATGACAGACTCCCAAAGCAGTACCAATGCAAGGAGGTGGGAAAAGAATTTAGAAAACAGAAATTTTGCATGCCCAATCAAATTGTGGAGTAAAGGACTGCCTTGCCAAAGGCCAGATCCTGCCCCCGGATGGAATCGAGGGAATAGTGACGTACAAAAGTATGTACCGAAGCCCAGGTGGCTGCATCACAGATGTTGCGAATAGGAACACCCCTCTGCAGGGCAGTAGAGGCAGCCATACCCCTGGTAGAATGGGCACGTAAGCTGACCGGTGGGTCCTTACCCGCCAAGCGGTAAGACTCAGAGATAGCCAAAATGATCCAGCGAGACAAAGTCTGTTTCGTCACAGCCTGTCCCAAACGCTTTCCAGCGTAACCAATAAAGAGCTGATCGTCCACTCTGACCGGGGACATGCGTGAAATATAAAAGCTTAACGCTCTCCTAGGATCAAGCCTATGGAGCCTCTCCTCTTCCTTACCAGGATGTGGCGAAGGATAAAATGCCGGAAGAACATCCTTCTGGCCTAAATGAAATTCTGACACCACCTTTGGAAGAAAAGAAGGACAAACTCTAAGGACAACCCTGTCCTTATGAAACACAATGAAGGGTGGCTTAACTGAAAGTGCCTGTAACTCACTCACTCTGCGAGCGGAAGTGACCGCAACTAAAAATACAGTTTTCAGAGTTAACAGTCTCAAAGGGCAAGAATGCAAAGGCTCAAACGGAGCCCCCATCAGAAACTTGAGAACAAGGTTCAAATCCCAACCGGGCACCTGGAAAGGTGACGGAGGGAACACATTAGGGAGCCCTTTCAGAAACTGAGAAATTAAAGTAATTTTAAAATAGGAACACTCTTCAGACGAGCGCTTAAATATGGACAGCACCGCCAGGTAACCTTTAATGGTACCCACTTGAAGGCCCCTGTGGGCCAAAGAAAGCAAAAAAGACAGAACCATGGGAATTTCACATGCAAAAGGATCCACATTCTTAACCCTGCACCAGTCGCAGAACTTTCTCCAGCGGCAATGGTACAGGGACTTTGTTGCGGGCTTTCTGGCCGAAAGCAACACCTCCATCACGTCTTCAGGGAGGTCCCAATCCTTATACTTCAACCTTTCAGAAACCTGACCTCTGGATGGAGAGCCTGACCCCCTCCCGTGAGAGCAGATCGTCTCGGTAGGGAAGACGACGTGGAGGGCAGATGGACAAGTCAAGAAGGTCCGGGTACCACGTCCTCCGGGCCCATGCCGGAGCAATGAGGATCATCCGGGAACCGAACCTCCGTAACCTCCGCAGTACTTGCGTGATGACAGGGACCGGAGGAAACACATACAGCAGTGGGAAGGACCACTCTACCACAAACACGTCTCCTAAGGCTCCGTTTGGAGGAAATTCCCACGAGCAGAACCTCTCGCACTTCTGGTTGACACTGGAGGCGAAGAGATCCACTTGAGGGGTCCCCCAAAGGGCGAAGATCTCCAGGAGAATCTCCTGAGCTAACTCCCACTCGTGAGAGATTGCGCTCTGCCTGCTCAGAGCATCCGCCGTCTCGTTTTCGTCTCCTGCCAGATGAACTGCCGAGATCGAAACTTCCTGCTGGATTGCCCAGAACCAGAGCTGCATTGCCTCCCTGCACAGAGGAAGTGACCCTGCCCCCCCCTTTTTGTTGAGGTAGTGCATGGCCACCGTGTTGTCCGTCAGGATCAGGACATTCTTTCCTCGCACAGTCGGCAGAAAAGCCTTCAGGGCTAGCCTGACGGCCCTCAGCTCCAACAGATTGATATGGAGTCTGGACTCCGACGGAGACCGACGACCGCTGTCAACTCGTTGGCATGAGCTCCCCATCCCGTGAGGGATGCGTCCGTCACGATTGTCACCTCCGGCCAGGGCAGCCAAAATGGAGCCCCACTCATCAGATTGCCTTCGTCGGCCCACCATAGAATGTCCTGGGCGACCGAAGATGGCACCTGAACATGGTCCGACATCCTGCCGGAGGACTGAGACCACTGGAGCTTGAGTGCGCATTGCAAAGATCTCATCCGCAACCTGGCCTCTGGCACCAGAAGAATGCAGGATGCCATGAGGCCGAGCAGTCTCAAGAACGCGAACGCTGGGCAAGTTGAAACTTATGCATCATCTGCTGAAGGAAAACACTGCCCCAGGGACGTGTCGAGCACTGCTCCGATGTACTGGAGCCCCTGAGTTGGTGTCAAATGGGACTTCTTTAAGTTGAGGTAGAAGCCTAGCTTGTGGAGGGAGTGGCAGGTGACTGACAGATGATCCAGGACTTGCTCGGGAGAGCGCGCCCTGATCAACCAATCGTCCAGGTAGGGGTAGACGTGAATCCCCCCTTTCCTGAGGTGAACTGCCACCACTACCATGAGCTTGGTGAAGACCCTCGGGGCGGAGGTCAATCCGAATGGCAGGACCCAAAACTGAAAGTGCGAGTCGCCAACCGCAAACCTCAGGTACTTCTTGTGCTTCGGATGGATCGGCACATGAAAATAAGCGTCCTTGAAGTCGAGAGACACCAACCAGTCCTGAAGTTGAAGGGCCTGGAGGACCTGAGAAAGCGTAACCATCTTGAACTTGTCCTCTCTGAGGAGTTTGTTCAAACCGTGCAAGTCCATGATGGGTCTCAATCCCCCGTCTTTCTTGGAAATCAAAAAATAAGGGGAATACCATCCCTTGTTCCTCTCCGCTACAGGCACCAGTTCTACGGCGCCTTTCTCCAGCAGGGATTGAATTTCCTGTGCAAGGAACGGATCCAGACTCTTCAAAGAGAGATTCCCCGGTGGATTGTCTCAAGGCCTCTGCCGGAAAGGAAGGCAGGAGCCGTGGGTTATGATCTCCAGCACCCACACATCTGAAGTAATGGCGCACCACTCTGCAAGATGCTGCGCCAGCCTTCCCCCAACCGGCAAACCATGGGACATGGCCTCATGACTGAGCTGAAGCGGCTGCGGCGCTGCCTGAGGGCAAAGAGGCAACAGCCCGAGCTGCCTTGGCACCTCAAGTACCTTGTTTTCCACCTTTGGCACTCCTACGGTGGCCCCTTTGGCTGGCAGCTCCTCTCGCTTTACCAAAGGATGAGTAATAACGAAAGGAACCTCCCCTCCATTGCTGTCCCCTAGAACGAAAAGGCGGAGGTTGTCGAACTGCAGCGCCCAACGACTTTGCTGCAGCTTTTGAGGTCTGCAACCTCTCAAGGCTCTCGTCAGCCTTGCTGCCAAAAAGATGTTCCCCGTCAAAGGGCATGTTGAGGAGCCGGGCCTGCACATCAGGAGCAAACCCCGACTTCCGCAACCACGCAAACCTGCGTATCACGGTGCTCGCCGCCATGGACCGGCTGACGCAATCTGCCATGTCCAAACCCGACTGAACAGCCTCACACATAGCATCCTTTCCATCCTGAACCATGGCAAGGAAACCATCCCGTTCATCCCCTTCGGGAATATGTTCAGCCGCCAAGGAAACACAGTTCTACATAGTGTGTGTGAAACGAGACAAGGCACAAATGGAGTTGGCCGCCTGAAGCGCCATACCCCCTGCAGAAAACATTTTCTTTGCCCAGCCGTCAAAACGCTTGTCGTCCCTATCAGGAGGGATGGTAGGGTACCACGCCTGCTTTGCCGGGGCCGTAGCCGCCTGCACCACCAAACTCTCCATAGTAGGGTGCTTGGGCAAGTAGCAGGGGTCACTACTGGTTGGGTGGTATTTTCGCGGCAAAGACTTGCTCACTGCCGGGAGACTCTACAGAGCAGTCCAAGCCGCCGCCACCCTCCTCTGAAGAGCCATATGAAACAGCAGTACCGGGTCAGTTGGTGGACCAATGTCGAGGATATCCGTAAGGTCATCCTAAACAAACTCCCCTGGGGGAGCAGACCATCCTAAGTACTCAGTGACCCGTGACATAAGGCGCCGGTACGAAGAATCGGCATGAATGCGAGGCTCAGGCCTCCAAAACTCCACCTCCGGAGAGGTGTCCAGCCCACTAGCATCATGCAGGGACTGCCTCAGGTCCTCAAACTAGCTATGGCCTGAGAGAATCTCGTCAGGCACTGTGTCTGGCACCATCCATCATCAGAGCCTTCATCCACCTCTGAAATGAATTCCAGATGGCGTTAAGAAGGCACTGAACTGGAACCAAAGCCATGCTTGATCTTGGCCAGAGCCTTTCTAGGTGGTTCCCCCGAGCCATGGGGTACCCCTGTCGACACAGCCCCGAAAGGCGTTGAGTGAATCTGCGCGGCGTCGAGAGAAGGGGCATCGACGACAGACGCGGCGCCGACAGCATCGATGGCGTCGACACAGGCCTCGAAGGCAGAGCCCCTAGCGTGTCCTTCGAAGGCGTCGACGACGTCCTCGAGAGTCCGTCGATTACCTCGGCGCCACAGGCTTCCTCGAAGACTTCACAGGTTCACGCGGTCTCGAGCACGTCGAGGACCGGGACATGGACCGGGCATGTCGAGAACGATTCCCCTTGTTCGAGCGGGACCTTTCCCGCGAATCGTGACGACCACCCGAGCCCAAAGGCGTGCGAGCGGCGTCTCTCGGCTGATCACGACCGACCCCACTCAGAGGCGCGGACGAACCAGTGCCCTGCGACTCAAGAATCGCCAACATTTTCTTCCCGAAGGAAGCCCATTCCTCCGGTGTCGCATGCTTGGTGGGGTAAGCGACCCCCCGACGGGCGGAGTCCTCGGATGAGGACGGGAAGGCGACCGATGACGGCGCTTCCGGGAGTTCCTCGAAGAGGCAGAGGAGTGGCGAGACCGACTCCGGAACCGAGACCCACTGGACTTCTGACGACGACGCGGTGAGTTGCCCCTCGAGTCGTCCGTCGAAAGCCCCACAGACCTTGACTTCCGGGGCTTGGACACCTTACCTACCGATAACTTCTTCTTGCGCTCCCGCAAGGCTTTCGACGTGAGCGACTGGCAGTCGACACAGTCATCCGTGTCATGGGCCTCCCCAAGGCACCAGAGGCAGGCGTCGTGCGAGTCCGTGACCGACATCTTGGACCCACAGTCCCCGCAATTCTTCAAGCCAGGACGCAGTGTGGAAGGCGAGGTAGACATCTTCACAAACCATAACTTCACAAACAAACAGGTTCGAAGAACCGAGATGAACAACAGAAACTCCAAAGAGTCGAGGCGTATCGAGATTCACGAAGCGAACACGTTCGTGGAAAAAACGGAACTGAGGCTACGGGTGTCGTGCGTCCTACTTCTAACATCCTGTGACGTCGGCCATCGGCCGAGGTCCTCGAGGACGGCGCATCGACGTCATCGACGCAGGATGCAGAAAATTTTCCGAAGCAGCACAGCTGTGGTGATTACTGTCATAGATATGGAATACGTCGGAGGACCCAATCCCCTCGAAAGGGCGGCCTGGCGGAACAATGTACCTTAAACGTGGAGAAGTGGCTCCTGCGGTGGCGGTTGCTCCTGGTAGTCTTTACAGGTCGAGGGGTCCAGCAGAGGAAGAGAGGCTCTCGTCGTGGAGGAAGGTTCGCAAGTAGCTGCACTACCCAGGGAAGAAACCAGTCGCAGTGCTGCCAAACGAAGTTTAAAAGGTACGCTCCTTTTAATCGCGGTCCGGGTCGATAGCTGCCTGGCTATCTGGTCTCCAAGCGCTGCGCACTGTCGATTCGACCAAGGCAGGTCGGAGGAAGCGATAGGTGAACTGGTTGACCCCACCAGCTCAAAGGAAGAAGACTCTTTCGATACAGATCTCCTCTCGTCGTGTGGAAGAAAAGTGGTGAGACTATCCGGCAGGGTTTCACCGGTGGTGTAGATGCTGAAGAGGTCTGTGGCTTCTCCCCCCTTCGGTTCCGTAGTTCCAGTGGCGATGTCTTGCTCTTCCAGTCCTCAGGACCCTGCTTTTATGAAGAAAGAGACCCATTCATACAGCTTGGCTGTCACTCACACAGTGGAGTGGTCTTCTTGGCGGGAGACCCTCCAGCCTATCAGGTTAGAGTGCGACCTGAGTTGCTGTGGCAACTCTGTCCAGGGGTTCTACCCACCTCCCAAACAACAGACCCACCCCAGACTCAGAGGCGCCAAACGGGTGGCTTCTGGGCAGAAGCCCGCCAAAAGAGAGAACAAAGGATCCCCGACCTGGGTTAGGAAAATGGAGTAAGACTCGAGAAAGAAGTTTTATCAAAGTTCTGGCAAATAAAACCTACCGAAGTCAAGTTCATAATAAAATAAACCGGCGGTATGTTAGAGGCTATCAGTAAAAGTGGTAACCTCGAACAATGGGAAAATCCCATAGGAAAATATTCGCGGTCGAATATAAAAGGTAGTAACCACTGCCACCAGCCAGAAACTTTGTAGAGAGGGACTTTAAGGTACCCCCTCGAAAATCAATCTAGGGGAAAAACTATTAACGCCTTCCAGTACTTCCATGTTAAGATGGGGTGTACTGGTTAAGTTCATAACAATTGACTAGTAAAGTCAATGGGGACTTTACATGCCCTGCGAGACAGTAGTCAGTCCCAGGGTATCGAGTCTATGTTTGGGAGGTTGCTACGACACCCCTGTGTCACTGTACGGAGGGTGCTGTGTGACATTTGTGCATAAAGATGGTTCCTATGGGTGAGAGAAAATCCCATAGGCATTAAACACAAAAATAGCCTAGAACACACATAGCAAAAATGCCTAAGAGTGGGAAAAAGAGTCTCACTCTTAGCAGGTAAAAAGAAACCAACCCTTCAAATCCAGCAAAGCTGCTGGGGGACTCTATAGGTAAGGGAAATTAGCCATAGAATGAGAATTCTCCCCAACAGCGATCAAGCAGAGAAAGAAGAGGAGGAGGAGGAGGGCGACCAAGAGGAAGAAAGAGGAGGAGGGCGACCAAGAGGAAGAAAGAGGAGGAGGGCGACCAAGAGGAAGAAAGAGGAGGAGGGCGACCAAGAGGAAGAAAGGAGGAGGGCGGCGTCCAAGAGGAAGAAAGGAGGAGGGCGACCAAGAGGGAGAAAAAGGAGGAGGGCGACCAAGAGGGAGAAAAAGGAGGAGGGCGACCAAGAGGGAGAAAGAGGACTAGGTAGACCAAGAGGGAGAAAGAGAACTAGGGCGACCAGGGGAAGGGGGAGGAGGAGGGTTGCCGGGAGGGGGGGGCTGCCAGGAGAGGGGTAGGGCATCCAGGAGGGGGGAGTAGGGCATTCAGGAGGGGGGAGTAGGGCATTCAGGAGGGGGGAGTAAGGCATTCAGGAGGGGGGAGTAAGGCATTCAGGAGGGGGGAGTAAGGCATTCAGGAGGGGGGAGTAAGGCATCCAGGAGGGGGGGGAATAGGGCATCTAGGGGGGGGGAATAGGGAATGTAGGAGGGGGGGTATAGGGCATCCAGGAGGGGGGGAGTAGAGCATCCAGCAGGGGAAGGAGGAGGAGGACGATGACCAGGAGGAGAAGGCGGAGGGGGGCGACCAGGAGGAGGAGCAGGAGGGGGGCGACAAGGAGGGGGAGGAGGAGGAGGGCTTCCAGGAGGGAGGCTTCAATTCCAGGAGGAGAAGGAGGAGGTGGAGGAGGAAGTGTGCAGTCAGGAGGAGGTGGAATAAGAAGGCGACTAGGAGGAGAAGGAGGACAACCAGGAGGAGGAGGGCAACCAGGAGGAGGAGGAGGGCGACCAGGAAGGGAAGGAGGAGGGGGGGAGGAGGGGGAGAAGGAGGAGGAAAAAGAGGGTGACCAGGAGGAGGTGGAGGAAGAGGTGGAATAAGAGGGCGACTAGGAGGAAGAAAGGAAGAGGGCGACCAGGGGAAGAGAATAGGAGGTCGACCAGGGGAAGAGAATAGGAGGTCGACCAGGGGAAGAGAAGAGGAAGGCATCCAGTAGGGAGAGGAGAAAGGCGACCAGGAGGGAGAGGAGAAAGGTGACCAGGAGGGAGAGGAGAAAGGTGACCAGGAGGGAGAGGAGAAAGGTGACCAGGAGGGAGAGGAGAAAGGTGACCAGGGGGGGGGGGGGGTAGGAGGGCTTCCAATGGGGGGGGGGTGGGAGGGCTTCCAAGGGGGGGGGTGGGAGGGCTTCCAAGAGGGGGAGGGGGATGGGGAGGAGGGCTTTCAGGAGGGGGAAAGGGAGGAGGAAGAGTGCAGTCAGGAGGAGGTGGAGTAAGAGGGTGACAGGGAGGAGAAGGAGGAGGGCGAGTAGGAGGAGGGTGAGAAGGAGGAGGGCAAGCAGGAGGAGAAGGGGGAGGGCGACTAGGAGGAGGAGTTGTTAGTGGGGGACCAGGAGGAGAAGGTGGTGGTGGACCAGGAGGAGAAGGAGGCAGAGGCAGGAGGAGGAGGAGGGGGACCAGGAAGAGGAGGAGAAGGAGGAGGAGGAGAAGGGTGGCCAGGAGGAGGGCCACCAGGGGGAGGGCCACCAGGATGACCAGGAGGAAGAGAAGGAGAAGGAGGATGAGGGGGAAGAGAAGAGAAGGAGGATGAGGGGGAAGAGAAGGAGGAGGAGGAGGGGGGACGAAAGAAGGAGGAGGAGGGAAGAGAGAAGGAGGAGGAGGGGAAGAGAAGGAGGAGGAAGGGAAGAGAAGGAGGAGGAGGGGAAGACGACGAGGATGGGGATGGCAACCAGGCCGCAGAGGGGGGACAACCAGGCAGAGGAGGGGGGCAACCAGAAGGAGGAGGGGCAACTAGGCAGAGGAGGGGGGGCAACCAGGCAGAGGAAGCTGGGCAACCAGGCAGAGGAGGGGGGAGGAGGAGGGTGACCAGGAGGGGGAGGAGTTGGAGGAGGGTGAGGGGGAGGAGTTGGAGGAGGGTGACCAGGAGGGGAAGGGCAACCAGGAGAGGGAGGAGGAAGGCGACCAGGAGGAGGGGAGGAGGAGAAGGACGGGAAGAGGAGGTGAAGAGTAGGGGGATGAGGAAGAGTACAATCAGGAGGGGGGGTAAGAGGGCAACCAGGAGGAGGGAGACCAGGAGAAGGAGGGCAACGAGGAGGGAAAGGAGGAGGGTGACAATGAGGAACGCGAGGAGGAGGGCAACAAGGAGGGCGACTAGGAGGAGGGCGACTAGGAGGAGGGCCACCAGGAGGAGGGCCACCAGGAGGAGGGCCACCAGGAGGAGAAGGAGGAGGGCGACCAGGAGGAGAAGGAGGAGGGCGACCAGGAGGAGAAGGAGGGCGGCGACCAGGAGGAGAAGGAGGAGGGCGACCAGGAGGAGAAGGAGGAGGGCGACCAGGAGGAGAAGGAGGAGGGCGACCAGGAGGAGAAGGAAGAGGGCGACCAGGAGGAGAAGGAAGAGGGCGACCAGGAGGAGAAGGAAGAGGGCGGCCAGGAGGAGAAGGAAGAGGGCAGCCAGGAGGAGAAGGAAGAAGGCAACCAGGAGGACAATGTAGAAGGCGACCAGGAGGAGGAGGAGCAGGAAGGGAAGGAGGAGGAAGAGGAAGGCGACCAGAAGAGGACGACAAGGATAATGACAAGAAGGACGACAAGGAGGATGATGACAAGGAGGAGGAGTAGGAGGAGGACACGAAGGGGTTGGGGACGAGGAGATGGGGACGAGGAGGAGAAGAATGAGAGGGAGGGAGAAGAGAAGGGGAGAGAAGCAAAAAAGGCCAACCAGGAGGAGGGGGAGGGTGATAAGGAGAGGAAGGAGGGTGACCAGATGGAGGAGGGTGACCAGGGAGGGGGAGGAGGAGGAGGAGGACGACAACCTGGAGGAGGAGGGTGACCTGGAGGAGGAGAAGGATGAGGGGGAAGAGGAGAAGGAGGAAGAGCAGGGTGACCAGGAAGAGCAAGAAGACGACAAGGACGATGACAAGGAGGACAAGGACAACAAGGAAGATGACAAGGAGGACGACAACAAGGAGGAGTAGGAGGACAAGAAGGAGGAGATGACGAGGAGGAGATGGGGATGAGGCAATGGTGACGAGGAGAAGGGGACGAGGAGTAGAAGAATGAGGAGGAGGGGGAGAGAATGGAAAGTGAGCAATATCACTGCAAAGGTTTCCGTCTCTAAGCAACCTCTTGATGTACACCTTTTGACATGAGTGAGGCTTAAGGAATTTTTCAAATTTAAAGGAACCAGCAGAAAGAACGACTTACTGCCGAAGGAGCAGACAATGGTTCTGAAAAATGCAAAACAATAGTTTTAAGAGCAACAGATGTAGAGATCCAAAATGTAGTCTGTGCCTATATATTGGAAACAGTTGTAGGTAGAAAGATTGGAGCGAGCAAAGTCTTTGGCATGTACATGGTGAACAGACAAGATGTTCAGGATTTTGTTTCTTTATTTGACAATCCACCTGATGTGACCTCCCCTTGGCAGCTTCATGCAACTTGAGAGAAACAAAACATTAGTACACTGAAGTAATACATAGATATAAAAATAGAACAATTGTGAAATACCCAAAACCGCAAATCATTTTTACATTAATCTTAAGGTACTATAAAACACTGAAGAAGAGAAATAAAGCCCTCTGTCATTAATTCTGTTAGGCAGATTAAAAAAAAAAAAAAATCACTGAAGATACTATGATAAGTCATTTGCAACGCGCTTGTACACAAGTGTTTCTAGGCGTGACAAGAAAAGAAGGGGCGACAGAAGAAGGATAAAACAGCTATCTTACTAGGCCTTGTGTCATTTGGATCGGCAAGTGCGGGGAGGAGGGAAGATGGAGAAGTGCAGGTAGCTCAATAAGTGCTGCCGGAGGGTGGCTTATAAATGCAGCGAGATTGTAGGGTTGCAGATACAGACCCTTAAGCGCTGGGGGAGCCCAGATGCAGTACGGGGGAAACTGGACATGCAGGAGCCTGGGCCAGAGTTTCAGTGGGTGGTCAGGTGACCAGTGTGCATACTACTTCTCCGTAAGTAGGGAGAAACTGTCACGCGTCTGCCATCCTGGCACTTGTGGCATGCCTGGCGTTTACACCGCCACTGAATTACCCTTTACGTTCATTACGTACTTCCCTGTGACGATCTAGTCTTTCTGGCCGTATCTTCCTGTTTCCTATTTTAGCCCTGCCACCGGTTTCCGCTTCGCGTTGCAACCCCGTTTGGAGCTTTGCTTTCACTTTGGGTTATACGCTCCCTTGTTATTTCCTCTTGCAGCCGCTGCTGCCCTCTGCTTTCTTGATTCTCCTGCCCTGGTTTTTTCCGTGCTGCGTCTGTGCGCCTTCTGCCGCTGTTTTTACTGCGGCCTCACTTGTTTCTGTGTCTCCTGCTGCTCGCTCCTCTTCGTCTCTCTGCGGTCCGTTCCGCGCCCCTTGCTTTTCTGTTACCGTTTTCTTCCTTCCTTTCTTATGGTCTTCTTGCGGTCTTTCTTTCTATTTCCCTTGTTCCGGCATTTTGCTCTACCTTCCTCCTCCTATTTGGACCTGTTACTTACCTGATTGCTTTGTTGTTTCTTTGTCTTCCGGTTTACCGGTTCCAGACTGTGAGCTCAGGCTTGCTTTGCCTTAGTTCCTGCTAGACTGATCTCCGCATTTTCACCAGGAAGGTCCTTATTACACTACAGCACCTACTGTTACATCGATTGAATTCTTCAAGAGTTTCTTTTTCTTTTTTCGAGCCGGCTCTTATTCTGGCGCTCATGGAAGGTGGTCCTGTGTTCACCGTTTTTTATTCGGCGACACAGTGGCTTCCATCCGAGGGAGACCATTTCTCTATAAGAAGAAGAAGACCTTCCAACGGAAGAAAGACAGGAGGCGTGGGTGGTCTACAGAGGACTCAGGTGAGGAGAAGGATGTGGGGGACTATTTGGATTTGGAGGATCCCTTTGATGTGACACCGAGCATTCAGGTCAGAAAGTTACAAGGTGATTCTCAGTATGCTGGATGGAATTTTGGAGATAAAATAAGACCAGGGTGCACACAGACACATTCTTTGCGAGCATTATTAGAATATTTTAAATTATCAGATTAATCTCTCCATTCTGAACATTTATATGTGAAATTGGAATGCATTGGACTGGTGTAGAGAGTACATTCAAAGATACTTGCAAGGTGTTAGAGGAAATATTTAAAATAAGCTAAATTGTTTCGGAAATCACAAAAACAATTTTTCACAAAAGAATGCATTAAAATCTATACATTCTGATTGGACAACAAACCTTGCTGCCCTACGGTTGCAGCAACCTTACCAAGCCTTTTTCTGGGCCACTGCCAACACCAAGAAGAGCAAAGTTTTTCAACATTTCACAACCAATTGCCCCACATCCAACCTAAGAAGAAAAAGGAAAATAAAAATAAAATAAATCAGAGAGGTAAACTTACTGGTCAATAAGAAGTAGGGGGAATGCATGCATGCACCTGGAGGGAACTTTCTGAAACAGTGGTCTGTCCATTATGTAGAATTGCAACACAAAGCTACAGAAATACACTTTTTGTGATCTTTTGGAGATTTGTGGAAATGTGCCATTTTTGTGACTGAGAAAGCAAATACTGTGGCCTACCTAGTTCACATTTTAAGATTTTATAAGCGTTGACAAAGTCAACAGTTGTGGCTCTTGTACAGTCATCTGTTGGATTTGCCAAGCACTGCAATAATTTGTCCAGGTAAACGCAACATTTGCCAGCTGTTGCCATCTTAAGGCCAGGCAATACCATTACCAATTCTTGTTTAAAGCTGCTCTTGTTTCTTCAGTGCTACAAAAAGCACTGACGCTACCACTGAAAATGCACATTAAAAGGTTTCTCTCAACAAAGGGTGGGGGCTACCCAACTCTGATCCATGGCTGTTGCATGAGGAGCAGAGGTTCGCTGGGAAAGGAATGCGGGTGAGTGCCAAACTTTAAAAAATGGTTTTGCATTCCACTTCACACACAGAGGTGGATCAGAACTAGCCTGGGATGTGTTTGGTTCTGTATGTTGTCAGTAGCGCTGCTCTTTTCACCCATCCGCTGTTTGAGTAACATTAGTGTAAAATGGCAAACGGCACCAAAAACAAGCATTGACAAAGCCACTAGTTTTGGCTTTTGTGTAGGCAAGTGTAGGCATTTGGCAAGCATTCCCATAATGGTATTACCCCGGACATAAGACATCAATAACTAGAACATGGTGCGAGCACCAAGGGAAATTATAATACTGCCTGGCAAATATCTATACACAAGCCAGAACTGTTAGCTTTGCCAATGCTTTAAATTTGTACAGGACTTCCGATGTGAGAGCCCACATACTTCTAATAAATCAAGTGGTTGAAGGCACATTTGGTGAAGACATTTTTATCACACAAGTAGCACATTAACAGCTTCAATTAAGACATTAGCTCTCAGAAAACTGCTTTGAAATAACACTGGCAGGCTGCTCACAGAACTAAATAGAGCTAGCTCAAACAGATCTCGGGTGAGGAGGGATTGTTTTGTATGGGGAGAAGGTAGTGGGTGGGAATGGACATAGGGACTAGCATGACCATGGGCGGTCAGTGGGTGGGTAATGTGTGGAGCCAGGAATGAGAGTCTGACAAAAGGCGTTTATAGTTTTGGTCAAAGACTTATTAAAATAAAAGGGGGTTGGGAAAGCTCTAGAGGGGTTTCCCTACCTAAAACCAAAACGAAGGGTCTGTCAATTGTCCGAATGTCCAAAGAAAAACATTCTGTTTCCAAAGTACTATTCTGGCCCTCACATTCTAACAAAACAATTCTAAGGCGAAAAGGGAAAAATATCTTTAGCCTTTAGTGGTGCACAAATGCTCAAAAAGGAAATGTGTAACTCCAACACAAAAAAGTTTTCCAGAAGGGCAGAGTACCTTGTTTCAGATGGTGGTTCTAGTCCCCTGGATTTCTCTTCGCTCCTTTTAATATCAGTTCTTTAAGTGTCTCTTGATCAACAATACAACTGGTACAAAAAATACCTGGTGTACTCTCCTGCCAGGTTTTCTCTCCTCTTAATATGCTTCCACAGCTTTGCTATTCCTAATTTATTATGATCGGGATTTCCTTAAGCACTTTGTATTATACACTGTTCAACTTGACCATGCCCGATATGCTTTCCTGCCAGAGCTCTTTCATATGAACATATATACAACTTGCACCTGCCTGGTATTCTCTCCTGCCAGGGCTTTCCTCATGTGGGCATTGTGCCCAATTATGAACTTGACAGCTTCTTATAAGGCGTTATCACCCTGATTGAAGGGCTGTAACTGGGGGTAACAGCCCGGCAGCCCAAGTTATAGGCCAGAGCGAAGCCCATTAGTACCCCGGGTTACAGCTTTGGTAACTTGTGGTGTTAAAAAGAAAAGAAAAAAAAGGATTTTCATTCGAACTGAGCCTCTCTTCCATTAACATGGCGGCCAGGAAGAGTGAGAGACGGTGAGGCGGCGGCGTCAGCCGGTGTTGCCGCCGCAACACTCGGGTAAGTGAGGAAATGGAGGAGTGTTGGGAAATTGGAAAAAAAAAGAAATGGGAGGGAGGGAAGGAAGATGACGCTGTGGGGTGGCAGCAGGCGTGTTCCATGGAACGCGGGCTGAGATTATTGGTTTCAGCCAGTGATCTGTGGAACCAGATTGGCTCTGCACCCCGCCCGGGTGTTCATATTTATTCGACCCTGTCTTGAATCTGCCTAGCATAGTATCCTGCCAGGGCCTCTCTTGTAATTACACTGCATGCATTCACTAACTTCAGTCTTCTATGCTTTTTCCGTATGGCCTTTTTATGAGATATTCACCTGCACCATCTTTTTTGTGTTTTTTATTTATGATTACTCAGTTTTGACAGCACTGCCAATACACACTGCTGTCCCCGCTTCCCTTAGGTGCTCTTTCTAGAGCCTGGTTATTGAAGTTAGTTTAGACTTTGCATGGTGCAGTAGATTCGGGTACCACGCTTGGTGTGGGCCAGTCTGTTCTCAGACATGGCAGGTCTGAGACCTGCTGGTGGCAGCAGCAGATGGAAGGCGCATTCTTCATTTCTTGTTGGTGATTAATTTAACCTGATGAGGAGCGGTATGTGCTGGAACGTGGCCAATTTGTGACCCGCTGGTGGCAGTAGCAGGTAGAAAGTGTACTGTGCATGTCTTGTTGGTGATGAATGTAATATTGCTGGTGCAGGTCTACTGCCTGCAAGTTAGATTAGCCAGTTTGGATCTCTGGACCCTGGTCTTCCCATTGGATGGGAATATATGTGGGTATGCGTGTTTTAGGAGTGTGAGGGCATGCTGCTCTGATTGAGGCCGTAGCCATCAAGAGAAAGCTAATAAGCCCTGGCGCTGCCGCATTTTGGGTCTCCGGACTACATTACCCAGAAGCCTTGGCGTCATTGCTAGGGGCATATGGCACGCAGGGCTGGCTTGATAAGATGCACCAGCACCCGGACCAGGTGATTGACGGTTTGAGGCAATGGCAGAGTGTGTTGCTAAAGCTCTTGGAGAAGCTTGGAGCATTTGTTTATTTTATCTGCTTAGAACGCAGCAAGCCTTCTGAACAATGCTTCCCAAGCAGCGGCGGTGATGCTTCTCAGGCGGCAGCAGTGAGACGGGAGAGTGGCTGTGAACTGCTGCAGTGCCGGCAGAGTCAGTGTTGGATACTGTTTGACAACGTTTGCTCAGGAGTCCTCACAAGACTCCCGAGCCTCAGATAAGTGGCGTTGTTGAATGCCAAGCATATTCTCAGAATACACAGGCCATTAACTTGTCATGGGGCCATGTTAGGAAATAAGTGACTGTTCCGAAAACCAAGTTGATGTGCAGCACACAAGTGTGGGACAGGTTTGTGGAGCAGTGTAACTTACGCAGGCTCCGATGCAGGGAAGTTATGGTCACCTAGTATCCTCCGTGTGTGAGGTGAACACATGGAGAGGGAGGACACAAGGTGTACGGACCGATGTGCTAAATGCTGATTAAGACACTCTTTATATGTTGTATATGTTATAATTTCACCAATTCATCATGCCATTTCATTGTCCATGCCACTTATGTTTTATGTTGCTTGAATGAGGTACGAAGTCAAATACCGCCAGGATTGGACAGGAGCGGTTATAATTGAAGTCAAGTCTGTTTAGGAATGTTATGTGTTAAGTACATGAGATAAGGGTCTGTGCAAGTTGTCAAAGAGTCACAATTAAGAGTGATTGTGTGTCTAAAGATATTCTTTCCCTAATTCCCTGTCCTATCCAACTGGTTACCCTAATCCTCTTTCCGGTTTTCCTACAACCCCCTTACCCATCCACAACCTCTCCCTAATCCCTCTTCCCCCACTGGCTGCCTAGTGGTTACCTGTTACTTGGAATCAGGAACCCGTGCCAACCACGGTGGGAGGGATCGTATACATTTCGGCTTCTGTGGTTCGGGAGGAGTCGCTGCTACCCTTCCCTCCTACGGGTTGTGGTATAGATGGGAGACAAATGTTAGCCGTTGTGTAATGTGTGTTGTCCTCTTCTCCAGGACCCACATGAGTGGGAGGTGTGTTATGGTGTGTCTTCTTGGTCCTTGCTTCATTGGTGTAGGAATGGGACATGTGTTATATCCTGTTTCAGTGCCAGGATGTATCTGGTGATGTCATGGTCTGATGTCATGGAGCGAACGTCCCCCGAGTGCTTGGAATGTTGGTCTGTTGTCATTTGACTGCAGAGGTTCCAGCCTGAGCAATTAGAACCATGTTGCCTGGGTGGTGGAAGCCAGTGGGCTCTACTCAAGCTCCTGTCCTACCCTGTTCCTAACTGATGTTACCTAAAGCCCTGAATAAAGGAACTTGTATTTAACCTCACCTGCAGTCTCCAGAAACCTTCCTTTTAACACTAGGGCTCCAAATCTGTACTCGCCACTAGACTTAGGCTAATAAAAATAGATGTGGCGAGTAACAGATGGTTTGCTGTGTGTATGTGTATTATTGAGGTGGCAACTGACTATGGCTGGCAACTTGACGTTTTTATCCCTGAAGTAGTTGGGAGACAGATGAATTTTAAAGCAGAATTGGTCATATGTAAATGGACAGTTTCAGTTTTCATCTCACATGGAAGGGTGCTTGTGGAATGCTTGGAATGATCTCTTCCTGCCTATTGGTCGATCCTGGCAACCGAAGCGCTGCTTCCTGCTCCTAGTCATCAAGTCAATTCTGATGCCTCTAGGCAGGGATGTACTAAAATAAAATTCCACATTTTCTTAGTGAGAAGCCATCACCACCATACACTTTGAAATAACATTGTGGATGATTTGAGCCTGAAAGGGAGACCCTTGTAAAGAAGGTCTACTGAAAACATCTAGCCCCATCCAAGAATGCAAAAATGAGTGAAAAGCTAGCAATCAGCATTGTGCCTTTCCATGTACTTATTTGGCACACAAAGTTCTAGGATCTATTTTGTCTGTACCCTTCTCCAGCGAATAGATTTAGTCTTGCTGAAACCTAAGGAACTTTGCTACTGTTCCTTTCATGAGGAGAGCTTTCTTCTCCTGAGACAGTGACAGTTATTTGTTAGACTGGTCTTTGGAGGGTGATCTATGAGGATTGTTTGGAGAATAACCACATTGTACAATTTGGATCACCCAACTGTCTTTGGTGAGATTTTGCTAGGTTTGTTTTTAATCCAATTCTTAACTGGGAACCATCACCAGCAATAATCCAAAGGGTTTATTGCTTCTGTGCAAGTAGGCCGGTTGGGGGTGGGTTGCTACTGCAGTTGGCTGTCTGCCCCTTTCCAAATTGAGGTCTTTGCAGCCATTGAAATCTTTGCGGTTGATTAGTTAAATGGCCGTGATGTTGAGAGTACCACCTAGATTTGTATGAAGGCCTTAAATCCCTCTTTGGGTTATGGATTATGGGATTTATTTTTCATCTGATCCACCTCCATCTGAAGGTGCACTGTAGAGGGGAACCCGTAAAAGGCCAATGATTTTCTGTTGTAATCTTTGAAGTAGAAAGCCCACATTTCCCTATATGGCCCCCTTGTACTTTTTTGCAGAGTTTTGTGGCTTGGCGCCACTCAGCCAGGATTAATCTAAAGCCACAGAGTGTGGGTCTGTTTCTGAGATCTGCATTAAGAGATTATGACTCCTGAGGCAGGATTTACCCAAAGTCTCCCAGAGAGAACACCTCAAGCAATGATATGGCTTTTTTACTTGTGTAAAACTGTTCCACTTTGTGAACTTAATTTTACCTGGTTGGGTCCTTTCAGCCTCCCTCTTCCATTTATCAAAAGGTAGGTTATAATTGTTTGCCTTCAAGACCTGAGGTGTCCAACTTATCCTTTATGGTCAATTGGGCCGGCTGAAGAGCTTGAAACACTTGTGTATAGGTGCATTATAAATGCAATATCATATCAATCCCTAGATGTTGGACATGTTCTTCCCAAGTAGGGCTGAAAACGGCAAGATCATCCAGATATGCCATGAAGAAATCATCTAACCCATTCAAGACATGGTTAGCCAACCTTTGGAAAGTGGCAAGTGCACTCTTTAACCCAAAGGGCATTACCCTCAACTGGTAATGTCCCTCAGGTGTTGAGACTATTGCTAGATCAGAATCAGGAGATTGAAAAGGAGACATGTCACCTGAACTCATTCTTTCTCCAAGTTAGAGACCTAATTTGTCCATAAGACTACACCCCCCCCCATCTAAAAACAACAAGTAAAAGGGTGCTCGTCAGGATGTCGTACATGAGTGTAGTCCTCAGTCCAGAAACCTATTATAATCTAGTTTCCCTCCCTACCTCTGAAAATAAAAACCACTAATAAAAAGATATACTTTTGGACCACTACCTGAAATAAAGGCACAGCAGCTGGTTTCTGCCCCCCACACTGGAGTCTCTTTACCATACCATATCCTTTCAGTTTCTTCCTCTAATGGCCACTCCCCACCATGTTTTTCCCCCCGTCATTCCCCACTTTAAGGCTCTGCTCTTTCTCTCGCGCCACTCTAGGGTTTCTTGGTTTTCTCCCGCACTGGGACTTGTCTCAATCTCTGCTCTGCTCTTTCCCCACACTGGTTCTCTGGCCATTGAGGCTTTGCTATACTTTCCCTACTCTGTGGCTTTCCTATTTGTCTTCTGGGTTGTCTTCACGGTCTGCCCACTCTGTGTCTGGTCTCACTTTTGTTCCCTACTCTAGGACTTCCCAGGAAATTCCCGTTCTTTGGACCGACTCTCTCCCCACTCTGGGGCTTCTCGTGTTTCTCCTCGCTCTGGGGTTTGTCTCCCTTGCTCTCCCCACTATGGGGCTTCTTGGGTCTCTCTCATCTCAAGGGTCTCTTGGACCTCCCCCAACCCCACATTTGGGCTTCTCTGTGTGCTCCAAACACTGGGGTTTGTCTGTGCTCTATCTTGGGGCTTCTCTATGTTGTCTCTCCACTCTGGGGCCCGTCTTTCTCCCCTTGCTTCACAGCCCACCTCCCAGTTCCCTGGAGCTGCAGGTTACTTTCTGCTGCATGGTGCTCCTCGGGGTTCTATGTTATTTTGCCACGGGATTTTTCGTCGCGGGACTTTTCATCGCCTTTTTTTATCGAAAAAGACTCATCTTTTTTTAGTTTTTTTTGGGGGTGTACCCACCAAATGCCCCTTTATATGATTTCTTTTTCGATAAAAAAACGGCGATGAAAAGTCCCGTGATAAAAAATCCCGAGGCAAAAGAACTGTATACCCTCCTCGGGAGGGGTGGTGGCTCCGTCTGACGCAGAGCCACTTATGCGACTCAACTGGGTTCCGCTTCGTTGCTGCCGTCTCATCTACTGCTCGCTTTGAGCAGGGTTGTGGCTGCAGATCCATCTGGCGAGTCCCTGGCTCCTTTCCACTTCTCCGAGCCGGTTCGGTCAGCGCTGCTGCCTTCCTGCAGCAAGCTAGCAGGCTGCAAAAACATCTGGTCTCTCTGTCTCTCTCTTTCTCTCTCCTTCCGATCTTCTCTCTAACCGACACTTCTTCAGAGGGCTGTGCTATCCACTTCTCTGCTATCACAGAGGAGGACTGAGGATATTAGGGGGTCAGAAACCAAACCAGCCATTACAAAAGGGGGTTTAGGATTATTATACATCTCAGCGCCCACATAGCCAATAAATGTCTTAGGCAGGAGCGGCTCATCCATTAGGGCGGAGAGGGCAGTGCTCTCCCTAGTCTGAGCCACTCCCGCTCGGAGTCCGACTACGGGGCAAGCTTAGCCCTGCTCCTGCCTGTTTGAATTGTGCATGTGTGCGAAGAGCGGTGCTTTTCTGCATAGCCCCCCCGCACCACACAAGCACAGTTTCAATATGCGAGTGACATTTGATATGGGCCCGAGCCCATGAGAGTACATTAGTCCCCTTTCCTCCATAGTGCATGGGCGGCCCTTCCAAGGGACGGGAGACAGAACCTTTTTCACCAGAAAAACCTTCCCCTTTAAATTTAGAGGCGCGTGGGGGTGCGGCCCTGGGAGCATGCGCTGCCCTGACTCCGCCCTCCCGCACCACACCTCACTCCCCATAGACACGTCGACAATAGATTAACATCGCCTAATGACACCAGTATTATTGGAGGGAGGATGGTGGGACTTATGGAGGAAAAGGGACTAAGGAGACTAAGAGTACGTTAGTCAATACAGTGAGTAACTTATATTTAATTTTACATCCCACCCCCTTTCCTCCATACTGCATGGGCAATTACAACTGAATGTAGCCCCAGGGTGGAGAGGAGAAACTCCCTAAGCAAATAGTTTCCTGAGAACTGCCTGTCCGAAAGCCGCATTCAGTCTGGAACCGGCATCCAAACAGTAATGTAGTCGAGGGAGTGGCCCATGTGGCCGTCTTGCTTATGACTTGCCAAGGGACATGGCGCTGGAAGGCGATGGCCGGTGCCTTGGTCCTGACTACGTGGGCATGCATGTTTGCCAGAAGAGGTTTGTGCTGCCCCTCGTATGCTTCTTTGATGGCAGAGACCATCCAGCGGGATATGGAGGCCTCGGAGGCCGGATAGCCTAGTCTTGCACCTCCAAAAGTGACAAATAGGGTGTCTGACTTGCGGAAGCCCTTGGTCCTGTCAAGGTAGAATTTCAGGGCACGCCTGACATCTAGGCAGTGCAGAACTTTCTGTGCCTCGTCCTTAGCATGGGCAAAACAGGTAGGAAGCACTATTTCCTCGTTTAAATGGAAAGCAGACTGCACTTTAGGCAGAAATGCTGGGTGTGTCCGCAGGACTACTTTGTCCCTGTGAAAGGTAGTATATGGTTCTGAGGCGGCCAGCGCCTGGATTTCACCGACTTAATGGTGACCAGCCTGATGTCCGCGGACGCCATTGGCTCAAATGGTTTGTGCGCCAGGGCGCCCAAGACTATGTTTAGGTCCCACACAAGGTGTGGCCTCTTGATGGGCGGGTAGAGCCTTGCGAATCCTGTAAAATGTTTGACGATTGGATTGGAGGAGAAGACCCCCTCCTTCGAGTTCCTGTAAGCCCAGATGGCTGTGAGGTAAGTGCGGCAGGTATCCACCTGCACGCCTGAGTGGGCGAGGTGCGCTGAGGAGGAGAGCACATCGTCCAAAGTACATGCCAGAGGGTCGATTTCCTTGGAGTCTGCCCAGTGGCAGAACCTGGTCCATTTACTTTTATACTGGGCCCTGGTAGCCTTGCTCCTTGCGCCCTGTATGATCTCCAGATTAGCCTGGGAGAGGCTGAGGTGCCTTAGCGTGATCTGCTCAGGAACCACGCCGTGAGGGCCAGCTTCTGTGGCGCAGGATAGATGACCCTGCCCCCCTGCTGCGCCAGAAGATGTGCTAGGCCTGTTGGAAGGTGAATCGGTGGCATCTGTGAGAGGCTGAGCAACTCCGAGAACCATGGCCTGGCTAGCCACCATGGAGCCATTAGAATGATGTTGAGCTGGCGAGACTTCTTGATCTTGCAAATCACTCTGTGAATCAGCGGAGTGGGTGGGAAAGCGTACGCTGTCATGCCGTTCCACTGAATTTGAAATGTGTCACCCAGGGAGCCGGGGCCCTGTCCCTGCCAGGAGGTGAACTGAGGGCACTTCTTGTTGTGCCAGGTGGCAAAGAGGTCCACCTGGGAGTGACCCCATCTGCTGAAGATCTCCTGAAGAGCGAGGTCGTTTAGCTGCCACTTTTAATTGTCTGCTCCCAACCTGCTGTGCCTGTCCACCTCCAGGTTGGATTCCCCCGGAAGGTGGACTGCCATGTAGTGAATGTTGTTGTCCAGGGCCCATTCCCACATGCTGATTGCCAGTCAGCACAGCAGGGTGGGGTGGGAGACGGGGGTTGGGGGGGATCTGGTGCCTCCCTGCTTGATGACATACTACATGCTGGTCGAGTTGTCTGTCGGGATCAGAACAACCCTGCCTTCGATCAGTCGCAGGAACGCCCTGAGCGCTAGCCAGATGGCGTTCGGTTCTAACCAGTTGGATGTTGTACTCTTGCTCCTGTCGGGTGCAGGTGCCATGGATTGTCCAGGGAAGCTCCCCAGCACTCCAGAGAGGAGTCTGTGGTGATCGTGACCTGTAGAGTGGGAGGCCGGAAGGGCTTGCCCAACCGTAGACTGAAGTCAATGGACCACCATGTGAAGCCCAGATGGAGAGATGGAGGAACGTTGATCATCTCGGATTGAGAGCCCCGCTTCTAGTTCCATGATGCAGCGAAGTGCAGCTGTATTCTCCTCATCCTGAGTCTCGTGTGGGGGACCGCTAATAGAACCGCTGCCAGGAGACTCAGGAGGTGCTGGTACCACCAGGCCGAGGTCACTTCTCTGCTGAGGAAGTGAGTTGTGGCCCTCTTGATGGCTGTGATCTCGTCCTCCGACGGAAACAGTTTCTCGGAGCACGTGTCCCAGATAAGGACCAAGAATGTCAGAGTCTGCGTGGGTTGCAGCTGTGACTTCCTGAGATTGAGCGAAAAGCCCAGATCGTGCAGTGTGTTCATAAGAGCATGGGAAGAGTGGCGCACTGCTTCCGGAGATGTAGCCCTGACAAGCCAGTCCTCGAGGTATGGGTAGATGTGGAGGCCCTGAGCCCTGAGGAGGGCAGCCACAGTATTCATGAGTCTGGTAAAGACCCTAGGGGCCGAGTTGCGGCCAAAAGGAAGGACCTTGTATTGGAAATGGTAGCCCATGATCCTGAACTGTAGGAAAGAACGATGGGGCTGCCAAACAAGGAAGTGTAGGTACGCGTCCTTCAGATCCAGGGAGCAGATCCAGTCTCCCTTGCACAATTTCTTTGCTATAAAAGCTGGCGTAACCATCTTGAATTTTTGTAGAAGTAAGGAGAGGTTGAGGGTGGAAAGGTCCAGCACAATTCTCAGGCCCACCTGGTTCTTTTTCTGAATGGCAAAAATCCTGGAGTAAAAACACAAGCCTCGCTGGGAGGCTGGGACTTCCTCCACGGCCTGGCTCTCTACGAGCGACCGGATCTCTGCCAGAAGAGTTGCTGTACCAACTTGAGGGAGGGAGTGGAGGGAGGATTGGCTGGGATGGGTAGGTGGTACTCTGTGGATACTAAAGAGAGGATCCAGGGGTCTGCGAAATGCTGGCACCAGAAATGTGCATGGAGAGCAAGCCTGCCCCCCCCACTGGAGACACGTGGACCCCGAGGGCGTGTCATACCTTCTTTCCCCCTGAGGCTGTTGCGGAGGAGGGGACTGGAAAAAGCCCTTACACCCACCCCCGCGGAACCCTGCGTATGTACGCCCCTTGTCGGAGCACTGCTGTGACTGGGTGTATGATTTGGGTGTGGTCTTTGTCAGGTTGGATAATGACTTGGCCATTTGTGAGCTGTTTTTCTTTTTGTACGGCTCCTCGTCCGTGGTGGAGTGGAAGAGGTCACTCCCCTTCGAACGCCAGGTCTAATATGTGCTCCTGGACGTCCGGGTTGAATTTAGTTGCACGGAGCCAGGCTGTTCTTCTCATGTCCATGGCGATGCAGATGGCCCAGCCAGGTGTCCGTGTGGGCCACAGTGGACTCCATGATGTCCTGCGCCACCAGCTTGGCCTCAGCCAGTCCCGCCTTGAAACGTGATTGGCTCTGCTTAGGAAGTTCTGGGAGGAAATCCGCAATTTCCCACCATAACCTCGAAGATGCAAGGACATGTTGGAATACAGCTTCTTACCGTAAGCCTCCACAATCTTCTCCTCCTCGCCTAGCAGAGGAGGAGGTTGAGGACGACTGAGGCTTGGAGTATAGTGATGCCGCGGGAATCACTGAGGAGTGTGGCTGAGGATGAACCAATCCCAAGAGTGTACCCCCATCCATCTGCCTATACTTGGCATCCAGGCGTCGATTGACCGGCTGGACAGAGTGGGGCTTGAGCCAACCCTTCTTGGCCAGGGCGACTACATCGGTCTGCCGTGGAATTCCTGTTTTAGCAGAGGGGCATCGCGTGAGGACTTCAGCGAGGATCCCTGGAACTCTAGTAATAGCAAGGCCTCTTCTGAGCACTCAGAACAGCTGATTGTGTGTCCATAACAGCCTCCAGTTTCACCCCCAAGTTTATCAGTGTGGGTGCAGTGTTGTATGGTGGCCCAGGCATGGGCTTTTGTTTCCCACTGACAATTTGTGCCTCATTTCCGTTCCATTGAAATCGATCCATATTCCTGGGCTAGCTGTGAGGAGAAATTCCAGTTTGCTGAAAGAAAAGGGAAACTGACTATGCATTCACTTCTGAATGTTGCTTTAAATGTTCTTTCTGAGCAAATTCTTGCAGGCAGGCAGGAGAGGACACAGGTTTCACCACCATTTTCCATACCTAAATACAAAAAGGGCTTGATTTTCACTTAGTGAGTTGACAGGATCTTGCCAATTATAATGCGAGGCACAATATGTTTATTTTGCAGTATTTATTTTAAAAAACTCATTGCGACGTACTTTGCAGGACAATATTTTCACTTTTTTGCATGCATAATTATTAGACTTAGTCTGAAAACAAATGTTTGGTGACGATGAAATATCAAGAAATGCATAGAGCACGATCACATCTTTCCCTCTCGGTCAGTGCCAGATGTTGAGTTTTCATTGGAGGCTGGGGCATAAATCTTTTTCACATATGTACACGAGTGACAGAGCATAGCAAGAGAGCCCCAATCAACCATGGAGAGTTTGGGGGCAGGGTTCTCCCCCTGAAAAATATTTTTTAATGTTAAAAATAGGGCACTTTCCAGCACTCTTTTGTGAACAATTGGGTACAAAGTTGCAGAGTTTACAATTTGCATTGCAGGTTAACATGAAAAAATCCAGTAGATTCCAGGCCACAAACAAAGCATAACAAAACATGTGCCAATACTGCCTGCACTGCCCAGCGTGTTCGACTTCTCAACCCCAGACCGGCATTTCATTGTCCTGGTGAGCACAACCTGAGTGTTTATTTGCCCAAAAATCCCCTAACTGCTGGGACTGCACGGATTGCCACTTCGTTGAGCTTTACGATCAGCTGGTTGTGAATCCATGCCTGAGCGCAAAATGGCCGGTGCAACGCGGCCCCACATTGAGGCTGTGTACAGTTGAGCAACTGGCCCCTATTATATTCACCTACATCCGCCGGCAGGCAGAAGCTGGCCTCCGAAGAAGGCTGATGAAAAAGGCCCTGTTTGCCGCTGATATCCGCGGTATGATCCCATAAAGGTGAGCAACCAGTCATTATATGTCATCTGTCCCGATACATCCTTACACCTTGCCCCGTGCCTTTCGTATAATGCGGCTGCTCGTCCCCCCCCCCGCTGCCAACCCAGCGACTAGCTCAACTCCCCTGATGCTCCTCGTACCCGCCACACAGTACCTATGGTAGCCCATGCCATCATGGAACCATCTCCTTCTAATACGGCACTTACCAAAAGGTCCCGAGTACTCTGCAACTGTTTATTCACTTGACTTTGTTCTCCCTGACCACACCTTTGTTCTCCCTGACCACACGAAGGCACATCGCCAATACTAGAAAGCCCTTGCGGTCAGCTCTCTGGCAGTTAAGACACACTGCTACGACGTGTCGCACAGATTATCGCCATTGTAGTACTATATTATTCTGTCTATTGTGATATTACTATTTTCTGCTCAGTGTCTATATTTAAATCACGGTTAATTTGTGTTCACTAGTAGTCAGCTTAGTACTACCTTGTGTACCGCATTCTGTGTTCCAAGTATCCTGCACCTTCACCCTAGCATAACCTGACTCCACTAAAGTCACTAGACTACTAAGACTTTAGCGACACATACCTACGGCGTCGTGCACTATCGATGGTGCCTTACCCCATGTCAGCCACTGTCTCCAGCACTGGCATGGCTCTATTAACCTCTGTGATACTAGCCTAATGCCATATTAGCAAGTGCTTGTCATTGACCGGGCCGTTACTACTGCTACTTCAAGCTGCAACAAAGCACTGTGCTGTTGTGAACCATTAGCAGCATTCCAACTTCTGTTAGTCATTGTACTCTCTAAACTCACTGTGTTGCTAGTATACCAGTTACTACTAGTCACTATATTGCTTGTACCACTGTGCTGCTTACTATCATCTGTGCCACTGTGTTAATTGCCATCACCATGCTACTTGCCACCATTGACATTTCAGCCACTGTTAGCCATTGCATTATATTGTAAGACCGCTAATGATGACGCTGACTAGCGCTGCAGGCAGCAATTACTAGTCTACAATACTACTGCCTTTGATACATTACTAAATACGATATACGCACCAATAGTCTGCCAGGCCTTATCCCAGAGGCACCTTATCCAACTGCCGACTTTGTTCCCAACATGTACACTGTTAGCCACCTTTCATTTACCCTCTTGATTATTCTAGTTCAGGCCTCCACTTACGCCATAGTAGCCAATCATTCTCTTCCAGGGATCTTAAAAGTAACTATAAACATGACCCCATCTTCACTACCAGGGATCAAACTCACAAAATGTCTGCCACCCCTCAACCATAACTTAATATCAGACTAACTACATTCCTAACCAGCTTTGCTCTACCAAAAACAGAAATGCCAGGCTTGATTCGAGACTTCATAGAAACCTCTCCCCACAGCCCAAACCACAAGACATACTTGTCACCCCGTTAGTAACTAATAATTGTACTTAAGATTAAAAAAAAAGAGACAACCCAGGAAAATCTCAAACTAACCTCCTAGACATGACTACCCCTCTGCTAAAAGATGCCCTCATTAACGCCAGATCGGTGGTGGCCCACGCCACTGATATAGCTGACTTAATTATCACAGGAGACCTAGACTTCTTAGCTGTATCCGAGACCTGATTACACAAGGCTGCTGGACCCTCCCTCCTACTAGCCATACCCGACAAGTATACCATTGTGTGAGCTGATAGAGTTACATCAAAAGGGGGGCGGCATTGCCTTCATCGCTAAGTCTAGTCTTGAGTTCAGAGTAACTACATCTCCCATCGTTAGTTCCTGCAAACTACTCACAGTTAAGCTCTCCACGACCAAGACAAGCACCTTAACCATCCACTTAATCTACAGACCGCCAGGCCCCATTGGAACGTTTGAAGAAGACATTATGTCCTTACTCTCGGTCAACACCAAACATACTTCGCAAATACTGCTGTTAGGCGATTTTAACTTGAGCTACCTAGACCCTAACGACCACCAGGCGAAGATACTTTCGGACGCTTTAACTGAATTAGGCTTTTTGCAAAGAGTTAATCAACCTACTCATGAAAAAGGTAGGATTCTAGATTGGGTCGCTGATCTCAATACTGAGACCTCTATTTCATTTATTCCTTGGACTGACCACTATCTTATCTCCTTCACTACTTTGACCGAACGAATAGTCACTAAACCTAAGCAGATAGCACCACCTTGCCTCACAAGGAGCAAACGAAACATAATTACGCAGAAGCTCTTGCCTCTTCTCATGCCGACTTTAAATGCTTCATCAGAATTATCGGACCCTGAGGAGCTGGTTGAATTGTACAACTCTACCATGACTTTTGCACTAGACAACATTGCCCCACTTAAAATGCGTAAAAGCAAACCAAAAGCTCACCTCAACACCTGGTTTACACCGCAATTAAAAGCTATGCGCGTAGAAAAAAGAAAACTAGAAGTCCTATAGAGAAACCTCCCTTCTAAAGAAAACAAACTGAATTTGAGCGAAATCTCTAACAAATACAAAACTGAAATTAGAAACGTATAACGACAGGATAAATAAATAAAGCCAGTTCCAGCACCAAGGAACTTTTCGTAATCCTAAAGTAATTGGAATCCCCCATAGCCCCTGAAGATCCTTGCATCAAGGACAAAGTATGGTGTATGGACATACAAAATGCTTTATCAAACAAAATGATTACTCTTCCAAACAAAATAGCAGCCAAAAGACTTACCATCAACAAACCAGATTCACACCCTGAACCAGAGGAACTCCACATAAACCACCCCCCTAAATTCAAATGTTCACAAGTATCCACTACAGAGGTGGAAAAAATCATTGCATCACTCAAACCCTCAAGATGCCAAGGCAATATCTGCCCTCACCAAATAATTAAAGAAGCAGACAGGGACCTGGCTCCATTAATTACTAAAATAATAAATTCTTCTTTTCGCACTTGCAGTGTCCTAATGAATCTAAAGGACGATTGCGTCCTACCCGTGCTAAAAAAGCCTCACTTGACCCAACCATTACAACCAACTACAGACCGATCACTACGGTCCCATTCCTCCTTAAAATCTTAGACAAGGCGGCATATTTCCAGATCTAGCATTACCTTGAGACTAATAATCTCCTAGGTCTAAGACAATCGGGCTTCAGACCACTCCATGTCACAGAGACGGCACTTATCGACTTGAAAATGCAAATCGACTCACTCAAGGACAAAAGACAATGGGCCTGATCACGACTTTGGCGGTAACCCTTAAATCCGGCGGTAGCGCTAATACCGACGGATTTAAGGGTCCGCCGAATCAGGGCTTTGGCGGATTTCGCCCCAGCTCCGAGCTGGGGGGAAATCCGCTGAAAATTTGCGCTATTACCGCCGGCGAGAAATCCGCCGGCGGTAAGAGCGCGAAAATTCCCCATTGAGCCCAATGGGGAATGGGGCATTCCCGAATGGGCTCAATGGGGAATTACTTTACCGCCGAACTCGTGATCCGGCGCTATTAGCGCCGGGGAGTTCGGCGGTAGGGCTATTACCGCTGGCGGTAATACTGCCGGCGGTAACAGCCAAGTCGTGATCAGGCCCAATGTGCCTTGCTCCTTCTATTAGACCACTCGGCTGCCTTCGACCTGGTGGACCACACAATCCTCTACAAGCGCCCATCCTCTGCAGCCAACTTCTCTCAAGAATCCTCTGATGACTGGATTCAATCCTTTCTTAGCAACAGGTCAATGAGGGTGTCCCCCACCATCTATAATATATTCACCAAGCCTCCATTTGACACACTGGACCATCTGGGTGTCATCTACACTAACTTTGTAGATGATGCCCAGATACTCTTACCCCTATCTGGAGACTATGACTTAGATCTAACGCTCCTTAACAAGATGTATAGAGTCATTCAGGCATGGATGGCGGCCCATGGCCTATGCCTGAATAACGACAAGACCGAAATCCTAATCCTAGGAGCTCCAGCCCATCTCAACAAACTCAAGGAACAATACACTTCCTTCACCATTGATGGCATTGCCATTAAAGTGGCCAAAGAAACCAAAACATCAGGCTTTTACCTAGTGGCTACACTGAACTTGGGTAAGAAAGCTAATGCCATGTCCTCCGCAACAGCTTATACATGCAAGCTGATCCATGCTTGCAAACCTTACTTATCCACCAAGAGCCATACTACTCTAGCGAGAGCACTAATATTGTCAAAGCTAGACTACTGCAATGCCCTCTATGCAGGAGCCAGCAAACACACTTCGAACAAACTTCACATTTTACAAAATAATGCATTGAGAACTGCCCTAAGCATTCCTAAGAGAGAACATATCAACACATGGCTATCCATCAAGGATAGTATTCACCTCAAACTAGTCTCCATCACTCACAAATGCTTAAACAACGCTGCCCCACAGTACCATGAAAAAATTATCAAAAAATAATCTTCTCGTCCCACTAGGGCTGACCAATCCTGTTGTATCAAAGTCCCCAAATTCAACCTGAAAAGAGCAGGAGGGACTAGCTTCCCGGTCCAAGTCACCCAATGTTAGAACGCCCTTCCCAAGCACCTCCGAACAGACCCGACCTTCCTTAGCTTTAGGAAAAATACCAAAACTTGGCTGGTGTCAAACGACATCTGAATGTAAACGGGTCATTCTACAAGCTTACACTGTACTATTATTGGGCTGTTCCTTTATCTGCTATTTGCCTGTATTGTAAATAGTATTACCTTACCTGTAATCACCTTGTACTGTATATATTTTCTGCCTGCAATCTCCTTGTACTGTATACATTTTCTGCATACTCTTGCAGCACCCATATACATCCGGGTGAGGAGCGCTTTATAAATAAAATAAACAAACCAAGCACAGGAGCATTTTCCAAATTGTTTTAATTATGCCTTTGCCCACAATATAGACCAGTATTCTGCCAATGTTACAAGACATGTTCATGCTGGCTATGCCCGATAATGTCAGTTATGACACTGTAAGAGAACATGTCCTTGGTGCTGCACCAGTACATGCTAGTATTGTCACATTAGATACACTCACGTTGGCTTACCCCATAATACCAGTAATGTCCCTGTATGGGAATGGGTCCATGCTTGCTGTGCCAATATATGCCTCTATTGTCACATAAGAACACATGTGCTGGTTTGCCCATAATACACTGTCACTTTAAGAAATCATGTCCATAGTGTTGACTCCAAAGTTTCACTGTTGGCCTTGCCATTTATAATTATTTTCCCTCTCCTCCCTTACTGCAATCCCTAGCCCTTCACCTCTCTCCTCCTCCCCTTGCCATATCCTTGGCCCTGTATCTACAACCCACCCCCACCCATTGACACACATTAAATTCACAGACGCATTACACCTGCACTTGGCTATTTCTACAGACTGCACGTTTCCTGTCCTGTACCGCTGATCCTACACAGGCTGCTCGGAGCAGATGAGTTTCATGGGCTATCCCCAGTCCACTGAGCAGAGCTCTGACGAGACAAAAATTGCCGGCCCATTTCATACGCTGCTCGTTCCCATTAAAGTCCTGGAGGCATGATGAGGAATAGAAAAAAGGCCATTTGATTTATAGGAAGGTCTAAACATCTAACACCTCAGCAACAATCGACTAACCTACTGAGTTGGTCTTTGCAGCATTCTGCTATAGGATTCCCTGCTACTCCTGCACCCACAAAACAGATTTAGCCTGCCCACGCCCTCCAATCGAAGGTCAGGTGGTCCATTAATGAGGTCGCTTTCCAATTCTGAAGTGAGCAGTACTTGCAAATTTTGCAAGATGCATGCTAACATGTCACCAAGCCTGAAGACATCATGAGAAGAAAAAGATTCCTGACACTACCAGTGATTTAGAGGAGCATGACAAGGAGAACACGGGTGCACCTACGCCCGCTGCCTCATGTACTCAGCGCCTATGCTAGCGTATGAAAATATTTTTGAGCCCCCCCCCCCTCTATGCCTCCACTTTGTAAGACTTGAACCCTGGTAATTCAGTTAACATTTGAAGATCTGAATAATTCTCACTTCCCTGCCTCAAGACCTCCAAGGTAAAGAGGCGCTGTCGCACTATAAGGCAGTCCTGCAGTAGAGACAACTTGCCCTGACAAGTACCAGGGACAATCCCTGTCCTGACATAATATCCTTGGAACCTGCTTGGAGTTTATTCTGTTTGACAGCCAAAATAATCCTCATCTGTAGCTTCCGAAATAAAATCATATTGCTAGTTTGGACAATATGGCAAAATATATACACAATAAAATAAAAACAATTAGGAAAGGCCTGCAAAAACAGCAGTTAACTTCAGTTGGCAAAATAGAATCACCATATTTTTTCAATGCCTTCCAATCGAATGGTTTTTTCCAACAAAAGTTTCAAAACTACCTTGACTAACAATATTTCTACCAATTGCATCTGGGAAGAGAGGTGTTCAAGTTCCGGAATTGCAGACGGGTCTCAAATCCCAACTTCCCCACTTAGTGTTTGCTCCCGGCCAAATCCTTTTATCTCACTAGTTCTTATCTGCCAAAATTACAAGTCTGTTTAAGGTATCTAGCTCACACTGTCTGCTACTTCAAAAAAGTCTAACTCCTGATATTTCCACATAGGTAATATTTAATAGTGACAATTCATATACCGTACCGCACAGTTTATTTCTCTCCTACCTTACTCATGGCAACTTGTTTATAATTTCACTTCTCATGATAGCATTGCATATTGACGACTCAATCTATAATATTTTTTGTAACATCACTGATGTCATTATTTATGTAAATAAAGGGGTGCCTGCACACACTTTTTGTCACCCAGGGCCCCGCAAATCCTAAGGCCAGCACTGCTTGGCACCAAGCTAGTAACCCCTGTATCACCCGTCTTCTTAAAATATAACTCCATGTATATGTGAAAACATTGTGTGCTGAGACGTGGCACAACGTGCCACGTGCCCTTTCTAGTCGCACTCATTCGCTGAACTTTCTGGGGTGATTTGTCAATAAGAAGCCTGTGGGTTTTGATTGAATTAGACAGCTCTCAGATTACAAAACCTTTTGAAAGAGCAAACCAACGTATGGTACTGGATTGCTTTTAGGAGTGTGTGAAGTCAATTCTTCTTCACTTAAGTTTACTCAAACTTTGCGGTGTAATGTAAACAATGTACATGTCACATACAGTACTGCTCTTTCATCTGCACTTCTAGTTTGCAGGGGTTGCTCAGCTCAATTAATAAAGCACAAAGGGAGAGGTATGAAGAACAGACAAAAGGGATAGGGAAAGAGGAACTGGCTCTCTAATACTAGAAGAGCTTTCTCAAAACCAGACAATTTCTTCCCGTAATGTTTCTCTAAATGTATGTATCCAATGGCGACCTCCCAAAGTAGGTGGCCATTGGATGCATACATTAAGAATTAGAGTACCAGTTCCTCTTTCTCTATCCCCATTAGATAGGCGGCACATCAGCGCTCCCTAAAGTAAAAGGCTTACTGCATAGGGATAGCACAGTTTTTCTGCGAGGGAGAGCAGAAGTGTAACTGAAGGTCATTTTTTGCATTCTCAGGAATTACTCTGCCCCGTATTTCACGGGGGTGTGTTAAATATCCAGTCTTTGGCGATTGCGGTAGCACTTGGTTTCTTCATTTTATTATACCACGATACGTGGTTAGTTAATGTATGAGTATAGCCAGTATGAAAATATTTTATACTGGCACATATTGTGGGCAAAGGCATCATGGTGACTCAGCTATTGTTTTTGTTGCATGAGTTACCAGACAAAACCAATTTGCAAACTGTTTGGCTTTTATCCCAATTTTTTAAGAAAGCTGTCCTCTAAAATGCACCTAAAACGCTCAGTCGCTATGGCACATCTAGGAGAAATATATACGCCCCTCCACTTAAAAGAATTCACCTGCCACCACTGGTCTCCGGGTGGGGAGGTCAGAGCTTGAGCACTTGTGTATCTCTATGGGGTTTTCCTTTGTCCCCGGGGGAACTCGCTTTCCGATGCCCGTTGGGGGGTGTTAAGGGTAGCAGGCCCACCCTTCCTAGATCCAAAAGGGGTGGCTCCCCTTTGGGGAAAGTTGATAACCTCCCTGAATTTGTCACAGAATGCTGTCTTCTTCTTGGTATTTTCTGTCCATGATATTTGCCAATACCCTGCAGTAAGGTAAAAAATACAGAGATACTTGGCAGCACCCAGTTTGTCCACTAACTCATCAGTTTGTGAAAGGGAATGAGCATCTGCCTTGCTGACAGCATTAAGAGCACTATAGAACATGTAGAACCTCAAATCTGTGGTACCCATCTTCGGTACCAGAACCACTGAAATGGACCATGGACTGCTCGAGGGCTCCATAACACCTAGATTCAACATTTTAGTGACTTCAGAATTGACGTGTGATCTTACCTCGTCTGGCATTTTGTAACTCTTACTTTTGGTAGGCACACTATCCCCCAGTGTCTGTCATGCTGACACCAATGTGTCAGGCCTGTGTTGGTGAAACCAAGGGGGAGAACTGCCTAAGCAAAGTTTGTACCTCGCTTTGCTCTTGCAGAGTTAGTTGAGGGGAGAACCTGACACCCTGTAGGGCTGCCCTGTAGCAGATCAGAGAGAGGTTCACATTCCACTACCTCCTTATCAGAAGCCAGGAACTGGGTTAAGATTTCAATTCTTGGGATGATAATCTATTTACATGGAACTCTTTAGGAGACGGATTAGGCTTTCCAACGTCCACTAAACCGTTCGCCTCACCTACTCTTTCAACTATGCTTTAAAGACGTGTTCATTTGTCCTTTAAAGCTATAGGCCTTATAGGATTCATGATTAGAATGTCTTGACTTGGGGTAAAATAAACAAGACAAGCTTTCTGGTTTCAGCAGTGCTTGTCCAGCTTTGAACTTGTAATTGACCCGAGTCATCAAAAGGGTCATCCTCTGCCTTGGTCCTAGTACATACTCCACCACATTTGTTAGGATGCAGGTGCAACACCTTAAATGTGAAGGGAATTATAAGCTGTAGAAATTCTATTAGCATGAAGATTTGGTCATTTTTAGTGTCATTGTTTCTATCATTTGTCGCAGCATTTCAGGCCATTTTCGAATTGGATTTTGTTTTGCCACATTTTGAGAGCACTAGGCTACAGAGTATGTGGTGGAATGATGGGCAGCAAAAGATATTGTTACTGGTTTCCATAAGGGCCGCTTGCTACAATAGCCAGAGGCCTGCCATTTGGAACTAGGCCCTGTCAGAGTTGTAGATGTCTGTCATTCCGGGCACTAGGTCGCAGATCCGAGTCTCTGACCTTCCATTTAATTAAACTTTATTCCGGCTTCGGGGGGGGGTGTGGCTTGATGGCTACGTGAGAGGACGTTCCTTGGAGGAGCTCCCGATGATCCGATCCTGATCCTGGGAAAAAAGTGATGGCTTTTGGCGGACTTTCGAGCCCACGGTGCATCTAAAGGCGTATGAAAGTGGGGGGCATACGGTGCGTGCCCTCCCCAACGGCGAGACTGCATATTCACGGAACTAGACCCAGAAGAAGTTGGCGATCGCGCAAAGGAAGGGGAGCACCCAAGATGGCCGCCTGTGGACAAAGGGCCATAAAGGTCCGACGAGCTGAGGAAGACAAGGTTGGTCGGAACGTGGGCGAGCCCAACCAGATAGACGGGTCGCATGCGCCTCGGGCTGAAAGCAAGAACATAAGGGCGAGCCCCTACTGCAGAGGCCATGGGTTGTGGTGGACTAGCCGAGTGAACCCGCGAGGATACAGCTGGGCGCGTGGGCCCAATCGACGCAACAGGATGTCTTCCAAGGTGGTGCGACCCCGGATCAAGCAGCCTACGATGGAGACCTATGCTAGGCCGCCCTCGGGCGCGGAAGGGGGCAAGAGCAAAGAAACCCCTGCGACGGCGACGGACCCACCGGGTACCATCCAGGAGGTGCTGGCAGCAATTGCTGACCTGAAGGTGGCCTGGGAGACGAAGCTGGGCCTGGCCATGAAAGAGTTGCAAGAGGGCCTAAACCTCAAGATAGGAGCGGTCCGAGAAGAAGTGAACCTGTTGCGCCAGGATGTGCGAACTATCGCGGAGCGCACTGGGGAACTGGAGCAGGAGTTGGCCCCGACCGTGGAGGCGTGCAATACACACGCCAAGGAACTTCATGCCCTCGTGCAGCGAGTGGGCAATTCGGAGGACAGAGCAGGCGGAGGGGCGCGCCAGGCGCAACAACATTCGCATAGTGAGGGTACCAGAGGGAATGGAAGGATCGAACCCCACGTATTTCGTTGAAACCATGCTTTTGCAGGAGATTACAGGCGGAGAGCTGACCCAGGGGTTCGCGGTCGAAAGGGCGCACAGGGCCCTGACCAGGAGACCGGCCCCAGGAGCCCCCCCGCGGCCGTTGATGGCAAAGATCTTGAACTATCGTGACCGCGAGAAGATTCTCGAATTTTTCCGGAAAGGGGGCACGATAGAAAGGGGGTCAGCGAATATAACAGCGTATCCGGATTACACGCTGCTTGTACAACGGAGTCGAATGAACTTTGGAACGGTGAAGAGAAGGCTCAGAGAGGCAGGCCACTGCTACATGTTGCTTTATCCCGCTAGGTTAAAGGTGATCCATAAGAACAGATCCCTCTTCTTTGAGACGCCGAGCGACGCGATGGAATGGCTGGATATGCAAGGTCGACCACAGGAATCGGATGCCCAGACAGAAGCGGATGGAGATAAGTAGCACGCTGCAGAGGCACCAGTGAGGCCATAGCTATGACATTGGGACTAGAATATAGTTTGATATTGTGCTTGTGTGGGGGAAGTCACGGCATCTGCCGGCGGGTCCCGTCGAATTCACTTCTCCTAAATAGATGACTGGGAGCTCCTGGGGAGCAACCTCTGCACCCGATAGCAGTATACCTAGTTAGGTCACTGTTAGATTGGTGACACCCCGCGGGGTCCTTGTTCTTGGTCACAAGACGGGTCCAGACGTGGGTAGGCCTGAGATCCAGGGATGGAGCTGGGCTATTGTTGGGGGTTGGTGGGGAGGCGGGGGGGGGGGGTTTCGGGGAGTTGTGTGCAGTGGTGTGAGGTTGTAGAAAGGGGGAGGGGGGCACGGTTCGTTAATAGTAGGGAAGGAGCCAGGAAACGACCCTACATGGGGAACATGGGGAGGGATGGGACGGAGATAGACCGACTAGATGGCATCGGGTAATCTCAGAATTGTGACCTGGAATGTACGGGGCCTCAACAGCTACCTTAAATGCAACAAAGTGATGATGTATTTAAAGAGGAAGCGCGTAGACATAGCCCTGCTGCAAGAGACCCACCTCACTAGGGAAAGGCTGGAGGTGGTCGGGAGGAAATGGAAGGGCACCGTTGTGGGGGCGGCGTACTCAGCGTATGCCAGAGGGGTCGTCACTTGGGTGGCACCCCACGTGCCATTTCGAGTGCTTGATTCTACGGTGGACCCGGAGGGTAGAATGGTGGTGGTAACGGGTCTCTTGGAAAACAGAGAAATACACATCATAAATTTGTACGCCCCCAATAACGATACAGTGGCTTACTTTAGGGCCCTCTACGGTAAACTTGGCCCCCTGGCGGGGGGTACGGTAGTGTGGGGGGGGGACTTTAACTGTACCGTAGACCCCAGTATGGATAGGTCCAAGGATAGGGCAGGAAAAATGGCACCGGCGGCTAAAGCGCTGCGTGCCCTACTGAAAGACCTAGGCCTAGAGGATGCGTGGAGGAGGCTGCATCCCACGGATAGACAGTACTCACACTACACAGCGCCACATGATTTGTACACAAGGTTAGACTACATGTTTGTAACAGCCGGGATAGTGAGAGAATTAGAAGGAGCAGAATACAAGGCCTGAGTGCTGTCGGACCACTCGCCCTTGGTGGTAGACTGGAGACACCAGCCCCCACGCCCGCAGATCCCTACATGGAGACTTAGGACCGAGGCTCTGCAGGATGAGGGGTTTCGGGAGGGCCTGAGAGACGCCATTGAAGAATATTTTGATAAAAACACGGGAAGCGTAAGCTCTGTGGGCACACTGTGGGAAGCGTTTAAGGTGGTGGTGCGTGGGGTAGCTATTTCCCAAGTTAAAGGGCTACAAGGGGGGGTTGAGAGGGAGCTCCGGGAGGCGGAAAGAGAGCTAGAGGAGCTCACGCGTTGCGTGAGTACCGCTCATGATAACAGAACCAAAGTAGAGGAGCTACAGTTGTCCTGTAGTGCACTCTGGGATAGACTGTGCAGACTCAGCTACAGGAAATATACGGAGCGGATACACGCAGGGGGCAATAAGCCGGGCAGATTGCTGGCGTGGCTGTACAAGAGTGAGACCCCCCGCTCGGTGATTAGTGAGATTCAGGGCGAAGGAGGTAGCATATGCAACACCCAGAAAGAGGTAAATGAGGAATTCCTTAAGTTTTACAGACACTTGTATGAGGACACGGGGGAGGATAGGGGTTAAGACATACTAGACACATTGGGGGACATTGAGCTGCCCACCTTAGATGATCTAGAACGCTCTGAGGTGGACGTACCCGTCACCTCGGATGAGCTGGAGGTAGTGATTCGGAACTTGCCCACTTGCAAGGCGCCGGGTTCGGATGGGCTGCCCAGCGAGTTCTACAAAACATACCAGCAAGAGTTGCTCCAGCCACTGCTTGCCACTTTCAACGAGGCCTATGAGAAGGGAGAACTCCCGTTGTCTCTCCGTGAGGCCGTAATCATCCCACTCTTGAAACCAGGCAAGTCGGCCGTGGAGTGCAGGTCTTACAGACCGTTGTCCATGCTCAACCAGGACAGCAAAATACTCACGGCGGTGCTGGCTAATAGACTGAAAAGGGTGATTAAGAAACTGATACACCCAGATCAGACGGGATATGTTCCGGGCAGGAACATCACCGACAACCACCAGAGGCTACACCATGTCATGGACCAAACTGAGGAGGACACGGGCGAGCTGGCCATAGTGTCGTTAGACGCGGTCAAGGCCTTCGACTCGGTACGATGGCCCTGGCTGAAAGCGGTCATGAAGGGGTATGGAGTGGGACCCGGATACCTCAGATGGGTACAGTTGTTTTACAGCACCCCGATGGCGAGGGCCAAGACACGGTCCACGGTCTCAGATTCTTGGCAACTGGGCAGGGGGACCAGACAGGGATGTCCCTGGTCACCAATGCTATATATACTGGCATTTGAGCCGCTGGCAATATGCCTGCGTCAACAATATGGGGAGGTGGGCATAAACACGGCCAGTGGAGAGCATTTGATATCATTATATGCGGATGATATGCTCCTTTATTTACGCTATCCAGAAGAAAACCTACAGTACGTCCTAGAGGTGATGGAACGGTACGCCATCCAACGGTATATCGGTGAACCCTGGAAAGTCCAGCCTGTTCCCTTTGGGTAGATATAGGAATGTCCCGGTGCAGAGGCTGCCTGTTCTGCCAATACCATGGCAGCCTGTAACATTTAGGTATCTGGGAATAAACATTTACCACAAGATCGAGACAGAACACAAGCACAACACGGAAAAGGCGATAGAGGGGATTAGGAACAGTATGGTATTTTGGTCCAGACTGCCCCTGACCATGATGGGGAGGGCAGCCTTGCTCAAGATGGTGGTCCTGCCTAGACTCTTGCACTTTTTTACAAACGTCCCGTTTCTGATACCCAGAGGCTTATTCGCGAAACTTCACAGCGTGTGTAGGGGTTTTGTGTGGGGCAGCTCTAGGAATAGGGTGGCCCTGTGAAAGCTCCAGAACCCGTGCGACAGGGGGGGGATAGGCCTGCCTAACTTTGAACTCTATTACCTGGCGGGGCAGCTGCAGTACGTGGCCAGGTGGCTCTCGACTGAAGATTCGGCGGAAGCCAGGCTCCTGCGCGAAGTTACAGCCCCATACTTTCTGATGGAAGTGGTGTGGTTGTGCAGAGATAAACTGGTGGGCAAGGGGCGGTTACTGAGGTTGGGCTGGGAGATTTGGCACAGGATATGGAAGATTGGGGGGGACTCAGAACCATACTCCCAGCAGGCCCCTTTGGCGGCTCTGTGCGGGAGCGACTCCCAACTACTTGAATCGGTCCGCAGATACTGGGAACAGGTAGGCCTAGCCACCCTCGGGGACATATGGCAGGAAGGGGAGGCTGTGGACTTTCAGCGGCTGCAGGAAGAGACGGGAGTACATGGTGGCCAATATATAACCTACACTAGGCTGGTGAAAAAGACTAGAGAAAGATGGCCGGAGACAGTGCTCGCGGAGGATCCAGATGCCTCCCTGGAAACCATGTAGATTGTATCGGAGGGCGAGCACGAAATATCAAGGATATATGAGCTCCTGCGGGCAAGGGCAGGGAAGGAGTTGCTCCAATTGAGACAAGATTGGGAGGAGGAGGTGGGAGAACCCATAACAGATGGGCAGTGGGAACGGGCCCAGAGGTACCATAAAAAGATGTCCCGTAACGCGAGATTCCAACAGCTTCAGTTGTATGTTACCCACAGGGCTTATTTAACCCTCGGGAAGATTGCAAAGTTTGGGGGATCAGCTATACAGCAATCCCCCAGGTGTGGGGAGGTGAACGCGGGACTGCTACACATGTTTTGGGCTTGCCCAGAGGTGCATAGATTTTGGAATGAGGTCAAGACGAAACTGGCTGGCGGGGGAGTAGTGCTGGATGTGGAATCGGCCTTGTCATGCTTGCTTAGACTATTCCCTAGACCCCGGCATTTGAAACACATAAGCAAGATGAAGGACCTGGCCTATGTCTTGGCCAAACATAGGATCGCCATGGGCTGGAAGGCGGCCCATAGACCCATGGTGGAGTTGTGGTGGACAGACCTCTTGAGATGGGCGGAAGCTGAATCCGTAGTCTGGTTTGAAGCGGTCACCAGGGGGGGGCGAAGAAGAAGTAGGGCCCTTGTTGGCCTGGCAGCAATTGGTGGCCTTGTTGGCAAACCCTCACCAGGGTGACAACGAAACAGAGGACCCAGTTGATGGCAGTCTAGGTAGTGTGCCACCCAGTGATGTTCCCGTAAATGATATGTGAGAACTGGGTCTAGTTTAAAGGGGGAGGGGGGAGTTGGGGAGTTTGAAAATGTGTTGAAATATGATGCTTTCTATGTTTTGAAACGATTGTAGTGTGTTTGTTTGACCTTAAAAAAAAAAAAAAAAAAATATATTAAAAAAAAAAAAACTTTATTCCGGCTTCCCCCAGCGAGTGTTCAGCCTGCCAAGTTCCTTGGAGGAAGGGTGAGGTGCAGCACATGCGGGGCCTACCTGTTCCCAGGAGCTTTGACTAAAATCTAGTATAACGGTTTGTGTTCTCGATGATAGATAAGTACAATAGTTGTGAAGGACATATTTTGGTGTGAACAAAGCCGTGGGTGGAAACATTGCCAAAAGGACCAAACAAGATAGGTGTTTCAACTGGGTCTGCAATACAATGGCCTGGTAGTACGAGTAAATGGGTGAAATTAGTTTCCAAAGAGTGGGGCCTCAGTTACATTTTTGATGAAACCACCTTGTTCTCAAGCGATAGTCAGGAAAACGTGTGCCAGGAATAGCAACATGTTTCAAAATGGTAGTTACAAAAAGTGTTGCATGGTAAACTGCTATAAGGCCTGGTAACTGTCTGTAAGCCAAATTGGCTGAGCTCATGAGAGAGGATATTACTGTGTCTAATTTGCCGATTTCACTGTTCACACTCACTACATGATTGGGTCGTTCGGTGGGACTGCACATCAGAATTTACATGAATTTGTTTTGACCGATGAGGGTACGCCACTTTAGTAAATGTTACATGTATAATTTTAGTCCATCAGGGTTGCCATATTTTTTGCTGATTGCACAATTAGGTAATTTGTAGGGGGCTGTACGTAGGATGGTCATGGGTAATATACTGTCATGAGCCTTGCCCCTTGCCCTCACTGGCAAGTCATCCTTCCAGTTAGGGCCAGGTCAACGGCCTTAAAACCTCATCCAAGACTCTCTTGGAGTCAGTCCTGGCGCCTTTGACGCCAGGCTCATAACCATCATGAAGAGCAACATTAGAATGGGACTATTTACTTGGGATTATTTAACTTGGGAGGGTTCAGCCAACATAGAGGCACACACATAGCTCAGTTACAAGGAACTGAGCTATGCGGTCTAGTCTTTTGGGTGTGGCAGGCCTGGGACTACTTTACCTGTGGCAGGCCTTGGACTATTTTACCTGGACTACTTTACCTGAGACCTTTATTAAACCGCACCCAAACAGCAGAACATGCTTTGCGTTATTCTGCTGTGGGCAGCGTAACGCTCACCGTGTCCAGTTCTTTGATGCCAGTTTACCTGAAACCAAGGACCCGCAGAGAGAGAAAGAACACTATGAAACTTACCTGGAACAGCATCCTGTCTTCAATCCATCGCTGTCTTCAGTTCCACTCACCTGAAGGTACGAACTCGATCATCCAGCACCAAATGCATCCTGGAATACCATAACCTGGAAAGAGGAGAAAGAAAGACAGCATTAGTAAGCGTTCACTCACGTTTCCTCCTGAATGAAGAAAGCCACACAATTCTTACCTGGTTAGTCATCTCCTGATCAGTATCATTGCTGGAACATTACGGCGCTCGGCGAGGAACACCGCAACCTGCGAGGAGAGAAAAGACACAGATTAGCAATATAAAAGGCGAAACAGCACCGCGCATCGCGCATTACTCACCAGACAGCATCGCACACAATGCACTTTCGCCTACCGGCCCATGCTCATCTTCAAACTGCATGACACCACCAAAGTACCTTTCCATACCTAAAAGGAAAGAAGCAAGACATTATTATTCAAACTAAGAGGAACATAAGAACTGCATACAAAGACTGTAAAGCAGCAAACCTACGGAGTCGCAGCAGGCCTGGATTCCCACAGGGGGGCTTGCACCAGTGAAGTAACTTGGTCGTTGCTCGCCCCCCCCCACATCTACGCGCCCCTGCCATGAGGAGCAGGATGGAGAATCCACCTTTTACAATATTAAGGTGAGGAAAGGGCCCAAGGGGGAGGAAGGAGTTGAGGCCAAGGGAGGTGGGAAAACAAAGAATCTGGAATTGAATCCAGATCTCTTATATTGCAGACCCATCTTTAACCAGAGGCCTTACCAAGGGACCGGGAGAGGGTTCGAGAGTGCAAATCATCCAACCAGGGCAGGGTGGCATCCCCGTGGATACCAGGTGAGCGTAACATATACTAACCAATAGAGCCTGTTGGTGTAGGTTGTGTTTAGATTTTTATATAGGCGAGTCTCAATACGGAACGTGGGATTAGCATGTACTTGAGACTTCTAATGTACTCCAATTTTTGGGTTTTTGTATTTAAATATTGTAACTCAATATGGGTGTGTCGGGCGCGTTTTCAGTTCCATGGAGCTCCATGATACACCCCCACGCCCACTGCCATAATTGGCATTTATTAAAGCGGTTTTTATTGCTTCCCTGGATTGACATTTCCAATCGTTTTTTGGGCCTACCGTACACATTGATGGTTACAGATGGAGTGGGGGCTGTTAGGGAGAATTCTCATAAATGGCTAATTTTCCTTACCTAATAAGTCCCTCAGCAGCTTTGCTGGATTTCTAGGATTTATTTTTTTCACCTGGTCAGAGTGTGAGCCTTTTTCCCACTCTTACATGTGTTTTGCTGTGTGTGTTTTTACCATTTGTGTGATCTTGGGCTCTGGAGCCTCACCTACTCCATGAGCATCATTGTTATGTGTGTTACACAGCACCTTCAGTGTAGTGAGACAGGGTTGTCTTTTAGAATTCCCACGGACTCCATTTTTCTGGGACTGACTACTGTCTCCCAGAAACATGTAAAGTTGCCATTAACTTTATGTAGTCTCTTTAAATCACAGACCCAGTATAACTCATCTTACATGGAGTATTGGAAAGGGTTAATTCCTATACCTTTTTGTCTCTTTCTCTTGAGCACTGTTTCGCTCCCTTTACATCAAGACTTGGCTGGTGGCAGTGGTAACTACCCTAATTTTTTTACAGCGGTTATCTTATATAACCATGGTATTGTTTTAGGCTATTATATTAGCCTCAAACATAAACCTGCTTGACCAAATACATTTTATTTTGGCTCCGGCTGGGTTTAGTCAGAATTTCTTTTTGTTAATGTCTTTCTCGTGTTTTTCTCTGCACGCCAAACCGGGGTCGATTCCTTTGTGTGCTGTCTTTTCGCTGGCTTCTGCACAGAAGCCCTCCTTAAGGCGCCTGAATGTTTGGGTAGGCAGGATGTGAGGGAGGTGTCTTAGGACCCTGCCATGGGTTCCCTTGGTAACCCAAGCCGCACTCCTGTTTGATTGGCTGGGTGACTGTCCTTGCCAGGACAGCCACCCTGCTGCGCGATTGACAGCCAAGCTGTATGAATGGGGCAAAATGCATAAAAAGCAGGTCTCTAGGACTGGAAAGGCAGAGTCGCCACTGGAACAAAAGAACCAACGAGGAGCTGATGGAAGAGGACCCCTACAACGACTGACCTGCTGCAGGTCCGAATCTTAAGACTCCGACGACAGAGAAGATCCTCCAGGAAACTTCTTCCCTTGAGCTGGTGGGACCAACCAGTTCACCCAAACTGCAAGCCAGGACCCCTCCTCTGGTCAAATATGCTGTACAGAGCTACAGTGGGCCAGATAGCCAGGAAGGTCGGCCCCTGCTTTTATTAGTTGCTTTGCTCTGCTGCTGGTTTCTTCCCTGGGTAGTGCAGGACCCTCCAGTCTTCCTACTTCTTGTCAGCCTGATAGTTACTTCAGGAACCGTGAGCCTGCAGGAACTACCAGGAACGTCTGCCTCAGCTACAGCATCCTCTCCGTTTTAAGGTACTGTGCAAATCTGGTTGTTCGTCTCGTTCAGCCGCGGTGAAAGTGTTTGAAATCTTTCTACAAACTGAGGGCTTGTCCTGCTCTTTTCTTCGAACTAACTTTTCTACCAACCAACCTCGTCCGGAATCCATGGCACGAACTTTACCGCAAACTACCCTGAACCGTGTGATCTTGAGCAAAAGACTTTTGACCCATTGCTTTTGGCCCTAAGCTTTTTCTACCTGATTCTATCACTGTAGTTCCTCTTGCTCAATTGCCCTGAGTACTTACCTGTCGTGTGGTTAGATTTCTATTAACTTTGTCTTTTTCTCCCTTTTAAATTGCTGGAGTGCCATTTTGCTCCCACTTCATTTTGTGAGCTTAACTTGTCTGGAGCTTATTGGGTGTGGTGTATTAAGAGTGTGATTTTTAAACTGCTTATAATATTGGAATGTTCTACAACTGAAGAGTAAAATAAATGTATATTCTTTTACTTGAAAACCTTGAGTCAGTGTTTGCCTGAATCATAGTAATTGCTGTCCTTTGTGTAACTATTTGATACTGCTCACTTGCTCTTGAGGTAAGTCTGGCTGCTCAGCCATCGCTACCACTTTACTGTGTAGTACAGGCTTGTACCAAAGGTGAACTTGTACTGTCACTTGTAGTCTTAATTGTGTGTGGTGTTCCAAAAGGGTACTACTGCATATAATTCTGCCCAACATGGGCTTTCCACCAATCCTTCACTATGGCTATGGATCACCGAAGAGAGTGTCCAAAAAGAAGCCTAAAGGGGCTAAAGCCAAACCCTTCTTGAGGCACCTCTTTGCAGGAAGAAAGCAAGGTCCCACCTCCTTCACTGGGGCTCAATAGCTCCAATCATGCTTTTGAGAGTTCTGTTGAATCTCTCAACTAGACCATTGGTTTGTGGATGGTAGGCGGATGAAAATGTGTATGACACCCCCACATTCATTCCACATGGCCTGCATATAGTTAGACAAGAATGCTGCCTTTTGTCAGACACAATCTCTTCAGGGAAACCAACCCTTTAGCAACTGACATGGCAGTAACTGTTTTCAGTGGGATGGCTTCAGGATACCTACTGGCATGACCATAAACCAACAGGATAAACCTGCTGCCAGTAGATGTAGGAGCATCAAAGGGAACAATGTCAGTCGCTACCCTCTTAAATGGACACCCACTACAAGAAGTGGACAGACATCTGGCAAGTAGTGCAACTCCTGCAGTGACCTAAACTTTGGAGTATTCAATTACCATGATTACCCAGAAATGCAGACAACCCTTTTTCCTAGTCAGCATCAAGGTTTGGATCAGAAACCTGAACCTCAGTTGTAGGGGAGGGGGGAGAACTCTTTGTCATCTTTTTAGGAACATTAGACTCCACATCCTTGGATTTCCCCCTTGGTTTTAAGCTTCAACTAAGGCTTGGCTAAGGTAGGCCTCCTTGTTTGAGACCTTACTGCTCTGTCACCCGCAAGTCCTAAGTTCTTGATATTCACAGCAGAACTCGGCATGGGACTTGCCTCTGAACACTTCTAGCAATCCTAACCACGCCTACATTTAATGCTACAGTGACAGACTGTTAGGTAAGATTTCCACAGAGCTGGTAAATCTTCCTTTCCTGGTTCAACTCCATAACTTTTTGCTTTTCTAGTGGAATATTTTTCATTAATACCTCAGTGAGTGGGAACCTTTTTCCACACTCACCTTTCTTCAACTCTTTTTATGGGTGTCATTTTTAAGACTCTCCATAGTGTCTTTTTAAAGTTATCCTGTCTAACAACTTATTGGCAATAAGTGCCTGTTGTTGCTGGGTTGCCCTAGGGGCACCCGATTTAACTTTCTTGTGCTAACCTTGAGCGAACTACAGTTCCCAAGGGTGGAAAGGATCTTTGGATCCCTTTTACATTTTATTCTGTGAAACCAGCTACCCCACCTTATGTGGAGTGCTGGGGAGATACAATGTATCCCCTTTCACATTTAAACTGTAACAATTCTGTTACAGTGACAAGCTTACCTTTAATGGCTGGTGGCAGTGATACCTTTTACTAATTTGGTGCACCTTTACCGCAGGCTGTAATCACAGCTGCAGTAAAGGCACCTAAGGGTGCTCATTTTACCAAAATGGCCCGTCTTCTTTTTCTGCCATTTTAGTGTTTCTTGTTCCTTCCCCTGACATCCAGGGTGGGAAATTCCTTTGAGTTTTGTTTTTGGCGGGAGTCCCCTGGACACCCCGCCCAGGCTCCAGTCAGTCTGCAAGCACAGGAAGTGGGGGAGGAGTCCAAAACTTCCCCCTCCTTTGTCTTAGGTCTTCCTTCAACTGGGCCAAATCCCAGTGGGGGTTGGCTGTCCTGATTGGACAGCCAGACGCCCCTTTCTTGTAAAATTTGGGGAGAGAATGCAGAGGTTGTGTTACAGTTCCTGATAAATACTGGAAACCTGGAAGCTGAAGTCATGTCGACCACTGGAACAGAAAACCGAAGAGGATGACTGTACGCTCACCTGGCTCCCACAGAGGTGTCGATCTGGACTGGACTGCTGCGATCTCCACCAATGTGACGCGTAGGGCCGAGATGACTGACTGGACTGGCCCACCTAGCTTTGTTTGCTTGGCCCGTAGGAATATTCTTCTGCAAGTGGAGCAAGGGAATTAACCACCCGTGGAGTTGAGCGTAAATCCCGCCTCCCCGTTGTTCTCCCCACTGATCACCTTGGATGTCCCCTCTTATAGCCTCACCTGATGATTTGAAAAGATGAGCTCTCCATCCTGCATTGAGCGCAGGGGCGCGTAGATAACCAGTTGCTTCACTGGCTCGAAGGAATTGGTGAGTTCCAGGACAATATTGACTCTGATATTCCCGGCAAGACGCCGTAAATATGTAGTTCGTAAGAGTTCAAATGCCTGACTTTCACTCTTGTCCGATTCCTTGCAGGCTGACCTTACTGAAGAGTTCCTCGTGGCAACCGGTAATGTTCTGGTAAGGATTTGTATTTTCCAACACAGTTCGATAAAATAATGTCCACATGTAACCTGTTGCTTTCTCCCTTATTCAGGCGCTGAGAGAAAATATGAAGTCTCAGGGAATAATGCCTCCGGCGGTAAAATCAGGTAAGTCTTTTGTGGTGAGGAGGGTTCCCCTTGTTAGTCCCTTGTTTCACCTTGCTATCCTTTTGTTTCCCCTTAGGGGCCGGGGTTCGGCTAGGATGCAGTGGAAGCTGCGCCGACCCGTGAAGAATAGTACCCCCGGTGGTAAAATCAGGTAAGTCGATGGGGGGTATTCCTCTGTGTATTCCCTTGGCTCACCTTGCTGTTCTTGTCTTCTCCTTAGGTGCCGGAGTGCGACGGGAACATGCAGGAGGATGCAGTGAAATGTGAAGATGCTGATAAGGCCGGTGAGTTCAGCGCGGCGCTGCAGCAGGCGAGGCGACGCGCATAAAATAACTTCTTTCTTCCAGCTCGAAGGCGCGATTTAATTGTTCTAACCTTTTCTCCTTCTTTCTCCCTTTTTCTAGGAGCTCCAAACTCGAGGCGGGCGTGGCAGAAGACTGGATGTAGACTTGCAGGCACGGTGAGCGTTACACTGCTGGATGCAGAATAACGCGAAGCGTGTGCTGCTCTTCGGGCGTGGTTTAAATAGCCTGCAAAGTAGTCCCAGGTAAGTATTCCTCCCCAGCCCCGCCCGAGTAAAAAAAAAAGTCCCTAGGTAAAATAGTCCCTTCCAAGCCTCTTTTGGCTTGGAGCTCTTGCAGCATGGTCTGCATCAGGTGAGTTTTAATCTATGAGCCTGGCACCATAGGCGCCAGGACTGCACCCAAATAGCCCCTAGCAGGGGTTGTTGGGCTTGCTTGGGGTAACTTGATGCCTGCTTCCGGGGTTGCTGGATTTGGTCTGGGTCCCCGGGGGTAGGCATCATGACAGCGATGAAGGAAAAGCAGCGGGAATGATTTCCAACGGCCGGAGAGCCTGCTGTGTAACCGGAGCCTGCTGCAGCCCTTCCTTCTGATCGACCTGGGGTCTCCGAAAACAATGGCCCGAACCCAGAGCCTGGTGAGACCCACTGGACTCAAGAAGACCTGCATTTTGAGCCATCCCACGGGTTGCTGTGACCTTGCGTTCTTGCAATACCCCAATACCCTGGGACCATCAGCCACTGTGCGGTGCACGGTCGTCTGAATTCCGAATCGTGCTGAAACTTCGTGGGCATCCTGGTCTATCCCCAGAGACACGAATCGAGTCCAAAAAGTCCCTTCACAGGAGTGCTGGACCTTTTAAATGACGAGAATTCAACTGCGTTTTTCTGTCTTCTTCTGTGCTCCTTGAAAAGGCGCCAAACCCGCAAAACCGCATTCAGCTGCGAGAGAAATCTTGCCCAGAGCCTTCTTCATCGATCCCTGCTGCAAAGTCCCTTCTGAGGTCTTGTGTTCCGTCTCCAGGACAAGGAATCCAGTGACCGGGTATTTGGCTGCAGACCCTGAAGTTCGCCTGCTGCAATCTCTTCTTCATTGCTGAGGTACTGTGTTGGCTTGGGTATACACTTACCTTAAGCCTGTTGGGATTTCTGTGTAGTCCTGGGGCGTTTTCTGTGATTGGGAGGTCCCTCGTCCAGTACACCCTGTCCCACGGCTAGAATCCTGCTGGGGTGTCTTCTGTGAAGCCCCTGGACCCTCTTCTAACCTTAGAAGTAAAGTACTCACTTGTTTGCCAGTTTTCCTAAGGAAACTCTGACTTTTGCTAGTAAAGAACTTATTCTAACATTGCCTGTTCTGCCACTGAGAACACTCGTCCTCTAAGGGAAAGACTTTGAAGGGATTGGGACTTCTGCCTAGAAAAGAAATCAAGTGTTTTACTTACTTGTAAAGAGTTGGTTGGTTGGTAACTGTAATTCTAAGAGTGAACAGTTACAAAAGTTCTTACTGATCTTGAAGGTGTGATGCATCTTTTCTTCCTTAGCCACTGTTTTACCAGTCTAAAAGAAAGTAGATGTGAAGGTATTTTACTCTCCTGTGATTAGGTTGTGCCTCTTTACAAAAGTAATGTGTTGGTTTCACCAGATTATTCCTGTAGGGTAATTGTATGAGTGTCTTCCAACTGTTGGTATCACCAGGTTAGTCCTGTTAGGATAACTGCATGAGTGTCCCCCAACTGGGTCTTGCTTCCCCTGACTTGCTGCTAGCCTGTCCTTAATAAGTCTACATTAGGTTGTTGCCTACCTAGAATAACTATTCAGTAAAGTGTGACATTGGGTTTTACTTTAAGTGGGTTTTACTTACCTTGTGTTAGCTGTGTGCCACCCAAAACAAGTTACCAGAGTTATTGCTTACCTCAATCTGGGGTTCCCTGATTTCCAAAGCATCTGTAATTGTATATTACATCCTTTAGGTTTTACTCACCTGGTATAACTGTGTGGTATGGCAAAAGTAGTTATAGGTTTTTACTGCACCTAGAATATGTGTTTCACTATTCACCAAAAGTATATTGTCCAGGTGACTGTTTATGTGATTTGTTCCAAGAGTCACTGTACAACTGGAAGGGCCTACTGTCCTTGTGTTACCAAAAGTAATCTAAAAGTAACCATTGGTCTTTTACTCCCAAAGAATAGGCTTGGCCTGTACTAAATGTGTATAACAAGGTTTTGACTTCCCTAGAACTACTGTTAGGTCTTCCAAATAAGGTCTATACTTGGGTCTGTGTACTTTCAAGTATAGTGTTGTGTTTTATATTGTGATTTCTTATAATGTGTTAGTACTTACTTAACCCCTAGATTTATCTGGGCCTACCTGTATTTAAATAAATCCTTTATTTTTTTTTACAATACATAGTGTTTCAGTGTTTCTTTGGATCATTTGTATGACCATTTTCACTTGTACTGCATCTACTGCCCTCTCTCCCTCCTAAAATAAGCCTGGCTGCTCTGTCTACGCTACCCCGAACTCAGGTGGTACAGCCTTATACTAAGAGTGGAGTCTTGTACTGCCTCAGTAGAATGGTTTTGCTAAGCCCTTGGTTGGACTTCAGAAAAACTGTTCTAACACAGACATTACTGGGAATCTTAGCAAGGGGCCACCAGCCAACTTCAGTCATTCTGGCCCCACGGTCCTGACAGCAGAGTTGACCTTCACCATCTACCAGCACAATATCCTTAAAATAAGACTTGGTATTGCCTGGGATGGAAGCAGAAGCTTCAACAAATCTAGGTCCCCGGACACTAAAGTAACTTATGATCCAACACCACTGGGCGATGAGTCAGAAGAGAAGGATGTTCCTGTGATTATTTCTCCATCTTCATAAGGGAATGCCAGAGTCACAGAATGGTCCCCCTAGATCTTACCCTTATGTCTAGGGTCCCCCTTCACATGGTTTCTTTTTCCACATGTTGCGCAAGATCCTGAGCACCTTTGTATGTAGGGAGGCTACTGTGGCCAGATTCTTGCTTGGGATTTACATTCTTCTCCATGTGAGTTACTGACCTCATGAAACCGGTTGTGGGCCTTATGAGATGCAGGTTTTTCAGTAAAACCACCCTCTTTCAGATTTATTTTCATTCTCTTGCTCAACAGAAGAACACTTGTCCTTATCAGACACTCTATGGGACACCCATAGATCAGCAGAAATGGCCAGTTTCTTTGAATCTAATCACTTAAAACCTTTCAATTGCCGTTTGAGCTCACGGAAACAAGAAGCAAACATACGTTTAAGAGTTATCATGCCTTCAAAGATGGTTACTTTATGACCCTCAACTCAACCACTAAAGTTTTTCAAAGAATAATTTGCTTAAGTCAAACAAATATTCTCTTTTTTCTTTTTCTTGTGGTCTATAAACCTTTTTAAATATTGGTCAGGAGACTTCACAAACTTAAAATGCATAACATGCTTTCGTTTCTCTCAGGCATCAATAACTTCACAATAGCGCTGCAGCCATCCTGGGGAGGTCTGATGAGAAACAAAGAAATATTGTTTGACTCATTCATCTATTGCACATACTCAAATAAAGTTCACCGATCAATAATGTAATTTTGTTCATCATAAACATTCAACAGATCATTAGGAAATCTTGGATGAGACAAGGACCCAGCATCCTTCCCTGACCCTCTGCAGGAGCCTTAATGCCCATTCATCCTGGCCAACTGTAGCTGTCTGGAATGCTGTATCCTTATCTTGCTCAATCTTCTCCGATTCCATATTTGCTATGTTCTATTTGATCTCCATGTCTTTGAGCCACAGCTCATCTTTCCTCAAATCAAAAATAACATCAGATGTGGTCATAGAAGACTGAAGTCTTCAGATTCACTAGTGCATTCTGCAGTTTCAAGAACACTAAGACCATTAATAGCGCTCAGCCACAGAAGCATCTACTCCACTAGTAAACGGTAAAGTATTATTCTTAGCTTCTGGTAATCTAATGGTTTCTGCACTAAACCAGCTTTGTTACCAGAGGTAGGTAAACCCTTCTCTGCACACACTTCCTATAGATATTCAACCGTGTACATAGCAAGAGTAATACTAATGTATGCTTCCATACTATAATGAAGGTTATGCAACTTTTACAGGCCTAAAACATTTTTAGGGTTCTGTATACCAAGAACTATAGGATCACTCGAATGGCTCCTAGGACTACCCAGCTCTCATTTCAAAAGATCACTGCTTTCCCTCAAGGTGCGTCTGCTACTCTGTTTATACTTGGCTCAATCATATGCCTATTTTCAGGATAATTTCCTACAAAAGTAGTCAGATCACAGCCTCTTTCCATGGACATATCAGTGCATTGTGCATAGATAAGCCTGGCTAGTTCTGTCTAGTAGATTGGACAGCTCACGTTTACAGTACTCTTGATCGACTGCTGCTCAGGCATAGACTTTGATACCAGTAAGTTGACATTAATTCATTTTCTTATATTTGATAAAAAAAAGTAAATGGATATTGAAGCCAGATGTGTGAAACCAAGACATGCTTTACTGCAGGTCTGGGTAAGAGAACCACGAGTCTATGATACACATTTGCAGCTCTTGAGAAACAAGTACAAAATGTCTACTTCTATGTTGACAATATTAGGGGTGTCTGCTCTTTATAGAACGTATTTGAACTACTTGATTTGATAGTCTATCTTTGGTAATTCTAACTACAATATGTATGCCCAGCATTTATCGTAGAGCCGCCGACTTAAAATAAAGTTGAGGGACACTTTACTCATCTTAGCTTATTTATTTATTTTTTAAAGCTGTGATTAGGGGAAGACCACTGAATTAGTTTGAATTCCACACACATTTTGGCAAGTTGAATTTTCAAACAAGAAAAGATTAAGGCAAGGACAGCATGTGAAATTTGGATTTTCAATTGGGTGCAGACATACTTACTAAGAACACATTTAGATTGTGTAGTTTTTGGCGTAGAGAATCTCCAATGCATGCTCTCAAAGCATCATACCGATCACCTCTGAAAGTAGACACAATCACAACATAGTTACATTTGCAAGTAAATGTCATTAGTAGCACATAATTACATATCTGCAACTGTAACCAGCAAGGCTAGCATTCTAGTATAATGTGCTAGCAAACAGAAGGTTGGACGAGTTGTACGGTTACTAAAACACTGCAGCAACCCTTGGCCACTAATGATTGTATGTTTGTTATTTAGAAAGCTAATCAAAGTGCTTTGTGGGACTACGTTTTTTTCAGCTCACAAATACATATATGCTGCATCTTTTAAAAACTGTTAGTGAATGCCCTCATTTTTAAACTATCATATATTCTAATGCTTTTTGATAGACTTCCATTTTTGCCATTTGCTATAAAAGTCACCTCAATAAAACATTTGCCATTAAATGTCAACATATTTGAAATGAAACAATGGATAATCATTCAAGCCACTTCAATGAACTGACATTTATATTGTCCAGCTACTTTATAGCGCTGGTTAGCTTTGACCTTAGCTACACTGTTTTACAACTATTCCAAAGTTACACAAAACTTAGATGATTTGTATCTTAGGGACCAAAGAGTTTATAGTAACCCCCTCAACCAGACTCAGCCTGAGACCAGGAGGGTGACAAAAGCAGCTAGCAAGTTTGTGCATGTGCCCTGGCACAATTTGCTCTGCTTTCAATTATGTTGCTCTACATCAAACTTGATTACCGTCTCCAAAGGATGGCCTATCCCACAAGTATGGAGGAAATTAGATGGCATGTACAAGCATGCAGCAGTCCCTACAGTACAACAAGGCCATGGCCCACTGGTGTGAAGTAGTACAGAATAAAGGCACGCTAGAAAGGTAATGCTATATTAGTGGGTATTATATGATGCACCCTTTGTCGTTTTCATACCTTTGCTCTTTGGGAGGTCCCAAGAGATGTGTTGGGTAGGAGTGAAAAGTTATCTGGGGTAGAGGGAGCCGTTGCTTAGTCCGGATGAGGGCAGATTGGAAGAAAACAGGGTCTGTGTGCAGGCAAGCTTCCAGGTGTTTCAGGAGCATGGTGCCTACTGAGTCCTGAACTAGGTATTCCCTCGAAAGGTGTGGTATGTGACAAAGTCATTGCCCTCGAACTAAGGAGGGCTCTGGGTTTAAGTTCACCAGAGCTCTCTGAAAGTGCCACAAGCGAGATGGATCAGGGACAGTCCCTCTAGTACAGCAAGCACTCCACTAAATTTCATCTCCAGCAGCGTCTCTATTCTTTGCTTATGGCAATATATAAGCTTGTCCCAGACAGTGGCAAAGAAGTAGAAAACTAGGAAAAACATGGAGAATCAAGGCTGGAGAGTGGCGCGCCGAGCACTGTTGAATGCCACCAGCTTAAATGGCCATTTGCTTGGGCTCCGCAGATGGATTTAAAGCAGCAATTTGAACAAGTTAGGATAACGAATTGTCCCACTACAGTGTTATGGCCTTGATTAATGTACCTGGGCCTGGATCATCGAAACAAGCCATCACAGTTGAGCATCAGGGAGACTTTGGATGGGGGTGAGCCAGCCTCACAGTTGGGACTTTCGTTGAAATAACCAACAGGCTTTTTATTTTGTAGGTTCGGTAAGTGGCAAAGAGTACTGGTGAGACTAATGACTCAAAGAGGTACACCAAACACTCAGACAGGGAAAGCTCACTCAGGCACATGGGGCCAATAGATACCAATGAGCAACCAGCAACATAATAAAAAAATGTGGGGGTGGGGGGCGAAACCAAGTTAGGCACTTCCGAGGAACCAGCTGAAAGCAAGCTGGAATGAACCACCAAATGAGCTGAGAGCGCTTAGAACCTTGAGAGAGCCAAGTGAGTTGACAGGGCAGAATATTCTGTAGCAGCTGAGAGTGATGAGAATGCTGAAATGCTTGAGAAAGCCCAGAAAGCGTACAAAGTGTCTGCTTAAATGGCAAGAGAGGAGGAAACTGGAAAGGCCGAAAGGGAAAAAAATAATAATCAGGACAGGGGGCTCACAGGTCGGCAAAACCACAGAACCACAGACCCTGTGAGTGCCTTTCTGGCCAAGGTGGATGATCCAACAAAAAACTGGGAATATCTGGCACTAAAATAAAGCAGAGTGAACTGGGCACTATATCCTAGATTGCAGGCAGGTTTTTTTGAGAAATGAGGAGTAGGCTAGGTGTTATATCCCTGTAATATTTTTGAGAGTGGCAAAATGTGTCTGGGTAATCTACCCCATAGACATTGTTTAGCGCTGAGAACCAGAGAAAAACCAGTATCCCTATTATCAACCATCAGAGTGTTGAAAAATAAATTCTTTTTGCGGATTTATCCATCTGTGGAAACCCCCACATTGATACTGTTTCAAACATGTCCTGACTTTTGGAGGCAAGTGAAGTGTTTTTTTCTCACTTGCCTTGCTAAACCCATCTGTTTTGGTGGGCACTGATCAGTTCCTATGGATATTGGTGCAGGAGAACTCTGTTCTCCATCATATAATACCTTGCTTGTTTTAAGTTCCTTCTAGAAAGTTCCCACCGGAGGATAGTTAAAATCGCTGGCTTCTCCTGCCCACGTGCCAGTAACCCTTCCATAATTCAATTTCCATGTTTGCAGTCCCAGTTTCCCTCATCACGTGACCTGCGAGAGGCCATTAATTCAAACCCTTTCACTCTGACTTTCCAATTCAATACGCATTACTTGGAATTACTTACGAGGAGGGGTGGATATGCATAAAACATTAACTCTATTTTACAGGCAATAAAGCACCGGGTTGCAATGTTGGATGAAATTCGGATTAGGGGCCTTCAGTTCAAAACTGCTCTGTTCGCCAATGCAGCAGTGCTTGCCCATAAATACTGGGATACATTATATGGAGCCACAGTTCGATCAGACTCCAGAACCTTTTGGAATATTGTATCCAGAAATAGTGCAGGGCTAGACATTGGATCGGAGAGTGCCTATCTAGCCCATATCTCAGAAGTAGTTTGGGTTAATCACCTTGAGGGCCTATATAATTCTAATGATACCTCTACTGCAGAGGGTTGTATAGCCTCCCGTCGCTACATGGATGAGGGAGCAATTCTTTCTCCTTTTTGCTGGAAGAGCTGGCAACTATTTTAACTAGGCAGAAACCCTGTCAGGCTCCTGGTTTGTATAGAGTTCCTATGGATTTATTCTGTTTCCTCGTTGAACCATGGTACCGGTTCATATTACAGGTTAACGCAATTCTTTCAAACTTTAACTTTCTGTCCAGCTGGAAAATGGGATTGATTGTACTCATTTGCAAAAAGGGTTGCTAGTCCTCTCCATCCTCCTATTGTTGTGTAACCGTGCTGAATGGAACCTTAAAGGTTTTTTCAGGTCTTATCCTGAAACGTGTGGAGGAATTGAGTAATATCCAGCTGTCTTTTAGAAGGGGGAAAAAAAGAAAAAGAAAAAGGAACAGACCAGACTGACTACCCCTCTCTCAAAGGCCTGTCGAAAACACAGGTGCAAGTGCAGCGGTACTGCTTCGTAATTCTACAGTAACCAACACCTATAAGGAGCCAATTATTTGACTGAGACCGGTAGTTAACGAAAGTATACATCACTTTAATTTTAGAAGGGGGCACAGGGACCACATATCAGTCTCTAAACCTATATCTTATTCTAGCCAAGGATGCAGTGGTACCAAGGTCCTGTGTCTACGTGGCATTTATGGATTTTAGCTCTGCTTTTGATCTAGTAGACAGGAGACATCTCAGGGCAATACTTGATTTAATGGGGGTTCCTAAACCCTTAATTTGGATGTTAGCTTTGCATATTAACTCTGGGTTGTGTCCGGTATGGTCCAGATGGTGTACTAAGAAAGCCAATTATAGCCAACAAGGGAGTCCGTCAGGGCTGTTTTCTGGCCTCTATTTTTAAAGTTCTATGTTCTTATATTGCCAGTTTTCTTTTCTTGCAGTTTTTTGCTGACAAAAAAAACCCCACTGAAATCATTTTATATATATTTGGGGCTAGGGGGGTTCCCCCAAACCCAATTTCCTATTATCTAGTCCCTATTCCTCACACCGCTTTTATCCACTTACCCCCCCCCCCCCCACACCATATTTTTGATGAGTTTTTGCATCCCAAAGGATTCATCTTGATGATCATCTTGTTAAACAAACACTTAAAATGTGAATAGTATTATGTGGCATCTTTGGATTTGCCAAAATAATCAATCAGTTCAGTGAAGCATATGGTTAAAAATTTACAACGGCAAAGCAATTGCTTCAGATAGCTATGGGTGTGAAATCTGGGTGTATGAGAAGCCTCAGCGGGGTTAATACCTCAACTCCAGTATATTCGCTGCATGTAGAGACAGCTACTACAAATTTAATGAACATGATTTGTTTGAGACCTTATGGGAAGCCCAACAATGTACCCTTGCCAGAGAGTGGATAAGGAATATCGTCTCTGTGGAGGGGTCTTATGAAGTGGGTTGGCCCTCACATATAAAGCTTGTGTTAAACAATTAGGACTTGGTCCCTCACTATGAGAATCCTGAAAGAATGAATAGCATTTCTAAGAGTTAAAACTAAAGGCTCTGAACTTCCTGAGGGCGATTAGAGAAGATGATACTCATGAAACCTCAAGGCAAGGCTTATGCTTCACTATCCGCCACGGGGGGACCTGCAGTCTAGTAGCAAAGTAGATCTTGTTCTAATTTGTCCCTTGTATACCGACCTGAGGAAAATGCTTCTTGTGGGCAAACTTGGGGAATCAGAGTTGTGATATAACTGACTGGGCATGTTGTTCCTACTTGCGTCAATCAATCGGTCGATTCATTTCACCGTAGCTAATTTTTTGAAGAAAGTATGGGCAGTAAGTGGTCATTTACTGGAGGATAAGTGCTGAGCCAAGATGTTTTGTCTGCATATTACAATTTGGGATGGATTTTGTGCTTTTCTGTAACTTAGCTGTGTAAATTCAGATATGATGTGTCCGCTTAGCTTTTAACATAGTCATTGTCTGATGAATGAATAAAACATTGAAATAAAATGTGAGGTGACACGATTCATGGGATGATGTCACTACTCCCGAAGGGGAAGCCCTTCCCTGTGAGGCTAGGGAGGTGAGGACGCAACCGATAGCAGCCCCATAGCGGTGGTAAAAAGCAGGAGGACCTAACAGCGAGACACTCCCCCTATGGTGACAAGGACTCCCATTCATGATGGAACGCCTTAATCCTCCTTCCCTTAAAACTAGAAAACCCTTACGATCTGTCGAGCATTAGGCTGACAGTGCTGTGTACTATTGTGATACTCCTCTTCTTCCTGTAAGATTAGACACCATCAATTTGAGCACTCCATCTAAACAGGATTCATAATATGAAGGTACTTAGTAGAACAACAACATTCACAGAATCATGCAGAACACATGTGAAAGATACTGCGATGAGATGGCCCCAAGAATGCAAGAGAAGTACACAACTAAGACCAACAATGGACTATGGTACTCGGCTGGGAAGGTCCCAGCCCAACAAGAGAAGTGGGGGTGTGTGAAGCAAGCCTCAGGAGTGAATTCCCTCATCTAAGTGATTATTTTGAGGATAAAAATTGTGAAGAAAGCATCAGGAGTGATCGCTCTCGTCCCAGTAACTGCAATAAGGATAAGAACAGTTGGGAAAGAATCTCCTTTGTTTCAATAACTATTCTAAGAGTAAACAAAGTGAACAGAGCCTCTGGAGCCATAAACCTCATCTCAGTAAGTGGGACAAGACTGTTAGAATCAGAAATAAAGAGGGCGATACATTCAAGAGAGCCTTGAGCCACAGAACCAGGAGAAGGGAGTCATTCTCCAGGGTTGCATTTGTTGAATCAGAAGCTAAAGGTTGTAAAGGACTGTCAAGAGAAGGTTGAACTTGTGGAGCCAGAAGGGAGTCATTCTCCTGGCATTTTCTCTTCAATAATAAGTTAAATGAAATAAAGACTCTTGAAAATTATCCCTAGGTCTGATATCTGCAGAACCAGGAGAAGCGAGTCACTCTCTTAGTACTATTTATGTTTCTCTGTGTTTATTGGTAGGGCTAGAGTAGAGGCGATTAATGGACAGAGGACGGATATTCATTTGGACTTCCATCCTGATGACGAACACCCCAGTTATTCCTTGGGTAGGTAGAAACAAGCCTCTAGAACTAGGGAAAGGTAGGTGTTTTCTCTTTTCTTAGAAGGAAATCATACTGAAATGCCACCTCTGTCTCAGATTCCTCACTACAGCACGCTACAGAGGGTATTTCTAATATAAAAGTTCATATTTATATGCATCGCTGAAATGGAAAGTTTAGTGAAACAGTCACATTACAGAGTATTAAAAGATCAAACCAATAGTATTCAACAGTTTTTCACCATTGACCTGGATTGTTCAGCAAGTTAAATATCCTTTTCTTTCTTAGAAAAATCCATGCTACATGCAGGAATTTATCCCCATTACCTAACCTGACCAATAAAGTCTGTTAGAACCACATATGCTTTGTGCATTCTGTTGGTTGTCTCAAGTGCGATTGTCTGGTGAGAAACGCGGGTTAATGCTTGCAAGCTATGTGCTTTGAGGTTGGGTCAGGGGAGTTTGGTATGCAGTGTTATTGTTTTGTTGAAGGATGCAGTATTGGTTAGGGAAGGAGGCTGAAAGGTTAGTTAGTAGCTAGTATTGGTTGGGATGACGCCACAGTGGACTGCAATAGTTCCTTCCATCAATAGAAATTACACTGTCTGTGATAAACCTAACCGTTTTGGAAAGGAGCTTGGGTTTTACTTTGTCAAATGCTATCCATGATGCTGAGGCACTGCACGGCTCAAAGTAGGGTAAAGGCAGCAATCAAGGAGGAATGTCCAGGACTTTCCACCTCCAAAGAGTAAATTATAGTAGAAGAATCCAGACAGATTAAAAGATGGTAAGTTTCAGTGAAAGGAAAAAAGAAAATGTGCCGAAGGTACTGTGGAAGCAAGAAGGTTGCCCCCATGAACATACGCTGGATAGTCCGAGTGAATGCCTACAAGCAAAAAAAAGCACCTCTAACATACAAATCTTTCCTCTAGAGACAACAGTCAAGCATGATGGAATGATGTTTAAAAGGTCACTATGTGCTTGGAAGAAAAGTTCAGATTAAGCAATAAAGAGTAAGGAAGATGAGGAAGTTACTCAGTGGAAGCTTATGGTTCACAGGGTTCAGTAATTACCTCATGGCTGGGGGTACAAGGTATAGCATGACCAAGTGTAATAAAAAGCAGTTGTAATACAATAAAAAGAGATAGAAGAAGGTACAGTTCAGGAGAACCACACAGATGCTAAAATAACTTTTAAGAGCTGAAGGAAGGAAGCATGCAACATGGATGTACCAAGCATGGTGACAATGGGAAACTTCGAAAAAGGTGCCAAAGACCACAGAAAAGGAATCCTTTATCAGGACTCTGAAGGTAAACCTGAAGACAGCAAGTCCCAAGATGAGTGCTAGAACATTGGTTGAGCGTTTTAACTGCAATAGACAGCTGAAACTAGACACCAAAATCGATGGAAACTACCCAGTTGTGAGTTTTGGAGGATAAGGTACCCAGTTACAATCTATTGCAGAAGTAGACAGCTGGTTTGTATAATGAATTCAGAACTGAGCGAAACTGCCATCTCCCCCGATTCCAGTGTGCAACAGGGAAGCAAGGGGAGAACCAGACGCAAAGTCCAGCAAGGGAAAAGGGAATCCCAGAAAAGCCCTTGGGATGTTTAGGTGCTCTGGTGGTGGTAAGGAGTTTGCGTCAGTAAAACTCCTACCATCGAGCTGGCGATCCCAGGAAGATAAAAATACTCTGAGTGAATTTGCAGGACTGGCAGAAACGGCATCAAATGGAAAGCTCTGTAGCAACAGTGCAGAAACCAGTAAAGAAGGTAAGGTCGGAATACACTGAAGAGGAACTCAAGGTTCAGGCAGAAAGAAGAAAAAAAGGGCAAAATGAGAATAGGAACATCGGTACAGCGTTAGAATACCTGTTGAGACGCAGGTTCCGACCGGGCTAGGATTCAATACATACTGAAGAATGCGTGGACGACACCGGCCAAACTGCACAAACAGAAGTGGTCTATGCCGTAATGGAAGAGCACATTGAATGAGACGCCAGCGTCTCCACAGGGACCAAGGGGAGGTTCTGACACCAGTGGCGATCACGTAGGAGAAACCAGATACAAGTGGAGAGGACGATTCCCAAGAATATCAACTACCTTCCCTCCCAGGATTCAAAATGCAGAAGCCATCATCATCATCACGGTTCCAGTAGTGACAAGCCGATAGTAAGCGGTGAAACGATGTGCAGAGCTGCGTTTTACACAAATGTTCATTGGCATTTAACAAGAGTGTCTATTAAACTTAATTGTATAGCTGTTTTTCAGGGAATCTGGGCCATTTTAAGTTTTTCAAAAAGGGCTGTATCATTAGTGCCAGTGACATTTGGTGTTTAGCAACAGAATTGCTATAACTATTACAGAAAGAGAAAACAGATTACTGATGGATCTAGAATGGGAAGCAGCTTAAAATGATCAGTAATGGTAAATGTATTAACACCGATAATCTCTAGTGCACATGTAAATGAGAACAACAGTGGCAAAAACCAAAGAATAAAGTATCAGCTGGATCATCATAAACAGGGTAAAATAAGACAACAGCTGTCACTAATTGAAGTATAGGTCAAGTGGCGGCCGCTAACAATCATGTAGTGATGAAGCAATGGCAACTATCCCAGAATACTATTTTCACAACTAACAGTACATTTTCAGCACCAGCTAAATAAGCAATATTTCTTGAATATAAAAATGCAAAAATGTATTTTGTCAATGGAATTTTCTTACCACTAGTTGCAATTACCACTGACAGTACTGGCACCGGCAGTAATTCAGAACGGCAATATCGTTGGGAGTGGCAAGTTATCACTGGCTGTTTGCTTTCTGCAATAGATGTCTAGTTTTTTAAAACAACCTTATTATATATGGTGTTGATTCATACAGCAATAATAATGGGATCAGTGGCAGGGACGTCATTTCACCAAAATGCCAGGGGTAGCGGAAGTGACATCACACGACCCTTGTCCTATGATGAGACAAGACGTGATGTCATTTAACACCACCCTGAAGAGACATAACCGGAAGCAATGGCGCACACACTTTCACAGGAAATGTCATCACATGGCATTGTACACTATGAAAAATACGGTTACAAAAATATAAGGTTACGATATCACTATAATGTGATCTACATTTCATAAAAGAATGGATCACCATATCTATGCTTAATGTCAGTGTGTGTATAGGCCCATATTACTAAATTAATGTGAATGCAAGCAGATGTCAAAGGCCAAATGATAATTATGTGTTATTATATAGCACTTACGCTTAAGCGCTTTACACAGAACAAACATACATACAATATCACCCAGTCTGTGTACCCATTTATCAACCTCAGAAGGATGAAAGGCTGAGTTGAGGTGTTTAAGAACAGACAAAATCAGTGACTCACCCCCTGAAGTTTGCCTGTAATAAACTATTAATGAGTCTAGCAATTATTTTACAGAATTCCAGAAAGACAAATTATTTGTTATTCCTATTCTCCCTTATTTATGGTCACTACTAAAGTGTTACACTTGTGCAACCCCCATTTTTTTTGTCTTCTTTTTTTTGTTGAAGCCTGATCAAGATAGCCAGTCAATCCAGAAAAAAGAGCCACATAGCACTGCCCAGAAGCTTACATTTAAAAAAAAAAAAGACGATATATGTTTTTTAGGGGTAGCAACGGAGACCTCAGGGGTCGCAGCTGCAACCCCTGGGGACTCCCAAATGACGTCCCTGTTCGGTGGGCTTCACCAGCCAGTAACAGTCTGGGGCCCATGTTATATGCCAGGACGAAGCGACTGTCTTAACACCAGACCCCAGTGCCGCTACCAAGCCGTTGAAGCCCACAAACCAGTTATTGCCATTAGCAGCCTGGGTTTCGAATACGGAAACCTGGGGTGCCGATAGCAATATTTTTACTTTGAATGAATGGGATGCCTTACAACGTCCCTTTCATTCAAAGAAAGGCTGACCTAAGATGGCCACCATGGAGATGGAAGGATTTCAACGGTGGCCGGCGGGCCAGGACGAAAGTTGGAGTGACGACGGCACTTGCCGCTGCCTAAATAATAAGATGAGTGGGCATGGGGAATAAACGGTGACCATAGGGGTGAGGAGGGTGGGAGATGGTAGTGTGGGGAAGCAGCCATCCAGCTGCTCAGAACATAGGCTGAGATCATGGGATTCAGCCCAAAATCTGAAATCAAATCAAATAAAACAGGTTTCCAGCTTTCACGAATGAAATGCATTCTCAAGCTACAAAAGAGCACAATTGCTGAATGCTCAATTCAACAAAGGCTCTTTGTGTGCGACTGCAGACTTTGTGTTGCTTATGCACAATTGCACTTCACACCACCACACGTGATGCATGAGATGTCACAAAAGTTGACATTTCATAACTATGCCTGCTTCAAGGGTCTCAGTACACCAACACTTGTGCGGTACATGAGCATTGCAGTAAATTATTGTAGATCTACCCTCGTTTTAGAGCTGGAAAAAGCAACACAGGTTCCCATGTTCATTATTGGGACCTGTGGGTTGACCAGTTTTGTGTCACAATGTAATGTACATGACTTGTTACAAATGTACAGCAAGCCATGATTGTGACCTAGGTGTTAAATGTTCGCTGATTTTACACACAATAGACTTGTTGCTACACAATGGATGTCTCCCCAATGCATTTCAGAGAACTTTGAAACAGCCTTTAAAGTGTATGTGTGCGTCACAAACAATAAAAATATAAAAATTAAAATGTTATCCCACCTTGGAAGGAACTCTTCATTATTTGGTTGCTCCAGCGATCCAACAATATCGACAGCATCAATGTAAAGCTGAAATGGAAGAAATTGCAAATTAATTATTTATTTATATGAAAAAACAAAACACACCCTTTCTTTCACAAAGTTTAGAACGTGGTGTTCTATCATATTAACATTACAAAGTGTCCTTGTTTGTTGAGAGTGGGTAAATGCCCATATTAAATAAAATTGCAGGCTATATACGGTCATCTCATGTTAAACTATTATATATTTTATTTACTCTTATTTGATACATCAAGCAAAATACATACTTACCCATTGCTGCAATGGAGAAAACTTTCCAGTCACAGCTTTTAAAACCTCTTGACTTGCTATTCCTCCCACGGCTGCAGCTAAAGGAGCTAGAAACCCTTTGGCCGTCCAGGAGAGCCACTTCACGATACTTTCATCAACTGCTGGCTGAATCAAAAAACATGTATTACTTAAAGAGATGAAAATTATTATTATATTAATTTCCGATAGACTCTCTTTCCATTCCGCTGGATATTTCAATCCTGTAGCCATCTGATTTAATATAGCACATCTTCATTTCACTTATTTTTATCCTCGTAAAACAGGATGCTATGGTGGGGCAGTCAAATCAAACAGTTGCAACATCTTGTTATAGAACTGTATCACCTAAAACCCAATCTCCATCTTAGTGCAAACAAAGGTATAGCAGACATCCCCACCAACTCAGGATCCACTTTAAACAAAACTTCAGGGCCACACCTACATTTTGGGCTATCACCCAGAAGGAAGCATGTAGAATGGAACAGGCTAACACCAAGAGACACAGCTGTGTCCTGGCCATAATAAATGGAGATCTCATTCCTCAGGAGTATGACTTAGTTGCCATATGACAAAAGAAGAACCAGTCCTCCACCTAAGCTGTGCACCCTTAAGGCTTGGCAAATACTTTAAAAAAGTCAAGTAATCACATTACCACTTACACAGTGATGGCTGGACCAGAGAAATCAGAAGTACATGACATACATAGAACCCTAACCACAATGATAACTGATCTGAAGAGGGCTTAGAAGATTTACAAAAACACAACTTTTCATTCATAATTACTCGCACAACAAAAGTACAACAAAAATACCTTCATTTTTGCAATCAAGATATAATTTTACTTATCTAAGAAATACCACAGTCGACAAATAGAACTACTTTTTTTAATGCCTACAAATCCTTTCCTAACTTCCAATTGTAGGGACAAAACTACTCCCACCTCCAATTTTTTCCAGAGCCCTTCAAAGAAGAAAACAATCTTTGAGCCCATGGACAACAGTAATCATAGATGTTTGTGGGACTTGCTATTGTCTGCTGTAAGCACATACAAGCTACAGCCCTGGTTGAAGCCTTGTTGCACGCCAAGTGAACTACCAAATAACCTTCTTTGCTCTGTATTTATGCCAACTGGATCCTTTTTTGCAAAATTGGAAAGCAACCCAGTGTTAAGATGGACTTCCAAAACCACCCCTGGTGGGAGGATTTTGGGAGTTCACCCTATTATGCTAAACAGAGAAGACACAGAGGTTATCCAAATCCAAACAAGGCGAGGAAGTAGAGCAGCAAGGCTTAGTCTCAGGAAGGGAGTGAGAGCAGCCTAAGGGTACTATGAGTCCACACAGAGCAAAGTTATGCATTAGGCCTTTACTTTACACACAAAGCAGATAGAAATGGAAAAGAAGAAAGTTGTGCCATGACATCAGGTCGATTGGACTTGCATCAATTTGGTTTGAAAAAGTCAGTGGGATGCCAATTGAACAGGTATCTGGTTGCATACAAGAGCAAGCTAGACATAGGGAATGCTCCGATGTTTATGCTGCAAGCTTAGACTTATCCGTTGCCTAAGGCTAGCCTCTGGCATACATTTGATTATTGGGATATCAGTCAGGGACTTCTCCTGATAATTATTGCTCTCCATATAGATACCAGAGTTATCAAGTTGTCAGTATGAGCCCTGAACGACGCATAGAGGTGTGAGACAGGGATGCCTTTTGGCTCCCTGACTCTTCATGTCTCAGATTTTGGGTAATTCTTCATACAACTGAAGTGTTTCCCCCCACATATTGAACACTCACATGTCCAGTAACTGACTTATGAAGATGATATTCTTTTGTTTGGTTCTACTCCTAATGGGTTACAGAGGGCACTGAATGTACATCACAATTATTTAAAAAACAATGAATTGGAAGTGAGCATCGCCAAGACCAATATAATTTGCTTTTCGGGTGGTAACACAAGACTACACAACTTTACTTGGTATCTTGATGGAAACAAATTGGAGTTTATGAAACATTTTTATTACCTTTATTTCCAGATTTTTTATAAATCAAATAACTCATTCTCTTTGTCACGAAAGAGAATTATGCTATTTGCTGCTCAGATGAGCATTGTTATACTGGATTTCTAAACTCTGGCCTGGTGGACAGAGTTTAGGATGACATCCTAGTTATAGTGAACAGGGACAACTCTGGGGGCTATGGCCAAACCAATCAAGGTAGCATGGAGAGTAGTCAAGGCCATGTCTCAGGAGTGAGTGTAGTAAGGGGTCCATAATGAGTCCAACACAGTGCGCAATCAAGGATTACAATTAGACAGATAAGGACCAACATACTCTATTAAAGGCCAAAGAGCACACCATAATAAATTGACTAATAGCAGGCAGTAAGCTCACACAATACTAAACAGTAAAATACATACAATCAGATTTAGTGTAAAACATTGAGTACACCCCACACCCCCAATACCTGCAGTGGAGGGGAAGTAAAAAGTTGTTCCACCAACAGTCCAGAGGAATATGACCCTAACTTGTAAAGTCCATCCCTACATTTTATGGGGCCTTGTGCCCAACAGTTCAAAGTTTCCAATAGTTTTAGGGAGAAAGAAAATGTTAGCAGGACGGTCCTGTTGTTGTGAGAGACAGGTTCCAAAAGTCAGAAGAGGAAGTTTTCTAGTGAATAAGACTATCAAAGGGCTTTTGGGCAACACGTTTTGCCAGAATCAAATAGTGGTAAATGTTTTTAAAAGTTAAACATTTTTAAAGGGTGGAGCTAGGGGGCAGGCTAGTATCACCACAATTTACCACTCATACTCAGGTTTTTCTCTAGACTTGGCAGGTCGTTGGAGGGTTGCCACAGGTCGGCTTTCCCGCCATTGGTTCCAGTCGAAAAAGCCCAGGAGCTGCAGGTGCAAGAAGAGTTCCTGTCAAGTACAGGAGTTTGGTGCAACCTCTTCTTGAACAATGCAGCAGGCACCAGTGCAGGATTCTTCAGGACGGTCGACAAGATGTGAAAACGCCAGTTTCATGAACGTCACTGTTGCACGGCGACAGCAGAGGAGACAGATGTTGCGGTCAAAGTCAGTCCTCTATCTCGTGCCCGGTCGATGCACATCATTTTGCAACATTTTGCAGTAGGGACTCTTGCAGGACAAGCCGACAACCTTCAAGTTTTCAGCCGAAGCACCGAACAAGGACTCTTCTACCGCGGTAGCCCAAACTGGAGCTGGTCAATTCAATGAATGGCTCAGGCACAAAAAAAAAAATAACAAAGGCTCCAACTTGTTGATTTACCAGAAGAAGTTGAAAATGGTTGTTCCCAGCACTGCTATGAGTCAAAGCACTGATGAAGGTATTTTAAGATCAGTAGCCAGACAGGGCTCCACAGGGACTGCAGCAAATGTTGTTCACCAGGCCTTCTCAGGTTCGGTCCATGGGTCTTCCAAAGTCTTCACGGCTATGCACGATACTTGGCTCCTTGCAGGATCGGTTCCATCTGTTAAAATCACGGCAAAAATAAAATTGCGGCAAAAAGGCTGAGGTTTTGCACCGCAATCTATGTAAAAGATACAGGGGACACCCCTGCAACCCCCACACCCATTATGCCATTTAAGGGGAGCGGGGGACACCCCTGCAACCCTTGCTCCCCTTTAATTGCATAATGGGGTACACCTTTACAGGGTCAAACCACAGCATTTTTGCCAAAGATTTTTTGTAAAGGCGACATTTTTGCTGCAATTTTATTACTGCATACCGCAGGATCTCTGGGAAATGACTGCAGGATGACTCTTCTTATGGAAAAACTCAGGTGACAACAGAAACTCAGCCCAACCAATGAAGATCTGCCCCTCACACACACCCCAGCAGTGGTTCAATCCGCGACCATTACCTCGACTGGATTTTGGCTGAACACGAGTCTCCCTGTTCACCATACCTAGGGTAGCCTCCCAAAATGTGTCCAGACTGATTTTAGAAATCCATATAAACACTGGTTAGACTCTGGGAAACAGGGGTAGCAGAAAGTCACAGGTATGACTCAGAGTGTCACGATAGCACTTGTGGAGGTTCCAGACCGTTCCAGGCTTGTTCTTCTGTCTCTGGTTCCTACCGCAATGATCGTCTAGACAAAAGAGATACTTTGTTTCATTGTATTTAGTTTTGGTTGGTTGCAGTACTTTGCAATTGGTTCCAGACAGCTTCCAGTTGAAGACGCAAACAAAGGGGGCGCTGTTGAGCAGCCGACCGTGATGGTTGCCTAGAGGCGTTGCTCTGCACCTCAGCAAAAAGATCCTTCTGGCGGCGGCGGTTTTCGGCGCTCTAACAAGCCGAAATCATTGGAATACATACATATATTTGAGAGGAAGAGCTCGACTACCTTGCAGCGCGAGCACCAGGCTGGAGAACTTTTGATTGCCCTCGTGCCCTTTCCCACCGGGGGTTTCCGTTGACTGTGTGCTACAGCTGGCCGCTGGGTGGAGGCTGCTGCCACCGCCAGTGGATGCAATCCTACAATGGCCCCCCCACCTCGCGGATTGCTGGTGAACGCGGAAGCCCATCGGATGGTGAGTGGACACTATTGCAGCTGGGAAGCTGTGCATGCCGAGGCGGGCCTCTGGAGCTGTGGCCTTACCCGTTTCTACACACCACACAGGGCCGGCACCGTGCCCATTGCGGGGCCGGGGGGAGGAGACTACTCTCCTCCCCTGTGTCTGGGGCCCACTGGTCTGTGCAGAGTGGGCAATGCATGCTCAATCTGTTCCTTTGCTTCCCCCCTCATCTGCGCAGCGGGTTTCCTGAGCCAAGCTTGCAGCCCCGAATGAGCGAGAGACCCTCTGGTTTTCCTCCCTGCGCGTCCCGATATTAAGACAATACCGCCAAGTTCATAGCGGGCCAGCTGCTGATGGTGTCCTGAGATTGCTGAGTAAGATCATTCTCTTACCACTGCTACTCCTACATGCTAGGCTGCAATTCCTGGAACGCCCGACCGTTAAATTTAAATACTTTGATCGAGGACAAGGAGGAACAATCTTTTCGGGAGGCACACAATTTGAAGGGAGACTCCACACTGCACCAACACGGCCGGCACCCTTGGCAGGCTGTATTGTAGGTGACCCACTAACCCTCCTTTCGTCGAGCCCTTCTCCCACTTTCAGTGCGAGTCCAGAACATTCACAAAGCATGACTAAAGGGGCTGCCGGGAGAAAAAAGACTGGTGCCATGGACAAATTCGCCAAGGCGGCCCCGCGGGCGGAGACCAGGGAGCCGCATCCATCTCCTTCGTCCCATGACTTGGCTACCACGGCCTCACCTACTGACCTAACACACATGATGGAGGCTGTGGCCAAGGGCTTTGCGGCAGTACATGAGAAACTGGATGACATTGCGGCCTTTGCCGCCTCTATGCGATCACAACTGGTGAAAGAAATGGTGCGAATAAATGAAGCGGAGAAGAGAACAGGGATGACAGAGGACAATGTGCAGGTGCTTCAGGGCACGTTGGCTACCCTGGTGAAGGATATGAAGGTCAAAGGTAATGGGGTGACTTGTAATCACGGAGGAACAATACTCGGATAGTTGGAGTCCCGGAATATGCACTTTCTGACGGTATGGAACAAGCTGTGGAGAGTCTACTTAAGGATCTTCTGGAGGACCCACAATTATCACCTTTCTTTGCACTGGAGCGTGCCCACCAAGCCCAAAGCCAAAGATTTCCCTCGGCCTATCATCACCAAAATTGTAAGCTATTGTGACAGAGACCATGTGCTGCACTTGGCCAGGGAGAGAAAGGAGATGCACTTGGTTCTCGGACCATCCGGTTCTTATCAAATTTCTCGACGGTGGTCCAACAGGAACGCTGGCAATTCATAGGGGTCAAAAAGATGTTGCGTGAACTTAACATTCAATATGCAATGCTGTTCCTGGTGCATCTCCGATTTCAATTCCGTGGCAAACTACTACTTCACAGTCCCAAATCAAGCAGTGAAGTTAATTGAAGCTAATATTCCAGGAAAGGCCGGGGTCTGTGCTTACATTGGATCTTTGGGCATGCCTGAGTTGAGGGTATGCAGGTTGGATCAACAGGGCTGGAAAACAAAAAAATCTTGCCAGCAGGGTTCACAGGTAGTATTGGCTAGGGAGGTGCAGACATGGTGACAGGGAGGTGGTCTTCGATCCAGTACTGACGTTAGATTATCTTTACGATGCAGCTGAAAATAATGTGCTGGAATGTTGGAGGGTTGGTGAACTTCATCAAGTCTCGGAAATTGAGGGCCTATGTTAATAGACATGAAATCAATGTTCTCCTGTTACAGGAAACACACGCTAGGGAAGGGGTTTGCTGTAGCATAGGCCCATCCTGGGGCGGGAACAGGTACTCATACTCGACCCAATCACAAGGTGTCCTAACACTTGTACACAAGTCACTGATATTCACTGAGAAAAAGGTATACATCGGAACGGAGGTATGCTACAGTGGGTATACTGGCTGGTTATGTCGGGGTTCCCATTATATGGGGTGGTCTAAATGGCTCCATAGGTAGAATGGGAGAAGCGCTGAGGCCCCAATCAAGAGCGGCAGTGCAGCTTCTAAACTATATGGACTCCTTGTCCTTGAGATGCATGGTGCCTTCTGCATATGCTTGCTCAGGAATATAGTTTCTATTTCTCACTACAATCCTCAGGGTCTAACCTCTCGCAATGGCTTTTCAACCAATACCTGGCAACGCTTGCCTACTGCATTTCCATTTTCTGCTCAAACTTCCAGTGCTATGCTGATGACACCCAACTCATTTTCAGGTTTCCTTCAGCTACCTCCTCGCCTTCCCTCATCTCGGATTGCCTAACTGCCATTCAAAATTGGTTTGCTGCCAACGATCTTTGTCTAAATACCAACAAAACTGAGATCCTCCACATTGGGACACCTTCACAATCCTTTCCCCTCACTCTCTGGCCGGCCTCCCTTGGCCCTCCTAATACCACTACCTGCGAGGCTAAGAACCTTGGAGTCATCTTTGAAACTACACTTTCTTTCTCCGCACACATCTCTGATGTCTCTAAAAAGTCAAACTTCTTACTGCACCTCCTTAGAGGTACTTTGCCTTTCCTCTCCTTCCCCTTACAAGCTCCCCGTCTCTAAGCTCTGGTTCTCTCCAGGTTGGACTATTGTAACAGTATCTTTCTAAATCTACCTGCCTCCACTCTTCGCCCTTCACAACTAATCCAGAACAGGACTGCAAGACTTGTCTTCGGCCTCAAGCCCTGGGATCGTATCTCTCCAGCTCTGAAATCCCTTCATTGGCTCCCAGTGCATGCAAGGATTACATTTAAAACCCTATGCATTGTCCACAAGGCTTTCTGGAGCCTGGGTCCGAAATACCTTCAATTATCCCTCCATAAATGCCTCCCTTCTCAAGCCCTCCGATCCTCTAGTTCCAATTCCCTCAGGGTCGGTCGTTTTTCAAAGACACGAGCCGGGGGCAGATCTCTTGGCTGGGTCCTCCCTTTGGAATGCCTCCTGATCACCCTGAAACTTGAGGAGAGCCATCTCCGGTTCCGGAAGCACCTCAAGACCATCCTCTTTGTTTCTGCCTTTGCCCCTCTTCTCCCCGGCTGATCTGCTTCTCTCTTGGCATCGTGCACCTGGCCACCCTCTGTCCTTCGGGCCCCGGTACCTGCTCACTCTGCCTCCCTCCTGCACTGCCTCTGGGCTACCCCCGGCACTAGGATCTGTATCTGTAACCATACAGTCCCCCACTCTTCTTCTGCACTTATCAGATATACTCATGCACTTGCCACTTGTCTGGCTACACTACCATTTTCACTACAGTTATTTATTCCACTTATTATTTATTCTGTTTCTCTCCTCTGTTCTGCACTTTCCCCCTTTTTCCCTTTTCCATGCACTTGTGCATTCTGAGTGTCACTGGGCCTAGTAAGATCGTATTTTTGTTCTCCCCTGTTCCCCTTCCTTTGCTTGGTCGTGCGCTGAAACACTTGTGTATGAGCGCGATATAAATAAATTATCATATCATACATGACATGACATGTCCTCTCGTATCAATATGTTCCTAATATCTAGTCTCCTTATGGGTAAAGTTCTGGGTAGTGAGATTTTGCTACGTACTCTCTCCGACCATTCCCCTTTGGTACTATCGCTCACAACTGACAGACCCTCCGCACTGGGGAGATCATGGCGTTTTAAGTCAGTAGCATTAAAAGATAAAGTCTTTAAAGAGAGATCGGATCAGACATTGAAACCTTTTTCTCCTGAAATACTGCGGATGCCACGTCCCAAGGCATAAGATGGCAGGCCTTCAAAGCTTACATAAGAGGCATGGCAATCGCTAGGGAAGCAGGGGTTCTAAAGGCCATTCGAAGGGACCTGCAGGGATTATGAAACTACACTCAAGGAGCTGGAGATGGAATATACCCGGTCACCAGATCCCGAGGTTACTCAAGCAAACGCTTCTGGTGTTAGAGCAGTTCAGAGCCTACGCCCTGAAGGAGGTCCATTACCTTGCATGTCTGCTGGCAGTGAGGAAGTATGGGGAGGGGGAGAGACTGGGGAGGACATTGGCTAATCTGGTGAAAACTGAATGTGGGCGAACTCAAATTGACTATGCTTGGTGCGCAGGGGAACTCCAAGTGGGCAGATAGGACGTTTGAGGTTTTCTGTGAGTTCTATGAGTCATTAAGCACTCCATGCCCCACACATGGAGAACAGGCCATACACTCCTTGTTGGAAGGGGTGCCTCTTTTTCAAGGTTGAGCTCCCAGGCTAGTGGTAGTTTAAATGGCCCCGTGACAGTAGAAGAAAATAGTAATCAGAGATGTCGCCTGGGGCAAGGCTCCTGGACCCGATGGTCTGACAGCGGAATTCTATCGTGAGTATGGGGCCCTGTTGATTCTACATCTCCTCCAAGTCTGGGAGGAGTCACCACAAAAGTTCTTACTGCCCCCTCTCACTCATGAATGTGGATACTAAAATATATGCAAAGGCCCGAGCGAATCGTCTGCTCCGATTAATGCCCCATGCAATTCACGAAGACCAGGCTGGTTTTGTTTCGGGCAGCTCCACATCTCTTAATATCCGACACCTGCACAACGTTATGGCTAGGCCCTAAGAACGAGGCGGTGGCAGTGGCCATCGATGCCCAAAAGGCATTTAATATGGTCTCAGGGAATATTTGTTTGTAGTACTGGAGAAAATTGGCCGGGGCTCTGGAATTATCTGTTATAGACTATTGTACACCGGTCCGCTGGCCAGAGTCCTGGTTAATTCTTGCGGATCAGAGCAGCTCACTCTCGGGTGGGGCACTCGGGTGGGCTGTCCCCCCATATTGTTTGAACTGGCCATTGAACCAATGGCGGACCTGATACGTGACCGTCATAAGCACCGGGGCATCCGCCTCAATGCCCCTGACACCCCACACACACACACATTGTTTGGCTGTACGCAGACGATGTGCTTGTTTACATCCGAGATCCACAGGTAAACCTAGATCCTATTCTCTGCAATATCATTCAAGTTGGTGCAGCCTCAGGATTTACAATGAATTACTCCATATCGGAAATGTTTCCCTGGACACCTTGCACTAAACAACCACAAGGAGAGAATAATCTCCGGTGGGCCCTGGGCAATATCAAATACTTGGAGGTGGTGGTCTCTAGAGATAGGCTGACCCTCTTCCGGGATAATCATCTTGCTTTGGAGAGATACGTGGAAGGCAGGCTAAGTAGATGGAGGCTGCCGCCAATCTCAGCGGCAGGGAAACAGTTCCTGGTAAAGATGATCCTCCTACCCAAACTCCCCAATGCATTTGCTAACGTCCCTGGCACGGTAAACCCTTTTTGTCCAGAATACATGGGTCATTCCCAAAGGATTTAGGCACCCTGGACTGTGTTGCCTAGGCAACTCAAGTCGCACTCCGTCCTGATTGGCCCAAGTGGTGAGCCGGCCGGCTCACCACTTAGCATGTTTGAGTGACAGCTAGGCTGAGTGAATGGGGGTTTTCTGCATAAAAGCAGGGCTTTGGGGACTGGAACGTCAGAAGTCGCCACAGGACCTAAGAATCTGACGAGGGAGAAGCTGAGCCGACCCGCCACGACGACACCACCGGTTGAGCCCTGCTGGACCGTCTCACCACTTTTCCCAACGACAGAGGAGATCTCCCGCCGGAAAGTCTTCTTCCTTTGACTGGTGGGGATAACCAGTTTCACCATCTTTTCGCCTTCCCGACGCATCTCGTGGCCGCCTTGCCTGTGCCAAGCACCCCGGCAACTGGAATACCACGTTTTACCACGACCGCAAAATAAAGGGTAATACCTTTAACCGGAAAACTCTGCGGCTGGTTTCTTCCCTGGCAGTGCAACGACCTTCATCTTTCCTCCAAGTCGAGATCTTCTCTTCCCCTGGACGACGACAAGACTTGCACCCGCTGCCAGGAACAACTGCCACTGCTGGAGGATCCTTCCCACTTAAGGTACCGTGTCCCGCCTGGCTTCCCTTGCCATAGACTGTACGGGGTAGATTTAGCCCCCGGCATTCGAACCTGGGTTAGCCTGGGACACCCTGGCTAAACTTTTCTGAGCCTCTCTAAACTCTTTTCGAACTCTCTGCAAGACTTTCTAAGCCTAGTGTAACTGTGATCTTGGGCGCATTTGTGCTCTGCTCCCCCTAAGAGTGGGCCCAGCCTATGGACTTTGGCTCACAAGTGACTTTTGCTCTTCTGCCTTGCTAATAGTGTTCCTAAATCTTAGAGTGGTGTACCTTTCCATATTCTGTCTCCCCCCCCCCACCTTCTTCATAAACTTATTGGAGTGCCATCTATAGTTAAGCGCTCACCTCTGTATGGAAATAAGTGGTGTTAACTAAGACTTGTCTGATAAGGAATAAGGGTTGTATATATTATAATAGTAACTGTGTTTAGAGTGTTTTACAATAAGAGTACTGGAGTGTTTCAAACAGTGTGTTTTTAAATACATAATTATATACTTTGATACCAAGGCTCTGGTCAGTGTTTGCTTGTATTATTGTGTCCGAGTGCCTATTGTGTATACTTTGCATACTGCCTAACTCTTCTTGAGGGAAGTCTGACTGCTCAGCCACAGCTACCAGGTAAATCTGGGTGGTGCAGACTGCTACCAAGTGGGTTTACTGCTAACACCTGTAGTCCTAAATCTTTTGCAGTGTTCCCAAAGGGAACTGCACAGGTTTCTGCCTAACACTGCTCTTCTTAGAAGACTTGGCTCCAGGAGCCCTCCTTTTATCCAAGATTCGGGCTAGGAGCAAGCCCACCTAGATTAAGGATGGATCTATGTGATCCGACCGCGGCTGATTTTGCAGCGGCCAAAATGTTTGCATGTGAAATGAACAAACCACAAAATGTTCGTACATTCCCCATGCGAACACACATCCATAACCCCTACATACCCACACCCCCCACCAATGACGCACCCACGACACACCACCAACAGACCCCCACCCACACCCTCAACATACCCACACCCCACTTGCTTAGCGCTGTGCCCCTGCAGTGCCAGTTTCCTTTCACTTCCGTGATCGGGAACCGGCGCTGCAGGGTCCTTTTCTTTTTTTCGGGAGCTGCAGGGGTTTCCCCTGCAACCCCTGCTCAGTATACTGTAAAGTATAGGGAGCGGAGTGTTGCTGGGAAAAGCCCTGCAGCCCCCGCAGCCTTTTAAAAAATGTTTTATACTTACCTACAATGCTACCACCAAAAGGTTAGAAGAAACTTTTTTCGGTCTTTTTGACCGGTCGGACCTTTTGTTTTCAGTCCGATCGTACAATTCTGGTAAGGATCTGCACCACTCAGACAGCCAGTGGCTTTCCAATCATAAATAGACATGGGTCACCACATCTGCACAGTAACAGACTTCCAATCACCAGAGATGTGGATTGGGACTAGACCGTCACAGCCCCCTTCTCTGGCACACACAATGCCCCTTTGCTGCAAAAAAGCCACAGTTTTGTCTGGGAAAGGGATTCCCATATAATGTAATTTCTGACATGAGAAGGCAGCAAGAAAGCCAAAGAACAAACAAAAAATCTCGTGGCACTGCCATTTTAGGGTGCTAGCCATCTTTGGTAAATTCAAAAATGCACAAGTAAAATAACACAGAAATTGTAAAAATATCACGTCAGCCATTAGCTTTTCTTAGGCACATTGTCAAAGTAACCAAAAGCCATTATATAAAAAGATATCAAAAGTATCCCAATGCACTTCACTAAGGCGATGTGTGCTGTGCAATTTTAAAAATGTTATATTTTAAAATACAATTCATAAAGACACAATGGGCCTCATTACGGGTCCGGCGGTAACCGTGCCGGTATTACCGGCAGTTAGACACCGGACCCGTAAACAGTTAGCAGCACCTGACTTGCCGGTAACAACGGGGTATTACAACCCCAGTGGCCGGAAAGTCAGGCGCTGGTCAAATGTTGTTCCCCATTCCTATAGAGTCCCATAGCACTCTATGGAAATGGGGACCACGGAAACACTGGCACCGGTAATAACGGTGCTGGTGCTTCCGTTAAACTCTGTGAACAGGGAGGGCACCCGCCCAGCAGAGTTGTACTTTGCCAGTCCGGAATAAACAGTGCCGGTAAGCTTACCAGCACCATTGTTTCCAGACCGTCAAGGTTAGAATGAGGCACAATATCTCTTGAGTACTGACAATCTTAGGAACAATTCAGTGTCCCCCATAAGAAAGAGCAAAACAGTAAAGTGAAGTAAAGCAAAGGCTTTACTGACCTCTAAAAGGTAAGGCAGGGTTCCAAACAAGAAAAAATAATGCAGTCAACGAAATCTATGGAGGAACATCTGCAAAAAGAAAATCTTTCCTAACACAACCTTCAGCAACTCCCATCAGGGAATCTTGTATCTGGTGGGCCCACAAGTCCATGCGCTAAAGGGGGCAGAGGTCTCTTTCAGTGCCGATGCTGGGTCTGGCTAGTCCGCGGTTCCAGACTCTGACGAGGCGGTTCTGAAGACTGGACATCAGGACACCTTTGGCATGATAGAAAGACCTCCATGGAGCAGGTAAGCTACGGGGACCTACAGGACACGAAGACGGATGATTGCACCGGTGGTACACCACGATCAGGCAGCGACAACCGATCCTTGTGATGTGAATAATGGAGCAGGTGCTGCATGACTTCCCTTGGGTTAGGAACGCTGAAACTGCAGTGACAGGAGTCTTGATTCACAAGTTGAAAGTTCAGTTCCAAAGCTACTTTCTGGAAACAGGGACCAGTGCAGCGAATTACCCCAGGAGAGACCAGGTCAGTCCACTGGCTGGTCCACGGACACTTCTTAAGGTTTAGCAGGCACGGATCCTCCAATGGGGTCGAGGCAGGTTGTTCCCACCAGTCATGGGGTTGAAGCACCCACTACGGCCTTCTGGAGGTCAGAAGAGAGGAGCTGGGCTACACCAGGATTAAGATGGAGGAAATGCTGGTCAGCTGAAACAGTTGTCCTCTGATCCTCAGTGGGCTGCAAATCTTCGCAGGGGTCTTGCCTGCAACGATTATTGAATGGCTGCAGGAGTCCTCCTTTAATCCAGGCTTTGGAATGAGTGCCCCCCAAGGGATCTGCACATTCAAACTGGCTGGTGATGCCCAATCATTGACAGCCTCTGACCAACACATCTGGCCAGCAACAGGCACATACTAACTCAGATGTGGACTGGCTCCAGACAAATTCAGCCCCCACATCCTGACACAAACAAAGACCACCACTTTGCCCTGGGAAAGAGCTTGACCAGGAAAGGGCTTTCCATGTATGGCAATTCGGGGACTGAGAGGGCAAGACTAAGGACAAGGCACAAAACGGACTATTGATGGGCAAAAATCTCACGGCACAGCCGTTTAAGAGAATACAATACTCTAAATGACATGAAGCAGTAAAATGCAAAGTGCACAAGTAAAAAACACCTGAGAAAAAAAAATCCACTGTCACCAGTCCATCCTGTCCATTGTGATTGTAACCACAAAGTTACCAAAGAAAATGTTGTAAGAATACAAAGTATCCAAACAGCACTTCACTTTAAGTTGATATGTGCAATTTAGAAGTAACAACCATTCCACTAAGGGAGACAGGGTCTTGCAGAATGGATAGTCTTATGAACCAATACGTATCCCCATTAAGAGAGCAAAAAAAAAAATCAAGGGAAGTTAATTCGAGGGCTTTACTTGCAGCCAAAAAGGCAGGTCAAGAAGCACACAATAGCAACAAGTCTTTTTGTATAGGTAAAGCAGATCTAACCACAGATCCCAATTCCAATACTTGCAATAGGACTTCTGACGAGGCTCCTCCAATGTAGGAACGCCCAAGAACTCTGCAATGCCAAAGTCACAAGAGGGAGCCCTTAGGCATCAATTCCCAAATGAGCCTCTTAAAAAATAATTTGCCATTGATCTAGGTCATTAACGCATGCAATCTGTAGAAAAACTGGTCCTCTTAATTTGACTGACATTGTGTGCAGGGCAAAATCACTGTAGGCTGTATTTGGTGAATGAGGAGCCAGAGGGGATCAGACATTGTGGATGGGATCAAATACAGCTGCCTGTGCTGTGGAGTCTATGATTTAGGAGTGGAGGAGCATATAGGGTAAGACATTCACCAGTCTGCCAGGGAAAACAAGGAATGATGGCCTGTGGGGTACCGATGGGGGTAGAGGCACTGGAGAATCTTGGCTCTTGCAAGCTGATCTCGTAGCCAACTTGCCTGGAGAGAACTGGCCTTGGATCCAAACTCTCATCATGGGGATACACACCAACTGAGGGCACAGTAATGGGAATCTTGGGGGATGGCTCCATGGGCGTGCCCAAGCACTTCCTGTGCGCAATTTTCTTCTGCAGCCTGTAGTGTATAGAGCACGAGACGAGGGCCTTTGCTTACCAATGCACAGCCCCTTGAATTAGGTCTCTAGAGACCCTTGGGGCAGGTCCCAGTAACACTAGCAAAGAGCGTTTGTTTCGGTGGGGACCCAGGAGGCACTATGGTACTGTCAGCAACAGTCACTGCTAACTCCTGCCCCCTCAGAATAAGTTCTGGTGCTAGGTCCAGGAGATCCCACAGCCATAGCAGCAGTCCAAGTATTTTTGGCACTTGTACCACCCCCGCGGCAAACCCCTCCACCCCCCGGTCGGTCTTGGGGGACTCAGTGCAACGGCCCTAGAGAAGTAGACGACGCACCAGGGGGATTGTGAAAATATGGTACTTCAATAGGAACATGATCTCCAGTGTTCATGCAGAGAAGAGCCTCCAAACAGGTCCTTCCACTGACTGAGCATACATCAAAGACTGGAAGCCGTGAGGGGTCAGAAATAAAAGCCGGACACAAAGTTGTCATGTTTTTGGTAAAAGACTTTGATCAACATGAACAGGTTGGGAAAATGCCGCTCTGACCCTGCTCGAAGAGGAATTTTGTACGTAAAAAAAACTAAGGATCTGTGTGTGACAGGATGTCAGAAATAAAAACCATCCTTGTGTCCAAACGTTCTATCCTGACCCTCACATTATAAACAAAACAATGAAGTGAGAAGGGAAAGTGTTTAACCTGATGTTTGCAAAAAGGGTTCATAAATAAAAAAAAAAAACAGCTCCAACATAAAAGTTCTCCAAGGTAACAGAACCTTGGTTCCAGAGGGTGGTTCCCTTCCCCTGAATTCTTCAATGGTATGGTAATGTTTATTGGTGTAACAGTTCTTTGTGTCTTTTCTTGGCCCACAACATTCCTGTTATGTACAAAACTGCCCAGCCTCATAATTCCTTCTTTTAAACAGTTCCTTCTTTTTTCACCAAGCACTGTCCTTTCTTAGGACTTTTGTAGGTTAGCAGTTGCAGGTATGCTCCCCCGCCAGGACTTCTTATGCACTTTTAAATGCCTGGTTTATTCGCCTGCAAGAACTTACTTCCATACATATAACAGTTTCTCTTTACATTCAAAATTGCATAGATCTTCTGTGGTTCGGTATATCGAGTTTTATTTCAATGTTTGCTTTTTCTGCATTACATGCACTCAAATATTGTTTGGGGTCATGTTTCTACTCTGCCATTTTGACTCGCAAACAATCTTCTTGTTGTTTCTGTCTCTGCAGCTTTACAATGTTGAAACTGTGTTTGGCGCAGTCGCCGAAACCCCTGGGATCCCCATTCTGCTCTTGCACGCCTGCTTTCCTTCAGGTCCCGATGAGGATAACGCTGCTTCCTCCAGCTGCCGAACAGCCAGGACTCTTCTTGTGGTTCCTGGCATCTCTGCGGCACGTTTCGCCACTCCAGCGTGCGCCTCCAGCTTCCACACGACTACAGAGAGATGTTGTTCACGAGAAGACTTTGATTCCACCAATGGTTTAGTTTCCATCTTTAAATGTCCCGTGCACCTGCACTTTCTGAAAACAACTAGCACGCTTATTGAGCTTGAAGCTCCTTCTGCTCTGCATCATTTTCTTCCTCGTCCGAGTACTAAGGTGGTTGTGGGAATTGGAGCCTATTGATGTCAACTGATTCATAGTACTTGGGAAGTCTCTCTCAATGGCTCGATATGAAAAACTAGCTGTATATGAAGGTGGATTAGAAATGAAAAGGTATTCTTGCTTTTACTTTTTCGAGAAGGGATGGGAGTTTTGTCTAAAGGGTTTTGGGGAAACAGTTTCTCTATTTTACCTAAAGGGGGGGGGAGCAGATGCATGGCAATATGCCATTAGGTTAGTGGGCATCAGGGGGTCTTTTTCATACCATGAAACCACCCACCCCGGTGGTCATCTCCTCCCATTTGATCCACCTTCAAATAACCGTCCCCAGGGTCACCATCAGGTAGCGGCTGCTTCCCCTGGCCACATGGGAGGAGGTTACTGCTGGGGAATCTGCAATGACTCCATTGAATTCATCACAGAGCCCAAAGCCAAACACAACGCACAAGGGACCCGGATGTGGTCAGGGTCAGGCGCCTTAGACAGTGACTGTGTCTGAAGCCGGAAGCTCCTGTTGCAGGAGGTTCATGGTCTGAACCCAGTTATAAATGGCATACGCTGATCGTACATCAGTGAGGGCTCAAGCAATCAGCAGCAAATACAATTATGAAAAAAGAAGGGGAAACTACATGCGACTAACTCAACGGTGTAGTGTAATGTGCCCAGTCCCGGTGAGCAGAAAATAATTACTGACGTGGGCAAGGCCAGTGGGGGGAGCCAGCATGAGCGGTCACCATGAGGTATGCTGCTGCACGCTTCAAATTTAAAGGGGAAGTTACGTTTTGCAGTGCAAAAGGCTCCGGTCTCTTCGATGTGTGACTGACTCCCATCATCAAAGGGGACGGGATGTAAAGATTATATACGATTAAGAATCTGTTCGAGAAATGTATCCATTAGAAACTAAATTACTTGACAAATTAACACAAAACAAAGTGGGTCACAACATTTTGTCAAGTAGCTACTCTAGATAGCAAACAGCTACTCACTTTGCCGTCTACTGGTTCGCTGATGGATATTGCAAATTTCAGCATCTCTTCAGAATCCTGAAGGCATCTAAAGGAAGAGGAAAGAATTTTAAGAATAATGATAATCTTCATTACTCAATTCATGCTCTTTGTACGAGGTACAGCTTCTACTTACCCGAACATGAAGCAATAATGGAAGATTATTAACCTTTGACAGAGAATACAAAAACACAAAGGAAATAAACGTACCTCAAACTGGGAACTACTGTTTATCTATACCAAAGAGTGAAGTAAGAAAAGGTTTGTTTCACATTAGCGGTCCAATTGATATAAAGTATTAGAGATAAAAAGGGTACAACAGCAGAAATCTCCCTCTACTTAATTGTATTATTGATTAATATAGGAGATGGTGCTTCAACTAGAAGCACTAAGATGGATTAAAGTAGAAATCAGGGTAATTGTATGATAGCTGTTTTACAAGAGGTTAAGCATGACGGTCCGGTTGGTTATGAGAGTGCATTGTAAAAAGTAATCGGGGCAAGAAAATAAAATGTAATACAAGCAAAGGCAATTCTACCACAGAAGTGGGTCAATGGTAACCCAGAACCAGGACAGGGGAGAGTGGGTAGAAACTCAGAGCCAGGTCAGGGGAGTCGAACAGGTGTGAAGACCGAGAACTAGCCAATAGCACAGTATTAAGTTAAAAAAAAAAACACAATTTATCAAAATCGATAAAAAAAATGACCGACTTAGACTGTGCCAAGTGAGTGAGTCGCTGTGTGTGTGCGCGTGTGTCTGTGTGTGAAAAGTCATGTTTGTAAATGGGACGGGTGGGGAAACTGGTTGTATGTTTGTTGTTTGTATGTGTGTATGTTGTATGTATGTATGTATGTATGTATGTGGTGAGGGAGCAAGGTGGGACCTGGGGCTCGGGGTAAAACCCCCCCGAATTCAGAGAAAACCTGCGTGCATGTGCTTTTTCACACACAATCAACCAAAATAAATCGTCTTTTTTATGTTCAGCCTTCAAAAAGTGGAAATTTCACATAGAACCAATAGCGCAACAGCAGAGAAGTATCAGAAATGATAGTGCAAGGTGTCAGTGGTGATATAACTCTACAAAATAGGCAGAATCATTAGAGTGGTAGAGATCATGGGGGGGCAGGAGCTTGGCATAGCGTAGGGGATCCTTCTATGGAGAGAAGATGCTTAAAGGCATGATGAACGCTGCAAGATTAGAGATGTTCTTCATGTCATGGGAAGCGTGATCCAGTGGTGAGCAGGGCACGTCAGGGACACAATATAGAAAAAAATAGGCCTGGCATCAAAAAAAGAAAAGCAACCCAAATTTACAAATAGCAATTTGTGAATTTAGACAACTAAATATTTGAGTGGCATCTGTGAGCACATTTTTGTGAGAAATACGTTGGGGACGGTGTATTTTCAAGTGCATTTGTCTGATGTTATTTAAAACAGCCAACTGCACAGTACATTAAGTAATTGAAGTTATCCATGTTTGCAAAGAAAATTGTCCTGTCAGTCTAGAAAAAGTAGACACCGGAGGCAGTGTACTTAGTTGGCCGAAGACCAACTGCCTCATGTGCTTAGTATTAGAAATACATAGCCATAAGCTTGACTAAAGTGCGGCCATTTTGATGTGATTGAAATTGCCATTTTGTTTTCGAACCTTTGCCTCTTGCCTTCTGTTAAAACTGCTTTGCTGAAAACTTATTCTGCTCCACTAGTACATTATTATTCATGCATAGAGCAAGGCCGTAAGAGACTTGTTGAAACATAACGCAGCGACCCAGACAGAAATGGCCAGTCTCCTCCCTCACAAATCCTTGAAAGTAAGCAAGAAGGCATTTAATCATTACACAGGTGCCAGCTTGTCTCGCTAATGCCGTAGAAATGTTAGAAGCGAACATTCAATGGCTTGAATTATGCTCTTCTTTGCAGCCCCCCTTTTCTGAGCCCTGTAGAGCCCTGGAGAGCGAGTTGACCCCCAGTACACAAATAGAAACTAGGAGATAGCGAGGCCTGGAATGTGTCTCTCCCCTGTACTCAGCTCGCTTGCAGAGAACAGAAGCAGGGTGTTCTTATAACAAAGAATTGTGTCTGCAGGCTCATCAAATTGCAAACTGTTGCTAAATAAATGTCTGAAGGTGTCATACTCATCACAATTGTCAATCATCGAACCCAATTCAAAGGAATTACAATATGGGCGGTATTGAATGTGCCACCACTGATTGTAAGATGCTTGTTTTGTATATATGTAACTGTTGTATGATTCTCACTCTCTTGCATTCCCCGGGGTCTGGAAACACATGTCGCGGGGCATGGGACCCAGTTGGCCAACTGAGACTATTTGCTTTGCAATAAACTCTAGCTTTTGGGAATACAACCTCGTGTCTGTCGTATCAGTTTGTGTGGGGTGATTGTGCCTTGTTTCAATACAAGAGGGTACCCTAGGGGCCCCTTCAGTCCCACAGTGGACTGTCAGGACTACTATTAGGGCACAGCTCGATTGCTCTATGTGACAGTCAGAGTCTGGTGTTGAGGAGGATTAAGTAGCCAAAGCAAAAGGCAGAACAGGGTGGCCCAGGGATGGTAGAGAAAGTAGGATACCAGAACAGATATTTGCAGAATGGGGAGTAGCATCAGGTGGCTTTACCAGACATTGGTCGTTTTGAAAAATAAAAGTAGAACGTTGGAAAGTGATATGTGCTGCTGATAGCACCCATTTCCATTGTTCTCTTTTTCTAATATTTGGAAAAAGTAAGGAGTGTGCTTTTATTGGAAAAACACATTGCTTTAAAGAATCCATTGTCCACACCCCTCTCCAACAATCTCTTTGTGAAAACCAGGCCTCCAATAGGCCAAGGAAGTCACTTGACCCTTTCCCCGGTCCCAAGTCAGTTGACTTAGAGCAGCCATTGAAGAGCATAGTGTGACAAATCCAGTACCCTGCCCTAGTCAAAAAAGTGGAGAGGGTCCCTTCCTGCTCAGTGTGGAAAGCACACAAGAGGAGTCAGCAGCCCGGACTGACCCAAGTTTACAGGCGACGATAAGCATCTTTCCAGTCGTGGGCAAAGAAGCAGCTCCAGGACAGGTTTCCTTGATGACAGCTGAACATTTGGGAGAAGGCGACATATGGCACAAACTGGTGACCACCAAAGTTCTGTGCTTGAACGTGGAACTGCAATGATTATAGCCCACGAGTGAGCTGGTCAGTCCAGGGAAGGCTCTAAGGGCATGAAAACTAGAGAAGACGTTGAGACCAATTGGTCTGACTAGTCCAAGGGCTGAATTACAGATGAGGGTCTTCAGAGATCAAGCAGAGGAGCAGGTCTTTGCCAGGCCAATCACTGGATGGGATGCAAGTCCACTGCAGAAGTCACCTTTTGGGCGTCAAGGGGCTTGCTCTTCTTTCGAAGGATTCTTGGCTCCAACAAAGATCTGAAGAATGCAGGAGTCCACCTCTTAACTGGAGCTGAAAGTAAGTCCAAGCCCACCAATGGAAAGGATCTGCACCATTCAAACAGCCGGTAGTTGTCCAATCAGGGACAACTACTGGTTTCCATTCGCCCGAGAAGAAGTCTTTCTAGCACCAGCGATGTGGACTGGGACTAGACAGTCCCAGCCCCCTTCCCGGGCCACACACAAAGGCTCACTATCCTGCGAAAACAACAGCTTTCCCAGGCAAGTGCATGACCGTATATGGGATTTCCTGACCTGGGAAGGCAGGCAGAAGGCAAACTACAATATGGCAAAAGAACAAGTGAACATTTTGTGACACTGCCATTTTAGTGCACTGGACATGTTTAGTAGCCATAAGCGGTAAACGCGAATGTGCACAACAAAAACAAAGCAAACACGCTAATAATGTAACTGCTGCCACAAGCTGGTCTTCATGGACATATAAAATCCCAAGTGGAATAGACTAGGGTGATACAATCCAGTGCAATGAGGATACATTTGTAAAATGCTGTGAGCAAGGTTAAAAGTTACAAATGTTCAAGAGTTAACGGGGAAACCGTTTCCCAGTACCGACAGTCTGAAGGATCAGAATCACGATAACAAAATAAGAAAAAGGCCAGGGGAGAGAAGTTGAAGTCTTTACATCCATGTAAAAAGTCAGGACATGTTCAAAGGAAAAAAGGCTTGGGGTTGCATATACCAATGGCGGGAAAGTTAGAATCACACCACAGTTATACATGAAGCTAATTTCAAAGGACCCAGATACCTATAATAGGGATCAGGTAATACGTTCTTCAGAAAACATGGAGGAGCAAGCTAATTGTCAATCCTCACAGAGCTTCATTTACCATTATACCGGGTGCTACCAAGAAACAGTTCTGGCTACCCTCCAGTGCTGCCGAGTGACATATGAAGGAAAGGGACCCTCACAGATAATCAGCAAAAACGAAGAACTGGAAACGCTGCCGGGGAATCGTGTGACAAACCATCTCCCTACCGTTGGATCATGTATGCAAGTTGTGATCCCCAGGGATAATCCCCAGTGTGGAAACATGAACCAGAGCCTGGAGGATAGCATAACTGCATAAGGTGCCGCAGTGAGGAGCTGTGGACAGCCAATATATAGCCTGGGCAGAGGGACGGGACGTCTGCCTAACCAAAACATGGCCACTGGGACGTTTTGAAGCCTCAGGGGGCTGTGGACACATACTAGTTGACACAAATGCCCTAATTTAAGTGGATAGCCTATCAGAAGGTTCAATGCAAACAAAACCATACCAGGGAGACTGGACAGTGAAAACAAAGGCCTATGTCAGACCTGAGAAAGTCTGGAAGACGGCAGCAGCAGAATAAACCCATAACCATACGAAACCAGCAAGATCACCAATCAGAGTCTTGAGCAGAAGAAGCAGAATACAGAGGGGTGCAGACTATGCCTGCTGGACTGGGAACATTGACCTGAGAAGTGCAGAGATGAAAAGCCTAGGACTGCTACCAAGTAGCCTTGGCACTATATTCACAAAGAGTGGGCTGGATACTATTTCGCCAAAGAGTGGGCTATGCCTATATAATACTAATTGGGACAGCACTATGTACATAGGGAAAGGAAGGATTCTAGCAAGTGTTAAATTTCCTGACCCACAAATAGAGCAGCTTTACAGAAGGGAGAACCCAATATGTTGGGTACACTAGGCTCATTTAAACATTTTTCACAGAAGTGTGCCCAAATTGCTTATACTTCACTCAATGAAACCTACACCTTTACGGAATTCTGTATTTTTAAACAATCTGTCTCATTTACTGGTACCTTTTTCCTCTTATAACATAATTTTTGTGGTCAACATTTAGCATCAATATTTAACTGGCAACCTTTTGCCCTCCGGAAAGTATTTAAGTAAATGCATCATACTGCGTTATTTTAAACAGATTCTTTTTTTTGGTTTTTAAACAAATTTTAACATTTACTGGTTCAACACAAAGTATAAAAAACATTGCTTGTATGAAAAAACAAAGGGAAGTAGTGAGTCTATTTCTCTGCTATCACCATGTGCTGTGACTCCCACTAATCACCCAAGGACACACGTATTTTTGTTCTATTTCCAACAATATGGTCTACGTCTACAAAACGATATTCGTGCGTTTTCTTATGTTGACTGCTTGCAAGGAGTACCCTCCCATCCCTCTCTGCTAGCCTGACGTTTCGGCAGTTAAAAAATGTGGCAGCCTCTCTCAGGACCTCTAGTAATATTAAAACAGCACAAAAATGTGTATAAGCTACGTGCCCTCTAAAATAATGTGAAGAACTTAAAAACAAGTTATATTTTGATATTTATAGATTCACTACAGTTCCACTAAAACATGTTACATTTGCAATTTACTGACCTCGCATCGCACGGTCTCACTGTCACCTTCAGAATGGAATTATATTGGCTCTGTGGTGCATGCCTGCCCCAAGGTCAGGGTGTGTTCACCTGTGATCCTTGTTTTCCAATAACCCTTGTGCAGGTGTGTACTTCAATACTATATGTCAGGCAAGGCCCCTGTGACCTACAGAACCTGAGGGCCACGTATAGTAGTTTCTGGCATGGACTGTGCCTGTCTTCGTGCTGCTCACATGCATCATTGTAAGTTCCGAATATGTGGAGCATTTTGAAAGTATGGACTCCTAGGAGTTCGGCAGTATCTTTATCAAGATTTACATACAGTTAAGGTTAGCTGGAAGCCGTGGCCCCTAACTTGCTCTGTTGCACGGATACCCATTATAACCTGTGTTTGGGGAGCTGGATAGATAAACATTGTTGGCTTCCTAGTCCATCACTGACCTGTATTCGTATCCAGTAAGGTATACTGTAGGGTATGCAGGGCCAGTGTCTTCAAGCGTGAAGCATGTTCATTATTTTCCTCGTGTGAGTCTTCCGCTGTATCTGTTTACCTAGAAACTGACAGTGAGCCTCTCAACGTGATATAAAGACTGTTATGGCAGCCTTAAACTGTTCCCCCATGACCTTTATATGTTGCTATCATTGTATCGCTGCTTATCTTATTTCTGCTAGATACTCGTGCTGGATTGGCAAAGCGACTCAGTTACATAAATGTCCCTCGATTCCGGAGCACGCGTCACTCCTCGATTCGATCTGTAAAGCGAACAGGAATCGGTTTATATATTCAGTTTGTGCATAACTCATGCAGTACTTGACACTCTACCCCACCTCATGCAGTACTTGACACTCTACCCCGCGGGTTATCTAGTTCTGTGTTTTTATACAAACCTATTAGGTCCACAATGCTACGCTCGCAGCGCGGCTAAGGCTATCCTGCTGCTGTAGTGAGCTGTGTTGCATCGTCATGGGAACCAGACCACGTTGTTGCCTATACGTAGGCCTCTTTTTAGCCGTTTGCATGGTGCCCTTCCTGACTCTTCCCGCACGCTTGCTCATGTCTCCATGTATGATGCAAGTTTTTGACAGCACATAGTTAAGCATGGGTAGCTCCGTCACTCGTATTGCATGTTTTTTTGTTTCTTTGTTGTTTTGCAGGGGGAGACTCACTGGATCACTTGCACGTAGCTCCATGCAGGTTTAAATGGAAACACTTAAAAATGTAGAGTTCTATTGTTTTTATTTTTGAGGACCTTATATTGTATCTTTTGCTAGAAGAATAAAATATCTAACTTAATTAGGTGTTTGGTCCAAGTCCGCAGTCAGCTCTGTACCATGCATAATATCCATCTAAATATTCTACCCCAGCAATGATCCCTGTTTGTGTCCGATCCCTTTCTAAAGCGACATCTCTCATGGGAAGAGTAACTCCTTCTTTAAGCCCATAGCATGAGATCCTAATTTGTAGATCCACCACGCTTCCGTGTACCGGAGTGTCCTGTTTGTGTTTGAAAAATGTTTCACTGTGTCAAGGATCCATCAGTCTAGATCATCTGCAGAATGTTGTTGGGTGATGTAGTGTTGTACCAATGGTGCTGTTAAGGTCAAGCAGTGTATTTGTGAACCGTGTTCTCCAATTCTTTTGTGGATTGGACAGCTGGTCTGTCCCACATATTTTTTCCCAGAAGGGCATTGTGTACAGTAAACTGTATTGGGTGCCTTGCAGTTTGTAAATTGCTCAAGTTCCCATTAACGTCCGCCCACAGTAAAAGATGTACTTTTTCTGGTAAATCTGCAGGCTGTGCAGATGCCACAGGGATAGTGCCCTGTGATCTGTCTAACATTCCATAGTGTGTTTTTTGCCTCTATTTTGGGGAATTGTGCACAAGTCAAATAGTCCTTAAGATTTTTAGATCTTTTGAGGGCCATTCTTGGAAGTGGCTCCTCTGGTTGGGCCAGTTTAGCCAAGGGCCAATAGCTTTTGATTAGGGGTCTTAGCTTTGGTGTATTTTGGCTACAAGTTGTGGCACAGGTCATTTTGGGATCTTCCTGTTGTCCCCCTCGGTTACTTGGAGTCAGGAGCGCATCTCTCGCAGTGAACCTTGCTCTTTTCTGCGAGTTGCTGAGTAGTTTTCTCATGTAACCTCTAGCTTTGAGTCTCTTAGTCAGTGCTGTTCCATGGATTTGGAAATCAGTGAGGGAGATGCAGTTTCTTTGCACACTTAGATATTGCTCATAGGGTAGGTTTTGCTTCAAGGGCAGCAGATGGAAGATCCTATATTCCAACAAGGTGTTTCTGTCAGTTTCTTATCTGAACAATGCAGACTGCAGATTCCCATTTAGGTTCCGGATGGTAAGGTCTAGAAAATGGATTGCTTCAGTTTATCCTAAATATTATTTGGGGGGTCCTGGTCATTGGGCCAGCTCCAAAACTCATCGAGTTCTATTGCATTGCCTTTGCATAGGAAGATGTCATCATCTATGAACCCCCTCCCATTGTGTATTTTGCCCATTAAGGGATTGGCTGCTGAGTATATGAACTTTTTTTCAAAACAGGCCATGTAGATGATTGCGAGGCTCTGTGAAAAAGTGGCCACCATCGCAGTTCCAGTCACCTGTTGATAAAATATATTATCAAACTTGAAAAATAAATGTTTTAAAGCTATCCGAAGAAGTTCAATATGAATTCAATGGGCACTCTGCTTTGCAAAGCATGTGTGTTAATTTGCAGGCATACACATTCCATGGCTTCCTCCTATGGGATGCTCATATACAATGGTGTTATGTCCATTGTGACTAGTAATTCTTCGCTGAGGTTGAAAGCAATACCCTCAAAACAGCTTATTGTATCCGTAGTATCTCGTAGGTATGAGCTAGCGAGCATACTCAAGGGTTTTAGGAAGCCATCTACACATTTATTGACTGGTCCCAAAATGGACCCACAGCCCGAGACAATGGGACGCCCCAGTGGGTTTTCCGGATTCTTATGAATCTTAGGTATGGCATAGAACAGCGGAGTTCTCCCCTCGGGATGATTCAAGTACTCACATTCTTTTTCTGTAATCCATTCCCTATCTCACACAAATTGTGTTGCCTCAAGTATACATTGTTTTATTGCCTGTGTAGTATCCTTTTCTGGAGGTTGATGATTTTCTCGCTGTTGGAGCAGTTACATGAGTATGCAGAGGCATTGTTGGTTGGTTTGCACTACAATGCCCCCTCCCTTGTCGGCTGCTTTAATTGTGAGGTTGGGGTTGGAGGTACATTTTTTCAGAGCATTTCTTTCTAACTTCGTTGGATTGCGTCTTAAGAATTGCTTTTTGTTTTTAAGAACTTCCATTTCTTTCAAGACACATCTCTTGAAAGTCACAATTTATTTGGGCATCTGGTTTTCTGTTGGATTAAACATTGACTTCTTCCATAGGCCTGTGTCCTCTAGGTCAATTTCTTAATCCATGTTTCGAAAGAAAACTTTCAGCCTAATAGTTCTGAAGAAGTTCCTTATCTCCGATTCTGCAATATACCAGTTTGTTGGATTTGTCGGAACAAAGAAAAGCCCTTTTCCTAAAATTGACACCTCTTCCAGTGGGAGCTCAAGGCCGAATAGATTCAAAATAGGTTGTTCCAAATCGGTTTCTACCACCTGGGGCCCCCTCCTGCGATGCCGTCTCATTCTTGGGCATTGGTTCCAGTATCCTTCATTTTGGTTGGGACCCAATGCTTTTCCTCTGGGGTACGCCCTGCCTACAAAAGGCCTCTGTGGTACTCTATTCACAGTTTGATTATAATCACTATAATCCCATGGGTCCTCTGTACTCTATGATCCGGAAAAGGTCACCCACCGTCTGTGTGGTTTCTGTGAATATTGTGGTGTATTGGTTGTTTCCTTTTTTCTATTTTCTACCCAGACGTCTGTAAGATAGGGGAAACACTGCTTCCAGTTTGAATTCTTTCAAGTCCTTTGCCAAATTCTTTGATTGTCTATTTAATGTAATGGTTTTAAATTGGTCAAATAGAGCAGAACTGGATGCAAGATCCCTCATACCTGTCATGGCAAAGGCGCTTAATATATGCCTGAAAATGGTAAACCAAGATCCGGAGGGAGACCAACATCCCAAGTAGATCAAACACCCAGATGCAACGTTTTAGTTGCATGTTCTGTTGGTCTGCCACAAATGAAATGGCCGTGTTTACGGTATGCTATAGCCAAGGATTGTGCCACCTGAGGTTCCCTCAGTCTCATGAATACTGTACCAATCTCAATAATACAGCTCCTTGGAAGTATGCCTTCAAAGAGTCACATGTTGTCCCAATAATAGCTGAGCTATAGTCAAGAAAAAAGTACCTTAATCTGAGCTCCATTAATCACAAAATTCATAATAATTGAGTTACTGCCAGGTAAAACCCCAACTGCTAGGCCAGGAGGCTGCAACCTGTAGCTCTCTATGTTTTGGAATATTACTCCCATGATCCCAGACCACTGACTATCCTGACTTGTCTGGGCCTATCCCTAAAATCACATTCTCTAACTTCACCATCTAATGGGAGGTGTAGTCCGAAAAAGGGCATCATATGTTTGTCGGGTACACCCCCTTTCGGCACCGCCGTTTCGCCGCGGGCCGGTTCGGCGCGGCAAGTTGGCCGCAGCGGCCAGTTCGCCGCGCCCATTTCGGCGCGGGAGCCTTTCTGGCGCCGCCGATTTGGCGCGAGCGACGTTTGGACGTGGCTGACATTGCAGCCACGTCTAAACTTCCTCACGCCAAATTTAAAAGCATAATTATTTTCAAATGCAGCACGTTGACAGGAACTGTGCCTGACAACGTGTTACATTTGAAAATAATTTGGGGTCACTGGGATATCAATCCTCTCGAGTTTGACATGGGGAAATTCACTCTTTCAAACTCTGTGAGATCCCTATTGGCTGCCGCTCCATTACACGGCTGAAAAGCCCAGTGCCGCAGCTGCCAGTAATGGTAGCGTTCCCTCTCTTCTACCATGATTCGAATGTCTGGATTTGCTCCTTATTAAACAGGTGTACCAGAAATGCAAACCCTCCCGCCCTCCAAGCTGCGAAGGACCCCCTTCATACGCTGGATGGAAATCGGGATTACCATGTATGGGAGTGGCTGGGAACGGAAACGAGAACAAGCCCTGCCTGATGACTGCCCCATCCCACACATGGGTGGACGTCCTCAAAGGCAGCAGCTCCTACATGCATAATGGCCACCTTGTCCTAGGAGGCCATGGCATATACCGCACCGGTTTACCCACTACCTCTTCCTCCAATCAGCACCACCCTTTAATTGTGTTCGGGTTGACAACAAAAAAGAACCCCCTGCCCACTACCCCCTCCCACCACCTGCCAGCTACCACCTCTAACCCCCTGCCAGCTACCACCTCCCCCCTCGCACCCCTTGCCCACTACCACCTCCCCCCTCCCACCACCTGCCACCTCCCCCCTCCCACCACCTGCCAGCTACCACCTATAACCCCCTGTCAGCTACCACCTCTCTCCTCCACCCCCTGCCCACTACCACCTCCCTCCTCCCACCACCTGCCAGATACCACCTCTAACCCCCTGTCAGCTCTCTCCTCCACCACCGCAAG